>NW_025964068.1:0-2647602 GCF_023055435.1 Haliotis rufescens
AAATATTGGCGCAATTGCATAAAAAATCATGACTTGAGGCCGAACTATAAATACATCAGCGATTCGATTTTTTTCAGATGCATGACTTTTACGCCATGCGAGCTATTTTCAAAAGCATTAGTTTCAGAACTAAAACATTTAGTGTGTGGATGCATTCTTACATGGTCGACCCTCATGAAAAAATATTGGCGCAATTGCATAAAAAATCATGACTTGAGGCCGAACTATAAATACATCAGCGATTCGAATTTGTTCACATACATGACTTTAAAGCCATGAGAGCCATTCTCCAAAGTATTAGTTTCAGAACTAAAACATTTGGTGTTTCGGATGCATTCTTACATGGTCGACCCTCATGAAAAATATTGGCGCAATTGCATAAAAAATCATGACTTGAGGCCGAACTATAAATACATCAGCGATTCGATTTTTTTCACATGCATGACTTTTACGCCATGAGAGCTATTCTCCAAAGTATTAGTTTCAGAACTAAAACATTTGGTGTGTGGATGCATTCTTACATGGTCGACCCTCATGAAAAATATTGGCGCAATTGCATAAAAAATCATGACTTGAGGCCGAACTATAAATACATCAGCGATTCGATTTTTTTCAGATGCATGACTTTTACGCCATGCGAGCTATTTTCAAAAGCATTAGTTTCAGAACTAAAACATTTGGTGTGTGGATGCATTCTTACATGGTCGACCCTCATGAAAAAATATTGGCGCAATTGCATAAAAAATCATGACTTGAGGCCGAACTATAAATACATCAGCGATTCGAATTTGTTCACATACATGACTTTAAAGCCATGAGAGCTATTCTCCAAAGTATTAGTTTCAGAACTAAAACATTTGGTGTTTCGGATGCATTCTTACATGGTCGACCCTCATGAAAAATATTGGCGCAATTGCATAAAAAATCATGACTTGAGGCCGAACTATAAATACATCAGCGATTCGATTTTTTTCACATGCATGACTTTTACGCCATGAGAGCTATTCTCCAAAGTATTAGTTTCAGAACTAAAACATTTGGTGTTTCGGATGCATTCTTACATGGTCGACCCTCATGAAAAATATTGGCGCAATTGCATAAAAAATCATGACTTGAGGCCGAACTATAAATACATCAGCGATTCGATTTTTTTCACATACATGACTTTTACGCCATGAGAGCTATTCTCCAAAGTATTAGTTTCAGAACTAAAACATTTGGTGTGTGGATGCATTCTTACATGGTCGACCCTCATGAAAAATATTGGCGCAATTGCATAAAAAATCATGACTTGAGGCCGAACTATAAATACATCAGCGATTCGAATTTTTTCACATGCATGACTTTTACGCCATTCGAGCTATTTTCAAAAGGATTCGTTTCAGAACTAAAACATTTGGTGTGTGGATGCATTCTTACATGGTCGACCCTCATGAAAAATATTGGCGCAATTGCATAAAAAATCATGACTTGAGGCCGAACTATAAATACATCAGCGATTCGATTTTTTTCACATACATGACTTTAACGCCATGAGAGCTATTCTCCAAAGTATTAGTTTCAGAACTAAAACATTTGGTGTTTCGGATGCATTCTTACATGGTCGACCCTCATGAAAACTATTGGCGCAATTGCATAAAAAATCATGACTTGAGGCCGAACTATAAATACATCAGCGATTCGATTTTTTTCACATGCATGACTTTTACGCCATGAGAGCTATTCTCCAAAGCATTAGTTTCAGAACTAAAACATTTGGTGTTTCGGATGCATTCTTACATGGTCGACCCTCATGAAAAATATTGGCGCAATTGCATAAAAAATCATGACTTGAGGCCGAACTATAAATACATCAGCGATTCGATTTTTTTCACATACATGACTTTTACGCCATGAGAGCTATTCTCCAAAGTATTAGTTTCAGAACTAAAACATTTGGTGTTTCGGATGCATTCTTACATGGTCGACCCTCATGAAAAATATTGGCGCAATTGCATAAAAAATCATGACTTGAGGCCGAACTATAAATACATCAGCGATTCGAATTTTTTCACATACATGACTTTTACGCCATGCGAGCTATTTTCAAAAGGATTCGTTTCAGAACTAAAACATTTGGTGTGTGGATGCATTCTTACATGGTCGACCCTCATGAAAAATATTGGCGCAATTGCATAAAAAATCATGACTTGAGGCCGAACTATAAATACATCAGCGATTCGATTTTTTTCACATACATGACTTTAACGCCATGAGAGCTATTCTCCAAAGTATTAGTTTCAGAACTAAAACATTTGGTGTGTGGATGCATTCTTACATGGTCGACCCTCATGAAAACTATTGGCGCAATTGCATAAAAAATCATGACTTGAGGCCGAACTATAAATACATCAGCGATTCGAATTTTTTCACATGCATGACTTTTACGCCATGAGAGCTATTCTCCAAAGTATTAGTTTCAGAACTAAAACTTTTGGTGTGTGGATGCATTCTTACATGGTCGACCCTCATGAAAAATATTGGCGCAATTGCATAAAAAATCATGACTTGAGGCCGAACTATAAATACATCAGCGATTCGATTTTTTTCAGATGCATGACTTTTACGCCATGCGAGCTATTTTCAAAAGCATTAGTTTCAGAACTAAAACATTTAGTGTGTGGATGCATTCTTACATGGTCGACCCTCATGAAAAAATATTGGCGCAATTGCATAAAAAATCATGACTTGAGGCCGAACTATAAATACATCAGCGATTCGAATTTGTTCACATACATGACTTTAAAGCCATGAGAGCCATTCTCCAAAGTATTAGTTTCAGAACTAAAACATTTGGTGTTTCGGATGCATTCTTACATGGTCGACCCTCATGAAAAATATTGGCGCAATTGCATAAAAAATCATGACTTGAGGCCGAACTATAAATACATCAGCGATTCGATTTTTTTCACATGCATGACTTTTACGCCATGAGAGCTATTCTCCAAAGTATTAGTTTCAGAACTAAAACATTTGGTGTGTGGATGCATTCTTACATGGTCGACCCTCATGAAAACTATTGGCGCAATTGCATAAAAAATCATGACTTGAGGCCGAACTATAAATACATCAGCGATTCGAATTTTTTCACATACATGACTTTTACGCCATGAGAGCTATTCTCCAAAGTATTAGTTTCAGAACTAAAACTTTTGGTGTGTGGATGCATTCTTACATGGTCGACCCTCATGAAAAATATTGGCGCAATTGCATAAAAAATCATGACTTGAGGCCGAACTATAAATACATCAGCGATTCGATTTTTTTCAGATGCATGACTTTTACGCCATGCGAGCTATTTTCAAAAGCATTAGTTTCAGAACTAAAACATTTAGTGTGTGGATGCATTCTTACATGGTCGACCCTCATGAAAAAATATTGGCGCAATTGCATAAAAAATCATGACTTGAGGCCGAACTATAAATACATCAGCGATTCGAATTTGTTCACATACATGACTTTAAAGCCATGAGAGCCATTCTCCAAAGTATTAGTTTCAGAACTAAAACATTTGGTGTTTCGGATGCATTCTTACATGGTCGACCCTCATGAAAAATATTGGCGCAATTGCATAAAAAATCATGACTTGAGGCCGAACTATAAATACATCAGCGATTCGATTTTTTTCACATGCATGACTTTTACGCCATGAGAGCTATTCTCCAAAGTATTAGTTTCAGAACTAAAACATTTGGTGTGTGGATGCATTCTTACATGGTCGACCCTCATGAAAAATATTGGCGCAATTGCATAAAAAATCATGACTTGAGGCCGAACTATAAATACATCAGCGATTCGATTTTTTTCAGATGCATGACTTTTACGCCATGCGAGCTATTTTCAAAAGCATTAGTTTCAGAACTAAAACATTTGGTGTGTGGATGCATTCTTACATGGTCGACCCTCATGAAAAAATATTGGCGCAATTGCATAAAAAATCATGACTTGAGGCCGAACTATAAATACATCAGCGATTCGAATTTGTTCACATACATGACTTTAAAGCCATGAGAGCTATTCTCCAAAGTATTAGTTTCAGAACTAAAACATTTGGTGTTTCGGATGCATTCTTACATGGTCGACCCTCATGAAAAATATTGGCGCAATTGCATAAAAAATCATGACTTGAGGCCGAACTATAAATACATCAGCGATTCGATTTTTTTCACATGCATGACTTTTACGCCATGAGAGCTATTCTCCAAAGTATTAGTTTCAGAACTAAAACATTTGGTGTTTCGGATGCATTCTTACATGGTCGACCCTCATGAAAAATATTGGCGCAATTGCATAAAAAATCATGACTTGAGGCCGAACTATAAATACATCAGCGATTCGAATTTTTTCACATGCATGACTTTTACGCCATGAGAGCTATTTTCAAAAGGATTCGTTTCAGAACTAAAACATTTGGTGTGTGGATGCATTCTTACATGGTCGACCCTCATGAAAAATATTGGCGCAATTGCATAAAAAATCATGACTTGAGGCCGAACTATAAATACATCAGCGATTCGATTTTTTTCACATACATGACTTTTACGCCATGAGAGCTATTCTCCAAAGTATTAGTTTCAGAACTAAAACCTTTGGTGTGTGGATGCATTCTTACATGGTCGACCCTCATGAAAAATATTGGCGCAATTGCATAAAAAATCATGACTTGAGGCCGAACTATAAATACATCAGCGATTCGAATTTTTTCACATGCATGACTTTTACGCCATTCGAGCTATTTTCAAAAGGATTCGTTTCAGAACTAAAACATTTGGTGTGTGGATGCATTCTTACATGGTCGACCCTCATGAAAAATATTGGCGCAATTGCATAAAAAATCATGACTTGAGGCCGAACTATAAATACATCAGCGATTCGATTTTTTTCACATACATGACTTTTACGCCATGAGAGCTATTCTCCAAAGTATTAGTTTCAGAACTAAAACATTTGGTGTGTGGATGCATTCTTACATGGTCGACCCTCATGAAAAATATTGGCGCAATTGCATAAAAAATCATGACTTGAGGCCGAACTATAAATACATCAGCGATTCGAATTTTTTCACATGCATGACTTTTACGCCATTCGAGCTATTTTCAAAAGGATTCGTTTCAGAACTAAAACATTTGGTGTGTGGATGCATTCTTACATGGTCGACCCTCATGAAAAATATTGGCGCAATTGCATAAAAAATCATGACTTGAGGCCGAACTATAAATACATCAGCGATTCGATTTTTTTCACATACATGACTTTAACGCCATGAGAGCTATTCTCCAAAGTATTAGTTTCAGAACTAAAACATTTGGTGTTTTGGATGCATTCTTACATGGTCGACCCTCATGAAAACTATTGGCGCAATTGCATAAAAAATCATGACTTGAGGCCGAACTATAAATACATCAGCGATTCGATTTTTTTCACATGCATGACTTTTACGCCATGAGAGCTATTCTCCAAAGTATTAGTTTCAGAACTAAAACATTTGGCGTGTGGATGCATTCTTACATGGTCGACCCTCATGAAAAAATATTGGCGCAATTGCATAAAAAATCATGACTTGAGGCCGAACTATAAATACATCAGCGATTCGATTTTTTTCACATACATGACTTTTACGCCATGGGAGCTATTTTCAAAAGCATTAGTTTCAGAACTAAAACATTTGGCGTGTGGATGCATTCTTACATGGTCGACCCTCATGAAAAAATATTGGCGCAATTGCATAAAAAATCATGACTTGAGGCCGAACTATAAATACATCAGCGATTCGATTTTTTTCACATACATGACTTTTACGCCATGGGAGCTATTTTCAAAAGCATTAGTTTCAGAACTAAAACATTTAGTGTGTGGATGCATTCTTACATGGTCGACCCTCATGAAAAATATTGGCGCAATTGCATAAAAAATCATGACTTGAGGCCGAACGATAAATACATCAGCGATTCGAATTTTTTCACATACATGACTTTTACGCCATGAGAGCTATTCTCCAAAGTATTAGTTTCAGAACTAAAACTTTTGGTGTGTGGATGCATTCTTACATGGTCGACCCTCATGAAAAATATTGGCGCAATTGCATAAAAAATCATGACTTGAGGCCGAACGATAAATACATCAGCGATTCGATTTTTTTCAGATGCATGACTTTTACGCCATGCGAGCTATTTTCAAAAGCATTAGTTTCAGAACTAAAACATTTGGTGTGTGGATGCATTCTTACATGGTCGACCCTCATGAAAAAATATTGGCGCAATTGCATAAAAAATCATGACTTGAGGCCGAACTATAAATACATCAGCGATTCGAATTTGTTCACATACATGACTTTAAAGCCATGAGAGCTATTCTCCAAAGTATTAGTTTCAGAACTAAAACATTTGGTGTTTCGGATGCATTCTTACATGGTCGACCCTCATGAAAAATATTGGCGCAATTGCATAAAAAATCATGACTTGAGGCCGAACTATAAATACATCAGCGATTCGATTTTTTTCACATGCATGACTTTTACGCCATGAGAGCTATTCTCCAAAGTATTAGTTTCAGAACTAAAACATTTGGTGTGTGGATGCATTCTTACATGGTCGACCCTCATGAAAAATATTGGCGCAATTGCATAAAAAATCATGACTTGAGGCCGAACTATAAATACATCAGCGATTCGATTTTTTTCAGATGCATGACTTTTACGCCATGCGAGCTATTTTCAAAAGCATTAGTTTCAGAACTAAAACATTTGGTGTGTGGATGCATTCTTACATGGTCGACCCTCATGAAAAAATATTGGCGCAATTGCATAAAAAATCATGACTTGAGGCCGAACTATAAATACATCAGCGATTCGAATTTGTTCACATACATGACTTTAAAGCCATGAGAGCTATTCTCCAAAGTATTAGTTTCAGAACTAAAACATTTGGTGTTTCGGATGCATTCTTACATGGTCGACCCTCATGAAAAATATTGGCGCAATTGCATAAAAAATCATGACTTGAGGCCGAACTATAAATACATCAGCGATTCGATTTTTTTCACATACATGACTTTTACGCCATGAGAGCTATTCTCCAAAGTATTAGTTTCAGAACTAAAACATTTGGTGTTTCGGATGCATTCTTACATGGTCGACCCTCATGAAAAATATTGGCGCAATTGCATAAAAAATCATGACTTGAGGCCGAACTATAAATACATCAGCGATTCGATTTTTTTCACATACATGACTTTTACGCCATGAGAGCTATTCTCCAAAGTATTAGTTTCAGAACTAAAACATTTGGTGTGTGGATGCATTCTTACATGGTCGACCCTCATGAAAAATATTGGCGCAATTGCATAAAAAATCATGACTTGAGGCCGAACTATAAATACATCAGCGATTCGAATTTTTTCACATGCATGACTTTTACGCCATTCGAGCTATTTTCAAAAGGATTCGTTTCAGAACTAAAACATTTGGTGTGTGGATGCATTCTTACATGGTCGACCCTCATGAAAAATATTGGCGCAATTGCATAAAAAATCATGACTTGAGGCCGAACTATAAATACATCAGCGATTCGATTTTTTTCACATACATGACTTTTACGCCATGAGAGCTATTCTCCAAAGTATTAGTTTCAGAACTAAAACCTTTGGTGTGTGGATGCATTCTTACATGGTCGACCCTCATGAAAAATATTGGCGCAATTGCATAAAAAATCATGACTTGAGGCCGAACTATAAATACATCAGCGATTCGAATTTTTTCACATGCATGACTTTTACGCCATTCGAGCTATTTTCAAAAGGATTCGTTTCAGAACTAAAACATTTGGTGTGTGGATGCATTCTTACATGGTCGACCCTCATGAAAAATATTGGCGCAATTGCATAAAAAATCATGACTTGAGGCCGAACTATAAATACATCAGCGATTCGATTTTTTTCACATACATGACTTTTACGCCATGAGAGCTATTCTCCAAAGTATTAGTTTCAGAACTAAAACATTTGGTGTGTGGATGCATTCTTACATGGTCGACCCTCATGAAAAATATTGGCGCAATTGCATAAAAAATCATGACTTGAGGCCGAACTATAAATACATCAGCGATTCGAATTTTTTCACATGCATGACTTTTACGCCATTCGAGCTATTTTCAAAAGGATTCGTTTCAGAACTAAAACATTTGGTGTGTGGATGCATTCTTACATGGTCGACCCTCATGAAAAATATTGGCGCAATTGCATAAAAAATCATGACTTGAGGCCGAACTATAAATACATCAGCGATTCGATTTTTTTCACATACATGACTTTAACGCCATGAGAGCTATTCTCCAAAGTATTAGTTTCAGAACTAAAACATTTGGTGTTTTGGATGCATTCTTACATGGTCGACCCTCATGAAAACTATTGGCGCAATTGCATAAAAAATCATGACTTGAGGCCGAACTATAAATACATCAGCGATTCGATTTTTTTCACATGCATGACTTTTACGCCATGAGAGCTATTCTCCAAAGTATTAGTTTCAGAACTAAAACATTTGGCGTGTGGATGCATTCTTACATGGTCGACCCTTATGAAAAAATATTGGCGCAATTGCATAAAAAATCATGACTTGAGGCCGAACTATAAATACATCAGCGATTCGATTTTTTTCACATACATGACTTTTACGCCATGGGAGCTATTTTCAAAAGCATTAGTTTCAGAACTAAAACATTTGGCGTGTGGATGCATTCTTACATGGTCGACCCTCATGAAAAAATATTGGCGCAATTGCATAAAAAATCATGACTTGAGGCCGAACTATAAATACATCAGCGATTCGATTTTTTTCACATACATGACTTTTACGCCATGGGAGCTATTTTCAAAAGCATTAGTTTCAGAACTAAAACATTTAGTGTGTGGATGCATTCTTACATGGTCGACCCTCATGAAAAAATATTGGCGCAATTGCATAAAAAATCATGACTTGAGGCCGAACGATAAATACATCAGCGATTCGAATTTGTTCACATACATGACTTTTACGCCATGAGAGCTATTCTCCAAAGTATTAGTTTCAGAACTAAAACCTTGGGTGTGTGGATGCATTCTTACATGGTCGACCCTCATGAAAAATATTGGCGCAATTGCATAAAAAATCATGACTTGAGGCCGAACTATAAATACATCAGCGATATCGAACTTTTTCACATGCATGACTTTTACGCCATGAGAGTTATTCTCCAAATTATTAGTTTCAGAACTAAAACATTTGGTGTTTCGGATGCATTCTTACATGGTCGACCCTCATGAAAAATATTGGCGCAATTGCATAAAAAATCATGACTTGAGGCCGAACTATAAATACATCAGCGATTCGAATTTTTTCACATACATGACTTTTACGCCATGAGAGCTATTTTCAAAAGCATTAGTTTCAGAACTAAAACATTTAGTGTGTGGATGCATTCTTACATGGTCGACCCTCATGGAAAATATTGGCGCAATTGCATAAAAAATCATGACTTGAGGCCGAACTATAAATACATCAGCGATTCGAACTTTTTCACATACATGACTTTTACGCCATGAGAGCTATTCTCCAAAGTATTAGTTTCAGAACTAAAACCTTTGGTGTGTGCATGCATTTTTACATGGTCGACCCTCATGAAAAATATTGGCGCAATTGCATAAAAAATCATGACTTGAGGCCGAACTATAAATACATCCGCGATATCGAACTTTTTCACATACATGACTTTTACGCCATGAGAGTTATTCTCCAAATTATTAGTTTCAGAACTAAAACATTTGGTGTTTCGGATGCATTCTTACATGGTCGACCCTCATGAAAAATATTGGCGCAATTGCATAAAAAATCATGACTTGAGGCCGAACTATAAATACATCAGCGATTCGATTTTTTTCACATACATGACTTTTACGCCATGAGAGCTATTTTCAAAAGGATTAGTTTCAGAACTAAAACATTTAGTGTGTGGATGCATTTTTACATGGTTGACCCTCATGAAAAATATTGGCGCAATTGCATAAAAAATCATGACTTGAGGCCGAACTATCAATACATCAGCGATTCGATTTTTTTCACATACATGACTTTAACGCCATGAGAGCTATTCTCCAAAGTATTAGTTTCAGAACTAAAACATTTGGTGTGTGGATGTATTCTTACATGGTCAACCCTCATGAAAACTATTGGCGCAATTGCATAAAAAATCATGACTTGAGGCCGAACTATAAATACATCAGCGATTCGAACTTTTTCACATGCATGACTTTTACGCCATGAGAGCTATTCTCCAAAGTATTAGTTTCAGAACTAAAACATTTGGTGTTTCGGATGCATTCTTACATGGTCGACCCTCATGAAAATTATTGGCGCAATTGCATAAAAAATCATGACTTGAGGCCGAACTATAAATACATCAGCGATTCGAATTTGTTCACATACATGACTTTTACGCCATGAGAGCTATTCTCCAAAGTATTAGTTTCAGAACTAAAACCTTTGGTGTGTGGATGCATTCTTACATGGTCGACCCTCATGAAAACTATTGGCGCAATTGCATCAAAAATCATGACTTGAGGCCGAACTATAAATACATCAGCGATTCGAATTTTTTCACATGCATGACTTTTACGCCATGAGAGCTATTTTCAAAAGCATTAGTTTCAGAACTAAAACATTTAGTGTGTGGATGCATTCTTACATGGTCGACCCTCATGGAAAATATTGGCGCAATTGCATAAAAAATCATGACTTGAGGCCGAACTATAAATACATCAGCGATTCGATTTTTTTCACATACATGACTTTTACGCCATGAGAGCTATTCTCCAAAGTATTAGTTTCAGAACTAAAACCTTTGGTGTTTCGGATGCATTCTTACATGGTCGACCCTCATGAAAACTATTGGCGCAATTGCATAAAAAATCATGACTTGAGGCCGAACTATAAATACATCAGCGATTCGAACTTTTTCACATGCATGACTTTTACGCCATGAGAGCTATTCTCCAAAGTATTAGTTTCAGAACTAAAACCTTTATTGTGTGGATGCATTCTTAAATGGTCGACCCTCATGAAAAAATATTGGCGCAATTGCATAAAAAATCATGACTTGAGGCCGAACTATAAATACATCAGCGATTCGATTTTTTTCACATGCATGACTTTTACGCCATGAGAGCTATTTTCAAAAGCATTAGTTTCAGAACTAAAACCTTTGGTGTGTGGATGCATTCTTACATGGTCGACCCTCATGAAAAAATATTGGCGCAATTGCATAAAAAATCATGACTTGAGGCCGAACTATAAATACATCAGCGATATCGAACTTTTTCACATACATGACTTTTACGCCATGAGAGTTATTCTCCAAATAATTAGTTTCAGAACTAAAACATTTGGTGTTTCGGATGCATTCTTACATGGTCGACCCTCATGAAAAATATTGGCGCAATTGCATAAAAAATCATGACTTGAGGCCGAACTATAAATACATCAGCGATTCGAATTTTTTCACATGCATGACTTTTACGCCATGAGAGCTATTTTCAAAAGCATTAGTTTCAGAACTAAAACATTTAGTGTGTAGATGCATTCTTACATGGTCGACCCTCATGAAAAATATTGGCGCAATTGCATAAAAAATCATGACTTGAGGCCGAACTATAAATACATCAGCGATTCGAACTTTTTCACATACATGACTTTTACGCCATGAGAGCTATTCTCCAAAGTATTAGTTTCAGAACTAAAACCTTTGGTGTTTCGGATGCATTCTTACATGGTCGACCCTCATGAAAACTATTGGCGCAATTGCATAAAAAATCATGACTTGAGGCTGAACTATAAATACATCAGCGATTCGAACTTTTTCACATGCATGACTTTTACGCCATGAGAGCTATTCTCCAAAGTATTAGTTTCAGAACTAAAACCTTTATTCTGTGGATGCATTCTTAAATGGTCGACCCTCATGAAAAATATTGGCGCAATTGCATAAAAAATCATGACTTGAGGCCGAACTATAAATACATCAGCGATTCGATTTTTTTCACATGCATGACTTTTACGCCATGAGAGCTATTTTCAAAAGCATTAGTTTCAGAACTAAAACCTTTGGTGTGTGGATGCATTCTTACATGGTCGACCCTCATGAAAAAATATTGGCGCAATTGCATAAAAAATCATGACTTGAGGCCGAACGATAAATACATCAGCGATTCGAATTTGTTCACATACATGACTTTTACGCCATGAGAGCTATTCTCCAAAGTATTAGTTTCAGAACTAAAACCTTTGGTGTGTGGATGCATTCTTACATGGTCGACCCTCATGAAAAATATTGGCGCAATTGCATAAAAAATCATGACTTGAGGCCGAACTATAAATACATCAGCGATTCGAACTTTTTCACATACATGACTTTTACGCCATGAGAGCTATTCTCCAAAGTATTAGTTTCAGAACTAAAACCTTTGGTGTGTGGATGCATTCTTACATGGTCGACCCTCATGAAAAATATTGGCGCAATTGCATAAAAAATCATGACTTGAGGCCGAACTATAAATACATCAGCGATTCGAAGTTTTTCACATGCATGACTTTTACGCCATGAGAGCTATTTTCAAAAGCATTAGTTTAAGAACTAAAACATTTAGAGTGTGGATGCATTCTTACATGGTCGACCCTCATGAAAAATATTGGCGCAATTGCATAAAAAATCATGACTTGAGGCCGAACTATAAATACATCAGCGATTCGAACTTTTTCACATACATGACTTTTACGCCATGAGAGCTATTCTCCAAAGTATTAGTTTCAGAACTAAAACCTTTGGTGTGTGGATGCATTCTTACATGGTCGACCCTCATGAAAAATATTGGCGCAATTGCATAAAAAATCATGACTTGAGGCCGAACTATAAATACATCAGCGATATCGAACTTTTTCACATGCATGACTTTTACGCCATGAGAGTTATTCTCCAAATTATTAGTTTCAGAACTAAAACATTTGGTGTTTCGGATGCATTCTTACATGGTCGACCCTCATGAAAAATATTGGCGCAATTGCATCAAAAATCATGACTTGAGGTCGAACTATAAATACATCAGCGATTCGAATTTTTTCACATGCATGACTTTTACGCCATGAGAGCTATTTTCAAAAGCATTAGTTTCAGAACTAAAACATTTGGTGTGTGGATGCATTCTTACATGGTCGACGCTGATGAAAAATATTGGCGCAATTGCATAAAAAATCATGACTTGAGGCCGAACTATAAATACATCAGCGATTCGATTTTTTTCACATACATGACTTTTACGCCATGAGAGCTATTCTCCAAAGTATTAGTTTCAGAACTAAAACCTTTGGTGTTTCGGATGCATTCTTACATGGTCGACCCTCATGAAAACTATTGGCGCAATTGCATAAAAAATCATGACTTGAGGCCGAACTATAAATACATCAGCGATTCGATTTTTTTCACATGCATGACTTTTACGCCATGAGAGCTATTTTCAAAAGCATTAGTTTCAGAACTAAAACCTTTGGTGTTTCGGATGCATTCTTACATGGTCGACCCTCATGAAAACTATTGGCGCAATTGCATAAAAAATCATGACTTGAGGCCGAACTATAAATACATCAGCGATTCGAACTTTTTCACATGCATGACTTTTACGCCATGAGAGCTATTCTCCAAAGTATTAGTTTCAGAACTAAAACCTTTATTGTGTGGATGCATTCTTAAATGGTCGACCCTCATGAAAAAATATTGGCGCAATTGCATAAAAAATCATGACTTGAGGCCGAACTATAAATACATCAGCGATTCGATTTTTTTCACATGCATGACTTTTACGCCATGAGAGCTATTTTCAAAAGCATTAGTTTCAGAACTAAAACATTTGGTGTGTGGATGCATTCTTACATGGTCGACCCTCATGAAAAATATTGGCGCAATTGCATAAAAAATCATGACTTGAGGCCGAACGATAAATACATCAGCGATTCGAATTTGTTCACATACATGACTTTTACGCCATGAGAGCTATTCTCCAAAGTATTAGTTTCAGAACTAAAACCTTTGGTGTGTGGATGCATTCTTACATGGTCGACCCTCATGAAAAATATTGGCGCAATTGCATAAAAAATCATGACTTGAGGCCGAACTATAAATACATCAGCGATATCGAACTTTTTCACATACATGACTTTTACGCCTTGAGAGTTATTCTCCAAATAATTAGTTTCAGAACTAAAACATTTGGTGTTTCGGATGCATTCTTACATGGTCGACCCTCATGAAAAATATTGGCGCAATTGCATAAAAAATCATGACTTGAGGCCGAACTATAAATACATCAGCGATTCGAATTTTTTCACATGCATGACTTTTACGCCATGAGAGCTATTTTCAAAAGCATTAGTTTCAGAACTAAAACCTTGGGTGTGTGGATGCATTCTTACATGGTCGACCCTCATGAAAAATATTGGCGCAATTGCATAAAAAATCATGACTTGAGGCCGAACTATAAATACATCAGCGATTCGAACTTTTTCACATACATGACTTTTACGCCATGAGAGCTATTCTCCAAAGTATTAGTTTCAGAACTAAAACCTTTGGTGTTTCGGATGCATTCTTACATGGTCGACCCTCATGAAAACTATTGGCGCAATTGCATAAAAAATCATGACTTGAGGCCGAACTATAAATACATCAGCGATTCGAACTTTTTCACATGCATGACTTTTACGCCATGAGAGCTATTCTCCAAAGTATTAGTTTCAGAACTAAAACCTTTATTCTGTGGATGCATTCTTAAATGGTCGACCCTCATGAAAAATATTGGCGCAATTGCATAAAAAATCATGACTTGAGGCCGAACTATAAATACATCAGCGATTCGATTTTTTTCACATGCATGACTTTTACGCCATGAGAGCTATTTTCAAAAGCATTAGTTTCAGAACTAAAACATTTGGTGTGTGGATGCATTCTTACATGGTCGACCCTCATGAAAAAATATTGGCGCAATTGCATAAAAAATCATGACTTGAGGCCGAACGATAAATACATCAGCGATTCGAATTTGTTCACATACATGACTTTTACGCCATGAGAGCTATTCTCCAAAGTATTAGTTTCAGAACTAAAACCTTTGGTGTGTGGATGCATTCTTACATGGTCGACCCTCATGAAAAATATTGGCGCAATTGCATAAAAAATCATGACTTGAGGCCGAACTATAAATACATCAGCGATTCGAACTTTTTCACATACATGACTTTTACGCCATGAGAGCTATTCTCCAAAGTATTAGTTTCAGAACTAAAACCTTTGGTGTGTGGATGCATTCTTACATGGTCGACTCTCATGAAAAAATATTGGCGCAATTGCATAAAAAATCATGACTTGAGGCCGAACTATAAATACATCAGCGATTCGAACTTTTTCACATACATGACTTTTACGCCATGAGAGTTATTCTCCAAATAATTAGTTTCAGAACTAAAACATTTGGTGTTTCGGATGCATTCTTACATGGTCGACCCTCATGAAAAATATTGGCGCAATTGCATAAAAAATCATGACTTGAGGCCGAACTATAAATACATCAGCGATTCGAATTTTTTCACATGCATGACTTTTACGCCATGAGAGCTATTTTCAAAAGCATTAGTTTAAGAACTAAAACATTTAGTGTGTGGATGCATTCTTACATGGTCGACCCTCATGAAAAATATTGGCGCAATTGCATAAAAAATCATGACTTGAGGCCGAACTATAAATACATCAGCGATTCGAACTTTTTCACATACATGACTTTTACGCCATGAGAGCTATTCTCCAAAGTATTAGTTTCAGAACTAAAACCTTTGGTGTGTAGATGCATTCTTACATGGTCGACCCTCATGAAAAATATTGGCGCAATTGCATAAAAAATCATGACTTGAGGCCGAACTATAAATACATCAGCGATATCGAACTTTTTCACATGCATGACTTTTACGCCATGAGAGTTATTCTCCAAATTATTAGTTTCAGAACTAAAACATTTGGTGTTTCGGATGCATTCTTACATGGTCGACCCTCATGAAAAATATTGGCGCAATTGCATAAAAAATCATGACTTGAGGTCGAACTATAAATACATCAGCGATTCGAATTTTTTCACATGCATGACTTTTACGCCATGAGAGCTATTTTCAAAAGCATTAGTTTCAGAACTAAAACATTTAGTGTGTGGATGCATTCTTACATGGTCGACCCTCATGAAAAATATTGGCGCAATTGCATAAAAAATCATGACTTGAGGCCGAACTATAAATACATCAGCGATTCGATTTTTTTCACATACATGACTTTTACGCCATGAGAGCTATTCTCCAAAGTATTAATTTCAGAACTAAAACCTTTGGTGTTTCGGATGCATTCTTACATGGTCGACCCTCATGAAAACTATTGGCGCAATTGCATAAAAAAATCATGACTTGAGGCCGAACTATAAATACATCAGCGATTCGATTTTTTTCACATGCATGACTTTTACGCCATGAGAGCTATTTTCAAAAGCATTAGTTTCAGAACTAAAACATTTGGTGTGTGGATGCATTCTTACATGGTCGACCCTCATGGAAAATATTGGCGCAATTGCATAAAAAATCATGACTTGAGGCCGAACTATAAATACATCAGCGATTCGATTTTTTTCACATACATGACTTTTACGCCATGAGAGCTATTCTCCAAAGTATTAGTTTCAGAACTAAAACCTTTGGTGTTTCGGATGCATTCTTACATGGTCGACCCTCATGAAAACTATTGGCGCAATTGCATAAAAAATCATGACTTGAGGCCGAACTATAAATACATCAGCGATTCGAACTTTTTCACATGCATGACTTTTACGCCATGAGAGCTATTCTCCAAAGTATTAGTTTCAGAACTAAAACCTTTATTGTGTGGATGCATTCTTAAATGGTCGACCCTCATGAAAAAATATTGGCGCAATTGCATAAAAAATCATGACTTGAGGCCGAACTATAAATACATCAGCGATTCGATTTTTTTCACATGCATGACTTTTACGCCATGAGAGCTATTTTCAAAAGCATTAGTTTCAGAACTAAAACATTTGGTGTGTGGATGCATTCTTACATGGTCGACCCTCATGAAAAATATTGGCGCAATTGCATAAAAAATCATGACTTGAGGCCGAACTATAAATACATCAGCGATATCGAACTTTTTCACATACATGACTTTTACGCCATGAGAGCTATTCTCCAAAGTATTAGTTTCAGAACTAAAACATTTGGTGTTTCGGATGCATTCTTACATGGTCGACCCTCATGAAAAATATTGGCGCAATTGCATAAAAAATCATGACTTGAGGCCGAACTATAAATACATCAGCGATTCGATTTTTTTCACATACATGACTTTTACGCCATGCGAGCTATTTTCAAAAGGATTAGTTTCAGAACTAAAACATTTAGTGTGTGGATGCATTTTTACATGGTTGACCCTCATGAAAAATATTGGCGCAATTGCATAAAAAATCATGACTTGAGGCCGAACTATCAATACATCAGCGATTCGATTTTTTTCACATACATGACTTTAACGCCATGAGAGCTATTCTCCAAAGTATTAGTTTCAGAACTAAAACATTTGGTGTGTGGATGTATTCTTACATGGTCAACCCTCATGAAAACTATTGGCGCAATTGCATAAAAAATCATGACTTGAGGCCGAACTATAAATACATCAGCGATTCGAACTTTTTCACATGCATGACTTTTACGCCATGAGAGCTATTCTCCAAAGTATTAGTTTCAGAACTAAAACATTTGGTGTTTCGGATGCATTCTTACATGGTCGACCCTCATGAAAATTATTGGCGCAATTGCATAAAAAATCATGACTTGAGGCCGAACTATAAATACATCAGCGATTCGAATTTGTTCACATACATGACTTTTACGCCATGAGAGCTATTCTCCAAAGTATTAGTTTCAGAACTAAAACCTTTGGTGTGTGGATGCATTCTTACATGGTCGACCCTCATGAAAACTATTGGCGCAATTGCATCAAAAATCATGACTTGAGGCCGAACTATAAATACATCAGCGATTCGAATTTTTTCACATGCATGACTTTTACGCCATGAGAGCTATTTTCAAAAGCATTAGTTTCAGAACTAAAACATTTAGTGTGTGGATGCATTCTTACATGGTCGACCCTCATGGAAAATATTGGCGCAATTGCATAAAAAATCATGACTTGAGGCCGAACTATAAATACATCAGCGATTCGATTTTTTTCACATACATGACTTTTACGCCATGAGAGCTATTCTCCAAAGTATTAGTTTCAGAACTAAAACCTTTGGTGTTTCGGATGCATTCTTACATGGTCGACCCTCATGAAAACTATTGGCGCAATTGCATAAAAAATCATGACTTGAGGCCGAACTATAAATACATCAGCGATTCGAACTTTTTCACATGCATGACTTTTACGCCATGAGAGCTATTCTCCAAAGTATTAGTTTCAGAACTAAAACCTTTATTGTGTTTATGCATTCTTAAATGGTCGACCCTCATGAAAAAATATTGGCGCAATTGCATAAAAAATCATGACTTGAGGCCGAACTATAAATACATCAGCGATTCGATTTTTTTCACATGCATGACTTTTACGCCATGAGAGCTATTTTCAAAAGCATTAGTTTCAGAACTAAAACCTTTGGTGTGTGGATGCATTCTTACATGGTCGACCCTCATGAAAAAATATTGGCGCAATTGCATAAAAAATCATGACTTGAGGCCGAACTATAAATACATCAGCGATATCGAACTTTTTCACATACATGACTTTTACGCCATGAGAGTTATTCTCCAAATAATTAGTTTCAGAACTAAAACATTTGGTGTTTCGGATGCATTCTTACATGGTCGACCCTCATGAAAAATATTGGCGCAATTGCATAAAAAATCATGACTTGAGGCCGAACTATAAATACATCAGCGATTCGAATTTTTTCACATGCATGACTTTTACGCCATGAGAGCTATTTTCAAAAGCATTAGTTTCAGAACTAAAACATTTAGTGTGTAGATGCATTCTTACATGGTCGACCCTCATGAAAAATATTGGCGCAATTGCATAAAAAATCATGACTTGAGGCCGAACTATAAATACATCAGCGATTCGAACTTTTTCACATACATGACTTTTACGCCATGAGAGCTATTCTCCAAAGTATTAGTTTCAGAACTAAAACCTTTGGTGTTTCGGATGCATTCTTACATGGTCGACCCTCATGAAAACTATTGGCGCAATTGCATAAAAAATCATGACTTGAGGCTGAACTATAAATACATCAGCGATTCGAACTTTTTCACATGCATGACTTTTACGCCATGAGAGCTATTCTCCAAAGTATTAGTTTCAGAACTAAAACCTTTATTCTGTGGATGCATTCTTAAATGGTCGACCCTCATGCAAAATATTGGCGCAATTGCATAAAAAATCATGACTTGAGGCCGAACTATAAATACATCAGCGATTCGATTTTTTTCACATGCATGACTTTTACGCCATGAGAGCTATTTTCAAAAGCATTAGTTTCAGAACTAAAACCTTTGGTGTGTGGATGCATTCTTACATGGTCGACCCTCATGAAAAAATATTGGCGCAATTGCATAAAAAATCATGACTTGAGGCCGAACGATAAATACATCAGCGATTCGAATTTGTTCACATACATGACTTTTACGCCATGAGAGCTATTCTCCAAAGTATTAGTTTCAGAACTAAAACCTTTGGTGTGTGGATGCATTCTTACATGGTCGACCCTCATGAAAAATATTGGCGCAATTGCATAAAAAATCATGACTTGAGGCCGAACTATAAATACATCAGCGATTCGAACTTTTTCACATACATGACTTTTACGCCATGAGAGCTATTCTCCAAAGTATTAGTTTCAGAACTAAAACCTTTGGTGTGTGGATGCATTCTTACATGGTCGACCCTCATGAAAAATATTGGCGCAATTGCATAAAAAATCATGACTTGAGGCCGAACTATAAATACATCAGCGATTCGAACTTTTTCACATACATGACTTTTACGCCATGAGAGCTATTCTCCAAAGTATTAGTTTCAGAACTAAAACCTTTGGTGTGTGGATGCATTCTTACATGGTCGACCCTCATGAAAAATATTGGCGCAATTGCATAAAAAATCATGACTTGAGGCCGAACTATCAATACATCAGCGATATCGAACTTTTTCACATACATGACTTTTACGCCATGAGAGTTATTCTCCAAATAATTAGTTTCAGAACTAAAACATTTGGTGTTTCGGATGCATTCTTACATGGTCGACCCTCATGAAAAATATTGGCGCAATTGCATAAAAAATCATGACTTGAGGCCGAACTATAAATACATCAGCGATTCGAAGTTTTTCACATGCATGACTTTTACGCCATGAGAGCTATTTTCAAAAGCATTAGTTTAAGAACTAAAACATTTAGTGTGTGGATGCATTCTTACATGGTCGACCCTCATGAAAAATATTGGCGCAATTGCATAAAAAATCATGACTTGAGGCCGAACTATAAATACATCAGCGATTCGAACTTTTTCACATACATGACTTTTACGCCATGAGAGCTATTCTCCAAAGTATTAGTTTCAGAACTAAAACCTTTGGTGTGTGGATGCATTCTTACATGGTCGACCCTCATGAAAAATATTGGCGCAATTGCATAAAAAATCATGACTTGAGGCCGAACTATAAATACATCAGCGATATCGAACTTTTTCACATGCATGACTTTTACGCCATGAGAGTTATTCTCCAAATTATTAGTTTCAGAACTAAAACATTTGGTGTTTCGGATGCATTCTTACATGGTCGACCCTCATGAAAAATATTGGCGCAATTGCATCAAAAATCATGACTTGAGGTCGAACTATAAATACATCAGCGATTCGAATTTTTTCACATGCATGACTTTTACGCCATGAGAGCTATTTTCAAAAGCATTAGTTTCAGAACTAAAACATTTAGTGTGTGGATGCATTCTTACATGGTCGACGCTGATGAAAAATATTGGCGCAATTGCATAAAAAATCATGACTTGAGGCCGAACTATAAATACATCAGCGATTCGATTTTTTTCACATACATGACTTTTACGCCATGAGAGCTATTCTCCAAAGTATTAGTTTCAGAACTAAAACCTTTGGTGTTTCGGATGCATTCTTACATGGTCGACCCTCATGAAAACTATTGGCGCAATTGCATAAAAAATCATGACTTGAGGCCGAACTATAAATACATCAGCGATTCGATTTTTTTCACATGCATGACTTTTACGCCATGAGAGCTATTTTCAAAAGCATTAGTTTCAGAACTAAAACCTTTGTTGTTTCGGATGCATTCTTACATGGTCGACCCTCATGAAAACTATTGGCGCAATTGCATAAAAAATCATGACTTGAGGCCGAACTATAAATACATCAGCGATTCGAACTTTTTCACATGCATGACTTTTACGCCATGAGAGCTATTCTCCAAAGTATTAGTTTCAGAACTAAAACCTTTATTGTGTGGATGCATTCTTAAATGGTCGACCCTCATGAAAAAATATTGGCGCAATTGCATAAAAAATCATGACTTGAGGCCGAACTATAAATACATCAGCGATTCGATTTTTTTCACATGCATGACTTTTACGCCATGAGAGCTATTTTCAAAAGCATTAGTTTCAGAACTAAAACATTTGGTGTGTGGATGCATTCTTACATGGTCGACCCTCATGAAAAATATTGGCGCAATTGCATAAAAAATCATGACTTGAGGCCGAACGATAAATACATCAGCGATTCGAATTTGTTCACATACATGACTTTTACGCCATGAGAGCTATTCTCCAAAGTATTAGTTTCAGAACTAAAACCTTTGGTGTGTGGATGCATTCTTACATGGTCGACCCTCATGAAAAATATTGGCGCAATTGCATAAAAAATCATGACTTGAGGCCGAACTATAAATACATCAGCGATATCGAACTTTTTCACATACATGACTTTTACGCCTTGAGAGTTATTCTCCAAATAATTAGTTTCAGAACTAAAACATTTGGTGTTTCGGATGCATTCTTACATGGTCGACCCTCATGAAAAATATTGGCGCAATTGCATAAAAAATCATGACTTGAGGCCGAACTATAAATACATCAGCGATTCGAATTTTTTCACATGCATGACTTTTACGCCATGAGAGCTATTTTCAAAAGCATTAGTTTCAGAACTAAAACCTTGGGTGTGTGGATGCATTCTTACATGGTCGACCCTCATGAAAAATATTGGCGCAATTGCATAAAAAATCATGACTTGAGGCCGAACTATAAATACATCAGCGATTCGAACTTTTTCACATACATGACTTTTACGCCATGAGAGCTATTCTCCAAAGTATTAGTTTCAGAACTAAAACCTTTGGTGTTTCGGATGCATTCTTACATGGTCGACCCTCATGAAAACTATTGGCGCAATTGCATAAAAAATCATGACTTGAGGCCGAACTATAAATACATCAGCGATTCGAACTTTTTCACATGCATGACTTTTACGCCATGAGAGCTATTCTCCAAAGTATTAGTTTCAGAACTAAAACCTTTATTCTGTGGATGCATTCTTAAATGGTCGACCCTCATGAAAAATATTGGCGCAATTGCATAAAAAATCATGACTTGAGGCCGAACTATAAATACATCAGCGATTCGATTTTTTTCACATGCATGACTTTTACGCCATGAGAGCTATTTTCAAAAGCATTAGTTTCAGAACTAAAACATTTGGTGTGTGGATGCATTCTTACATGGTCGACCCTCATGAAAAAATATTGGCGCAATTGCATAAAAAATCATGACTTGAGGCCGAACGATAAATACATCAGCGATTCGAATTTGTTCACATACATGACTTTTACGCCATGAGAGCTATTCTCCAAAGTATTAGTTTCAGAACTAAAACCTTTGGTGTGTGGATGCATTCTTACATGGTCGACCCTCATGAAAAATATTGGCGCAATTGCATAAAAAATCATGACTTGAGGCCGAACTATAAATACATCAGCGATTCGAACTTTTTCACATACATGACTTTTACGCCATGAGAGCTATTCTCCAAAGTATTAGTTTCAGAACTAAAACCTTTGGTGTGTGGATGCATTCTTACATGGTCGACCCTCATGAAAAAATATTGGCGCAATTGCATAAAAAATCATGACTTGAGGCCGAACTATAAATACATCAGCGATTCGAACTTTTTCACATACATGACTTTTACGCCATGAGAGTTATTCTCCAAATAATTAGTTTCAGAACTAAAACATTTGGTGTTTCGGATGCATTCTTACATGGTCGACCCTCATGAAAAATATTGGCGCAATTGCATAAAAAATCATGACTTGAGGCCGAACTATAAATACATCAGCGATTCGAATTTTTTCACATGCATGACTTTTACGCCATGAGAGCTATTTTCAAAAGCATTAGTTTAAGAACTAAAACATTTAGTGTGTGGATGCATTCTTACATGGTCGACCCTCATGAAAAATATTGGCGCAATTGCATAAAAAATCATGACTTGAGGCCGAACTATAAATACATCAGCGATTCGAACTTTTTCACATACATGACTTTTACGCCATGAGAGCTATTCTCCAAAGTATTAGTTTCAGAACTAAAACCTTTGGTGTGTAGATGCATTCTTACATGGTCGACCCTCATGAAAAATATTGGCGCAATTGCATAAAAAATCATGACTTGAGGCCGAACTATAAATACATCAGCGATATCGAACTTTTTCACATGCATGACTTTTACGCCATGAGAGTTATTCTCCAAATTATTAGTTTCAGAACTAAAACATTTGGTGTTTCGGATGCATTCTTACATGGTCGACCCTCATGAAAAATATTGGCGCAATTGCATAAAAAATCATGACTTGAGGTCGAACTATAAATACATCAGCGATTCGAATTTTTTCACATGCATGACTTTTACGCCATGAGAGCTATTTTCAAAAGCATTAGTTTCAGAACTAAAACATTTAGTGTGTGGATGCATTCTTACATGGTCGACCCTCATGAAAAATATTGGCGCAATTGCATAAAAAATCATGACTTGAGGCCGAACTATAAATACATCAGCGATTCGAACTTTTTCACATACATGACTTTTACGCCATGAGAGCTATTCTCCAAAGTATTAATTTCAGAACTAAAACCTTTGGTGTTTCGGATGCATTCTTACATGGTCGACCCTCATGAAAACTATTGGCGCAATTGCATAAAAAATCATGACTTGAGGCCGAACTATAAATACATCAGCGATTCGATTTTTTTCACATGCATGACTTTTACGCCATGAGAGCTATTTTCAAAAGCATTAGTTTCAGAACTAAAACATTTGGTGTGTGGATGCATTCTTACATGGTCGACCCTCATGGAAAATATTGGCGCAATTGCATAAAAAATCATGACTTGAGGCCGAACTATAAATACATCAGCGATTCGATTTTTTTCACATACATGACTTTTACGCCATGAGAGCTATTCTCCAAAGTATTAGTTTCAGAACTAAAACCTTTGGTGTTTCGGATGCATTCTTACATGGTCGACCCTCATGAAAACTATTGGCGCAATTGCATAAAAAATCATGACTTGAGGCCGAACTATAAATACATCAGCGATTCGAACTTTTTCACATGCATGACTTTTACGCCATGAGAGCTATTCTCCAAAGTATTAGTTTCAGAACTAAAACCTTTATTGTGTGGATGCATTCTTAAATGGTCGACCCTCATGAAAAAATATTGGCGCAATTGCATAAAAAATCATGACTTGAGGCCGAACTATAAATACATCAGCGATTCGATTTTTTTCACATGCATGACTTTTACGCCATGAGAGCTATTTTCAAAAGTATTAGTTTCAGAACTAAAACATTTGGTGTGTGGATGCATTCTTACATGGTCGACCCTCATGAAAAATATTGGCGCAATTGCATAAAAAATCATGACTTGAGGCCGAACTATAAATACATCAGCGATATCGAACTTTTTCACATACATGACTTTTACGCCTTGAGAGTTATTCTCCAAATAATTAGTTTCAGAACTAAAACATTTGGTGTTTCGGATGCATTCTTACATGGTCGACCCTCATGAAAAATATTGGCGCAATTGCATAAAAAATCATGACTTGAGGCCGAACTATAAATACATCAGCGATATCGAATTTTTTCACATGCATGACTTTTACGCCATGAGAGCTATTTTCAAAAGCATTAGTTTAAGAACTAAAACATTTAGTGTGTGGATGCATTCTTACATGGTCGACCCTCATGAAAAATATTGGCGCAATTGCATAAAAAATCATGACTTGAGGCCGAACTATAAATACATCAGCGATTCGAACTTTTTCACATACATGACTTTTACGCCATGAGAGCTATTCTCCAAAGTATTAGTTTCAGAACTAAAACCTTTGGTGTTTCGGATGCATTCTTACATGGTCGACCCTCATGAAAACTATTGGCGCAATTGCATAAAAAATCATGACTTGAGGCCGAACTATAAATACATCAGCGATTCGATTTTTTTCACATGCATGACTTTTACGCCATGAGAGCTATTTTCAAAAGCATTAGTTTCAGAACTAAAACATTTGGTGTGTGGATGCATTCTTACATGGTCGACCCTCATGAAAAAATATTGGCGCAATTGCATAAAAAATCATGACTTGAGGCCGAACGATAAATACATCAGCGATATCGAACTTTTTCACATACATGACTTTTACGCCTTGAGAGTTATTCTCCAAATAATTAGTTTCAGAACTAAAACATTTGGTGTTTCGGATGCATTCTTACATGGTCGACCCTCATGAAAAATATTGGCGCAATTGCATAAAAAATCATGACTTGAGGCCGAACTATAAATACATCAGCGATTCGAATTTTTTCACATGCATGACTTTTACGCCATGAGAGCTATTTTCAAAAGCATTAGTTTAAGAACTAAAACATTTAGTGTGTGGATGCATTCTTACATGGTCGACCCTCATGAAAACTATTGGCGCAATTGCATAAAAAATCATGACTTGAGGCCGAACTATAAATACATCAGCGATTCGAACTTTTTCACATACATGACTTTTACGCCATGAGAGCTATTCTCCAAAGTATTAGTTTCAGAACTAAAACCTTTGGTGTTTCGGATGCATTCTTACATGGTCGACCCTCATGAAAACTATTGGCGCAATTGCATAAAAAATCATGACTTGAGGCCGAACTATAAATACATCAGCGATTCGAACTTTTTCACATGCATGACTTTTACGCCATGAGAGCTATTCTCCAAAGTATTAGTTTCAGAACTAAAACCTTTGGTGTGTGGATGCATTCTTACATGGTCGACCCTCATGAAAAATATTGGCGCAATTGCATAAAAAATCATGACTTGAGGCCGAACTATAAATACATCAGCGATTCGATTTTTTTCACATGCATGACTTTTACGCCATGAGAGCTATTTTCAAAAGCATTAGTTTCAGAACTAAAACATTTGGTGTGTGGATGCATTCTTACATGGTCGACCCTCATGAAAAAATATTGGCGCAATTGCATAAAAAATCATGACTTGAGGCCGAACGATAAATACATCAGCGATTCGAATTTGTTCACATACATGACTTTTACGCCATGAGAGCTATTCTCCAAAGTATTAGTTTCAGAACTAAAACCTTTGGTGTGTGGATGCATTCTTACATGGTCGACCCTCATGAAAAATATTGGCGCAATTGCATAAAAAATCATGACTTGAGGCCGAACTATAAATACATCAGCGATTCGAACTTTTTCACATACATGACTTTTACGCCATGAGAGCTATTCTCCAAAGTATTAGTTTCAGAACTAAAACCTTTGGTGTTTCGGATGCATTCTTACATGGTCGACCCTCATGAAAAATATTGGCGCAATTGCATAAAAAATCATGACTTGAGGCCGAACTATAAATACATCAGCGATTCGAACTTTTTCACATACATGACTTTTACGCCATGAGAGCTATTCTCCAAAGTATTAGTTTCAGAACTAAAACCTTTGGTGTGTGGATGCATTCTTACATGGTCGACCCTCATGAAAAAATATTGGCGCAATTGCATAAAAAATCATGACTTGAGGCCGAACTATAAATACATCAGCGATTCGAACTTTTTCACATACATGACTTTTACGCCATGAGAGTTATTCTCCAAATAATTAGTTTCAGAACTAAAACATTTGGTGTTTCGGATGCATTCTTACATGGTCGACCCTCATGAAAAATATTGGCGCAATTGCATAAAAAATCATGACTTGAGGCCGAACTATAAATACATCAGCGATTCGAATTTTTTCACATGCATGACTTTTACGCCATGAGAGCTATTTTCAAAAGCATTAGTTTAAGAACTAAAACATTTAGTGTGTGGATGCATTCTTACATGGTCGACCCTCATGAAAAATATTGGCGCAATTGCATAAAAAATCATGACTTGAGGCCGAACTATAAATACATCAGCGATTCGAACTTTTTCACATACATGACTTTTACGCCATGAGAGCTATTCTCCAAAGTATTAGTTTCAGAACTAAAACCTTTGGTGTGTAGATGCATTCTTACATGGTCGACCCTCATGAAAAATATTGGCGCAATTGCATAAAAAATCATGACTTGAGGCCGAACTATAAATACATCAGCGATATCGAACTTTTTCACATGCATGACTTTTACGCCATGAGAGTTATTCTCCAAATTATTAGTTTCAGAACTAAAACATTTGGTGTTTCGGATGCATTCTTACATGGTCGACCCTCATGAAAAATATTGGCGCAATTGCATAAAAAATCATGACTTGAGGTCGAACTATAAATACATCAGCGATTCGAATTTTTTCACATGCATGACTTTTACGCCATGAGAGCTATTTTCAAAAGCATTAGTTTCAGAACTAAAACATTTAGTGTGTGGATGCATTCTTACATGGTCGACCCTCATGAAAAATATTGGCGCAATTGCATAAAAAATCATGACTTGAGGCCGAACTATAAATACATCAGCGATTCGAACTTTTTCACATACATGACTTTTACGCCATGAGAGCTATTCTCCAAAGTATTAATTTCAGAACTAAAACCTTTGGTGTTTCGGATGCATTCTTACATGGTCGACCCTCATGAAAACTATTGGCGCAATTGCATAAAAAATCATGACTTGAGGCCGAACTATAAATACATCAGCGATTCGATTTTTTTCACATGCATGACTTTTACGCCATGAGAGCTATTTTCAAAAGCATTAGTTTCAGAACTAAAACATTTGGTGTGTGGATGCATTCTTACATGGTCGACCCTCATGGAAAATATTGGCGCAATTGCATAAAAAATCATGACTTGAGGCCGAACTATAAATACATCAGCGATTCGATTTTTTTCACATACATGACTTTTACGCCATGAGAGCTATTCTCCAAAGTATTAGTTTCAGAACTAAAACCTTTGGTGTTTCGGATGCATTCTTACATGGTCGACCCTCATGAAAACTATTGGCGCAATTGCATAAAAAATCATGACTTGAGGCCGAACTATAAATACATCAGCGATTCGAACTTTTTCACATGCATGACTTTTACGCCATGAGAGCTATTCTCCAAAGTATTAGTTTCAGAACTAAAACCTTTATTGTGTGGATGCATTCTTAAATGGTCGACCCTCATGAAAAAATATTGGCGCAATTGCATAAAAAATCATGACTTGAGGCCGAACTATAAATACATCAGCGATTCGATTTTTTTCACATGCATGACTTTTACGCCATGAGAGCTATTTTCAAAAGTATTAGTTTCAGAACTAAAACATTTGGTGTGTGGATGCATTCTTACATGGTCGACCCTCATGAAAAATATTGGCGCAATTGCATAAAAAATCATGACTTGAGGCCGAACTATAAATACATCAGCGATATCGAACTTTTTCACATACATGACTTTTACGCCTTGAGAGTTATTCTCCAAATAATTAGTTTCAGAACTAAAACATTTGGTGTTTCGGATGCATTCTTACATGGTCGACCCTCATGAAAAATATTGGCGCAATTGCATAAAAAATCATGACTTGAGGCCGAACTATAAATACATCAGCGATATCGAATTTTTTCACATGCATGACTTTTACGCCATGAGAGCTATTTTCAAAAGCATTAGTTTAAGAACTAAAACATTTAGTGTGTGGATGCATTCTTACATGGTCGACCCTCATGAAAAATATTGGCGCAATTGCATAAAAAATCATGACTTGAGGCCGAACTATAAATACATCAGCGATTCGAACTTTTTCACATACATGACTTTTACGCCATGAGAGCTATTCTCCAAAGTATTAGTTTCAGAACTAAAACCTTTGGTGTTTCGGATGCATTCTTACATGGTCGACCCTCATGAAAACTATTGGCGCAATTGCATAAAAAATCATGACTTGAGGCCGAACTATAAATACATCAGCGATTCGATTTTTTTCACATGCATGACTTTTACGCCATGAGAGCTATTTTCAAAAGCATTAGTTTCAGAACTAAAACATTTGGTGTGTGGATGCATTCTTACATGGTCGACCCTCATGAAAAAATATTGGCGCAATTGCATAAAAAATCATGACTTGAGGCCGAACGATAAATACATCAGCGATATCGAACTTTTTCACATACATGACTTTTACGCCTTGAGAGTTATTCTCCAAATAATTAGTTTCAGAACTAAAACATTTGGTGTTTCGGATGCATTCTTACATGGTCGACCCTCATGAAAAATATTGGCGCAATTGCATAAAAAATCATGACTTGAGGCCGAACTATAAATACATCAGCGATTCGAATTTTTTCACATGCATGACTTTTACGCCATGAGAGCTATTTTCAAAAGCATTAGTTTAAGAACTAAAACATTTAGTGTGTGGATGCATTCTTACATGGTCGACCCTCATGAAAACTATTGGCGCAATTGCATAAAAAATCATGACTTGAGGCCGAACTATAAATACATCAGCGATTCGAACTTTTTCACATACATGACTTTTACGCCATGAGAGCTATTCTCCAAAGTATTAGTTTCAGAACTAAAACCTTTGGTGTTTCGGATGCATTCTTACATGGTCGACCCTCATGAAAACTATTGGCGCAATTGCATAAAAAATCATGACTTGAGGCCGAACTATAAATACATCAGCGATTCGAACTTTTTCACATGCATGACTTTTACGCCATGAGAGCTATTCTCCAAAGTATTAGTTTCAGAACTAAAACCTTTGGTGTGTGGATGCATTCTTACATGGTCGACCCTCATGAAAAATATTGGCGCAATTGCATAAAAAATCATGACTTGAGGCCGAACTATAAATACATCAGCGATTCGATTTTTTTCACATGCATGACTTTTACGCCATGAGAGCTATTTTCAAAAGCATTAGTTTCAGAACTAAAACATTTGGTGTGTGGATGCATTCTTACATGGTCGACCCTCATGAAAAAATATTGGCGCAATTGCATAAAAAATCATGACTTGAGGCCGAACGATAAATACATCAGCGATTCGAATTTGTTCACATACATGACTTTTACGCCATGAGAGCTATTCTCCAAAGTATTAGTTTCAGAACTAAAACCTTTGGTGTGTGGATGCATTCTTACATGGTCGACCCTCATGAAAAATATTGGCGCAATTGCATAAAAAATCATGACTTGAGGCCGAACTATAAATACATCAGCGATTCGAACTTTTTCACATACATGACTTTTACGCCATGAGAGCTATTCTCCAAAGTATTAGTTTCAGAACTAAAACCTTTGGTGTTTCGGATGCATTCTTACATGGTCGACCCTCATGAAAAATATTGGCGCAATTGCATAAAAAATCATGACTTGAGGCCGAACTATAAATACATCAGCGATATCGAACTTTTTCACATACATGACTTTTACGCCATGATAGTTATTCTCCAAATAATTAGTTTCAGAACTAAAACATTTGGTGTTTCGGATGCATTCTTACATGGTCGACCCTCATGAGAAATATTGGCGCAATTGCATAAAAAATCATGACTTGAGGCCGAACTATAAATACATCAGCGATTCGAATTTTTTCACATGCATGACTTTTACGCCATTCGAGCTATTTTCAAAAGCATTAGTTTAAGAACTAAAACATTTAGTGTGTGGATGCATTCTTACATGGTCGACCCTCATGAAAAATATTGGCGCAATTGCATAAAAAATCATGACTTGAGGCCGAACTATAAATACATCAGCGATTCGAACTTTTTCACATACATGACTTTTACGCCATGAGAGCTATTCTCCAAAGTATTAGTTTCAGAACTAAAACCTTTGGTGTTTCGGATGCATTCTTACATGGTCGACCCTCATGAAAACTATTGGCGCAATTGCATAAAAAATCATGACTTGAGGCCGAACTATAAATACATCAGCGATTCGATTTTTTTCACATGCATGACTTTTACGCCATGAGAGCTATTTTCAAAAGCATTAGTTTCAGAACTAAAACATTTGGTGTGTGGATGCATTCGTACATGGTCGACCCTCATGGAAAATATTGGCGCAATTGCATAAAAAATCATGACTTGAGGCCGAACTATAAATACATCAGCGATTCGATTTTTTTCACATACATGACTTTTACGCCATGAGAGCTATTCTCCAAAGTATTAGTTTCAGAACTAAAACCTTTGGTGTTTCGGATGCATTCTTACATGGTCGACCCTCATGAAAACTATTGGCGCAATTGCATAAAAAATCATGACTTGAGGCCGAACTATAAATACATCAGCGATTCGAACTTTTTCACATGCATGACTTTTACGCCATGAGAGCTATTCTCCAAAGTATTAGTTTCAGAACTAAAACCTTTATTGTGTGGATGCATTCTTAAATGGTCGACCCTCATGAAAAAATATTGGCGCAATTGCATAAAAAATCATGACTTGAGGCCGAACTATAAATACATCAGCGATTCGATTTTTTTCACATGCATGACTTTTACGCCATGAGAGCTATTTTCAAAAGCATTAGTTTCAGAACTAAAACATTTGGTGTGTGGATGCATTCTTACATGGTCGACCCTCATGAAAAATATTGGCGCAATTGCATAAAAAATCATGACTTGAGGCCGAACGATAAATACATCAGCGATTCGAATTTGTTCACATACATGACTTTTACGCCATGAGAGCTATTCTCCAAAGTATTAGTTTCAGAACTAAAACCTTTGGTGTGTGGATGCATTCTTACATGGTCGACCCTCATGAAAAATATTGGCGCAATTGCATAAAAAATCATGACTTGAGGCCGAACTATAAATACATCAGCGATATCGAACTTTTTCACATACATGACTTTTACGCCATGAGAGTTATTCTCCAAATAATTAGTTTCAGAACTAAAACATTTGGTGTTTCGGATGCATTCTTACATGGTCGACCCTCATGAAAAATATTGGCGCAATTGCATAAAAAATCATGACTTGAGGCCGAACTATAAATACATCAGCGATTCGAATTTTTTCACATGCATGACTTTTACGCCATGAGAGCTATTTTCAAAAGCATTAGTTTAAGAACTAAAACATTTAGTGTGTGGATGCATTCTTACATGGTCGACCCTCATGAAAAATATTGGCGCAATTGCATAAAAAATCATGACTTGAGGCCGAACTATAAATACATCAGCGATTCGAATTTTTTCACATGCATGACTTTTACGCCATGAGAGCTATTTTCAAAAGCATTAGTTTCAGAACTAAAACCTTTGGTGTGTGGATGCATTCTTACATGGTCGACCCTCATGAAAAATATTGGCGCAATTGCATAAAAAATCATGACTTGAGGCCGAACTATAAATACATCAGCGATATCGAACTTTTTCACATACATGACTTTTACGCCTTGAGAGTTATTCTCCAAATAATTAGTTTCAGAACTAAAACATTTGGTGTTTCGGATGCATTCTTACATGGTCGACCCTCATGAAAAATATTGGCGCAATTGCATAAAAAATCATGACTTGAGGCCGAACTATAAATACATCAGCGATTCGATTTTTTTCACATGCATGACTTTTACGCCATGAGAGCTATTTTCAAAAGCATTAGTTTCAGAACTAAAACATTTGGTGTGTGGATGCATTCTAACATGGTCGACCCTCATGAAAAAATATTGGCGCAATTGCATAAAAAATCATGACTTGAGGCCGAACGATAAATACATCAGCGATTCGAATTTGTTCACATACATGACTTTTACGCCATGAGAGCTATTCTCCAAAGTATTAGTTTCAGAACTAAAACCTTTGGTGTGTGGATGCATTCTTACATGGTCGACCCTCATGAAAAATATTGGCGCAATTGCATAAAAAATCATGACTTGAGGCCGAACTATAAATACATCAGCGATTCGAACTTTTTCACATACATGACTTTTACGCCATGAGAGCTATTCTCCAAAGTATTAGTTTCAGAACTAAAACCTTTGGTGTGTGGATGCATTCTTACATGGTCGACCCTCATGAAAAATATTGGCGCAATTGCATAAAAAATCATGACTTGAGGCCGAACTATAAATACATCAGCGATTCGAACTTTTTCACATACATGACTTTTACGCCATGAGAGCTATTCTCCAAAGTATTAGTTTCAGAACTAAAACCTTTGGTGTGTGGATGCATTCTTACATGGTCGACCCTCATGAAAACTATTGGCGCAATTGCATAAAAAATCATGACTTGAGGCCGAACTATAAATACATCAGCGATATCGAACTTTTTCACATACATGACTTTTACGCCATGAGAGTTATTCTCCAAATAATTAGTTTCAGAACTAAAACATTTGGTGTTTCGGATGCATTCTTACATGGTCGACCCTCATGAAAAATATTGGCGCAATTGCATAAAAAATCATGACTTGAGGCCGAACTATAAATACATCAGCGATTCGAATTTTTTCACATGCATGACTTTTACGCCATGAGAGCTATTTTCAAAAGCATTAGTTTAAGAACTAAAACATTTAGTGTGTGGATGCATTCTTACATGGTCGACCCTCATGAAAAATATTGGCGCAATTGCATAAAAAATCATGACTTGAGGCCGAACTATAAATACATCAGCGATTCGAACTTTTTCACATACATGACTTTTACGCCATGAGAGCTATTCTCCAAAGTATTAGTTTCAGAACTAAAACCTTTGGTGTGTAGATGCATTCTTACATGGTCGACCCTCATGAAAAATATTGGCGCAATTGCATAAAAAATCATGACTTGAGGCCGAACTATAAATACATCAGCGATATCGAACTTTTTCACATGCATGACTTTTACGCCATGAGAGTTATTCTCCAAATTATTAGTTTCAGAACTAAAACATTTGGTGTTTCGGATGCATTCTTACATGGTCGACCCTCATGAAAAATATTGGCGCAATTGCATAAAAAATCATGACTTGAGGTCGAACTATAAATACATCAGCGATTCGAATTTTTTCACATGCATGACTTTTACGCCATGAGAGCTATTTTCAAAAGCATTAGTTTCAGAACTAAAACATTTAGTGTGTGGATGCATTCTTACATGGTCGACCCTCATGAAAAATATTGGCGCAATTGCATAAAAAATCATGACTTGAGGCCGAACTATAAATACATCAGCGATTCGATTTTTTTCACATACATGACTTTTACGCCATGAGAGCTATTCTCCAAAGTATTAATTTCAGAACTAAAACCTTTGGTGTTTCGGATGCATTCTTACATGGTCGACCCTCATGAAAACTATTGGCGCAATTGCATAAAAAATCATGACTTGAGGCCGAACTATAAATACATCAGCGATTCGATTTTTTTCACATGCATGACTTTTACGCCATGAGAGCTATTTTCAAAAGCATTAGTTTCAGAACTAAAACCTTTGGTGTGTGGATGCATTCTTACATGGTCGACCCTCATGGAAAATATTGGCGCAATTGCATAAAAAATCATGACTTGAGGCCGAACTATAAATACATCAGCGATTCGATTTTTTTCACATACATGACTTTTACGCCATGAGAGCTATTCTCCAAAGTATTAGTTTCAGAACTAAAACCTTTGGTGTTTCGGATGCATTCTTACATGGTCGACCCTCATGAAAACTATTGGCGCAATTGCATAAAAAATCATGACTTGAGGCCGAACTATAAATACATCAGCGATTCGAACTTTTTCACATGCATGACTTTTACGCCATGAGAGCTATTCTCCAAAGTATTAGTTTCAGAACTAAAACCTTTATTGTGTGGATGCATTCTTAAATGGTCGACCCTCATGAAAAAATATTGGCGCAATTGCATAAAAAATCATGACTTGAGGCCGAACTATAAATACATCAGCGATTCGATTTTTTTCACATGCATGACTTTTACGCCATGAGAGCTATTTTCAAAAGCATTAGTTTCAGAACTAAAACATTTGGTGTGTGGATGCATTCTTACATGGTCGACCCTCATGAAAAATATTGGCGCAATTGCATAAAAAATCATGACTTGAGGCCGAACGATAAATACATCAGCGATTCGAATTTGTTCACATACATGACTTTTACGCCATGAGAGCTATTCTCCAAAGTATTAGTTTCAGAACTAAAACCTTTGGTGTGTGGATGCATTCTTACATGGTCGACCCTCATGAAAAATATTGGCGCAATTGCATAAAAAATCATGACTTGAGGCCGAACTATAAATACATCAGCGATATCGAACTTTTTCACATACATGACTTTTACGCCTTGAGAGTTATTCTCCAAATAATTAGTTTCAGAACTAAAACATTTGGTGTTTCGGATGCATTCTTACATGGTCGACCCTCATGAAAAATATTGGCGCAATTGCATAAAAAATCATGACTTGAGGCCGAACTATAAATACATCAGCGATTCGAATTTTTTCACATGCATGACTTTTACGCCATGAGAGCTATTTTCAAAAGCATTAGTTTAAGAACTAAAACATTTAGTGTGTGGATGGATTCTTACATGGTCGACCCTCATGAAAAATATTGGCGCAATTGCATAAAAAATCATGACTTGAGGCCGAACTATAAATACATCAGCGATTCGAACTTTTTCACATACATGACTTTTACGCCATGAGAGCTATTCTCCAAAGTATTAGTTTCAGAACTAAAACCTTTGGTGTTTCGGATGCATTCTTACATGGTCGACCCTCATGAAAACTATTGGCGCAATTGCATAAAAAATCATGACTTGAGGCCGAACTATAAATACATCAGCGATTCGATTTTTTTCCCGTGCATGACTTTTACGCCATGAGAGCTATTTTCAAAAGCATTAGTTTCAGAACTAAAACATTTGGTGTGTGGATGCATTCTTACATGGTCGACCCTCATGAAAAAATATTGGCGCAATTGCATAAAAAATCATGACTTGAGGCCGAACGATAAATACATCAGCGATATCGAACTTTTTCACATACATGACTTTTACGCCTTGAGAGTTATTCTCCAAATAATTAGTTTCAGAACTAAAACATTTGGTGTTTCGGATGCATTCTTACATGGTCGACCCTCATGAAAAATATTGGCGCAATTGCATAAAAAATCATGACTTGAGGCCGAACTATAAATACATCAGCGATTCGAATTTTTTCACATGCATGACTTTTACGCCATGAGAGCTATTTTCAAAAGCATTAGTTTAAGAACTAAAACATTTAGTGTGTGGATGCATTCTTACATGGTCGACCCTCATGAAAACTATTGGCGCAATTGCATAAAAAATCATGACTTGAGGCCGAACTATAAATACATCAGCGATTCGAACTTTTTGACATACATGACTTTTACGCCATGAGAGCTATTCTCCAAAGTATTAGTTTCAGAACTAAAACCTTTGGTGTTTCGGATGCATTCTTACATGGTCGACCCTCATGAAAACTATTGGCGCAATTGCATAAAAAATCATGACTTGAGGCCGAACTATAAATACATCAGCGATTCGAACTTTTTCACATGCATGACTTTTACGCCATGAGAGCTATTCTCCAAAGTATTAGTTTCAGAACTAAAACCTTTATTCTGTGGATGCATTCTTAAATGGTCGACCCTCATGAAAAATATTGGCGCAATTGCATAAAAAATCATGACTTGAGGCCGAACTATAAATACATCAGCGATTCGATTTTTTTCACATGCATGACTTTTACGCCATGAGAGCTATTTTCAAAAGCATTAGTTTCAGAACTAAAACATTTGGTGTGTGGATGCATTCTTACATGGTCGACCCTCATGAAAAAATATTGGCGCAATTGCATAAAAAATCATGACTTGAGGCCGAACGATAAATACATCAGCGATTCGAATTTGTTCACATACATGACTTTTACGCCATGAGAGCTATTCTCCAAAGTATTAGTTTCAGAACTAAAACCTTTGGTGTGTGGATGCATTCTTACATGGTCGACCCTCATGAAAAATATTGGCGCAATTGCATAAAAAATCATGACTTGAGGCCGAACTATAAATACATCAGCGATTCGAACTTTTTCACATACATGACTTTTACGCCATGAGAGCTATTCTCCAAAGTATTAGTTTCAGAACTAAAACCTTTGGTGTGTGGATGCATTCTTACATGGTCGACCCTCATGAAAAATATTGGCGCAATTGCATAAAAAATCATGACTTGAGGCCGAACTATCAATACATCAGCGATATCGAACTTTTTCACATACATGACTTTTACGCCATGATAGTTATTCTCCAAATAATTAGTTTCAGAACTAAAACATTTGGTGTTTCGGATGCATTCTTACATGGTCGACCCTCATGAGAAATATTGGCGCAATTGCATAAAAAATCATGACTTGAGGCCGAACTATAAATACATCAGCGATTCGAACTTTTTCACATGCATGACTTTTACGCCATGAGAGCTATTTTCAAAAGCATTAGTTTAAGAACTAAAACATTTAGTGTGTGGATGCATTCTTACATGGTCGACCCTCATGAAAAATATTGGCGCAATTGCATAAAAAATCATGACTTGAGGCCGAACTATAAATACATCAGCGATTCGAACTTTTTCACATACATGACTTTTACGCCATGAGAGCTATTCTCCAAAGTATTAGTTTCAGAACTAAAACCTTTGGTGTGTGGATGCATTCTTACATGGTCGACCCTCATGAAAAATATTGGCGCAATTGCATAAAAAATCATGACTTGAGGCCGAACTATAAATACATCAGCGATATCGAACTTTTTCACATGCATGACTTTTACGCCATGAGAGTTATTCTCCAAATTATTAGTTTCAGAACTAAAACATTTGGTGTTTCGGATGCATTCTTACATGGTCGACCCTCATGAAAAATATTGGCGCAATTGCATCAAAAATCATGACTTGAGGTCGAACTATAAATACATCAGCGATTCGAATTTTTTCACATGCATGACTTTTACGCCATGAGAGCTATTTTCAAAAGCATTAGTTTCAGAACTAAAACATTTAGTGTGTGGATGCATTCTTACATGGTCGACCCTCATGGAAAATATTGGCGCAATTGCATAAAAAATCATGACTTGAGGCCGAACTATAAATACATCAGCGATTCGATTTTTTTCACATACATGACTTTTACGCCATGAGAGCTATTCTCCAAAGTATTAGTTTCAGAACTAAAACCTTTGGTGTTTCGGATGCATTCTTACATGGTCGACCCTCATGAAAACTATTGGCGCAATTGCATAAAAAATCATGACTTGAGGCCGAACTATAAATACATCAGCGATTCGATTTTTTTCACATGCATGACTTTTACGCCATGCGAGCTATTTTCAAAAGCATTAGTTTCAGAACTAAAACATTTGGTGTGTGGATGCATTCTTACATGGTCGACCCTCATGGAAAATATTGGCGCAATTGCATAAAAAATCATGACTTGAGGCCGAACTATAAATACATCAGCGATTCGATTTTTTTCACATACATGACTTTTACGCCATGAGAGCTATTCTCCAAAGTATTAGTTTCAGAACTAAAACCTTTGGTGTTTCGGATGCATTCTTACATGGTCGACCCTCATGAAAACTATTGGCGCAATTGCATAAAAAATCATGACTTGAGGCCGAACTATAAATACATCAGCGATTCGAACTTTTTCACATGCATGACTTTTACGCCATGAGAGCTATTCTCCAAAGTATTAGTTTCAGAACTAAAACCTTTATTGTGTGGATGCATTCTTAAATGGTCGACCCTCATGAAAAAATATTGGCGCAATTGCATAAAAAATCATGACTTGAGGCCGAACTATAAATACATCAGCGATTCGATTTTTTTCACATGCATGACTTTTACGCCATGAGAGCTATTTTCAAAAGCATTAGTTTCAGAACTAAAACATTTGGTGTGTGGATGCATTCTTACATGGTCGACCCTCATGAAAAATATTGGCGCAATTGCATAAAAAATCATGACTTGAGGCCGAACGATAAATACATCAGCGATTCGAATTTGTTCACATACATGACTTTTACGCCATGAGAGCTATTCTCCAAAGTATTAGTTTCAGAACTAAAACCTTTGGTGTGTGGATGCATTCTTACATGGTCGACCCTCATGAAAAATATTGGCGCAATTGCATAAAAAATCATGACTTGAGGCCGAACTATAAATACATCAGCGATATCGAACTTTTTCACATACATGACTTTTACGCCATGAGAGTTATTCTCCAAATAATTAGTTTCAGAACTAAAACATTTGGTGTTTCGGATGCATTCTTACATGGTCGACCCTCATGAAAAATATTGGCGCAATTGCATAAAAAATCATGACTTGAGGCCGAACTATAAATACATCAGCGATTCGAATTTTTTCACATGCATGACTTTTACGCCATGAGAGCTATTTTCAAAAGCATTAGTTTAAGAACTAAAACATTTGGTGTGTGGATGCATTCTTACATGGTCGACCCTCATGAAAAATATTGGCGCAATTGCATAAAAAATCATGACTTGAGGCCGAACTATAAATACATCAGCGATTCGAACTTTTTCACATACATGACTTTTACGCCATGAGAGCTATTCTCCAAAGTATTAGTTTCAGAACTAAAACCTTTGGTGTGTGGATGCATTCTTACATGGTCGACCCTCATGAAAAATATTGGCGCAATTGCATAAAAAATCATGACTTGAGGCCGAACTATAAATACATCAGCGATATCGAACTTTTTCACATGCATGACTTTTACGCCATGAGAGTTATTCTCCAAATTATTAGTTTCAGAACTAAAACATTTGGTGTTTCGGATGCATTCTTACATGGTCGACCCTCATGAAAAATATTGGCGCAATTGCATAAAAAATCATGACTTGAGGTCGAACTATAAATACATCAGCGATTCGAATTTTTTCACATGCATGACTTTTACGCCATGAGAGCTATTTTCAAAAGCATTAGTTTCAGAACTAAAACCTTTGGTGTGTGGATGCATTCTTACATGGTCGACCCTCATGAAAAATATTGGCGCAATTGCATAAAAAATCATGACTTGAGGCCGAACTATAAATACATCAGCGATTCGATTTTTTTCACATACATGACTTTTACGCCATGAGAGCTATTCTCCAAAGTATTAGTTTCAGAACTAAAACCTTTGGTGTTTCGGATGCATTCTTACATGGTCGACCCTCATGAAAACTATTGGCGCAATTGCATAAAAAATCATGACTTGAGGCCGAACTATAAATACATCAGCGATTCGATTTTTTTCACATGCATGACTTTTACGCCATGAGAGCTATTTTCAAAAGCATTAGTTTCAGAACTAAAACATTTGGTGTGTGGATGCATTCTTACATGGTCGACCCTCATGAAAAAATATTGGCGCAATTGCATAAAAAATCATGACTTGAGGCCGAACGATAAATACATCAGCGATTCGAATTTGTTCACATACATGACTTTTACGCCATGAGAGCTATTCTCCAAAGTATTAGTTTCAGAACTAAAACCTTTGGTGTGTGGATGCATTCTTACATGGTCGACCCTCATGAAAAATATTGGCGCAATTGCATAAAAAATCATGACTTGAGGCCGAACTATAAATACATCAGCGATTCGAACTTTTTCACATACATGACTTTTACGCCATGAGAGCTATTCTCCAAAGCATTAGTTTCAGAACTAAAACCTTTGGTGTGTGGATGCATTCTTACATGGTCGACCCTCATGAAAAATATTGGCGCAATTGCATAAAAAATCATGACTTGAGGCCGAACTATAAATACATCAGCGATATCGAACTTTTTCACATACATGACTTTTACGCCATGAGAGTTATTCTCCAAATAATTAGTTTCAGAACTAAAACATTTGGTGTTTCGGATGCATTCTTACATGGTCGACCCTCATGAAAAATATTGGCGCAATTGCATAAAAAATCATGACTTGAGGCCGAACTATAAATACATCAGCGATTCGAATTTTTTCACATGCATGACTTTTACGCCATGAGAGCTATTTTCAAAAGCATTAGTTTAAGAACTAAAACATTTAGTGTGTGGATGCATTCTTACATGGTCGACCCTCATGAAAAATATTGGCGCAATTGCATAAAAAATCATGACTTGAGGCCGAACTATAAATACATCAGCGATTCGAACTTTTTCACATACATGACTTTTACGCCATGAGAGCTATTCTCCAAAGTATTAGTTTCAGAACTAAAACCTTTGGTGTGTGGATGCATTCTTACATGGTCGACCCTCATGAAAAATATTGGCGCAATTGCATAAAAAATCATGACTTAAGGCCGAACTATAAATACATCAGCGATATCGAACTTTTTCACATGCATGACTTTTACGCCATGAGAGCTATTCTCCAAAGTATTAGTTTCAGAACTAAAACATTTGGTGTTTCGGATGCATTCTTACATGGTCGACCCTCATGAAAAATATTGGCGCAATTGCATAAAAAATCATGACTTGAGGCCGAACTATAAATACATCAGCGATTCGAATTTTTTCACATGCATGACTTTTACGCCATGAGAGCTATTTTCAAAAGCATTAGTTTCAGAACTAAAACATTTGGTGTGTGGATGCATTCTTACATGGTCGACCCTCATGGAAAATATTGGCGCAATTGCATAAAACATCATGACTTGAGGCCGAACTATAAATACATCAGCGATTCGAACTTTTTCACATACATGACTTTTACGCCATGAGAGCTATTCTCCAAAGTATTAGTTTCAGAACTAAAACCTTTGGTGTGTGGATGCATTCTTACATGGTCGACCCTCATGAAAAATATTGGCGCAATTGCATAAAAAATCATGACTTGAGGCCGAACTATAAATACATCAGCGATTCGAACTTTTTCACATACATGACGTTTACGCCATGAGAGCTATTCTCCAAAGTATTAGTTTCAGAACTAAAACATTTGGTGTTTCGGATGCATTCTTACATGGTCGACCCTCATGAAAAATATTTGCGCAATTGCATAAAAAATCATGACTTGAGGCCGAACTATAAATACATCAGCGATTCGATTTTTTTCCCGTGCATGACTTTTACGCCATGCGAGCTATTTTCAAAAGCATTAGTTTCAGAACTAAAACATTTGGTGTGTGGATGCATTCTTACATGGTCGACCCTCATGAAAAATATTGGCGCAATTGCATAAAAAATCATGACTTGAGGCCGAACTATAAATACATCAGCGATTCGAATTTTTTCACATACATGACTTTAACGCCATGAGAGCTATTCTCCAAAGTATTAGTTTAAGAACTAAAACATTTGGTGTTTCGGATGCATTCTTACATGGTCGACCCTCATGAAAAATATTGGCGCAATTGCATAAAAAATCATGACTTGAGGCCGAACTATAAATACATCAGCGATTCGATTTTTTTCACATGCATGACTTTTACGCCATGAGAGCTATTCTCCAAAGTATTAGTTACAGAACTAAAACATTTGGTGTGTGGATGCATTCTTACATGGTCGACCCTCATGAAAAATATTGGCGCAATTGCATAAAAAATCATGACTTGAGGCCGAACTATAAATACATCAGCGATTCGATTTTTTTCACATGCATGACTTTTACGCCATGAGAGCTATTTTCAAAAGCATTAGTTTCAGAACTAAAACATTTGGTGTGTGGATGCATTCTTACATGGTCGACCCTCATGAAAAACTATTGGCGCAATTGCATAAAAAATCATGACTTGAGGCCGAACGATAAATACATCAGCGATTCGAATTTGTTCACATGCATGACTTTTACGCCATGAGAGCTATTCTCCAAAGTATTAGTTTCAGAACTAAAACCTTTGGTGTGTGGATGCATTCTTACATGGTCGACCCTCATGAAAAATATTGGCGCAATTGCATAAAAAATCATGACATAAGGCCGAACTATAAATACATCAGCGATTCGAACTTTTTCACATACATGACTTTTACGCCATGAGAGCTATTCTCCAAAGTATTAGTTTCAGAACTAAAACCTTTGGTGTGTGGATGCATTCTTACATGGTCGACCCTCATGAAAAATATTGGCGCAATTGCATAAAAAATCATGACTTGAGGCCGAACTATAAATACATCAGCGATATCGAACTTTTTCACATACATGACTTTTACGCCATGAGAGTTATTCTCCAAATAATTAGTTTCAGAACTAAAACATTTGGTGTTTCGGATGCATTCTTACATGGTCGACCCTCATGAAAAATATTGGCGCAATTGCATAAAAAATCATGACTTGAGGCCGAACTATAAATACATCAGCGATTCGAATTTTTTCACATGCATGACTTTTACGCCATGAGAGCTATTTTCAAAAGCATTAGTTTAAGAACTAAAACATTTAGTGTGTGGATGCATTCTTACATGGTCGACCCTCATGAAAAATATTGGCGCAATTGCATAAAAAATCATGACTTGAGGCCGAACTATAAATACATCAGCGATTCGAACTTTTTCACATACATGACTTTTACGCCATGAGAGCTATTCTCCAAAGTATTAGTTTCAGAACTAAAACCTTTGGTGTGTGGATGCATTCTTACATGGTCGACCCTCATGAAAAATATTGGCGCAATTGCATAAAAAATCATGACTTGAGGCCGAACTATAAATACATCAGCGATATCGAACTTTTTCACATGCATGACTTTTACGCCATGAGAGTTATTCTCCAAATTATTAGTTTGAGAACTAAAACATTTGGTGTTTCGGATGCATTCTTACATGGTCGACCCTCATGAAAAATATTGGCGCAATTGCATAAAAAATCATGACTTGAGGCCGAACTATAAATACATCAGCGATTCGAATTTTTTCACATGCATGACTTTTACGCCATGAGAGCTATTTTCAAAAGCATTAGCTTCAAAACTAAAACATTTGGTGTGTGGATGCATTCTTACATGGTCGACCCTCATGGAAAATATTGGCGCAATTGCATAAAACATCATGACTTGAGGCCGAACTATAAATACATCAGCGATTCGAACTTTTTCACATACATGACTTTTACGCCATGAGAGCTATTCTCCAAAGTATTAGTTTCAGAACTAAAACATTTGGTGTGTGGATGCATTCTTACATGGTCGACCCTCATGAAAAATATTGGCGCAATTGCATAAAAAATCATGACTTGAGGCCGAACTATAAATACATCAGCGATTCGAACTTTTTCACATGCATGACTTTTACGCCATGAGAGCTATTTTCAAAAGTATTAGTTTCAGAACTAAAACCTTTGGTGTGTGGATGCATTCTTACATGGTCGACCCTCATGAAAAATATTGGCGCAATTGCATAAACAATCATGACTTGAGGCCGAACTATAAATACATCAGCGATTCGAACTTTTTCACATACATGACTTTTACGCCATGAGAGCTATTCTCCAAAGTATTAGTTTCAGAACTAAAACTTTTGGTGTGTGGATGCATTCTTACATGGTCGACCCTCATGGGAAATATTGGCGCAATTGCATAAAAAATCATGACTTGAGGCCGAACTATAAATACATCAGCGATTCGATTTTTTTCCCGTGCATGACTTTTACGCCATGCGAGCTATTTTCAAAAGCATTAGTTTCAGAACTAAAACATTTGGTGTGTGGATGCATTCTTACATGGTCGACCCTCATGAAAAATATTGGCGCAATTGCATAAAAAATCATGACTTGAGGCCGAACTATAAATACATCAGCGATTCGAATTTTTTCACATACATGACTTTAACGGCATGAGAGCTATTCTCCAAAGTATTAGTTTCAGAACTAAAACCTTTGGTGTTTCGGATGCATTCTTACATGGTCGACCCTCATGAAAACTATTAGCGCAATTGCATAAAAAATCATGACTTGAGGCCGAACTATAAATACATCAGCGATTCGATTTTTTTCACATGCATGACTTTTACGCCATGAGAGCTATTTTCAAAAGCATTAGTTTCAGAACTAAAACATTTGGTGTGTGGATGCATTCTTACATGGTCGACCCTCATGAAAAATATTGGCGCAATTGCATAAAAAATCATGACTTGAGGCCGAACGATAAATACATCAGCGATTCGAATTTGTTCACATACATGACTTTTACGCCATGAGAGCTATTCTCCAAAGTATTAGTTTCAGAACTAAAACCTTTGGTGTGTGGATGCATTCTTACATGGTCGACCCTCATGAAAAATATTGGCGCAATTGCATAAAAAATCATGACTTGAGGCCGAACTATAAATACATCAGCGATTCGAACTTTTTCACATACATGACTTTTACGCCATGAGAGCTATTCTCCAAAGTATTAGTTTCAGAACTAAAACCTTTGGTGTGTGGATGCATTCTTACATGGTCGACCCTCATGAAAAATATTGGCGCAATTGCATAAAAAATCATGACTTGAGGCCGAACTATAAATACATCAGCGATATCGAACTTTTTCACATACATGACTTTTACGCCATGAGAGTTATTCTCCAAATAATTAGTTTCAGAACTAAAACATTTGGTGTTTCGGATGCATTCTTACATGGTCGACCCTCATGAAAAATATTGGCGCAATTGCATAAAAAATCATGACTTGAGGTCGAACTATAAATACATCAGCGATTCGAATTTTTTCACATGCATGACTTTTACGCCATGAGAGCTATTTTCAAAAGCATTAGTTTAAGAACTAAAACATTTAGTGTGTGGATGCATTCTTACATGGTCGACCCTCATGAAAAATATTGGCGCAATTGCATAAAAAATCATGACTTGAGGCCGAACTATAAATACATCAGCGATTCGAACTTTTTCACATACATGACTTTTACGCCATGAGAGCTATTCTCCAAAGTATTAGTTTCAGAACTAAAACCTTTGGTGTGTGGATGCATTCTTACATGGTCGACCCTCATGAAAAATATTGGCGCAATTGCATAAAAAATCATGACTTGAGGCCGAACTATAAATACATCAGCGATTCGATTTTTTTCACATGCATGACTTTTACGCCATGAGAGCTATTCTCCAAAGTATTAGTTACAGAACTAAAACATTTGGTGTGTGGATGCATTCTTACATGGTCGACCCTCATGAAAAATATTGGCGCAATTGCATAAAAAATCATGACTTGAGGCCGAACTATAAATACATCAGCGATTCGATTTTTTTCACATGCATGACTTTTACGCCATGAGAGCTATTTTCAAAAGCATTAGTTTCGGAACTAAAACATTTGGTGTGTGGATGCATTCTTACATGGTCGACCCTCATGAAAAAATATTGGCGCAATTGCATAAAAAATCATGACTTGAGGCCGAACGATAAATACATCAGCGATTCGAATTTGTTCACATACATGACTTTTACGCCATGAGAGCTATTCTCCAAAGTATTAGTTTCAGAACTAAAACCTTTGGTGTGTGGATGCATTCTTACATGGTCGACCCTCATGAAATATATTGGCGCAATTGCATAAAAAATCATGACTTGAGGCCGAACTATAAATACATCAGCGATTCGAACTTTTTCACATACATGACTTTTACGCCATGAGAGCTATTCTCCAAAGTATTAGTTTCAGAACTAAAACCTTTGGTGTGTGGATGCATTCTTACATGGTCGACCCTCATGAAAAATATTGGCGCAATTGCATAAAAAATCATGACTTGAGGCCGAACTATAAATACATCAGCGATATCGAACTTTTTCACATACATGACTTTTACGCCATGAGAGTTATTCTCCAAATAATTAGTTTCAGAACTAAAACATTTGGTGTTTCGGATGCATTCTTACATGGTCGACCCTCATGAAAAATATTGGCGCAATTGCATAAAAAATCATGACTTGAGGCCGAACTATAAATACATCAGCGATTCGAATTTTTTCACATACATGACTTTTACGCAATGAGAGCTATTCTCCAAAGTATTAGTTTCAGAACTAAAACCTTTGGTGTGTGGATGCATTCTTACATGGTCGACCCTCATGAAAAATATTGGCGCAATTGCATAAAAAATCATGACTTGAGGCCGAACTATAAATACATCAGCGATATCGAACTTTTTCACGTGCATGACTTTTACGCCATGAGAGTTATTCTCCAAATTATTAGTTTCAGAACTAAAACCTTTGGTGTTTCGGATGCATTCTTACATGGTCGACCCTCATGAAAAATATTGGCGCAATTGCATAAAAAATCATGACTTGAGGCCGAACTATAAATACATCAGCGATTCGAACTTTTTCACATACATGACTTTTACGCCATGAGAGCTATTCTCCAAAGTATTAGTTTCAGAACTAAAACCTTTGGTGTGTGGATGCATTCTTACATGGTCGACCCTCATGAAAAATATTGGCGCAATTGCATAAAAAATCATGACTTGAGGCCGAACTATAAATACATCAGCGATTCGAACTTTTTCACATACATGACGTTTACGCCATGAGAGCTATTCTCCAAAGTATTAGTTTCAGAACTAAAACCTTTGGTGTGTGGATGCATTCTTACATGGTCGACCCTCATGGAAAATATTGGCGCAATTGCATAAAAAATCATGACTTGAGGCCGAACTATAAATACATCAGCGATTCGATTTTTTTCAGATGCATGACTTTTACGCCATGCGAGCTATTTTCAAAAGCATTAGTTTCAGAACTAAAACATTTGGTGTGTGGATGCATTCTTACATGGTCGACCCTCATGAAAAATATTGGCGCAATTGCATAAAAAATCATGACTTGAGGCCGAACTATAAATACATCAGCGATTCGAATTTTTTCACATACATGACTTTAACGCCATGAGAGCTATTCTCCAAAGTATTAGTTTCAGAACTAAAACATTTGGTGTTTCGGATGCATTCTTACATGGTCGACCCTCATGAAAAATATTGGCGCAATTGCATAAAAAATCATGACTCGAGGCCGAACTATAAATACATCAGCGATTCGATTTTTTTCACATGCATGACTTTTACGCCATGAGAGCTATTCTCCAAAGTATTAGTTACAGAACAAAAAGATTTGGTGTGTGGATGCATTCTTACATGGTCGACCCTCATGAAATATATTGGCGCAATTGCATAAAAAATCATGACTTGAGGCCGAACTATAAATACATCAGCGATTCGAACTTTTTCACATACATGACTTTTACGCCATGAGAGCTATTCTCCAAAGTATTAGTTTCAGAACTAAAACCTTTGGTGTGTGGATGCATTCTTACATGGTCGACCCTCATGAAAAATATTGGCGCAATTGCATAAAAAATCATGACTTGAGGCCGAACTATAAATACATCAGCGATATCGAACTTTTTCACATACATGACTTTTACGCCATGAGAGTTATTCTCCAAATAATTAGTTTCAGAACTAAAACATTTGGTGTTTCGGATGCATTCTTACATGGTCGACCCTCATGAAAAATATTGGCGCAATTGCATAAAAAATCATGACTTGAGGCCGAACTATAAATACATCAGCGATTCGAATTTTTTCACATACATGACTTTTACGCAATGAGAGCTATTCTCCAAAGTATTAGTTTCAGAACTAAAACCTTTGGTGTGTGGATGCATTCTTACATGGTCGACCCTCATGAAAAATATTGGCGCAATTGCATAAAAAATCATGACTTGAGGCCGAACTATAAATACATCAGCGATATCGAACTTTTTCACGTGCATGACTTTTACGCCATGAGAGTTATTCTCCAAATTATTAGTTTCAGAACTAAAACCTTTGGTGTTTCGGATGCATTCTTACATGGTCGACCCTCATGAAAAATATTGGCGCAATTGCATAAAAAATCATGACTTGAGGCCGAACTATAAATACATCAGCGATTCGAACTTTTTCACATACATGACTTTTACGCCATGAGAGCTATTCTCCAAAGTATTAGTTTCAGAACTAAAACCTTTGGTGTGTGGATGCATTCTTACATGGTCGACCCTCATGAAAAATATTGGCGCAATTGCATAAAAAATCATGACTTGAGGCCGAACTATAAATACATCAGCGATTCGAACTTTTTCACATACATGACGTTTACGCCATGAGAGCTATTCTCCAAAGTATTAGTTTCAGAACTAAAACCTTTGGTGTGTGGATGCATTCTTACATGGTCGACCCTCATGGAAAATATTGGCGCAATTGCATAAAAAATCATGACTTGAGGCCGAACTATAAATACATCAGCGATTCGATTTTTTTCAGATGCATGACTTTTACGCCATGCGAGCTATTTTCAAAAGCATTAGTTTCAGAACTAAAACATTTGGTGTGTGGATGCATTCTTACATGGTCGACCCTCATGAAAAATATTGGCGCAATTGCATAAAAAATCATGACTTGAGGCCGAACTATAAATACATCAGCGATTCGAATTTTTTCACATACATGACTTTAACGCCATGAGAGCTATTCTCCAAAGTATTAGTTTCAGAACTAAAACATTTGGTGTTTCGGATGCATTCTTACATGGTCGACCCTCATGAAAAATATTGGCGCAATTGCATAAAAAATCATGACTCGAGGCCGAACTATAAATACATCAGCGATTCGATTTTTTTCACATGCATGACTTTTACGCCATGAGAGCTATTCTCCAAAGTATTAGTTACAGAACAAAAAGATTTGGTGTGTGGATGCATTCTTACATGGTCGACCCTCATGAAAAATATTGGCGCAATTGCATAAAAAATCATGACTTGAGGCCGAACTATAAATACATCAGCGATTCGATTTTTTTCACATGCATGACTTTTACGCCATGAGAGCTATTTTCAAAAGCATTAGTTTCAGAACTAAAACATTTGGTGTGTGGATGCATTCTTACATGGTCGACCCTCATGAAAAAATATTGGCGCAATTGCATAAAAAATCATGACTTGAGGCCGAACGATAAATACATCAGCGATTCGAATTTGTTCACATACATGACTTTTACGCCATGAGAGCTATTCTCCAAAGTATTAGTTTCAGAACTAAAACCTTTGGTGTGTGGATGCATTCTTACATGGTCGACCCTCATGAAAAATATTGGCGCAATTGCATAAAAAATCATGACTTAAGGCCGAACTATAAATACATCAGCGATTCGAACTTTTTCACATACATGACTTTTACGCCATGAGAGCTATTCTCCAAAGTATTAGTTTCAGAACTAAAACCTTTGGTGTGTGGATGCATTCTTACATGGTCGACCCTCATGAAAAATATTGGCGCAATTGCATAAAAAATCATGACTTGAGGCCGAACTATAAATACATCAGCGATATCGAACTTTTTCACATACATGACTTTTACGCCATGAGAGTTATTCTCCAAATAATTAGTTTCAGAACTAAAACATTTGGTGTTTCGGATGCATTCTTACATGGTCGACCCTCATGAAAAATATTGGCGCAATTGCATAAAAAATCATGACTTGAGGCCGAACTATAAATACATCAGCGATTCGAATTTTTTCACATGCATGACTTTTACGCCATGAGAGCTATTTTCAAAAGCATTAGTTTAAGAACTAAAACATTTAGTGTGTGGATGCATTCTTACATGGTCGACCCTCATGAAAAATATTGGCGCAATTGCATAAAAAATCATGACTTGAGGCCGAACTATAAATACATCAGCGATTCGAACTTTTTCACATACATGACTTTTACGCCATGAGAGCTATTCTCCAAAGTATTAGTTTCAGAACTAAAACCTTTGGTGTGTGGATGCATTCTTACATGGTCGACCCTCATGGAAAATATTGGCGCAATTGCATAAAAAATCATGACTTGAGGCCGAACTATAAATACATCAGCGATTTGAACTTTTTCACATACATGACGTTTACGCCATGAGAGCTATTCTCCAAAGTATTAGTTTCAGAACTAAAACATTTGGTGTGTGGATGCATTCTTTACATGGTCGACCCTCATGGAAAATATTGGCGCAATTGCATAAAAAATCATGACTTGAGGCCGAACTATAAATACATCAGCGATTCGATTTTTTTCCCGTGCATAACTTTTACGCCATGCGAGCTATTTTCAAAAGCATTAGTTTCAGAACTAAAACATTTGGTGTGTGGATGCATTCTTACATGGTCGACCCTCATGAAAAATATTGGCGCAATTGCATAAAAAATCATGACTTGAGGCCGAACTATAAATACATCAGCGATTCGAATTTTTTCACATACATGACTTTAACGCCATGAGAGCTATTCTCCAAAGTATTAGTTTCAGAACTAAAACATTTGGTGTTTCGGATGCATTCTTACATGGTCGACCCTCATGAAAACTATTAGCGCAATTGCATAAAAAATCATGACTTGAGGCCGAACTATAAATACATCAGCGATTCGATTTTTTTCACATGCATGACTTTTACGCCATGAGAGCTATTCTCCAAAGTATTAGTTACAGAACAAAAAGATTTGGTGTGTGGATGCATTCTTACATGGTCGACCCTCATGAAAAATATTGGCGCAATTGCATAAAAAATCATGACTTGAGGCCGAACTATAAATACATCAGCGATTCGATTTTTTTCACATGCATGACTTTTACGCCATGAGAGCTATTTTCAAAAGCATTAGTTTCAGAACTAAAACATTTGGTGTGTGGATGCATTCTTACATGGTCGACCCTCATGAAAAAATATTGGCGCAATTGCATAAAAAATCATGACTTGAGGCCGAACGATAAATACATCAGCGATTCGAATTTGTTCACATACTTGACTTTTACGCCATGAGAGCTATTCTCCAAAGTATTAGTTTCAGAACTAAAACCTTTGGTGTGTGGATGCATTCTTACATGGTCGACCCTCATGAAAAATATTGGCGCAATTGCATAAAAAATCATGACTTGAGGCCGAACTATAAATACATCAGCGATTCGAACTTTTTCACATACATGACTTTTACGCCATGAGAGCTATTCTCCAAAGTATTAGTTTCAGAACTAAAACCTTTGGTGTGTGGATGCATTCTTACATGGTCGACCCTCATGAAAAATATTGGCGCAATTGCATAAAAAATCATGACTTGAGGCCGAACTATAAATACATCAGCGATATCGAACTTTTTCACATACATGACTTTTACGCCATGAGAGTTATTCTCCAAAGTATTAGTTTCAGAACTAAAACATTTGGTGTTTCGGATGCATTCTTACATGGTCGACCCTCATGAAAAATATTGGCGCAATTGCATAAAAAATCATGACTTGAGGCCGAACTATAAATACATCAGCGATTCGAATTTTTTCACATACATGACTTTTACGCCATGAGAGCTATTTTCAAAAGCATTAGTTTAAGAACTAAAACATTTAGTGTGTGGATGCATTCTTACATGGTCGACCCTCATGAAAAATATTGGCGCAATTGCATAAAAAATCATGACTTGAGGCCGAACTATAAATACATCAGCGATTCGAACTTTTTCACATACATGACTTTTACGCCATGAGAGCTATTCTCCAAAGTATTAGTTTCAGAACTAAAACCTTTGGTGTGTGGATGCATTCTTACATGGTCGACCCTCATGAAAAATATTGGCGCAATTGCATAAAAAATCATGACTTGAGGCCGAACTATAAATACATCAGCGATATCGAACTTTTTCACATGCATGACTTTTACGCCATGAGAGTTATTCTCCAAATTATTAGTTTCAGAACTAAAACATTTGGTGTTTCGGATGCATTCTTACATGGTCGACCCTCATGAAAAATATTGGCGCAATTGCATAAAAAATCATGACTTGAGGCCGAACTATAAATACATCAGCGATTCGAATTTTTTCACATGCATGACTTTTACGCCATGAGAGCTATTTTCAAAAGCATTAGTTTCAGAACTAAAACATTTGGTGTGTGGATGCATTCTTACATGGTCGACCCTCATGGAAAATATTGGCGCAATTGCATAAAACATCATGACTTGAGGCCGAACTATAAATACATCAGCGATTCGAACTTTTTTACATACATGACTTTTACGCCATGAGAGTTATTCTCCAAAGTATTAGTTTCAGAACTAAAACCTTTGGTGTGTGGATGCATTCTTACATGGTCGACCCTCATGAAAAATATTGGCGCAATTGCATAAAAAATCATGACTTGAGGCCGAACTATAAATACATCAGCGATTCGAACTTTTTCACATACATGACTTTTACGCCATGAGAGCTATTCTCCAAAGTATTAGTTTCAGAACTAAAACCTTTGGTGTGTGGATGCATTCTTACATGGTCGACCCTCATGAAAAATATTGGCGCAATTGCATAAAAAATCATGACTTGAGGCCGAACTATAAATACATCAGCGATTCGAACTTTTTCACATACATGACGTTTACGCCATGAGAGCTATTCTCCAAAGTATTAGTTTCAGAACTAAAACATTTGGTGTGTGGATGCATTCTTACATGGTCGACCCTCATGGGAAATATTGGCGCAATTGCATAAAAAATCATGACTTGAGGCCGAACTATAAATACATCAGCGATTCGATTTTTTTCCCGTGCATGACTTTTACGCCATGAGAGCTATTTTCAAAAGCATTAGTTTCAGAACTAAAACATTTGGTGTGTGGATGCATTCTTACATGGTCGACCCTCATGAAAAATATTGGCGCAATTGCATAAAAAATCATGACTTGAGGCCGAACTATAAATACATCAGCGATTCGAATTTTTTCACATACATGACTTTAACGCCATGAGAGCTATTCTCCAAAGTATTAGTTTCAGAACTAAAACATTTGGTGTTTCGGATGCATTCTTACATGGTCGACCCTCATGAAAAATATTGGCGCAATTGCATAAAAAATCATGACTTGAGGCCGAACTATAAATACATCAGCGATTCGATTTTTTTCACATACATGACTTTTACGCCATGCGAGCTATTTTCAAAAGCATTAGTTTCAGAACTAAAACATTTGGTGTGTGGATGCATTTTTACATGGTCGACCCTCATGAAAAATATTGGCGCAATTGCATAAAAAATCATGACTTGAGGCCGAACTATAAATACATCAGCGATTCGATTTTTTTCACATACATGACTTTAACGCCATGAGAGCTATTCTCCAAAGTATTAGTTTCAGAACTTAAACATTTGGTGTTTCGGATGCATTCTTACATGGTCGACCCTCATGAAAATTATTGGCGCAATTGCATAAAAAATCATGACTTGAGGCCGAACTATAAATACATCAGCGATTCGAACTTTTTCACATGCATGACTTTTACGCCATGAGAGCTATTCTCCAAAGTATTAGTTTCAGTACTAAAACATTAGGTGTTTCGGATGCATTCTTACATGGTCGACCCTCATGAAAAATATTGGCGCAATTGCATAAAAAATCATGACTTGAGGCCGAACTATAAATACATCAGCGATTCGAACTTTTTCACATGCATGACTTTTACGCCATGAGAGCTATTCTCCAAAGTATTAGTTTCAGAACTAAAACATTTGGTGTTTCGGATGCATTCTTACATGGTCGACCCTCATGAAAAATATTGGCGCAATTGCATAAAAAATCATGACTTGAGGCCGAACTATAAATACATCAGCGATTCGAATTTGTTCACATACATGACTTTTACGCCATGAGAGCTATTCTCCAAAGTATTAGTTTCAGAACTAAAACATTTGGTGTGTGGATGCATTCTTACATGGTCGACCCTCATGGAAAATATTGGCGCAATTGCATAAAACATCATGACTTGAGGCCGAACTATAAATACATCAGCGATTCGAACTTTTTTACATACATGACTTTTACGCCATGAGAGTTATTCTCCAAAGTATTAGATTCAGAACTAAAACTTTTGGTGTGTGGATGCATTCTTACATGGTCGACCCTCATGAAAAATATTGGCGCAATTGCATAAAAAATCATGACTTGAGGCCGAACTATAAATACATCAGCGATTCGAACTTTTTCACATACATGACTTTTACGCCATGAGAGCTATTCTCCAAAGTATTAGTTTCAGAACTAAAACCTTTGGTGTGTGGATGCATTCTTACATGGTCGACCCTCATGAAAAATATTGGCGCAATTGCATAAAAAATCATGACTTGAGGCCGAACTATAAATACATCAGCGATTCGAACTTTTTCACATACATGACGTTTACGCCATGAGAGCTATTCTCCAAAGTATTAGTTTAAGAACTAAAACATTTGGTGTGTGGATGCATTTTTACATGGTCGACCCTCATGGAAAATATTGGCGCAATTGCATAAAAAATCATGACTTGAGGCCGAACTATAAATACATCAGCGATTCGAATTTTTTCCCGTGCATGACTTTTACGCCATGCGAGCTATTTTCAAAAGCATTAGTTTCAGAACTAAAACATTTGGTGTGTGGATGCATTCTTACATGGTCGACCCTCATGAAAAATATTGGCGCAATTGCATAAAAAATCATGACTTGAGGCCGAACTATAAATACATCAGCGATTCGAATTTTTTCACATACATGACTTTTACGCCATGAGAGCTATTCTCCAAAGTATTAGTTTCAGAACTAAAACATTTGGTGTTTCGGATGCATTCTTACATGGTCGACCCTCATGAAAAATATTGGCGCAATTGCATAAAAAATCATGACTTGAGGCCGAACTATAAATACATCAGCGATTCGATTTTTTTCACATGCATGACTTTTACGCCATGAGAGCTATTCTCCAAAGTATTAGTTACAGAACTAAAACATTTGGTGTGTGGATGCATTCTTACATGGTCGACCCTCATGAAAAATATTGGCGCAATTGCATAAAAAATCATGACTTGAGGCCGAACTATAAATACATCAGCGATTCGATTTTTTTCACATACATGACTTTTACGCCATGCGAGCTATTTTCAAAAGCATTAGTTTCAGAACTAAAACATTTGGTGTGTGGATGCATTTTTACATGGTCGACCCTCATGAAAAATATTGGCGCAATTGCATAAAAAATCATGACTTGAGGCCGAACTATAAATACATCAGCGATTCGAATTTTTTCACATACATGACTTTAACGCCATGAGAGCTATTCTCCAAAGTATTAGTTTCAGAACTTAAACATTTGGTGTTTCGGATGCATTCTTACATGGTCGACCCTCATGAAAATTATTGGCGCAATTGCATAAAAAATCATGACTTGAGGCCGAACTATAAATACATCAGCGATTCGAACTTTTTCACATGCATGACTTTTACGCCATGAGAGCTTATTCTCCAAAGTATTAGTTTCAGTACTAAAACATTAGGTGTTTCGGATGCATTCTTACATGGTCGACCCTCATGAAAAATATTGGCGCAATTGCATAAAAAATCATGACTTGAGGCCGAACTATAAATACATCAGCGATTCGAACTTTTTCACATGCATGACTTTTACGCCATGAGAGCTATTCTCCAAAGTATTAGTTTCAGAACTAAAACATTTGGTGTTTCGGATGCATTCTTACATGGTCGACCCTCATGAAAATTATTGGCGCAATTGCATAAAAAATCATGACTTGAGGCCGAACTATAAATACATCAGCGATTCGAATTTGTTCACATACATGACTTTTACGCCATGAGAGCTATTCTCCAAAGTATTAGTTTCAGAACTAAAACATTTGGTGTGTGGATGCATTCTTACATGGTCGACCCTCATGAAAAATATTGGCGCAATTGCATAAAAAATCATGACTTGAGGCCGAACTATAAATACATCAGCGATTCGATTTTTTCCACATGCATGACTTTTACGCCATGAGAGCTATTTTCAAAAGCATTAGTTTCAGAACTAAAACATTTTGTGTGTGGATGCATTCTTACATGGTCGACCCTCATGAAAAATATTGGCGCAATTGCATAAAAAATCATGACTTGAGGCCGAACTATAAATACATCAGCGATTCGAAGTTTTTCACATACATGACTTTTACGCCATGAGAGCTATTCTCCAAAGTATTAGTTTCAGAACTAGAACATTTGGTGTTTCGGATGCATTCTTACATGGTCGACCCTCATGAAAAATATTGGCGCAATTGCATAAAAAATCATGACTTGAGGCCGAACTATAAATACATCAGCGATTCGAACTTTTTCACATGCATGACGTTTACGCCATGAGAGCTATTCTCCAAAGTATTAGTTTCAGAACTAAAACATTTGGTGTTTCGGATGCATTCTTACATGGTCGACCCTCATGAAAAATATTGGCGCAATTGCATAAAAAATCATGACTTGAGGCCGAACTATAAATACATCAGCGATTCGAACTTTTTCACATGCATGACTTTTACGCCATGAGAGCTATTCTCCAAAGTATTAGTTTCAGTACTAAAACATTAGGTGTTTCGGATGCATTCTTACATGGTCAACCCTCATGAAAAATATTGGCGCAATTTCATAAAAAATCATGACTTGAGGCCGAACTATAAATACATCAGCGATTCGAACTTTTTCACATACATGACGTTTACGCCATGAGAGCTATTCTCCAAAGTATTAGTTTAAGAACTAAAACATTTGGTGTGTGGATGCATTCTTACATGGTCGACCCTCATGGAAAATATTGGCGCAATTGCATAAAAAATCATGACTTGAGGCCGAACTATAAATACATCAGCGATTCGATTTTTTTCCCGTGCATGACTTTTACGCCATGCGAGCTATTTTCAAAAGCATTAGTTTCAGAACTAAAACATTTGGTGTGTGGATGCATTCTTACATGGTCAACCCTCATGAAAAATATTGGCGCAATTGCATAAAAAATCATGACTTGAGGCCGAACTATAAATACATCAGCGATTCGAATTTTTTCACATACATGACTTTAACGCCATGAGAGCTATTCTCCAAAGTATTAGTTTCAGAACTAAAACATTTGGTGTTTCGGATGCATTCTTACATGGTCGACCCTCATGAAAAATATTGGCGCAATTGCATAAAAAATCATGACTTGAGGCCGAACTATAAATACATCAGCGATTCGATTTTTTTCACATACATGACTTTTACGCCATGCGAGCTATTTTCAAAAGCATTAGTTTCAGAACTAAAACATTTGGTGTGTGGATGCATTCTTACATGGTCGACCCTCATGAAAAATATTGGCGCAATTGCATAAAAAATCATGACTTGAGGCCGAACTATAAATACATCAGCGATTCGATTTTTTTCACATACATGACTTTAACGCCATGAGAGCTATTCTCCAAAGTATTAGTTTCAGAACTTAAACATTTGGTGTTTCGGATGCATTCTTACATGGTCGACCCTCATGAAAATTATTGGCGCAATTGCATAAAAAATCATGACTTGAGGCCGAACTATAAATACATCAGCGATTCGAACTTTTTCACATGCATGACTTTTACGCCATGAGAGCTATTCTCCAAAGTATTAGTTTCAGAACTAAAACATTAGGTGTTTCGGATGCATTCTTACATGGTCGACCCTCATGAAAAATATTGGCGCAATTGCATAAAAAATCATGACTTGAGGCCGAACTATAAATACATCAGCGATTCGAACTTTTTCACATGCATGACTTTTACGCCATGAGAGCTATTCTCCAAAGTATTAGTTTCAGAACTAAAACATTTGGTGTTTCGGATGCATTCTTACATGGTCGACCCTCATGAAAATTATTGGCGCAATTGCATAAAAAATCATGACTTGAGGCCGAACTATAAATACATCAGCGATTCGAATTTGTTCACACACATGACTTTTACGCCATGAGAGCTATTCTCCAAAGTATTAGTTTCAGAACTAAAACATTTGGTGTGTGGATGCATTCTTACATGGTCGCCCTCATGGAAAATATTGGCGCAATTGCATAAAACATCATGACTTGAGGCCGAACTATAAATACATCAGCGATTCGAACTTTTTTACATACATGACTTTTACGCCATGAGAGTTATTCTCCAAAGTATTAGTTTCAGAACTAAAACATTTGGTGTGTGGATGCATTCTTACATGGTCGACCCTCATGAAAAATATTGGCGCAATTGCATAAAAAATCATGACTTGAGGCCGAACTATAAATACATCAGCGATTCGAACTTTTTCACATACATGACTTTTACGCCATGAGAGCTATTCTCCAAAGTATTAGTTTCAGAACTAAAACATTTGGTGTGTGGATGCATTCTTACATGGTCGACCCTCATGGAAAATATTGGCGCAATTGCATAAAAAATCATGACTTGAGGCCGAACTATAAATACATCAGCGATTCGATTTTTTTCCCGTGCATGACTTTTACGCCATGCGAGCTATTTTCAAAAGCATTAGTTTCAGAACTAAAACATTTGGTGTGTGGATGCATTCTTACATGGTCGACCCTCATGAAAAATATTGGCGCAATTGCATAAAAAATCATGACTTGAGGCCGAACTATAAATACATCAGCGATTCGAATTTTTTCACATACATGACTTTAACGCCATGAGAGCTATTCTCCAAAGTATTAGTTTCAGAACTAAAACATTTGGTGTTTCGGATGCATTCTTACATGGTCGACCCTCATGAAAAATATTGGCGCAATTGCATAAAAAATCATGACTTGAGGCCGAACTATAAATACATCAGCGATTCGATTTTTTTTCACATGCATGACTTTTACGCCATGAGAGCTATTCTCCAAAGTATTAGTTACAGAACTAAAACATTTGTAGTGTGGATGCATTCTTACATGGTCGACCCTCATGAAAAATATTGGCGCAATTGCATAAAAAATCATGACTTGAGGCCGAACTATAAATACATCAGCGATTCGATTTTTTTCACATACATGACTTTTACGCCATGCGAGCTATTTTCAAAAGCATTAGTTTCAGAACTAAAACATTTGGTGTGTGGATGCATTTTTACATGGTCGACCCTCATGAAAAATATTGGCGCAATTGCATAAAAAATCATGACTTGAGGCCGAACTATAAATACATCAGCGATTCGATTTTTTTCACATACATGACTTTAACGCCATGAGAGCTATTCTCCAAAGTATTAGTTTCAGAACTTAAACATTTGGTGTTTCGGATGCATTCTTACATGGTCGACCCTCATGAAAATTATTGGCGCAATTGCATAAAAAATCATGACTTGAGGCCGAACTATAAATACATCAGCGATTCGAACTTTTTCACATGCATGACTTTTACTCCATGAGAGCTACTCTCCAAAGTATTAGTTTCAGAACTAAAACATTTGGTGTTTCGGATGCATTCTTACATGGTCGACCCTCATGAAAATTATTGGCGCAATTGCATAAAAAATCATGACTTGAGGCCGAACTATAAATACATCAGCGATTCGAATTTGTTCACATACATGACTTTTACGCCATGAGAGCTATTCTCCAAAGTATTAGTTTCAGAACTAAAAGATTTGGTGTGTGGATGCATTCTTACATGGTCGACCCTCATGGAAAATATTGGCGCAATTGCATAAAACATCATGACTTGAGGCCGAACTATAAATACATCAGCGATTCGAACTTTTTTACATACATGACTTTTACGCCATGAGAGTTATTCTCCAAAGTATTAGTTTCAGAACTAAAACCTTTTCGTGTGTGGATGCATTCTTACATGGTCGACCCTCATGAAAAATATTGGCGCAATTGCATAAAAAATCATGACTTGAGGCCGAACTATAAATACATCAGCGATTCGAACTTTTTCACATACATGACTTTTACGCCATGAGAGCTATTCTCCAAAGTATTAGTTTCAGAACTAAAACCTTTGGTGTGTGGATGCATTTTTACATGGTCGACCCTCATGAAAAATATTGGCGCAATTGCATAAAAAATCATGACTTGAGGCCGAACTATAAATACATCAGCGATTCGAACTTTTTCACATACATGACGTTTACGCCATGAGAGCTATTCTCCAAAGTATTAGTTTCAGAACTAAAACTTTTGGTGTGTGGATGCATTCTTACATGGTCGACCCTCATGGAAAATATTGGCGCAATTGCATAAAAAATCATGACTTGAGGCCGAACTATAAATACATCAGCGATTCGATTTTTTTCAGATGCATGACTTTTACGCCATGCGAGCTATTTTCAAAAGCATTAGTTTCAGAACTAAAACATTTGGTGTGTGGATGCATTCTTACATGGTCGACCCTCATGAAAAATATTGGCGCAATTGCATAAAAAATCATGACTTGAGGCCGAACTATAAATACATCAGCGATTCGAATTTTTTCACATACATGACTTTAACGCCATGAGAGCTATTCTCCAAAGTATTAGTTTCAGAACTAAAACATTTGGTGTTTCGGATGCATTCTTACATGGTCGACCCTCATGAAAAATATTGGCGCAATTGCATAAAAAATCATGACTTGAGGCCGAACTATAAATACATCAGCGATTCGATTTTTTTCACATGCATGACTTTTACGCCATGAAAGTTATTCTCCAAAGTATTAGTTTCAGAACTAAAACATTAGGTGTTTCGGATGCATTCTTACATGGTCGACCCTCATGAAAAATATTGGCGCAATTGCATAAAAAATCATGACTTGAGGCCGAACTATAAATACATCAGCGATTCGATTTTTTTCACATGCATGACTTTTACGCCATGAGAGCTATTCTCCAAAGTATTAGTTACAGAACTAAAACATTTGGTGTGTGGATGCATTTTTACATGGTCGACCCTCATGAAAAATATTGGCGCAATTGCATAAAAAATCATGACTTGAGGCCGAACTATAAATACATCAGCGATTCGATTTTTTTCACATACATGACTTTTACGCCATGCGAGCTATTTTCAAAAGGATTCGTTTCAGAACTAAAACATTTGGTGTGTGGATGCATTTTTACATGGTCGACCCTCATGAAAAATATTGGCGCAATTGCATAAAAAATCATGACTTGAGGCCGAACTATAAATACATCAGCGATTCGATTTTTTTCACATACATGACTTTAACGCCATGAGAGCTATTCTCCAAAGTATTAGTTTCAGAACTTAAACATTTGGTGTTTCGGATGCATTCTTACATGGTCGACCCTCATGAAAATTATTGGCGCAATTGCATAAAAAATCATGACTTGAGGCCGAACTATAAATACATCAGCGATTCGAACTTTTTCACATGCATGACTTTTACGCCATGAGAGCTATTCTCCAAAGTATTAGTTTCAGAACTAAAACATTAGGTGTTTCGGATGCATTCTTACATGGTCGACCCTCATGAAAAATATTGGCGCAATTGCCTAAAAAATCATGACTTGAGGCCGAACTATAAATACATCAGCGATTCGAACTTTTTCACATGCATGACTTTTACGCCATGAGAGCTATTCTCCAAAGTATTAGTTTCAGAACTAAAACATTTGGTGTTTCGGATGCATTCTTACATGGTCGACCCTCATGAAAATTATTGGCGCAATTGCATAAAAAATCATGACTTGAGGCCGAACTATAAATACATCAGCGATTCGAATTTGTTCACATACATGACTTTTACGCCATGAGAGCTATTCTCCAAAGTATTAGTTTCAGAACTAAAAGATTTGGTGTGTGGATGCATTCTTACATGGTCGACCCTCATGGAAAATATTGGCGCAATTGCATAAAACATCATGACTTGAGGCCGAACTATAAATACATCAGCGATTCGAACTTTTTTACATGCATGACTTTTACGCCATGAGAGTTATTCTCCAAAGTATTAGTTTCAGAACTAAAACATTTGGTGTGTGGATGCATTCTTACATGGTCGACCCTCATGAAAAATATTGGCGCAATTGCATAAAAAATCATGACTTGAGGCCGAACTATAAATACATCAGCGATTCGAACTTTTTCACATACATGACTTTTACGCCATGAGAGCTATTCTCCAAAGTATTAGTTTCAGAACTAAAACCTTTGGTGTGTGGATGCATTCTTACATGGTCGACCCTCATGAAAAATATTGGCGCAATTGCATAAAAAATCATGACTTGAGGCCGAACTATAAATACATCAGCGATTCGAACTTTTTCACATGCATGACGTTTACGCCATGAGAGCTATTCTCCAAAGTATTAGTTTCAGAACTAAAACATTTAGTGTGTGGATGCATTCTTACATGGTCGACCCTCATGGAAAATATTGGCGCAATTGCATAAAAAATCATGACTTGAGGCCGAACTATAAATACATCAGCGATTCGAATTTTTTCCCGTGCATGACTTTTACGCCATGCGAGCTATTTTCAAAAGCATTAGTTTCAGAACTAAAACATTTGGTGTGTGGATGCATTTTTACATGGTCGACCCTCATGAAAAATATTGGCGCAATTGCATAAAAAATCATGACTTGAGGCCGAACTATAAATACATCAGCGATTCGATTTCTTTCACATACATGACTTTAACGCCATGAGAGCTATTCTCCAAAGTATTAGTTTCAGAACTTAAACATTTGGTGTTTCGGATGCATTCTTACATGGTCGACCCTCATGAAAATTATTGGCGCAATTGCATAAAAAATCATGACTTGAGGCCGAACTATAAATACATCAGCGATTCGAACTTTTTCACATGCATGACTTTTACGCCATGAGAGCTATTCTCCAAAGTATTAGTTTCAGAACTAAAACATTTGGTGTTTCGGATGCATTCTTACATGGTCGACCCTCATGAAAAATATTGGCGCAATTGCATAAAAAATCATGACTTGAGGCCGAACTATAAATACATCAGCGATTCGAACTTTTTCACATGCATGACTTTTACGCCATGAGAGCTATTCTCCAAAGTATTAGTTTCAGAACTAAAACATTTGGTGTTTCGGATGCATTCTTACATGGTCGACCCTCATGAAAATTATTGGCGCAATTGCATAAAAAATCATGACTTGAGGCCGAACTATAAATACATCAGCGATTCGAATTTGTTCACATACATGACTTTTACGCCATGAGAGCTATTCTCCAAAGTATTAGTTTCAGAACTAAAAGATTTGGTGTGTGGATGCATTCTTACATGGTCGACCCTCATGGAAAATATTGGCGCAATTGCATAAAACATCATGACTTGAGGCCGAACTATAAATACATCAGCGATTCGAACTTTTTTACATACATGACTTTTACGCCATGAGAGTTATTCTCCAAAGTATTAGTTTCAGAACTAAAACATTTGGTGTGTGGATGCATTCTTACATGGTCGACCCTCATGAAAAATATTGGCGCAATTGCATAAAAAATCATGACTTGAGGCCGAACTATAAATACATCAGCGATTCGAACTTTTTCACATACATGACTTTTACGCCATGAGAGCTATTCTCCAAAGTATTAGTTTCAGAACTAAAACCTTTGGTGTGTGGATGCATTCTTACATGGTCGACCCTCATGAAAAATATTGGCGCAATTGCATAAAAAATCATGACTTGAGGCCGAACTATAAATACATCAGCGATTCGAACTTTTTCACATGCATGACGTTTACGCCATGAGAGCTATTCTCCAAAGTATTAGTTTCAGAACTAAAACATTTAGTGTGTGGATGCATTCTTACATGGTCGACCCTCATGGAAAATATTGGCGCAATTGCATAAAAAATCATGACTTGAGGCCGAACTATAAATACATCAGCGATTCGATTTTTTTCACATGCATGACTTTTACGCCATGCGAGCTATTTTCAAAAGCATTAGTTTCAGAACTAAAACATTTGGTGTGTGGATGCATTCTTACATGGTCGACCCTCATGAAAAATATTGGCGCAATTGCATAAAAAATCATGACTTGAGGCCGAACTATAAATACATCAGCGATTCGAATTTTTTCACATACATGACTTTAACGCCATGAGAGCTATTCTCCAAAGTATTAGTTTCAGAACTAAAACATTTGGTGTTTCGGATGCATTCTTACATGGTCGACCCTCATGAAAAATATTGGCGCAATTGCATAAAAAATCATGACTTGAGGCCGAACTATAAATACATCAGCGATTCGATTTTTTTCACATGCACGACTTTTACGCCATGAGAGCTATTCTCCAAAGTATTAGTTACAGAACTAAAACATTTGGTGTGTGGATGCATGCTTACATGGTCGACCCTCATGAAAAATATTGGCGCAATTGCATAAAAAATCATGACTTGAGGCCGAACTATAAATACATCAGCGATTCGATTTTTTTCACATACATGACTTTTACGCCATGCGAGCTATTTTCAAAAGCATTAGTTTCAGAACTAAAACATTTGGTGTGTGGATGCATTTTTACATGGTCGACCCTCATGAAAAATATTGGCGCAATTGCATAAAAAATCATGACTTGAGGCCGAACTATAAATACATCAGCGATTCGATTTTTTTCACATACATGACTTTAACGCCATGAGAGCTATTCTCCAAAGTATTAGTTTCAGAACTTAAACATTTGGTGTTTCGGATGCATTCTTACATGGTCGACCCTCATGAAAATTATTGGCGCAATTGCATAAAAAATCATGACTTGAGGCCGAGCTATAAATACATCAGCGATTCGAACTTTTTCACATACATGACTTTTACGCCATGAGAGCTATTCTCCAAAGTATTAGTTTCAGTACTAAAACATTAGGTGTTTCGGATGCATTCTTACATGGTCGACCCTCATGAAAAATATTGGCGCAATTGCATAAAAAATCATGACTTGAGGCCGAACTATAAATACATCAGCGATTCGATTTTTTTCACATGCATGACTTTTACGCCATGAGAGCTATTTTCAAAAGCATAAGTTTCAGAACTAAAACATTTTGTGTGTGGATGCATTCTTACATGGTCGACCCTCATGAAAAATATTGGCGCAATTGCATAAAAAATCATGACTTGAGGCCGAACTATAAATACATCAGCGATTCGAACTTTTTCACATACATGACTTTTACGCCATGAGAGCTATTCTCCAAAGTATTAGTTTCAGAACTAAAACCTTTGGTGTGTCGGATGCATTCTTACATGGTCGACCCTCATGAAAAAATATTGGCGCAATTGCATAAAAAATCATGACTTGAGGCCGAACTATAAATACATCAGCGATTCGATTTTTTTCACATGCATGACTTTTACGCCATGAGAGCTATTTTCAAAAGCATTAGTTTCAGAACTAAAACATTTGGTGTGTGGATGCATTCTTACATGGTCGACCCTCATGAAAAAATATTGGCGCAATTGCATAAAAAATCATGACTTGAGGCCGAACGATAAATACATCAGCGATTCGAATTTGTTCACATACATGACTTTTACGCCATGAGAGCTATTCTCCAAAGTATTAGTTTCAGAACTAGAACATTTGGTGTTTCGGATGCATTCTTACATGGTCGACCCTCATGAAAAATATTGGCGCAATTGCATGAAAAATCATGACTTGAGGCCGAACTATAAATACATCAGCGATTCGAACTTTTTCACATGCATGACTTTTACGCCATGAGAGCTATTCTCCAAAGTATTAGTTTCAGAACTAAAACATTTGGTGTTTCGGATGCATTCTTACATGGTCGACCCTCATGAAAAATATTGGCGCAATTGCATAAAAAATCATGACTTGAGGCCGAACTATAAATACATCAGCGATTCGAACTTTTTCACATGCATGACTTTTACGCCATGAGAGCTATTCTCCAAAGTATTAGTTTCAGAACTAAAACATTTGGTGTTTCGGATGCATTCTTACATGGTCGACCCTCATGAAAATTATTGGCGCAATTGCATAAAAAAATCATGACTTGAGGCCGAACTATAAATACATCAGCGATTCGAATTTGTTCACATACATGACTTTTACGCCATGAGAGCTATTCTCCAAAGTATTAGTTTCAGAACTAAAACATTTGGTGTGTGGATGCATTCTTACATGGTCGACCCTCATGAAACATATTGGCGCAATTGCATAAAAAATCATGACTTGAGGCCGAACTATAAATACATCAGCGATTCGATTTTTTTCACATGCATGACTTTTACGCCATGAGAGCTATTTTCAAAAGCATTAGTTTCAGAACTAAAACATTTTGTGTGTGGATGCATTCTTACATGGTCGACCCTCATGAAAAATATTGGCGCAATTGCATAAAAAATCATGACTTGAGGCCGAACTATAAATACATCAGCGATTCGATTTTTTTCACATGCATGACTTTTACGCCATGAGAGCTATTTTCAAAAGCATTAGTTTCAGAACTAAAACATTTGGTGTGTGGATGCATTCTTACATGGTCGACCCTCATGAAAAAATATTGGCGCAATTGCATAAAAAATCATGACTTGAGGCCGAACGATAAATACATCAGCGATTCGAATTTGTTCACATACATGACTTTTACGCCATGAGAGCTATTCTCCAAAGTATTAGTTTCAGAACTAGAACATTTGGTGTTTCGGATGCATTCTTACATGGTCGACCCTCATGAAAAATATTGGCGCAATTGCATGAAAAATCATGACTTGAGGCCGAACTATAAATACATCAGCGATTCGAACTTTTTCACATGCATGACTTTTACGCCATGAGAGCTATTCTCCAAAGTATTAGTTTCAGAACTAAAACATTTGGTGTTTCGGATGCATTCTTACATGGTCGACCCTCATGAAAAATATTGGCGCAATTGCATAAAAAATCATGACTTGAGGCCGAACTATAAATACATCAGCGATTCGAACTTTTTCACATGCATGACTTTTACGCCATGAGAGCTATTCTCCAAAGTATTAGTTTCAGAACTAAAACATTTGGTGTTTCGGATGCATTCTTACATGGTCGACCCTCATGAAAATTATTGGCGCAATTGCATAAAAAAATCATGACTTGAGGCCGAACTATAAATACATCAGCGATTCGAATTTGTTCACATACATGACTTTTACGCCATGAGAGCTATTCTCCAAAGTATTAGTTTCAGAACTAAAACATTTGGTGTGTGGATGCATTCTTACATGGTCGACCCTCATGAAACATATTGGCGCAATTGCATAAAAAATCATGACTTGAGGCCGAACTATAAATACATCAGCGATTCGATTTTTTTCACATGCATGACTTTTACGCCATGAGAGCTATTTTCAAAAGCATTAGTTTCAGAACTAAAACATTTTGTGTGTGGATGCATTCTTACATGGTCGACCCTCATGAAAAATATTGGCGCAATTGCATAAAAAATCATGACTTGAGGCCGAACTATAAATACATCAGCGATTCGAACTTTTTCACATACATGACTTTTACGCCATGAGAGCTATTCTCCAAAGTATTAGTTTCAGAACTAAAACCTTTGGTGTGTGGATGCATTCTTACATGGTCGACCCTCATGAAAAAATATTGGCGCAATTGCATAAAAAATCATGACTTGAGGCCGAACGATAAATACATCAGCGATTCGAATTTGTTCACATACATGACTTTTACGCCATGAGAGCTATTCTCCAAAGTATTAGTTTCAGAACTAAAACATTTGGTGTTTCGGATGCATTCTTACATGGTCGACCCTCATGAAAAATATTGGCGCAATTGCATAAAAAATCATGACTTGAGGCCGAACTATAAATACATCAGCGATTCGAACTTTTTCACATGCATGACTTTTACGCCATGAGAGCTATTCTCCAAAGTATTAGTTTCAGAACTAAAACATTTGGTGTTTCGGATGCATTCTTACATGGTCGACCCTCATGAAAAATATTGGCGCAATTGCATAAAAAATCATGACTTGAGGCCGAACTATAAATACATCAGCGATTCGAACTTTTTCACATGCATGACTTTTACGCCATGAGAGCTATTCTCCAAAGTATTAGTTTCAGAACTAAAACATTTGGTGTTTCGGATGCATTCTTACATGGTCGACCCTCATGAAAATTATTGGCGCAATTGCATAAAAAATCATGACTTGAGGCCGAACTATAAATACATCAGCGATTCGAATTTTTTCACATGCATGACTTTTACGCCATGAGAGCTATTTTCAAAAGCATTTAGTTTCAGAACTAAAACATTTAGTGTGTGGGTGCATTCTTACATGGTCGACCCTCATGAAAAATATTGGCGCAATTGCATAAAAAATCATGACTTGAGGCCGAACTATAAATACATCAGCGATTCGAACTTTTTCACATACATGACTTTTACGCCATGAGAGCTATTCTCCAAAGTATTAGTTTCAGAACTAAAACATTTGGTGTGTGGATGCATTCTTACATGGTCGACCCTCATGAAAAAATATTGGCGCAATTGCATAAAAAATTCATGACTTGAGGCCGAACTATAAATACATCAGCGATTCGATTTTTTTCACATGCATGACTTTTACGCCATGAGAGCTATTTTCAAAAGCATTTAGTTTCAGAACTAAAACATTTGTAGTGTGGATGCATTCTTACATGGTCGACCCTCATGAAAAATATTGGCGCAATTGCATAAAAAATCATGACTTGAGGCCGAACTATAAATACATCAGCGATTCGAAGTTTTTCACATACATGACTTTTACGCCATGAGAGCTATTCTCCAAAGTATTAGTTTCAGAACTAAAACCTTTGGTGTGTCGGATGCATTCTTACATGGTCGACCCTCATGAAAAAATATTGGCGCAATTGCATAAAAAATCATGACTTGAGGCCGAACTATAAATACATCAGCGATTCGATTTTTTTCACATGCATGACTTTTACGCCATGAGAGCTATTTTCAAAAGCATTAGTTTCAGAACTAAAACATTTGGTGTGTGGATGCATTCTTACATGGTCGACCCTCATGAAAAAATATTGGCGCAATTGCATAAAAAATCATGACTTGAGGCCGAACGATAAATACATCAGCGATTCGAATTTGTTCACATACATGACTTTTACGCCATGAGAGCTATTCTCCAAAGTATTAGTTTCAGAACTAGAACATTTGGTGTTTCGGATGCATTCTTACATGGTCGACCCTCATGAAAAATATTGGCGCAATTGCATGAAAAATCATGACTTGAGGCCGAACTATAAATACATCAGCGATTCGAACTTTTTCACATGCATGACTTTTACGCCATGAGAGCTATTCTCCAAAGTATTAGTTTCAGAACTAAAACATTTGGTGTTTCGGATGCATTCTTACATGGTCGACCCTCATGAAAAATATTGGCGCAATTGCATAAAAAATCATGACTTGAGGCCGAACTATAAATACATCAGCGATTCGAACTTTTTCACATGCATGACTTTTACGCCATGAGAGCTATTCTCCAAAGTATTAGTTTCAGAACTAAAACATTTGGTGTTTCGGATGCATTCTTACATGGTCGACCCTCATGAAAAATATTGGCGCAATTGCATAAAAAATCATGACTTGAGGCCGAACTATAAATACATCAGCGATTCGAACTTTTTCACATGCATGACTTTTACGCCATGAGAGCTATTCTCCAAAGTATTAGTTTCAGAACTAAAACATTTGGTGTTTCGGATGCATTCTTACATGGTCGACCCTCATGAAAATTATTGGCGCAATTGCATAAAAAATCATGACTTGAGGCCGAACTATAAATACATCAGCGATTCGATTTTTTTCACATGCATGACTTTTACGCCATGAGAGCTATTTTCAAAAGCATTTAGTTTCAGAACTAAAACATTTAGTGTGTGGATGCATTCTTACATGGTCGACCCTCATGAAAAATATTGGCGCAATTGCATAAAAAATCATGACTTGAGGCCGAACTATAAATACATCAGCGATTCGAACTTTTTCACATACATGACTTTTACGCCATGAGAGCTATTCTCCAAAGTATTAGTTTCAGAACTAAAACATTTGGTGTGTGGATGCATTCTTACATGGTCGACCCTCATGAAAAAATATTGGCGCAATTGCATCAAAAATCATGACTTGAGGCCGAACTATAAATACATCAGCGATTCGATTTTTTTCACATGCATGACTTTTACGCCATGAGAGCTATTTTCAAAAGCATTTAGTTTCAGAACTAAAACATTTGTAGTGTGGATGCATTCTTACATGGTCGACCCTCATGAAAAATATTGGCGCAATTGCATAAAAAATCATGACTTGAGGCCGAACTATAAATACATCAGCGATTCGAAGTTTTTCACATACATGACTTTTACGCCATGAGAGCTATTCTCCAAAGTATTAGTTTCAGAACTAAAACCTTTGGTGTGTCGGATGCATTCTTACATGGTCGACCCTCATGAAAAAATATTGGCGCAATTGCATAAAAAATCATGACTTGAGGCCGAACGATAAATACATCAGCGATTCGAATTTGTTCACATACATGACTTTTACGCCATGAGAGCTATTCTCCAAAGTATTAGTTTCAGAACTAAAACATTTGGTGTTTCGGATGCATTCTTACATGGTCGACCCTCATGAAAAATATTGGCGCAATTGCATAAAAAATCATGACTTGAGGCCGAACTATAAATACATCAGCGATTCGAACTTTTTCACATGCATGACTTTTACGCCATGAGAGCTATTCTCCAAAGTATTAGTTTCAGAACTAAAACATTTGGTGTTTCGGATGCATTCTTACATGGTCGACCCTCATGAAAAATATTGGCGCAATTGCATAAAAAATCATGACTTGAGGCCGAACTATAAATACATCAGCGATTCGATTTTTTTCACATGCATGACTTTTACGCCATGAGAGCTATTTTCAAAAGCATTAGTTTCAGAACTAAAACATTTGGTGTGTGGATGCATTCTTACATGGTCGACCCTCATGAAAAAATATTGGCGCAATTGCATAAAAAATCATGACTTGAGGCCGAACGATAAATACATCAGCGATTCGAATTTGTTCACATACATGACTTTTACGCCATGAGAGCTATTCTCCAAAGTATTAGTTTCAGAACTAGAACATTTGGTGTTTCGGATGCATTCTTACATGGTCGACCCTCATGAAAAATATTGGCGCAATTGCATGAAAAATCATGACTTGAGGCCGAACTATAAATACATCAGCGATTCGAACTTTTTCACATGCATGACTTTTACGCCATGAGAGCTATTCTCCAAAGTATTAGTTTCAGAACTAAAACATTTGGTGTTTCGGATGCATTCTTACATGGTCGACCCTCATGAAAAATATTGGCGCAATTGCATAAAAAATCATGACTTGAGGCCGAACTATAAATACATCAGCGATTCGAACTTTTTCACATGCATGACTTTTACGCCATGAGAGCTATTCTCCAAAGTATTAGTTTCAGAACTAAAACATTTGGTGTTTCGGATGCATTCTTACATGGTCGACCCTCATGAAAAATATTGGCGCAATTGCATAAAAAATCATGACTTGAGGCCGAACTATAAATACATCAGCGATTCGAACTTTTTCACATGCATGACTTTTACGCCATGAGAGCTATTCTCCAAAGTATTAGTTTCAGAACTAAAACATTTGGTGTTTCGGATGCATTCTTACATGGTCGACCCTCATGAAAATTATTGGCGCAATTGCATAAAAAATCATGACTTGAGGCCGAACTATAAATACATCAGCGATTCGATTTTTTTCACATGCATGACTTTTACGCCATGAGAGCTATTTTCAAAAGCATTTAGTTTCAGAACTAAAACATTTAGTGTGTGGATGCATTCTTACATGGTCGACCCTCATGAAAAATATTGGCGCAATTGCATAAAAAATCATGACTTGAGGCCGAACTATAAATACATCAGCGATTCGAACTTTTTCACATACATGACTTTTACGCCATGAGAGCTATTCTCCAAAGTATTAGTTTCAGAACTAAAACATTTGGTGTGTGGATGCATTCTTACATGGTCGACCCTCATGAAAAAATATTGGCGCAATTGCATAAAAAATCATGACTTGAGGCCGAACTATAAATACATCAGCGATTCGATTTTTTTCACATGCATGACTTTTACGCCATGAGAGCTATTTTCAAAAGCATTTAGTTTCAGAACTAAAACATTTGTAGTGTGGATGCATTCTTACATGGTCGACCCTCATGAAAAATATTGGCGCAATTGCATAAAAAATCATGACTTGAGGCCGAACTATAAATACATCAGCGATTCGAAGTTTTTCACATACATGACTTTTACGCCATGAGAGCTATTCTCCAAAGTATTAGTTTCAGAACTAAAACCTTTGGTGTGTCGGATGCATTCTTACATGGTCGACCCTCATGAAAAAATATTGGCGCAATTGCATAAAAAATCATGACTTGAGGCCGAACGATAAATACATCAGCGATTCGAATTTGTTCACATACATGACTTTTACGCCATGAGAGCTATTCTCCAAAGTATTAGTTTCAGAACTAAAACATTTGGTGTTTCGGATGCATTCTTACATGGTCGACCCTCATGAAAAATATTGGCGCAATTGCATAAAAAATCATGACTTGAGGCCGAACTATAAATACATCAGCGATTCGAACTTTTTCACATGCATGACTTTTACGCCATGAGAGCTATTCTCCAAAGTATTAGTTTCAGAACTAAAACATTTGGTGTTTCGGATGCATTCTTACATGGTCGACCCTCATGAAAAATATTGGCGCAATTGCATAAAAAATCATGACTTGAGGCCGAACTATAAATACATCAGCGATTCGATTTTTTTCACATGCATGACTTTTACGCCATGAGAGCTATTTTCAAAAGCATTAGTTTCAGAACTAAAACATTTGGTGTGTGGATGCATTCTTACATGGTCGACCCTCATGAAAAAATATTGGCGCAATTGCATAAAAAATCATGACTTGAGGCCGAACGATAAATACATCAGCGATTCGAATTTGTTCACATACATGACTTTTACGCCATGAGAGCTATTCTCCAAAGTATTAGTTTCAGAACTAGAACATTTGGTGTTTCGGATGCATTCTTACATGGTCGACCCTCATGAAAAATATTGGCGCAATTGCATGAAAAATCATGACTTGAGGCCGAACTATAAATACATCAGCGATTCGAACTTTTTCACATGCATGACTTTTACGCCATGAGAGCTATTCTCCAAAGTATTAGTTTCAGAACTAAAACATTTGGTGTTTCGGATGCATTCTTACATGGTCGACCCTCATGAAAAATATTGGCGCAATTGCATAAAAAATCATGACTTGAGGCCGAACTATAAATACATCAGCGATTCGAACTTTTTCACATGCATGACTTTTACGCCATGAGAGCTATTCTCCAAAGTATTAGTTTCAGAACTAAAACATTTGGTGTTTCGGATGCATTCTTACATGGTCGACCCTCATGAAAAATATTGGCGCAATTGCATAAAAAATCATGACTTGAGGCCGAACTATAAATACATCAGCGATTCGAACTTTTTCACATGCATGACTTTTACGCCATGAGAGCTATTCTCCAAAGTATTAGTTTCAGAACTAAAACATTTGGTGTTTCGGATGCATTCTTACATGGTCGACCCTCATGAAAATTATTGGCGCAATTGCATAAAAAATCATGACTTGAGGCCGAACTATAAATACATCAGCGATTCGATTTTTTTCACATGCATGACTTTTACGCCATGAGAGCTATTTTCAAAAGCATTTAGTTTCAGAACTAAAACATTTAGTGTGTGGATGCATTCTTACATGGTCGACCCTCATGAAAAATATTGGCGCAATTGCATAAAAAATCATGACTTGAGGCCGAACTATAAATACATCAGCGATTCGAACTTTTTCACATACATGACTTTTACGCCATGAGAGCTATTCTCCAAAGTATTAGTTTCAGAACTAAAACATTTGGTGTGTGGATGCATTCTTACATGGTCGACCCTCATGAAAAAATATTGGCGCAATTGCATAAAAAATCATGACTTGAGGCCGAACTATAAATACATCAGCGATTCGATTTTTTTCACATGCATGACTTTTACGCCATGAGAGCTATTTTCAAAAGCATTTAGTTTCAGAACTAAAACATTTGTAGTGTGGATGCATTCTTACATGGTCGACCCTCATGAAAAATATTGGCGCAATTGCATAAAAAATCATGACTTGAGGCCGAACTATAAATACATCAGCGATTCGAAGTTTTTCACATACATGACTTTTACGCCATGAGAGCTATTCTCCAAAGTATTAGTTTCAGAACTAAAACCTTTGGTGTGTCGGATGCATTCTTACATGGTCGACCCTCATGAAAAAATATTGGCGCAATTGCATAAAAAATCATGACTTGAGGCCGAACGATAAATACATCAGCGATTCGAATTTGTTCACATACATGACTTTTACGCCATGAGAGCTATTCTCCAAAGTATTAGTTTCAGAACTAAAACATTTGGTGTTTCGGATGCATTCTTACATGGTCGACCCTCATGAAAAATATTGGCGCAATTGCATAAAAAATCATGACTTGAGGCCGAACTATAAATACATCAGCGATTCGAACTTTTTCACATGCATGACTTTTACGCCATGAGAGCTATTCTCCAAAGTATTAGTTTCAGAACTAAAACATTTGGTGTTTCGGATGCATTCTTACATGGTCGACCCTCATGAAAAATATTGGCGCAATTGCATAAAAAATCATGACTTGAGGCCGAACGATAAATACATCAGCGATTCGAATTTGTTCACATACATGACTTTTACGCCATGAGAGCTATTCTCCAAAGTATTAGTTTCAGAACTAGAACATTTGGTGTTTCGGATGCATTCTTACATGGTCGACCCTCATGAAAAATATTGGCGCAATTGCATGAAAAATCATGACTTGAGGCCGAACTATAAATACATCAGCGATTCGAACTTTTTCACATGCATGACTTTTACGCCATGAGAGCTATTCTCCAAAGTATTAGTTTCAGAACTAAAACATTTGGTGTTTCGGATGCATTCTTACATGGTCGACCCTCATGAAAAATATTGGCGCAATTGCATAAAAAATCATGACTTGAGGCCGAACTATAAATACATCAGCGATTCGAACTTTTTCACATGCATGACTTTTACGCCATGAGAGCTATTCTCCAAAGTATTAGTTTCAGAACTAAAACATTTGGTGTTTCGGATGCATTCTTACATGGTCGACCCTCATGAAAATTATTGGCGCAATTGCATCAAAAAATCATGACTTGAGGCCGAACTATAAATACATCAGCGATTCGAATTTGTTCACATACATGACTTTTACGCCATGAGAGCTATTCTCCAAAGTATTAGTTTCAGAACTAAAACATTTGGTGTGTGGATGCATTCTTACATGGTCGACCCTCATGAAACATATTGGCGCAATTGCATAAAAAATCATGACTTGAGGCCGAACTATAAATACATCAGCGATTCGATTTTTTTCACATGCATGACTTTTACGCCATGAGAGCTATTTTCAAAAGCATTAGTTTCAGAACTAAAACATTTTGTGTGTGGATGCATTCTTACATGGTCGACCCTCATGAAAAATATTGGCGCAATTGCATAAAAAATCATGACTTGAGGCCGAACTATAAATACATCAGCGATTCGAACTTTTTCACATACATGACTTTTACGCCATGAGAGCTATTCTCCAAAGTATTAGTTTCAGAACTAAAACCTTTGGTGTGTGGATGCATTCTTACATGGTCGACCCTCATGAAAAAATATTGGCGCAATTGCATAAAAAATCATGACTTGAGGCCGAACTATAAATACATCAGCGATTCGAACTTTTTCACATGCATGACTTTTACGCCATGAGAGCTATTCTCCAAAGTATTAGTTTCAGAACTAAAACATTTGGTGTTTCGGATGCATTCTTACATGGTCGACCCTCATGAAAAATATTGGCGCAATTGCATAAAAAATCATGACTTGAGGCCGAACTATAAATACATCAGCGATTCGAATTTTTTCACATGCATGACTTTTACGCCATGAGAGCTATTTTCAAAAGCATTTAGTTTCAGAACTAAAACATTTAGTGTGTGGATGCATTCTTACATGGTCGACCCTCATGAAAAATATTGGCGCAATTGCATAAAAAATCATGACTTGAGGCCGAACTATAAATACATCAGCGATTCGAACTTTTTCACATACATGACTTTTACGCCATGAGAGCTATTCTCCAAAGTATTAGTTTCAGAACTAAAACATTTGGTGTGTGGATGCATTCTTACATGGTCGACCCTCATGAAAAATATTGGCGCAATTGCATAAAAAATCATGACTTGAGGCCGAACTATAAATACATCAGCGATTCGATTTTTTTCACATGCATGACTTTTACGCCATGAGAGCTATTTTCAAAAGCATTTAGTTTCAGAACTAAAACATTTGTAGTGTGGATGCATTCTTACATGGTCGACCCTCATGAAAAATATTGGCGCAATTGCATAAAAAATCATGACTTGAGGCCGAACTATAAATACATCAGCGATTCGAAGTTTTTCACATACATGACTTTTACGCCATGAGAGCTATTCTCCAAAGTATTAGTTTCAGAACTAAAACCTTTGGTGTGTCGGATGCATTCTTACATGGTCGACCCTCATGAAAAAATATTGGCGCAATTGCATAAAAAATCATGACTTGAGGCCGAACTATAAATACATCAGCGATTCGATTTTTTTCACATGCATGACTTTTACGCCATGAGAGCTATTTTCAAAAGCATTAGTTTCAGAACTAAAACATTTGGTGTGTGGATGCATTCTTACATGGTCGACCCTCATGAAAAAATATTGGCGCAATTGCATAAAAAATCATGACTTGAGGCCGAACGATAAATACATCAGCGATTCGAATTTGTTCACATACATGACTTTTACGCCATGAGAGCTATTCTCCAAAGTATTAGTTTCAGAACTAGAACATTTGGTGTTTCGGATGCATTCTTACATGGTCGACCCTCATGAAAAATATTGGCGCAATTGCATGAAAAATCATGACTTGAGGCCGAACTATAAATACATCAGCGATTCGAACTTTTTCACATGCATGACTTTTACGCCATGAGAGCTATTCTCCAAAGTATCAGTTTCAGAACTAAAACATTTGGTGTTTCGGATGCATTCTTACATGGTCGACCCTCATGAAAAATATTGGCGCAATTGCATAAAAAATCATGACTTGAGGCCGAACTATAAATACATCAGCGATTCGAACTTTTTCACATGCATGACTTTTACGCCATGAGAGCTATTCTCCAAAGTATTAGTTTCAGAACTAAAACATTTGGTGTTTCGGATGCATTCTTACATGGTCGACCCTCATGAAAAATATTGGCGCAATTGCATAAAAAATCATGACTTGAGGCCGAACTATAAATACATCAGCGATTCGAACTTTTTCACATGCATGACATTTACGCCATGAGAGCTATTCTCCAAAGTATTAGTTTCAGAACTAAAACATTTGGTGTTTCGGATGCATTCTTACATGGTCGACCCTCATGAAAATTATTGGCGCAATTGCATAAAAAATCATGACTTGAGGCCGAACTATAAATACATCAGCGATTCGAATTTTTTCACATGCATGACTTTTACGCCATGAGAGCTATTTTCAAAAGCATTTAGTTTCAGAACTAAAACATTTAGTGTGTGGATGCATTCTTACATGGTCGACCCTCATGAAAAATATTGGCGCAATTGCATAAAAAATCATGACTTGAGGCCGAACTATAAATACATCAGCGATTCGAACTTTTTCACATACATGACTTTTACGCCATGAGAGCTATTCTCCAAAGTATTAGTTTCAGAACTAAAACATTTGGTGTGTGGATGCATTCTTACATGGTCGACCCTCATGAAAAAATATTGGCGCAATTGCATAAAAAATCATGACTTGAGGCCGAACTATAAATACATCAGCGATTCGATTTTTTTCACATGCATGACTTTTACGCCATGAGAGCTATTTTCAAAAGCATTTAGTTTCAGAACTAAAACATTTGTAGTGTGGATGCATTCTTACATGGTCGACCCTCATGAAAAATATTGGCGCAATTGCATAAAAAATCATGACTTGAGGCCGAACTATAAATACATCAGCGATTCGAAGTTTTTCACATACATGACTTTTACGCCATGAGAGCTATTCTCCAAAGTATTAGTTTCAGAACTAAAACCTTTGGTGTGTCGGATGCATTCTTACATGGTCGACCCTCATGAAAAAATATTGGCGCAATTGCATAAAAAATCATGACTTGAGGCCGAACGATAAATACATCAGCGATTCGAATTTGTTCACATACATGACTTTTACGCCATGAGAGCTATTCTCCAAAGTATTAGTTTCAGAACTAAAACATTTGGTGTTTCGGATGCATTCTTACATGGTCGACCCTCATGAAAAATATTGGCGCAATTGCATAAAAAATCATGACTTGAGGCCGAACTATAAATACATCAGCGATTCGAACTTTTTCACATGCATGACTTTTACGCCATGAGAGCTATTCTCCAAAGTATTAGTTTCAGAACTAAAACATTTGGTGTTTCGGATGCATTCTTACATGGTCGACCCTCATGAAAAATATTGGCGCAATTGCATAAAAAATCATGACTTGAGGCCGAACTATAAATACATCAGCGATTCGAACTTTTTCACATGCATGACTTTTACGCCATGAGAGCTATTCTCCAAAGTATTAGTTTCAGAACTAAAACATTTGGTGTTTCGGATGCATTCTTACATGGTCGACCCTCATGAAAATTATTGGCGCAATTGCATAAAAAATCATGACTTGAGGCCGAACTATAAATACATCAGCGATTCGATTTTTTTCACATGCATGACTTTTACGCCATGAGAGCTATTTTCAAAAGCATTTAGTTTCAGAACTAAAACATTTAGTGTGTGGATGCATTCTTACATGGTCGACCCTCATGAAAAATATTGGCGCAATTGCATAAAAAATCATGACTTGAGGCCGAACTATAAATACATCAGCGATTCGAACTTTTTCACATACATGACTTTTACGCCATGAGAGCTATTCTCCAAAGTATTAGTTTCAGAACTAAAACATTTGGTGTGTGGATGCATTCTTACATGGTCGACCCTCATGAAAAAATATTGGCGCAATTGCATAAAAAATCATGACTTGAGGCCGAACTATAAATACATCAGCGATTCGATTTTTTTCACATGCATGACTTTTACGCCATGAGAGCTATTTTCAAAAGCATTTAGTTTCAGAACTAAAACATTTGTAGTGTGGATGCATTCTTACATGGTCGACCCTCATGAAAAATATTGGCGCAATTGCATAAAAAATCATGACTTGAGACCGAACTATAAATACATCAGCGATTCGAAGTTTTTCACATACATGACTTTTACGCCATGAGAGCTATTCTCCAAAGTATTAGTTTCAGAACTAAAACCTTTGGTGTGTCGGATGCATTCTTACATGGTCGACCCTCATGAAAAAATATTGGCGCAATTGCATAAAAAATCATGACTTGAGGCCGAACTATAAATACATCAGCGATTCGATTTTTTTCACATGCATGACTTTTACGCCATGAGAGCTATTTTCAAAAGCATTAGTTTCAGAACTAAAACATTTGGTGTGTGGATGCATTCTTACATGGTCGACCCTCATGAAAAAATATTGGCGCAATTGCATAAAAAATCATGACTTGAGGCCGAACGATAAATACATCAGCGATTCGAATTTGTTCACATACATGACTTTTACGCCATGAGAGCTATTCTCCAAAGTATTAGTTTCAGAACTAGAACATTTGGTGTTTCGGATGCATTCTTACATGGTCGACCCTCATGAAAAATATTGGCGCAATTGCATGAAAAATCATGACTTGAGGCCGAACTATAAATACATCAGCGATTCGAACTTTTTCACATGCATGACTTTTACGCCATGAGAGCTATTCTCCAAAGTATTAGTTTCAGAACTAAAACATTTGGTGTTTCGGATGCATTCTTACATGGTCGACCCTCATGAAAATTATTGGCGCAATTGCATAAAAAATCATGACTTGAGGCCGAACTATAAATACATCAGCGATTCGAATTTTTTCACATGCATGACTTTTACGCCATGAGAGCTATTTTCAAAAGCATTTAGTTTCAGAACTAAAACATTTAGTGTGTGGATGCATTCTTACATGGTCGACCCTCATGAAAAATATTGGCGCAATTGCATAAAAAATCATGACTTGAGGCCGAACTATAAATACATCAGCGATTCGAACTTTTTCACATACATGACTTTTACGCCATGAGAGCTATTCTCCAAAGTATTAGTTTCAGAACTAAAACATTTGGTGTGTGGATGCATTCTTACATGGTCGACCCTCATGAAAAAATATTGGCGCAATTGCATAAAAAATCATGACTTGAGGCCGAACTATAAATACATCAGCGATTCGATTTTTTTCACATGCATGACTTTTACGCCATGAGAGCTATTTTCAAAAGCATTTAATTTCAGAACTAAAACATTTGTAGTGTGGATGCATTCTTACATGGTCGACCCTCATGAAAAATATTGGCGCAATTGCATAAAAAATCATGACTTGAGGCCGAACTATAAATACATCAGCGATTCGAAGTTTTTCACATACATGACTTTTACGCCATGAGAGCTATTCTCCAAAGTATTAGTTTCAGAACTAAAACCTTTGGTGTGTCGGATGCATTCTTACATGGTCGACCCTCATGAACAAATATTGGCGCAATTGCATAAAAAATCATGACTTGAGGCCGAACTATAAATACATCAGCGATTCGATTTTTTTCACATGCATGACTTTTACGCCATGAGAGCTATTTTCAAAAGCATTAGTTTCAGAACTAAAACATTTGGTGTGTGGATGCATTCTTACATGGTCGACCCTCATGAAAAAATATTGGCGCAATTGCATAAAAAATCATGACTTGAGGCCGAACGATAAATACATCAGCGATTCGAATTTGTTCACATACATGACTTTTACGCCATGAGAGCTATTCTCCAAAGTATTAGTTTCAGAACTAGAACATTTGGTGTTTCGGATGCATTCTTACATGGTCGACCCTCATGAAAAATATTGGCGCAATTGCATGAAAAATCATGACTTGAGGCCGAACTATAAATACATCAGCGATTCGAACTTTTTCACATGCATGACTTTTACGCCATGAGAGCTATTCTCCAAAGTATTAGTTTCAGAACTAAAACATTTGGTGTTTCGGATGCATTCTTACATGGTCGACCCTCATGAAAAATATTGGCGCAATTGCATAAAAAATCATGACTTGAGGCCGAACTATAAATACATCAGCGATTCGAACTTTTTCACATGCATGACTTTTACGCCATGAGAGCTATTCTCCAAAGTATTAGTTTCAGAACTAAAACATTTGGTGTTTCGGATGCATTCTTACATGGTCGACCCTCATGAAAAATATTGGCGCAATTGCATAAAAAATCATGACTTGAGGCCGAACTATAAATACATCAGCGATTCGAACTTTTTCACATGCATGACTTTTACGCCATGAGAGCTATTCTCCAAAGTATTAGTTTCAGAACTAAAACATTTGGTGTTTCGGATGCATTCTTACATGGTCGACCCTCATGAAAATTATTGGCGCAATTGCATAAAAAATCATGACTTGAGGCCGAACTATAAATACATCAGCGATTCGAATTTTTTCACATGCATGACTTTTACGCCATGCGAGCTATTTTCAAAAGCATTTAGTTTCAGAACTAAAACATTTAGTGTGTGGATGCATTCTTACATGGTCGACCCTCATGAAAAATATTGGCGCAATTGCATAAAAAATCATGACTTGAGGCCGAACTATAAATACATCAGCGATTCGAACTTTTTCACATACATGACTTTTACGCCATGAGAGCTATTCTCCAAAGTATTAGTTTCAGAACTAAAACATTTGGTGTGTGGATGCATTCTTACATGGTCGACCCTCATGAAAAAATATTGGCGCAATTGCATAAAAAATCATGACTTGAGGCCGAACTATAAATACATCAGCGATTCGATTTTTTTCACATGCATGACTTTTACGCCATGAGAGCTATTTTCAAAAGCATTTAGTTTCAGAACTAAAACATTTGTAGTGTGGATGCATTCTTACATGGTCGACCCTCATGAAAAATATTGGCGCAATTGCATAAAAAATCATGACTTGAGGCCGAACTATAAATACATCAGCGATTCGATTTTTTTCCCGTGCATAACTTTTACGCCATGCGAGCTATTTTCAAAAGCATTAGTTTCAGAACTAAAACATTTGGTGTGTGGATGCATTCTTACATGGTCGACCCTCATGAAAAAATATTGGCGCAATTGCATAAAAAATCATGACTTGAGGCCGAACGATAAATACATCAGCGATTCGAATTTGTTCACATACATGACTTTTACGCCATGAGAGCTATTCTCCAAAGTATTAGTTTCAGAACTAGAACATTTGGTGTTTCGGATGCATTCTTACATGGTCGACCCTCATGAAAAATATTGGCGCAATTGCATGAAAAATCATGACTTGAGGCCGAACTATAAATACATCAGCGATTCGAACTTTTTCACATGCATGACTTTTACGCCATGAGAGCTATTCTCCAAAGTATTAGTTTCAGAACTAAAACATTTGGTGTTTCGGATGCATTCTTACATGGTCGACCCTCATGAAAAATATTGGCGCAATTGCATAAAAAATCATGACTTGAGGCCGAACTATAAATACATCAGCGATTCGAACTTTTTCACATGCATGACTTTTACGCCATGAGAGCTATTCTCCAAAGTATTAGTTTCAGTACTAAAACATTAGGTGTTTCGGATGCATTCTTACATGGTCGACCCTCATGAAAAATATTGGCGCAATTGCATAAAAAATCATGACTTGAGGCCGAACTATAAATACATCAGCGATTCGAACTTTTTCACATGCATGACTTTTACGCCATGAGAGCTATTCTCCAAAGTATTAGTTTCAGAACTAAAACATTTGGTGTTTCGGATGCATTCTTACATGGTCGACCCTCATGAAATTTATTGGCGCAATTGCATAAAAAATCATGACTTGAGGCCGAACTATAAATACATCAGCGATTCGAATTTGTTCACATACATGACTTTTACGCCATGAGAGCTATTCTCCAAAGTATTAGTTTCAGAACTAAAACATTTGGTGTGTGGATGCATTCTTACATGGTCGACCCTCATGAAAAAATATTGGCGCAATTGCATAAAAAATCATGACTTGAGGCCGAACTATAAATACATCAGCGATTCGAACTTTTTCACATGCATGACTTTTACGCCATGAGAGCTATTCTCCAAAGTATTAGTTTCAGAACTAAAACATTTGGTGTTTCGGATGCATTCTTACATGGTCGACCCTCATGAAAAATATTGGCGCAATTGCATCAAAAATCATGACTTGAGGCCGAACTATAAATACATCAGCGATTCGAACTTTTTCACATGCATGACTTTTACGCCATGAGAGCTATTCTCCAAAGTATTAGTTTCAGAACTAAAACATTTGGTGTTTCGGATGCATTCTTACATGGTCGACCCTCATGAAAATTATTGGCGCAATTGCATAAAAAATCATGACTTGAGGCCGAACTATAAATACATCAGCGATTCGAATTTTTTCACATGCATGACTTTTACGCCATGAGAGCTATTTTCAAAAGCATTTAGTTTCAGAACTAAAACATTTAGTGTGTGGATGCATTCTTACATGGTCGACCCTCATGAAAAATATTGGCGCAATTGCATAAAAAATCATGACTTGAGGCCGAACTATAAATACATCAGCGATTCGAACTTTTTCACATACATGACTTTTACGCCATGAGAGCTATTCTCCAAAGTATTAGTTTCAGAACTAAAACATTTGGTGTGTGGATGCATTCTTACATGGTCGACCCTCATGAAAAAATATTGGCGCAATTGCATAAAAAATCATGACTTGAGGCCGAACTATAAATACATCAGCGATTCGATTTTTTTCACATGCATGACTTTTACGCCATGAGAGCTATTTTCAAAAGCATTTAGTTTCAGAACTAAAACATTTAGTGTGTGGATGCATTCTTACATGGTCGACCCTCATGAAAAATATTGGCGCAATTGCATAAAAAATCATGACTTGAGGCCGAACTATAAATACATCAGCGATTCGAACTTTTTCACATACATGACTTTTACGCCATGAGAGCTATTCTCCAAAGTATTAGTTTCAGAACTAAAACATTTGGTGTGTAGATGCATTCTTACATGGTCGACCCTCATGAAAAAATATTGGCGCAATTGCATAAAAAATCATGACTTGAGGCCGAACTATAAATACATCAGCGATTCGATTTTTTTCACATGCATGACTTTTACGCCATGAGAGCTATTTTCAAAAGCATTAGTTTCAGAACTAAAACATTTGGTGTGTGGATGCATTCTTACATGGTCGACCCTCATGAAAAAATATTGGCGCAATTGCATAAAAAAATCATGACTTGAGGCCGAACTATAAATACATCAGCGATTCGATTTTTTTCACATGCATGACTTTTACGCCATGAGAGCTATTTTCAAAAGCATTAGTTTCAGAACTAAAACATTTGGTGTGTGGATGCATTCTTACATGGTCGACCCTCATGAAAAAATATTGGCGCAATTGCATAAAAAAATCATGACTTGAGGCCGAACGATAAATACATCAGCTATTCGAATTTGTTCACATACATGACTTTTACGCCATGAGAGCTATTCTCCAAAGTATTAGTTTCAGAACTAAAACATTTGGTGTTTCGGATGCATTCTTACATGGTCGACCCTCATGAAAATTATTGGCGCAATTGCATAAAAAATCATGACTTGAGGCCGAACTATAAATACATCAGCGATTCGAATTTTTTCACATGCATGACTTTTACGCCATGAGAGCTATTTTCAAAAGCATTTAGTTTCAGAACTAAAACATTTAGTGTGTGGATGCATTCTTACATGGTCGACCCTCATGAAAAATATTGGCGCAATTGCATAAAAAATCATGACTTGAGGCCGAACTATAAATACATCAGCGATTCGAACTTTTTCACATACATGACTTTTACGCCATGAGAGCTATTCTCCAAAGTATTAGTTTCAGAACTAAAACATTTGGTGTGTGGATGCATTCTTACATGGTCGACCCTCATGAAAAAATATTGGCGCAATTGCATAAAAAATCATGACTTGAGGCCGAACTATAAATACATCAGCGATTCGATTTTTTTCACATGCATGACTTTTACGCCATGAGAGCTATTTTCAAAAGCATTTAGTTTCAGAACTAAAACATTTGTAGTGTGGATGCATTCTTACATGGTCGACCCTCATGAAAAATATTGGCGCAATTGCATAAAAAATCATGACTTGAGGCCGAACTATAAATACATCAGCGATTCGATTTTTTTCCCGTGCATAACTTTTACGCCATGCGAGCTATTTTCAAAAGCATTAGTTTCAGAACTAAAACATTTGGTGTGTGGATGCATTCTTACATGGTCGACCCTCATGAAAAAATATTGGCGCAATTGCATAAAAAATCATGACTTGAGGCCGAACGATAAATACATCAGCGATTCGAATTTGTTCACATACATGACTTTTACGCCATGAGAGCTATTCTCCAAAGTATTAGTTTCAGAACTAGAACATTTGGTGTTTCGGATGCATTCTTACATGGTCGACCCTCATGAAAAATATTGGCGCAATTGCATGAAAAATCATGACTTGAGGCCGAACTATAAATACATCAGCGATTCGAACTTTTTCACATGCATGACTTTTACGCCATGAGAGCTATTCTCCAAAGTATTAGTTTCAGAACTAAAACATTTGGTGTTTCGGATGCATTCTTACATGGTCGACCCTCATGAAAAATATTGGCGCAATTGCATAAAAAATCATGACTTGAGGCCGAACTATAAATACATCAGCGATTCGAACTTTTTCACATGCATGACTTTTACGCCATGAGAGCTATTCTCCAAAGTATTAGTTTCAGTACTAAAACATTAGGTGTTTCGGATGCATTCTTACATGGTCGACCCTCATGAAAAATATTGGCGCAATTGCATAAAAAATCATGACTTGAGGCCGAACTATAAATACATCAGCGATTCGAACTTTTTCACATGCATGACTTTTACGCCATGAGAGCTATTCTCCAAAGTATTAGTTTCAGAACTAAAACATTTGGTGTTTCGGATGCATTCTTACATGGTCGACCCTCATGAAATTTATTGGCGCAATTGCATAAAAAATCATGACTTGAGGCCGAACTATAAATACATCAGCGATTCGAATTTGTTCACATACATGACTTTTACGCCATGAGAGCTATTCTCCAAAGTATTAGTTTCAGAACTAAAACATTTGGTGTGTGGATGCATTCTTACATGGTCGACCCTCATGAAAAATATTGGCGCAATTGCATAAAAAATCATGACTTGAGGCCGAACTATAAATACATCAGCGATTCGATTTTTTTCACATGCATGACTTTTACGCCATGAGAGCTATTTTCAAAAGCATTAGTTTCAGAACTAAAACATTTGGTGTGTGGATGCATTCTTACATGGTTGACCCTCATGAAAAATATTGGCGCAATTGCATAAAAAATCATGACTTGAGGCCGAACTATAAATACATCAGCGATTCGAACTTTTTCACATACATGACTTTTACGCCATGAGAGCTATTCTCCAAAGTATTAGTTTCAGAACTAAAACCTTTGGTGTGTGGATGCATTCTTACATGGTCGACCCTCATGAAAAAATATTGGCGCAATTGCATAAAAAATCATGACTTGAGGCCGAACTATAAATACATCAGCGATTCGAACTTTTTCACATGCATGACTTTTACGCCATGAGAGCTATTCTCCAAAGTATTAGTTTCAGAACTAAAACATTTGGTGTTTCGGATGCATTCTTACATGGTCGACCCTCATGAAAAATATTGGCGCAATTGCATAAAAAATCATGACTTGAGGCCGAACTATAAATACATCAGCGATTCGAACTTTTTCACATGCATGACTTTTACGCCATGAGAGCTATTCTCCAAAGTATTAGTTTCAGAACTAAAACATTTGGTGTTTCGGATGCATTCTTACATGGTCGACCCTCATGAAAATTATTGGCGCAATTGCATAAAAAATCATGACTTGAGGCCGAACTATAAATACATCAGCGATTCGAATTTTTTCACATGCATGACTTTTACGCCATGAGAGCTATTTTCAAAAGCATTTAGTTTCAGAACTAAAACATTTAGTGTGTGGATGCATTCTTACATGGTCGACCCTCATGAAAAATATTGGCGCAATTGCATAAAAAATCATGACTTGAGGCCGAACTATAAATACATCAGCGATTCGAACTTTTTCACATACATGACTTTTACGCCATGAGAGCTATTCTCCAAAGTATTAGTTTCAGAACTAAAACATTTGGTGTGTGGATGCATTCTTACATGGTCGACCCTCATGAAAAAATATTGGCGCAATTGCATAAAAAATCATGACTTGAGGCCGAACTATAAATACATCAGCGATTCGATTTTTTTCACATGCATGACTTTTACGCCATGAGAGCTATTTTCAAAAGCATTTAGTTTCAGAACTAAAACATTTAGTGTGTGGATGCATTCTTACATGGTCGACCCTCATGAAAAATATTGGCGCAATTGCATAAAAAATCATGACTTGAGGCCGAACTATAAATACATCAGCGATTCGAACTTTTTCACATACATGACTTTTACGCCATGAGAGCTATTCTCCAAAGTATTAGTTTCAGAACTAAAACATTTGGTGTGTGGATGCATTCTTACATGGTCGACCCTCATGAAAAAATATTGGCGCAATTGCATAAAAAATCATGACTTGAGGCCGAACTATAAATACATCAGCGATTCGATTTTTTTCACATGCATGACTTTTACGCCATGAGAGCTATTTTCAAAAGCATTAGTTTCAGAACTAAAACATTTGGTGTGTGGATGCATTCTTACATGGTCGACCCTCATGAAAAAATATTGGCGCAATTGCATAAAAAAATCATGACTTGAGGCCGAACTATAAATACATCAGCGATTCGATTTTTTTCACATGCATGACTTTTACGCCATGAGAGCTATTTTCAAAAGCATTAGTTTCAGAACTAAAACATTTGGTGTGTGGATGCATTCTTACATGGTCGACCCTCATGAAAAAATATTGGCGCAATTGCATAAAAAAATCATGACTTGAGGCCGAACGATAAATACATCAGCGATTCGAATTTGTTCACATACATGACTTTTACGCCATGAGAGCTATTCTCCAAAGTATTAGTTTCAGAACTAAAACATTTGGTGTTTCGGATGCATTCTTACATGGTCGACCCTCATGAAAATTATTGGCGCAATTGCATAACAAATCATGACTTGAGGCCGAACTATAAATACATCAGCGATTCGAATTTGTTCACATACATGACTTTTACGCCATGAGAGCTATTCTCCAAAGTATTAGTTTCAGAACTAAAACCTTTGGTGTGTGGATGTATTCTTACATGGTCGACCCTCATGAAAAATATTGGCGCAATTGCATAAAAAATCATGACTTGAGGCCGAACTATAAATACATCAGCGATTCGATTTTTTTCACATACATGACTTTTACGCCATGAGAGCTATTCTCCAAAGTATTAGTTTCAGAACTAAAACCTTTGGTGTGTGGATGCATTCTTACATGGTCGACCCTCATGAAAAATATTGGCGCAATTGCATAAAAAATCATGACTTGAGGCCGAACTATAAATACATCAGCGATTCGAACTTTTTCAAATACATGACTTTCACGCCATGAGAGCTATTCTCCAAAGTATAAGTTTCAGAACTAAAACATTTGGTGTGTGGATGCATTCTTACATGGTCGACCCTCATGAAAAATATTGGCGCAATTGCATAAAAAATCATGACTTGAGGCCGAACTATAAATACATCAGCGATATCGAACTTTTTCACATGCATGACTTTTACGCCATGAGAGTTATTCTCCAAATTATTAGTTTCAGAACTAAAACAATTGGTGTTTCGGATGCATTCTTACATGGTCGACCCTCATGAAAAATATTGGCGCAATTGCATAAAAAATCATGACTTGAGGCCGAACTATAAATACATCAGCGATTCGAATTTTTTCACATGCATGACTTTTACGCCATGAGAGCTATTCTCCAAAGTATTAGTTACAGAACTAAAACATTTAGTGTGTGGATGCATGCTTACATGGTCGACCCTCATGAAAAATATTGGCGCAATTGCATAAAAAATCATGACTTGAGGCCGAACTATAAATACATCAGCGATTCGATTTTTTTCACATACATGACTTTTACGCCATGAGAGCTATTTTCAAAAGCATTAGTTTCAGAACTAAAACCTTTGGTGTGTGGATGCATTTTTACATGGTCGACCCTCATGAAAAATATTGGCGCAATTGCATAAAAAATCATGACTTGAGGCCGAACTATAAATACATCAGCGATTCGAATTTTTTCACATACATGACTTTAACGCCATGAGAGCTATTCTCCAACGTATTAGTTTCAGAACTAAAACATTTGGTGTTTCGGATGCATTCTTACATGGTCGACCCTCATGAAAAATATTGGCGCAATTGCATAAAAAATCATGACTTGAGGCCGAACTATAAATACATCAGCGATTCGATTTTTTTCACATGCATGACTTTTACGCCATGAGAGCTATTCTCCAAAGTATTAGTTACAGAACTAAAACATTTGGTGTGTGGATGCATGCTTACATGGTCGACCCTCATGAAAAATATTGGCGCAATTGCATAAAAAATCATGACTTTTGAGGCCGAACTATAAATACATCAGCGATTCGATTTTTTTCACATACAAAACTTTTACGCCATGAGAGCTATTTTCAAAAGCATTAGTTTCAGAACTAAAACATTTGGTGTGTGGATGCATTTTTACATGGTCGACCCTCATGAAAAATATTGGCGCAATTGCATAAAAAATCATGACTTGAGGCCGAACTATAAATACATCAGCGATTCGATTTTTTTCACATACATGACTTTAACGCCATGAGAGCTATTCTCGAAAGTATTAGTTTCAGAAATAAAACATTTGGTGTTTCGGATGCATTCTTACATGGTCGACCCTCATGAAAAATATTGGCGCAATTGCATAAAAAATCATGACTTGAGGCCGAACTATAAATACATCAGCGATTCGAACTTTTTCACATGCATGACTTTTACGCCATGAGAGCTATTCTCCAAAGTATTAGTTTCAGAACTAAAACATTTGGTGTGTGGATGCATTCTTACATGGTCGACCCTCATGAAAACTATTGGCGCAATTGCATAAAAAATCATGACTTGAGGCCGAACTATAAATACATCAGCGATTCGAACTTTTTCACATACATGACTTTTACGCCATGAGAGCTATTCTCCAAAGTATTAGTTTCAGAACTAAAACATTTGGTGTGTGGATGCATTCTTACATGGTCGACCCTCATGAAAAAATATTGGCGCAATTGCATAAAAAATCATGACTTGAGGCCGAACTATAAATACATCAGCGATTCGAACTTTTTCACATGCATGACTTTTACGCCATGAGAGCTATTCTCCAAAGTATTAGTTTCAGAACTAAAACATTTGGTGTTTCGGATGCATTCTTACATGGTCGACCCTCATGAAAAATATTGGCGCAATTGCATAAAAAATCATGACTTGAGGCCGAACTATAAATACATCAGCGATTCGAACTTTTTCACATGCATGACTTTTACGCCATGAGAGCTATTCTCCAAAGTATTAGTTTCAGAACTAAAACATTTGGTGTTTCGGATGCATTCTTACATGGTCGACCCTCATGAAAATTATTGGCGCAATTGCATAAAAAATCATGACTTGAGGCCGAACTATAAATACATCAGCGATTCGAATTTTTTCACATGCATGACTTTTACGCCATGAGAGCTATTTTCAAAAGCATTTAGTTTCAGAACTAAAACATTTAGTGTGTGGATGCATTCTTACATGGTCGACCCTCATGAAAAATATTGGCGCAATTGCATAAAAAATCATGACTTGAGGCCGAACTATAAATACATCAGCGATTCGAACTTTTTCACATACATGACTTTTACGCCATGAGAGCTATTCTCCAAAGTATTAGTTTCAGAACTAAAACATTTGGTGTGTGGATGCATTCTTACATGGTCGACCCTCATGAAAAAATATTGGCGCAATTGCATAAAAAATCATGACTTGAGGCCGAACTATAAATACATCAGCGATTCGATTTTTTTCACATGCATGACTTTTACGCCATGAGAGCTATTTTCAAAAGCATTTAGTTTCAGAACTAAAACATTTAGTGTGTGGATGCATTCTTACATGGTCGACCCTCATGAAAAATATTGGCGCAATTGCATAAAAAATCATGACTTGAGGCCGAACTATAAATACATCAGCGATTCGAACTTTTTCACATACATGACTTTTACGCCATGAGAGCTATTCTCCAAAGTATTAGTTTCAGAACTAAAACATTTGGTGTGTGGATGCATTCTTACATGGTCGACCCTCATGAAAAAATATTGGCGCAATTGCATAAAAAATCATGACTTGAGGCCGAACTATAAATACATCAGCGATTCGATTTTTTTCACATGCATGACTTTTACGCCATGAGAGCTATTTTCAAAAGCATTAGTTTCAGAACTAAAACATTTGGTGTGTGGATGCATTCTTACATGGTCGACCCTCATGAAAAAATATTGGCGCAATTGCATAAAAAAATCATGACTTGAGGCCGAACTATAAATACATCAGCGATTCGATTTTTTTCACATGCATGACTTTTACGCCATGAGAGCTATTTTCAAAAGCATTAGTTTCAGAACTAAAACATTTGGTGTGTGGATGCATTCTTACATGGTCGACCCTCATGAAAAAATATTGGCGCAATTGCATAAAAAAATCATGACTTGAGGCCGAACGATAAATACATCAGCGATTCGAATTTGTTCACATACATGACTTTTACGCCATGAGAGCTATTCTCCAAAGTATTAGTTTCAGAACTAAAACATTTGGTGTTTCGGATGCATTCTTACATGGTCGACCCTCATGAAAATTATTGGCGCAATTGCATAACAAATCATGACTTGAGGCCGAACTATAAATACATCAGCGATTCGAATTTGTTCACATACATGACTTTTACGCCATGAGAGCTATTCTCCAAAGTATTAGTTTCAGAACTAAAACCTTTGGTGTGTGGATGTATTCTTACATGGTCGACCCTCATGAAAAATATTGGCGCAATTGCATAAAAAATCATGACTTGAGGCCGAACTATAAATACATCAGCGATTCGATTTTTTTCACATACATGACTTTTACGCCATGAGAGCTATTCTCCAAAGTATTAGTTTCAGAACTAAAACCTTTGGTGTGTGGATGCATTCTTACATGGTCGACCCTCATGAAAAATATTGGCGCAATTGCATAAAAAATCATGACTTGAGGCCGAACTATAAATACATCAGCGATTCGAACTTTTTCAAATACATGACTTTCACGCCATGAGAGCTATTCTCCAAAGTATAAGTTTCAGAACTAAAACATTTGGTGTGTGGATGCATTCTTACATGGTCGACCCTCATGAAAAATATTGGCGCAATTGCATAAAAAATCATGACTTGAGGCCGAACTATAAATACATCAGCGATATCGAACTTTTTCACATGCATGACTTTTACGCCATGAGAGTTATTCTCCAAATTATTAGTTTCAGAACTAAAACAATTGGTGTTTCGGATGCATTCTTACATGGTCGACCCTCATGAAAAATATTGGCGCAATTGCATAAAAAATCATGACTTGAGGCCGAACTATAAATACATCAGCGATTCGAATTTTTTCACATGCATGACTTTTACGCCATGAGAGCTATTCTCCAAAGTATTAGTTACAGAACTAAAACATTTAGTGTGTGGATGCATGCTTACATGGTCGACCCTCATGAAAAATATTGGCGCAATTGCATAAAAAATCATGACTTGAGGCCGAACTATAAATACATCAGCGATTCGATTTTTTTCACATACATGACTTTTACGCCATGAGAGCTATTTTCAAAAGCATTAGTTTCAGAACTAAAACCTTTGGTGTGTGGATGCATTTTTACATGGTCGACCCTCATGAAAAATATTGGCGCAATTGCATAAAAAATCATGACTTGAGGCCGAACTATAAATACATCAGCGATTCGAATTTTTTCACATACATGACTTTAACGCCATGAGAGCTATTCTCCAACGTATTAGTTTCAGAACTAAAACATTTGGTGTTTCGGATGCATTCTTACATGGTCGACCCTCATGAAAAATATTGGCGCAATTGCATAAAAAATCATGACTTGAGGCCGAACTATAAATACATCAGCGATTCGATTTTTTTCACATGCATGACTTTTACGCCATGAGAGCTATTCTCCAAAGTATTAGTTACAGAACTAAAACATTTGGTGTGTGGATGCATGCTTACATGGTCGACCCTCATGAAAAATATTGGCGCAATTGCATAAAAAATCATGACTTTTGAGGCCGAACTATAAATACATCAGCGATTCGATTTTTTTCACATACAAAACTTTTACGCCATGAGAGCTATTTTCAAAAGCATTAGTTTCAGAACTAAAACATTTGGTGTGTGGATGCATTTTTACATGGTCGACCCTCATGAAAAATATTGGCGCAATTGCATAAAAAATCATGACTTGAGGCCGAACTATAAATACATCAGCGATTCGATTTTTTTCACATACATGACTTTAACGCCATGAGAGCTATTCTCGAAAGTATTAGTTTCAGAAATAAAACATTTGGTGTTTCGGATGCATTCTTACATGGTCGACCCTCATGAAAAATATTGGCGCAATTGCATAAAAAATCATGACTTGAGGCCGAACTATAAATACATCAGCGATTCGAACTTTTTCACATGCATGACTTTTACGCCATGAGAGCTATTCTCCAAAGTATTAGTTTCAGAACTAAAACATTTGGTGTGTGGATGCATTCTTACATGGTCGACCCTCATGAAAACTATTGGCGCAATTGCATAAAAAATCATGACTTGAGGCCGAACTATAAATACATCAGCGATTCGAACTTTTTCACATACATGACTTTTACGCCATGAGAGCTATTCTCCAAAGTATTAGTTTCAGAACTAAAACATTTGGTGTGTGGATGCATTCTTACATGGTCGACCCTCATGGAACATATTGGCGCAATTGCATAAAAAATCATGACTTGAGGCCGAACTATAAATACATCAGCGATTCGATTTTTTTCACATGCATGACTTTTACGCCATGAGAGCTATTTTCAAAAGCATTAGTTTCAGAACTAAAACATTTAGTGTGTGGATGCATTCTTACATGGTCGACCCTCATGAAAAATATTGGCGCAATTGCATAAAAAATCATGACTTGAGGCCGAACTATAAATACATCAGCGATTCGAATTTTTTCACATACATGACTTTAACGCCATGAGAGCTATTCTCCAACGTATTAGTTTCAGAACTAAAACATTTGGTGTTTCGGATGCATTCTTACATGGTCGACCCTCATGAAAAATATTGGCGCAATTGCATAAAAAATCATGACTTGAGGCCGAACTATAAATACATCAGCGATTCGAACTTTTTCACATACATGACTTTTACGCCATGAGAGCTATTCTCCAAAGTATTAGTTTCAGAACTAAAACATTTGGTGTGTGGATGCATTCTTACATGGTCGACCCTCATGGAACATATTGGCGCAATTGCATAAAAAATCATGACTTGAGGCCGAACTATAAATACATCAGCGATTCGATTTTTTTCACATACATGACTTTTACGCCATGAGAGCTATTTTCAAAAGCATTAGTTTCAGAACTAAAACCTTTGGTGTGTGGATGCATTTTTACATGGTCGACCCTCATGAAAAATATTGGCGCAATTGCATAAAAAATCATGACTTGAGGCCGAACTATAAATACATCAGCGATTCGAATTTTTTCACATACATGACTTTAACGCCATGAGAGCTATTCTCCAACGTATTAGTTTCAGAACTAAAACATTTGGTGTTTCGGATGCATTCTTACATGGTCGACCCTCATGAAAAATATTGGCGCAATTGCATAAAAAATCATGACTTGAGGCCGAACTATAAATACATCAGCGATTCGATTTTTTTCACATGCATGACTTTTACGCCATGAGAGCTATTCTCCAAAGTATTAGTTACAGAACTAAAACATTTGGTGTGTGGATGCATGCTTACATGGTCGACCCTCATGAAAAATATTGGCGCAATTGCATAAAAAATCATGACTTTTGAGGCCGAACTATAAATACATCAGCGATTCGATTTTTTTCACATACAAAACTTTTACGCCATGAGAGCTATTTTCAAAAGCATTAGTTTCAGAACTAAAACATTTGGTGTGTGGATGCATTTTTACATGGTCGACCCTCATGAAAAATATTGGCGCAATTGCATAAAAAATCATGACTTGAGGCCGAACTATAAATACATCAGCGATTCGATTTTTTTCACATACATGACTTTAACGCCATGAGAGCTATTCTCGAAAGTATTAGTTTCAGAAATAAAACATTTGGTGTTTCGGATGCATTCTTACATGGTCGACCCTCATGAAAAATATTGGCGCAATTGCATAAAAAATCATGACTTGAGGCCGAACTATAAATACATCAGCGATTCGAACTTTTTCACATGCATGACTTTTACGCCATGAGAGCTATTCTCCAAAGTATTAGTTTCAGAACTAAAACATTTGGTGTGTGGATGCATTCTTACATGGTCGACCCTCATGAAAACTATTGGCGCAATTGCATAAAAAATCATGACTTGAGGCCGAACTATAAATACATCAGCGATTCGAACTTTTTCACATACATGACTTTTACGCCATGAGAGCTATTCTCCAAAGTATTAGTTTCAGAACTAAAACATTTGGTGTGTGGATGCATTCTTACATGGTCGACCCTCATGGAACATATTGGCGCAATTGCATAAAAAATCATGACTTGAGGCCGAACTATAAATACATCAGCGATTCGATTTTTTTCACATGCATGACTTTTACGCCATGAGAGCTATTTTCAAAAGCATTAGTTTCAGAACTAAAACATTTAGTGTGTGGATGCATTCTTACATGGTCGACCCTCATGAAAAATATTGGCGCAATTGCATAAAAAATCATGACTTGAGGCCGAACTATAAATACATCAGCGATTCGAATTTTTTCACATACATGACTTTAACGCCATGAGAGCTATTCTCCAACGTATTAGTTTCAGAACTAAAACATTTGGTGTTTCGGATGCATTCTTACATGGTCGACCCTCATGAAAAATATTGGCGCAATTGCATAAAAAATCATGACTTGAGGCCGAACTATAAATACATCAGCGATTCGAACTTTTTCACATACATGACTTTTACGCCATGAGAGCTATTCTCCAAAGTATTAGTTTCAGAACTAAAACCTTTAGTGTGTGGATGCATTCTTACATGGTCGACCCTCATGGAAAATATTGGCGCAATTGCATAAAAAATCATGACTTGAGGCCGAACTATAAATACATCAGCGATTCGATTTTTTTCACATGCATGACTTTTACGCCATGCGAGCTATTTTCAAAAGCATTAGTTTCAGAACTAAAACATTTGGTGTGTGGATGCATTCTTACATGGTCGACCCTCATGAAAAATATTGGCGCAATTGCATAAAAAATCATGACTTGAGGCCGAACTATAAATACATCAGCGATTCGAACTTTTTCACATACATGACTTTTACGCCATGAGAGCTATTCTCCAAAGTATTAGTTTCAGAACTAAAACCTTTGGTGTGTGGATGCATTCTTACATGGTCGACCCTCATGAAAAATATTGGCGCAATTGCATAAAAAATCATGACTTGAGGCCGAACTATAAATACATCAGCGATTCGAACTTTTTCAAATACATGACTTTCACGCCATGAGAGCTATTCTCCAAAGTATAAGTTTCAGAACTAAAACATTTGGTGTTTCGGATGCATTCTTACATGGTCGACCCTCATGAAAAATATTGGCGCAATTGCATAAAAAATCATGACTTGAGGCCGAACTATAAATACATCAGCGATATCGAACTTTTTCACATGCATGACTTTTACGCCATGAGAGTTATTCTCCAAATTATTAGTTTCAGAACTAAAACAATTGGTGTTTCGGATGCATTCTTACATGGTCGACCCTCATGAAAAATATTGGCGCAATTGCATAAAAAATCATGACTTGAGGCCGAACTATAAATACATCAGCGATTCGAATTTTTTCACATGCATGACTTTTACGCCATGAGAGCTATTCTCCAAAGTATTAGTTACAGAACTAAAACATTTAGTGTGTGGATGCATGCTTACATGGTCGACCCTCATGAAAAATATTGGCGCAATTGCATAAAAAATCATGACTTGAGGCCGAACTATAAATACATCAGCGATTCGATTTTTTTCACATACATGACTTTTACGCCATGAGAGCTATTTTCAAAAGCATTAGTTTCAGAACTAAAACATTTGGTGTGTGGATGCATTTTTACATGGTCGACCCTCATGAAAAATATTGGCGCAATTGCATAAAAAATCATGACTTGAGGCCGAACTATAAATACATCAGCGATTCGAATTTTTTCACATACATGACTTTAACGCCATGAGAGCTATTCTCCAACGTATTAGTTTCAGAACTAAAACATTTGGTGTTTCGGATGCATTCTTACATGGTCGACCCTCATGAAAAATATTGGCGCAATTGCATAAAAAATCATGACTTGAGGCCGAACTATAAATACATCAGCGATTCGATTTTTTTCACATGCATGACTTTTACGCCATGAGAGCTATTCTCCAAAGTATTAGTTACAGAACTAAAACATTTGGTGTGTGGATGCATTCTTACATGGTCGACCCTCATGAAAAATATTGGCGCAATTGCATAAAAAATCATGACTTTTGAGGCCGAACTATAAATACATCAGCGATTCGATTTTTTTCACATACATGACTTTTACGCCATGAGAGCTATTTTCAAAAGCATTAGTTTCAGAACTAAAACATTTGGTGTGTGGATGCATTTTTACATGGTCGACCCTCATGAAAAATATTGGCGCAATTGCATAAAAAATCATGACTTGAGGCCGAACTATAAATACATCAGCGATTCGATTTTTTTCACATACATGACTTTAACGCCATGAGAGCTATTCTCGAAAGTATTAGTTTCAGAAATAAAACATTTGGTGTTTCGGATGCATTCTTACATGGTCGACCCTCATGAAAAATATTGGCGCAATTGCATAAAAAATCATGACTTTTGAGGCCGAACTATAAATACATCAGCGATTCGAACTTTTTCACATGCATGACTTTTACGCCATGAGAGCTATTCTCCAAAGTATTAGTTTCAGAACTAAAACATTTGGTGTTTCGGATGCATTCTTACATGGTCGACCCTCATGAAAACTATTGGCGCAATTGCATAAAAAATCATGACTTGAGGCCGAACTATAAATACATCAGCGATTCGAACTTTTTCACATACATGACTTTTACGCCATGAGAGCTATTCTCCAAAGTATTAGTTTCAGAACTAAAACATTTGGTGTGTGGATGCATTCTTACATGGTCGACCCTCATGGAAAATATTGGCGCAATTGCATAAAAAATCATGACTTGAGGCCGAACTATAAATACATCAGCGATTCGATTTTTTTCACATGCATGACTTTTACGCCATGAGAGCTATTTTCAAAAGCATTAGTTTCAGAACTAAAACATTTGGTGTGTGGATGCATTCTTACATGGTCGACCCTCATGAAAAATATTGGCGCAATTGCATAAAAAATCATGACTTGAGGCCGAACTATAAATACATCAGCGATTCGAATTTTTTCACATACATGACTTTAACGCCATGAGAGCTATTCTCCAACGTATTAGTTTCAGAACTAAAACATTTGGTGTTTCGGATGCATTCTTACATGGTCGACCCTCATGAAAAATATTGGCGCAATTGCATAAAAAATCATGACTTGAGGCCGAACTATAAATACATCAGCGATTCGAACTTTTTCACATACATGACTTTTACGCCATGAGAGCTATTCTCCAAAGTATTAGTTTCAGAACTAAAACCTTTAGTGTGTGGATGCATTCTTACATGGTCGACCCTCATGGAAAATATTGGCGCAATTGCATAAAAAATCATGACTTGAGGCCGAACTATAAATACATCAGCGATTCGATTTTTTTCACATGCATGACTTTTACGCCATGCGAGCTATTTTCAAAAGCATTAGTTTCAGAACTAAAACATTTGGTGTGTGGATGCATTCTTACATGGTCGACCCTCATGAAAAATATTGGCGCAATTGCATAAAAAATCATGACTTGAGGCCGAACTATAAATACATCAGCGATTCGAACTTTTTCACATACATGACTTTTACGCCATGAGAGCTATTCTCCAAAGTATTAGTTTCAGAACTAAAACATTTGGTGTGTGGATGCATTCTTACATGGTCGACCCTCATGGAAAATATTGGCGCAATTGCATAAAAAATCATGACTTGAGGCCGAACTATAAATACATCAGCGATTCGATTTTTTTCACATGCATGACTTTTACGCCATGCGAGCTATTTTCAAAAGCATTAGTTTCAGAACTAAAACATTTGGTGTGTGGATGCATTCTTACATGGTCGACCCTCATGAAAAATATTGGCGCAATTGCATAAAAAATCATGACTTGAGGCCGAACTATAAATACATCAGCGATTCGAATTTTTTCACATACATGACTTTAACGCCATGAGAGCTATTCTCCAACGTATTAGTTTCAGAACTAAAACATTTGGTGTTTCGGATGCATTCTTACATGGTCGACCCTCATGAAAAATATTGGCGCAATTGCATAAAAAATCATGACTTGAGGCCGAACTATAAATACATCAGCGATTCGATTTTTTTCACATGCATGACTTTTACGCCATGAGAGCTATTCTCCAAAGTATTAGTTACAGATCTAAAAAATTTGGTATGTGGATGCATGCTTACATGGTCGACCCTCATGAAAAATATTGGCGCAATTGCATAAAAAATCATGACTTGAGGCCGAACTATAAATACATCAGCGATTCGATTTTTTTCACATACATGACTTTTACGCCATGAGAGCTATTTTCAAAAGCATTAGTTTCAGAACTAAAACATTTGGTGTGTGGATGCATTTTTACATGGTCAACCCTCATGAAAAATATTGGCGCAATTGCATAAAAAATCATGACTTGAGGCCGAACTATAAATACATCAGCGATTCGATTTTTTTCACATACATGACTTTAACGCCATGAGAGCTATTCTCGAAAGTATTAGTTTCAGAAATAAAACATTTGGTGTTTCGGATGCATTCTTACATGGTCGACCCTCATGAAAAATATTGGCGCAATTGCATAAAAAATCATGACTTGAGGCCGAACTATAAATACATCAGCGATTCGAACTTTTTCACATGCATGACTTTTACGCCATGAGAGCTATTCTCCAAAGTATTAGTTTCAGAACTAAAACATTTGGTGTTTCGGATGCATTCTTACATGGTCGACCCTCATGAAAACTATTGGCGCAATTGCATAAAAAATCATGACTTGAGGCCGAACTATAAATACATCAGCGATTCGAACTTTTTCACATACATGACTTTTACGCCATGAGAGCTATTCTCCAAAGTATTAGTTTCAGAACTAAAACATTTGGTGTGTGGATGCATTCTTACATGGTCGACCCTCATGGAAAATATTGGCGCAATTGCATAAAAAATCATGACTTGAGGCCGAACTATAAATACATCAGCGATTCGATTTTTTTCAGATGCATGACTTTTACGCCATGCGAGCTATTTTCAAAAGCATTAGTTTCAGAACTAAAACATTTGGTGTGTGGATGCATTCTTACATGGTCGACCCTCATGGAAAATATTGGCGCAATTGCATAAAAAATCATGACTTGAGGCCGAACTATAAATACATCAGCGATTCGAATTTTTTCACATACATGACTTTAACGCCATGAGAGCTATTCTCCAACGTATTAGTTTCAGAACTAAAACATTTGGTGTTTCGGATGCATTCGTACATGGTCGACCCTCATGAAAAATATTGGCGCAATTGCATAAAAAATCATGACTTGAGGCCGAACTATAAATACATCAGCGATTCGAATTTTTTCACATGCATGACTTTTACGCCATGAGAGCTATTCTCCAAAGTATTAGTTACAGAACTAAAACATTTGGTGTGTGCATGTATGCTTACATGGTCGACCCTCATGAAAAATATTGGCGCAATTGCATAAAAAATCATGACTTGAGGCCGAACTATAAATACATCAGCGATTCGATTTTTTTTCACATACATGACTTTAACGCCATGAGAGCTATTCTCCAAAGTATTAGTTTCAGAAATAAAACATTTGGTGTTTCGGATGCATTCTTACATGGTCGACCCTCATGAAAAATATTGGCGCAATTGCATAAAAAATCATGACTTGAGGCCGAACTATAAATACATCAGCGATTCGAACTTTTTCACATGCATGACTTTTACGCCATGAGAGCTATTCTCCAAAGTATTAGTTTCAGAACTAAAACATTTGGTGTTTCGGATGCATTCTTACATGGTCGACCCTCATGAAAATTATTGGCGCAATTGCATAAAAAATCATGACTTGAGGCCGAACTATAAATACATCAGCGATTCGAATTTGTTCACATACATGACTTTTACGCCATGAGAGCTATTCTCCAAAGTATTAGTTTTAGAACTAAAACATTTGGTGTGTGGATGCATTCTTACATGGTCGACCCTCATGAAAAATATTGGCGCAATTGCATAAAAAATCATGACTTGAGGCCGAACTATAAATACATCAGCGATTCGATTTTTTTCACATGCATGACTTTTACGCCATGCGAGCTATTTTCAAAAGCATTAGTTTCAGAACTAAAACATTTGGTGTGTGGATGCATTCTTACATGGTCGACCCTCATGAAAAATATTGGCGCAATTGCATAAAAAATCATGACTTGAGGCCGAACTATAAATACATCAGCGATTCGAATTTTTTCACATACATGACTTTAACGCCATGAGAGCTATTCTCCAACGTATTAGTTTCAGAACTAAAACATTTGGTGTTTCGGATGCATTCTTACATGGTCGACCCTCATGAAAAATATTGGCGCAATTGCATAAAAAATCATGACTTGAGGCCGAACTATAAATACATCAGCGATTCGATTTTTTTCACATGCATGACTTTAACGGCATGAGAGCTATTCTCGAAAGTATTAGTTTCAGAAATAAAACATTTGGTGTTTCGGATGCATTCTTACATGGTCGACCCTCATGAAAAATATTGGCGCAATTGCATAAAAAATCATGACTTGAGGCCGAACTATAAATACATCAGCGATTCGAACTTTTTCACATGCATGACTTTTACGCCATGAGAGCTATTCTCCAAAGTATTAGTTTCAGAACTAAAACATTTGGTGTTTCGGATGCATTCTTACATGGTAGACCCTCATGAAAAATATTGGCGCAATTGCATAAAAAATCATGACTTGAGGCCGAACTATAAATACATCAGCGATTCGAACTTTTTCACATACATGACTTTTACGCCATGAGAGCTATTCTCCAAAGTATTAGTTTCAGAACTAAAACCTTTGGTGTGTGGATGCATTCTTACATGGTCGACCCTCATGAAAAATATTGGCGCAATTGCATCAAAAATCATGACTTGAGGCCGAACTATAAATACATCAGCGATTCGAATTTTTTCACATACATGACTTTTACGCCATGAGAGCTATTCTCCAACGTATTAGTTTCAGAACTAAAACATTTGGTGTTTCGGATGCATTCTTACATGGTCGACCCTCATGAAAAATATTGGCGCAATTGCATAAAAAATCATGACTTGAGGCCGAACTATAAATACATCAGCGATTCGATTTTTTTCACATACATGACTTTAACGCCATGAGAGCTATTCTCGAAAGTATTAGTTTCAGAAATAAAACATTTGGTGTTTCGGATGCATTCTTACATGGTCGACCCTCATGAAAAATATTGGCGCAATTGCATAAAAAATCATGACTTGAGGCCGAACTATAAATACATCAGCGATTCGAACTTTTTCACATGCATGACTTTTACGCCATGAGAGCTATTCTCCAAAGTATTAGTTTCAGAACTAAAACATTTGGTGTTTCGGATGCATTCTTACATGGTCGACCCTCATGAAAAATATTGGCGCAATTGCATAAAAAATCATGACTTGAGGCCGAACTATAAATACATCAGCGATTCGAACTTTTTCACATACATGACTTTTACGCCATGAGAGCTATTCTCCAAAGTATTAGTTTCAGAACTAAAACATTTGGTGTGTGGATGCATTCTTACATGGTCGACCCTCATGGAAAATATTGGCGCAATTGCATAAAAAATCATGACTTGAGGCCGAACTATAAATACATCAGCGATTCGATTTTTTTCACATGCATGACTTTTACGCCATGCGAGCTATTTTCAAAAGCATTAGTTTCAGAACTAAAACATTTGGTGTGTGGATGCATTCTTACATGGTCGACCCTCATGAAAAATATTGGCGCAATTGCATCAAAAATCATGACTTGAGGCCGAACTATAAATACATCAGCGATTCGAATTTTTTCACATACATGACTTTAACGCCATGAGAGCTATTCTCCAAAGTATTAGTTTCAGAACTAAAACATTTGGTGTTTCGGATGCATTCTTACATGGTCGACCCTCATGAAAAATATTGGCGCAATTGCATAAAAAATCATGACTTGAGGCCGAACTATAAATACATCAGCGATTCGATTTTTTTCACATGCATGACTTTTACGCCATGAGAGCTATTCTCCAAAGTATTAGTTACAGAACTAAAACATTTGGTGTGTGGATGCATGCTTACATGGTCGACCCTCATGAAAAATATTGGCGCAATTGCATAAAAAATCATGACTTGAGGCCGAACTATAAATACATCAGCGATTCGATTTTTTTCACATACATGACTTTTACGCCATGAGAGCTATTTTCAAAAGCATTAGTTTCAGAACTAAAACATTTGGTGTGTGGATGCATTTTTACATGGTCGACCCTCATGAAAAATATTGGCGCAATTGCATAAAAAATCATGACTTGAGGCCGAACTATAAATACATCAGCGATTCGATTTTTTTCACATACATGACTTTAACGCCATGAGAGCTATTCTCGAAAGTATTAGTTTCAGAAATAAAACATTTGGTGTTTCGGATGCATTCTTACATGGTCGACCCTCATGAAAAATATTGGCGCAATTGCATAAAAAATCATGACTTGAGGCCGAACTATAAATACATCAGCGATTCGAACTTTTTCACATGCATGACTTTTACGCCATGAGAGCTATTCTCCAAAGTATTAGTTTCAGAACTAAAACATTTGGTGTTTCGGATGCATTCTTACATGGTCGACCCTCATGAAAATTATTGGCGCAATTGCATAAAAAATCATGACTTGAGGCCGAACTATAAATACATCAGCGATTCGATTTTTTTCACATGCATGACTTTTACGCCATGAGAGCTATTTTCAAAAGCATTAGTTTCAGAACTAAAACATTTAGTGTGTGGATGCATTCTTACATGGTCGACCCTCATGGAAAATATTGGCGCAATTGCATAAAAAATCATGACTTGAGGCCGAACTATAAATACATCAGCGATTCGATTTTTTTAACATACATGAATTTTACGCCATGAGAGCTATTCTCCAAAGTATTAGTTTCAGAAATAAAACATTTGGTGTTTCGGATGCATTCTTACATGGTCGACCCTCATGAAAAATATTGGCGCAATTGCATGAAGAATCATGACTTGAGGCCGAACTATAAATACATCAGCGATTCGAACTTTTTCACATACATGACTTTTACGCCATGAGAGCTATTCTCCAAAGTATTAGTTTCAGAACTAAAACCTTTGGTGTGTGGATGCATTCTTACATGGTCGACCCTCATGAAAAATATTGGCGCAATTGCATAAAAAATCATGACTTGAGGCCGAACTATAAATACATCAGCGATTCGAACTTTTTCACATACATGACTTTTACGCCATGAGAGCTATTCTCCAAAGTATTAGTTTCAGAACTAAAACATTTGGTGTGTGGATGCATTCTTACATGGTCGACCCTCATGGAAACTATTGGCGCAATTGCATAAAAAATCATGACTTGAGGCCGAACTATAAATACATCAGCGATTCGATTTTTTTCACATACATGACTTTTACGCCATGCGAACTATTTTCAAAAGCATTAGTTTCAGAACTAAAACCTTTGGTGTGTGGATGCATTCTTACATGGTCGACCCTCATGAAAAATATTGGCGCAATTGCATAAAAAATCATGACTTGAGGCCGAACTATAAATACATCAGCGATTCGAATTTTTTCACATACATGACTTTAACGCCATGAGAGCTATTCTCCAAAGTATTAGTTTCAGAACTAAAACATTTGGTGTTTCGGATGCATTCTTACATGGTCGACCCTCATGAAAAATATTGGCGCAATTGCATAAAAAATCATGACTTGAGGCCGAACTATAAATACATCAGCGATTCGATTTTTTTCACATGCATGACTTTTACGCCATGAGAGCTATTCTCCAAAGTATTAGTTACAGAACTAAAACATTTGGTGTGTGGATGCATGCTTACATGGTCGACCCTCATGAAAAATATTGGCGCAATTGCATAAAAAATCATGACTTGAGGCCGAACTATAAATACATCAGCGATTCGATTTTTTTCACATACATGACTTTTACGCCATGAGAGCTATTTTCAAAAGCATTAGTTTCAGAACTAAAACATTTGGTGTGTGGATGCATTTTTACATGGTCGACCCTCATGAAAAATATTGGCGCAATTGCATAAAAAATCATGACTTGAGGCCGAACTATAAATACATCAGCGATTCGATTTTTTTCACATACATGACTTTAACGCCATGAGAGCTATTCTCCAAAGTATTAGTTTCAGAACTTAAACATTTGGTGTTTCGGATGCATTCTTACATGGTCGACCCTCATGAAAACTATTGGCGCAATTGCATAAAAAATCATGACTTGAGGCCGAACTATAAATACATCAGCGATTCGAATTTGTTCACATACATGACTTTTACGCCATGAGAGCTATTCTCCAAAGTATTAGTTTCAGAACTAAAACACTTGGTGTGTGGATGCATTCTTACATGGTCGACCCTCATGAAAAATATTGGCGCAATTGCATAAAAAATCATGACTTGAGGCCGAACTATAAATACATCAGCGATTCGATTTTTTTCACATGCATGACTTTTACGCCATGAGAGCTATTTTCAAAAGCATTAGTTTCAGAACTAAAACATTTAGTGTGTGGATGCATTCTTACATGGTCGACCCTCATGGAAAATATTGGCGCAATTGCATAAAAAATCATGACTTGAGGCCGAACTATAAATACATCAGCGATTCGATTTTTTTCACATACATGACTTTTACGCCATGAGAGCTATTCTCCAAAGTATTAGTTTCAGAACTAAAACATTTGGTGTTTCGGATGCATTCTTACATGGTCGACCCTCATGAAAAATATTGGCGCAATTGCATAAAAAATCATGACTTGAGGCCGAACTATAAATACATCAGCGATTCGAACTTTTTCACATACATGACTTTTACGCCATGAGAGCTATTCTCCAAAGTATTAGTTTCAGAACTAAAACCTTTGGTGTGTGGATGCATTCTTACATGGTCGACCCTCATGAAAAATATTGGCGCAATTGCATAAAAAATCATGACTTGAGGCCGAACTATAAATACATCAGCGATTCGATTTTTTTCACATACATGACTTTTACGCCATGAGAGCTATTTTCAAAAGCATTAGTTTCAGAACTAAAACATTTGGTGTGTGGATGCATTTTTACATGGTCGACCCTCATGAAAAATATTGGCGCAATTGCATAAAAAATCATGACTTGAGGCCGAACTATAAATACATCAGCGATTCGAATTTTTTCACATACATGACTTTAACGCCATGAGAGCTATTCTCCAAAGTATTAGTTTCAGAACTAAAACACTTGGTGTTTCGGATGCATTCTTACATGGTCGACCCTCATGAAAAATATTGGCGCAATTGCATAAAAAATCATGACTTGAGGCCGAACTATAAATACATCAGCGATTCGAATTTTTTCACATACATGACTTTAACGCCATGAGAGCTATTCTCCAAAGTATTAGTTTCAGAACTAAAACATTTGGTGTTTCGGATGCATTCTTACATGGTCGACCCTCATGAAAAATATTGGCGCAATTGCATAAAAAATCATGACTTGAGGCCGAACTATAAATACATCAGCGATTCGATTTTTTTCACATGCATGACTTTTACGCCATGAGAGCTATTCTCCAAAGTATTAGTTTCAGAACTTAAACATTTGGTGTGTGGATGCATTCTTACATGGTCGACCCTCATGAAAACTATTGGCGCAATTGCATCAAAAATCATGACTTGAGGCCGAACTATAAATACATCAGCGATTCGAACTTTTTCACATGCATGACTTTTACGCCATGAGAGCTATTCTCCAAAGTATTAGTTTCAGTACTAAAACATTAGGTGTTTCGGATGCATTCTTACATGGTCGACCCTCATGAAAAATATTGGCGCAATTGCATAAAAAATCATGACTTGAGGCCGAACTATAAATACATCAGCGATTCGAACTTTTTCACATGCATGACTTTTACGCCATGAGAGCTATTCTCCAAAGTATTAGTTTCAGAACTAAAATATTTGGTGTTTCGGATGCATTCTTACATGGTCGACCCTCATGAAAAATATTGGCGCAATTGCATAAAAAATCATGACTTGAGGCCGAACTATAAATACATCAGCGATTCGAACTTTTTCACATGCATGACTTTTACGCCATGAGAGCTATTCTCCAAAGTATTAGTTTCAGAACTAAAACATTTGGTGTTTCGGATGCATTCTTACATGGTCGACCCTCATGAAAATTATTGGCGCAATTGCATGAAGAATCATGACTTGAGGCCGAACTATAAATACATCAGCGATTCGAATTTGTTCACATACATGACTTTTACGCCATGAGAGCTATTCTCCAAAGTATTAGTTTCAGAACTAAAACACTTGGTGTGTGGATGCATTCTTACATGGTCGACCCTCATGAAAAATATTGGCGCAATTGCATAAAAAATCATGACTTGAGGCCGAACTATAAATACATCAGCGATTCGATTTTTTTCACATGCATGACTTTTACGCCATGAGAGCTATTTTCAAAAGCATTAGTTTCAGAACTAAAACATTTAGTGTGTGGATGCATTCTTACATGGTCGACCCTCATGGAAAATATTGGCGCAATTGCATAAAAAATCATGACTTGAGGCCGAACTATAAATACATCAGCGATTCGATTTTTTTCACATACATGACTTTAACGCCATGAGAGCTATTCTCCAAAGTATTAGTTTCAGAAATAAAACATTTGGTGTTTCGGATGCATTCTTACATGGTCGACCCTCATGAAAAATATTGGCGCAATTGCATAAAAAATCATGACTTGAGGCCGAACTATAAATACATCAGCGATTCGAACTTTTTCACATACATGACTTTTACGCCATGAGAGCTATTCTCCAAAGTATTAGTTTCAGAACTAAAACCTTTGGTGTGTGGATGCATTCTTACATGGTCGACCCTCATGAAAAATATTGGCGCAATTGCATAAAAAATCATGACTTGAGGCCGAACTATAAATACATCAGCGATTCGATTTTTTTCACATACATGACTTTAACGCCATGAGAGCTATTTTCAAAAGCATTAGTTTCAGAACTAAAACATTTGGTGTGTGGATGCATTTTTACATGGTCGACCCTCATGAAAAATATTGGCGCAATTGCATAAAAAATCATGACTTGAGGCCGAACTATAAATACATCAGCGATTCGAATTTTTTCACATACATGACTTTAACGCCATGAGAGCTATTCTCCAAAGTATTAGTTTCAGAACTAAAACACTTGGTGTTTCGGATGCATTCTTACATGGTCGACCCTCATGAAAAATATTGGCGCAATTGCATAAAAAATCATGACTTGAGGCCGAACTATAAATACATCAGCGATTCGAATTTTTTCACATACATGACTTTAACGCCATGAGAGCTATTCTCCAAAGTATTAGTTTCAGAACTAAAACATTTGGTGTTTCGGATGCATTCTTACATGGTCGACCCTCATGAAAAATATTGGCGCAATTGCATAAAAAATCATGACTTGAGGCCGAACTATAAATACATCAGCGATTCGATTTTTTTCACATGCATGACTTTTACGCCATGAGAGCTATTCTCCAAAGTATTAGTTTCAGAACTTAAACATTTGGTGTGTGGATGCATTCTTACATGGTCGACCCTCATGAAAACTATTGGCGCAATTGCATAAAAAATCATGACTTGAGGCCGAACTATAAATACATCAGCGATTCGAACTTTTTCACATGCATGACTTTTACGCCATGAGAGCTATTCTCCAAAGTATTAGTTTCAGTACTAAAACATTAGGTGTTTCGGATGCATTCTTACATGGTCGACCCTCATGAAAAATATTGGCGCAATTGCATAAAAAATCATGACTTGAGGCCGAACTATAAATACATCAGCGATTCGAACTTTTTCACATGCATGACTTTTACGCCATGAGAGCTATTCTCCAAAGTATTAGTTTCAGAACTAAAACATTTGGTGTTTCGGATGCATTCTTACATGGTCGACCCTCATGAAAATTATTGGCGCAATTGCATGAAGAATCATGACTTGAGGCCGAACTATAAATACATCAGCGATTCGAATTTGTTCACATACATGACTTTTACGCCATGAGAGCTATTCTCCAAAGTATTAGTTTCAGAACTAAAACATTTGGTGTGTGGATGCATTCTTACATGGTCGACCCTCATGAAAAATATTGGCGCAATTGCATAAAAAATCATGACTTGAGGCCGAACTATAAATACATCAGCGATTCGATTTTTTTCACATGCATGACTTTTACGCCATGAGAGCTATTTTCAAAAGCATTAGTTTCAGAACTAAAACATTTAGTGTGTGGATGCATTCTTACATGGTCGACCCTCATGAAAAATATTGGCGCAATTGCATAAAAAATCATGACTTGAGGCCGAACTATAAATACATCAGCGATTCGAACTTTTTCACATACATGACTTTTACGCCATGAGAGCTATTCTCCAAAGTATTAGTTTCAGAACTAAAACATTTGGTGTGTGGATGCATTCTTACATGGTCGACCCTCATGGAAAATATTGGCGCAATTGCATCAAAAATCATGACTTGAGGCCGAACTATAAATACATCAGCGATTCGATTTTTTTCACATGCATGACTTTTACGCCATGCGAGCTATTTTCAAAAGCATTAGTTTCAGAACTAAAACATTTGGTGTGTGGATGCATTCTTACATGGTCGACCCTCATGAAAAATATTGGCGCAATTGCATAAAAAATCATGACTTGAGGCCGAACTATAAATACATCAGCGATTCGAATTTTTTCACATACATGACTTTAACGCCATGAGAGCTATTCTCCAAAGTATTAGTTTCAGAACTAAAACATTTGGTGTTTCGGATGCATTCTTACATGGTCGACCCTCATGAAAAATATTGGCGCAATTGCATAAAAAATCATGACTTGAGGCCGAACTATAAATACATCAGCGATTCGAACTTTTTCACATACATGACTTTTACGCCATGAGAGCTATTCTCCAAAGTATTAGTTTCAGAACTAAAACATTTGGTGTGTGGATGCATTCTTACATGGTCGACCCTCATGAAAAATATTGGCGCAATTGCATAAAAAATCATGACTTGAGGCCGAACTATAAATACATCAGCGATTCGAATTTTTTCACATACATGACTTTAACGCCATGAGAGCTATTCTCCAAAGTATTAGTTTCAGAACTAAAACATTTGGTGTTTCGGATGCATTCTTACATGGTCGACCCTCATGAAAAATATTGGCGCAATTGCATAAAAAATCATGACTTGAGGCCGAACTATAAATACATCAGCGATTCGAACTTTTTCACATACATGACTTTTACGCCATGAGAGCTATTCTCCAAAGTATTAGTTTCAGAACTAAAACATTTGGTGTGTGGATGCATTCTTACATGGTCGACCCTCATGGAAAATATTGGCGCAATTGCATAAAAAATCATGACTTGAGGCCGAACTATAAATACATCAGCGATTCGATTTTTTTCACATGCATGACTTTTACGCCATGCGAGCTATTTTCAAAAGCATTAGTTTCAGAACTAAAACATTTGGTGTGTGGATGCATTCTTACATGGTCGACCCTCATGAAAAATATTGGCGCAATTGCATAAAAAATCATGACTTGAGGCCGAACTATAAATACATCAGCGATTCGAATTTTTTCACATACATGACTTTAACGCCATGAGAGCTATTCTCCAAAGTATTAGTTTCAGAACTAAAACATTTGGTGTTTCGGATGCATTCTTACATGGTCGACCCTCATGAAAAATATTGGCGCAATTGCATAAAAAATCATGACTTGAGGCCGAACTATAAATACATCAGCGATTCGAACTTTTTCACATGCATGACTTTTACGCCATGAGAGCTATTCTCCAAAGTATTAGTTTCAGAACTAAAACATTTGGTGTTTCGGATGCATTCTTACATGGTCGACCCTCATGAAAATTATTGGCGCAATTGCATGAAGAATCATGACTTGAGGCCGAACTATAAATACATCAGCGATTCGAATTTGTTCACATACATGACTTTTACGCCATGAGAGCTATTCTCCAAAGTATTAGTTTCAGAACTAAAACACTTGGTGTGTGGATGCATTCTTACATGGTCGACCCTCATGAAAAATATTGGCGCAATTGCATAAAAAATCATGACTTGAGGCCGAACTATAAATACATCAGCGATTCGATTTTTTTCACATGCATGACTTTTACGCCATGAGAGCTATTTTCAAAAGCATTAGTTTCAGAACTAAAACATTTAGTGTGTGGATGCATTCTTACATGGTCGACCCTCATGAAAAATATTGGCGCAATTGCATAAAAAATCATGACTTGAGGCCGAACTATAAATACATCAGCGATTCGAATTTTTTCACATACATGACTTTAACGCCATGAGAGCTATTCTCCAAAGTATTAGTTTCAGAACTAAAACATTTGGTGTTTCGGATGCATTCTTACATGGTCGACCCTCATGAAAAATATTGGCGCAATTGCATAAAAAATCATGACTTGAGGCCGAACTATAAATACATCAGCGATTCGAACTTTTTCACATGCATGACTTTTACGCCATGAGAGCTATTCTCCAAAGTATTAGTTTCAGAACTAAAACATTTGGTGTGTGGATGCATTCTTACATGGTCGACCCTCATGAAAAATATTGGCGCAATTGCATAAAAAATCATGACTTGAGGCCGAACTATAAATACATCAGCGATTCGAACTTTTTCACATACATGACTTTTACGCCATGAGAGCTATTCTCCAAAGTATTAGTTTCAGAACTAAAACATTTGGTGTGTGGATGCATTCTTACATGGTCGACCCTCATGGAAAATATTGGCGCAATTGCATAAAAAATCATGACTTGAGGCCGAACTATAAATACATCAGCGATTCGATTTTTTTCACATGCATGACTTTTACGCCATGCGAGCTATTTTCAAAAGCATTAGTTTCAGAACTAAAACATTTGGTGTGTGGATGCATTCTTACATGGTCGACCCTCATGAAAAATATTGGCGCAATTGCATAAAAAATCATGACTTGAGGCCGAACTATAAATACATCAGCGATTCGAATTTTTTCACATACATGACTTTAACGCCATGAGAGCTATTCTCCAAAGTATTAGTTTCAGAACTAAAACATTTGGTGTTTCGGATGCATTCTTACATGGTCGACCCTCATGAAAAATATTGGCGCAATTGCATAAAAAATCATGACTTGAGGCCGAACTATAAATACATCAGCGATTCGAACTTTTTCACATGCATGACTTTTACGCCATGAGAGCTATTCTCCAAAGTATTAGTTTCAGAACTAAAACATTTGGTGTTTCGGATGCATTCTTACATGGTCGACCCTCATGAAAATTATTGGCGCAATTGCATGAAGAATCATGACTTGAGGCCGAACTATAAATACATCAGCGATTCGAATTTGTTCACATACATGACTTTTACGCCATGAGAGCTATTCTCCAAAGTATTAGTTTCAGAACTAAAACACTTGGTGTGTGGATGCATTCTTACATGGTCGACCCTCATGAAAAATATTGGCGCAATTGCATAAAAAATCATGACTTGAGGCCGAACTATAAATACATCAGCGATTCGATTTTTTTCACATGCATGACTTTTACGCCATGAGAGCTATTTTCAAAAGCATTAGTTTCAGAACTAAAACATTTAGTGTGTGGATGCATTCTTACATGGTCGACCCTCATGAAAAATATTGGCGCAATTGCATAAAAAATCATGACTTGAGGCCGAACTATAAATACATCAGCGATTCGATTTTTTTCACATGCATGACTTTTACGCCATGCGAGCTATTTTCAAAAGCATTAGTTTCAGAACTAAAACATTTGGTGTGTGGATGCATTCTTACATGGTCGACCCTCATGAAAAATATTGGCGCAATTGCATAAAAAATCATGACTTGAGGCCGAACTATAAATACATCAGCGATTCGAATTTTTTCACATACATGACTTTAACGCCATGAGAGCTATTCTCCAAAGTATTAGTTTCAGAACTAAAACATTTGGTGTTTCGGATGCATTCTTACATGGTCGACCCTCATGAAAAATATTGGCGCAATTGCATAAAAAATCATGACTTGAGGCCGAACTATAAATACATCAGCGATTCGAACTTTTTCACATACATGACTTTTACGCCATGAGAGCTATTCTCCAAAGTATTAGTTTCAGAACTAAAACATTTGGTGTGTGGATGCATTCTTACATGGTCGACCCTCATGAAAAATATTGGCGCAATTGCATAAAAAATCATGACTTGAGGCCGAACTATAAATACATCAGCGATTCGAATTTTTTCACATACATGACTTTAACGCCATGAGAGCTATTCTCCAAAGTATTAGTTTCAGAACTAAAACATTTGGTGTTTCGGATGCATTCTTACATGGTCGACCCTCATGAAAAATATTGGCGCAATTGCATAAAAAATCATGACTTGAGGCCGAACTATAAATACATCAGCGATTCGAACTTTTTCACATACATGACTTTTACGCCATGAGAGCTATTCTCCAAAGTATTAGTTTCAGAACTAAAACATTTGGTGTGTGGATGCATTCTTACATGGTCGACCCTCATGGAAAATATTGGCGCAATTGCATAAAAAATCATGACTTGAGGCCGAACTATAAATACATCAGCGATTCGATTTTTTTCACATGCATGACTTTTACGCCATGCGAGCTATTTTCAAAAGCATTAGTTTCAGAACTAAAACATTTGGTGTGTGGATGCATTCTTACATGGTCGACCCTCATGAAAAATATTGGCGCAATTGCATAAAAAATCATGACTTGAGGCCGAACTATAAATACATCAGCGATTCGAATTTTTTCACATACATGACTTTAACGCCATGAGAGCTATTCTCCAAAGTATTAGTTTCAGAACTAAAACATTTGGTGTTTCGGATGCATTCTTACATGGTCGACCCTCATGAAAAATATTGGCGCAATTGCATAAAAAATCATGACTTGAGGCCGAACTATAAATACATCAGCGATTCGATTTTTTTCACATGCATGACTTTTACGCCATGAGAGCTATTCTCCAAAGTATTAGTTACAGAACTAAAACCTTTGGTGTGTGGATGCATGCTTACATGGTCGACCCTCATGAAAAATATTGGCGCAATTGCATAAAAAATCATGACTTGAGGCCGAACTATAAATACATCAGCGATTCGATTTTTTTCACATACATGACTTTTACGCCATGAGAGCTATTTTCAAAAGCATTAGTTTCAGAACTAAAACATTTTGTGTGTGGATGCATTTTTACATGGTCGACCCTCATGAAAAATATTGGCGCAATTGCATAAAAAATCATGACTTGAGGCCGAACTATATATACATCAGCGATTCGAATTTTTTCACATACATGACTTTAACGCCATGAGAGCTATTCTCCAAAGTATTAGTTTCAGAACTAAAACATTTGGTGTTTCGGATGCATTCTTACATGGTCGACCCTCATGAAAAATATTGGCGCAATTGCATAAAAAATCATGACTTGAGGCCGAACTATAAATACATCAGCGATTCGATTTTTTTCACATGCATGACTTTTACGCCATGAGAGCTATTTTCAAAAGCATTAGTTTCAGAACTAAAACATTTAGTGTGTGGATGCATTCTTACATGGTCGACCCTCATGAAAAATATTGGCGCAATTGCATAAAAAATCATGACTTGAGGCCGAACTATAAATACATCAGCGATTCGAATTTTTTCACATACATGACTTTAACGCCATGAGAGCTATTCTCCAAAGTATTAGTTTCAGAACTAAAACATTTGGTGTTTCGGATGCATTCTTACATGGTCGACCCTCATGAAAAATATTGGCGCAATTGCATAAAAAATCATGACTTGAGGCCGAACTATAAATACATCAGCGATTCGAACTTTTTCACATGCATGACTTTTACGCCATGAGAGCTATTCTCCAAAGTATTAGTTTCAGAACTAAAACATTTGGTGTGTGGATGCATTCTTACATGGTCGACCCTCATGAAAAATATTGGCGCAATTGCATAAAAAATCATGACTTGAGGCCGAACTATAAATACATCAGCGATTCGAATTTTTTCACATACATGACTTTTACGCCATGAGAGCTATTCTCCAAAGTATTAGTTTCAGAACTAAAACATTTGGTGTGTGGATGCATTCTTACATGGTCGACCCTCATGGAAAATATTGGCGCAATTGCATAAAAAATCATGACTTGAGGCCGAACTATAAATACATCAGCGATTCGATTTTTTTCACATGCATGACTTTTACGCCATGCGAGCTATTTTCAAAAGCATTAGTTTCAGAACTAAAACATTTGGTGTGTGGATGCATTCTTACATGGTCGACCCTCATGAAAAATATTGGCGCAATTGCATAAAAAATCATGACTTGAGGCCGAACTATAAATACATCAGCGATTCGAATTTTTTCACATACATGACTTTAACGCCATGAGAGCTATTCTCCAAAGTATTAGTTTCAGAACTAAAACATTTGGTGTTTCGGATGCATTCTTACATGGTCGACCCTCATGAAAAATATTGGCGCAATTGCATAAAAAATCATGACTTGAGGCCGAACTATAAATACATCAGCGATTCGAACTTTTTCACATGCATGACTTTTACGCCATGAGAGCTATTCTCCAAAGTATTAGTTTCAGAACTAAAACATTTGGTGTTTCGGATGCATTCTTACATGGTCGACCCTCATGAAAATTATTGGCGCAATTGCATGAAGAATCATGACTTGAGGCCGAACTATAAATACATCAGCGATTCGAATTTGTTCACATACATGACTTTTACGCCATGAGAGCTATTCTCCAAAGTATTAGTTTCAGAACTAAAACACTTGGTGTGTGGATGCATTCTTACATGGTCGACCCTCATGAAAAATATTGGCGCAATTGCATAAAAAATCATGACTTGAGGCCGAACTATAAATACATCAGCGATTCGATTTTTTTCACATGCATGACTTTTACGCCATGAGAGCTATTTTCAAAAGCATTAGTTTCAGAACTAAAACATTTAGTGTGTGGATGCATTCTTACATGGTCGACCCTCATGAAAAATATTGGCGCAATTGCATAAAAAATCATGACTTGAGGCCGAACTATAAATACATCAGCGATTCGATTTTTTTCACATGCATGACTTTTACGCCATGCGAGCTATTTTCAAAAGCATTAGTTTCAGAACTAAAACATTTGGTGTGTGGATGCATTCTTACATGGTCGACCCTCATGAAAAATATTGGCGCAATTGCATAAAAAATCATGACTTGAGGCCGAACTATAAATACATCAGCGATTCGAATTTTTTCACATACATGACTTTAACGCCATGAGAGCTATTCTCCAAAGTATTAGTTTCAGAACTAAAACATTTGGTGTTTCGGATGCATTCTTACATGGTCGACCCTCATGAAAAATATTGGCGCAATTGCATAAAAAATCATGACTTGAGGCCGAACTATAAATACATCAGCGATTCGAACTTTTTCACATACATGACTTTTACGCCATGAGAGCTATTCTCCAAAGTATTAGTTTCAGAACTAAAACATTTGGTGTGTGGATGCATTCTTACATGGTCGACCCTCATGAAAAATATTGGCGCAATTGCATAAAAAATCATGACTTGAGGCCGAACTATAAATACATCAGCGATTCGAATTTTTTCACATACATGACTTTAACGCCATGAGAGCTATTCTCCAAAGTATTAGTTTCAGAACTAAAACATTTGGTGTTTCGGATGCATTCTTACATGGTCGACCCTCATGAAAAATATTGGCGCAATTGCATAAAAAATCATGACTTGAGGCCGAACTATAAATACATCAGCGATTCGAACTTTTTCACATACATGACTTTTACGCCATGAGAGCTATTCTCCAAAGTATTAGTTTCAGAACTAAAACATTTGGTGTGTGGATGCATTCTTACATGGTCGACCCTCATGGAAAATATTGGCGCAATTGCATAAAAAATCATGACTTGAGGCCGAACTATAAATACATCAGCGATTCGATTTTTTTCACATGCATGACTTTTACGCCATGCGAGCTATTTTCAAAAGCATTAGTTTCAGAACTAAAACATTTGGTGTGTGGATGCATTCTTACATGGTCGACCCTCATGAAAAATATTGGCGCAATTGCATAAAAAATCATGACTTGAGGCCGAACTATAAATACATCAGCGATTCGAATTTTTTCACATACATGACTTTAACGCCATGAGAGCTATTCTCCAAAGTATTAGTTTCAGAACTAAAACATTTGGTGTTTCGGATGCATTCTTACATGGTCGACCCTCATGAAAAATATTGGCGCAATTGCATAAAAAATCATGACTTGAGGCCGAACTATAAATACATCAGCGATTCGATTTTTTTCACATGCATGACTTTTACGCCATGAGAGCTATTCTCCAAAGTATTAGTTACAGAACTAAAACCTTTGGTGTGTGGATGCATGCTTACATGGTCGACCCTCATGAAAAATATTGGCGCAATTGCATAAAAAATCATGACTTGAGGCCGAACTATAAATACATCAGCGATTCGATTTTTTTCACATACATGACTTTTACGCCATGAGAGCTATTTTCAAAAGCATTAGTTTCAGAACTAAAACATTTTGTGTGTGGATGCATTTTTACATGGTCGACCCTCATGAAAAATATTGGCGCAATTGCATAAAAAATCATGACTTGAGGCCGAACTATATATACATCAGCGATTCGAATTTTTTCACATACATGACTTTAACGCCATGAGAGCTATTCTCCAAAGTATTAGTTTCAGAACTAAAACATTTGGTGTTTCGGATGCATTCTTACATGGTCGACCCTCATGAAAAATATTGGCGCAATTGCATAAAAAATCATGACTTGAGGCCGAACTATAAATACATCAGCGATTCGATTTTTTTCACATGCATGACTTTTACGCCATGAGAGCTATTCTCCAAAGTATTAGTTACAGAACTAAAACATTTGGTGTGTGGATGCATGCTTACATGGTCGACCCTCATGAAAAATATTGGCGCAATTGCATCAAAAATCATGACTTGAGGCCGAACTATAAATACATCAGCGATTCGATTTTTTTCACATACATGACTTTTACGCCATGAGAGCTATTTTCAAAAGCATTAGTTTCAGAACTAAAACATTTGGTGTGTGGATGCATTTTTACATGGTCGACCCTCATGAAAAATATTGGCGCAATTGCATAAAAAATCATGACTTGAGGCCGAACTATAAATACATCAGCGATTCGAATTTGTTCACATGCATGACTTTTACGCCATGAGAGCTATTCTCCAAAGTATTAGTTACAGAACTAAAACATTTGGTGTGTGGATGCATTTTTACATGGTCGACCCTCATGAAAAATATTGGCGCAATTGCATAAAAAATCATGACTTGAGGCCGAACTATAAATACATCAGCGATTCGATTTTTTTCACATGCATGACTTTTACGCCATGAGAGCTATTCTCCAAAGTATTAGTTACAGAACTAAAACATTTGGTGTGTGGATGCATGCTTACATGGTCGACCCTCATGAAAAATATTGGCGCAATTGCATCAAAAATCATGACTTGAGGCCGAACTATAAATACATCAGCGATTCGATTTTTTTCACATACATGACTTTTACGCCATGAGAGCTATTTTCAAAAGCATTAGTTTCAGAACTAAAACATTTGGTGTGTGGATGCATTTTTACATGGTCGACCCTCATGAAAAATATTGGCGCAATTGCATAAAAAATCATGACTTGAGGCCGAACTATAAATACATCAGCGATTCGAATTTGTTCACATGCATGACTTTTACGCCATGAGAGCTATTCTCCAAAGTATTAGTTACAGAACTAAAACATTTGGTGTTTCGGATGCATTCTTACATGGTCGACCCTCATGAAAAATATTGGCGCAATTGCATAAAAAATCATGACTTGAGGCCGAACTATAAATACATCAGCGATTCGATTTTTTTCACATGCATGACTTTTACGCCATGAGAGCTATTCTCCAAAGTATTAGTTACAGAACTAAAACATTTGGTGTGTGGATGCATGCTTACATGGTCGACCCTCATGAAAAATATTGGCGCAATTGCATCAAAAATCATGACTTGAGGCCGAACTATAAATACATCAGCGATTCGATTTTTTTCACATACATGACTTTAACGCCATGAGAGCTATTTTCAAAAGCATTAGTTTCAGAACTAAAACATTTGGTGTGTGGATGCATTTTTACATGGTCGACCCTCATGAAAAATATTGGCGCAATTGCATAAAAAATCATGACTTGAGGCCGAACTATAAATACATCAGCGATTCGATTTTTTTCACATACATGACTTTAACGCCATGAGAGCTATTCTCCAAAGTATTAGTTTCAGAACTTAAACATTTGGTTTGTGGATGCATTCTTACATGGTCGACCCTCATGAAAACTATTGGCGCAATTGCATAAAAAATCATGACTTGAGGCCGAACTATAAATACATCAGCGATTCGAACTTTTTCACATGCATGACTTTTACGCCATGAGAGCTATTCTCCAAAGTATTAGTTTCAGTACTAAAACATTAGGTGTTTCGGATGCATTCTTACATGGTCGACCCTCATGAAAAATATTGGCGCAATTGCATAAAAAATCATGACTTGAGGCCGAACTATAAATACATCAGCGATTCGAATTTGTTCACATGCATGACTTTTACGCCATGAGAGCTATTCTCCAAAGTATTAGTTTCAGAACTAAAACATTTGGTGTTTCGGATGCATTCTTACATGGTCGACCCTCATGAAAATTATTGGCGCAATTGCATGAAGAATCATGACTTGAGGCCGAACTATAAATACATCAGCGATTCGAATTTGTTCACATACATGACTTTTACGCCATGAGAGCTATTCTCCAAAGTATTAGTTTCAGAACTAAAACACTTGGTGTGTGGATGCATTCTTACATGGTCGACCCTCATGAAAAATATTGGCGCAATTGCATAAAAAATCATGACTTGAGGCCGAACTATAAATACATCAGCGATTCGAATTTGTTCACATACATGACTTTTACGCCATGAGAGCTATTCTCCAAAGTATTAGTTACAGAACTAAAACATTTGGTGTGTGGATGCATTTTTACATGGTCGACCCTCATGAAAAATATTGGCGCAATTGCATAAAAAATCATGACTTGAGGCCGAACTATAAATACATCAGCGATTCGATTTTTTTCACATGCATGACTTTTACGCCATGAGAGCTATTCTCCAAAGTATTAGTTACAGAACTAAAACATTTGGTGTGTGGATGCATGCTTACATGGTCGACCCTCATGAAAAATATTGGCGCAATTGCATCAAAAATCATGACTTGAGGCCGAACTATAAATACATCAGCGATTCGATTTTTTTCACATACATGACTTTTACGCCATGAGAGCTATTTTCAAAAGCATTAGTTTCAGAACTAAAACATTTGGTGTGTGGATGCATTTTTACATGGTCGATCCTCATGAAAAATATTGGCGCAATTGCATAAAAAATCATGACTTGAGGCCGAACTATAAATACATCAGCGATTCGAATTTGTTCACATGCATGACTTTTACGCCATGAGAGCTATTCTCCAAAGTATTAGTTACAGAACTAAAACATTTGGTGTTTCGGATGCATTCTTACATGGTCGACCCTCATGAAAAATATTGGCGCAATTGCATAAAAAATCATGACTTGAGGCCGAACTATAAATACATCAGCGATTCGATTTTTTTCACATGCATGACTTTTACGCCATGAGAGCTATTCTCCAAAGTATTAGTTACAGAACTAAAACATTTGGTGTGTGGATGCATGCTTACATGGTCGACCCTCATGAAAAATATTGGCGCAATTGCATAAAAAATCATGACTTGAGGCCGAACTATAAATACATCAGCGATTCGATTTTTTTCACATACATGACTTTTACGCCATGAGAGCTATTTTCAAAAGCATTAGTTTCAGAACTAAAACATTTGGTGTGTGGATGCATTTTTACATGGTCGACCCTCATGAAAAATATTGGCGCAATTGCATCAAAAATCATGACTTGAGGCCGAACTATAAATACATCAGCGATTCGATTTTTTTCACATACATGACTTTAACGCCATGAGAGCTATTCTCCAAAGTATTAGTTTCAGAACTTAAAGATTTGGTGTGTGGATGCATTCTTACATGGTCGACCCTCATGAAAACTATTGGCGCAATTGCATAAAAAATCATGACTTGAGGCCGAACTATAAATACATCAGCGATTCGAACTTTTTCACATGCATGACTTTTACGCCATGAGAGCTATTCTCCAAAGTATTAGTTTCAGTACTAAAACATTAGGTGTTTCGGATGCATTCTTACATGGTCGACCCTCATGAAAAATATTGGCGCAATTGCATAAAAAATCATGACTTGAGGCCGAACTATAAATACATCAGCGATTCGAACTTTTTCACATGCATGACTTTTACGCCATGAGAGCTATTCTCCAAAGTATTAGTTTCAGAACTAAAACATTTGGTGTTTCGGATGCATTCTTACATGGTCGACCCTCATGAAAATTATTGGCGCAATTGCATGAAGAATCATGACTTGAGGCCGAACTATAAATACATCAGCGATTCGAATTTGTTCACATACATGACTTTTACGCCATGAGAGCTATTCTCCAAAGTATTAGTTTCAGAACTAAAACACTTGGTGTGTGGATGCATTCTTACATGGTCGACCCTCATGAAAAATATTGGCGCAATTGCATAAAAAATCATGACTTGAGGCCGAACTATAAATACATCAGCGATTCGATTTTTTTCACATGCATGACTTTTACGCCATGAGAGCTATTTTCAAAAGCATCAGTTTCAGAACTAAAACATTTAGTGTGTGGATGCATTCTTACATGGTCGACCCTCATGGAAAATATTGGCGCAATTGCATAAAAAATCATGACTTGAGGCCGAACTATAAATACATCAGCGATTCGAACTTTTTCACATACATGACTTTTACGCCATGAGAGCTATTCTCCAAAGTATTAGTTTCAGAACTAAAACATTTGGTGTGTGGATGCATTCTTACATGGTCGACCCTCATGGAAAATATTGGCGCAATTGCATAAAAAATCATGACTTGAGGCCGAACTATAAATACATCAGCGATTCGATTTTTTTCACATGCATGACTTTTACGCCATGCGAGCTATTTTCAAAAGCATTAGTTTCAGAACTAAAACATTTGGTGTGTGGATGCATTCTTACATGGTCGACCCTCATGAAAAATATTGGCGCAATTGCATAAAAAATCATGACTTGAGGCCGAACTATAAATACATCAGCGATTCGAATTTTTTCACATACATGACTTTAACGCCATGAGAGCTATTCTCCAAAGTATTAGTTTCAGAACTAAAACATTTGGTGTTTCGGATGCATTCTTACATGGTCGACCCTCATGAAAAATATTGGCGCAATTGCATAAAAAATCATGACTTGAGGCCGAACTATAAATACATCAGCGATTCGAATTTGTTCACATACATGACTTTTACGCCATGAGAGCTATTCTCCAAAGTATTAGTTTCAGAACTAAAACACTTGGTGTGTGGATGCATTCTTACATGGTCGACCCTCATGAAAAATATTGGCGCAATTGCATAAAAAATCATGACTTGAGGCCGAACTATAAATACATCAGCGATTCGATTTTTTTCACATGCATGACTTTTACGCCATGAGAGCTATTTTCAAAAGCATTAGTTTCAGAACTAAAACATTTAGTGTGTGGATGCATTCTTACATGGTCGACCCTCATGAAAAATATTGGCGCAATTGCATAAAAAATCATGACTTGAGGCCGAACTATAAATACATCAGCGATTCGAATTTTTTCACATACATGACTTTAACGCCATGAGAGCTATTCTCCAAAGTATTAGTTTCAGAACTAAAACATTTGGTGTTTCGGATGCATTCTTACATGGTCGACCCTCATGAAAAATATTGGCGCAATTGCATAAAAAATCATGACTTGAGGCCGAACTATAAATACATCAGCGATTCGAACTTTTTCACATACATGACTTTTACGCCATGAGAGCTATTCTCCAAAGTATTAGTTTCAGAACTAAAACATTTGGTGTGTGGATGCATTCTTACATGGTCGACCCTCATGAAAAATATTGGCGCAATTGCATAAAAAATCATGACTTGAGGCCGAACTATAAATACATCAGCGATTCGAATTTTTTCACATACATGACTTTAACGCCATGAGAGCTATTCTCCAAAGTATTAGTTTCAGAACTAAAACATTTGGTGTTTCGGATGCATTCTTACATGGTCGACCCTCATGAAAAATATTGGCGCAATTGCATAAAAAATCATGACTTGAGGCCGAACTATAAATACATCAGCGATTCGAACTTTTTCACATACATGACTTTTACGCCATGAGAGCTATTCTCCAAAGTATTAGTTTCAGAACTAAAACATTTGGTGTGTGGATGCATTCTTACATGGTCGACCCTCATGGAAAATATTGGCGCAATTGCATAAAAAATCATGACTTGAGGCCGAACTATAAATACATCAGCGATTCGATTTTTTTCACATGCATGACTTTTACGCCATGCGAGCTATTTTCAAAAGCATTAGTTTCAGAACTAAAATATTTGGTGTGTGGATGCATTCTTACATGGTCGACCCTCATGAAAAATATTGGCGCAATTGCATAAAAAATCATGACTTGAGGCCGAACTATAAATACATCAGCGATTCGAATTTTTTCACATACATGACTTTAACGCCATGAGAGCTATTCTCCAAAGTATTAGTTTCAGAACTAAAACATTTGGTGTTTCGGATGCATTCTTACATGGTCGACCCTCATGAAAAATATTGGCGCAATTGCATAAAAAATCATGACTTGAGGCCGAACTATAAATACATCAGCGATTCGAACTTTTTCACATGCATGACTTTTACGCCATGAGAGCTATTCTCCAAAGTATTAGTTTCAGAACTAAAACATTTGGTGTTTCGGATGCATTCTTACATGGTCGACCCTCATGAAAATTATTGGCGCAATTGCATGAAGAATCATGACTTGAGGCCGAACTATAAATACATCAGCGATTCGAATTTGTTCACATACATGACTTTTACGCCATGAGAGCTATTTTCAAAAGCATTAGTTTCAGAACTAAAACATTTGGTGTGTGGATGCATTTTTACATGGTCGACCCTCATGAAAAATATTGGCGCAATTGCATAAAAAATCATGACTTGAGGCCGAACTATAAATACATCAGCGATTCGAATTTGTTCACATGCATGACTTTTACGCCATGAGAGCTATTCTCCAAAGTATTAGTTACAGAACTAAAACATTTGGTGTGTGGATGCATTTTTACATGGTCGACCCTCATGAAAAATATTGGCGCAATTGCATAAAAAATCATGACTTGAGGCCGAACTATAAATACATCAGCGATTCGATTTTTTTCACATACATGACTTTTACGCCATGAGAGCTATTCTCCAAAGTATTAGTTACAGAACTAAAACATTTGGTGTGTGGATGCATGCTTACATGGTCGACCCTCATGAAAAATATTGGCGCAATTGCATCAAAAATCATGACTTGAGGCCGAACTATAAATACATCAGCGATTCGATTTTTTTCACATACATGACTTTTACGCCATGAGAGCTATTTTCAAAAGCATTAGTTTCAGAACTAAAACATTTGGTGTGTGGATGCATTTTTACATGGTCGACCCTCATGAAAAATATTGGCGCAATTGCATAAAAAATCATGACTTGAGGCCGAACTATAAATACATCAGCGATTCGAATTTGTTCACATGCATGACTTTTACGCCATGAGAGCTATTCTCCAAAGTATTAGTTACAGAACTAAAACATTTGGTGTTTCGGATGCATTCTTACATGGTCGACCCTCATGAAAAATATTGGCGCAATTGCATAAAAAATCATGACTTGAGGCCGAACTATAAATACATCAGCGATTCGATTTTTTTCACATGCATGACTTTTACGCCATGAGAGCTATTCTCCAAAGTATTAGTTACAGAACTAAAACATTTGGTGTGTGGATGCATGCTTACATGGTCGACCCTCATGAAAAATATTGGCGCAATTGCATCAAAAATCATGACTTGAGGCCGAACTATAAATACATCAGCGATTCGAATTTGTTCACATGCATGACTTTTACGCCATGAGAGCTATTCTCCAAAGTATTAGTTACAGAACTAAAACATTTGGTGTGTGGATGCATTTTTACATGGTCGACCCTCATGAAAAATATTGGCGCAATTGCATAAAAAATCATGACTTGAGGCCGAACTATAAATACATCAGCGATTCGATTTTTTTCACATACATGACTTTTACGCCATGAGAGCTATTCTCCAAAGTATTAGTTACAGAACTAAAACATTTGGTGTGTGGATGCATGCTTACATGGTCGACCCTCATGAAAAATATTGGCGCAATTGCATCAAAAATCATGACTTGAGGCCGAACTATAAATACATCAGCGATTCGATTTTTTTCACATACATGACTTTTACGCCATGAGAGCTATTTTCAAAAGCATTAGTTTCAGAACTAAAACATTTGGTGTGTGGATGCATTTTTACATGGTCGACCCTCATGAAAAATATTGGCGCAATTGCATAAAAAATCATGACTTGAGGCCGAACTATAAATACATCAGCGATTCGAATTTGTTCACATGCATGACTTTTACGCCATGAGAGCTATTCTCCAAAGTATTAGTTACAGAACTAAAACATTTGGTGTTTCGGATGCATTCTTACATGGTCGACCCTCATGAAAAATATTGGCGCAATTGCATAAAAAATCATGACTTGAGGCCGAACTATAAATACATCAGCGATTCGATTTTTTTCACATGCATGACTTTTACGCCATGAGAGCTATTCTCCAAAGTATTAGTTACAGAACTAAAACATTTGGTGTGTGGATGCATGCTTACATGGTCGACCCTCATGAAAAATATTGGCGCAATTGCATCAAAAATCATGACTTGAGGCCGAACTATAAATACATCAGCGATTCGATTTTTTTCACATACATGACTTTAACGCCATGAGAGCTATTTTCAAAAGCATTAGTTTCAGAACTAAAACATTTGGTGTGTGGATGCATTTTTACATGGTCGACCCTCATGAAAAATATTGGCGCAATTGCATAAAAAATCATGACTTGAGGCCGAACTATAAATACATCAGCGATTCGATTTTTTTCACATACATGACTTTAACGCCATGAGAGCTATTCTCCAAAGTATTAGTTTCAGAACTTAAACATTTGGTTTGTGGATGCATTCTTACATGGTCGACCCTCATGAAAACTATTGGCGCAATTGCATAAAAAATCATGACTTGAGGCCGAACTATAAATACATCAGCGATTCGAACTTTTTCACATGCATGACTTTTACGCCATGAGAGCTATTCTCCAAAGTATTAGTTTCAGTACTAAAACATTAGGTGTTTCGGATGCATTCTTACATGGTCGACCCTCATGAAAAATATTGGCGCAATTGCATAAAAAATCATGACTTGAGGCCGAACTATAAATACATCAGCGATTCGAACTTTTTCACATGCATGACTTTTACGCCATGAGAGCTATTCTCCAAAGTATTAGTTTCAGAACTAAAACATTTGGTGTTTCGGATGCATTCTTACATGGTCGACCCTCATGAAAATTATTGGCGCAATTGCATGAAGAATCATGACTTGAGGCCGAACTATAAATACATCAGCGATTCGAATTTGTTCACATACATGACTTTTACGCCATGAGAGCTATTCTCCAAAGTATTAGTTTCAGAACTAAAACACTTGGTGTGTGGATGCATTCTTACATGGTCGACCCTCATGAAAAATATTGGCGCAATTGCATAAAAAATCATGACTTGAGGCCGAACTATAAATACATCAGCGATTCGAATTTGTTCACATGCATGACTTTTACGCCATGAGAGCTATTCTCCAAAGTATTAGTTACAGAACTAAAACATTTGGTGTGTGGATGCATTTTTACATGGTCGACCCTCATGAAAAATATTGGCGCAATTGCATAAAAAATCATGACTTGAGGCCGAACTATAAATACATCAGCGATTCGATTTTTTTCACATGCATGACTTTTACGCCATGAGAGCTATTCTCCAAAGTATTAGTTACAGAACTAAAACATTTGGTGTGTGGATGCATGCTTACATGGTCGACCCTCATGAAAAATATTGGCGCAATTGCATCAAAAATCATGACTTGAGGCCGAACTATAAATACATCAGCGATTCGATTTTTTTCACATACATGACTTTTACGCCATGAGAGCTATTTTCAAAAGCATTAGTTTCAGAACTAAAACATTTGGTGTGTGGATGCATTTTTACATGGTCGACCCTCATGAAAAATATTGGCGCAATTGCATAAAAAATCATGACTTGAGGCCGAACTATAAATACATCAGCGATTCGAATTTGTTCACATGCATGACTTTTACGCCATGAGAGCTATTCTCCAAAGTATTAGTTACAGAACTAAAACATTTGGTGTTTCGGATGCATTCTTACATGGTCGACCCTCATGAAAAATATTGGCGCAATTGCATAAAAAATCATGACTTGAGGCCGAACTATAAATACATCAGCGATTCGATTTTTTTCACATGCATGACTTTTACGCCATGAGAGCTATTCTCCAAAGTATTAGTTACAGAACTAAAACATTTGGTGTGTGGATGCATGCTTACATGGTCGACCCTCATGAAAAATATTGGCGCAATTGCATAAAAAATCATGACTTGAGGCCGAACTATAAATACATCAGCGATTCGATTTTTTTCACATACATGACTTTTACGCCATGAGAGCTATTTTCAAAAGCATTAGTTTCAGAACTAAAACATTTGGTGTGTGGATGCATTCTTACATGGTCGACCCTCATGAAAAATATTGGCGCAATTGCATCAAAACTCATGACTTGAGGCCGAACTATAAATACATCAGCGATTCGATTTTTTTCACATACATGACTTTAACGCCATGAGAGCTATTCTCCAAAGTATTAGTTTCAGAACTTAAACATTTGGTGTGTGGATGCATTCTTACATGGTCGACCCTCATGAAAACTATTGGCGCAATTGCATAAAAAATCATGACTTGAGGCCGAACTATAAATACATCAGCGATTCGAACTTTTTCACATGCATGACTTTTACGCCATGAGAGCTATTCTCCAAAGTATTAGTTTCAGTACTAAAACATTAGGTGTTTCGGATGCATTCTTACATGGTCGACCCTCATGAAAAATATTGGCGCAATTGCATAAAAAATCATGACTTGAGGCCGAACTATAAATACATCAGCGATTCGAACTTTTTCACATGCATGACTTTTACGCCATGAGAGCTATTCTCCAAAGTATTAGTTTCAGAACTAAAACATTTGGTGTTTCGGATGCATTCTTACATGGTCGACCCTCATGAAAATTATTGGCGCAATTGCATGAAGAATCATGACTTGAGGCCGAACTATAAATACATCAGCGATTCGAATTTGTTCACATACATGACTTTTACGCCATGAGAGCTATTCTCCAAAGTATTAGTTTCAGAACTAAAACACTTGGTGTGTGGATGCATTCTTACATGGTCGACCCTCATGAAAAATATTGGCGCAATTGCATAAAAAATCATGACTTGAGGCCGAACTATAAATACATCAGCGATTCGATTTTTTTCACATGCATGACTTTTACGCCATGAGAGCTATTTTCAAAAGCATCAGTTTCAGAACTAAAACATTTAGTGTGTGGATGCATTCTTACATGGTCGACCCTCATGGAAAATATTGGCGCAATTGCATAAAAAATCATGACTTGAGGCCGAACTATAAATACATCAGCGATTCGAACTTTTTCACATACATGACTTTTACGCCATGAGAGCTATTCTCCAAAGTATTAGTTTCAGAACTAAAACATTTGGTGTGTGGATGCATTCTTACATGGTCGACCCTCATGGAAAATATTGGCGCAATTGCATAAAAAATCATGACTTGAGGCCGAACTATAAATACATCAGCGATTCGATTTTTTTCACATGCATGACTTTTACGCCATGCGAGCTATTTTCAAAAGCATTAGTTTCAGAACTAAAACATTTGGTGTGTGGATGCATTCTTACATGGTCGACCCTCATGAAAAATATTGGCGCAATTGCATAAAAAATCATGACTTGAGGCCGAACTATAAATACATCAGCGATTCGAATTTTTTCACATACATGACTTTAACGCCATGAGAGCTATTCTCCAAAGTATTAGTTTCAGAACTAAAACATTTGGTGTTTCGGATGCATTCTTACATGGTCGACCCTCATGAAAAATATTGGCGCAATTGCATAAAAAATCATGACTTGAGGCCGAACTATAAATACATCAGCGATTCGAATTTGTTCACATACATGACTTTTACGCCATGAGAGCTATTCTCCAAAGTATTAGTTTCAGAACTAAAACACTTGGTGTGTGGATGCATTCTTACATGGTCGACCCTCATGAAAAATATTGGCGCAATTGCATAAAAAATCATGACTTGAGGCCGAACTATAAATACATCAGCGATTCGATTTTTTTCACATGCATGACTTTTACGCCATGAGAGCTATTTTCAAAAGCATTAGTTTCAGAACTAAAACATTTAGTGTGTGGATGCATTCTTACATGGTCGACCCTCATGAAAAATATTGGCGCAATTGCATAAAAAATCATGACTTGAGGCCGAACTATAAATACATCAGCGATTCGAATTTTTTCACATACATGACTTTAACGCCATGAGAGCTATTCTCCAAAGTATTAGTTTCAGAACTAAAACATTTGGTGTTTCGGATGCATTCTTACATGGTCGACCCTCATGAAAAATATTGGCGCAATTGCATAAAAAATCATGACTTGAGGCCGAACTATAAATACATCAGCGATTCGAACTTTTTCACATACATGACTTTTACGCCATGAGAGCTATTCTCCAAAGTATTAGTTTCAGAACTAAAACATTTGGTGTGTGGATGCATTCTTACATGGTCGACCCTCATGAAAAATATTGGCGCAATTGCATAAAAAATCATGACTTGAGGCCGAACTATAAATACATCAGCGATTCGAATTTTTTCACATACATGACTTTAACGCCATGAGAGCTATTCTCCAAAGTATTAGTTTCAGAACTAAAACATTTGGTGTTTCGGATGCATTCTTACATGGTCGACCCTCATGAAAAATATTGGCGCAATTGCATAAAAAATCATGACTTGAGGCCGAACTATAAATACATCAGCGATTCGAACTTTTTCACATACATGACTTTTACGCCATGAGAGCTATTCTCCAAAGTATTAGTTTCAGAACTAAAACATTTGGTGTGTGGATGCATTCTTACATGGTCGACCCTCATGGAAAATATTGGCGCAATTGCATAAAAAATCATGACTTGAGGCCGAACTATAAATACATCAGCGATTCGATTTTTTTCACATGCATGACTTTTACGCCATGCGAGCTATTTTCAAAAGCATTAGTTTCAGAACTAAAATATTTGGTGTGTGGATGCATTCTTACATGGTCGACCCTCATGAAAAATATTGGCGCAATTGCATAAAAAATCATGACTTGAGGCCGAACTATAAATACATCAGCGATTCGAATTTTTTCACATACATGACTTTAACGCCATGAGAGCTATTCTCCAAAGTATTAGTTTCAGAACTAAAACATTTGGTGTTTCGGATGCATTCTTACATGGTCGACCCTCATGAAAAATATTGGCGCAATTGCATAAAAAATCATGACTTGAGGCCGAACTATAAATACATCAGCGATTCGAACTTTTTCACATGCATGACTTTTACGCCATGAGAGCTATTCTCCAAAGTATTAGTTTCAGAACTAAAACATTTGGTGTTTCGGATGCATTCTTACATGGTCGACCCTCATGAAAATTATTGGCGCAATTGCATGAAGAATCATGACTTGAGGCCGAACTATAAATACATCAGCGATTCGAATTTGTTCACATACATGACTTTTACGCCATGAGAGCTATTCTCCAAAGTATTAGTTTCAGAACTAAAACATTTGGTGTGTGGATGCATTCTTACATGGTCGACCCTCATGGAAAATATTGGCGCAATTGCATAAAAAATCATGACTTGAGGCCGAACTATAAATACATCAGCGATTCGATTTTTTTCACATGCATGACTTTTACGCCATGCGAGCTATTTTCAAAAGCATTAGTTTCAGAACTAAAACATTTGGTGTGTGGATGCATTCTTACATGGTCGACCCTCATGAAAAATATTGGCGCAATTGCATAAAAAATCATGACTTGAGGCCGAACTATAAATACATCAGCGATTCGATTTTTTTCACATGCATGACTTTTACGCCATGCGAGCTATTTTCAAAAGCATTAGTTTCAGAACTAAAACATTTGGTGTGTGGATGCATTCTTACATGGTCGACCCTCATGAAAAATATTGGCGCAATTGCATAAAAAATCATGACTTGAGGCCGAACTATAAATACATCAGCGATTCGATTTTTTTCACATGCATGACTTTTACGCCATGAGAGCTATTTTCAAAAGCATTAGTTTCAGAACTAAAACATTTAGTGTGTGGATGCATTCTTACATGGTCGACCCTCATGAAAAATATTGGCGCAATTGCATAAAAAATCATGACTTGAGGCCGAACTATAAATACATCAGCGATTCGATTTTTTTCACATGCATGACTTTTACGCCATGCGAGCTATTTTCAAAAGCATTAGTTTCAGAACTAAAACATTTGGTGTGTGGATGCATTCTTACATGGTCGACCCTCATGAAAAATATTGGCGCAATTGCATAAAAAATCATGACTTGAGGCCGAACTATAAATACATCAGCGATTCGATTTTTTTCACATGCATGACTTTTACGCCATGAGAGCTATTTTCAAAAGCATTAGTTTCAGAACTAAAACATTTAGTGTGTGGATGCATTCTTACATGGTCGACCCTCATGAAAAATATTGGCGCAATTGCATAAAAAATCATGACTTGAGGCCGAACTATAAATACATCAGCGATTCGAATTTTTTCACATACATGACTTTAACGCCATGAGAGCTATTCTCCAAAGTATTAGTTTCAGAACTAAAACATTTGGTGTTTCGGATGCATTCTTACATGGTCGACCCTCATGAAAAATATTGGCGCAATTGCATAAAAAATCATGACTTGAGGCCGAACTATAAATACATCAGCGATTCGAACTTTTTCACATACATGACTTTTACGCCATGAGAGCTATTCTCCAAAGTATTAGTTTCAGAACTAAAACATTTGGTGTGTGGATGCATTCTTACATGGTCGACCCTCATGGAAAATATTGGCGCAATTGCATAAAAAATCATGACTTGAGGCCGAACTATAAATACATCAGCGATTCGATTTTTTTCACATGCATGACTTTTACGCCATGCGAGCTATTTTCAAAAGCATTAGTTTCAGAACTAAAACATTTGGTGTGTGGATGCATTCTTACATGGTCGACCCTCATGAAAAATATTGGCGCAATTGCATAAAAAATCATGACTTGAGGCCGAACTATAAATACATCAGCGATTCGAATTTTTTCACATACATGACTTTAACGCCATGAGAGCTATTCTCCAAAGTATTAGTTTCAGAACTAAAACATTTGGTGTTTCGGATGCATTCTTACATGGTCGACCCTCATGAAAAATATTGGCGCAATTGCATAAAAAATCATGACTTGAGGCCGAACTATAAATACATCAGCGATTCGAATTTGTTCACATACATGACTTTTACGCCATGAGAGCTATTCTCCAAAGTATTAGTTTCAGAACTAAAACACTTGGTGTGTGGATGCATTCTTACATGGTCGACCCTCATGAAAAATATTGGCGCAATTGCATAAAAAATCATGACTTGAGGCCGAACTATAAATACATCAGCGATTCGATTTTTTTCACATGCATGACTTTTACGCCATGAGAGCTATTTTCAAAAGCATTAGTTTCAGAACTAAAACATTTAGTGTGTGGATGCATTCTTACATGGTCGACCCTCATGAAAAATATTGGCGCAATTGCATAAAAAATCATGACTTGAGGCCGAACTATAAATACATCAGCGATTCGATTTTTTTCACATGCATGACTTTTACGCCATGCGAGCTATTTTCAAAAGCATTAGTTTCAGAACTAAAACATTTGGTGTGTGGATGCATTCTTACATGGTCGACCCTCATGAAAAATATTGGCGCAATTGCATAAAAAATCATGACTTGAGGCCGAACTATAAATACATCAGCGATTCGAATTTTTTAACATACATGACTTTAACGCCATGAGAGCTATTCTCCAAAGTATTAGTTTCAGAACTAAAACATTTGGTGTTTCGGATGCATTCTTACATGGTCGACCCTCATGAAAAATATTGGCGCAATTGCATAAAAAATCATGACTTGAGGCCGAACTATAAATACATCAGCGATTCGAACTTTTTCACATACATGACTTTTACGCCATGAGAGCTATTCTCCAAAGTATTAGTTTCAGAACTAAAACATTTGGTGTGTGGATGTATTCTTACATGGTCGACCCTCATGAAAAATATTGGCGCAATTGCATAAAAAATCATGACTTGAGGCCGAACTATAAATACATCAGCGATTCGAATTTTTTCACATACATGACTTTAACGCCATGAGAGCTATTCTCCAAAGTATTAGTTTCAGAACTAAAACATTTGATGTTTCGGATGCATTCTTACATGGTCGACCCTCATGAAAAATATTGGCGCAATTGCATAAAAAATCATGACTTGAGGCCGAACTATAAATACATCAGCGATTCGAACTTTTTCACATACATGACTTTTACGCCATGAGAGCTATTCTCCAAAGTATTAGTTTCAGAACTAAAACATTTGGTGTGTGGATGCATTCTTACATGGTCGACCCTCATGGAAAATATTGGCGCAATTGCATAAAAAATCATGACTTGAGGCCGAACTATAAATACATCAGCGATTCGATTTTTTTCACATGCATGACTTTTACGCCATGCGAGCTATTTTCAAAAGCATTAGTTTCAGAACTAAAACATTTGGTGTGTGGATGCATTCTTACATGGTCGACCCTCATGAAAAATATTGGCGCAATTGCATAAAAAATCATGACTTGAGGCCGAACTATAAATACATCAGCGATTCGAATTTGTTCACATACATGACTTTTACGCCATGAGAGCTATTCTCCAAAGTATTAGTTTCAGAACTAAAACACTTGGTGTGTGGATGCATTCTTACATGGTCGACCCTCATGAAAAATATTGGCGCAATTGCATAAAAAATCATGACTTGAGGCCGAACTATAAATACATCAGCGATTCGATTTTTTTCACATGCATGACTTTTACGCCATGAGAGCTATTTTCAAAAGCATTAGTTTCAGAACTAAAACATTTAGTGTGTGGATGCATTCTTACATGGTCGACCCTCATGAAAAATATTGGCGCAATTGCATAAAAAATCATGACTTGAGGCCGAACTATAAATACATCAGCGATTCGATTTTTTTCACATGCATGACTTTTACGCCATGCGAGCTATTTTCAAAAGCATTAGTTTCAGAACTAAAACATTTGGTGTGTGGATGCATTCTTACATGGTCGACCCTCATGAAAAATATTGGCGCAATTGCATAAAAAATCATGACTTGAGGCCGAACTATAAATACATCAGCGATTCGAATTTTTTCACATACATGACTTTAACGCCATGAGAGCTATTCTCCAAAGTATTAGTTTCAGAACTAAATTATTTGGTGTTTCGGATGCATTCTTACATGGTCGACCCTCATGAAAAATATTGGCGCAATTGCATAAAAAATCATGACTTGAGGCCGAACTATAAATACATCAGCGATTCGAACTTTTTCACATACATGACTTTTACGCCATGAGAGCTATTCTCCAAAGTATTAGTTTCAGAACTAAAACATTTGGTGTGTGGATGCATTCTTACATGGTCGACCCTCATGAAAAATATTGGCGCAATTGCATAAAAAATCATGACTTGAGGCCGAACTATAAATACATCAGCGATTCGAATTTTTTCACATACATGACTTTAACGCCATGAGAGCTATTCTCCAAAGTATTAGTTTCAGAACTAAAACATTTGGTGTTTCGGATGCATTCTTACATGGTCGACCCTCATGAAAAATATTGGCGCAATTGCATAAAAAATCATGACTTGAGGCCGAACTATAAATACATCAGCGATTCGAACTTTTTCACATACATGACTTTTACGCCATGAGAGCTATTCTCCAAAGTATTAGTTTCAGAACTAAAACATTTGGTGTGTGGATGCATTCTTACATGGTCGACCCTCATGGAAAATATTGGCGCAATTGCATAAAAAATCATGACTTGAGGCCGAACTATAAATACATCAGCGATTCGATTTTTTTCACATGCATGACTTTTACGCCATGCGAGCTATTTTCAAAAGCATTAGTTTCAGAACTAAAATATTTGGTGTGTGGATGCATTCTTACATGGTCGACCCTCATGAAAAATATTGGCGCAATTGCATAAAAAATCATGACTTGAGGCCGAACTATAAATACATCAGCGATTCGAATTTTTTCACATACATGACTTTAACGCCATGAGAGCTATTCTCCAAAGTATTAGTTTCAGAACTAAAACATTTGGTGTTTCGGATGCATTCTTACATGGTCGACCCTCATGAAAAATATTGGCGCAATTGCATAAAAAATCATGACTTGAGGCCGAACTATAAATACATCAGCGATTCGAACTTTTTCACATGCATGACTTTAACGCCATGAGAGCTATTCTCCAAAGTATTAGTTTCAGAACTAAAACATTTGGTGTTTCGGATGCATTCTTACATGGTCGACCCTCATGAAAATTATTGGCGCAATTGCATGAAGAATCATGACTTGAGGCCGAACTATAAATACATCAGCGATTCGAATTTGTTCACATACATGACTTTTACGCCATGAGAGCTATTCTCCAAAGTATTAGTTTCAGAACTAAAACATTTGGTGTGTGGATGCATTCTTACATGGTCGACCCTCATGAAAAATATTGGCGCAATTGCATAAAAAATCATGACTTGAGGCCGAACTATAAATACATCAGCGATTCGATTTTTTTCACATGCATGACTTTTACGCCATGAGAGCTATTTTCAAAAGCATTAGTTTCAGAACTAAAACATTTAGTGTGTGGATGCATTCTTACATGGTCGACCCTCATGAAAAATATTGGCGCAATTGCATAAAAAATCATGACTTGAGGCCGAACTATAAATACATCAGCGATTCGATTTTTTTCACATGCATGACTTTTACGCCATGCGAGCTATTTTCAAAAGCATTAGTTTCAGAACTAAAACATTTGGTGTGTGGATGCATTCTTACATGGTCGACCCTCATGAAAAATATTGGCGCAATTGCATAAAAAATCATGACTTGAGGCCGAACTATAAATACATCAGCGATTCGAATTTGTTCACATACATGACTTTTACGCCATGAGAGCTATTCTCCAAAGTATTAGTTTCAGAACTAAAACACTTGGTGTGTGGATGCATTCTTACATGGTCGACCCTCATGAAAAATATTGGCGCAATTGCATAAAAAATCATGACTTGAGGCCGAACTATAAATACATCAGCGATTCGATTTTTTTCACATGCATGACTTTTACGCCATGAGAGCTATTTTCAAAAGCATTAGTTTCAGAACTAAAACATTTAGTGTGTGGATGCATTCTTACATGGTCGACCCTCATGAAAAATATTGGCGCAATTGCATAAAAAATCATGACTTGAGGCCGAACTATAAATACATCAGCGATTCGAATTTTTTCACATACATGACTTTAACGCCATGAGAGCTATTCTCCAAAGTATTAGTTTCAGAACTAAAACATTTGGTGTTTCGGATGCATTCTTACATGGTCGACCCTCATGAAAAATATTGGCGCAATTGCATAAAAAATCATGACTTGAGGCCGAACTATAAATACATCAGCGATTCGAACTTTTTCACATACATGACTTTTACGCCATGAGAGCTATTCTCCAAAGTATTAGTTTCAGAACTAAAACATTTGGTGTGTGGATGCATTCTTACATGGTCGACCCTCATGGAAAATATTGGCGCAATTGCATAAAAAATCATGACTTGAGGCCGAACTATAAATACATCAGCGATTCGATTTTTTTCACATGCATGACTTTTACGCCATGCGAGCTATTTTCAAAAGCATTAGTTTCAGAACTAAAACATTTGGTGTGTGGATGCATTCTTACATGGTCGACCCTCATGAAAAATATTGGCGCAATTGCATAAAAAATCATGACTTGAGGCCGAACTATAAATACATCAGCGATTCGAATTTTTTCACATACATGACTTTAACGCCATGAGAGCTATTCTCCAAAGTATTAGTTTCAGAACTAAAACATTTGGTGTTTCGGATGCATTCTTACATGGTCGACCCTCATGAAAAATATTGGCGCAATTGCATAAAAAATCATGACTTGAGGCCGAACTATAAATACATCAGCGATTCGAACTTTTTCACATGCATGACTTTTACGCCATGAGAGCTATTCTCCAAAGTATTAGTTTCAGAACTAAAACATTTGGTGTTTCGGATGCATTCTTACATGGTCGACCCTCATGAAAATTATTGGCGCAATTGCATGAAGAATCATGACTTGAGGCCGAACTATAAATACATCAGCGATTCGAATTTGTTCACATACATGACTTTTACGCCATGAGAGCTATTCTCCAAAGTATTAGTTTCAGAACTAAAACACTTGGTGTGTGGATGCATTCTTACATGGTCGACCCTCATGAAAAATATTGGCGCAATTGCATAAAAAATCATGACTTGAGGCCGAACTATAAATACATCAGCGATTCGATTTTTTTCACATGCATGACTTTTACGCCATGAGAGCTATTTTCAAAAGCATTAGTTTCAGAACTAAAACATTTAGTGTGTGGATGCATTCTTACATGGTCGACCCTCATGAAAAATATTGGCGCAATTGCATAAAAAATCATGACTTGAGGCCGAACTATAAATACATCAGCGATTCGATTTTTTTCACATGCATGACTTTTACGCCATGCGAGCTATTTTCAAAAGCATTAGTTTCAGAACTAAAACATTTGGTGTGTGGATGCATTCTTACATGGTCGACCCTCATGAAAAATATTGGCGCAATTGCATAAAAAATCATGACTTGAGGCCGAACTATAAATACATCAGCGATTCGAATTTTTTAACATACATGACTTTAACGCCATGAGAGCTATTCTCCAAAGTATTAGTTTCAGAACTAAAACATTTGGTGTTTCGGATGCATTCTTACATGGTCGACCCTCATGAAAAATATTGGCGCAATTGCATAAAAAATCATGACTTGAGGCCGAACTATAAATACATCAGCGATTCGAACTTTTTCACATACATGACTTTTACGCCATGAGAGCTATTCTCCAAAGTATTAGTTTCAGAACTAAAACATTTGGTGTGTGGATGCATTCTTACATGGTCGACCCTCATGAAAAATATTGGCGCAATTGCATAAAAAATCATGACTTGAGGCCGAACTATAAATACATCAGCGATTCGAATTTTTTCACATACATGACTTTAACGCCATGAGAGCTATTCTCCAAAGTATTAGTTTCAGAACTAAAACATTTGGTGTTTCGGATGCATTCTTACATGGTCGACCCTCATGAAAAATATTGGCGCAATTGCATAAAAAATCATGACTTGAGGCCGAACTATAAATACATCAGCGATTCGAACTTTTTCACATACATGACTTTTACGCCATGAGAGCTATTCTCCAAAGTATTAGTTTCAGAACTAAAACATTTGGTGTGTGGATGCATTCTTACATGGTCGACCCTCATGGAAAATATTGGCGCAATTGCATAAAAAATCATGACTTGAGGCCGAACTATAAATACATCAGCGATTCGATTTTTTTCACATGCATGACTTTTACGCCATGCGAGCTATTTTCAAAAGCATTAGTTTCAGAACTAAAACATTTGGTGTGTGGATGCATTCTTACATGGTCGACCCTCATGAAAAATATTGGCGCAATTGCATAAAAAATCATGACTTGAGGCCGAACTATAAATACATCAGCGATTCGAATTTGTTCACATACATGACTTTTACGCCATGAGAGCTATTCTCCAAAGTATTAGTTTCAGAACTAAAACACTTGGTGTGTGGATGCATTCTTACATGGTCGACCCTCATGAAAAATATTGGCGCAATTGCATAAAAAATCATGACTTGAGGCCGAACTATAAATACATCAGCGATTCGATTTTTTTCACATGCATGACTTTTACGCCATGAGAGCTATTTTCAAAAGCATTAGTTTCAGAACTAAAACATTTAGTGTGTGGATGCATTCTTACATGGTCGACCCTCATGAAAAATATTGGCGCAATTGCATAAAAAATCATGACTTGAGGCCGAACTATAAATACATCAGCGATTCGATTTTTTTCACATGCATGACTTTTACGCCATGCGAGCTATTTTCAAAAGCATTAGTTTCAGAACTAAAACATTTGGTGTGTGGATGCATTCTTACATGGTCGACCCTCATGAAAAATATTGGCGCAATTGCATAAAAAATCATGACTTGAGGCCGAACTATAAATACATCAGCGATTCGAATTTTTTCACATACATGACTTTAACGCCATGAGAGCTATTCTCCAAAGTATTAGTTTCAGAACTAAAACATTTGGTGTTTCGGATGCATTCTTACATGGTCGACCCTCATGAAAAATATTGGCGCAATTGCATAAAAAATCATGACTTGAGGCCGAACTATAAATACATCAGCGATTCGAACTTTTTCACATACATGACTTTTACGCCATGAGAGCTATTCTCCAAAGTATTAGTTTCAGAACTAAAACATTTGGTGTGTGGATGCATTCTTACATGGTCGACCCTCATGAAAAATATTGGCGCAATTGCATAAAAAATCATGACTTGAGGCCGAACTATAAATACATCAGCGATTCGAATTTTTTCACATACATGACTTTAACGCCATGAGAGCTATTCTCCAAAGTATTAGTTTCAGAACTAAAACATTTGGTGTTTCGGATGCATTCTTACATGGTCGACCCTCATGAAAAATATTGGCGCAATTGCATAAAAAATCATGACTTGAGGCCGAACTATAAATACATCAGCGATTCGAACTTTTTCACATACATGACTTTTACGCCATGAGAGCTATTCTCCAAAGTATTAGTTTCAGAACTAAAACATTTGGTGTGTGGATGCATTCTTACATGGTCGACCCTCATGGAAAATATTGGCGCAATTGCATAAAAAATCATGACTTGAGGCCGAACTATAAATACATCAGCGATTCGATTTTTTTCACATGCATGACTTTTACGCCATGCGAGCTATTTTCAAAAGCATTAGTTTCAGAACTAAAACATTTGGTGTGTGGATGCATTCTTACATGGTCGACCCTCATGAAAAATATTGGCGCAATTGCATAAAAAATCATGACTTGAGGCCGAACTATAAATACATCAGCGATTCGAATTTTTTCACATACATGACTTTAACGCCATGAGAGCTATTCTCCAAAGTATTAGTTTCAGAACTAAAACATTTGGTGTTTCGGATGCATTCTTACATGGTCGACCCTCATGAAAAATATTGGCGCAATTGCATAAAAAATCATGACTTGAGGCCGAACTATAAATACATCAGCGATTCGATTTTTTTCACATGCATGACTTTTACGCCATGAGAGCTATTCTCCAAAGTATTAGTTTCAGAACTAAAACATTTGGTGTGTGGATGCATGCTTACATGGTCGACCCTCATGAAAAATATTGGCGCAATTGCATAAAAAATCATGACTTGAGGCCGAACTATAAATACATCAGCGATTCGATTTTTTTCACATACATGACTTTTACGCCATGAGAGCTATTTTCAAAAGCATTAGTTTCAGAACTAAAACATTTTGTGTGTGGATGCATTTTTACATGGTCGACCCTCATGAAAAATATTGGCGCAATTGCATAAAAAATCATGACTTGAGGCCGAACTATAAATACATCAGCGATTCGAATTTTTTCACATACATGACTTTAACGCCATGAGAGCTATTCTCCAAAGTATTAGTTTCAGAACTAAAACATTTGGTGTTTCGGATGCATTCTTACATGGTCGACCCTCATGAAAAATATTGGCGCAATTGCATAAAAAATCATGACTTGAGGCCGAACTATAAATACATCAGCGATTCGATTTTTTTCACATGCATGACTTTTACGCCATGAGAGCTATTCTCCAAAGTATTAGTTACAGAACTAAAACATTTGGTGTGTGGATGCATGCTTACATGGTCGACCCTCATGAAAAATATTGGCGCAATTGCATAAAAAATCATGACTTGAGGCCGAACTATAAATACATCAGCGATTCGATTTTTTTCACATACATGACTTTTACGCCATGAGAGCTGTTTTCAAAAGCATTAGTTTCAGAACTAAAACATTTGGTGTGTGGATGCATTTTTACATGGTCGACCCTCATGAAAAATATTGGCGCAATTGCATAAAAAATCATGACTTGAGGCCGAACTATAAATACATCAGCGATTCGATTTTTTTCACATACATGACTTTAACGCCATGAGAGCTATTCTCCAAAGTATTAGTTTCAGAACTTAAACATTTGGTGTGTGGATGCATTCTTACATGGTCGACCCTCATGAAAACTATTGGCGCAATTGCATAAAAAATCATGACTTGAGGCCGAACTATAAATACATCAGCGATTCGAACTTTTTCACATGCATGACTTTTACGCCATGAGAGCTATTCTCCAAAGTATTAGTTTCAGTACTAAAACATTAGGTGTTTCGGATGCATTCTTACATGGTCGACCCTCATGAAAAATATTGGCGCAATTGCATAAAAAATCATGACTTGAGGCCGAACTATAAATACATCAGCGATTCGAACTTTTTCACATACATGACTTTTACGCCATGAGAGCTATTCTCCAAAGTATTAGTTTCAGAACTAAAACATTTGGTGTGTGGATGCATTCTTACATGGTCGACCCTCATGGAAAATATTGGCGCAATTGCATAAAAAATCATGACTTGAGGCCGAACTATAAATACATCAGCGATTCGATTTTTTTCACATGCATGACTTTTACGCCATGCGAGCTATTTTCAAAAGCATTAGTTTCAGAACTAAAACATTTGGTGTGTGGATGCATTCTTACATGGTCGACCCTCATGAAAAATATTGGCGCAATTGCATAAAAAATCATGACTTGAGGCCGAACTATAAATACATCAGCGATTCGAATTTTTTCACATACATGACTTTAACGCCATGAGAGCTATTCTCCAAAGTATTAGTTTCAGAACTAAAACATTTGGTGTTTCGGATGCATTCTTACATGGTCGACCCTCATGAAAAATATTGGCGCAATTGCATAAAAAATCATGACTTGAGGCCGAACTATAAATACATCAGCGATTCGATTTTTTTCACATGCATGACTTTTACGCCATGAGAGCTATTCTCCAAAGTATTAGTTTCAGAACTAAAACATTTGGTGTGTGGATGCATGCTTACATGGTCGACCCTCATGAAAAATATTGGCGCAATTGCATAAAAAATCATGACTTGAGGCCGAACTATAAATACATCAGCGATTCGATTTTTTTCACATACATGACTTTTACGCCATGAGAGCTATTTTCAAAAGCATTAGTTTCAGAACTAAAACATTTTGTGTGTGGATGCATTTTTACATGGTCGACCCTCATGAAAAATATTGGCGCAATTGCATAAAAAATCATGACTTGAGGCCGAACTATAAATACATCAGCGATTCGAATTTTTTCACATACATGACTTTAACGCCATGAGAGCTATTCTCCAAAGTATTAGTTTCAGAACTAAAACATTTGGTGTTTCGGATGCATTCTTACATGGTCGACCCTCATGAAAAATATTGGCGCAATTGCATAAAAAATCATGACTTGAGGCCGAACTATAAATACATCAGCGATTCGATTTTTTTCACATGCATGACTTTTACGCCATGAGAGCTATTCTCCAAAGTATTAGTTACAGAACTAAAACATTTGGTGTGTGGATGCATGCTTACATGGTCGACCCTCATGAAAAATATTGGCGCAATTGCATAAAAAATCATGACTTGAGGCCGAACTATAAATACATCAGCGATTCGATTTTTTTCACATACATGACTTTTACGCCATGAGAGCTGTTTTCAAAAGCATTAGTTTCAGAACTAAAACATTTGGTGTGTGGATGCATTTTTACATGGTCGACCCTCATGAAAAATATTGGCGCAATTGCATAAAAAATCATGACTTGAGGCCGAACTATAAATACATCAGCGATTCGATTTTTTTCACATACATGACTTTAACGCCATGAGAGCTATTCTCCAAAGTATTAGTTTCAGAACTTAAACATTTGGTGTGTGGATGCATTCTTACATGGTCGACCCTCATGAAAACTATTGGCGCAATTGCATAAAAAATCATGACTTGAGGCCGAACTATAAATACATCAGCGATTCGAACTTTTTCACATGCATGACTTTTACGCCATGAGAGCTATTCTCCAAAGTATTAGTTTCAGTACTAAAACATTAGGTGTTTCGGATGCATTCTTACATGGTCGACCCTCATGAAAAATATTGGCGCAATTGCATAAAAAATCATGACTTGAGGCCGAACTATAAATACATCAGCGATTCGAACTTTTTCACATGCATGACTTTTACGCCATGAGAGCTATTCTCCAAAGTATTAGTTTCAGAACTAAAACATTTGGTGTTTCGGATGCATTCTTACATGGTCGACCCTCATGAAAATTATTGGCGCAATTGCATGAAGAATCATGACTTGAGGCCGAACTATAAATACATCAGCGATTCGAATTTGTTCACATACATGACTTTTACGCCATGAGAGCTATTCTCCAAAGTATTAGTTTCAGAACTAAAACACTTGGTGTGTGGATGCATTCTTACATGGTCGACCCTCATGAAAAATATTGGCGCAATTGCATAAAAAATCATGACTTGAGGCCGAACTATAAATACATCAGCGATTCGAATTTGTTCACATGCATGACTTTTACGCCATGAGAGCTATTCTCCAAAGTATTAGTTACAGAACTAAAACATTTGGTGTGTGGATGCATGCTTACATGGTCGACCCTCATGAAAAATATTGGCGCAATTGCATCAAAAATCATGACTTGAGGCCGAACTATAAATACATCAGCGATTCGATTTTTTTCACATACATGACTTTTACGCCATGAGAGCTATTTTCAAAAGCATTAGTTTCAGAACTAAAACATTTGGTGTGTGGATGCATTTTTACATGGTCGACCCTCATGAAAAATATTGGCGCAATTGCATAAAAAATCATGACTTGAGGCCGAACTATAAATACATCAGCGATTCGAATTTGTTCACATGCATGACTTTTACGCCATGAGAGCTATTCTCCAAAGTATTAGTTACAGAACTAAAACATTTGGTGTTTCGGATGCATTCTTACATGGTCGACCCTCATGAAAAATATTGGCGCAATTGCATAAAAAATCATGACTTGAGGCCGAACTATAAATACATCAGCGATTCGATTTTTTTCACATGCATGACTTTTACGCCATGAGAGCTATTCTCCAAAGTATTAGTTACAGAACTAAAACATTTGGTGTGTGGATGCATGCTTACATGGTCGACCCTCATGAAAAATATTGGCGCAATTGCATAAAAAATCATGACTTGAGGCCGAACTATAAATACATCAGCGATTCGATTTTTTTCACATACATGACTTTTACGCCATGAGAGCTATTCTCCAAAGTATTAGTTTCAGAACTAAAACATTTGGTGTTTCGGATGCATTCTTACATGGTCGACCCTCATGAAAACAATTGGCGCAATTGCATGAAGAATCATGACTTGAGGCCGAACTATAAATACATCAGCGATTCGAATTTGTTCACATACATGACTTTTACGCCATGAGAGCTATTCTCCAAAGTATTAGTTTCAGAACTAAAACACTTGGTGTGTGGATGCATTCTTACATGGTCGACCCTCATGAAAGATATTGGCGCAATTGCATAAAAAATCATGACTTGAGGCCGAACTATAAATACATCAGCGATTCGATTTTTTTCACATGCATGACTTTTACGCCATGCGAGCTATTCTCCAAAGTATTAGTTTCAGAACTAAAACATTTGGTGTGTGGATGCATTCTTACATGGTCGACCCTCATGGAAAATATTGGCGCAATTGCATAAAAAATCATGACTTGAGGCCGAACTATAAATACATCAGCGATTCGAATTTGTTCACATACATGACTTTTACGCCATGAGAGCTATTCTCCAAAGTATTAGTTTCAGAACTAAAACATTTGGTGTGTGGATGCATTCTTACATGGTCGACCCTCATGGAAAATATTGGCGCAATTGCATAAAAAATCATGACTTGAGGCCGAACTATAAATACATCAGCGATTCGATTTTTTTCACATGCATGACTTTTACGCCATGCGAGCTATTTTCAAAAGCATTAGTTTCAGAACTAAAACATTTGGTGTGTGGATGCATTCTTACATGGTCGACCCTCATGAAAAATATTGGCGCAATTGCATAAAAAATCATGACTTGAGGCCGAACTATAAATACATCAGCGATTCGAATTTTTTCACATACATGACTTTAACGCCATGAGAGCTATTCTCCAAAGTATTAGTTTCAGAACTAAAACATTTGGTGTTTCGGATGCATTCTTACATGGTCGACCCTCATGAAAAATATTGGCGCAATTGCATAAAAAATCATGACTTGAGGCCGAACTATAAATACATCAGCGATTCGAACTTTTTCACATACATGACTTTTACGCCATGAGAGCTATTCTCCAAAGTATTAGTTACAGAACTAAAACATTTGGTGTGTGGATGCATTCTTACATGGTCGACCCTCATGGAAAATATTGGCGCAATTGCATAAAAAATCATGACTTGAGGCCGAACTATAAATACATCAGCGATTCGAACTTTTTCACATGCATGACTTTTACGCCATGAGAGCTATTCTCCAAAGTATTAGTTTCAGAACTAAAACATTTGGTGTTTCGGATGCATTCTTACATGGTCGACCCTCATGAAAACAATTGGCGCAATTGCATGAAGAATCATGACTTGAGGCCGAACTATAAATACATCAGCGATTCGAATTTGTTCACATACATGACTTTTACGCCATGAGAGCTATTCTCCAAAGTATTAGTTTCAGAACTAAAACACTTGGTGTGTGGATGCATTCTTACATGGTCGACCCTCATGAAAAATATTGGCGCAATTGCATAAAAAATCATGACTTGAGGCCGAACTATAAATACATCAGCGATTCGATTTTTTTCACATGCATGACTTTTACGCCATGAGAGCTATTTTCAAAAGCATTAGTTTCAGAACTAAAACATTTAGTGTGTGGATGCATTCTTACATGGTCGACCCTCATGGAAAATATTGGCGCAATTGCATAAAAAATCATGACTTGAGGCCGAACTATAAATACATCAGCGATTCGAACTTTTTCACATACATGACTTTTACGCCATGAGAGCTATTCTCCAAAGTATTAGTTTCAGAACTAAAACATTTGGTGTGTGGATGCATTCTTACATGGTCGACCCTCATGGAAAATATTGGCGCAATTGCATAAAAAATCATGACTTGAGGCCGAACTATAAATACATCAGCGATTCGATTTTTTTCACATGCATGACTTTTACGCCATGCGAGCTATTTTCAAAAGCATTAGTTTCAGAACTAAAACATTTGGTGTGTGGATGCATTCTTACATGGTCGACCCTCATGAAAAATATTGGCGCAATTGCATAAAAAATCATGACTTGAGGCCGAACTATAAATACATCAGCGATTCGAATTTTTTCACATACATGACTTTTACGCCATGAGAGCTATTCTCCAAAGTATTAGTTTCAGAACTAAAACATTTGGTGTTTCGGATGCATTCTTACATGGTCGACCCTCATGAAAAATATTGGCGCAATTGCATAAAAAATCATGACTTGAGGCCGAACTATAAATACATCAGCGATTCGAACTTTTTCACATGCATGACTTTTACGCCATGAGAGCTATTCTCCAAAGTATTAGTTTCAGAACTAAAACATTTGGTGTTTCGGATGCATTCTTACATGGTCGACCCTCATGAAAATTATTGGCGCAATTGCATGAAGAATCATGACTTGAGGCCGAACTATAAATACATCAGCGATTCGAATTTGTTCACATACATGACTTTTACGCCATGAGAGCTATTCTCCAAAGTATTAGTTTCAGAACTAAAACACTTGGTGTGTGGATGCATTCTTACATGGTCGACCCTCATGAAAAATATTGGCGCAATTGCATAAAAAATCATGACTTGAGGCCGAACTATAAATACATCAGCGATTCGATTTTTTTCACATGCATGACTTTTACGCCATGAGAGCTATTTTCAAAAGCATTATTTTCAGAACTAAAACATTTGGTGTGTGGATGCATTCTTACATGGTCGACCCTCATGAAAAATATTGGTGCAATTGCATAAAAAATCATGACTTGAGGCCGAACTATAAATACATCAGCGATTCGAATTTTTTCACATACATGACTTTAACGCCATGAGAGCTATTCTCCAAAGTATTAGTTTCAGAACTAAAACATTTGGTGTTTCGGATGCATTCTTACATGGTCGACCCTCATGAAAAATATTGGCGCAATTGCATAAAAAATCATGACTTGAGGCCGAACTATAAATACATCAGCGATTCGAACTTTTTCACATACATGACTTTTACGCCATGAGAGCTATTCTCCAAAGTATTAGTTTCAGAACTAAAACATTTGGTGTGTGGATGCATTCTTACATGGTCGACCCTCATGAAAAATATTGGCGCAATTGCATAAAAAATCATGACTTGAGGCCGAACTATAAATACATCAGCGATTCGAATTTTTTCACATACATGACTTTAACGCCATGAGAGCTATTCTCCAAAGTATTAGTTTCAGAACTAAAACATTTGGTGTTTCGGATGCATTCTTACATGGTCGACCCTCATGAAAAATATTGGCGCAATTGCATAAAAAATCATGACTTGAGGCCGAACTATAAATACATCAGCGATTCGAACTTTTTCACATACATGACTTTTACGCCATGAGAGCTATTCTCCAAAGTATTAGTTTCAGAACTAAAACATTTGGTGTGTGGATGCATTCTTACATGGTCGACCCTCATGAAAAATATTGGCGCAATTGCATAAAAAATCATGACTTGAGGCCGAACTATAAATACATCAGCGATTCGATTTTTTTCACATGCATGACTTTTACGCCATGCGAGCTATTTTCAAAAGCATTAGTTTCAGAACTAAAACATTTGGTGTGTGGATGCATTCTTACATGGTCGACCCTCATGAAAAATATTGGCGCAATTGCATAAAAAATCATGACTTGAGGCCGAACTATAAATACATCAGCGATTCGAATTTTTTCACATACATGACTTTAACGCCATGAGAGCTATTCTCCAAAGTATTAGTTTCAGAACTAAAACATTTGGTGTTTCGGATGCATTCTTACATGGTCGACCCTCATGAAAAATATTGGCGCAATTGCATAAAAAATCATGACTTGAGGCCGAACTATAAATACATCAGCGATTCGAACTTTTTCACATACATGACTTTTACGCCATGAGAGCTATTCTCCAAAGTATTAGTTTCAGAACTAAAACATTTGGTGTGTGGATGCATTCTTACATGGTCGACCCTCATGAAAAATATTGGCGCAATTGCATAAAAAATCATGACTTGAGGCCGAACTATAAATACATCAGCGATTCGAATTTTTTCACATACATGACTTTAACGCCATGAGAGCTATTCTCCAAAGTATTAGTTTCAGAACTAAAACATTTGGTGTTTCGGATGCATTCTTACATGGTCGACCCTCATGAAAAATATTGGCGCAATTGCATAAAAAATCATGACTTGAGGCCGAACTATAAATACATCAGCGATTCGATTTTTTTCACATGCATGACTTTTACGCCATGAGAGCTATTCTCCAAAGTATTAGTTACAGAACTAAAACATTTGGTGTGTGGATGCATGCTTACATGGTCGACCCTCATGAAAAATATTGGCGCAATTGCATAAAAAATCATGACTTGAGGCCGAACTATAAATACATCAGCGATTCGATTTTTTTCACATACATGACTTTTACGCCATGAGAGCTATTTTCAAAAGCATTAGTTTCAGAACTAAAACATTTGGTGTTTCGGATGCATTCTTACATGGTCGACCCTCATGAAAAATATTGGCGCAATTGCATAAAAAATCATGACTTGAGGCCGAACTATAAATACATCAGCGATTCGAACTTTTTCACATACATGACTTTTACGCCATGAGAGCTATTCTCCAAAGTATTAGTTTCAGAACTAAAACATTTGGTGTGTGGATGCATTCTTACATGGTCGACCCTCATGGAAAATATTGGCGCAATTGCATAAAAAATCATGACTTGAGGCCGAACTATAAATACATCAGCGATTCGATTTTTTTCACATGCATGACTTTTACGCCATGCGAGCTATTTTCAAAAGCATTAGTTTCAGAACTAAAACATTTGGTGTGTGGATGCATTCTTACATGGTCGACCCTCATGAAAAATATTGGCGCAATTGCATAAAAAATCATGACTTGAGGCCGAACTATAAATACATCAGCGATTCGAATTTTTTCACATACATGACTTTAACGCCATGAGAGCTATTCTCCAAAGTATTAGTTTCAGAACTAAAACATTTGGTGTTTCGGATGCATTCTTACATGGTCGACCCTCATGAAAAATATTGGCGCAATTGCATAAAAAATCATGACTTGAGGCCGAACTATAAATACATCAGCGATTCGATTTTTTTCACATGCATGACTTTTACGCCATGAGAGCTATTCTCCAAAGTATTAGTTACAGAACTAAAACATTTGGTGTGTGGATGCATGCTTACATGGTCGACCCTCATGAAAAATATTGGCGCAATTGCATAAAAAATCATGACTTGAGGCCGAACTATAAATACATCAGCGATTCGATTTTTTTCACATACATGACTTTTACGCCATGAGAGCTATTTTCAAAAGCATTAGTTTCAGAACTAAAACATTTTGTGTGTGGATGCATTTTTACATGGTCGACCCTCATGAAAAATATTGGCGCAATTGCATAAAAAATCATGACTTGAGGCCGAACTATAAATACATCAGCGATTCGAATTTTTTCACATACATGACTTTTACGCCATGAGAGCTATTCTCCAAAGTATTAGTTTCAGAACTAAAACATTTGGTGTTTCGGATGCATTCTTACATGGTCGACCCTCATGAAAAATATTGGCGCAATTGCATAAAAAATCATGACTTGAGGCCGAACTATAAATACATCAGCGATTCGAACTTTTTCACATACATGACTTTTACGACATGAGAGCTATTCTCCAAAGTATTAGTTTCAGAACTAAAACATTTGGTGTTTCGGATGCATTCTTACATGGTCGACCCTCATGAAAATTATTGGCGCAATTGCATGAAGAATCATGACTTGAGGCCGAACTATAAATACATCAGCGATTCGAATTTGTTCACATACATGACTTTTACGCCATGAGAGCTATTCTCCAAAGTATTAGTTTCAGAACTAAAACACTTGGTGTGTGGATGCATTCTTACATGGTCGACCCTCATGAAAAATATTGGCGCAATTGCATAAAAAATCATGACTTGAGGCCGAACTATAAATACATCAGCGATTCGAACTTTTTCACATACATGACTTTTACGCCATGAGAGCTATTCTCCAAAGTATTAGTTTCAGAACTAAAACATTTGGTGTGTGGATGCATTCTTACATGGTCGACCCTCATGAAAAATATTGGCGCAATTGCATAAAAAATCATGACTTGAGGCCGAACTATAAATACATCAGCGATTCGAATTTTTTCACATACATGACTTTAACGCCATGAGAGCTATTCTCCAAAGTATTAGTTTCAGAACTAAAACATTTGGTGTTTCGGATGCATTCTTACATGGTCGACCCTCATGAAAAATATTGGCGCAATTGCATAAAAAATCATGACTTGAGGCCGAACTATAAATACATCAGCGATTCGAACTTTTTCACATACATGACTTTTACGCCATGAGAGCTATTCTCCAAAGTATTAGTTTCAGAACTAAAACATTTGGTGTGTGGATGCATTCTTACATGGTCGACCCTCATGGAAAATATTGGCGCAATTGCATAAAAAATCATGACTTGAGGCCGAACTATAAATACATCAGCGATTCGATTTTTTTCACATGCATGACTTTTACGCCATGCGAGCTATTTTCAAAAGCATTAGTTTCAGAACTAAAACATTTGGTGTGTGGATGCATTCTTACATGGTCGACCCTCATGAAAAATATTGGCGCAATTGCATAAAAAATCATGACTTGAGGCCGAACTATAAATACATCAGCGATTCGAATTTTTTCACATACATGACTTTAACGCCATGAGAGCTATTCTCCAAAGTATTAGTTTCAGAACTAAAACATTTGGTGTTTCGGATGCATTCTTACATGGTCGACCCTCATGAAAAATATTGGCGCAATTGCATAAAAAATCATGACTTGAGGCCGAACTATAAATACATCAGCGATTCGAACTTTTTCACATACATGACTTTTACGCCATGAGAGCTATTCTCCAAAGTATTAGTTTCAGAACTAAAACATTTGGTGTGTGGATGCATTCTTACATGGTCGACCCTCATGAAAAATATTGGCGCAATTGCATAAAAAATCATGACTTGAGGCCGAACTATAAATACATCAGCGATTCGAATTTTTTCACATACATGACTTTAACGCCATGAGAGCTATTCTCCAAAGTATTAGTTTCAGAACTAAAACATTTGGTGTTTCGGATGCATTCTTACATGGTCGACCCTCATGAAAAATATTGGCGCAATTGCATAAAAAATCATGACTTGAGGCCGAACTATAAATACATCAGCGATTCGAACTTTTTCACATACATGACTTTTACGCCATGAGAGCTATTCTCCAAAGTATTAGTTTCAGAACTAAAACATTTGGTGTGTGGATGCATTCTTACATGGTCGACCCTCATGGAAAATATTGGCGCAATTGCATAAAAAATCATGACTTGAGGCCGAACTATAAATACATCAGCGATTCGATTTTTTTCACATGCATGACTTTTACGCCATGCGAGCTATTTTCAAAAGCATTAGTTTCAGAACTAAAACATTTGGTGTGTGGATGCATTCTTACATGGTCGACCCTCATGAAAAATATTGGCGCAATTGCATAAAAAATCATGACTTGAGGCCGAACTATAAATACATCAGCGATTCGAATTTTTTCACATACATGACTTTAACGCCATGAGAGCTATTCTCCAAAGTATTAGTTTCAGAACTAAAACATTTGGTGTTTCGGATGCATTCTTACATGGTCGACCCTCATGAAAAATATTGGCGCAATTGCATAAAAAATCATGACTTGAGGCCGAACTATAAATACATCAGCGATTCGATTTTTTTCACATGCATGACTTTTACGCCATGAGAGCTATTCTCCAAAGTATTAGTTTCAGAACTAAAACATTTGGTGTGTGGATGTATTCTTACATGGTCGACCCTCATGAAAAATATTGGCGCAATTGCATAAAAAATCATGACTTGAGGCCGAACTATAAATACATCAGCGATTCGAACTTTTTCACATGCATGACTTTTACGCCATGAGAGCTATTCTCCAAAGTATTAGTTTCAGAACTAAAACATTTGGTGTTTCGGATGCATTCTTACATGGTCGACCCTCATGAAAATTATTGGCGCAATTGCATAAAAAATCATGACTTGAGGCCGAACTATAAATACATCAGCGATTCGATTTTTTTCACATACATGACTTTTACGCCATGAGAGCTATTTTCAAAAGTATTAGTTTCAGAACTAAAACATTTGGTGTGTGGATGCATTCTTACATGGTCGACCCTCATGAAAAATATTGGCGCAATTGCATAAAAAATCATGACTTGAGGCCGAACTATAAATACATCAGCGATTCGATTTTTTTCACATACATGACTTTTACGCCATGAGAGCTATTTTCAAAAGCATTAGTTTCAGAACTAAAACATTTTGTGTGTGGATGCATTTTTACATGGTCGACCCTCATGAAAAATATTGGCGCAATTGCATAAAAAATCATGACTTGAGGCCGAACTATAAATACATCAGCGATTCGAATTTTTTCACATACATGACTTTTACGCCATGAGAGCTATTCTCCAAAGTATTAGTTTCAGAACTAAAACATTTGGTGTTTCGGATGCATTCTTACATGGTCGACCCTCATGAAAAATATTGGCGCAATTGCATAAAAAATCATGACTTGAGGCCGAACTATAAATACATCAGCGATTCGATTTTTTTCACATACATGACTTTTACGCCATGCGAGCTATTTTCAAAAGCATTAGTTTCAGAACTAAAACATTTGGTGTGTGGATGCATTCTTACATGGTCGACCCTCATGAAAAATATTGGCGCAATTGCATAAAAAATCATGACTTGAGGCCGAACTATAAATACATCAGCGATTCGAATTTTTTCACATACATGACTTTAACGCCATGAGAGCTATTCTCCAAAGTATTAGTTTCAGAACTAAAACATTTGGTGTTTCGGATGCATTCTTACATGGTCGACCCTCATGAAAAATATTGGCGCAATTGCATAAAAAATCATGACTTGAGGCCGAACTATAAATACATCAGCGATTCGATTTTTTTCACATGCATGACTTTTACGCCATGAGAGCTATTCTCCAAAGTATTAGTTACAGAACTAAAACATTTGGTGTGTGGATGCATGCTTACATGGTCGACCCTCATGAAAAATATTGGCGCAATTGCATAAAAAATCATGACTTGAGGCCGAACTATAAATACATCAGCGATTCGATTTTTTTCACATACATGACTTTTACGCCATGAGAGCTATTTTCAAAAGCATTAGTTTCAGAACTAAAACATTTTGTGTGTGGATGCATTTTTACATGGTCGACCCTCATGAAAAATATTGGCGCAATTGCATAAAAAATCATGACTTGAGGCCGAACTATAAATACATCAGCGATTCGAATTTTTTCACATACATGACTTTTACGCCATGAGAGCTATTCTCCAAAGTATTAGTTTCAGAACTAAAACATTTGGTGTTTCGGATGCATTCTTACATGGTCGACCCTCATGAAAAATATTGGCGCAATTGCATAAAAAATCATGACTTGAGGCCGAACTATAAATACATCAGCGATTCGAACTTTTTCACATGCATGACTTTTACGCCATGAGAGCTATTCTCCAAAGTATTAGTTTCAGAACTAAAACATTTGGTGTTTCGGATGCATTCTTACATGGTCGACCCTCATGAAAATTATTGGCGCAATTGCATGAAGAATCATGACTTGAGGCCGAACTATAAATACATCAGCGATTCGAATTTGTTCACATACATGACTTTTACGCCATGAGAGCTATTCTCCAAAGTATTAGTTTCAGAACTAAAACACTTGGTGTGTGGATGCATTCTTACATGGTCGACCCTCATGAAAAATATTGGCGCAATTGCATAAAAAATCATGACTTGAGGCCGAACTATAAATACATCAGCGATTCGAACTTTTTCACATACATGACTTTTACGCCATGAGAGCTATTCTCCAAAGTATTAGTTTCAGAACTAAAACATTTGGTGTGTGGATGCATTCTTACATGGTCGACCCTCATGAAAAATATTGGCGCAATTGCATAAAAAATCATGACTTGAGGCCGAACTATAAATACATCAGCGATTCGAATTTTTTCACATACATGACTTTAACGCCATGAGAGCTATTCTCCAAAGTATTAGTTTCAGAACTAAAACATTTGGTGTTTCGGATGCATTCTTACATGGTCGACCCTCATGAAAAATATTGGCGCAATTGCATAAAAAATCATGACTTGAGGCCGAACTATAAATACATCAGCGATTCGAACTTTTTCACATACATGACTTTTACGCCATGAGAGCTATTCTCCAAAGTATTAGTTTCAGAACTAAAACATTTGGTGTGTGGATGCATGCTTACATGGTCGACCCTCATGGAAAATATTGGCGCAATTGCATAAAAAATCATGACTTGAGGCCGAACTATAAATACATCAGCGATTCGATTTTTTTCACATGCATGACTTTTACGCCATGCGAGCTATTTTCAAAAGCATTAGTTTCAGAACTAAAACATTTGGTGTGTGGATGCATTCTTACATGGTCGACCCTCATGAAAAATATTGGCGCAATTGCATAAAAAATCATGACTTGAGGCCGAACTATAAATACATCAGCGATTCGAATTTTTTCACATACATGACTTTAACGCCATGAGAGCTATTCTCCAAAGTATTAGTTTCAGAACTAAAACATTTGGTGTTTCGGATGCATTCTTACATGGTCGACCCTCATGAAAAATATTGGCGCAATTGCATAAAAAATCATGACTTGAGGCCGAACTATAAATACATCAGCGATTCGAACTTTTTCACATACATGACTTTTACGCCATGAGAGCTATTCTCCAAAGTATTAGTTTCAGAACTAAAACATTTGGTGTGTGGATGCATTCTTACATGGTCGACCCTCATGAAAAATATTGGCGCAATTGCATAAAAAATCATGACTTGAGGCCGAACTATAAATACATCAGCGATTCGAATTTTTTCACATACATGACTTTAACGCCATGAGAGCTATTCTCCAAAGTATTAGTTTCAGAACTAAAACATTTGGTGTTTCGGATGCATTCTTACATGGTCGACCCTCATGAAAAATATTGGCGCAATTGCATAAAAAATCATGACTTGAGGCCGAACTATAAATACATCAGCGATTCGAACTTTTTCACATACATGACTTTTACGCCATGAGAGCTATTCTCCAAAGTATTAGTTTCAGAACTAAAACATTTGGTGTGTGGATGCATTCTTACATGGTCGACCCTCATGGAAAATATTGGCGCAATTGCATAAAAAATCATGACTTGAGGCCGAACTATAAATACATCAGCGATTCGATTTTTTTCACATGCATGACTTTTACGCCATGCGAGCTATTTTCAAAAGCATTAGTTTCAGAACTAAAACATTTGGTGTGTGGATGCATTCTTACATGGTCGACCCTCATGAAAAATATTGGCGCAATTGCATAAAAAAATCATGACTTGAGGCCGAACTATAAATACATCAGCGATTCGAATTTTTTCACATACATGACTTTAACGCCATGAGAGCTATTCTCCAAAGTATTAGTTTCAGAACTAAAACATTTGGTGTTTCGGATGCATTCTTACATGGTCGACCCTCATGAAAAATATTGGCGCAATTGCATAAAAAATCATGACTTGAGGCCGAACTATAAATACATCAGCGATTCGATTTTTTTCACATGCATGACTTTTACGCCATGAGAGCTATTCTCCAAAGTATTAGTTACAGAACTAAAACATTTGGTGTGTGGATGCATGCTTACATGGTCGACCCTCATGAAAAATATTGGCGCAATTGCATAAAAAATCATGACTTGAGGCCGAACTATAAATACATCAGCGATTCGATTTTTTTCACATACATGACTTTTACGCCATGAGAGCTATTTTCAAAAGCATTAGTTTCAGAACTAAAACATTTTGTGTGTGGATGCATTTTTACATGGTCGACCCTCATGAAAAATATTGGCGCAATTGCATAAAAAATCATGACTTGAGGCCGAACTATAAATACATCAGCGATTCGAATTTTTTCACATACATGACTTTTACGCCATGAGAGCTATTCTCCAAAGTATTAGTTTCAGAACTAAAACATTTGGTGTTTCGGATGCATTCTTACATGGTCGACCCTCATGAAAAATATTGGCGCAATTGCATAAAAAATCATGACTTGAGGCCGAACTATAAATACATCAGCGATTCGAACTTTTTCACATGCATGACTTTTACGCCATGAGAGCTATTCTCCAAAGTATTAGTTTCAGAACTAAAACATTTGGTGTTTCGGATGCATTCTTACATGGTCGACCCTCATGAAAATTATTGGCGCAATTGCATGAAGAATCATGACTTGAGGCCGAACTATAAATACATCAGCGATTCGAATTTGTTCACATACATGACTTTTACGCCATGAGAGCTATTCTCCAAAGTATTAGTTTCAGAACTAAAACACTTGGTGTGTGGATGCATTCTTACATGGTCGACCCTCATGAAAAATATTGGCGCAATTGCATAAAAAATCATGACTTGAGGCCGAACTATAAATACATCAGCGATTCGATTTTTTTCACATGCATGACTTTTACGCCATGAGAGCTATTTTCAAAAGCATTAGTTTCAGAACTAAAACATTTAGTGTGTGGATGCATTCTTACATGGTCGACCCTCATGAAAAATATTGGCGCAATTGCATAAAAAATCATGACTTGAGGCCGAACTATAAATACATCAGCGATTCGATTTTTTTCACATGCATGACTTTTACGCCATGCGAGCTATTTTCAAAAGCATTAGTTTCAGAACTAAAACATTTGGTGTGTGGATGCATTCTTACATGGTCGACCCTCATGAAAAATATTGGCGCAATTGCATAAAAAATCATGACTTGAGGCCGAACTATAAATACATCAGCGATTCGAATTTTTTCACATACATGACTTTAACGCCATGAGAGCTATTCTCCAAAGTATTAGTTTCAGAACTAAAACATTTGGTGTTTCGGATGCATTCTTACATGGTCGACCCTCATGAAAAATATTGGCGCAATTGCATAAAAAATCATGACTTGAGGCCGAACTATAAATACATCAGCGATTCGAACTTTTTCACATACATGACTTTTACGCCATGAGAGCTATTCTCCAAAGTATTAGTTTCAGAACTAAAACATTTGGTGTGTGGATGCATTCTTACATGGTCGACCCTCATGAAAAATATTGGCGCAATTGCATAAAAAATCATGACTTGAGGCCGAACTATAAATACATCAGCGATTCGAATTTTTTCACATACATGACTTTAACGCCATGAGAGCTATTCTCCAAAGTATTAGTTTCAGAACTAAAACATTTGGTGTTTCGGATGCATTCTTACATGGTCGACCCTCATGAAAAATATTGGCGCAATTGCATAAAAAATCATGACTTGAGGCCGAACTATAAATACATCAGCGATTCGAACTTTTTCACATACATGACTTTTACGCCATGAGAGCTATTCTCCAAAGTATTAGTTTCAGAACTAAAACATTTGGTGTGTGGATGCATTCTTACATGGTCGACCCTCATGAAAAATATTGGCGCAATTGCATAAAAAATCATGACTTGAGGCCGAACTATAAATACATCAGCGATTCGAATTTTTTCACATACATGACTTTAACGCCATGAGAGCTATTCTCCAAAGTATTAGTTTCAGAACTAAAACATTTGGTGTTTCGGATGCATTCTTACATGGTCGACCCTCATGAAAAATATTGGCGCAATTGCATAAAAAATCATGACTTGAGGCCGAACTATAAATACATCAGCGATTCGAACTTTTTCACATACATGACTTTTACGCCATGAGAGCTATTCTCCAAAGTATTAGTTTCAGAACTAAAACATTTGGTGTGTGGATGCATTCTTACATGGTCGACCCTCGTGGAAAATATTGGCGCAATTGCATAAAAAATCATGACTTGAGGCCGAACTATAAATACATCAGCGATTCGATTTTTTTCACATGCATGACTTTTACGCCATGCGAGCTATTTTCAAAAGCATTAGTTTCAGAACTAAAACATTTGGTGTGTGGATGCATTCTTACATGGTCGACCCTCATGAAAAATATTGGCGCAATTGCATAAAAAATCATGACTTGAGGCCGAACTATAAATACATCAGCGATTCGAATTTTTTCACATACATGACTTTAACGCCATGAGAGCTATTCTCCAAAGTATTAGTTTCAGAACTAAAACATTTGGTGTTTCGGATGCATTCTTACATGGTCGACCCTCATGAAAAATATTGGCGCAATTGCATAAAAAATCATGACTTGAGGCCGAACTATAAATACATCAGCGATTCGAACTTTTTCACATACATGACTTTTACGCCATGAGAGCTATTCTCCAAAGTATTAGTTTCAGAACTAAAACATTTGGTGTGTGGATGCATTCTTACATGGTCGACCCTCATGAAAAATATTGGCGCAATTGCATAAAAAATCATGACTTGAGGCCGAACTATAAATACATCAGCGATTCGAATTTTTTCACATACATGACTTTAACGCCATGAGAGCTATTCTCCAAAGTATTAGTTTCAGAACTAAAACATTTGGTGTTTCGGATGCATTCTTACATGGTCGACCCTCATGAAAAATATTGGCGCAATTGCATAAAAAATCATGACTTGAGGCCGAACTATAAATACATCAGCGATTCGAACTTTTTCACATACATGACTTTTACGCCATGAGAGCTATTCTCCAAAGTATTAGTTTCAGAACTAAAACATTTGGTGTGTGGATGCATTCTTACATGGTCGACCCTCATGGAAAATATTGGCGCAATTGCATAAAAAATCATGACTTGAGGCCGAACTATAAATACATCAGCGATTCGATTTTTTTCACATGCATGACTTTTACGCCATGCGAGCTATTTTCAAAAGCATTAGTTTCAGAACTAAAACATTTGGTGTGTGGATGCATTCTTACATGGTCGACCCTCATGAAAAATATTGGCGCAATTGCATAAAAAATCATGACTTGAGGCCGAACTATAAATACATCAGCGATTCGAATTTTTTCACATACATGACTTTTACGCCATGAGAGCTATTCTCCAAAGTATTAGTTTCAGAACTAAAACATTTGGTGTTTCGGATGCATTCTTACATGGTCGACCCTCATGAAAAATATTGGCGCAATTGCATAAAAAATCATGACTTGAGGCCGAACTATAAATACATCAGCGATTCGATTTTTTTCACATGCATGACTTTTACGCCATGAGAGCTATTCTCCAAAGTATTAGTTACAGAACTAAAACATTTGGTGTGTGGATGCATGCTTACATGGTCGACCCTCATGAAAAATATTGGCGCAATTGCATAAAAAATCATGACTTGAGGCCGAACTATAAATACATCAGCGATTCGATTTTTTTCACATACATGACTTTTACGCCATGAGAGCTATTTTCAAAAGCATTAGTTTCAGAACTAAAACATTTTGTGTGTGGATGCATTTTTACATGGTCGACCCTCATGAAAAATATTGGCGCAATTGCATAAAAAATCATGACTTGAGGCCGAACTATAAATACATCAGCGATTCGAATTTTTTCACATACATGACTTTAACGCCATGAGAGCTATTCTCCAAAGTATTAGTTTCAGAACTAAAACATTTGGTGTTTCGGATGCATTCTTACATGGTCGACCCTCATGAAAAATATTGGCGCAATTGCATAAAAAATCATGACTTGAGGCCGAACTATAAATACATCAGCGATTCGATTTTTTTCACATGCATGACTTTTACGCCATGAGAGCTATTCTCCAAAGTATTAGTTACAGAACTAAAACATTTGGTGTGTGGATGCATGCTTACATGGTCGACCCTCATGAAAAATATTGGCGCAATTGCATAAAAAATCATGACTTGAGGCCGAACTATAAATACATCAGCGATTCGATTTTTTTCACATACATGACTTTTACGCCATGAGAGCTATTTTCAAAAGCATTAGTTTCAGAACTAAAACATTTTGTGTGTGGATGCATTTTTACATGGTCGACCCTCATGAAAAATATTGGCGCAATTGCATAAAAAATCATGACTTGAGGCCGAACTATAAATACATCAGCGATTCGAATTTTTTCACATACATGACTTTAACGCCATGAGAGCTATTCTCCAAAGTATTAGTTTCAGAACTAAAACATTTGGTGTTTCGGATGCATTCTTACATGGTCGACCCTCATGAAAAATATTGGCGCAATTGCATAAAAAATCATGACTTGAGGCCGAACTATAAATACATCAGCGATTCGATTTTTTTCACATGCATGACTTTTACGCCATGAGAGCTATTCTCCAAAGTATTAGTTACAGAACTAAAACATTTGGTGTGTGGATGCATTCTTACATGGTCGACCCTCATGAAAAATATTGGCGCAATTGCATCAAAAATCATGACTTGAGGCCGAACTATAAATACATCAGCGATTCGATTTTTTTCACATACATGACTTTTACGCCATGAGAGCTATTTTCAAAAGCATTAGTTTCAGAACTAAAACATTTGGTGTGTGGATGCATTTTTACATGGTCGACCCTCATGAAAAATATTGGCGCAATTGCATAAAAAATCATGACTTGAGGCCGAACTATAAATACATCAGCGATTCGAATTTGTTCACATGCATGACTTTTACGCCATGAGAGCTATTCTCCAAAGTATTAGTTACAGAACTAAAACATTTGGTGTGTGGATGCATTTTTACATGGTCGACCCTCATGAAAAATATTGGCGCAATTGCATAAAAAATCATGACTTGAGGCCGAACTATAAATACATCAGCGATTCGATTTTTTTCACATGCATGACTTTTACGCCATGAGAGCTATTCTCCAAAGTATTAGTTACAGAACTAAAACATTTGGTGTGTGGATGCATGCTTACATGGTCGACCCTCATGAAAAATATTGGCGCAATTGCTTCAAAAATCATGACTTGAGGCCGAACTATAAATACATCAGCGATTCGATTTTTTTCACATACATGACTTTTACGCCATGAGAGCTATTTTCAAAAGCATTAGTTTCAGAACTAAAACATTTGGTGTGTGGATGCATTTTTACATGGTCGACCCTCATGAAAAATATTGGCGCAATTGCATAAAAAATCATGACTTGAGGCCGAACTATAAATACATCAGCGATTCGAATTTGTTCACATGCATGACTTTAACGCCATGAGAGCTATTCTCCAAAGTATTAGTTTCAGAACTAAAACATTTGGTGTTTCGGATGCATTCTTACATGGTCGACCCTCATGAAAAATATTGGCGCAATTGCATAAAAAATCATGACTTGAGGCCGAACTATAAATACATCAGCGATTCGATTTTTTTCACATGCATGACTTTTACGCCATGAGAGCTATTCTCCAAAGTATTAGTTACAGAACTAAAACATTTGGTGTGTGGATGCATGCTTACATGGTCGACCCTCATGAAAAATATTGGCGCAATTGCATCAAAAATCATGACTTGAGGCCGAACTATAAATACATCAGCGATTCGATTTTTTTCACATACATGACTTTTACGCCATGAGAGCTATTTTCAAAAGCATTAGTTTCAGAACTAAAACATTTGGTGTGTGGATGCATTTTTACATGGTCGACCCTCATGAAAAATATTGGCGCAATTGCATAAAAAATCATGACTTGAGGCCGAACTATAAATACATCAGCGATTCGATTTTTTTCACATACATGACTTTAACGCCATGAGAGCTATTCTCCAAAGTATTAGTTTCAGAACTTAAACATTTGGTGTGTGGATGCATTTTTACATGGTCGACCCTCATGAAAACTATTGGCGCAATTGCATAAAAAATCATGACTTGAGGCCGAACTATAAATACATCAGCGATTCGAACTTTTTCACATGCATGACTTTTACGCCATGAGAGCTATTCTCCAAAGTATTAGTTTCAGTACTAAACCATTAGGTGTTTCGGATGCATTCTTACATGGTCGACCCTCATGAAAAATATTGGCGCAATTGCATAAAAAATCATGACTTGAGGCCGAACTATAAATACATCAGCGATTCGAACTTTTTCACATGCATGACTTTTACGCCATGAGAGCTATTCTCCAAAGTATTAGTTTCAGAACTAAAACATTTGGTGTTTCGGATGCATTCTTACATGGTCGACCCTCATGAAAATTATTGGCGCAATTGCATGAAGAATCATGACTTGAGGCCGAACTATAAATACATCAGCGATTCGAATTTGTTCACATACATGACTTTTACGCCATGAGAGCTATTCTCCAAAGTATTAGTTTCAGAACTAAAACACTTGGTGTGTGGATGCATTCTTACATGGTCGACCCTCATGAAAAATATTGGCGCAATTGCATAAAAAATCATGACTTGAGGCCGAACTATAAATACATCAGCGATTCGATTTTTTTCACATGCATGACTTTTACGCCATGAGAGCTATTCTCCAAAGTATTAGTTACAGAACTAAAACATTTGGTGTGTGGATGCATGCTTACATGGTCGACCCTCATGAAAAATATTGGCGCAATTGCTTCAAAAATCATGACTTGAGGCCGAACTATAAATACATCAGCGATTCGATTTTTTTCACATACATGACTTTTACGCCATGAGAGCTATTTTCAAAAGCATTAGTTTCAGAACTAAAACATTTGGTGTGTGGATGCATTTTTACATGGTCGACCCTCATGAAAAATATTGGCGCAATTGCATAAAAAATCATGACTTGAGGCCGAACTATAAATACATCAGCGATTCGAATTTGTTCACATGCATGACTTTAACGCCATGAGAGCTATTCTCCAAAGTATTAGTTTCAGAACTAAAACATTTGGTGTTTCGGATGCATTCTTACATGGTCGACCCTCATGAAAAATATTGGCGCAATTGCATAAAAAATCATGACTTGAGGCCGAACTATAAATACATCAGCGATTCGATTTTTTTCACATGCATGACTTTTACGCCATGAGAGCTATTCTCCAAAGTATTAGTTACAGAACTAAAACATTTGGTGTGTGGATGCATGCTTACATGGTCGACCCTCATGAAAAATATTGGCGCAATTGCATCAAAAATCATGACTTGAGGCCGAACTATAAATACATCAGCGATTCGATTTTTTTCACATACATGACTTTTACGCCATGAGAGCTATTTTCAAAAGCATTAGTTTCAGAACTAAAACATTTGGTGTGTGGATGCATTTTTACATGGTCGACCCTCATGAAAAATATTGGCGCAATTGCATAAAAAATCATGACTTGAGGCCGAACTATAAATACATCAGCGATTCGATTTTTTTCACATACATGACTTTAACGCCATGAGAGCTATTCTCCAAAGTATTAGTTTCAGAACTTAAACATTTGGTGTGTGGATGCATTTTTACATGGTCGACCCTCATGAAAACTATTGGCGCAATTGCATAAAAAATCATGACTTGAGGCCGAACTATAAATACATCAGCGATTCGAACTTTTTCACATGCATGACTTTTACGCCATGAGAGCTATTCTCCAAAGTATTAGTTTCAGTACTAAACCATTAGGTGTTTCGGATGCATTCTTACATGGTCGACCCTCATGAAAAATATTGGCGCAATTGCATAAAAAATCATGACTTGAGGCCGAACTATAAATACATCAGCGATTCGAACTTTTTCACATGCATGACTTTTACGCCATGAGAGCTATTCTCCAAAGTATTAGTTTCAGAACTAAAACATTTGGTGTTTCGGATGCATTCTTACATGGTCGACCCTCATGAAAATTATTGGCGCAATTGCATGAAGAATCATGACTTGAGGCCGAACTATAAATACATCAGCGATTCGAATTTGTTCACATACATGACTTTTACGCCATGAGAGCTATTCTCCAAAGTATTAGTTTCAGAACTAAAACACTTGGTGTGTGGATGCATTCTTACATGGTCGACCCTCATGAAAAATATTGGCGCAATTGCATAAAAAATCATGACTTGAGGCCGAACTATAAATACATCAGCGATTCGAATTTGTTCACATGCATGACTTTTACGCCATGAGAGCTATTCTCCAAAGTATTAGTTACAGAACTAAAACATTTGGTGTGTGGATGCATTTTTACATGGTCGACCCTCATGAAAAATATTGGCGCAATTGCATAAAAAATCATGACTTGAGGCCGAACTATAAATACATCAGCGATTCGATTTTTTTCACATGCATGACTTTTACGCCATGAGAGCTATTCTCCAAAGTATTAGTTACAGAACTAAAACATTTGGTGTGTGGATGCATTCTTACATGGTCGACCCTCATTAAAAATTTGGCGCAATTGCATAAAAAATCATGACTTGAGGCCGAACTATAAATACATCAGCGATTCGAATTTGTTCACATGCATGACTTTTACGCCATGAGAGCTATTCTCCAAAGTATTAGTTACAGAACTAAAACATTTGGTGTGTGGATGCATTTTTACATGGTCGACCCTCATTAAAAATTTGGCGCAATTGCATAAAAAATCATGACTTGAGGCCGAACTATAAATACATCAGCGATTCGAATTTGTTCACATGCATGACTTTTACGCCATGAGAGCTATTCTCCAAAGTATTAGTTACAGAACTAAAACATTTGGTGTGTGGATGCATTTTTACATGGTCGACCCTCATGAAAAATATTGGCGCAATTGCATAAAAAATCATGACTTGAGGCCGAACTATAAATACATCAGCGATTCGATTTTTTTCACATGCATGACTTTTACGCCATGAGAGCTATTCTCCAAAGTATTAGTTACAGAACTAAAACATTTGGTGTGTGGATGCATGCTTTCATGGTCGACCCTCATGAAAAATATTGGCGCAATTGCATAAAAAATCATGACTTGAGGCCGAACTATAAATACATCAGCGATTCGATTTTTTTCACATACATGACTTTTACGCCATGAGAGCTATTTTCAAAAGCATTAGTTTCAGAACTAAAACATTTGGTGTGTGGATGCATTTTTACATGGTCGACCCTCATGAAAAATATTGGCGCAATTGCATAAAAAATCATGACTTGAGGCCGAACTATAAATACATCAGCGATTCGAATTTGTTCACATGCATGACTTTTACGCCATGAGAGCTATTCTCCAAAGTATTAGTTTCAGAACTAAAACATTTGGTGTTTCGGATGCATTCTTACATGGTCGACCCTCATGAAAATTATTGGCGCAATTGCATGAAGAATCATGACTTGAGGCCGAACTATAAATACATCAGCGATTCGAATTTGTTCACATACATGACTTTTACGCCATGAGAGCTATTCTCCAAAGTATTAGTTTCAGAACTAAAACACTTGGTGTGTGGATGCATTCTTACATGGTCGACCCTCATGAAAAATATTGGCGCAATTGCATAAAAAATCATGACTTGAGGCCGAACTATAAATACATCAGCGATTCGAATTTGTTCACATGCATGACTTTTACGCCATGAGAGCTATTCTCCAAAGTATTAGTTACAGAACTAAAACATTTGGTGTGTGGATGCATTTTTACATGGTCGACCCTCATGAAAAATATTGGCGCAATTGCATAAAAAATCATGACTTGAGGCCGAACTATAAATACATCAGCGATTCGATTTTTTTCACATGCATGACTTTTACGCCATGAGAGCTATTCTCCAAAGTATTAGTTACAGAACTAAAACATTTGGTGTGTGGATGCATTCTTACATGGTCGACCCTCATGAAAAATATTGGCGCAATTGCATCAAAAATCATGACTTGAGGCCGAACTATAAATACATCAGCGATTCGAATTTGTTCACATGCATGACTTTTACGCCATGAGAGCTATTCTCCAAAGTATTAGTTACAGAACTAAAACATTTGGTGTGTGGATGCATTTTTACATGGTCGACCCTCATGAAAAATATTGGCGCAATTGCATAAAAAATCATGACTTGAGGCCGAACTATAAATACATCAGCGATTCGATTTTTTTCACATGCATGACTTTTACGCCATGAGAGCTATTCTCCAAAGTATTAGTTACAGAACTAAAACATTTGGTGTGTGGATGCATGCTTACATGGTCGACCCTCATGAAAAATATTGGCGCAATTGCATAAAAAATCATGACTTGAGGCCGAACTATAAATACATCAGCGATTCGATTTTTTTCACATACATGACTTTTACGCCATGAGAGCTATTTTCAAAAGCATTAGTTTCAGAACTAAAACATTTGGTGTGTGGATGCATTTTTACATGGTCGACCCTCATGAAAAATATTGGCGCAATTGCATAAAAAATCATGACTTGAGGCCGAACTATAAATACATCAGCGATTCGAATTTGTTCACATGCATGACTTTTACGCCATGAGAGCTATTCTCCAAAGTATTAGTTACAGAACTAAAACATTTGGTGTTTCGGATGCATTCTTACATGGTCGACCCTCATGAAAAATATTGGCGCAATTGCATAAAAAATCATGACTTGAGGCCGAACTATAAATACATCAGCGATTCGATTTTTTTCACATGCATGACTTTTACGCCATGAGAGCTATTCTCCAAAGTATTAGTTACAGAACTAAAACATTTGGTGTGTGGATGCATGCTTACATGGTCGACCCTCATGAAAAATATTGGCGCAATTGCATAAAAAATCATGACTTGAGGCCGAACTATAAATACATCAGCGATTCGATTTTTTTCACATACATGACTTTTACGCCATGAGAGCTATTTTCAAAAGCATTAGTTTCAGAACTAAAACATTTGGTGTGTGGATGCATTTTTACATGGTCGACCCTCATGAAAAATATTGGCGCAATTGCATAAAAAATCATGACTTGAGGCCGAACTATAAATACATCAGCGATTCGATTTTTTTCACATACATGACTTTAACGCCATGAGAGCTTTTCTCCAAAGTATTAGTTTCAGAACTTAAACATTTGGTGTGTGGATGCATTCTTACATGGTCGACCCTCATGAAAACTATTGGCGCAATTGCATAAAAAATCATGACTTGAGGCCGAACTATAAATACATCAGCGATTCGAACTTTTTCACATGCATGACTTTTACGCCATGAGAGCTATTCTCCAAAGTATTAGTTTCAGTACTAAAACATTAGGTGTTTCGGATGCATTCTTACATGGTCGACCCTCATGAAAAATATTGGCGCAATTGCATAAAAAATCATGACTTGAGGCCGAACTATAAATACATCAGCGATTCGAACTTTTTCACATACATGACTTTTACGCCATGAGAGCTATTCTCCAAAGTATTAGTTTCAGAACTAAAACATTTGGTGTTTCGGATGCATTCTTACATGGTCGACCCTCATGAAAAATATTGGCGCAATTGCATGAAGAATCATGACTTGAGGCCGAACTATAAATACATCAGCGATTCGAATTTGTTCACATACATGACTTTTACGCCATGAGAGCTATTCTCCAAAGTATTAGTTTCAGAACTAAAACACTTGGTGTGTGGATGCATTCTTACATGGTCGACCCTCATGAAAAATATTGGCGCAATTGCATAAAAAATCATGACTTGAGGCCGAACTATAAATACATCAGCGATTCGATTTTTTTCACATGCATGACTTTTACGCCATGAGAGCTATTTTCAAAAGCATTAGTTTCAGAACTAAAACATTTAGTGTGTGGATGCATTCTTACATGGTCGACCCTCATGGAAAATATTGGCGCAATTGCATAAAAAATCATGACTTGAGGCCGAACTATAAATACATCAGCGATTCGATTTTTTTCACATACATGACTTTTACGCCATGAGAGCTATTCTCCAAAGTATTAGTTTCAGAAATAAAACATTTGGTGTTTCGGATGCATTCTTACATGGTCGACCCTCATGAAAAATATTGGCGCAATTGCATAAAAAATCATGACTTGAGGCCGAACTATAAATACATCAGCGATTCGAACTTTTTCACATACATGACTTTTACGCCATGAGAGCTATTCTCCAAAGTATTAGTTTCAGAACTAAAACCTTTGGTGTGTGGATGCATTCTTACATGGTCGACCCTCATGAAAAATATTGGCGCAATTGCATAAAAAATCATGACTTGAGGCCGAACTATAAATACATCAGCGATTCGAACTTTTTCACATACATGACTTTTACGCCATGAGAGCTATTCTCCAAAGTATTAGTTTCAGAACTAAAACATTTGGTGTGTGGATGCATTCTTACATGGTCGACCCTCATGGAAAATATTGGCGCAATTGCATAAAAAATCATGACTTGAGGCCGAACTATAAATACATCAGCGATTCGATTTTTTTCACATGCATGACTTTTACGCCATGCGAGCTATTTTCAAAAGCATTAGTTTCAGAACTAAAACATTTGGTGTGTGGATGCATTCTTACATGGTCGACCCTCATGAAAAATATTGGCGCAATTGCATAAAAAATCATGACTTGAGGCCGAACTATAAATACATCAGCGATTCGAATTTTTTCACATACACTACTGCCTAAAAGTTCATTCCCCTAACACGCGTTGAGAACGCGTGTAACACGCATGTGACACGGGTGCTCAACGGGTTGCACACGGGGTGAGCACCCGTTGCACACGGGTGTGCAACGGGTGTGCAGCGCGTGTGCAACCCGTTGCACACGCGTGTGCCACGCGTGTAACACGGGACCGGGTTCCAGTTGAAGTTGACAAAATTATCAAATGAATAGTGAGATAAAACAAAACAGTGAGATGTGAAATTTGAGTTAATGAGCGGCCATTGAGCTGTGTTCACCAGACCGTAAATACAAGGTCGGCCCGTCTTAATTAGTGTTCGGTTGTTAGACTTTTATGGCATGAACCATTCCACTAGGGTCCCGTCTAGCCATTGTGGCTAGCCGACAGTAGAACAGTAGTGAATTTAGATGCGAGTTTATTGCTAGGGGAACCCCCGTGTTGACACGATTGTCGCGGGTTTGGTAAATGTTCGCCATTAATAAAATGATTGTTTGTGGATTGCGAACATATTCATTTGCCCACACGAGTCATTCCATTTGATCGCAAATATAACGTTTTTCGTTCGCCAAATTTATGCTTTAGACAGTACAATTATGATATAGCCGTCACCACTACTAATATCTCATTATTTCACGTAGGAATATGTCCCATTTCCCCACACCCCACTTTCTGTTTTGTATTTTGAAGGAATAAATAAAAGAAGGTTTTGTGTGGGACACTTTTATACTAAATAAAAGAGGATGTTGTAAATGAATATGAACAGCCATGCTGTCTGACTGTTGATAGAATTTGAGATCTTCACAATCACCGGGTGTGACCATGTAGACAGAATCTCGTTAGGGTTTGTGATTTTTACATTTGCCCAATGACCATAGTGAGTATTGCTGGGGATACCAAACGTAACAGTTTATTATTAGAGGTTGTGAGTACCTTTTCCACGTAGATAGGATATATTTAGGATTTTAATCCTTCTTTGAGAGGCATTTAGAAGTTGGAGTACTACGTTAGGATAAGATTTATGGGTGACTTTAATCCTTTCTTTCTCTGTGGGTAATCCTTTCACGTTGATTGGAGGAAGTCACTCAACCAGGTCATGACAGGTCGTGAGTTTACTCACTAACTACTGTGAGCGTTTTTGGCATAACATCTTTTCTTGTATAAACATAGAAACGATGCTCACTCACTGTTAATCTTCTGCAGTTTGCTGGCAAAGTGGGGATAAACCTCAGTGTCAAAGACGATCAAACTTAGTTCGAATCCTTGTTTATATGTGACATCTCCCAAATGGGGACATGTTCATAAACTTGGCAAGTGATGATGAATTTTAATATTAATATTATTATAGTTTATGAAATTGTTAATAAAACTTTAATAAAATTGTGCTTCACTCTCACGAAAAATATATTGTCTGTGAGTAAATTTATATGTCACGTTTCATCGGCATTTTTCAGTGATATTGGGACTACATGAAACATGGCTGGTTTTACATTTCTGATACAGGTGCTTGACTGACTGAGTAGCTCATGATCAATTAGATATGTTTAAATCAGTCAAGTTTGCAACAATAGATGAATAAGTTGATACATTTGGACCGCAGTTACCGATTAACAACTTAAGAAGTAGAGACAGGGAGGAGATATATAACCAAACCTATGGTCCTGTTGAGACAGTTGATAGTTAGAACGTTTGATTAAATGACAGTAACTAATTTGAACATTCCCCAGTAATATCATAAAATACATCATAACTCATAACAGTCCGAGAAACAGCTTCCAGCCATATACCAGTATTGATAAAAGAATATTCAATAATATGGAAAAGTTTGGGCCTGGGGGTGGGGGGTGGGGGTGGGGGTGTGGGGGGGGGGGGGGGGGGGGGCAAGCGTGGGAAGGCACGGCGTCGGCTGGCGAGCATGTGTGGCTAGAAGTCTAGCGGCGGTATCCTTCTAGTAGTCTCTTGGTCAGCTTCTCATCCTGGGGGTTGGGATTCTGGTAGAGACTCTTGGCAAGGAGGGCGGCGGTATTGGCGACGAAGTGGTTTGAGGTCGGTACGCCACTACTCTGGAAGAAGTGGTACAAGTCTGTGTAGTTTGTGATGTCGTACTCGATGTCCTGTCCCCCCTTCTTGTGCACCATGACGAAAGGGACTCCTTGATTGGCGTAGAGATGTTCCTTTGGGGTGTTGATCTGGTCAACCTTGAGATCCGGCCGGGCCTTGTAGTGGTTGATCGGAATGTCTGACTTTTCCACTAGTAATTAAAGTTCTTTGGTATGACCTCTTTTATCCCTGCTGACGTTATCCTAATGTTCAATTTCAGTCTGCCTCACCAAGCGTAAGAAAGCATTGTACATGTTCTGATAAACCATACTGATGCAATTAAGCAAATGAATATTTGCTGTGGGCAAATATCTATTTTCTATATATATATATTTGTGGATATGAAGCATTCTAGTTAATTGTGGATACACTGAGCAGACAGAATTGTGTTTATTTCCAGGCCATCCTGATCGTCGTTTACTACTATAAGGTGTATGTTTTGAGGCAAGATCAAAGGCGCCGCACAGCATTTATTAGATTACAGACGGGGTCGTCCGTTTCGCTTTAAACAACCACCCCACCCTGTCTGTAGGAGTTATATAATCGGTGCGCAAATAACTGTGTCAAGTCCACTGCCGGGCTGATGCGGTGTCAGTGTCAGCGATGAACATGAATGCTCAAATTATAGACCTGTAGCACTCACAAGTTGCTCAGCCAAAATATTTGAAAAGTGTATATTCAATTCTCTGATAACAGCAAATATAACCTTAGAAATAGATTCAACATACAAACAATCAAATGTAGAACACAGACCTATGCTTAATAATAATTTCTCCTGGATATGATCAACCTGCGGAACCCTCTATCCGATGAAGTAACTAATGCTCGCTCATTAAAAGAAATCAAATCATTAATTAATCGTTCTGATGCAATTACTAATAATTTTCATAGATCATGCCAAATTGTCCACTGTCGCCTTAGGCTCGGATGCAGTGACTTAAACGCTGATAAGTTTAGACGACATGTATCAGACATACCAGACTGCACTTGTGGATATCACCTTGAAGATGCAATTCACTTTTTCTATAACTGTCAAAAAATACGATAATATCAGAAACACTGTGTATTTCTACACACATGGGTATGGTCTAAAAATGATATTACGTGGCAGTAGTTAAGCAGTTCTACAAACATGACTCTTCTTAAATCAGTTCACGACATCATTGTCAAAAGCAAAAGGTTTGAGTAGCTTAATTTTATGCATGTAGTAAAGGAAAACTGCATTACCTTATTTCACCGACACCACTTGCTTCAGTGTATTGGCTTCGTGTATTTCATTTGTGCATTTTGTATGTTTATGTTCATCACTCTCTTATATATATCCAGCTGTTGTTAAGTTGTTACCTCGAGAGGTATTACATAAGCAAGTTTTGCTTGTTTACCGATCCAGATTTCTTTTGAAATAAAAATACGTTTAAGCCAACACAGATAACCCTAAAACACATGATTGTAAACTATTCAAAAAGGGGCACTAATCTCTGGCTTCTTCTCGGGTGTCGGACTCAAACTCATTTATTCTTAGAATAACATGACATACAATTATCTACAATTTTTATTATGTACAATTTAATAAAAATAATAAAAATAGGATACGTGGATACTAATACAATTTACCAATTGTATTGTACACATTGTTAAGGAATGTAGATAGGCCTTTTAGATTTCTTACACTGTTAGTGGTCATAATTTTCTTAAATGTTTGGAAACTTAAGATATTGCTTATTTAAGAGTTCATATCGCCGTTGGTGAAAAGCTTCACATTGGAATAAATAATGCAATTCATCTCCCACAGCGATAGATTCACAGAGTGGACACTGGCTGTCTGCCCTGGGAATGTTCAGCCATCGACCAGTTTCAACTGGTAATCCTTGGTTAGAAAGTTCTGACTTTAATTTTGAGAGCAGTAGATATTTCGCAAATGAAGGTTGATTCTTCTGGTAATACCACCTTTGGATTTCCGCTTGGGCTTTCTAGCTGCCGTGAGTCAATTTGCTCGTTAACGCAACCGAGCGTGACAAGAGACTGGGCTACCAGTCTGCAAGGACAGCTAAATAAGCTTACGCATTTTTGAAAACTGATTGGTTACCCGTGATCTATGAAGATTTCAACAAAGGGCGCATGGTAATTAATTTCTTCAGCCTAAACAAACAGACAAATAACGGCGAAAGCTCATCGGATGTCGTTATTTGGAAATACCCCTGATGGTTACAGTTTAATAATAAAAAAGTATCCCTGAGTGAAAGCATTTGCGGATTTCGGATTGCGTGGATGATACAATTACTAATCCCTTGTTGTCATCCACATTTTCTGGTATAACCCTACACTTGTGTATTTGTCGTAATTCACTTGCTGCTCAGTTAATGAATTTATAACATGTATACTTAGTTGTAGCACCACTCAGATTATAAAGGTTCAAATTTGGTCTTTCTTGTACCTGGGGTAATTATTCAATCTAAATCCAGGTTTGAAGTGAGGTGGAATGTGAGTTATGTGATATGCACGTGGCAGCCCAGCAAGAGATGTATGGTCAGTTGCTTTACTTGTTTTGTAAATCAACTGATCATTCCCAGACATCAAAGGATCAACAGGAAATACGTTGATTGATTAATTACTGTTATCTTGCACAGTGGATATGTCAAAAGTAAGTGTTTTCATGTGAAGGTAGGAAGAGAAGAAGAAGAAGAAGAAGAAGAAAATTATTTTATTTTCGTGTCACACACTGTACAGCAGTGACAATAAAAATACATAAATAGTGTGTACAGTGTCCGGCCATTATGGCCTACGAGACACGCAGGACGTCACATACATATAAGTAAAAATGAGAAATATCACAGCACATACATATACATAAAAATGAGTTATCACCAGTTATCACAGTACATACATATACATAAAAATGAGTTATCACCAGTTATCACCGGTTATCGCCAGTTCTCAGAACATTCTGATACTAAGATACATGGAACTAGGCTGGTAGAGACGAAAGACACAGTTGTCTTCGCTCATACATGTGGTGAAGAAGCGCGGCTAGGGGTCTGACCACCTTATTGTTCCGCATAAAGAACACGGTCTGGTCGGCAGCGGACATCTGTATAAAGTTTGGATTTGATTGAGAAGCTAAATTCCATAAATCATAGCGTAAATCTGTATAGAGAGAACATTCAGCAAAAAAGTGTATTTCATCCTCAACAGCATTGCAATTACAGAATTTACACATACGTTCAATAAGCGGTGTTTTCGGGCGGGTGAATCTTCCTAATTCTATTTCTAATGGCAGTGAGCCGCAGCGAAACTTACTTAATATACTGCGCTGACATCTGTTCATCAATAAACTGACATGGGGTTCTACTGATAAAGAATCTTTAAATAATCTGTATGTACGTAACTTATTACCATTTACCTGGCCCGTATCGTTCCAGAGTCCATGTAACCAATCAGAATGGTCTAAGGATAACAGACATACTTTAGACAAGTTAAACTCTTCAGTAGAAATATTATTTAGATCATAAATTGGTAAATGTAAACTGACAAAGTAGTTGAAAACTGTATTATTCCAGGATCTACGGAATTTTACTGACCATCTGCAAATAATACTCAGCATTCGGGATTGATCTGCAGCATGCAAACTGCGCCAGAACCGAAGAATTTCAATCTTTTGTTTTGTAAATGAGGATGTCCAGCCCATTTCACCACGGACAGCCAAATTTGGAGTCTTTCTACCGACTGCTAAGAAAAATCTACACGCTCGGTTTTGGACAGCATTTATACAGCTAAATTCCTTAGTTCCCCAAATTGCCGATCCATAAGATAAGATAGGCTGGACCAAGTTATTGTACAAAGTTGTAAAAATGTTATAAGCTAAACCACCAACTGCTTTGAATTTACAAATTATAACACCAAGTGCCCTATTTGCAGATTTAGCTATTTCTTTAACTGTAAAATTCAAATCAAGATGTTCCTGTAGCCAGACACCTAGGTATTTATAAGTGTGAGTACTTTCAACCTGGTCAGACCCAATTGTAAACACAAAATCGGACATTTTAATGTAACTGGGACGATAGTGCACAACTTTAGTTTTCTTGATGTTGACAAGTAAGCGCCAACGTGCGCACCAGTTTGCTACACAGTCTAACATCCGCTGTAAAGAGTGTTCGTCAGGTGCTACGAGAGCAACATCGTCAGCATACATTAGGATACTCAGCATGTCAGTGTCCAGGTGGATACCACAGTGTAAGCTATTAATTTCAGCAGCTAAATCATTTATGAATACAGAGAACAAAGTTGGTGATAAAACACACCCTTGGCGTACACCTGAGTCAACTGGAAAGCGGTCTGTGTGGTGATCATTTACTCTAACACATGACCAAGTATCGTCATACATTGCCTGGACTGCTTGAAGAAAATTACCGTTAGGTTTACTAAACCTAGGGAATACACTCATATCATGGCGTGAAGTACAGATGTAAAAACAACATACTTTGTTCAAAGGGTAACCGATAATACACTGACTTGTTGTTCATTGTTATCTAACTCAATGTATGTTTTTAAGAACCGAGGACATTATAAAAATAGTTGTCACGTGGGCTTTCTCAGCTAACTTGGCACCTATGTGAAACAATTGAAACAAACTAAGTGATCAGTTAAGAAACAAACACGGGTTATAATATTCGATACATTTAAATAACGTTTAAAAACGATATATTTAAATATTTGAATATATTTCATATATATTCCAAATATTGTTTCCAAATAATTATTATTAAAGTATTTGATCCTCACATAGACATTTGACATCGAATAAGTATTTTTGTACAGCTGCAGACGCAATGGATATTGTTCCTTTATGTTGATATTCCCGGATACATTATAACTTTGGTAGGTTGTAATAATTATATTTGCATTTTGTTTTCATTCATTCGCTGCAGCTTTGAACAGAATCATTCTTGTTCCTTTCCGTTTGGTTGGGAAGTTTTTCGATGCGCGATAGACGTTGTTTTCACAAGTATTTTCTTTTGTAAGCGTGTATATGTTACAGTCAATGTGTAAAATATGATTCACTCAGGCAATTTATTAAATATCTAAATATTTCAGTCATTTTACAAATTGACTGAATAATCCATTCATTTATTTAACCGACTGACTAAAAATGATAAAGACGATCAAAAGAGCTTAAACACATCACAATATATTTATTATGCTAAGAAAAGAAGCCCAACAATACAGAACTGTACTTGGTGATGATATTAAACATAAACAAATATTTGGAATTCGTTATCATATTAATAAAGATGGACATATTTTTCAGTTAATTTGTAAAATAAACTGAATATTTAGGCGTTTAATAAATTTCCTTAGTGAAATATGTTTACATTTTGAATGTTAACATATACACACGGTAAAATAAGCAATGTTCAGATGAAATATTTACTTTGTGTTGCAAGTCAAAATAGTGTACACAAAGATCGCACAATTACCAAGCAAGTGACTTACCAAAACTGCATCACCATTACCGATGCTCCCCACAAATATACCTACATTTCCAAAACTGTATTTCATTTTTGTTGATCAATGTGACCATACGTCCTTCTACTTTCAATAAAAATGCGCTTACGAATGGCGAGCACAGGTCGCGAACAAGTCTAGATTTCTGCTATATCATCCGGGTACTCACTGGGAAAATACAGTAATGCACAGGTAACAACTACTCCCGCGGAATTGCTTTAGATCAGTGCTCCTTTGTACGTTGAAATACTATATGTTGTGAATGCCAAAATGATGTATAAAGGATCAAGAAGAAGATACATTGACCGTAGCGCTGGGAGTTTATTCAACAGAACCGTGAAAATAACACTGCTGTATATCTTACTATTTATTTTAGATGACGCAGTCAAAGCTCACTTCTCCTGGCGGCCATTATCGAACGGCCAGCTAAAACACAACCCCGCGCTTACGTCTACAGGCCTCTTCCTGTAGTACGGTAATTAGTATTCTCTCCCTCAAGTGTATCCTCAATGATATAACCCACCCTCATTAATTACATGCTGCTCTTTTCCAGCCTCACGGCTATGGAGCTGAGATAAAGAGTCCAAGTCATCATAAAGTAATTAGGGTCCAATAAAAACAATGCACCGCCAAACCTCATACATATTATCACTGAAAGTCGTACTACAGACGTTTAATGTCAAATCACAATAAAAGCATTTCAATTGCAATAACATGTTCCAGGACCATGTATTCTCTTAACACCATCGGATTTAGAAGCAATGGTCGTATAAAACAAGACAGATCTATTTAAACACAACAGTATTCATGTTATTCCAACAAAATCACATAAAGAAAGGAGACATTAGCAAATACATGTGTATTATCATTTTTCGTCAGGATAACAAAATTTTCTCTCCTTGTTACCACCTCCAGGTTCAGCTTAAGACGGGTCCTCCTTTGGTCAAAAGTTTGTTCCACCTCTAATGAGTGTGTCACGCGTTGCACACGAGTGGCGGACGGGGTGCACACCCGTGTGCAACGCGTTGCACACGGGTATCACACGCGTGACCAACCCGATGCACACTGGTTGCGTAACGCGTTGCCCATGCGTGTAAGGGGAATGAACTTCTAGGCAGTAGTGTACATGACTTTAACGCCATGAGAGCTATTCTCCAAAGTATTAGTTTCAGAACTAAAACATTTGGTGTTTCGGATGCATTCTTACATGGTCGACCCTCATGAAAAATATTGGCGCAATTGCATAAAAAATCATGACTTGAGGCCGAACTATAAATACATCAGCGATTCGATTATTTTCACATGCATGACTTTTACGCCATGAGAGCTATTCTCCAAAGTATTAGTTACAGAACTAAAACATTTGGTGTGTGGATGCATGCTTACATGGTCGACCCTCATGAAAAATATTGGCGCAATTGCATAAAAAATCATGACTTGAGGCCGAACTATAAATACATCAGCGATTCGATTTTTTTCACATACATGACTTTTACGCCATGAGAGCTATTTTCAAAAGCATTAGTTTCAGAACTAAAACATTTGGTGTGTGGATGCATTTTTACATGGTCGACCCTCATGAAAAATATTGGCGCAATTGCATAAAAAATCTTGACTTGAGGCCGAACTATAAATACATCAGCGATTCGAATTTTTTCACATACATGACTTTAACGCCATGAGAGCTATTCTCCAAAGTATTAGTTTCAGAACTAAAACATTTGGTGTTTCGGATGCATTCTTACATGGTCGACCCTCATGAAAAATATTGGCGCAATTGCATAAAAAATCATGACTTGAGGCCGAACTATAAATACATCAGCGATTCGAATTTTTTCACATGCATGACTTTAACGCCATGAGAGCTATTCTCCAAAGTATTAGTTTCAGAACTTAAACATTTGGTGTTTCGGATGCATTCTTACATGGTCGACCCTCATGAAAAATATTGGCGCAATTGCATAAAAAATCATGACTTGAGGCCGAACTATAAATACATCAGCGATTCGATTTTTTTCACATGCATGACTTTTACGCCATGAGAGCTATTCTCCAAAGTATTAGTTTCAGAACTTAAACATTTGGTGTGTGGATGCATTCTTACATGGTCGACCCTCATGAAAACTATTGGCGCAATTGCATAAAAAATCATGACTTGAGGCCGAACTATAAATACATCAGCGATTCGAACTTTTTCACATGCATGACTTTTACGCCATGAGAGCTATTCTCCAAAGTATTAGTTTCAGTACTAAAACATTAGGTGTTTCGGATGCATTCTTACATGGTCGACCCTCATGAAAAATATTGGCGCAATTGCATAAAAAATCATGACTTGAGGCCGAACTATAAATACATCAGCGATTCGAACTTTTTCACATGCATGACTTTTACGCCATGAGAGCTATTCTCCAAAGTATTAGTTTCAGAACTAAAACATTTGGTGTTTCGGATGCATTCTTACATGGTCGACCCTCATGAAAATTATTGGCGCAATTGCATGAAGAATCATGACTTGAGGCCGAACTATAAATACATCAGCGATTCGAATTTGTTCACATACATGACTTTTACGCCATGAGAGCTATTCTCCAAAGTATTAGTTTCAGAACTAAAACACTTGGTGTGTGGATGCATTCTTACATGGTCGACCCTCATGAAAAATATTGGCGCAATTGCATAAAAAATCATGACTTGAGGCCGAACTATAAATACATCAGCGATTCGATTTTTTTCACATGCATGACTTTTACGCCATGAGAGCTATTTTCAAAAGCATTAGTTTCAGAACTAAAACATTTAGTGTGTGGATGCATTCTTACATGGTCGACCCTCATGGAAAATATTGGCGCAATTGCATAAAAAATCATGACTTGAGGCCGAACTATAAATACATCAGCGATTCGATTTTTTTCACATACATGACTTTTACGCCATGAGAGCTATTCTCCAAAGTATTAGTTTCAGAAATAAAACATTTGGTGTTTCGGATGCATTCTTACATGGTCGACCCTCATGAAAAATATTGGCGCAATTGCATAAAAAATCATGACTTGAGGCCGAACTATAAATACATCAGCGATTCGAACTTTTTAACATACATGACTTTTACGCCATGAGAGCTATTCTCCAAAGTATTAGTTTCAGAACTAAAACACTTGGTGTGTGGATGCATTCTTACATGGTCGACCCTCATGAAAAATATTGGCGCAATTGCATAAAAAATCATGACTTGAGGCCGAACTATAAATACATCAGCGATTCGAACTTTTTCACATACATGACTTTTACGCCATGAGAGCTATTCTCCAAAGTATTAGTTTCAGAACTAAAACATTTGGTGTGTGGATGCATTCTTACATGGTCGACCCTCATGGAAAATATTGGCGCAATTGCATAAAAAATCATGACTTGAGGCCAAACTATAAATACATCAGCGATTCGATTTTTTTCACATGCATGACTTTTACGCCATGCGAGCTATTTTCAAAAGCATTAGTTTCAGAACTAAAACATTTGGTGTGTGGATGCATTCTTACATGGTCGACCCTCATGAAAAATATTGGCGCAATTGCATAAAAAATCATGACTTGAGGCCGAACTATAAATACATCAGCGATTCGAATTTTTTCACATACATGACTTTAACGCCATGAGAGCTATTCTCCAAAGTATTAGTTTCAGAACTAAAACATTTGGTGTTTCGGATGCATTCTTACATGGTCGACCCTCATGAAAAATATTGGCGCAATTGCATAAAAAATCATGACTTGAGGCCGAACTATAAATACATCAGCGATTCGATTTTTTTCACATACATGACTTTTACGCCATGAGAGCTATTCTCCAAAGTATTAGTTACAGAACTAAAACATTTGGTGTGTGGATGCATGCTTACATGGTCGACCCTCATGAAAAATATTGGCGCAATTGCATAAAAAATCATGACTTGAGGCCGAACTATAAATACATCAGCGATTCGATTTTTTTCACATACATGACTTTTACGCCATGAGAGCTATTTTCAAAAGCATTAGTTTCAGAACTAAAACATTTGGTGTGTGGATGCATTTTTACATGGTCGACCCTCATGAAAAATATTGGCGCAATTGCATAAAAAATCATGACTTGAGGCCGAACTATAAATACATCAGCGATTCGAATTTGTTCACATACATGACTTTAACGCCATGAGAGCTATTCTCCAAAGTATTAGTTTCAGAACTAAAACATTTGGTGTTTCGGATGCATTCTTACATGGTCGACCCTCATGAAAAATATTGGCGCAATTGCATAAAAAATCATGACTTGAGGCCGAACTATAAATACATCAGCGATTCGATTTTTTTCACATGCATGACTTTTACGCCATGAGAGCTATTCTCCAAAGTATTAGTTACAGAACTAAAACATTTGGTGTGTGGATGCATGCTTACATGGTCGACCCTCATGAAAAATATTGGCGCAATTGCATAAAAAATCATGACTTGAGGCCGAACTATAAATACATCAGCGATTCGATTTTTTTCACATACATGACTTTTACGCCATGAGAGCTATTTTCAAAAGCATTAGTTTCAGAACTAAAACATTTGGTGTGTGGATGCATTTTTACATGGTCGACCCTCATGAAAAATATTGGCGCAATTGCATAAAAAATCATGACTTGAGGCCGAACTATAAATACATCAGCGATTCGAATTTGTTCACATACATGACTTTAACGCCATGAGAGCTATTCTCCAAAGTATTAGTTTCAGAACTTAAACATTTGGTGTGTGGATGCATTCTTACATGGTCGACCCTCATGAAAACTATTGGCGCAATTGCATAAAAAATCATGACTTGAGGCCGAACTATAAATACATCAGCGATTCGAACTTTTTCACATGCATGACTTTTACGCCATGAGAGCTATTCTCCAAAGTATTAGTTTCAGTACTAAAACATTAGGTGTTTCGGATGCATTCTTACATTGTCGACCCTCATGAAAAACATTGGCGCAATTGCATAAAAAATCATGACTTGAGGCCGAACTATAAATACATGAGCGATTCGAACTTTTACACATGCATGACTTTTACGCCATGAGAGCTATTCTCCAAAGTATTAGTTTCAGAACTAAAACATTTGGTGTTTCGGATGCATTCTTACATGGTCGACCCTCATGAAAATTATTGGCGCAATTGCATAAAAAATCATGACTTGAGGCCGAACTATAAATACATCAGCGATTCGAATTTGTTCACATACATGACTTTTACGCCATGAGAGCTATTCTCCAAAGTATTAGTTACAGAACTAAAACCTTTGGTGTGTGGATGCATTCTTACATGGTCGACCCTCATGAAAAATATTGGCGCAATTGCATAAAAAATCATGACTTGAGGCCGAACTATAAATACATCAGCGATTCGATTTTTTTCACATGCATGACTTTTACGCCATGAGAGCTATTTTCAAAAGCATTAGTTTAAGAACTAAAACATTTAGTGTGTGGATGCATTCTTACATGGTCGACCCTCATGGAAAATATTGGCGCAATTGCATCAAAAATCATGACTTGAGGCCGAACTATAAATACATCAGCGATTCGATTTTTTTCACATACATGACTTTTACGCCATGAGAGCTATTCTCCAAAGTATTAGTTTCAGAAATAAAACATTTGGTGTTTCGGATGCATTCTTACATGGTCGACCCTCATGAAAAATATTGGCGCAATTGCATAAAAAATCATGACTTGAGGCCGAACTATAAATACATCAGCGATTCGAACTTTTTCACATACATGACTTTTACGCCATGAGAGCTATTCTCCAAAGTATTAGTTTCAGAACTAAAACCTTTGGTGTGTGGATGCATTCTTACATGGTCGACCCTCATGAAAAAATATTGGCGCAATTGCATAAAAAATCATGACTTGAGGCCGAACTATAAATACATCAGCGATTCGATTTTTTTCACATGCATGACTTTTACGCCATGAGAGCTATTTTCAAAAGCATTAGTTTCAGAACTAAAACATTTGGTGTGTGGATGCATTCTTACATGGTCGACCCTCATGAAAAAATATTGGCGCAATTGCATAAAAAATCATGACTTGAGGCCGAACGATAAATACATCAGCGATTCGAATTTGTTCACATACATGACCTTTACGCCATGAGAGCTATTCTCCAAAGTATTAGTTTCAGAACTAAAACATTTGGTGTTTCGGATGCATTCTTACATGGTCGACCCTCATGAAAAATATTGGCGCAATTGCATAAAAAATCATGACTTGAGGCCGAACTATAAATACATCAGCGATTCGAACTTTTTCACATGCATGACTTTTACGCCATGAGAGCTATTCTCCAAAGTATTAGTTTCAGTACTAAAACATTAGGTGTTTCGGATGCATTCTTACATGGTCGACCCTCATGAAAAATATTGGCGCAATTGCATAAAAAATCATGACTTGAGGCCGAACTATAAATACATCAGCGATTCGAACTTTTTCACATGCATGACTTTTACGCCATGAGAGCTATTCTCCAAAGTATTAGTTTCAGAACTAAAACATTTGGTGTTTCGGATGCATTCTTACATGGTCGACCCTCATGAAAATTATTGGCGCAATTGCATGAAGAATCATGACTTGAGGCCGAACTATAAATACATCAGCGATTCGAATTTGTTCACATACATGACTTTTACGCCATGAGAGCTATTCTCCAAAGTATTAGTTTCAGAACTAAAACCTTTGGTGTGTGGATGCATTCTTACATGGTCGACCCTCATGAAAAATATTGGCGCAATTGCATAAAAAATCATGACTTGAGGCCGAACTATAAATACATCAGCGATTCGATTTTTTTCACATACATGACTTTAAGGCCATGAGAGCTATTTTCAAAAGCATTAGTTTCAGAACTAAAACATTTGGTGTGTGGATGCATTTTTACATGGTCGACCCTCATGAAAAATATTGGCGCAATTGCATAAAAAATCATGACTTGAGGCCGAACTATAAATACATCAGCGATTCGATTTTTTTCACATACATGACTTTAACGCCATGAGAGCTATTCTCCAAAGTATTAGTTTCAGAACTTAAACATTTGGTGTGTGGATGCATTCTTACATGGTCGACCCTCATGAAAACTAATGGCGCAATTGCATAAAAAATCATGACTTGAGGCCGAACTATAAATACATCAGCGATTCGAACTTTTTCACATGCATGACTTTTACGCCATGAGAGCTATTCTCCAAAGTATTAGTTTCAGTACTAAAACATTAGGTGTTTCGGATGCATTCTTACATGGTCGACCCTCATGAAAAATATTGGCGCAATTGCATAAAAAATCATGACTTGAGGCCGAACTATAAATACATCAGCGATTCGAACTTTTACACATGCATGACTTTTACGCCATGAGAGCTATTCTCCAAAGTATTAGTTTCAGAACTAAAACATTTGGTGTTTCGGATGCATTCTTACATGGTCGACCCTCATGAAAAATATTGGCGCAATTGCATAAAAAATCATGACTTGAGGCCGAACTATAAATACATCAGCGATTCGATTTTTTTCACATACATGACTTTAACGCCATGAGAGCTATTCTCCAAAGTATTAGTTTCAGAAATAAAACATTTGGTGTTTCGGATGCATTCTTACATGGTCGACCCTCATGAAAAATATTGGCGCAATTGCATAAAAAATCATGACTTGAGGCCGAACTATAAATACATCAGCGATTCGAACTTTTTCACATGCATGACTTTTACGCCATGAGAGCTATTCTCCAAAGTATTAGTTTCAGAACTAAAACATTTGGTGTTTCGGATGCATTCTTACATGGTCGACCCTCATGAAAATTATTGGCGCAATTGCATAAAAAATCATGACTTGAGGCCGAACTATAAATACATCAGCGATTCGAATTTGTTCACATACATGACTTTTACGCCATGAGAGCTATTCTCCAAAGTATTAGTTTCAGAACTAAAACATTTGGTGTTTCGGATGCATTCTTACATTGTCGACCCTCATGAAAAATATTGGCGCAATTGCATAAAAAATCATGACTTGAGGCCGAACTATAAATACATCAGCGATTCGATTTTTTTCACATGCATGACTTTTACGCCATGAGAGCTATTTTCAAAAGCATTAGTTTCAGAACTAAAACATTTAGTGTGTGGATGCATTCTTACATGGTCGACCCTCATGGAAAATATTGGCGCAATTGCATAAAAAATCATGACTTGAGGCCGAACTATAAATACATCAGCGATTCGATTTTTTTCACATACATGACTTTTACGCCATGAGAGCTATTCTCCAAAGTATTAGTTTCAGAAATAAAACATTTGGTGTTTCGGATGCATTCTTACATGGTCGACCCTCATGAAAAATATTGGCGCAATTGCATAAAAAATCATGACTTGAGGCCGAACTATAAATACATCAGCGATTCGATTTTTTTCACATGCATGACTTTTACGCCATGAGAGCTATTCTCCAAAGTATTAGTTACAGAACTAAAACATTTGGTGTGTGGATGCATTCTTACATGGTCGACCCTCATGAAAAATATTGGCGCAATTGCATCAAAAATCATGACTTGAGGCCGAACTATAAATACATCAGCGATTCGATTTTTTTCACATACATGACTTTTACGCCATGAGAGCTATTTTCAAAAGCATTAGTTTCAGAACTAAAACATTTGGTGTGTGGATGCATTTTTACATGGTCGACCCTCATGAAAAATATTGGCGCAATTGCATAAAAAATCATGACTTGAGGCCGAACTATAAATACATCAGCGATTCGATTTTTTTCACATACATGACTTTAACGCCATGAGAGCTATTCTCCAAAGTATTAGTTTCAGAACTTAAACATTTGGTGTGTGGATGCATTCTTACATGGTCGACCCTCATGAAAACTATTGGCGCAATTGCATAAAAAATCATGACTTGAGGCCGAACTATAAATACATCAGCGATTCGAACTTTTTCACATGCATGACTTTTACGCCATGAGAGCTATTCTCCAAAGTATTAGTTTCAGTACTAAAACATTAGGTGTTTCGGATGCATTCTTACATGGTCGACCCTCATGAAAAATATTGGCGCAATTGCATAAAAAATCATGACTTGAGGCCGAACTATAAATACATCAGCGATTCGAACTTTTTCACATGCATGACTTTTACGCCATGAGAGCTATTCTCCAAAGTATTAGTTTCAGAACTAAAACATTTGGTGTTTCGGATGCATTCTTACATGGTCGACCCTCATGAAAATTATTGGCGCAATTGCATGAAGAATCATGACTTGAGGCCGAACTATAAATACATCAGCGATTCGAATTTGTTCACATACATGACTTTTACGCCATGAGAGCTATTCTCCAAAGTATTAGTTTCAGAACATAAACATTTGGTGTGTGGATGCATTCTTACATGGTCGACCCTCATGAAAAATATTGGCGCAATTGCATAAAAAATCATGACTCGAGGCCGAACTATAAATACATCAGCGATTCGATTTTTTTCACATGCATGACTTTTACGCCATGAGAGCTATTTTCAAAAGCATTAGTTTCAGAACTAAAACATTTAGTGTGTGGATGCATTCTTACATGGTCGACCCTCATGGAAAATATTGGCGCAATTGCATAAAAAATCATGACTTGAGGCCGAACTATAAATACATCAGCGATTCGATTTTTTTCACATACATGACTTTTACGCCATGAGAGCTATTCTCCAAAGTATTAGTTTCAGAACTAAAACCTTTGGTGTGTGGATGCATTCTTACATGGTCGACCCTCATGAAAAATATTGGCGCAATTGCATAAAAAATCATGACTTGAGGCCGAACTATAAATACATCAGCGATTCGAACTTTTTCACATACATGACTTTTACGCCATGAGAGCTATTCTCCAAAGTATTAGTTTCAGAACTAAAACATTTGGTGTGTGGATGCATTCTTACATGGTCGACCCTCATGGAAAATATTGGCGCAATTGCATAAAAAATCATGACTTGAGGCCGAACTATAAATACATCAGCGATTCGAACTTTTTCACATGCATGACTTTTACGCCATGAGAGCTATTCTCCAAAGTATTAGTTTCAGAACTAAAACATTAGGTGTTTCGGATGCATTCTTACATGGTCGACCCTCATGAAAATTATTGGCGCAATTGCATAAAAAATCATGACTTGAGGCCGAACTATAAATACATCAGCGATTCGAATTTGTTCACATACATGACTTTTACGCCATGAGAGCTATTCTCCAAAGTATTAGTTTCAGAACTAAAACATTTGGTGTTTCGGATGCATTCTTACATTGTCGACCCTCATGAAAAATATTGGCGCAATTGCATAAAAAATCATGACTTGAGGCCGAACTATAAATACATCAGCGATTCGATTTTTTTCACATGCATGACTTTTACGCCATGAGAGCTATTTTCAAAAGCATTAGTTTCAGAACTAAAACATTTAGTGTGTGGATGCATTCTTACATGGTCGACCCTCATGGAAAATATTGGCGCAATTGCATAAAAAATCATGACTTGAGGCCGAACTATAAATACATCAGCGATTCGATTTTTTTCACATACATGACTTTTACGCCATGAGAGCTATTCTCCAAAGTATTAGTTTCAGAAATAAAACATTTGGTGTTTCGGATGCATTCTTACATGGTCGACCCTCATGAAAAATATTGGCGCAATTGCATGAAGAATCATGACTTGAGGCCGAACTATAAATACATCAGCGATTCGAACTTTTTCACATACATGACTTTTACGCCATGAGAGCTATTCTCCAAAGTATTAGTTTCAGAACTAAAACATTTGGTGTGTGGATGCATTCTTACATGGTCGACCCTCATGAAAACTATTGGCGCAATTGCATAAAAAATCATGACTTGAGGCCGAACTATAAATACATCAGCGATTCGAACTTTTTCACATACATGACTTTTACGCCATGAGAGCTATTCTCCAAAGTATTAGTTTCAGAACTAAAACCTTTGGTGTGTGGATGCATTCTTACATGGTCGACCCTCATGGAAAATATTGGCGCAATTGCATAAAAAATCATGACTTGAGGCCGAACTATAAATACATCAGCGATTCGATTTTTTTCATATGCATGACTTTTACGCCAAGCGAACTATTTTCAAAAGCATTAGTTTCAGAACTAAAACCTTTGGTGTGTGGATGCATTCTTACATGGTCGACCCTCATGAAAAATATTGGCGCAATTGCATAAAAAATCATGACTTGAGGCCGAACTATAAATACATCAGCGATTCGAATTTTTTCACATACATGACTTTAACGCCATGAGAGCTATTCTCCAAAGTATTAGTTTCAGAACTAAAACATTTGGTGTTTCGGATGCATTCTTACATGGTCGACCCTCATGAAAAATATTGGCGCAATTGCATAAAAAATCATGACTTGAGGCCGAACTATAAATACATCAGCGATTCGATTTTTTCACATGCATGACTTTTACGCCATGAGAGCTATTCTCCAAAGTATTAGTTACAGAACTAAAACATTTGGTGTGTGGATGCATGCTTACATGGTCGACCCTCATGAAAAATATTGGCGCAATTGCATCAAAAATCATGACTTGAGGCCGAACTATAAATACATCAGCGATTCGATTTTTTTCACATACATGACTTTTACGCCATGAGAGCTATTTTCAAAAGCATTAGTTTCAGAACTAAAACCTTTGGTGTGTGGATGCATTTTTACATGGTCGACCCTCATGAAAAATATTGGCGCAATTGCATAAAAAATCATGACTTGAGGCCGAACTATAAATACATCAGCGATTCGATTTTTTTCACATACATGACTTTAACGCCATGAGAGCTATTCTCCAAAGTATTAGTTTCAGAACTTAAACATTTGGTGTGTGGATGCATTCTTACATGGTCGACCCTCATGAAAACTATTGGCGCAATTGCATAAAAAATCATGACTTGAGGCCGAACTATAAATACATCAGCGATTCGAACTTTTTCACATGCATGACTTTTACGCCATGAGAGCTATTCTCCAAAGTATTAGTTTCAGTACTAAAACATTAGGTGTTTCGGATGCATTCTTACATGGTCGACCCTCATGAAAAATATTGGCGCAATTGCATAAAAAATCATGACTTGAGGCCGAACTATAAATACATCAGCGATTCGATTTTGTTCACATACATGACTTTTACGCCATGAGAGCTATTCTCCAAAGTATTAGTTTCAGAACTTAAACATTTGGTGTGTGGATGCATTCTTACATGGTCGACCCTCATGAAAAATATTGGCGCAATTGCATAAAAAATCATGACTCGAGGCCGAACTATAAATACATCAGCGATTCGATTTTTTTCACATGCATGACTTTTACGCCATGAGAGCTATTTTCAAAAGCATTAGTTTCAGAACTAAAACATTTAGTGTGTGGATGCATTCTTACATGGTCGACCCTCATGGAAAATATTGGCGCAATTGCATAAAAAATCATGACTTGAGGCCGAACTATAAATACATCAGCGATTCGATTTTTTTCACATACATGACTTTTACGCCATGAGAGCTATTCTCCAAAGTATTAGTTTCAGAACTAAAACCTTTGGTGTGTGGATGCATTCTTACATGGTCGACCCTCATGAAAAATATTGGCGCAATTGCATAAAAAATCATGACTTGAGGCCGAACTATAAATACATCAGCGATTCGAATTTTTTCACATACATGACTTTAACGCCATGAGAGCTATTCTCCAAAGTATTAGTTTCAGAACTAAAACATTTGGTGTTTCGGATGCATTCTTACATGGTCGACCCTCATGAAAAATATTGGCGCAATTGCATAAAAAATCATGACTTGAGGCCGAACTATAAATACATCAGCGATTCGATTTTTTTCACATGCATGACTTTTACGCCATGAGAGCTATTCTCCAAAGTATTAGTTTCAGAACTAAAACATTTGGTGTTTCGGATGCATTCTTACATGGTCGACCCTCATGAAAAATATTGGCGCAATTGCATAAAAAATCATGACTTGAGGCCGAACTATAAATACATCAGCGATTCGAATTTTTTCACATACATGACTTTAACGCCATGAGAGCTATTCTCCAAAGTATTAGTTTCAGAACTAAAACATTTGGTGTTTCGGATGCATTCTTACATGGTCGACCCTCATGAAAAATATTGGCGCAATTGCATAAAAAATCATGACTTGAGGCCGAACTATAAATACATCAGCGATTCGATTTTTTTCACATGCATGACTTTTACGCCATGAGAGCTATTCTCCAAAGTATTAGTTACGGAACTAAAACATTTGGTGTGTGGATGCATGCTTACATGGTCGACCCTCATGAAAAATATTGGCGCAATTGCATCAAAAATCATGACTTGAGGCCGAACTATAAATACATCAGCGATTCGATTTTTTTCACATACATGACTTTTACGCCATGAGAGCTATTTTCAAAAGCATTAGTTTCAGAACTAAAACATTTGGTGTGTGGATGCATTTTTACATGGTCGACCCTCATGAAAAATATTGGCGCAATTGCATAAAAAATCATGACTTGAGGCCGAACTATAAATACATCAGCGATTCGATTTTTTTCACATACATGACTTTAACGCCATGAGAGCTATTCTCCAAAGTATTAGTTTCAGAACTTAAACATTTGGTGTGTGGATGCATTCTTACATGGTCGACCCTCATGAAAACTATTGGCGCAATTGCATAAAAAATCATGACTTGAGGCCGAACTATAAATACATCAGCGATTCGAACTTTTTCACATGCATGACTTTTACGCCATGAGAGCTATTCTCCAAAGTATTAGTTTCAGTACTAAAACATTAGGTGTTTCGGATGCATTCTTACATGGTCGACCCTCATGAAAAATATTGGCGCAATTGCATAAAAAATCATGACTTGAGGCCGAACTATAAATACATCAGCGATTCGATTTTGTTCACATACATGACTTTTACGCCATGAGAGCTATTCTCCAAAGTATTAGTTTCAGAACTTAAACATTTGGTGTGTGGATGCATTCTTACATGGTCGACCCTCATGAAAAATATTGGCGCAATTGCATAAAAAATCATGACTCGAGGCCGAACTATAAATACATCAGCGATTCGATTTTTTTCACATGCATGACTTTTACGCCATGAGAGCTATTTTCAAAAGCATTAGTTTCAGAACTAAAACATTTAGTGTGTGGATGCATTCTTACATGGTCGACCCTCATGGAAAATATTGGCGCAATTGCATAAAAAATCATGACTTGAGGCCGAACTATAAATACATCAGCGATTCGATTTTTTTCACATACATGACTTTTACGCCATGAGAGCTATTCTCCAAAGTATTAGTTTCAGAACTAAAACATTTGGTGTGTGGATGCATTCTTACATGGTCGACCCTCATGAAAAATATTGGCGCAATTGCATAAAAAATCATGACTTGAGGCCGAACTATAAATACATCAGCGATTCGAACTTTTTCATATACATGACTTTTACGCCATGAGAGCTATTCTCCAAAGTATTAGTTTCAGAACTAAAACCTTTGGTGTGTGGATGCATTCTTACATGGTCGACCCTCATGGAAAATATTGGCGCAATTGCATAAAAAATCATGACTTGAGGCCGAACTATAAATACATCAGCGATTCGATTTTTTTCACATGCATGACTTTTACGCCATGCGAGCTATTTTCAAAAGCATTAGTTTCAGAACTAAAACATTTGGTGTGTGGATGCATTCTTACATGGTCGACCCTCATGAAAAATATTGGCGCAATTGCATAAAAAATCATGACTTGAGGCCGAACTATAAATACATCAGCGATTCGAATTTTTTCACATACATGACTTTAACGCCATGAGAGCTATTCTCCAAAGTATTAGTTTCAGAACTAAAACATTTGGTGTTTCGGATGCATTCTTACATGGTCGACCCTCATGAAAAATATTGGCGCAATTGCATAAAAAATCATGACTTGAGGCCGAACTATAAATACATCAGCGATTCGATTTTTTTCACATACATGACTTTAAGGCCATGCGAGCTATTTTCAAAAGCATTAGTTTCAGAACTAAAACATTTGGTGTGTGGATGCATTTTTACATGGTCGACCCTCATGAAAAATATTGGCGCAATTGCATAAAAAATCATGACTTGAGGCCGAACTATAAATACATCAGCGATTCGATTTTTTTCACATACATGACTTTAACGCCATGAGAGCTATTCTCCAAAGTATTAGTTTCAGAACTTAAACATTTGGTGTGTGGATGCATTCTTACATGGTCGACCCTCATGAAAACTATTGGCGCAATTGCATAAAAAATCATGACTTGAGGCCGAACTATAAATACATCAGCGATTCGAACTTTTTCACATGCATGACTTTTACGCCATGAGAGCTATTCTCCAAAGTATTAGTTTCAGTACTAAAACATTAGGTGTTTCGGATGCATTCTTACATGGTCGACCCTCATGAAAAATATTGGCGCAATTGCATAAAAAATCATGACTTGAGGCCGAACTATAAATACATCAGCGATTCGAACTTTTACACATGCATGACTTTTACGCCATGAGAGCTATTCTCCAAAGTATTAGTTTCAGAACTAAAACATTTGGTGTTTCGGATGCATTCTTACATGGTCGACCCTCATGAAAATTATTGGCGCAATTGCATAAAAAATCATGACTTGAGGCCGAACTATAAATACATCAGCGATTCGAATTTGTTCACATACATGACTTTTACGCCATGAGAGCTATTCTCCAAAGTATTAGTTTCAGAACTAAAACCTTTGGTGTGTGGATGCATTCTTACATGGTCGACCCTCATGAAAAATATTGGCGCAATTGCATAAAAAATCATGACTTGAGGCCGAACTATAAATACATCAGCGATTCGATTTTTTTCACATGCATGACTTTTACGCCATGAGAGCTATTTTCAAAAGCATTAGTTTAAGAACTAAAACATTTAGTGTGTGGATGCATTCTTACATGGTCGACCCTCATGGAAAATATTGGCGCAATTGCATCAAAAATCATGACTTGAGGCCGAACTATAAATACATCAGCGATTCGATTTTTTTCACATACATGACTTTTACGCCATGAGAGCTATTCTCCAAAGTATTAGTTTCAGAAATAAAACATTTGGTGTTTCGGATGCATTCTTACATGGTCGACCCTCATGAAAAATATTGGCGCAATTGCATAAAAAATCATGACTTGAGGCCGAACTATAAATACATCAGCGATTCGAACTTTTTCACATACATGACTTTTACGCCATGAGAGCTATTCTCCAAAGTATTAGTTTCAGAACTAAAACATTTGGTGTGTGGATGCATTCTTACATGGTCGACCCTCATGAAAAAATATTGGCGCAATTGCATAAAAAATCATGACTTGAGGCCGAACTATAAATACATCAGCGATTCGATTTTTTTCACATGCATGACTTTTACGCCATGAGAGCTATTTTCAAAAGCATTAGTTTCAGAACTAAAACATTTGGTGTGTGGATGCATTCTTACATGGTCGACCCTCATGAAAAAATATTGGCGCAATTGCATAAAAAATCATGACTTGAGGCCGAACTATAAATACATCAGCGATTCGAATTTGTTCACATACATGACTTTTACGCCATGAGAGCTATTCTCCAAAGTATTAGTTTCAGAACTAAAACATTTGGTGTTTCGGATGCATTCTTACATGGTCGACCCTCATGAAAAATATTGGCGCAATTGCATAAAAAATCATGACTTGAGGCCGAACTATAAATACATCAGCGATTCGAATTTGTTCACATACATGACTTTTACGCCATGAGAGCTATTCTCCAAAGTATTAGTTACAGAACTAAAACATTTGGTGTGTGGATGCATGCTTACATGGTCGACCCTCATGAATAATATTGGCGCAATTGCATCAAAAATCATGACTTGAGGCCGAACTATAAATACATCAGCGATTCGATTTTTTTCACATACATGACTTTTACGCCATGAGAGCTATTTTCAAAAGCATTAGTTTCAGAACTAAAACATTTGGTGTGTGGATGCATTTTTACATGGTCGACCCTCATGAAAAATATTGGCGCAATTGCATAAAAAATCATGACTTGAGGCCGAACTATAAATACATCAGCGATTCGATTTTTTTCACATACATGACTTTAACGCCATGAGAGCTATTCTCGAAAGTATTAGTTTCAGAAATAAAACATTTGGTGTTTCGGATGCATTCTTACATGGTCGACCCTCATGAAAAAATATTGGCGCAATTGCATAAAAAATCATGACTTGAGGCCGAACTATAAATACATCAGCGATTCGAACTTTTTCACATGCATGACTTTTACGCCATGAGAGCTATTCTCCAAAGTATTAGTTTCAGAACTAAAACATTTGGTGTTTCGGATGCATTCTTACATGGTCGACCCTCATGAAAAATATTGGCGCAATTGCATAAAAAATCATGACTTGAGGCCGAACTATAAATACATCAGCGATTCGAACTTTTTCACATACATGACTTTTACGCCATGAGAGCTATTCTCCAAAGTATTAGTTTCAGAACTAAAACATTTGGTGTGTGGATGCATTCTTACATGGTCGACCCTCATGAAAAATATTGGCGCAATTGCATAAAAAATCATGACTTGAGGCCGAACTATAAATACATCAGCGATTCGAACTTTTTCACATACATGACTTTTACGCCATGAGAGCTATTCTCCAAAGTATTAGTTTCAGAACTAAAACATTTGGTGTGTGGATGCATTCTTACATGGTCGACCCTCATGGAAAATATTGGCGCAATTGCATAAAAAATCATGACTTGAGGCCGAACTATAAATACATCAGCGATTCGATTTTTTTCAGATGCATGACTTTTACGCCATGAGAGCTATTTTCAAAAGCATTAGTTTCAGAACTAAAACATTTGGTGTGTGGATGCATTCTTACATGGTCGACCCTCATGAAAAATATTGGCGCAATTGCATAAAAAATCATGACTTGAGGCCGAACTATAAATACATCAGCGATTCGAACTTTTTCACATACATGACTTTTACGCCATGAGAGCTATTCTCCAAAGTATTAGTTACAGAACTAAAACATTTGGTGTGTGGATGCATGCTTACATGGTCGACCCTCATGAAAAATATTGGCGCAATTGCATAAAAAATCATGACTTGAGGCCGAACTATAAATACATCAGCGATTCGATTTTTTTCACATACATGACTTTTACGCCATGAGAGCTATTTTCAAAAGCATTAGTTTCAGAACTAAAACATTTGGTGTGTGGATGCATTTTTACATGGTCGACCCTCATGAAAAATATTGGCGCAATTGCATAAAAAATCATGACTTGAGGCCGAACTATAAATACATCAGCGATTCGATTTTTTTCACATACATGACTTTAACGCCATGAGAGCTATTCTCCAAAGTATTAGTTTCAGAACTTAAACATTTGGTGTGTGGATGCATTCTTACATGGTCGACCCTCATGAAAACTATTGGCGCAATTGCATAAAAAATCATGACTTGAGGCCGAACTATAAATACATCAGCGATTCGAACTTTTTCACATGCATGACTTTTACGCCATGAGAGCTATTCTCCAAAGTATTAGTTTCAGTACTAAAACATTAGGTGTTTCGGATGCATTCTTACATGGTCGACCCTCATGAAAACTATTGGCGCAATTGCATAAAAAATCATGACTTGAGGCCGAACTATAAATACATCAGCGATTCGAACTTTTTCACATGCATGACTTTTACGCCATGAGAGCTATTCTCCAAAGTATTAGTTTCAGAACTAAAACATTTGGTGTTTCGGATGCATTCTTACATGGTCGACCCTCATGAAAATTATTGGCGCAATTGCATGAAGAATCATGACTTGAGGCCGAACTATAAATACATCAGCGATTCGAATTTGTTCACATACATGACTTTTACGCCATGAGAGCTATTCTCCAAAGTATTAGTTTCAGAACTAAAACATTTGGTGTGTGGATGCATTCTTACATGGTCGACCCTCATGAAAAATATTGGCGCAATTGCATAAAAAATCATGACTCGAGGCCGAACTATAAATACATCAGCGATTCGATTTTTTTCACATGCATGACTTTTACGCCATGAGAGCTATTTTCAAAAGCATTAGTTTCAGAACTAAAACATTTAGTGTGTGGATGCATTCTTACATGGTCGACCCTCATGGAAAATATTGGCGCAATTGCATAAAAAATCATGACTTGAGGCCGAACTATAAATACATCAGGGATTCGATTTTTTTCACATACATGACTTTTACGCCATGAGAGCTATTCTCCAAAGTATTAGTTTCAGAACTAAAACATTTGGTGTTTCGGATGCATTCTTACATGGTCGACCCTCATGAAAAATATTGGCGCAATTGCATAAAAAATCATGACTTGAGGCCGAACTATAAATACATCAGCGATTCGAACTTTTTCACATACATGACTTTTACGCCATGAGAGCTATTCTCCAAAGTATTAGTTTCAGAACTAAAACCTTTGGTGTGTGGATGCATTCTTACATGGTCGACCCTCATGACAAATATTGGCGCAATTGCATAAAAAATCATGACTTGAGGCCGAACTATAAATACATCAGCGATTCGAACTTTTTCACATACATGACTTTTACGCCATGAGAGCTATTCTCCAAAGTATTAGTTACAGAACTAAAACATTTGGTGTGTGGATGCATTCTTACATGGTCGACCCTCATGGAAAATATTGGCGCAATTGCATAAAAAATCATGACTTGAGGCCGAACTATAAATACATCAGCGATTCGAACTTTTTCACATGCATGACTTTTACGCCATGAGAGCTATTCTCCAAAGTATTAGCTTCAGTACTAAAACATTTGGTGTTTCGGATGCATTCTTACATGGTCGACCCTCATGAAAAATATTGGCGCAATTGCATAAAAAATCATGACTTGAGGCCGAACTATAAATACATCAGCGATTCGAACTTTTTCACATGCATGACTTTTACGCCATGAGAGCTATTCTCCAAAGTATTAGTTTCAGAACTAAAACATTTGGTGTTTCGGATGCATTCTTACATGGTCGACCCTCATGAAAACTATTGGCGCAATTGCATAAAAAATCATGACTTGAGGCCGAACTATAAATACATCAGCGATTCGAACTTTTTCACATGCATGACTTTTACGCCATGAGAGCTATTCTCCAAAGTATTAGTTACAGAACTAAAACATTTGGTGTGTGGATGCATGCTTACATGGTCGACCCTCATGAAAAATATTGGCGCAATTGCATAAAAAATCATGACTCGAGGCCGAACTATAAATACATCAGCGATTCGATTTTTTTCACATACATGACTTTTACGCCATGAGAGCTATTTTCAAAAGCATTAGTTTCAGAACTAAAACATTTGGTGTGTGGATGCATTTTTACATGGTCGACCCTCATGAAAAATATTGGCGCAATTGCATAAAAAATCATGACTTGAGGCCGAACTATAAATACATCAGCGATTCGATTTTTTTCACATACATGACTTTAACGCCATGAGAGCTATTCTCGAAAGTATTAGTTTCAGAAATAAAACATTTGGTGTTTCGGATGCATTCTTACATGGTCGACCCTCATGAAAAATATTGGCGCAATTGCATAAAAAATCATGACTTGAGGCCGAACTATAAATACATCAGCGATTCGAACTTTTTCCCATGCATGACTTTTACGCCATGAGAGCTATTCTCCAAAGTGTTAGTTTCAGAACTAAAACATTTAGTGTTTCGGATGCATTCTTACATGGTCGACCCTCATGAAAAATATTGGCGCAATTGCATAAAAAATCATGACTTGAGGCCGAACTATAAATACATCAGCGATTCGAACTTTTTCACATACATGACTTTTACGCCATGAGAGCTATTCTCCAAAGTATTAGTTTCAGAACTAAAACATTTGGTGTGTGGATGCATTCTTACATGGTCGACCCTCATGAAAAATATTGGCGCAATTGCATAAAAAATCATGACTTGAGGCCGAACTATAAATACATCAGCGATTCGATTTTTTTAACATGCATGACTTTTACGCCATGAGAGCTATTTTCAAAAGCATTAGTTTCAGAACTAAAACATTTGGTGTGTGGATGCATTCTTACATGGTCGACCCTCATGAAAAATATTGGCGCAATTGCATAAAAAATCATGACTTGAGGCCGAACTATAAATACATCAGCGATTCGATTTTTTTCACATGCATGACTTTTACGCCATGCGAGCTATTTTCAAAAGCATTAGTTTCAGAACTAAAACATTTGGTGTGTGGATGCATTCTTACATGGTCGACCCTCATGAAGAATATTGGCGCAATTGCATAAAAAATCATGACTTGAGGCCGAACTATAAATACATCAGCGATTCGAATTTTTTCACATACATGACTTTAACGCCATGAGAGCTATTCTCCAACGTATTAGTTTCAGAACTAAAACATTTGGTGTTTCGGATGCATTCTTACATGGTCGACCCTCATGAAAACTATTGGCGCAATTGCATAAAAAATCATGACTTGAGGCCGAACTATAAATACATCAGCGATTCGATTTTTTTCACATGCATGACTTTTACGCCATGAGAGCTATTCTCCAAAGTATTAGTTACAGAACTAAAACATTTGGTGTGTGGATGCATGCTTACATGGTCGACCCTCATGAAAAATATTGGCGCAATTGCATAAAAAATCATGACTTGAGGCCGAACTATAAATACATCAGCGATTCGATTTTTTTCACATACATGACTTTTACGCCATGAGAGCTATTTTCAAAAGCATTAGTTTCAGAACTAAAACATTTGGTGTGTGGATGCATTTTTACATGGTCGACCCTCATGAAAAATATTGGCGCAATTGCATAAAAAAATCATGACTTGAGGCCGAACTATAAATACATCAGCGATTCGAACTTTTTCACATACATGACTTTTACGCCATGAGAGCTATTCTCGAAAGTATTAGTTTCAGAACTAAAACATTTGGTGTTTCGGATGCATTCTTACATGGTCGACCCTCATGAAAAATATTGGCGCAATTGCATAAAAAATCATGACTTGAGGCCGAACTATAAATACATCAGCGATTCGAACTTTTTCACATACATGACTTTTACGCCATGAGAGCTATTCTCCAAAGTATTAGTTTCAGAACTAAAACATTTGGTGTGTGGATGCATTCTTACATGGTCGACCCTCATGGAAAATATTGGCGCAATTGCATAAAAAATCATGACTTGAGGCCGAACTATAAATACATCAGCGATTCGATTTTTTTCACATGCATGACTTTTACGCCATGCGAGCTATTTTCAAAAGCATTAGTTTCAGAACTAAAACATTTGGTGTGTGGATGCATTCTTACATGGTCGACCCTCATGAAAAATATTGGCGCAATTGCATAAAAAATCATGACTTGAGACCGAACTATAAATACATCAGCGATTCGAATTTTTTCACACACATGACTTTAACGCCATGAGAGCTATTCTCCAACGTATTAGTTTCAGAACTAAAACATTTGGTGTTTCGGATGCATTCTTACATGGTCGACCCTCATGAAAAATATTGGCGCAATTGCATAAAAAATCATGACTTGAGGCCGAACTATAAATACATCAGCGATTCGATTTTTTTCACATGCATGACTTTTACGCCATGAGAGCTATTCTCCAAAGTATTAGTTTCAGAACTAAAACATTTGGTGTGTGGATGCATGCTTACATGGTCGACCCTCATGAAAAATATTGGCGCAATTGCATAAAAAATCATGACTTGAGGCCGAACTATAAATACATCAGCGATTCGATTTTTTTCACATACATGACTTTTACGCCATGAGAGCTATTTTCAAAAGCATTAGTTTCAGAACTAAAACATTTGGTGTGTGGATGCATTTTTACATGGTCGACCCTCATGAAAAATATTGGCGCAATTGCATAAAAAATCATGACTTGAGGCCGAACTATAAATACATCAGCGATTCGATTTTTTTCACATACATGACTTTAACGCCATGAGAGCTATTCTCGAAAGTATTAGTTTCAGAAATAAAACATTTGGTGTTTCGGATGCATTCTTACATGGTCGACCCTCATGAAAAATATTGGCGCAATTGCATAAAAAATCATGACTTGAGGCCGAACTATAAATACATCAGCGATTCGAACTTTTTCACATGCATGACTTTTACGCCATGAGAGCTATTCTCCAAAGTATTAGTTTCAGAACTAAAACATTTGGTGTGTGGATGCATTCTTACATGGTCGACCCTCATGAAAAATATTGGCGCAATTGCATAAAAAATCATGACTTGAGGCCGAACTATAAATACATCAGCGATTCGATTTTTTTCAGATGCATGACTTTAACGCCATGAGAGCTATTTTCAAAAGCATTAGTTTCAGAACTAAAACATTTAGTGTGTGGATGCATTCTTACATGGTCGACCCTCATGGAAAATATTGGCGCAATTGCATAAAAAATCATGACTTGAGGCCGAACTATAAATACATCAGCGATTCGATTTTTTTCACATACATGACTTTTACGCCATGAGAGCTATTCTCCAAAGTATTAGTTTCAGAAATAAAACATTTGGTGTTTCGGATGCATTCTTACATGGTCGACCCTCATGAAAAATATTGGCGCAATTGCATAAAAAATCATGACTTGAGGCCGAACTATAAATACATCAGCGATTCGAACTTTTTCACATACATGACTTTTACGCCATGAGAGCTATTCTCCAAAGTATTAGTTTCAGAACTAAAACCTTTGGTGTGTGGATGCATTCTTACATGGTCGACCCTCATGAAAAATATTGGCGCAATTGCATAAAAAATCATGACTTGAGGCCGAACTATAAATACATCAGCGATTCGAACTTTTTCACATACATGACTTTTACGCCATGAGAGCTATTCTCCAAAGTATTAGTTTCAGAACTAAAACCTTTGGTGTGTGGATGCATTCTTACATGGTCGACCCTCATGAAAAATATTGGCGCAATTGCATAAAAAATCATGACTTGAGGCCGAACTATAAATACATCAGCGATTCGAACTTTTTCACATACATGACTTTTACGCCATGAGAGCTATTCTCCAAAGTATTAGTTTCAGAACTAAAACATTTGGTGTGTGGATGCATTCTTACATGGTCGACCCTCATGGAAAATATTGGCGCAATTGCATAAAAAATCATGACTTGAGGCCGAACTATAAATACATCAGCGATTCGATTTTTTTCACATACATGACTTTTACGCCATGAGAGCTATTCTCCAAAGTATTAGTTTCAGAAATAAAACATTTGGTGTTTCGGATGCATTCTTACATGGTCGACCCTCATGAAAAATATTGGCGCAATTGCATAAAAAATCATGACTTGAGGCCGAACTATAAATACATCAGCGATTCGAACTTTTTCACATACATGACTTTTACGCCATGAGAGCTATTCTCCAAAGTATTAGTTTCAGAACTAAAACCTTTGGTGTGTGGATGCATTCTTACATGGTCGACCCTCATGAAAAATATTGGCGCAATTGCATAAAAAATCATGACTTGAGGCCGAACTATAAATACATCAGCGATTCGAACTTTTTCACATACATGACTTTTACGCCATGAGAGCTATTCTCCAAAGTATTAGTTTCAGAACTAAAACCTTTGGTGTGTGGATGCATTCTTACATGGTCGACCCTCATGAAAAATATTGGCGCAATTGCATAAAAAATCATGACTTGAGGCCGAACTATAAATACATCAGCGATTCGAACTTTTTCACATACATGACTTTTACGCCATGAGAGCTATTCTCCAAAGTATTAGTTTCAGAACTAAAACATTTGGTGTGTGGATGCATTCTTACATGGTCGACCCTCATGGAAAATATTGGCGCAATTGCATAAAAAATCATGACTTGAGGCCGAACTATAAATACATCAGCGATTCGATTTTTTTCACATGCATGACTTTTACGCCATGCGAGCTATTTTCAAAAGCATTAGTTTCAGAACTAAAACCTTTGGTGTGTGGATGCATTCTTACATGGTCGACCCTCATGAAAAATATTGGCGCAATTGCATAAAAAATCATGACTTGAGGCCGAACTATAAATACATCAGCGATTCGAATTTGTTCACATACATGACTTTAACGCCATGCGAGCTATTCTCCAAAGTATTAGTTTCAGAACTAAAACATTTGGTGTTTCGGATGCATTCTTACATGGTCGACCCTCATGAAAAATATTGGCGCAATTGCATAAAAAATCATGACTTGAGGCCGAACTATAAATACATCAGCGATTCGATTTTTTTCACATGCATGACTTTTACGCCATGAGAGCTATTCTCCAAAGTATTAGTTTCAGAACTAAAACATTTGGTGTGTGGATGCATGCTTACATGGTCGACCCTCATGAAAAATATTGGCGCAATTGCATAAAAAATCATGACTTGAGGCCGAACTATAAATACATCAGCGATTCGAACTTTTTCACATACATGACTTTTACGCCATGAGAGCTATTCTCCAAAGTATTAGTTTCAGAACTAAAACATTTGGTGTGTGGATGCATTCTTACATGGTCGACCCTCATGAAAAATATTGGCGCAATTGCATAAAAAATCATGACTTGAGGCCGAACTATAAATACATCAGCGATTCGATTTTTTTCACATGCATGACTTTTACGCCATGAGAGCTATTTTCAAAAGCATTAGTTTCAGAACTAAAACATTTGGTGTGTGGATGCATTCTTACATGGTCGACCCTCATGAAAAATATTGGCGCAATTGCATAAAAAATCATGACTTGAGGCCGAACTATAAATACATCAGCGATTCGAACTTTTTCACATACATGACTTTTACGCCATGAGAGCTATTCTCCAAAGTATTAGTTTCAGAACTAAAACATTTGGTGTGTGGATGCATTCTTACATGGTCGACCCTCATGGAAAATATTGGCGCAATTGCATAAAAAATCATGACTTGAGGCCGAACTATAAATACATCAGCGATTCGATTTTTTTCACATGCATGACTTTTACGCCATGCGAGCTATTTTCAAAAGCATTAGTTTCAGAACTAAAACATTTAGTGTGTGGATGCATTCTTACATGGTCGACCCTCATGAAAAATATTGGCGCAATTGCATAAAAAATCATGACTTGAGGCCGAACTATAAATACATCAGCGATTCGAATTTTTTCACATACATGACTTTAACGCCATGAGAGCTATTCTCCAACGTATTAGTTTCAGAACTAAAACATTTGGTGTTTCGGATGCATTCTTACATGGTCGACCCTCATGAAAAATATTGGCGCAATTGCATAAAAAATCATGACTTGAGGCCGAACTATAAATACATCAGCGATTCGATTTTTTTCACATGCATGACTTTTACGCCATGAGAGCTATTCTCCAAAGTATTAGTTACAGAACTAAAACATTTGGTGTGTGGATGCATGCTTACATGGTCGACCCTCATGAAAAATATTGGCGCAATTGCATAAAAAATCATGACTTGAGGCCGAACTATAAATACATCAGCGATTCGAACTTTTTCACATACATGACTTTTACGCCATGAGAGCTATTCTCCAAAGTATTAGTTTCAGAACTAAAACATTTGGTGTTTCGGATGCATTCTTACATGGTCGACCCTCATGAAAAATATTGGCGCAATTGCATAAAAAATCATGACTTGAGGCCGAACTATAAATACATTAGCGATTCGAACTTTTTCACATACATGACTTTTACGCCATGAGAGCTATTCTCCAAAGTATTAGTTTCAGAAATAAAACATTTAGTGTGTGGATGCATTCTTACATGGTCGACCCTCATGAAAAATATTGGCGCAATTGCATAAAAAATCATGACTTGAGGCCGAACTATAAATACATCAGCGATTCGATTTTTTTCACATGCATGACTTTTACGCCATGAGAGCTATTTTCAAAAGCATTAGTTTCAGAACTAAAACATTTGGTGTGTGGATGCATTCTTACATGGTCGACCCTCATGAAAACTATTGGCGCAATTGCATAAAAAATCATGACTTGAGGCCGAACTATAAATACATCAGCGATTCGAATTTTTTCACATACATGACTTTAACGCCATGAGAGCTATTCTCCAACGTATTAGTTTCAGAACTAAAACATTTGGTGTTTCGGATGCATTCTTACATGGTCGACCCTCATGAAAAAATATTGGCGCAATTGCATAAAAAATCATGACTTGAGGCCGAACGATAAATACATCAGCGATTCGAATTTGTTCACATACATGACTTTTACGCCATGAGAGCTATTCTCCAAAGTATTAGTTTCAGAACTAAAACATTTGGTGTTTCGGATGCATTCTTACATGGTCGACCCTCATGAAAAATATTGGCGCAATTGCATAAAAAATCATGACTTGAGGCCGAACTATAAATACATCAGCGATTCGAACTTTTTCACATGCATGACTTTTACGCCATGAGAGCTATTCTCCAAAGTATTAGTTACAGAACTAAAACATTTGGTGTGTGGATGCATGCTTACATGGTCGACCCTCATGAAAAATATTGGCGCAATTGCATAAAAAATCATGACTTGAGGCCGAACTATAAATACATCAGCGATTCGATTTTTTTCACATACATGACTTTTACGCCATGAGAGCTATTTTCAAAAGCATTAGTTTCAGAACTAAAACATTTGGTGTGTGGATGCATTTTTACATGGTCGACCCTCATGAAAAATATTGGCGCAATTGCATAAAAAATCATGACTTGAGGCCGAACTATAAATACATCAGCGATTCGATTTTTTTCACATACATGACTTTAACGCCATGAAAGCTATTCTCCAAAGTATTAGTTTCAGAAATAAAACATTTGGTGTTTCGGATGCATTCTTACATGGTCGACCCTCATGAAAAATATTGGCGCAATTGCATAAAAAATCATGACTTGAGGCCGAACTATAAATACATCAGCGATTCGAACTTTTTCACATGCATGACTTTTACGCCATGAGAGCTATTCTCCAAAGTAATAGTTTCAGAACTAAAACATTTGGTGTTTCGGATGCATTCTTACATGGTCGACCCTCATGAAAAATATTGGCGCAATTGCATAAAAAATCATGACTTGAGGCCGAACTATAAATACATCAGCGATTCGAACTTTTTCACATACATGACTTTTACGCCATGAGAGCTATTCTCCAACGTATTAGTTTCAGAACTAAAACATTTGGTGTTTCGGATGCATTCTTACATGGTCGACCCTCATGAAAAAATATTGGCGCAATTGCATAAAAAATCATGACTTGAGGCCGAACGATAAATACATCAGCGATTCGAATTTGTTCACATACATGACTTTTACGCCATGAGAGCTATTCTCCAAAGTATTAGTTTCAGAACTAAAACATTTGGTGTTTCGGATGCATTCTTACATGGTCGACCCTCATGAAAAATATTGGCGCAATTGCATAAAAAATCATGACTTGAGGCCGAACTATAAATACATCAGCGATTCGAACTTTTTCACATGCATGACTTTTACGCCATGAGAGCTATTCTCCAAAGTATTAGTTTCAGAACTAAAACATTTGGTGTTTCGGATGCATTCTTACATGGTCGACCCTCATGAAAACTATTGGCGCAATTGCATCAAAAATCATGACTTGAGGCCGAACTATAAATACATCAGCGATTCGATTTTTTTCACATGCATGACTTTTACGCCATGAGAGCTATTCTCCAAAGTATTAGTTACAGAACTAAAACATTTGGTGTGTGGATGCATGCTTACATGGTCGACCCTCATGAAAAATATTGGCGCAATTGCATAAAAAATCATGACTTGAGGCCGAACTATAAATACATCAGCGATTCGATTTTTTTCACATACATGACTTTAACGCCATGAGAGCTATTCTCCAAAGTATTAGTTTCAGAAATAAAACATTTGGTGTTTCGGATGCATTCTTACATGGTCGACCCTCATGAAAAATATTGGCGCAATTGCATAAAAAATCATGACTTGAGGCCGAACTATAAATACATCAGCGATTCGAACTTTTTCACATGCATGACTTTTACGCCATGAGAGCTATTTTCAAAAGCATTAGTTTCAGAACTAAAACATTTGGTGTGTGGATGCATTTTTACATGGTCGACCCTCATGAAAAATATTGGCGCAATTGCATAAAAAATCATGACTTGAGGCCGAACTATAAATACATCAGCGATTCGATTTTTTTCACATACATGACTTTAACGCCATGAGAGCTATTCTCGAAAGTATTAGTTTCAGAAATAAAACATTTGGTGTTTCGGATGCATTCTTACATGGTCGACCCTCATGAAAAATATTGGCGCAATTGCATAAAAAATCATGACTTGAGGCCGAACTATAAATACATCAGCGATTCGAACTTTTTCACATGCATGACTTTTACGCCATGAGAGCTATTCTCCAAAGTATTAGTTTCAGAACTAAAAAATTTGGTGTGTGGATGCATTCTTACATGGTCGACCCTCATGAAAAATATTGGCGCAATTGCATAAAAAATCATGACTTGAGGCCGAACTATAAATACATCAGCGATTCGATTTTTTTCAGATGCATGACTTTAACGCCATGAGAGCTATTTTCAAAAGCATTAGTTTCAGAACTAAAACATTTAGTGTGTGGATGCATTCTTACATGGTCGACCCTCATGGAAAATATTGGCGCAATTGCATAAAAAATCATGACTTGAGGCCGAACTATAAATACATCAGCGATTCGATTTTTTTCACATACATGACTTTTACGCCATGAGAGCTATTCTCCAAAGTATTAGTTTCAGAAATAAAACATTTGGTGTTTCGGATGCATTCTTACATGGTCGACCCTCATGAAAAATATTGGCGCAATTGCATAAAAAATCATGACTTGAGGCCGAACTATAAATACATCAGCGATTCGAACTTTTTCACATACATGACTTTTACGCCATGAGAGCTATTCTCCAAAGTATTAGTTTCAGAACTAAAACCTTTGGTGTGTGGATGCATTCTTACATGGTCGACCCTCATGAAAAATATTGGCGCAATTGCATAAAAAATCATGACTTGAGGCCGAACTATAAATACATCAGCGATTCGAACTTTTTCACATACATGACTTTTACGCCATGAGAGCTATTCTCCAAAGTATTAGTTTCAGAACTAAAACCTTTGGTGTGTGGATGCATTCTTACATGGTCGACCCTCATGAAAAATATTGGCGCAATTGCATAAAAAATCATGACTTGAGGCCGAACTATAAATACATCAGCGATTCGAACTTTTTCACATACATGACTTTTACGCCATGAGAGCTATTTTCAAAAGCATTAGTTTCAGAACTAAAACATTTGGTGTGTGGATGCATTTTTACATGGTCGACCCTCATGAAAAATATTGGCGCAATTGCATAAAAAATCATGACTTGAGGCCGAACTATAAATACATCAGCGATTCGAATTTGTTCACATACATGACTTTAACGCCATGAGAGCTATTCTCCAAAGTATTAGTTTCAGAACTAAAACATTTGGTGTTTCGGATGCATTCTTACATGGTCGACCCTCATGAAAAATATTGGCGCAATTGCATAAAAAATCATGACTTGAGGCCGAACTATAAATACATCAGCGATTCGATTTTTTTCACATGCATGACTTTTACGCCATGAGAGCTATTCTCCAAAGTATTAGTTTCAGAACTAAAACATTTGGTGTGTGGATGCATGCTTACATGGTCGACCCTCATGAAAAATATTGGCGCAATTGCATAAAAAATCATGACTTGAGGCCGAACTATAAATACATCAGCGATTCGAACTTTTTCACATACATGACTTTTACGCCATGAGAGCTATTCTCCAAAGTATTAGTTTCAGAACTAAAACCTTTGGTGTGTGGATGCATTCTTACATGGTCGACCCTCATGAAAAATATTGGCGCAATTGCATAAAAAATCATGACTTGAGGCCGAACTATAAATACATCAGCGATTCGAACTTTTTCACATACATGACTTTTACGCCATGAGAGCTATTTTCAAAAGCATTAGTTTCAGAACTAAAACATTTGGTGTGTGGATGCATTTTTACATGGTCGACCCTCATGAAAAATATTGGCGCAATTGCATAAAAAATCATGACTTGAGGCCGAACTATAAATACATCAGCGATTCGAATTTGTTCACATACATGACTTTAACGCCATGAGAGCTATTCTCCAAAGTATTAGTTTCAGAACTAAAACATTTGGTGTTTCGGATGCATTCTTACATGGTCGACCCTCATGAAAAATATTGGCGCAATTGCATAAAAAATCATGACTTGAGGCCGAACTATAAATACATCAGCGATTCGATTTTTTTCACATGCATGACTTTTACGCCATGAGAGCTATTCTCCAAAGTATTAGTTTCAGAACTAAAACATTTGGTGTGTGGATGCATTCTTACATGGTCGACCCTCATGAAAAATATTGGCGCAATTGCATAAAAAATCATGACTTGAGGCCGAACTATAAATACATCAGCGATTCGAACTTTTTCACATACATGACTTTTACGCCATGAGAGCTATTCTCCAAAGTATTAGTTTCAGAACTAAAACATTTGGTGTGTGGATGCATTCTTACATGGTCGACCCTCATGAAAAATATTGGCGCAATTGCATAAAAAATCATGACTTGAGGCCGAACTATAAATACATCAGCGATTCGATTTTTTTCACATGCATGACTTTTACGCCATGAGAGCTATTTTCAAAAGCATTAGTTTCAGAACTAAAACATTTGGTGTGTGGATGCATTCTTACATGGTCGACCCTCATGAAAAATATTGGCGCAATTGCATAAAAAATCATGACTTGAGGCCGAACTATAAATACATCAGCGATTCGATTTTTTTCACATACATGACTTTTACGCCATGAGAGCTATTTTCAAAAGCATTAGTTTCAGAACTAAAACATTTGGTGTGTGGATGCATTTTTACATGGTCGACCCTCATGAAAAATATTGGCGCAATTGCATAAAAAATCATGACTTGAGGCCGAACTATAAATACATCAGCGATTCGATTTTTTTCACATACATGACTTTAACGCCATGAGAGCTATTCTCCAAAGTATTAGTTTCAGAAATAAAACATTTGGTGTTTCGGATGCATTCTTACATGGTCGACCCTCATGAAAAATATTGGCGCAATTGCATAAAAAATCATGACTTGAGGCCGAACTATAAATACATCAGCGATTCGAACTTTTTCACATGCATGACTTTTACGCCATGAGAGCTATTTTCAAAAGCATTAGTTTCAGAACTAAAACATTTGGTGTGTGGATGCATTTTTACATGGTCGACCCTCATGAAAAATATTGGCGCAATTGCATAAAAAATCATGACTTGAGGCCGAACTATAAATACATCAGCGATTCGATTTTTTTCACATACATGACTTTAACGCCATGAGAGCTATTCTCGAAAGTATTAGTTTCAGAAATAAAACATTTGGTGTTTCGGATGCATTCTTACATGGTCGACCCTCATGAAAAATATTGGCGCAATTGCATAAAAAATCATGACTTGAGGCCGAACTATAAATACATCAGCGATTCGAACTTTTTCACATGCATGACTTTTACGCCATGAGAGCTATTCTCCAAAGTATTAGTTTCAGAACTAAAAAATTTGGTGTGTGGATGCATTCTTACATGGTCGACCCTCATGAAAAATATTGGCGCAATTGCATAAAAAATCATGACTTGAGGCCGAACTATAAATACAGCAGCGATTCGATTTTTTTCAGATGCATGACTTTAACGCCATGAGAGCTATTTTCAAAAGCATTAGTTTCAGAACTAAAACATTTAGTGTGTGGATGCATTCTTACATGGTCGACCCTCATGGAAAATATTGGCGCAATTGCATAAAAAATCATGACTTGAGGCCGAACTATAAATACATCAGCGATTCGATTTTTTTCACATACATGACTTTTACGCCATGAGAGCTATTCTCCAAAGTATTAGTTTCAGAAATAAAACATTTGGTGTTTCGGATGCATTCTTACATGGTCGACCCTCATGAAAAATATTGGCGCAATTGCATAAAAAATCATGACTTGAGGCCGAACTATAAATACATCAGCGATTCGAACTTTTTCACATACATGACTTTTACGCCATGAGAGCTATTCTCCAAAGTATTAGTTTCAGAACTAAAACCTTTGGTGTGTGGATGCATTCTTACATGGTCGACCCTCATGAAAAATATTGGCGCAATTGCATAAAAAATCATGACTTGAGGCCGAACTATAAATACATCAGCGATTCGAACTTTTTCACATACATGACTTTTACGCCATGAGAGCTATTCTCCAAAGTATTAGTTTCAGAACTAAAACCTTTGGTGTGTGGATGCATTCTTACATGGTCGACCCTCATGAAAAATATTGGCGCAATTGCATAAAAAATCATGACTTGAGGCCGAACTATAAATACATCAGCGATTCGAACTTTTTCACATACATGACTTTTACGCCATGAGAGCTATTTTCAAAAGCATTAGTTTCAGAACTAAAACATTTGGTGTGTGGATGCATTTTTACATGGTCGACCCTCATGAAAAATATTGGCGCAATTGCATAAAAAATCATGACTTGAGGCCGAACTATAAATACATCAGCGATTCGAATTTGTTCACATACATGACTTTAACGCCATGCGAGCTATTCTCCAAAGTATTAGTTTCAGAACTAAAACATTTGGTGTTTCGGATGCATTCTTACATGGTCGACCCTCATGAAAAATATTGGCGCAATTGCATAAAAAATCATGACTTGAGGCCGAACTATAAATACATCAGCGATTCGATTTTTTTCACATGCATGACTTTTACGCCATGAGAGCTATTCTCCAAAGTATTAGTTTCAGAACTAAAACATTTGGTGTGTGGATGCATGCTTACATGGTCGACCCTCATGAAAAATATTGGCGCAATTGCATAAAAAATCATGACTTGAGGCCGAACTATAAATACATCAGCGATTCGAACTTTTTCACATACATGACTTTTACGCCATGAGAGCTATTCTCCAAAGTATTAGTTTCAGAACTAAAACCTTTGGTGTGTGGATGCATTCTTACATGGTCGACCCTCATGAAAAATATTGGCGCAATTGCATAAAAAATCATGACTTGAGGCCGAACTATAAATACATCAGCGATTCGAACTTTTTCACATACATGACTTTTACGCCATGAGAGCTATTTTCAAAAGCATTAGTTTCAGAACTAAAACATTTGGTGTGTGGATGCATTTTTACATGGTCGACCCTCATGAAAAATATTGGCGCAATTGCATAAAAAATCATGACTTGAGGCCGAACTATAAATACATCAGCGATTCGAATTTGTTCACATACATGACTTTAACGCCATGCGAGCTATTCTCCAAAGTATTAGTTTCAGAACTAAAACATTTGGTGTTTCGGATGCATTCTTACATGGTCGACCCTCATGAAAAATATTGGCGCAATTGCATAAAAAATCATGACTTGAGGCCGAACTATAAATACATCAGCGATTCGATTTTTTTCACATGCATGACTTTTACGCCATGAGAGCTATTCTCCAAAGTATTAGTTTCAGAACTAAAACATTTGGTGTGTGGATGCATGCTTACATGGTCGACCCTCATGAAAAATATTGGCGCAATTGCATAAAAAATCATGACTTGAGGCCGAACTATAAATACATCAGCGATTCGAACTTTTTCACATACATGACTTTTACGCCATGAGAGCTATTCTCCAAAGTATTAGTTTCAGAACTAAAACATTTGGTGTGTGGATGCATTCTTACATGGTCGACCCTCATGAAAAATATTGGCGCAATTGCATAAAAAATCATGACTTGAGGCCGAACTATAAATACATCAGCGATTCGATTTTTTTCACATGCATGACTTTTACGCCATGAGAGCTATTTTCAAAAGCATTAGTTTCAGAACTAAAACATTTGGTGTGTGGATGCATTCTTACATGGTCGACCCTCATGAAAAATATTGGCGCAATTGCATAAAAAATCATGACTTGAGGCCGAACTATAAATACATCAGCGATTCGAACTTTTTCACATACATGACTTTTACGCCATGAGAGCTATTCTCCAAAGTATTAGTTTCAGAACTAAAACATTTGGTGTGTGGATGCATTCTTACATGGTCGACCCTCATGGAAAATATTGGCGCAATTGCATAAAAAATCATGACTTGAGGCCGAACTATAAATACATCAGCGATTCGATTTTTTTCACATGCATGACTTTTACGCCATGCGAGCTATTTTCAAAAGCATTAGTTTCAGAACTAAAACATTTGGTGTGTGGATGCATTCTTACATGGTCGACCCTCATGGAAAATATTGGCGCAATTGCATAAAAAATCATGACTTGAGGCCGAACTATAAATACATCAGCGATTCGAATTTTTTCACATACATGACTTTAACGCCATGAGAGCTATTCTCGAACGTATTAGTTTCAGAACTAAAACATTTGGTGTTTCGGATGCATTCTTACATGGTCGACCCTCATGAAAAATATTGGCGCAATTGCATAAAAAATCATGACTTGAGGCCGAACTATAAATACATCAGCGATTCGATTTTTTTCACATGCATGACTTTTACGCCATGAGAGCTATTCTCCAAAGTATTAGTTACAGAACTAAAACATTTGGTGTGTGGATGCATGCTTACATGGTCGACCCTCATGAAAAATATTGGCGCAATTGCATAAAAAATCATGACTTGAGGCCGAACTATAAATACATCAGCGATTCGATTTTTTTCACATACATGACTTTTACGCCATGAGAGCTATTTTCAAAAGCATTAGTTTCAGAACTAAAACATTTAGTGTGTGGATGCATTTTTACATGGTCGACCCTCATGAAAAATATTGGCGCAATTGCATAAAAAATCATGACTTGAGGCCGAACTATAAATACATCAGCGATTCGATTTTTTTCACATACATGACTTTAACGCCATGAGAGCTATTCTCGAAAGTATTAGTTTCAGAAATAAAACATTTGGTGTTTCGGATGCATTCTTACATGGTCGACCCTCATGAAAAATATTGGCGCAATTGCATAAAAAATCATGACTTGAGGCCGAACTATAAATACATCAGCGATTCGAACTTTTTCACATGCATGACTTTTACGCCATGAGAGCTATTCTCGAAAGTATTAGTTTCAGAACTAAAACATTTGGTGTTTCGGATGCATTCTTACATGGTCGACCCTCATGAAAAATATTGGCGCAATTGCATAAAAAATCATGACTTGAGGCCGAACTATAAATACATCAGCGATTCGAACTTTTTCACATACATGACTTTTACGCCATGAGAGCTATTCTCCAAAGTATTAGTTTCAGAACTAAAACATTTGGTGTGTGGATGCATTCTTACATGGTCGACCCTCATGGAAAATATTGGCGCAATTGCATAAAAAATCATGACTTGAGGCCGAACTATAAATACATCAGCGATTCGAACTTTTTCACATACATGACTTTTACGCCATGAGAGCTTTTCTCCAAAGTATTAGTTTCAGAACTAAAACATTTGGTGTGTGGATGCATTCTTACATGGTCGACCCTCATGAAAATTATTGGCGCAATTGCATAAAAAATCATGACTTGAGGCCGAACTATAAATACATCAGCGATTCGAACTTTTTCACATACATGACTTTTACGCCATGAGAGCTATTCTCCAAAGTATTAGTTTCAGAACTAAAACATTTGGTGTGTGGATGCATTCTTACATGGTCGACCCTCATGAAAAATATTGGCGCAATTGCATAAAAAATCATGACTTGAGGCCGAACTATAAATACATCAGCGATTCGATTTTTTTCACATGCATGACTTTTACGCCATGAGAGCTATTTTCAAAAGCATTAGTTTCAGAACTAAAACATTTGGTGTGTGGATGCATTCTTACATGGTCGACCCTCATGAAAAATATTGGCGCAATTGCATAAAAAATCATGACTTGAGGCCGAACTATAAATACATCAGCGATTCGAACTTTTTCACATACATGACTTTTACGCCATGAGAGCTATTCTCCAAAGTATTAGTTTCAGAACTAAAACATTTGGTGTGTGGATGCATTCTTACATGGTCGACCCTCATGGAAAATATTGGCGCAATTGCATAAAAAATCATGACTTGAGGCCGAACTATAAATACATCAGCGATTCGATTTTTTTCACATGCATGACTTTTACGCCATGCGAGCTATTTTCAAAAGCATTAGTTTCAGAACTAAAACATTTGGTGTGTGGATGCATTCTTACATGGTCGACCCTCATGAAAAATATTGGCGCAATTGCATAAAAAATCATGACTTGAGGCCGAACTATAAATACATCAGCGATTCGAATTTTTTCACATACATGACTTTAACGCCATGAGAGCTATTCTCCAACGTATTAGTTTCAGAACTAAAACATTTGGTGTTTCGGATGCATTCTTACATGGTCGACCCTCATGAAAAATATTGGCGCAATTGCATAAAAAATCATGACTTGAGGCCGAACTATAAATACATCAGCGATTCGATTTTTTTCACATGCATGACTTTTACGCCATGAGAGCTATTCTCCAAAGTATTAGTTACAGAACTAAAACATTTGGTGTGTGGATGCATGCTTACATGGTCGACCCTCATGAAAAATATTGGCGCAATTGCATAAAAAATCATGACTTGAGGCCGAACTATAAATACATCAGCGATTCGATTTTTTTCACATACATGACTTTTACGCCATGAGAGCTATTTTCAAAAGCATTAGTTTCAGAACTAAAACATTTGGTGTGTGGATGCATTTTTACATGGTCGACCCTCATGAAAAATATTGGCGCAATTGCATAAAAAATCATGACTTGAGGCCGAACTATAAATACATCAGCGATTCGATTTTTTTCACATACATGACTTTAACGCCATGAGAGCTATTCTCGAAAGTATTAGTTTCAGAAATAAAACATTTGGTGTTTCGGATGCATTCTTACATGGTCGACCCTCATGAAAAATATTGGCGCAATTGCATCAAAAATCATGACTTGAGGCCGAACTATAAATACATCAGCGATTCGAACTTTTTCACATGCATGACTTTTACGCCATGAGAGCTATTCTCCAAAGTATTAGTTTCAGAACTAAAACATTTGGTGTTTCGGATGCATTCTTACATGGTCGACCCTCATGAAAAATATTGGCGCAATTGCATAAAAAATCATGACTTGAGGCCGAACTATAAATACATCAGCGATTCGAACTTTTTCACATACATGACTTTTACGCCATGAGAGCTATTCTCCAAAGTATTAGTTTCAGAACTAAAACATTTGGTGTGTGGATGCATTCTTACATGGTCGACCCTCATGGAAAATATTGGCGCAATTGCATAAAAAATCATGACTTGAGGCCGAACTATAAATACATCAGCGATTCGATTTTTTTCACATGCATGACTTTTACGCCATGCGAGCTATTTTCAAAAGCATTAGTTTCAGAACTAAAACATTTGGTGTGTGGATGCATTCTTACATGGTCGACCCTCATGAAAAATATTGGCGCAATTGCATAAAAAATCATGACTTGAGGCCGAACTATAAATACATCAGCGATTCGAATTTTTTCACATACATGACTTTAACGCCATGAGAGCTATTCTCCAAAGTATTAGTTTCAGAACTAAAACATTTGGTGTTTCGGATGCATTCTTACATGGTCGACCCTCATGAAAAATATTGGCGCAATTGCATAAAAAATCATGACTTGAGGCCGAACTATAAATACATCAGCGATTCGATTTTTTTCACATGCATGACTTTTACGCCATGAGAGCTATTCTCCAAAGTATTAGTTACAGAACTAAAACATTTGGTGTGTGGATGCATGCTTACATGGTCGACCCTCATGAAAAATATTGGCGCAATTGCATAAAAAATCATGACTTGAGGCCGAACTATAAATACATCAGCGATTCGATTTTTTTCACATGCATGACTTTTACGCCATGAGAGCTATTTTCAAAAGCATTAGTTTCAGAACTAAAACATTTAGTGTGTGGATGCATTCTTACATGGTCGACCCTCATGAAAAATATTGGCGCAATTGCATAAAAAATCATGACTTGAGGCCGAACTATAAATACATCAGCGATTCGATTTTTTTCACATACATGACTTTTACGCCATGAGAGCTATTCTCCAAAGTATTAATTTCAGAAATAAAACATTTGGTGTTTCGGATGCATTCTTACATGGTCGACCCTCATGAAAAATATTGGCGCAATTGCATAAAAAATCATGACTTGAGGCCGAACTATAAATACATCAGCGATTCGAACTTTTTCACATACATGACTTTTACGCCATGAGAGCTATTCTCCAAAGTATTAGTTTCAGAACTAAAACCTTTGGTGTGTGGATGCATTCTTACATGGTCGACCCTCATGAAAAATATTGGCGCAATTGCATAAAAAATCATGACTTGAGGCCGAACTATAAATACATCAGCGATTCGAACTTTTTCACATACATGACTTTTACGCCATGAGAGCTATTCTCCAAAGTATTAGTTTCAGAACTAAAACATTTGGTGTGTGGATGCATTCTTACATGGTCGACCCTCATGGAAAATATTGGCGCAATTGCATAAAAAATCATGACTTGAGGCCGAACTATAAATACATCAGCGATTCGATTTTTTTCACATGCATGACTTTTACGCCATGCGAGCTATTTTCAAAAGCATTAGTTACAGAACTAAAACCTTTGGTGTGTGGATGCATTCTTACATGGTCGACCCTCATGAAAAATATTGGCGCAATTGCATAAAAAATCATGACTTGAGGCCGAACTATAAATACATCAGCGATTCGAATTTTTTCACATACATGACTTTAACGCCATGAGAGCTATTCTCCAAAGTATTAGTTTCAGAACTAAAACATTTGGTGTGTGGATGCATGCTTACATGGTCGACCCTCATGAAAAATATTGGCGCAATTGCATAAAAAATCATGACTTGAGGCCGAACTATAAATACATCAGCGATTCGAACTTTTTCACATACATGACTTTTACGCCATGAGAGCTATTCTCCAAAGTATTAGTTTCAGAACTAAAACATTTGGTGTGTGGATGCATTCTTACATGGTCGACCCTCATGGAAAATATTGGCGCAATTGCATAAAAAATCATGACTTGAGGCCGAACTATAAATACATCAGCGATTCGATTTTTTTCACATGCATGACTTTTACGCCATGCGAGCTATTTTCAAAAGCATTAGTTTCAGAACTAAAACATTTGGTGTGTGGATGCATTCTTACATGGTCGACCCTCATGAAAAATATTGGCGCAATTGCATAAAAAATCATGACTTGAGGCCGAACTATAAATACATCAGCGATTCGAATTTTTTCACATGCATGACTTTAACGCCATGAGAGCTATTCTCCAACGTATTAGTTTCAGAACTAAAACATTTGGTGTTTCGGATGCATTCTTACATGGTCGACCCTCATGAAAAATATTGGCGCAATTGCATAAAAAATCATGACTTGAGGCCGAACTATAAATACATCAGCGATTCGATTTTTTTCACATGCATGACTTTTACGCCATGAGAGCTATTCTCCAAAGTATTAGTTACAGAACTAAAACATTTGGTGTGTGGATGCATGCTTACATGGTCGACCCTCATGAAAAATATTGGCGCAATTGCATAAAAAATCATGACTTGAGGCCGAACTATAAATACATCAGCGATTCGATTTTTTTCACATACATGACTTTTACGCCATGAGAGCTATTTTCAAAAGCATTAGTTTCAGAACTAAAACATTTGGTGTGTGGATGCATTTTTACATGGTCGACCCTCATGAAAAATATTGGCGCAATTGCATAAAAAATCATGACTTGAGGCCGAACTATAAATACATCAGCGATTCGATTTTTTTCACATACATGACTTTAACGCCATGAGAGCTATTCTCCAAAGTATTAGTTTCAGAAATAAAACATTTGGTGTTTCGGATGCATTCTTACATGGTCGACCCTCATGAAAAATATTGGCGCAATTGCATAAAAAATCATGACTTGAGGCCGAACTATAAATACATCAGCGATTCGATTTTTTTCACATGCATGACTTTTACGCCATGCGAGCTATTTTCAAAAGCATTAGTTTCAGAACTAAAACATTTGGTGTGTGGATGCATGCTTACATGGTCGACCCTCATGAAAAATATTGGCGCAATTGCATAAAAAATCATGACTTGAGGCCGAACTATAAATACATCAGCGATTCGATTTTTTTCACATACATGACTTTTACGCCATGAGAGCTATTTTCAAAAGCATTAGTTTCAGAACTAAAACATTTGGTGTGTGGATGCATTTTTACATGGTCGACCCTCATGAAAAATATTGGCGCAATTGCATAAAAAATCATGACTTGAGGCCGAACTATAAATACATCAGCGATTCGATTTTTTTCACATACATGACTTTAACGCCATGAGAGCTATTCTCGAAAGTATTAGTTTCAGAAATAAAACATTTGGTGTTTCGGATGCATTCTTACATGGTCGACCCTCATGAAAAATATTGGCGCAATTGCATAAAAAATCATGACTTGAGGCCGAACTATAAATACATCAGCGATTCGATTTTTTTCACATGCATGACTTTTACGCCATGCGAGCTATTTTCAAAAGCATTAGTTTCAGAACTAAAACATTTGGTGTGTGGATGCATTCTTACATGGTCGACCCTCATGAAAAATATTGGCGCAATTGCATAAAAAATCATGACTTGAGGCCGAACTATAAATACATCAGCGATTCGATTTTTTTCACATGCATGACTTTTACGCCATGAGAGCTATTTTCAAAAGCATTAGTTTCAGAACTAAAACATTTAGTGTGTGGATGCATTCTTACATGGTCGACCCTCATGGAAAATATTGGCGCAATTGCATAAAAAATCATGACTTGAGGCCGAACTATAAATACATCAGCGATTCGATTTTTTTCACATACATGACTTTTACGCCATGAGAGCTATTCTCCAAAGTATTAATTTCAGAAATAAAACATTTGGTGTTTCGGATGCATTCTTACATGGTCGACCCTCATGAAAAATATTGGCGCAATTGCATAAAAAATCATGACTTGAGGCCGAACTATAAATACATCAGCGATTCGAACTTTTTCACATACATGACTTTTACGCCATGAGAGCTATTCTCCAAAGTATTAGTTTCAGAACTAAAACCTTTGGTGTGTGGATGCATTCTTACATGGTCGACCCTCATGAAAAATATTGGCGCAATTGCATAAAAAATCATGACTTGAGGCCGAACTATAAATACATCAGCGATTCGAACTTTTTCACATACATGACTTTTACGCCATGAGAGCTATTCTCCAAAGTATTAGTTTCAGAACTAAAACCTTTGGTGTGTGGATGCATTCTTACATGGTCGACCCTCATGAAAAATATTGGCGCAATTGCATAAAAAATCATGACTTGAGGCCGAACTATAAATACATCAGCGATTCGAACTTTTTCACATACATGACTTTTACGCCATGAGAGCTATTCTCCAAAGTATTAGTTTCAGAACTAAAACATTTGGTGTGTGGATGCATTCTTACATGGTCGACCCTCATGGAAAATATTGGCGCAATTGCATAAAAAATCATGACTTGAGGCCGAACTATAAATACATCAGCGATTCGATTTTTTTCACATACATGACTTTTACGCCATGCGAGCTATTTTCAAAAGCATTAGTTTCAGAACTAAAACCTTTGGTGTGTGGATGCATTCTTACATGGTCGACCCTCATGAAAAATATTGGCGCAATTGCATAAAAAATCATGACTTGAGGCCGAACTATAAATACATCAGCGATTCGAATTTTTTCACATACATGACTTTAACGCCATGAGAGCTATTCTCCAAAGTATTAGTTTCAGAACTAAAACATTTGGTGTTTCGGATGCATTCTTACATGGTCGACCCTCATGAAAAATATTGGCGCAATTGCATAAAAAATCATGACTTGAGGCCGAACTATAAATACATCAGCGATTCGATTTTTTTCACATACTTGACTTTTACGCCATGAGAGCTATTCTCCAAAGTATTAGTTTCAGAACTAAAACATTTGGTGTGTGGATGCATGCTTACATGGTCGACCCTCATGAAAAATATTGGCGCAATTGCATAAAAAATCATGACTTGAGGCCGAACTATAAATACATCAGCGATTCGAACTTTTTCACATACATGACTTTTACGCCATGAGAGCTATTCTCCAAAGTATTAGTTTCAGAACTAAAACATTTGGTGTGTGGATGCATTCTTACATGGTCGACCCTCATGGAAAATATTGGCGCAATTGCATAAAAAATCATGACTTGAGGCCGAACTATAAATACATCAGCGATTCGATTTTTTTCACATGCATGACTTTTACGCCATGCGAGCTATTTTCAAAAGCATTAGTTTCAGAACTAAAACATTTGGTGTGTGGATGCATTCTTACATGGTCGACCCTCATGAAAAATATTGGCGCAATTGCATAAAAAATCATGACTTGAGGCCGAACTATAAATACATCAGCGATTCGAATTTTTTCACATGCATGACTTTAACGCCATGAGAGCTATTCTCCAACGTATTAGTTTCAGAACTAAAACATTTGGTGTTTCGGATGCATTCTTACATGGTCGACCCTCATGAAAAATATTGGCGCAATTGCATAAAAAATCATGACTTGAGGCCGAACTATAAATACATCAGCGATTCGATTTTTTTCACATGCATGACTTTTACGCCATGAGAGCTATTCTCCAAAGTATTAGTTACAGAACTAAAACATTTGGTGTGTAAATGCATGCTTACATGGTCGACCTTCATGAAAAATATTGGCGCAATTGCATAAAAAATCATGACTTGAGGCCGAACTATAAATACATCAGCGATTCGATTTTTTTCACATACATGACTTTTACGCCATGAGAGCTATTTTCAAAAGCATTAGTTTCAGAACTAAAACATTTGGTGTGTGGATGCATTTTTACATGGTCGACCCTCATGAAAAATATTGGCGCAATTGCATAAAAAATCATGACTTGAGGCCGAACTATAAATACATCAGCGATTCGATTTTTTTCACATACATGACTTTAACGCCATGAGAGCTATTCTCGAAAGTATTAGTTTCAGAAATAAAACATTTGGTGTTTCGGATGCATTCTTACATGGTCGACCCTCATGAAAAATATTGGCGCAATTGCATAAAAAATCATGACTTGAGGCCGAACTATAAATACATCAGCGATTCGATTTTTTTCACATGCATGACTTTTACGCCATGAGAGCTATTCTCCAAAGTATTAGTTACAGAACTAAAACATTTGGTGTGTAAATGCATGCTTACATGGTCGACCCTCATGAAAAATATTGGCGCAATTGCATAAAAAATCATGACTTGAGGCCGAACTATAAATACATCAGCGATTCGATTTTTTTCACATACATGACTTTTACGCCATGAGAGCTATTTTCAAAAGCATTAGTTTCAGAACTAAAACATTTGGTGTGTGGATGCATTTTTACATGGTCGACCCTCATGAAAAATATTGGCGCAATTGCATAAAAAATCATGACTTGAGGCCGAACTATAAATACATCAGCGATTCGATTTTTTTCACATACATGACTTTAACGCCATGAGAGCTATTCTCGAAAGTATTAGTTTCAGAAATAAAACATTTGGTGTTTCGGATGCATTCTTACATGGTCGACCCTCATGAAAAATATTGGCGCAATTGCATAAAAAATCATGACTTGAGGCCGAACTATAAATACATCAGCGATTCGATTTTTTTCACATGCATGACTTTTACGCCATGCGAGCTATTTTCAAAAGCATTAGTTTCAGAACTAAAACATTTGGTGTGTGGATGCATTCTTACATGGTCGACCCTCATGAAAAATATTGGCGCAATTGCATAAAAAATCATGACTTGAGGCCGAACTATAAATACATCAGCGATTCGATTTTTTTCACATACATGACTTTTACGCCATGAGAGCTATTTTCAAAAGCATTAGTTTCAGAACTAAAACATTTGGTGTGTGGATGCATTTTTACATGGTCGACCCTCATGAAAAATATTGGCGCAATTGCATAAAAAATCATGACTTGAGGCCGAACTATAAATACATCAGCGATTCGATTTTTTTCACATACATGACTTTAACGCCATGAGAGCTATTCTCGAAAGTATTAGTTTCAGAAATAAAACATTTGGTGTTTCGGATGCATTCTTACATGGTCGACCCTCATGAAAAATATTGGCGCAATTGCATAAAAAATCATGACTTGAGGCCGAACTATAAATACATCAGCGATTCGATTTTTTTCACATGCATGACTTTTACGCCATGCGAGCTATTTTCAAAAGCATTAGTTTCAGAACTAAAACATTTGGTGTGTGGATGCATTCTTACATGGTCGACCCTCATGAAAAATATTGGCGCAATTGCATAAAAAATCATGACTTGAGGCCGAACTATAAATACATCAGCGATTCGATTTTTTTCACATGCATGACTTTTACGCCATGAGAGCTATTTTCAAAAGCATTAGTTTCAGAACTAAAACATTTAGTGTGTGGATGCATTCTTACATGGTCGACCCTCATGGAAAATATTGGCGCAATTGCATAAAAAATCATGACTTGAGGCCGAACTATAAATACATCAGCGATTCGATTTTTTTCACATACATGACTTTTACGCCATGAGAGCTATTCTCCAAAGTATTAATTTCAGAAATAAAACATTTGGTGTTTCGGATGCATTCTTACATGGTCGACCCTCATGAAAAATATTGGCGCAATTGCATAAAAAATCATGACTTGAGGCCGAACTATAAATACATCAGCGATTCGAACTTTTTCACATACATGACTTTTACGCCATGAGAGCTATTCTCCAAAGTATTAGTTTCAGAACTAAAACCTTTGGTGTGTGGATGCATTCTTACATGGTCGACCCTCATGAAAAATATTGGCGCAATTGCATAAAAAATCATGACTTGAGGCCGAACTATAAATACATCAGCGATTCGAACTTTTTCACATACATGACTTTTACGCCATGAGAGCTATTCTCCAAAGTATTAGTTTCAGAACTAAAACATTTGGTGTGTGGATGCATTCTTACATGGTCGACCCTCATGGAAAATATTGGCGCAATTGCATAAAAAATCATGACTTGAGGCCGAACTATAAATACATCAGCGATTCGATTTTTTTCACATGCATGACTTTTACGCCATGCGAGCTATTTTCAAAAGCATTAGTTTCAGAACTAAAACCTTTGGTGTGTGGATGCATTCTTACATGGTCGACCCTCATGAAAAATATTGGCGCAATTGCATAAAAAATCATGACTTGAGGCCGAACTATAAATACATCAGCGATTCGAATTTTTTCACACACATGACTTTAACGCCATGAGAGCTATTCTCCAAAGTATTAGATTCAGAACTAAAACATTTGGTGTTTCGGATGCATTCTTACATGGTCGACCCTCATGAAAAGTATTGGCGCAATTGCATAAAAAATCATGACTTGAGGCCGAACTATAAATACATCAGCGATTCGATTTTTTTCACATGCATGACTTTTACGCCATGAGAGCTATTCTCCAACGTATTAGTTACAGAACTAAAACATTTGATGTGTGGATGCATGCTTACATGGTCGACCCTCATGAAAAATATTGGCGCAATTGCATAAAAAATCATGACTTGAGGCCGAACTATAAATACATCAGCGATTCGAATTTTTTCACATACATGACTTTTACGCCAAGAGAGTTTTTTTCAAAAGCATTAGTTTCAGAACTAAAACATTTGGTGTGTGGATGCATTCTTACATGGTCGACCCTCATGACAAAATATTGGCGCAATTGCATAAAAAATCATGACTTGAGGCCGAACTATAAATACATCAGCGATTCGAATTTTTTCACATGCATGACTTTTACGCCATGAGAGCTATTTTCAAAAGCATTAGTTTCAGAACTAAAACATTTGGTGTGTGGATGCATTCTTACATGGTCGACCCTCATGAAAAATATTGGCGCAATTGCATAAAAAAACATGACTTGAGGCCGAACGATAAATACATCAGCGATTCGAATTTTTTCACATACATGACTTTTACGCCATGAGAGCTATTCTCCAAAGTATTAGTTTCAGAACTAAAACCTTTGGTGTGTGGATGCATTCTTACATGGTCGACCCTCATGAAAAATATTGGCGCAATTGCATAAAAAATCATGACTTGAGGCCGAACTATAAATACATCAGCGATTCGAACTTTTTCACATACATGACTTTTACGCCATGAGAGCTATTCTCCAAAGTATTAGTTTCAGAACTAAAACATTTGGTGTGTGGATGCATTCTTACATGGTCGACCCTCATGAAAAATATTGGCGCAATTGCATAAAAAATCATGACTTGAGGCCGAACTATAAATACATCAGCGATTCGATTTTTTTCACATACATGACTTTTACGCCATGAGAGCTATTTTGAAAAGCATTAGTTTCAGAACTAAAACATTTGGTGTGTGGATGCATTCTTACATGGTCGACCCTCATGAAAAATATTGGCGCAATTGCATAAAAAAACATGACTTGAGGCCGAACGATAAATACATCAGCGATTCGAATTTTTTCACATACATGACTTTTACGCCATGAGAGCTATTCTCCAAAGTATTAGTTTCAGAACTAAAACCTTTGGTGTGTGGATGCATTCTTACATGGTCGACCCTCATGAAAAATATTGGCGCAATTGCATAAAAAATCATGACTTGAGGCCGAACTATAAATACATCAGCGATTCGAACTTTTTCACATACATGACTTTTACGCCATGAGAGCTATTCTCCAAAGTATTAGTTTCAGAACTAAAACCTTTGGTGTGTGGATGCATTCTTACATGGTCGACCCTCATGAAAAATATTGGCGCAATTGCATAAAAAATCATGACTTGAGGCCGAACTATAAATACATCAGCGATTCGATTTTTTTCACATGCATGACTTTTACGCCATGAGAGCTATTTTCAAAAGCATTAGTTTCAGAACTAAAACATTTGGTGTGTGGATGCATTCTTACATGGTCGACCCTCATGAAAAATATTGGCGCAATTGCATAAAAAATCATGACTTGAGGCCGAACTATAAATACATCAGCGATTCGAACTTTTTCACATGCATGACTTTTACGCCATGAGAGCTATTCTCCAAAGCATTAGTTTCAGAACTAAAACATTTGGTGTGTGGATGCATTCTTACATGGTCGACCCTCATGAAAAATATTGGCGCAATTGCATAAAAAATCATGACTTGAGGCCGAACTATAAATACATCAGCGATTCGAACTTTTTCACATACATGACTTTTACGCCATGAGAGCTATTCTCCAAAGTATTAGTTTCAGAACTAAAACATTTGGTGTTTCGGATGCATTCTTACATGGTTGACCGTCATGAAAATTATTGGCGCAATTGCATAAAAAATCATGACTTGAGGCCGAACTATAAATACATCAGCGATTCGAACTTTTTCCCATGCATGACTTTTACGCCATGAGAGCTATTCTCCAAAGTATTAGTTTCAGAACTAAAACATTTGGTGTTTCGGATGCATTCTTACATGGTCGACCCTCATGAAAAATATTGGCGCAATTGCATAAAAAATCATGACTTGAGGCCGAACTATAAATACATCAGCGATTCGAACTTTTTCACATGCATGACTTTCACGCCATGAGAGCTATTCTCCAAAGTATTAGTTTCAGAACTAAAACATTTGGTGTGTGGATGCATTCTTACATGGTCGACCCTCATGAAAAATATTGGCGCAATTGCATAAAAAATCATGACTTGAGGCCGAACTATAAATACATCAGCGATATCGAACTTTTTCACATGCATGACTTTTACGCCATGAGAGTTATTCTCCAAATTATTAGTTTCAGAACTAAAACAATTGGTGTTTCGGATGCATTCTTACATGGTCGACCCTCATGAAAAATATTGGCGCAATTGCATAAAAAAAATGACTTGAGGCCGAACTATAAATACATCAGCGATTCGATTTTTTTCACATGCATGACTTTTACGCCATGAGAGCTATTTTCAAAAGTATTAGTTTCAGAACTAAAACATTTAGTGTGTGGATGCATTCTTACATGGTCGACCCTCATGGAAAATATTGGCGCAATTGCATAAAAAATCATGACTTGAGGCCGAACTATAAATACATCAGCGATTCGAATTTTTTCACATACATGACTTTTACGCCATGAGAGCTATTCTCCAAAGTATTAGTTTCAGAACTAAAACATTTGGTGTTTCGGATGCATTCTTACATGGTCGACCCTCATGAAAAATATTGGCGCAATTGCATAAAAAATCATGACTTGAGGCCGAACTATAAATACATCAGCGATTCGAACTTTTTCACATACATGACTTTTACGCCATGAGAGCTATTCTCCAAAGTATTAGTTTCAGAACTAAAACCTTTGGTGTGTGGATGCATTCTTACATGGTCGACCCTCATGAAAAATATTGGCGCAATTGCATAAAAAATCATGACTTGAGGCCGAACTATAAATACATCAGCGATTCGAACTTTTTCACATACATGACTTTTACGCCATGAGAGCTATTCTCCAAAGTATTAGTTTCAGAACTAAAACATTTGGTGTGTGGATGCATTCTTACATGGTCGACCCTCATGAAAAATATTGGCGCAATTGCATAAAAAATCATGACTTGAGGCCGAACTATAAATACATCAGCGATTCGATTTTTTTCACATGCATGACTTTTACGCCATGAGAGCTATTTTGAAAAGCATTAGTTTCAGAACTAAAACATTTGGTGTTTCGGATGCATTCTTACATGGTCGACCCTCATGAAAATTATTGGCGCAATTGCATAAAAAATCATGACTTGAGGCCGAACTATAAATACATCAGCGATTCGAACTTTTTCCCATGCATGACTTTTACGCCATGAGAGCTATTCTCCAAAGTATTAGTTTCAGAACTAAAACATTTGGTGTTTCGGATGTATTCTTACATGGTCGACCCTCATGAAAACTATTGGCGCAATTGCATAAAAAATCATGACTTGAGGCCGAACTATAAATACATCAGCGATTCGAACTTTTTCACATACATGACTTTTACGCCATGAGAGCTATTCTCCAAAGTATTAGTTTCAGAACTAAAACCTTTGGTGTGTGGATGCATTCTTACATGGTCGACCCTCATGAAAAATATTGGCGCAATTGCATAAAAAATCATGACTTGAGGCCGAACTATAAATACATCAGCGATTCGAACTTTTTCACATACATGACTTTTACGCCATGAGAGCTATTCTCCAAAGTATTAGTTTCAGAACTAAAACATTTGGTGTGTGGATGCATTCTTACATGGTCGACCCTCATGAAAAATATTGGCGCAATTGCATAAAAAATCAAGACTTGAGGCCGAACTATAAATACATCAGCGATTCGATTTTTTTCACATACATGACTTTTACGCCATGAGAGCTATTTTGAAAAGCATTAGTTTCAGAACTAAAACATTTGGTGTGTGGATGCATTCTTACATGGTCGACCCTCATGAAAAATATTGGCGCAATTGCATAAAAAAACATGACTTGAGGCCGAACGATAAATACATCAGCGATTCGAATTTTTTCACATACATGACTTTTACGCCATGAGAGCTATTCTCCAAAGTATTAGTTTCAGAACTAAAACCTTTGGTGTGTGGATGCATTCTTACATGGTCGACCCTCATGAAAAATATTGGCGCAATTGCATAAAAAATCATGACTTGAGGCCGAACTATAAATACATCAGCGATTCGAACTTTTTCACATACATGACTTTTACGCCATGAGAGCTATTCTCCAAAGTATTAGTTTCAGAACTAAAACCTTTGGTGTGTGGATGCATTCTTACATGGTCGACCCTCATGAAAAATATTGGCGCAATTGCATAAAAAATCATGACTTGAGGCCGAACTATAAATACATCAGCGATTCGATTTTTTTCACATGCATGACTTTTACGCCATGAGAGCTATTTTCAAAAGCATTAGTTTCAGAACTAAAACCTTTGGTGTGTGGATGCATTCTTACATGGTCGACCCTCATGAAAAATATTGGCGCAATTGCATAAAAAATCATGACTTGAGGCCGAACTATAAATACATCAGCGATTCGAACTTTTTCACATGCATGACTTTTACGCCATGAGAGCTATTCTCCAAAGCATTAGTTTCAGAACTAAAACCTTTGGTGTGTGGATGCATTCTTACATGGTCGACCCTCATGAAAAATATTGGCGCAATTGCATAAAAAATCATGACTTGAGGCCGAACTATAAATACATCAGCGATTCGAACTTTTTCACATACATGACTTTTACGCCATGAGAGCTATTCTCCAAAGTATTAGTTTCAGAACTAAAACATTTGGTGTGTGGATGCATTCTTACATGGTCGACCCTCATGAAAAATATTGGCGCAATTGCATAAAAAATCATGACTTGAGGCCGAACTATAAATACATCAGCGATTCGATTTTTTTCACATACATGACTTTTACGCCATGAGAGCTATTTTGAAAAGCATTAGTTTCAGAACTAAAACATTTGGTGTGTGGATGCATTCTTACATGGTCGACCCTCATGAAAAATATTGGCGCAATTGCATAAAAAAACATGACTTGAGGCCGAACGATAAATACATCAGCGATTCGAATTTTTTCACATACATGACTTTTACGCCATGAGAGCTATTCTCCAAAGTATTAGTTTCAGAACTAAAACCTTTGGTGTGTGGATGCATTCTTACATGGTCGACCCTCATGAAAAATATTGGCGCAATTGCATAAAAAATCATGACTTGAGGCCGAACTATAAATACATCAGCGATTCGAACTTTTTCACATACATGACTTTTACGCCATGAGAGCTATTCTCCAAAGTATTAGTTTCAGAACTAAAACCTTTGGTGTGTGGATGCATTCTTACATGGTCGACCCTCATGAAAAATATTGGCGCAATTGCATAAAAAATCATGACTTGAGGCCGAACTATAAATACATCAGCGATTCGATTTTTTTCACATGCATGACTTTTACGCCATGAGAGCTATTTTCAAAAGCATTAGTTTCAGAACTAAAACATTTGGTGTGTGGATGCATTCTTACATGGTCGACCCTCATGAAAAATATTGGCGCAATTGCATAAAAAATCATGACTTGAGGCCGAACTATAAATACATCAGCGATTCGAACTTTTTCACATGCATGACTTTTACGCCATGAGAGCTATTCTCCAAAGCATTAGTTTCAGAACTAAAACATTTGGTGTGTGGATGCATTCTTACATGGTCGACCCTCATGAAAAATATTGGCGCAATTGCATAAAAAATCATGACTTGAGGCCGAACTATAAATACATCAGCGATTCGAACTTTTTCACATACATGACTTTTACGCCATGAGAGCTATTCTCCAAAGTATTAGTTTCAGAACTAAAACATTTGGTGTTTCGGATGCATTCTTACATGGTTGACCGTCATGAAAATTATTGGCGCAATTGCATAAAAAATCATGACTTGAGGCCGAACTATAAATACATCAGCGATTCGAACTTTTTCCCATGCATGACTTTTACGCCATGAGAGCTATTCTCCAAAGTATTAGTTTCAGAACTAAAACATTTGGTGTTTCGGATGCATTCTTACATGGTCGACCCTCATGAAAAATATTGGCGCAATTGCATAAAAAATCATGACTTGAGGCCGAACTATAAATACATCAGCGATTCGAACTTTTTCACATGCATGACTTTCACGCCATGAGAGCTATTCTCCAAAGTATTAGTTTCAGAACTAAAACATTTGGTGTGTGGATGCATTCTTACATGGTCGACCCTCATGAAAAATATTGGCGCAATTGCATAAAAAATCATGACTTGAGGCCGAACTATAAATACATCAGCGATATCGAACTTTTTCACATGCATGACTTTTACGCCATGAGAGTTATTCTCCAAATTATTAGTTTCAGAACTAAAACAATTGGTGTTTCGGATGCATTCTTACATGGTCGACCCTCATGAAAAATATTGGCGCAATTGCATAAAAAAAATGACTTGAGGCCGAACTATAAATACATCAGCGATTCGATTTTTTTCACATACATGACTTTTACGCCATGAGAGCTATTTTCAAAAGTATTAGTTTCAGAACTAAAACATTTAGTGTGTGGATGCATTCTTACATGGTCGACCCTCATGGAAAATATTGGCGCAATTGCATAAAAAATCATGACTTGAGGCCGAACTATAAATACATCAGCGATTCGAATTTTTTCACATACATGACTTTTACGCCATGAGAGCTATTCTCCAAAGTATTAGTTTCAGAACTAAAACATTTGGTGTTTCGGATGCATTCTTACATGGTCGACCCTCATGAAAAATATTGGCGCAATTGCATAAAAAATCATGACTTGAGGCCGAACTATAAATACATCAGCGATTCGAACTTTTTCACATACATGACTTTTACGCCATGAGAGCTATTCTCCAAAGTATTAGTTTCAGAACTAAAACATTTGGTGTGTGGATGCATTCTTACATGGTCGACCCTCATGAAAAATATTGGCGCAATTGCATAAAAAATCATGACTTGAGGCCGAACTATAAATACATCAGCGATTCGATTTTTTTCACATGCATGACTTTTACGCCATGAGAGCTATTTTGAAAAGCATTAGTTTCAGAACTAAAACATTTGGTGTGTGGATGCATTCTTACATGGTCGACCCTCATGAAAAATATTGGCGCAATTGCATAAAAAATCATGACTTGAGGCCGAACTATAAATACATCAGCGATTCGAACTTTTTCACATGCATGACTTTCACGCCATGAGAGCTATTCTCCAAAGTATTAGTTTCAGAACTAAAACATTTGGTGTGTGGATGCATTCTTACATGGTCGACCCTCATGAAAAATATTGGCGCAATTGCATAAAAAATCATGACTTGAGGCCGAACTATAAATACATCAGCGATATCGAACTTTTTCACATGCATGACTTTTACGCCATGAGAGTTATTCTCCAAATTATTAGTTTCAGAACTAAAGCAATTGGTGTTTCGGATGCATTCTTACATGGTCGACCCTCATGAAAAATATTGGCGCAATTGCATAAAAAATCATGACTTGAGGCCGAACTATAAATACATCAGCGATTCGATTTTTTTCACATGCATGACTTTTACGCCATGAGAGCTATTTTCAAAAGCATTAGTTTCAGAACTAAAACATTTGGTGTGTGGATGCATTCTTACATGGTCGACCCTCATGAAAAATATTGGCGCAATTGCATAAAAAATCATGACTTGAGGCCGAACTATAAATACATCAGCGATTCGAATTTTTTCACACACATGACTTTTACGCCATGAGAGCTATTCTCCAAAGTATTAGTTTCAGAACTAAAACATTTGGTGTGTGGATGCATTCTTACATGGTCGACCCTCATGAAAAATATTGGCGCAATTGCATCAAAAATCATGACTTGAGGCCGAACTATAAATACATCAGCGATTCGAACTTTTTCACATACATGACTTTTACGCCATGAGAGCTATTCTCCAAAGTATTAGTTTCAGAACTAAAACATTTGGTGTGTGGATGCATTCTTACATGGTCAACCCTCATGAAAAATATTGGCGCAATTGCATAAAAAATCATGACTTGAGGCCGAACTATAAATACATCAGCGATTCGAACTTTTTCACATAAATGACTTTTACGCCATGAGAGCTATTCTCCAAAGTATTAGTTTCAGAACTAAAACATTTGGTGTTTCGGATGCATTCTTACATGGTCGACCCTCATGAAAAATATTGGCGCAATTGCATAAAAAATCATGACTTGAGGCCGAACTATAAATACATCAGCGATTCGAACTTTTTCACATACATGACTTTTACGCCATGAGAGCTATTCTCCCAAGTATTAGTTTCAGAACTAAAACCTTTGGTGTGTGGATGCATTCTTACATGGTCGACCCTCATGAAAAATATTGGCGCAATTGCATAAAAAATCATGACTTGAGGCCGAACTATAAATACATCAGCGATTCGAACTTTTTCACATACATGACTTTTACGCCATGAGAGCTATTCTCCAAAGTATTAGTTTCAGAACTAAAACCTTTGGTGTGTGGATGCATTCTTACATGGTCGACCCTCATGAAAAATATTGGCGCAATTGCATAAAAAATCATGACTTGAGGCCGAACTATAAATACATCAGCGATTCGATTTTTTTCACATGCATGACTTTTACGCCATGAGAGCTATTTTCAAAAGTATTAGTTTCAGAAATAAAACATTTGGTGTGTGGATGCATTCTTACATGGTCGACCCTCATGAAAAATATTGGCGCAATTGCATAAAAAAAACATGACTTGAGGCCGAACGATAAATACATCAGCGATTCGAATTTTTTCACATAAATGACTTTTACGCCATGAGAGCTATTCTCCAAAGTATTAGTTTCAGAACTAAAACATTTGGTGTGTGGATGCATGCTTACATGGTCGACCCTCATGAAAAATATTGGCGCAATTGCATCAAAAATCATGACTTGAGGCCGAACTATAAATACATCAGCGATTCGAACTTTTTCACATACATGACTTTTACGCCATGAGAGCTATTCTCCCAAGTATTAGTTTCAGAACTAAAACCTTTGGTGTGTGGATGCATTCTTACATGGTCGACCCTCATGAAAAATATTGGCGCAATTGCATAAAAAATCATGACTTGAGGCCGAACTATAAATACATCAGCGATTCGAACTTTTTCACATACATGACTTTTACGCCATGAGAGCTATTCTCCAAAGTATTAGTTTCAGAACTAAAACCTTTGGTGTGTGGATGCATTCTTACATGGTCGACCCTCATGAAAAATATTGGCGCAATTGCATAAAAAATCATGACTTGAGGCCGAACTATAAATACATCAGCGATTCGATTTTTTTCACATGCATGACTTTTACGCAATGAGAGCTATTTTCAAAAGCATTAGTTTCAGAACTAAAACATTTGGTGTGTGGATGCATTCTTACATGGTCGACCCTCATGAAAAATATTGGCGCAATTGCATAAAAAAACATTACTTGAGGCCGAACGATAAATACATCAGCGATTCGATTTTTTTCACATAAATGACTTTTACGCCATGAGAGCTATTCTCCAAAGTATTAGTTTCAGAACTAAAACATTTGGTGTGTGGATGCATTCTTACATGGTCAACCCTCATGAAAAATATTGGCGCAATTGCATAAAAAATCATGACTTGAGGCCGAACTATAAATACATCAGCGATTCGAACTTTTTCACATACATGACTTTTACGCCATGAGAGCTATTCTCCAAAGTATTAGTTTCAGAACTAAAACATTTGGTGTGTGGATGCATTCTTACATGGTCGACCCTCATGAAAAATATTGGCGCAATTGCATAAAAAATCATGACTTGAGGCCGAACTATAAATACATCAGCGATTCGAACTTTTTCACATACATGACTTTTACGCCATGAGAGCTATTCTCCAAAGTATTAGTTTCAGAACTAAAACATTTGGTGTGTGGATGCATTCTTACATGGTCGACCCTCATGAAAATTATTGGCGCAATTGCATAAAAAATCATGACTTGAGGCCGAACTATAAATACATCAGCGAATCGATTTTTTTCACATACATGACTTTTACGCCAAGAGAGCTATTCTCCAAAGTATTAGTTTCAGAAATAAAACATTTGGTGTTTCGGATGCATTCTTACATGGTTGACCCTCATGAAAATTATTGGCGCAATTGCATAAAAAATCATGACTTGAGGCCGAACTATAAATACATCAGCGATTCGAATTTGTTCACATACATGACTTTTACGCCATGAGAGCTATTCTCCAAAGTATTAGTTTCAGAACTAAAACATTTGGTGTGTGGATGTATTCTTACATGGTCGACCCTCATGAAAAATATTGGCGCAATTGCATAAAAAATCATGACTTGAGGCCGAACTATAAATACATCAGCGATTCGATTTTTTTCACATGCATGACTTTTACGCCATGAGAGTTTTTTTCAAAAGTATTAGTTTCAGAACTAAAACCTTTGGTGTGTGGATGCATTCTTACATGGTCGACCCTCATGAAAAATATTGGCGCAATTGCATAAAAAATCATGACTTGAGGCCGAACTATAAATACATCAGCGATTCGATTTTTTTCACATGCATGACTTTTACGCCATGAGAGCTATTTTCAAAAGCATTAGTTTCAGAACTAAAACATTTGGTGTGTGGATGCATTCTTACATGGTCGACCCTCATGAAAAATATTGGCGCAATTGCATAAAAAAACATGACTTGAGGCCGAACTATAAATACATCAGCGATTCGATTTTTTTCACATACATGACTTTTACGCCATGAGAGCTATTCTCCAAAGTATTAGTTTCAGAACTAAAACATTTGGTGTGTGGATGCATTCTTACATGGTCGACCCTCATGAAAAATATTGGCGCAATTGCATAAAAAATCATGACTTGAGGCCGAACTATAAATACATCAGCGATTCGAACTTTTTCACATACATGACTTTTACGCCATGAGAGCTATTCTCCAAAGTATTAGTTTCAGAACTAAAACCTTTGGTGTGTGGATGCATTCTTACATGGTCGACCCTCATGAAAAATATTGGCGCAATTGCATAAAAAATCATGACTTGAGGCCGAACTATAAATACATCAGCGATTCGAACTTTTTCACATACATGACTTTTACGCCATGAGAGCTATTCTCCAAAGTATTAGTTTCAGAACTAAAACCTTTGGTGTGTGGATGCATTCTTACATGGTCGACCCTCATGAAAATTATTGGCGCAATTGCATAAAAAATCATGACTTGAGGCCGAACTATAAATACATCAGCGATTCGAACTTTTTCACATGCATGACTTTTACGCCATGAGAGCTATTCTCCAAAGTATTAGTTTCAGAACTAAAACATTTGGTGTTGCGGATGTATTCTTACATGGTCGACCCTCATGAAAAATATTGGCGCAATTGCATAAAAAATCATGACTTGAGGCCGAACTATAAATACATCAGCGATTCGAACTTTTTCACATACATGACTTTTACGCCATGAGAGCTATTCTCCAAAGTATTAGTTTCAGAACTAAAACCTTTGGTGTGTGGATGCATTCTTACATGGTCGACCCTCATGAAAAATATTGGCGCAATTGCATAAAAAATCATGACTTGAGGCCGAACTATAAATACATCAGCGATTCGAACTTTTTCACATACATGACTTTTACGCCATGAGAGCTATTCTCCAAAGTATTAGTTTCAGAACTAAAACATTTGGTGTGTGGATGCATTCTTACATGGTCGACCCTCATGAAAAATATTGGCGCAATTGCATAAAAAATCATGACTTGAGGCCGAACTATAAATACATCAGCGATTCGATTTTTTTCACATGCATGACTTTTACGCCATGAGAGCTATTTTGAAAAGCATTAGTTTCAGAACTAAAACATTTGGTGTGTGGATGCATTCTTACATGGTCGACCCTCATGAAAAATATTGGCGCAATTGCATAAAAAAACATGACTTGAGGCCGAACTATAAATACATCAGCGATTCGAATTTGTTCACATACATGACTTTTACGCCATGAGAGCTATTCTCCAAAGTATTAGTTTCAGAACTAAAACATTTGGTGTGTGGATGTATTCTTACATGGTCGACCCTCATGAAAAATATTGGCGCAATTGCATAAAAAATCATGACTTGAGGCCGAAATATAAATACATCAGCGATTCGACTTTTTTCACATGCATGACTTTTACGCCATGAGAGTTTTTTTCAAAAGCATTAGTTTCAGAACTAAAACATTTGGTGTGTGGATGCATTCTTACATGGTCGACCCTCATGACAAAATATTGGCGCAATTGCATAAAAAATCATGACTTGAGGCCGAACTATAAATACATCAGCGATTCGATTTTTTTCACATGCATGACTTTTACGCCATGAGAGCTATTCTCCAAAGCATTAGTTTCAGAACTAAAACATTTGGTGTGTGGATGCATTCTTACATGGTCGACCCTCATGAAAAATATTGGCGCAATTGCATAAAAAAACATGACTTGAGGCCGAACTATAAATACATCAGCGATTCGAATTTTTTCACATACATGACTTTTACGCCATGAGAGCTATTCTCCAAAGCATTAGTTTCAGAACTAAAACATTTGGTGTGTGGATGCATTCTTACATGGTCGACCCTCATGAAAAATATTGGCGCAATTGCATAAAAAATCATGACTTGAGGCCGAACTATAAATACATCAGCGATTCGAACTTTTTCACATACATGACTTTTACGCCATGAGAGCTATTCTCCAAAGTATTAGTTTCAGAACTAAAACCTTTGGTGTGTGGATGCATTCTTACATGGTCGACCCTCATGAAAAATATTGGCGCAATTGCATAAAAAATCATGACTTGAGGCCGAACTATAAATACATCAGCGATTCGAACTTTTTCACATACATGACTTTTACGCCATGAGAGCTATTCTCCAAAGTATTAGTTTCAGAACTAAAACCTTTGGTGTGTGGATGCATGCTTACATGGTCGACCCTCATGAAAATTATTGGCGCAATTGCATAAAAAATCATGACTTGAGGCCGAACTATAAATACATCAGCGATTCGAACTTTTTCACATGCATGACTTTTACGCCATGAGAGCTATTCTCCAAAGTATTAGTTTCAGAACTAAAACATTTGGTGTTTCGGATGCATTCTTACATGGTCGACCCTCATGAAAACTATTGGCGCAATTGCATAAAAAATCATGACTTGAGGCCGAACTATAAATACATCAGCGATTCGAACTTTTTCACATACATGACTTTTACGCCATGAGAGCTATTCTCCAAAGTATTAGTTTCAGAACTAAAACCTTTGGTGTGTGGATGCATTCTTACATGGTCGACCCTCATGAAAAATATTGGCGCAATTGCATAAAAAATCATGACTTGAGGCCGAACTATAAATACATCAGCGATTCGAACTTTTTCACATACATGACTTTTACGCCATGAGAGCTATTCTCAAAAGTATTAGTTTCAGAACTAAAACATTTGGTGTGTGGATGCATTCTTACATGGTCGACCCTCATGAAAAATATTGGCGCAATTGCATAAAAAATCATGACTTGAGGCCGAACTATAAATACATCAGCGATTCGATTTTTTTCACATGCATGACTTTTACGCCATGAGAGCTATTTTGAAAAGCATTAGTTTCAGAACTAAAACATTTGGTGTGTGGATGCATTCTTACATGGTCGACCCTCATGAAAAATATTGGCGCAATTGCATAAAAAAACATGACTTGAGGCCGAACGATAAATACATCAGCGATTCGATTTTTTTCACATACATGACTTTTACGCCATGAGAGCTATTCTCCAAAGTATTAGTTTCAGAACTAAAACCTTTGGTGTGTGGATGCATTCTTACATGGTCGACCCTCATGAAAAATATTGGCGCAATTGCATAAAAAATCATGACTTGAGGCCGAACTATAAATACATCAGCGATTCGAACTTTTTCACATAAATGACTTTTACGCCATGAGAGCTATTCTCCAAAGTATTAGTTTCAGAACTAAAACCTTTGGTGTGTGGATGCATTCTTACATGGTCGACCCTCATGAAAAATATTGGCGCAATTGCATAAAAAATCATGACTTGAGGCCGAACTATAAATACATCAGCGATTCGATTTTTTTCACATGCATGACTTTTACGCCATGAGAGCTATTTTCAAAAGCATTAGTTTCAGAACTAAAACATTTGGTGTGTGGATGCATTCTTACATGGTCGACCCTCATGAAAAATATTGGCGCAATTGCATAAAAAATCATGACTTGAGGCCGAACTATAAATACATCAGCGATTCGAACTTTTTCACATGCATGACTTTTACGCCATGAGAGCTATTCTCCAAAGCATTAGTTTCAGAACTAAAACATTTGTTGTGTGGATGCATTCTTACATGGTCGACACTCATGAAAAATATTGGCGCAATTGCATAAAAAATCATGACTTGAGGCCGAACTATAAATACATCAGCGATTCGAACTTTTTCACATGCATGACTTTTACGCCATGAGAGCTATTCTCCAAAGTATTAGTTTCAGAACTAAAACATTTGGTGTTTCGGATGCATTCTTACATGGTTGACCCTCATGAAAATTATTGGCGCAATTGCATAAAAAATCATGACTTGAGGCCGAACTATAAATACATCAGCGATTCGAACTTTTTCACATGCATGACTTTTACGCCATGAGAGCTATTCTCCAAAGTATTAGTTTCAGAACTAAAACATTTGGTGTTTCGGATGCATTCTTACATGGTCGACCCTCATGAAAACTATTGGCGCATTTGTATAAAAAATCATGACTTGAGGCCGAACTATAAATACATCAGCGATTCGATTTTTTTCCCATGCATGACTTTTACGCCATGAGAGCTATTCTCCAAAGTATTAGTTTCAGAACTAAAACATTTGGTGTGTGGATGCATTCTTACATGGTCGACCTTCATGAAAAATATTGGCGCAATTGCATAAAAAATCATGACTTGAGGCCGAACTATAAATACATCAGCGATTCGATTTTTTTCACATGCATGACTTTTACGCCATGAGAGCTATTCTCCAAAGTATTAGTTTCAGAAATAAAACATTTGGTGTTTCGGATGCATTCTTACATGGTCGACCCTCATGAAAAATATTGGCGCAATTGCATAAAAAATCATGACTTGAGGCCGAACTATAAATACATCAGCGATTCGATTTTTTTCACATACATGACTTTTACGCCATGAGAGCTATTCTCCAAAGTATTAGTTTCAGAACTAAAACCTTTGGTGTGTGGATGCATTCTTACATGGTCAACCCTCATGAAAAAATATTGGCGCAATTGCATAAAAAATCATGACTTGAGGCCGAACTATAAATACATCAGCGATTCGATTTTTTTCACATGCATGACTTTTACGCCATGAGAGCTATTTTCAAAAGCATTAGTTTCAGAACTAAAACATTTGGTGTTTCGGATGCATTCTTACATGGTCGACCCTCATGAAAAATATTGGCGCAATTGCATAAAAAATCATGACTTGAGGCCGAACTATAAATACATCAGCGATTCGAACTTTTTTACATACATGACTTTTACGCCATGAGAGCTATTCTCCAAAGTATTAGTTTCAGAACTAAAACCTTTGGTGTGTGGATGCATTCTTACATGGTCGACCCTCATGAAAAATATTGGCGCAATTGCATAAAAAATCATGACTTGAGGCCGAACTATAAATACATCAGCGATTCGATTTTTTTCACATGCATGACTTTTACGCCATGAGAGCTATTTTCAAAAGCATTAGTTTCAGAACTAAAACATTTGGTGTGTGGATGCATTCTTACATGGTCGACACTCATGAAAAATATTGGCGCAATTGCATAAAAAATCATGACTTGAGGCCGAACTATAAATACATCAGCGATTCGAACTTTTTCACATGCATGACTTTTACGCCATGAGAGCTATTCTCCAAAGTATTAGTTTCAGAACTAAAACATTTGGTGTTTCGGATGTATTCTTACATGGTCGACCCTCATGAAAACTATTGGCGCAATTGCATAAAAAATCATGACTTGAGGCCGAACTATAAATACATCAGCGATTCGAACTTTTTCACATACATGACTTTTACGCCATGAGAGCTATTCTCCAAAGTATTAGTTTCAGAACTAAAACATTTGGTGTGTGGATGCATTCTTACATGGTCAACCCTCATGAAAAATATTGGCGCAATTGCATAAAAAATCATGACTTGAGGCCGAACTATAAATACATCAGCGATTCGATTTTTTTCACATGCATGACTTTTACGCCATGAGAGCTATTCTCCAAAGTATTAGTTTCAGAAATAAAACATTTGGTGTTTCGGATGCATTCTTACATGGTCGACCCTCATGAAAAATATTGGCGCAATTGCATAAAAAATCATGACTTGAGGCCGAACTATAAATACATCAGCGATTCGAACTTTTTCACATACATGACTTTTACGCCATGAGAGCTATTCTCCAAAGTATTAGTTTCAGAACTAAAACCTTTGGTGTGTGGATGCATTCTTACATGGTCGACCCTCATGAAAAATATTGGCGCAATTGCATAAAAAATCATGACTTGAGGCCGAACTATAAATACATCAGCGATTCGATTTTTTTCACATGCATGACTTTTACGCCATGAGAGCTATTTTCAAAAGCATTAGTTTCAGAACTAAAACATTTGGTGTGTGGATGCATTCTTACATGGTCGACCCTCATGAAAAATATTGGCGCAATTGCATAAAAAATCATGACTTGAGGCCGAACTATAAATACATCAGCGATTCGAACTTTTTCACATGCATGACTTTTACGCCATGAGAGCTATTCTCCAAAGCATTAGTTTCAGAACTAAAACATTTGTTGTGTGGATGCATTCTTACATGGTCGACACTCATGAAAAATATTGGCGCAATTGCATAAAAAATCATGACTTGAGGCCGAACTATAAATACATCAGCGATTCGAACTTTTTCACATGCATGACTTTTACGCCATGAGAGCTATTCTCCAAAGTATTAGTTTCAGAACTAAAACATTTGGTGTTTCGGATGCATTCTTACATGGTTGACCCTCATGAAAATTATTGGCGCAATTGCATAAAAAATCATGACTTGAGGCCGAACTATAAATACATCAGCGATTCGAACTTTTTCACATGCATGACTTTTACGCCATGAGAGCTATTCTCCAAAGTATTAGTTTCAGAACTAAAACATTTGGTGTTTCGGATGCATTCTTACATGGTCGACCCTCATGAAAACTATTGGCGCATTTGTATAAAAAATCATGACTTGAGGCCGAACTATAAATACATCAGCGATTCGATTTTTTTCCCATGCATGACTTTTACGCCATGAGAGCTATTCTCCAAAGTATTAGTTTCAGAACTAAAACATTTGGTGTGTGGATGCATTCTTACATGGTCGACCTTCATGAAAAATATTGGCGCAATTGCATAAAAAATCATGACTTGAGGCCGAACTATAAATACATCAGCGATTCGATTTTTTTCACATGCATGACTTTTACGCCATGAGAGCTATTCTCCAAAGTATTAGTTTCAGAAATAAAACATTTGGTGTTTCGGATGCATTCTTACATGGTCGACCCTCATGAAAAATATTGGCGCAATTGCATAAAAAATCATGACTTGAGGCCGAACTATAAATACATCAGCGATTCGAACTTTTTCACATACATGACTTTTACGCCATGAGAGCTATTCTCCAAAGTATTAGTTTCAGAACTAAAACCTTTGGTGTGTGGATGCATTCTTACATGGTCAACCCTCATGAAAAAATATTGGCGCAATTGCATAAAAAATCATGACTTGAGGCCGAACTATAAATACATCAGCGATTCGATTTTTTTCACATGCATGACTTTTACGCCATGAGAGCTATTTTCAAAAGCATTAGTTTCAGAACTAAAACATTTGGTGTTTCGGATGCATTCTTACATGGTCGACCCTCATGAAAAATATTGGCGCAATTGCATAAAAAATCATGACTTGAGGCCGAACTATAAATACATCAGCGATTCGAACTTTTTTACATACATGACTTTTACGCCATGAGAGCTATTCTCCAAAGTATTAGTTTCAGAACTAAAACCTTTGGTGTGTGGATGCATTCTTACATGGTCGACCCTCATGAAAAATATTGGCGCAATTGCATAAAAAATCATGACTTGAGGCCGAACTATAAATACATCAGCGATTCGATTTTTTTCACATGCATGACTTTTACGCCATGAGAGCTATTTTCAAAAGCATTAGTTTCAGAACTAAAACATTTGGTGTGTGGATGCATTCTTACATGGTCGACACTCATGAAAAATATTGGCGCAATTGCATAAAAAATCATGACTTGAGGCCGAACTATAAATACATCAGCGATTCGAACTTTTTCACATGCATGACTTTTACGCCATGAGAGCTATTCTCCAAAGTATTAGTTTCAGAACTAAAACATTTGGTGTTTCGGATGTATTCTTACATGGTCGACCCTCATGAAAACTATTGGCGCAATTGCATAAAAAATCATGACTTGAGGCCGAACTATAAATACATCAGCGATTCGAACTTTTTCACATACATGACTTTTACGCCATGAGAGCTATTCTCCAAAGTATTAGTTTCAGAACTAAAACCTTTGGTGTGTGGATGCATTCTTACATGGTCAACCCTCATGAAAAATATTGGCGCAATTGCATAAAAAATCATGACTTGAGGCCGAACTATAAATACATCAGCGATTCGATTTTTTTCACATGCATGACTTTTACGCCATGAGAGCTATTCTCCAAAGTATTAGTTTCAGAAATAAAACATTTGGTGTTTCGGATGCATTCTTACATGGTCGACCCTCATGAAAAATATTGGCGCAATTGCATAAAAAATCATGACTTGAGGCCGAACTATAAATACATCAGCGATTCGAACTTTTTCACATACATGACTTTTACGCCATGAGAGCTATTCTCCAAAGTATTAGTTTCAGAACTAAAACCTTTGGTGTGTGGATGCATTCTTACATGGTCAACCCTCATGAAAAAATATTGGCGCAATTGCATAAAAAATCATGACTTGAGGCCGAACTATAAATACATCAGCGATTCGATTTTTTTCACATGCATGACTTTTACGCCATGAGAGCTATTTTCAAAAGCATTAGTTTCAGAACTAAAACATTTGGTGTTTCGGATGCATTCTTACATGGTCGACCCTCATGAAAAATATTGGCGCAATTGCATAAAAAATCATGACTTGAGGCCGAACTATAAATACATCAGCGATTCGAACTTTTTCACATACATGACTTTTACGCCATGAGAGCTATTCTCCAAAGTATTAGTTTCAGAACTAAAACCTTTGGTGTGTGGATGCATTCTTACATGGTCGACCCTCATGAAAAATATTGGCGCAATTGCATAAAAAATCATGACTTGAGGCCGAACTATAAATACATCAGCGATTCGATTTTTTTCACATGCATGACTTTTACGCCATGAGAGCTATTTTCAAAAGCATTAGTTTCAGAACTAAAACATTTGGTGTGTGGATGCATTCTTACATGGTCGACACTCATGAAAAATATTGGCGCAATTGCATAAAAAATCATGACTTGAGGCCGAACTATAAATACATCAGCGATTCGAACTTTTTCACATACATGACTTTTACGCCATGAGAGCTATTCTCCAAAGTATTAGTTTCAGAACTAAAACATTTGGTGTTTCGGATGTATTCTTACATGGTCGACCCTCATGAAAACTATTGGCGCAATTGCATAAAAAATCATGACTTGAGGCCGAACTATAAATACATCAGCGATTCGAACTTTTTCACATACATGACTTTTACGCCATGAGAGCTATTCTCCAAAGTATTAGTTTCAGAACTAAAACATTTGGTGTGTGGATGCATTCTTACATGGTCAACCCTCATGAAAAATATTGGCGCAATTGCATAAAAAATCATGACTTGAGGCCGAACTATAAATACATCAGCGATTCGATTTTTTTCACATGCATGACTTTTACGCCATGAGAGCTATTCTCCAAAGTATTAGTTTCAGAAATAAAACATTTGGTGTTTCGGATGCATTCTTACATGGTCGACCCTCATGAAAAATATTGGCGCAATTGCATAAAAAATCATGACTTGAGGCCGAACTATAAATACATCAGCGATTCGAACTTTTTCACATACATGACTTTTACGCCATGAGAGCTATTCTCCAAAGTATTAGTTTCAGAACTAAAACCTTTGGTGTGTGGATGCATTCTTACATGGTCAACCCTCATGAAAAAATATTGGCGCAATTGCATAAAAAATCATGACTTGAGGCCGAACTATAAATACATCAGCGATTCGATTTTTTTCACATGCATGACTTTTACGCCATGAGAGCTATTTTCAAAAGCATTAGTTTCAGAACTAAAACATTTGGTGTTTCGGATGCATTCTTACATGGTCGACCCTCATGAAAAATATTGGCGCAATTGCATAAAAAATCATGACTTGAGGCCGAACTATAAATACATCAGCGATTCGAACTTTTTCACATACATGACTTTTACGCCATGAGAGCTATTCTCCAAAGTATTAGTTTCAGAACTAAAACCTTTGGTGTGTGGATGCATTCTTACATGGTCGACCCTCATGAAAAATATTGGCGCAATTGCATAAAAAATCATGACTTGAGGCCGAACTATAAATACATCAGCGATTCGATTTTTTTCACATGCATGACTTTTACGCCATGAGAGCTATTTTCAAAAGCATTAGTTTCAGAACTAAAACATTTGGTGTGTGGATGCATTCTTACATGGTCGACACTCATGAAAAATATTGGCGCAATTGCATAAAAAATCATGACTTGAGGCCGAACTATAAATACATCAGCGATTCGAACTTTTTCACATGCATGACTTTTACGCCATGAGAGCTATTCTCCAAAGTATTAGTTTCAGAACTAAAACATTTGGTGTTTCGGATGTATTCTTACATGGTCGACCCTCATGAAAACTATTGGCGCAATTGCATAAAAAATCATGACTTGAGGCCGAACTATAAATACATCAGCGATTCGAACTTTTTCACATACATGACTTTTACGCCATGAGAGCTATTCTCCAAAGTATTAGTTTCAGAACTAAAACATTTGGTGTGTGGATGCATTCTTACATGGTCAACCCTCATGAAAAATATTGGCGCAATTGCATAAAAAATCATGACTTGAGGCCGAACTATAAATACATCAGCGATTCGAACTTTTTCACATACATGACTTTTACGCCATGAGAGCTATTCTCAAAAGTATTAGTTTCAGAACTAAAACATTTGGTGTGTGGATGCATTCTTACATGGTCGACCCTCATGAAAAATATTGGCGCAATTGCATAAAAAATCATGACTTGAGGCCGAACTATAAATACATCAGCGATTCGAACTTTTTCACATACATGACTTTTACGCCATGAGAGCTATTCTCCAAAGTATTAGTTTCAGAACTAAAACATTTGGTGTGTGGATGCATTCTTACATGGTCGACCCTCATGAAAAATATTGGCGCAATTGCATAAAAAATCATGACTTGAGGCCGAACTATAAATACATCAGCGATTCGATTTTTTTCACATGCATGACTTTTACGCCATGAGAGCTATTTTCAAAAGCATTAGTTTCAGAACTAAAACATTTGGTGTGTGGATGCATTCTTACATGGTCGACCCTCATGAAAAATATTGGCGCAATTGCATAAAAAATCATGACTTGAGGCCGAACTATAAATACATCAGCGATTCGAACTTTTTCACATGCATGACTTTTACGCCATGAGAGCTATTCTCCAAAGCATTAGTTTCAGAACTAAAACATTTGGTGTGTGGATGCATTCTTACATGGTCGACACTCATGAAAAATATTGGCGCAATTGCATAAAAAATCATGACTTGAGGCCGAACTATAAATACATCAGCGATTCGAACTTTTTCACATGCATGACTTTTACGCCATGAGAGCTATTCTCCAAAGTATTAGTTTCAGAACTAAAACATTTGGTGTTTCGGATGCATTCTTACATGGTTGACCCTCATGAAAATTATTGGCGCAATTGCATAAAAAATCATGACTTGAGGCCGAACTATAAATACATCAGCGATTCGAACTTTTTCACATGCATGACTTTTACGCCATGAGAGCTATTCTCCAAAGTATTAGTTTCAGAACTAAAACATTTGGTGTTTCGGATGCATTCTTACATGGTCGACCCTCATGAAAACTATTGGCGCATTTGTATAAAAAATCATGACTTGAGGCCGAACTATAAATACATCAGCGATTCGATTTTTTTCCCATGCATGACTTTTACGCCATGAGAGCTATTCTCCAAAGTATTAGTTTCAGAACTAAAACCTTTGGTGTGTGGATGCATTCTTACATGGTCGACCTTCATGAAAAATATTGGCGCAATTGCATAAAAAATCATGACTTGAGGCCGAACTATAAATACATCAGCGATTCGATTTTTTTCACATGCATGACTTTTACGCCATGAGAGCTATTCTCCAAAGTATTAGTTTCAGAAATAAAACATTTGGTGTTTCGGATGCATTCTTACATGGTCGACCCTCATGAAAAATATTGGCGCAATTGCATAAAAAATCATGACTTGAGGCCGAACTATAAATACATCAGCGATTCGAACTTTTTCACATACATGACTTTTACGCCATGAGAGCTATTCTCCAAAGTATTAGTTTCAGAACTAAAACCTTTGGTGTGTGGATGCATTCTTACATGGTCAACCCTCATGAAAAAATATTGGCGCAATTGCATAAAAAATCATGACTTGAGGCCGAACTATAAATACATCAGCGATTCGATTTTTTTCACATGCATGACTTTTACGCCATGAGAGCTATTTTCAAAAGCATTAGTTTCAGAACTAAAACATTTGGTGTTTCGGATGCATTCTTACATGGTCGACCCTCATGAAAAATATTGGCGCAATTGCATAAAAAATCATGACTTGAGGCCGAACTATAAATACATCAGCGATTCGAACTTTTTCACATACATGACTTTTACGCCATGAGAGCTATTCTCCAAAGTATTAGTTTCAGAACTAAAACCTTTGGTGTGTGGATGCATTCTTACATGGTCGACCCTCATGAAAAATATTGGCGCAATTGCATAAAAAATCATGACTTGAGGCCGAACTATAAATACATCAGCGATTCGATTTTTTTCACATGCATGACTTTTACGCCATGAGAGCTATTTTCAAAAGCATTAGTTTCAGAACTAAAACATTTGGTGTGTGGATGCATTCTTACATGGTCGACACTCATGAAAAATATTGGCGCAATTGCATAAAAAATCATGACTTGAGGCCGAACTATAAATACATCAGCGATTCGAACTTTTTCACATACATGACTTTTACGCCATGAGAGCTATTCTCCAAAGCATTAGTTTCAGAACTAAAACCTTTGGTGTGTGGATGCATTCTTACATGGTCGACCCTCATGAAAAATATTGGCGCAATTGCATAAAAAATCATGACTTGAGGCCGAACTATAAATACATCAGCGATTCGAACTTTTTCACATGCATGACTTTTACGCCATGAGAGCTATTCTCCAAAGTATTAGTTTCAGAACTAAAACATTTGGTGTTTCGGATGCATTCTTACATGGTTGACCCTCATGATAATTATTGGCGCAATTGCATAAAAAATCATGACTTGAGGCCAATCTATAAATACATCAGCGATTCGAACTTTTTCACATGCATGACTTTTACGCCATGAGAGCTATTCTCCAAAGTATTAGTTTCAGAACTAAAACATTTGGTGTTTCGGATGCATTCTTACATGGTCGACCCTCATGAAAACTATTGGCGCATTTGTATAAAAAATCATGACTTGAGGCCGAACTATAAATACATCAGCGATTCGATTTTTTTCCCATGCATGACTTTTACGCCATGAGAGCTATTCTCCAAAGTATTAGTTTCAGAACTAAAACATTTGGTGTGTGGATGCATTCTTACATGGTCGACCCTCATGAAAAATATTGGCGCAATTGCATAAAAAATCATGACTTGAGGCCGAACTATAAATACATCAGCGATTCGATTTTTTTCACATGCATGACTTTTACGCCATGAGAGCTATTCTCCAAAGTATTAGTTTCAGAAATAAAACATTTGGTGTTTCGGATGCATTCTTACATGGTCGACCCTCATGAAAAATATTGGCGCAATTGCATAAAAAATCATGACTTGAGGCCGAACTATAAATACATCAGCGATTCGAACTTTTTCACATACATGACTTTTACGCCATGAGAGCTATTCTCCAAAGTATTAGTTTCAGAACTAAAACCTTTGGTGTGTGGATGCATTCTTACATGGTCAACCCTCATGAAAAAATATTGGCGCAATTGCATAAAAAATCATGACTTGAGGCCGAACTATAAATACATCAGCGATTCGATTTTTTTCACATGCATGACTTTTACGCCATGAGAGCTATTTTCAAAAGCATTAGTTTCAGAACTAAAACATTTGGTGTTTCGGATGCATTCTTACATGGTCGACCCTCATGAAAAATATTGGCGCAATTGCATAAAAAATCATGACTTGAGGCCGAACTATAAATACATCAGCGATTCGAACTTTTTCACATACATGACTTTTACGCCATGAGAGCTATTCTCCAAAGTATTAGTTTCAGAACTAAAACCTTTGGTGTGTGGATGCATTCTTACATGGTCGACCCTCATGTAAAATATTGGCGCAATTGCATAAAAAATCATGACTTGAGGCCGAACTATAAATACATCAGCGATTCGATTTTTTTCACATGCATGACTTTTACGCCATGAGAGCTATTTTCAAAAGCATTAGTTTCAGAACTAAAACATTTGGTGTGTGGATGCATTCTTACATGGTCGACACTCATGAAAAATATTGGCGCAATTGCATAAAAAATCATGACTTGAGGCCGAACTATAAATACATCAGCGATTCGAACTTTTTCACATACATGACTTTTACGCCATGAGAGCTATTCTCCAAAGCATTAGTTTCAGAACTAAAACCTTTGGTGTGTGGATGCATTCTTACATGGTCGACCCTCATGAAAAATATTGGCGCAATTGCATAAAAAATCATGACTTGAGGCCGAACTATAAATACATCAGCGATTCGAACTTTTTCACATGCATGACTTTTACGCCATGAGAGCTATTCTCCAAAGTATTAGTTTCAGAACTAAAACATTTGGTGTTTCGGATGCATTCTTACATGGTTGACCCTCATGATAATTATTGGCGCAATTGCATAAAAAATCATGACTTGAGGCCAATCTATAAATACATCAGCGATTCGAACTTTTTCACATGCATGACTTTTACGCCATGAGAGCTATTCTCCAAAGTATTAGTTTCAGAACTAAAACATTTGGTGTTTCGGATGCATTCTTACATGGTCGACCCTCATGAAAACTATTGGCGCATTTGTATAAAAAATCATGACTTGAGGCCGAACTATAAATACATCAGCGATTCGATTTTTTTCACATGCATGACTTTTACGCCATGAGAGCTATTCTCCAAAGTATTAGTTTCAGAACTAAAACCTTTGGTGTGTGTATGCATTCTTACATGGTCGACCCTCATGAAAAATATTGGCGCAATTGCATAAAAAATCATGACTTGAGGCCGAACTATAAATACATCAGCGATTCGATTTTTTTCACATGCATGACTTTTACGCCATGAGAGCTATTCTCCAAAGTATTAGTTTCAGAACTAAAACATTTGGTGTTTCGGATGCATTCTTACATGGTCGACCCTCATGAAAAATATTGGCGCAATTGCATAAAAAATCATGACTTGAGGCCGAACTATAAATACATCAGCGATTCGAACTTTTTCACATACATGACTTTTACGCCATGAGAGCTATTCTCCAAAGTATTAGTTTCAGAACTAAAACCTTTGGTGTGTGGATGCATTCTTACATGGTCAACCCTCATGAAAAAATATTGGCGCAATTGCATAAAAAATCATGACTTGAGGCCGAACTATAAATACATCAGCGATTCGATTTTTTTCACATGCATGACTTTTACGCCATGAGAGCTATTTTCAAAAGCATTAGTTTCAGAACTAAAACATTTGGTGTTTCGGATGCATTCTTACATGGTCGACCCTCATGAAAAATATTGGCGCAATTGCATAAAAAATCATGACTTGAGGCCGAACTATAAATACATCAGCGATTCGAACTTTTTCACATACATGACTTTTACGCCATGAGAGCTATTCTCCAAAGTATTAGTTTCAGAACTAAAACCTTTGGTGTGTGGATGCATTCTTACATGGTCGACCCTCATGAAAAATATTGGCGCAATTGCATAAAAAATCATGACTTGAGGCCGAACTATAAATACATCAGCGATTCGATTTTTTTCACATGCATGACTTTTACGCCATGAGAGCTATTTTCAAAAGCATTAGTTTCAGAACTAAAACATTTGGTGTGTGGATGCATTCTTACATGGTCGACCCTCATGAAAAATATTGGCGCAATTGCATAAAAAATCATGACTTGAGGCCGAACTATAAATACATCAGCGATTCGAACTTTTTCACATGCATGACTTTTACGCCATGAGAGCTATTCTCCAAAGCATTAGTTTCAGAACTAAAACATTTGGTGTGTGGATGCATTCTTACATGGTCGACCCTCATGAAAAATATTGGCGCAATTGCATAAAAAATCATGACTTGAGGCCGAACTATAAATACATCAGCGATTCGAACTTTTTCACATGCATGACTTTTACGCCATGAGAGCTATTCTCCAAAGTATTAGTTTCAGAACTAAAACATTTGGTGTTTCGGATGCATTCTTACATGGTTGACCCTCATGAAAATTATTGGCGCAATTGCATAAAAAATCATGACTTGAGGCCGAACTATAAATACATCAGCGATTCGAACTTTTTCACATGCATGACTTTTACGCCATGAGAGCTATTCTCCAAAGTATTAGTTTCAGAACTAAAACATTTGGTGTTTCGGATGCATTCTTACATGGTCGACCCTCATGAAAACTATTGGCGCATTTGTATAAAAAATCATGACTTGAGGCCGAACTATAAATACATCAGCGATTCGATTTTTTTCCCATGCATGACTTTTACGCCATGAGAGCTATTCTCCAAAGTATTAGTTTCAGAACTAAAACATTTGGTGTGTGGATGCATTCTTACATGGTCGACCCTCATGAAAAATATTGGCGCAATTGCATAAAAAATCATGACTTGAGGCCGAACTATAAATACATCAGCGATTCGATTTTTTTCACATGCATGACTTTTACGCCATGAGAGCTATTCTCCAAAGTATTAGTTTCAGAACTAAAACATTTGGTGTTTCGGATGCATTCTTACATGGTCGACCCTCATGAAAACTATTGGCGCATTTGCATAAAAAATCATGACTTGAGGCCGAACTATAAATACATCAGCGATTCGATTTTTTTCCCATGCATGACTTTTACGCCATGAGAGCTATTCTCCAAAGTATTAGTTTCAGAACTAAAACCTTTGGTGTGTGGATGCATTCTTACATGGTCGACCCTCATGAAAAATATTGGCGCAATTGCATAAAAAATCATGACTTGAGGCCGAACTATAAATACATCAGCGATTCGATTTTTTTCACATGCATGACTTTTACGCCATGAGAGCTATTCTCCAAAGTATTAGTTTCAGAAATAAAACATTTGGTGTTTCGGATGCATTCTTACATGGTCGACCCTCATGGAAAATATTGGCGTAATTGCATAAAAAATCATGACTTGAGGCCGAACTATAAATACATCAGCGATTCGAACTTTTTCACATACATGACTTTTACGCCATGAGAGCTATTCTCCAAAGTATTAGTTTCAGAACTAAAACCTTTGGTGTGTGGATGCATTCTTACATGGTCAACCCTCATGAAAAAATATTGGCGCAATTGCATAAAAAATCATGACTTGAGGCCGAACTATAAATACATCAGCGATTCGATTTTTTTCACATGCATGACTTTTACGCCATGAGAGCTATTTTCAAAAGCATTAGTTTCAGAACTAAAACATTTGGTGTTTCGGATGCATTCTTACATGGTCGACCCTCATGAAAAATATTGGCGCAATTGCATAAAAAATCATGACTTGAGGCCGAACTATAAATACATCAGCGATTCGAACTTTTTCACATACATGACTTTTACGCCATGAGAGCTATTCTCCAAAGTATTAGTTTCAGAACTAAAACATTTGGTGTGTGGATGCATTCTTACATGGTCGACCCTCATGAAAAATATTGGCGCAATTGCATAAAAAATCATGACTTGAGGCCGAACTATAAATACATCAGCGATTCGATTTTTTTCACATGCATGACTTTTACGCCATGAGAGCTATTTTCAAAGGCATTAGTTTCAGAACTAAAACATTTGGTGTGTGGATGCATTCTTACATGGTCAACCCTCATGAAAAGTATTGGCGCAATTGCATAAAAAATCATGACTTGAGGCCGAACTATAAATACATCAGCGATTCGAACTTTTTCACATGCATGACTTTTACGCCATGAGAGCTATTCTCCAAAGCATTAGTTTCAGAACTAAAACATTTGGTGTGTGGATGCATTCTTACATGGTCGACCCTCATGAAAAATATTGGCGCAATTGCATAAAAAATCATGACTTGAGGCCGAACTATAAATACATCAGCGATTCGAACTTTTTCACATGCATGACTTTTACGCCATGAGAGCTATTCTCCAAAGCATTAGTTTCAGAACTAAAACATTTGGTGTGTGGATGCATTCTTACATGGTCAACCCTCATGAAAAAATATTGGCGCAATTGCATAAAAAATCATGACTTGAGGCCGAACTATAAATACATCAGCGATTCGATTTTTTTCACATGCATGACTTTTACGCCATGAGAGCTATTTTCAAAAGCATTAGTTTCAGAACTAAAACATTTGGTGTTTCGGATGCATTCTTACATGGTCGACCCTCATGAAAAATATTGGCGCAATTGCATAAAAAATCATGACTTGAGGCCGAACTATAAATACATCAGCGATTCGAACTTTTTCACATACATGACTTTTACGCCATGAGAGCTATTCTCCAAAGTATTAGTTTCAGAACTAAAACCTTTGGTGTGTGGATGCATTCTTACATGGTCGACCCTCATGAAAAATATTGGCGCAATTGCATAAAAAATCATGACTTGAGGCCGAACTATAAATACATCAGCGATTCGATTTTTTTCACATGCATGACTTTTACGCCATGAGAGCTATTTTCAAAAGCATTAGTTTCAGAACTAAAACATTTGGTGTGTGGATGCATTCTTACATGGTCAACCCTCATGAAAAATATTGGCGCAATTGCATAAAAAATCATGACTTGAGGCCGAACTATAAATACATCAGCGATTCGAACTTTTTCACATGCATGACTTTTACGCCATGAGAGCTATTCTCCAAAGCATTAGTTTCAGAACTAAAACATTTGGTGTGTGGATGCATTCTTACATGGTCGACCCTCATGAAAAATATTGGCGCAATTGCATAAAAAATCATGACTTGAGGCCGAACTATAAATACATCAGCGATTCGAACTTTTTCACATGCATGACTTTTACGCCATGAGAGCTATTCTCCAAAGTATTAGTTTCAGAACTAAAACATTTGGTGTTTCGGATGCATTCTTACATGGTTGACCCTCATGAAAATTATTGGCGCAATTGCATAAAAAATCATGACTTGAGGCCGAACTATAAATACATCAGCGATTCGAACTTTTTCACATGCATGACTTTTACGCCATGAGAGCTATTCTCCAAAGTATTAGTTTCAGAACTAAAACATTTGGTGTTTCGGATGCATTCTTACATGGTCGACCCTCATGAAAACTATTGGCGCATTTGTATAAAAAATCATGACTTGAGGCCGAACTATAAATACATCAGCGATTCGATTTTTTTCCCATGCATGACTTTTACGCCATGAGAGCTATTCTCCAAAGTATTAGTTTCAGAACTAAAACATTTGGTGTGTGGATGCATTCTTACATGGTCGACCCTCATGAAAAATATTGGCGCAATTGCATAAAAAATCATGACTTGAGGCCGAACTATAAATACATCAGCGATTCGATTTTTTTCACATGCATGACTTTTACGCCATGAGAGCTATTCTCCAAAGTATTAGTTTCAGAACTAAAACATTTGGTGTTTCGGATGCATTCTTACATGGTCGACCCTCATGAAAACTATTGGCGCATTTGCATAAAAAATCATGACTTGAGGCCGAACTATAAATACATCAGCGATTCGATTTTTTTCCCATGCATGACTTTTACGCCATGAGAGCTATTCTCCAAAGTATTAGTTTCAGAACTAAAACCTTTGGTGTGTGGATGCATTCTTACATGGTCGACCCTCATGAAAAATATTGGCGCAATTGCATAAAAAATCATGACTTGAGGCCGAACTATAAATACATCAGCGATTCGATTTTTTTCACATGCATGACTTTTACGCCATGAGAGCTATTCTCCAAAGTATTAGTTTCAGAAATAAAACATTTGGTGTTTCGGATGCATTCTTACATGGTCGACCCTCATGGAAAATATTGGCGTAATTGCATAAAAAATCATGACTTGAGGCCGAACTATAAATACATCAGCGATTCGAACTTTTTCACATACATGACTTTTACGCCATGAGAGCTATTCTCCAAAGTATTAGTTTCAGAACTAAAACCTTTGGTGTGTGGATGCATTCTTACATGGTCAACCCTCATGAAAAAATATTGGCGCAATTGCATAAAAAATCATGACTTGAGGCCGAACTATAAATACATCAGCGATTCGATTTTTTTCACATGCATGACTTTTACGCCATGAGAGCTATTTTCAAAAGCATTAGTTTCAGAACTAAAACATTTGGTGTTTCGGATGCATTCTTACATGGTCGACCCTCATGAAAAATATTGGCGCAATTGCATAAAAAATCATGACTTGAGGCCGAACTATAAATACATCAGCGATTCGAACTTTTTCACATACATGACTTTTACGCCATGAGAGCTATTCTCCAAAGTATTAGTTTCAGAACTAAAACATTTGGTGTGTGGATGCATTCTTACATGGTCGACCCTCATGAAAAATATTGGCGCAATTGCATAAAAAATCATGACTTGAGGCCGAACTATAAATACATCAGCGATTCGATTTTTTTCACATGCATGACTTTTACGCCATGAGAGCTATTTTCAAAGGCATTAGTTTCAGAACTAAAACATTTGGTGTGTGGATGCATTCTTACATGGTCAACCCTCATGAAAAGTATTGGCGCAATTGCATAAAAAATCATGACTTGAGGCCGAACTATAAATACATCAGCGATTCGAACTTTTTCACATGCATGACTTTTACGCCATGAGAGCTATTCTCCAAAGCATTAGTTTCAGAACTAAAACATTTGGTGTGTGGATGCATTCTTACATGGTCGACCCTCATGAAAAATATTGGCGCAATTGCATAAAAAATCATGACTTGAGGCCGAACTATAAATACATCAGCGATTCGAACTTTTTCACATGCATGACTTTTACGCCATGAGAGCTATTCTCCAAAGCATTAGTTTCAGAACTAAAACATTTGGTGTGTGGATGCATTCTTACATGGTCAACCCTCATGAAAAAATATTGGCGCAATTGCATAAAAAATCATGACTTGAGGCCGAACTATAAATACATCAGCGATTCGATTTTTTTCACATGCATGACTTTTACGCCATGAGAGCTATTTTCAAAAGCATTAGTTTCAGAACTAAAACATTTGGTGTTTCGGATGCATTCTTACATGGTCGACCCTCATGAAAAATATTGGCGCAATTGCATAAAAAATCATGACTTGAGGCCGAACTATAAATACATCAGCGATTCGAACTTTTTCACATACATGACTTTTACGCCATGAGAGCTATTCTCCAAAGTATTAGTTTCAGAACTAAAACCTTTGGTGTGTGGATGCATTCTTACATGGTCGACCCTCATGAAAAATATTGGCGCAATTGCATAAAAAATCATGACTTGAGGCCGAACTATAAATACATCAGCGATTCGATTTTTTTCACATGCATGACTTTTACGCCATGAGAGCTATTTTCAAAAGCATTAGTTTCAGAACTAAAACATTTGGTGTGTGGATGCATTCTTACATGGTCAACCCTCATGAAAAATATTGGCGCAATTGCATAAAAAATCATGACTTGAGGCCGAACTATAAATACATCAGCGATTCGAACTTTTTCACATGCATGACTTTTACGCCATGAGAGCTATTCTCCAAAGCATTAGTTTCAGAACTAAAACATTTGGTGTGTGGATGCATTCTTACATGGTCGACCCTCATGAAAAATATTGGCGCAATTGCATAAAAAATCATGACTTGAGGCCGAACTATAAATACATCAGCGATTCGAACTTTTTCACATGCATGACTTTTACGCCATGAGAGCTATTCTCCAAAGTATTAGTTTCAGAACTAAAACATTTGGTGTTTCGGATGCATTCTTACATGGTTGACCCTCATGAAAATTATTGGCGCAATTGCATAAAAAATCATGACTTGAGGCCGAACTATAAATACATCAGCGATTCGAACTTTTTCACATGCATGACTTTTACGCCATGAGAGCTATTCTCCAAAGTATTAGTTTCAGAACTAAAACATTTGGTGTTTCGGATGCATTCTTACATGGTCGACCCTCATGAAAACTATTGGCGCATTTGTATAAAAAATCATGACTTGAGGCCGAACTATAAATACATCAGCGATTCGATTTTTTTCCCATGCATGACTTTTACGCCATGAGAGCTATTCTCCAAAGTATTAGTTTCAGAACTAAAACATTTGGTGTGTGGATGCATTCTTACATGGTCAACCCTCATGAAAAATATTGGCGCAATTGCATAAAAAATCATGACTTGAGGCCGAACTATAAATACATCAGCGATTCGATTTTTTTCACATGCATGACTTTTACGCCATGAGAGCTATTCTCCAAAGTATTAGTTTCAGAACTAAAACATTTGGTGTTTCGGATGCATTCTTACATGGTCGACCCTCATGAAAACTATTGGCGCATTTGCATAAAAAATCATGACTTGAGGCCGAACTATAAATACATCAGCGATTCGATTTTTTTCCCATGCATGACTTTTACGCCATGAGAGCTATTCTCCAAAGTATTAGTTTCAGAACTAAAACCTTTGGTGTGTGGATGCATTCTTACATGGTCGACCCTCATGAAAAATATTGGCGCAATTGCATAAAAAATCATGACTTGAGGCCGAACTATAAATACATCAGCGATTCGATTTTTTTCACATGCATGACTTTTACGCCATGAGAGCTATTCTCCAAAGTATTAGTTTCAGAAATAAAACATTTGGTGTTTCGGATGCATTCTTACATGGTCGACCCTCATGAAAAATATTGGCGCAATTGCATAAAAAATCATGACTTGAGGCCGAACTATAAATACATCAGCGATTCGAACTTTTTCACATACATGACTTTTACGCCATGAGAGTTATTCTCCAAAGTATTAGTTTCAGAACTAAAACCTTTGGTGTGTGGATGCATTCTTACATGGTCAACCCTCATGAAAAAATATTGGCGCAATTGCATAAAAAATCATGACTTGAGGCCGAACTATAAATACATCAGCGATTCGATTTTTTTCACATGCATGACTTTTACGCCATGAGAGCTATTTTCAAAAGCATTAGTTTCAGAACTAAAACATTTGGTGTTTCGGATGCATTCTTACATGGTCGACCCTCATGAAAAATATTGGCGCAATTGCATAAAAAATCATGACTTGAGGCCGAACTATAAATACATCAGCGATTCGAATTTTTCACATACATGACTTTTACGCCATGAGAGCTATTCTCCAAAGTATTAGTTTCAGAACTAAAACCTTTGGTGTGTGGATGCATTCTTACATGGTTGACCCTCATGAAAAATATTGGCGCAATTGCATAAAAAATCATGACTTGAGGCCGAACTATAAATACATCAGCGATTCGATTTTTTTCACATGCATGACTTTTACGCCATGAGAGCTATTTTCAAAGGCATTAGTTTCAGAACTAAAACATTTGGTGTGTGGATGCATTCTTACATGGTCAACCCTCATGAAAAATATTGGCGCAATTGCATAAAAAATCATGACTTGAGGCAGAACTATAAATACATCAGCGATTCGAACTTTTTCACATGCATGACTTTTACGCCATGAGAGCTATTCTCCAAAGCATTAGTTTCAGAACTAAAACATTTGGTGTGTGGATGCATTCTTACATGGTCGACCCTCATGAAAAATATTGGCGCAATTGCATAAAAAATCATGACTTGAGGCCGAACTATAAATACATCAGCGATTCGAACTTTTTCACATGCATGACTTTTACGCCATGAGAGCTATTCTCCAAAGTATTAGTTTCAGAACTAAAACATTTGGTGTTTCGGATGCATTCTTACATGGTTGACCCTCATGAAAATTATTGGCGCAATTGCATAAAAAATCATGACTTGAGGCCGAACTATAAATACATCAGCGATTCGAACTTTTTCACATGCATGACTTTTACGCCATGAGAGCTATTCTCCAAAGTATTAGTTTCAGAACTAAAACATTTGGTGTTTCGGATGCATTCTTACATGGTCGACCCTCATGAAAACTATTGGCGCATTTGTATAAAAAATCATGACTTGAGGCCGAACTATAAATACATCAGCGATTCGATTTTTTTCCCATGCATGACTTTTACGCCATGAGAGCTATTCTCCAAAGTATTAGTTTCAGAACTAAAACATTTGGTGTGTGGATGCATTCTTACATGGTCGACCCTCATGAAAAATATTGGCGCAATTGCATAAAAAATCATGACTTGAGGCCGAACTATAAATACATCAGCGATTCGATTTTTTTCACATGCATGACTTTTACGCCATGAGAGCTATTCTCCAAAGTATTAGTTTCAGAAATAAAACATTTGGTGTTTCGGATGCATTCTTACATGGTCGACCCTCATGAAAAATATTGGCGCAATTGCATAAAAAATCATGACTTGAGGCCGAACTATAAATACATCAGCGATTCGAACTTTTTCACATACATGACTTTTACGCCATGAGAGCTATTCTCCAAAGTATTAGTTTCAGAACTAAAACATTTGGTGTGTGGATGCATTCTTACATGGTCGACCCTCATGAAAAATATTGGCGCAATTGCATCAAAAATCATGACTTGAGGCCGAACTATAAATACATCAGCGATTCGATTTTTTTCACATGCATGACTTTTACGCCATGAGAGCTATTTTCAAAAGCATTAGTTTCAGAACTAAAACATTTGGTGTGTGGATGCATTCTTACGTGGTTGACCCTCATGAAAAATATTGGCGCAATTGCATAAAAAAACATTACTTGAGGCCGAACGATAAATACATCAGCGATTCGAATTTTTTCACATACATGACTTTTACGCCATGAGAGTTATTCTCCAAAGTATTAGTTTCAGAACTAAAACATTTGGTGTGTGGATGCATTCTTACATGGTCGACCCTCATGAAAAATATTGGCGCAATTGCATAAAAAATCATGACTTGAGGCCGAACTATAAATACATCAGCGATTCGATTTTTTTCACATGCATGACTTTTACGCCATGAGAGCTATTTTGAAAAGCATTAGTTTCAGAACTAAAACATTTGGTGTGTGGATGCATTCTTACATGGTCGACCCTCATGAAAAATATTGGCGCAATTGCATAAAAAATCATGACTTGAGGCCGAACTATAAATACATCAGCGATTCGAACTTTTTCACATACATGACTTTTACGCCATGAGAGCTATTCTCCAAAGTATTAGTTTCAGAACTAAAACCTTTGGTGTGTGGATGCATTCTTACATGGTCGACCCTCATGAAAAATATTGGCGCAATTGCATAAAAAATCATGACTTGAGGCCGAACTATAAATACATCAGCGATTCGATTTTTTTCACATGCATGACTTTTACGCCATGAGAGCTATTTTCAAAAGCATTAGTTTCAGAACTAAAACATTTGGTGTGTGGATGCATTCTTACATGGTCGACCCTCATGAAAAATATTGGCGCAATTGCATAAAAAATCATGACTTGAGGCCGAACTATAAATACATCAGCGATTCGAACTTTTTCACATACATGACTTTTACGCCATGAGAGCTATTCTCCAAAGTATTAGTTTCAGAACTAAAACCTTTGGTGTGTGGATGCATTCTTACATGGTCGACCCTCATGAAAAATATTGGCGCAATTGCATAAAAAGTCATGACTTGAGGCCGAACTATAAATACATCAGCGATTCGATTTTTTTCACATGCATGACTTTTACGCCATGAGAGCTATTTTCAAAGGCATTAGTTTCAGAACTAAAACATTTGGTGTGTGGATGCATTCTTACATGGTCAACCCTCATGAAAAATATTGGCGCAATTGCATAAAAAATCATGACTTGAGGCCGAACTATAAATACATCAGCGATTCGAACTTTTTCCCATGCATGACTTTTACGCCATGAGAGCTATTCTCCAAAGCATTAGTTTCAGAACTAAAACATTTGGTGTGTGGATGCATTCTTACATGGTCGACCCTCATGAAAAATATTGGCGCAATTGCATAAAAAATCATGACTTGAGGCCGAACTATAAATACATCAGCGATTCGATCTTTTTCACATGCATGACTTTTACGCCATGAGAGCTATTCTCCAAAGTATTAGTTTCAGAACTAAAACATTTGGTGTTTCGGATGCATTCTTACATGGTCGACCCTCATGAAAACTATTGGCGCAATTGTATAAAAAATCATGACTTGAGGCCGAACTATAAATACATCAGCGATTCGATTTTTTTCCCATGCATGACTTTTACGCCATGAGAGCTATTCTCCAAAGTATTAGTTTCAGAACTAAAACATTTGGTGTGTGGATGCATTCTTACATGGTCGACCCTCATGGAAAATATTGGCGCAATTGCATAAAAAATCATGACTTGAGGCCGAACTATAAATACATCAGCGATTCGATTTTTTTCACATGCATGACTTTTACGCCATGAGAGCTATTCTCCAAAGTATTAGTTTCAGAAATAAAACATTTGGTGTTTCGGATGCATTCTTACATGGTCGACCCTCATGAAAAATATTGGCGCAATTGCATAAAAAATCATGACTTGAGGCCGAACTATAAATACATCAGCGATTCGAACTTTTTCACATACATGACTTTTACGCCATGAGAGCTATTCTCCAAAGTATTAGTTTCAGAACTAAAACATTTGGTGTGTGGATGCATTCTTACATGGTCGACCCTCATGAAAAATATTGGCGCAATTGCATAAAAAATCATGACTTGAGGCCGAACTATAAATACATCAGCGATTCGATTTTTTTCACATGCATGACTTTTACGCCATGAGAGCTATTTTCAAAGGCATTAGTTTCAGAACTAAAACATTTGGTGTGTGGATGCATTCTTACATGGTCAACCCTCATGAAAAATATTGGCGCAATTGCATAAAAAATCATGACTTGAGGCCGAACTATAAATACATCAGCGATTCGAACTTTTTCACATGCATGACTTTTACGCCATGAGAGCTATTCTCCAAAGCATTAGTTTCAGAACTAAAACATTTGGTGTGTGGATGCATTCTTACATGGTCAACCCTCATGAAAAATATTGGCGCAATTGCATAAAAAATCATGACTTGAGGCCGAACTATAAATACATCAGCGATTCGAACTTTTTCACATGCATGACTTTTACGCCATGAGAGCTATTCTCCAAAGTATTAGTTTCAGAACTAAAACATTTGGTGTTTCGGATGCATTCTTACATGGTTGACCCTCATGAAAATTATTGGCGCAATTGCATAAAAAATCATGACTTGAGGCCGAACTATAAATACATCAGCGATTCGAACTTTTTCACATGCATGACTTTTACGCCATGAGAGCTATTCTCCAAAGTATTAGTTTCAGAACTAAAACATTTGGTGTTTCGGATGCATTCTTACATGGTCGACCCTCATGAAAACTATTGGCGCATTTGTATAAAAAATCATGACTTGAGGCCGAACTATAAATACATCAGCGATTCGATTTTTTTCCCATGCATGACTTTTACGCCATGAGAGCTATTCTCCAAAGTATTAGTTTCAGAACTAAAACATTTGGTGTGTGGATGCATTCTTACATGGTCGACCCTCATGAAAAATATTGGCGCAATTGCATAAAAAATCATGACTTGAGGCCGAACTATAAATACATCAGCGATTCGATTTTTTTCACATGCATGACTTTTACGCCATGAGAGCTATTCTCCAAAGTATTAGTTTCAGAAATAAAACATTTGGTGTTTCGGATGCATTCTTACATGGTCGACCCTCATGAAAAATATTGGCGCAATTGCATAAAAAATCATGACTTGAGGCCGAACTATAAATACATCAGCGATTCGAACTTTTTCACATACATGACTTTTACGCCATGAGAGCTATTCTCCAAAGTATTAGTTTCAGAACTAAAACATTTGGTGTGTGGATGCATTCTTACATGGTCGACCCTCATGAAAAATATTGGCGCAATTGCATCAAAAATCATGACTTGAGGCCGAACTATAAATACATCAGCGATTCGATTTTTTTCCCATGCATGACTTTTACGCCATGAGAGCTATTTTCAAAGGCATTAGTTTCAGAACTAAAACATTTGGTGTGTGGATGCATTCTTACGTGGTCGACCCTCATGAAAAATATTGGCGCAATTGCATAAAAAAACATTACTTGAGGCCGAACGATAAATACATCAGCGATTCGAATTTTTTCACATACATGACTTTTACGCCATGAGAGCTATTCTCCAAAGTATTAGTTTCAGAACTAAAACATTTGGTGTGTGGATGCATTCTTACATGGTCGACCCTCATGAAAAATATTGGCGCAATTGCATAAAAAATCATGACTTGAGGCCGAACTATAAATACATCAGCGATTCGATTTTTTTCACATGCATGACTTTTACGCCATGAGAGCTATTTTGAAAAGCATTAGTTTCAGAACTAAAACATTTGGTGTGTGGATGCATTCTTACATGGTCGACCCTCATGAAAAATATTGGCGCAATTGCATAAAAAATCATGACTTGAGGCCGAACTATAAATACATCAGCGATTCGAACTTTTTCACATACATGACTTTTACGCCATGAGAGCTATTCTCCAAAGTATTAGTTTCAGAACTAAAACCTTTGGTGTGTGGATGCATTCTTACATGGTCGACCCTCATGAAAAATATTGGCGCAATTGCATAAAAAATCATGACTTGAGGCCGAACTATAAATACATCAGCGATTCGATTTTTTTCACATGCATGACTTTTACGCCATGAGAGCTATTTTCAAAAGCATTAGTTTCAGAACTAAAACATTTGGTGTGTGGATGCATTCTTACATGGTCGACCCTCATGAAAAATATTGGCGCAATTGCATAAAAAATCATGACTTGAGGCCGAACTATAAATACATCAGCGATTCGAACTTTTTCACATTCATGACTTTTACGCCATGAGAGCTATTCTCCAAAGTATTAGTTTCAGAACTAAAACCTTTGGTGTGTGGATGCATTCTTACATGGTCGACCCTCATGAAAAATATTGGCGCAATTGCATAAAAAATCATGACTTGAGGCCGAACTATAAATACATCAGCGATTCGATTTTTTTCACATGCATGACTTTTACGCCATGAGAGCTATTTTCAAAGGCATTAGTTTCAGAACTAAAACATTTGGTGTGTGGATGCATTCTTACATGGTCAACCCTCATGAAAAATATTGGCGCAATTGCATAAAAAATCATGACTTGAGGCCGAACTATAAATACATCAGCGATTCGAACTTTTTCACATGCATGACTTTTACGCCATGAGAGCTATTCTCCAAAGCATTAGTTTCAGAACTAAAACATTTGGTGTGTGGATGCATTCTTACATGGTCGACCCTCATGAAAAATATTGGCGCAATTGCATAAAAAATCATGACTTGAGGCCGAACTATAAATACATCAGCGATTCGAACTTTTTCACATGCATGACTTTTACGCCATGAGAGCTATTCTCCAAAGTATTAGTTTCAGAACTAAAACATTTGGTGTTTCGGATGCATTCTTACATGGTTGACCCTCATGAAAATTATTGGCGCAATTGCATAAAAAATCATGACTTGAGGCCGAACTATAAATACATCAGCGATTCGAACTTTTTCACATGCATGACTTTTACGCCATGAGAGCTATTCTCCAAAGTATTAGTTTCAGAACTAAAACATTTGGTGTTTCGGATGCATTCTTACATGGTCGACCCTCATGAAAACTATTGGCGCATTTGTATAAAAAATCATGACTTGAGGCCGAACTATAAATACATCAGCGATTCGATTTTTTTCCCATGCATGACTTTTACGCCATGAGAGCTATTCTCCAAAGTATTAGTTTCAGAACTAAAACATTTGGTGTGTGGATGCATTCTTACATGGTCGACCCTCATGAAAAATATTGGCGCAATTGCATAAAAAATCATGACTTGAGGCCGAACTATAAATACATCAGCGATTCGATTTTTTTCACATGCATGACTTTTACGCCATGAGAGCTATTCTCCAAAGTATTAGTTTCAGAAATAAAACATTTGGTGTTTCGGATGCATTCTTACATGGTCGACCCTCATGAAAAATATTGGCGCAATTGCATAAAAAATCATGACTTGAGGCCGAACTATAAATACATCAGCGATTCGAACTTTTTCACATACATGACTTTTACGCCATGAGAGCTATTCTCCAAAGTATTAGTTTCAGAACTAAAACATTTGGTGTGTGGATGCATTCTTACATGGTCGACCCTCATGAAAAATATTGGCGCAATTGCATAAAAAATCATGACTTGAGGCCGAACTATAAATACATCAGCGATTCGATTTTTTTCACATGCATGACTTTTACGCCATGAGAGCTATTTTCAAAAGCATTAGTTTCAGAACTAAAACATTTGGTGTGTGGATGCATTCTTACATGGTCGACCCTCATGAAAAATATTGGCGCAATTGCATAAAAAAACATTACTTGAGGCCGAACGATAAATACATCAGCGATTCGAATTTTTTCACATACATGACTTTTACGCCATGAGAGCTATTCTCCAAAGTATTAGTTTCAGAACTAAAACATTTGGTGTGTGGATGCATTCTTACATGGTCGACCCTCATGAAAAATATTGGCGCAATTGCATAAAAAATCATGACTTGAGGCCGAACTATAAATACATCAGCGATTCGATTTTTTTCACATGCATGACTTTTACGCCATGAGAGCTATTTTGAAAAGCATTAGTTTCAGAACTAAAACATTTGGTGTGTGGATGCATTCTTACATGGTCGACCCTCATGAAAAATATTGGCGCAATTGCATAAAAAATCATGACTTGAGGCCGAACTATAAATACATCAGCGATTCGAACTTTTTCACATATATGACTTTTACGCCATGAGAGCTATTCTCCAAAGTATTAGTTTCAGAACTAAAACCTTTGGTGTGTGGATGCATTCTTACATGGTCGACCCTCATGAAAAATATTGGCGCAATTGCATAAAAAATCATGACTTGAGGCCGAACTATAAATACATCAGCGATTCGATTTTTTTCACATGCATGACTTTTACGCCATGAGAGCTATTTTCAAAAGCATTAGTTTCAGAACTAAAACATTTGGTGTGTGGATGCATTCTTACATGGTCGACCCTCATGAAAAATATTGGCGCAATTGCATAAAAAATCATGACTTGAGGCCGAACTATAAATACATCAGCGATTCGAACTTTTTCACATGCATGACTTTTACGCCATGAGAGCTATTCTCCAAAGCATTAGTTTCAGAAATAAAACATTTGGTGTGTGGATGCATTCTTACATGGTCGACCCTCATGAAAAATATTGGCGCAATTGCATAAAAAATCATGACTTGAGGCCGAACTATAAATACATCAGCGATTCGAACTTTTTCACATATATGACTTTTACGCCATGAGAGCTATTCTCCAAAGTATTAGTTTCAGAACTAAAACCTTTGGTGTGTGGATGCATTCTTACATGGTCGACCCTCATGAAAAATATTGGCGCAATTGCATAAAAAATCATGACTTGAGGCCGAACTATAAATACATCAGCGATTCGATTTTTTTCACATGCATGACTTTTACGCCATGAGAGCTATTTTCAAAAGCATTAGTTTCAGAACTAAAACATTTGGTGTGTGGATGCATTCTTACATGGTCGACCCTCATGAAAAATATTGGCGCAATTGCATAAAAAATCATGACTTGAGGCCGAACTATAAATACATCAGCGATTCGAACTTTTTCACATGCATGACTTTTACGCCATGAGAGCTATTCTCCAAAGCATTAGTTTCAGAAATAAAACATTTGGTGTGTGGATGCATTCTTACATGGTCGACCCTCATGAAAAATATTGGCGCAATTGCATAAAAAATCATGACTTGAGGCCGAACTATAAATACATCAGCGATTCGAACTTTTTCACATGCATGACTTTTACGCCATGAGAGCTATTCTCCAAAGTATTAGTTTCAGAACTAAAACATTTGGTGTTTCGGATGCATTCTTACATGGTTGACCCTCATGAAAATTATTGGCGCAATTGCATAAAAAATCATGACTTGAGGCCGAACTATAAATACATCAGCGATTCGAACTTTTTCACATTCATGACTTTTACGCCATGAGAGCTATTCTCCAAAGTATTAGTTTCAGAACTAAAACATTTGGTGTTTCGGATGCATTCTTACATGGTCGACCCTCATGAAAACTATTGGCGCATTTGTATAAAAAATCATGACTTGAGGCCGAACTATAAATACATCAGCGATTCGATTTTTTTCCCATGCATGACTTTTACGCCATGAGAGCTATTCTCCAAAGTATTAGTTTCAGAACTAAAACCTTTGGTGTGTGGATGCATTCTTACATGGTCGACCCTCATGAAAAATATTGGCGCAATTGCATAAAAAATCATGACTTGAGGCCGAACTATAAATACATCAGCGATTCGATTTTTTTCACATGCATGACTTTTACGCCATGAGAGCTATTCTCCAAAGTATTAGTTTCAGAAATAAAACATTTGGTGTTTCGGATGCATTCTTACATGGTCGACCCTCATGAAAAATATTGGCGCAATTGCATAAAAAATCATGACTTGAGGCCGAACTATAAATACATCAGCGATTCGAACTTTTTCACATACATGACTTTTACGCCATGAGAGCTATTCTCCAAAGTATTAGTTTCAGAACTAAAACCTTTGGTGTGTGGATGCATTCTTACATGGTCAACCCTCATGAAAAAATATTGGCGCAATTGCATAAAAAATCATGACTTGAGGCCGAACTATAAATACATCAGCGATTCGATTTTTTTCACATGCATGACTTTTACGCCATGAGAGCTATTTTCAAAAGCATTAGTTTCAGAACTAAAACATTTGGTGTTTCGGATGCATTCTTACATGGTCGACCCTCATGAAAAATATTGGCGCAATTGCATAAAAAATCATGACTTGAGGCCGAACTATAAATACATCAGCGATTCGAACTTTTTCACATACATGACTTTTACGCCATGAGAGCTATTCTCCAAAGCATTAGTTTCAGAACTAAAACATTTGGTGTGTGGATGCATTCTTACATGGTCGACCCTCATGAAAAATATTGGCGCAATTGCATAAAAAATCATGACTTGAGGCCGAACTATAAATACATCAGCGATTCGAACTTTTTCACATGCATGACTTTTACGCCATGAGAGCTATTCTCCAAAGTATTAGTTTCAGAACTAAAACATTTGGTGTTTCGGATGCATTCTTACATGGTTGACCCTCATGAAAATTATTGGCGCAATTGCATAAAAAATCATGACTTGAGGCCGAACTATAAATACATCAGCGATTCGAATTTTTTCACATGCATGACTTTTACGCCATGAGAGCTATTCTCCAAAGTATTAGTTTCAGAACTAAAACATTTGGTGTTTCGGATGCATTCTTACATGGTCGACCCTCATGAAAACTATTGGCGCATTTGTATAAAAAATCATGACTTGAGGCCGAACTATAAATACATCAGCGATTCGATTTTTTTCCCATGCATGACTTTTACGCCATGAGAGCTATTCTCCAAAGTATTAGTTTCAGAACTAAAACCTTTGGTGTGTGGATGCATTCTTACATGGTCGACCCTCATGAAAAATATTGGCGCAATTGCATAAAAAATCATGACTTGAGGCCGAACTATAAATACATCAGCGATTCGATTTTTTTCACATGCATGACTTTTACGCCATGAGAGCTATTCTCCAAAGTATTAGTTTCAGAACTAAAACATTTGGTGTTTCGGATGCATTCTTACATGGTCGACCCTCATGAAAACTATTGGCGCATTTGTATAAAAAATCATGACTTGAGGCCGAACTATAAATACATCAGCGATTCGATTTTTTTCCCATGCATGACTTTTACGCCATGAGAGCTATTCTCCAAAGTATTAGTTTCAGAACTAAAACCTTTGGTGTGTGGATGCATTCTTACATGGTCGACCCTCATGAAAAATATTGGCGCAATTGCATAAAAAATCATGACTTGAGGCCGAACTATAAATACATCAGCGATTCGATTTTTTTCACATGCATGACTTTTACGCCATGAGAGCTATTCTCCAAAGTATTAGTTTCAGAAATAAAACATTTGGTGTTTCGGATGCATTCTTACATGGTCGACCCTCATGAAAAATATTGGCGCAATTGCATAAAAAATCATGACTTGAGGCCGAACTATAAATACATCAGCGATTCGAACTTTTTCACATACATGACTTTTACGCCATGAGAGCTATTCTCCAAAGTATTAGTTTCAGAACTAAAACATTTGGTGTGTGGATGCATTCTTACATGGTCAACCCTCATGAAAAAATATTGGCGCAATTGCATAAAAAATCATGACTTGAGGCCGAACTATAAATACATCAGCGATTCGATTTTTTTCACATGCATGACTTTTACGCCATGAGAGCTATTTTCAAAAGCATTAGTTTCAGAACTAAAACATTTGGTGTTTCGGATGCATTCTTACATGGTCGACCCTCATGAAAAATATTGGCGCAATTGCATAAAAAATCATGACTTGAGGCCGAACTATAAATACATCAGCGATTCGAACTTTTTCACATACATGACTTTTACGCCATGAGAGCTATTCTCCAAAGTATTAGTTTCAGAACTAAAACCTTTGGTGTGTGGATGCATTCTTACATGGTCGACCCTCATGAAAAATATTGGCGCAATTGCATAAAAAATCATGACTTGAGGCCGAACTATAAATACATCAGCGATTCGATTTTTTTCACATGCATGACTTTTACGCCATGAGAGCTATTTTCAAAAGCATTAGTTTCAGAACTAAAACATTTGGTGTGTGGATGCATTCTTACATGGTCAACCCTCATGAAAAATATTGGCGCAATTGCATAAAAAATCATGACTTGAGGCCGAACTATAAATACATCAGCGATTCGATTTTTTTCACATGCATGACTTTTACGCCATGAGAGCTATTCTCCAAAGCATTAGTTTCAGAACTAAAACATTTGGTGTGTGGATGCATTCTTACATGGTCGACCCTCATGAAAAATATTGGCGCAATTGCATAAAAAATCATGACTTGAGGCCGAACTATAAATACATCAGCGATTCGAACTTTTTCACATGCATGACTTTTACGCCATGAGAGCTATTCTCCAAAGTATTAGTTTCAGAACTAAAACATTTGGTGTTTCGGATGCATTCTTACATGGTTGACCCTCATGAAAATTATTGGCGCAATTGCATAAAAAATCATGACTTGAGGCCGAACTATAAATACATCAGCGATTCGAACTTTTTCACATGCATGACTTTTACGCCATGAGAGCTATTCTCCAAAGTATTAGTTTCAGAACTAAAACATTTGGTGTTTCGGATGCATTCTTACATGGTCGACCCTCATGAAAACTATTGGCGCATTTGTATAAAAAATCATGACTTGAGGCCGAACTATAAATACATCAGCGATTCGATTTTTTTCCCATGCATGACTTTTACGCCATGAGAGCTATTCTCCAAAGTATTAGTTTCAGAACTAAAACATTTGGTGTGTGGATGCATTCTTACATGGTCGACCCTCATGAAAAATATTGGCGCAATTGCATCAAAAATCATGACTTGAGGCCGAACTATAAATACATCAGCGATTCGATTTTTTTCACATACATGACTTTTACGCCATGAGAGCTATTCTCCAAAGTATTAGTTTCAGAAATAAAACATTTGGTGTTTCGGATGCATTCTTACATGGTCGACCCTCATGAAAAATATTGGCGCAATTGCATAAAAAATCATGACTTGAGGCCGAACTATAAATACATCAGCGATTCGAACTTTTTCACATACATGACTTTTACGCCATGAGAGCTATTCTCCAAAGTATTAGTTTCAGAACTAAAACATTTGGTGTGTGGATGCATTCTTACATGGTCGACCCTCATGAAAAATATTGGCGCAATTGCATCAAAAATCATGACTTGAGGCCGAACTATAAATACATCAGCGATTCGATTTTTTTCACATGCATGACTTTTACGCCATGAGAGCTATTTTCAAAAGCATTAGTTTCAGAACTAAAACATTTGGTGTGTGGATGCATTCTTACATGGTCGACCCTCATGAAAAATATTGGCGCAATTGCATAAAAAAACATTACTTGAGGCCGAACGATAAATACATCAGCGATTCGAATTTTTTCACATGCATGACTTTTACGCCATGAGAGCTATTCTCCAAAGTATTAGTTTCAGAACTAAAACATTTGGTGTGTGGATGCATTCTTACATGGTCGACCCTAATGAAAATTATTGGCGCAATTGCATAAAAAATCATGACTTGAGGCCGAACTATAAATACATCAGCGAATCGATTTTTTTCACATACATGACTTTTACGCCAAGAGAGCTATTCTCCAAAGTATTAGTTTCAGAACTAAAACATTTGGTGTGTGGATGCATTCTTACATGGTCGACCCTCATGACAAAATATTGGCGCAATTGCATAAAAAATCATGACTTGAGGCCGAACTATAAATACATCAGCGATTCGATTTTTTTCACATGCATGACTTTTACGCCATGAGAGCTATTCTCCAAAGTATTAGTTTCAGAAATAAAACATTTGGTGTTTCGGATGCATTCTTACATGGTCGACCCTCATGAAAAATATTGGCGCAATTGCATAAAAAATCATGACTTGAGGCCGAACTATAAATACATCAGCGATTCGAACTTTTTCACATACATGACTTTAACGCCATGAGAGCTATTCTCCAAAGTATTAGTTTCAGAACTAAAACCTTTGGTGTGTGGATGCATTCTTACATGGTCAACCCTCATGAAAAAATATTGGCGCAATTGCATAAAAAATCATGACTTGAGGCCGAACTATAAATACATCAGCGATTCGATTTTTTTCACATGCATGACTTTTACGCCATGAGAGCTATTTTCAAAAGCATTAGTTTCAGAACTAAAACATTTGGTGTTTCGGATGCATTCTTACATAGTCGACCCTCATGAAAAATATTGGCGCAATTGCATAAAAAATCATGACTTGAGGCCGAACTATAAATACATCAGCGATTCGAACTTTTTCACATACATGACTTTTACGCCATGAGAGCTATTCTCCAAAGTATTAGTTTCAGAACTAAAACCTTTGGTGTGTGGATGCATTCTTACATGGTCGACCCTCATGAAAAATATTGGCGCAATTGCATAAAAAATCATGACTTGAGGCCGAACTATAAATACATCAGCGATTCGATTTTTTTCCCATGCATGACTTTTACGCCATGAGAGCTATTTTCAAAAGCATTAGTTTCAGAACTAAAACATTTGGTGTGTGGATGCATTCTTACATGGTCGACCCTCATGAAAAATATTGGCGCAATTGCATAAAAAATCATGACTTGAGGCCGAACTATAAATACATCAGCGATTCGAACTTTTTCACATGCATGACTTTTACGCCATGAGAGCTATTCTCCAAAGCATTAGTTTCAGAACTAAAACCTTTGGTGTGTGGATGCATTCTTACATGGTCGACCCTCATGAAAAATATTGGCGCAATTGCATAAAAATTCATGACTTGAGGCCGAACTATAAATACATCAGCGATTCGAACTTTTTCACATGCATGACTTTTACGCCATGAGAGCTATTCTCCAAAGTATTAGTTTCAGAACTAAAACATTTGGTGTTTCGGATGCATTCTTACATGGTCGACCCTCATGAAAAATATTGGCGCAATTGCATAAAAAATCATGACTTGAGGCCGAACTATAAATACATCAGCGATTCGATTTTTTTCACATGCATGACTTTTACGCCATGAGAGCTATTTTCAAAAGCATTAGTTTCAGAACTAAAACATTTGGTGTTTCGGATGCATTCTTACATAGTCGACCCTCATGAAAAATATTGGCGCAATTGCATAAAAAATCATGACTTGAGGCCGAACTATAAATACATCAGCGATTCGATTTTTTTCACATGCATGACTTTTACGCCATGAGAGCTATTCTCCAAAGTATTAGTTTCAGAAATAAAACATTTGGTGTTTCGGATGCATTCTTACATGGTCGACCCTCATGAAAAATATTGGCGCAATTGCATAAAAAATCATGACTTGAGGCCGAACTATAAATACATCAGCGATTCGAACTTTTTCACATACATGACTTTTACGCCATGAGAGCTATTCTCCAAAGTATTAGTTTCAGAACTAAAACCTTTGGTGTGTGGATGCATTCTTACATGGTCGACCCTCATGAAAAATATTGGCGCAATTGCATCAAAAATCATGACTTGAGGCCGAACTATAAATACATCAGCGATTCGATTTTTTTCACATGCATGACTTTTACGCCATGAGAGCTATTTTCAAAAGCATTAGTTTCAGAACTAAAACATTTGGTGTGTGGATGCATTCTTACATGGTCGACCCTCATGAAAAATATTGGCGCAATTGCATAAAAAAACATTACTTGAGGCCGAACGATAAATACATCAGCGATTCGAATTTTTTCACATAAATGACTTTTACGCCATGAGAGCTATTCTCCAAAGTATTAGTTTCAGAACTAAAACATTTGGTGTGTGGATGCATTCTTACATGGTCGACCCTAATGAAAATTATTGGCGCAATTGCATAAAAAATCATGACTTGAGGCCGAACTATAAATACATCAGCGAATCGATTTTTTTCACATACATGACTTTTACGCCAAGAGAGCTATTCTCCAAAGTATTAGTTTCAGAACTAAAACATTTGGTGTGTGGATGCATTCTTACATGGTCGACCCTCATGACAAAATATTGGCGCAATTGCATAAAAAATCATGACTTGAGGCCGAACTATAAATACATCAGCGATTCGATTTTTTTCACATGCATGACTTTTACGCCATGAGAGCTATTCTCCAAAGTATTAGTTTCAGAAATAAAACATTTGGTGTTTCGGATGCATTCTTACATGGTCGACCCTCATGAAAAATATTGGCGCAATTGCATAAAAAATCATGACTTGAGGCCGAACTATAAATACATCAGCGATTCGAACTTTTTCACATACATGACTTTAACGCCATGAGAGCTATTCTCCAAAGTATTAGTTTCAGAACTAAAACCTTTGGTGTGTGGATGCATTCTTACATGGTCAACCCTCATGAAAAAATATTGGCGCAATTGCATAAAAAATCATGACTTGAGGCCGAACTATAAATACATCAGCGATTCGATTTTTTTCACATGCATGACTTTTACGCCATGAGAGCTATTTTCAAAAGCATTAGTTTCAGAACTAAAACATTTGGTGTTTCGGATGCATTCTTACATAGTCGACCCTCATGAAAAATATTGGCGCAATTGCATAAAAAATCATGACTTGAGGCCGAACTATAAATACATCAGCGATTCGAACTTTTTCACATACATGACTTTTACGCCATGAGAGCTATTCTCCAAAGTATTAGTTTCAGAACTAAAACCTTTGGTGTGTGGATGCATTCTTACATGGTCGACCCTCATGAAAAATATTGGCGCAATTGCATAAAAAATCATGACTTGAGGCCGAACTATAAATACATCAGCGATTCGATTTTTTTCCCATGCATGACTTTTACGCCATGAGAGCTATTTTCAAAAGCATTAGTTTCAGAACTAAAACATTTGGTGTGTGGATGCATTCTTACATGGTCGACCCTCATGAAAAATATTGGCGCAATTGCATAAAAAATCATGACTTGAGGCCGAACTATAAATACATCAGCGATTCGAACTTTTTCACATGCATGACTTTTACGCCATGAGAGCTATTCTCCAAAGCATTAGTTTCAGAACTAAAACATTTGGTGTGTGGATGCATTCTTACATGGTCGACCCTCATGAAAAATATTGGCGCAATTGCATAAAAATTCATGACTTGAGGCCGAACTATAAATACATCAGCGATTCGAACTTTTTCACATGCATGACTTTTACGCCATGAGAGCTATTCTCCAAAGTATTAGTTTCAGAACTAAAACATTTGGTGTTTCGGATGCATTCTTACATGGTCGACCCTCATGAAAAATATTGGCGCAATTGCATAAAAAATCATGACTTGAGGCCGAACTATAAATACATCAGCGATTCGATTTTTTTCACATGCATGACTTTTACGCCATGAGAGCTATTTTCAAAAGCATTAGTTTCAGAACTAAAACATTTGGTGTTTCGGATGCATTCTTACATAGTCGACCCTCATGAAAAATATTGGCGCAATTGCATAAAAAATCATGACTTGAGGCCGAACTATAAATACATCAGCGATTCGAACTTTTTCACATACATGACTTTTACGCCATGAGAGCTATTCTCCAAAGTATTAGTTTCAGAACTAAAACCTTTGGTGTGTGGATGCATTCTTACATGGTCGACCCTCATGAAAAATATTGGCGCAATTGCATAAAAAATCATGACTTGAGGCCGAACTATAAATACATCAGCGATTCGATTTTTTTCCCATGCATGACTTTTACGCCATGAGAGCTATTTTCAAAAGCATTAGTTTCAGAACTAAAACATTTGGTGTGTGGATGCATTCTTACATGGTCGACCCTCATGAAAAATATTGGCGCAATTGCATAAAAAATCATGACTTGAGGCCGAACTATAAATACATCAGCGATTCGAACTTTTTCACATGCATGACTTTTACGCCATGAGAGCTATTCTCCAAAGCATTAGTTTCAGAACTAAAACATTTGGTGTGTGGATGCATTCTTACATGGTCGACCCTCATGAAAAATATTGGCGCAATTGCATAAAAATTCATGACTTGAGGCCGAACTATAAATACATCAGCGATTCGAACTTTTTCACATGCATGACTTTTACGCCATGAGAGCTATTCTCCAAAGTATTAGTTTCAGAACTAAAACATTTGGTGTTTCGGATGCATTCTTACATGGTTGACCCTCATGAAAATTATTGGCGCAATTGCATAAAAAATCATGACTTGAGGCCGAACTATAAATACATCAGCGATTCGAACTTTTTCACATTCATGACTTTTACGCCATGAGAGCTATTCTCCAAAGCATTAGTTTCAGAACTAAAACATTTGGTGTTTCGGATGCATTCTTACATGGTCGACCCTCATGAAAAATATTGGCGCAATTGCATAAAAAATCATGACTTGAGGCCGAACTATAAATACATCAGCGATTCGATTTTTTTCACATGCATGACTTTTACGCCATGAGAGCTATTCTCCAAAGTATTAGTTTCAGAACTAAAACATTTGGTGTTTCGGATGCATTCTTACATGGTCGACCCTCATGAAAAATATTGGCGCAATTGCATAAAAAATCATGACTTGAGGCCGAACTATAAATACATCAGCGATTCGAACTTTTTCACATACATGACTTTTACGCCATGAGAGCTATTCTCCAAAGTATTATTTTCAGAACTAAAACCTTTGGTGTGTGGATGCATTCTTACATGGTCGACCCTCATGAAAAATATTGGCGCAATTGCATAAAAAATCATGACTTGAGGCCGAACTATAAATACATCAGCGATTCGATTTTTTTCACATGCATGACTTTTACGCCATGAGAGCTATTTTCAAAAGCATTAGTTTCAGAACTAAAACATTTGGTGTGTGGATGCATTCTTACATGGTCGACCCTCATGAAAAATATTGGCGCAATTGCATAAAAAATCATGACTTGAGGCCGAACTATAAATACATCAGCGATTCGAACTTTTTCACATGCATGACTTTTACGCCATGAGAGCTATTCTCCAAAGCATTAGTTTCAGAACTAAACCATTTGGTGTGTGGATGCATTCTTACATGGTCGACCCTCATGAAAAATATTGGCGCAATTGCATAAAAAATCATGACTTGAGGCCGAACTATAAATACATCAGCGATTCGAACTTTTTCACATGCATGACTTTTACGCCATGAGAGCTATTCTCCAAAGTATTAGTTTCAGAACTAAAACATTTGGTGTTTCGGATGCATTCTTACATGGTCGACCCTCATGAAAATTATTGGCGCAATTGCATAAAAAATCATGACTTGAGGCCGAACTATAAATACATCAGCGATTCGAACTTTTTCACATGCATGACTTTTACGCCATGAGAGCTATTCTCCAAAGTATTAGTTTCAGAACTAAAACATTTGGTGTTTCGGATGCATTCTTACATGGTCGACCCTCATGAAAACTATTGGCGCATTTGTATAAAAAATCATGACTTGAGGCCGAACTATAAATACATCAGCGATTCGATTTTTTTCCCATGCATGACTTTTACGCCATGAGAGCTATTCTCCAAAGTATTAGTTTCAGAACTAAAACATTTGGTGTGTGGATGCATTCTTACATGGTCGACCCTCATGAAAAATATTGGCGCAATTGCATAAAAAATCATGACTTGAGGCCGAACTATAAATACATCAGCGATTCGATTTTTTTCACATGCATGACTTTTACGCCATGAGAGCTATTCTCCAAAGTATTAGTTTCAGAAATAAAACATTTGGTGTTTCGGATGCATTCTTACATGGTCGACCCTCATGAAAAATATTGGCGCAATTGCATAAAAAATCATGACTTGAGGCCGAACTATAAATACATCAGCGATTCGAACTTTTTCACATACATGACTTTTACGCCATGAGAGCTATTCTCCAAAGTATTAGTTTCAGAACTAAAACATTTGGTGTGTGGATGCATTCTTACATGGTCGACCCTCATGAAAAATATTGGCGCAATTGCATAAAAAATCATGACTTGAGGCCGAACTATAAATACATCAGCGATTCGATTTTTTTCACATGCATGACTTTTACGCCATGAGAACTATTTTCAAAAGCATTAGTTTCAGAACTAAAACATTTGGTGTGTGGATGCATTCTTACATGGTCGACCCTCATGAAAAATATTGGCGCAATTGCATAAAAAAACATTACTTGAGGCCGAACTATAAATACATCAGCGATTCGAATTTTTTCACATAAATGACTTTTACGCCATGAGAGCTATTCTCCAAAGTATTAGTTTCAGAACTAAAACATTTGGTGTGTGGATGCATTCTTACATGGTCGACCCTCATGAAAATTATTGGCGCAATTGCATAAAAAATCATGACTTGAGGCCGAACTATAAATACATCAGCGAATCGATTTTTTTCACATACATGACTTTTACGCCAAGAGAGCTATTCTCCAAAGTATTAGTTTCAGAACTAAAACATTTGGTGTGTGGATGCATTCTTACATGGTCAACCCTCATGAAAAAATATTGGCGCAATTGCATAAAAAATCATGACTTGAGGCCGAACTATAAATACATCAGCGATTCGATTTTTTTCACATGCATGACTTTTACGCCATGAGAGCTATTTTCAAAAGCATTAGTTTCAGAACTAAAACATTTGGTGTTTCGGATGCATTCTTACATAGTCGACCCTCATGAAAAATATTGGCGCAATTGCATAAAAAATCATGACTTGAGGCCGAACTATAAATACATCAGCGATTCGAACTTTTTCACATACATGACTTTTACGCCATGAGAGCTATTCTCCAAAGTATTAGTTTCAGAACTAAAACCTTTGGTGTGTGGATGCATTCTTACATGGTCGACCCTCATGAAAAATATTGGCGCAATTGCATAAAAAATCATGACTTGAGGCCGAACTATAAATACATCAGCGATTCGATTTTTTTCCCATGCATGACTTTTACGCCATGAGAGCTATTTTCAAAAGCATTAGTTTCAGAACTAAAACATTTGGTGTGTGGATGCATTCTTACATGGTCGACCCTCATGAAAAATATTGGCGCAATTGCATAAAAAATCATGACTTGAGGCCGAACTATAAATACATCAGCGATTCGAACTTTTTCACATGCATGACTTTTACGCCATGAGAGCTATTCTCCAAAGCATTAGTTTCAGAACTAAAACATTTGGTGTGTGGATGCATTCTTACATGGTCGACCCTCATGAAAAATATTGGCGCAATTGCATAAAAATTCATGACTTGAGGCCGAACTATAAATACATCAGCGATTCGAACTTTTTCACATGCATGACTTTTACGCCATGAGAGCTATTCTCCAAAGTATTAGTTTCAGAACTAAAACATTTGGTGTTTCGGATGCATTCTTACATGGTCGACCCTCATGAAAAATATTGGCGCAATTGCATAAAAAATCATGACTTGAGGCCGAACTATAAATACATCAGCGATTCGATTTTTTTCACATGCATGACTTTTACGCCATGAGAGCTATTTTCAAAAGCATTAGTTTCAGAACTAAAACATTTGGTGTTTCGGATGCATTCTTACATAGTCGACCCTCATGAAAAATATTGGCGCAATTGCATAAAAAATCATGACTTGAGGCCGAACTATAAATACATCAGCGATTCGAACTTTTTCACATACATGACTTTTACGCCATGAGAGCTATTCTCCAAAGTATTAGTTTCAGAACTAAAACCTTTGGTGTGTGGATGCATTCTTACATGGTCGACCCTCATGAAAAATATTGGCGCAATTGCATAAAAAATCATGACTTGAGGCCGAACTATAAATACATCAGCGATTCGATTTTTTTCCCATGCATGACTTTTACGCCATGAGAGCTATTTTCAAAAGCATTAGTTTCAGAACTAAAACATTTGGTGTGTGGATGCATTCTTACATGGTCGACCCTCATGAAAAATATTGGCGCAATTGCATAAAAAATCATGACTTGAGGCCGAACTATAAATACATCAGCGATTCGAACTTTTTCACATGCATGACTTTTACGCCATGAGAGCTATTCTCCAAAGCATTAGTTTCAGAACTAAAACATTTGGTGTGTGGATGCATTCTTACATGGTCGACCCTCATGAAAAATATTGGCGCAATTGCATAAAAATTCATGACTTGAGGCCGAACTATAAATACATCAGCGATTCGAACTTTTTCACATTCATGACTTTTACGCCATGAGAGCTATTCTCCAAAGTATTAGTTTCAGAACTAAAACATTTGGTGTTTCGGATGCATTCTTACATGGTTGACCCTCATGAAAATTATTGGCGCAATTGCATAAAAAATCATGACTTGAGGCCGAACTATAAATACATCAGCGATTCGAACTTTTTCACATTCATGACTTTTACGCCATGAGAGCTATTCTCCAAAGCATTAGTTTCAGAACTAAAACATTTGGTGTTTCGGATGCATTCTTACATGGTCGACCCTCATGAAAAATATTGGCGCAATTGCATAAAAAATCATGACTTGAGGCCGAACTATAAATACATCAGCGATTCGAACTTTTTCACATACATGACTTTTACGCCATGAGAGCTATTCTCCAAAGTATTATTTTCAGAACTAAAACCTTTGGTGTGTGGATGCATTCTTACATGGTCGACCCTCATGAAAAATATTGGCGCAATTGCATAAAAAATCATGACTTGAGGCCGAACTATAAATACATCAGCGATTCGATTTTTTTCCCATGCATGACTTTTACGCCATGAGAGCTATTTTCAAAAGCATTAGTTTCAGAACTAAAACATTTGGTGTGTGGATGCATTCTTACATGGTCGACCCTCATGAAAAATATTGGCGCAATTGCATAAAAAATCATGACTTGAGGCCGAACTATAAATACATCAGCGATTCGAACTTTTTCACATGCATGACTTTTACGCCATGAGAGCTATTCTCCAAAGCATTAGTTTCAGAACTAAAACATTTGGTGTGTGGATGCATTCTTACATGGTCGACCCTCATGAAAAATATTGGCGCAATTGCATAAAAATTCATGACTTGAGGCCGAACTATAAATACATCAGCGATTCGAACTTTTTCACATGCATGACTTTTACGCCATGAGAGCTATTCTCCAAAGTATTAGTTTCAGAACTAAAACATTTGGTGTTTCGGATGCATTCTTACATGGTTGACCCTCATGAAAATTATTGGCGCAATTGCATAAAAAATCATGACTTGAGGCCGAACTATAAATACATCAGCGATTCGAACTTTTTCACATTCATGACTTTTACGCCATGAGAGCTATTCTCCAAAGCATTAGTTTCAGAACTAAAACATTTGGTGTTTCGGATGCATTCTTACATGGTCGACCCTCATGAAAAATATTGGCGCAATTGCATAAAAAATCATGACTTGAGGCCGAACTATAAATACATCAGCGATTCGAACTTTTTCACATACATGACTTTTACGCCATGAGAGCTATTCTCCAAAGTATTATTTTCAGAACTAAAACCTTTGGTGTGTGGATGCATTCTTACATGGTCGACCCTCATGAAAAATATTGGCGCAATTGCATAAAAAATCATGACTTGAGGCCGAACTATAAATACATCAGCGATTCGATTTTTTTCACATGCATGACTTTTACGCCATGAGAGCTATTTTCAAAAGCATTAGTTTCAGAACTAAAACATTTGGTGTGTGGATGCATTCTTACATGGTCGACCCTCATGAAAAATATTGGCGCAATTGCATAAAAAATCATGACTTGAGGCCGAACTATAAATACATCAGCGATTCGAACTTTTTCACATGCATGACTTTTACGCCATGAGAGCTATTCTCCAAAGCATTAGTTTCAGAACTAAACCATTTGGTGTGTGGATGCATTCTTACATGGTCGACCCTCATGAAAAATATTGGCGCAATTGCATAAAAAATCATGACTTGAGGCCGAACTATAAATACATCAGCGATTCGAACTTTTTCACATGCATGACTTTTACGCCATGAGAGCTATTCTCCAAAGTATTAGTTTCAGAACTAAAACATTTGGTGTTTCGGATGCATTCTTACATGGTCGACCCTCATGAAAATTATTGGCGCAATTGCATAAAAAATCATGACTTGAGGCCGAACTATAAATACATCAGCGATTCGAACTTTTTCACATGCATGACTTTTACGCCATGAGAGCTATTCTCCAAAGTATTAGTTTCAGAACTAAAACATTTGGTGTTTCGGATGCATTCTTACATGGTCGACCCTCATGAAAACTATTGGCGCATTTGTATAAAAAATCATGACTTGAGGCCGAACTATAAATACATCAGCGATTCGATTTTTTTCCCATGCATGACTTTTACGCCATGAGAGCTATTCTCCAAAGTATTAGTTTCAGAACTAAAACATTTGGTGTGTGGATGCATTCTTACATGGTCGACCCTCATGAAAAATATTGGCGCAATTGCATAAAAAATCATGACTTGAGGCCGAACTATAAATACATCAGCGATTCGATTTTTTTCACATGCATGACTTTTACGCCATGAGAGCTATTCTCCAAAGTATTAGTTTCAGAAATAAAACATTTGGTGTTTCGGATGCATTCTTACATGGTCGACCCTCATGAAAAATATTGGCGCAATTGCATAAAAAATCATGACTTGAGGCCGAACTATAAATACATCAGCGATTCGAACTTTTTCACATACATGACTTTTACGCCATGAGAGCTATTCTCCAAAGTATTAGTTTCAGAACTAAAACATTTGGTGTGTGGATGCATTCTTACATGGTCGACCCTCATGAAAAATATTGGCGCAATTGCATAAAAAATCATGACTTGAGGCCGAACTATAAATACATCAGCGATTCGATTTTTTTCACATGCATGACTTTTACGCCATGAGAACTATTTTCAAAAGCATTAGTTTCAGAACTAAAACATTTGGTGTGTGGATGCATTCTTACATGGTCGACCCTCATGAAAAATATTGGCGCAATTGCATAAAAAAACATTACTTGAGGCCGAACTATAAATACATCAGCGATTCGAATTTTTTCACATAAATGACTTTTACGCCATGAGAGCTATTCTCCAAAGTATTAGTTTCAGAACTAAAACATTTGGTGTGTGGATGCATTCTTACATGGTCGACCCTCATGAAAATTATTGGCGCAATTGCATAAAAAATCATGACTTGAGGCCGAACTATAAATACATCAGCGAATCGATTTTTTTCACATACATGACTTTTACGCCAAGAGAGCTATTCTCCAAAGTATTAGTTTCAGAACTAAAACATTTGGTGTGTGGATGCATTCTTACATGGTCGACCCTCATGACAAAATATTGGCGCAATTGCATAAAAAATCATGACTTGAGGCCGAACTATAAATACATCAGCGATTCGATTTTTTTCACATGCATGACTTTTACGCCATGAGAGCTATTTTCAAAAGCATTAGTTTCAGAACTAAAACATTTGGTGTGTGGATGCATTCTTACATGGTCGACCCTCATGAAAAATATTGGCGCAATTGCATAAAAAAACATGACTTGAGGCCGAACGATAAATACATCAGCGATTCGAATTTTTTCACATACATGACTTTTACGCCATGAGAGCTATTCTCCAAAGTATTAGTTTCAGAACTAAAACCTTTGGTGTGTGGATGCATTCTTACATGGTCGACCCTCATGAAAAATATTGGCGCAATTGCATAAAAAATCATGACTTGAGGCCGAACTATAAATACATCAGCGATTCGAACTTTTTCACATACATGACTTTTACGCCATGAGAGCTATTCTCCAAAGTATTAGTTTCAGAACTAAAACCTTTGGTGTGTGGGTGCATTCTTACATGGTCAACCCTCATGAAAAATATTGGCGCAATTGCATAAAAAATCATGACTTGAGGCCGAACTATAAATACATCAGCGATTCGAACTTTTTCACATACATGACTTTTACGCCATGAGAGCTATTCTCCAAAGTATTAGTTTCAGAACTAAAACCTTTGGTGTGTGGATGCATTCTTACATGGTCGACCCTCATGAAAATTATTGGCGCAATTGCATAAAAAATCATGACTTGAGGCCGAACTATAAATACATCAGCGATTCGAACTTTTTCACATGCATGACTTTTACGCCATGAGAGCTATTCTCCAAAGTATTAGTTTCAGAACTAAAACATTTGGTGTTTCGGATGTATTCTTACATGGTCGACCCTCATGAAAACTATTGGCGCAATTGCATAAAAAATCATGACTTGAGGCCGAACTATAAATACATCAGCGATTCGAACTTTTTCACATACATGACTTTTACGCCATGAGAGCTATTCTCCAAAGTATTAGTTTCAGAACTAAAACATTTGGTGTTTCGGATGCATTCTTACATGGTCGACCCTCATGAAAAATATTGGCGCAATTGCATAAAAAATCATGACTTGAGGCCGAACTATAAATACATCAGCGATTCGAACTTTTTCACATACATGACTTTTACGCCATGAGAGCTATTCTCCAAAGTATTAGTTTCAGAACTAAAACATTTGGTGTGTGGATGCATTCTTACATGGTCGACCCTCATGAAAAATATTGGCGCAATTGCATAAAAAATCATGACTTGAGGCCGAACTATAAATACATCAGCGATTCGATTTTTTTCACATGCATGACTTTTACGCCATGAGAGCTATTTTGAAAAGCATTAGTTTCAGAACTAAAACATTTGGTGTGTGGATGCATTCTTACATGGTCGACCCTCATGAAAAATATTGGCGCAATTGCATAAAAAAACATGGCTTGAGGCCGAACTATAAATACATCAGCGATTCGAATTTTTTCACATACATGACTTTTACGCCATGAGAGCTATTCTCCAAAGTATTAGTTTCAGAACTAAAACCTTTGGTGTGTGGATGCATTCTTACATGGTCGACCCTCATGAAAAATATTGGCGCAATTGCATAAAAAATCATGACTTGAGGCCGAACTATAAATACATCAGCGATTGGAACTTTTTCACATACATGACTTTTACGCCATGAGAGCTATTCTCCAAAGTATTAGTTTCAGAACTAAAACATTTGGTGTGTGGATGCATTCTTACATGGTCGACCCTCATGAAGAATATTGGCGCAATTGCATAAAAAATCATGACTTGAGGCCGAACTATAAATACATCAGCGATTCGATTTTTTTCACATGCATGACTTTTACGCCATGAGAGCTATTTTCAAAAGCATTAGTTTCAGAACTAAAACATTTGGTGTGTGGATGCATTCTTACATGGTCGACCCTCATGAAAAATATTGGCGCAATTGCATAAAAAATCATGACTTGAGGCCGAACTATAAATACATCAGCGATTCGAACTTTTTCACTTGCATGACTTTTACGCCATGAGAGCTATTCTCCAAAGCATTAGTTTCAGAACTAAAACATTTGGTGTGTGGATGCATTCTTACATGGTCGACCCTCATGAAAACTATTGGCGCAATTGCATAAAAAATCATGACTTGAGGCCGAACTATAAATACATCAGCGATTCGAACTTTTTCACATGCATGACTTTTACGCCATGAGAGCTATTCTCCAAAGTATTAGTTTCAGAACTAAAACATTTGGTGTTTCGGATGCATTCTTACATGGTCGACCCTCATGAAAACTATTGGCGCATTTGTATAAAAAATCATGACTTGAGGCCGAACTATAAATACATCAGCGATTCGATTTTTTTCCCATGCATGACTTTTACGCCATGAGAGCTATTCTCCAAAGTATTAGTTTCAGAACTAAAACATTTGGTGTGTGGATGCATTCTTACATGGTCGACCCTCATGAAAAATATTGGCGCAATTGCATAAAAAATCATGACTTGAGGCCGAACTATAAATACATCAGCGATTCGATTTTTTTCACATGCATGACTTTTACGCCATGAGAGCTATTCTCCAAAGTATTAGTTTCAGAAAAAAAACATTTGGTGTTTCGGATGCATTCTTACATGGTCGACCCTCATGAAAAATATTGGCGCAATTGCATAAAAAATCATGACTTGAGGCCGAACTATAAATACATCAGCGATTCGAACTTTTTCACTTGCATGACTTTTACGCCATGAGAGCTATTCTCCAAAGCATTAGTTTCAGAACTAAAACATTTGGTGTGTGGATGCATTCTTACATGGTCGACCCTCATGAAAAATATTGGCGCAATTGCATAAAAAATCATGACTTGAGGCCGAACTATAAATACATCAGCGATTCGAACTTTTTCACATGCATGACTTTTACGCCATGAGAGCTATTCTCCAAAGTATTAGTTTCAGAACTAAAACATTTGGTGTTTCGGATGCATTCTTACATGGTCGACCCTCATGAAAACTATTGGCGCATTTGTATAAAAAATCATGACTTGAGGCCGAACTATAAATACATCAGCGATTCGATTTTTTTCCCATGCATGACTTTTACGCCATGAGAGCTATTCTCCAAAGTATTAGTTTCAGAACTAAAACCTTTGGTGTGTGGATGCATTCTTACATGGTCGACCCTCATGAAAAATATTGGCGCAATTGCATAAAAAATCATGACTTGAGGCCGAACTATAAATACATCAGCGATTCGATTTTTTTCACATGCATGACTTTTACGCCATGAGAGCTATTCTCCAAAGTATTAGTTTCAGAAAAAAAACATTTGGTGTTTCGGATGCATTCTTACATGGTCGACCCTCATGAAAACTATTGGCGCAATTGCATAAAAAATCATGACTTGAGGCCGAACTATAAATACATCAGCGATTCGAACTTTTTCACATACATGACTTTTACGCCATGAGAGCTATTCTCCAAAGTATTAGTTTCAGAACTAAAACCTTTGGTGTGTGGATGCATTCTTACATGGTCGACCCTCATGAAAAAATATTGGCGCAATTGCATAAAAAATCATGACTTGAGGCCGAACTATAAATACATCAGCGATTCGATTTTTTTCACATGCATGACTTTTACGCCATGAGAGCTATTTTGAAAAGCATTAGTTTCAGAACTAAAACATTTGGTGTGTGGATGCATTCTTACATGGTCGACCCTCATGAAAAAATATTGGCGCAATTGCATAAAAAATCATGACTTGAGGCCGAACTATAAATACATCAGCGATTCGAATTTGTTCACATACATAATTTTTACGCCATGAGAGCTATTCTCCAAAGTATTAGTTTCAGAACTAAAACATTTGGTGTTTCGGATGTATTCTTACATGGTCGACCCTCATGAAAATTATTGGCGCAATTGCATAAAAAATCATGACTTGAGGCCGAACTATAAATACATCAGCGATTCGAATTTGTTCACATACATGACTTTTACGCCATGAGAGCTATTCTCCAAAGTATTAGTTTCAGAACTAAAACATTTGGTGTGTGGATGTATTCTTACATGGTCGACCCTCATGAAAAATATTGGCGCAATTGCATAAAAAATCATGACTTGAGGCCGAACTATAAATACATCAGCGATTCGATTTTTTTCACATACAGGACTTTTACGCCATGAGAGCTATTCTCCAAAGTATTAGTTTCAGAACTAAAACATTTGGTGTTTCGGATGTATTCTTACATGGTCGACCCTCATGAAAATTATTGGCGCAATTGCATAAAAAATCATGACTTGAGGCCGAACTATAAATACATCAGCGATTCGAATTTGTTCACATACATGACTTTTACGCCATGAGAGCTATTCTCCAAAGTATTAGTTTCAGAACTAAAACATTTGGTGTGTGGATGTATTCTTACATGGTCGACCCTCATGAAAAATATTGGCGCAATTGCATAAAAAATCATGACTTGAGGCCGAACTATAAATACATCAGCGATTCGATTTTTTTCACATACAGGACTTTTACGCCATGAGAGCTATTCTCCAAAGTATTAGTTTCAGAACTAAAACATTTGGTGTGTGGATGCATTCTTACATGGTCGACCCTCATGAAAAATATTGGCGCAATTGCATAAAAAATCATGACTTGAGGCCGAACTATAAATACATCAGCGATTCGATTTTTTTCACATGCATGACTTTTACGCCATGCGAGCTATTTTCAAAAGCATTAGTTTCAGAACTAAAACCTTTGGTGTGTGGATGCATTCTTACATGGTCAACCCTCATGAAAAATATTGGCGCAAATGCATAAAAAATCATGACTTGAGGCCGAACTAAAAATATATCAGCGATTCGATTTTTTTCACATGCATGACTTTTACGCCATGAGAGCTATTTTCAAAAGCATTAGTTTCAGAACTAAAACATTTGGTGTGTGGATGCATTCTTACATGGTCGACCCTCATGAAAAATATTGGCGCAATTGCATAAAAAATCATGACTTGAGGCCGAACTATAAATACATCAGCGATTCGAACTTTTTCACATACATGACTTTTACGCCATGAGAGCTATTCTCCAAAGTATTAGTTTCAGAACTAAAACATTTGGTGTGTGGATGCATTCTTACATGGTCGACCCTCATGAAAAATATTGGCGCAATTGCATAAAAAATCATGACTTGAGGCCGAACTATAAATACATCAGCGATTCGAACTTTTTCACATACATGACTTTTACGCCATGAGAGCTATTCTCCAAAGTATTAGTTTCAGAACTAAAACCTTTGGTGTGTGGATGCATTCTTACATGGTCGACCCTCATGAAAAATATTGGCGCAATTGCATAAAAAATCATGACTTGAGGCCGAACTATAAATACATCAGCGATTGGATTTTTTCACATGCATGACTTTTACGCCATGAGAGTTTTTTTCAAAAGTATTAGTTTCAGAACTAAAACATTTGGTGTGTGGATGCATTCTTACATGGTCGACCCTCATGACAAAATATTGGCGCAATTGCATAAAAAATCATGACTTGAGGCCGAACTATAAATACATCAGCGATTCGAACTTTTTCACATGCATGACTTTTACGCCATGAGAGCTATTCTCCAAAGCATTAGTTTCAGAACTAAAACATTTGGTGTGTGGATGCATTCTTACATGGTCGACCCTCATGAAAAATATTGGCGCAATTGCATAAAAAATCATGACTTGAGGCCGAACTATAAATACATCAGCGATTCGAACTTTTTCACATGCATGACTTTTACGCCATGAGAGCTATTCTCCAAAGTATTAGTTTCAGAACTAAAACATTTGGTGTTTCGGATGCATTCTTACATGGTTGACCCTCATGAAAATTATTGGCGCAATTGCATAAAAAATCATGACTTGAGGCCGAACTATAAATACATCAGCGATTCGAACTTTTTCACATGCATGACTTTTACGCCATGAGAGCTATTCTCCAAAGTATTAGTTTCAGAACTAAAACATTTGGTGTTTCGGATGCATTCTTACATGGTCGACCCTCATGAAAACTATTGGCGCATTTGTATAAAAAATCATGACTTGAGGCCGAACTATAAATACATCAGCGATTCGATTTTTTTCACATGCATGACTTTTACGCCATGAGAGCTATTCTCCAAAGTATTAGTTTCAGAAATAAAACATTTGGTGTTTCGGATGCATTCTTACATGGTCGACCCTCATGAAAAATATTGGCGCAATTGCATAAAAAATCATGACTTGAGGCCGAACTATAAATACATCAGCGATTCGAACTTTTTCACATACATGACTTTTACGCCATGAGAGCTATTCTCCAAAGTATTAGTTTCAGAACTAAAACCTTTGGTGTGTGGATGCATTCTTACATGGTCAACACTCATGAAAAAATATTGGCGCAATTGCATAAAAAATCATGACTTGAGGCCGAACTATAAATACATCAGCGATTCGATTTTTTTCACATGCATGACTTTTACGCCATGAGAGCTATTTTCAAAAGCATTAGTTTCAGAACTAAAACATTTGGTGTGTGGATGCATTCTTACATGGTCGACCCTCATGACAAAATATTGGCGCAATTGCATAAAAAATCATGACTTGAGGCCGAACTATAAATACATCAGCGATTCGAATTTGTTCACATACATGACTTTTACGCCATGAGAGCTATTCTCCAAAGTATTAGTTTCAGAACTAAAACATTTGGTGTTTCGGATGTATTCTTACATGGTCGACCCTCATGAAAATTATTGGCGCAATTGCATAAAAAATCATGACTTGAGGCCGAACTATAAATACATCAGCGATTCGAATTTGTTCACATACATGACTTTTACGCCATGAGAGCTATTCTCCAAAGTATTAGTTTCAGAACTAAAACATTTGGTGTGTGGATGTATTCTTACATGGTCGACCCTCATGAAAAATATTGGCGCAATTGCATAAAAAATCATGACTTGAGGCCGAACTATAAATACATCAGCGATTCGATTTTTTTCACATACATGACTTTTACGCCATGAGAGCTATTCTCCAAAGTATTAGTTTCAGAACTAAAACATTTGGTGTTTCGGATGCATTCTTACATGGTCGACCCTCATGAAAAATATTGGCGCAATTGCATAAAAAATCATGACTTGAGGCCGAACTATAAATACATCAGCGATTGGATTTTTTCACATGCATGACTTTTACGCCATGAGAGTTTTTTTCAAAAGCATTAGTTTCAGAACTAAAACATTTGGTGTGTGGATGCATTCTTACATGGTCGACCCTCATGACAAAATATTGGCGCAATTGCATAAAAAATCATGACTTGAGGCCGAACTATAAATACATCAGCGATTCGAACTTTTTCACATGCATGACTTTTACGCCATGAGAGCTATTCTCCAAAGCATTAGTTTCAGAACTAAAACATTTGGTGTGTGGATGCATTCTTACATGGTCGACCCTCATGAAAAAATATTGGCGCAATTGCATAAAAAATCATGACTTGAGGCCGAACGATAAATACATCAGCGATTCGAATTTTTTCACACACATGACTTTTTCGCCATGAGAGCTATTCTCCAAAGTATTAGTTTCAGAACTAAAACCTTTGGTGTGTGGATGCATTCTTACATGGTCGACCCTCATGAAAAATATTGGCGCAATTGCATCAAAAATCATGACTTGAGGCCGAACTATAAATACATCAGCGATTCGAACTTTTTCACATGCATGACTTTTACGCCATGAGAGCTATTCTCCAAAGTATTAGTTTCAGAACTAAAACATTTGGTGTTTCGGATGCATTCTTACATGGTCGACCCTCATGAAAAATATTGGCGCAATTGCATAAAAAATCATGACTTGAGGCCGAACTATAAATACATCAGCGATTCGATTTTTTCCCCATGCATGACTTTTACGCCATGAGAGCTATTCTCCAAAGTATTAGTTTCAGAACTAAAACCTTTGGTGTGTGGATGCATTCTTACATGGTCGACCCTCATGAAAAATATTGGCGCAATTGCATAAAAAATCATGACTTGAGGCCGAACTATAAATACATCAGCGATTCGATTTTTTTCATATACATGACTTTTACGCCAAGAGAGCTATTCTCCAAAGTATTAGTTTCAGAAATAAAACATTTGGTGTTTCGGATGCATTCTTACATGGTCGACCCTCATGAAAAATATTGGCGCAATTGCATAAAAAATCATGACTTGAGGCCGAACTATAAATACATCAGCGATTCGATTTTTTCACATGCATGACTTTTACGCCATGAGAGTTTTTTTCAAAAGCATTAGTTTCAGAACTAAAACATTTGGTGTGTGGATGCATTCTTACATGGTCGACCCTCATGACAAAATATTGGCGCAATTGCATAAAAAATCATGACTTGAGGCCGAACTATAAATACATCAGCGATTCGAACTTTTTCACATGCATGACTTTTACGCCATGAGAGCTATTCTCCAAAGCATTAGTTTCAGAACTAAAACATTTGGTGTGTGGATGCATTCTTACATGGTCGACCCTCATGAAAAAATATTGGCGCAATTGCATAAAAAATCATGACTTGAGGCCGAACGATAAATACATCAGCGATTCGAATTTTTTCACACACATGACTTTTTCGCCATGAGAGCTATTCTCCAAAGTATTAGTTTCAGAACTAAAACCTTTGGTGTGTGGATGCATTCTTACATGGTCAACCCTCATGAAAAATATTGGCGCAATTGCATAAAAAATCATGACATGAGGCCGAACTATAAATACATCAGCGATTCGAACTTTTTCACATGCATGACTTTTACGCCATGAGAGCTATTCTCCAAAGTATTAGTTTCAGAACTAAAACATTTGGTGTTTCGGATGCATTCTTACATGGTCGACCCTCATGAAAGTTATTGGCGCAATTGCATAAAAAATCATGACTTGAGGCCGAACTATAAATACATCAGCGATTCGAACTTTTTCACATGCATGACTTTTACGCCATGAGAGCTATTCTCCAAAGTATTAGTTTCAGAACTAAAACATTTGGTGTTTCGGATGCATTCTTACATGGTCGACCCTCATGAAAAATATTGGCGCAATTGCATAAAAAATCATGACTTGAGGCCGAACTATAAATACATCAGCGATTCGAACTTTTTCACATACATGACTTTTACGCCATGAGAGCTATTCTCCAAAGTATTAGTTTCAGAAATAAAACATTTGGTGTTTCGGATGCATTCTTACATGGTCGACCCTCATGAAAAATATTGGCGCAATTGCATAAAAAATCATGACTTGAGGCCGAACTATAAATACATCAGCGATTCGAACTTTTTCACATACATGACTTTTACGCCATGAGAGCTATTCTCCAAAGTATTAGTTTCAGAACTAAAAACTTTTTTGTGTGGATGCATTCTTACATGGTCAACCCTCATGAAAAAATATTTGCGCAATTGCATAAAAAATCATGACTTGAGGCCGAACTATAAATACATCAGCGATTCGATTTTTTTCACATGCATGACTTTTACGCCATGAGAGCTATTTTCAAAAGCATTAGTTTCAGAACTAAAACATTTGGTGTGTGGATGCATTCTTACATGGTCGACCCTCATGAGAAAATATTGGCGCAATTGCATAAAAAAATCATGACTTGAGGCCGAACGATAAATACATCAGCGATTCGAATTTGTTCACATACATGACTTTTACGCCATGAGAGCTATTCTCCAAAGTATTAGTTTCAGAACTAAAACATTTGGTGTTTCGGATGCATTCTTACATGGTCGACCCTCATGAAAATTATTGGCGCAATTGCATAAAAAAATCATGACTTGAGGCCGAACTATAAATACATCAGCGATTCGAATTTGTTCACATACATGACTTTTACGCCATGAGAGCTATTCTCCAAAGTATTAGTTTCAGAACTAAAACCTTTGGTGTGTGGATGTATTCTTACATGGTCGACCCTCATGAAAAATATTGGCGCAATTGCATAAAAAATCATGACTTGAGGCCGAACTATAAATACATCAGCGATTCGAATTTTTTCACATGCATGACTTTTACGCCATGAGAGCTATTCTCCAAAGTATTAGTTTCAGAACTAAAACATTTGGTGTGTGGATGCATTCTTACATGGTCGACCCTCATGAAAAATATTGGCGCAATTGCATAAAAAATCATGACTTGAGGCCGAACTATAAATACATCAGCGATTCGAACTTTTTCACATACATGACTTTTACGCCATGAGAGCTATTCTCCAAAGTATTAGTTTCAGAACTAAAACCTTTGATGTGTGGATGCATTCTTACATGGTCAACCCTCATGAAAAATATTGGCGCAATTGCATCAAAAATCATGACTTGAGGCCGAACTATAAATACATCAGCGATTCGATTTTTTCACATACATGACTTTTACGCCATGAGAGTTTTTTTCAAAAGCATTAGTTTCAGAACTAAAACATTTGGTGTGTGGATGCATTCTTACATGGTCGACCCTCATGACAAAATATTGGCGCAATTGCATAAAAAATCATGACTTGAGGCCGAACTATAAATACATCAGCGATTCGAATTTGTTCACATACATGACTTTTACGCCATGAGAGCTATTCTCCAAAGTATTAGTTTCAGAACTAAAACATTTGGTGTGTGGATGCATTCTTACATGGTCGACCCTCATGAAAAATATTGGCGCAATTGCATAAAAAATCATGACTTGAGGCCGAACTATAAATACATCAGCGATTCGAACTTTTTCACATGCATGACTTTCACGACATGAGAGCTATTCTCCAAAGTATTAGTTTCAGAACTAAAACATTTGGTGTTTCGGATGCATTCTTACATGGTCAACCCTCATGAAAAATATTGGCGCAATTGCATAAAAAATCATGACTTGAGGCCGAACTATAAATACATCAGCGATTCGAACTTTTTCACATACATGACTTTTACGCCATGAGAGCTATTCTCCAAAGTATTAGTTTCAGAAATAAAACATTTGGTGTTTCGGATGCATTCTTACATGGTCGACCCTCATGAAAAATATTGGCGCAATTGCATAAAAAATCATGACTTGAGGCCGAACTATAAATACATCAGCGATTCGAACTTTTTCACATACATGACTTTTACGCCATGAGAGCTATTCTCCAAAGTATTAGTTTCAGAACTAAAAACTTTTTTGTGTGGATGCATTCTTACATGGTCAACCCTCATGAAAAAATATTTGCGCAATTGCATAAAAAATCATGACTTGAGGCCGAACTATAAATACATCAGCGATTCGATTTTTTTCACATGCATGACTTTTACGCCATGAGAGCTATTTTCAAAAGCATTAGTTTCAGAACTAAAACATTTGGTGTGTGGATGCATTCTTACATGGTCGACCCTCATGAGAAAATATTGGCGCAATTGCATAAAAAAATCATGACTTGAGGCCGAACGATAAATACATCAGCGATTCGAATTTGTTCACATACATGACTTTTACGCCATGAGAGCTATTCTCCAAAGTATTAGTTTCAGAACTAAAACATTTGGTGTTTCGGATGCATTCTTACATGGTCGACCCTCATGAAAATTATTGGCGCAATTGCATAAAAAAATCATGACTTGAGGCCGAACTATAAATACATCAGCGATTCGAATTTGTTCACATACATGACTTTTACGCCATGAGAGCTATTCTCCAAAGTATTAGTTTCAGAACTAAAACCTTTGGTGTGTGGATGTATTCTTACATGGTCGACCCTCATGAAAAATATTGGCGCAATTGCATAAAAAATCATGACTTGAGGCCGAACTATAAATACATCAGCGATTCGAATTTTTTCACATGCATGACTTTTACGCCATGAGAGCTATTCTCCAAAGTATTAGTTTCAGAACTAAAACATTTGGTGTGTGGATGCATTCTTACATGGTCGACCCTCATGAAAAATATTGGCGCAATTGCATAAAAAATCATGACTTGAGGCCGAACTATAAATACATCAGCGATTCGAACTTTTTCACATACATGACTTTTACGCCATGAGAGCTATTCTCCAAAGTATTAGTTTCAGAACTAAAACCTTTGATGTGTGGATGCATTCTTACATGGTCAACCCTCATGAAAAATATTGGCGCAATTGCATCAAAAATCATGACTTGAGGCCGAACTATAAATACATCAGCGATTCGATTTTTTCACATACATGACTTTTACGCCATGAGAGCTATTCTCCAAAGTATTAGTTTCAGAACTAAAACATTTGGTGTGTGGATGCATTCTTACATGGTCGACCCTCATGACAAAATATTGGCGCAATTGCATAAAAAATCATGACTTGAGGCCGAACTATAAATACATCAGCGATTCGAACTTTTTCACATGCATGACTTTTACGCCATGAGAGCTATTCTCCAAAGTATTAGTTTCAGAAATAAAACATTTGGTGTGTGGATGCATTCTTACATGGTCGACCCTCATGAAAAAATATTGGCGCAATTGCATAAAAAATCATGACTTGAGGCCGAACGATAAATACATCAGCGATTCGAATTTTTTCACACACATTACTTTTTCGCCATGAGAGCTATTCTCCAAAGTATTAGTTTCAGAACTAAAACCTTTGGTGTGTGGATGCATTCTTACATGGTCGACCCTCATGAAAAATATTGGCGCAATTGCATAAAAAATCATGACTTGAGGCCGAACTATAAATACATCAGCGATTCGAACTTTTTCACATGCATGACTTTTACGCCATGAGAGCTATTCTCCAAAGTATTAGTTTCAGAACTAAAACATTTGGTGTTTCGGATGCATTCTTACATGGTCGACCCTCATGAAAGTTATTGGCGCAATTGCATAAAAAATCATGACTTGAGGCCGAACTATAAATACATCAGCGATTCGAACTTTTTCACATGCATGACTTTTACGCCATGAGAGCTATTCTCCAAAGTATTAGTTTCAGAACTAAAACATTTGGTGTTTCGGATGCATTCTTACATGGTCGACCCTCATGAAAATTATTGGCGCAATTGCATAAAAAATCATGACTTGAGGCCGAACTATAAATACATCAGCGATTCGAATTTGTTCACATACATGACTTTTACGCCATGAGAGCTATTCTCCAAAGCATTAGTTTCAGAACTAAAACCTTTAGTGTGTGGATGCATTCTTACATGGTCGACCCTCATGAAAAATATTGGCGCAATTGCATAAAAAATCATGACTTGAGGCCGAACTATAAATACATCAGCGATTCGAACTTTTTCACATACATGACTTTTACGCCATGAGAGCTATTCTCCAAAGTATTAGTTTCAGAACTAAAACCTTTGGTGTGTGGATGCATTCTTACATGGTCGACCCTCATGAAAAATGTTGGCGCAATTGCATAAAAAATCATGACTTGAGGCCGAACTATAAATACATCAGCGATTCGAACTTTTTCACATACATGACTTTTACGCCATGAGAGCTATTCTCCAAAGTATTAGTTTCAGAACTAAAACATTTGGTGTGTGGATGCATTCTTACATGGTCGACCCTCATGAAAAATATTGGCGCAATTGCATAAAAAATCATGACTTGAGGCCGAACTATAAATACATCAGCGATTCGAACTTTTTCACATAAATGACTTTTACGCCATGAGAGCTATTCTCCAAAGTATTAGTTTCAGAACTAAAACATTTGGTGTTTCGGATGCATTCTTACATGGTCGACCCTCATGAAAAATATTGGCGCAATTGCATAAAAAATCATGACTTGAGGCCGAACTATAAATACATCAGTGATTCGAACTTTTTCACATACATGACTTTTACGCCATGAGAGCTATTCTCCAAAGTATTAGTTTCAGAACTAAAACCTTTGGTGTGTGGATGCATTCTTACATGGTCAACCCTCATGAAAAATATTGGCGCAATTGCATAAAAAATCATGACTTGAGGCCGAACTATAAATACATCAGCGATTCGAACTTTTTCACATACATGACTTTTACGCCATGAGAGCTATTCTCCAAAGTATTAGTTTCAGAACTAAAACATTTGGTGTGTGGATGCATTCTTACATGGTCGACCCTCATGAAAAATATTGGCGCAATTGCATAAAAAATCATGACTTGAGGCCGAACTATAAATACATCAGCGATTCGATTTTTTTAACATGCATGACTTTTACGCCATGAGAGCTATTCTCCAAAGTATTAGTTTCAGAACTAAAACATTTGGTGTGTGGATGCATTCTTACATGGTCGACCCTCATGAAAAATATTGGCGCAATTGCATAAAAAATCATGACTTGAGGCCGAACTATAAATACATCAGCGATTCGAACTTTTTCACATACATGACTTTTACGCCATGAGAGCTATTCTCCAAAGTATTAGTTTCAGAACTAAAACATTTGGTGTGTGGATGCATTCTTACATGGTCGACCCTCATGAAAAATATTGGCGCAATTGCATAAAAAATCATGACTTGAGGCCGAACTATAAATACATCAGCGATTCGATTTTTTTCACATGCATGACTTTTACGCCATGAAAGCTATTCTCCAAAGTATTAGTTTCAGAACTAAAACATTTGGTGTGTGGATGCATTCTTACATGGTCGACCCTCATGAAAAATATTGGCGCAATTGCATAAAAAATCATGACTTGAGGCCGAACTATAAATACATCAGCGATTCGAACTTTTTCACATACATGACTTTTACGCCATGAGAGCTATTCTCCAAAGTATTAGTTTCAGAACTAAAACATTTGGTGTGTGGATGCATTCTTACATGGTCGACCCTCATGAAAAATATTGGCGCAATTGCATAAAAAATCATGACTTGAGGCCGAACTATAAATACATCAGCGATTCGAACTTTTTCACATACATGACTTTTACGCCATGAGAGCTATTCTCCAAAGTATTAGTTTCAGAACTAAAACCTTTGGTGTGTGGATGCATTCTTACATGGTCGACCCTCATGAAAGTTATTGGCGCAATTGCATAAAAAATCATGACTTGAGGCCGAACTATAAATACATCAGCGATTCGAACTTTTTCACATACATGACTTTTACGCCATGAGAGCTATTCTCCAAAGTATTAGTTTCAGAACTAAAACATTTGGTGTGTGGATGCATTCTTACATGGTCGACCCTCATGAAAAATATTGGCGCAATTGCATAAAAAATCATGACTTGAGGCCGAACTATAAATACATCAGCGATTCGATTTTTTTCACATGCATGACTTTTACGCCATGAGAGCTATTTTCAAAAGCATTAGTTTCAGAACTAAAACCTTTGGTGTGTGGATGCATTCTTACATGGTCGACCCTCATGAAAAGTATTGGCGCAATTGCATAAAAAATCATGACTTGAGGCCGAACGATAAATACATCAGCGATTCGATTTTTTTCACACACATGACTTTTACGCCATGAGAGCTATTCTCCAAAGTATTAGTTTCAGAACTAAAACATTTGGTGTGTGGATGCATTCTTACATGGTCGACCCTCATGAAAAATATTGGCGCAATTGCATAAAAAATCATGACTTGAGGCCGAACTATAAATACATCAGCGATTCGAACTTTTTCACATACATGACTTTTACGCCATGAGAGCTATTCTCCAAAGTATTAGTTTCAGAACTAAAACATTTGGTGTGTGGATGCATTCTTACATGGTCGACCCTCATGAAAAATATTGGCGCAATTGCATAAAAAATCATGACTTGAGGCCGAACTTTAAATACATCAGCGATTCGAACTTTTTCACATACATGACTTTTACGCCATGAGAGCTATTCTCCAAAGTATTAGTTTCAGAACTAAAACCTTTGGTGTGTGGATGCATTCTTACATGGTCGACCCTCATGAAAAATATTGGCGCAATTGCATAAAAAATCATGACTTGAGGCCGAACTATAAATACATCAGCGATTCGATTTTTTTAACATGCATGACTTTTACGCCATGAGAGCTATTCTCCAAAGTATTAGTTTCAGAACTAAAACATTTGGTGTGTGGATGCATTCTTACATGGTCGACCCTCATGAAAAATATTGGCGCAATTGCATAAAAAATCATGACTTGAGGCCGAACTATAAATACATCAGCGATTCGAACTTTTTCACATACATGACTTTTACGCCATGAGAGCTATTCTCCAAAGTATTAGTTTCAGAACTAAAACATTTGGTGTGTGGATGCATTCTTACATGGTCGACCCTCATGAAAAGAAAAATATTGGCGCAATTGCATAAAAAATCATGACTTGAGGCCGAACTATAAATACATCAGCGATTCGAACTTTTTCACATACATGACTTTTACGCCATGAGAGCTATTCTCCAAAGTATTAGTTTCAGAACTAAAACATTTGGTGTTTCGGATGCATTCTTACATGGTCGACCCTCATGAAAAATATTGGCGCAATTGCATAAAAAAATCATGACTTGAGGCCGAACTATAAATACATCAGCGATTCGAACTTTTTCACATACATGACTTTTACGCCATGAGAGCTATTCTCCAAAGTATTAGTTTCAGAACTAAAACCTTTGTTGTGTGGATGCATTCTTACATGGTCGACCCTCTTGAAAAATATTGGCGCAATTGCATAAAAAATCATGACTTGAGGCCGAACTATAAATACATCAGCGATATCGAACTTTTTCACATGCATGACTTTTACGCCATGAGAGTTATTCTCCAAAGTATTAGTTTCAGAACTAAAACCTTTGGTGTGTGGATGCATTCTTACATGGTCGACCCTCATGAAAAATATTGGCGCAATTGCATAAAAAATCATGACTTGAGGCCGAACTATAAATACATCAGCGATTCGATTTTTTTAACATGCATGACTTTTACGCCATGAGAGCTATTCTCCAAAGTATTAGTTTCAGAACTAAAACATTTGGTGTGTGGATGCATTCTTACATGGTCGACCCTCATGAAAAATATTGGCGCAATTGCATAAAAAATCATGACTTGAGGCCGAACTATAAATACATCAGCGATTCGAACTTTTTCACATACATGACTTTTACGCCATGAGAGCTATTCTCCAAAGTATTAGTTTCAGAACTAAAACATTTGGTGTGTGGATGCATTCTTACATGGTCGACCCTCATGAAAAATATTGGCGCAATTGCATAAAAAATCATGACTTGAGGCCGAACTATAAATACATCAGCGATTCGATTTTTTTCACACACATGACTTTTACGCCATGAGAGCTATTCTCCAAAGTATTAGTTTCAGAACTAAAACATTTGGTGTGTGGATGCATTCTTACATGGTCGACCCTCATGAAAAATATTGGCGCAATTGCATAAAAAATCATGACTTGAGGCCGAACTATAAATACATCAGCGATTCGAACTTTTTCACATACATGACTTTTACGCCATGAGAGCTATTCTCCAAAGTATTAGTTTCAGAACTAAAACATTTGGTGTGTGGATGCATTCTTACATGGTCGACCCTCATGAAAAATATTGGCGCAATTGCATAAAAAAACATGACTTGAGGCCGAACGATAAATACATCAGCGATTCGAATTTTTTCACATACATGACTTTTACGCCATGAGAGCTATTCTCCAAAGTATTAGTTTCAGAACTAAAACCTTTGGTGTGTGGATGCATTCTTACATGGTCGACCCTCATGAAAAATATTGGCGCAATTGCATAAAAAATCATGACTTGAGGCCGAACTATAAATACATCAGCGATTCGATTTTTTTAACATGCATGACTTTTACGCCATGAGAGCTATTCTCCAAAGTATTAGTTTCAGAACTAAAACATTTGGTGTGTGGATGCATTCTTACATGGTCGACCCTCATGAAAAATATTGGCGCAATTGCATAAAAAATCATGACTTGAGGCCGAACTATAAATACATCAGCGATTCGAACTTTTTCACATACATGACTTTTACGCCATGAGAGCTATTCTCCAAAGTATTAGTTTCAGAACTAAAACATTTGGTGTGTGGATGCATTCTTACATGGTCGACCCTCATGAAAAATATTGGCGCAATTGCATAAAAAATCATGACTTGAGGCCGAACTATAAATACATCAGCGATTCGATTTTGTTCACACACATGACTTTTACGCCATGAGAGCTATTCTCCAAAGTATTAGTTTCAGAACTAAAACATTTGGTGTGTGGATCGACCCTCATGAAAAATATTGGCGCAATTGCATAAAAAATCATGACTTGAGGCCGAACTATAAATACATCAGCGATTCGAACTTTTTCACATACATGACTTTTACGCCATGAGAGCTATTCTCCAAAGTATTAGTTTCAGAACTAAAACATTTGGTGTGTGGATGCATTCTTACATGGTCGACCCTCATGAAAAGAAAAATATTGGCGCAATTGCATAAAAAATCATGACTTGAGGCCGAACTATAAATACATCAGCGATTCGAACTTTTTCACATAAATGACTTTTACGCCATGAGAGCTATTCTCCAAAGTATTAGTTTCAGAACTAAAACATTTGGTGTGTGGATGCATTCTTACATGGTCGACCCTCATGAAAAATATTGGCGCAATTGCATAAAAAAACATGACTTGAGGCCGAACGATAAATACATCAGCGATTCAAATTTTTTCACATACATGACTTTTACGCCATGAGAGCTATTCTCCAAAGTATTAGTTTCAGAACTAAAACCTTTGGTGTGTGGATGCATTCTTACATGGTCGACCCTCATGAAAAATATTGGCGCAATTGCATAAAAAATCATGACTTGAGGCCGAACTATAAATACATCAGCGATTCGAACTTTTTCACATACATGACTTTTACGCCATGAGAGCTATTCTCCAAAGTATTAGTTTCAGAACTAAAACATTTGGTGTGTGGATGCATTCTTACATGGTCGACCCTCATGAAAAATATTGGCGCAATTGCATAAAAAAACATGACTTGAGGCCGAACGATAAATACATCAGCGATTCGAATTTTTTCACATACATGACTTTTACGCCATGAGAGCTATTCTCCAAAGTATTAGTTTCAGAACTAAAACATTTGGTGTGTGGATGCATTCTTACATGGTCGACCCTCATGAAAAATATTGGCGCAATTGCATAAAAAAACATGACTTGAGGCCGAACGATAAATACATCAGCGATTCGAACTTTTTCACATACATGACTTTTACGCCATGAGAGCTATTCTCCAAAGTATTAGTTTCAGAACTAAAACCTTTGGTGTGTGGATGCATTCTTACATGGTCGACCCTCATGAAAAATATTGGCGCAATTGCATCAAAAATCATGACTTGAGGCCGAACTATAAATACATCAGCGATTCGATTTTTTTCACATGCATGACTTTTACGCCATGAGAGCTATTTTCAAAAGCATTAGTTTCAGAACTAAAACATTTGGTGTGTAGATGCATTCTTACATGGTCGACCCTCATGAAAAATATTGGCGCAATTGCATCAAAAATCATGACTTGAGGCCGAACTATAAATACATCAGCGATTCGAACTTTTTCAAATGCATGACTTTTACGCCATGAGAGCTATTCCCCAAAGCATTAGTTTCAGAACTAAAACATTTGGTGTGTGGATGCATTCTTACATGGTCGACCCTCATGAAAAATATTGGCGCAATTGCATAAAAAATCATGACTTGAGGCCGAACTATAAATACATCAGCGATTCGAACTTTTTCACATGCATGACTTTTACGCCATGAGAGCTATTCTCCAAAGTATTAGTTTCAGAACTAAAACATTTGGTGTTTCGGATGCATTCTTACATGGTTGACCCTCATGAAAATTATTGGCGCAATTGCATAAAAAATCATGACTTGAGGCCGAACTATAAATACATCAGCGATTCGAACTTTTTCACATGCATGACTTTTACGCCATGAGAGCTATTCTCCAAAGTATTAGTTTCAGAACTAAAACATTTGGTGTTTCGGATGCATTCTTACATGGTCGACCCTCATGAAAACTATTGGCGCATTTGTATAAAAAATCATGACTTGAGGCCGAACTATAAATACATCAGCGATTCGATTTTTTTCCCATGCATGACTTTTACGCCATGAGAGCTATTCTCCAAAGCATTAGTTTCAGAACTAAAACCTTTGGTGTGTGGATGCATTCTTACATGGTCGACCCTCATGAAAAATATTGGCGCAATTGCATAAAAAATCATGACTTGAGGCCGAACTATAAATACATCAGCGATTCGATTTTTTTCACATGCATGACTTTTACGCCATGAGAGCTATTCTCCAAAGTATTAGTTTCAGAAATAAAACATTTGGTGTTTCGGATGCATTCTTACATGGTTGACCCTCATGAAAAATATTGGCGCAATTGCATAAAAAATCATGACTTGAGGCCGAACTATAAATACATCAGCGATTTGAACTTTTTGACATACATGACTTTTACGCCATGAGAGCTATTCTCCAAAGTATTAGTTTCAGAACTAAAACCTTTGGTGTGTGGATGCATTCTTACATGGTCGACCCTCATGAAAAATATTGGCGCAATTGCATAAAAAATCATGACTTGAGGCCGAACTATAAATACATCAGCGATTCGATTTTTTTTCACATGCATGACTTTTACGCCATGAGAGCTATTTTCAAAAGCATTAGTTTCAGAACTAAAACATTTGGTGTGTGGATGCATTCTTACATGGTCGACCCTCATGAAAAATATTGGCGCAATTGCATAAAAAATCATGACTTGAGGCCGAACTATAAATACATCAGCGATTCGATTTTTTTCACATCCATGACTTTTACGCCATGAGAGCTATTTTCAAAAGCATTAGTTTCAGAACCAAAACATTTGGTGTGTGGATGCATTCTTACATGGTCGACCCTCATGAAAAATATTGGCGCAATTGCATAAAAAATCATGACTTGAGGCCGAACTATAAATACATCAGCGATTCGAACTTTTTCACATGCATGACTTTTACGCCATGAGAGCTATTCCCCAAAGCATTAGTTTCAGAACTAAAACATTTGGTGTGTGGATGCATTCTTACATGGTCGACCCTCATGAAAAATATTGGCGCAATTGCATAAAAAATCATGACTTGAGGCCGAACTATAAATACATCAGCGATTCGAACTTTTTCACATGCATGACTTTTACGCCATGAGAGCTATTCTCCAAAGTATTAGTTTCAGAACTAAAACATTTGGTGTTTCGGATGCATTCTTACATGGTTGACCCTCATGAAAATTATTGGCGCAATTGCATAAAAAATCATGACTTGAGGCCGAACTATAAATACATCAGCGATTCGAACTTTTTCACATACATGACTTTTACGCCATGAGAGCTATTCTCCAAAGTATTAGTTTCAGAACTAAAACATTTGGTGTTTCGGATGCATTCTTACATGGTCGACCCTCATGAAAACTATTGGCGCATTTGTATAAAAAATCATGACTTGAGGCCGAACTATAAATACATCAGCGATTCGATTTTTTTCCCATGCATGACTTTTACGCCATGAGAGCTATTCTCCAAAGTATTAGTTTCAGAACTAAAACCTTTGGTGTGTGGATGCATTCTTACATGGTCGACCCTCATGAAAAATATTGGCGCAATTGCATAAAAAATCATGACTTGAGGCCGAACTATAAATACATCAGCGATTCGATTTTTTTCACATGCATGACTTTTACGCCATGAGAGCTATTCTCCAAAGTATTAGTTTCAGAAATAAAACATTTGGTGTTTCGGATGCATTCTTACATGGTTGACCCTCATGAAAAATATTGGCGCAATTGCATAAAAAATCATGACTTGAGGCAGAACTATAAATACATCAGCGATTCGAACTTTTTCACATACATGACTTTTACGCCATGAGAGCTATTCTCCAAAGTATTAGTTTCAGAACTAAAACCTTTGGTGTGTGGATGCATTCTTACATGGTCGACCCTCATGAAAAAATATTGGCGCAATTGCATAAAAAATCATGACTTGAGGCCGAACTATAAATACATCAGCGATTCGATTTTTTTTCACATGCATGACTTTTACGCCATGAGAGCTATTTTCAAAAGCATTAGTTTCAGAACTAAAACATTTGGTGTGTGGATGCATTCTTACATGGTCGATCCTCATGAAAAAATATTGGCGCAATTGCATAAAAAATCATGACTTGAGGCCGAACTATAAATACATCAGCGATTCGAATTTGTTCACATACATGATTTTTACGCCATGAGAGCTATTCTCCAAAGTATTAGTTTCAGAACTAAAACATTTGGTGTTTCGGATGCATTCTTACATGGTCGACCCTCATGAAAATTATTGGCGCAATTGCATAAAAAATCATGACTTGAGGCCGAACTATAAATACATCAGCGATTCGAATTTGTTCACATACATGACTTTTACGCCATGAGAGCTATTCTCCAAAGTATTAGTTTCAGAACTAAAACATTTGGTATGTGGATGTATTCTTACATGGTCGACCCTCATGAAAAATATTGGCGCAATTGCATAAAAAATCATGACTTGAGGCCGAACTATAAATACATCAGCGATTCGATTTTTTTCACATACATGACTTTTACGCCATGAGAGCTATTTTCAAAAGCATTAGTTTCAGAACTAAAACCTTTGGTGTGTGGATGCATTCTTACATGGTCGACCCTCATGAAAAATATTGGCGCAATTGCATAAAAAATCATGACTTGAGGCCGAACTATAAATACATCAGCGATTCGAACTTTTTCACATGCATGACTTTTACGCCATGAGAGCTATTCTCCAAAGCATTAGTTTCAGAACTAAAACATTTGGTGTGTGGATGCATTCTTACATGGTCGACCCTCATGAAAAAAATATTGGCGCAATTGTATAAAAAATCATGACTTGAGGCCGAACGATAAATACATCAGCGATTCGAATTTTTTCACACACATGACTTTTACGCCATGAGAGCTATTCTCCAAAGTATTAGTTTCAGAAATAAAACATTTGGTGTGTGGATGCATTCTTACATGGTCGACCCTCATGAAAAATATTGGCGCAATTGCATAAAAAATCATGACTTGAGGCCGAACTATAAATACATCAGCGATTCGAACTTTTTCACATGCATGACTTTTACGCCATGAGAGCTATTCTCCAAAGTATTAGTTTCAGAACTAAAACATTTGGTGTTTCGGATGCATTCTTACATGGTCGACCCTCATGAAAATTATTGGCGCAATTGCATAAAAAATCATGACTTGAGGCCGAACTATAAATACATCAGCGATTCGAACTTTTTCACATGCATGACTTTTACGCCATGAGAGCTATTCTCCAAAGTATTAGTTTCAGAACTAAAACATTTGGTGTTTCGGATGCATTCTTACATGGTCGACCCTCATGAAAATTATTGGCGCAATTGCATAAAAAATCATGACTTGAGGCCGAACTATAAATACATCAGCGATTCGAACTTTTTCACATGCATGACTTTTACGCCATGAGAGCTATTCTCCAAAGTATTAGTTTCAGAACTAAAACATTTGGTGTTTCGGATGCATTCTTACATGGTCGACCCTCATGAAAACTATTGGCGCAATTGCATCAAAAATCATGACTTGAGGCCGAACTATAAATACATCAGCGATTCGATTTTTTTCACATGCATGACTTTTACGCCATGAGAGCTATTCTCCAAAGTATTAGTTTCAGAACTAAAACCTTTGGTGTGTGGATGCATTCTTACATGGTCGACCCTCATGAAAAATATTGGCGCAATTGCATAAAAAATCATGACTTGAGGCCGAACTATAAATACATCAGCGATTCGATTTTGTTCACATACATGACTTTTACGCCAAGAGAGCTATTCTCCAAAGTATTAGTTTCAGAAATAAAACATTTGGTGTTTCGGATGCATTCTTACATGGTCGACCCTCATGAAAATTATTGGCGCAATTGCATAAAAAATCATGACTTGAGGCCGAACTATAAATACATCAGCGATTCAAATTTGTTCACATACATGACTTTTACGCCATGAGAGCTATTCTCCAAAGTATTAGTTTCAGAACTAAAACATTTGGTGTGTGGATGTATTCTTACATGGTTGACCCTCATAAAAAAATATTGGCGCAATTGCATAAAAAATCATGACTTGAGGCCGAAATATAAATACATCAGGGATTCGATTTTTTTCACATACATGACTTTTACGCCATGAGAGCTATTCTCCAAAGTATTAGTTTCAGAACTAAAACATTTGGTGTGTGGATGCATTCTTACATGGTCGACCCTCATGAAAAATATTGGCGCAATTGCATAAAAAATCATGACTTGAGGCCGAACTATAAATACATCAGCGATTCGATTTTTTTCACATGCATGACTTTTACGCCATGCGAGCTATTTTCAAAAGCATTAGTTTCAGAACTAAAACATTTGGTGTGTGGATGCATTCTTACATGGTCGACCCTCATGAAAAATATTGGCGCAATTGCATAAAAAATCATGACTTGAGGCCGAACTATAAATACATCAGCGATTCGAACTTTTTCACATGCATGACTTTTACGCCATGAGAGCTATTCTCCAAAGTATTAGTTTCAGAACTAAAACATTTGGTGTTTCGGATGCATTCTTACATGGTCGACCCTCATGAAAATTATTGGCGCAATTGCATAAAAAATCATGACTTGAGGCCGAACTATAAATACATCAGCGATTCGAACTTTTTCACATGCATGACTTTTACGCCATGAGAGCTATTCTCCAAAGTATTAGTTTCAGAACTAAAACATTTGGTGTTTCGGATGCATTCTTACATGGTCGACCCTCATGAAAATTATTGGCGCAATTGCATAAAAAATCATGACTTGAGGCCGAACTATAAATACATCAGCGATTCGAACTTTTTCACATGCATGACTTTTACGCCATGAGAGCTATTCTCCAAAGTATTAGTTTCAGAACTAAAACATTTGGTGTTTCGGATGCATTCTTACATGGTCGACCCTCATGAAAACTATTGGCGCAATTGCATCAAAAATCATGACTTGAGGCCGAACTATAAATACATCAGCGATTCGATTTTTTTCACATGCATGACTTTTACGCCATGAGAGCTATTCTCCAAAGTATTAGTTTCAGAACTAAAACCTTTGGTGTGTGGATGCATTCTTACATGGTCGACCCTCATGAAAAATATTGGCGCAATTGCATAAAAAATCATGACTTGAGGCCGAACTATAAATACATCAGCGATTCGATTTTGTTCACATACATGACTTTTACGCCAAGAGAGCTATTCTCCAAAGTATTAGTTTCAGAAATAAAACATTTGGTGTTTCGGATGCATTCTTACATGGTCGACCCTCATGAAAATTATTGGCGCAATTGCATAAAAAATCATGACTTGAGGCCGAACTATAAATACATCAGCGATTCAAATTTGTTCACATACATGACTTTTACGCCATGAGAGCTATTCTCCAAAGTATTAGTTTCAGAACTAAAACATTTGGTGTGTGGATGTATTCTTACATGGTTGACCCTCATAAAAAAATATTGGCGCAATTGCATAAAAAATCATGACTTGAGGCCGAAATATAAATACATCAGGGATTCGATTTTTTTCACATACATGACTTTTACGCCATGAGAGCTATTCTCCAAAGTATTAGTTTCAGAACTAAAACCTTTGGTGTGTGGATGCATTCTTACATGGTCGACCCTCATGAAAAATATTGGCGCAATTGCATAAAAAATCATGACTTGAGGCCGAACTATAAATACATCAGCGATTCGATTTTTTTCACATGCATGACTTTTACGCCATGCGAGCTATTTTCAAAAGCATTAGTTTCAGAACTAAAACATTTGGTGTGTGGATGCATTCTTACATGGTCGACCCTCATGAAAAATATTGGCGCAATTGCATAAAAAATCATGACTTGAGGCCGAACTATAAATACATCAGCGATTCGAACTTTTTCACATGCATGACTTTTACGCCATGAGTGATTTCTCCAAAGTATTAGTTTCAGAACTAAAACATTTGGTGTTTCGGATGCATTCTTACATGGTCGACCCTCATGAAAATTATTGGCGCAATTGCATAAAAAATCATGACTTGAGGCCGAACTATAAATACATCAGCGATTCGATTTTTTTCACATACATGACTTTTACGCCATGAGAGCTATTTTCAAAAGTATTAGTTTCAGAACTAAAACATTTGGTGTGTGGATGCATTTTTACATGGTCGACCCTCTTGAAAACTATTGGCGCAATTGCATAAAAAATCATGACTTGAGGCCGAACTATAAATACATCAGCGATTCGAACTTTTTCACATGCATGACTTTTACGCCATGAGAGCTATTCTCCAAAGTATTAGTTTCAGAACTAAAACATTTGGTGTTTCGGATGCATTCTTACATGGTCGACCCTCATGAAAAATATTGGCGCAATTGCATAAAAAATCATGACTTGAGGCCGAACTATAAATACATCAGCGATATCGAACTTTTTCACATGCATGACTTTTACGCCATGAGAGCTATTCTCCAAAGTATTAGTTTCAGAACTAAAACATTTGGTGTGTGGATGCATTCTTACATGGTCGACCCTCATGAAACATATTGGCGCAATTGCATAAAAAATCATGACTTGAGGCCGAACAATAAATACATCATTGATTCGATTTTTTTCACATGCATGACTTTTACGCCATGAGAGCTATTTTCAAAAGTATTAGTTTCAGAACTAAAACATTTGGTGTGTGGATGCATTCTTACATGGTCGACCCTCATGAAAAATATTGGCGCAATTGCATCAAAAATCATGACTTGAGGCCGAACTATAAATACATCAGTGATTCGATTTTTTTCACATACATGACTTTTACGCCAAGAGAGCTATTCTCCAAAGTATTAGTTTCAGAAATAAAACATTTGGTGTTTCGGATGCATTCTTACATGGTCGACCCTCATGAAAAATATTGGCGCAATTGCATAAAAAATCATGACTTGAGGCCGAACTATAAATACATCAGCGATTCGAATTTTTTCACATACATGACTTTTACGCCATGAGAGCTATTCTCCAAAGTATTAGTTTCAGAACTAAAACCTTTGGTGTGTGGATGCATTCTTACATGGTTGACCCTCATGAAAAATATTGGCGCAATTGCATAAAAAATCATGACTTGAGGCCGAACTATAAATACATCAGCGATTCGAACTTTTTCACATGCATGACTTTTACGCCATGAGAGCTATTCTCCAAAGTATTAGTTTCAGAACTAAAACATTTGGTGTTTCGGATGCATTCTTACATGGTCGACCCTCATGAAAAATATTGGCGCAATTGCATAAAAAATCATGACTTGAGGCCGAACTATAAATACATCAGCGATATCGAACTTTTTCACATGCATGACTTTTACGCCATGAGAGCTATTCTCCAAAGTATTAGTTTCAGAACTAAAACATTTGGTGTGTGGATGCATTCTTACATGGTCGACCCTCATGAAACATATTGGCGCAATTGCATAAAAAATCATGACTTGAGGCCGAACAATAAATACATCATTGATTCGATTTTTTTCACATGCATGACTTTTACGCCATGAGAGCTATTTTCAAAAGTATTAGTTTCAGAACTAAAACATTTGGTGTGTGGATGCATTCTTACATGGTCGACCCTCATGAAAAATATTGGCGCAATTGCATCAAAAATCATGACTTGAGGCCGAACTATAAATACATCAGTGATTCGATTTTTTTCACATACATGACTTTTACGCCAAGAGAGCTATTCTCCAAAGTATTAGTTTCAGAAATAAAACATTTGGTGTTTCGGATGCATTCTTACATGGTCGACCCTCATGAAAAATATTGGCGCAATTGCATAAAAAATCATGACTTGAGGCCGAACTATAAATACATCAGCGATTCGAACTTTTTCACATACATGACTTTTACGCCATGAGAGCTATTCTCCAAAGTATTAGTTTCAGAACTAAAACCTTTGGTGTGTGGATGCATTCTTACATGGTCGACCCTCATGAAAAATATTGGCGCAATTGCATAAAAAATCATGACTTGAGGCCGAACTATAAATACATCAGCGATTCGATTTTTTTCACATGCATGACTTTTACGCCATGAGAGCTATTCTCCAAAGTATTAGTTTCAGAAATAAAACATTTGGTGTTTCGGATGCATTCTTACATGGTTGACCCTCATGAAAAATATTGGCGCAATTGCATAAAAAATCATGACTTGAGGCCGAACTATAAATATATCAGCGATTTGAACTTTTTCACATACATGACTTTTACGCCATGAGAGCTATTCTCCAAAGTATTAGTTTCAGAACTAAAACCTTTGGTGTGTGGATGCATTCTTACATGGTCGACCCTCATGAAAAATTTTGGCGCAATTGCATAAAAAATCATGACTTGAGGCCGAACTATAAATACATCAGCGATTCGATTTTTTTTCACATGCATGACTTTTACGCCATGAGAGCTATTTTCAAAAGCATTAGTTTCAGAACTAAAACATTTGGTGTGTGGATGCATTCTTACATGGTCGACCCTCATGAAAAATATTGGCGCAATTGCATCAAAAATCATGACTTGAGGCCGAACTATAAATACATCAGCGATTCGATTTTTTTCACATGCATGACTTTTACGCCATGAGAGCTATTTTCAAAAGCATTAGTTTCAGAACTAAAACATTTGGTGTGTGGATGCATTCTTACATGGTCGACCCTCATGAAAAATATTGGCGCAATTGCATCAAAAATCATGACTTGAGGCCGAACTATAAATACATCAGCGATTCGAACTTTTTCACATGCATGACTTTTACGCCATGAGAGCTATTCCCCAAAGCATTAGTTTCAGAACTAAAACATTTGGTGTGTGGATGCATTCTTACATGGTCGACCCTCATGAAAAATATTGGCGCAATTGCATCAAAAATCATGACTTGAGGCCGAACTATAAATACATCAGCGATTCGAACTTTTTCACATGCATGACTTTTACGCCATGAGAGCTATTCTCCAAAGTATTAGTTTCAGAACTAAAACATTTGGTGTTTCGGATGCATTCTTACATGGTTGACCCTCATGAAAATTATTGGCGCAATTGCATAAAAAATCATGACTTGAGGCCGAACTATAAATACATCAGCGATTCGAACTTTTTCACATGCATGACTTTTACGCCATGAGAGCTATTCTCCAAAGTATTAGTTTCAGAACTAAAACATTTGGTGTTTCGGATGCATTCTTACATGGTCGACCCTCATGAAAACTATTGGCGCATTTGTATAAAAAATCATGACTTGAGGCCGAACTATAAATACATCAGCGATTCGATTTTTTTCCCATGCATGACTTTTACGCCATGAGAGCTATTCTCCAAAGTATTAGTTTCAGAACTAAAACATTTGGTGTGTGGATGCATTCTTACATGGTCGACCCTCATGAAAAATATTGGCGCAATTGCATAAAAAATCATGACTTGAGGCCGAACTATAAATACATCAGCGATTCGATTTTTTTCACATGCATGACTTTTACGCCATGAGAGCTATTCTCCAAAGTATTAGTTTCAGAAATAAAACATTTGGTGTTTCGGATGCATTCTTACATGGTTGACCCTCATGAAAAATATTGGCGCAATTGCATAAAAAATCATGACTTGAGGCCGAACTATAAATACATCAGCGATTTGAACTTTTTCACATACATGACTTTTACGCCATGAGAGCTATTCTCCAAAGTATTAGTTTCAGAACTAAAACATTTGGTGTGTGGATGTATTCTTACATGGTTGACCCTCATAAAAAAATATTGGCGCAATTGCATAAAAAATCATGACTTGAGGCCGAAATATAAATACATCAGGGATTCGATTTTTTTCACATACATGACTTTTACGCCATGAGAGCTATTCTCCAAAGTATTAGTTTCAGAACTAAAACCTTTGGTGTGTGGATGCATTCTTACATGGTCGACCCTCATGAAAAATATTGGCGCAATTGCATACAAAATCATGACTTGAGGCCGAACTATAAATACATCAGCGATTCGATTTTTTTCACATGCATGACTTTTACGCCATGCGAGCTATTTTCAAAAGCATTAGTTTCAGAACTAAAACATTTGGTGTGTGGATGCATTCTTACATGGTCGACCCTCATGAAAAATATTGGCGCAATTGCATAAAAAATCATGACTTGAGGCCGAACTATAAATACATCAGCGATTCGAACTTTTTCACATGCATGACTTTTACGCCATGAGTGATTTCTCCAAAGTATTAGTTTCAGAACTAAAACATTTGGTGTTTCGGATGCATTCTTACATGGTCGACCCTCATGAAAATTATTGGCGCAATTGCATAAAAAATCATGACTTGAGGCCGAACTATAAATACATCAGCGATTCGATTTTTTTCACATACATGACTTTTACGCCATGAGAGCTATTTTCAAAAGTATTAGTTTCAGAACTAAAACATTTGGTGTGTGGATGCATTTTTACATGGTCGACCCTCTTGAAAACTATTGGCGCAATTGCATAAAAAATCATGACTTGAGGCCGAACTATAAATACATCAGCGATTCGAACTTTTTCACATGCATGACTTTTACGCCATGAGAGCTATTCTCCAAAGTATTAGTTTCAGAACTAAAACATTTGGTGTTTCGGATGCATTCTTACATGGTCGACCCTCATGAAAAATATTGGCGCAATTGCATAAAAAATCATGACTTGAGGCCGAACTATAAATACATCAGCGATATCGAACTTTTTCACATGCATGACTTTTACGCCATGAGAGCTATTCTCCAAAGTATTAGTTTCAGAACTAAAACATTTGGTGTGTGGATGCATTCTTACATGGTCGACCCTCATGAAACATATTGGCGCAATTGCATAAAAAATCATGACTTGAGGCCGAACAATAAATACATCATTGATTCGATTTTTTTCACATGCATGACTTTTACGCCATGAGAGCTATTTTCAAAAGTATTAGTTTCAGAACTAAAACATTTGGTGTGTGGATGCATTCTTACATGGTCGACCCTCATGAAAAATATTGGCGCAATTGCATCAAAAATCATGACTTGAGGCCGAACTATAAATACATCAGTGATTCGATTTTTTTCACATACATGACTTTTACGCCAAGAGAGCTATTCTCCAAAGTATTAGTTTCAGAAATAAAACATTTGGTGTTTCGGATGCATTCTTACATGGTCGACCCTCATGAAAAATATTGGCGCAATTGCATAAAAAATCATGACTTGAGGCCGAACTATAAATACATCAGCGATTCGAACTTTTTCACATACATGACTTTTACGCCATGAGAGCTATTCTCCAAAGTATTAGTTTCAGAACTAAAACCTTTGGTGTGTGGATGCATTCTTACATGGTTGACCCTCATGAAAAATATTGGCGCAATTGCATAAAAAATCATGACTTGAGGCCGAACTATAAATACATCAGCGATTCGAACTTTTTCACATGCATGACTTTTACGCCATGAGAGCTATTCTCCAAAGTATTAGTTTCAGAACTAAAACATTTGGTGTTTCGGATGCATTCTTACATGGTCGACCCTCATGAAAAATATTGGCGCAATTGCATAAAAAATCATGACTTGAGGCCGAACTATAAATACATCAGCGATATCGAACTTTTTCACATGCATGACTTTTACGCCATGAGAGCTATTCTCCAAAGTATTAGTTTCAGAACTAAAACATTTGGTGTGTGGATGCATTCTTACATGGTCGACCCTCATGAAACATATTGGCGCAATTGCATAAAAAATCATGACTTGAGGCCGAACAATAAATACATCATTGATTCGATTTTTTTCACATGCATGACTTTTACGCCATGAGAGCTATTTTCAAAAGTATTAGTTTCAGAACTAAAACATTTGGTGTGTGGATGCATTCTTACATGGTCGACCCTCATGAAAAATATTGGCGCAATTGCATCAAAAATCATGACTTGAGGCCGAACTATAAATACATCAGTGATTCGATTTTTTTCACATACATGACTTTTACGCCAAGAGAGCTATTCTCCAAAGTATTAGTTTCAGAAATAAAACATTTGGTGTTTCGGATGCATTCTTACATGGTCGACCCTCATGAAAAATATTGGCGCAATTGCATAAAAAATCATGACTTGAGGCCGAACTATAAATACATCAGCGATTCGAACTTTTTCACATACATGACTTTTACGCCATGAGAGCTATTCTCCAAAGTATTAGTTTCAGAACTAAAACCTTTGGTGTGTGGATGCATTCTTACATGGTCGACCCTCATGAAAAATATTGGCGCAATTGCATAAAAAATCATGACTTGAGGCCGAACTATAAATACATCAGCGATTCGATTTTTTTCACATGCATGACTTTTACGCCATGAGAGCTATTCTCCAAAGTATTAGTTTCAGAAATAAAACATTTGGTGTTTCGGATGCATTCTTACATGGTTGACCCTCATGAAAAATATTGGCGCAATTGCATAAAAAATCATGACTTGAGGCCGAACTATAAATATATCAGCGATTTGAACTTTTTCACATACATGACTTTTACGCCATGAGAGCTATTCTCCAAAGTATTAGTTTCAGAACTAAAACCTTTGGTGTGTGGATGCATTCTTACATGGTCGACCCTCATGAAAAATTTTGGCGCAATTGCATAAAAAATCATGACTTGAGGCCGAACTATAAATACATCAGCGATTCGATTTTTTTTCACATGCATGACTTTTACGCCATGAGAGCTATTTTCAAAAGCATTAGTTTCAGAACTAAAACATTTGGTGTGTGGATGCATTCTTACATGGTCGACCCTCATGAAAAATATTGGCGCAATTGCATCAAAAATCATGACTTGAGGCCGAACTATAAATACATCAGCGATTCGATTTTTTTCACATGCATGACTTTTACGCCATGAGAGCTATTTTCAAAAGCATTAGTTTCAGAACTAAAACATTTGGTGTGTGGATGCATTCTTACATGGTCGACCCTCATGAAAAATATTGGCGCAATTGCATCAAAAATCATGACTTGAGGCCGAACTATAAATACATCAGCGATTCGAACTTTTTCACATGCATGACTTTTACGCCATGAGAGCTATTCCCCAAAGCATTAGTTTCAGAACTAAAACATTTGGTGTGTGGATGCATTCTTACATGGTCGACCCTCATGAAAAATATTGGCGCAATTGCATAAAAAATCATGACTTGAGGCCGAACTATAAATACATCAGCGATTCGAACTTTTTCACATGCATGACTTTTACGCCATGAGAGCTATTCTCCAAAGTATTAGTTTCAGAACTAAAACATTTGGTGTTTCGGATGCATTCTTACATGGTTGACCCTCATGAAAATTATTGGCGCAATTGCATAAAAAATCATGACTTGAGGCCGAACTATAAATACATCAGCGATTCGAACTTTTTCACATGCATGACTTTTACGCCATGAGAGCTATTCTCCAAAGTATTAGTTTCAGAACTAAAACATTTGGTGTTTCGGATGCATTCTTACATGGTCGACCCTCATGAAAACTATTGGCGCATTTGTATAAAAAATCATGACTTGAGGCCGAACTATAAATACATCAGCGATTCGATTTTTTTCCCATGCATGACTTTTACGCCATGAGAGCTATTCTCCAAAGTATTAGTTTCAGAACTAAAACATTTGGTGTGTGGATGCATTCTTACATGGTCGACCCTCATGAAAAATATTGGCGCAATTGCATAAAAAATCATGACTTGAGGCCGAACTATAAATACATCAGCGATTCGATTTTTTTCACATGCATGACTTTTACGCCATGAGAGCTATTCTCCAAAGTATTAGTTTCAGAAATAAAACATTTGGTGTTTCGGATGCATTCTTACATGGTTGACCCTCATGAAAAATATTGGCGCAATTGCATAAAAAATCATGACTTGAGGCCGAACTATAAATACATCAGCGATTTGAACTTTTTCACATACATGACTTTTACGCCATGAGAGCTATTCTCCAAAGTATTAGTTTCAGAACTAAAACATTTGGTGTGTGGATGCATTCTTACATGGTCGACCCTCATGAAAAAATATTGGCGCAATTGCATAAAAAATCATGACTTGAGGCCGAACTATAAATACATCAGCGATTCGATTTTTTTTCACATGCATGACTTTTACGCCATGAGAGCTATTTTCAAAAGCATTAGTTTCAGAACTAAAACATTTGGTGTGTGGATGCATTCTTACATGGTCGATCCTCATGAAAAAATATTGGCGCAATTGCATAAAAAATCATGACTTGAGGCCGAACTATAAATACATCAGCGATTCGAATTTGTTCACATACATGATTTTTACGCCATGAGAGCTATTCTCCAAAGTATTAGTTTCAGAACTAAAACATTTGGTGTTTCGGATGCATTCTTACATGGTCGACCCTCATGAAAATTATTGGCGCAATTGCATAAAAAATCATGACTTGAGGCCGAACTATAAATACATCAGCGATTCGAATTTGTTCACATACATGACTTTTACGCCATGAGAGCTATTCTCCAAAGTATTAGTTTCAGAACTAAAACATTTGGTGTGTGGATGCATTCTTACATGGTCGACCCTCATGAAAAATATTGGCGCAATTGCATAAAAAATCATGACTTGAGGCCGAACTATAAATACATCAGCGATTCGAACTTTTTCACATGCATGACTTTTACGCCATGAGAGCTATTCTCCAAAGTATTAGTTTCAGAACTAAAACATTTGGTGTTTCGGATGCATTCTTACATGGTTGACCCTCATGAAAATTATTGGCGCAATTGCATAAAAAATCATGACTTGAGGCCGAACTATAAATACATCAGCGATTCGAACTTTTTCACATGCATGACTTTTACGCCATGAGAGCTATTCTCCAAAGTATTAGTTTCAGAACTAAAACATTTGGTGTTTCGGATGCATTCTTACATGGTCGACCCTCATGAAAACTATTGGCGCATTTGTATAAAAAATCATGACTTGAGGCCGAACTATAAATACATCAGCGATTCGATTTTTTTCCCATGCATGACTTTTACGCCATGAGAGCTATTCTCCAAAGTATTAGTTTCAGAACTAAAACCTTTGGTGTGTGGATGCATTCTTACATGGTCGACCCTCATGAAAAATATTGGCGCAATTGCATAAAAAATCATGACTTGAGGCCGAACTATAAATACATCAGCGATTCGATTTTTTTCACATGCATGACTTTTACGCCATGAGAGCTATTCTCCAAAGTATTAGTTTCAGAAATAAAACATTTGGTGTTTCGGATGCATTCTTACATGGTTGACCCTCATGAAAAATATTGGCGCAATTGCATAAAAAATCATGACTTGAGGCCGAACTATAAATACATCAGCGATTTGAACTTTTTCACATACATGACTTTTACGCCATGAGAGCTATTCTCCAAAGTATTAGTTTCAGAACTAAAACCTTTGGTGTGTGGATGCATTCTTACATGGTCGACCCTCATGAAAAAATATTGGCGCAATTGCATAAAAAATCATGACTTGAGGCCGAACTATAAATACATCAGCGATTCGATTTTTTTTCACATGCATGACTTTTATGCCATGAGAGCTATTTTCAAAAGCATTAGTTTCAGAACTAAAACATTTGGTGTGTGGATGCATTCTTACATGGTCGATCCTCATGAAAAAATATTGGCGCAATTGCATAAAAAATCATGACTTGAGGCCGAACTATAAATACATCAGCGATTCGAATTTGTTCACATACATGATTTTTACGCCATGAGAGCTATTCTCCAAAGTATTAGTTTCAGAACTAAAACATTTGGTGTTTCGGATGCATTCTTACATGGTCGACCCTCATGAAAATTATTGGCGCAATTGCATAAAAAATCATGACTTGAGGCCGAACTATAAATACATCAGCGATTCGAATTTGTTCACATACATGACTTTTACGCCATGAGAGCTATTCTCCAAAGTATTAGTTTCAGAACTAAAACATTTGGTATGTGGATGTATTCTTACATGGTCGACCCTCATGAAAAATATTGGCGCAATTGCATAAAAAATCATGACTTGAGGCCGAACTATAAATACATCAGCGATTCGATTTTTTTCACATGCATGACTTTTACGCCATGAGAGCTATTTTCAAAAGCATTAGTTTCAGAACTAAAACATTTGGTGTGTGGATGCATTCTTACATGGTCGACCCTCATGAAAAATATTGGCGCAATTGCATCAAAAATCATGACTTGAGGCCGAACTATAAATACATCAGCGATTCGAACTTTTTCACATGCATGACTTTTACGCCATGAGAGCTATTCTCCAAAGCATTAGTTTCAGAACTAAAACATTTGGTGTGTGGATGCATTCTTACATGGTCGACCCTCATGAAAAAAATATTGGCGCAATTGTATAAAAAATCATGACTTGAGGCCGAACGATAAATACATCAGCGATTCGAATTTGTTCACACACATGACTTTTACGCCATGAGAGCTATTCTCCAAAGTATTAGTTTCAGAAATAAAACATTTGGTGTGTGGATGCATTCTTACGTGGTCGACCCTCATGAAAAATATTGGCGCAATTGCATAAAAAATCATGACTTGAGGCCGAACTATAAATACATCAGCGATTCGAACTTTTTCACATGCATGACTTTTACGCCATGAGAGCTATTCTCCAAAATATTAGTTTCAGAACTAAAACATTTGGTGTTTCGGATGCATTCTTACATGGTCGACCCTCATGAAAATTATTGGCGCAATTGCATAAAAAATCATGACTTGAGGCCGAACTATAAATACATCAGCGATTCGAACTTTTTCACATGCATGACTTTTACGCCATGAGAGCTATTCTCCAAAGTATTAGTTTCAGAACTAAAACATTTGGTGTTTCGGATGCATTCTTACATGGTCGACCCTCATGAAAAATATTGGCGCAATTGCATCAAAAATCATGACTTGAGGCCGAACTATAAATACATCAGCGATTCGATTTTTTTCACACACATGACTTTTACGCCATGAGAGCTATTCTCCAAAGTATTAGTTTCAGAACTAAAACCTTTGGTGTGTGGATGCATTCTTACATGGTCGACCCTCATGAAAAATATTGGCGCAATTGCATCAAAAATCATGACTTGAGGCCGAACTATAAATACATCAGCGATTCGATTTTGTTCACATACATGACTTTTACGCCAAGAGAGCTATTCTCCAAAGTATTAGTTTCAGAAATAAAACATTTGGTGTTTCGGATGCATTCTTACATGGTCGACCCTCATGAAAATTATTGGCGCAATTGCATCAAAAATCATGACTTGAGGCCGAACTATAAATACATCAGCGATTCAAATTTGTTCACATACATGACTTTTACGCCATGAGAGCTATTCTCCAAAGTATTAGTTTCAGAACTAAAACATTTGGTGTGTGGATGTATTCTTACATGGTTGACCCTCATGAAAAATATTGGCGCAATTGCATAAAAAATCATGACTTGAGGCCGAACTATAAATACATCAGCGATTCGATTTTTTTCACATGCATGACTTTTACGCCATGAGAGCTATTTTCAAAAGCATTAGTTTAAGAACTAAAACATTTGGTGTGTGGATGCATTCTTACATGGTCGACCCTCTTGAAAAATATTGGCGCAATTGCATAAAAAATCATGACTTGAGGCCGAACTATAAATACATCAGCGATTCGAACTTTTTCACATGCATGACTTTTACGCCATGAGAGCTATTCTCCAAAGCATTAGTTTCAGAACTAAAACATTTGGTGTGTGGATGCATTCTTACATGGTCGACCCTCATGAAACATATTGGCGCAATTGCATAAAAAATCATGACTTGAGGCCGAACTATAAATACATCAGTGATTCGATTTTTTTCACATACATGACTTTTACGCCAAGAGAGCTATTCTCCAAAGTATTAGTTTCAGAAATAAAACATTTGGTGTTTCGGATGCATTCTTACATGGTCGACCCTCATGAAAAATATTGGCGCAATTGCATAAAAAATCATGACTCGAGGCCGAACTATAAATACATCAGCGATTCGAACTTTTTCACATACATGACTTTTACGCCATGAGAGCTATTCTCCAAAGTATTAGTTTCAGAACTAAAACCTTTGGTGTGTGGATGCATTCTTACATGGTCGACCCTCATGAAAAATATTGGCGCAATTGCATAAAAAATCATGACTTGAGGCCGAACTATAAATACATCAGCGATTCGAACTTTTTCACATACATGACTTTTACGCCATGAGAGCTATTCTCCAAAGTATTAGTTTCAGAACTAAAACATTTGGTGTGTGGATGCATTCTTACATGGTCGACCCTCATGAAAAATATTGGCGCAATTGCATAAAAAAACATGACTTGAGGCCGAACGATAAATACATCAGCGATTCGAATTTTTTCACATACATGACTTTTACGCCATGAGAGCTATTCTCCAAAGTATTAGTTTCAGAACTAAAACCTTTGGTGTGTGGATGCATTCTTACATGGTCGACCCTCATGAAAAATATTGGCGCAATTGCATAAAAAAACATGACTTGAGGCCGAACGATAAATACATCAGCGATTCGAACTTTTTCACATACATGACTTTTACGCCATGAGAGCTATTCTCCAAAGTATTAGTTTCAGAACTAAAACCTTTGGTGTGTGGATGCATTCTTACATGGTCGACCCTCATGAAAAATATTGGCGCAATTGCATCAAAAATCATGACTTGAGGCCGAACTATAAATACATCAGCGATTCGATTTTTTTCACATGCATGACTTTTACGCCATGAGAGCTATTTTCAAAAGCATTAGTTTCAGAACTAAAACATTTGGTGTGTGGATGCATTCTTACATGGTCGACCCTCATGAAAAATATTGGCGCAATTGCATCAAAAATCATGACTTGAGGCCGAACTATAAATACATCAGCGATTCGAACTTTTTCACATGCATGACTTTTACGCCATGAGAGCTATTCCCCAAAGCATTAGTTTCAGAACTAAAACATTTGGTGTGTGGATGCATTCTTACATGGTCGACCCTCATGAAAAATATTGGCGCAATTGCATAAAAAATCATGACTTGAGGCCGAACTATAAATACATCAGCGATTCGAACTTTTTCACATGCATGACTTTTACGCCATGAGAGCTATTCTCCAAAGTATTAGTTTCAGAACTAAAACATTTGGTGTTTCGGATGCATTCTTACATGGTTGACCCTCATGAAAATTATTGGCGCAATTGCATAAAAAATCATGACTTGAGGCCGAACTATAAATACATCAGCGATTCGAACTTTTTCACATGCATGACTTTTACGCCATGAGAGCTATTCTCCAAAGTATTAGTTTCAGAACTAAAACATTTGGTGTTTCGGATGCATTCTTACATGGTCGACCCTCATGGAAAATATTGGCGCATTTGTATAAAAAATCATGACTTGAGGCCGAACTATAAATACATCAGCGATTCGATTTTTTTCACATGCATGACTTTTACGCCATGAGAGCTATTCTCCAAAGTATTAGTTTCAGAACTAAAACCTTTGGTGTGTGGATGCATTCTTACATGGTCAACCCTCATGAAAAATATTGGCGCAATTGCATAAAAAATCATGACTTGAGGCCGAACTATAAATACATCAGCGATTCGATTTTTTTCACATGCATGACTTTTACGCCATGAGAGCTATTCTCCAAAGTATTAGTTTCAGAAATAAAACATTTGGTGTTTCGGATGCATTCTTACATGGTTGACCCTCATGAAAAATATTGGCGCAATTGCATAAAAAATCATGACTTGAGGCCGAACTATAAATACATCAGCGATTTGAACTTTTTCACATACATGACTTTTACGCCATGAGAGCTATTCTCCAAAGTATTAGTTTCAGAACTAAAACCTTTGGTGTGTGGATGCATTCTTACATGGTCAACCCTCATGAAAAAATATTGGCGCAATTGCATAAAAAATCATGACTTGAGGCCGAACTATAAATACATCAGCGATTCGATTTTTTTTCACATGCATGACTTTTACGCCATGAGAGCTATTTTCAAAAGCATTAGTTTCAGAACTAAAACATTTGGTGTGTGGATGCATTCTTACATGGTCGATCCTCATGAAAAAATATTGGCGCAATTGCATAAAAAATCATGACTTGAGGCCGAACTATAAATACATCAGCGATTCGAATTTGTTCACATACATGATTTTTACGCCATGAGAGCTATTCTCCAAAGTATTAGTTTCAGAACTAAAACATTTGGTGTTTCGGATGCATTCTTACATGGTCGACCCTCATGAAAATTATTGGCGCAATTGCATAAAAAATCATGACTTGAGGCCGAACTATAAATACATCAGCGATTCGAATTTGTTCACATACATGACTTTTACGCCATGAGAGCTATTCTCCAAAGTATTAGTTTCAGAACTAAAACATTTGGTATGTAGATGTATTCTTACATGGTCGACCCTCATGAAAAATATTGGCGCAATTGCATAAAAAATCATGACTTGAGGCCGAACTATAAATACATCAGCGATTCGATTTTTTTCACATGCATGACTTTTACGCCATGAGAGCTATTTTCAAAAGCATTAGTTTAAGAACTAAAACATTTGGTGTGTGGATGCATTCTTACATGGTCGACCCTCTTGAAAAATATTGGCGCAATTGCATAAAAAATCATGACTTGAGGCCGAACTATAAATACATCAGCGATTCGAACTTTTTCACATGCATGACTTTTACGCCATGAGAGCTATTCTCCAAAGCATTAGTTTCAGAACTAAAACATTTGGTGTGTGGATGCATTCTTACATGGTCGACCCTCATGAAACATATTGGCGCAATTGCATAAAAAATCATGACTTGAGGCCGAACTATAAATACATCAGTGATTCGATTTTTTTCACATACATGACTTTTACGCCAAGAGAGCTATTCTCCAAAGTATTAGTTTCAGAAATAAAACATTTGGTGTTTCGGATGCATTCTTACATGGTCGACCCTCATGAAAAATATTGGCGCAATTGCATAAAAAATCATGACGTGAGGCCGAACTATAAATACATCAGCGATTCGAACTTTTTCACATACATGACTTTTACGCCATGAGAGCTATTCTCCAAAGTATTAGTTTCAGAACTAAAACCTTTGGTGTGTGGATGCATTCTTACATGGTCGACCCTCATGAAAAATATTGGCGCAATTGCATAAAAAATCATGACTTGAGGCCGAACTATAAATACATCAGCGATTCGAACTTTTTCACATACATGACTTTTACGCCATGAGAGCTATTCTCCAAAGTATTAGTTTCAGAACTAAAACATTTGGTGTGTGGATGCATTCTTACATGGTCGACCCTCATGAAAAATATTGGCGCAATTGCATAAAAAAACATGACTTGAGGCCGAACGATAAATACATCAGCGATTCGAATTTTTTCACATACATGACTTTTACGCCATGAGAGCTATTCTCCAAAGTATTAGTTTCAGAACTAAAACCTTTGGTGTGTGGATGCATTCTTACATGGTCGACCCTCATGAAAAATATTGGCGCAATTGCATAAAAAAACATGACTTGAGGCCGAACGATAAATACATCAGCGATTCGAACTTTTTCACATACATGACTTTTACGCCATGAGAGCTATTCTCCAAAGTATTAGTTTCAGAACTAAAACCTTTGGTGTGTGGATGCATTCTTACATGGTCGACCCTCATGAAAAATATTGGCGCAATTGCATCAAAAATCATGACTTGAGGCCGAACTATAAATACATCAGCGATTCGATTTTTTTCACATGCATGACTTTTACGCCATGAGAGCTATTTTCAAAAGCATTAGTTTCAGAACTAAAACATTTGGTGTGTGGATGCATTCTTACATGGTCGACCCTCATGAAAAATATTGGCGCAATTGCATCAAAAATCATGACTTGAGGCCGAACTATAAATACATCAGCGATTCGAACTTTTTCACATGCATGACTTTTACGCCATGAGAGCTATTCCCCAAAGCATTAGTTTCAGAACTAAAACATTTGGTGTGTGGATGCATTCTTACATGGTCGACCCTCATGAAAAATATTGGCGCAATTGCATAAAAAATCATGACTTGAGGCCGAACTATAAATACATCAGCGATTCGAACTTTTTCACATGCATGACTTTTACGCCATGAGAGCTATTCTCCAAAGTATTAGTTTCAGAACTAAAACATTTGGTGTTTCGGATGCATTCTTACATGGTTGACCCTCATGAAAATTATTGGCGCAATTGCATAAAAAATCATGACTTGAGGCCGAACTATAAATACATCAGCGATTCGAACTTTTTCACATGCATGACTTTTACGCCATGAGAGCTATTCTCCAAAGTATTAGTTTCAGAACTAAAACATTTGGTGTTTCGGATGCATTCTTACATGGTCGACCCTCATGGAAAATATTGGCGCATTTGTATAAAAAATCATGACTTGAGGCCGAACTATAAATACATCAGCGATTCGATTTTTTTCCCATGCATGACTTTTACGCCATGAGAGCTATTCTCCAAAGTATTAGTTTCAGAACTAAAACCTTTGGTGTGTGGATGCATTCTTACATGGTCAACCCTCATGAAAAATATTGGCGCAATTGCATAAAAAATCATGACTTGAGGCCGAACTATAAATACATCAGCGATTCGAATTTTTTCACATGCATGACTTTTACGCCATGAGAGCTATTCTCCAAAGTATTAGTTTCAGAAATAAAACATTTGGTGTTTCGGATGCATTCTTACATGGTTGACCCTCATGAAAAATATTGGCGCAATTGCATAAAAAATCATGACTTGAGGCCGAACTATAAATACATCAGCGATTTGAACTTTTTCACATACATGACTTTTACGCCATGAGAGCTATTCTCCAAAGTATTAGTTTCAGAACTAAAACCTTTGGTGTGTGGATGCATTCTTACATGGTCAACCCTCATGAAAAAATATTGGCGCAATTGCATAAAAAATCATGACTTGAGGCCGAACTATAAATACATCAGCGATTCGATTTTTTTTCACATGCATGACTTTTACGCCATGAGAGCTATTTTCAAAAGCATTAGTTTCAGAACTAAAACATTTGGTGTGTGGATGCATTCTTACATGGTCGATCCTCATGAAAAAATATTGGCGCAATTGCATAAAAAATCATGACTTGAGGCCGAACTATAAATACATCAGCGATTCGAATTTGTTCACATACATGATTTTTACGCCATGAGAGCTATTCTCCAAAGTATTAGTTTCAGAACTAAAACATTTGGTGTTTCGGATGCATTCTTACATGGTCGACCCTCATGAAAATTATTGGCGCAATTGCATAAAAAATCATGACTCGAGGCCGAACTATAAATACATCAGCGATTCGAATTTGTTCACATACATGACTTTTACGCCATGAGAGCTATTCTCCAAAGTATTAGTTTCAGAACTAAAACATTTGGTATGTGGATGTATTCTTACATGGTCGACCCTCATGAAAAATATTGGCGCAATTGCATAAAAAATCATGACTTGAGGCCGAACTATAAATACATCAGCGATTCGATTTTTTTCACATGCATGACTTTTACGCCATGAGAGCTATTTTCAAAAGCATTAGTTTCAGAACTAAAACATTTGGTGTGTGGATGCATTCTTACATGGTCGACCCTCATGAAAAATATTGGCGCAATTGCATAAAAAATCATGACTTGAGGCCGAACTATAAATACATCAGCGATTCGAACTTTTTCACATGCATGACTTTTACGCCATGAGAGCTATTCTCCAAAGCATTAGTTTCAGAACTAAAACATTTGGTGTGTGGATGCATTCTTACATGGTCGACCCTCATGAAAAAAATATTGGCGCAATTGTATAAAAAATCATGACTTGAGGCCGAACGATAAATACATCAGCGATTCGAATTTTTTCACACACATGACTTTTACGCCATGAGAGCTATTCTCCAAAGTATTAGTTTCAGAAATAAAACATTTGGTGTGTGGATGCATTCTTACATGGTCGACCCTCATGAAAAATATTGGCGCAATTGCATAAAAAATCATGACTTGAGGCCGAACTATAAATACATCAGCGATTCGAACTTTTTCACATGCATGACTTTTACGCCATGAGAGCTATTCTCCAAAGTATTAGTTTCAGAACTAAAACATTTGGTGTTTCGGATGCATTCTTACATGGTCGACCCTCATGAAAATTATTGGCGCAATTGCATAAAAAATCATGACTTGAGGCCGAACTATAAATACATCAGCGATTCGAACTTTTTCACATGCATGACTTTTACGCCATGAGAGCTATTCTCCAAAGTATTAGTTTCAGAACTAAAACATTTGGTGTTTCGGATGCATTCTTACATGGTCGATCCTCATGAAAAAATATTGGCGCAATTGCATAAAAAATCATGACTTGAGGCCGAACTATAAATACATCAGCGATTCGAATTTGTTCACATACATGATTTTTACGCCATGAGAGCTATTCTCCAAAGTATTAGTTTCAGAACTAAAACATTTGGTGTTTCGGATGCATTCTTACATGGTCGACCCTCATGAAAATTATTGGCGCAATTGCATAAAAAATCATGACTTGAGGCCGAACTATAAATACATCAGCGATTCGAATTTGTTCACATACATGACTTTTACGCCATGAGAGCTATTCTCCAAAGTATTAGTTTCAGAACTAAAACATTTGGTATGTGGATGTATTCTTACATGGTCGACCCTCATGAAAAATATTGGCGCAATTGCATAAAAAATCATGACTTGAGGCCGAACTATAAATACATCAGCGATTCGATTTTTTTCACATGCATGACTTTTACGCCATGAGAGCTATTTTCAAAAGCATTAGTTTCAGAACTAAAACATTTGGTGTGTGGATGCATTCTTACATGGTCGACCCTCATGAAAAATATTGGCGCAATTGCATAAAAAATCATGACTTGAGGCCGAACTATAAATACATCAGCGATTCGAACTTTTTCACATGCATGACTTTTACGCCATGAGAGCTATTCTCCAAAGCATTAGTTTCAGAACTAAAACATTTGGTGTGTGGATGCATTCTTACATGGTCGACCCTCATGAAAAAAATATTGGCGCAATTGTATAAAAAATCATGACTTGAGGCCGAACGATAAATACATCAGCGATTCGAATTTTTTCACACACATGACTTTTACGCCATGAGAGCTATTCTCCAAAGTATTAGTTTCAGAAATAAAACATTTGGTGTGTGGATGCATTCTTACATGGTCGACCCTCATGAAAAATATTGGCGCAATTGCATAAAAAATCATGACTTGAGGCCGAACTATAAATACATCAGCGATTCGAACTTTTTCACATGCATGACTTTTACGCCATGAGAGCTATTCTCCAAAGTATTAGTTTCAGAACTAAAACATTTGGTGTTTCGGATGCATTCTTACATGGTCGACCCTCATGAAAATTATTGGCGCAATTGCATAAAAAATCATGACTTGAGGCCGAACTATAAATACATCAGCGATTCGAACTTTTTCACATGCATGACTTTTACGCCATGAGAGCTATTCTCCAAAGTATTAGTTTCAGAACTAAAACATTTGGTGTTTCGGATGCATTCTTACATGGTCGACCCTCATGAAAACTATTGGCGCAATTGCATCAAAAATCATGACTTGAGGCCGAACTATAAATACATCAGCGATTCGATTTTTTTCACATGCATGACTTTTACGCCATGAGAGCTATTCTCCAAAGTATTAGTTTCAGAACTAAAACCTTTGGTGTGTGGATGCATTCTTACATGGTCGACCCTCATGAAAAATATTGGCGCAATTGCATAAAAAATCATGACTTGAGGCCGAACTATAAATACATCAGCGATTCGATTTTGTTCACATACATGACTTTTACGCCAAGAGAGCTATTCTCCAAAGTATTAGTTTCAGAAATAAAACATTTGGTGTTTCGGATGCATTCTTACATGGTCGACCCTCATGAAAATTATTGGCGCAATTGCATAAAAAATCATGACTTGAGGCCGAACTATAAATACATCAGCGATTCAAATTTGTTCACATACATGACTTTTACGCCATGAGAGCTATTCTCCAAAGTATTAGTTTCAGAACTAAAACATTTGGTGTGTGGATGTATTCTTACATGGTTGACCCTCATAAAAAAATATTGGCGCAATTGCATAAAAAATCATGACTTGAGGCCGAAATATAAATACATCAGGGATTCGATTTTTTTCACATACATGACTTTTACGCCATGAGAGCTATTCTCCAAAGTATTAGTTTCAGAACTAAAACATTTGGTGTTTCGGATGCATTCTTACATGGTCGACCCTCATGAAAAATATTGGCGCAATTGCATAAAAAATCATGACTTGAGGCCGAACGATAAATACATCAGCGATTCGAACTTTTTCACATACATGACTTTTACGCCATGAGAGCTATTCTCCAAAGTATTAGTTTCAGAACTAAAACATTTGGTGTTTCGGATGCATTCTTACATGGTCGACCCTCATGAAAAATATTGGCGCAATTGCATAAAAAATCATGACTTGAGGCCGAACTATAAATACATCAGCGATTCGAACTTTTTCACATGCATGACTTTTACGCCATGAGAGCTATTCTCCAAAGTATTAGTTCAGAACTAAAACATTTGGTGTGTGGATGTATTCTTACATGGTCGACCCTCATGAAAAATATTGGCGCAATTGCATCAAAAATCATGACTTGAGGCCGAACTATAAATACATCAGCGATTCGAACTTTTTCACATGCATGACTTTTACGCCATGAGAGCTATTCTCCAAAGTATTAGTTTCAGAACTAAAACATTTGGTGTGTGGATGCATTCTTACATGGTCGACCCTCATGAAAAATATTGGCGCAATTGCATCAAAAATCATGACTTGAGGCCGAACTATAAATACATCAGCGATTCGAACTTTTTCACATACATGACTTTTACGCCATGAGAGCTATTCTCCAAAGTATTAGTTTCAGAACTAAAACCTTTGGTGTGTGGATGCATTCTTACATGGTCGACCCTCATGAAAAATATTGGCGCAATTGCATAAAAAATCATGACTTGAGGCCGAACTATAAATACATCAGCGATTCGATTTTTTTCACATGCATGACTTTTACGCTATGCGAGCTATTTTCAAAGCATTAGTTTCAGAACTAAAACATTTGGTGTGTGGATGCATTCTTACATGGTCGACCCTCATGAAAAATATTGGCGCAATTGCATCAAAAATCATGACTTGAGGCCGAACTATAAATACATCAGCGATTCGAACTTTTTCACATGCATGACTTTTACGCCATGAGAGCTATTCTCCAAAGTATTAGTTTCAGAACTAAAACATTAGGTGTTTCGGATGCATTCTTACATGGTCGACCCTCATGAAAAATATTGGCGCAATTGCATCAAAAATCATGACTTGAGGCCGAACTATAAATACATCAGCGATTCGAACATTTTTCACATGCATGACTTTTACGCCATGAGAGCTATTCTCCAAAGTATTAGTTTCAGAACTAAAACATTTGGTGTTTCGGATGCATTCTTACATGGTCGACCCTCATGAAAAATATTGGCGCAATTGCATAAAAAATCATGACTTGAGGCCGAACTATAAATACATCAGCGATTCGAACTTTTTCACATGCATGACTTTTACGCCATGAGAGCTATTCTCCAAAGTATTAGTTACAGAACTAAAACCTTTGGTGTTTCGGATGCATTCTTACATGGTCGACCCTCATGAAAAATATTGGCGCAATTGCATAAAAAATCATGACTTGAGGCCGAACTATAAATACATCAGCGATTCGAACTTTTTCACATGCATGACTTTTACGCCATGAGAGCTATTCTCCAAAGTATTAGTTTCAGAACTAAAACATTTGGTGTGTGGATGCATTCTTACATGGTCGACCCTCATGAAAAATATTAGCGCAATTGCATAAAAAATCATGACTTGAGGCCGAACTATAAATACATCAGCGATTCGAACTTTTTCACATACATGACTTTTACGCCATGAGAGCTATTCTCCAAAGTATTAGTTTCAGAACTAAAACCTTTGGTGTGTGGATGCATTCTTACATGGTCGACCCTCATGAAAATTATTGGCGCAATTGCATAAAAAAATCATGACTTGAGGCCGAACTATAAATACATCAGCGATTCGATTTTTTTCACATATATGACTTTTACGCCATGAGAGCTATTTTCAAAAGTATTAGTTTCAGAACTAAAACATTTGGTGTGTGGATGCATTCTTACATGGTCGACCCTCATGAAAAATATTGGCGCAATTGCATAAAAAATCATGACTTGAGGCCGAACTATAAATACATCAGCGATTCGAACTTTTTCACATGCATGACTTTTACGCCATGAGAGCTATTCTCCAAAGTATTAGTTTCAGAACTAAAACATTAGGTGTGTGGATGCATTCTTACATGGTCGACCCTCATGAAAAATATTGGCGCAATTGCATAAAAAATCATGACTTGAGGCCGAACTATAAATACATCAGCGATATCAAACTTTTTCACATGCATGACTTTTACGCCATGAGAGCTATTCTCCAAAGTATTAGTTTCAGAACTAAAACATTGGGTGTTTCGGATGCATTCTTACATGGTCGACCCTCATGAAAAATATTGGCGCAATTGCATAAAAAATCATGACTTGAGGCCGAACTATAAATACATCAGCGATTCGAACTTTTTCACATGCATGACTTTTACGCCATGAGAGCTATTCTCCAAAGTATTAGTTTCAGAACTAAAACCTTTGGTGTTTCGGATGCATTCTTACATGGTCGACCCTCATGAAAAATATTGGCGCAATTGCATAAAAAATCATGACTTGAGGCCGAACTATAAATACATCAGCGATTCGAACTTTTTCACATGCATGACTTTTACGCCATGAGAGCTATTCTCCAAAATATTAGTTTCAGAACTAAAACATTTGGTGTTTCGGATGCATTCTTACATGGTCGACCCTCATGAAAAATATTGGCGCAATTGCATAAAAAATCATGACTTGAGGCCGAACTATAAATACATCAGCGATTCGAACTTTTTCACATGCATGACTTTTACGCCATGAGAGCTATTCTCCAAAGTATTAGTTTCAGAACTAAAACATTTGGTGTGTGGATGCATTCTTACATGGTCGACCCTCATGAAAAATATTAGCGCAATTGCATAAAAAATCATGACTTGAGGCCGAACTATAAATACATCAGCGATTCGAACTTTTTCACATACATGACTTTTACGCCATGAGAGCTATTCTCCAAAGTATTAGTTTCAGAACTAAAACCTTTGGTGTGTGGATGCATTCTTACATGGTCGACCCTCATGAAAATTATTGGCGCAATTGCATAAAAAAATCATGACTTGAGGCCGAACTATAAATACATCAGCGATTCGATTTTTTTCACATATATGACTTTTACGCCATGAGAGCTATTTTCAAAAGTATTAGTTTCAGAACTAAAACATTTGGTGTGTGGATGCATTCTTACATGGTCGACCCTCATGAAAAATATTGGCGCAATTGCATAAAAAATCATGACTTGAGGCCGAACTATAAATACATCAGCGATTCGAACTTTTTCACATGCATGACTTTTACGCCATGAGAGCTATTCTCCAAAGTATTAGTTTCAGAACTAAAACATTAGGTGTGTGGATGCATTCTTACATGGTCGACCCTCATGAAAAATATTGGCGCAATTGCATAAAAAATCATGACTTGAGGCCGAACTATAAATACATCAGCGATATCAAACTTTTTCACATGCATGACTTTTACGCCATGAGAGCTATTCTCCAAAGTATTAGTTTCAGAACTAAAACATTGGGTGTTTCGGATGCATTCTTACATGGTCGACCCTCATGAAAAATATTGGCGCAATTGCATAAAAAATCATGACTTGAGGCCGAACTATAAATACATCAGCGATTCGAACTTTTTCACATGCATGACTTTTACGCCATGAGAGCTATTCTCCAAAGTATTAGTTTCAGAACTAAAACCTTTGGTGTTTCGGATGCATTCTTACATGGTCGACCCTCATGAAAAATATTGGCGCAATTGCATAAAAAATCATGACTTGAGGCCGAACTATAAATACATCAGCGATTCGAACTTTTTCACATGCATGACTTTTACGCCATGAGAGCTATTCTCCAAAATATTAGTTTCAGAACTAAAACATTTGGTGTTTCGGATGCATTCTTACATGGTCGACCCTCATGAAAATTATTGGCGCAATTGCATCAAAGAATCATGACTTGAGGCCGAACTATAAATACATCAGCGATTCGATTTTTTTCACATACATGACTTTTATGCCATGAGAGCTATTCTCCAAAGTATTAGTTTCAGAACTAAAACATTTGGTGTGTGGATGCATTCTTACATGGTCGATCCTCATGAAAAATATTGGCGCAATTGCATCAAAAATCATGACTTGAGGCCGAACTATAAATACATCAGCGATTCGAACTTTTTCACATGCATGACTTTTACGCCATGAGAGGTATTCTCCAAAGCATTAGTTTCAGAACTAAAACATTAGGTGTTTCGGATGCATTCTTACATGGTCGACCCTCATGAAAAATATTGGCGCAATTGCATAAAAAATCATGACTTGAGGCCCAACTATAAATACATCAGCGATATCGAACTTTTTCACATGCATGACTTTTACGCCATGAGAGCTATTCTCCAAAGTATTAGTTTCAGAACTAAAACATTTGATGTTGGATGCATTCTTACATGGTCGACCCTCATGAAAAATATTGGCGCAATTGCATAAAAAATCATGACTTGAGGCCGAACTATAAATACATCAGCGATTCGAACTTTTTCACATGCATGACTTTTACGCCATGAGAGCTATTCTCAAAAGTATTAGTTTCAGAACTAAAACATTGGGTGTTTCGGATGCATTCTTACATGGTCGACCCTCATGAAAAATATTGGCGCAATTGCATAAAAAATCATGACTTGAGGCCGAACTATAAATACATCAGCGATTCGAATTTGTTCACATGCATGACTTTTACGCCATGCGAGCTATTTTCAAAAGTATAAGTTTCAGAACTAAAACCTTTGGTGTGTGGATGCATTCTTACATGGTCGACCCTCATGAAAATTGTTGGCGCAATTGCATAAAAAATCATGACTTGAGGCCGAACTATAAATACATCAGCGATTCGAATTTGTTCACATGCATGACTTTTACGCCATGCGAGCTATTTTCAAAAGTATAAGTTTCAGAACTAAAACCTTTGGTGTGTGGATGCATTCTTACATGGTCGACCCTCATGAAAATTGTTGGCGCAATTGCATCAAAAATCATGACTTGAGGCCGAACTATAAATACATCAGCGATTCGAATTTGTTCACATACATGACTTTTACGCCATGAGAGCTATTCTCCAAAGTATTAGTTTCAGAACTAAAACAATTGGTGTGTGGATGCATTCTTACATGGTCGACCCTCATGAAAAATATTGGCGCAATTGCATCAAAAATCATGACTTGAGGCCGAACTATAAATACATCAGCGATTCGAATTTGTTCACATACATGACTTTTACGCCATGAGAGCTATTCTCCAAAATATTAGTTTCAGAACTAAAACAATTGGTGTGTGGATGCATTCTTACATGGTCGACCCTCATGAAAAATATTGGCGCAAATGCATAAAAAATCATGACGTGAGGCCGAACTATAAATACATCAGCGATTCGAATTTTTTCACATACATGACTTTTACGCCATGAGAGCTATTCTCAAAAGTATTAGTTTCAGAATAAAAATATTTGGTGTGTGGATGCATTCTTCCCTGGTCGATATTCTTGAAACAACTTGGCACAATTGCATAAAAATCATGACGTGAGGCCGAACTATAAATACATCAGCGATTCGAATTTTTTCACATACATGACTTTTACGCCATGAGAGCTATTCTCCAAAGTATTAGTTTCAGAACTAAAACAATTGGTGTGTGGATGCATTCTTACATGGTCGACCCTCATGAAAAATATTGGCGCAATTGCATCAAAAATCATGACTTGAGGCCGAACTATAAATACATCAGCGATTCGAATTTGTTCACATACATGACTTTTACGCCATGAGAGCTATTCTCCAAAATATTAGTTTCAGAACTAAAACAATTGGTGTGTGGATGCATTCTTACATGGTCGACCCTCATGAAAAATATTGGCGCAAATGCATAAAAAATCATGACGTGAGGCCGAACTATAAATACATCAGCGATTCGAATTTTTTCACATACATGACTTTTACGCCATGAGAGCTATTCTCCAAAGTATTAGTTTCAGAACTAAAACATTTGGTGTGTGGATGCATTCTTACATGGTCGACCCTCATGAAAAATATTGGCGCAATTGCATCAAAAATCATGACTTGAGGCCGAACTATAAATACATCAGCGATTCGAATTTGTTCACATACATGACTTTTACGCCATGCGAGCTATTCTCCAAAGTATTAGTCTCAGAATAAAAATATTTGGTGTGTGGATGCATTCTTCCCTGGTCGATATTCTTGAAACAACTTGGCACAATTGCATAAAAAATCATGACTTGAGGCCGAACTATAAATACATCAGTGATTCGAATTTGTTCACATACATGACTTTTACGCCATGAGAGCTATTCTCCAAAATATTAGTTTCAGAACTAAAACAATTGGTGTGTGGATGCATTCTTACATGGTCGACCCTCATGAAAAATATTGGCGCAAATGCATCAAAAATCATGACGTGAGGCCGAACTATAAATACATCAGCGATTCGAATTTTTTCACATACATGACTTTTACGCCATGAGAGCTATTCTCCAAAGTATTAGTTTCAGAACTAAAACATTTGGTGTGTGGATGCATTCTTACATGGTCGACCCTCATGAAAAATATTGGCGCAATTGCATCAAAAATCATGACTTGAGGCCGAACTATAAATACATCAGCGATTCGAATTTGTTCACATACATGACTTTTACGCCATGCGAGCTATTCTCAAAAGTATTAGTCTCAGAATAAAAATATTTGGTGTGTGGATGCATTCTTCCCTGGTCGATATTCTTGAAACAAAATGGCACAATTGCATAAAAAATCATGACTTGAGGCGCACTATAAATACATCAGTGATTCGAACTTTTTCACATGCATGACTTTTACGCCATGAGAGCTATTCTCAAAAGTATTAGTCTCAGAATAAAAATATTTGGTGTGTGGTTGCATTCTTACATGGTCGACCCTCATGAAAAATATTGGCGCAATTGCATCAAAAATCATGACTTGAGGCCGAACTATAAATACATCAGCGATTCGAGCTTTTTCACATATATGACTTTTACGCCATGAGAGCTATTCTCAAAAGTATTAGTCTCAGAATAAAAATATTTGGTGTGTGGATGCATTCTTCCCTGGTCGATATTCATAAAAAAACTTGGCACAATTGCATAAAAAATCATGACTTGAGGCCGCACTATAAATACATCAGCGATTCGAACTTTTTCACATGCATGATTTTTACACCATGAGAGCTATTCTCCAAAGTATTAGTTTCAGAACTAAAACATTTGGTGTGTGGATGCATTCTTACATGGTCGACCCTCATGAAAAATATTGGCGCAATTGCATCAAAAATCATGACTTGAGGCCGAACTATAAATACATCAGCGATTCGAATTTGTTCACATACATGACTTTTACGCCATGCGAGCTATTCTCAAAAGTATTAGTCTCAGAATAAAAATATTTGGTGTGCGGATGCATTCTTCCCTGGTCGATATTCTTGAAACAACTTGGCACAATTGCATAAAAAATCATGACTTGAGGCGCACTATAAATACATCAGTGATTCGAATTTGTTCACATACATGACTTTTACGCCATGAGAGCTATTCTCCAAAATATTAGTTTCAGAACTAAAACAATTGGTGTGTGGATGCATTCTTACATGGTCGACCCTCATGAAAAATATTGGCGCAATTGCATCAAAAATCATGACGTGAGGCCGAACTATAAATACATCAGCGATTCGAATTTTTTCACATACATGACTTTTACGCCATGAGAGCTATTCTCCAAAGTATTAGTTTCAGAACTAAAACAATTGGTGTGTGGATGCATTCTTACATGGTCGACCCTCATGAAAAATATTGGCGCAATTGCATCAAAAATCATGACTTGAGGCCGAACTATAAATACATCAGCGATTCGAATTTGTTCACATACATGACTTTTACGCCATGAGAGCTATTCTCCAAAATATTAGTTTCAGAACTAAAACAATTGGTGTGTGGATGCATTCTTACATGGTCGACCCTCATGAAAAAATATTGGCGCAAATGCATCAAAAATCATGACGTGAGGCCGAACTATAAATACATCAGCGATTCGAATTTTTTCACATACATGACTTTTACGCCATGAGAGCTATTCTCCAAAGTATTAGTTTCAGAACTAAAACATTTGGTGTGTGGATGCATTCTTACATGGTCGACCCTCATGAAAAATATTGGCGCAATTGCATCAAAAATCATGACTTGAGGCCGAACTATAAATACATCAGCGATTCGAATTTGTTCACATATATGACTTTTACGCCATGCGAGCTATTCTCAAAAGTATTAGTCTCAGAATAAAAATATTTGGTGTGTGGATGCATTCTTCCCTGGTCGATATTCTTGAAACAACTTGGCACAATTGCATAAAAAATCATGACTTGAGGCGCACTATAAATACATCAGTGATTCGAATTTGTTCACATACATGACTTTTACGCCATGAGAGCTATTCTCCAAAATATTAGTTTCAGAACTAAAACAATTGGTGTGTGGATGCATTCTTACATGGTCGACCCTCATGAAAAATATTGGCGCAATTGCATCAAAAATCATGACGTGAGGCCGAACTATAAATACATCAGCGATTCGAATTTTTTCACATACATGACTTTTACGCCATGAGAGCTATTCTCCAAAGTATTAGTTTCAGAACTAAAACATTTGGTGTGTGGATGCATTCTTACATGGTCGACCCTCATGAAAAATATTGGCGCAATTGCATCAAAAATCATGACTTGAGGCCGAACTATAAATACATCAGCGATTCGAATTTGTTCACATACATGACTTTTACGCCATGCGAGCTATTCTCAAAAGTATTAGTCTCAGAATAAAAATATTTGGTGTGTGGATGCATTCTTCCCTGGTCGATATTCTTGAAACAAAGTGGCACAATTGCATAAAAAATCATGACTTGAGGCGCACTATAAATACATCAGTGATTCGAACTTTTTCACATGCATGACTTTTACGCCATGAGAGCTATTCTCAAAAGTATTAGTCTCAGAATAAAAATATTTGGTGTGTGGTTGCATTCTTACATGGTCGACCCTCATGAAAAATATTGGCGCAATTGCATCAAAAATCATGACTTGAGGCCGAACTATAAATACATCAGCGATTCGAGCTTTTTCACATATATGACTTTTACGCCATGAGAGCTATTCTCAAAAGTATTAGTCTCAGAATAAAAATATTTGGTGTGTGGATGCATTCTTCCCTGGTCGTTATTCATGAAAAAACTTGGCACAATTGCATAAAAAATCATGACTTGAGGCCGCACTATAAATACATCAGCGATTCGAACTTTTTCACATGCATGATTTTTACACCATGAGAGCTATTCTCCAAAGTATTAGTTTCAGAACTAAAACATTTGGTGTGTGGATGCATTCTTACATGGTCGACCCTCATGAAAAATATTGGCGCAAATGCATCAAAAATCATGACTTGAGGCCGAACTATAAATACATCAGCGATTCGAGTTTGTTCACATGCATGACCTTTACGCCATGAGAGCTATTCTCCAAAATATTAGTTTCAGAACTAAAACATTTGGGGTGTGGATGCATTCTTACATGGTCGACCCTCATGAAAAATATTGGCGCAATTGCATCAAAAATCATGACTTGAGGCCGAACTATAAATACATCAGCGATTCGAATTTGTTCACATACATGACTTTTACGCCATGAGAGCTATTCTCCAAAGTATTAGTTTCAGAACTAAAACATTTGGTGTTTCGGATGCATTCTTACATGGTCGACCCTCATGAAAAATATTGGCGCAATTGCATAAAAAATCATGACTTGAGGCCGAACTATAAATACATCAGCGATTCGATTTTTTTCACATGCATGACTTTTACGCCATATGAGCTATTCTCAAAAGTATTAGTCTCAGAATAAAAATATTTGGTGTGTGGATGCATTCTTCCCTGGTCGATATTTTTGAAAAAACTTGGCACAATTGCATAAAAAATCATGACTTGAGGCGCACTATAAATACATCAGTGATTCGAACTTTTTCACATGCATGACTTTTACGCCATGAGAGCTATTCTCAAAAGTATTAGTCTCAGAACTAAAACATTTGGTGTGTGGATGCATTCTTACATGGTCGACCCTCATGAAAAATATTGGCGCAATTGCATCAAAAATCATGACTTGAGGCCGAACTATAAATACATCAGCGATTCGAATTTGTTCACATACATGACTTTTACGCCATGCGAGCTATTCTCAAAAGTATTAGTCTCAGAATAAAAATATTTGGTGTGCGGATGCATTCTTCCCTGGTCGATATTCTTGAAACAACTTGGCACAATTGCATAAAAAATCATGACTTGAGGCGCACTATAAATACATCAGTGATTCGAATTTGTTCACATACATGACTTTTACGCCATGAGAGCTATTCTCCAAAATATTAGTTTCAGAACTAAAACAATTGGTGTGTGGATGCATTCTTACATGGTCGACCCTCATGAAAAATATTGGCGCAATTGCATCAAAAATCATGACGTGAGGCCGAACTATAAATACATCAGCGATTCGAATTTTTTCACATACATGACTTTTACGCCATGAGAGCTATTCTCCAAAGTATTAGTTTCAGAACTAAAACAATTGGTGTGTGGATGCATTCTTACATGGTCGACCCTCATGAAAAATATTGGCGCAATTGCATCAAAAATCATGACTTGAGGCCGAACTATAAATACATCAGCGATTCGAATTTGTTCACATACATGACTTTTACGCCATGAGAGCTATTCTCCAAAATATTAGTTTCAGAACTAAAACAATTGGTGTGTGGATGCATTCTTACATGGTCGACCCTCATGAAAAAATATTGGCGCAAATGCATCAAAAATCATGACGTGAGGCCGAACTATAAATACATCAGCGATTCGAATTTTTTCACATACATGACTTTTACGCCATGAGAGCTATTCTCCAAAGTATTAGTTTCAGAACTAAAACATTTGGTGTGTGGATGCATTCTTACATGGTCGACCCTCATGAAAAATATTGGCGCAATTGCATCAAAAATCATGACTTGAGGCCGAACTATGAATACATCAGCGATTCGAATTTGTTCACATATATGACTTTTACGCCATGCGAGCTATTCTCAAAAGTATTAGTCTCAGAATAAAAATATTTGGTGTGTGGATGCATTCTTCCCTGGTCGATATTCTTGAAACAACTTGGCACAATTGCATAAAAAATCATGACTTGAGGCGCACTATAAATACATCAGTGATTCGAATTTGTTCACATACATGACTTTTACGCCATGAGAGCTATTCTCCAAAATATTAGTTTCAGAACTAAAACAATTGGTGTGTGGATGCATTCTTACATGGTCGACCCTCATGAAAAATATTGGCGCAATTGCATCAAAAATCATGACGTGAGGCCGAACTATAAATACATCAGCGATTCGAATTTTTTCACATACATGACTTTTACGCCATGAGAGCTATTCTCCAAAGTATTAGTTTCAGAACTAAAACATTTGGTGTGTGGATGCATTCTTACATGGTCGACCCTCATGAAAAATATTGGCGCAATTGCATCAAAAATCATGACTTGAGGCCGAACTATAAATACATCAGCGATTCGAATTTGTTCACATACATGACTTTTACGCCATGCGAGCTATTCTCAAAAGTATTAGTCTCAGAATAAAAATATTTGGTGTGTGGATGCATTCTTCCCTGGTCGATATTCTTGAAACAAAGTGGCACAATTGCATAAAAAATCATGACTTGAGGCGCACTATAAATACATCAGTGATTCGAACTTTTTCACATGCATGACTTTTACGCCATGAGAGCTATTCTCAAAAGTATTAGTCTCAGAATAAAAATATTTGGTGTGTGGTTGCATTCTTACATGGTCGACCCTCATGAAAAATATTGGCGCAATTGCATCAAAAATCATGACTTGAGGCCGAACTATAAATACATCAGCGATTCGAGCTTTTTCACATATATGACTTTTACGCCATGAGAGCTATTCTCAAAAGTATTAGTCTCAGAATAAAAATATTTGGTGTGTGGATGCATTCTTCCCTGGTCGTTATTCATGAAAAAACTTGGCACAATTGCATAAAAAATCATGACTTGAGGCCGCACTATAAATACATCAGCGATTCGAACTTTTTCACATGCATGATTTTTACACCATGAGAGCTATTCTCCAAAGTATTAGTTTCAGAACTAAAACATTTGGTGTGTGGATGCATTCTTACATGGTCGACCCTCATGAAAAATATTGGCGCAAATGCATCAAAAATCATGACTTGAGGCCGAACTATAAATACATCAGCGATTCGAGTTTGTTCACATGCATGACCTTTACGCCATGAGAGCTATTCTCCAAAATATTAGTTTCAGAACTAAAACAATTGGTGTGTGGATGCATTCTTACATGGTCGACCCTCATGAAAAAATATTGGCGCAAATGCATCAAAAATCATGACGTGAGGCCGAACTATAAATACATCAGCGATTCGAATTTTTTCACATACATGACTTTTACGCCATGAGAGCTATTCTCCAAAGTATTAGTTTCAGAACTAAAACATTTGGTGTGTGGATGCATTCTTACATGGTCGACCCTCATGAAAAATATTGGCGCAATTGCATCAAAAATCATGACTTGAGGCCGAACTATAAATACATCAGCGATTCGAATTTGTTCACATATATGACTTTTACGCCATGCGAGCTATTCTCAAAAGTATTAGTCTCAGAATAAAAATATTTGGTGTGTGGATGCATTCTTCCCTGGTCGATATTCTTGAAACAACTTGGCACAATTGCATAAAAAATCATGACTTGAGGCGCACTATAAATACATCAGTGATTCGAATTTGTTCACATACATGACTTTTACGCCATGAGAGCTATTCTCCAAAATATTAGTTTCAGAACTAAAACAATTGGTGTGTGGATGCATTCTTACATGGTCGACCCTCATGAAAAATATTGGCGCAATTGCATCAAAAATCATGACGTGAGGCCGAACTATAAATACATCAGCGATTCGAATTTTTTCACATACATGACTTTTACGCCATGAGAGCTATTCTCCAAAGTATTAGTTTCAGAACTAAAACATTTGGTGTGTGGATGCATTCTTACATGGTCGACCCTCATGAAAAATATTGGCGCAATTGCATCAAAAATCATGACTTGAGGCCGAACTATAAATACATCAGCGATTCGAATTTGTTCACATACATGACTTTTACGCCATGCGAGCTATTCTCAAAAGTATTAGTCTCAGAATAAAAATATTTGGTGTGTGGATGCATTCTTCCCTGGTCGATATTCTTGAAACAAAGTGGCACAATTGCATAAAAAATCATGACTTGAGGCGCACTATAAATACATCAGTGATTCGAACTTTTTCACATGCATGACTTTTACGCCATGAGAGCTATTCTCAAAAGTATTAGTCTCAGAATAAAAATATTTGGTGTGTGGTTGCATTCTTACATGGTCGACCCTCATGAAAAATATTGGCGCAATTGCATCAAAAATCATGACTTGAGGCCGAACTATAAATACATCAGCGATTCGAGCTTTTTCACATATATGACTTTTACGCCATGAGAGCTATTCTCAAAAGTATTAGTCTCAGAATAAAAATATTTGGTGTGTGGATGCATTCTTCCCTGGTCGTTATTCATGAAAAAACTTGGCACAATTGCATAAAAAATCATGACTTGAGGCCGCACTATAAATACATCAGCGATTCGAACTTTTTCACATGCATGATTTTTACACCATGAGAGCTATTCTCCAAAGTATTAGTTTCAGAACTAAAACATTTGGTGTGTGGATGCATTCTTACATGGTCGACCCTCATGAAAAATATTGGCGCAAATGCATCAAAAATCATGACTTGAGGCCGAACTATAAATACATCAGCGATTCGAGTTTGTTCACATGCATGACCTTTACGCCATGAGAGCTATTCTCCAAAATATTAGTTTCAGAACTAAAACATTTGGGGTGTGGATGCATTCTTACATGGTCGACCCTCATGAAAAATATTGGCGCAATTGCATCAAAAATCATGACTTGAGGCCGAACTATAAATACATCAGCGATTCGAATTTGTTCACATACATGACTTTTACGCCATGAGAGCTATTCTCCAAAGTATTAGTTTCAGAACTAAAACATTTGGTGTTTCGGATGCATTCTTACATGGTCGACCCTCATGAAAAATATTGGCGCAATTGCATAAAAAATCATGACTTGAGGCCGAACTATAAATACATCAGCGATTCGATTTTTTTCACATGCATGACTTTTACGCCATATGAGCTATTCTCAAAAGTATTAGTCTCAGAATAAAAATATTTGGTGTGTGGATGCATTCTTCCCTGGTCGATATTTTTGAAAAAACTTGGCACAATTGCATAAAAAATCATGACTTGAGGCGCACTATAAATACATCAGTGATTCGAACTTTTTCACATGCATGACTTTTACGCCATGAGAGCTATTCTCAAAAGTATTAGTCTCAGAACTAAAACATTTGGTGTGTGGATGCATTCTTACATGGTCGACCCTCATGAAAAATATTGGCGCAATTGCATCAAAAATCATGACTTGAGGCCGAACTATAAATACATCAGCGATTCGAATTTGTTCACATACATGACTTTTACGCCATGCGAGCTATTCTCAAAAGTATTAGTCTCAGAATAAAAATATTTGGTGTGCGGATGCATTCTTCCCTGGTCGATATTCTTGAAACAACTTGGCACAATTGCATAAAAAATCATGACTTGAGGCGCACTATAAATACATCAGTGATTCGAATTTGTTCACATACATGACTTTTACGCCATGAGAGCTATTCTCCAAAATATTAGTTTCAGAACTAAAACAATTGGTGTGTGGATGCATTCTTACATGGTCGACCCTCATGAAAAATATTGGCGCAATTGCATCAAAAATCATGACGTGAGGCCGAACTATAAATACATCAGCGATTCGAATTTTTTCACATACATGACTTTTACGCCATGAGAGCTATTCTCCAAAGTATTAGTTTCAGAACTAAAACAATTGGTGTGTGGATGCATTCTTACATGGTCGACCCTCATGAAAAATATTGGCGCAATTGCATCAAAAATCATGACTTGAGGCCGAACTATAAATACATCAGCGATTCGAATTTGTTCACATACATGACTTTTACGCCATGAGAGCTATTCTCCAAAATATTAGTTTCAGAACTAAAACAATTGGTGTGTGGATGCATTCTTACATGGTCGACCCTCATGAAAAAATATTGGCGCAAATGCATCAAAAATCATGACGTGAGGCCGAACTATAAATACATCAGCGATTCGAATTTTTTCACATACATGACTTTTACGCCATGAGAGCTATTCTCCAAAGTATTAGTTTCAGAACTAAAACATTTGGTGTGTGGATGCATTCTTACATGGTCGACCCTCATGAAAAATATTGGCGCAATTGCATCAAAAATCATGACTTGAGGCCGAACTATAAATACATCAGCGATTCGAATTTGTTCACATATATGACTTTTACGCCATGCGAGCTATTCTCAAAAGTATTAGTCTCAGAATAAAAATATTTGGTGTGTGGATGCATTCTTCCCTGGTCGATATTCTTGAAACAACTTGGCACAATTGCATAAAAAATCATGACTTGAGGCGCACTATAAATACATCAGTGATTCGAATTTGTTCACATACATGACTTTTACGCCATGAGAGCTATTCTCCAAAATATTAGTTTCAGAACTAAAACAATTGGTGTGTGGATGCATTCTTACATGGTCGACCCTCATGAAAAATATTGGCGCAATTGCATCAAAAATCATGACGTGAGGCCGAACTATAAATACATCAGCGATTCGAATTTTTTCACATACATGACTTTTACGCCATGAGAGCTATTCTCCAAAGTATTAGTTTCAGAACTAAAACATTTGGTGTGTGGATGCATTCTTACATGGTCGACCCTCATGAAAAATATTGGCGCAATTGCATCAAAAATCATGACTTGAGGCCGAACTATAAATACATCAGCGATTCGAATTTGTTCACATACATGACTTTTACGCCATGCGAGCTATTCTCAAAAGTATTAGTCTCAGAATAAAAATATTTGGTGTGTGGATGCATTCTTCCCTGGTCGATATTCTTGAAACAAAGTGGCACAATTGCATAAAAAATCATGACTTGAGGCGCACTATAAATACATCAGTGATTCGAACTTTTTCACATGCATGACTTTTACGCCATGAGAGCTATTCTCAAAAGTATTAGTCTCAGAATAAAAATATTTGGTGTGTGGTTGCATTCTTACATGGTCGACCCTCATGAAAAATATTGGCGCAATTGCATCAAAAATCATGACTTGAGGCCGAACTATAAATACATCAGCGATTCGAGCTTTTTCACATATATGACTTTTACGCCATGAGAGCTATTCTCAAAAGTATTAGTCTCAGAATAAAAATATTTGGTGTGTGGATGCATTCTTCCCTGGTCGTTATTCATGAAAAAACTTGGCACAATTGCATAAAAAATCATGACTTGAGGCCGCACTATAAATACATCAGCGATTCGAACTTTTTCACATGCATGATTTTTACACCATGAGAGCTATTCTCCAAAGTATTAGTTTCAGAACTAAAACATTTGGTGTGTGGATGCATTCTTACATGGTCGACCCTCATGAAAAATATTGGCGCAAATGCATAAAAAATCATGACTTGAGGCCGAACTATAAATACATCAGCGATTCGAGTTTGTTCACATGCATGACCTTTACGCCATGAGAGCTATTCTCCAAAATATTAGTTTCAGAACTAAAACATTTGGGGTGTGGATGCATTCTTACATGGTCGACCCTCATGAAAAATATTGGCGCAATTGCATCAAAAATCATGACTTGAGGCCGAACTATAAATACATCAGCGATTCGAATTTGTTCACATACATGACTTTTACGCCATGAGAGCTATTCTCCAAAGTATTAGTTTCAGAACTAAAACATTTGGTGTTTCGGATGCATTCTTACATGGTCGACCCTCATGAAAAATATTGGCGCAATTGCATAAAAAATCATGACTTGAGGCCGAACTATAAATACATCAGCGATTCGATTTTTTTCACATGCATGACTTTTACGCCATATGAGCTATTCTCAAAAGTATTAGTCTCAGAATAAAAATATTTGGTGTGTGGATGCATTCTTCCCTGGTCGATATTTTTGAAAAAACTTGGCACAATTGCATAAAAAATCATGACTTGAGGCGCACTATAAATACATCAGTGATTCGAACTTTTTCACATGCATGACTTTTACGCCATGAGAGCTATTCTCAAAAGTATTAGTCTCAGAATAAAAATATTTGGTGTGTGGATGCATTCTTACATGGTCGACCCTCATGAAAAATATTGGCGCAATTGCATCAAAAATCATGACTTGAGGCCGAACTATAAATACATCAGCGATTCGAACTTTTTCACATGCATGACTTTTACGCCATGAGAGCTATTCTCCAAAGTATTAGTTTCAGAACTAAAACATTTGGTGTGTGGATGCATTCTTACATGGTCGACCCTCATGGAAAATATTGGCGCAATTGCATCAAAAATCATGACTTGAACTATAAATACATCAGCGATTCGAATTTGTTCACATACATGACTTTTACGCCATGAGAGCTATTCTCCAAAATATTAGTTTCAGAACTAAAACCTTTAGTGTGTGGATGCATTCTTACATGGTCGACCCTCATGAAAAATATTGGCGCAATTGCATCAAAAATCATGACTTGAGGCCGAACTATAAATACATCAGCGATTCGAGCTTTTTCACATATATGACTTTTACGCCATGAGAGTTATTCTCAAAAGTATTAGTCTCAGAATAAAAATATTTGGTGTGTGGATGCATTCTTCCCTGGTCGATATTCATGAAAAAACTTGGCACAATTGCATAAAAAATCATGACTTGAGGCCGAACTATAAATACATCAGCGATTCGAACTTTTTCACATGGATGATTTTTACACCATGAGAGCTATTCTCCAAAGTATTAGTTTCAGAACTAAAACATTTGGTGTGTGGATGCATTCTTACATGGTCGACCCTCATGAAAAATATTGGCGCAAATGCATAAAAAATCATGACTTGAGGCCGAACTATAAATACATCAGCGATTCGAGTTTGTTCACATGCATGACCTTTACGCCATGAGAGCTATTCTCCAAAATATTAGTTTCAGAACTAAAACATTTGGGGTGTGGATGCATTCTTACATGGTCGACCCTCATGAAAAATATTGGCGCAATTGCATCAAAAATCATGACTTGAGGCCGAACTATAAATACATCAGCGATTCGAATTTGTTCACATACATGACTTTTACGCCATGAGAGCTATTCTCCAAAGTATTAGTTTCAGAACTAAAACATTTGGTGTTTCGGATGCATTCTTACATGGTCGACCCTCATGAAAAATATTGGCGCAATTGCATCAAAAATCATGACTTGAGGCCGAACTATAAATACATCAGCGATTCGATTTTTTTCACATGCATGACTTTTACGCCATATGAGCTATTCTCCAAAGTATTAGTCTCAGAATAAAAATATTTGGTGTGTGGGTGTATTCTTTCTTGGTCGACCCTCATGAAAAATATTGGCGCAATTGCATCAAAAATCATGACTTGAGGCGCACTATAAATACATCAGTGATTCGAACTTGTTCACATGCATGACTTTTACGCCATGAGAGCTATTCTCAAAAGTATTAGTCTCAGAATAAAAATATTTGGTGTGTGGATGCATTCTTCCCTGGTCGATATTTTTGAAAAAACTTGGCACAATTGCATAAAAAATCATGACTTGAGGCGCACTATAAATACATCAGTGATTCGAACTTTTTCACATGCATGACTTTTACGCCATGAGAGCTATTCTCAAAAGTATTAGTCTCAGAATAAAAATATTTGGTGTGTGGATGCATTCTTACATGGTCGACCCTCATGAAAAATATTGGCGCAATTGCATCAAAAATCATGACTTGAGGCCGAACTATAAATACATCAGCGATTCGAGCTTTTTCACATATATGACTTTTACGCCATGAGAGCTATTCTCAAAAGTATTAGTCTCAGAATAAAAATATTTGGTGTGTGGATGCATTCTTCCCTGGTCGATATTCATGAAAAAACTTGGCACAATTGCATAAAAAATCATGACTTGAGGCGCACTATAAATACATCAGCGATTCGAACTTTTTCACATGGATGATTTTTACACCATGAGAGCTATTCTCCAAAGTATTAGTTTCAGAACTAAAACATTTGGTGTGTGGATGCATTCTTACATGGTCGACCCTCATGAAAAATATTGGCGCAATTGCATCAAAAATCATGACTTGAGGCCGAACTATAAATACATCAGCGATTCGAGCTTTTTCACATATATGACTTTTACGCCATGAGAGTTATTCTCAAAAGTATTAGTCTCAGAATAAAAATATTTGGTGTGTGGATGCATTCTTCCCTGGTCGATATTCATGAAAAAACTTGGCACAATTGCATAAAAAATCATGACTTGAGGCCGAACTATAAATACATCAGCGATTCGAACTTTTTCACATGCATGATTTTTACACCATGAGAGCTATTCTCCAAAGTATTAGTTTCAGAACTAAAACATTTGGTGTGTGGATGCATTCTTACATGGTCGACCCTCATGAAAAATATTGGCGCAAATGCATCAAAAATCATGACTTGAGGCCGAACTATAAATACATCAGCGATTCGAGTTTGTTCACATGCATGACCTTTACGCCATGAGAGCTATTCTCCAAAATATTAGTTTCAGAACTAAAACATTTGGGGTGTGGATGCATTCTTACATGGTCGACCCTCATGAAAAATATTGGCGCAATTGCATCAAAAATCATGACTTGAGGCCGAACTATAAATACATCAGCGATTCGAATTTGTTCACATACATGACTTTTACGCCATGAGAGCTATTCTCCAAAGTATTAGTTTCAGAACTAAAACATTTGGTGTTTCGGATGCATTCTTACATGGTCGACCCTCATGAAAAATATTGGCGCAATTGCATCAAAAATCATGACTTGAGGCCGAACTATAAATACATCAGCGATTCGATTTTTTTCACATGCATGACTTTTACGCCATATGAGCTATTCTCCAAAGTATTAGTCTCAGAATAAAAATATTTGGTGTGTGGGTGTATTCTTTCTTGGTCGACCCTCATGAAAAATATTGGCGCAATTGCATCAAAAATCATGACTTGAGGCGCACTATAAATACATCAGTGATTCGAACTTGTTCACATGCATGACTTTTACGCCATGAGAGCTATTCTCAAAAGTATTAGTCTCAGAATAAAAATATTTGGTGTGTGGATGCATTCTTCCCTGGTCGATATTTTTGAAAAAACTTGGCACAATTGCATAAAAAATCATGACTTGAGGCGCACTATAAATACATCAGTGATTCGAACTTTTTCACATGCATGACTTTTACGCCATGAGAGCTATTCTCAAAAGTATTAGTCTCAGAATAAAAATATTTGGTGTGTGGATGCATTCTTACATGGTCGACCCTCATGAAAAATATTGGCGCAATTGCATCAAAAATCATGACTTGAGGCCGAACTATAAATACATCAGCGATTCGAGCTTTTTCACATATATGACTTTTACGCCATGAGAGCTATTCTCAAAAGTATTAGTCTCAGAATAAAAATATTTGGTGTGTGGATGCATTCTTCCCTGGTCGATATTCATGAAAAAACTTGGCACAATTGCATAAAAAATCATGACTTGAGGCGCACTATAAATACATCAGTGATTCGAACTTTTTCACATGCATGACTTTTACGCCATGAGAGCTATTCTCAAAAGTATTAGTCTCAGAATAAAAATATTTGGTGTGTGGATGCATTCTTACATGGTCGACCCTCATGAAAAATATTGGCGCAATTGCATCAAAAATCATGACTTGAGGCCGAACTATAAATACATCAGCGATTCGAACTTTTTCACATGCATGACTTTTACGCCATGAGAGCTATTCTCCAAAGTATTAGTTTCAGAACTAAAACATTTGGTGTGTGGATGCATTCTTACATGGTCGACCCTCATGGAAAATATTGGCGCAATTGCATCAAAAATCATGACTTGAACTATAAATACATCAGCGATTCGATTTTTTTCACATACATGACTTTTACGCCATGAGAGCTATTCTCCAAAGTATTAGTTTCAGAACTAAAACCTTTAGTGTGTGGATGCATTCTTACATGGTCGACCCTCATGAAAAATATTGGCGCAATTGCATCAAAAATCATGACTTGAGGCCGAACTATAAATACATCAGCGATTCGAGTTTGTTCACATGCATGACCTTTACGCCATGAGAGCTATTCTCCAAAATATTAGTTTCAGAACTAAAACATTTGGGGTGTGGATGCATTTTTACATGGTCGACCCTCGTGAAAAATATTGGCGCAATTGCATAAAAAATCATGACTTGAGGCCGAACTATAAATACATCAGCGATTCGATATTTTTCACATGTATGACTTTTACGCCATGAGAGCTATTTTCAAAAGTATTAGTTTCAGAACTAAAACATTTGGTGTGTGGATGCATTCTTACATGGTCGACCCTGATGAAAAAATATTGGCGCAATTGCATCAAAAATCATGACTTGAGGCCGAACTATAAATACATCAGCGATTCGAATTTGTTCACATATATGACTTTTACGCCATGAGAGCTATTCTCCAAAGTATTAGTTTCAGAACTAAAACATTTGGTGTGTGGATGCATTCTTACATAGTCCACCCCCATAAAAAATATTGGCGCAATTGCATAAAAAAATCATGACTTGAGGCCGAACTATAAATACATCAGCGATTCGAACTTTTTCACATACATGACTTTTACGCCATGAGAGCTATTCTCCAAAGTATTAGTTTCAGAACTAAAACATTTGGTGTGTGGATGCATTCTTACATGGTCGACCCTCATGAAAAAATATTGGCGCAATTGCATCAAAAATCATGACTTGAGGCCGAACTATAAATACATCAGCGATTCCAATTTGTTCACATACATGACTTTTACGCCATGAGAGCTATTCTCAAAAGTATTAGTTTCAGAACTAAAACATTTGGTGTGTGGATGCATTCTTACATGGTCGACCCTCATGAAAAATATTGGCGCAATTGCATCAAAAATCATGACTTGAGGCCGAACTATAAATACATCAGCGATTCGAATTTTTTCACATGCATGACTTTTACGCCATGAGAGCTATTCTCCAAAGTATTAGTTTCAGAACTAAAACATTTGGTGTGTGGATGCATTCTTACATGGTCGACCCTCATGAAAAATATTAGCGCAATTGCATCAAAAATCATGACTTGAGGCAGAACTATAAATACATCAGCGATTCGAATTTGTTCACATACATGAATTTTACGCCATGAGAGCTATTCTCCAAAGTATTAGGTTCAGAACTAAAACATTTGGCGTTTCGGATGCATTCTTACATGGTCGACCCTCATAAAAAATATTGGCGCAATTGCATAAAAAATCATGACTTGAGGCCGAACTATAAATACATCAGCGATTCGAACTTTTTCACATATATGACTTTTACGCCATGAGAGCTTTTCTCCAAAATATTAGTTTCAGAACTAAAACATTCGGTGTGTGGATGCATTCTTACATGGTCGACCCTCATGAAAAAATATTGGCGCAATTGCATCAAAAATAATGACTTGAGGCCGAACTATAAATACATCAGCGATTCGAATTTTTTCACATACATGACTTTTACGCCATGAGAGCTATTCTCCAAAGTATTAGTTTCAGAACTAAAACATTTGGTGTGTGGATGCATTCTTACATGGTCGACCCTGATGAAAAAATATTGGCGCAATTGCATCAAAAATCATGACTTGAGGCCGAACTATAAATACATCAGCGATTCGAATTTGTTCACATACATGACTTTTACGCCATGAGAGCTATTCTCCAAAGTATTAGTTTCAGAACTAAAACATTTGGTGTGTGGATGCATTCTTACATGGTCCACCCCCATAAAAAATATTGGCGCAATTGCATAAAAAAATCATGACCTGAGGCCGAACTATAAATACATCAGCGATTCGAACTTTTTCACATACATGACTTTTACGCCATGAGAGCTATTCTCCAAAGTATTAGTTTCAGAACTAAAACATTTGGTGTGTGGATGCATTCTTACATGGTTGACCCTCATGAAAAAATATTGGCGCAATTGCATCAAAAATCATGACTTGAGGCCGAACTATAAATACATCAGCGATTCGAATTTGTTCACATACATGACTTTTACGCCATGAGAGCTATTCTCCGAAATATTAGTTTCAGAACTAAAACATTTGGTGTGTGGATGCATTCTTACATGGTCGACCCTCATGAAAAATATTGGCGCAATTGCATAAAAAATCATGACTTGAGGCAGAACTATAAATACATCAGCGATTCGAATTTGTTCACATACATGACTTTTACGCCATGAGAGCTATTCTCCAAAGTATTAGTTTCAGAACTAAAACATTTGGTGTGTGGATGCATTCTTACATGGTCCACCCCCATAAAAAATATTGGCGCAATTGCATAAAAAAATCATGACTTGAGGCCGAACTATAAATACATCAGCGATTCGAACTTTTTCACATACATGACTTTTACGCCATGAGAGCTATTCTCCAAAGTATTAGTTTCAGAACTAAAACATTTGGTGTGTGGATGCATTCTTACATGGTCGACCCTCATGAAAAAATATTGGCGCAATTGCATCAAAAATCATGACTTGAGGCCGAACTATAAATACATCAGCGATTCGAATTTGTTCACATACATGACTTTTACGCCATGAGAGCTATTCTCCAAAGTATTAGTTTCAGAACTAAAACATTTGGTGTGTGGATGCATTCTTACATGGTCGACCCTCATGAAAAATATTGGCGCAATTGCATCAAAAATCATGACTTGAGGCCGAACTATAAATACATCAGCGATTCGAATTTGTTCACATGCATGACTTTTACGCCATGAGAGCTATTCTCCAAAGTATTAGTTTCAGAACTAAAACATTTGGTGTGTGGATGCATTCTTACATGGTCGACCCTCATGAAAAATATTAGCGCAATTGCATCAAAAATCATGACTTGAGGCAGAACTATAAATACATCAGCGATTCGAATTTGTTCACATACATGACTTTTACGCCATGAGAGCTATTCTCCAAAGTATTAGGTTCAGAACTAAAACATTTGGCGTTTCGGATGCATTCTTACATGTTCGACCCTCATAAAAAATATTGGCGCAATTGCATCAAAAATCATGACTTGAGGCCGAACTATAAATACATCAGCGATTCGAACTTTTTCACATACATGACTTTTACGCCATGAGAGCTATTCTCCAAAGTATTAGTTTCAGAACTAAAACATTTGGTGTGTGGATGCATTCTTACATGGTCGACCCTCATGAAAAATATTGGCGCAATTGCATCAAAAATCATGACTTGAGGCCGAACTATAAATACATCAGCGATTCGAATTTTTTCACATGCATGACTTTTACGCCATGAGAGCTATTCTCCAAAGTATTAGTTTCAGAACTAAAACATTTGGTGTGTGGATGCATTCTTACATGGTCGACCCTCATGGAAAATATTGGCGCAATTGCATCAAAAATCATGACTTGAACTATAAATACATCAGCGATTCGATTTTTTTCACATACATGACTTTTACGCCATGAGAGCTATTCTCCAAAGTATTAGTTTCAGAACTAAAACCTTTAGTGTGTGGATGCATTCTTACATGGTCGACCCTCATGAAAAATATTGGCGCAATTGCATCAAAAATCATGACTTGAGGCCGAACTATAAATACATCAGCGATTCGAGTTTGTTCACATGCATGACCTTTACGCCATGAGAGCTATTCTCCAAAATATTAGTTTCAGAACTAAAACATTTGGGGTGTGGATGCATTTTTACATGGTCGACCCTCGTGAAAAATATTGGCGCAATTGCATAAAAAATCATGACTTGAGGCCGAACTATAAATACATCAGCGATTCGATATTTTTCACATGTATGACTTTTACGCCATGAGAGCTATTTTCAAAAGTATTAGTTTCAGAACTAAAACATTTGGTGTGTGGATGCATTCTTACATGGTCGACCCTGATGAAAAAATATTGGCGCAATTGCATCAAAAATCATGACTTGAGGCCGAACTATAAATACATCAGCGATTCGAATTTGTTCACATATATGACTTTTACGCCATGAGAGCTATTCTCCAAAGTATTAGTTTCAGAACTAAAACATTTGGTGTGTGGATGCATTCTTACATAGTCCACCCCCATAAAAAATATTGGCGCAATTGCATAAAAAAATCATGACTTGAGGCCGAACTATAAATACATCAGCGATTCGAACTTTTTCACATACATGACTTTTACGCCATGAGAGCTATTCTCCAAAGTATTAGTTTCAGAACTAAAACATTTGGTGTGTGGATGCATTCTTACATGGTCGACCCTCATGAAAAAATATTGGCGCAATTGCATCAAAAATCATGACTTGAGGCCGAACTATAAATACATCAGCGATTCCAATTTGTTCACATACATGACTTTTACGCCATGAGAGCTATTCTCAAAAGTATTAGTTTCAGAACTAAAACATTTGGTGTGTGGATGCATTCTTACATGGTCGACCCTCATGAAAAATATTGGCGCAATTGCATCAAAAATCATGACTTGAGGCCGAACTATAAATACATCAGCGATTCGAATTTTTTCACATGCATGACTTTTACGCCATGAGAGCTATTCTCCAAAGTATTAGTTTCAGAACTAAAACATTTGGTGTGTGGATGCATTCTTACATGGTCGACCCTCATGAAAAATATTAGCGCAATTGCATCAAAAATCATGACTTGAGGCAGAACTATAAATACATCAGCGATTCGAATTTGTTCACATACATGAATTTTACGCCATGAGAGCTATTCTCCAAAGTATTAGGTTCAGAACTAAAACATTTGGCGTTTCGGATGCATTCTTACATGGTCGACCCTCATAAAAAATATTGGCGCAATTGCATAAAAAATCATGACTTGAGGCCGAACTATAAATACATCAGCGATTCGAACTTTTTCACATATATGACTTTTACGCCATGAGAGCTTTTCTCCAAAATATTAGTTTCAGAACTAAAACATTCGGTGTGTGGATGCATTCTTACATGGTCGACCCTCATGAAAAAATATTGGCGCAATTGCATCAAAAATAATGACTTGAGGCCGAACTATAAATACATCAGCGATTCGAATTTTTTCACATACATGACTTTTACGCCATGAGAGCTATTCTCCAAAGTATTAGTTTCAGAACTAAAACATTTGGTGTGTGGATGCATTCTTACATGGTCGACCCTGATGAAAAAATATTGGCGCAATTGCATCAAAAATCATGACTTGAGGCCGAACTATAAATACATCAGCGATTCGAATTTGTTCACATACATGACTTTTACGCCATGAGAGCTATTCTCCAAAGTATTAGTTTCAGAACTAAAACATTTGGTGTGTGGATGCATTCTTACATGGTCCACCCCCATAAAAAATATTGGCGCAATTGCATAAAAAAATCATGACCTGAGGCCGAACTATAAATACATCAGCGATTCGAACTTTTTCACATACATGACTTTTACGCCATGAGAGCTATTCTCCAAAGTATTAGTTTCAGAACTAAAACATTTGGTGTGTGGATGCATTCTTACATGGTTGACCCTCATGAAAAAATATTGGCGCAATTGCATCAAAAATCATGACTTGAGGCCGAACTATAAATACATCAGCGATTCGAATTTGTTCACATACATGACTTTTACGCCATGAGAGCTATTCTCCGAAATATTAGTTTCAGAACTAAAACATTTGGTGTGTGGATGCATTCTTACATGGTCGACCCTCATGAAAAATATTGGCGCAATTGCATAAAAAATCATGACTTGAGGCAGAACTATAAATACATCAGCGATTCGAATTTGTTCACATACATGACTTTTACGCCATGAGAGCTATTCTCCAAAGTATTAGTTTCAGAACTAAAACATTTGGTGTGTGGATGCATTCTTACATGGTCCACCCCCATAAAAAATATTGGCGCAATTGCATAAAAAAATCATGACTTGAGGCCGAACTATAAATACATCAGCGATTCGAACTTTTTCACATACATGACTTTTACGCCATGAGAGCTATTCTCCAAAGTATTAGTTTCAGAACTAAAACATTTGGTGTGTGGATGCATTCTTACATGGTCGACCCTCATGAAAAAATATTGGCGCAATTGCATCAAAAATCATGACTTGAGGCCGAACTATAAATACATCAGCGATTCGAATTTGTTCACATACATGACTTTTACGCCATGAGAGCTATTCTCCAAAGTATTAGTTTCAGAACTAAAACATTTGGTGTGTGGATGCATTCTTACATGGTCGACCCTCATGAAAAATATTGGCGCAATTGCATCAAAAATCATGACTTGAGGCCGAACTATAAATACATCAGCGATTCGAATTTGTTCACATGCATGACTTTTACGCCATGAGAGCTATTCTCCAAAGTATTAGTTTCAGAACTAAAACATTTGGTGTGTGGATGCATTCTTACATGGTCGACCCTCATGAAAAATATTAGCGCAATTGCATCAAAAATCATGACTTGAGGCAGAACTATAAATACATCAGCGATTCGAATTTGTTCACATACATGACTTTTACGCCATGAGAGCTATTCTCCAAAGTATTAGGTTCAGAACTAAAACATTTGGCGTTTCGGATGCATTCTTACATGTTCGACCCTCATAAAAAATATTGGCGCAATTGCATCAAAAATCATGACTTGAGGCCGAACTATAAATACATCAGCGATTCGAACTTTTTCACATACATGACTTTTACGCCATGAGAGCTATTCTCCAAAGTATTAGTTTCAGAACTAAAACATTTGGTGTGTGGATGCATTCTTACATGGTCGACCCTCATGAAAAATATTGGCGCAATTGCATCAAAAATCATGACTTGAGGCCGAACTATAAATACATCAGCGATTCGAATTTTTTCACATGCATGACTTTTACGCCATGAGAGCTATTCTCCAAAGTATTAGTTTCAGAACTAAAACATTTGGTGTGTGGATGCATTCTTACATGGTCCACCACCATAAAAAATATTGGCGCAATTGCATAAAAAAATCATGACTTGAGGCCGAACTATAAATACATCAGCGATTCGAATTTTTTCACATACATGACTTTTACGCCATGAGAGCTATTCTCCAAAGTATTAGTTTCAGAACTAAAACATTTGGTGTGTGGATGCATTCTTACATGGTCGACCCTCATGAAAAAATATTGGCGCAATTGCATCAAAAATCATGACTTGAGGCCGAACTATAAATACATCAGCGATTCGAATTTGTTCACATACATGACTTTTACGCCATGAGAGCTATTCTCCAAAGTATTAGTTTCAGAACTAAAACATTTGGTGTGTGGATGCATTCTTACATGGTCGACCCTCATGAAAAATATTGGCGCAATTGCATCAAAAATCATGACTTGAGGCCGAACTATAAATACATCAGCGATTCGAATTTTTTCACATGCATGACTTTTACGCCATGAGAGCTATTCTCCAAAGTATTAGTTTCAGAACTAAAACCTTTGGTGTGTGGATGCATTCTTACATGGTCGACCCTCATGAAAAATATTAGCGCAATTGCATCAAAAATCATGACTTGAGGCAGAACTATAAATACATCAGCAATTCGAATTTGTTCACATACATGACTTTTACGCCATGAGAGCTATTCTCCAAAGTATTAGGTTCAGAACTAAAACATTTGGCGTTTCGGATGCATTCTTACATGTTCGACCCTCATAAAAAATATTGGCGCAATTGCATCAAAAATCATGACTTGAGGCCGAACTATAAATACATCAGCGATTCGAACTTTTTCACATACATGACTTTTACGCCATGAGAGCTATTCTCCAAAGTATTAGTTTCAGAACTAAAACATTTGGTGTGTGGATGCATTCTTACATGGTCGACCCTCATGAAAAATATTGGCGCAATTGCATCAAAAATCATGACTTGAGGCCGAACTATAAATACATCAGCGATTCGAATTTTTTCACATGCATGACTTTTACGCCATGAGAGCTATTCTCCAAAGTATTAGTTTCAGAACTAAAACATTTGGTGTGTGGATGCATTCTTACATGGTCCACCACCATAAAAAATATTGGCGCAATTGCATAAAAAAATCATGACTTGAGGCCGAACTATAAATACATCAGCGATTCGAATTTTTTCACATACATGACTTTTACGCCATGAGAGCTATTCTCCAAAGTATTAGTTTCAGAACTAAAACATTTGGTGTGTGGATGCATTCTTACATGGTCGACCCTCATGAAAAAATATTGGCGCAATTGCATCAAAAATCATGACTTGAGGCCGAACTATAAATACATCAGCGATTCGAATTTGTTCACATACATGACTTTTACGCCATGAGAGCTATTCTCCAAAGTATTAGTTTCAGAACTAAAACATTTGGTGTGTGGATGCATTCTTACATGGTCGACCCTCATGAAAAATATTGGCGCAATTGCATCAAAAATCATGACTTGAGGCCGAACTATAAATACATCAGCGATTCGAATTTTTTCACATGCATGACTTTTACGCCATGAGAGCTATTCTCCAAAGTATTAGTTTCAGAACTAAAACATTTGGTGTGTGGATGCATTCTTACATGGTCGACCCTCATGAAAAATATTGGCGCAATTGCATCAAAAATCATGACTTGAGGCCGAACTATAAATACATCAGCGATTCGAATTTGTTCACATACATGACTTTTACGCCATGAGAGCTATTCTCCAAAGTATTAGGTTCAGAACTAAAACATTTGGCGTTTCGGATGCATTCTTACATGTTCGACCCTCATAAAAAATATTGGCGCAATTGCATCAAAAATCATGACTTGAGGCCGAACTATAAATACATCAGCGATTCGAACTTTTTCACATATATGACTTTTACGCCATGAGAGCTTTTCTCCAAAATATTAGTTTCAGAACTAAAACATTCGGTGTGTGGATGCATTCTTACATGGTCGACCCTCATGAAAAAATATTGGCGCAATTGCATCAAAAATCATGACTTGAGGCCGAACTATAAATACATCAGCGATTCGAATTTTTTCACATACATGACTTTTACGCCATGAGAGCTATTCTCCAAAGTATTAGTTTCAGAACTAAAACATTTGGTGTGTGGATGCATTCTTACATGGTCCACCACCATAAAAAATATTGGCGCAATTGCATAAAAAAATCATGACTTGAGGCCGAACTATAAATACATCAGCGATTCGAACTTTTTCACATACATGACTTTTACGCCATGAGAGCTATTCTCCAAAGTATTAGTTTCAGAACTAAAACATTTGGTGTGTGGATGCATTCTTACATGGTCGACCCTCATGAAAAAATATTGGCGCAATTGCATCAAAAATCATGACTTGAGGCCGAACTATAAATACATCAGCGATTCGAATTTGTTCACATATATGACTTTTACGCCATGAGAGCTATTCTCCAAAGTATTAGTTTCAGAACTAAAACATTTGGTGTGTGGATGCATTCTTACATGGTCGACCCTCATGAAAAATATTGGCGCAATTGCATCAAAAATCATGACTTGAGGCCGAACTATAAATACATCAGCGATTCGAACTTTTTCACATACATGACTTTTACGCCATGAGAGCTATTCTCCAAAGTATTAGTTTCAGAACTAAAACATTTGGTGTGTGGATGCATTCTTACATGGTCGACCCTCATGAAAAAATATTGGCGCAATTGCATCAAAAATCATGACTTGAGGCCGAACTATAAATACATCAGCGATTCGAATTTGTTCACATACATGACTTTTACGCCATGAGAGCTATTCTCCAAAGTATTAGTTTCAGAACTAAAACATTTGGTGTGTGGATGCATTCTTACATGGTCGACCCTCATGAAAAATATTGGCGCAATTGCATCAAAAATCATGACTTGAGGCCGAACTATAAATACATCAGCGATTCGAATTTTTTCACATGCATGACTTTTACGCCATGAGAGCTATTCTCCAAAGTATTAGTTTCAGAACTAAAACATTTGGTGTGTGGATGCATTCTTACATGGTCGACCCTCATGAAAAATATTAGCGCAATTGCATCAAAAATCATGACTTGAGGCAGAACTATAAATACATCAGCGATTCGAATTTGTTCACATACATGACTTTTACGCCATGAGAGCTATTCTCCAAAGTATTAGGTTCAGAACTAAAACATTTGGCGTTTCGGATGCATTCTTACATGTTCGACCCTCATAAAAAATATTGGCGCAATTGCATCAAAAATCATGACTTGAGGCCGAACTATAAATACATCAGCGATTCGAACTTTTTCACATACATGACTTTTACGCCATGAGAGCTATTCTCCAAAGTATTAGTTTCAGAACTAAAACCTTTGGTGTGTGGATGCATTCTTACATGGTCGACCCTCATGAAAAATATTGGCGCAATTGCATCAAAAATCATGACTTGAGGCCGAACTATAAATACATCAGCGATTCGAGCTTTTTCACATATATGACTTTTACGCCATGAGAGTTATTCTCAAAAGTATTAGTCTCAGAATAAAAATATTTGGTGTGTGGATGCATTCTTCCCTGGTCGATATTCATGAAAAAACTTGGCACAATTGCATAAAAAATCATGACTTGAGGCCGAACTATAAATACATCAGCGATTCGAACTTTTTCACATGGATGATTTTTACACCATGAGAGCTATTCTCCAAAGTATTAGTTTCAGAACTAAAACATTTGGTGTGTGGATGCATTCTTACATGGTCGACCCTCATGAAAAATATTGGCGCAAATGCATCAAAAATCATGACTTGAGGCCGAACTATAAATACATCAGCGATTCGAGTTTGTTCACATGCATGACCTTTACGCCATGAGAGCTATTCTCCAAAATATTAGTTTCAGAACTAAAACATTTGGGGTGTGGATGCATTCTTACATGGTCGACCCTCATGAAAAATATTGGCGCAATTGCATCAAAAATCATGACTTGAGGCCGAACTATAAATACATCAGCGATTCGAATTTGTTCACATACATGACTTTTACGCCATGAGAGCTATTCTCCAAAGTATTAGTTTCAGAACTAAAACATTTGGTGTTTCGGATGCATTCTTACATGGTCGACCCTCATGAAAAATATTGGCGCAATTGCATCAAAAATCATGACTTGAGGCCGAACTATAAATACATCAGCGATTCGATTTTTTTCACATGCATGACTTTTACGCCATATGAGCTATTCTCCAAAGTATTAGTCTCAGAATAAAAATATTTGGTGTGTGGGTGTATTCTTTCTTGGTCGACCCTCATGAAAAATATTGGCGCAATTGCATCAAAAATCATGACTTGAGGCGCACTATAAATACATCAGCGATTCGAACTTGTTCACATGCATGACTTTTACGCCATGAGAGCTATTCTCAAAAGTATTAGTCTCAGAATAAAAATATTTGGTGTGTGGATGCATTCTTCCCTGGTCGATATTTTTGAAAAAACTTGGCACAATTGCATAAAAAATCATGACTTGAGGCGCACTATAAATACATCAGTGATTCGAACTTTTTCACATGCATGACTTTTACGCCATGAGAGCTATTCTCAAAAGTATTAGTCTCAGAATAAAAATATTTGGTGTGTGGATGCATTCTTACATGGTCGACCCTCATGAAAAATATTGGCGCAATTGCATCAAAAATCATGACTTGAGGCCGAACTATAAATACATCAGCGATTCGAGCTTTTTCACATATATGACTTTTACGCCATGAGAGCTATTCTCAAAAGTATTAGTCTCAGAATAAAAATATTTGGTGTGTGGATGCATTCTTCCCTGGTCGATATTCATGAAAAAACTTGGCACAATTGCATAAAAAATCATGACTTGAGGCGCACTATAAATACATCAGTGATTCGAACTTTTTCACATGCATGACTTTTACGCCATGAGAGCTATTCTCAAAAGTATTAGTCTCAGAATAAAAATATTTGGTGTGTGGATGCATTCTTACATGGTCGACCCTCATGAAAAATATTGGCGCAATTGCATAAAAAATCATGACTTGAGGCCGAACTATAAATACATCAGCGATTCGAACTTTTTCACATGCATGACTTTTACGCCATGAGAGCTATTCTCCAAAGTATTAGTTTCAGAACTAAAACATTTGGTGTGTGGATGCATTCTTACATGGTCGACCCTCATGGAAAATATTGGCGCAATTGCATCAAAAATCATGACTTGAACTATAAATACATCAGCGATTCGATTTTTTTCACATACATGACTTTTACGCCATGAGAGCTATTCTCCAAAGTATTAGTTTCAGAACTAAAACCTTTAGTGTGTGGATGCATTCTTACATGGTCGACCCTCATGAAAAATATTGGCGCAATTGCATCAAAAATCATGACTTGAGGCCGAACTATAAATACATCAGCGATTCGAGTTTGTTCACATGCATGACCTTTACGCCATGAGAGCTATTCTCCAAAATATTAGTTTCAGAACTAAAACATTTGGGGTGTGGATGCATTTTTACATGGTCGACCCTCGTGAAAAATATTGGCGCAATTGCATAAAAAATCATGACTTGAGGCCGAACTATAAATACATCAGCGATTCGATATTTTTCACATGTATGACTTTTACGCCATGAGAGCTATTTTCAAAAGTATTAGTTTCAGAACTAAAACATTTGGTGTGTGGATGCATTCTTACATGGTCGACCCTGATGAAAAAATATTGGCGCAATTGCATCAAAAATCATGACTTGAGGCCGAACTATAAATACATCAGCGATTCGAATTTGTTCACATATATGACTTTTACGCCATGAGAGCTATTCTCCAAAGTATTAGTTTCAGAACTAAAACATTTGGTGTGTGGATGCATTCTTACATGGTCCACCCCCATAAAAAATATTGGCGCAATTGCATAAAAAAATCATGACTTGAGGCCGAACTATAAATACATCAGCGATTCGAACTTTTTCACATACATGACTTTTACGCCATGAGAGCTATTCTCCAAAGTATTAGTTTCAGAACTAAAACATTTGGTGTGTGGATGCATTCTTACATGGTCGACCCTCATGAAAAAATATTGGCGCAATTGCATCAAAAATCATGACTTGAGGCCGAACTATAAATACATCAGCGATTCCAATTTGTTCACATACATGACTTTTACGCCATGAGAGCTATTCTCCAAAGTATTAGTTTCAGAACTAAAACATTTGGTGTGTGGATGCATTCTTACATGGTCGACCCTCATGAAAAATATTGGCGCAATTGCATCAAAAATCATGACTTGAGGCCGAACTATAAATACATCAGCGATTCGAATTTTTTCACATGCATGACTTTTACGCCATGAGAGCTATTCTCCAAAGTATTAGTTTCAGAACTAAAACATTTGGTGTGTGGATGCATTCTTACATGGTCGACCCTCATGAAAAATATTAGCGCAATTGCATCAAAAATCATGACTTGAGGCAGAACTATAAATACATCAGCGATTCGAATTTGTTCACATACATGAATTTTACGCCATGAGAGCTATTCTCCAAAGTATTAGGTTCAGAACTAAAACATTTGGCGTTTCGGATGCATTCTTACATGGTCGACCCTCATAAAAAATATTGGCGCAATTGCATAAAAAATCATGACTTGAGGCCGAACTATAAATACATCAGCGAGTCGAACTTTTTCACATATATGACTTTTACGCCATGAGAGCTTTTCTCCAAAATATTAGTTTCAGAACTAAAACATTCGGTGTGTGGATGCATTCTTACATGGTCGACCCTCATGAAAAAATATTGGCGCAATTGCATCAAAAATAATGACTTGAGGCCGAACTATAAATACATCAGCGATTCGAATTTTTTCACATACATGACTTTTACGCCATGAGAGCTATTCTCCAAAGTATTAGTTTCAGAACTAAAACATTTGGTGTGTGGATGCATTCTTACATGGTCGACCCTGATGAAAAAATATTGGCGCAATTGCATCAAAAATCATGACTTGAGGCCGAACTATAAATACATCAGCGATTCGAATTTGTTCACATACATGACTTTTACGCCATGAGAGCTATTCTCCAAAGTATTAGTTTCAGAACTAAAACATTTGGTGTGTGGATGCATTCTTACATGGTCCACCCCCATAAAAAATATTGGCGCAATTGCATAAAAAAATCATGACCTGAGGCCGAACTATAAATACATCAGCGATTCGAACTTTTTCACATACATGACTTTTACGCCATGAGAGCTATTCTCCAAAGTATTAGTTTCAGAACTAAAACATTTGGTGTGTGGATGCATTCTTACATGGTTGACCCTCATGAAAAAATATTGGCGCAATTGCATCAAAAATCATGACTTGAGGCCGAACTATAAATACATCAGCGATTCGAATTTGTTCACATACATGACTTTTACGCCATGAGAGCTATTCTCCGAAATATTAGTTTCAGAACTAAAACATTTGGTGTGTGGATGCATTCTTACATGGTCGACCCTCATGAAAAATATTGGCGCAATTGCATAAAAAATCATGACTTGAGGCAGAACTATAAATACATCAGCGATTCGAATTTGTTCACATACATGACTTTTACGCCATGAGAGCTATTCTCCAAAGTATTAGTTTCAGAACTAAAACATTTGGTGTGTGGATGCATTCTTACATGGTCCACCCCCATAAAAAATATTGGCGCAATTGCATAAAAAAATCATGACTTGAGGCCGAACTATAAATACATCAGCGATTCGAACTTTTTCACATACATGACTTTTACGCCATGAGAGCTATTCTCCAAAGTATTAGTTTCAGAACTAAAACATTTGGTGTGTGGATGCATTCTTACATGGTCGACCCTCATGAAAAAATATTGGCGCAATTGCATCAAAAATCATGACTTGAGGCCGAACTATAAATACATCAGCGATTCGAATTTGTTCACATACATGACTTTTACGCCATGAGAGCTATTCTCCAAAGTATTAGTTTCAGAACTAAAACATTTGGTGTGTGGATGCATTCTTACATGGTCGACCCTCATGAAAAATATTGGCGCAATTGCATCAAAAATCATGACTTGAGGCCGAACTATAAATACATCAGCGATTCGAATTTGTTCACATGCATGACTTTTACGCCATGAGAGCTATTCTCCAAAGTATTAGTTTCAGAACTAAAACATTTGGTGTGTGGATGCATTCTTACATGGTCGACCCTCATGAAAAATATTAGCGCAATTGCATCAAAAATCATGACTTGAGGCAGAACTATAAATACATCAGCGATTCGAATTTGTTCACATACATGACTTTTACGCCATGAGAGCTATTCTCCAAAGTATTAGGTTCAGAACTAAAACATTTGGCGTTTCGGATGCATTCTTACATGTTCGACCCTCATAAAAAATATTGGCGCAATTGCATCAAAAATCATGACTTGAGGCCGAACTATAAATACATCAGCGATTCGAACTTTTTCACATACATGACTTTTACGCCATGAGAGCTATTCTCCAAAGTATTAGTTTCAGAACTAAAACATTTGGTGTGTGGATGCATTCTTACATGGTCGACCCTCATGAAAAATATTGGCGCAATTGCATCAAAAATCATGACTTGAGGCCGAACTATAAATACATCAGCGATTCGAATTTTTTCACATGCATGACTTTTACGCCATGAGAGCTATTCTCCAAAGTATTAGTTTCAGAACTAAAACATTTGGTGTGTGGATGCATTCTTACATGGTCCACCACCATAAAAAATATTGGCGCAATTGCATAAAAAAATCATGACTTGAGGCCGAACTATAAATACATCAGCGATTCGAATTTTTTCACATACATGACTTTTACGCCATGAGAGCTATTCTCCAAAGTATTAGTTTCAGAACTAAAACATTTGGTGTGTGGATGCATTCTTACATGGTCGACCCTCATGAAAAAATATTGGCGCAATTGCATCAAAAATCATGACTTGAGGCCGAACTATAAATACATCAGCGATTCGAATTTGTTCACATACATGACTTTTACGCCATGAGAGCTATTCTCCAAAGTATTAGTTTCAGAACTAAAACATTTGGTGTGTGGATGCATTCTTACATGGTCGACCCTCATGAAAAATATTGGCGCAATTGCATCAAAAATCATGACTTGAGGCCGAACTATAAATACATCAGCGATTCGAATTTTTTCACATGCATGACTTTTACGCCATGAGAGCTATTCTCCAAAGTATTAGTTTCAGAACTAAAACCTTTGGTGTGTGGATGCATTCTTACATGGTCGACCCTCATGAAAAATATTAGCGCAATTGCATCAAAAATCATGACTTGAGGCAGAACTATAAATACATCAGCAATTCGAATTTGTTCACATACATGACTTTTACGCCATGAGAGCTATTCTCCAAAGTATTAGGTTCAGAACTAAAACATTTGGCGTTTCGGATGCATTCTTACATGTTCGACCCTCATAAAAAATATTGGCGCAATTGCATCAAAAATCATGACTTGAGGCCGAACTATAAATACATCAGCGATTCGAACTTTTTCACATACATGACTTTTACGCCATGAGAGCTATTCTCCAAAGTATTAGTTTCAGAACTAAAACATTTGGTGTGTGGATGCATTCTTACATGGTCGACCCTCATGAAAAATATTGGCGCAATTGCATCAAAAATCATGACTTGAGGCCGAACTATAAATACATCAGCGATTCGAATTTTTTCACATGCATGACTTTTACGCCATGAGAGCTATTCTCCAAAGTATTAGTTTCAGAACTAAAACATTTGGTGTGTGGATGCATTCTTACATGGTCCACCACCATAAAAAATATTGGCGCAATTGCATAAAAAAATCATGACTTGAGGCCGAACTATAAATACATCAGCGATTCGAACTTTTTCACATACATGACTTTTACGCCATGAGAGCTATTCTCCAAAGTATTAGTTTCAGAACTAAAACATTTGGTGTGTGGATGCATTCTTACATGGTCGACCCTCATGAAAAAATATTGGCGCAATTGCATCAAAAATCATGACTTGAGGCCGAACTATAAATACATCAGCGATTCGAATTTGTTCACATACATGACTTTTACGCCATGAGAGCTATTCTCCAAAGTATTAGTTTCAGAACTAAAACATTTGGTGTGTGGATGCATTCTTACATGGTCGACCCTCATGAAAAATATTGGCGCAATTGCATCAAAAATCATGACTTGAGGCCGAACTATAAATACATCAGCGATTCGAATTTTTTCACATGCATGACTTTTACGCCATGAGAGCTATTCTCCAAAGTATTAGTTTCAGAACTAAAACATTTGGTGTGTGGATGCATTCTTACATGGTCGACCCTCATGAAAAATATTGGCGCAATTGCATCAAAAATCATGACTTGAGGCCGAACTATAAATACATCAGCGATTCGAATTTGTTCACATACATGACTTTTACGCCATGAGAGCTATTCTCCAAAGTATTAGGTTCAGAACTAAAACATTTGGCGTTTCGGATGCATTCTTACATGTTCGACCCTCATAAAAAATATTGGCGCAATTGCATCAAAAATCATGACTTGAGGCCGAACTATAAATACATCAGCGATTCGAACTTTTTCACATATATGACTTTTACGCCATGAGAGCTTTTCTCCAAAATATTAGTTTCAGAACTAAAACATTCGGTGTGTGGATGCATTCTTACATGGTCGACCCTCATGAAAAAATATTGGCGCAATTGCATCAAAAATCATGACTTGAGGCCGAACTATAAATACATCAGCGATTCGAATTTTTTCACATACATGACTTTTACGCCATGAGAGCTATTCTCCAAAGTATTAGTTTCAGAACTAAAACATTTGGTGTGTGGATGCATTCTTACATGGTCCACCACCATAAAAAATATTGGCGCAATTGCATAAAAAAATCATGACTTGAGGCCGAACTATAAATACATCAGCGATTCGAACTTTTTCACATACATGACTTTTACGCCATGAGAGCTATTCTCCAAAGTATTAGTTTCAGAACTAAAACATTTGGTGTGTGGATGCATTCTTACATGGTCGACCCTCATAAAAAATATTGGCGCAATTGCATCAAAAATCATGACTTGAGGCCGAACTATAAATACATCAGCGATTCGAATTTGTTCACATATATGACTTTTACGCCATGAGAGCTATTCTCCAAAGTATTAGTTTCAGAACTAAAACATTTGGTGTGTGGATGCATTCTTACATGGTCGACCCTCATGAAAAATATTGGCGCAATTGCATCAAAAATCATGACTTGAGGCCGAACTATAAATACATCAGCGATTCGAACTTTTTCACATACATGACTTTTACGCCATGAGAGCTATTCTCCAAAGTATTAGTTTCAGAACTAAAACATTTGGTGTGTGGATGCATTCTTACATGGTCGACCCTCATGAAAAAATATTGGCGCAATTGCATCAAAAATCATGACTTGAGGCCGAACTATAAATACATCAGCGATTCGAATTTGTTCACATACATGACTTTTACGCCATGAGAGCTATTCTCCAAAGTATTAGTTTCAGAACTAAAACATTTGGTGTGTGGATGCATTCTTACATGGTCGACCCTCATGAAAAATATTGGCGCAATTGCATCAAAAATCATGACTTGAGGCCGAACTATAAATACATCAGCGATTCGAATTTGTTCACATGCATGACTTTTACGCCATGAGAGCTATTCTCCAAAGTATTAGTTTCAGAACTAAAACATTTGGTGTGTGGATGCATTCTTACATGGTCGACCCTCATGAAAAATATTAGCGCAATTGCATCAAAAATCATGACTTGAGGCAGAACTATAAATACATCAGCGATTCGAATTTGTTCACATACATGACTTTTACGCCATGAGAGCTATTCTCCAAAGTATTAGGTTCAGAACTAAAACATTTGGCGTTTCGGATGCATTCTTACATGTTCGACCCTCATAAAAAATATTGGCGCAATTGCATCAAAAATCATGACTTGAGGCCGAACTATAAATACATCAGCGATTCGAACTTTTTCACATACATGACTTTTACGCCATGAGAGCTATTCTCCAAAGTATTAGTTTCAGAACTAAAACCTTTGGTGTGTGGATGCATTCTTACATGGTCGACCCTCATGAAAAATATTGGCGCAATTGCATCAAAAATCATGACTTGAGGCCGAACTATAAATACATCAGCGATTCGAATTTTTTCACATGCATGACTTTTACGCCATGAGAGCTATTCTCCAAAGTATTAGTTTCAGAACTAAAACATTTGGTGTGTGGATGCATTCTTACATGGTCCACCCCCATAAAAAATATTGGCGCAATTGCATAAAAAAATCATGACTTGAGGCCGAACTATAAATACATCAGCGATTCGAACTTTTTCACATACATGACTTTTACGCCATGAGAGCTATTCTCCAAAGTATTAGTTTCAGAACTAAAACATTTGGTGTGTGGATGCATTCTTACATGGTCGACCCTCATGAAAAAATATTGGCGCAATTGCATCAAAAATCATGACTTGAGGCCGAACTATAAATACATCAGCGATTCGAATTTGTTCACATACATGACTTTTACGCCATGAGAGCTATTCTCCAAAGTATTAGTTTCAGAACTAAAACATTTGGTGTGTGGATGCATTCTTACATGGTCGACCCTCATGAAAAATATTGGCGCAATTGCATCAAAAATCATGACTTGAGGCCGAACTATAAATACATCAGCGATTCGAACTTTTTCACATACATGACTTTTACGCCATGAGAGCTATTCTCCAAAGTATTAGTTTCAGAACTAAAACATTTGGTGTGTGGATGCATTCTTACATGGTCGACCCTCATGAAAAAATATTGGCGCAATTGCATCAAAAATCATGACTTGAGGCCGAACCATAAATACATCAGCGATTCGAATTTGTTCACATACATGACTTTTACGCCATGAGAGCTATTCTCCAAAGTATTAGTTTCAGAACTAAAACATTTGGTGTTTCGGATGCATTCTTACATGGTCGACCCTCATGAAAAATATTGGCGCAATTGCATCAAAAATCATGACTTGAGGCCGAACTATAAATACATCAGCGATTCGAATTTTTTCACATGCATGACTTTTACGCCATGAGAGCTATTCTCCAAAGTATTAGTTTCAGAACTAAAACATTTGGTGTGTGGATGCATTCTTACATGGTCGACCCTCATGAAAAATATTAGCGCAATTGCATCAAAAATCATGACTTGAGGCAGAACTATAAATACATCAGCGATTCGAATTTTTTCACATACATGACTTTTACGCCATGAGAGCTATTCTCCAAAGTATTAGGTTCAGAACTAAAACATTTGGCGTTTCGGATGCATTCTTACATGTTCGACCCTCATAAAAAATATTGGCGCAATTGCATCAAAAATCATGACTTGAGGCCGAACTATAAATACATCAGCGATTCGAACTTTTTCACATATATGACTTTTACGCCATGAGAGCTTTTCTCCAAAATATTAGTTTCAGAACTAAAACATTTGGTGTGTGGATGCATTCTTACATGGTCGACCCTCATGAAAAAATATTGGCGCAATTGCATCAAAAATCATGACTTGAGGCCGAACTATAAATACATCAGCGATTCGAATTTTTTCACATACATGACTTTTACGCCATGAGAGCTATTCTCCAAAGTATTAGTTTCAGAACTAAAACATTTGGTGTGTGGATGCATTCTTACATGGTCCACCACCATAAAAAATATTGGCGCAATTGCATAAAAAAATCATGACTTGAGGCCGAACTATAAATACATCAGCGATTCGAACTTTTTCACATACATGACTTTTACGCCATGAGAGCTATTCTCCAAAGTATTAGTTTCAGAACTAAAACATTTGGTGTGTGGATGCATTCTTACATGGTCGACCCTCATGAAAAAATATTGGCGCAATTGCATCAAAAATCATGACTTGAGGCCGAACTATAAATACATCAGCGATTCGAATTTGTTCACATACATGACTTTTACGCCATGAGAGCTATTCTCCAAAGTATTAGTTTCAGAACTAAAACATTTGGTGTGTGGATGCATTCTTACATGGTCGACCCTCATGAAAAATATTGGCGCAATTGCATCAAAAATCATGACTTGAGGCCGAACTATAAATACATCAGCGATTCGAATTTTTTCACATGCATGACTTTTACGCCATGAGAGCTATTCTCCAAAGTATTAGTTTCAGAACTAAAACATTTGGTGTGTGGATGCATTCTTACATGGTCGACCCTCATGAAAAATATTAGCGCAATTGCATCAAAAATCATGACTTGAGGCAGAACTATAAATACATCAGCGATTCGAATTTTTTCACATACATGACTTTTACGCCATGAGAGCTATTCTCCAAAGTATTAGGTTCAGAACTAAAACATTTGGCGTTTCGGATGCATTCTTACATGTTCGACCCTCATAAAAAATATTGGCGCAATTGCATCAAAAATCATGACTTGAGGCCGAACTATAAATACATCAGCGATTCGAACTTTTTCACATATATGACTTTTACGCAATGAGAGCTTTTCTCCAAAATATTAGTTTCAGAACTAAAACATTCGGTGTGTGGATGCATTCTTACATGGTCGACCCTCATGAAAAAATATTGGCGCAATTGCATCAAAAATCATGACTTGAGGCCGAACTATAAATACATCAGCGATTCGAATTTTTTCACATACATGACTTTTACGCCATGAGAGCTATTCTCCAAAGTATTAGTTTCAGAACTAAAACATTTGGTGTGTGGATGCATTCTTACATGGTCGACCCTCATGAAAAAATATTGGCGCAATTGCATCAAAAATCATGACTTGAGGCCGAACTATAAATACATCAGCGATTCGAATTTGTTCACATACATGACTTTTACGCCATGAGAGCTATTCTCCAAAGTATTAGTTTCAGAACTAAAACATTTGGTGTGTGGATGCATTCTTACAGGGTCCACCCCCATAAAAAATATTGGCGCAATTGCATCAAAAAATCATGACTTGAGGCCGAACTATAAATACATCAGCGATTCGAACTTTTTCACATACATGACTTTTACGCCATGAGAGCTATTCTCCAAAGTATTAGTTTCAGAACTAAAACATTTGGTGTGTGGATGCATTCTTACATGGTCGACCCTCATGAAAAATATTAGCGCAATTGCATCAAAAATCATGACTTGAGGCAGAACTATAAATACATCAGCGATTCGAATTTTTTCACATACATGACTTTTACGCCATGAGAGCTATTCTCCAAAGTATTAGGTTCAGAACTAAAACATTTAGCGTTTCGGATGCATTCTTACATGTTCGACCCTCATAAAAAATATTGGCGCAATTGCATCAAAAATCATGACTTGAGGCCGAACTATAAATACATCAGCGATTCGAACTTTTTCACATACATGACTTTTACGCCATGAGAGCTATTCTCCAAAGTATTAGTTTCAGAACTAAAAAATTTGGTGTGTGGATGCATTCTTACATGGTCGACCCTCATGAAAAATATTGGCGCAATTGCATCAAAAATCATGACTTGAGGCCGAACTATAAATACATCAGCGATTCGAATTTTTTCACATGCATGACTTTTACGCCATGAGAGCTATTCTCCAAAGTATTAGTTTCAGAACTAAAACATTTGGTGTGTGGATGCATTCTTACATGGTCGACCCTCATGAAAATTATTGGCGCAATTGCATCAAAAATCATGACTTGAGGCCGAACTATAAATACATCAGCGATTCGAATTTTTTCACATGCATGACTTTTACGCCATGAGAGCTATTCTCCAAAGTATTAGTTTCAGAACTAAAACATTTGGTGTGTGGATGCATTCTTACATGGTCGACCCTCATGAAAAATATTAGCGCAATTGCATCAAAAATCATGACTTGAGGCAGAACTATAAATACATCATCGATTCGAATTTTTTCAGATACATGACTTTTACGCCATGAGAGCTATTCTCCAAAGTATTAGGTTCAGAACTAAAACATTTGGCGTTTCGGATGCATTCTTACATGTTCGACCCTCATAAAAAATATTGGCGCAATTGCATCAAAAATCATGACTTGAGGCCGAACTATAAATACATCAGCGATTCGAACTTTTTCACATATATGACTTTTACGCCATGAGAGCTTTTCTCCAAAATATTAGTTTCAGAACTAAAACATTCGGTGTGTGGATGCATTCTTACATGGTCGACCCTCATGAAAAAATATTGGCGCAATTGCATCAAAAATCATGACTTGAGGCCGAACTATAAATACATCAGCGATTCGAATTTTTTCACATACATGACTTTTACGCCATGAGAGCTATTCTCCAAAGTATTAGTTTCAGAACTAAAACATTTGGTGTGTGGATGCATTCTTACATGGTCGACCCTCATGAAAAAATATTGGCGCAATTGCATCAAAAATCATGACTTGAGGCCGAACTATAAATACATCAGCGATTCGAATTTGTTCACATACATGACTTTTACGCCATGAGAGCTATTCTCCAAAGTATTAGTTTCAGAACTAAAACATTTGGTGTGTGGATGCATTCTTACAGGGTCCACCCCCATAAAAAATATTGGCGCAATTGCATCAAAAAATCATGACTTGAGGCCGAACTATAAATACATCAGCGATTCGAACTTTTTCACATACATGACTTTTACGCCATGAGAGCTATTCTCCAAAGTATTAGTTTCAGAACTAAAACATTTGGTGTGTGGATGCATTCTTACATGGTCGACCCTCATGAAAAATATTAGCGCAATTGCATCAAAAATCATGACTTGAGGCAGAACTATAAATACATCAGCGATTCGAATTTTTTCACATACATGACTTTTACGCCATGAGAGCTATTCTCCAAAGTATTAGGTTCAGAACTAAAACATTTGGCGTTTCGGATGCATTCTTACATGTTCGACCCTCATAAAAAATATTGGCGCAATTGCATCAAAAATCATGACTTGAGGCCGAACTATAAATACATCAGCGATTCGAACTTTTTCACATATATGACTTTTACGCCATGAGAGCTTTTCTCCAAAATATTAGTTTCAGAACTAAAACATTCGGTGTGTGGATGCATTCTTACATGGTCGACCCTCATGAAAAAATATTGGCGCAATTGCATCAAAAATCATGACTTGAGGCCGAACTATAAATACATCAGCGATTCGAATTTTTTCACATACATGACTTTTACGCCATGAGAGCTATTCTCCAAAGTATTAGTTTCAGAACTAAAACATTTGGTGTGTGGATGCATTCTTACATGGTTGACCCTCATGAAAAAATATTGGCGCAATTGCATCAAAAATCATGACTTGAGGCAGAACTATAAATACATCAGCGATTCGAATTTGTTCACATACATGACTTTTACGCCATGAGAGCTATTCTCCAAAGTATTAGTTTCAGAACTAAAACATTTGGTGTGTGGATGCATTCTTACAGGGTCCACCCCCATAAAAAATATTGGCGCAATTGCATAAAAAAATCATGACTTGAGGCCGAACTATAAATACATCAGCGATTCGAACTTTTTCACATACATGACTTTTACGCCATGAGAGCTATTCTCCAAAGTATTAGTTTCAGAACTAAAACATTTGGTGTGTGGATGCATTCTTACATGGTCGACCCTCATGAAAAATATTAGCGCAATTGCATCAAAAATCATGACTTGAGGCAGAACTATAAATACATCAGCGATTCGAATTTGTTCACATACATGACTTTTACGCCATGAGAGCTATTCTCCAAAGTATTAGGTTCAGAACTAAAACATTTGGCGTTTCGGATGCATTCTTACATGTTCGACCCTCATAAAAAATATTGGCGCAATTGCATCAAAAATCATGACTTGAGGCCGAACTATAAATACATCAGCGATTCGAACTTTTTCACATATATGACTTTTACGCCATGAGAGCTTTTCTCCAAAATATTAGTTTCAGAACTAAAACATTCGGTGTGTGGATGCATTCTTACATGGTCGACCCTCATGAAAAAATATTGGCGCAATTGCATCAAAAATCATGACTTGAGGCCGAACTATAAATACATCAGCGATTCGAATTTTTTCACATACATGACTTTTACGCCATGAGAGCTATTCTCCAAAGTATTAGTTTCAGAACTAAAACATTTGGTGTGTGGATGCATTCTTACATGGTTGACCCTCATGAAAAAATATTGGCGCAATTGCATCAAAAATCATGACTTGAGGCCGAACTATAAATACATCAGCGATTCGAATTTGTTCACATACATGACTTTTACGCCATGAGAGCTATTCTCCAAAATATTAGTTTCAGAACTAAAACATTTGGTGTGTGGATGCATTCTTACATGGTCGACCCTCATGAAAAATATTGGCGCAATTGCATCAAAAATCATGACTTGAGGCAGAACTATAAATACATCAGCGATTCGAATTTTTTCACATACATGACTTTTACGCCATGAGAGCTATTCTCCAAAGTATTAGTTTCAGAACTAAAACATTTGGTGTGTGGATGCATTCTTACATGGTTGACCCTCATGAAAAAATATTGGCGCAATTGCATCAAAAATCATGACTTGAGGCCGAACTATAAATACATCAGCGATTCGAATTTTTTCATATATATGACTTTTACGCCATGAGAGCTATTCTCCAAAATATTAGTTTCAGAACTAAAACATTTGGTGTGTGGATGCATTCTTACATGGTCGACCCTCATGAAAAATATTGGCGCAATTGCATCAAAAATCATGACTTGAGGCCGAACTATAAATACATCAGCGATTCGAATTTGTTCACATGTATGACTTTTACGCCATGAGAGCTATTCTCCAAAATATTAGTTTCAGAACTAAAACATTTGGTGTGTGGATGAATTCTTACATGGTCGACCCTCATGAAAAATATTGGCGCAATTGCATCAAAAATCATGATTTGAGGCCGAACTATAAATACATCAGCGATTCGATTTTTTTCACATGTATGACTTTTACGCCATGAGAGCTATTTTCAAAAGTATTAGTTTCAGAACTAAAACATTTAGTGTGTGGATGCATTCTTACATGGTCGACCCTCATGAAAAATATTGGCGCAATTGCATCAAAAATCATGACTTGAGGCAGAACTATAAATACATCAGCGATTCGAATTTTTTCAGATACATGACTTTTACGCCATGAGAGCTATTCTCCAAAATATTAGTTTCAGAACTAAAACATTTGGTGTGTGGATGCATTCTTACATGGTCGACCCTCGTGAAAAATATTGGCGCAATTGCATCAAAAATCATGACTTGAGGCCGAACTATAAATACATCAGCGATTCCAATTTGTTCACATACATGACTTTTACGCCATGAGAGCTATTCTCCAAAGTATTAGTTTCAGAACTAAAACATTTGGTGTGTGGATGCATTCTTACATGGTCGACCCTCATGAAAAATATTGGCGCAATTGCATCAAAAATCATGACTTGAGGCCGAACTATAAATACATCAGCGATTCGAATTTTTTCACATACATGACTTTTACGCCATGAGAGCTATTCTCCAAAATATTAGTTTCAGAACAAAAACATTTGGTGTGTGGATGCATTCTTACATGGTTGACCCTCATGAAAAATATTGGCGCAATTGCATCAAAAATCATGACTTGAGGCCGAACTATAAATACATCAGCGATTCGAACTTTTTCACATACATGACTTTTACGCCATGAGAGCTATTCTCCAAAGCATTAGTTTCAGAACTAAAACATTTAGTGTGTGGATGCATTCTTACATGGTCTTCCCCCATGAAAAATATTGGCGCAATTGCATCAAAAATCATGACTTGAGGCCGAACTAAAGATACATCAGCGATTCGAATTTTTTCACATACATGACTTTTACGCCATGAGAGCTAGTCTCCAAAGTATTAGTTTCAGAACTAAAACCTTTGGGGTTTCGGATGCATTCTTACATGGTCGACCCTCATAAAAAAATATTGGCGCAATTGCATCAAAAATCATGACTTGAGGCCGAACTATAAATACATCAGCGATTCGAATTTTTTCACATACATGTCTTTTACGCCATGCGAGCTATTTTCAAAAGTATTAGTTTCAGAACTAAAACATTTGGTGTGTGGATGAATTCTTATATGGTCGACCCTCATAAAAAATATTGGCGCAATTGCATCAAAAATCATGACTTGAGGCCGAACTATAAATACATCAGCGATTCGAACTTTTTCACATGTATGACTTTTACGCCATGAGAGCTATTTTCAAAAGTATTAGTTTCAGAACTAAAACATTTGGTGTGTGGATGCATTCTTACATGGTCGACCCTCATGAAAAATATTGGCGCAATTGCATCAAAAATCATGATTTGAGGCCGAACTATAAATACATCAGCGATTCGATTTTTTTCACATGTATGACTTTTACGCCATGAGAGCTATTTTCAAAAGTATTAGTTTCAGAACTAAAACATTTAGTGTGTGGATGCATTCTTACATGGTCGACCCTCATGAAAAATATTGGCGCAATTGCATCAAAAATCATGACTTGAGGCCGAACTATAAATACATCAGCGATTCGAATTTTTTCAGATACATGACTTTTACGCCATGAGAGCTATTCTCCAAAATATTAGTTTCAGAACTAAAACATTTGGTGTGTGGATGCATTCTTACATGGTCGACCCTCGTGAAAAATATTGGCGCAATTGCATCAAAAATCATGACTTGAGGCCGAACTATAAATACATCAGCGATTCCAATTTGTTCACATACATGACTTTTACGCCATGAGAGCTATTCTCCAAAGTATTAGTTTCAGAACTAAAACATTTGGTGTGTGGATGCATTCTTACATGGTCGACCCTCATGAAAAAATATTGGCGCAATTGCATCAAAAATCATGACTTGAGGCCGAACTATAAATACATCAGCGATTCGAATTTTTTCACATACATGACTTTTACGCCATGAGAGCTATTCTCCAAAATATTAGTTTCAGAACTAAAACATTTGGTGTGTGGATGCATTCTTACATGGTTGACCCTCATGAAAAATATTGGCGCAATTGCATCAAAAATCATGACTTGAGGCCGAACTATAAATACATCAGCGATTCGAACTTTTTCACATACATGACTTTTACGCCATGAGAGCTATTCTCCAAAGCATTAGTTTCAGAACTAAAACATTTAGTGTGTGGATGCATTCTTACATGGTCTTCCCCCATGAAAAATATTGGCGCAATTGCATCAAAAATCATGACTTGAGGCCGAACTAAAGATACATCAGCGATTCGAATTTTTTCACATACATGACTTTTACGCCATGAGAGCTAGTCTCCAAAGTATTAGTTTCAGAACTAAAACCTTTGGGGTTTCGGATGCATTCTTACATGGTCGACCCTCATAAAAAAATATTGGCGCAATTGCATCAAAAATCATGACTTGAGGCCGAACTATAAATACATCAGCGATTCGAATTTTTTCACATACATGTCTTTTACGCCATGCGAGCTATTTTCAAAAGTATTAGTTTCAGAACTAAAACATTTGGTGTGTGGATGCATTCTTACATGGTCGACCCTCATGAAAAATATTGGCGCAATTGCATCAAAAATCATGACTTGAGGCCGAACTATAAATACATCAGCGATTCGATTTTTTTCACATGTATGACTTTTACTCCATGAGAGCTATTTTCAAAAGTATTAGTTTCAGAACTAAAACATTTGGTGTGTGGATGCATTCTTACATGTTCAACCCTCATGAAAATTTTTGGCGCAATTGCATCAAAAATCATGACTTGAGGCCGAACTATAAATACATCAGCGATTCGAATTTTTTCACATACATGACTTTTACGCCATGAGAGCTAGTCTCCAAAGTATTAGTTTCAGAACTAAAACCTTTGGGGTTTCGGATGCATTCTTACATGGTCGACCCTCATAAAAAAATATTGGCGCAATTGCATCAAAAATCATGACTTGAGGCCGAACTATAAATACATCAGCGATTCGAATTTTTTCACATACATGTCTTTTACGCCATGCGAGCTATTTTCAAAAGTATTAGTTTCAGAACTAAAACATTTGGTGTGTGGATGAATTCTTATATGGTCGACCCTCATAAAAAATATTGGCGCAATTGCATCAAAAATCATGACTTGAGGCCGAACTATAAATACATCAGCGATTCGAACTTTTTCACATGTATGACTTTTACGCCATGAGAGCTATTTTCAAAAGTATTAGTTTCAGAACTAAAACATTTGGTGTGTGGATGCATTCTTACATGGTCGACCCTCATGAAAAATATTGGCGCAATTGCATCAAAAATCATGATTTGAGGCCGAACTATAAATACATCAGCGATTCGATTTTTTTCACATGTATGGCTTTTACGCCATGAGAGCTATTTTCAAAAGTATTAGTTTCAGAACTAAAACATTTAGTGTGTGGATGCATTCTTACATGGTCGACCCTCATGAAAAATATTGGCGCAATTGCATCAAAAATCATGACTTGAGGCCGAACTATAAATACATCAGCGATTCGAATTTTTTCAGATACATGACTTTTACGCCATGAGAGCTATTCTCCAAAATATTAGTTTCAGAACTAAAACATTTGGTGTGTGGATGCATTCTTACATGGTCGACCCTCGTGAAAAATATTGGCGCAATTGCATCAAAAATCATGACTTGAGGCCGAACTATAAATACATCAGCGATTCCAATTTGTTCACATACATGACTTTTACGCCATGAGAGCTATTCTCCAAAGTATTAGTTTCAGAACTAAAACATTTGGTGTGTGGATGCATTCTTACATGGTCGACCCTCATGAAAAAATATTGGCGCAATTGCATCAAAAATCATGACTTGAGGCCGAACTATAAATACATCAGCGATTCGAATTTTTTCACATACATGACTTTTACGCCATGAGAGCTATTCTCCAAAATATTAGTTTCAGAACTAAAACATTTGGTGTGTGGATGCATTCTTACATGGTTGACCCTCATGAAAAATATTGGCGCAATTGCATCAAAAATCATGACTTGAGGCCGAACTATAAATACATCAGCGATTCGAACTTTTTCACATACATGACTTTTACGCCATGAGAGCTATTCTCCAAAGCATTAGTTTCAGAACTAAAACATTTAGTGTGTGGATGCATTCTTACATGGTCTTCCCCCATGAAAAATATTGGCGCAATTGCATCAAAAATCATGACTTGAGGCCGAACTAAAGATACATCAGCGATTCGAATGTTTTCACATACATGACTTTTACGCCATGAGAGCTAGTCTCCAAAGTATTAGTTTCAGAACTAAAACCTTTGGGGTTTCGGATGCATTCTTACATGGTCGACCCTCATAAAAAAATATTGGCGCAATTGCATCAAAAATCATGACTTGAGGCCGAACTATAAATACATCAGCGATTCGAATTTTTTCACATACATGTCTTTTACGCCATGCGAGCTATTTTCAAAAGTATTAGTTTTAGAACTAAAACATTTGGTGTGTAGATGCATTCTTACATGGTCGACCCTCATAAAAAATATTGGCGCAATTGCATCAAAAATCATGACTTGAGGCCGAACTATAAATACATCAGCGATTCGATTTTTTTCACATGTATGACTTTTACGCCATGCGAGCTATTTTCAAAAGTATTAGTTTCAGAACTAAAACATTTGGTGTGTGGATGCATTCTTACATGTTCAACCCTCATGAAAAATTTTGGCGCAATTGCATCAAAAATCATGACTTGAGGCCGAACTATAAATACATCAGCGATTCGAATTTTTTCACATACATGTCTTTTACGCCATGCGAGCTATTTTCAAAAGTATTAGTTTCAGAACTAAAACCTTTGGGGTATGGATGCATTCTTACATGGTCGACCCTCATAAAAAAATATTGGCGCAATTGCATCAAAAATCATGACTTGAGGCCGAACTATAAATACATCAGCGATTCGAATTTTTTCACATACATGTCTTTTACGCCATGCGAGCTATTTTCAAAAGTATTAGTTTCAGAACTAAAACATTTGGTGTGTGGATGCATTCTTACATGGTCGACCCTCATGAAAAATATTGGCGCAATTGCATCAAAAATCATGACTTGAGGCCGAACTATAAATACATCAGCGATTCGATTTTTTTCACATGTATGACTTTTACGCCATGAGAGCTATTTTCAAAAGTATTAGTTTCAGAACTAAAACATTTGGTGTGTGGATGCATTCTTACATGTTCAACCCTCATGAAAATTTTTGGCGCAATTGCATCAAAAATCATGACTTGAGGCCGAACTATAAATACATCAGCGATTCGAATTTGTTCAGATACATGTCTTTTACGCCATGCGAGCTATTTTCAAAAGTATTAGTTTCAGAACTAAAACCTTTGGGGTATGGATGCATTCTTACATGGTCGACCCTCATAAAAAAATATTGGCGCAATTGCATCAAAAATCATGACTTGAGGCCGAACTATAAATACATCAGCGATTCGAATTTTTTCACATACATGTCTTTTACGCCATGCGAGCTATTTTCAAAAGTATTAGTTTCAGAACTAAAACATTTGGTGTGTGGATGCATTCTTACATGGTCGACCCTCATAAAAAATATTGGCGCAATTGCATCAAAAATCATGACTTGAGGCCGAACTATAAATACATCAGCGATTCGAACTTTTTCACATGTATGACTTTTACGCCATGAGAGCTATTTTCAAAAGTATTAGTTTCAGAACTAAAACATTTGGTGTGTGGATGCATTCTTACATGGTCGACCCTCATGGAAAATATTGGCGCAATTGCATCAAAAATCATGACTTGAGGCCGAACTATAAATACATCAGCGATTCGAATGTATTCACATACATGACTTTTACGCTATGAGAGCTATTCTCCAAAGTATTAGTTTCAGAACTAAAACATTTGGTGTGTGGATGCATTCTTACATGGTCGACCCTCATGAAAAATATTGGCGCAATTGCATCAAAAATCATGACTTGAGGCCGAACTATAAATACATCAGCGATTCGAATTTTTTCACATACATGACTTTTACGCCAAGAGAGCTATTCTCCAAAGTATTAGCTTCAGAACTAAAACATTTGGTGTGTGGATGCATTCTTACATGGTTGACCCTCATGAAAAATATTGGCGCAATTGCATCAAAAATCATGACTTGAGGCCGAACTATAAATACATCAGCGATTCGAACTTTTTCACATACATGTCTTTTACGCCATGCGAGCTATTTTCAAAAGTATTAGTTTCAGAACTATAACATTTGGTGTGTGGATGAATTCTTATATGGTCGACCCTCATAAAAAATATTGGCGCAATTGCATCAAAAATCATGACTTGAGGCCGAACTATAAATACATCAGCGATTCGAACTTTTTCACATGCATGACTTTTACGCCATGAGAGCTATTTTCAAAAGTATTAGTTTCAGAACTAAAACATTTGGTGTGTGGATGCATTCTTACATGGTCGACCCTCATGAAGAAGATTGGCGCAATTGCATCAAAAATCATGACTTGAGGCCGAACTATAAATACATCAGCGATTCGAATTTATTCACATGTATGACTTTTACGCTATGAGAGCTATTCTCCAAAGTATTAGTTTCAGAACTAAAACATTTGGTGTGTGGATGCATTCTTACATGGTCGACCCTCATGAAAAATATTGGCGCAATTGCATCAAAAATCATGACTTGAGGCCGAACTATAAATACATCAGCGATTCGAATTTTTTCACATACATGACTTTTACGCCATGAGAGCTATTCTCCAAAGTATTAGTTTCAGAACTAAAACATTTGGTGTGTGGATGCATTCTCACATGGTCGACCTTCATGAGAAATATTGGCGCAATTGCATCAAAAATCATGACTTGAGGCCGAACTAAAAATACATCAGCGATTCGAACTTTTTCACATACATGACTTTTACGCCATGAGAGCTATTCTCCAAAGCATTAGTTTCAGAACTAAAACCTTTGGTGTGTGGATGCATTCTTACATGGTCGACCCTCATGAAAAATATTGGCGCAATTGCATCAAAAATCATGACTTGAGGCCGAACTATAAATACATCAGCGATTCGAACTTTTTCACATACATGACTTTTACGCCATGAGAGCTATTTTCAAAAGTATTAGTTTCAGAACTAAAACATTTGGTGTGTGGATGCATTCTTACATGGTCGACCCTCATGAAAAAGATTGGCGCAATTGCATCAAAAATCATGACTTGAGGCCGAACTATAAATACATCAGCGATTCGAATTTATTCACATGTATGTCTTTTACGCTATGAGAGCTATTCTCCAAAGTATTAGTTTCAGAACTAAAACATTTGGTGTGTGGATGCATTCTTACATGGTCGACCCTCATGAAAAATATTGGCGCAATTGCATCAAAAATCATGACTTGAGGCCGAACTATAAATACATCAGCGATTCGAACTTTTTCACATACATGACTTTTACGCCAAGAGAGCTATTCTCCAAAGTATTAGCTTCAGAACTAAAACATTTGGTGTGTGGATGCATTCTCACATGGTCGACCCTCATGAGAAATATTGGCGCAATTGCATCAAAGATCATGACTTGAGGCCGAACTAAAAATACATCAGCGATTCGAATTTTTTCACATACATGACTTTTACGCCATGAGAGCTATTCTCCAAAGCATTAGTTTCAGAACTAAAACCTTTGGTGTGTGGATGCATTCTTACATGGTCGACCCTCATGAAAAATATTGGCGCAATTGCATCAAAAATCATGACTTGAGGCCGAACTATAAATACATCAGCGATTCGAATTTTTTCACATACATGACTTTTACGCCATGAGAGCTAGTCTCCAAAGTATTAGTTTCAGAACTAAAACCTTTAGTGTGTGGATGCATTCTTACATGGTCGACCCTCATGAAAAATATTGGCGCAATTGCATCAAAAATCATGACTTGAGGCCGAACTATAAATACATCAGCGATTCGAATTTGTTCACATACATGACTTTTACGCCATGAGAGCTATTCTCCAAATATTAGTTTCAGAACTAAAACATTTGGTGTGTGGATGCATTCTTACATGTTCGACCCTCATAAAAAAATATTGGCGCAATTGCATAAAAAATCATGACTTGAGGCCGAACTATAAATACATCAGTGATTCGATTTTTTTCACATGCATGACTTTTACGCCATGAGAGCTATTTTCAAAAGTATTAGTTTCAGAACTAAAACATTTGGTGTGTGGATGCATTCTTACATGTTCAACCCTCATGAAAATTTTTGGCGCAATTGCATCAAAAATCATGACTTGAGGCCGAACTATAAATACATCAGCGATTCGAATTTGTTCAGATACATGTCTTTTACGCCATGCGAGCTATTTTCAAAAGTATTAGTTTCAGAACTAAAACCTTTGGGGTATGGATGCATTCTTACATGGTCGACCCTCATAAAAAAATATTGGCGCAATTGCATCAAAAATCATGACTTGAGGCCGAACTATAAATACATCAGCGATTCGAATTTTTTCACATACATGTCTTTTACGCCATGCGAGCTATTTTCAAAAGTATTAGTTTCAGAACTAAAACATTTGGTGTGTGGATGCATTCTTACATGGTCGACCCTCATAAAAAATATTGGCGCAATTGCATCAAAAATCATGACTTGAGGCCGAACTATAAATACATCAGCGATTCGAACTTTTTCACATGTATGACTTTTACGCCATGAGAGCTATTTTCAAAAGTATTAGTTTCAGAACTAAAACATTTGGTGTGTGGATGCATTCTTACATGGTCGACCCTCATGGAAAATATTGGCGCAATTGCATCAAAAATCATGACTTGAGGCCGAACTATAAATACATCAGCGATTCGAATGTATTCACATACATGACTTTTACGCTATGAGAGCTATTCTCCAAAGTATTAGTTTCAGAACTAAAACATTTGGTGTGTGGATGCATTCTTACATGGTCGACCCTCATGAAAAATATTGGCGCAATTGCATCAAAAATCATGACTTGAGGCCGAACTATAAATACATCAGCGATTCGAATTTTTTCACATACATGACTTTTACGCCAAGAGAGCTATTCTCCAAAGTATTAGCTTCAGAACTAAAACATTTGGTGTGTGGATGCATTCTTACATGGTTGACCCTCATGAAAAATATTGGCGCAATTGCATCAAAAATCATGACTTGAGGCCGAACTATAAATACATCAGCGATTCGAACTTTTTCACATACATGTCTTTTACGCCATGCGAGCTATTTTCAAAAGTATTAGTTTCAGAACTATAACATTTGGTGTGTGGATGAATTCTTATATGGTCGACCCTCATAAAAAATATTGGCGCAATTGCATCAAAAATCATGACTTGAGGCCGAACTATAAATACATCAGCGATTCGAACTTTTTCACATGCATGACTTTTACGCCATGAGAGCTATTTTCAAAAGTATTAGTTTCAGAACTAAAACATTTGGTGTGTGGATGCATTCTTACATGGTCGACCCTCATGAAGAAGATTGGCGCAATTGCATCAAAAATCATGACTTGAGGCCGAACTATAAATACATCAGCGATTCGAATTTATTCACATGTATGACTTTTACGCTATGAGAGCTATTCTCCAAAGTATTAGTTTCAGAACTAAAACATTTGGTGTGTGGATGCATTCTTACATGGTCGACCCTCATGAAAAATATTGGCGCAATTGCATCAAAAATCATGACTTGAGGCCGAACTATAAATACATCAGCGATTCGAATTTTTTCACATACATGACTTTTACGCCATGAGAGCTATTCTCCAAAGTATTAGTTTCAGAACTAAAACATTTGGTGTGTGGATGCATTCTCACATGGTCGACCTTCATGAGAAATATTGGCGCAATTGCATCAAAAATCATGACTTGAGGCCGAACTAAAAATACATCAGCGATTCGAACTTTTTCACATACATGACTTTTACGCCATGAGAGCTATTCTCCAAAGCATTAGTTTCAGAACTAAAACCTTTGGTGTGTGGATGCATTCTTACATGGTCGACCCTCATGAAAAATATTGGCGCAATTGCATCAAAAATCATGACTTGAGGCCGAACTATAAATACATCAGCGATTCGAACTTTTTCACATACATGACTTTTACGCCATGAGAGCTATTTTCAAAAGTATTAGTTTCAGAACTAAAACATTTGGTGTGTGGATGCATTCTTACATGGTCGACCCTCATGAAAAAGATTGGCGCAATTGCATCAAAAATCATGACTTGAGGCCGAACTATAAATACATCAGCGATTCGAATTTATTCACATGTATGTCTTTTACGCTATGAGAGCTATTCTCCAAAGCATTAGTTTCAGAACTAAAACATTTGGTGTGTGGATGCATTCTTACATGGTCGACCCTCATGAAAAATATTGGCGCAATTGCATCAAAAATCATGACTTGAGGCCGAACTATAAATACATCAGCGATTCGAACTTTTTCACATACATGACTTTTACGCCAAGAGAGCTATTCTCCAAAGTATTAGCTTCAGAACTAAAACATTTGGTGTGTGGATGCATTCTCACATGGTCGACCCTCATGAGAAATATTGGCGCAATTGCATCAAAGATCATGACTTGAGGCCGAACTAAAAATACATCAGCGATTCGAATTTTTTCACATACATGACTTTTACGCCATGAGAGCTATTCTCCAAAGCATTAGTTTCAGAACTAAAACCTTTGGTGTGTGGATGCATTCTTACATGGTCGACCCTCATGAAAAATATTGGCGCAATTGCATCAAAAATCATGACTTGAGGCCGAACTATAAATACATCAGCGATTCGAATTTTTTCACATACATGACTTTTACGCCATGAGAGCTAGTCTCCAAAGTATTAGTTTCAGAACTAAAACCTTTAGTGTGTGGATGCATTCTTACATGGTCGACCCTCATGAAAAATATTGGCGCAATTGCATCAAAAATCATGACTTGAGGCCGAACTATAAATACATCAGCGATTCGAATTTGTTCACATACATGACTTTTACGCCATGAGAGCTATTCTCCAAATATTAGTTTCAGAACTAAAACATTTGGTGTGTGGATGCATTCTTACATGGTCGACCCTCATAAAAAAATATTGGCGCAATTGCATAAAAAATCATGACTTGAGGCCGAACTATAAATACATCAGTGATTCGATTTTTTTCACATGCATGACTTTTACGCCATGAGAGCTATTTTCAAAAGTATTAGTTTCAGAACTAAAACATTTGGTGTGTGGATGCATTCTTACATGGTCGACCCTCATGAAAAATATTGGCGCAATTGCATCAAAAATCATGACTTGAGGCCGAACTATAAATACATCAGCGATTCGATTTTTTTCACATGCATGACTTTTACGCCATGCGAGCTATTTTCAAAAGTATTAGTTTCAGAACTAAAACATTTGGTGTGTGGATGCATTCTTACATGTTCAACCCTCATGAAATTTTTTGGCGCAATTGCATCAAAAATCATGACTTGAGGCCGAACTATAAATACATCAGCGATTCGAACTTTTTCACATACATGACTTTTACGCCATGAGAGCTATTCTCCAAAGCATTAGTTTCAGAACTAAAACATTTGGTGTGTGGATGCATTCTTACATGGTCGACCCTCATGAAAAATATTAGCGCAATTGCATCAAAAATCATGACTTGAGGCCGAACTATAAATACATCAGCGATTCGAATTTTTTCACATACATGACTTTTACGCCATGAGAGCTAGTCTCCAAAGTATTAGTTTCAGAACTAAAACCTTTGGGGTATGGATGCATTCTTACATGGTCGACCCTCATAAAAAAATATTGGCGCAATTGCATCAAAAATCATGACTTGAGGCCGAACTATAAATACATCAGCGATTCGAATTTTTTCACATACATGTCTTTTACGCCATGCGAGCTATTTTCAAAAGAATTAGTTTCAGAACTAAAACATTTGGTGTGTGGATGCATTCTTACATGTTCAACCCTCATGAAAAATATTGGCGCAATTGCATCAAAAATCATGACTTGAGGCCGAACTATAAATACATCAGCGATTCGAACTTTTTCACATACATGACTTTTACGCCAAGAGAGCTATTCTCCAAAGTATTAGCTTCAGAACTAAAACATTTGGTGTGTGGATGCATTCTCACATGGTCGACCCTCATGAGAAATATTGGCGCAATTGCATCAAAGATCATGACTTGAGGCCGAACTAAAAATACATCAGCGATTCGAATTTTTTCACATACATGACTTTTACGCCATGAGAGCTATTCTCCAAAGCATTAGTTTCAGAACTAAAACCTTTAGTGTGTGGATGCATTCTTACATGGTCGACCCTCATGAAAAATATTGGCGCAATTGCATCAAAAATCATGACTTGAGGCCGAACTATAAATACATCAGCGATTCGAATTTTTTCACATACATGACTTTTACGCCATGAGAGCTAGTCTCCAAAGTATTAGTTTCAGAACTAAAACCTTTAGTGTGTGGATGCATTCTTACATGGTCGACCCTCATGAAAAATATTGGCGCAATTTCATCAAAAATCATGACTTGAGGCCGAACTATAAATACATCAGCGATTCGAATTTGTTCACATACATGACTTTTACGCCATGAGAGCTATTCTCCAAAGTATTAGTTTCAGAACTAAAACATTTGGTGTGTGGATGCATTCTTACATGGTCGACCCTCATAAAAAAATATTGGCGCAATTGCATAAAAAATCATGACTTGAGGCCGAACTATAAATACATCAGCGATTCGATTTTTTTCACATGCATGACTTTTACGCCATGCGAGCTATTTTCAAAAGTATTAGTTTCAGAACTAAAACATTTGGTGTGTGGATGCATTCTTACATGGTCGACCCTCATGAAAAATATTGGCGCAATTGCATCAAAAATCATGACTTGAGGCCGAACTATAAATACATCAGCGATTCGATTTTTTTCACATGCATGACTTTTACGCCATGCGAGCTATTTTCAAAAGTATTAGTTTCAGAACTAAAACATTTGGTGTGTGGATGCATTCTTACATGGTCGACCCTCATGAAAAATATTGGCGCAATTGCATAAAAAATCATGACTTGAGGCCGAACTATAAATACATCAGCGATTCGAATTTTTTCACATACATGACTTTTACGCCATGAGAGCTATTCTCCAAAATATTAGTTTCAGAACTAAAACATTTGGTGTGTGGATGCATTCTTACATGGTCGACCCTCATGAAAAATATTGGCGCAATTGCATCAAAAATCATGACTTGAGGCCGAACTATAAATACATCAGCGATTCGAACTTTTTCACATACATGACTTTTACGCCATATGAGCTATTCTCCAAAGCATTAGTTTCAGAACTAAAACATTTGGTGTGTGGATGCATTCTTACATGGTCTTCCCCCATGAAAAATATTAGCGCAATTGCATCAAAAATCATGACTTGAGGCCGAACTAAAAATACATCAGCGATTCGAATTTTTTCACATACATGACTTTTACGCCATGAGAGCTAGTCTCCAAAGTATTAGTTTCAGAACTAAAACCTTTAGTGTGTGGATGCATTCTTACATGGTCGACCCTCATGAAAAATATTGGCGCAATTTCATCAAAAATCATGACTTGAGGCCGAACTATAAATACATCAGCGATTCGAATTTGTTCACATACATGACTTTTACGCCATGAGAGCTATTCTCCAAAGTATTAGTTTCAGAACTAAAACATTTGGTGTGTGGATGCATTCTTACATGGTCGACCCTCATAAAAAAATATTGGCGCAATTGCATAAAAAATCATGACTTGAGGCCGAACTATAAATACATCAGCGATTCGATTTTTTTCACATGCATGACTTTTACGCCATGCGAGCTATTTTCAAAAGTATTAGTTTCAGAACTAAAACATTTGGTGTGTGGATGCATTCTTACATGGTCGACCCTCATGAAAAATATTGGCGCAATTGCATCAAAAATCATGACTTGAGGCCGAACTATAAATACATCAGCGATTCGATTTTTTTCACATGCATGACTTTTACGCCATGCGAGCTATTTTCAAAAGTATTAGTTTCAGAACTAAAACATTTGGTGTGTGGATGCATTCTTACATGGTCGACCCTCATGAAAAATATTGGCGCAACTGCATAAAAAATCATGACTTGAGGCCGAACTATAAATACATCAGCGATTCGAATTTTTTCACATACATGACTTTTACGCCATGAGAGCTATTCTCCAAAATATTAGTTTCAGAACTAAAACATTTGGTGTGTGGATGCATTCTTACATGGTCGACCCTCATGAAAAATATTGGCGCAATTGCATCAAAAATCATGACTTGAGGCCGAACTATAAATACATCAGCGATTCGAACTTTTTCACATACATGACTTTTACGCCATATGAGCTATTCTCCAAAGCATTAGTTTCAGAACTAAAACATTTGGTGTGTGGATGCATTCTTACATGGTCTTCCCCCATGAAAAATATTAGCGCAATTGCATCAAAAATCATGACTTGAGGCCGAACTAAAAATACATCAGCGATTCGAATTTTTTCACATACATGACTTTTACGCCATGAGAGCTATTCTCCAAAGTATTAGTTTCAGAACTAAAACCTTTGGGGTTTCGGATGCATTCTTACTTGGTCGACCCTCATAAAAAAATATTGGCGCAATTGCATCAAAAATCATGACTTGAGGCCGAACTATAAATACATCAGCGATTCGAATTTTTTCACATACATGTCTTTTACGCCATGCGAGCTATTTTCAAAAGTATTAGTTTCAGAACTAAAACATTTGGTGTGTGCATGCATTCTTACATGGTCGACCCTCATAAAAAATATTGGCGCAATTGCATCAAAAATCATGACTTGAGGCAGAACTATAAATACATCAGCGATTCGAACTTTTTCACATGCATGACTTTTACGCCATGAGAGCTATTTTCAAAAGTATTAGTTTCAGAACTAAAACATTTGGTGTGTGGATGCATTCTTACATGGTCGACACTCATGAAAAATATTGGCGCAATTGCATCAAAAATCATGACTTGAGGCCGAACTATAAATACATCAGCGATTCGAATTTATTCACATACATGACTTTTACGCTATGAGAGCTATTCTCCAAAGTATTAGTTTCAGAACTAAAACATTTGGTGTGTGGATGCATTCTTACATGGTCGACCCTCATGAAAAATATTGGCGCAATTGCATCAAAAATCATGACTTGAGGCCGAACTATAAATACATCAGCGATTCGAATTTTTTCACATACATGACTTTTACGCCATGAGAGCTATTCTCCAAAGTATTAGTTTCAGAACTAAAACATTTGGTGTGTGGATGCATTCTTACATGGTCGACACTCATGAAAAATATTGGCGCAATTGCATCAAAGATCATGACTTGAGGCCGAACTATAAATACATCAGCGATTCGAATTTTTTCACATGCATGACTTTTACGCCATGAGAGCTATTCTCCAAAGTATTAGTTTCAGAACTAAAACATTTGGAGTTTCGGATGCATTCTTACATGGTCGACCCTCATGAAAAATATTGGCGCAAATGCATCAAAAATCATGACTTGAGGCCGAACTAAAAATACATCAGCGATTCGAATTTTTTCACATGCATGACTTTTACGCCATGAGAGCTATTCTCCAAAGCATTAGTTTCAGAACTAAAACATTTGGTGTGTGGATGCATTCTCACATGGTCGACCCTCATGAAAAATATTGGCGCAATTGCATCAAAAATCATGACTTGAGGCCGAACTATAAATACATCAGCGATTCGAACTTTTCACATACATGACTTTTACGCCATGAGAGCTAGTCTCCAAAGTATTAGTTTCAGAACTAAAACCTTTAGTGTGTGGATGCATTCTTACATGGTCGACCCTGATGAAAAATATTGGCGCAATTGCATCAAAAATCATGACTTGAGGCAGAACTATAAATACATCAGCGATTCGAATTTGTTCACATACAGGACTTTTACGCCATGAGAGCTATTCTCCAAAGTATTAGTTTCAGAACTAAAACATTTGGTGTGTGGATGCATTCTTACATGGTCGACCCTCATGAAAAAGATTGGCGCAATTGCATCAAAAATCATGACTTGAGGCCGAACTATAAATACATCAGCGATTCGAATTTTTTCACATACATGACTTTTACGCCAAAAGAGCTATTTTCCAAAATATTAGTTTCAGAACTAAAACATTTGGGGTGTGGATGCATTATTACATGGTTGACCCTCGTGAAAAATATTGGCGCAATTGCATCAAAAATCATGACTTGAGGCCGAACTATAAATACATCAGCGATTCGATTTTTTTCACATGTATGACTTTTACGCCATGCGAGCTATTTTCAAAAGTATTAGTTTCAGAACTAAAACATTTGGTGTGTGGATGCATTCTTACATGGTCGACCCTCATGAAAAATATTGGCGCAATTGCATCAAAAATCATGACTTGAGGCCGAACTATAAATACATCAGCGATTCGATTTTTTTCACATGTATGACTTTTACGCCATGAGAGCTATTTTCAAAAGTATTAGTTTCAGAACTAAAACATTTGGTGTGTGGATGCATTCTTACTTGGTCGACCCTCATAAAAAAAACTTGACGCAATTGCATCAAAAATCATGACTTGAGGCCGAACTATAAATACATCAGTGATTCGAACTTTTTGACATGCATGACTTTTACGCCATGAGAGCAATTCTTAAAAGTATTAATCTCAGAATAAAAAATATTTGGTGTGTGGATGCATTCTTACTTGGTCGACCCTCATGAAAAAAAAGAAGGCGCAATTGTATAAAAAAATCATGACTTGAGGCCGAACTATAAATACATCAGCGATTCGAATTTTTTCACATACATGACTTTTACGCCATGAGAGCTATTCTCCAAAGTATTAGTTTCAGAACTAAAACATTTGGTGTGTGGATGCATTCTTACATTGTCGACCCTCATGAAAAATATTGGCGCAATTGCATCAAAAATCATGACTTGAGGCCGAACTATAAATACATCAGCGATTCGAATTTTTTCAGATACATGACTTTTACGCCATGAGAGCTATTCTCCAAAATATTAGTTTCAGAACTAAAACATTTGGGGTGTGGATGCATTCTTACATGGTCGACCCTCGTGAAAAATATTGGCGCAATTGCATCAAAAATCATGACTTGAGGCAGAACTATAAATACATCAGCGATTCGAATTTGTTCACATGTATGACTTTTACGCCATGAGAGCTATTCTCCAAAGTATTAGTTTCAGAACTAAAACATTTGGTGTGTGGATGCATTCTTACATGGTCTACCCTCATGAAAAATATTGGCGCAATTGCATCAAAAATCATGACTTGAGGCCGAACTATAAATACATCAGCGATTCGAATTTTTCAGATACATGACTTTTACGCCATGAGAGCTATTCTCCAAAATATTAGTTTCAGAACTAAAACATTTGGTGTGTGGATGCATTCTTACATGGTCGACCCTCGTGAAAAATATTGGCGCAATTGCATCAAAAATCATGACTTGAGGCCGAACTATAAATACATCAGCGATTCGAACTTTTTCACATACATGACTTTTACGCCATGAGAGCTATTCTCCAAAGCATTAGCTTCAGAACTAAAACATTTGGTGTGTGCATGCATTCTTACATGGTCTTCCCCCATGAAAAATATTGGCGCAATTGCATCAAAAATCATGACTTGAGGCCGAAGTAAAAATACATCAGCGATTCGAATTTTTTCACATACATGACTTTTACGCCATGAGAGCTAGTCTCCAAAGTATTAGTTTCAGAACTAAAACCTTTGGGGTTTCGGATGCATTCTTACATGGTCGACCCTCATAAAAAAATATTGGCGCAATTGCATCAAAAATCATGACTTGAGGCCGAACTATAAATACATCAGCGATTCGAATTTGTTCACATACATGACTTTTACGCCATGCGAGCTATTTTCAAAAGTATTAGTTTCAGAACTAAAACATTTGGTGTGTGGATGAATTCTTATATGGTCGACCCTCATAAAAAATATTGGCGCAATTGCATCAAAAATCATGACTTGAGGCCGAACTATAAATACATCAGCGATTCGAATTTTTTCACATGTATGACTTTTACGCCATGAGAGCTATTTTCAAAAGTATTAGTTTCAGAACTAAAACATTTGGGGTGTGGATGCATTCTTACATGGTCGACCCTCATGAAAAATATTGGCGCAATTGCATCAAAAATCATGACTTGAGGCCGAACTATAAATACATCAGCGATTCGAATTTATTCACATGTATGACTTTTACGCTATGAGAGCTATTCTCCAAAGTATTAGTTTCAGAACTAAAACATTTGGTGTGTGGATGCATTCTTACATGGTCGACCCTCATGAAAAATATTGGCGCAATTGCATCAAAAATCATGACTTGAGGCCGAACTATAAATACATCAGCGATTCGAATTTTTTCACATACATGACTTTTACGCCAAGAGAGCTATTCTCCAAAGTATTAGTTTCAGAACTAAAACATTTGGTGTGTGGATGCATTCTTACATGGTCGACCCTCATGAAAAATATTGGCGCAATTGCATCAAAGATCATGACTTGAGGCCGAACTATAAATACATCAGCGATTCGAATTTTTTCACATACATGACTTTTACGCCATGAGAGCTATTCTCCAAAGTATTAGTTTCAGAACTAAAACATTTGGTGTTTCGGATGCATTCTTACATGGTCGACCCTCATGAGAAATATTGGCGCAAATGCATCAAAAATCATGACTTGAGGCCGAACTAAAAATACATCAGCGATTCGAATTTTTTCACATGCATGACTTTTACGCCATGAGAGCTATTCTCCAAAGCATTAGTTTCAGAACTAAAACCTTTGGTGTGTGGATGCATTCTTACATGGTCGACCCTCATGAAAAATATTGGCGCAATTGCATCAAAAATCATGACTTGAGGCAGAACTATAAATACATCAGCGATTCGAATTTTTTCACATACATGACTTTTACGCCATGAGAGCTAGTCTCCAAAGTATTAGTTTCAGAACTAAAACCTTTAGTGTGTGGATGCATTCTTACATGGTCGACCCTCATGAAAAATATTGGCGCAATTGCATCAAAAATCATGACTTGAGGCCGAACTATAAATACATCAGCGATTCGAATTTGTTCACATGCATGACTTTTACGCCATGAGAGCTATTCTCCAAAGCATTAGTTTCAGAACTAAAACATTTGGTGTGTGGATGCATGGTCGACCCTCATGAAAAATATTAGCGCAATTGCATCAAAAATCATGACTTGAGGCCGAAGTAAAAATACATCAGCGATTCGAATTTTTTCACATACATGACTTTTACGCCATGAGAGCTAGTCTCCAAAGTATTAGTTTCAGAACTAAAACCTTTGGGGTATGGATGCATTCTTACATGGTCGACCCTCATAAAAAAATATTGGCGCAATTGCATCAAAAATCATGACTTGAGGCCGAACTATAAATACATCAGCGATTCGAATTTTTTCACATACATGTCTTTCACGCTATGAGAGCTATTTTCAAAAGTATTAGTTTCAGAACTAAAACATTTGGTGTGTGGATGAATTCTTACAGGGTTGACCCTCATAAAAAATATTGGCACAATTGCATCAAAAATCATGACTTGAGGCCGAACTATAAATACATCAGCGATTCGAACTTTTTCACATGTATGACTTTTACGCCATGAGAGCTATTTTCAAAAGTATTAGTTTCAGAACTAAAACCTTTGGTGTGTGGATGCATTCTTACATGGTCGACACTCATGGAAAATATTGGCGCAATTGCATCAAAAATCATGATTTGAGGCCGAACTATAAATACATCAGCGATTCGAATTTATTCACATACATGACTTTTACGCTATGAGAGCTATTCTCCAAAGTATTAGTTTCAGAACTAAAACATTTGGTGTGTGGATGCATTCTTACATGGTCGACCCTCATGAAAAATATTGGCGCAATTGTATCAAAAATCATGACTTGAGGCCGAACTATAAATACATCAGCGATTCGAATTTTTTCACATACATGACTTTTACGCCAAGAGAGCTATTCTCCAAAGTATTAGCTTCAGAACTAAAACATTTGGTGTGTGGATGCATTCTTACATGGTCGACCCTCATGGAAAATATTGGCGCAATTGCATCAAAGATCATGACTTGAGGCCGAACTATAAATACATCAGCGATTCGAATTTTTTCACATGCATGACTTTTACGCCATGAGAGCTATTCTCCAAAGTATTAGTTTCAGAACTAAAACATTTGGTGTTTCGGATGCATTCTTACATGGTCGACCCTCATGAAAAATATTGGCGCAATTGCATCAAAAATCATGACTTGAGGCCGAACTAAAAATACATCAGCGATTCGAATTTTTTCACATGCATGACTTTTACGCCATGAGAGCTATTCTCCAAAGCATTAGTTTCAGAACTAAAACCTTTGGTGTGTGGATGCATTCTTACATGGTCGACCCTCATGAAAAATATTGGCGCAATTGCATCAAAAATCATGACTTGAGGCCGAACTATAAATACATCAGCGATTCGAACTTTTCACATACATGACTTTTACGCCATGAGAGCTAGTCTCCAAAGTATTAGTTTCAGAACTAAAACCTTTAGTGTGTGGATGCATTCTTAGATGGTCGACCCTCATGAAAAATATTGGCGCAATTGCATCAAAAATCATGACTTGAGGCCGAACTATAAATACATCAGCGATTCGAATTTTTTCACATACATGACTTTTACGCCAAGAGAGCTATTCTCCAAAGTATTAGTTTCAGAACTAAAACATTTGGTGTGTGGATGCATTCTTACATGGTCGACCCTCATGAAAAATATTGGCGCAATTGCATCAAAGATCATGACTTGAGGCCGAACTATAAATACATCAGTGATTCGAACTTTTTGACATGCATGACTTTTACGCCATGAGAGCAATTCTTAAAAGTATTAATCTCAGAATAAAAAATATTTGGTGTGTGGATGCATTCTTACTTGGTCGACCCTCATGAAAAAAAAGAAGGCGCAATTGTATAAAAAAATCATGACTTGAGGCCGAACTATAAATACATCAGCGATTCGAATTTTTTCACATACATGACTTTTACGCCATGAGAGCTATTCTCCAAAGTATTAGTTTCAGAACTAAAACATTTGGTGTGTGGATGCATTCTTACATTGTCGACCCTCATGAAAAATATTGGCGCAATTGCATCAAAAATCATGACTTGAGGCCGAACTATAAATACATCAGCGATTCGAATTTTTTCAGATACATGACTTTTACGCCATGAGAGCTATTCTCCAAAATATTAGTTTCAGAACTAAAACATTTGGGGTGTGGATGCATTCTTACATGGTCGACCCTCGTGAAAAATATTGGCGCAATTGCATCAAAAATCATGACTTGAGGCAGAACTATAAATACATCAGCGATTCGAATTTGTTCACATGTATGACTTTTACGCCATGAGAGCTATTCTCCAAAGTATTAGTTTCAGAACTAAAACATTTGGTGTGTGGATGCATTCTTACATGGTCGACCCTCATGAAAAATATTGGCGCAATTGCATCAAAAATCATGACTTGAGGCCGAACTATAAATACATCAGCGATTCGAATTTTTTCACATACATGACTTTTACGCCATGAGAGCTATTCTCCAAAATATTAGTTTCAGAACTAAAACATTTGGTGTGTGGATGCATTCTTACATGGTCGACCCTCGTGAAAAATATTGGCGCAATTGCATCAAAAATCATGACTTGAGGCCGAACTATAAATACATCAGCGATTCGAACTTTTTCACATACATGACTTTTACGCCATGAGAGCTATTCTCCAAAGCATTAGCTTCAGAACTAAAACATTTGGTGTGTGCATGCATTCTTACATGGTCTTCCCCCATGAAAAATATTGGCGCAATTGCATCAAAAATCATGACTTGAGGCCGAAGTAAAAATACATCAGCGATTCGAATTTTTTCACATACATGACTTTTACGCCATGAGAGCTAGTCTCCAAAGTATTAGTTTCAGAACTAAAACCTTTGGGGTTTCGGATGCATTCTTACATGGTCGACCCTCATAAAAAAATATTGGCGCAATTGCATCAAAAATCATGACTTGAGGCCGAACTATAAATACATCAGCGATTCGAATTTGTTCACATACATGACTTTTACGCCATGCGAGCTATTTTCAAAAGTATTAGTTTCAGAACTAAAACATTTGGTGTGTGGATGAATTCTTATATGGTCGACCCTCATAAAAAATATTGGCGCAATTGCATCAAAAATCATGACTTGAGGCCGAACTATAAATACATCAGCGATTCGAACTTTTTCACATGTATGACTTTTACGCCATGAGAGCTATTTTCAAAAGTATTAGTTTCAGAACTAAAACATTTGGGGTGTGGATGCATTCTTACATGGTCGACCCTCATGAAAAATATTGGCGCAATTGCATCAAAAATCATGACTTGAGGCCGAACTATAAATACATCAGCGATTCGAATTTATTCACATGTATGACTTTTACGCTATGAGAGCTATTCTCCAAAGTATTAGTTTCAGAACTAAAACATTTGGTGTGTGGATGCATTCTTACATGGTCGACCCTCATGAAAAATATTGGCGCAATTGCATCAAAAATCATGACTTGAGGCCGAACTATAAATACATCAGCGATTCGAATTTTTTCACATACATGACTTTTACGCCAAGAGAGCTATTCTCCAAAGTATTAGTTTCAGAACTAAAACATTTGGTGTGTGGATGCATTCTTACATGGTCGACCCTCATGAAAAATATTGGCGCAATTGCATCAAAGATCATGACTTGAGGCCGAACTATAAATACATCAGCGATTCGAATTTTTTCACATACATGACTTTTACGCCATGAGAGCTATTCTCCAAAGTATTAGTTTCAGAACTAAAACATTTGGTGTTTCGGATGCATTCTTACATGGTCGACCCTCATGAGAAATATTGGCGCAAATGCATCAAAAATCATGACTTGAGGCCGAACTAAAAATACATCAGCGATTCGAATTTTTTCACATGCATGACTTTTACGCCATGAGAGCTATTCTCCAAAGCATTAGTTTCAGAACTAAAACCTTTGGTGTGTGGATGCATTCTTACATGGTCGACCCTCATGAAAAATATTGGCGCAATTGCATAAAAAATCATGACTTGAGGCAGAACTATAAATACATCAGCGATTCGAATTTTTTCACATACATGACTTTTACGCCATGAGAGCTAGTCTCCAAAGTATTAGTTTCAGAACTAAAACCTTTAGTGTGTGGATGCATTCTTACATGGTCGACCCTCATGAAAAATATTGGCGCAATTGCATCAAAAATCTTGACTTGAGGCCGAACTATAAATACATCAGCGATTCGAATTTGTTCACATGCATGACTTTTACGCCATGAGAGCTATTCTCCAAAGCATTAGTTTCAGAACTAAAACATTTGGTGTGTGGATGCATGGTCGACCCTCATGAAAAATATTAGCGCAATTGCATCAAAAATCATGACTTGAGGCCGAAGTAAAAATACATCAGCGATTCGAATTTTTTCACATACATGACTTTTACGCCATGAGAGCTAGTCTCCAAAGTATTAGTTTCAGAACTAAAACCTTTGGGGTATGGATGCATTCTTACATGGTCGACCCTCATAAAAAAATATTGGCGCAATTGCATCAAAAATCATGACTTGAGGCCGAACTATAAATACATCAGCGATTCGAATTTTTTCACATACATGACTTTTACGCCATGAGAGCTATTCTCCAAAGTATTAGTTTCAGAACTAAAACATTTGGTGTTTCGGATGCATTCTTACATGGTCGACCCTCATGAGAAATATTGGCGCAAATGCATCAAAAATCATGACTTGAGGCCGAACTAAAAATACATCAGCGATTCGAATTTTTTCACATGCATGACTTTTACGCCATGAGAGCTATTCTCCAAAGCATTAGTTTCAGAACTAAAACCTTTGGTGTGTGGATGCATTCTTACATGGTCGACCCTCATGAAAAATATTGGCGCAATTGCATCAAAAATCATGACTTGAGGCAGAACTATAAATACATCAGCGATTCGAATTTTTTCACATACATGACTTTTACGCCATGAGAGCTAGTCTCCAAAGTATTAGTTTCAGAACTAAAACCTTTAGTGTGTGGATGCATTCTTACATGGTCGACCCTCATGAAAAATATTGGCGCAATTGCATCAAAAATCATGACTTGAGGCCGAACTATAAATACATCAGCGATTCGAATTTGTTCACATGCATGACTTTTACGCCATGAGAGCTATTCTCCAAAGCATTAGTTTCAGAACTAAAACATTTGGTGTGTGGATGCATGGTCGACCCTCATGAAAAATATTAGCGCAATTGCATCAAAAATCATGACTTGAGGCCGAAGTAAAAATACATCAGCGATTCGAATTTTTTCACATACATGACTTTTACGCCATGAGAGCTAGTCTCCAAAGTATTAGTTTCAGAACTAAAACCTTTGGGGTATGGATGCATTCTTACATGGTCGACCCTCATAAAAAAATATTGGCGCAATTGCATCAAAAATCATGACTTGAGGCCGAACTATAAATACATCAGCGATTCGAATTTTTTCACATACATGTCTTTCACGCTATGAGAGCTATTTTCAAAAGTATTAGTTTCAGAACTAAAACATTTGGTGTGTGGATGAATTCTTACAGGGTTGACCCTCATAAAAAATATTGGCACAATTGCATCAAAAATCATGACTTGAGGCCGAACTATAAATACATCAGCGATTCGAACTTTTTCACATGTATGACTTTTACGCCATGAGAGCTATTTTCAAAAGTATTAGTTTCAGAACTAAAACCTTTGGTGTGTGGATGCATTCTTACATGGTCGACACTCATGGAAAATATTGGCGCAATTGCATCAAAAATCATGATTTGAGGCCGAACTATAAATACATCAGCGATTCGAATTTATTCACATACATGACTTTTACGCTATGAGAGCTATTCTCCAAAGTATTAGTTTCAGAACTAAAACATTTGGTGTGTGGATGCATTCTTACATGGTCGACCCTCATGAAAAATATTGGCGCAATTGTATCAAAAATCATGACTTGAGGCCGAACTATAAATACATCAGCGATTCGAATTTTTTCACATACATGACTTTTACGCCAAGAGAGCTATTCTCCAAAGTATTAGCTTCAGAACTAAAACATTTGGTGTGTGGATGCATTCTTACATGGTCGACCCTCATGGAAAATATTGGCGCAATTGCATCAAAGATCATGACTTGAGGCCGAACTATAAATACATCAGCGATTCGAATTTTTTCACATGCATGACTTTTACGCCATGAGAGCTATTCTCCAAAGTATTAGTTTCAGAACTAAAACATTTGGTGTTTCGGATGCATTCTTACATGGTCGACCCTCATGAAAAATATTGGCGCAATTGCATCAAAAATCATGACTTGAGGCCGAACTAAAAATACATCAGCGATTCGAATTTTTTCACATGCATGACTTTTACGCCATGAGAGCTATTCTCCAAAGCATTAGTTTCAGAACTAAAACCTTTGGTGTGTGGATGCATTCTTACATGGTCGACCCTCATGAAAAATATTGGCGCAATTGCATCAAAAATCATGACTTGAGGCCGAACTATAAATACATCAGCGATTCGAACTTTTCACATACATGACTTTTACGCCATGAGAGCTAGTCTCCAAAGTATTAGTTTCAGAACTAAAACCTTTAGTGTGTGGATGCATTCTTAGATGGTCGACCCTCATGAAAAATATTGGCGCAATTGCATCAAAAATCATGACTTGAGGCCGAACTATAAATACATCAGCGATTCGAATTTTTTCACATACATGACTTTTACGCCAAGAGAGCTATTCTCCAAAGTATTAGTTTCAGAACTAAAACATTTGGTGTGTGGATGCATTCTTACATGGTCGACCCTCATGAAAAATATTGGCGCAATTGCATCAAAGATCATGACTTGAGGCCGAACTATAAATACATCAGTGATTCGAACTTTTTGACATGCATGACTTTTACGCCATGAGAGCAATTCTTAAAAGTATTAATCTCAGAATAAAAAATATTTGGTGTGTGGATGCATTCTTACTTGGTCGACCCTCATGAAAAAAAAGAAGGCGCAATTGTATAAAAAAATCATGACTTGAGGCCGAACTATAAATACATCAGCGATTCGAATTTTTTCACATACATGACTTTTACGCCATGAGAGCTATTCTCCAAAGTATTAGTTTCAGAACTAAAACATTTAGTGTGTGGATGCATTCTTACATTGTCGACCCTCATGAAAAATATTGGCGCAATTGCATCAAAAATCATGACTTGAGGCCGAACTATAAATACATCAGCGATTCGAATTTTTTCAGATACATGACTTTTACGCCATGAGAGCTATTCTCCAAAATATTAGTTTCAGAACTAAAACATTTGGGGTGTGGATGCATTCTTACATGGTCGACTCTCGTGAAAAATATTGGCGCAATTGCATCAAAAATCATGACTTGAGGCAGAACTATAAATACATCAGCGATTCGAATTTGTTCACATGTATGACTTTTACGCCATGAGAGCTATTCTCCAAAGTATTAGTTTCAGAACTAAAACATTTGGTGTGTGGATGCATTCTTACATGGTCGACCCTCATGAAAAATATTGGCGCAATTGCATCAAAAATCATGACTTGAGGCCGAACTATAAATACATCAGCGATTCGAATTTTTTCACATACATGACTTTTACGCCATGAGAGCTATTCTCCAAAATATTAGTTTCAGAACTAAAACATTTGGTGTGTGGATGCATTCTTACATGGTCGACCCTCGTGAAAAATATTGGCGCAATTGCATCAAAAATCATGACTTGAGGCCGAACTATAAATACATCAGCGATTCGAACTTTTTCACATACATGACTTTTACGCCATGAGAGCTATTCTCCAAAGCATTAGCTTCAGAACTAAAACATTTGGTGTGTGCATGCATTCTTACATGGTCTTCCCCCATGAAAAATATTGGCGCAATTGCATCAAAAATCATGACTTGAGGCCGAAGTAAAAATACATCAGCGATTCGAATTTTTTCACATACATGTCTTTTACGCCATGAGAGCTAGTCTCCAAAGTATTAGTTTCAGAACTAAAACCTTTGGGGTTTCGGATGCATTCTTACATGGTCGACCCTCATAAAAAAATATTGGCGCAATTGCATCAAAAATCATGACTTGAGGCCGAACTATAAATACATCAGCGATTCGAATTTGTTCACATACATGACTTTTACGCCATGCGAGCTATTTTCAAAAGTATTAGTTTCAGAACTAAAACATTTGGTGTGTGGATGAATTCTTATATGGTCGACCCTCATAAAAAATATTGGCGCAATTGCATCAAAAATCATGACTTGAGGCCGAACTATAAATACATCAGCGATTCGAACTTTTTCACATGTATGACTTTTACGCCATGAGAGCTATTTTCAAAAGTATTAGTTTCAGAACTAAAACATTTGGGGTGTGGATGCATTCTTACATGGTCGACCCTCATGAAAAATATTGGCGCAATTGCATCAAAAATCATGACTTGAGGCCGAACTATAAATACATCAAAGTTTCGAATTTATTCACATGTATGACTTTTACGCTATGAGAGCTATTCTCCAAAGTATTAGTTTCAGAACTAAAACATTTGGTGTGTGGATGCATTCTTACATGGTCGACCCTCATGAAAAATATTGGCGCAATTGCATCAAAAATCATGACTTGAGGCCGAACTATAAATACATCAGCGATTCGAATTTTTTCACATACATGACTTTTACGCCAAGAGAGCTATTCTCCAAAGTATTAGTTTCAGAACTAAAACATTTGGTGTGTGGATGCATTCTTACATGGTCGACCCTCATGAAAAATATTGGCGCAATTGCATCAAAGATCATGACTTGAGGCCGAACTATAAATACATCAGCGATTCGAATTTTTTCACATACATGACTTTTACGCCATGAGAGCTATTCTCCAAAGTATTAGTTTCAGAACTAAAACATTTGGTGTTTCGGATGCATTCTTACATGGTCGACCCTCATGAGAAATATTGGCGCAAATGCATCAAAAATCATGACTTGAGGCCGAACTAAAAATACATCAGCGATTCGAATTTTTTCACATGCATGACTTTTACGCCATGAGAGCTATTCTCCAAAGCATTAGTTTCAGAACTAAAACCTTTGGTGTGTGGATGCATTCTTACATGGTCGACCCTCATGAAAAATATTGGCGCAATTGCATAAAAAATCATGACTTGAGGCAGAACTATAAATACATCAGCGATTCGAATTTTTTCACATACATGACTTTTACGCCATGAGAGCTAGTCTCCAAAGTATTAGTTTCAGAACTAAAACCTTTAGTGTGTGGATGCATTCTTACATGGTCGACCCTCATGAAAAATATTGGCGCAATTGCATCAAAAATCTTGACTTGAGGCCGAACTATAAATACATCAGCGATTCGAATTTGTTCACATGCATGACTTTTACGCCATGAGAGCTATTCTCCAAAGCATTAGTTTCAGAACTAAAACATTTGGTGTGTGGATGCATGGTCGACCCTCATGAAAAATATTAGCGCAATTGCATCAAAAATCATGACTTGAGGCCGAAGTAAAAATACATCAGCGATTCGAATTTTTTCACATACATGACTTTTACGCCATGAGAGCTAGTCTCCAAAGTATTAGTTTCAGAACTAAAACCTTTGGGGTATGGATGCATTCTTACATGGTCGACCCTCATAAAAAAATATTGGCGCAATTGCATCAAAAATCATGACTTGAGGCCGAACTATAAATACATCAGCGATTCGAATTTTTTCACATACATGTCTTTCACGCCATGAGAGCTATTTTCAAAAGTATTAGTTTCAGAACTAAAACATTTGGTGTGTGGATGAATTCTTACAGGGTTGACCCTCATAAAAAATATTGGCACAATTGCATCAAAAATCATGACTTGAGGCCGAACTATAAATACATCAGCGATTCGAACTTTTTCACATGTATGACTTTTACGCCATGAGAGCTATTTTCAAAAGTATTAGTTTCAGAACTAAAACCTTTTGTGTGTGGATGCATTCTTACATGGTCGACCCTCATGAAAAATATTGGCGCAATTGTATCAAAAATCATGACTTGAGGCCGAACTATAAATACATCAGCGATTCGAATTTTTTCACATACATGACTTTTACGCCAAGAGAGCTATTCTCCAAAGTATTAGCTTCAGAACTAAAACATTTGGTGTGTGGATGCATTCTTACATGGTCGACCCTCATGGAAAATATTGGCGCAATTGCATCAAAGATCATGACTTGAGGCCGAACTATAAATACATCAGCGATTCGAATTTTTTCACATGCATGACTTTTACGCCATGAGAGCTATTCTCCAAAGTATTAGTTTCAGAACTAAAACATTTGGTGTTTCGGATGCATTCTTACATGGTCGACCCTCATGAAAAATATTGGCGCAATTGCATCAAAAATCATGACTTGAGGCCGAACTAAAAATACATCAGCGATTCGAATTTTTTCACATGCATGACTTTTACGCCATGAGAGCTATTCTCCAAAGCATTAGTTTCAGAACTAAAACCTTTGGTGTGTGGATGCATTCTTACATGGTCGACCCTCATGAAAAATATTGGCGCAATTGCATCAAAAATCATGACTTGAGGCCGAACTATAAATACATCAGCGATTCGAACTTTTCACATACATGACTTTTACGCCATGAGAGCTAGTCTCCAAAGTATTAGTTTCAGAACTAAAACCTTTAGTGTGTGGATGCATTCTTAGATGGTCGACCCTCATGAAAAATATTGGCGCAATTGCATCAAAAATCATGACTTGAGGCCGAACTATAAATACATCAGTGATTCGAACTTTTTCACATGCATGACTTTTACGCCATGAGAGCAATTCTTAAAAGTATTAATCTCAGAATAAAAAATATTTGGTGTGTGGATGCATTCTTCCTTGGTCGAACCTCATGAAAAAAAAGAAGGCGCAATTGTATAAAAAAATCATGACTTGAGGCCGAACTATAAATACATCAGCGATTCGAATTTTTTCACATACATGACTTTTACGCCATGAGAGCTATTCTCCAAAATATTAGTTTCAGAACTAAAACATTTGGGGTGTGGATGCATTCTTACATGGTCGACCCTCGTGAAAAATATTGGCGCAATTGCATCAAAAATCATGACTTGAGGCCGAACTATAAATACATCAGCGATTCGAATTTGTTCACATACATGACTTTTACGCCATGAGAGCTAGTCTCCAAAGTATTAGTTTCAGAACTAAAACCTTTAGTGTGTGGATGCATTCTTACATGGTCGACCCTCATGAAAAATATTGGCGCAATTGCATCAAAAATCATGACTTGAGGCCGAACTATAAATACATCAGCGATTCGAATTTGTTCACATGCATGACTTTTACGCCATGAGAGCTATTCTCCAAAGTATTAGTTTCAGAACTAAAACATTTGGGGTGTGGATGCATTCTTACATGGTCGACCCTCATGAAAAATATTGGCGCAATTGCATCAAAAATCATGACTTGAGGCCGAACTATAAATACATCAGCGATTCGAATTTTTTCACATACATGACTTTTACGCCATGCGAGCTATTTTCAAAAGTATTAGTTTCAGAACTAAAACATTTGGTGTGTGGATGCATTCTTACATGTTCAATCCTCATGAAAAATTTTGGCGCAATTGCATAAAAAATCATGACTTGAGGCCGAACTATAAATACATCAGCCATTCGAACTTTTTCACATACATGACTTTTACGCCATGAGAGCTATTCTCCAAAGCATTAGTTTCAGAACTAAAACATTTGGTGTGTGGATGCATGGTCTACCCTCATGAAAAATATTAGCGCAATTGCATCAAAAATCATGACTTGAGGCCGAACTAAAAATACATCAGCGATTCGAATTTTTTCACATACATGACTTTTACGCCATGAGAGCTAGTCTCCAAAGTATTAGTTTCAGAACTAAAACCTTTGGTGTATGGATGCATTCTTACATGGTCGACCCTCATAAAAAAATATTGGCGCAATTGCATCAAAAATCATGACTTGAGGCCGAACTATAAATACATCAGCCATTCGAACTTTTTCACATACATGACTTTTACGCCATGAGAGCTATTCTCCAAAGCATTAGTTTCAGAACTAAAACATTTGGTGTGTGGATGCATGGTCTACCCTCATGAAAAATATTAGCGCAATTGCATCAAAAATCATGACTTGAGGCCGAACTAAAAATACATCAGCGATTCGAATTTTTTCACATACATGACTTTTACGCCATGAGAGCTAGTCTCCAAAGTATTAGTTTCAGAACTAAAACCTTTGGTGTATGGATGCATTCTTACATGGTCGACCCTCATAAAAAAATATTGGCGCAATTGCATCAAAAATCATGACTTGAGGCCGAACTATAAATACATCAGCGATTCGAATTTTTTCACATACATGTCTTTTACGCCATGCGAGCTATTTTCAAAAGTATTAGTTTCAGAACTAAAACATTTGGTGTGTGGATGAATTCTTACATGGTTGACCCTCATAAAAAATATTGGCGCAATTGCATCAAAAATCATGACTTGAGGCCGAATTATAAATACATCAGCGATTCGAACTTTTTCACATGTATGACTTTTACGCCATGAGAGCTATTTTCAAAAGTATTAGTTTCAGAACTAAAACATTTGGTGTGTGGATGCATTCTTACATGGTCGACACTCATGGAAAATATTGGCGCAATTGCATCAAAAATCATGACTTGAGGCCGAACTATAAATACATCAGCGATTCGAATTTATTCACATACATGACTTTTACGCTATGAGAGCTATTCTCCAAAGTATTAGTTTCAGAACTAAAACATTTGGTGTGTGGATGCATTCTTACATGGTCGACCCTCATGAAAAATATTGGCGAAATTGTATCAAAAATCATGACTTGAGGCCGAACTATAAATACATCAGCGATTCGAATTTTTTCACATACATGACTTTTACGCCAAGAGAGCTATTCTCCAAAGTATTAGTTTCAGAACTAAAACATTTGGTGTGTGGATGCATTCTTACATGGTCGACCCTCATGAAAAATATTGGCGCAATTGCATCAAAGATCATGACTTGAGGCCGAACTATAAATACATCAGCGATTCGAATTTTTTCACATGCATGACTTTTACGCCATGAGAGCTATTCTCCAAAGTATTAGTTTCAGAACTAAAACATTTGGTGTTTCGGATGCATTCTTACATGGTCGACCCTCATGAAAAATATTGGCGCAAATGCATAAAAAATCATGACTTGAGGCCGAACTAAAAATACATCAGCGATTCGAATTTTTTCACATGCATGACTTTTACGCCATGAGAGCTATTCTCCAAAGCATTAGTTTCAGAACTAAAACCTTTGGTGTGTGGATGCATTCTTACATGGTCGACCCTCATGAAAAATATTGGCGCAATTGCATCAAAAATCATGACTTGAGGCCGAACTATAAATACATCAGCGATTCGAACTTTTCACATACATGACTTTTACGCCATGAGAGCTAGTCTCCAAAGTATTAGTTTCAGAACTTAAACCTTTAGTGTGTGGATGCATTCTTAGATGGTCGACCCTCATGAAAAATATTGGCGCAATTGCATCAAAAATCATGACTTGAGGCCGAACTATAAATACATCAGTGATTCGAACTTTTTCACATGCATGACTTTTACGCCATGAGAGCAATTCTTAACAGTATTAATCTCAGAATAAAAAATATTTGGTGTGTGGATGCATTCTTCCTTGGTCGACCCTCATGAAAAAAAAAAAGGCGCAATTGTATAAAAAAATCATGACTTGAGGCCGAACTATAAATACATCAGCGATTCGAATTTTTTCACATACATGACTTTTACGCCATGAGAGCTATTCTCCAAAATATTAGTTTCAGAACTAAAACATTTGGGGTGTGGATGCATTCTTACATGGTCGACCCTCGTGAAAAATATTGGCGCAATTGCATCAAAAATCATGACATGAGGCCGAACTATAAATACATCAGCGATTCGAATTTGTTCACATACATGACTTTTACGCCATGAGAGCTATTCTCCAAAGTATTAGTTTCAGAACTAAAACATTTGGTGTGTGGATGCATTCTTACATGGTCGACCCTCATGAAAAATATTGGCGCAATTGCATAAAAAATCATGACTTGAGGCCGAACTATAAATACATCAGCGATTCGAATTTTTTCACATACATGACTTTTACGCCATGAGAGCTATTCTCCAAAATATTAGTTTCAGAACTAAAACATTTGGTGTGTGGATGCATTCTTACATGGTCGACCCTCATGAAAAATATTGGCGCAATTGCATCAAAAATCATGACTTGAGGCCGAACTATAAATACATCAGCGATTCGAACTTTTTCACATACATGACTTTTACGCCATATGAGCTATTCTCCAAAGCATTAGTTTCAGAACTAAAACATTTGGTGTGTGGATGCATTCTTACATGGTCTTCCCCCATGAAAAATATTAGCGCAATTGCATCAAAAATCATGACTTGAGGCCGAACTAAAAATACATCAGCGATTCGAATTTTTTCACATACATGACTTTTACGCCATGAGAGCTATTCTCCAAAGTATTAGTTTCAGAACTAAAACCTTTGGGGTTTCGGATGCATTCTTACTTGGTCGACCCTCATAAAAAAATATTGGCGCAATTGCATCAAAAATCATGACTTGAGGCCGAACTATAAATACATCAGCGATTCGAATTTTTTCACATACATGTCTTTTACGCCATGCGAGCTATTTTCAAAAGTATTAGTTTCAGAACTAAAACATTTGGTGTGTGGATGAATTCTTATATGGTCGACTCTCATAAAAAATATTGGCGCAATTGCATCAAAAATCATGACTTGAGGCCGAACTATAAATACATCAGCGATTCGAACTTTTTCACATGTATGACTTTTACGCCATGAGAGCTATTCTCCAAAGTATTAGTTTCAGAACTAAAACATTTGGTGTGTGGATGCATTCTTACATGGTCGACCCTCATGGAAAATATTGGCGCAATTGCATCAAAAATCATGACTTGAGGCCGAACTATAAATACATCAGCGATTCGAATTTATTCACATACATGACTTTTACGCTATGAGAGCTAGTCTCCAAAGTATTAGTTTCAGAACTAAAACATTTGGTGTGTGGATGCATTCTTACATGGTCGACCCTCATGAAAAATATTGGCGCAATTGCATCAAAAATCATGACTTGAGGCCGATCTATAAATACATCAGCGATTCGAATTTTTTCACATACATGACTTTTACGCCAAGAGAGCTATTCTCCAAAGTATTAGCTTCAGAACTAAAACATTTGGTGTGTGGATGCATTCTTACATGGTCGACCCTCATGAAAAATATTGGCGCAATTGCATCAAAGATCATGACTTGAGGCCGAACTATAAATACATCAGCGATTCGAATTTTTTCACATGCATGACTTTTACGCCATGAGAGCTATTCTCCAAAGTATTAGTTTCAGAACTAAAACATTTGGTGTTTCGGATGCATTCTTACATGGTCGACCCTCATGAGAAATATTGGCGCAATTGCATCAAAAATCATGACTTGAGGCCGAACTAAAAATACATCAGCGATTCGAATTTTTTCACATGCATGACTTTTACGCCATGAGAGCTATTCTCCAAAGTATTAGTTTCAGAACTAAAACATTTGGTGTGTGGATGCATTCTTACATGGTCGACCCTCATGAAAAATATTGGCGCAATTGCATCAAAAATCATGACTTGAGGCCGAACTATAAATACATCAGCGATTCGAATATTTTCACATACATGACTTTTACGCCATGGGGCTAGTCTCCAAAGTATTAGTTTCAGAACTAAAACCTTTAGTGTGTGGATGCATTCTTACATGGTCGACCCTCATGAAAAATATTGGCGCAATTGCATCAAAAATCATGACTTGAGGCCGAACTATAAATACATCAGCGATTCGAATTTTTTCACATACATGACTTTTACGCCATGAGAGCTATTCTCCAAAGTATTAGTTTCAGAACTAAAACATTTGGGGTGTGGATGCATTCTTACATGGTCGACCCTCGTGAAAAATATTGGCGCAATTGCATAAAAAATCATGACTTGAGGCCGAACTATAAATACATCAGCGATTCGATTTTTTTCACATGCATGACTTTTACGCCATGCGACCTATTTTCAAAAGTATTAGTTTCAGAACTAAAACATTTGGTGTGTGGATGCATTCTTACATGGTCAACCCTCATGAAAAATATTGGCGCAATTGCATCAAAGATCATGACTTGAGGCCGAACTATAAATACATCAGCGATTCGAATTTTTTCACATGCATGACTTTTACGCCATGAGAGCTATTCTCCAAAGTATTAGTTTCAGAACTAAAACATTTGGTGTTTCGGATGCATTCTTACATGGTAGACCCTCATGAGAAATATTGGCGCAAATGCATCAAAAATCATGACTTGAGGCCGAACTAAAAATACATCAGCGATTCGAATTTTTTCACATGCATGACTTTTACGCCATGAGAGCTATTCTCCAAAGTATTAGTTTCAGAACTAAAACCTTTGGTGTGTGGATGCATTCTTACATGGTCGACCCTCATGAAAAATATTGGCTCAATTGCATAAAAAATCATGACTTGAGGCCGAACTATAAATACATCAGCGATTCGAATATTTTCACATACATGACTTTTACGCCATGCGAGCTATTCTCCAAAGTATTAGTTTCAGAACTAAAACCTTTAGTGTGTGGATGCATTCTTACATGGTCGACCCTCATGAAAAATATTGGCGCAATTGCATAAAAAATCATGACTTGAGGCCGAACTATAAATACATCAGCGATTCGAATTTTTTCACATACATGACTTTTACGCCATGAGAGCTATTCTCCAAAGTATTAGTTTCAGAACTAAAACATTTGGGGTGTGGATGCATTCTTACATGGTCGACCCTCGTGAAAAATATTGGCGCAATTGCATAAAAAATCATGACTTGAGGCCGAACTATAAATACATCAGCGATTCGATTTTTTTCACATGCATGACTTTTACGCCATGCGAGCTATTTTCAAAAGTATTAGTTTCAGAACTAAAACATTTGGTGTGTGGATGCATTCTTACATGGTCGACCCTCATGAAAAATATTGGCGCAATTGCATCAAAAATCATGACTTGAGGCCGAACTATAAATACATCAGCGATTCGATTTTTTTCACATGTATGACTTTTACGCCATGCGAGCTATTTTCAAAAGTATTAGTTTCAGAACTAAAACATTTGGTGTGTGGATGCATTCTTACATGTTCAACTCTCATGAAAATTTTTGGCGCAATTGCATCAAAAATCATGACTTGAGGCCGAACTATAAATACATCAGCGATTCGAACTTTTTCACATACATGACTTTTACGCCATGAGAGCTAGTCTCCAAAGCATTAGTTTCAGAACTAAAACATTTGGTGTGTGGATGCATTCTTACATGGTCGACCCTCATGAAAAATATTAGCGCAATTGCATCAAAAATCATGACTTGAGGCCGAACTAAAAATACATCAGCGATTCGAATTTTTTCACATACATGACTTTTACGCCATGAGAGCTAGTCTCCAAAGTATTAGTTTCAGAACTAAAACCTTTAGGGTATGGATGCATTCTTACATGGTCGACCCTCATAAAAAAATATTGGCGCAATTGCATCAAAAATCATGACTTGAGGCCGAACTATAAATACATCAGCGATTCGAATTTTTTCACATACATGTCTTTTACGCTATGCGAGCTATTTTCAAAAGTATTAGTTTCAGAACTAAAACATTTGGTGTGTGGATGAATTCTTACATGGCCGACCCTCATAAAAAATATTGGCGCAATTGCATCAAAAATCATGACTTGAGGCCGAACTATAAATACATCAGCGATTTGAATTTTTTCACATGTATGACTTTTACGCCATGAGAGCTATTTTTAAAAGTATAAGTTTCAGAACTAAAACATTTGGTGTGTGGATGCATTCTTACATGGTCGACACTCATGGAAAATATTGGCGCAATTGCATAAAAAATCATGACTTGAGGCCGAACTATAAATACATCAGCGATTCGAATTTATTCACATACATGACTTTTACGCTATGAGAGCTAGTCTCCAAAGTATTAGTTTCAGAACTAAAACATTTGGTGTGTGGATGCATTCTTACATGGTCGACCCTCATGAAAAATATTGGCGCAATTGCATCAAAAATCATGACTTGAGGCCGATCTATAAATACATCAGCGATTCGAATTTTTTCACATACATGACTTTTACGCCAAGAGAGCTATTCTCCAAAGTATTAGCTTCAGAACTAAAACATTTGGTGTGTGGATGCATTCTTACATGGTCGACCCTCATGAAAAATATTGGCGCAATTGCATCAAAGATCATGACTGAGGCCGAACTATAAATACATCAGCGATTCGAATTTTTTCACATGCATGACTTTTACGCCATGAGAGCTATTCTCCAAAGTATTAGTTTCAGAACTAAAACATTTGGTGTTTCGGATGCATTCTTACATGGTCGACCCTCATGAGAAATATTGGCGCAAATGCATAAAAAATCATGACTTGAGGCCGAACTAAAAATACATCAGCGATTCGAATTTTTTCACATACATGACTTTTACGCCATGAGAGCTAGTCTCCAAAGTATTAGTTTCAGAACTAAAACATTTGGGGTGTGGATGCATTCTTACATGGTCGACCCTCATGAAAAATATTGGCGCAATTGCATCAAAAATCATGACTTGAGGCCGAACTATAAATACATCAGCGATTCGAATATTTTCACATACATGACTTTTACGCCATGCGAGCTATTCTCCAAAGTATTAGTTTCAGAACTAAAACCTTTAGTGTGTGGATGCATTCTTACATGGTCGACCCTCATGAAAAATATTGGCGCAATTGCATCAAAAATCATGACTTGAGGCCGAACTATAAATACATCAGCGATTCGAATTTGTTCACATACATGACTTTTACGCCATGAGAGCTATTCTCCAAAGTATTAGTTTCAGAACTAAAACATTTGGGGTGTGGATGCATTCTTACATGGTCGACCCTCGTGAAAAATATTGGCGCAATTGCATAAAAAATCATGACTTGAGGCCGAACTATAAATACATCAGCGATTCGATTTTTTTCACATGCATGACTTTTACGCCATGCGAGCTATTTTCAAAAGTATTAGTTTCAGAACTAAAACATTTGGTGTGTGGATGCATTCTTACATGTTCAACCCTGATGAAAATTTTTGGCGCAATTGCATCAAAAATCATGACTTGAGGCCGAACTATAAATACATCAGCGATTCGAACTTTTTCACATACATGACTTTTACGCCATGAGAGCTAGTCTCCAAAGCATTAGTTTCAGAACTAAAACATTTGGTGTGTGGATGCATTCTTACATGGTCTACCCTCATGAAAAATATTAGCGCAATTGCATCAAAAATCATGACTTGAGGCCGAACTAAAAATACATCAGCGATTCGAATTTTTTCACATACATGACTTTTACGCCATGAGAGCTAGTCTCCAAAGTATTAGTTTCAGAACTAAAACCTTTAGGGTATGGATGCATTCTTACATGGTCGACCTTCATAAAAAAATATTGGCGCAATTGCATCAAAAATCATGACTTGAGGCCGAACTATAAATACATCAGCGATTCGAATTTTTTCACATACATGTCTTTTACGCCATGCGAGCTATTTTCAAAAGTATTAGTTTCAGAACTAAAACATTTGGTGTGTGGATGAATTCTTACATGGCCGACCCTCATAAAAAATATTGGCGCAATTGCATCAAAAATCATGACTTGAGGCCGAATTATAAATACATCAGCGATTCGAACTTTTTCACATGTATGACTTTTACGCCATGAGAGCTATTTTCAAAAGTATTAGTTTCAGAACTAAAACATTTGGTGTGTGGATGCATTCTTACATGGTCGACACTCATGGAAAATATTGGCGCAATTGCATCAAAAATCATGACTTGAGGCCGAACGATAAATACATCAGCGATTCGAATTTATTCACATACATGACTTTTACGCTATGAGAGCTAGTCTCCAAAGTATTAGTTTCAGAACTAAAACATTTGGTGTGTGGATGCATTCTTACATGGTCGACCCTCATGAAAAATATTGGCGCAATTGCATCAAAAATCATGACTTGAGGCCGAACTATAAATACATCAGCGATTCGAATTTTTTCACATACATGACTTTTACGCCAAGAGAGCTATTCTCCAAAGTATTAGCTTCAGAACTAAAACATTTGGTGTGTGGATGCATTCTTACATGGTCGACCCTCATGAAAAATATTGGCGCAATTGCATGAAAGATCATGACTTGAGGCCGAACTATAAATACATCAGCGATTCGAATTTTTTCACATGCATGACTTTTACGCCAAGAGAGCTATTCTCCAAAGTATTAGTTTCAGAACTAAAACATTTGGTGTTTCGGATGCATTCTTACATGGTCGACCCTCATGAAAAATATTGGCGCAATTGCATCAAAAATCATGACTTGAGGCCGAACTAAAAATACATCAGCGATTCGAATTTTTTCACATGCATGACTTTTACGCCATGAGAGCTATTCTCCAAAGCATTAGTTTCAGAACTAAAACAATATTTGGTGTGTGGATGCATTCTTACATGGTCGACCCTCATGAAAAATATTGGTGCAATTGCATAAAAAATCATGACTTGAGGCCGAACTATAAATACATCAGCGATTCGAACTTTTTCACATACATGACTTTTACGCCATGAGAGCTAGTCTCCAAAGTATTAGTTTCAGAACTAAAACATTTGGTGTGTGGATGCATTCTTACATGGTCGACCTTCATAAAAAAAACTTGACAAAATTGCATCAAAAATCATGACTTGAGGCCGAACTATAAATACATCAGTGATTCGAACTTTTTCACATGCATGACTTTTACGCCATGAGAGCAATTCTGAAAAGTATTAATCTCAGAAAAAAAAATATTTGGTGTGTGGATGCATTCTTACTTGGTCGACCCTCATGAAAAAAAAAAGAGGCGCAATTGTATAAAAAAATCATGACTTGAGGCCGAACTATAAATACATCAGCGATTCGAATTTTTTCACATACATGACTTTTACGCCATGAGAGCTATTCTCAAAAGCATTAGTTTCAGAACTAAAACATTTGGTGTGTGGATGCATTCTTACATGGTCGACCCTCATGAAAAATATTGGCGCAATTGCATTAAAAATCATGACTTGAGGCCGAACTATAAATACATCAGCGATTCGAATTTTTTCACATGTATGACTTTTACGCCATGAGAGCTATTCTCCAAAGTATTAGTCTCAGAATAAAAATATTTGGTGTGTGGATGCATTCTTACATGGTCGACCCTCATAAAAAAACTTGACGCAATTGCATCAAAAATCATGACTTGAGGCCGAACTATAAATACATCAGCGATTCGATCTTTTCCACATACATGACTTTTACGCCATGAGAGCTATTCTCAAAAGTATTAGTCTCAGAATAAAAAATATTTGGTGTGTGGATGCATTCTTACATGGTCGACCCTCATAAAAAAAACTTGACGCAATTGCATCAAAAATCATGACTTGAGGCCGAACTATAAATACATCAGCGATTCGAACTTTTTCACATGTTGGAGAAAGTTTCGCCGTTTATCCAGAAGAAATGTACTCCCATGAGAAATAGTATTCCCGCAGGAGAGAAACTGGCACTCACCTTACGATATTTGGCTAGCAGTAAGTTAGGTGGTGTGTAAATGAAGCACGGTTACTGTCGTCTCTTTTCGCGAAGAAAGTAAACTATACTGTGAGGTCCTAATTACGTATCAGTGCATAATATTGTCAAAAGATACGACAGTTTCCACTTCCGTGTATTGACCACCTTGAACTAAGAAAAGAGCACTCTGCATCAATTATAAGGGGAAATAATCAGTGTATCTTTTGGATAAAACGAAGCTTCATAAAATCAGTTGCTTTATTGCACATCTGGATTGAGAGTATTATAATGAGTACAATAAGTGCCTAAGTTATTTCAGCAAACTGAAATATTTCATAACCAAATGCTTTTTCACCAACTCATTTTTCAGTATATTTATAAATTATCAAAATGTTGATGAAAAGGAAAGAATTCTATCTTGGGAATTTCTCCTGATTTTACATTCTGGCCTTGGCAGGAGACAGTTACAGTTCACTTGAGTTTCTGTACCGGGTGCCAAGGAATACAATCTGCAACTTTGTTCCTGAGGTCTGTCAAGCTATCTATGATGTACTTCAAAAAGACTTTGTGCAGGTACTTAATTTTTTTTTATATAAATAGGTAATACCTCTTAATCCAAAGTGTAAGTAAATACTTAAAATTTGTTGAAAAGACTGATATTTATAAATAAATGCCTGGAATTTCAAAATTTTCAGTTCTTGTCTCGTTATCTTCTCAATTTTGAACTTTATATATGATTAAATGAGTTGAGCAAGACTCAGATTATGGTAATATATATTTTCAGGTTCCCACTACTGAACATGACTGGCAGAAAATACAGAACGATTTTATGGCAAAGTGGCAGTTCCCCCACTGCATTGGTGCAATTGATGGGAAGCATATTGCAATTAGGGCCCTAAGCAATTCAGGTTCTGAACTTTACAACTACAAAAAGTTTTTTAGCATAATTCTTTTGGCATTGGTTGATGCAAATTGCAAATTTATATTTGTAGATGTAGGAGCCAATGGCAGAGCTGGAGATGCAGCTGTTTATGCTAATTCTCAGCTTTGCCATGCACTACAGCATAACACCCTAAACATTCCAGCACCCACCACCTTGGAGGGCCGTCATGAATTAGTTCCCAGCGTTGTTGTGGGAGATGATGCCTTCCAACTAAAGCCTCACTTGATGAAGCCTTATCCCTTGAGGGATTTATCTTATGAGAAAAAAATCTTTAATTACAGGCTATCAAGGGCAAGGAGAGTATCTGAAAATGCTTTTGGTTTTCTTGTCAGCAGATTCTGTGTATTTCAAAAACCACTACAAGTGTCACCAGAAGTAGCCAGTTCTGTTGTCTTGGCAAGCATTGCTTTACATAACTTTCTTAAATCTAACTCTGATCCTATCTATAACAACCAGCATGATGCAGCTAATGATCAAGGTGTTGTGCGAGGTTTCATGCAGCAGGGTGGGAACAGAAATGCAAGCAATGCAAGCGAAGTACGAGATGAACTGGCTGATTATTTTATGACAGAAGGTCAAGTTGAATGGCAGTGGGATATGGTTGTGTAAACATGTGGAGGATGAAGTAATTTAGGTGAAATGTAAATTGGGCCACAAAGCTCTGGCACACATTTCAGCTGAGAGGTTTGTTTTGTCAAGGCTAAATATTAGTTTTCTACTTGACATACATTGTTTGAATAGCCACTATGATGGCATGTATAAGAATTTCAAGCAATCAATACTTTTGTCAAAAACAAAGTACAATTTATTTGAGAAAATAACAGTTATTTTATTTTCATTAACCAGAAGGTGATGTGCATTACAAAATAAATGCATAATTTTTTTGTGAAAGTGTAAGAACCGAGGGAAAACATAAGAATTCAAAACCACTTTATACATCATGGATACACATTCCATATAAGGAATTAATAACAGATCGCAGTACTAAATTCCTAACATGTCAAATAATTGATGAAAGATAACTTCCATTGTATGCGAGTCATATACCTCACACATGATGTAATGATGAAATATGTATTTGCATTGGACTAATCATGTTCAGAATAATTGTGCCTCATTTTCAAACTGACAATACATCAATATTTGCTGTTTAGTGTTTACCCCTTTCACATAGAAAAATGAACATTTATATTTGAAACACAACTTGTGACAAGGTTATATTTCAGTTATCTGAAAATGAACAGATTTATAAAAACTGGATAACTTTGTGAATTATGTTTCTTTCATTTTTATTTGTATTTGAAGGAGTAAATTATTTATTATAGAAGGAGCCTTGAAGAACTTTCAGATTTATAGTGAATCTAGACTTGCTAAACATAAAGATTTGTGAATCGGGGCAGACTACTAATCAATCAAAAGACAAAATTATTTATTGAACATGCAAGGTAAGTACTTTAAAATGTTATTGCTATGCCTCATTTTCAAACTGATACTCCATTATTAGGGTTTGAATTCTTAATTTTAGTTCTTGTCTCCTTCTCAAGTTTTCTACTCTCTTTATTTCCAACCCAACTTGCTGTCCAAAAAGTAAATCAGGATCATTAAAAAGTCATTCTTTTTCCTGTTCTTTTGATCGATTAAACTCAAGGTCTTATGTATAAGACTTTCCATGTCTGAACCTTCTGTTGACCTTCGCCTTTTTGACACGCTTCCTGCACTCACAAGGCGCCAAGAATTCTGCAAATACAGAAAATGCAGTTTGTGTTGTACATTAAAGTAAATCAATCTCACTCACTTTTGATCGTTTAGTTAAACATGTATCGTAAAACTTCCAAGTTCAGCTTGAATACTCTGGCACATATTTCAGGTCAGAGTTTTGTATTGTCAAGGCTAAATAGTTGTTTTCAACTTGACATATATTGTTTGAATCTTTAATAAGTATATATTATATGTACAGATATAAGTATTTACAAATCACTCACTCTGTAACTTAATCTTAATATTGAAAACACTAACCACTTGACTGCAGCAATTGTCAGTGGAGTCTGTGGTGCACTCCGTGTTGCCTGTGCATTCAGTGTTGGTGTCAGTATCAGCATCATTGATGGCTGCTGCTCTGCTGGGAATGGAAATAGGTTCCCTCATCTGAATGAAATGTAAATTTCATTTAAATTAACACAAATGGTAATTGGCAACATGATGATTATTGTTATTCATGAACATGTCATACAGACCACATTCAATGCTTCATAATCATTGTACATTGCAAGAAATAATACAATTAAAATCCAATTTGTTACTTGATGTGTTGTTTCTTATTTCATATTAGTTTTCAATTTGTCATGTGAACTCAATTTCCATATCAAATCAGAAAATCTTCGGATGTCGAGGCATATTTTAGGTACCGGTTAGCTGTAGATAATGAAGAGGTAAGTGTGCAATATATTTCTATGCGTTACTCAAATTTATTGAAATTATTACCAATAGTAACACTAACATTAACAGGTGTGTTTGATAATACATATCCTGTGAAACATACATGAGAAATCTTTTCAATAAATGAGATACTGAAATTAGCAAAATGAAATTATTTGCTTTCAGACTGGAGATTTGAAGGCTATTGAGAAGGGACATCAACTTTTGAAATCCAATCATGTCCTGGCTTGCAGTGTTGTCATTCATCACCATGCCTACTTCAGTGGTCTAGTCAGTGCTGCTATGAAGAAAAAGGTTTGTTACCTTAGAAACAGATTGGTCATAAGTTCCATTCTCAACCACATATTGAATTGTCAGTGATTAATGATTTTAAATTAGTGAGTAATCATTCACAGTTTTGCCATTCATGATTGTACATTAGGTCTGTAATAAGAAATAGTTCACCTTTGTGTAAATAATGTGTCAGTTATACCAAACATTGTCACTTGCAGGAATAATTCATTATATGTTATCATGATGATACTAAGATAACTCTGTATTACAAGTTTTGATTTCCTTGACTTAGGTATCTTACAGTCTTCGCATCATAATAGCAGAATGTGGTGAAGTGGTGAACACACACTGTGAGTGCCCAGCTGGTAAAGGCCCCCATGGAACCTGCAAACACCTCGCTTCCGTCCTCCTCATGTTGTCACAGTTCAAGTCTACAGGTGTGATTGCTGTGAGGAGATCGTGCACAGACAAACTGCAGACATTCCACAGGTCACAAAAGGAATATTCAGGTACCTTACCATGTTTACTGTGTAGTAAATATATTGGTATACAAAGTGCTTATACAGCATGTTAGAATGAATTAATTATCAAGGTTTTTTTGTGTCAATTGTTTTCTTAAAATGAGGAAATTTTTATATGGTTTGAAAAAAAAGATATTCTGTTCAGCTGCAGACATTAAAATAAATGAAGTCCCCCTTGGTTATATTTTCATATTTGTTAGAATTAAATATACAGAGTGATTAATTATTCCATGACATATGAAGCTGATCTTTCTGCTAATGTATTCAGTAGGCATTGCTCGTATAGCTTAGCCATAACTACTTAAAAGCCTCACAAGCTATTTCTGCAGTGTGTGATCACCCTTTCAATTGTTTCCCCCGTGACAGGTTTGGCATATACCCCAAATTATGAATTGTCTGAAATTATGTCAATTTCACTTCCTGTATTTATCAAAGAGAAAATACTGCTTATTTGCTGTTTCTAAATTCAAATATTATATACTGAAGTATCCCAGTATTAGTAATATATTTTCAGCCAAAAAATTATTCCTCTTTTTTTTTTTTGCCGATTCACCGAAGAAAGCAGATTCATTCAAGTGTGGGGCGAAGCGACCAACCATGTTTGATGACCCAAGACCGGCAAAATACAGAAATAGTGCATCTTACAGGGACCATGTGCGAAACATCACCATCAACTACTGCTCTTCAGCATCTAAGGATATCACGATCCGATACCTGTTTGAAAGAGCCAGTCTGTCATCTGCAGTAAGAGATCATGACTATTTGGACAAGCCCTTCACAGAATACTGGGTGCAGAGAGCCTTGAAGGTATTTTACACTCATGTTTTCCGTAATGAAGAAATCTTCAATCCTGAGTTCTATGCATTCTCACAAATCACTATAATTAAATTTTCGTTGTGTTCATGGAAATTCCTGCATTCTGATTGGCTGAATTGGTCACGTGTTATTGTATTCATTTCCCAATGAATGTAAAAAATTAAGCCACGCCCACCGCGGCGCACTACTTTTATTACTGCGGAATGACGGGGAATCCCAATATAACAGTCGAGGGAATTCCCTTTCTGCTCACGTATATCGTCATGCACAGGACATTTAGCGACTTTCATGCATATTCATTGTCCAAACTACCCTTTGAAACCGAAGGGCGAGAATGAATGAAACAGCAAACGTGCAGGCTCGCTCGCCTGTTTATTTCCCGCTCGCCTCGGTTCAACTTTCATGTCTTCGGGTTTCATTTCTAACTAGCATTTCTCAAACTGTGTTTTACCGTAATCAGGGAAGTAATGTTTGAATCACGCAGTAAATGACCATGTTATTTGAAACAGCCGCCTTCTCTCGGACATATTTCTTCCGGTTCGTTACAGTCTGACTGTTGCAGTTCTTACTTACTTACTTACTTTGGAGATTTAACGTGCGCTTTCCGACTGGTGCGTATTTCGCACACGGGCCCGGCCAGGCCATTTAATGTGTTTCCGAAAGGGGCGAAAGTGGTCTGTGCAACCCAAGAGGGGGGTTTTAGGGGTTGCTTATATAGAATTTGGGAATTTTGAGATTTGGAATAGATGCCGATGGGATTGGGGAGGAGAACTAAGGGAGCTTAGCAAGGGAGCAGTTCTTTTCGCCTCTTGCCTTAATTGACAGGTCCAATGAAAATTGTTTTAATCCCACTCTCCATTGATTGGCTACTGACTGTGTAGGCGTGTCAAGTTATGTGCATAAATTAAACGATCACCTGATTCATGTCACGCCACTGTATGTATTCCTACACCTGGAATGTTTATCAATGTCGTCATTTTTGTCTGTTTTGTTATATGCAACTGTTTTGGGTTAAACTATTGTAAATAAAACATGTTTTACGTTGTCGAATTTAATTATAAGCATTGACTGTACGCTACGCGGATTCATACAGTTTGCACATCGGTTTTTCGATTCATACCTCAATGAACCGAAAAAAAACCACAGTCAATCCTTAAATATTAAGTTATTATATTTTAGGCTTTCAATAGCTACTGCTTATTGCATTCAAATAAATAATTCACTTTTTTTTTTTAAAATGCCTGCTATTATTCATTTCATGGTTAGTTCATTTTTTACTGCAGAAGACACAATATCTTCAGACGTTGCAGTGTAGTAGTTGATGGTTAGGTTGAACTGCATGCAAATGGATTTCTTCTGGTCCCTTGGAGCTAGATACGATATGGTTAAACTGCTTTAGCCATGTTATCTGATTGAATTGTTTTGTTCTGATTTGTAAAGGAGTTTCAAGAATTTTATTGATAAGTTTTTGTGTGATATAATTTATTTTTATTCTGTCTACCTTTGACAGATTACAGATGACCAGGCTGCAGACTTAGAGTCAAAGACAAGAAAACAGGCCAAGTGTAGCTTGTGTCATGAAGAGAGGAGATGGAGGTTGACAGCATCTCAGTTTGGGACAATTTGCAAATGTACTACAAGGAGAAACAAAACTAAATTATGTGAACAAATTGTCTCTGGAAGAAAACTTGTTTGTAACTCTGTGAGGCATGGGTTACAGCAGGAACCCAAAGCTATTGCCAAACTTGAGTTAGCCTGTAATGTTCATGTTCATAGTTGTGGAATGTTTGTTGACTCTGAACTCCCTTTCCTTGCAGCAACCCCAGACGGTGTCAATGATTCTAACACCATTGTTGAGGTTAAATGTCCTTACAGTGCCAGAAATGAGGTCATTGCTCCTGGGAAACTCTTTCCTTATCTTTGTAAGAGAAATGGCCTCATGCAACTGAAAGAAAACAGTAATTACTACTTTCAGGTGCAGGGTCAGATGTATCTATCAAAGCGAAAATACTGCTTATTTGCTGTTTGTACGTTCAAAGACTTCTTTGTTCAGAAAATATCACTCGATGAGGAATACTGTACAGGAAGTTTGATTCCCAGACTCTCATTATTCTTTGAGTCTTTCCTCAAGCCTTACATTGCTACTCACTGCATTTGTTAAGATTCATGAACAGACATCCTTTTGGGGATTAATACATCCATGTGAAGACTGTGTATCTAAAAAGTACTAAGAGTCTTCTGAAACTTACTTTTGCCTCACTTTTCAAAAATTATTTGAAAGCAGTGACTTTTCACAGTTAAGGAATATAAATTTCTTCTTTTCAACTATTAAAATCTGGTGATGAGAATGATACAAATGAGTACCGCTAGGTATATCCCTGATTGACACCATGTGTAAAGTACTTACTTCTATTCTTAGCTGTAGACTACAGCAGTTTGATGAAGATTATAACATAATTGACAAGGCCCAGGCTGTTATCATGGTGTAAATCATGGTGTAACATTTATACTAAGTTATCCTATAATAATTAGATCCACATCAAGTGCTTTATGAGTTACCATGGTGTAATATTTATACATCATTTCATATAATAGTTTAGCAAATAATACTTATCATCAGGTAAAATGCATATATAAATATTACACCATGGTAACTCATAAAAGCACTTGATGTGGATCTAATTATTATAGGAAAACTTAGTATAAATGTTACACCATGATTTACACCATGATACTGTATTCAGACCCAACCAGTTCAATATATATGCATATACCACTGTCTTTTTGTGTACTTTTCTGAAGCTTTTGACACTGTTTGATTCTTTTATATCACTTGTAACCCTGAAGTATATTGGAATAAGGGGTAGGCCTAATGGAGAAACTGTAGGCCCAAACATGTTAGCTGAAGCAGTGAGATATACTCTTGCAATATAAAATTACAAAATACAACCAGTCATCCAGAAGCTATGACTGCTATCACACCGAGTTCCCAGAGACTCAGTGGTTATAGATGGTGATACATTTATCAAGGAAATTATCAGCTGGTAAAACATCTTTGAACAAATCTGTCATCTATGGGTGTAGGGACCGATGTCTATTTCGAACACTGACCTTGGGAATGTGGTGGAGCTCCTTTGCAATGAAATAACATGACAGAAATCTGTCTGACAACCGTGTGATGGTGCTGTACTATTGCATTCATTGTTAAAGTGGTAAGAGAGAGAGAGATCCTAAGCACAGATCAACAAACAAATGTGAGACATTCAATGGTATTTTTTCATTATGTATTCAATGGTATTTTTTCATTACCGTTACCCGGTATGTAATATCATGGCCCTTCATGGGTACAGTGTTATGTACATATATTCATCATTTCAATTGTTAAAACACAATAAAGTTGTTATATTTGAACATTTCTCACACATTCCAGTTGTACTTTCAAGTTTAAGTTTGCAGTCAGAATTCAGCCCAAAGTACGGTTACATGTTTATCGCTAAAAATTGATCCACAATCTATAAACATTTCTACATAAATATGCTTACTTTGTGTGCATAATCCACAAACATCCTTGTACTATAACAACCGCGTTATTTGTACTTGTGTTAACAGACAATGATCTCATGTGTACACTTTAAACTGTCTGAACTTGTGAATAACCCCACATACCTGGTCCATAACCAATGACTGGCACAATCATTCTGTCAACAATAAACACAACTCTTAAAGATATGTTTGCATTATATATAAATGTGAGCAAAATATTCATGGCTTTACAGGTTGTTGTGCTAATGTATTTCTAACCAAACCCCATGAAGACTTTGGGGTGTCAAATATCCACAAGCACTTGCATGCTGATACAATTTAAAGTATTTCACCTTTGAACCACCATTTTTCAATTTGTTTGAAAAGTCCTCCTCTGCAAAATACAATCATAATTGTTTCATCTAAATTTACATTCATAACATATTTGCCACAAAAGCTTGCTACATCTGATTTCTGCAATTTGACAATAGCGTCACTTGCATTCACAATGCCATCAGCAAACATCAATGTGCTAATTTTATCAACTAACTCATTCACAAACATACCTTTGCAGTTTCCGGATTGTATTAGTTGAACAAGATCATTAAGGAACAGAGTAAACAGTAATCATACAGCAGTGAGCCGTGTCTAATACCCACCATACAGTCACAGTAGACAATCACACCTGTCTACTAGCAGTAAACTGTTGTACCTTCAATGCTATGAACAGACCTAACACTAGGACATACAAACATACATGAATGTGTGAAGTATGTTTAGAATGGCCATTTATTCATGCAAGTCGGTTAACAATGCTTGGGCGAAAGTTTGACAACATATAGCAAATTCGAACAATTCTAGAGCCTAGTGGAACTTTTGATGGATGAAGCTCCCTCTTAAGAATTTTGTAAGTTTTGCCAAGTCCAATAACACGCTCAATATGAATTCTCTTGGATGATACTCTGCGGTCGTGGACTACCTCTTGGGGTTCAAGCTGACTTTCGACCCTTGAGCATTGTTGGAGTGTTGACTTTTACATCTGGAGATGAAAATATGTCCTGCACCATAATGCCTCTGTCCGCCATAATACTGTCTCCTGCACAAAACACACCTGGCATGCACAACTCTGACCTCTCAATAATCTGCCTGTCACTTGTTGATCCACCATAACTGTCACTAACATAGGTAACAAGACCTCGAGGAGAACAACCAATCATAGTTTTCAGAGTGTTCCTGTTCTTGTACCTTGAGAAAGTGGCCCTCTGGTAATCTACATTGCCTGGCTTACAAATCGGGGTCTCAGTTGCATCTAGAATGACCCTTGTTGATGGGAAGCGCTCCTTGAAATTTTCTGGCATTGTATCTTGAACGGTGTCATGTGATGCCCATATGTTTAGCTCAGTCAGTTTGAAGTACAAAAAGTTTGTCCATGTGAGAATTAATGTTGCTACAGTACTTTCACTGATATGAAACAACATGGAAAGGTCAAAATCATCTCTTGCCTGTCTGAATTTTAACAAAGTCATAAAAAGCTGATCTTCTGGTGGTATCAAAGAACACTGATATGAAAGATGATTGACAGAGGGGCCAAGTACATGAAAGAAATACACTGGTTTTGACAATTATGATCATTTTATGTAATACAAAACTGCTTTGTCATTATCAGTTATGTGATGAATCGAGAATCTGGAGTTCGATTCCAACAACAACCTGCACTGTATGGCCACATCTTCTGTATGATCAACAGCATCTGACTGACAAATAATTTCATCGCATCCTTGTGAACAAATTTCAACCTCACTTCCCAGATCAGGAACATCTTCCACATCTATAACATAGTGTCTAGGTTTCCTTGGTTCATTCACTTTCTTAAAGGAGAACACTGTTGGTATTGCACCCCTCTTCAATCGTCTTTTCTTTCCTGAAAATAAAATATATAGAATTATTTCAAAATATCGTCAATTAAGGTTTTATCGTAATAAGGAATTTAGTTATTGTTCACATAATAACAATAAACATGGTAAATTCATGAACAAATATTATCAATGAGGACATTAGCAAATTATTCCAAAACATTGAGCAGAATTTTAAAAAAGGCGTTTATTTTAGTTGGGACAAATTTACGGTAATGAAATAATATTATTATTATTAAGATAACTTCATTTAATAGTATAGAACTCTATAATAGTAATAGAACTATAATTGGTCTACTCCTAAATAGATAGAACATCAACTTCAACAGTTTTTTTGCATATAAGCCTACTCAAGACTGGCATAACTTCAGGGTGGGAATAATTTAAATAGATTCTAATTATGTAAAATTTAATTAAACACGTAAAAAAGAATTGACTGAAAGTCATTCATCGCAATACATATAATTAATATTAGGACCAAAAATATTATTTATTTCAGTAAAATGCGGCACAGAGGACGACTGACATATTTTTTTCTGCCAATATTTTGGTGAGCCCAATATTGTACACCCAGATAAAAAAAAAACATACCGTGACTAATACACTATATTCATGATTGATTTACATATCAAAATTACTGAATATTGTATTGCATTTGGTAGGTCACCAATACCAGATTCTGAGGTAAAGGACAAAAATAACATCAGTCCGTTCATTCGGTTACTAACTTCGTTGCTAATGACGCTTACCAGTGTCCGATGGCTTGTAGTCGCTGTCAAGGAAGTGATTACGACAAACCAATGAGTATGGACTTGGTTTCCATAATTTCTTGGATGCCGGATCCTCTCTTCTAATCGCCACACGCCATTTTATGCAAATATCCGGATCTTGAGGAAAACCGTGGCCGTCAGAACGACTGTCACATTGCGGTACGCAACAGCGCGAAGGCATTTTGTATGTAAACAATAGCATACGGAGCTAGCAACAAGGACGGAAATTCCGCAGCGCCCCCTGGACCGCTGTTTCGTACCGGTGTTGTTTGCCAATGCGCCAATTTTTTTTCATGAGGGTCGACCAAGTAAGAATGCACCCACACACCAAATATTTTTTTATTCTGAGATTAATACTTTTAAGATTTGCTCTCATGGCGTAAAAGTCATGCATGTGAAAAAGTTCGAATCACTGATGTATTTATAGTTCGGCCTCAAGTCATGATTTTTGATGCAATTGCGTCAAGTTTTTTTTATGAGGATCGACCATGTAAGAATGCATCCACACACCAAATATTTTTTATTCTGAGACTAATACTTTTAAGAATAGCTCTCATGGCGTAACAGTCATGCATGTGAAAAAGACTGAATCACTGATGTATTTATAGTTCGGCCTCAAGTCATGACTTTTGATGCAATTGCGCCAAGTTTTTTCATGAGAGTCGACCATGTAAGAATGCATCCACACACCAAATATTTTTATTCTGAGACTAATACTTTTGAGAATAGCTCATATGGCGTAAAAGTCATGCATGTGAAAAAGTTCGAATCGCTGATGTATTTATAGTTCGGCCTCAAGTCATGATTTTTAATACAATTGCGCCAATCTTTTTACATGAGGGTCGACCAAGTAAGAATGCATCCACACACCAAATATTTTTTATTCTGAGATTAATACTTTTATGAATAGCTCTCATGGCGTAAAAGTCATGCATGTGAAAAAGTTCGAATCACTGATGTATTAATAGTTCGGCCTCAAATCATGATTTTTGATGCAATTGCGTCAAGTTTTTTTTATGAGGGTCGACCATGTAAGAATGCATCCACACACCAAATATTTTTATTCTGAGATTAATACTTTTGAGACTAGCTCTCATGGCGTAAAAGTCATGCATGTGAAAAAGTTCGAATCGCTGATGTATTTATAGTTCGGCCTCAAGTCATGATTTTTTTATACAATTGCGCCAATTTTTTTTCATGAGGGTCGACCAAGTAAGAATGCATCCACACACCAAATATTTTTTATTCTGAGATTAATACTTTTAAGAATAGCTCTCATGGCGTAAAAGTCATGCATGTGAAAAAGTTCGAATCACTGATGTATTAATACTTCGGCATCAAGTCATGATTTTTTATGAAATTGCGTCAAGTTTTTTTTATGAGGGTCGACCATGTAAGAATGCATCCACACACCAAATATTTTTATTCTGAGACTAATACTTTTGAGAATAGCTCTCATGGCGTAAAAGTCATGCATGTGAAAAAGTTGGAATCGCTGATGTATTTATAGTTCGGCCTCAAGTCATGATTTTTTTTATACAATTGCGCCAATTTTTTTTCATGAGGGTCGACCAAGTAAGAATGCATCCACACACTAAATATTTTTTATTCTGAGATTAATACTTTTAAGAATTGCTCTCATGGCGTAAAAGTCATGCATGTGAAAAAGTTCGAATCGCTGATGTATTTATAGTGCGGCCTCAAGTCATGATTTTTGATGCAATTGCGTCAAGTTTTTTTTATGAGGGTCGACCAAGTAAGAATGCATCCACACACCAAATATTGTTTATTCTGAGACTAATACTTTTGAGAATAGCTCTCATGGCGTAAAAGTCATGCATGTGAAAAAGTTCGAATCACTGATGTATTTATAGTTCGGCCTCAAGTCATGATTTTTGATGCAATTGCGTCAAGTTTTTTTTATGAGGATCGACCATGTAAGAATGCATCCACACACCAAATATTTTTATTCTGAGACTAATGCTTTTGAGAATTGCTCTCATGGCGTAAAAGTCATGTATGTGAAAAGTTCGAATCGCTGATGTATTTATAGTTCGGCCTCAAGTCATGATTTTTTTATACAATTGCGCCAATATTTTTTCATGAGGGTCGACCAAGTAAGAATGCATCCACACACCAAATATTTTTTTATTCTGAGATTAATACTTTTAAGAATAGCTCTCATGGCGTAAAAGTCAGCCATGTGAAAAAGTTCGAATCGCTGATGTATTAATAGTTCGGCCTCAAGTCATAATTGTTCTATGCAATTGCGCCAATTTTTTTTCATGAGGGTCGACCATGTAAGAATGCATCCACACACCAAATATTTTTATTCTGAGACTAATACTTTTGAGAATAGCTCATATGGCGTAAAAGTCATGCATGTGAAAAAGTTCGAATCGCTGATGTATTTATAGTTCGGCCTCAAGTCATGATTTTTGATGCAATTGCGTCAAGTTTTTTTATGAGGGTCGACCATGTAAGAATGCATCCACACACCAAATATTTTTATTCTGAGACTTATACTTTTGAGAATAGCTCTCATGGCGTAAAAGTCATGCATGTGAAAAAGTTCGAATCACTGATGTATTTATAGTGCGCCTGAAGTCATGATTTTTTATACAATTGTGCCAAGTTTTTTCATGAATATCGACCAGGGAAGAATGCATCCACACACCAAATATTTTTATTCTGAGATTAATACTTTTGAGAATAGCTCTCATGGCGTAAAAGTCATGCATGTGAAAAAGTTCGAATCGCTGATGTATTTATAGTTCGGCCTCAAGTCATGATTTTTTTATACAATTGCGCCAATTTTTTTTCATGAGGGTCGACCAAGTAAGAATGCATCCACACACCAAATATTTTTTTATTCTGAATTTAATACTTTTCAGATTTGCTCTCATGGCGTAAAAGTCATGCATGTGAAAAAGTTCGAATCGCTGATGTATTTATAGTTCGGCCTCAAGTCATGATTTTTGATGCAATTGCGTCAAGTTTTTTTTATGAGGATCGACCATGTAAGAATGCATCCGAAACACCAAATATTTTTATTCTGAGACTAATGCTTTTGAGAATAGCTCTCATGGCGTAAAAGTCATGCATGTGAAAAAGTTCGAATCACTGATGTATTTATAGTTCGGCCTCAAGTCATGATTTTTGATGCAATTGCGCCAAGTTTTTCATGAGGGTCGACCAAGTAAGAATGCATCCACACACCAAATATTTTTATTCTGAGACTAATACTTTTGAGAATAGCTCATATGGCGTAAAAGTCATGCATGTGAAAAAGTTCGAATCGCTGATGTATTTATAGTTCGGCCTCAAGTCATGATTTTTGATGCAATTGCGTCAAGTTTTTTTTATGAGGGTCGACCAAGTAAGAATGCATCCACACACCAAATATTTTTATTCTGAGACTAATACTTTTGAGAATAGCTCATATGGCGTAAAAGTCATGCATGTGAAAAAGTTCGAATCGCTGATGTATTTATAGTGCGGCCTCAAGTCATGATTTTTGATGCAATTGCGTCAAGTTTTTTTTATGAGGGTCGACCAAGTAAGAATGCATCCACACACCAAATATTTTTATTCTGAGATTAATACTTTTGAGAATAGCTCTCATGGCGAAAAAGTCATGCATGTGAAAAAGTTCGAATCGCTGATGTATTTATAGTTCGGCCTCAAGTCATGATTTTTTTATACAATTGTGACAATTTTTTTTCATGAGGGTCGACCAAGTAAGAATGCATCCACACACCAAATATTTTTTTATTCTGAGATTAATACTTTTAAGATTTGCTCTCATGGCGTAAAAGTCATACATGTGAAAAAGTTCGAATCACTGATGTATTAATAGTTCGGCCTCAAGTCATGATTTTTTATGCAATTGCGCCAATTTTTTTTTATGAGGGTCGACCATGTAAGAATGCATCCACACACCAAATATTTTTATTCTGAGACTAATACTTTTGAGAATAGCTCTCATGGCGTAAAAGTCATGCATGTGAAAAAGTTCGAATCGCTGATGTATTAATAGTTCGGCCTCAAGTCATATTTTTTTTATACAATTGCGCCAATTTTTTTTCATGAGGGTCGACCATGTAAGAATGCATCCACACACCAAATATTTTTATTCTGAAACTAATACTTTTGAGAATGGCTCTCATGGCGTAAAAGTCATGCATGTGAAAAAGTTCGAATCACTGATGTATTTATAGTTCCGCCTCAAGTCATGATTTTTTATGCAATTGTGCCAAGTTTTTTCATGAATATCGACCAGGGAAGAATGCATCCACACACCAAATATTTTTATTCTGAGATTAATACTTTTGAGAATATCTCTCATGGCGTAAAAGTCATGCATGTGAAAAAGTTCGAATCACTGATGTATTTATAGCGCGCCTCAAGTCATGATTGTTGAAGCAATTGCGCCAAGTTTTTTCATGAGGGTCGACCAAGTAAGAATGCATCCACACACCAAATATTTTTATTCTGAGACTAATACTTTTGAGAATAGCTCATATGGCGTAAAAGTCATGCATGTGAAAAAGTTCGAATCACTGATGTATTTATAGTTCGGCCTCAAGTCATGACTTTTGATGCAATTGCGCCACGTTTTTTCATGAGGGTCGACCAAGTAAGAATGCATCCACACACCAAATATTTTTATTCTGAGATTAATACTTTTGAGAATAGCTCATATGGCGTAAAAGTCATGCATGTGAAAAAGTTCGAATCGCTGATGTATTTATAGTTCGGCCTCAAGTCATGATTTTTGATGCAATTGCGCCAAGTTTTTTTATGAGGGTCGACCATGTAAGAATGCATCCACACACCAAATATTTTTATTCTGAGATCAATACTTTTGAGAATAGCTCTCATGGCGTAAAAGTCATGCATGTGAAAAAGTTCGAATCGCTGATGTATTTATAGTTCGGCCTCAAGTCATGATTTTTTTATACAATTGCGCCAATTTTTTTTCATGAGGGTCGACCAAGTAAGAATGCATCCACACACCAAATATTTTTTTATTCTGAATTTAATACTTTTTGAGATTTGCTCTCATGGCGTAAAAGTCATGCATGTGAAAAAGTTCGAATCACTGATGTATTTATAGTTCGGCCTCAAGTCATGATATTTGATGCAATTGCGTCAAGTTTTTTTTATGAGGGTCGACCATGTAAGAATGCATCCACACACCAAATATTTTTATTCTGAGACTAATGCATTTGAGAATAGCTCTCATGGCGTAAAAGTCATGCATGTGAAAAAGTTTGAATCGCTGATGTATTTATAGTTCGGCCTCAAGTCATGATTTTTGATGCAATTGCGCCAAGTTTTTTTCATGAGGGTCGACCAAGTAAGAATGCATCCACACACCAAATATTTTTTTATTCTGAGTTTAATACTTTTAAGATTTGCTCTCATGGCGTAAAAGTCCTAAATGTGAAAAAGTTCGAATCACTGATGTATTTATAGTTCGGCCTCAAGTCATGATTTTTGATGCAATTGCGTCAAGTTTTTTTTATGAGGGTCGACCAAGTAAGAATGCATCCACACACCAAATATTTTTATTCTGAGATTAATACTTTTGAGAATAGCTCTCATGGCGAAAAAGTCATGCATGTGAAAAAGTTCGAATCGCTGATGTATTTATAGTTCGGCCTCAAGTCATGATTTTTTTATACAATTGCGCCAATTTTTTTTCATGAGGGTCGACCAAGTAAGAATGCATCCACACACCAATATTTTTTTATTCTTAGATTAATACTTTTAAGATTTGCTCTCATGGCGTAAAAGTCCTAAATGTTAAAAAGTTCGAGTCACTGATGTATTTATAGTTGGGCCTCAAGTCATGATTTTTGATGCAATTGCGTAAATTTTTTTTATGAGGGTCGACCATGTAAGAATGCATCCACACACCAAATATTTTTATTCTGAGACTAATACTTTTGAGAATAGCTCTCATGGCGTAAAAGTCATGCATGTGAAAAAGTTCGAATCACTGATGTATTTATAGTGCTCCTGAAGTCATGATTTTTTATGGAATTGAGCTAACTTTTTTCATGAATATCGACCATGTAAGAATGCATCCACACACCAAATATTTTTATTCTGAGATTAATACTTTTGAGATTTGCTCTCATGGCGTAAAAGTCATGCATTTGAAAAAGTTCGAATCGCTGATGTATTTATAGTTTGGCCTCAAGTCATGATTTTTTTATACAATTCCGCCAAATTTTTTTTCATGAGGGTCGACCAAGTAAGAATGCATCCACACACCAAATATTTTTTTATTCTGAGATTAATACTTTTAAGATTTGCTCTCATGGCGTAAAAGTCCTAAATGTTAAAAAGTTCGAATCACTGATGTATTTATAGTTCGGCCTGAAGTCATTATTTTTGATGCAATTGCGTCAAGTTTTTTTTATGAGGGTCGACCATGTAAGAATGCATCCACACACCAAATATTTTTATTCTGAGATTAATACTTTTGAGAATAGCTCTCATGGCGTAAAAGTCATGCATGTGAAAAAGTTCGAATCACTGATGTATTTATAGTGCGGCCTTAAGTCATGATTTTTTATAAAATTGCGCCAATTTTTTTTCATGAGGGTCGACCAAGTAAGAATGCATCCACACACCAAATATTTTTTATTCTGAGACTAATACTTTTGAGAATAGCTCTCATGGCGTAAAAGTCATGCATGTGAAAAGGTTCGAATCACTGATGTATTAATAGTTCGGCCTCAAGTCATAATTTTTTATCCAATTGCGTCAAGTTTTCGTTTTAAGGGACGACAATGTAAGAATGCATCCACACACCAAATATTTTTATTCTGAGACTAATACTTTTGAGAATAGCTCTCATGGCGTAAAAGTCATGCATGTGAAAAAGTTCGAATCGCTGATGTATATATAGTGCGGCCTCAAGTCATGATTTTTTTATACAATTGCGCCAATTTTTTTTCATGAGGGTCGACCAAGTAAAATGGAACCCCACACACCAAATATTTTTTATTCTGAGACTTATACTTTTGAGAATAGCTCTCATGGCGTAAAAGTCATGCATGTGAAAAAGTTCGAATCGCTGATGTATTTATAGTTCGGCCTCAAGTCATGATTTTTTATACACTTGCGCCAATTTTTTTTCATGAAGATCGACCAAGTAAGAATGCATCCACACACCAAATATTTTTTATTCTGAGATTAATACTTTTAAGAATAGCTCTCATGGCGTAAAAGTCATGCATGTGAAAAAGTTCGAATCACTGATCTATTAATAGTTTGGCCTCAAGTCATGATTTTTGATGCAATTGCGCCAAGTTTTTTTTATGAGGTTCGACCATGTAAGAATGCATCCACACACCAAATCTATTTATTCTGAGATTAATACTTTTAAGAATAGCTCTCATGGCGTAAAAGTCATGCATGTGAAAAAGTTCGAATCACTGATGTATTTATAGTTCGGCCTCAAGTCATAATTTTTGATCCAATTGCGTCAAGTTTTCGTTTAAAGGGTCGACCATGTAAGAATGCATCCACACACCAAATATTTTTTTTATTCTGAGACTAATACTTTTGAGAATAGCTCTCATGGCGTAAAAGTCATGCATGTGAAAAAGTTCGAATCGCTGATGTATTTATAATGCGGCCTGAAGTCATGAATTTTTATGCAATTGTCCGAAGTTTTTTCATGAATATCGACCATGTAAGAATGCATCCACACACCAAATATTTTTATTCTGAGATTAATACTTTTGAGAATAGCTCTCATGGCGTAAAAGTCATGCATGTGAAAAAGTTCGAATCGCAGATGTATTTATAGTTCGGCCTCAAGTCATGATTTTTTTTTTACAATTCCGGCAATTTTTTTTCATGAGGGTCGACCATGTAAGAATGCATCCACACACCAAATATTTTTGTTATTCTCAGATTAATACTTTTAAGAATAGCTTTCATGGCGTAAAAGTCATGCATGTGAAAAAATTCGAATCACTGATGTATTAATGGTTTGGCCTCAAGTCATGATTTTTGATCCAATTGCGTCAAGTTTTCTTTTTGAGGGTCGACCATGTAAGAATGCATCCACACACCAAATATTTTTATTCTGAGACTAATACTTTTGAGAATAGCTCTCATGGCGTAAAAGTCATGCATGTGAAAAAGTTCGAATCACAGATGTATTTATAGTTCGGCCTCAAGTCATGATTTTTTATGCAATTGCGTTAAGTTTTTTTTTATGAGGATCGACCATGTAAGAATGCATCCACACACCAAATATTTTTATTCTGAGACTCATACTTTTAAGAATAGCTTTCATGGCGTAAAAGTCATGCATGTGAAAAAGTTCGAATGGCTGATGTATTTATAGTGCGGCCTCAAGTCATGATTTTTTTATACAATTGCGCCAATTTTTTTTCATGAGGGTCGACCAAGTAAGAATGCATCCACACACCAAATATTTTTTATTCTGAGACTAATACTTTTAAGAATTGCTCTCATGGCGTAAAAGTCATGCATGTGAAAAAGTTCGAATCACTGATGTATTAATAGTTCGGCCTCAAGTCATCATTTTTTATCCAATTGCGTCAAGCTTTCCTTTTAAGGGTCGACCATGTAAGAATGCATCCACACACCAAATATTTTTATTCTGAGACTAATACTTTTGAGAATAGCTTTCATCGCGTAAAAGTCATGCATGTGAAAAAGTTCGAATCGCTGATGTATTTATAGTTCGGCCTCAAGTCATGATTTTTTATCCAATTGCGTCAAGTTTTCCTTTTGAGGGTCGACCATGTAAGAATGCATCCACACACCAAATTTTTTTATTCTGAGATTAATACTTTTAAGAATAGCTTTCATGGCGTAAAAGTCATGCATGTGAAAAAGTTCGAATCACTGATGTATTAATAGTTTGGCCTCAAGTCATGATTTTTGATCCAATTGCGTCAAGTTTTCTTTTTGAGGGTCGACCATGTAAGAATGCATCCACACACCAAATATTTTTATTCTGAGATTAATACTTTTAAGAATTGCTCTCATGGCGTAAAAGTCATGCATGTGAAAAAGTTCGAATCACTGATGTATTTATAGTTCGGCCTCAAGTCATGATTTTTGATGCAATTGCGTCAAGTTTTTTTGTATGAGGGTCGACCATGTAAGAATGCATCCACACACCAAATATTTTTATTCTGAGACTAATACTTTTGAGAATAGCTTTCATGGCGTAAAAGTCATGCATGTGAAAAAGTTCGAATCGCAGATGTATTTATAGTGCGGCCTCAAGTCATGATTTTTTTATACAATTGCGCCAATTTTTTTTCAAGAGGGTCGACCAAGTAAGAATGCATCCACACACCAAATATTTTTTATTCTGAGATTAATACTTTTAAGAATTGCTCTCATGGCGTAAAAGTCATGCATGTGAAAAAGTTCGAATCACTGATGTATTAATAGTTCGGCCTCAAGTCATGATTTTTTATCAAATTGCGTCAAGCTTTCCTTTTAAGGGTCGACCATGTAAGAATGCATCCACACACCAAATATTTTTATTCTGAGACTATTACTTTTGAGAATAGCTCTCATGGCGTAAAAGTCATGCATGTGAAAAAGTTCGAATCGCTGATGTATTTATAGTTCGGCCTCAAGTCATGATTTTTTTATACAATTGCGCCAAGTTTTTTTCATGAGGGTCGACCAAGTAAGAATGCATCCACACACCAAATATTTTTTATTCTGAGATTAATACTTTTAAGAATAGCTTTCATGGCGTAAAAGTCATGCATGTGAAAAAATTCGAATCACTGATGTATTAATAGTTTGGCCTCAAGTCATGATTTTTGATCCAATTGCGTCAAGTTTTCTTTTTGTGGGTCGACCATGTAAGAATGCATCCACACACCAAATATTTTTATTCTGAGACTAATACTTTTGAGAATAGCTTTCATGGCGTAAAAGTCATGCATGTGAAAAAGTTCGAATCGCAGATGTATTTATAGTGCGGCCTCAAGTCATGATTTTTTATACAATTGCGCCATTTTTTTTCATGAGGGTCGACCAAGTAAGAATGCATCCACACACCAAATATTTTTTATTCTGAGATTAATACTTTTAAGAATTGCTCTCATGGCGTAAAAGTCATGCATGTGAAAAAGTTCGAATCACTGATATATTAATAGTTCGGCCTCAAGTCATGATTTTTGATGCAATTGCGTCAATTTTTTTTTATGAGGGTCGACCATGTAAGAATGCATCCACACACCAAATATTTTTATTCTGAGACTAATACTTTTGAGAATAGCTCTCATGGCGTAAAAGTCATGCATGTGAAAAAGTTCGAATCGCTGATGTATTTATAGTGCGGCCTCAAGTCATGATTTTTGATGCAATTGCGTCAAGTTTTTTTCATGAGGGTCGACCAAGTAAGAATGCATCCACACACCAAATATTTTTTTTATTCTGAGATAATTACTTTAAAGAATTGCTCTGATGGCGTAAAAGTCATGCATGTGAAAAAGTTCGAATCACTGATGTATTAATAGTTCGGCCTCAAGTCATGATTTTTTATCCAATTGCGTCAAGCTTTCCTTTTAAGGGTCGACCATGTAAGAATGCATCCACACACCAAATATTTTTATTCTGACACTATTACTTTTGAGAATAGCTCTCATGGCGTAAAAGTCATGCATGTGAAAAAGTTCGAATCGCTGATGTATTTATAGTTCGGCCTCAAGTCATGATTTTTTTATACAATTGCGCCAAGTTTTTTTCATAAGGGTCGACCATGTAAGAATGCATCCACACACCAAATATTTTTCATTCTGAGATTAATACTTTTAAGAATAGCTTTCATGGCGTAAAAGTCATGCATGTGAAAAAATTCGAATCACTGATGTATTAATAGTTTCGCCTCAAGTCATGATTTTTGATCCAATTGCGTCAAGTTTTCTTTTTGTGGGTCGACCATGTAAGAATGCATCCACACACCAAATATTTTAAATCTGAGACTAATACTTTTAAGAATTGCTCTCATGGCGTAAAAGTCATGCATGTGAAAAAGTTCGAATCACTGATGTATTTATAGTTCGGCCTCAAGTCATGATTTTTGATGCAATTGCGTCAAGTTATTTTTATGAGGGTCGACCATGTAAGAATGCATCCACACACCAAATATTTTTATTCTGAGACTAATACTTTTGTGAATAGCTCTCATGGCGTAAAAGTCATGCATGTGAAAAAGTTCGAATCGCTGATGTATTTATAGTGCGGCCTCAAGTCATGATTTTTTTATACAATTGCGCCAATTTTTTTTCATGAGGGTCGACCAAGTAAGAATGCATCCACACACTAAATATTTTTTTTCTTCTGAGATTAATACTTTTAAGAATTGCTCTCATGGCGTAAAAGTCATGCATGTGAAAAAGTTCGAATCACTGATGTATTTATAGTTCGGCCTCAAGTCATGATTTTTGATGCAATTGCGTCAAGTTTTTTTGTATGAGGGTCGACCATGTAAGAATGCATCCACACACCAAATATTTTTATTCTGAGATCAATACTTTTGAGAATAGCTCTCATGGCGTAAAAGTCATGCATGTGAAAAAGTTCGAATCACTGATGTATTTATAGTGCTCCTGAAGTCATGATTTTTTATGCAATTGAGCTAACTTTTTTCATGAATATCGACCATGTAAGAATGCATCCACACACCAAATATTTTTATTCTGAGATTAATACTTTTGAGAATAGCTCTCATGGCGTAAAAGTCATGCATGTGAAAAAGTTCTAATCACTGATGTATTAATAGTTCGGCCTGAAGTCATGATTTTTGATGCAATTGCGTCAAGTTTTTTTTATGAGGGTCGACCATGTAAGAATGGGATCCACACACCAAATATTTTTGTTCTGAGATTAATACTTTTGAGACTAGCTCTCATGGCGTAAAGGTCATGCATGTGAAAAAGTTCGAATCGCTGATGTATTTATAGTTCGGCCTCAAGTCATGATTTTTTGATACAATTCCGCCAAATTTTTTTTCATGAGGGTCGAGAAAAGGAAGAATGCATCCACACACCAAATATTTTTTTATTCTGAGATTAATACTTTTAAGATTTGCTCTCATGGCGTAAAAGTCCTAAATGTTAAAAAGTTCGAATCACTGATGTATTAATAGTTCGGCCTCAAGTCATGATTTTTGATGCAATTGCGTCAAGTTTTCGTTTTAAGGGTCGACCATGTAAGAATGCATCCACACACCAAATATTTTTATTCTGAGACTAATACTTTTGAGAATAGCTCTCATGGCGTAAAAGTCATGCATGTGAAAAAGTTCGAATCGCTGATGTATTTATAGTGCGGCCTGAAGTCATGAATTTTTATGCAATTGTCCCAAGTTTTTTCATGAATATCGACCATGTAAGAATGCATCCACACACCAAATATTTTTATTCTGAGATTAATACTTTTGAGAATAGCTCTCATGGCGTATAAGTCATGCATGGGAAAAAGTTCGAATCGCAGATGTATTTATAGTGCGGCCTCAAGTCATGATTTTTTTATACAATTGCGTCAAGTTATTTTTATGAGGGTCTACTAAGTGAAAATGCATCCACACACCAAATATTTTTTTATTCTCAGATTAAAACTTTTAAGAATTGCTCTCATGGCGAAAAGTCATGCATGTGAAAAAGTTCGAATCACTGATGTATTTATAGTTCGGCCTCAAGTCATGATTTTTGATGCAATTGCGTCAAGTTTTTTTTATGAGGGTCGACCATGTAAGAATGCATCCACACACCAAATATTTTTATTCTGAGACTAATACTTTTGAGAATGGCTCTCATGGCGTAAAAGTCATGCATGTGAGAAAGTTCGAATCGCTGATGTATTTATAGTTCGGCCGCAAGTCATGATTTTTTTATACAATTGCGCCAATTTTTTTTCATGAGGGTCGACCATGTAAGAATGCATCCACACACCAAATATTTTTGTTATTCTGAGATTAATACTTTTAAGAATAGCTTTCATGGCGTAAAAGTCATGCATGTGAAAAAATTCGAATCACTGATGTATTAATAGTTTGGCCTGAAGTCATGATTTTTGATGCAATTGCGTCAAGTTTTCTTTTTGAGGGTCGACCATGTAAGAATGCATCCACGCACCAAATATTTTTATTCTGAGACTAATACTTTTGAGAATAGCTCTCATGGCGTAAAAGTCATGCATGTGAAAAAGTTCGAATCGCTGATGTATTAATAGTTCGGCCTCAAGTCATGATTTTTGATGCAATTGCGTCAAGTTTTTTTTATGAGGGTCGACCATGTAAGAATGCATCCACACACCAAATATTTTTATTCTGAGACTAATACTTTTGAGAATAGCTCTCATGGCGTAAAAGTCATGCATGTGAAAAAGTTCGAATCACTGATGTATTAATAGTTTGGCCTCAAGTCATAATTTTTGATCCAATTGCGTCAAGTTTTCGTTTTAAGGGTCGACCATGTAAGAATGCATCCACACACCAAATTTTTTTATTCTGAGACTAATACTTTTGAGAATAGCTCTCATGGCGTAAAAGTCATGCATGTGAAAAAGTTCGAATCGCTGATGTATTTATAGTGCGGCCTGAAGCCATGAATTTTTATGCAATTGTCCGAAGTTTTTTCATGAATATCGACCATGTAAGAATGCATCCACACACCAAATATTTTTATTCTGAGATTAATACTTTTGAGAATAGCTCTCATGGCGTAAAAGTCATGCATGTGAAAAAGTTCGAATCGCTGATGTATTTATAGTGCGGCCTCAAGTCATGATTTTTTTTATACAATTGCGCCAATTTTTTTTCATGAGGGTCGACCATGTAAGAATGCATCCACACACCAAATATTTTTGTTATTCTGAGATTAATACTTTTAAGAATAGCTTTCATGGCGTAAAAGTCATGCATGTGAAAAAATTCGAATCACTGATGTATTAATGGTTTGGCCTCAAGTCATGATTATGGATCCAATTGCGTCAAGTTTTCTTTTTGAGGGTCGACCATGTAAGAATGCATCCACACACCAAATATTTTTATTCTGAGACTAATACTTTTAAGAATTGCTCTCATGGCGTAAAAGTCATGCATGTGAAAAAGTTCGAATCGCTGATGTATTTATAGTGCGGCCTCAAGTCATGATTTTTGATGCAATTGCGTCAAGTTTTCTTTTTGAGGGTCGACGATGTAAGAATGCATCCACACATCAAATATTTTTATTCTGAGACTAATACTTTTGAGAATAGCTCTCATCGCGTAAAAGTCATGCATGTGAAAAAGTTCGAATCGCAGATGTATTTATAGTGCGGCCTCAAGTCATGATTTTTGATGCAATTGCGTCAAGTTTTTTTTATGAGGGTCGACCATGTAAGAATGAATCCTCACACCAAATATTTTTATTCTGAGACTAATACTTTTGAGAATAGCTCTCATGGCGTAAAAGTCATGCATGTGAAAAAGTTCGAATCGCTGATGTATTTATAGTGCGGCCTCAAGTCATGATTTTTGATGCAATTGCGTCAAGTTTTCTTTTTGAGGGTCGACGATGTAAGAATGCATCCACACATCAAATATTTTTATTCTGAGACTAATACTTTTGAGAATAGCTCTCATCGCGTAAAAGTCATGCATGTGAAAAAGTTCGAATCGCAGATGTATTTATAGTGCGGCCTCAAGTCATGATTTTTGATGCAATTGCGTCAAGTTTTTTTTATGAGGGTCGACCATGTAAGAATGCATCCACACACCAAATATTTTTATTCTGAGACTAATACTTTTAAGAATTGCTCTCATGGCGTAAAAGTCATGCATGTGAAAAAGTTCGAATCACTGATGTATTTATAGTTCGGCCTCAAGTCATGATTTTTGATGCATTTGCGTCAAGTTTTTTTTATGAGGGTCGACCTTGTAAGAATGCATCCACACACCAAATATTTTTATTCTGAGACTAATACTTTTGAGAATAGCTCTCATGGCGTAAAAGTCATGCATGTGAAAAAGTTCGAATCGCTGATGTATTAATAGTTCGGCCTCAAGTCATGATTTTTGATGCAATTGCGTCAAGTTTTTTTATGAGGGTCGACCATGTAAGAATGCATCCACACACCAAATATTTTTATTCTGAGACTAATACTTTTGAGAATAGCTCTCATGGCGTAAAAGTCATGCATGTGAAAAAGTTCGAATCACTGATGTATTAATAGTTTGGCCTCAAGTCATAATTTTTGATCCAATTGCGTCAAGTTTTCGTTTTAAGGGTCGACCATGTAAGAATGCATCCACACACCAAATTTTTTTATTCTGAGACTAATACTTTTGAGAATAGCTCTCATGGCGTAAAAGTCATGCATGTGAAAAAGTTCGAATCGCTGATGTATTTATAGTGCGGCCTGAAGTCATGAATTTTTATGCAATTGTCCGAAGTTTTTTCATGAATATCGACCATGTAAGAATGCATCCACACACCAAATATTTTTATTCTGAGATTAATACGTTTGAGAATAGCTCTCATGGCGTAAAAGTCATGCATGTGAAAAAGTTCGAATCGCTGATGTATTAATAGTTCGGCCTCAAGTCATGATTTTTGATGCAATTGCGTCAAGTTTTTTTATGAGGGTCGACCATGTAAGAATGCATCCACACACCAAATATTTTTATTCTGAGACTAATACTTTTGAGAATAGCTCTCATGGCGTAAAAGTCATGCATGTGAAAAAGTTCGAATCGCTGATGTATTAATAGTTCGGCCTCAAGTCATGATTTTTGATGCAATTGCGTCAAGTTTTTTTATGAGGGTCGACCATGTAAGAATGCATCCACACACCAAATATTTTTATTCTGAGACTAATACTTTTGAGAATAGCTCTCATGGCGTAAAAGTCATGCATGTGAAAAAGTTCGAATCACTGATGTATTAATAGTTTGGCCTCAAGTCATAATTTTTGATCCAATTGCGTCAAGTTTTCGTTTTAAGGGTCGACCATGTAAGAATGCATCCACACACCAAATTTTTTTATTCTGAGACTAATACTTTTGAGAATAGCTCTCATGGCGTAAAAGTCATGCATGTGAAAAAGTTCGAATCGCTGATGTATTTATAGTGCGGCCTGAAGTCATGAATTTTTATGCAATTGTCCGAAGTTTTTTCATGAATATCGACCATGTAAGAATGCATCCACACACCAAATATTTTTATTCTGAGATTAATACGTTTGAGAATAGCTCTCATGGCGTAAAAGTCATGCATGTGAAAAAGTTCGAATCGCAGATGTATTTATAGTGCGGCCTCAAGTCATGATTTTTTTTATACAATTGCGCCAATTTTTTTTCATGAGGGTCGACCATGTAAGAATGCATCCACACACCAAATATTTTTGTTATTCTGAGATTAATACTTTTAAGAATAGCTTTCATGGCGTAAAAGTCATGCATGTGAAAAAATTCGAATCACTGATGTATTAATGGTTTGGCCTCAAGTCATGATTTTTGATCCAATTGCGTCAAGTTTTCTTTTTGAGGGTCGACCATGTAAGAATGCATCCACACACCAAATATTTTTATTCTGAGACTAATACTTTTAAGAATTGCTCTCATGGCGTAAAAGTCATGCATGTGAAAAAGTTCGAATCGCTGATGTATTTATAGTGCGGCCTCAAGTCATGATTTTTGATGCAATTGCGTTAAGTTTTTTTTATGAGGGTCGACCATGTAAGAATGCATCCTCACACCAAATATTTTTATTCTGAGACTAATACTTTTGAGAATAGCTCTCATGGCGTAAAAGTCATGCATGTGAAAAAGGTCGAATCGCAGATGTTTTTATAGTGCGTCCTCAAGTCATGATTTTTTTGTACAATTGCGCCAATTTTTTTTATGAGGGTCGACCATGTAAGAATGCATCCACACACCAAATATTTTTATTCTGAGACTAATACTTTTAAGAATTGCTCTCATGGCGTAAAAGTCATGCATGTGAAAAAGTTCGAATCACTGATGTATTTATAGTTCGGCCTCAAGTCATGATTTTTGATGCATTTGCGTCAAGTTTTTTTTATGAGGGTCGACCTTGTAAGAATGCATCCACACACCAAATATTTTTATTCTGAGACTAATACTTTTGAGAATAGCTCTCATGGCGTAAAAGTCATGCATGTGAAAAAGTTCGAATCGCTGATGTATTAATAGTTCGGCCTCAAGTCATGATTTTTGATGCAATTGCGTCAAGTTTTTTTATGAGGGTCGACCATGTAAGAATGCATCCACACACCAAATATTTTTATTCTGAGACTAATACTTTTGAGAATAGCTCTCATGGCGTAAAAGTCATGCATGTGAAAAAGTTCGAATCACTGATGTATTAATAGTTTGGCCTCAAGTCATAATTTTTGATCCAATTGCGTCAAGTTTTCGTTTTAAGGGTCGACCATGTAAGAATGCATCCACACACCAATTTTTTTTATTCTGAGACTAATACTTTTGAGAATAGCTCTCATGGCGTAAAAGTCATGCATGTGAAAAAGTTCGAATCGCTGATGTATTTATAGTGCGGCCTGAAGTCATGAATTTTTATGCAATTGTCCGAAGTTTTTTCATGAATATCGACCATGTAAGAATGCATCCACACACCAAATATTTTTATTCTGAGATTAATACGTTTGAGAATAGCTCTCATGGCGTAAAAGTCATGCATGTGAAAAAGTTCGAATCGCAGATGTATTTATAGTGCGGCCTCAAGTCATGATTTTTTTTATACAATTGCGCCAATTTTTTTTCATGAGGGTCGACCATGTAAGAATGCATCCACACACCAAATATTTTTGTTATTCTGAGATTAATACTTTTAAGAATAGCTTTCATGGCGTAAAAGTCATGCATGTGAAAAAATTCGAATCACTGATGTATTAATGGTTTGGCCTCAAGTCATGATTTTTGATCCAATTGCGTCAAGTTTTCTTTTTGAGGGTCGACCATGTAAGAATGCATCCACACACCAAATATTTTTATTCTGAGACTAATACTTTTAAGAATTGCTCTCATGGCGTAAAAGTCATGCATGTGAAAAAGTTCGAATCGCTGATGTATTTATAGTGCGGCCTCAAGTCATGATTTTTGATGCAATTGCGTCAAGTTTTCTTTTTGAGGGTCGACCATGTAAGAATGCATCCACACACCAAATATTTTTATTCTGAGACTAATACTTTTGAGAATAGCTCTCATGGCGTAAAAGTCATGCATGTGAAAAAGTTCGAATCGCTGATGTATTTATAGTGCGGCCTCAAGTCATGATTTTTGATGCAATTGCGTCAAGTTTTTTTTATGAGGGTCGACCATGTAAGAATGCATCCTCACACCAAATATTTTTATTCTGAGACTAATACTTTTGAGAATAGCTCTCATGGCGTAAAAGTCATGCATGTGAAAAAGTTCGAATCGCTGATGTATTTATAGTTCGGCCTCAAGTCATGATTTTTGTACAATTGCGTCAAGTTTTTTTTTATGAGGGTCGACCATGTAAGAAGGCATCCACACACCAAATATTTTTATTCTGAGACTAATACTTTTGAGAATAGCTCTCATGGCGTAAAAGTCATGCATGTGAAAAAGTTCGAATCGCTGATGTATTTATAGTGCGGCCTCAAGTCATAATTTTTGATCCAATTGCGTCAAGTTTTCGTTTTAAGGGTCGACCATGTAAGAATGCATCCACACACCAAATTTTTTTATTCTGAGATTAATACTTTTGAGAATAGCTCTCATGGCGTAAAAGTCATGCATGTGAAAAAGTTCGAATCACTGATGTATTAATAGTTTGGCCTCAAGTCATAATTTTTGATCCAATTGCGTCAAGTTTTCGTTTTAAGGGTCGACCATGTAAGAATGCATCCACACACCAAATTTTTTTATTCTGAGATTAATACTTTTGAGAATAGCTCTCATGGCGTAAAAGTCATGCATGTGAAAAAGTTCGAATCACTGATGTATTAATAGTTTGGCCTCAAGTCATAATTTTTGATCCAATTGCGTCAAGTTTTCGTTTTAAGGGTCGACCATGTAAGAATGCATCCACACACCAAATATTTTTATTCTGAGATTAATACTTTTGAGAATAGCTCTCATGGCGTATAAGTCATGCATGGGAAAAAGTTCGAATCGCAGATGTATTTATAGTGCGGCCTCAAGTCATGATTTTTTTATACAATTGCGTCAAGTTATTTTTATGAGGGTCTACTAAGTGAAAATGCATCCACACACCAAATATTTTTTTATTCTCAGATTAAAACTTTTAAGAATTGCTCTCATGGCGAAAAGTCATGCATGTGAAAAAGTTCGAATCACTGATGTATTTATAGTTCGGCCTCAAGTCATGATTTTTGATGCAATTGCGTCAAGTTTTTTTTATGAGGGTCGACCATGTAAGAATGCATCCACACACCAAATATTTTTATTCTGAGACTAATACTTTTGAGAATGGCTCTCATGGCGTAAAAGTCATGCATGTGAGAAAGTTCGAATCGCTGATGTATTTATAGTTCGGCCGCAAGTCATGATTTTTTTATACAATTGCGCCAATTTTTTTTCATGAGGGTCGACCATGTAAGAATGCATCCACACACCAAATATTTTTGTTATTCTGAGATTAATACTTTTAAGAATAGCTTTCATGGCGTAAAAGTCATGCATGTGAAAAAATTCGAATCACTGATGTATTAATAGTTTGGCCTGAAGTCATGATTTTTGATCCAATTGCGTCAAGTTTTCTTTTTGAGGGTCGACCATGTAAGAATGCATCCACACACCAAATATTTTTATTCTGAGACTAATACTTTTGAGAATAGCTCTCATGGCGTAAAAGTCATGCATGTGAAAAAGTTCGATATCGCTGATGTATTAATAGTTCGGCCTCAAGTCATGATTTTTGATGCAATTGCGTCAAGTTTTTTTTATGAGGGTCGACCATGTAAGAATGCATCCACACACCAAATATTTTTATTCTGAGACTAATACTTTTGAGAATAGCTCTCATGGCGTAAAAGTCATGCATGTGAAAAAGTTCGAATCGCTGATGTATTTATAGTTCGGCCTCAAGTCATAATTTTTGATCCAATTGCGTCAAGTTTTCGTTTTAAGGGTCGACCATGTAAGAATGCATCCACACACCAAATTTTTTTATTCTGAGATTAATACTTTTGAGAATAGCTCTCATGGCGTAAAAGTCATGCATGTGAAAAAGTTCGAATCACTGATGTATTAATAGTTTGGCCTCAAGTCATAATTTTTGATCCAATTGCGTCAAGTTTTCGTTTTAAGGGTCGACCATGTAAGAATGCATCCACACACCAAATTTTTTTATTCTGAGACTAATACTTTTGAGAATAGCTCTCATGGCGTAAAAGTCATGCATGTGAAAAAGTTCGAATCGCTGATGTATTTATAGTGCGGCCTGAAGTCATGAATTTTTATGCAATTGTCCCAAGTTTTTTCATGAATATCGACCATGTAAGAATGCATCCACACACCAAATATTTTTATTCTGAGATTAATACTTTTGAGAATAGCTCTCATGGCGTATAAGTCATGCATGGGAAAAAGTTCGAATCGCTGATGTATTTATAGTGCGGCCTCAAGTCATGATTTTTTTATACAATTGCGTCAAGTTATTTTTATGAGGGTCTACTAAGTGAAAATGCATCCACACACCAAATATTTTTTTATTCTCAGATTAAAACTTTTAAGAATTGCTCTCATGGCGAAAAGTCATGCATGTGAAAAAGTTCGAATCACTGATGTATTTATAGTTCGGCCTCAAGTCATGATTTTTGATGCAATTGCGTCAAGTTTTTTTTATGAGGGTCGACCATGTAAGAATGCATCCACACACCAAATATTTTTATTCTGAGACTAATACTTTTGAGAATGGCTCTCATGGCGTAAAAGTCATGCATGTGAGAAAGTTCGAATCGCTGATGTATTTATAGTTCGGCCGCAAGTCATGATTTTTTTATACAATTGCGCCAATTTTTTTTCATGAGGGTCGACCATGTAAGAATGCATCCACACACCAAATATTTTTGTTATTCTGAGATTAATACTTTTAAGAATAGCTTTCATGGCGTAAAAGTCATGCATGTGAAAAAATTCGAATCACTGATGTATTAATAGTTTGGCCTGAAGTCATGATTTTTGATCCAATTGCGTCAAGTTTTCTTTTTGAGGGTCGACCATGTAAGAATGCATCCACACACCAAATATTTTTATTCTGAGACTAATACTTTTGAGAATAGCTCTCATGGCGTAAAAGTCATGCATGTGAAAAAGTTCGAATCGCTGATGTATTAATAGTTCGGCCTCAAGTCATGATTTTTGATGCAATTGCGTCAAGTTTTTTTTATGAGGGTCGACCATGTAAGAATGCATCCACACACCAAATATTTTTATTCTGAGACTAATACTTTTGAGAATAGCTCTCATGGCGTAAAAGTCATGCATGTGAAAAAGTTCGAATCACTGATGTATTAATAGTTTGGCCTCAAGTCATAATTTTTGATCCAATTGCGTCAAGTTTTCGTTTTAAGGGTCGACCATGTAAGAATGCATCCACACACCAAATTTTTTTATTCTGAGACTAATACTTTTGAGAATAGCTCTCATGGCGTAAAAGTCATGCATGTGAAAAAGTTCGAATCGCTGATGTATTTATAGTGCGGCCTGAAGCCATGAATTTTTATGCAATTGTCCCAAGTTTTTTCATGAATATCGACCATGTAAGAATGCATCCACACACCAAATATTTTTATTCTGAGATTAATACGTTTGAGAATAGCTCTCATGGCGTAAAAGTCATGCATGTGAAAAAGTTCGAATCGCTGATGTATTTATAGTGCGGCCTCAAGTCATGATTGTTTTATACAATTGCGCCAATTTGTTTCATGAGGGTCGACCATGTAAGAATGCATCCACACACCAAATATTTTTTTATTCTGAGACTAATACTTTTGAGAATAGCTCTCATGGCGTAAAAGTCATGCATGTGAAAAAGTTCGAATCACTGATGTATTTATAGTGCGGCCTCAAGTCATGATTTTTTTATACAATTGCGCCAATTTTTTTTCATGAGCGTCGACCAAGTAAGAATGCATTCACACACCAAATATTTTTTATTCTGAGATTAATACTTTTAAGAATTGCTCTCATGGCGTAAAAGTCATGCATGTGAAAAAGTTCGAATCGCTGATGTATTTATAGTGCGGCCTCAAGTCATGATTTTTTTATACAATTGCGCCAATTCTTTTCATGAGGGTCGACCAAGTAAGAATGCATCCACACACCAAATATTTTTTTATTCTGAGATTAATACTTTTAAGAATTGCTCTCATGGCGTAAAAGTCATGCATGTGAAAAAGTTCGAATCGCTGATGTATTTATAGTGCCGCCTCAAGTAATCATTTTTCAATACAATTGCGCCAATTTTTTTTCATGAGCGTCGACCAAGTAAGAATGCATCCACACACCAAATATTTTTTATTCTGAGACTAATACTTTTGAGAATAGCTCTCATGGCGTAAAAGTCATGCATGTGAAAAAGTTCGAATCACTGATGTATTTATAGTACCGCCTCAAGTAATCATTTTTCAATACAATTGCGCCAATTTTTTTTCATGAGCGTCGACCAAGTAAGAATGCATCCACACACCAAATATTTTTTATTCTGAGATTAATACTTTTAAGTATTGCTCTCATGGCGTAAAAGTGATGCATGTGAAAAAGTTCGAATCACTGATGTCTTTATAGTTTGGCCTCAAGTCATGATTTTTGATGCAATTGCGTTAAGTTTTTTTTATGACGGTCGACCAAGTAAGAATGCATCCACACACCAAATATTTTTTATTCTGAGACTAATACTTTAGAGAGTAGCTCTCATGGCGTAAAAGTCATGCATGTGAAAAAGTTCGAATCGCTGATGTATTTATAGTGCGGCCTCAAGTCATGATTTTTTTATACAATTGCGCCAATTCTTTTTCATGAGGGTCGACCAAGCAAGAATGCATCCACACACCAAATATTTTTTATTCTGAGATTAATACTTTTAAGAATTGCTCTCATGGCGTAAAAGTCATGCATGTGAAAAAGTTCGACACACTGATGTATTTATAGTTCGGCCTCAAGTCATGATTTTTTCATACAATTGCGTCAAGTTTGTTTTATGAGGGTCGACCATGTAAGAATGCATCCACACACCAAATACTTTTATTCTGAGACTCATACTTTTGAGAATAGCTCTCATGGCGTAAAAGTCATGCATGTGAAAAAGTTCGAATCGCTGATGTATTTATAGTGCGGCCTCAAGTCATGATTGTTTTATACAATTGCGCCAATTTGTTTCATGAGGGTCGACCAAGTAAGAATGCATCCACACACCAAATATTTTTTTATTCTGAGACTAATACTTTTGAGAATAGCTCTCATGGCGTAAAAGTCATGCATGTGAAAAAGTTCGAATCACTGATGTATTTATAGTGCGGCCTCAAGTCATGATTTTTTTATACAATTGCGCCAATTTTTTTTTCATGACCGTCGACCATGTAAGAATGCATCCACACACCAAATATTTTTTATTCTGAGATTAATACTTTTAAGAATTGCTCTCATGGCGTAAAAGTCATGCATGTGAAAAAGTTCGAATCGCTGATGTATTTATAGTGCGGCCTCAAGTCATGATATTTTTATACAATTGCGCCAATTCTTTTCATGAGCGTCGACCAAGTAAGAATGCATCCACACACCAAATATTTTTTTATTCTGAGATTAATACTTTTAAGAATTGCTCTCATGGCGTAAAAGTCATGCATGTGAAAAAGTTCGAATCACTGATGTATTTATAGTGCCGCCTCAAGTAATCATTTTTCAATACAATTGCCTCAATTTTTTTTCATGAGCGTCGACCAAGTAAGAATGCATCCACACACCAAATATTTTTTATTCTGAGACTAATACTTTTGAGAATAGCTCTCATGGCGTAAAAGTCATGCATGTGAAAAAGTTCGAATCACTGATGTATTTATAGTGCCGCCTCAAGTAATCATTTTTCAATACAATTGCGCCAATTTTTTTTCATGAGCGTCGACCAAGTAAGAATGCATCCACACACCAAATATTTTTTATTCTGAGATTAATACTTTTAAGTATTGCTCTCATGGCGTAAAAGTCATGCATGTGAAAAAGTTCGAATCACTGATGCCTTTATAGTTTGGCCTCAAGTCATGATTTTTGATGCAATTGCGTTAAGTTTTTTTTATGACGGTCGACCAAGTAAGAATGCATCCACACACCAAATATTTTTTATTCTGAGACTAATACTTTTGAGAATAGCTCTCATGGCGTAAAAGTCATGCATGTGAAAAAGTTCGAATCGCTGATGTATTTATAGTGCGGCCTCAAGTCATGATTTTTTTATACAATTGCGCCAATTTTTTTTCATGAGGGTCGACCATGTAAGAATGCATCCACACACCAAATATTTTTGTTATTCTGAGATTAATACTTTTAAGAATAGCTTTCATGGCGTAAAAGTCATGCATGTGAAAAAATTCGAATCACTGATGTATTAATAGTTTGGCCTGAAGTCATGATTTTTGATCCAATTGCGTCAAGTTTTCTTTTTGAGGGTCGACCATGTAAGAATGCATCCACACACCAAATATTTTTATTCTGAGACTAATACTTTTGAGAATAGCTCTCATGGCGTAAAAGTCATGCATGTGAAAAAGTTCGATATCGCTGATGTATTAATAGTTCGGCCTCAAGTCATGATTTTTGATGCAATTGCGTCAAGTTTTTTTTATGAGGGTCGACCATGTAAGAATGCATCCACACACCAAATATTTTTATTCTGAGACTAATACTTTTGAGAATAGCTCTCATGGCGTAAAAGTCATGCATGTGAAAAAGTTCGAATCGCTGATGTATTTATAGTTCGGCCTCAAGTCATAATTTTTGATCCAATTGCGTCAAGTTTTCGTTTTAAGGGTCGACCATGTAAGAATGCATCCACACACCAAATTTTTTTATTCTGAGATTAATACTTTTGAGAATAGCTCTCATGGCGTAAAAGTCATGCATGTGAAAAAGTTCGAATCACTGATGTATTAATAGTTTGGCCTCAAGTCATAATTTTTGATCCAATTGCGTCAAGTTTTCGTTTTAAGGGTCGACCATGTAAGAATGCATCCACACACCAAATTTTTTTATTCTGAGACTAATACTTTTGAGAATAGCTCTCATGGCGTAAAAGTCATGCATGTGAAAAAGTTCGAATCGCTGATGTATTTATAGTGCGGCCTGAAGTCATGAATTTTTATGCAATTGTCCCAAGTTTTTTCATGAATATCGACCATGTAAGAATGCATCCACACACCAAATATTTTTATTCTGAGATTAATACTTTTGAGAATAGCTCTCATGGCGTATAAGTCATGCATGGGAAAAAGTTCGAATCGCTGATGTATTTATAGTGCGGCCTCAAGTCATGATTTTTTTATACAATTGCGTCAAGTTATTTTTATGAGGGTCTACTAAGTGAAAATGCATCCACACACCAAATATTTTTTTATTCTCAGATTAAAACTTTTAAGAATTGCTCTCATGGCGAAAAGTCATGCATGTGAAAAAGTTCGAATCACTGATGTATTTATAGTTCGGCCTCAAGTCATGATTTTTGATGCAATTGCGTCAAGTTTTTTTTATGAGGGTCGACCATGTAAGAATGCATCCACACACCAAATATTTTTATTCTGAGACTAATACTTTTGAGAATGGCTCTCATGGCGTAAAAGTCATGCATGTGAGAAAGTTCGAATCGCTGATGTATTTATAGTTCGGCCGCAAGTCATGATTTTTTTATACAATTGCGCCAATTTTTTTTCATGAGGGTCGACCATGTAAGAATGCATCCACACACCAAATATTTTTGTTATTCTGAGATTAATACTTTTAAGAATAGCTTTCATGGCGTAAAAGTCATGCATGTGAAAAAATTCGAATCACTGATGTATTAATAGTTTGGCCTGAAGTCATGATTTTTGATCCAATTGCGTCAAGTTTTCTTTTTGAGGGTCGACCATGTAAGAATGCATCCACACACCAAATATTTTTATTCTGAGACTAATACTTTTGAGAATAGCTCTCATGGCGTAAAAGTCATGCATGTGAAAAAGTTCGAATCGCTGATGTATTAATAGTTCGGCCTCAAGTCATGATTTTTGATGCAATTGCGTCAAGTTTTTTTTATGAGGGTCGACCATGTAAGAATGCATCCACACACCAAATATTTTTATTCTGAGACTAATACTTTTGAGAATAGCTCTCATGGCGTAAAAGTCATGCATGTGAAAAAGTTCGAATCACTGATGTATTAATAGTTTGGCCTCAAGTCATAATTTTTGATCCAATTGCGTCAAGTTTTCGTTTTAAGGGTCGACCATGTAAGAATGCATCCACACACCAAATTTTTTTATTCTGAGACTAATACTTTTGAGAATAGCTCTCATGGCGTAAAAGTCATGCATGTGAAAAAGTTCGAATCGCTGATGTATTTATAGTGCGGCCTGAAGCCATGAATTTTTATGCAATTGTCCCAAGTTTTTTCATGAATATCGACCATGTAAGAATGCATCCACACACCAAATATTTTTATTCTGAGATTAATACGTTTGAGAATAGCTCTCATGGCGTAAAAGTCATGCATGTGAAAAAGTTCGAATCGCTGATGTATTTATAGTGCGGCCTCAAGTCATGATTGTTTTATACAATTGCGCCAATTTGTTTCATGAGGGTCGACCATGTAAGAATGCATCCACACACCAAATATTTTTTTATTCTGAGACTAATGCTTTTGAGAATAGCTCTCATGGCGTAAAAGTCATGCATGTGAAAAAGTTCGAATCACTGATGTATTTATAGTGCGGCCTCAAGTCATGATTTTTTTATACAATTGCGCCAATTTTTTTTCATGAGCGTCGACCAAGTAAGAATGCATTCACACACCAAATATTTTTTATTCTGAGATTAATACTTTTAAGAATTGCTCTCATGGCGTAAAAGTCATGCATGTGAAAAAGTTCGAATCGCTGATGTATTTATAGTGCGGCCTCAAGTCATGATTTTTTTATACAATTGCGCCAATTCTTTTCATGAGGGTCGACCAAGTAAGAATGCATCCACACACCAAATATTTTTTTATTCTGAGATTAATACTTTTAAGAATTGCTCTCATGGCGTAAAAGTCATGCATGTGAAAAAGTTCGAATCGCTGATGTATTTATAGTGCCGCCTCAAGTAATCATTTTTCAATACAATTGCGCCAATTTTTTTTCATGAGCGTCGACCAAGTAAGAATGCATCCACACACCAAATATTTTTTATTCTGAGACTAATACTTTTGAGAATAGCTCTCATGGCGTAAAAGTCATGCATGTGAAAAAGTTCGAATCACTGATGTATTTATAGTACCGCCTCAAGTAATCATTTTTCAATACAATTGCGCCAATTTTTTTTCATGAGCGTCGACCAAGTAAGAATGCATCCACACACCAAATATTTTTTATTCTGAGATTAATACTTTTAAGTATTGCTCTCATGGCGTAAAAGTGATGCATGTGAAAAAGTTCGAATCACTGATGTCTTTATAGTTTGGCCTCAAGTCATGATTTTTGATGCAATTGCGTTAAGTTTTTTTTATGACGGTCGACCAAGTAAGAATGCATCCACACACCAAATATTTTTTATTCTGAGACTAATACTTTAGAGAGTAGCTCTCATGGCGTAAAAGTCATGCATGTGAAAAAGTTCGAATCGCTGATGTATTTATAGTGCGGCCTCAAGTCATGATTTTTTTATACAATTGCGCCAATTCTTTTTCATGAGGGTCGACCAAGCAAGAATGCATCCACACACCAAATATTTTTTATTCTGAGATTAATACTTTTAAGAATTGCTCTCATGGCGTAAAAGTCATGCATGTGAAAAAGTTCGACACACTGATGTATTTATAGTTCGGCCTCAAGTCATGATTTTTTCATACAATTGCGTCAAGTTTGTTTTATGAGGGTCGACCATGTAAGAATGCATCCACACACCAAATACTTTTATTCTGAGACTCATACTTTTGAGAATAGCTCTCATGGCGTAAAAGTCATGCATGTGAAAAAGTTCGAATCGCTGATGTATTTATAGTGCGGCCTCAAGTCATGATTGTTTTATACAATTGCGCCAATTTGTTTCATGAGGGTCGACCAAGTAAGAATGCATCCACACACCAAATATTTTTTTATTCTGAGACTAATACTTTTGAGAATAGCTCTCATGGCGTAAAAGTCATGCATGTGAAAAAGTTCGAATCACTGATGTATTTATAGTGCGGCCTCAAGTCATGATTTTTTTATACAATTGCGCCAATTTTTTTTTCATGACCGTCGACCATGTAAGAATGCATCCACACACCAAATATTTTTTATTCTGAGATTAATACTTTTAAGAATTGCTCTCATGGCGTAAAAGTCATGCATGTGAAAAAGTTCGAATCGCTGATGTATTTATAGTGCGGCCTCAAGTCATGATTTTTTTATACAATTGCGCCAATTCTTTTCATGAGCGTCGACCAAGTAAGAATGCATCCACACACCAAATATTTTTTTATTCTGAGATTAATACTTTTAAGAATTGCTCTCATGGCGTAAAAGTCATGCATGTGAAAAAGTTCGAATCACTGATGTATTTATAGTGCCGCCTCAAGTAATCATTTTTCAATACAATTGCCTCAATTTTTTTTCATGAGCGTCGACCAAGTAAGAATGCATCCACACACCAAATATTTTTTATTCTGAGACTAATACTTTTGAGAATAGCTCTCATGGCGTAAAAGTCATGCATGTGAAAAAGTTCGAATCACTGATGTATTTATAGTGCCGCCTCAAGTAATCATTTTTCAATACAATTGCGCCAATTTTTTTTCATGAGCGTCGACCAAGTAAGAATGCATCCACACACCAAATATTTTTTATTCTGAGATTAATACTTTTAAGTATTGCTCTCATGGCGTAAAAGTCATGCATGTGAAAAAGTTCGAATCACTGATGCCTTTATAGTTTGGCCTCAAGTCATGATTTTTGATGCAATTGCGTTAAGTTTTTTTTATGACGGTCGACCAAGTAAGAATGCATCCACACACCAAATATTTTTTATTCTGAGACTAATACTTTTGAGAATAGCTCTCATGGCGTAAAAGTCATGCATGTGAAAAAGTTCGAATCGCTGATGTATTTATAGTGCGGCCTCAAGTCATGATTTTTTTATACAATTGCGCCAATTCTTTTTCATGAGGGTCGACCAAGCAAGAATGCATCCACACACCAAATATTTTTTATTCTGAGATTAATACTTTTAAGAATTGCTCTCATGGCGTAAAAGTCATGCATGTGAAAAAGTTCGAATCGCTGATGTATTTATAGTGCGGCCTCAAGTCATGATTTTTTTATACAATTGCGCCAATTCTTTTCATGAGCGTCGACCAAGTAAGAATGCATCCACACACCAAATATTTTTTTATTCTGAGATTAATACTTTTAAGAATTGCTCTCATGGCGTAAAAGTCATGCATGTGAAAAAGTTCGAATCACTGATGTATTTATAGTGCCGCCTCAAGTAATCATTTTTCAATACAATTGCCTCAATTTTTTTTCATGAGCGTCGACCAAGTAAGAATGCATCCACACACCAAATATTTTTTATTCTGAGACTAATACTTTTGAGAATAGCTCTCATGGCGTAAAAGTCATGCATGTGAAAAAGTTCGAATCACTGATGTATTTATAGTGCCGCCTCAAGTAATCATTTTTCAATACAATTGCGCCAATTTTTTTTCATGAGCGTCGACCAAGTAAGAATGCATCCACACACCAAATATTTTTTATTCTGAGATTAATACTTTTAAGTATTGCTCTCATGGCGTAAAAGTCATGCATGTGAAAAAGTTCGAATCACTGATGCCTTTATAGTTTGGCCTCAAGTCATGATTTTTGATGCAATTGCTTTAAGTTTTTTTTATGAGGGTCGACCAAGTAAGAATGCATCCACACACCAAATATTTTTTATTCTGAGACTAATACTTTTGAGAATAGCTCTCATGGCGTAAAAGTCATGCATGTGAAAAAGTTCGAATCGCTGATGTATTTATAGTGCGGCCTCAAGTCATGATTTTTTTATACAATTGCGCCAATTCTTTTTCATGAGGGTCGACCAAGCAAGAATGCATCCACACACCAAATATTTTTTATTCTGAGATTAATACTTTTAAGAATTGCTCTCATGGCGTAAAAGTCATGCATGTGAAAAAGTTCGACACACTGATGTATTTATAGTTCGGCCTCAAGTCATGATTTTTTTATACAATTGCGTCAAGTTTTTTTTTATGAGGGTCGACCATGTAAGAATGCATCCACACACCAAATATTTTTATTCTGAGACTCATACTTTTGAGAATAGCTCTCATGGCGTAAAAGTCATGCATGTGAAAAAGTTCGAATCGCTGATGTATTTATAGTGCGGCCTCAAGTCATGATTTTTTTTACAATTGCGCCAATTTTTTTTCATGAGGGTCGACCAAGTAAGAATGCATCCACACACCAAATATTTTTTATTCTGAAATCAATACTTTTAAGAATAGCTCTCATGGCGTAAAAGTCATGCATGTGAAAAAGTTCGAATCACTGATATATTAATAGTTTGGCCTCAAGTCATGATTTTTGATGCAATTGCGTCAAGTTTTTTTTATGAGGGTCGACCATGTAAGAATGCATCCACACACCAAATATATTTATTCTGAGACTAATACTTTTGAGAATAGCTCTCATGGCGTAAAAGTCATGCATGTGAAAAAGTTCGAATCACTGATGTATTTATAGTTCGGCCTCAAGTCATGATTTTTGATGCAATTACTTCAAATATTTTTTATGAGGGTCGACCATGTAAGAATGCATCCACACACCAAATATTTTTATTCTGAGACTAAAACTTTTGAGAATAGCTCTCATGGCGTAAAAGTCATGCATGTGAAAAAGTTCGAATCGCTGATGTATTGATAGTTCGGCCTCAAGTCACGATTTTTTTATACAATTGCGCCAAGTTTTTTCATGAGGGTCGACCAAGTAAGAATGCATCCACACACCAAATATTTTTATTCTGAGAATAATACTTTTGAGAATAGCTCTCATGGCGTAAAAGTTATGCATGTGAAAAAGTTCGAATCACTGATGTATTTATAGTTCGGCCTCAAGTCATGATTTTTGATGCAATTGCGTCAAGTTCTTTTCATCGGGGTCGACCAAGTAAGAATGCATCCACACACCAAATATTTTTTATTCTGAGATTAATACTTTTAAGAATAGATCTCATGGCGTAAAAGTCATGCATATGAAAAAGTTCGAATCACTGATGTATTAATAGTGCGGCCTCAAGTCATGATTTTTTTTACAATTGCGCCAATTTTTTTCCATGAGGGTCGACCAAGTAAGAATGCATCCACACACCAAATATTTTTTATTCTGAGATTAATACTTTTAAGAATAGCTCTCATGGCGTAAAAGTCATGCATGTGAAAAAGTTCGAATCACTGATATATTAATAGTTCGGCCTCAAGTCATGATTTTTGATGCAATTGCGTCAATTTTTTTTTATGAGGGTCGACCATGTAAGAATGCATCCACACACCAAATATTTTTATTCTGAGACTAATACTTTTGAGAATAGCTCTCATGGCGTAAAAGTCATGCATGTGAAAAAGTTCGAATCGCTGATGTATTTATAGTGCGGCCTCAAGTCATGATTTTTGATGCAATTGCGTCAAGTTTTTTTCATGAGGGTCGACCAAGTAAGAATGCATCCACACACCAAATATTTTTTTTATTCTGAGATAATTACTTTAAAGAATTGCTCTGATGGCGTAAAAGTCATGCATGTGAAAAAGTTCGAATCACTGATGTATTAATAGTTCGGCCTCAAGTCATGATTTTTGATGCAATTGCGTCAAGTTTTTTTTATGAGGCTCGACCATGTAAGAATGCATCCACACACCAAATATATTTATTCTGAGATTAATACTTTTAAGAATAGCTCTCATGGCGTAAAAGTCAGGCATGTGAAAAAGTTCGAATCACTGATGTATTTATAGTTCGGCCTCAAGTCATGATTTTTGATGCAATTGCTTCAAAAAATTTTCATGAGGGTCGACCAAGTAAGAATGCATCCACACACCAAATATTTTTTATTCTGAGACTAATACTTTTGAGAATAGCTCTCATGGCGTAAAAGTCATGCATGTGAAAAAGTTCGAATCGCTGATGTATTTATAGTGCGGCCTCAAGTCATGATTTTTTTATACAATTGCGCCAATTCTTTTTCATGAGGGTCGACCAAGCAAGAATGCATCCACACACCAAATATTTTTTATTCTGAGATTAATACTTTTAAGAATTGCTCTCATGGCGTAAAAGTCATGCATGTGAAAAAGTTCGACACACTGATGTATTTATAGTTCGGCCTCAAGTCATGATTTTTTTATACAATTACGTCAAGTTTTTTTTATGAGGGTCGACCATGTAAGAATGCATCCACACACCAAATATTTTTATTCTGAGACTCATACTTTTGAGAATAGCTCTCATGGCGTAAAAGTCATGCATGTGAAAAAGTTCGAATCGCTGATGTATTTATAGTGCGGCCTCAAGTCATGATTGTTTTATACAATTGCGCCAATTTGTTTCATGAGGGTCGACCAAGTAAGAATGCATCCACACACCAAATATTTTTTTATTCTGAGACTAATACTTTTGAGAATAGCTCTCATGGCGTAAAAGTCATGCATGTGAAAAAGTTCGAATCACTGATGTATTTATAGTGCGGCCTCAAGTCATGATTTTTTTATACAATTGCGCCAATTTTTTTTCATGAGCGTCGACCAAGTAAGAATGCATTCACACACCAAATATTTTTTATTCTGAGATTAATACTTTTAAGAATTGCTCTCATGGCGTAAAAGTCATGCATGTGAAAAAGTTCGAATCGCTGATGTATTTATAGTGCGGCCTCAAGTCATGATTTTTTTATACAATTGCGCCAATTCTTTTCATGAGGGTCGACCAAGTAAGAATGCATCCACACACCAAATATTTTTTTATTCTGAGATTAATACTTTTAAGAATTGCTCTCATGGCGTAAAAGTCATGCATGTGAAAAAGTTCGAATCACTGATGTATTTATAGTGCCGCCTCAAGTAATCATTTTTCAATACAATTGCGCCAATTTTTTTTCATGAGCGTCGACCAAGTAAGAATGCATCCACACACCAAATATTTTTTATTCTGAGACTAATACTTTTGAGAATAGCTCTCATGGCGTAAAAGTCATGCATGTGAAAAAGTTCGAATCACTGATGTATTTATAGTACCGCCTCAAGTAATCATTTTTCAATACAATTGCGCCAATTTTTTTTCATGAGCGTCGACCAAGTAAGAATGCATCCACACACCAAATATTTTTTATTCTGAGATTAATACTTTTAAGTATTGCTCTCATGGCGTAAAAGTGATGCATGTGAAAAAGTTCGAATCACTGATGTCTTTATAGTTTGGCCTCAAGTCATGATTTTTGATGCAATTGCGTTAAGTTTTTTTTATGACGGTCGACCAAGTAAGAATGCATCCACACACCAAATATTTTTTATTCTGAGACTAATACTTTAGAGAGTAGCTCTCATGGCGTAAAAGTCATGCATGTGAAAAAGTTCGAATCGCTGATGTATTTATAGTTCGGCCTCAAGTCATGATTTTTTTATACAATTGCGCCAATTCTTTTTCATGAGGGTCGACCAAGCAAGAATGCATCCACACACCAAATATTTTTTATTCTGAGATTAATACTTTTAAGAATTGCTCTCATGGCGTAAAAGTCATGCATGTGAAAAAGTTCGACACACTGATGTATTTATAGTTCGGCCTCAAGTCATGATTTTTTCATACATTTGCGTCAAGTTTTTTTTATGAGGGTCGACCATGTAAGAATGCATCCACACACCAAATACTTTTATTCTGAGACTCATACTTTTGAGAATAGCTCTCATGGCGTAAAAGTCATGCATGTGAAAAAGTTCGAATCGCTGATGTATTTATAGTGCGGCCTCAAGTCATGATTGTTTTATACAATTGCGCCAATTTGTTTCATGAGGGTCGACCAAGTAAGAATGCATCCACACACCAAATATTTTTTTATTCTGAGACTAATACTTTTGAGAATAGCTCTCATGGCGTAAAAGTCATGCATGTGAAAAAGTTCGAATCACTGATGTATTTATAGTGCGGCCTCAAGTCATGATTTTTTTATACAATTGCGCCAATTTTTTTTTCATGAGCGTCGACCAAGTAAGAATGCATCCACACACCAAATATTTTTTATTCTGAGATTAATACTTTTAAGAATTGCTCTCATGGCGTAAAAGTCATGCATGTGAAAAAGTTCGAATCGCTGATGTATTTATAGTGCGGCCTCAAGTCATGATTTTTTTATACAATTGCGCCAATTCTTTTCATGAGCGTCGACCAAGTAAGAATGCATCCACACACCAAATATTTTTTTATTCTGAGATTAATACTTTTAAGAATTGCTCTCATGGCGTAAAAGTCATGCATGTGAAAAAGTTCGAATCACTGATGTATTAATAGTTCGGCCTCAAGTCATGATTTTTGATGCAATTGCGTCAAGTTTTTTTTATGAGGCTCGACCATGTAAGAATGCATCCACACACCAAATATTTTTATTCTGAGATTAATACTTTTAAGAATAGCTCTCATGGCGTAAAAGTCAGGCATGTGAAAAAGTTCGAATCACTGATGTATTTATAGTTCGGCCTCAAGTCATGATTTTTGATGCAATTGCTTCAAAAAATTTTCATGAGGGTCGACCAAGTAAGAATGCATCCACACACCAAATATTTTTTATTCTGAGACTAATACTTTTGAGAATAGCTCTCATGGCGTAAAAGTCATGCATGTGAAAAAGTTCGAATCGCTGATGTATTTATAGTGCGGCCTCAAGTCATGATTTTTTTATACAATTGCGCCAATTCTTTTTCATGAGGGTCGACCAAGCAAGAATGCATCCACACACCAAATATTTTTTATTCTGAGATTAATACTTTTAAGAATTGCTCTCATGGCGTAAAAGTCATGCATGTGAAAAAGTTCGACACACTGATGTATTTATAGTTCGGCCTCAAGTCATGATTTTTTTATACAATTACGTCAAGTTTTTTTTATGAGGGTCGACCATGTAAGAATGCATTCACACACCAAATATTTTTATTCTGAGACTCATACTTTTGAGAATAGCTCTCATGGCGTAAAAGTCATGCATGTGAAAAAGTTCGAATCGCTGATGTATTTATAGTGCGGCCTCAAGTCATGATTGTTTTATACAATTGCGCCAATTTGTTTCATGAGGGTCGACCAAGTAAGAATGCATCCACACACCAAATATTTTTTTATTCTGAGACTAATACTTTTGAGAATAGCTCTCATGGCGTAAAAGTCATGCATGTGAAAAAGTTCGAATCACTGATGTATTTATAGTGCGGCCTCAAGTCATGATTTTTTTATACAATTGCGCCAATTTTTTTTCATGAGCGTCGACCAAGTAAGAATGCATCCACACACCAAATATTTTTTATTCTGAGATTAATACTTTTAAGAATTGCTCTCATGGCGTAAAAGTCATGCATGTGAAAAAGTTCGAATCGCTGATGTATTTATAGTGCGGCCTCAAGTCATGATTTTTTTATACAATTGCGCCAATTCTTTTCATGAGGGTCGACCAAGTAAGAATGCATCCACACACCAAATATTTTTTTATTCTGAGATTAATACTTTTAAGAATTGCTCTCATGGCGTAAAAGTCATGCATGTGAAAAAGTTCGAATCACTGATGTATTTATAGTGCCGCCTCAAGTAATCATTTTTCAATACAATTGCGCCAATTTTTTTTCATGAGCGTCGACCAAGTAAGAATGCATCCACACACCAAATATTTTTTATTCTGAGACTAATACTTTTGAGAATAGCTCTCATGGCGTAAAAGTCATGCATGTGAAAAAGTTCGAATCACTGATGTATTTATAGTGCCGCCTCAAGTAATCATTTTTCAATACAATTGCGCCAATTTTTTTTCATGAGCGTCGACCAAGTAAGAATGCATCCACACACCAAATATTTTTTATTCTGAGATTAATACTTTTAAGTATTGCTCTCATGGCGTAAAAGTCATGCATGTGAAAAAGTTCGAATCACTGATGCCTTTATAGTTTGGCCTCAAGTCATGATTTTTGATGCAATTGCGTTAAGTTTTTTTTATGACGGTCGACCAAGTAAGAATGCATCCACACACCAAATATTTTTTATTCTGAGACTAATACTTTTGAGAATAGCTCTCATGGCGTAAAAGTCATGCATGTGAAAAAGTTCGAATCGCTGATGTATTTATAGTGCGGCCTCAAGTCATGATTTTTTTATACAATTGCGCCAATTCTTTTTCATGAGGGTCGACCAAGCAAGAATGCATCCACACACCAAATATTTTTTATTCTGAGATTAATACTTTTAAGAATTGCTCTCATGGCGTAAAAGTCATGCATGTGAAAAAGTTCGACACACTGATGTATTTATAGTTCGGCCTCAAGTCATGATTTTTTTATACAATTGCGTCAAGTTTTTTTTATGAGGGTCGACCATGTAAGAATGCATCCACACACCAAATATTTTTATTCTGAGACTCATACTTTTGAGAATAGCTCTCATGGCGTAAAAGTCATGCATGTGAAAAAGTTCGAATCGCTGATGTATTTATAGTGCGGCCTCAAGTCATGATTGTTTTATACAATTGCGCCAATTTGTTTCATGAGGGTCGACCAAGTAAGAATGCATCCACACACCAAATTATTTTTTTATTCTGAGACTAATACTTTTGAGAATAGCTGTCATGGCGTAAAAGTCATGCATGTGAAAAAGTTCGAATCACTGATGTATTTATAGTGCGGCCTCAAGTCATGATTGTTTTATACAATTGCGCCAATTTGTTTCATGAGCGTCGACCAAGTAAGAATGCATCCACACACCAAATATTTTTTATTCTGAGATTAATACTTTTAAGTATTGCTCTCATGGCGTAAAAGTCATGCATGTGAAAAAGTTCGAATCACTGATGTCTTTATAGTTCGGCCTCAAGTCATGATTTTTGATGCAATTGCGTTAAGTTTTTTTTATGACGGTCGACCAAGTAAGAATGCATCCACACACCAAATATTTTTTATTCTGAGACTAATACTTTTGAGAATAGCTCTCATGGCGTAAAAGTCATGCATGTGAAAAAGTTCGAATCGCTGATGTATTTATAGTGCGGCCTCAAGTCATGATTTTTTTATACAATTGCGTCAATTCTTTTTCATGAGGGTCGACCAAGTAAGAATGCATCCACACACCAAATATTTTTTATTCTGAGATTAATACTTTTAAGAATTGCTCTGATGGCGTAAAAGTCATGCATGTGAAAAAGTTCGAATCACTGATGTATTAATAGTTCGGCCTCAAGTCATGATTTTTGATGCAATTGCGTCAAGTTTTTTTTATGAGGGTCGACCAAGTAAGAATGCATCCACACACCAAATATTTTTTATTCTGAGACTAATACTTTTGAGAATAGCTCTCATGGCGTAAAAGTCATGCATGTGAAAAAGTTCGAATCGCTGATGTATTTATAGTGCGGCCTCAAGTCATGATTTTTTTATACAATTGCGTCAATTCTTTTTCATGAGGGTCGACCAAGTAAGAATGCATCCACACACCAAATATTTTTTATTCTGAGATTAATACTTTTAAGAATTGCTCTGATGGCGTAAAAGTCATGCATGTGAAAAAGTTCGAATCACTGATGTATTAATAGTTCGGCCTCAAGTCATGATTTTTGATGCAATTGCGTCAAGTTTTTTTTATGAGGGTCGACCATTTTAAGAATACATCCACACACCAAATATTTTTATTCTGAGACTAATACTTTTGAGAATAGCTCTCATGGCGTAAAAGTCATGCATGTGAAAAAGTTCGAATCACTGATGTATTTATAGTGCGGCCTCAAGTCATGATTTTTTTTACAATTGCGCCAATTTTTTTTCATGAGGGTCGACCAAGTAAGAATGCATCCACACACCAAATATTTTTTATTCTGAAATCAATACTTTTAAGAATAGCTCTCATGGCGTAAAAGTCATGCATGTGAAAAAGTTCGAATCACTGATATATTAATAGTTTGGCCTCAAGTCATGATTTTTGATGCAATTGCGTCAAGTTTTTTTTATGAGGGTCGACCATGTAAGAATGCATCCACACACCAAATATATTTATTCTGAGACTAATACTTTTGAGAATAGCTCTCATGGCGTAAAAGTCATGCATGTGAAAAAGTTCGAATCACTGATGTATTTATAGTTCGGCCTCAAGTCATGATTTTTGATGCAATTACTTCAAATATTTTTTATGAGGGTCGACCATGTAAGAATGCATCCACACACCAAATATTTTTATTCTGAGACTAAAACTTTTGAGAATAGCTCTCATGGCGTAAAAGTCATGCATGTGAAAAAGTTCGAATCGCTGATGTATTGATAGTTCGGCCTCAAGTCACGATTTTTTTATACAATTGCGCCAAGTTTTTTCATGAGGGTCGACCAAGTAAGAATGCATCCACACACCAAATATTTTTATTCTGAGAATAATACTTTTGAGAATAGCTCTCATGGCGTAAAAGTTATGCATGTGAAAAAGTTCGAATCACTGATGTATTTATAGTTCGGCCTCAAGTCATGATTTTTGATGCAATTGCGTCAAGTTCTTTTCATCGGGGTCGACCAAGTAAGAATGCATCCACACACCAAATATTTTTTATTCTGAGATTAATACTTTTAAGAATAGATCTCATGGCGTAAAAGTCATGCATATGAAAAAGTTCGAATCACTGATGTATTAATAGTGCGGCCTCAAGTCATGATTTTTTTTACAATTGCGCCAATTTTTTTTCATGAGGGTCGACCAAGTAAGAATGCATCCACACACCAAATATTTTTTATTCTGAGATTAATACTTTTAAGAATAGCTCTCATGGCGTAAAAGTCATGCATGTGAAAAAGTTCGAATCACTGATATATTAATAGTTCGGCCTCAAGTCATGATTTTTGATGCAATTGCGTCAATTTTTTTTATGAGGGTCGACCATGTAAGAATGCATCCACACACCAAATATTTTTATTCTGAGACTAATACTTTTGAGAATAGCTCTCATGGCGTAAAAGTCATGCATGTGAAAAAGTTCGAATCGCTGATGTATTTATAGTGCGGCCTCAAGTCATGATTTTTGATGCAATTGCGTCAAGTTTTTTTCATGAGGGTCGACCAAGTAAGAATGCATCCACACACCAAATATTTTTTTTATTCTGAGATAATTACTTTAAAGAATTGCTCTGATGGCGTAAAAGTCATGCATGTGAAAAAGTTCGAATCACTGATGTATTAATAGTTCGGCCTCAAGTCATGATTTTTGATGCAATTGCGTCAAGTTTTTTTTATGAGGCTCGACCATGTAAGAATGCATCCACACACCAAATATATTTATTCTGAGATTAATACTTTTAAGAATAGCTCTCATGGCGTAAAAGTCAGGCATGTGAAAAAGTTCGAATCACTGATGTATTTATAGTGCGGCCTCAAGTCATGATTTTTGATGCAATTGCTTCAAAAAATTTTCATGAGGGTCGACCATGTAAGAATGCATCCACACACCAAATATTTTTATTCTGAGACTAATACTTTTGAGAATAGCTCTCATGGCGTAAAAGTCATGCATGTGAAAAAGTTCGAATCACTGATGTATTTATAGTTCGGCCTCAAGTCATGATTTTTTTATACAATTGCGCCAATTTTTTTCATGAGGGTCAACCAAGTAAGAATGCATCCACACACCAAATATTTTTATTCTGAGAATAATACTTTTGAGAATAGCTGTCATGGCGTAAAAGTCATGCATGTGAAAAAGTTCGAATCACTGATGTATTTATAGTTCGGCCTCAAGTCATGATTTTTGATGCATTTGCGTCAAGTTTTTTTTTCAGGGTCGACCATGTAAGAATGCATCCACACACCAAATATTTTTTTATTCTGAGATTAATACTTTTAAGAAAAGCTCTCATGGCGTAAAAGTCATGCATATGAAAAAGTTCGAATCACTGATGTATTAATAGTTCGGCCTCAAGTCATGATTTTTTATACAATTGCGCCAATTTTTTTTCATGAGGGTCGACCAAGTAAGAATGCATCCACACACCAAATATTTTTTTATTCTCAGATTAATACTTTTAAGGAAAGCTCTCATGGCGTAAAAGTCATGCATATGAAAAAGTTCGACACACTGATGTATTAATAGTTCGGCCTCAAGTCATGATTTTTTTTACAATTGCGCCAATTTTTTTTCATGAGGGTCGACCAAGTAAGAATGCATCCACACACCAAATATTTTTATTCTGAGAATAAAACTTTTGAGAATAGCTCTCATGGCGTAAAAGTCATGCATGTGAAAAAGTTCGAATCACTGATGTATTTATAGTGCGGCCTCAAGTCATGATTTTTGATGCAATTGCGTCAAGTTTTTTTCATGAGGGTCGACCAAGTAAGAATGCATCCACACACCAAATATTTTTATTCTGAGACTAATTCTTTTAAGAATAGCTCTCATGGCGTAAAAGTCATGCATGTGAAAAAGTTCGAATCACTGATGTATTTATAGTTCGGCCTCAAGTCATGATTTTTGATCCAATTGCGTCAACTTTTTTTTATGAGGGTCGACCATGTAAAAATGCATCCACACACCAAATATTTTTATTCTGAGACTAATACTTTTGAGAATAGCTCTCATGGCGTAAAAGTCATGCATGTGAAAAAGTTCGAACCGCTGATGTATTTATAGTGCGGCCTCAAGTCATGATTTTTTTATACAATTGCGCCAATTTTTTTTCATTCGGGTCGACCAAGTAAGAATGCATCCACACACCAAATATTTTTTTATTCTGAGATTAATACTTTTAAGAAAAGCTCTCATGGCGTAAAAGTCATGCATGTGAAAAAGTTCGAATCACTGATGTATTAATAGTTCGGCCTCAAGTCGTGATTTTTTTTACAATTGCGCCAATTTTTTGTCATAAGGGTCGACCAAGTAAGAATGCATCCACACACCAAATATTTTTTTATTCTGAGATTAATACTTTTAAGGAAAGCTCTCATGGCGTAAAAGTCATGCATATGAAAAAGTTCGAATCACTGATGTATTAATAGTTCGGCCTCAAGTCATGATTTTTTTTACAATTGCGCCAATTTTTTGTCATGAGGGTCGACCAAGTAAGAATGCATCCACACACCAAATATTTTTATTCTGAGACTATTACTTTTAAGAATAGCTCTCATGGCGTAAAAGTCATGCATGTGAAAAAGTTCGAATCACTGATGTATTTATAGTTCGGCCTCAAGTCATGATTTTTGATGCAATTGCGTCAAGTTTTTTTCATTCGGGTCGACCAAGTAAGAATGCATCCACACACCAAATATTTTTATTCTGAGACTATTACTTTTAAGAATAGCTCTCATGGCGTAAAAGTCATGCATGTGAAAAAGTTCGAATCACTGATGTATTTATAGTTCGGCCTCAAGTCATGATTTTTGATGCAATTGCGTCAAGTTTTTTTTATGAGGGTCGACCATGTAAGAATGCATCCACACACCAAATATTTTTATTCTGAGATTAATACTTTTGAGAATAGCTCTCATGGCGTAAAAGTCATGCATGTGAAAAAGTTCGAATCGCTGATGTATTTATAGTTCGGCCTCAAGTCATGATTTTTTGATGCAATTGCGCCAATTTTTTTTCATGAGGGTCGACCATGTAAGAATGCATCCACACACCAAATATTTTTATTCTGAGACTAATACTTTTGAGAATTGCGCTCATGGCGTAAAAGTCATGCATGTGAAAAAGTTCGACACACTGATGTATTTATAGTTCGGCCTCAAGTCATGATTTTTCATGCAATTGCGTCCAGTTTTTTTATGAGGGTCGACCAAGTAAGAATGCATCCACACACCAAATATATTTATTCTGAGACTAATACTTTTGAGAATAGCTCTCATGGCGTAAAAGTCATGCATGTGAAAAAGTTCGAATCACTGATGTATTTATAGTGCGGCCTCAAGTCATGATTTTTTTTATACAATTGCGCCATTTTTTTTTCATGAGGGTCGACCATGTAAGAATGCATCCACACACCAAATATTTTTTATTCTGAGATTAATACTTTTAAGAATTGCTCTCATGGCGTAAAAGTCATGCATATGAAAAAGATCGAATCACTGATGTATTTATAGTTCGGCCTCAAGTCATGATTTTTGATGCAATTGCGTCAAGTTTTTTTTATGAGGGTCGACCAAGTCAGAATGCATTCACACACGAAATATATTTATTCTGAGACTAATACTTTTAAGAATAGCTTTCATGGCGTAAAAGTCATGCATGTGAAAAAGTTCGAATCGCTGATGTATTTATAGTGCGGCCTCAAGTCATGATTGTTTTATACAATTGCGCGAATTTGTTTCATGAGGGTCGACCAAGTAAGAATGCATCCACACACCAAATATTTTTTATTCTGAGACTAATACTTTTGAGAATAGCTCTCATGGCGTAAAAGTCATGCATGTGAAAAAGATCGAATCACTGATGTATTTATAGTTCGGCCTAAAGTCATGATTTTTGATGCAATTGCGTTAAGTTTTTTTTATGAGGGTCGACCAAGTAAGAATGCATTCACACACCAAATATATCTATTCTGAGACTCATACTTTTAATAAATAGCTTTCATGGCGTAAAAGTCATGCATGTGAAAAAGTTCGAACCGCTGATGTATTTATAGTGCGGCCTCAAGTCATGATTTTTTTATACAATTGCGCCAATTTTTTTTCATGAGGGTCGACCAAGTAAGAATGCATCCACACACCAAATATTTTTTATTCTGAGATTAATACTTTTAAGAATTGCTCTCATGGCGTAAAAGTCATGCATGTGAAAAAGTTCGAATCACTGATGTATTTATAGTGCGGCCTCAAGTCATGATTTTTTTATACAATTGCGCCAATTTTTTTTCATGAGGGTCGACCAAGTAAGAATGCATCCACACACCAAATATTTTTTATTCTCAGATTAATACTTTTAAGAATTGCTCTGATGGCGTAAAAGTCATGCATGTGAAAAAGTTCGAATCACTGATGTATTGATAGTTCGGCCTCAAGTCATGATTTTTGATGCAATTGCGTCAAGTTTTTTTTATGAGGGTCGACCATGTAAGAATGCATCCACACACCAAATATTTTGATTCTGAGACTAATACTTTTGAGAATAGCTCTCATGGTGTAAAAGTCATGCATGTGAAAAAGTTCGAATCACTGATGTATTTATAGTGCGGCCTCAAGTCATGATTTTTTTATACAACTGCGCGAATTTTTTTTTCATGAGGGTCGACCAAGTAAGAATGTATCCACACACCAAATATTTTTTATTCTGAGATTAATACTTTTAAGAATTGCGCTCATGGCGTAAAAGTCATGCATGTGAAAAAGTTCGACACACTGATGTATTTATAGTTCGGCCTCAAGTCATGATTTTTGATGGAATTGCGTCCAGTGTTTTTATGAGGGTCGACCATTGTAAGAATGCATCCACACACCAAATATTTTTATTCTGAGAATAATACTTTTGAGAATAGCTCTCATGGCGTAAAAGTCATGCATGTGAAAAAGTTCGAATCACTGATGTATTTATAGTGCGGCCTCAAGTCATGATTTTTTTTATACAATTGCGCCAATTTTTTTTCATGACGGTCGACCAAGTAAGAATGCATCCACACACCAAATATAGTTATTCTGAGATTAATACTTTTAAGTATTGCTCTCATGGCGTAAAAGTTATGCATGTGAAAAAGTTCGAATCACTGATGTATTTATAGTTCGGCCTCAAGTCATGATTTTTGATGCAATTGCGTCAAGTTTTTTTTATGAGGGTCGACCAAGTAAGAATGCATTCACACACCAAATATATCTATTCTGAGACTCATACTTTTAATAAATAGCTTTCATGGCGTAAAAGTCATGCATGTGAAAAAGTTCGAACCGCTGATGTATTTATAGTGCGGCCTCAAGTCATGATTTTTTTATACAATTGCGCCAATTTTTTTTCATGAGCGTCGACCAAGTAAGAATGCATCCACACACCAAATATTTTTTATTCTGAGATTAATACTTTTAAGAATTGCTCTCATGGCGTAAAAGTCATGCATGTGAAAAAGTTCGAATCACTGATGTATTTATAGTGCGGCCTCAAGTCATGATTTTTTTATACAATTGCGTCAATTTTTTTTCATGAGGGTCGACAAAGTAAGAATGCATCCACACACCAAATATTTTTTATTCTGAGATTAATACTTTTAAGAATTGCTCTCATGGCGTAAAAGTCATGCATGTGAAAAAGTTCGAATCACTGATGTATTGATAGTTCGGCCTCAAGTCATGATTTTTGATGCAATTGCGTCAAGTTTTTTTTATGAAGGTCGACCATGTAAGAATGCATCCACACACCAAATATTTTTATTCTGAGACTAATACTTTTGAGAATAGCTCTCATGGCGTAAAAGTCATGCATGTGAAAAAGTTCGAATCGCTGATGTATTTATAGTTCGGCCTCAAGTCATGATTTTTTTATACAATTGCGCCAATTTTTTTCATGAGGGTCGACCAAGTAAGAATGCATTCACACACCAAATATTTTTTATTCTGAGATTAATACTTTTAAGAATTGCGCTCATGGCGTAAAAGTCATGCATGTGAAAAAGTTCGACACACTGATGTATTTATAGTTCGGCCTCAAGTCATGATTTTTGATCCAATTGCGTCAACTTTTTTTTATGAGGGTCAACCAAGTGAGAATGCATCCACACACCAAATATAGTTATTCTGAGAATAATACTTTTGAGAATAGCTCTCATGGCGTAGAAGTCATGCATGTGAAAAAGTTCGAATCACTGATGTATTTATAGTGCGGCCTCAAGTCATGATTTTTTTATACAGTTGCGCCAATTTTTTTTCATGAGGGTCGACCAAGTAAGAATGCATCCACACACCAAATATTTTTTATTCTGACACTAATACTTTTGAGAATTGCTCTCATGGCGTAAAAGTCATGCATGTGAAAAAGATCGAATCACTGATGTATTTATAGTTCGGCCTCAAGTCATGATTTTTGATGCAATTGCTTCCAGTTTTTTTTTGATGAGGGTCGACCAAGTCAGAATGCATTCACACACCAAATATATTTATTCTGAGACTAATACTTTTAAGAATAGCTTTCATGGCGTAAAAGTCATGCATGTGAAAAAGTTCGAATCGCTGATGTATTTATAGTTCGGCCTCAAGTCATGATTGTTTTATACAATTGCGCCAATTTTTTTTCATGAGCGTGGACCAAGTAAGAATGCATCCACACACCAAATATTTTTTATTCTGAGATTAATACTTTTAAGAATTGCTCTCATGGCGTAAAAGTCATGCATGTGAAAAAGTTCGAATCACTGATGTATTTATAGTGCGGCCTCAAGTCATGATTTTTTTATACAATTGCGCCAATTTTTTTTCATGAGGGTCGACCAAGTAAGAATGCATCCACACACCAAATATTTTTTATTCTGAGATTAATACTTTTAAGAATTGCTCTCATGGCGTAAAAGTCATGCATGTGAAAAAGTTCGAATCACTGATGTATTGATAGTTCGGCCTCAAGTCATGATTTTTGATGCAATTGCGTCAAGTTTTTTTTATGAAGGTCGACCATGTAAGAATGCATCCACACACCAAATATTTTGATTCTGAGACTAATACTTTTGAGAATAGCTCTCATGGCGTAAAAGTCATGCATGTGAAAAAGTTCGAATCGCTGATGTATTTATAGTGCGGCCTCAAGTCATGATTTTTTTATACAATTGCGCCAATTTTTTTCATGAGGGTCGACCAAGTAAGAATGCATTCACACACCAAATATTTTTTATTCTGAGATTAATACTTTTAAGAATTGCGCTCATGGCGTAAAAGTCATGCATGTGAAAAAGTTCGACACACTGATGTATTTATAGTTCGGCCTCAAGTCATGATTTTTGATCCAATTGCGTCAAGTTTTTTTTATGAGGGTCAACCAAGTGAGAATGCATCCACACACCAAATATAGTTATTCTGAGAATAATACTTTTGAGAATAGCTCTCATGGCGTAGAAGTCATGCATGTGAAAAAGTTCGAATCACTGATGTATTTATAGTGCGGCCTCAAGTCATGATTTTTTTATACAGTTGCGCCAATTTTTTTTCATGAGGGTCGACCAAGTAAGAATGCATCCACACACCAAATATTTTTTATTCTGACACTAATACTTTTGAGAATTGCTCTCATGGCGTAAAAGTCATGCATGTGAAAAAGATCGAATCACTGATGTATTTATAGTTCGGCCTCAAGTCATGATTTTTGATGCAATTGCGTCCAGTTTTTTTTTGATGAGGGTCGACCAAGTCAGAATGCATTCACACACCAAATATATTTATTCTGAGACTAATACTTTTAAGAATAGCTTTCATGGCGTAAAAGTCATGCATGTGAAAAAGTTCGAATCGCTGATGTATTTATAGTTCGGCCTCAAGTCATGATTGTTTTATACAATTGCGCCAATTTGTTTCATGAGGGTCGACCAAGTAAGAATGCATCCACACACCAAATATTTTTTATTCTGAGACTAATACTTTTGAGAATAGCTCTCATGGCGTAAAAGTCATGCATGTGAAAAAGATCGAATCGCTGATGTATTTATAGTGCGGCCTCAAGTCATGATTTTTCTATACAATTGCGCCAATTTTTTTTCATGAGGGTCGACCAAGTAAGAATGCATCCACATACCAAATATTTTTTATTCTGAGATTAATACTTTTAAGTATTGCTCTCATGGCGTAAAAGTCATGCATGTGAAAAAGTTCGAATCACTGATGTATTTATAGTTCGGCCTCAAGTCATGATTTTTGATGCAATTGCGTCAAGTTTTTTTTATGAGGGTCGACCAAGTAAGAATGCATTCACACACCAAATATATCTATTCTGAGACTCATACTTTTAATAAATAGCTTTCATGGCGTAAAAGTCATGCATGTGAAAAAGTTCGAACCGCTGATGTATTGATAGTGCGGCCTCAAGTCATGATTTTTTTATGCAATTGCGCCAAATTTTTTTCATGAGGGTCGACCAAGTAAGAATGCATCCACACACCAAATATTTTTTATTCTGAGATTAATACTTTTAAGAATTGCTCTCATGGCGTAAAAGTCATGCATATGAAAAAGTTCGAATCACTGATGTATTTATAGTTCGGCCTCAAGTCATGATTTTTTTATACAATTGCGCCAATTTTTTTCATGAGGGTCGACCAAGTAAGAATGCATCCACACACCAAATATTTTTTATTTTGAGATTAATACTTTTAAGAATTGCTCTCATGGCGTAAAAGTCATGCATGTGAAAAAGTTCGAATCACTGATGTATTTATAGTGCGGCCTCAAGTCATGATTTTTTTATACAGTTGCGCCAATTTTTTTTCATGAGGGTCGACCAAGTAAGAATGCATCCACACACCAAATATTTTTTATTCTGACACTAATACTTTTGAGAATTGCTCTCATGGCGTAAAAGTCATGCATGTGAAAAAGATCGAATCACTGATGTATTTATAGTTCGGCCTCAAGTCATGATTTTTGATGCAATTGCGTCCAGTTTTTTTTTGATGAGGGTCGACCAAGTCAGAATGCATTCACACACCAAATATATTTATTCTGAGACTAATACTTTTAAGAATAGCTTTCATGGCGTAAAAGTCATGCATGTGAAAAAGTTCGAATCGCTGATGTATTTATAGTGCGGCCTCAAGTCATGATTTTTCTATACAATTGCGCCAATTTTTTTTCATGAGGGTCGACCAAGTAAGAATGCATCCACATACCAAATATTTTTTATTCTGAGATTAATACTTTTAAGTATTGCTCTCATGGCGTAAAAGTCATGCATGTGAAAAAGTTCGAATCACTGATGTATTTATAGTTCGGCCTCAAGTCATGATTTTTGATGCAATTGCGTCAAGTTTTTTTTATGAGGGTCGACCAAGTAAGAATGCATTCACACACCAAATATATCTATTCTGAGACTCATACTTTTAATAAATAGCTTTCATGGCGTAAAAGTCATGCATGTGAAAAAGTTCGAACCGCTGATGTATTGATAGTGCGGCCTCAAGTCATGATTTTTTTATGCAATTGCGCCAAATTTTTTTCATGAGGGTCGACCAAGTAAGAATGCATCCACACACCAAATATTTTTTATTCTGAGATTAATACTTTTAAGAATTGCTCTCATGGCGTAAAAGTCATGCATGTGAAAAAGTTCGAATCACTGATGTATTTATAGTGCGGCCTCAAGTCATGATTTTTGATGCAATTACGTCAAGTTTTTTTTATGAGGGTCGACCATGTAAGAATGCATCCACACACCAAATATTTTTATTCTGAGACTAATACTTTTGAGAATAGCTCTCATGGCGTAAAAGTCATGCATATGAAAAAGTTCGAATCACTGATGTATTTATAGTTCGGCCTCAAGTCATGATTTTTTTATACAATTGCGCCAATTTTTTTCATGAGGGTCGACCAAGTAAGAATGCATCCACACACCAAATATTTTTTATTTTGAGATTAATACTTTTAAGAATTGCTCTCATGGCGTAAAAGTCATGCATGTGAAAAAGTTCGAATCACTGATGTATTTATAGTTCGGCCTCAAGTCATGATTTTTGATCCAATTGCGTCAACTTTTTTTTATGAGGGTCGACCATGTAAGAATGCATCCACACACCAAATATTTTTATTCTGAGACTAATACTTTTGAGAATAGCTCTCATGGCGTAAAAGTCATGCATGTGAAAAAGTTCGAATCGCTGATGTATTTATAGTGCGGCCTCAAGTCATGATTTTTTTATACAATTGCGCCAATTTGTTTCATGAAGGTCGACCAAGTAAAAAATGCATCCACACACCAAATATTTTTTATTCTGAGACTAATACTTTTGAGAATAGCTCTCATGGCGTAAAAGTCATGCATGTGAAAAAGTTCGAATCGCTGATGTATTGATAGTTCGGCCTCAAGTCATGATTTTTCTATCCAATTGCGTCAAGTTTTTTTTATGAGGGTCTACCATGTAAGAATGGATCCACACACCAAATCTTTTTATTCTGAGACTAATACTTTTGAGAATAGCTCTCATGGCGTAAAAGTCATGCATGTGAAAAAGTTCGAATCGCTGATGTATTTATAGTTCGGCCTCAAGTCATGATTGTTTTATACAATTGCGCCAATTTGTTTCATGAGGGTCGACCAAGTAAGAATGCATCCACACACCAAATATTTCTTATTCTGAGACTAATACTTTTGAGAATAGCTCTCATGGCGTAAAAGTCATGCATGTGAAAAAGATCGAATCACTGATGTATTTATAGTGCGGCCTCAAGTCATGATTTTTCTATACAATTGCGCCAATTTTTTTTCATGAGGGTCGACCAAGTAAGAATGCATCCACATACCAAATATTTTTTATTCTGAGATTAATACTTTTAAGTATTGCTCTCATGGCGTAAAAGTCATGCATGTGAAAAAGTTCGAATCACTGATGTATTTATAGTTCGGCCTCAAGTCATGATTTTTGATGCAATTGCGTCAAGTTTTTTTTATGAGGGTCGACCAAGTAAGAATGCATTCACACACCAAATATATCTATTCTGAGACTCATACTTTTAATAAATAGCTTTCATGGCGTAAAAGTCATGCATGTGAAAAAGTTCGAACCGCTGATGTATTGATAGTGCGGCCTCAAGTCATGATTTTTTTATGCAATTGCGCCAAATTTTTTTCATGAGGGTCGACCAAGTCAGAATGCATCCACACACCAAATATTTTTTATTCTGAGATTAATACTTCTAAGAATTGCTCTCATGGCGTAAAAGTCATGCATGTGAAAAAGTTCGAATCACTGATGTATTTATAGTGCGGCCTCAAGTCATGATTTTTTTATACAATTGCGCCAATTTTTTCTCATGAGGGTCGACCAAGTAAGAATGCATCCACACACCAAATATTTTTTATTCTGAGATTAATACTTTTAAGAATTGCTCTCATGGCGTAAAAGTCATGCATGTGAAAAAGTTCGAATCACTGATGTATTGATAGTTCGGCCTCAAGTCATGATTTTTGATGCAATTGCGTCAAGTTTTTTTTATGAGGGTCGACCATGTAAGAATGCATCCACACACCAAATATTTTGATTCTGAGACTAATACTTTTTGAGAATAGCTCTCATGGCGTAAAAGTCAGACATATGAAAAAGTTCGAATCACTGATGTATTTATAGTTCGGCCTCAAGTCATGATTTTTTTATACAATTGCGCCAATTTTTTTCATGAGGGTCGACCAAGTAAGAATGCATCCACACACTAAATATTTTTTATTTTGAGATTAATACTTTTAAGAATTGCTCTCATGGCGTAAAAGTCATGCATGTGAAAAAGTTCGAATCACTGATGTATTTATAGTTCGGCCTCAAGTCATGATTTTTGATCCAATTGCGTCAACTTTTTTTTATGAGGGTCGACCAAGTAAGAATGCATCCACACACCAAATATTTTTATTCTGAGACTAATACTTTTGAGAATAGCTCTCATGGCGTAAAAGTCATGCATGTGAAAAAGTTCGAACCGCTGATGTATTAATAGTGCGGCCTCAAGTCATGATTTTTTTATGCAATTGCGCCATTTTTTTTTCATGAGGGTCGACCATGTAAGAATGCATCCACACACCAAATATTTTGATTCTGAGACTAATACTTTTGAGAATAGCTCTCATGGCGTAAAAGTCATGCATGTGAAAAAGTTCGAATCGCTGATGTATTTATAGTGCGGCCTCAAGTCATGATTTTTTTATACAATTGCGCCAATTTTTTTTCATTCGGGTCGACAAAGTAAGAATGCATCCACACACCAAATATTTTTTATTCTGAGATTAATACTTTTAAGAATTGCTCTCATGGCGTAAAAGTCATGCATGTGAAAAAGTTCGACACACTGATGTATTTATAGTTCGGCCTCAAGTCATGATTTTTGATGCAATTGCGACAAGTTCTTTTCATGACGGTCGACCAAGTAAGAATGCATTCACACACCAAATATATTCATTCTGAGACTAATACTTTTAAGAATAGCTCTCATGGCGTAAAAGTCATGCATGTGAAAAAGTTCGAATCACTGATGTATTTATAGTGCGGCCTCAAGTCATGATTTTTTTATACAATTGCGCCAATTTTTTTTCATGAGGGTCGACAAAGTAAGAATGCATCCACACACCAAATATTTTTTATTCTGAGATTAATACTTTTGAGAATTGCTCTCATGGTGTAAAAGTCATGCATATGAAAAAGTTCGAATCACTGATGTATTTATAGTGCGGCCTCAAGTCATGATTTTTTTATACAATTGCGCCAATTTTTTTTTCATGAGGGTCGACCAAGTAAGAATGCATCCACACACCAAATATTTTTTATTCTGAGATTAATACTTTTAAGAATTGCGCTCATGGCGTAAAAGTCATGCATGTGAAAAAGTTCGACACACTGATGTATTTATAGTTCGGCCTCAAGTCATGATTTTTGATGCAATTGCGTCCAGTTTTTTTATGAGGGTCGACCAAGTAAGAATGCATCCACACACCAAATATATTTATTCTGAGAATAATACTTTTGAGAATAGCTCTCATGGCGTAAAAGTCATGCATGTGAAAAAGTTCGAATCACTGATGTATTTATAGTGCGGCCTCAAGTCATGATTTTTTTATACAATTGCGCCAATTTTTTTTCATGAGGGTCGACCAAGTAAGAATGCATCCACACACCAAATATTTTTTTATTCTGAGATTAATACTTTTAAGAATTGCTCTCATGGCGTAAAAGTCATGCATATGAAAAAGATCGAATCACTGATGTATTTATAGTTCGGCCTCAAGTCATGATTTTTCTATACAATTGCGCCAATTTTTTTTCATGAGGGTCGACCAAGTAAGAATGCATCCACACACCAAATATTTTTTATTCTGAGATTAATACTTTTGAGAATAGCTCTCATGGCGTAAAAGTCATGCATGTGAAAAAGTTCGAATCACTGATGTATTTATAGTTCGGCCTCAAGTCATGAATTTTGATGCAATTGCGTTAAGTTTTTTTATGAGGGTCGACCAAGTAAGAATGCATTCACACACCAAATATATCTATTCTGAGACTCATACTTTTAATAAATATCTTTCATGGCGTAAAAGTCATGCATGTGAAAAAGTTCGAATCGCTGATGTATTTATAGTGCGGCCTCAAGTCATGATTTTTTTATACAATTGCGCCAATTTTTTTCATGAGGGTCGACCAAGTAAGAATGCATCCACACACCAAATATTTTTCATTTTGAGATTAATACTTTTAAGAATTGCTCTGATGGTGTAAAAGTCATGCATGTGAAAAAGTTCGAATCACTGATGTATTTATAGTTCGGCCTCAAGTCATGATTTTTTATCCAATTGCGTCAATTTTTTTTCATGAGGGTCGACCAAGTAAGAATGCATCCACACACCAAATATTTTTTATTCTGAGATTAATACTTTTAAGAATTGCTCTCATGGCGTAAAAGTCATGCATGTGAAAAAGTTCGAATCACTGATGTATTGATAGTTCGGCCTCAAGTCATGATTTTTGATGCAATTGCGTCAAGTTTTCTTTATGAGGGTCGACCATGTAAGAATGCATCCACACACCAAATATTTTTATTCTGAGACTAATACTTTTGAGAATAGCTCTCATGGCGTAAAAGTCATGCATATGAAAAAGTTCGAATCACTGATGTATTTATAGTTCGGCCTCAAGTCATGATTTTTTTATACAATTGCGCCAATTTTTTTCATGAGGGTCGACCAAGTAAGAATGCATCCACACACCAAATATTTTTTATTTTGAGATTAATACTTTTAAGAATTGCTCTCATGGCGTAAAAGTCATGCATGTGAAAAAGATCGAATCACTGATGTATTTATAGTTCGGCCTCAAGTCATGATTTTTGATCCAATTGCGTCAACTTTTTTTTATGAGGGTCGACCATGTAAGAATGCATCCACACACCAAATATTTTTATTCTGAGACTAATACTTTTGAGAATAGCTCTCATGGCGTAAAAGTCATGCATGTGAAAAAGTTCGAACCGCTGATGTATTTATAGTTCGGCCTCAAGTCATGATTTTTTTATGCAATTGCGCCAATTTTTTTTCATTAGGGTCGACCATGTAAGAATGCATCCACACACCAAATATTTTTATTCTGAGACTAATACTTTTGAGAATAGCTCTCATGGCGTAAAAGTCATGCATGTGAAAAAGTTCGAATCGCTGATGTATTTATAGTGCGGCCTCAAGTCATGATTTTTTTATACAATTGCGCCAATTTGTTTCATGAGGGTCGACCAAGTAAGAATGCATCCACACACCAAATATTTTTTATTCTGAGATTAATACTTTTGAGAATAGCTCTCATGGCGTAAAAGTCATGCATGTGAAAAAGTTCGAATCGCTGATGTATTGATAGTTCGGCCTCAAGTCATGATTTTTGATGCAATTGCGTCAAGTTTTTTTTATGAGGGTCGCCCATGTAAGAATGCATCCACACACCAAATATTTTTATTCTGAGACTAATACTTTTGAGAATAGCTCTCATGGCGTAAAAGTCATGCATATGAAAAAGTTCGAATCACTGATGTATTTATAGTTCGGCCTCAAGTCATGATTTTTTTATACAATTGCGCCAATTTTTTTCATGAGGGTCGACCAAGTAAGAATGCATCCACACAATAAATATTTTTTATTTTGAGATTAATACTTTTAAGTATTGCTCTCATGGCGTAAAAGTCATGCATGTGAAAAAGTTCGAATCACTGATGTATTTATAGTTCGGCCTCAAGTCATGATTTTTGATCCAATTGCGTCAACTTTTTTTATGAGGGTCGACCAAGTCAGAATGCATTAACACACCAAATATATTTATTCTGAGACTAATACTTTTAAGAATAGCTTTCATGGCGTAAAAGTCATGCATGTGAAAAAGTTCGAATCGCTGATGTATTTATAGTGCGGCCTCAAGTCATGATTTTTTTATACAATTGCGCCAATTTGTTTCATGAGGGTCGACCAAGTAAGAATGCATCCACACACCAAATATTTTTTTATTCTGAGACTAATACTTTTGAGAATAGCTCTCATGGCGTAAAAGTCATGCATGTGAAAAAGATCGAATCACTGATGTATTTATAGTGCGGCCTCAAGTCATGATTTTTCTATACAATTGCGCCAATTTTTTTTCATGAGGGTCGACCAAGTAAGAATGCATCCACATACCAAATATTTTTTATTCTGAGATTAATACTTTTAAGTATTGCTCTCATGGCGTAAAAGTCATGCATGTGAAAAAGTTCGAATCACTGATGTATTTATAGTTCGGCCTCAAGTCATGATTTTTGATGCAATTGCGTCAAGTTTTTTTTATGAGGGTCGACCAAGTAAGAATGCATTCACACACCAAATATATCTATTCTGAGACTCATACTTTTAATAAATAGCTTTCATGGCGTAAAAGTCATGCATGTGAAAAAGTTCGAACCGCTGATGTATTGATAGTGCGGCCTCAAGTCATGATTTTTTTATGCAATTGCGCCAAATTTGTTTCATGAGGGTCGACCAAGTAAGAATGCATCCACACACCAAATATTTTTTATTCTGAGATTAATACTTTTAAGAATTGCTCTCATGGCGTAAAAGTCATGCATGTGAAAAAGTTCGAATCACTGATGTATTTATAGTGCGGCCTCAAGTCATGATTTTTTTATACAATTGCGCCAATTTTTTCTCATGAGGGTCGACCAAGTAAGAATGCATCCACACACCAAATATTTTTTATTCTGAGATTAATACTTTTAAGAATTGCTCTCATGGCGTAAAAGTCATGCATGTGAAAAAGTTCGAATCACTGATGTATTGATAGTTCGGCCTCAAGTCATGATTTTTGATGCAATTGCGTCAAGTTTTTTTTATGAGGGTCGACCATGTAAGAATGCATCCACACACCAAATATTTTTATTCTGAGACTAATACTTTTGAGAATAGCTCTCATGGCGTAAAAGTCATGCATATGAAAAAGTTCGAATCACTGATGTATTTATAGTTCGGCCTCAAGTCATGATTTTTTTATACAATTGCGCCAATTTTTTTCATGAGGGTCGACCAAGTAAGAATGCATCCGCACACTAAATATTTTTTATTTTGAGATTAATACTTTTAAGAATTGCTCTCATGGCGTAAAAGTCATGCATGTGATAAAGTTCGAATCACTGATGTATTTATAGTTCGGCCTCAAGTCATGATTTTTGATCCAATTGCGTCAAGTTTTTTTTATGAGGGTCGACCAAGTAAGAATGCATCCACACACCAAATATTTTTATTCTGAGACTAATACTTTTGAGAATAGCTCATATGGCGTAAAAGTCATGCATGTGAAAAAGTTCGAACCGCTGATGTATTAATAGTGCGGCCTCAAGTCATGATTTTTTTATGCAATTGCGCCATTGTTTTTTCATGAGGGTCGACCATGTAAGAATGCATCCACACACCAAATATTTTGATTCTGAGACTAATACTTTTGAGAATAGCTCTCATGGCGTAAAAGTCATGCATGTGAAAAAGTTCGAATCGCTGATGTATTTATAGTGCGGCCTCAAGTCATGATTTTTTTTATACAATTGCGCCAATTTTTTTTCATGAGGGTCGACCAAGTAAGAATGCATCCACACACCAAATATTTTTTATTCTCAGATTAATACTTTTAAGAATTGCGCTCATGGCGTAAAAGTCATGCATGTGAAAAAGTTCGAATCACTGATGTATTTATAGTTCGGCCTCAAGTCATGATTTTTGATGCAATTGCGTCCAGTTTTTTTATGAGGGTCGACCAAGTAAGAATGCATCCACACACCAAATATATTTATTCTGAGAATAATACTTTTGAGAATAGCTCTCATGGCGTAAAAGTCATGCATGTGAAAAAGTTCGAATCACTGATGTATTTATAGTGCGGCCTCAAGTCATGATTTTTTTATACAATTGCGCCAATTTTTTTTCATGAGGGTCGACCAAGTAAGAATGCATCCACACACCAAATATTTTTTTATTCTGAGATTAATACTTTTAAGAATTGCTCTCATGGCGTAAAAGTCATGCATATGAAAAAGATCGAATCACTGATGTATTTATAGTTCGGCCTCAAGTCATGATTTTTCTATACAATTGCGCCAATTTTTTTTCATAAGGGTCGACCAAGTAAGAATGCATCCACACACCAAATATTTTTTATTCTGAGATTAATACTTTTAAGTATTGCTCTCATGGCGTAAAAGTCATGCATGTGAAAAAGTTCGAATCACTGATGTATTTATAGTTCGGCCTCAAGTCATGATTTTTGATGCAATTGCGTTAAGTTTTTTTTTCATGAGGGTCGACCAAGTAAGAATGCATCCACACACCAAATATATTTTATTCTGAGATTAATACTTTTAAGTATTGCTCTTATGGCGTAAAAGTCATGCATGTGAAAAAGTTCGAATCACTGATGTATTTATAGTTCGGCCTCAAGTCATGAATTTTGATGCAATTGCGTTAAGTTTTTTTATGAGGGTCGACCAAGTAAGAATGCATTCACACACCAAATATATCTATTCTGAGACTCATACTTTTAATAAATAGCTTTCATGGCGTAAAAGTCATGCATGTGAAAAAGTTCGAATCGCTGATGTATTTATAGTGCGGCCTCAAGTCATGATTTTTTTATACAATTGCGCCAATTTTTTTCATGAGGGTCGACCAAGTAAGAATGCATCCACACACCAAATATTTTTTATTCTGTGATTAATACTTTTAAGAATTGCTCTCATGGCGTAAAAGTCATGCATGTGAAAAAGATCGAATCACTGATGTATTTATAGTGCGGCCTCAAGTCATGATTTTTTTATACAATTGCGCCAAATTTTTCTCATGAGGGTCGACCAAGTAAGAATGCATCCACACACCAAATATTTTTTATTCTGAGATTAATACTTTTAAGAATTGCTCTCATGGCGTAAAAGTCATGCATGTGAAAAAGTTCGAATCACTGATGTATTTATAGTTCGGCCTCAAATCATGATTTTTGATCCAATTGCGTCAATTTTTTTTCATGAGGGTCGACCAAGTAAGAATGCATCCACACACCAAATATTTTTTATTCTGAGATTAATACTTTTAAGAATTGCTCTCATGGCGTAAAAGTCATGCATGTGAAAAAGTTCGAATCACTGATGTATTGATAGTTCGGCCTCAAGTCATGATTTTTGATGCAATTGCGTCAAGTTTTCTTTATGAGGGTCGACCATGTAAGAATGCATCCACACACCAAATATTTTTATTCTGAGACTAATACTTTTGAGAATAGCTCTCATGGCGTAAAAGTCATGCATATGAAAAAGTTCGAATCACTGATGTATTTATAGTTCGGCCTCAAGTCATGATTTTTTTATACAATTGCGCCAATTTTTTTCATGAGGGTCGACCAAGTAAGAATGCATCCACACACCAAATATTTTTTATTCTGTGATTAATACTTTTAAGAATTGCTCTCATGGCGTAAAAGTCATGCATGTGAAAAAGATCGAATCACTGATGTATTTATAGTGCGGCCTCAAGTCATGATTTTTTTATACAATTGCGCCAAATTTTTCTCATGAGGGTCGACCAAGTAAGAATGCATCCACACACCAAATATTTTTTATTCTGAGATTAATACTTTTAAGAATTGCTCTCATGGCGTAAAAGTCATGCATGTGAAAAAGTTCGAATCACTGATGTATTTATAGTTCGGCCTCAAATCATGATTTTTGATCCAATTGCGTCAATTTTTTTTCATGAGGGTCGACCAAGTAAGAATGCATCCACACACCAAATATTTTTTATTCTGAGATTAATACTTTTAAGAATTGCTCTCATGGCGTAAAAGTCATGCATGTGAAAAAGTTCGAATCACTGATGTATTGATAGTTCGGCCTCAAGTCATGATTTTTGATGCAATTGCGTCAAGTTTTCTTTATGAGGGTCGACCATGTAAGAATGCATCCACACACCAAATATTTTTATTCTGAGACTAATACTTTTGAGAATAGCTCTCATGGCGTAAAAGTCATGCATATGAAAAAGTTCGAATCACTGATGTATTTATAGTTCGGCCTCAAGTCATGATTTTTTTATACAATTGCGCCAATTTTTTTCATGAGGGTCGACCAAGTAAGAATGCATCCACACACCAAATATTTTTTATTTTGAGATTAATACTTTTAAGAATTGCTCTCATGGCGTAAAAGTCATGCATGTGAAAAAGATCGAATCACTGATGTATTTATAGTTCGGCCTCAAGTCATGATTTTTGATCCAATTGCGTCAACTTTTTTTTATGAGGGTCGACCATGTAAGAATGCATCCACACACCAAATATTTTTATTCTGAGACTAATACTTTTGAGAATAGCTCTCATGGCGTAAAAGTCATGCATGTGAAAAAGTTCGAACCGCTGATGTATTGATAGTGCGGCCTCAAGTCATGATTTTTTTATGCAATTGCGCCAATTTTTCTTCATGAGGGTCGACCATGTAAGAATGCATCCACACACCAAATATTTTTATTCTGAGACTAATACTTTTAAGAATAGCTCTCATGGCGTAAAAGTCATGCATGTGAAAAAGTTCGAATCGCTGATGTATTTATAGTGCGGCCTCAAGTCATGATTTTTTTATACAATTGCGCCAATTTGTTTCATGAGGGTCGACCAAGTAAGAATGCATCCACACACCAAATATTTTTTATTCTGAGATTAATACTTTTAAGAATTGCTCTCATGGCGTAAAAGTCATGCATGTGAAAAAGTTCGAATCACTGATGTATTGATAGTTCGGCCTCAAGTCATGATTTTTGATGCAATTGCGTCAAGTTTTTTTTATGAGGGTCGACCATGTAAGAATGCATCCACACACCAAATATTTTTATTCTGAGACTAATACTTTTGAGAATAGCTCTCATGGCGTAAAAGTCATGCATATGAAAAAGTTCGAATCACTGATGTATTTATAGTTCGGCCTCAAGTCATGATTTTTTTATACAATTGCGCCAATTTTTTTCATGAGGGTCGACCAAGTAAGAATGCATCCACACACTAAATATTTTTTATTTTGAGATTAATACTTTTAAGAATTGCTCTCATGGCGTAAAAGTCATGCATGTGAAAAAGTTCGAATCACTGATGTATTTATAGTTCGGCCTCAAGTCATGATTTTTGATCCAATTGCGTCAACTTTTTTTTATGAGGGTCGACCATGTAAGAATGCATCCACACACCAAATATTTTTATTCTGAGACTAATACTTTTGAGAATAGCTCTCATGGCGTAAAAGTCATGCATGTGAAAAAGTTCGAACCGCTGATGTATTGATAGTGCGGCCTCAAGTCATGATTTTTTTATGCAATTGTGCCAATTTTTTTTCATGAGGGTCGACCATGTAAGAATGCATCCACACACCAAATATTTTTATTCTGAGACTAATACTTTTAAGAATAGCTCTCATGGCGTAAAAGTCATGCATGTGAAAAAGTTCGAATCGCTGATGTATTTATAGTGCGGCCTCAAGTCATGATTTTTTTATACAATTGCGCCAATTTGTTTCATGAGGGTCGACCAAGTAAGAATGCATCCACACACCAAATATTTTTTATTCTGAGATTAATACTTTTAAGAATTGCTCTCATGGCGTAAAAGTCATGCATGTGAAAAAGTTCGAATCACTGATGTATTGATAGTTCGGCCTCAAGTCATGATTTTTGATGCAATTGCGTCAAGTTTTTTTTATGAGGGTCGACCATGTAAGAATGCATCCACACACCAAATATTTTTATTCTGAGACTAATACTTTTGAGAATAGCTCTCATGGCGTAAAAGTCATGCATATGAAAAAGTTCGAATCACTGATGTATTTATAGTTCGGCCTCAAGTCATGATTTTTTTATACAATTGCGCCAATTTTTTTCATGAGGGTCGACCAAGTAAGAATGCATCCACACACTAAATATTTTTTATTTTGAGATTAATACTTTTAAGAATTGCTCTCATGGCGTAAAAGTCATGCATGTGAAAAAGTTCGAATCACTGATGTATTTATAGTTCGGCCTCAAGTCATGATTTTTGATCCAATTGCGTCAACTTTTTTTTATGAGGGTCGACCAAGTCAGAATGCATTAACACACCAAATATATTTATTCTGAGACTAATACTTTTAAGAATAGCTTTCATGGCGTAAAAGTCATGCATGTGAAAAAGTTCGAATCGCTGATGTATTTATAGTTCGGCCTCAAGTCATGATTTTTTTATACAATTGCGCCAATTTGTTTCATGAGGGTCGACCAAGTAAGAATGCATCCACACACCAAATATTTTTTATTCTGAGACTAATACTTTTGAGAATAGCTCTCATGGCGTAAAAGTCATGCATGTGAAAAAGATCGAATCACTGATGTATTTATAGTGCGGCCTCAAGTCATGATTTTTCTATACAATTGCGCCAATTTTTTTTCATGAGGGTCGACCAAGTAAGAATGCATCCACATACCAAATATTTTTTATTCTGAGATTAATACTTTTAAGTATTGCTCTCATGGCGTAAAAGTCATGCATGTGAAAAAGTTCGAATCACTGATGTATTTATAGTTCGGGCTCAAGTCATGATTTTTGATGCAATTGCGTCAAGTTTTTTTTATGAGGGTCGACCAAGTAAGAATGCATTCACACACCAAATATATCTATTCTGAGACTCATACTTTTAATAAATAGCTTTCATGGCGTAAAAGTCATGCATGTGAAAAAGTTCGAACCGCTGATGTATTTATAGTTCGGCCTCAAGTCATGATTTTTTTATACAATTGCGCCAATTTGTTTCATGAGGGTCGACCAAGTAAGAATGCATCCACACACCAAATATTTTTTATTCTGAGATTAATACTTTTAAGAATTGCTCTCATGGCGTAAAAGTCATGCATGTGAAAAAGTTCGAATCACTGATGTATTTATAGTGCGGCCTCAAGTCATGATTTTTTTATACAATTGCGCCAATTTTTTTTCATGAGGGTCGACCAAGTAAGAATGCATCCACATACCAAATATTTTTTATTCTGAGATTAATACTTTTAAGTATTGCTCTCATGGCGTAAAAGTCATGCATGTGAAAAAGTTCGAATCACTGATGTATTTATAGTTCGGGCTCAAGTCATGATTTTTGATGCAATTGCGTCAAGTTTTTTTTATGAGGGTCGACCAAGTAAGAATGCATTCACACACCAAATATATCTATTCTGAGACTCATACTTTTAATAAATAGCTTTCATGGCGTAAAAGTCATGCATGTGAAAAAGTTCGAACCGCTGATGTATTGATAGTGCGGCCTCAAGTCATGATTTTTTTATGCAATTGCGCCAAATGTTTTTCATGAGGGTCGACCAAGTAAGAATGCATCCACACACCAAATATTTTTTATTCTGAGATTAATACTTTTAAGAATTGCTCTCATGGCGTAAAAGTCATGCATGTGAAAAAGTTCGAATCACTGATGTATTTATAGTGCGGCCTCAAGTCATGATTTTTTTATACAATTGCGCCAATTTTTTTTCATGAGGGTCGACAAAGTAAGAATGCATCCACACACCAAATATTTTTTATTCTCAGATTAATACTTTTAAGAATTGCGCTCATGGCGTAAAAGTCATGCATGTGAAAAAGTTCGAATCACTGATGTATTTATAGTTCGGCCTCAAGTCATGATTTTTGATGCAATTGCGTCCAGTTTTTTTATGAGGGTCGACCAAGTAAGAATGCATCCACACACCAAATATATTTATTCTGAGAATAATACTTTTGAGAATAGCTCTCATGGCGTAAAAGTCATGCATGTGAAAAAGTTCGAATCACTGATGTATTTATAGTGCGGCCTCAAGTCATGATTTTTTTATACAATTGCGCCAATTTTTTTTCATGAGGGACGACCAAGTAAGAATGCATCCACACACCAAATATTTTTTTATTCTGAGATTAATACTTTTAAGAATTGCTCTCATGGCGTAAAAGTCATGCATATGAAAAAGATCGAATCACTGATGTATTTATAGTTCGGCCTCAAGTCATGATTTTTCTATACAATTGCGCCAATTTTTTTTCATGAGGGTCGACCAAGTAAGAATGCATCCACACACCAAATATTTTTTATTCTGAGATTAATACTTTTAAGTATTGCTCTCATGGCGTAAAAGTCATGCATGTGAAAAAGTTCGAATCACTGATGTATTTATAGTTCGGCCTCAAGTCATGATTTTTGATGCAATTGCGTCCAGTTTTTTTTTCATGAGGGTCGACCAAGTAAGAATGCATCCACACACCAAATATTTTTTTATTCTGAGATTAATACTTTTAAGAATTGCTCTCATGGCGTAAAAGTCATGCATATGAAAAAGATCGAATCACTGATGTATTTATAGTTCGGCCTCAAGTCATGATTTTTCTATACAATTGCGCCAATTTTTTTTCATGAGGGTCGACCAAGTAAGAATGCATCCACACACCAAATATATTTTATTCTGAGATTAATACTTTTAAGTATTGCTCTTATGGCGTAAAAGTCATGCATGTGAAAAAGTTCGAATCACTGATGTATTTATAGTTCGGCCTCAAGTCATGAATTTTTATGCAATTGCGTTAAGTTTTTTTATGAGGGTCGACCAAGTAAGAATGCATTCACACACCAAATATATCTATTCTGAGACTCATACTTTTAATAAATAGCTTTCATGGCGTAAAAGTCATGCATGTGAAAAAGTTCGAACCGCTGATGTATTTATAGTGCGGCCTCAAGTCATGATTTTTTTATACAATTGCGCCAATTTTTTTCATGAGGGTCGACCAAGTAAGAATGCATCCACACACCAAATATTTTTTATTTTGAGATTAATACTTTTAAGAATTGCTCTGATGGTGTAAAAGTCATGCATGTGAAAAAGTTCGAATCACTGATGTATTTATAGTTCGGCCTCAAGTCATGATTTTTGATCCAATTGCGTCAATTTTTTTTCATGAGGGTCGACCAAGTAAGAATGCATCCACACACCAAATATTTTTTATTCTGAGATTAATACTTTTAAGAATAGCTCTCATGGCGTAAAAGTCATGCATGTGAAAAAGTTCGAATCACTGATGTATTTATAGTTCGGCCTCAAGTCATGATTTTTGATGCAATTGCGTTAAGTTTTTTTTATGAGGGTCGACCATGTAAGAATGCATCCACACACCAAATATATTTTATTCTGAGACTAATACTTTTGAGAATAGCTCTCATGGCGTAAAAGTCATGCATGTGAAAAAGTTCGAATCACTGATGTATTTATAGTGCGGCCTCAAGTCATGATTGTTTTATACAATTGCGCCAATTTTTTTTTCATGAGGGTCGACCAAGTAAGAATGCATCCACACACCAAATATTTTTTATTCTATGATTAATACTTTAAGAATTGCTCTCATGGCGTAAAAGTCATGCATGTGAAAAAGTTCGACACACTGATGTATTTATAGTGCGGCCTCAAGTCATGATTTTTTTATGCAATTGCGCCAATTTTTTTTCATGAGGGTCGACCAAGTAAGAATGCATCCACACACCAAATATTTTTTATTCTGAGATTAATACTTTTAAGAATTGCTCTCATGGCGTAAAAGTCATGCATGTGAAAAAGTTCGAATCACTGATGTATTTATAGTGCGGCCTCAAGTCATGATTTTTTTATACAATTGCGCCAATTTTTTTTCATGAGGGTCGACCAAGTAAGAATGCATCCACACACCAAATATTTTTTATTCTCAGATTAATACTTTTAAGAATTGCTCTCATGGCGTAAAAGTCATGCATGTGAAAAAGATCGAATCACTGATGTGTTGCTAGTTCGGCCTCAAGTCATGATTTTTTTATACAATTGCGTCAAGTTTTTTTTATGAGGGTCGACCATGTAAGAATGCATCCACACACCAAATATTTTTATTCTGAGACTAATACTTTTGAGAATAGCTCTCATGGCGTAAAAGTCAGGCATGTGAAAAAGTTCGAATCACTGATGTATTTATAGTTCGGCCTCAAGTCATGATTTTTTTATACAATTGCGCCAATTTTTTTCATGAGGGTCGACCATGTAAGAATGCATCCACACACCAAATATTTTTCATTTTGAGATTAATACTTTTAAGAATTGCTCTCATGGCGTAAAAGTCATGCATGTGAAAAAGTTCGAATCACTGATGTATTTATAGTTCGGCCTCAAGTCATGATTTTTGATCCAATTGCGTCAACTTTTTTTCATGAGGGTCGACCATGTAAGAATGCATCCACACACCAAATATTTTTATTCTGAGACTAATACTTTTGAGAATAGCTCTCATGGCGTAAAAGTCATGCATGTGAAAAAGTTCGAACCGCTGATGTATTGATAGTGCGGCCTCAAGTCATGATTTTTTGATGCAATTGCGCCAATTTTTTTTCATCAGGGTCGACCAAGTAAGAATGCATCCACACACCAAATATTTTTATTCTGAGACTAATACTTTTGAGAATAGCTCTCATGGCGTAAAAGTCATGCATGTGAAAAAGTTCGAATCGCTGATGTATTTATAGTGCGGCCTCAAGTCATGATTTTTCTATACAATTGCGCCAATTTGTTTCATGAAGGTCGACCAAGTAAGAATGCATCCACACACCAAGTATTTTTTATTCTGAGACTAATACTTTTGAGAATAGCTCTCATGGCGTAAAAGTCATGCATGTGAAAAAGTTCGAATCGCTGATGTATTGATAGTTCGGCCTCAAGTCATGATTTTTGATCCAATTGCGTCAAGTTTTTTTTATGAGGGTCGACCATGTAAGAATGCATCCACACACCAAATCTTTTTATTCTGAGACTAATACTTTTGAGAATAGCTCTCATGGCGTAAAAGTCATGCATATGAAAAAGTTCGAATCACTGATGTATTTATAGTTCGGCCTCAAGTCATGATTTTTTTTATACAATTGCGCCAATTTTTTTCATGAGGGTCGAAATAGGAAGAATGCATCCACACACTAAATATTTTTTATTTTGAGATTAATACTTTTAAGAATTGCTCTCATGGCGTAAAAGTCATGCATGTGAAAAAGTTCGAATCACTGATGTATTTATAGTTCGGCCTCAAGTCATGATTTTTGATCCAATTGCGTCAACTTTTTTTTATGAGGGTCGACCAAGTCAGAATGCATTAACACACCAAATATATTTATTCTGAGACTAATACTTTTAAGAATAGCTTTCATGGCGTAAAAGTCATGCATGTGAAAAAGTTCGAATCGCTGATGTATTTATAGTTCGGCCTCAAGTCATGATTGTTTTATACAATTGCGCCAATTTGTTTCATGAGGGTCGACCAAGTAAGAATGCATCCACACACCAAATATTTTTTATTCTGAGACTAATACTTTTGAGAATAGCTCTCATGGCGTAAAAGTCATGCATGTGAAAAAGATCGAATCACTGATGTATTTATAGTGCGGCCTCAAGTCATGATTTTTCTATACAATTGCGCCAATTTTTTTTCATGAGGGTCGACCAAGTAAGAATGCATCCACATACCAAATATTTTTTATTCTGAGATTAATACTTTTAAGTATTGCTCTCATGGCGTAAAAGTCATGCATGTGAAAAAGTTCGAATCACTGATGTATTTATAGTTCGGGCTCAAGTCATGATTTTTGATGCAATTGCGTCAAGTTTTTTTTATGAGGGTCGACCAAGTAAGAATGCATTCACACACCAAATATATCTATTCTGAGACTCATACTTTTAATAAATAGCTTTCATGGCGTAAAAGTCATGCATGTGAAAAAGTTCGAACCGCTGATGTATTGATAGTGCGGCCTCAAGTCATGATTTTTTTATGCAATTGCGCCAAATTTTTTTCATGAGGGTCGACCAAGTAAGAATGCATCCACACACCAAATATTTTTTATTCTGAGATTAATACTTTTAAGAATTGCTCTCATGGCGTAAAAGTCATGCATGTGAAAAAGTTCGAATCACTGATGTATTTATAGTGCGGCCTCAAGTCATGATTTTTTTATACAATTGCGCCAATTTTTTCTCATGAGGGTCGACCAAGTAAGAATGCATCCACACACCAAATATTTTTTATTCTGAGATTAATACTTTTAAGAATTGCTCTCATGGCGTAAAAGTCATGCATGTGAAAAAGTTCGAATCACTGATGTATTGATAGTTCGGCCTCAAGTCATGATTTTTGATGCAATTGCGTCAAGTTTTTTTTATGAGGGTCGACCATGTAAGAATGCATCCACACACCAAATATTTTGATTCTGAGACTAATACTTTTTGAGAATAGCTCTCATGGCGTAAAAGTCAGACATATGAAAAAGTTCGAATCACTGATGTATTTATAGTTCGGCCTCAAGTCATGATTTTTTTATACAATTGCGCCAATTTTTTTCATGAGGGTCGACCAAGTAAGAATGCATCCACACACTAAATATTTTTTATTTTGAGATTAATACTTTTAAGAATTCCTCTCATGGCGTAAAAGTCATGCATGTGAAAAAGTTCGAATCACTGATGTATTTATAGTTCGGCCTCAAGTCATGATTTTTGATCCAATTGCGTCAACTTTTTTTTATGAGGGTCGACCAAGTAAGAATGCATCCACACACCAAATATTTTTATTCTGAGACTAATACTTTTGAGAATAGCTCTCATGGCGTAAAAGTCATGCATGTGAAAAAGTTCGAACCGCTGATGTATTAATAGTGCGGCCTCAAGTCATGATTTTTTTATGCAATTGCGCCATTTTTTTTTCATGAGGGTCGACCATGTAAGAATGCATCCACACACCAAATATTTTGATTCTGAGACTAATACTTTTGAGAATAGCTCTCATGGCGTAAAAGTCATGCATGTGAAAAAGTTCGAATCGCTGATGTATTTATAGTGCGGCCTCAAGTCATGATTTTTTTATACAATTGCGCCAATTTTTTTTCATTCGGGTCGACAAAGTAAGAATGCATCCACACACCAAATATTTTTTATTCTGAGATTAATACTTTTGAGAATAGCTCTCATGGTGTAAAAGTCATGCATATGAAAAAGTTCGAATCACTGATGTATTTATAGTGCGGCCTCAAGTCATGATTTTTTTATACAATTGCGCCAATTTTTTTTTCATGAGGGTCGACCAAGTAAGAATGCATTCACACACCAAATATATCTATTCTGAGACTCATACTTTTAATAAATAGCTTTCATGGCGTAAAAGTCATGCATGTGAAAAAGTTCGAATCACTGATGTATTTATAGTGCGGCCTCAAGTCATGATTTTTTTATACAATTGCGCCAATTTTTTTCATGAGGGTCGACCAAGTAAGAATGCATCCACACACCAAATATTTTTTATTTTGAGATTAATACTTTTAAGAATTGCTCTGATGGTGTAAAAGTCATGCATGTGAAAAAGTTTGAATCACTGATGTATTTATAGTTCGGCCTCAAGTCATGATTTTTGATCCAGTTGCGTCAATTTTTTTTCATGAGGGTCGACCAAGTAAGAATGCATCCACACACCAAATATTTTTTATTCTGAGATTAATACTTTTAAGAATTGCTCTCATGGCGTAAAAGTCATGCATGTGAAAAAGTTCGAATCACTGATGTATTGATAGTTCGGCCTCAAGTCATGATTTTTGATGCAATTGCGTCAAGTTTTCTTTATGAGGGTCGACCATGTAAGAATGCATCCACACACCAAATATTTTTATTCTGAGACTAATACTTTTGAGAATAGCTCTCATGGCGTAAAAGTCATGCATATGAAAAAGTTCGAATCACTGATGTATTTATAGTTCGGCCTCAAGTCATGATTTTTTTATACAATTGCGCCAATTTTTTTCATGAGGGTCGACCAAGTAAGAATGCATCCACACACCAAATATTTTTTATTTTGAGATTAATACTTTTAAGAATTGCTCTCATGGCGTAAAAGTCATGCATGTGAAAAAGTTCGAATCACTGATGTATTTATAGTTCGGCCTCAAGTCATGATTTTTGATCCAATTGAGTCAACTTTTTTTTATGAGGGTCGACCATGTAAGAATGCATCCACACACCAAATATTTTTATTCTGAGACTAATACTTTTGAGAATAGCTCTCATGGCGTAAAAGTCATGCATGTGAAAAAGTTCGAACCGCTGATGTATTGATAGTGCGGCCTCAAGTCATGATTTTTTTATGCAATTGTGCCAATTTTTTTTCATGAGGGTCGACCATGTAAGAATGCATCCACACACCAAATATTTTGATTCTGAGACTAATACTTTTGAGAATAGCTCTCATGGCGTAAAAGTCATGCATGTGAAAAAGTTCGAATCGCTGATGTATTTATAGTGCGGCCTCAAGTCATGATTTTTTTATGCAATTGCGCCAATTTGTTTCATGAGGGTCGACCAAGTAAGAATGCATCCACACACCAAATATTTTTTATTCTGAGACTAATACTTTTGAGAATTGCTCTCATGGCGTAAAAGTCATGCATGTGAAAAAGTTCGAATCGCTGATGTATTGATAGTTCGGCCTCAAGTCATGATTTTTGATGCAATTGCGTCAAGTTTTTTTTATGAGGGTCGACCATGTAAGAATGCATCCACACACCAAATATTTTTATTCTGAGACTAATACTTTTGAGAATAGCTCTCATGGCGTAAAAGTCATGCATATGAAAAAGTTCGAATCACTGATGTATTTATAGTTCGGCCTCAAGTCATGATTTTTTTATACAATTGCGCCAATTTTTTTCATGAGGGTCGACCAAGTAAGAATGCATCCACACACCAAATATTTTTTATTTTGAGATTAATACTTTTAAGAATTGCTCTCATGGCGTAAAAGTCATGCATGTGAAAAAGTTCGAATCACTGATGTATTTATAGTGCGGCCTCAAGTCATGATTTTTTTATACAATTGCGCCAATTTTTTTTCATGAGGGTCGACCAAGTAAGAATGCATCCACACAAAAAATATTTTTTTATTCTGAGATTAATACTTTTAAGAATTGCTCTCATGGCGTAAAAGTCATGCATATGAAAAAGATCGAATCACTGATGTATTTATAGTTCGGCCTCAAGTCATGATTTTTCTATACAATTGCGCCAATTTTTTTTCATGAGGGTCGACCAAGTAAGAATGCATCCACACACCAAATATTTTTTATTCTGAGATTAATACTTTTAAGTATTGCTCTCATGGCGTAAAAGTCATGCATGTGAAAAAGTTCGAATCACTGATGTATTTATAGTTCGGCCTCAAGTCATGAATTTTGATGCAATTGCGTTAAGTTTTTTTATGAGGGTCGACCAAGTAAGAATGCATTCACACACCAAATATATCTATTCTGAGACTCATACTTTTAATAAATAGCTTTCATGGCGTAAAAGTCATGCATGTGAAAAAGTTCGAATCACTGATGTATTTATAGTGCGGCCTCAAGTCATGATTTTTTTATACAATTGCGCCAATTTTTTTCATGAGGGTCGACCAAGTAAGAATGCATCCACACACCAAATATTTTTTATTTTGAGATTAATACTTTTAAGAATTGCTCTGATGGTGTAAAAGTCATGCATGTGAAAAAGTTCGAATCACTGATGTATTTATAGTTCGGCCTCAAGTCATGATTTTTGATCCAATTGCGTCAATTTTTTTTCATGAGGGTCGACCAAGTAAGAATGCATCCACACACCAAATATTTTTTATTCTGAGATTAATACTTTTAAGAATTGCTCTCATGGCGTAAAAGTCATGCATGTGAAAAAGTTCGAATCACTGATGTATTGATAGTTCGGCCTCAAGTCATGATTTTTGATGCAATTGCGTCAAGTTTTCTTTATGAGGGTCGACCATGTAAGAATGCATCCACACACCAAATATTTTTATTCTGAGACTAATACTTTTGAGAATAGCTCTCATGGCGTAAAAGTCATGCATATGAAAAAGTTCGAATCACTGATGTATTTATAGTTCGGCCTCAAGTCATGATTTTTTTATACAATTGCGCCAATTTTTTTCATGAGGGTCGACCAAGTAAGAATGCATCCACACACCAAATATTTTTTATTTTGAGATTAATACTTTTAAGAATTGCTCTCATGGCGTAAAAGTCATGCATGTGAAAAAGTTCGAATCACTGATGTATTTATAGTTCGGCCTCAAGTCATGATTTTTGATGCAATTGCGTCAAGTTTTTTTTATGAGGGTCGACCATGTAAGAATGCATCCACACACCAAATATTTTTATTCTGAGACTAATACTTTTGAGAATAGCTCTCATGGCGTAAAAGTCATGCATGTGAAAAAGTTCGAACCGCTGATGTATTGATAGTGCGGCCTCAAGTCATGATTTTTTTATGCAATTGCGCCAATTTTTTTTCATGAGGGTCGACCATGTAAGAATGCATCCACACACCAAATATTTTTATTCTGAGACTAATACTTTTGAGAATAGCTCTCATGGCGTAAAAGTCATGCATGTGAAAAAGTTCGAATCGCTGATGTATTTATAGTGCGGCCTCAAGTCATGATTTTTTTATGCAATTGCGCCAATTTGTTTCATGAGGGTCGACCAAGTAAGAATGCATCCACACACCAAATATTTTTTATTCTGAGACTAATACTTTTGAGAATAGCTCTCATGGCGTAAAAGTCATGCATGTGAAAAAGTTCGAATCGCTGATGTATTGATAGTTCGGCCTCAAGTCATGATTTTTGATGCAATTGCGTCAAGTTTTTTTTATGAGGGTCGACCATGTAAGAATGCATCCACACACCAAATATTTTTATTCTGAGACTAATACTTTTGAGAATAGCTCTCATGGCGTAAAAGTCATGCATATGAAAAAGTTCGAATCACTGATGTATTTATAGTTCGGCCTCAAGTCATGATTTTTTTATACAATTGCGCCAATTTTTTTCATGAGGGTCGACCAAGTAAGAATGCATCCACACACTAAATATTTTTTATTTTGAGATTAATACTTTTAAGAATTGCTCTCATGGCGTAAAAGTCATGCATGTGAAAAAGTTCGAATCACTGATGTATTTATAGTTCGGCCTCAAGTCATGATTTTTGATCCAATTGCGTCAAGTTTTTTTTATGAGGGTCGACCAAGTCAGAATGCATTAACACACCAAATATATTTATTCTGAGACTAATACTTTTAAGAATAGCTTTCATGGCGTAAAAGTCATGCATGTGAAAAAGTTCGAATCGCTGATGTATTTATAGTTCGGCCTCAAGTCATGATTGTTTTATACAATTGCGCCAATTTGTTTCATGAGGGTCGACCAAGTAAGAATGCATCCACACACCAAATATTTTTTATTCTGAGACTAATACTTTTGAGAATAGCTCTCATGGCGTAAAAGTCATGCATGTGAAAAAGATCGAATCACTGATGTATTTATAGTGCGGCCTCAAGTCATGATTTTTCTATACAATTGCGCCAATTTTTTTTCATGAGGGTCGACCAAGTAAGAATGCATCCACATACCAAATATTTTTTATTCTGAGATTAATACTTTTAAGTATTGCTCTCATGGCGTAAAAGTCATGCATGTGAAAAAGTTCGAATCACTGTTGTATTTATAGTTCGGGCTCAAGTCATGATTTTTGATGCAATTGCGTCAAGTTTTTTTTATGAGGGTCGACCAAGTAAGAATGCATTCACACACCAAATATATCTATTCTGAGACTCATACTTTTAATAAATAGCTTTCATGGCGTAAAAGTCATGCATGTGAAAAAGTTCGAACCGCTGATGTATTGATAGTGCGGCCTCAAGTCATGATTTTTTCATGCAATTGCGCCAAATTTTTTTCATGAGGGTCGACCAAGTAAGAATGCATCCACACACCAAATATTTTTTATTCTGAGATTAATACTTTTAAGAATTGCTCTCATGGCGTAAAAGTCATGCATGTGAAAAAGTTCGAATCACTGATGTATTTATAGTGCGGCCTCAAGTCATGATTTTTTTATACAATTGCGCCAATTTTTTCTCATGAGGGTCGACCAAGTAAGAATGCATCCACACACCAAATATTTTTTATTCTGAGATTAATACTTTTAAGAATTGCTCTCATGGCGTAAAAGTCATGCATGTGAAAAAGTTCGAATCACTGATGTATTGATAGTTCGGCCTCAAGTCATGATTTTTGATGCAATTGCGTCAAGTTTTTTTTATGAGGGTCGACCATGTAAGAATGCATCCACACGCCAAATATTTTTATTCTGAGACTAATACTTTTGAGAATAGCTCTCATGGCGTAAAAGTCAGGCATATGAAAAAGTTCGAATCACTGATGTATTTATAGTTCGGCCTCAAGTCATGATTTTTTTATACAATTGCGCCAATTTTTTTCATGAGGGTCGACCAAGTAAGAATGCATCCACACACCAAATATTTTTTATTTTGAGATTAATACTTTTAAGAATTGCTCTCATGGCGTAAAAGTCATGCATGTGATAAAGTTCGAATCACTGATGTATTTATAGTGCGGCCTCAAGTCATGATTTTTGATCCAATTGCGTCAAGTTTTTTTTATGAGGGTCGACCAAGTAAGAATGCATCCACACACCAAATATTTTTATTCTGAGACTAATACTTTTAAGAATAGCTCTCATGGCGTAAAAGTCATGCATGTGAAAAAGTTCGAACCGCTGATGTATTAATAGTGCGGCCTCAAGTCATGATTTTTTTATGCAATTGCGCCATTTTTTTTTCATGAGGGTCGACCATGTAAGAATGCATCCACACACCAAATATTTTTATTCTGAGACTAATACTTTTGAGAATAGCTCTCATGGCGTAAAAGTCATGCATGTGAAAAAGTTCGAATCGCTGATGTATTTATAGTGCGGCCTCAAGTCATGATTTTTTTATACAATTGCGCCAATTTTTTTTCATTCGGGTCGACAAAGTAAGAATGCATCCACACACCAAATATTTTTTATTCTGAGATTAATACTTTTAAGAATTGCTCTCATGGCGTAAAAGTCATGCATGTGAAAAAGTTCGACACACTGATGTATTTATAGTTCGGCCTCAAGTCATGATTTTTGATGCAATTGCGACAAGTTTTTTTCATGACGGTCGACCAAGTAAGAATGCATTCACACACCAAATATATTCATTCTGAGACTAATACTTTTAAGAATAGCTCTCATGGCGTAAAAGTCATGCATGTGAAAAAGTTCGAATCACTGATGTATTTATAGTGCGGCCTCAAGTCATGATTTTTTTATACAATTGCGCCAATTTTTTTTCATGAGGGTCGACCAAGTAAGAATGCATCCACACACCAAATATTTTTTATTCTGAGATTAATACTTTTAAGAATTGCGCTCATGGCGTAAAAGTCATGCATGTGAAAAAGTTCGAATCACTGATGTATTTATAGTTCGGCCTCAAGTCATGATTTTTGATGCAATTGCGTCCAGTTTTTTTATGAGGGTCGACCAAGTAAGAATGCATCCACACACCAAATATATTTATTCTGAGAATAATACTTTTGAGAATAGCTCTCATGGCGTAAAAGTCATGCATGTGAAAAAGTTCGAATCACTGATGTATTTATAGTGCGGCCTCAAGTCATGATTTTTTTATACAATTGCGCCAATTTTTTTTCATGAGGGTCGACCAAGTAAGAATGCATCCACACATCAAATATTTTTTATTTTGAGATTAATACTTTTAAGAATTGCTCTGATGGTGTAAAAGTCATGCATGTGAAAAAGTTCGAATCACTGATGTATTTATAGTTCGGCCTCAAGTCATGATTTTTGATCCAATTGCGTCAATTTTTTTTCATGAGGGTCGACCAAGTAAGAATGCATCCACACACCAAATATTTTTTATTCTGAGATTAATACTTTTAAGAATAGCTCTCATGGCGTAAAAGTCATGCATGTGAAAAAGTTCGAATCACTGATGTATTTATAGTTCGGCCTCAAGTCATGATTTTTGATGCAATTGCGACAAGTTTTTTTTATGAGGGTCGACCATGTAAGAATGCATCCACACACCAAATATATTTTATTCTGAGACTAATACTTTTGAGAATAGCTCTCATGGCGTAAAAGTCATGCATGTGAAAAAGTTCGAATCACTGATGTATTTATAGTGCGGCCTCAAGTCATGATTTTTTTATACAATTGCGCCAATTTTTTTTTCATGAGGGTCGACCAAGTAAGAATGCATCCACACACCAAATATTTTTTATTCTGAGATTAATACTTTAAGAATTGCTCTCATGGCGTAAAAGTCATGCATGTGAAAAAGTTCGACACACTGATGTATTTATAGTTCGGCCTCAAGTCATGATTTTTTTATGCAATTGCGCCAATTTTTTTTCATGAGGGTCGACCAAGTAAGAATGCATCCACACACCAAATATTTTTTATTCTGAGATTAATACTTTTAAGAATTGCTCTCATGGCGTAAAAGTCATGCATGTGAAAAAGTTCGAATCGCTGATGTATTTATAGTGCGGCCTCAAGTCATGATTTTTTTATACAATTGCGCCAATTTTTTTTCATGAGGGTCGACCAAGTAAGAATGCATCCACACACCAAATATTTTTTTATTCTCAGATTAATACTTTTAAGAATTGCTCTCATGGCGTAAAAGTCATGCATGTGAAAAAGATCGAATCACTGATGTGTTGCTAGTTCGGCCTCAAGTGATGATTTTTTTATACAATTGCGTCAAGTTTTTTTTATGAGGGTCGACCATGTAAGAATGCATCCACACACCAAATATTTTTATTCTGAGACTAATACTTTTGAGAATAGCTCTCATGGCGTAAAAGTCAGGCATGTGAAAAACTTCGAATCGCTGATGTATTTATAGTTCGGCCTCAAGTCATGATTTTTTTATACAATTGCGCCAATTTTTTTCATGAGGGTCGACCATGTAAGAATGCATCCACACACCAAATATTTTTCATTTTGAGATTAATACTTTTAAGAATTGCTCTCATGGCGTAAAAGTCATGCATGTGAAAAAGTTCGAATCACTGATGTATTTATAGTTCGGCCTCAAGTCATGATTTTTGATCCAATTGCGTCAACTTTTTTTCATGAGGGTCGACCAAGTAAGAATGCATCCACACACCAAATATTTTTTATTCTGAGATTAATACTTTTAAGAATAGCTCTCATGGCGTAAAAGTCATGCATGTGAAAAAGTTCGAATCACTGATGTATTTATAGTTCGGCCTCAAGTCATGATTTTTGATGCAATTGCGTCAAGTTTTTTTTATGAGGGTCGACCATGTAAGAATGCATCCACACACCAAATATATTTTATTCTGAGACTAATACTTTTGAGAATAGCTCTCATGGCGTAAAAGTCATGCATGTGAAAAAGTTCGAATCGCTGATGTATTTATAGTGCGGCCTCAAGTCATGATTGTTTTATACAATTGCGCCAATTTGTTTCATGAGGGTCGACCAAGTAAGAATGCATCCACACACCAAATATTTTTTATTCCGAGACTAATACTTTTGAGAATAGCTCTCATGGCGTAAAAGTCATGCATGTGAAAAAGTTCGAATCGCTGATGTATTTATAGTGCGGCCTCAAGTCATGATTTTTCTATACAATTGCGCCAATTTTTTTTCATGAGGGTCGACCAAGTAAGAATGCATCAACATACCAAATATTTTTTATTCTGAGATTAATACTTTTAAGTATTGCTCTCATGGCGTAAAAGTCATGCATGTGAAAAAGTTCGAATCACTGATGTATTTATAGTTCGGCCTCAAGTCATGATTTTTGATCCAATTGCGTCAAGTTTTTTTTATGAGGGTCGACCAAGTAAGAATGCATTCACACACCAAATATATCTATTCTGAGACTCATACTTTTAATAAATAGCTTTCATGGCGTAAAAGTCATGCATGTGAAAAAGTTCGAATCGCTGATGTATTGATAGTGCGGCCTCAAGTCATGATTTTTTTATGCAATTGCGCCAATTTTTTTTCATGAGGGTCGACCATGTAAGAATGCATCCACACACCAAATATTTTTATTCTGAGACTAATACTTTTGAGAATAGCTCTCATGGCGTAAAAGTCATGCATGTGAAAAAGTTCGAATCGCTGATGTATTTATAGTGCGGCCTCAAGTCATGATTTTTTTATGCAATTGCGCCAATTTGTTTCATGAGGGTCGACCAAGTAAGAATGCATCCACACACCAAATATTTTTTATTCTGAGACTAATACTTTTGAGAATAGCTCTCATGGCGTAAAAGTCATGCATGTGAAAAAGTTCGAATCGCTGATGTATTGATAGTTCGGCCTCAAGTCATGATTTTTGATGCAATTGCGTCAAGTTTTTTTTATGAGGGTCGACCAAGTAAGAATGCATCCACACACCAAATATTTTTATTCTGAGACTAATACTTTTGAGAATAGCTCTCATGGCGTAAAAGTCATGCATATGAAAAAGTTCGAATCACTGATGTATTTATAGTTCGGCCTCAAGTCATGATTTTTTTATACAATTGCGCCAATTTTTTTCATGAGGGTCGACCAAGTAAGAATGCATCCACACACTAAATATTTTTTATTTTGAGATTAATACTTTTAAGAATTGCTCTCATGGCGTAAAAGTCATGCATGTGAAAAAGTTCGAATCACTGATGTATTTATAGTTCGGCCTCAAGTCATGATTTTTGATCCAATTGCGTCAACTTTTTTTTATGAGGGTCGACCAAGTCAGAATGCATTAACACACCAAATATATTTATTCTGAGACTAATACTTTTAAGAATAGCTTTCATGGCGTAAAAGTCATGCATGTGAAAAAGTTCGAATCGCTGATGTATTTATAGTTCGGCCTCAAGTCATGATTGTTTTATACAATTGCGCCAATTTGTTTCATGAGGGTCGACCAAGTAAGAATGCATCCACACACCAAATATTTTTTATTCTGAGACTAATACTTTTGAGAATAGCTCTCATGGCGTAAAAGTCATGCATGTGAAAAAGATCGAATCACTGATGTATTTATAGTGCGGCCTCAAGTCATGATTTTTCTATACAATTGCGCCAATTTTTTTTCATGAGGGTCGACCAAGTAAGAATGCATCCACATACCAAATATTTTTTATTCTGAGATTAATACTTTTAAGTATTGCTCTCATGGCGTAAAAGTCATGCATGTGAAAAAGTTCGAATCACTGATGTATTTATAGTTCGGGCTCAAGTCATGATTTTTGATGCAATTGCGTCAAGTTTTTTTTATGAGGGTCGACCAAGTAAGAATGCATTCACACACCAAATATATCTATTCTGAGACTCATACTTTTAATAAATAGCTTTCATGGCGTAAAAGTCATGCATGTGAAAAAGTTCGAACCGCTGATGTATTGATAGTGCGGCCTCAAGTCATGATTTTTTCATGCAATTGCGCCAAATTTTTTTCATGAGGGTCGACCAAGTAAGAATGCATCCACACACCAAATATTTTTTATTCTGAGATTAATACTTTTAAGAATTGCTCTCATGGCGTAAAAGTCATGCATGTGAAAAAGTTCGAATCACTGATGTATTTATAGTGCGGCCTCAAGTCATGATTTTTTTATACAATTGCGCCAATTTTTTCTCATGAGGGTCGACCAAGTAAGAATGCATCCACACACCAAATATTTTTTATTCTGAGATTAATACTTTTAAGAATTGCTCTCATGGCGTAAAAGTCATGCATGTGAAAAAGTTCGAATCACTGATGTATTGATAGTTCGGCCTCAAGTCATGATTTTTGATGCAATTGCGTCAAGTTTTTTTTATGAGGGTCGACCATGTAAGAATGCATCCACACACCAAATATTTTTATTCTGAGACTAATACTTTTGAGAATAGCTCTCATGGCGTAAAAGTCAGGCATATGAAAAAGTTCGAATCACTGATGTATTTATAGTTCGGCCTCAAGTCATGATTTTTTTATACAATTGCGCCAATTTTTTTCATGAGGGTCGACCAAGTAAGAATGCATCCACACACCAAATATTTTTTATTTTGAGATTAATACTTTTAAGAATTGCTCTCATGGCGTAAAAGTCATGCATGTGATAAAGTTCGAATCACTGATGTATTTATAGTGCGGCCTCAAGTCATGATTTTTGATCCAATTGCGTCAAGTTTTTTTTATGAGGGTCGACCAAGTAAGAATGCATCCACACACCAAATATTTTTATTCTGAGACTAATACTTTTAAGAATAGCTCTCATGGCGTAAAAGTCATGCATGTGAAAAAGTTCGAACCGCTGATGTATTAATAGTGCGGCCTCAAGTCATGATTTTTTTATGCAATTGCGCCATTTTTTTTTCATGAGGGTCGACCATGTAAGAATGCATCCACACACCAAATATTTTTATTCTGAGACTAATACTTTTGAGAATAGCTCTCATGGCGTAAAAGTCATGCATGTGAAAAAGTTCGAATCGCTGATGTATTTATAGTGCGGCCTCAAGTCATGATTTTTTTATACAATTGCGCCAATTTTTTTTCATTCGGGTCGACAAAGTAAGAATGCATCCACACACCAAATATTTTTTATTCTGAGATTAATACTTTTAAGAATTGCTCTCATGGCGTAAAAGTCATGCATGTGAAAAAGTTCGACACACTGATGTATTTATAGTTCGGCCTCAAGTCATGATTTTTGATGCAATTGCGACAAGTTTTTTTCATGACGGTCGACCAAGTAAGAATGCATTCACACACCAAATATATTCATTCTGAGACTAATACTTTTAAGAATAGCTCTCATGGCGTAAAAGTCATGCATGTGAAAAAGTTCGAATCACTGATGTATTTATAGTGCGGCCTCAAGTCATGATTTTTTTATACAATTGCGCCAATTTTTTTTCATGAGGGTCGACCAAGTAAGAATGCATCCACACACCAAATATTTTTTATTCTGAGATTAATACTTTTAAGAATTGCGCTCATGGCGTAAAAGTCATGCATGTGAAAAAGTTCGAATCACTGATGTATTTATAGTTCGGCCTCAAGTCATGATTTTTGATGCAATTGCGTCCAGTTTTTTTATGAGGGTCGACCAAGTAAGAATGCATCCACACACCAAATATATTTATTCTGAGACTAATACTTTTGAGAATAGCTCTCATGGCGTAAAAGTCATGCATGTGAAAAAGTTCGAATCACTGATGTATTTATAGTGCGGCCTCAAGTCATGATTTTTTTATACAATTGCGCCAATTTTTTTTCATGAGGGTCGACCAAGTAAGAATGCATCCACACATCAAATATTTTTTATTTTGAGATTAATACTTTTAAGAATTGCTCTGATGGTGTAAAAGTCATGCATGTGAAAAAGTTCGAATCACTGATGTATTTATAGTTCGGCCTCAAGTCATGATTTTTGATCCAATTGCGTCAATTTTTTTTCATGAGGGTCGACCAAGTAAGAATGCATCCACACACCAAATATTTTTTATTCTGAGATTAATACTTTTAAGAATAGCTCTCATGGCGTAAAAGTCATGCATGTGAAAAAGTTCGAATCACTGATGTATTTATAGTTCGGCCTCAAGTCATGATTTTTGATGCAATTGCGACAAGTTTTTTTTATGAGGGTCGACCATGTAAGAATGCATCCACACACCAAATATATTTTATTCTGAGACTAATACTTTTGAGAATAGCTCTCATGGCGTAAAAGTCATGCATGTGAAAAAGTTCGAATCACTGATGTATTTATAGTGCGGCCTCAAGTCATGATTTTTTTATACAATTGCGCCAATTTTTTTTTCATGAGGGTCGACCAAGTAAGAATGCATCCACACACCAAATATTTTTTATTCTGAGATTAATACTTTAAGAATTGCTCTCATGGCGTAAAAGTCATGCATGTGAAAAAGTTCGACACACTGATGTATTTATAGTTCGGCCTCAAGTCATGATTTTTTTATGCAATTGCGCCAATTTTTTTTCATGAGGGTCGACCAAGTAAGAATGCATCCACACACCAAATATTTTTTATTCTGAGATTAATACTTTTAAGAATTGCTCTCATGGCGTAAAAGTCATGCATGTGAAAAAGTTCGAATCGCTGATGTATTTATAGTGCGGCCTCAAGTCATGATTTTTTTATACAATTGCGCCAATTTTTTTTCATGAGGGTCGACCAAGTAAGAATGCATCCACACACCAAATATTTTTTTATTCTCAGATTAATACTTTTAAGAATTGCTCTCATGGCGTAAAAGTCATGCATGTGAAAAAGATCGAATCACTGATGTGTTGCTAGTTCGGCCTCAAGTGATGATTTTTTTATACAATTGCGTCAAGTTTTTTTTATGAGGGTCGACCATGTAAGAATGCATCCACACACCAAATATTTTTATTCTGAGACTAATACTTTTGAGAATAGCTCTCATGGCGTAAAAGTCAGGCATGTGAAAAACTTCGAATCGCTGATGTATTTATAGTTCGGCCTCAAGTCATGATTTTTTTATACAATTGCGCCAATTTTTTTCATGAGGGTCGACCATGTAAGAATGCATCCACACACCAAATATTTTTCATTTTGAGATTAATACTTTTAAGAATTGCTCTCATGGCGTAAAAGTCATGCATGTGAAAAAGTTCGAATCACTGATGTATTTATAGTTCGGCCTCAAGTCATGATTTTTGATCCAATTGCGTCAACTTTTTTTCATGAGGGTCGACCAAGTAAGAATGCATCCACACACCAAATATTTTTTATTCTGAGATTAATACTTTTAAGAATAGCTCTCATGGCGTAAAAGTCATGCATGTGAAAAAGTTCGAATCACTGATGTATTTATAGTTCGGCCTCAAGTCATGATTTTTGATGCAATTGCGTCAAGTTTTTTTTATGAGGGTCGACCATGTAAGAATGCATCCACACACCAAATATATTTTATTCTGAGACTAATACTTTTGAGAATAGCTCTCATGGCGTAAAAGTCATGCATGTGAAAAAGTTCGAATCGCTGATGTATTTATAGTGCGGCCTCAAGTCATGATTGTTTTATACAATTGCGCCAATTTGTTTCATGAGGGTCGACCAAGTAAGAATGCATCCACACACCAAATATTTTTTATTCCGAGACTAATACTTTTGAGAATAGCTCTCATGGCGTAAAAGTCATGCATGTGAAAAAGTTCGAATCGCTGATGTATTTATAGTGCGGCCTCAAGTCATGATTTTTCTATACAATTGCGCCAATTTTTTTTCATGAGGGTCGACCAAGTAAGAATGCATCAACATACCAAATATTTTTTATTCTGAGATTAATACTTTTAAGTATTGCTCTCATGGCGTAAAAGTCATGCATGTGAAAAAGTTCGAATCACTGATGTATTTATAGTTCGGCCTCAAGTCATGATTTTTGATCCAATTGCGTCAAGTTTTTTTTATGAGGGTCGACCAAGTAAGAATGCATTCACACACCAAATATATCTATTCTGAGACTCATACTTTTAATAAATAGCTTTCATGGCGTAAAAGTCATGCATGTGAAAAAGTTCGAATCGCTGATGTATTGATAGTGCGGCCTCAAGTCATGATTTTTTTATGCAATTGCGCCAATTTTTTTTCATGAGGGTCGACCAAGTAAGAATGCATCCACACACCAAATATTTTTTATTCTGAGATTAATACTTTTAAGAATTGCTCTCATGGCGTAAAAGTCATGCATGTGAAAAAGTTCGAATCACTGATGTATTTATAGTGCGGCCTCAAGTCATGATTTTTTTATACAATTGCGCCAAGTTTTTTTCATGAGGGTCAACCAAGTAAGAATGCATCCACACGTGAAATATTTTTTATTTTGAGATTAATACTTTTAAGAATTGCTCTCATGGCGTAAAAGTCATGCATGTGAAAAAGTTCGAATCACTGATGTATTGATAGTTCGGCCTCAAGTCATGATTTTTGATCCAATTGCGTCAACTTTTTTTATGAGGGTCGACCAAGTAAGAATGCATCCACACACCAAATATTTTTTATTTTGAGATTAATACTTTTAAGAATAGCTCTCATGGCGTAAAAGTCATGCATGTGAAAAAGTTCGAATCACTGATGTATTTATAGTTCGGCCTCAAGTCATGATTTTTGATGCAATTGCGTTAAGTTTTTTTTATGAGGGTCGACCATGTAAGAATGCATCCACATACCAAATATATTTTATTCTGAGACTAATACTTTTGAGAATAGCTCTCATGGCGTAAAAGTCATGCATGTGAAAAAGTTCGAATCACTGATGTATTTATAGTGCGGCCTCAAGTCATGATTTTTTTATACAATTGCGCCAATTTTTTTTTCATGAGGGTCGACCAAGTAAGAATGCATCCACACACCAAATATTTTTTATTCTGAGATTAATACTTTTAAGAATTGCGCTCATGGCGTAAAAGTCATGCATGTGAAAAAGTTCGACACACTGATGTATTTATAGTGCGGCCTCAAGTCATGATTTTTGATGCAATTGCGTCAACTTTTTTTTATGAGGGTCAACCAAGTGAGAATGCATCCACACACCAAATATATTTATTCTGAGAATAATACTTTTGAGAATAGCTCTCATGGCGTAGAAGTCATGCATGTGAAAAAGTTCGTATCACTGATGTATTTATAGTGCGGCCTCAAGTCATGATTTTTTTATACAATTGCGCCAATTTTTTTTCATGAGGGTCGACCAAGTAAGAATGCATCCACACACGAAATATTTTTTATTCTCAGATTAATACTTTTAAGAATTGCCCTCATGGCGTAAAAGTCATGCATGTGAAAAAGTTCGAATCACTGATGTATTGATAGTTCGGCCTCAAGTCATGATTTTTGATGCAATTGCGTCAAGTTTTTTTTAAGAGGGTCGACCATGTAAGAATGCATCCACACACCAAATATTTTTATTCTGAGACTAATACTTTTGAGAATAGCTCTCATGGCGTAAAAGTCATGCATGTGAAAAAGTTCGAATCGCTGATGTATTTATAGTTCGGCCTCAAGTCATGATTTTTTTATACAATTGCGCCAATTTTTTTCATAAGGGTCGACCAAGTAAGAATGCATCCACACACGAAATATTTTTTATTCTCAGATTAATACTTTTAAGAATTGCTCCCATGGCGTAAAAGTCATGCATGTGAAAAAGTTCGACACACTGATGTATTTATAGTGCGGCCTCAAGTCATGATTTTTGATGCAATTGCGTCAACTTTTTTTCATGAGGGTCGACCAAGTAAGAATGCATCCACACACCAAATATTTTTTATTCTGAGATTAATACTTTTAAGAATAGCTCTCATGGCGTAAAAGTCATGCATGTGAAAAGGTTCGAATCACTGATGTATTTATAGTTCGGCCTCAAGTCATGATTTTTTTATACAATTGCGTCAAGTTTTTTTTATGAGGGTCGACCATGTAAGAATGCATCCACACACCTAATATTTTTTATTCTGAGATTAATACTTTTAAGAATTGCTCTCATGGCGTAAAAGTCATGCATGTGAAAAAGTTCGACACACTGATGTATTTATAGTGCGGCCTCAAGTCATGATTTTTGATGCAATTGCGTCAACTTTTTTTTATGAGGGTCAACCAAGTGAGAATGCATCCACACACCAAATATATTTATTCTGAGAATAATACTTTTGAGAATAGCTCTCATGGCGTAAAAGTCATGCATGTGAAAAAGTTCGAATCACTGATATATTTATAGTGCGGCCTCAAGTCATGATTTTTTTATACAATTGCGCCAATTTTTTTTTCATGAGGGTCGACCAAGTAAGAATGCATCCACACACCAAATATTTTTTATTCTGAGATTAATACTTTTAAGAATTGCGCTCATGGCGTAAAAGTCATGCATGTGAAAAAGTTCGACACACTGATGTATTTATAGTTCGGCCTCAAGTCATGATTTTTGATGCAATTGCGTCAACTTTTTTTTATGAGGGTCAACCAAGTGAGAATGCATCCACACACCAAATATATTTATTCTGAGAATAATACTTTTGAGAATAGCTCTCATGGCGTAGAAGTCATGCATGTGAAAAAGTTCGAATCACTGATGTATTTATAGTGCGGCCTCAAGTCATGATTTTTTTATACAATTGCGCCAATTTTTTTTCATGAGGGTCGACCAAGTAAGAATGCATCCACACACCAAATATTTTTTATTCTGACACTAATACTTTTGAGAATTGCTCTCATGGCGTAAAAGTCATGCATGTGAAAAAGATCGAATCACTGATGTATTTATAGTTCGGCCTCAAGTCATGATTTTTGATGCAATTGCGTCAAGTTTTTTTTATGAGGGTCAACCAAGTCAGAATGCATTCACACACCAAATATATTTATTCTGAGACTAATACTTTTAAGAATAGCTTTCATGGCGTAAAAGTCATGCATGTGAAAAAGTTCGAATCGCTGATGTATTTATAGTGCGGCCTCAAGTCATGATTGTTTTATACAATTGCGCCAATTTGTTTCATGAGGGTCGACCAAGTAAGAATGCATCCACACACCAAATATTTGTTATTCTGAGACTAATACTTTTGAGAATAGCTCTCATGGCGTAAAAGTCATGCATGTGAAAAAGTTCGAATCACTGATGTATTTATAGTGCGGCCTCAAGTCATGATTTTTCTATACAATTGCGCCAATTTTTTTTCATGACGGTCGACCAAGTAAGAATGCATCAACATACCAAATATTTTTTATTCTGAGATTAATACTTTTAAGTATTGCTCTCATGGCGTAAAAGTCATGCATGTGAAAAAGTTCGAATCACTGATGTATTTATAGTGCGGCCTCGAGTCATGATTTTTGATGCAATTGCGTCAACTTTTTTTTATGAGGGTCGACCAAGTAAGAATGCATTCACACACCAAATATATCTATTCTGAGACTCATACTTTTAATAAATAGCTTTCATGGCGTAAAAGTCATGCATGTGAAAAAGTTCGAACCGCTTATGTATTTATAGTGCGGCCTCAAGTCATGATTTTTTTATGCAATTGCGCCAATTTTTTTTCATGACGGTCGACCAAGTAAGAATGCATCCACACACCAAATATTTTTTATTCTGAGATTAATACTTTTAAGAATTGCTCTCATGGCGTAAAAGTCATGCATGTGAAAAAGTTCGAATCACTGATGTATTTATAGTGCGGCCTCAAGTCATGATTTTTTTTATACAATTGCGCCAATTTTTTTTCATGAGGGTCGACCAAGTAAGAATGCATCCACACACGAAATATTTTTTATTCTGAGATTAATACTTTTAAGAATTGCTCTCATGGCGTAAAAGTCATGCATGTGAAAAAGTTCGAATCACTGATGTATTGATCGTTCGGCCTCAAGTCATGATTTTTTTATGCAATTGCGTCAAGTTTTTTTTATGAGGGTCGACCATGTAAGAATGCATCCACACACCAAATATTTTTATTCTGAGACTAATCCTTTTGAGAATAGCTCTCATGGCGTAAAAGTCAGGCATGTGAAAAAGTTCGAATCACTGATGTATTTATAGTTCGGCCTCAAGTCATGATTTTTTTATACAATTGCGCCAATTTTTTTCATGAGGGTCGACCAAGTAAGAATGCATCCACACACCAAATATTTTTTATTTTGAGATTAATACTTTTAAGAATTGCTCTCATGGCGTAAAAGTCATGCATGTGAAAAAGTTCGAATCACTGATGTATTTATAGTTCGGCCTCAAGTCATGATTTTTTATCCAATTGCGTCAACTTTTTTTCATGAGGGTCGACCAAGTAAGAATGCATCCACACACCAAATATTTTTTATTCTGAGATTAATACTTTTAAGAATAGCTCTCATGGCGTAAAAGTCATGCATGTGAAAAAGTTCGAATCACTGATGTATTTATAGTTCGGCCTCAAGTCATGATTTTTGATGCAATTGCGTCAAGTTTTTTTTATGAGGGTCGACCATGTAAGAATGCATCCACACACCAAATATATTTTATTCTGAGACTAATACTTTTGAGAATAGCTCTCATGGCGTAAAAGTCATGCATGTGAAAAAGTTCGAATCACTGATGTATTTATAGTGCGGCCTCAAGTCATGATTTTTTTATACAATTGCGCCAATTTTTTTTTCATGAGGGTCGACCAAGTAAGAATGCATCCACACACCAAATATTTTTTATTCTGAGATTAATACTTTTAAGAATTGCGCTCATGGCGTAAAAGTCATGCATGTGAAAAAGTTCGAATCACTGATGTATTTATAGTTCGGCCTCAAGTCATGATTTTTGATGCAATTGCGTCAAGTTTTTTTTATGAGGGTCAACCAAGTGAGAATGCATCCACACACCACATATAGTTATTCTGAGAATAATACTTTTGAGAATAGCTCTCATGGCGTAGAAGTCATGCATGTGAAAAAGTTCGAATCACTGATGTATTTATAGTGCGGCCTCAAGTCATGATTTTTTTATACAATTGCGCCAATTTTTTTTCATGAGGGTCGACCAAGTAAGAATGCATCCACACACCAAATATTTTTTATTCTGACACTAATACTTTTGAGAATTGCTCTCATGGCGTAAAAGTCATGCATGTGAAAAAGATCGAATCACTGATGTATTTATAGTTCGGCCTCAAGTCATGATTTTTGATGCAATTGCGTCAAGTTTTTTTTTATGAGGGTCGACCAAGTCAGAATGCATTCACACACCAAATATATTTATTCTGAGACTAATACTTTTAAGAATAGCTTTCATGGCGTAAAAGTCATGCATGTGAAAAAGTTCGAATTGCTGATGTATTTATAGTGCGGCCTCAAGTCATGATTGTTTTATACAATTGCGCCAATTTGTTTCATGAGGGTCGACCAAGTAAGAATGCATCCACACACCAAATATTTTTTATTCTGAGACTAATACTTTTGAGAATAGCTCTCATGGCGTAAAAGTCATGCATGTGAAAAAGTTCGAATCGCTGATGTATTTATAGTGCGGCCTCAAGTCATGATTTTTCTATACAATTGCGCCAATTTTTTTTCATGAGGGTCGACCAAGTAAGAATGCATCAACATACCAAATATTTTTTATTCTGAGATTAATACTTTTAAGAATTGCTCTCATGGCGTAAAAGTCATGCATGTGAAAAAGTTCGAATCACTGATGTATTTATAGTTCGGCCTCAAGTCATGATTTTTGATGCAATTGCGTCAACTTTTTTTTATGAGGGTCGACCAAGTAAGAATGCATTCACACACCAAATATATCTATTCTGAGACTCATACTTTTAATAAATAGCTTTCATGGCGTAAAAGTCATGCATGTGAAAAAGTTCGAACCGCTTATGTATTGATAGTGCGGCCTCAAGTCATGATTTTTTAATGCAATTGCGCCAATTTTTTTTCATGACGGTCGACCAAGTAAGAATGCATCCACACACCAAATATTTTTTATTCTGACACTAATACTTTTAAGTATTGCTCTCATGGCGTAAAAGTCATGCATGTGAAAAAGTTCGAATCACTGATGTATTGATAGTTCGGCCTCAAGTCATGATTTTTGATGCAATTGCGTCAAGTTTTTTTTATGAGGGTCGACCATGTAAGAATGCATCCACACACCAAATATTTTTATTCTGAGACTAATACTTTTGAGAATAGCTCTCATGGCGTAAAAGTCATGCATGTGAAAAAGTTCGAATCACTGATGTATTTATAGTTCGGCCTCAAGTCATGATTTTTGATGCAATTGCGTCAAGTTTTTTTTATGAGGGTCAACCAAGTGAGAATGCATCCACACACCACATATAGTTATTCTGAGAATAATACTTTTGAGAATAGCTCTCATGGCGTAGAAGTCATGCATGTGAAAAAGTTCGAATCACTGATGTATTTATAGTGCGGCCTCAAGTCATGATTTTTTTATACAATTGCGCCAATTTTTTTTCATGAGGGTCGACCAAGTAAGAATGCATCCACACACCAAATATTTTTTATTCTGACACTAATACTTTTGAGAATTGCTCTCATGGCGTAAAAGTCATGCATGTGAAAAAGATCGAATCACTGATGTATTTATAGTTCGGCCTCAAGTCATGATTTTTGATGCAATTGCGTCAAGTTTTTTTTTATGAGGGTCGACCAAGTAAGAATGCATTCACACACCAAATATATTTATTCTGAGACTAATACTTTTAAGAATAGCTTTCATGGCGTAAAAGTCATGCATGTGAAAAAGTTCGAATTGCTGATGTATTTATAGTGCGGCCTCAAGTCATGATTGTTTTATACAATTGCGCCAATTTGTTTCATGAGGGTCGACCAAGTAAGAATGCATCCACACACCAAATATTTTTTATTCTGAGACTAATACTTTTGAGAATAGCTCTCATGGCGTAAAAGTCATGCATGTGAAAAAGTTCGAATCGCTGATGTATTTATAGTGCGGCCTCAAGTCATGATTTTTCTATACAATTGCGCCAATTTTTTTTCATGAGGGTCGACCAAGTAAGAATGCATCAACATACCAAATATTTTTTATTCTGAGATTAATACTTTTAAGAATTGCTCTCATGGCGTAAAAGTCATGCATGTGAAAAAGTTCGAATCACTGATGTATTTATAGTTCGGCCTCAAGTCATGATTTTTGATGCAATTGCGTCAACTTTTTTTTATGAGGGTCGACCAAGTAAGAATGCATTCACACACCAAATATATCTATTCTGAGACTCATACTTTTAATAAATAGCTTTCATGGCGTAAAAGTCATGCATGTGAAAAAGTTCGAACCGCTTATGTATTGATAGTGCGGCCTCAAGTCATGATTTTTTTATGCAATTGCGCCAATTTTTTTTCATGACGGTCGACCAAGTAAGAATGCATCCACACACCAAATATTTTTTATTCTGAGATTAATACTTTTAAGAATTGCTCTCATGGCGTAAAAGTCATGCATGTGAAAAAGTTCGAATCACTGATGTATTTATAGTGCGGCCTCAAGTCATGATTTTTTTATACAATTGCGCCAATTTTTTTTCATGAGGGTCGACCAAGTAAGAATGCATCAACATACCAAATATTTTTTATTCTGAGATTAATACTTTTAAGTATTGCTCTCATGGCGTAAAAGTCATGCATGTGAAAAAGTTCGAATCACTGATGTATTGATAGTTCGGCCTCAAGTCATGATTTTTGATGCAATTGCGTCAAGTTTTTTTTATGAGGGTCGACCATGTAAGAATGCATCCACACACCAAATATTTTTATTCTGAGACTAATACTTTTGAGAATAGCTCTCATGGCGTAAAAGTCATGCATGTGAAAAAGTTCGAATCGCTGATGTATTTATAGTTCGGCCTCAAGTCATGATTTTTTTATACAATTGCGCCAATTTTTTTTTCATGAGGGTCGACCAAGTAAGAATGCATCCACACACCAAATATTTTTTATTCTGAGATTAATACTTTTAAGAATTGCGCTCATGGCGTAAAAGTCATGCATGTGAAAAAGTTCGAATCACTGATGTATTTATAGTTCGGCCTCAAGTCATGATTTTTGATGCAATTGCGTCAAGTTTTTTTTATGAGGGTCAACCAAGTGAGAATGCATCCACACACCACATATAGTTATTCTGAGAATAATACTTTTGAGAATAGCTCTCATGGCGTAGAAGTCATGCATGTGAAAAAGTTCGAATCACTGATGTATTTATAGTGCGGCCTCAAGTCATGATTTTTTTATACAATTGCGCCAATTTTTTTTCATGAGGGTCGACCAAGTAAGAATGCATCCACACACCAAATATTTTTTATTCTGACACTAATACTTTTGAGAATTGCTCTCATGGCGTAAAAGTCATGCATGTGAAAAAGATCGAATCACTGATGTATTTATAGTTCGGCCTCAAGTCATGATTTTTGATGCAATTGCGTCAAGTTTTTTTTTATGAGGGTCGACCAAGTCAGAATGCATTCACACACCAAATATATTTATTCTGAGACTAATACTTTTAAGAATAGCTTTCATGGCGTAAAAGTCATGCATGTGAAAAAGTTCGAATTGCTGATGTATTTATAGTGCGGCCTCAAGTCATGATTGTTTTATACAATTGCGCCAATTTGTTTCATGAGGGTCGACCAAGTAAGAATGCATCCACACACCAAATATTTTTTATTCTGAGACTAATACTTTTGAGAATAGCTCTCATGGCGTAAAAGTCATGCATGTGAAAAAGTTCGAATCGCTGATGTATTTATAGTGCGGCCTCAAGTCATGATTTTTCTATACAATTGCGCCAATTTTTTTTCATGAGGGTCGACCAAGTAAGAATGCATCAACATACCAAATATTTTTTATTCTGAGATTAATACTTTTAAGAATTGCTCTCATGGCGTAAAAGTCTTGCATGTGAAAAAGTTCGAATCACTGATGTATTTATAGTTCGGCCTCAAGTCATGATTTTTGATGCAATTGCGTCAACTTTTTTTTATGAGGGTCGACCAAGTAAGAATGCATTCACACACCAAATATATCTATTCTGAGACTCATACTTTTAATAAATAGCTTTCATGGCGTAAAAGTCATGCATGTTAAAAAGTTCGAACCGCTTATGTATTGATAGTGCGGCCTCAAGTCATGATTTTTTTATGCAATTGCGCCAATTTTTTTTCATGACGGTCGACCAAGTAAGAATGCATCCACACACCAAATATTTTTTATTCTGAGATTAATACTTTTAAGAATTGCTCTCATGGCGTAAAAGTCATGCATGTGAAAAAGTTCGAATCACTGATGTATTTATAGTGCGGCCTCAAGTCATGATTTTTTTATACAATTGCGCCAATTTTTTTTCATGAGGGTCGACCAAGTAAGAATGCATCAACATACCAAATATTTTTTATTCTGAGATTAATACTTTTAAGTATTGCTCTCATGGCGTAAAAGTCATGCATGTGAAAAAGTTCGAATCACTGATGTATTGATAGTTCGGCCTCAAGTCATGATTTTTGATGCAATTGCGTCAAGTTTTTTTTATGAGGGTCGACCATGTAAGAATGCATCCACACACCAAATATTTTTATTCTGAGACTAATACTTTTGAGAATAGCTCTCATGGCGTAAAAGTCATGCATGTGAAAAAGTTCGAATCGCTGATGTATTTATAGTTCGGCCTCAAGTCATGATTTTTTTATACAATTGCGCCAATTTTTTTCATGAGGGTCGACCAAGTAAGAATGCATCCACACACCAAATATTTTTTATTTTGAGATTAATACTTTTAAGAATTGCTCTCATGGCGTAAAAGTCATGCATGTGAAAAAGTTCGAATCACTGATGTATTTATAGTTCGGCCTCAAGTCATGATTTTTGATGCAATTGCGTCAAGTTTTTTTTATGAGGGTCGACCATGTAAGAATTCATCCACACACCAAATATATTTTATTCTGAGACTAATACTTTTGAGAATAGCTCTCATGGCGTAAAAGTCATGCATGTGAAAAAGTTCGAATCACTGATGTATTTATAGTGCGGCCTCAAGTCATGATTTTTTTATACAATTGCGCCAATTTTTTTTTCATGAGGGTCGACCAAGTAAGAATGCATCCACACACCAAATATTTTTTATTCTGAGATTAATACTTTTAAGAATTGCGCTCATGGCGTCAAAGTCATGCATGTGAAAAAGTTCGAATCACTGATGTATTTATAGTTCGGCCTCAAGTCATGATTTTTGATGCAATTGCGTCAAGTTTTTTTTATGAGGGTCAACCAAGTGAGAATGCATCCACACACCACATATAGTTATTCTGAGAATAATACTTTTGAGAATAGCTCTCATGGCGTAGAAGTCATGCATGTGAAAAAGTTCGAATCACTGATGTATTTATAGTGCGGCCTCAAGTCATGATTTTTTTATACAATTGCGCCAATTTTTTTTCATGAGGGTCGACCAAGTAAGAATGCATCCACACACCAAATATTTTTTATTCTGACACTAATACTTTTGAGAATTGCTCTCATGGCGTAAAAGTCATGCATGTGAAAAAGATCGAATCACTGATGTATTTATAGTTCGGCCTCAAGTCATGATTTTTGATGCAATTGCGTCAAGTTTTTTTTTATGAGGGTCGACCAAGTCAGAATGCATTCACACACCAAATATATTTATTCTGAGACTAATACTTTTAAGAATAGCTTTCATGGCGTAAAAGTCATGCATGTGAAAAAGTTCGAATTGCTGATGTATTTATAGTGCGGCCTCAAGTCATGATTGTTTTATACAATTGCGCCAATTTGTTTCATGAGGGTCGACCAAGTAAGAATGCATCCACACACCAAATATTTTTTATTCTGAGACTAATACTTTTGAGAATAGCTCTCATGGCGTAAAAGTCATGCATGTGAAAAAGTTCGAATCGCTGATGTATTTATAGTGCGGCCTCAAGTCATGATTTTTCTATACAATTGCGCCAATTTTTTTTCATGAGGGTCGACCAAGTAAGAATGCATCAACATACCAAATATTTTTTATTCTGAGATTAATACTTTTAAGAATTGCTCTCATGGCGTAAAAGTCATGCATGTGAAAAAGTTCGAATCACTGATGTATTTATAGTTCGGCCTCAAGTCATGATTTTTGATGCAATTGCGTCAACTTTTTTTTATGAGGGTCGACCAAGTAAGAATGCATTCACACACCAAATATATCTATTCTGAGACTCATACTTTTAATAAATAGCTTTCATGGCGTAAAAGTCATGCATGTGAAAAAGTTCGAACCGCTTATGTATTGATAGTGCGGCCTCAAGTCATGATTTTTTTATGCAATTGCGCCAATTTTTTTTCATGACGGTCGACCAAGTAAGAATGCATCCACACACCAAATATTTTTTATTCTGAGATTAATACTTTTAAGAATTGCTCTCATGGCGTAAAAGTCATGCATGTGAAAAAGTTCGAATCACTGATGTATTTATAGTGCGGCCTCAAGTCATGATTTTTTTATACAATTGCGCCAATTTTTTTTCATGAGGGTCGACCAAGTAAGAATGCATCAACATACCAAATATTTTTTATTCTGAGATTAATACTTTTAAGTATTGCTCTCATGGCGTAAAAGTCATGCATGTGAAAAAGTTCGAATCACTGATGTATTGATAATTCGGCCTCAAGTCATGATTTTTGATGCAATTGCGTCAAGTTTTTTTTATGAGGGTCGACCATGTAAGAATGCATCCACACACCAAATATTTTTATTCTGAGACTAATACTTTTGAGAATAGCTCTCATGGCGTAAAAGTCATGCATGTGAAAAAGTTCGAATCGCTGATGTATTTATAGTTCGGCCTCAAGTCATGATTTTTTTATACAATTGCGCCAATTTTTTTCATGAGGGTCGACCAAGTAAGAATGCATCCACACACCAAATATTTTTTATTTTGAGATTAATACTTTTAAGAATTGCTCTAATGGCGTAAAAGTCATGCATGTGAAAAACTTCGAATCACTGATGTATTTATAGTTCGGCCTCAAGTCATGATTTTTGATGCAATTGCGTCAAGTTTTTTTTATGAGGGTCAACCAAGTGAGAATGCATCCACACACCACATAAAATTATTCTGAGAATAATACTTTTGAGAATAGCTCTCATGGCGTAGAAGTCATGCATGTGAAAAAGTTCGAATCACTGATGTATTTATAGTTCGGCCTCAAGTCATGATTTTTTTATACAATTGCGCCAATTTTTTTTCATGAGGGTCGACCAAGTAAGAATGCATCCACACACCAAATATTTTTTATTCTGACACTAATACTTTTGAGAATTGCTCTCATGGCGTAAAAGTCATGCATGTGAAAAAGATCGAATCACTGATGTATTTATAGTGCGGCCTCAAGTCATGATTTTTGATGCAATTGCGTCAAGTTTTTTTTTATGAGGGTCGACCAAGTCAGAATGCATTCACACACCAAATATATTTATTCTGAGACTAATACTTTTAAGAATAGCTTTCATGGCGTAAAAGGCATGCATGTGAAAAAGTTCGAATCACTGATGTATTTATAGTTCGGCCTCAAGTCATGATTGTTTTATACAATTGCGCCAATTCGTTTCATGAGGGTCGACCAAGTAAGAATGCATCCACACACCAAATATTTTTTATTCTGAGACTAATACTTTTGAGAATAGCTCTCATGGCGTAAAAGTCATGCATGTGAAAAAGTTCGAATCGCTGATGTATTTATAGTTCGGCCTCAAGTCATGATTTTTCTATACAATTGCGCCAATTTTTTTTCATGAGGGTCGACCAAGTAAGAATGCATCCACACACCAAATATATTTTATTCTGAGATTAATACTTTTAAGTATTGCTCTCATGGCGTAAAAGTCATGCATGTGAAAAAGATCGACACACTGATGTATTTATAGTTCGGCCTCAAGTCATGAATTTTGATGCAATTGCGTTAAGTTTTTTTTATGAGGGTCGACCAAGTAAGAATGCATTCACACACCAAATATATCTATTCTGAGACTCATACTTTTAATAAATAGCTTTCATGGCGTAAAAGTCATGCATGTGAAAAAGTTCGAATCACTGATGTATTTATAGTTCGGCCTCAAGTCATGATTTTTTTATACAATTGCGCCAATTTTTTTCATGAGGGTCGACCAAGTAAGAATGCATCCACACACCAAATATTTTTTATTCTGAGATTAATACTTTTAAGAATTGCTCTCATGGCGTAAAAGTCATGCATGTAAAAAAGTTCGAATCGCTGATGTATTTATAGTTCGGCCTCAAGTCATGATTTTTTATACAATTCCGCCAATTTTTTTCTTGAGGGTCAACCATGTAAGAATGCATCCACACACCAAATATTTTTTATTCTGAGATTAATACTTTTAAGAATTGCTCTCATGGCGTAAAAGTCATGCATGTGAAAAAGATCGAATCACTGATGTATTAATAGTTCGGCCTCAAGTCATGATTTTTTATGCAATTACGCCAATTTTTTTTTTATGAGGGTCGACCATGTAAGAATGCATCCACACACCAAATATTTTTATTCTGAGACTAATACTTTTGAGAATAGCTCTCATGGCGTAAAAGTCATGCATGTGAAAAAGTTCGAATCACTGATGTATTAATAGTTCGGCCTCAAGTCATAATTTTTTTATACAATTGCGCCAATTTTTTTTCATGAGGGTCGACCATGTAAGAATGCATCCACACACCAAATATTTTTATTCTGAAACTAATACTTTTGAGAATGGCTCTCATGGCGTAAAAGTCATGCATGTGAAAAAGTTCGAATCACTGATGTATTTATAGTTCCGCCTCAAGTCATGATTTTTTATGCAATTGTGCCAAGTTTTTTCATGAATATCGACCAGGGAAGAATGCATCCACACACCAAATATTTTTATTCTGAGATTAATACTTTTGAGAATATCTCTCATGGCGTAAAAGTCATGCATGTGAAAAAGTTCGAATCGCTGATGTATTTATAGCGCGCCTCAAGTCATGATTGTTGAAGCAATTGCGCCAATTTTTTTTCATGAGGGTCGACCAAGTAAGAATGCATCCACACACCAAATATTTTTATTCTGAGACTAATACTTTTGAGAATAGTTCATATGGCGTAAAAGTCATGCATGTGAAAAAGTTCGAATCACTGATGTATTTATAGTTCGGCCTCAAGTCATGATTTTTGATGCAATTGCGTCAAGTTTATTTTTATGAGGGTCGACCAAGTCAGAATGCATTCACACACCAAATATATTTATTCTGAGACTAATACTTTTAAGGATAGCTTTCATGGCGTAAAAGTCATGCATGTGAAAAAGTTCGAATCGCTGATGTATTTATAGTGCGGCCTCAAGTCATGATTGTTTTATACAATTGCGCCAATTTTTTTCATGAGGGTCGACCAAGTAAGAATGCATCCACACACCAAATATTTTTTATTCTGAGACTAATACTTTTGAGAATAGCTCTCATGGCGTAAAAGTCATGCATGTGAAAAAGTTCGAATCGCTGATGTATTTATAGTGCGGCCTCAAGTCATGATTTTTCTATACAATTGCGCCAATTTTTTTTATGAGGGTCGACCAAGTAAGAATGATTTCACACACCAAATATATCTATTCTGAGACTCATACTTTTAATAAATAGCTTTCATGGCGTAAAAGTCATGCATGTGAAAAAGTTCGAATCACTGATGTATTTATAGTTCGGCCTCAAGTCATGATTTTTGATGCAATTGCGTCAAGTTTTTTTTATGAGGGTCAACCAAGTGAGAATGCATCCACACACCACATATAGTTATTCTGAGAATAATACTTTTGAGAATAGCTCTCATGGCGTAGAAGTCATGCATGTGAAAAAGTTCGAATCACTGATGTATTTATAGTGCGGCCTCAAGTCATGATTTTTTTATACAATTGCGCCAATTTTTTTTCATGAGGGTCGACCAAGTAAGAATGCATCCACACACCAAATATTTTTTATTCTGACACTAATACTTTTGAGAATTGCTCTCATGGCGTAAAAGTCATGCATGTGAAAAAGATCGAATCACTGATGTATTTATAGTTCGGCCTCAAGTCATGATTTTTGATGCAATTGCGTCAAGTTTTTTTTCATGAGGGTCGACCAAGTCAGAATGCATTCACACACCAAATATATTTATTCTGAGACTAATACTTTTGAGAATAGCTTTCATGGCGTAAAAGTCATGCATGTGAAAAAGTTCGAATTGCTGATGTATTTATAGTGCGGCCTCAAGTCATGATTGTTTTATACAATTGCGCCAATTTGTTTCATGAGGGTCGACCAAGTAAGAATGCATCCACACACCAAATATTTTTTATTCTGAGACTAATACTTTTGAGAATAGCTCTCATGGCGTAAAAGTCATGCATGTGAAAAAGTTCGAATCGCTGATGTATTTATAGTGCGGCCTCAAGTCATGATTTTTCTATACAATTGCGCCAATTTTTTTTCATGAGGGTCGACCAAGTAAGAATGCATCAACATACCAAATATTTTTTATTCTGAGATTAATACTTTTAAGAATTGCTCTCATGGCGTAAAAGTCATGCATGTGAAAAAGTTCGAATCACTGATGTATTTATAGTTCGGCCTCAAGTCATGATTTTTGATGCAATTGCGTCAACTTTTTTTTATGAGGGTCGACCAAGTAAGAATGCATTCACACACCAAATATATCTATTCTGAGACTCATACTTTTAATAAATAGCTTTCATGGCGTAAAAGTCATGCATGTGAAAAAGTTCGAACCGCTTATGTATTGATAGTGCGGCCTCAAGTCATGATTTTTTTATGCAATTGCGCCAATTTTTTTTCATGACGGTCGACCAAGTAAGAATGCATCCACACACCAAATATTTTTTATTCTGAGATTAATACTTTTAAGAATTGCTCTCATGGCGTAAAAGTCATGCATGTGAAAAAGTTCGAATCACTGATGTATTTATAGTGCGGCCTCAAGTCATGATTTTTTTATACAATTGCGCCAATTTTTTTTCATGAGGGTCGACCAAGTAAGAATGCATCAACATACCAAATATTTTTTATTCTGAGATTAATACTTTTAAGTATTGCTCTCATGGCGTAAAAGTCATGCATGTGAAAAAGTTCGAATCACTGATGTATTGATAGTTCGGCCTCAAGTCATGATTTTTGATGCAATTGCGTCAAGTTTTTTTTATGAGGGTCGACCATGTAAGAATGCATCCACACACCAAATATTTTTATTCTGAGACTAATACTTTTGAGAATAGCTCTCATGGCGTAAAAGTCATGCATGTGAAAAAGTTCGAATCGCTGATGTATTTATAGTTCGGCCTCAAGTCATGATTTTTTTATACAATTGCGCCAATTTTTTTCATGAGGGTCGACCAAGTAAGAATGCATCCACACACCAAATATTTTTTATTTTGAGATTAATACTTTTAAGAATTGCTCTCATGGCGTAAAAGTCATGCATGTGAAAAACTTCGAATCACTGATGTATTTATAGTTCGGCCTCAAGTCATGATTTTTGATGCAATTGCGTCAAGTTTTTTTTATGAGGGTCAACCAAGTGAGAATGCATCCACACACCACATAAAATTATTCTGAGAATAATACTTTTGAGAATAGCTCTCATGGCGTAGAAGTCATGCATGTGAAAAAGTTCGAATCACTGATGTATTTATAGTTCGGCCTCAAGTCATGATTTTTTTATACAATTGCGCCAATTTTTTTTTATGAGGGTCGACCAAGTAAGAATGCATCCACACACCAAATATTTTTTATTCTGACACTAATACTTTTGAGAATTGCTCTCATGGCGTAAAAGTCATGCATGTGAAAAAGATCGAATCACTGATGTATTTATAGTGCGGCCTCAAGTCATGATTTTTGATGCAATTGCGTCAAGTTTTTTTTTATGAGGGTCGACCAAGTCAGAATGCATTCACACACCAAATATATTTATTCTGAGACTAATACTTTTAAGAATAGCTTTCATGGCGTAAAAGTCATGCATGTGAAAAAGTTCGAATCACTGATGTATTTATAGTTCGGCCTCAAGTCATGATTGTTTTATACAATTGCGCCAATTCGTTTCATGAGGGTCGACCAAGTAAGAATGCATCCACACACCAAATATTTTTTATTCTGAGACTAATACTTTTGAGAATAGCTCTCATGGCGTAAAAGTCATGCATGTGAAAAAGTTCGAATCGCTGATGTATTTATAGTTCGGCCTCAAGTCATGATTTTTCTATACAATTGCGCCAATTTTTTTTCATGAGGGTCGACCAAGTAAGAATGCATCCACACACCAAATATATTTTATTCTGAGATTAATACTTTTAAGTATTGCTCTCATGGCGTAAAAGTCATGCATGTGAAAAAGATCGACACACTGATGTATTTATAGTTCGGCCTCAAGTCATGAATTTTGATGCAATTGCGTTAAGTTTTTTTTATGAGGGTCGACCAAGTAAGAATGCATTCACACACCAAATATATCTATTCTGAGACTCATACTTTTAATAAATAGCTTTCATGGCGTAAAAGTCATGCATGTGAAAAAGTTCGAATCACTGATGTATTTATAGTTCGGCCTCAAGTCATGATTTTTTTATACAATTGCGCCAATTTTTTTCATGAGGGTCGACCAAGTAAGAATGCATCCACACACCAAATATTTTTTATTCTCAGATTAATACTTTTAAGAATTGCTCTCATGGCGTAAAAGTCATGCATGTAAAAAAGTTCGAATCGCTGATGTATTTATAGTTCGGCCTCAAGTCATGATTTTTTATACAATTCCGCCAATTTTTTTCTTGAGGGTCAACCATGTAAGAATGCATCCACACACCAAATATTTTTTATTCTGAGATTAATACTTTTAAGAATTGCTCTCATGGCGTAAAAGTCATGCATGTGAAAAAGATCGAATCACTGATGTATTAATAGTTCGGCCTCAAGTCATGATTTTTTATGCAATTGCGCCAATTTTTTTTGTATGAGGGTCGACCATGTAAGAATGCATCCACACACCAAATATTTTTATTCTGAGACTAATACTTTTGAGAATAGCTCTCATGGCGTAAAAGTCATGCATGTGAAAAAGTTCGAATCACTGATGTATTAATAGTTCGGCCTCAAGTCATAATTTTTTTATACAATTGCGCCAATTTTTTTTCATGAGGGTCGACCATGTAAGAATGCATCCACACACCAAATATTTTTATTCTGAAACTAATACTTTTGAGAATGGCTCTCATGGCGTAAAAGTCATGCATGTGAAAAAGTTCGAATCACTGATGTATTTATAGTTCCGCCTCAAGTCATGATTTTTTATGCAATTGTGCCAAGTTTTTTCATGAATATCGACCAGGGAAGAATGCATCCACACACCAAATATTTTTATTCTGAGATTAATACTTTTGAGAATATCTCTCATGGCGTAAAAGTCATGCATGTGAAAAAGTTCGAATCACTGATGTATTTATAGCGCGCCTCAAGTCATGATTGTTGAAGCAATTGCGCCAAGTTTTTTCATGAGGGTCGACCAAGTAAGAATGCATCCACACACCAAATATTTTTATTCTGAGACTAATACTTTTGAGAATAGCTCATATGGCGTAAAAGTCATGCATGTGAAAAAGTTCGAATCACTGATGTATTTATAGTTCGGCCTCAAGTCATGATTTTTGATGCAATTGCGTCAAGTTTATTTTTATGAGGGTCAACCAAGTCAGAATGCATTCACACACCAAATATATTTATTCTGAGACTAATACTTTTAAGAATAGCTTTCATGGCGTAAAAGTCATGCATGTGAAAAAGTTCGAATCGCTGATGTATTTATAGTGCGGCCTCAAGTCATGATTGTTTTATACAATTGCGCCAATTTTTTTCATGAGGGTCGACCAAGTAAGAATGCATCCACACACCAAATATTTTTTATTCTGAGACTAATACTTTTGAGAATAGCTCTCATGGCGTAAAAGTCATGCATGTGAAAAAGTTCGAATCGCTGATGTATTTATAGTGCGGCCTCAAGTCATGATTTTTCTATACAATTGCGCCAATTTTTTTTATGAGGGTCGACCAAGTAAGAATGATTTCACACACCAAATATATCTATTCTGAGACTCATACTTTTAATAAATAGCTTTCATGGCGTAAAAGTCATGCATGTGAAAAAGTTCGAACCGCTGATGTATTTATAGTGCGGCCTCAAGTCATGATTTTTTTATGCAATTGCGCCAATTTTTTTTCATGACGGTCGACCAAGTAAGAATGCATCCACACACCAAATATAGTTATTCTGAGAATAATACTTTTGAGAATAGCTCTCATGGCGTAGAAGTCATGCATGTGAAAAACTTCGAATCACTGATGTATTTATAGTTCGGCCTCAAGTCATGATTTTTGATGCAATTGCGTCAAGTTTTTTTTTATGAGGGTCGACCAAGTCAGAATGCATTCACACACCAAATATATTTATTCTGAGACTAATACTTTTAAGAATAGCTTTCATGGCGTAAAAGTCATGCATGTGAAAAAGTTCGAATCGCTGATGTATTTATAGTGCGGCCTCAAGTCATGATTTTTCTATACAATTGCGCCAATTTTTTTTTATGAGGGTCGACCAAGTAAGAATGCATTCACACACCAAATATAGTTATTCTGAGAATAATACTTTTGAGAATAGCTCTCATGGCGTAGAAGTCATGCATGTGAAAAACTTCGAATCACTGATGTATTTATAGTTCGGCCTCAAGTCATGATTTTTGATGCAATTGCGTCAAGTTTTTTTTTATGAGGGTCGACCAAGTCAGAATGCATTCATACACCAAATATATTTATTCTGAGACTAATACTTTTAAGAATAGCTTTCATGGCGTAAAAGTCATGCATGTGAAAAAGTTCGAATCGCTGATGTATTTATAGTGCGGCCTCAAGTCATGATTGTTTTATACAATTGCGCCAATTTGTTTCATGAGGGTCGACCAAGTAAGAATGCATCCACACACCAAATATTTTTTATTCTGAGACTAATACTTTTGAGAATAGCTCTCATGGCGTAAAAGTCATGCATGTGAAAAAGTTCGAATCGCTGATGTATTTATAGTGCGGCCTCAAGTCATGATTTTTCTATACAATTGCGCCAATTTTTTTTTATGAGGGTCGACCAAGTAAGAATGCATTCACACACCAAATATATCTATTCTGAGAGTCATACTTTTAATAAATAGCTTTCATGGCGTAAAAGTCATGCATGTGAAAAAGTTCGAATCGCTGATGTATTTATAGTTCGGCCTCAAGTCATGATTTTTTGATGCAATTGCGCCAATTTTTTTCATGAGGGTCGACCAAGTAAGAATGCATCCGCACACCAAATATTTTTTATTTTGAGATTAATACTTTTAAGAATTGCTCTCATGGCGTAGAAGTCATGCATGTGAAAAACTTCGAATCACTGATGTATTTATAGTTCGGCCTCAAGTCATGATTTTTTTATACAATTGCGCCAAGTTTTTTTCATGAGGGTCGACCAAGTAAGAATGCATCCACACACCAAATATTTGTTATTCTGAGATTAATACTTTTAAGAATAGCTCTCATGGCGTAAAAGTCATGCATGTGAAAAAGTTCGAATCACTGATGTATTTATAGTTCGGCCTCAAGTCATGATTTTTGATGCAATTGCGTCAAGTTTTTTTTATGAGGGTCGACCATGTAAGAATGCATCCACACACCAAATATATTTTATTCTGAGACTAATACTTTTGAGAATAGCTCTCATGGCGTAAAAGTCATGCATGTGAAAAAGTTCGAATCACTGATGTATTTATAGTGCGGCCTCAAGTCATGATTTTTTTATACAATTGCGCCAATTTTTTTTCATGAGGGTCGACCAAGTAAGAATGCATCCACACATCAAATATTTTTTATTCTCAGATTAATACTTTTAAGAATTGCTCTCATGGCGTAAAAGTCATGCATGTGAAAAAGTTCGAATCACTGATGTATTGATAGTTCGGCCTCAAGTCATGATTTTTGATGCAATTGCGTCAAGTTTTTTTTATGAGGGTCGACCATGTAAGAATGCATCCACACACCAAATATTTTTATTCTGAGACTAATACTTTTGAGAATAGCTCTCATGGCGTAAAAGTCATGCATGTGAAAAAGTTCGAATCGCTGATGTATTTATAGTTCGGCCTCAAGTCATGATTTTTTTATACAATTGCGCCAATTTTTTTCATGAGGGTCGACCAAGTAAGAATGCATCCACACACCAAATATTTTTTATTTTGAGATTAATACTTTTAAGAATTGCTCTCATGGCGTAAAAGTCATGCATGTGAAAAAGTTCGAATCACTGATGTATTTATAGTTCGGCCTCAAGTCATGATTTTTGATCAAATTGCGTCAACTTTTTTTCATGAGGGTCGACCAAGTAAGAATGCATCCACACACCAAATATTTTTTATTCTGAGATTAATACTTTTAAGAATAGCTCTCATGGCGTAAAAGTCATGCATGTGAAAAAGTTCGAATCACTGATGTATTTATAGTTCGGCCTCAAGTCATGATTTTTGATGCAATTGCGTCAAGTTTTTTTTATGAGGGTCGACCATGTAAGAATGCATCCACACACCAAATATATTTTATTCTGAGACTAATACTTTTGAGAATTGCTCTCATGGCGTAAAAGTCATGCATGTGAAAAACTTCGAATCACTGATGTATTTATAGTTCGGCCTCAAGTCATGATTTTTCTATACAATTGCGCCAATTTTTTTTATGAGGGTCGACCAAGTCAGAATGATTTCACACACCAAATATATCTATTCTGAGACTCATACTTTTAATAAATAGCTTTCATGGCGTAAAAGTCATGCATGTGAAAAAGTTCGAATCGCTGATGTATTTATAGTGCGGCCTCAAGTCATGATTTTTTTATGCAATTGCGCCAAATTTTTTTCATGACGGTCGACCAAGTAAGAATGCATCCACACACCAAATATAGTTATTCTGAGAATAATACTTTTGAGAATAGCTCTCATGGCGTAGAAGTCATGCATGTGAAAAAGTTCGAATCACTGATGTATTTATAGTTCGGCCTCAAGTCATGATTTTTGATGCAATTGCGTCAAGTTTTTTTTTATGAGGGTCGACCAAGTCAGAATGCATTCACACACCAAATATATTTATTCTGAGACTAATACTTTTAAGAATAGCTTTCATGGCGTAAAAGTCATGCATGTGAAAAAGTTCGAATCGCTGATGTATTTATAGTGCGGCCTCAAGTCATGATTGTTTTATACAATTGCGCCAATTTGTTTCATGAGGGTCGACCAAGTAAGAATGCATCCACACACCAAATATTTTTTATTCTGAGACTAATACTTTTGAGAATAGCTCTCATGGCGTAAAAGTCATGCATGTGAAAAAGATCGAATCGCTGATGTATTTATAGTGCGGCCTCAAGTCATGATTTTTCTATACAATTGCGCCAATTTTTTTTTATGAGGGTCGACCAAGTAAGAATGCATTCACACACCAAATATATCTATTCTGAGAGTCATACTTTTAATAAATAGCTTTCATGGCGTAAAAGTCATGCATGTGAAAAAGTTCGAATCGCTGATGTATTTATAGTGCGGCCTCAAGTCATGATTTTTTTATGCAATTGCGCCAATTTTTTTTCATGAGGGTCGACCAAGTAAGAATGCATCCACACACCAAATATTTTTTATTCTGAGATTAATACTTTTAAGAATTGCTCTCATGGCGTAAAAGTCATGCATGTGAAAAAGTTCGAATCGCTGATGTATTTATAGTGCGGCCTCAAGTCATGATTTTTTTATGCAATTGCGCCAATTTTTTTTCATGAGGGTCGACCATGTAAGAATGCATCCACACACCAAATATTTTTTATTCTGAGATTAATACTTTTAAGAATTGCTCTCATGGCGTAAAAGTCATGCATGTGAAAAAGTTTGAATCACTGATGTATTTATAGTGCGGCCTCAAGTCATGATTTTTTTATACAATTGCGCCAATTTTTTTTCATGAGGGTCGACCAAGTAAGAATGCATCCACACACGAAATATTTTTTATTCTCAGATTAATACTTTTAAGAATTGCTCTCATGGCGTAAAAGTCATGCATGTGAAAAAGTTCGAATCACTGATGTATTGATAGTTCGGCCTCAAGTCATGATTTTTGATGCAATTGCGTCAAGTTTTTTTTATGAGGGTCGACCATGTAAGAATGCATCCACACACCAAATATTTTTATTCTGAGACTAATACTTTTGAGAATAGCTCTCATGGCGTAAAAGTCAGGCATGTGAAAAAGTTCGAATCGCTGATGTATTTATAGTTCGGCCTCAAGTCATGATTTTTTGATGCAATTGCGCCAATTTTTTTCATGAGGGTCGACCAAGTAAGAATGCATCCGCACACCAAATATTTTTTATTTTGAGATTAATACTTTTAAGAATTGCTCTCATGGCGTAAAAGTCATGCATGTGAAAAACTTCGAATCACTGATGTATTTATAGTTCGGCCTCAAGTCATGATTTTTTTATACAATTGCGCCAAGTTTTTTTCATGAGGGTCGACCAAGTAAGAATGCATCCACACACCAAATATTTTTTATTCTGAGATTAATACTTTTAAGAATAGCTCTCATGGCGTAAAAGTCATGCATGTGAAAAGTTCGAATCACTGATGTATTTATAGTTCGGCCTCAAGTCATGATTTTTGATGCAATTACGTCAAGTTTTTTTTATGAGGGTCGACCATGTAAGAATGCATCCACACACCAAATATATTTTATTCTGAGACTAATACTTTTGAGAATAGCTCTCATGGCGTAAAAGTCATGCATGTGAAAAAGTTCGAATCACTGATGTATTTATAGTGCGGCCTCAAGTCATGATTTTTTTATACAATTGCGCCAATTTTTTTTCATGAGGGTCGACCAAGTAAGAATGCATCCACACACCAAATATTTTTTATTCTCAGATTAATACTTTTAAGAATTGCTCTCATGGCGTAAAAGTCATGCATGTGAAAAAGTTCGAATCACTGATGTATTGATAGTTCGGCCTCAAGTCATGATTTTTGATGCAATTGCGTCAAGTTTTTTTTATGAGGGTCGACCATGTAAGAATGCATCCACACACCAAATATTTTTATTCTGAGACTAATACTTTTGAGAATAGCTCTCATGGCGTAAAAGTCATGCATGTGAAAAAGTTCGAATCACTGATGTATTTATAGTGCGGCCTCAAGTCATGATTTTTTTATACAATTGCGCCAATTTTTTTTCATGAGGGTCGACCAAGTAAGAATGCATCCACACACCAAATATTTTTTATTCTCAGATTAATACTTTTAAGAATTGCTCTCATGGCGTAAAAGTCATGCATGTGAAAAAGTTCGAATCACTGATGTATTGATAGTTCGGCCTCAAGTCATGATTTTTGATGCAATTGCGTCAAGTTTTTTTTATGAGGGTCGACCATGTAAGAATGCATCCACACACCAAATATTTTTATTCTGAGACTAATACTTTTGAGAATAGCTCTCATGGCGTAAAAGTCATGCATGTGAAAAAGTTCGAATCGCTGATGTATTTATAGTTCGGCCTCAAGTCATGATTTTTTTATACAATTGCGCCAATTTTTTTCATGAGGGTCGACCAAGTAAGAATGCATCCACACACCAAATATTTTTTATTTTGAGATTAATACTTTTAAGAATTGCTCTCATGGCGTAAAAGTCATGCATGTGAAAAAGTTCGAATCACTGATGTATTTATAGTTCGGCCTCAAGTCATGATTTTTGATGCAATTGCGTCAAGTTTTTTTTATGAGGGTCGACCATGTAAGAATGCATCCACACACCAAATATATTTTATTCTGAGACTAATACTTTTGAGAATAGCTCTCATGGCGTAAAAGTCATGCATGTGAAAAAGTTCGAATCACTGATGTATTTATAGTGCGGCCTCAAGTCATGATTTTTTTATACAATTGCGCCAATTTTTTTTTCATGAGGGTCGACCAAGTAAGAATGCATCCACACACCAAATAATTTTTATTCTGAGATTAATACTTTTAAGAATTGCGCTCATAGCGTAAAAGTCATGCATGTGAAAAAGTTCGACACACTGATGTATTTATAGTTCGGCCTCAAGTCATGATTTTTGATGCAATTGCGTCAAGTTTTTTTTATGAGGGTCGACCAAGTAAGAATGCATTCACACACCAAATATATCTATTCTGAGACTCATACTTTTAATAAATAGCTTTCATGGCGTAAAAGTCATGCATGTGAAAAAGTTCGAACCGCTGATGTATTGATAGTTCGGCCTCAAGTCATGATTTTTGATGCAATTGCGTCAAGTTTTTTTTATGAGGGTCGACCAAGTAAGAATGCATCCACACACCAAATATTTTTTATTCTGAGATTAATACTTTTAAGAATTGCTCTCATGGCGTAAAAGTCATGCATGTGAATAAGTTCGAATCACTGATGTATTTATAGTTCGGCCTCAAGTCATGATTTTTGATGCAATTGCGTCAAGTTTTTTTTATGAGGGTCGACCATGTAAGAATGCATTCACACACCAAATATATTTCTTCTGAGACTAATACTTTTAAGAATAGCTTTCATGGCATAAAAGTCATGCATTTGAAAACGTTCGAATCGCTGATGTATTTATAGTGCGGCCTCAAGTCATGATTTTTTTTATACAATTGCGCCAATTTTTTTTCATGAGGGTCGACCAAGTAAGAATGCATCCACACACCAAATATTTTTTATTCTGAGATTAATACTTTTAAGAATAGCTCTCATGGCGTAAAAGTCATGCATGTGAAAAAGTTCGAATCACTGATGTATTTATAGTGCGGCCTCAAGTCATGATTTTTGATGCAATTGCGTCAAGTTTTTTTATGAGGGTCGACCATGTAAGAATGCATCCACACACCAAATATTTTTATTCTGAGACTAATACTTTTGAGAATTGCTCTCATGGCATAAAAGTCATGCATGTGAAAAAGTTCGAATCACTGATGTATTTATAGTGCGGCCTCAAGTCATGATTTTTTTATACAATTACGCCAATTTTTTTCATGAGGGTCGACCAAGTAAGAATGCATCCACACACCAAATATTTTTTATTCTGAGATTAATACTTTTAGGAATAGCTCTCATGGCGTAAAAGTCATGCATGTGAAAAACTTCGAATCACTGATGTATTTATAGTTCGGCCTCAAGTCATGATTTTTTTATACAATTGCGCCAATTTTTTTTCATGAGGGTCGACCAAGTAAGAATGCATCCACACACCAAATATTTTTTATTCTGAGATTAATACTTTTAAGAATTGCTCTCATGGCGTAAAAGTCATGCATGTGAAAAAGATCGAATCACTGATGTATTGATAGTTCGGCCTCAAGTCATGATTTTTGATGCAATTGCGTCAAGTTTTTTTTATGAGGGTCGACCATGTAAGAATGCATTCACACACCAAATATATTTATTCTGAGACTAATACTTTTAAGAATAGCTTTCATGGCATAAAAGTCATGCATGTGAAAAAGCTCGAATCGCTGATGTATTTATAGTTCGGCCTCAAGTCATGATTTTTGATGCAATTGCGTCAGGTTTTTTTATGAGGGTCGACCAAGTAAGAATGCATCCACACACCAAATATTTTTATTCTGAGATTAATACTTTTGAGAATAGCTCTCATGGCGTAAAAGTCATGCATGTGAAAAAGTTCGAATCGCTGATGTATTTATAGTGCGGCCTCAAGTCATGATTTTTTTATACAATTGCGCCAATTTTTTTTCATGAGGGTCGACCAAGTAAGAATGCATCCACACACCAAATATTTTTTATTCTGAGATTAATACTTTTAAGAATAGCTTTCATGGCGTAAAAGTCATGCATGTGAAAAAGTTCGAATCGCTGATGTATTTATAGTGCGGCCTCAAGTCATGATTGTTTTATACAATTGCGCCAATTTGTTTCATGAGGGTCGACCAAGTAAGAATGCATCCACACACCAAATATTTGTTATTCTGAGACTAATACTTTTGAGAATAGCTCTCATGGCGTAAAAGTCATGCATGTGAAAAAGTTCGAATCGCTGATGTATTTATAGTTCGGCCTCAAGTCATGATTTTTCTATACAATTGCGCCAATTTTTTTTCATGAGGGTCGACCAAGTAAGAATGCATCAACATACCAAATATTTTTTATTCTGAGATTAATACTTTTAAGTATTGCTCTCATGGCGTAAAAGTCATGCATGTGAAAAAGTTCGAATCACTGATGTATTTATAGTGCGGCCTCGAGTCATGATTTTTGATGCAATTGCGTCAACTTTTTTTTATGAGGGTCGACCAAGTAAGAATGCATTCACACACCAAATATATCTATTCTGAGACTCATACTTTTAATAAATAGCTTTCATGGCGTAAAAGTCATGCATGTGAAAAAGTTCGAACCGCTTATGTATTGATAGTGCGGCCTCAAGTCATGATTTTTTTATGCAATTGCGCCAATTTTTTTTCATGACGGTCGACCAAGTAAGAATGCATCCACACACCAAATATTTTTTATTCTGAGATTAATACTTTTAAGAATTGCTCTCATGGCGTAAAAGTCATGCATGTGAAAAAGTTCGAATCACTGATGTATTTATAGTGCGGCCTCAAGTCATGATTTTTTTTATACAATTGCGCCAATTTTTTTTCATGAGGGTCGACCAAGTAAGAATGCATCCACACACGAAATATTTTTTATTCTGAGATTAATACTTTTAAGAATTGCTCTCATGGCGTAAAAGTCATGCATGTGAAAAAGTTCGAATCACTGATGTATTGATAGTTCGGCCTCAAGTCATGATTTTTTTATGCAATTGCGTCAAGTTTTTTTTATGAGGGTCGACCATGTAAGAATGCATTCACACACCAAATATTTTTATTCTGAGACTAATACTTTTGAGAATAGCTCTCATGGCGTAAAAGTCAGGCATGTGAAAAAGTTCGAATCACTGATGTATTTATAGTTCGGCCTCAAGTCATGATTTTTTTATACAATTGCGCCAATTTTTTTCATGAGGGTCGACCAAGTAAGAATGCATCCACACACCAAATATTTTTTATTTTGAGATTAATACTTTTAAGAATTGCTCTCATGGCGTAAAAGTCATGCATGTGAAAAAGTTCGAATCACTGATGTATTTATAGTTCGGCCTCAAGTCATGATTTTTTATCCAATTCCGTCAACTTTTTTTCATGAGGGTCGACCAAGTAAGAATGCATCCACACACCAAATATTTTTTATTCTGAGATTAATACTTTTAAGAATAGCTCTCATGGCGTAAAAGTCATGCATGTGAAAAAGTTCGAATCACTGATGTATTTATAGTTCGGCCTCAAGTCATGATTTTTGATGCAATTGCGTCAAGTTTTTTTTATGAGGGTCGACCATGTAAGAATGCATCCACACACCAAATATATTTTATTCTGAGACTAATACTTTTGAGAATAGCTCTCATGGCGTAAAAGTCATGCATGTGAAAAAGTTCGAATCACTGATGTATTTATAGTGCGGCCTCAAGTCATGATTTTTTTATACAATTGCGCCAATTTTTTTTTCATGAGGGTCGACCAAGTAAGAATGCATCCACACACCAAATATTTTTTATTCTGAGATTAATAATTTTAAGAATTGCGCTCATGGCGTAAAAGTCATGCATGTGAAAAAGTTCGAATCACTGATGTATTTATAGTTCGGCCTCAAGTCATGATTTTTGATGCAATTGCGTCAAGTTTTTTTTATGAGGGTCAACCAAGTGAGAATGCATCCACACACCACATATAGTTATTCTGAGAATAATACTTTTGAGAATAGCTCTCATGGCGTAGAAGTCATGCATGTGAAAAAGTTCGAATCACTGATGTATTTATAGTGCGGCCTCAAGTCATGATTTTTTTATACAATTGCGCCAATTTTTTTTCATGAGGGTCGACCAAGTAAGAATGCATCCACACACCAAATATTTTTTATTCTGACACTAATACTTGTGAGAATTGCTCTCATGGCGTAAAAGTCATGCATGTGAAAAAGATCGAATCACTGATGTATTTATAGTTCGGCCTCAAGTCATGATTTTTGATGCAATTGCGTCAAGTTTTTTTTCATGAGGGTCGACCAAGTAAGAATGCATTCACACACCAAATATATCTATTCTGAGACTCATACTTTTAATAAATAGCTTTCATGGCGTAAAAGTCATGCATGTGAAAAAGTTCGAACCGCTTATGTATTGATAGTGCGGCCTCAAGTCATGATTTTTTTATGCAATTGCGCCAATTTTTTTTCATGACGGTCGACCAAGTAAGAATGCATCCACACACCAAATATTTTTTATTCTGAGATTAATACTTTTAAGAATTGCTCTCATGGCGTAAAAGTCATGCATGTGAAAAAGTTCGAATCACTGATGTATTTATAGTGCGGCCTCAAGTCATGATTTTTTTTATACAATTGCGCCAATTTTTTTTCATGAGGGTCGACCAAGTAAGAATGCATCCACACACGAAATATTTTTTATTCTGAGATTAATACTTTTAAGAATTGCTCTCATGGCGTAAAAGTCATGCATGTGAAAAAGTTCGAATCACTGATGTATTGATAGTTCGGCCTCAAGTCATGATTTTTTTATGCAATTGCGTCAAGTTTTTTTTATGAGGGTCGACCATGTAAGAATGCATCCACACACCAAATATTTTTATTCTGAGACTAATACTTTTGAGAATAGCTCTCATGGCGTAAAAGTCAGGCATGTGAAAAAGTTCGAATCACTGATGTATTTATAGTTCGGCCTCAAGTCATGATTTTTTTATACAATTGCGCCAATTTTTTTCATGAGGGTCGACCAAGTAAGAATGCATCCACACACCAAATATTTTTTATTTTGAGATTAATACTTTTAAGAATTGCTCTCATGGCGTAAAAGTCATGCATGTGAAAAAGTTCGAATCACTGATGTATTTATAGTTCGGCCTCAAGTCATGATTTTTTATCCAATTCCGTCAACTTTTTTTCATGAGGGTCGACCAAGTAAGAATGCATCCACACACCAAATATTTTTTATTCTGAGATTAATACTTTTAAGAATAGCTCTCATGGCGTAAAAGTCATGCATGTGAAAAAGTTCGAATCACTGATGTATTTATAGTTCGGCCTCAAGTCATGATTTTTGATGCAATTGCGTCAAGTTTTTTTTATGAGGGTCGACCATGTAAGAATGCATCCACACACCAAATATATTTTATTCTGAGACTAATACTTTTGAGAATAGCTCTCATGGCGTAAAAGTCATGCATGTGAAAAAGTTCGAATCACTGATGTATTTATAGTGCGGCCTCAAGTCATGATTTTTTTATACAATTGCGCCAATTTTTTTTTCATGAGGGTCGACCAAGTAAGAATGCATCCACACACCAAATATTTTTTATTCTGAGATTAATACTTTTAAGAATTGCGCTCATGGCGTAAAAGTCATGCATGTGAAAAAGTTCGAATCACTGATGTATTTATAGTTCGGCCTCAAGTCATGATTTTTGATGCAATTGCGTCAAGTTTTTTTTATGAGGGTCAACCAAGTGAGAATGCATCCACACACCACATATAGTTATTCTGAGAATAATACTTTTGAGAATAGCTCTCATGGCGTAGAAGTCATGCATGTGAAAAAGTTCGAATCACTGATGTATTTATAGTGCGGCCTCAAGTCATGATTTTTTTATACAATTGCGCCAATTCTTTTTCATGAGGGTCGACCAAGTAAGAATGCATCCACACACCAAATATTTTTTATTCTGACACTAATACTTTTGAGAATTGCTCTCATGGCGTAAAAGTCATGCATGTGAAAAAGATCGAATCACTGATGTATTTATAGTTCGGCCTCAAGTCATGATTTTTGATGCAATTGCGTCAAGTTTTTTTTTATGAGGGTCGACCAAGTCAGAATGCATTCACACACCAAATATATTTATTCTGAGACTAATACTTTTAAGAATAGCTTTCATGGCGTAAAAGTCATGCATGTGAAAAAGTTCGAACCGCTTATGTATTGATAGTGCGGCCTCAAGTCATGATTTTTTTATACAATTGCGCCAATTTTTTTTCATGACGGTCGACCAAGTAAGAATGCATCCACACACCAAATATTTTTTATTCTGAGATTAATACTTTTAAGAATTGCTCTCATGGCGTAAAAGTCATGCATGTGAAAAAGTTCGAATCACTGATGTATTTATAGTGCGGCCTCAAGTCATGATTTTTTTATACAATTGCGCCAATTTTTTTTCATGAGGGTCGACCAAGTAAGAATGCATCAACATACCAAATATTTTTTATTCTGAGATTAATACTTTTAAGTATTGCTCTCATGGCGTAAAAGTCATGCATGTGAAAAAGTTCGAATCACTGATGTATTGATAGTTCGGCCTCAAGTCATGATTTTTGATGCAATTGCGTCAAGTTTTTTTTATGAGGGTCGACCATGTAAGAATGCATCCACACACCAAATATTTTTATTCTGAGACTAATACTTTTGAGAATAGCTCTCATGGCGTAAAAGTCATGCATGTGAAAAAGTTCGAATCGCTGATGTATTTATAGTTCGGCCTCAAGTCATGATTTTTTTATACAATTGCGCCAATTTTTTTCATGAGGGTCGACCAAGTAAGAATGCATCCACACACCAAATATTTTTTATTTTGAGATTAATACTTTTAAGAATTGCTCTCATGGCGTAAAAGTCATGCATGTGAAAAAGTTCGAATCACTGATGTATTTATAGTTCGGCCTCAAGTCATGATTTTTGATGCAATTGCGTCAAGTTTTTTTTATGAGGGTCGACCATGTAAGAATGCATCCACACACCAAATATATTTTATTCTGAGACTAATACTTTTGAGAATAGCTCTCATGGCGTAAAAGTCATGCATGTGAAAAAGTTCGAATCACTGATGTATTTATAGTTCGGCCTCAAGTCATGATTTTTTTATACAATTGCGCCAATTTTTTTTTCATGAGGGTCGACCAAGTAAGAATGCATCCACACACCAAATATTTTTTATTCTGAGATTAATACTTTTAAGAATTGCGCTCATGGCGTAAAAGTCATGCATGTGAAAAAGTTCGAATCACTGATGTATTTATAGTTCGGCCTCAAGTCATGATTTTTGATGCAATTGCGTCAAGTTTTTTTATGAGGGTCAACCAAGTGAGAATGCATCCACACACCACATATAGTTATTCTGAGAATAATACTTTTGAGAATTGCTCTCATGGCGTAGAAGTCATGCATGTGAAAAAGTTCGAATCACTGATGTATTTATAGTGCGGCCTCAAGTCATGATTTTTTTATACAATTGCGCCAATTTTTTTTCATGAGGGTCGACCAAGTAAGAATGCATCCACACACCAAATATTTTTTATTCTGACACTAATACTTTTGAGAATTGCTCTCATGGCGTAAAAGTCATGCATGTGAAAAAGATCGAATCACTGATGTATTTATAGTTCGGCCTCAAGTCATGATTTTTGATGCAATTGCGTCAAGTTTTTTTTTATGAGGGTCGACCAAGTCAGAATGCATTCACACACCAAATATATTTATTCTGAGACTAATACTTTTAAGAATAGCTTTCATGGCGTAAAAGTCATGCATGTGAAAAAGTTCGAATTGCTGATGTATTTATAGTGCGGCCTCAAGTCATGATTGTTTTATACAATTGCGCCAATTTGTTTCATGAGGGTCGACCAAGTAAGAATGCATCCACACACCAAATATTTTTTATTCTGAGACTAATACTTTTGAGAATAGCTCTCATGGCGTAAAAGTCATGCATGTGAAAAAGTTCGAATCGCTGATGTATTTATAGTGCGGCCTCAAGTCATGATTTTTCTATACAATTGCGCCAATTTTTTTTCATGAGGGTCGACCAAGTAAGAATGCATCAACATACCAAATATTTTTTATTCTGAGATTAATACTTTTAAGAATTGCTCTCATGGCGTAAAAGTCATGCATGTGAAAAAGTTCGAATCACTGATGTATTTATAGTTCGGCCTCAAGTCATGATTTTTGATGCAATTGCGTCAACTTTTTTTTATGAGGGTCGACCAAGTAAGAATGCATTCACACACCAAATATATCTATTCTGAGACTAATACTTTTAATAAATAGCTTTCATGGCGTAAAAGTCATGCATGTGAAAAAGTTCGAACCGCTTATGTATTGATAGTGCGGCCTCAAGTCATGATTTTTTTATGCAATTGCGCCAATTTTTTTTCATGACGGTCGACCAAGTAAGAATGCATCCACACACCAAATATTTTTTATTCTGAGATTAATACTTTTAAGAATTGCTCTCATGGCGTAAAAGTCATGCATGTGAAAAAGTTCGAATCACTGATGTATTTATAGTTCGGCCTCAAGTCATGATTTTTTTATACAATTGCGCCAATTTTTTTTCATGAGGGTCGACCAAGTAAGAATGCATCAACATACCAAATATTTTTTATTCTGAGATTAATACTTTTAAGTATTGCTCTCATGGCGTAAAAGTCATGCATGTGAAAAAGTTCGAATCACTGATGTATTGATAGTTCGGCCTCAAGTCATGATTTTTGATGCAATTGCGTCAAGTTTTTTTTATGAGGGTCGACCATGTAAGAATGCATCCACACACCAAATATTTTTATTCTGAGACTAATACTTTTGAGAATAGCTCTCATGGCGTAAAAGTCATGCATGTGAAAAAGTTCGAATCGCTGATGTATTTATAGTTCGGCCTCAAGTCATGATTTTTTTATACAATTGCGCCAATTTTTTTCATGAGGGTCAACCAAGTAAGAATGCATCCACACACCAAATATATTTTATTCTGAGATTAATACTTTTAAGTATTGCTCTCATGGCGTAAAAGTCATGCATGTGAAAAAGATCGACACACTGATGTATTTATAGTTCGGCCTCAAGTCATGAATTTTGATGCAATTGCGTTAAGTTTTTTTTATGAGGGTCGACCAAGTAAGAATGCATTCACACACCAAATATATCTATTCTGAGACTCATACTTTTAATAAATAGCTTTCATGGCGTAAAAGTCATGCATGTGAAAAAGTTCGAATCACTGATGTATTTATAGTTCGGCCTCAAGTCATGATTTTTTTATACAATTGCGCCAATTTTTTTCATGAGGGTCGACCAAGTAAGAATGCATCCACACACCAAATATTTTTTATTCTCAGATTAATACTTTTAAGAATTGCTCTCATGGCGTAAAAGTCATGCATGTAAAAAAGTTCGAATCGCTGATGTATTTATAGTTCGGCCTCAAGTCATGATTTTTTATACAATTCCGCCAATTTTTTTCTTGAGGGTCAACCAAGTAAGAATGCATCCACACACCAAATATTTTTTATTCTGAGATTAATACTTTTAAGAATTGCTCTCATGGCGTAAAAGTCATGCATGTGAAAAAGATCGAATCACTGATGTATTTATAGTTCGGCCTCAAGTCATGATTTTTGATGCAATTGCGTCAAGTTTTTTTCATGAGGGTCGACCAAGTAAGAATGCATCCACACACCAAATATTTTTATTCTGAGACTAATACTTTTGAGAATAGCTCTCATGGCGTAAAAGTCATGCATGTGAAAAAGTTCGAATCGCTGATGTATTTATAGTTCGGCCTCAAGTCATGATTTTTTTATACAATTGCGCCAAATTTTTTTCATGAGGGTCGACCAAGTAAGAATGCATCCACACACCAAATATAGTTATTCTGAGAATAATACTTTTGAGAATAGCTCTCATGGCGTAGAAGTCATGCATGTGAAAAAGTTCGAATCACTGATGTATTTATAGTTCGGCCTCAAGTCATGATTTTTGATGCAATTGCGTCAAGTTTTTTTTTATGAGGGTCAACCAAGTCAGAATGCATTCACACACCAAATATATTTATTCTGAGACTAATACTTTTAAGAATAGCTTTCATGGCGTAAAAGTCATGCATGTGAAAAAGTTCGAATCGCTGATGTATTTATAGTGCGGCCTCAAGTCATGATTGTTTTATACAATTGCGCCAATTTTTTTCATGAGGGTCGACCAAGTAAGAATGCATCCACACACCAAATATTTTTTATTCTGAGACTAATACTTTTGAGAATAGCTCTCATGGCGTAAAAGTCATGCATGTGAAAAAGTTCGAATCGCTGATGTATTTATAGTGCGGCCTCAAGTCATGATTTTTCTATACAATTGCGCCAATTTTTTTTATAAGGGTCGACCAAGTAAGAATGATTTCACACACCAAATATATCTATTCTGAGACTCATACTTTTAATAAATAGCTTTCATGGCGTAAAAGTCATGCATGTGAAAAAGTTCGAACCGCTGATGTATTTATAGTGCGGCCTCAAGTCATGATTTTTTTATGCAATTGCGCCAATTTTTTTTCATGACGGTCGACCAAGTAAGAATGCATCCACACACCAAATATAGTTATTCTGAGAATAATACTTTTGAGAATAGCTCTCATGGCGTAGAAGTCATGCATGTGAAAAAGTTCGAATCACTGATGTATTTATAGTTCGGCCTCAAGTCATGATTTTTGATGCAATTGCGTCAAGTTTTTTTTTATGAGGGTCGACCAAGTCAGAATGCATTCACACACCAAATATATTTATTCTGAGACTAATACTTTTAAGAATAGCTTTCATGGCGTAAAAGTCATGCATGTGAAAAAGTTCGAATCGCTGATGTATTTATAGTGCGGCCTCAAGTCATGATTGTTTTATACAATTGCGCCAATTTGTTTCATGAGGGTCGACCAAGTAAGAATGCATCCACACACCAAATATTTTTTATTCTGAGACTAATACTTTTGAGAATAGCTCTCATGGCGTAAAAGTCATGCATGTGAAAAAGTTCGAATCGCTGATGTATTTATAGTGCGGCCTCAAGTCATGATTTTTCTATACAATTGCGCCAATTTTTCTTTATGAGGGTCGACCAAGTAAGAATGCATTCACACACCAAATATATCTATTCTGAGAGTCATACTTTTAATAAATAGCTTTCATGGCGTAAAAGTCATGCATGTGAAAAAGTTCGAACCGCTGATGTATTTATAGTGCGGCCTCAAGTCATGATTTTTGATGCAATTGCGTCAAGTTTTTTTTATGAGGGTCGACCATGTAAGAATGCATCCACACACCAAATATTTTTTATTCTGAGACTAATACTTTTGAGAATAGCTCTCATGGCGTAAAAGTCAGGCATGTGAAAAAGTTCGAATCGCTGATGTATTTATAGTTCGGCCTCAAGTCATGATTTTTTGATGCAATTGCGCCAATTTTTTTCATGAGGGTCGACCAAGTAAGAATGCATCCGCACACCAAATATTTTTTATTTTGAGATTAATACTTTTAAGAATTGCTCTCATGGCGTAAAAGTCATGCATGTGAAAAACTTCGAATCACTGATGTATTTATAGTTCGGCCTCAAGTCATGATTTTTTTATACAATTGCGCCAAGTTTTTTTCATGAGGGTCGACCAAGTAAGAATGCATCCACACACCAAATATTTTTTATTCTGAGATTAATACTTTTAAGAATAGCTCTCATGGCGTAAAAGTCATGCATGTGAAAAAGTTCGAATCACTGATGTATTTATAGTTCGGCCTCAAGTCATGATTTTTGATGCAATTGCGTCAAGTTTTTTTTATGAGGGTCGACCATGTAAGAATGCATCCACACACCAAATATATTTTATTCTGAGACTAATACTTTTGAGAATAGCTCTCATGGCGTAAAAGTCATGCATGTGAAAAAGTTCGAATCACTGATGTATTTATAGTGCGGCCTCAAGTCATGATTTTTTTATACAATTGCGCCAATTTTTTTTCATGAGGGTCGACCAAGTAAGAATGCATCCACACATCAAATATTTTTTATTCTCAGATTAATACTTTTAAGAATTGCTCTCATGGCGTAAAAGTCATGCATGTGAAAAAGTTCGAATCACTGATGTATTGATAGTTCGGCCTCAAGTCATGATTTTTGATGCAATTGCGACAAGTTTTTTTTATGAGGGTCGACCATGTAAGAATGCATCCACACACCAAATATTTTTATTCTGAGACTAATACTTTTGAGAATAGCTCTCATGGCGTAAAAGTCATGCATGTGAAAAAGTTCGAATCGCTGATGTATTGATAGTTCGGCCTCAAGTCATGATTTTTGATGCAATTGCGTCAAGTTTTTTTTATGAGGGTCGACCATGTAAGAATGCATCCACACACCAAATATTTTTATTCTGAGACTAATACTTTTGAGAATAGCTCTCATGGCGTAGAAGTCATGCATGTGAAAAAGTTCGAATCACTGATGTATTTATAGTTCGGCCTCAAGTCATGATTTTTGATTCAATTGCGTCAAGTTTTTTTTTATGAGGGTCGACCAAGTCAGAATGCATTCACACACCAAATATATTTATTCTGAGACTAATACTTTTAAGAATAGCTTTCATGGCGTAAAAGTCATGCATGTGAAAAAGTTCGAATCGCTGATGTATTTATAGTGCGGCCTCAAGTCATGATTGTTTTATACAATTGCGCCAATTTGTTTCATGAGGGTCGACCAAGTAAGAATGCATCCACACACCAAATATTTTTTATTCTGAGACTAATACTTTTGAGAATAGCTCTCATGGCGTAAAAGTCATGCATGTGAAAAAGTTCGAATCGCTGATGTATTTATAGTGCGGCCTCAAGTCATGATTTTTCTATACAATTGCGCCAATTTTTTTTTATGAGGGTCGACCAAGTAAGAATGCATCCGAAACACCAAATATATCTATTCTGAGAGTCATACTTTTAATAAATAGCTTTCATGGCGTAAAAGTCATGCATGTGAAAAAGTTCGAACCGCTGATGTATTTATAGTGCGGCCTCAAGTCATGATTTTTTTATGCAATTGCGCCAATTTTTTTTTATGAGGGTCAACCAAGTGAGAATGCATCCACACACCACATAAAATTATTCTGAGAATAATACTTTTGAGAATAGCTCTCATGGCGTAGAAGTCATGCATGTGAAAAAGTTCAAATCACTGATGTATTTATAGTGCGGCCTCAAGTCATGATTTTTTTATACAATTGCGCCAATTTTTTTTCATGAGGGTCGACCAAGTAAGAATGCATCCACACACCAAATATTTTTTATTCTGACACTAATACTTTTGAGAATTGCTCTCATGGCGTAAAAGTCATGCATGTGAAAAAGTTCGAATCACTGATGTATTTATAGTGCGGCCTCAAGTCATGATTTTTGATCCAATTGCGTCAAGTTTTTTTTCATGAGGGTCGACCAAGTCAGAATGCATTCACACACCAAATATATTTATTCTGAGACTAATACTTTTAAGAATAGCTTTCATGGCGTAAAAGTCATGCATGTGAAAAAGTTCGAATCACTGATGTATTTATAGTTCGGCCTCAAGTCATGATTGTTTTATACAATTGCGCCAATTCGTTTCATGAGGGTCGACCAAGTAAGAATGCATCCACACACCAAATATTTTTTTATTCTGAGACTAATACTTTTGGGAATAGCTCTCATGGCGTAAAAGTCATGCATGTGAAAAAGTTCGAATCGCTGATGTATTTATAGTGCGGCCTCAAGTCATGATTTTTCTATACAATTGCGCCAATTTTTTTTCATGACGGTCAACCAAGTAAGAATGCATCCACACACCAAATATATTTTATTCTGAGATTAATACTTTTAAGTATTGCTCTCATGGCGTAAAAGTCATGCATGTGAAAAAGATCGAATCGCTGATGTATTTATAGTTCGGCCTCAAGTCATGATTTTTTATACAATTGCGTTAAGTCTTTTTTATGAGGGTCGACCAAGTAAGAATGCATTCACACACCAAATATATCTATTCTGAGACTCATACTTTTAATAAATAGCTTTCATGGCGTAAAAGTCATGCATGTGAAAAAGTTCGAATCACTGATGTATTTATAGTTCGGCCTCAAGTCATGATTTTTTTATACAATTGCGCCAATTTTTTTCATGAGGGTCGACCAAGTAAGAATGCATCCACACACCAAATATTTTTTATTCTCAGATTAATACTTTTAAGAATTGCTCTCATGGCGTAAAAGTCATGCATGTAAAAAAGTTCGAATCGCTGATGTATTTATAGTTCGGCCTCAAGTCATGATTTTTTATACAATTCCGCCAATTTTTTTCTTGAGGGTCAACCAAGTAAGAATGCATCCACACACCAAATATTTTTTATTCTGAGATTAATACTTTTAAGAATTGCTCTCATGGCGTAAAAGTCATGCATGTGAAAAAGATCGAATCACTGATGTATTTATAGTTCGGCCTCAAGTCATGATTTTTGATGCAATTGCGTCAAGTTTTTTTCATGAGGGTCGACCAAGTAAGAATGCATCCACACACCAAATATTTTTATTCTGAGACTAATACTTTTGAGAATAGCTCTCATGGCGTAAAAGTCATGCATGTGAAAAAGTTCGAATCGCTGATGTATTTATAGTTCGGCCTCAAGTCATGATTTTTTTATACAATTGCGCCAATTTTTTTTTCATGAGGGTCGACCAAGTAAGAATGCATCCACACACCAAATATAGTTATTCTGAGAATAATACTTTTGAGAATAGCTCTCATGGCGTAGAAGTCATGCATGTGAAAAAGTTCGAATCACTGATGTATTTATAGTTCGGCCTCAAGTCATGATTTTTGATGCAATTGCGTCAAGTTTTTTTTTATGAGGGTCAACCAAGTCAGAATGCATTCACACACCAAATATATTTATTCTGAGACTAATACTTTTAAGAATAGCTTTCATGGCGTAAAAGTCATGCATGTGAAAAAGTTCGAATCGCTGATGTATTTATAGTGCGGCCTCAAGTCATGATTGTTTTATACAATTGCGCCAATTTTTTTCATGAGGGTCGACCAAGTAAGAATGCATCCACACACCAAATATTTTTTATTCTGAGACTAATACTTTTGAGAATAGCTCTCATGGCGTAAAAGTCATGCATGTGAAAAAGTTCGAATCGCTGATGTATTTATAGTGCGGCCTCAAGTCATGATTTTTCTATACAATTGCGCCAATTTTTTTTATAAGGGTCGACCAAGTAAGAATGATTTCACACACCAAATATATCTATTCTGAGACTCATACTTTTAATAAATAGCTTTCATGGCGTAAAAGTCATGCATGTGAAAAAGTTCGAACCGCTGATGTATTTATAGTGCGGCCTCAAGTCATGATTTTTTTATGCAATTGCGCCAATTTTTTTTCATGACGGTCGACCAAGTAAGAATGCATCCACACACCAAATATAGTTATTCTGAGAATAATACTTTTGAGAATAGCTCTCATGGCGTAGAAGTCATGCATGTGAAAAAGTTCGAATCACTGATGTATTTATAGTTCGGCCTCAAGTCATGATTTTTGATGCAATTGCGTCAAGTTTTTTTTTATGAGGGTCGACCAAGTCAGAATGCATTCACACACCAAATATATTTATTCTGAGACTAATACTTTTAAGAATAGCTTTCATGGCGTAAAAGTCATGCATGTGAAAAAGTTCGAATCGCTGATGTATTTATAGTGCGGCCTCAAGTCATGATTGTTTTATACAATTGCGCCAATTTGTTTCATGAGGGTCGACCAAGTAAGAATGCATCCACACACCAAATATTTTTTATTCTGAGACTAATACTTTTGAGAATAGCTCTCATGGCGTAAAAGTCATGCATGTGAAAAAGTTCGAATCGCTGATGTATTTATAGTGCGGCCTCAAGTCATGATTTTTCTATACAATTGCGCCAATTTTTTTTTATGAGGGTCGACCAAGTAAGAATGCATTCACACACCAAATATATCTATTCTGAGAGTCATACTTTTAATAAATAGCTTTCATGGCGTAAAAGTCATGCATGTGAAAAAGTTCGAATCACTGATGTATTTATAGTGCGGCCTCAAGTCATGATTTTTTTATGCAATTGCGCCAATTTTTTTCATGAGGGTCGACCAAGTAAGAATGCATCCACACACCAAATATTTTTTATTCTGAGATTAATACTTTTAAGAATTGCTCTCATGGCGTAAAAGTCATGCATGTGAAAAAGTTCGAATCACTGATGTATTTATAGTGCGGCCTCAAGTCATGATTTTTTTATGCAATTGCGCCAATTTTTTTTCATGAGGGTCGACCAAGTAAGAATGCATCCACACACCAAATATTTTTTATTCTGAGATTAATACTTTTAAGAATAGCTCTCATGGCGTAAAAGTCATGCATGTGAAAAAGTTTGAATCACTGATGTATTTATAGTGCGGCCTCAAGTCATGATTTTTTTATACAATTGCGCCAATTTTTTTTCATGAGGGTCGACCAAGTAAGAATGCATCCACACACGAAATATTTTTTATTCTCAGATTAATACTTTTAAGAATTGCTCTCATGGCGTAAAAGTCATGCATGTGAAAAAGTTCGAATCACTGATGTATTGATAGTTCGGCCTCAAGTCATGATTTTTGATGCAATTGCGTCAAGTTTTTTTTATGAGGGTCGACCATGTAAGAATGCATCCACACACCAAATATTTTTATTCTGAGACTAATACTTTTGAGAATAGCTCTCATGGCGTAAAAGTCAGGCATGTGAAAAAGTTCGAATCGCTGATGTATTTATAGTTCGGCCTCAAGTCATGATTTTTTGATGCAATTGCGCCAATTTTTTTCATGAGGGTCGACCAAGTAAGAATGCATCCGCACACCAAATATTTTTTATTTTGAGATTAATACTTTTAAGAATTGCTCTCATGGCGTAAAAGTCATGCATGTGAAAAACTTCGAATCACTGATGTATTTATAGTTCGGCCTCAAGTCATGATTTTTTTATACAATTGCGCCAAGTTTTTTTCATGAGGGTCGACCAAGTAAGAATGCATCCACACACCAAATATTTTTTATTCTGAGATTAATACTTTTAAGAATAGCTCTCATGGCGTAAAAGTCATGCATGTGAAAAAGTTCGAATCACTGATGTATTTATAGTTCGGCCTCAAGTCATGATTTTTGATGCAATTGCGTCAAGTTTTTTTTATGAGGGTCGACCATGTAAGAATGCATCCACACACCAAATATATTTTATTCTGAGACTAATACTTTTGAGAATAGCTCTCATGGCGTAAAAGTCATGCATGTGAAAAAGTTCGAATCACTGATGTATTTATAGTGCGGCCTCAAGTCATGATTTTTTTATACAATTGCGCCAATTTTTTTTCATGAGGGTCGACCAAGTAAGAATGCATCCACACATCAAATATTTTTTATTCTCAGATTAATACTTTTAAGAATTGCTCTCATGGCGTAAAAGTCATGCATGTGAAAAAGTTCGAATCACTGATGTATTGATAGTTCGGCCTCAAGTCATGATTTTTGATGCAATTGCGACAAGTTTTTTTTATGAGGGTCGACCATGTAAGAATGCATCCACACACCAAATATTTTTATTCTGAGACTAATACTTTTGAGAATAGCTCTCATGGCGTAAAAGTCATGCATGTGAAAAAGTTCGAATCGCTGATGTATTGATAGTTCGGCCTCAAGTCATGATTTTTGATGCAATTGCGTCAAGTTTTTTTTATGAGGGTCGACCATGTAAGAATGCATCCACACACCAAATATTTTTATTCTGAGACTAATACTTTTGAGAATAGCTCTCATGGCGTAGAAGTCATGCATGTGAAAAAGTTCGAATCACTGATGTATTTATAGTTCGGCCTCAAGTCATGATTTTTGATACAATTGCGTCAAGTTTTTTTTTATGAGGGTCGACCAAGTCAGAATGCATTCACACACCAAATATATTTATTCTGAGACTAATACTTTTAAGAATAGCTTTCATGGCGTAAAAGTCATGCATGTGAAAAAGTTCGAATCGCTGATGTATTTATAGTGCGGCCTCAAGTCATGATTGTTTTATACAATTGCGCCAATTTGTTTCATGAGGGTCGACCAAGTAAGAATGCATCCACACACCAAATATTTTTTATTCTGAGACTAATACTTTTGAGAATAGCTCTCATGGCGTAAAAGTCATGCATGTGAAAAAGTTCGAATCGCTGATGTATTTATAGTGCGGCCTCAAGTCATGATTTTTCTATACAATTGCGCCAATTTTTTTTTATGAGGGTCGACCAAGTAAGAATGCATCCGAAACACCAAATATATCTATTCTGAGAGTCATACTTTTAATAAATAGCTTTCATGGCGTAAAAGTCATGCATGTGAAAAAGTTCGAACCGCTGATGTATTTATAGTGCGGCCTCAAGTCATGATTTTTTTATGCAATTGCGCCAATTTTTTTTCATGAGGGTCGACCAAGTAAGAATGCATCCACACACCAAATATTTTTTATTCTGAGATTAATACTTTTAAGAATTGCTCTCATGGCGTAAAAGTCATGCATGTGAAAAAGTTCGAATCACTGATGTATTTATAGTGCGGCCTCAAGTCATGATTTTTTTATGCAATTGCGCCAATTTTTTTTCATGAGGGTCGACCAAGTAAGAATGCATCCACACACCAAATATTTTTTATTCTGAGATTAATACTTTTAAGAATTGCTCTCATGGCGTAAAAGTCATGCATGTGAAAAAGTTTGAATCACTGATGTATTTATAGTGCGGCCTCAAGTCATGATTTTTTTATACAATTGCGCCAATTTTTTTTCATGAGGGTCGACCAAGTAAGAATGCATCCACACACGAAATATTTTTTATTCTCAGATTAATACTTTTAAGAATTGCTCTCATGGCGTAAAAGTCATGCATGTGAAAAAGTTCGAATCACTGATGTATTGATAGTTCGGCCTCAAGTCATGATTTTTGATGCAATTGCGTCAAGTTTTTTTATGAGGGTCGACCATGTAAGAATGCATCCACACACCAAATATTTTTATTCTGAGACTAATACTTTTGAGAATAGCTCTCATGGCGTAAAAGTCAGGCATGTGAAAAAGTTCGAATCGCTGATGTATTTATAGTTCGGCCTCAAGTCATGATTTTTTGATGCAATTGCGCCAATTTTTTTCATGAGGGTCGACCAAGTAAGAATGCATCCGCACACCAAATATTTTTTATTTTGAGATTAATACTTTTAAGAATTGCTCTCATGGCGTAAAAGTCATGCATGTGAAAAACTTCGAATCACTGATGTATTTATAGTTCGGCCTCAAGTCATGATTTTTTTATACAATTGCGCCAAGTTTTTTTCATGTGGGTCGACCAAGTAAGAATGCATCCACACACCAAATATTTTTTATTCTGAGATTAATACTTTTAAGAATAGCTCTCATGGCGTAAAAGTCATGCATGTGAAAAAGTTCGAATCACTGATGTATTTATAGTTCGGCCTCAAGTCATGATTTTTGATGCAATTGCGTCAAGTTTTTTTTATGAGGGTCGACCATGTAAGAATGCATCCACACACCAAATATATTTTATTCTGAGACTAATACTTTTGAGAATAGCTCTCATGGCGTAAAAGTCATGCATGTGAAAAAGTTCGAATCACTGATGTATTTATAGTGCGGCCTCAAGTCATGATTTTTTTATACAATTGCGCCAATTTTTTTTCATGAGGGTCGACCAAGTAAGAATGCATCCACACATCAAATATTTTTTATTCTCAGATTAATACTTTTAAGAATTGCTCTCATGGCGTAAAAGTCATGCATGTGAAAAAGTTCGAATCACTGATGTATTGATAGTTCGGCCTCAAGTCATGATTTTTGATGCAATTGCGTCAAGTTTTTTTTATGAGGGTCGACCATGTAAGAATGCATCCACACACCAAATATTTTTATTCTGAGACTAATACTTTTGAGAATAGCTCTCATGGCGTAAAAGTCAGGCATGTGAAAAAGTTCGAATCGCTGATGTATTTATAGTTCGGCCTCAAGTCATGATTTTTGATACAATTGCGCCAATTTTTTTCATGAGGGTCGACCAAGTAAGAATGCATCCACACACCAAATATTTTTTATTTTGAGATTAATACTTTTAAGAATTGCTCTCATGGCGTAAAAGTCATGCATGTGAAAAAGTTCGAATCACTGATGTATTTATAGTTCGGCCTCAAGTCATGATTTTTGATCAAATTGCGTCAACTTTTTTTCATGAGGGTCGACCAAGTAAGAATGCATCCACACACCAAATATTTTTTATTCTGAGATTAATACTTTTAAGAATAGCTCTCATGGCGTAAAAGTCATGCATGTGAAAAAGTTCGAATCACTGATGTATTTATAGTTCGGCCTCAAGTCATGATTTTTGATGCAATTGCGTCAAGTTTTTTTTATGAGGGTCGACCAAGTAAGAATGCATCCACACACCAAATATATTTTATTCTGAGACTAATACTTTTGAGAATAGCTCTCATGGCGTAAAAGTCATGCATGTGAAAAAGTTCGAATCACTGATGTATTTATAGTGCGGCCTCAAGTCATGATTTTTTTATACAATTGCGCCAATTTTTTTTTCATCAGGGTCGACCATGTAAGAATGCATCCACACACCAAATATTTTTTATTCTGAGATTAATACTTTTAAGAATTGCGCTCATGGCGTAAAAGTCATGCATGTGAAAAAGTTCGACACACTGATGTATTTATAGTTCGGCCTCAAGTCATGATTTTTGATGCAATTGCGTCAAGTTTTTTTTATGAGGGTCGACCAAGTAAGAATGCATTCACACACCAAATATATCTATTCTGAGACTCATACTTTTAATAAATAGCTTTCATGGCGTAAAAGTCATGCATGTGAAAAAGTTCGAACCGCTGATGTATTGATAGTTCGGCCTCAAGTCATGATTTTTGATGCAATTGCGTCAAGTTTTTTTTATGAGGGTCGACCAAGTAAGAATGCATCCACACACCAAATATTTTTTATTCTGAGATTAATACTTTTAAGAATTGCTCTCATGGCGTAAAAGTCATGCATGTGAATAAGTTCGAATCACTGATGTATTTATAGTTCGGCCTCAAGTCATGATTTTTGATGCAATTGCGTCAAGTTTTTTTTATGAGGGTCGACCATGTAAGAATGCATTCACACACCAAATATATTTCTTCTGAGACTAATACTTTTAAGAATAGCTTTCATGGCATAAAAGTCATGCATGTGAAAAAGTTCGAATCGCTGATGTATTTATAGTGCGGCCTCAAGTCATGATTTTTTTTATACAATTGCGCCAATTTTTTTTCATGAGGGTCGACCATGTAAGAATGCATCCACACACCAAATATTTTTTATTCTGAGATTAATACTTTTAAGAATAGCTCTCATGGCGTAAAAGTCATGCATGTGAAAAAGTTCGAATCACTGATGTATTTATAGTTCGGCCTCAAGTCATGATTTTTGATGCAATTGCGTCAAGTTTTTTTATGAGGGTCGACCATGTAAGAATGCATCCACACACCAAATATTTTTATTCTGAGACTAATACTTTTGAGAATTGCTCTCATGGCGTAAAAGTCATGCATGTGAAAAAGTTCGAATCACTGATGTATTTATAGTGCGGCCTCAAGTCATGATTTTTTTATACAATTACGCCAATTTTTTTCATGAGGGTCGACCAAGTAAGAATGCATCCACACACCAAATATTTTTTATTCTGAGATTAATACTTTTAGGAATAGCTCTCATGGCGTAAAAGTCATGCATGTGAAAAACTTCGAATCACTGATGTATTTATAGTTCGGCCTCAAGTCATGATTTTTTTATACAATTGCGCCAATTTTTTTTCATGAGGGTCGACCAAGTAAGAATGCATCCACACACCAAATATTTTTTATTCTGAGATTAATACTTTTAAGAATTGCTCTCATGGCGTAAAAGTCATGCATGTGAAAAAGATCGAATCACTGATGTATTGATAGTTCGGCCTCAAGTCATGATTTTTGATGCAATTGCGTCAAGTTTTTTTTATGAGGGTCGACCATGTAAGAATGCATTCACACACCAAATATATTTCTTCTGAGACTAATACTTTTAAGAATAGCTTTCATGGCATAAAAGTCATGCATGTGAAAAAGCTCGAATCGCTGATGTATTTATAGTTCGGCCTCAAGTCATGATTTTTGATGCAATTGCGTCAGGTTTTTTTATGAGGGTCGACCAAGTAAGAATGCATCCACACACCAAATATTTTTATTCTGAGATTAATACTTTTGAGAATAGCTCTCATGGCGTAAAAGTCAGGCATGTGAAAAAGTTCGAATCGCTGATGTATTTATAGTGCGGCCTCAAGTCATGATTGTTTTATACAATTGCGCCAATTTTTTTTCATGAGGGTCGACCAAGTAAGAATGCATCCACACACCAAATATTTTTTATTCTGAGATTAATACTTTTAAGAATAGCTCTCATGGCGTAAAAGTCATGCATGTGAAAAAGATCGAATCACTGATGTATTGATAGTTCGGCCTCAAGTCATGATTTTTGATGCAATTGCGTCAAGTTTTTTTATGAGGGTCGACCATGTAAGAATGCATCCACACACCAAATATTTTTATTCTGAGACTCATACTTTTGAGAATAGCTCTCATGGCGTAAAAGTCATGCATGTGAAAAAGTTCGAATCACTGATGTATTTATAGTGCGGCCTCAAGTCATGATTTTTTTATACAATTACGCCAATTTTTTTTATGAGGGTCGACCAAGTAAGAATGCATCCACACACCAAATATTTTTTATTCTGAGATTAATCCTTTTAAGAATTGCTCTCATGGCGTGAAAGTCATGCATGTGAAAAAGTTCGAATCGCTGATGTATTTATAGTGCGGCCTCAAGTCATGATTTTGTTATACAATTGCGCCAATTTATTTTCATGAGGGTCAACCAAATAAGAATGCATCCACACACCAAATATTTTTTATTCTGAGATTAATACTTTTAAGAATTGCGCTCATGGCGTAAAAGTCATGCATGTGAAAAAGATCGAATCACTGATGTATTAATAGTTCGGCCTCAAGTCATGATTTTTTTATACAATTGCGCCCTTTTCTTCATGAGGGTCGACCATGTAAGAATGCATCCACACACCAAATATTTTTTATTCTGAGATTAATACTTTTAAGAATTGCTCTCATGGCGTAAAAGTCATGCATGTGAAAATGTTCGAATCACTGATGTATTTATAGTTCGGCCTCAAGTCATGATTTTTGATGCAATTGCGTCAAGGTTTTTTTATGAGGGTCGACCATGTAAGAATGCATCCACACACCAAATATTGTTTATTCTGAGACTAATACTTTTGAGAATAGCTCTCATGGCGTAAAAGTCATGCATGTGAAAAAGTTCGAATCACTGATGTATTTATAGTTCGGCCTCAAGTCATGATTTTTTTATACAATTGCGCCAATTTTGTTTCATGAGGGTCGACCAAGTAAGAATGCATCCACACACCAAATATTTTTTTATTCTGAGATTAATACTTTTAAGAATTGCTCTCATGGCGTAAAAGTCATGCATGTGAATAAGTTCGAATCACTGATGTATTTATAGTTCGGCCTCAAGTCATGATTTTTGATGCAATTGCGTCAAGTTTTTTTTATGAGGGTCGACCAAGTAAGAATGCATTCACACACCAAATATATTTCTTCTGAGACTAATACTTTTAAGAATAGCTTTCATGGCATAAAAGTCATGCATGTGAAAAAGTTCGAATCGCTGATGTATTTATAGTTCGGCCTCAAGTCATGATTTTTGATGCAATTGCGTCAGGTTTTTTTATGAGGGTCGACCAAGTAAGAATGCATCCACACACCAAATATTTTTATTCTGAGACTAATACTTTTGAGAATAGCTCTCATGGCGTAAAAGTCATGCATGTGAAAAAGTTCGAATCGCTGATGTATTTATAGTGCGGCCTCAAGTCATGATTTTTTTATACAATTGCGCCAAGTTTTTTTCATGAGGGTCGACCAAGTAAGAATGCATCCACACACCAAATATTTTTTATTCTGAGATTAATACTTTTAAGAATAGCTCTCATGGCGTAAAAGTCATGCATGTGAAAAAGATCGAATCAATAATGCATTGATAGTTCGGCCTCAAGTCATGATTTTTGATGCAATTGCGTCAAGTTTTTTTATGAGGGTCGATCAAGTAAGAATGCATCCACACACCAAATATTTTTATTCTGAGACTAATACTTTTGAGAATAGCTCTCATGGCGTAAAAGTCATGCATGTGAAAAAGTTCGAATCGCTGATGTATTTATAGTTCGGCCTCAAGTCATGATTTTTTTATACAATTGCGCCAAGTTTTTTTCATGAGGGTCGACCAAGTAAGAATGCATCCACACACCAAATATTTTTTATTCTGAGATTAATACTTTTAGGAATAGCTCTCATGGCGTAAAAGTCATGCATGTGAAAAACTTCGAATCACTGATGTATTTATAGTTCGGCCTCAAGTCATGATTTTTTTATGCAATTGCGCCAATTTTTTTTCATGAGGGTCGACCATGTAAGAATGCATCCACACACCAAATATTTTTTATTCTGAGATTAATACTTTTAAGAATTGCTCTCATGGCGTAAAAGTCATGCATGTGAATAAGTTCGAATCACTGATGTATTTATAGTTCGGCCTCAAGTCATGATTTTTGATGCAATTGCGTCAGGTTTTTTTTATGAGGGTCGACCAAGTAAGAATGCATCCACACACCAAATATTTTTATTCTGAGATTAATACTTTTGAGAATAGCTCTCATGGCGTAAAAGTCAGGCATGTGAAAAAGTTCGAATCGCTGATGTATTTATAGTGCGGCCTCAAGTCATGATTTTTTTATACAATTGCGCCAAGTTTTTTTCATGAGGGTCGACCAAGTAAGAATGCATCCACACACCAAATATTTTTTATTCTGAGATTAATACTTTTAAGAATAGCTCTCATGGCGTAAAAGTCATGCATGTGAAAAAGATCGAATCACTGATGTATTGATAGTTCGGCCTCAAGTCATGATTTTTGATGCCATTGCGTCAAGTTTTTTTATGAGGGTCGACCATGTAAGAATGCATCCACACACCAAATATTTTTATTCTGAGACTCATACTTTTGAGAATAGCTCTCATGGCGTAAAAGTCATGCATGTGAAAAAGTTCGAATCACTGATGTATTTATAGTGCGGCCTCAAGTCATGATTTTTGTATACAATTACGCCAATTTTTTTCATGAGGGTCGACCAAGTAAGAATGCATCCACACACCAAATATTTTTTATTCTGAGATTAATACTTTTAGGAATAGCTCTCATGGCGTAAAAGTCATGCATGTGAAAAACTTCGAATCACTGATGTATTTATAGTTCGGCCTCAAGTCATGATTTTTTTATACAATTGCGCCAATTTTTTTTCATGAGGGTCGACCAAGTAAGAATGCATCCACACACCAAATATTTTTTATTCTGAGATTAATACTTTTAAGAATTGCTCTTAGGGCGTAAAAGTCATGCATGTGAAAAAGATCGAATCACTGATGTATTGATAGTTCGGCCTCAAGTCATGATTTTTGATGCAATTGCGTCAAGTTTTTTTTATGAGGGTCGACCATGTAAGAATGCATCCACACACCAAATATTTTTATTCTGAGACTAATACTTTTGAGAATAGCTCTCATGGCGTAAAAGTCATGCATGTGAATAAGTTCGAATCGCTGATGTATTTATAGTGCGGCCTCAAGTCATGATTGTTTTATACAATTGCGCCATTTTTTTTCATGAGGGTGGACCAAGTAAGAATGCATCCACACAAAAAATATTTTTTATTCTGAGACTAATACTTTTGAGATTAGCTCTCATGGCGTAAAAGTCATGCATGTGAAAAAGTTCGAATCGCTGATGTATTTATAGTTCGGCCTCAAGTCATGATTTTTTTATACAATTGCGCCAATTTTTTTTCATGAGGGTCGACCAAGTAAGAATGCATCCACACACCAAATATTTTTTATTCTGAGATTAATACTTTTAAGAATTGCTCTCATGGCGTAAAAGTCATGCATGTGAAAATGTTCGAATCACTGATGTATTTATAGTTCGGCCTCAAGTCATGATTTTTGATGCAATTGCGTCAAGTTTTTTTTATGAGGGTCGACCATGTAAGAATGCATCCACACACCAAATATTGTTTATTCTGAGACTAATACTTTTGAGAATAGCTCTCATGGCGTAAAAGTCATGCATGTGAAAAAGTTCGAATCGCTGATGTATTTATAGTTCGGCCTCAAGTCATGATTTTTTTATACAATTGCGCCAATTTTGTTTCATGAGGGTCGACCAAGTAAGAATGCATCCACACACCAAATATTTTTTATTCTGAGATTAATACTTTTAAGAATTGCTCTCATGGCGTAAAAGTCATGCATGTGAATAAGTTCGAATCACTGATGTATTTATAGTTCGGCCTCAAGTCATGATTTTTGATGCAATTGCGTCAAGTTTTTTTTATGAGGGTCGACCATGTAAGAATGCATTCACACACCAAATATATTTCTTCTGAGACTAATACTTTTAAGAATAGCTTTCATGGCATAAAAGTCATGCATGTGAAAAAGTTCGAATCGCTGATGTATTTATAGTTCGGCCTCAAGTCATGATTTCTGATGCAATTGCGTCAGGTTTTTTTATGAGGGTCGACCAAGTAAGAATGCATCCACACACCAAATATTTTTATTCTGAGACTAATACTTTTGAGAATTGCTCTCATGGCGTAAAAGTCATGCATGTGAAAAAGTTCGAATCGCTGATGTATTTATAGTGCGGCCTCAAGTCATGATTTTTTTATACAATTGCGCCAAGTTTTTTTCATGAGGGTCAACCAAGTAAGAATGCATCCACACACCAAATATTTTTTATTCTGAGATTAATACTTTTAAGAATTGCTCTCATGGCGTAAAAGTCATGCATGTGAAAAAGATCGAATCACTGATGTATTGATAGTTCGGCCTCAAGTCATGATTTTTGATGCAATTGCGTCAAGTTTTTTTATGAGGGTCGACCATGTAAGAATGCATCCACACACCAAATATTTTTATTCTGAGATTAATACTTTTGAGAATTGCTCTCATGGCGTAAAAGTCATGCATGTGAAAAAGATCGAATCAATAATGTATTGATAGTTCGGCCTCAAGTCATGATTTTTGATGCAATTGCGTCAAGTTTTTTTATGAGGGTCGATCAAGTAAGAATGCATCTACACACCAAATATTTTTATTCTGAGACTAATACTTTTGAGAATAGCTCTCATGGCGTAAAAGTCATGCATGTGAAAAAGTTCGAATCGCTGATGTATTTATAGTGCGGCCTCAAGTCATGATTTTTTTATACAATTGCGCCAAGTTTTTTTCATGAGGGTCGACCAAGTAAAAATGCATCCACACACCAAATATTTTTTATTCTGAGATTAATACTTTTAAGAATAGCTCTCATGGCGTAAAAGTCATGCATGTGAAAAAGTTCGAATCGCTGATGTATTTATAGTTCGGCCTCAAGTCATGATTTTTTTATACAATTGCGCCAATTTTTTTTCATGAGGGTCGACCAAGTAAGAATGCATCCACACACCAAATATTTTTTATTCTGAGATTAATACTTTTAAGAATTGCTCTCATGGCGTAAAAGTCATGCATGTGAATAAGTTCGAATCACTGATGTATTTATAGTTCGGCCTCAAGTCATGATTTTTGATGCAATTGCGTCAGGTTTTTTTTATGAGGGTCGACCAAGTAAGAATGCATCCACACACCAAATATTTTTATTCTGAGACTAATACTTTTGAGAATAGCTCTCATGGCGTAAAAGTCAGGCATGTGAAAAAGTTCGAATCGCTGATGTATTTATAGTGCGGCCTCAAGTCATGATTTTTTTATACAATTGCGCCAAGTTTTTTTCATGAGGGTCGACCAAGTAAGAATGCATCCACACACCAAATATTTTTTATTCTGAGATTAATACTTTTAAGAATAGCTCTCATGGCGTAAAAGTCATGCATGTGAAAAAGATCGAATCACTGATGTATTGATAGTTCGGCCTCAAGTCATGATTTTTGATGCAATTGCGTCAAGTTTTTTTATGAGGGTCGACCATGTAAGAATGCATCCACACACCAAATATTTTTATTCTGAGACTCATACTTTTGAGAATAGCTCTCATGGCGTAAAAGTCATGCATGTGAAAAAGTTCGAATCACTGATGTATTTATAGTTCGGCCTCAAGTCATGATTTTTTTATACAATTGCGCCAATTTTTTTTCATGAGGGTCGACCAAGTAAGAATGCATCCACACACCAAATATTTTTTATTCTGAGATTAATACTTTTAAGAATTGCTCTTAGGGCGTAAAAGTCATGCATGTGAAAAAGATCGAATCACTGATGTATTGATAGTTCGGCCTCAAGTCATGATTTTTGATGCAATTGCGTCAAGTTTTTTTTATGAGGGTCGACCATGTAAGAATGCATCCACACACCAAATATTTTTATTCTGAGACTAATACTTTTGAGAATAGCTCTCATGGCGTAAAAGTCATGCATGTGAAAAAGTTCGAATCGCTGATGTATTTATAGTGCGGCCTCAAGTCATGATTGTTTTATACAATTGCGCCATTTTTTTTCATGAGGGTGGACCAAGTAAGAATGCATCCACACAAAAAATATTTTTTATTCTGAGACTAATACTTTTGAGAATAGCTCTCATGGCGTAAAAGTCATGCATGTGAAAAAGTTCGAATCGCTGATGTATTTATAGTTCGGCCTCAAGTCATGATTTTTTTATACAATTGCGCCAAGTTTTTTTCATGAGGGTCGACCAAGTAAGAATGCATCCACACACCAAATATTTTTTATTCTGAGATTAATACTTTTAAGAATTGCTCTCATGGCGTAAAAGTCATGCATGTGAAAATGTTCGAATCACTGATGTATTTATAGTTCGGCCTCAAGTCATGATTTTTGATGCAATTGCGTCAAGTTTTTTTTATGAGGGTCGACCATGTAAGAATGCATCCACACACCAAATATTGTTTATTCTGAGACTAATACTTTTGGGAATAGCTCTCATGGCGTAAAAGTCATGCATGTGAAAAAGTTCGAATCGCTGATGTATTTATAGTTCGGCCTCAAGTCATGATTTTTTTATACAATTGCGCCAATTTTGTTTCATGAGGGTCGACCAAGTAAGAATGCATCCACACACCAAATATATTTCTTCTGAGACTAATACTTTTAAGAATAGCTTTCATGGCATAAAAGTCATGCATGTGAAAAAGTTCGAATCGCTGATGTATTTATAGTTCGGCCTCAAGTCATGATTTTTGATGCAATTGCGTCAGGTTTTTTTATGAGGGTCGACCAAGTAAGAATGCATCCACACACCAAATATTTTTATTCTGAGACTAATACTTTTGAGAATTGCTCTCATGGCGTAAAAGTCATGCATGTGAAAAAGTTCGAATCGCTGATGTATTTATAGTGCGGCCTCAAGTCATGATTTTTTTATACAATTGCGCCAAGTTTTTTTCATGAGGGTCAACCAAGTAAGAATGCATCCACACACCAAATATTTTTTATTCTGAGATTAATACTTTTAAGAATTGCTCTCATGCCGTAAAAGTCATGCATGTGAAAAAGATCGAATCACTGATGTATTGATAGTTCGGCCTCAAGTCATGATTTTTGATGCAATTGCGTCAAGTTTTTTTATGAGGGTCGACCATGTAAGAATGCATTCACACACCAAATATTTTTTATTCTGAGATTAATACTTTTAAGAATTGCTCTCATGGCGTAAAAGTCATGCATGTGAAAAACTTCGAATCACTGATGTATTTATAGTTCGGCCTCAAGTCATGATTTTTGATGCAATTGCGTCAAGTTTTTTTATGAGGGTCGACCAAGTACGAATGCATCCACACACCAAATATTTTTATTCTGAGACTAATACTTTTGAGAATAGCTCTCATGGCGTAAAAGTCATGCATGTGAAAAAGTTCGAATCGCTGATATATTTATAGTCCAGCCTCAAGTCATGATTTTTTTTATACAATTGCGCCAATTTTGTTTCATGAGGGTCGACCAAGTAAGAATGCATCCACACACCAAATATTTTTTATTCTGAGATTAATACTTTTAAGAATTGCTCTCATGGCGTAAAAGTCATGCATGTGAATAAGTTCGAATCACTGATGTATTTATAGTTCGGCCTCAAGTCATGATTTTTGATGCAATTGCGTCAAGTTTTTTTTATGAGGGTCGACCATGTAAGAATGCATTCACACACCAAATATATTTCTTCTGAGACTAATACTTTTAAGAATAGCTTTCATGGCATAAAAGTCATGCATGTGAAAAAGTTCGAATCGCTGATGTATTTATAGTGCGGCCTCAAGTCATGATTTTTTTTATACAATTGCACCAATTATTTTTCATGAGGGTCGACCATGTAAGAATGCATCCACACACCAAATATTTTTTATTCTGAGATTAATACTTTTAAGAATTGCTCTCATGGCGTAAAAGTCATGCATGTGAAAAAGTTCGAATCACTGATGTATTTATAGTTCGGCCTCAAGTCATGATTTTTGATGCAATTGCGTCAGGTTTTTTTATGAGGGTCAACCAAGTAAGAATGCATCCACACACCAAATATTTTTATTCTGAGACTAATACTTTTGAGAATAGCTCTCATGGCGTAAAAGTCATGCATGTGAAAAAGTTCGAATCGCTGATGTATTTATAGTGCGGCCTCAAGTCATGATTTTTTTATACAATTGCGTCAAGTTTTTTTCATGAAGGTCGACCAAGTAAGAATGCATCCACACACCAAATATTTTTTATTCTGAGATTAATACTTTTAAGAATAGCTCTCAAGGCGTAAAAGTCATGCATGTGAAAAAGATCGAATCACTGATGTATTGATAGTTCGGCCTCAAGTCATGATTTTTGATGCAATTGCGTCGAGTTTTTTTATGAGGGTCGACCATGTAAGAATGCATCCACACACCAAATATTTTTATTCTGAGACTAATACTTTTGAGAATAGCTCTCATGGCGTAAAAGTCATGCATGTGAAAAAGTTCGAATCACTGATGTATTTATAGTGCGGCCTCAAGTCATGATTTTTTCATACAATTACGCCAATTTTTTTCATGAGGGTCGACCAAGTAAGAATGCATCCACACACCAAATATTTTTTATTCTGAGATTAATACTTTTAGGAATAGCTCTCATGGCGTAAAAGTCATGCATGTGAAAAAGTTCGAATCACTGATGTATTTATAGTTCGGCCTCAAGTCATGATTTTTTTATACAATTGCGCCAATTTTTTTTCATGAGGGTTGACCAAGTAAGAATGCATCCACACACCAAATATTTTTTATTCTGAGATTAATACTTTTAAGAATTGCTCTCATGGCGTAAAAGTCATGCATGTCAAAAAGATCGAATCACTGATGTATTGATAGTTCGGCCTCAAGTCATGATTTTTGATGCAATTGCGTCAAGTTTTTTTTATGAGGGTCGACCATGTAAGAATGCATCCACACACCAAATATTTTTATTCTGAGACTAATACTTTTGAGAATAGCTCTCATGGCGTAAAAGTCATGCATGTGAAAAAGTTCGAATCGCTGATGTATTTATAGTGCGGCCTCAAGTCATGATTGTTTTATACAATTGCGCCATTTTTTTTCATGAGGGTGGACCAAGTAAGAATGCATCCACACAAAAAATATTTTTTATTCTGAGACTAATACTTTTGAGAATAGCTCTCATGGCGTAAAAGTCATGCATGTGAAAAAGTTCGAATCGCTGATGTATTTATAGTTCGGCCTCAAGTCATGATTTTTTTATACAATTGCGCCAAGTTTTTTTCATGAGGGTCGACCAAGTAAGAATGCATCCACACACCAAATATTTTTTATTCTGAGATTAATACTTTTAAGAATTGCTCTCATGGCGTAAAAGTCATGCATGTGAAAATGTTCGAATCACTGATGTATTTATAGTTCGGCCTCAAGTCATGATTTTTGATGCAATTGCGTCAAGTTTTTTTTATGAGGGTCGACCATGTAAGAATGCATCCACACACCAAATATTGTTTATTCTGAGACTAATACTTTTGGGAATAGCTCTCATGGCGTAAAAGTCATGCATGTGAAAAAGTTCGAATCGCTGATGTATTTATAGTTCGGCCTCAAGTCATGATTTTTTTATACAATTGCGCCAATTTTGTTTCATGAGGGTCGACCAAGTAAGAATGCATCCACACACCAAATATATTTCTTCTGAGACTAATACTTTTAAGAATAGCTTTCATGGCATAAAAGTCATGCATGTGAAAAAGTTCGAATCGCTGATGTATTTATAGTTCGGCCTCAAGTCATGATTTTTGATGCAATTGCGTCAGGTTTTTTTATGAGGGTCGACCAAGTAAGAATGCATCCACACACCAAATATTTTTATTCTGAGACTAATACTTTTGAGAATTGCTCTCATGGCGTAAAAGTCATGCATGTGAAAAAGTTCGAATCGCTGATGTATTTATAGTGCGGCCTCAAGTCATGATTTTTTTATACAATTGCGCCAAGTTTTTTTCATGAGGGTCAACCAAGTAAGAATGCATCCACACACCAAATATTTTTTATTCTGAGATTAATACTTTTAAGAATTGCTCTCATGGCGTAAAAGTCATGCATGTGAAAAAGATCGAATCACTGATGTATTGATAGTTCGGCCTCAAGTCATGATTTTTGATGCAATTGCGTCAAGTTTTTTTATGAGGGTCGACCATGTAAGAATGCATTCACACACCAAATATTTTTTATTCTGAGATTAATACTTTTAAGAATTGCTCTCATGGCGTAAAAGTCATGCATGTGAAAAACTTCGAATCACTGATGTATTTATAGTTCGGCCTCAAGTCATGATTTTTGATGCAATTGCGTCAAGTTTTTTTATGAGGGTCGACCAAGTACGAATGCATCCACACACCAAATATTTTTATTCTGAGACTCATACTTTTGAGAATAGCTCTCATGGCGTAAAAGTCATGCATGTGAAAAAGTTCGAATCGCTGATATATTTATAGTCCAGCCTCAAGTCATGATTTTTTTTATACAATTGCGCCAATTTTGTTTCATGAGGGTCGACCAAGTAAGAATGCATCCACACACCAAATATTTTTTATTCTGAGATTAATACTTTTAAGAATTGCTCTCATGGCGTAAAAGTCATGCATGTGAATAAGTTCGAATCACTGATGTATTTATAGTTCGGCCTCAAGTCATGATTTTTGATGCAATTGCGTCAAGTTTTTTTTATGAGGGTCGACCATGTAAGAATGCATTCACACACCAAATATATTTCTTCTGAGACTAATACTTTTAAGAATAGCTTTCATGGCATAAAAGTCATGCATGTGAAAAAGTTCGAATCGCTGATGTATTTATAGTGCGGCCTCAAGTCATGATTTTTTTTATACAATTGCACCAATTATTTTTCATGAGGGTCGACCATGTAAGAATGCATCCACACACCAAATATTTTTTATTCTGAGATTAATACTTTTAAGAATTGCTCTCATGGCGTAAAAGTCATGCATGTGAAAAAGTTCGAATCACTGATGTATTTATAGTTCGGCCTCAAGTCATGATTTTTGATGCAATTGCGTCAGGTTTTTTTATGAGGGTCAACCAAGTAAGAATGCATCCACACACCAAATATTTTTATTCTGAGACTAATACTTTTGAGAATAGCTCTCATGGCGTAAAAGTCATGCATGTGAAAAAGTTCGAATCGCTGATGTATTTATAGTGCGGCCTCAAGTCATGATTTTTTTATACAATTGCGTCAAGTTTTTTTCATGAAGGTCGACCAAGTAAGAATGCATCCACACACCAAATATTTTTTATTCTGAGATTAATACTTTTAAGAATAGCTCTCAAGGCGTAAAAGTCATGCATGTGAAAAAGATCGAATCACTGATGTATTGATAGTTCGGCCTCAAGTCATGATTTTTGATGCAATTGCGTCGAGTTTTTTTATGAGGGTCGACCATGTAAGAATGCATCCACACACCAAATATTTTTATTCTGAGACTAATACTTTTGAGAATAGCTCTCATGGCGTAAAAGTCATGCATGTGAAAAAGTTCGAATCACTGATGTATTTATAGTGCGGCCTCAAGTCATGATTTTTTCATACAATTACGCCAATTTTTTTCATGAGGGTCGACCAAGTAAGAATGCATCCACACACCAAATATTTTTTATTCTGAGATTAATACTTTTAGGAATAGCTCTCATGGCGTAAAAGTCATGCATGTGAAAAAGTTCGAATCACTGATGTATTTATAGTTCGGCCTCAAGTCATGATTTTTTTATACAATTGCGCCAATTTTTTTTCATGAGGGTTGACCAAGTAAGAATGCATCCACACACCAAATATTTTTTATTCTGAGATTAATACTTTTAAGAATTGCTCTCATGGCGTAAAAGTCATGCATGTCAAAAAGATCGAATCACTGATGTATTGATAGTTCGGCCTCAAGTCATGATTTTTGATGCAATTGCGTGGAGTTTTTTTTATGAGGGTCGACCATGTAAGAATGCATCCACACACCAAATATTTTTATTCTGAGACTAATACTTTTGAGAATAGCTCTCATGGCGTAAAAGTCATGCATGTGAAAAAGTTCGAATCGCTGATGTATTTATAGTGCGGCCTCAAGTCATGATTGTTTTATACAATTGCGCCATTTTTTATCATGAGGGTCGACCAAGTAAGAATGCATCCACACAAAAAATATTTTTTATTCCGAGACTAATACTTTTGAGAATAGCTCTCATGGCGTAAAAGTCATGCATGTGAAAAAGTTCGAATCGCTGATGTATTTATAGTGCGGCCTCAAGTCATGATTTTTTTATACAATTGCGCCAAGTTTTTTTCATGAGGGTCAACCAAGTAAGAATGCATCCACACACCAAATATTTTTTATTCTGAGATTAATACTTTTAAGAATTGCTCTCATGGCGTAAAAGTCATGCATGTGAAAAAGATCGAATCACTGATGTATTGATAGTTCGGCCTCAAGTCATGATTTTTGATGCAATTGCGTCAAGTTTTTTTATGAGGGTCGACCATGTAAGAATGCATTCACACACCAAATATTTTTTATTCTGAGATTAATACTTTTAAGAATTGCTCTCATGGCGTAAAAGTCATGCATGTGAAAAAGTTCGAATCACTGATGTATTTATAGTTCGGCCTCAAGTCATGATTTTTGATGGAATTGCGTCAAGTTTTTTTTATGAGGGTCGACCATGTAAGAATGCATTCACACACCAAATATATTTCTTCTGAGACTAATACTTTTAAGAATAGCTTTCATGGCATAAAAGTCATGCATGTGAAAAAGTTCGAATCGCTGATGTATTTATAGTTCGGCCTCAAGTCATGATTTTTTTTATACAATTGCGCCAATTATTTTTCATGAGGGTCGACCAAGTAAGAATGCATCCACACACCAAATATTTTTTATTCTGAGACTAATACTTTTAAGAATTGCTCTCATGGCGTAAAAGTCATGCATGTGAAAAAGTTCGAATCACTGATGTATTTATAGTTCGGCCTCAAGTCATGATTTTTGATGCAATTGCGTCAAGTTTTTTTATGAGGGTCAACCAAGTAAGAATGCATCCACACACCAAATATTGTTTATTCTGAGAATAATACTTTTGAGAATAGCTCTCATGGCGTAAAAGTCATGCATGTGAAAAAGTTCGAATCGCTGATGTATTTATAGTGCGGCCTCAAGTCATGATTTTTTTATACAATTGCGTCAAGTTTTTTTCAAGAAGGTCGACCAAGTAAGAATGCATCCACACACCAAATATTTTTTATTCTGAGATTAATACTTTTAAGAATAGCTCTCATGGCGTAAAAGTCATGCATGTGAAAAAGATCGAATCACTGATGTATTGATAGTTCGGCCTCAAGTCATGATTTTTGATGCAATTGCGTCGAATTTTTTTATGAGGGTCGACCATGTAAGAATGCATCCACACACCAAATATTTTTATTCTGAGACTAATACTTTTGAGAATAGCTCTCATGGCGTAAAAGTCATGCATGTGAAAAAGTTTGAATCACTGATGTATTTATAGTGCGGCCTCAAGTCATGATTGTTTTATACAATTGCGCCATTTTTTATCATGAGGGTCGACCAAGTAAGAATGCATCCACACAAAAAATATTTTTTATTCTGAGACTAATACTTTTGAGAATAGCTCTCATGGCGTAAAAGTCATGCATGTGAAAAAGTTCGAATCGCTGATGTATTTATAGTTCGGCCTCAAGTCATGATTTTTTTATACAATTGCGCCAATTTTGTTTCATGAGGGTCGACCAAGTAAGAATGCATCCACACACCAAATATTTTTTATTCTGAGATTAATACTTTTAAGAATTGCTCTCATGGCGTAAAAGTCATGCATGTGAATAAGTTCGAATCACTGATGTATTTATAGTTCGGCCTCAAGTCATGATTTTTGATGCAATTGCGTCAAGTTTTTTTTATGAGGGTCGACCATGTAAGAATGCATTCACACACCAAATATATTTCTTCTGAGACTAATACTTTTAAGAATAGCTTTCATGGCATAAAAGTCATGCATGTGAAAATGTTCGAATCACTGATGTATTTATAGTTCGGCCTCAAGTCATGATTTTTGATGCAATTGCGTCAGGTTTTTTTATGAGGGTCGACCAAGTAAGAATGCATCCACACACCAAATATTTTTATTCTGAGACTAATACTTTTGAGAATAGCTCTCATGGCGTAAAAGTCATGCATGTGAAAAAGTTCGAATCGCTGATGTATTTATAGTGCGGCCTCAAGTCATGATTTTTTTATACAATTGCGCCAATTTTTTTTCATGAGGGTCGACCAAGTAAGAATGCATCCACACACCAAATATTTTTTATTCTGAGATTAATACTTTTAAGAATAGCTCTCATGGCGTAAAAGTCATGAATGTGAAAAAGATCGAATCACTGATGTATTGATAGTTCGGCCTCAAGTCATGATTTTTGATGCAATTGCGTCAAGGTCTTTTTATGAGGGTCGACCATGTAAGAATGCATCCACACACCAAATATTTTTATTCTGAGATTAATACTTTTGAGAATAGCTCTCATGGCGTAAAAGTCATGCATGTGAAAAAGTTCGAATCGCTGATGTATTTATAGTGCGGCCTCAAGTCATGATTTTTTTATACAATTGCGTCAAGTTTTTTTCATGAAGGTCGACCAAGTAAGAATGCATCCACACACCAAATATTTTTTATTCTGAGATTAATACTTTTAAGAATAGCTCTCATGGCGTAAAAGTCATGCATGTGAAAAAGATCGAATCACTGATGTATTGATAGTTCGGCCTCAAGTCATGATTTTTGATGCAATTGCGTCGAGTTTTTTTATGAGGGTCGACCATGTAAGAATGCATCCACACACTAAATATTTTTATTCTGAGACTAATACTTTTGAGAATAGCTCTCATGGCGTAAAAGTCAGGCATGTGAAAAAGTTCGAATCACTGATGTATTTATAGTGCGGCCTCAAGTCATGATTTTTTCATACAATTACGCCAATTTTTTTCATGAGGGTCGACCAAGTAAGAATGCATCCACACACCAAATATTTTTTATTCTGAGATTAATACTTTTAGGAATAGCTCTCATGGCGTAAAAGTCATGCATGTGAAAAAGTTCGAATCACTGATGTATTTATAGTTCGGCCTCAAGTCATGATTTTTTTATACAATTGCGCCAATTTTTTTTCATGAGGGTCGACCAAGTAAGAATGCATCCACACACCAAATATTTTTTATTCTGAGATTAATACTTTTAAGAATTGCTCTCATGGCGTAAAAGTCATGCATGTGAAAAAGATCGAATCACTGATGTATTGATAGTTCGGCCTCAAGTCATGATTTTTGATGCAATTGCGTCAAGTTTTTTTTATGAGGGTCGACCATGTAAGAATGCATCCACACACCAAATATTTTTATTCTGAGACTAATACTTTTGAGAATAGCTCTCATGGCGTAAAAGTGATGCATGTGAAAAAGTTCGAATCACTGATGTATTTATAGTGCGGCCTCAAGTCATGATTGTTTTATACAATTGCGCCATTTTTTATCATGAGGGTCGACCAAGTAAGAATGCATCCACACAAAAAATATTTTTTATTCTGAGACTAATACTTTTGAGAATAGCTCTCATGGCGTAAAAGTCATGCATGTGAAAAAGTTCGAATCGCTGATGTATTTATAGTTCGGCCTCAAGTCATGATTTTTGATACAATTGCGCCAATTTTGTTTCATGAGGGTCGACCAAGTAAGAATGCATCCACACACCAAATATTTTTTATTCTGAGATTAATACTTTTAAGAATAGCTCTCATGGCGTAAAAGTCATGCATGTGAAAAAGATCGAATCACTGATGTATTGATAGTTCGGCCTCAAGTCATGATTTTTGATGCAATTGCGTCGAGTTTTTTTATGAGGGTCGACCATGTAAGAATGCATCCACACACTAAATATTTTTATTCTGAGACTAATACTTTTGAGAATAGCTCTCATGGCGTAAAAGTCAGGCATGTGAAAAAGTTCGAATCACTGATGTATTTATAGTGCGGCCTCAAGTCATGATTTTTTCATACAATTACGCCAATTTTTTTCATGAGGGTCGACCAAGTAAGAATGCATCCACACACCAAATATTTTTTATTCTGAGATTAATACTTTTAGGAATAGCTCTCATGGCGTAAAAGTCATGCATGTGAAAAAGTTCGAATCACTGATGTATTTATAGTGCGGCCTCAAGTCATGATTGTTTTATACAATTGCGCCATTTTTTATCATGAGGGTCGACCAAGTAAGAATGCATCCACACAAAAAATATTTTTTATTCTGAGACTAATACTTTTGAGAATAGCTCTCATGGCGTAAAAGTCATGCATGTGAAAAAGTTCGAATCGCTGATGTATTTATAGTTCGGCCTCAAGTCATGATTTTTGATACAATTGCGCCAATTTTGTTTCATGAGGGTCGACCAAGTAAGAATGCATCCACACACCAAATATTTTTTATTCTGAGATTAATACTTTTAAGAATAGCTCTCATGGCGTAAAAGTCATACATGTGAATAAGTTCGAATCACTGATGTATTTATAGTTCGGCCTCAAGTCATGATTTTTGATGCAATTGCGTCAGGTTTTTTTATGAGGGTCGACCAAGTAAGAATGCATCCACACACCAAATATTTTTATTCTGAGACTAATACTTTTGAGAATAGCTCTCATGGCGTAAAAGTCAGGCATGTGAAAAAGTTCGAATCGCTGATGTATTTATAGTGCGGCCTCAAGTCATGATTTTTTTATACAATTGCGCCAATTTTTTTTCATGAGGGTCGACCAAGTAAGAATGCATCCACACACCAAATATTTTTTATTCTGAGATTAATACTTTTAAGAATAGCTCTCATGGCGTAAAAGTCATGCATGTGAAAAAGATCGAATCACTGATGTATTGATAGTTCGGCCTCAAGTCATGATTTTTGATGCAATTGCGTCAAGTCTTTTTATGAGGGTCGACCATGTAAGAATGCATCCACACACCAAATATTTTTATTCTGAGATTAATACTTTTGAGAATAGCTCTCATGGCGTAAAAGTCATGCATGTGAAAAAGTTCGAATCACTGATGTATTTATAGTGCGGCCTCAAGTCATGATTTTTGATACAATTGCGCCCTTTTTTTCATGAGGGTCGACCAAGTAAGAATGCATCCACACACCAAATATTTTTTATTCTGAGATTAATACTTTTAAGAATTGCTCTCATGGCGTAAAAGTCATGCATGTGAAAAAGTTCGAATCACTGATGTATTTATAGTTCGGCCTCAAGTCATGATTTTTTATACAATTGCGCCCTTTTTTTATGAGGGTCGACCATGTAAGAATGCATTCACACACCAAATATATTTCTTCTGAGACTAATACTTTTAAGAATAGCTTTCAGGGCATAAAAGTCATGCATGTGAAAAAGTTCGAATCGCTGATGTATTTATAGTTCGGCCTCAAGTCATGATTTTTGATGAAATTGCGTCAGGTTTTTTTATGAGGGTCGACGAAGTAAGAATGCATCCACACACCAAATATTTTTATTCTGAGACTAATACTTTTGAGAATAGCTCTGATGGCGTAAAAGTGATGCATGTGAAAAAGTTCGAATCGCTGATGTATTTATAGTGCGGCCTCAAGTCATGATTTTTTTATACAATTGCGCCAATTTTGTTTCATGAGGGTCAACCAAGTAAGAATGCATCCACACACCAAATATTTTTTATTCTGAGATTAATCCTTTTAAGAATTGCTCTCATGGCGTGAAAGTCATGCATGTGAAAAAGTTCGAATCGCTGATGTATTTATAGTTCGGCCTCAAGTCATGATTTTTTTATACAATTGCGCCCTTTTTTTCATGAGGGTCAACCAAGTAAGAATGCATCCACACACCAAATATTTTTTATTCTGAGATTAATACTTTTGAGAATAGCTCTCATGGCGTAAAAGTCATGCATGTGAAAAAGTTCGAATCACTGATGTATTTATAGTTCGGCCTCAAGTCATGATTTTTTTATACAATTGCGCCAATTTTTTTTCATGAGGGTCGACAAAGTAAGAATGCATCCACACACCAAATATTTTTTATTCTGAGATTAATACTTTTAAGAATTGCTCTCATGGCGTAAAAGTCATGCATGTGAAAAAGATCGAATCACTGATGTATTGATAGTTCGGCCTCAAGTCATGATTTTTGATGCAATTGCGTCAAGTTTTTTTTATGAGGGTCGACCATGTAAGAATGCATCCACACACCAAATATTTTTATTCTGAGACTAATACTTTTGAGAATAGCTCTCATGGCGTAAAAGTCATGCATGTGAAAAAGTTCGAATCGCTGATGTATTTATAGTGCGGCCTTAAGTCATGATTGTTTTATACAATTGCGCCATTTTTTTTCATGAGGGTCGACCAAGTAAGAATGCATCCACACAAAAAATATTTTTTATTCTGAGACTAATACTTTTGAGAATAGCTCTCATGGCGTAAAAGTCATGCATGTGAAAAAGTTCGAATCGCTGATGTATTTATAGTTCGGCCTCAAGTCATGATTTTTTTATACAATTGCGCCAATTTTGTTTCATGAGGGTCGACCAAGTAAGAATGCATCCACACACCAAATATTTTTTATTCTGAGATTAATCCTTTTAAGAATTGCTCTCATGGCGTGAAAGTCATGCATGTGAAAAAGTTCGAATCGCTGATGTATTTATAGTTCGGCCTCAAGTCATGATTTTTTTATACAATTGCGCCCTTTTTTCATGAGGGTCAACCAAGTAAGAATGCATCCACACACCAAATATTTTTTATTCTGAGATTAATACTTTTAGGAATAGCTCTCATGGCGTAAAAGTCATGCATGTGAAAAAGTTCGAATCACTGATGTATTTATAGTTCGGCCTCAAGTCATGATTTTTTTATACAATTGCGCCCTTTTTTTCATGAGGGTCAACCAAGTAAGAATGCATCCACACACCAAATATTTTTTATTCTGAGATTAATACTTTTAGGAATAGCTCTCATGGCGTAAAAGTCATGCATGTGAATAAGTTCGAATCACTGATGTATTTATAGTTCGGCCTCAAGTCATGATTTTTGATGGAATTGCGTCAACTTTTTTTTATGAGGGTCGACCATGTAAGAATGCATTCACACACCAAATATATTTCTTCTGAGACTAATACTTTTAAGAATAGCTTTCATGGCATAAAAGTCATGCATGTGAAAAAGTTCGAATCACTGATGTATTTATAGTTCGGCCTCAAGTCATGATTTTTGATGCAATTGCGTCAGGTTTTTTTATGAGGGTCGACCAAGTAAGAATGCATCCACACACCAAATATTTTTATTCTGAGACTCATACTTTTGAGAATAGCTCTCATGGCGTAAAAGTCAGGCATGTGAAAAAGTTCGAATCGCTGATGTATTTATAGTGCGGCCTCAAGTCATGATTTTTTTATACAATTGCGCCAAATTTTTTTCATGAGGGTCAACCAAGTAAGAATGCATCCACACACCAAATATTTTTTATTCTGAGATTAATACTTTTAAGAATAGCTCTCATGGCGTAAAAGTCATGCATGTGAAAAAGATCGAATCACTGATGTATTGATAGTTCGGCCTCAAGTCATGATTTTTGATGCAATTGCGTCAAGTTTTTTTATGAGGGTCGACCATGTAAGAATGCATCCACACACCAAATATTTTTATTCTGAGACTCATACTTTTGAGAATAGCTCTCATGGCGTAAAAGTCATGCATGTGAAAAAGTTCGAATCACTGATGTATTTATAGTGCGGCCTCAAGTCATGATTTTTGATACAATTGCGCCAATTTTTTTCATGAGGGTCGACCAAGTAAGAATGCATCCACACACCAAATATTTTTTATTCTGAGATTAATACTTTTAAGAATTGCTCTCATGGCGTAAAAGTCATGCATGTGAAAAAGATCGAATCACTGATGTATTAATAGTTCGGCCTCAAGTCATGATTTTTTTATACAATTGCGCCCTTTTTTTCATGAGGGTCGACCAAGTAAGAATGCATCCACACACCAAATATTTTTTATTCTGAGATTAATACTTTTAAGAATTGCTCTCATGGCGTAAAAGTCATGCATGTGAAAATGTTCGAATCACTGATGTATTTATAGTTCGGCCTCAAGTCATGATTTTTTATACAATTGCGCCCTTTTTTTATGAGGGTCGACCATGTAAGAATGCATTCACACACCAAATATATTTCTTCTGAGACTAATACTTTTAAGAATAGCTTTCATGGCATAAAAGTCATGCATGTGAAAAAGTTCGAATCGCTGATGTATTTATAGTTCGGCCTCAAGTCATGATTTTTGATGCAATTGCGTCAAGTTTTTTTATGAGGGTCGACCATGTAAGAATGCATCCACACACCAAATATTTTTATTCTGAGACTCATACTTTTGAGAATAGCTCTCATGGCGTAAAAGTCATGCATGTGAAAAAGTTCGAATCACTGATGTATTTATAGTGCGGCCTCAAGTCATGATTTTTTTATACAATTACGCCAATTTTTTTCATGAGGGTCGACCAAGTAAGAATGCATCCACACACCAAATATTTTTTATTCTGAGATTAATCCTTTTAAGAATTGCTCTCATGGCGTGAAAGTCATGCATGTGAAAAAGTTCGAATCGCTGATGTATTTATAGTTCGGCCTCAAGTCATGATTTTTTTATACAATTGCGCCAATTTTTTTCATGAGGGTCGACCAAGTAAGAATGCATCCACACACCAAATATTTTTTATTCTGAGATTAATACTTTTAAGAATTGCTCTCATGGCGTAAAAGTCATGCATGTGAAAATGTTCGAATCACTGATGTATTTATAGTTCGGCCTCAAGTCATGATTTTTGATGCAAGTGCGTCAAGTTTTTTTATCAGGGTCGACCATGTAAGAATGCATCCACACACCAAATATTGTTTATTCTGAGACTAATACTTTTGAGAATAGCTCTCATGGCGTAAAAGTCATGCATGTGAAAAAGATCGAAACGCTGATGTATTTATAGTTCGGCCTCAAGTCATGATTTTTTTATACAATTGTGACAATTTTTTTTCATGAGGGTCGACCAAGTAAGAATGCATCCACACACCAAATATTTTTCATTCTCAGATTAATACTTTTAAGAATTGCTCTCATGGCGTAAAAGTCATGCATGTGAAAAAGTTCGAATCGCTGATGTATTTATAGTTCGGCCTCAAGTCATGATTTTTTTATACAATTGCGCAAATTTTTTTTCATGAGGGTCGACCAAATAAGAATGCATCCACACACCAAATATATTTTATTTTGAGATTAATACTTTTAAGAATTGCTCTCATGGCGTAAAAGTCATGCATGTGAAAAAGTTCGACACACTGATGTATTTATAGTTCGGCCTCAAGTCATGATTTTTGATGCAATTGCGTCAAGTTTTTTTATGAGGGTCGACCAAGTAAGAATGCATCAACACACCAAATATTTTTATTCTGAGATTAATACTTTTGAGAATAGCTCTCATGGCGTAAAAGTCATGCATGTGAAAAAGTTCGAATCGCTGATGTATTTATAGTTCGGCCTCAAGTCATGATTTTTTTATACAATTGTGACAATTTTTTTTCATGAGGGTCGACCAAGTAAGAATGCATCCACACACCAAATATTTTTTATTCTGAGATTAATACTTTTAAGAATAGCTCTCATGGCGTAAAAGTCATGCATGTGAAAAAGTTCGAATCACTGATGTATTTATAGTTCGGCCTCAAGTCATGATTTTTTTATACAATTGCGCCAATTTTTTTTCATGAGGGTCGACCAAGTAAGAATGCATCCACACACCAAATATTTTTTATTCTGAGATTAATACTTTTAAGAATTGCTCTCATGGCGTAAAAGTCATGCATGTGAAAAAGATCGAATCACTGATGTATTTATAGTTCGGCCTCAAGTCATGATTTTTTTATACAATTGCGCCAATTTTTTTTCATGAGGGTCAACCAAATAAGAATGCATCCACACACCAAATATTTTTTATTCTATGATCAATACTTTTAAGAATTGCTCTCATGGCTTAAAATTCATGCATGTGAAAAAGATCGAATCACTGATGTATTTATAGTTCGGCCTCAAGTCATGATTTTTTTATACAATTGCGCCAATTTTGTTTCATGAGGGTCGACCAAGTAAGAATGCATCCACACAAAAAATATTTCTTTATTCTGAGATTAATCCTTTTAAGAATTGCTCTCATGGCGTGAAAGTCATGCATGTGAAAAAGTTCGAATCGCTGATGTATTTATAGTTCGGCCTCAAGTCATGATTTTTTTATACAATTGCGCCCTTTTTTCATGAGGGTCGACCAAGTAAGAATGCATCCACACACCAAATATTTTTTATTCTGAGATTAATACTTTTAGGAATAGCTCTCATGGCGTAAAAGTCATGCATGTGAAAAAGTTCGAATCACTGATGTATTTATAGTTCGGCCTCAAGTCATGATTTTTTTATACAATTGCGCCCTTTTTTTCATGAGGGTCAACCAAGTAAGAATGCATCCACACACCAAATATTTTTTATTCTGAGATTAATACTTTTAGGAATAGCTCTCATGGCGTAAAAGTCATGCATGTGAATAAGTTCGAATCACTGATGTATTTATAGTTCGGCCTCAAGTCATGATTTTTGATGGAATTGCGTCAACTTTTTTTTATGAGGGTCGACCATGTAAGAATGCATTCACACACCAAATATATTTCTTCTGAGACTAATACTTTTAAGAATAGCTTTCATGGCATAAAAGTCATGCATGTGAAAAAGTTCGAATCACTGATGTATTTATAGTTCGGCCTCAAGTCATGATTTTTGATGCAATTGCGTCAGGTTTTTTTATGAGGGTCGACCAAGTAAGAATGCATCCACACACCAAATATTTTTATTCTGAGACTCATACTTTTGAGAATAGCTCTCATGGCGTAAAAGTCAGGCATGTGAAAAAGTTCGAATCGCTGATGAATTTATAGTGCGGCCTCAAGTCATGATTTTTTTATACAATTGCGCCAAATTTTTTTCATGAGGGTCGACCAAGTAAGAATGCATCCACACACCAAATATTTTTTATTCTGAGATTAATACTTTTAAGAATAGCTCTCATGGCGTAAAAGTCATGCATGTGAAAAAGATCGAATCACTGATGTATTGATAGTTCGGCCTCAAGTCATGATTTTTCATGCAATTGCGTCAAGTTTTTTTATGAGGGTCGACCATGTAAGAATGCATCCACACACCAAATATTTTTATTCTGAGACTCATACTTTTGAGAATAGCTCTCATGGCGTAAAAGTCATGCATGTGAAAAAGTTCGAATCACTGATGTATTTATAGTGCGGCCTCAAGTCATGATTTTTGATACAATTGCGCCAATTTTTTTCATGAGGGTCGACCAAGTAAGAATGCATCCACACACCAAATATTTTTTATTCTGAGATTAATACTTTTAAGAATTGCTCTCATGGCGTAAAAGTCATGCATGTGAAAAAGATCGAATCACTGATGTATTAATAGTTCGGCCTCAAGTCATGATTTTTTTATACAATTGCGCCCTTTTTTTCATGAGGGTCGACCAAGTAAGAATGCATCCACACACCAAATATTTTTTATTCTGAGATTAATACTTTTAAGAATTGCTCTCATGGCGTAAAAGTCATGCATGTGAAAATGTTCGAATCACTGATGTATTTATAGTTCGGCCTCAAGTCATGATTTTTTATACAATTGCCCCCTTTTTTTATGAGGGTCGACCATGTAAGAATGCATTCACACACCAAATATATTTCTTCTGAGACTAATACTTTTAAGAATAGCTCTCATGGCGTAAAAGTCATGCATGTGAAAAAGTTCGAATCGCTGATGTATTTATAGTGCGGCCTCAAGTCATGATTTTTTTATACAATTGCGCCAATTTTTTTTCATGAGGGTCGACCAAGTAAGAATGCATCCACACACCAAATATTTTTTATTCTGAGATTAATACTTTTAAGAATTGCTCTCATGGCGTAAAAGTCATGCATGTGAAAAAGATCGAATCACTGATGTATTGATAGTTCGGCCTCAAGTCATGATTTTTGATGCAATTGCGTCAAGTTTTTTTATGAGGGTCGACCATGTAAGAATGCATCCACACACCAAATATTTTTATTCTGAGACTCATACTTTTGAGAATAGCTCTCATGGCGTAAAAGTCAGGCATGTGAAAAAGTTCGAATCACTGATGTATTTATAGTGCGGCCTCAAGTCATGATTTTTTTATACAATTACGCCAATTTTTTTCATGAGGGTCGACCAAGTAAGAATGCATCCACACACCAAATATTTTTTATTCTGAGATTAATCCTTTTAAGAATTGCTCTCATGGCGTGAAAGTCATGCATGTGAAAAAGTTCGAATCGCTGATGTATTTATAGTTCGGCCTCAAGTCATGATTTTTTTATACAATTGCGCCAATTTTTTTCATGAGGGTCGACCAAGTAAGAATGCATCCACACACCAAATATTTTTTATTCTGAGATTAATACTTTTAAGAATTGCTCTCATGGCGTAAAAGTCATGCATGTGAAAATGTTCGAATCACTGATGTATTTATAGTTCGGCCTCAAGTCATGATTTTTGATGCAAGTGCGTCAAGTTTTTTTATCAGGGTCGACCATGTAAGAATGCATCCACACACCAAATATTGTTTATTCTGAGACTAATACTTTTGAGAATAGCTCTCATGGCGTAAAAGTCATGCATGTGAAAAAGATCGAAACGCTGATGTATTTATAGTTCGGCCTCAAGTCATGATTTTTTTATACAATTGTGACAATTTTTTTTCATGAGGGTCGACCAAGTAAGAATGCATCCACACACCAAATATTTTTCATTCTCAGATTAATACTTTTAAGAATTGCTCTCATGGCGTGAAAGTCATGCATGTGAAAAAGTTCGAATCGCTGATGTATTTATAGTTCGGCCTCAAGTCATGATTTTTTTATACAATTGCGCCATTTTTTTTCATGAGGGTCGACCAAATAAGAATGCATCCACACACCAAATATATTTTATTTTGAGATTAATACTTTTAAGAATTGCTCTCATGGCGTAAAAGTCATGCATGTGAAAAAGTTCGACACACTGATGTATTTATAGTTCGGCCTCAAGTCATGATTTTTGATGCAATTGCGTCAAGTTTTTTTATGAGGGTCGACCATGTAAGAATGCATCAACACACCAAATATTTTTATTCTGAGATTAATACTTTTGAGAATAGCTCTCATGGCGTAAAAGTCATGCATGTGAAAAAGTTCGAATCGCTGATGTATTTATAGTTCGGCCTCAAGTCATGATTTTTTTATACAATTGTGACAATTTTTTTTCATGAGGGTCGACCAAGTAAGAATGCATCCACACACCAAATATTTTTTATTCTGAGATTAATACTTTTAAGAATTGCTCTCATGGCGTAAAAGTCATGCATGTGAAAAAGTTCTAATCACTGATGTATTTATAGTTCGGCCTCAAGTCATGATTTTTGATGCAATTGCGTCAAGTTTTTTTTATGAGGGTCGACCATGTAAGAATGCATTCACACACCAAATATATTTCTTCTGAGATTAATACTTTTGAGAATAGCTCTCATGGCGTAAAAGTCAGGCATGTGAAAAAGTTCGAATCGCTGATGTATTTATAGTGCGGCCTCAAGTCATGATTTTTTTATACAATTGCGCCAATTTTTTTTCATGAGGGTCGACCAAGTAAGAATGCATCCACACACCAAATATTTTTTATTCTGAGATTAATACTTTTAAGAATAGCTCTCATGGCGTAAAAGTCATGCATGTGAAAAAGTTCGAATCACTGATGTATTTATAGTTCGGCCTCAAGTCATGATTTTTTTATACAATTGCGCCAATTTTTTTTCATGAGGGTCGACCAAGTAAGAATGCATCCACACACCAAATATTTTTTATTCTGAGATTAATACTTTTAAGAATTGCTCTCATGGCGTAAAAGTCATGCATGTGAAAAAGATCGAATCACTGATGTATTTATAGTTCGGCCTCAAGTCATGATTTTTTTATACAATTGCGCCAATTTTTTTTCATGAGGGTCGACCAAGTAAGAATGCATCCACACACCAAATATTTTTTATTCTGAGATTAATACTTTTAAGAATTGCTCTAATGGCGTAAAAGTCATGCATGTGAAAAAGTTCGAATCACTGATGTATTTATAGTTCGGCCTCAAGTCATGATTTTTGATGCAATTGCGTCAAGTTTTTTTTATGAGGGTCGACCATGTAAGAATGCATTCACACACCAAATATATTTCTTCTGAGACTAATACTTTTAAGAATAGCTTTCATGGCATAAAAGTCATGCATGTGAAAAAGTTCGAATCGCTGATGTATTTATAGTGCGGCCTCAAGTTATGATTTTTTTTATACAATTGCGCCAATTATTTTTCATGAGGGTCGACCATGTAAGAATGCATCCACACACCAAATATTTTTTATTCTGAGATTAATACTTTTAAGAATTGCTCTCATGGCGTAAAAGTCATGCATGTGAAAAAGTTCGAATCACTGATGTATTTATAGTTCGGCCTCAAGTCATGATTTTTGATGCAATTGCGTCAGGTTTTTTTATGAGGGTCAACCAAGTAAGAATGCATCCACACACCAAATATTTTTATTCTGAGACTAATACTTTTGAGAATAGCTCTCATGGCGTAAAAGTCATGCATGTGAAAAAGTTCGAATCGCTGATGTATTTATAGTGCGGCCTCAAGTCATGATTTTTTTATACAATTGCGTCAAGTTTTTTTCATGAAGGTCGACCAAGTAAGAATGCATCCACACACCAAATATTTTTTATTCTGAGATTAATACTTTTAAGAATAGCTCTCATGGCGTAAAAGTCATGCATGTGAAAAAGATCGAATCACTGATGTATTGATAGTTCGGCCTCAAGTCATGATTTTTGATGCAATTGCGTCGAGTTTTTTTATGAGGGTCGACCATGTAAGAATGCATCCACACACCAAATATTTTTATTCTGAGACTAATACTTTTGAGAATAGCTCTCATGGCGTAAAAGTCATGCATGTGAAAAAGTTCGAATCACTGATGTATTTATAGTGCGGCCTCAAGTCATGATTTTTTCATACAATTACGCCAATTTTTTTCATGAGGGTCGACCAAGTAAGAATGCATCCACACACCAAATATTTTTTATTCTGAGATTAATACTTTTAGGAATAGCTCTCATGGCGTAAAAGTCATGCATGTGAAAAAGTTCGAATCACTGATGTATTTATAGTTCGGCCTCAAGTCATGATTTTTTTATACAATTGCGCCAATTTTTTTTCATGAGGGTTGACCAAGTAAGAATGCATCCACACACCAAATATTTTTTATTCTGAGATTAATACTTTTAAGAATTGCTCTCATGGCGTAAAAGTCATGCATGTGAAAAAGATCGAATCACTGATGTATTGATAGTTCGGCCTCAAGTCATGATTTTTGATGCAATTGCGTCGAGTTTTTTTTATGAGGGTCGACCATGTAAGAATGCATCCACACACCAAATATTTTTATTCTGAGACTAATACTTTTGAGAATAGCTCTCATGGCGTAAAAGTCATGCATGTGAAAAAGTTCGAATCACTGATGTATTTATAGTTCGGCCTCAAGTCATGATTTTTGATGCAATTGCGTCAGGTTTTTTTATGAGGGTCAACCAAGTAAGAATGCATCCACACACCAAATATTTTTATTCTGAGACTAATACTTTTGAGAATAGCTCTCATGGCGTAAAAGTCATGCATGTGAAAAAGTTCGAATCGCTGATGTATTTATAGTGCGGCCTCAAGTCATGATTTTTTTATACAATTGCGTCAAGTTTTTTTCATGAAGGTCGACCAAGTAAGAATGCATCCACACACCAAATATTTTTTATTCTGAGATTAATACTTTTAAGAATAGCTCTCATGGCGTAAAAGTCATGCATGTGAAAAAGATCGAATCACTGATGTATTGATAGTTCGGCCTCAAGTCATGATTTTTGATGCAATTGCGTCGAGTTTTTTTATGAGGGTCGACCATGTAAGAATGCATCCACACACCAAATATTTTTATTCTGAGACTAATACTTTTGAGAATAGCTCTCATGGCGTAAAAGTCATGCATGTGAAAAAGTTCGAATCACTGATGTATTTATAGTGCGGCCTCAAGTCATGATTTTTTCATACAATTACGCCAATTTTTTTCATGAGGGTCGACCAAGTAAGAATGCATCCACACACCAAATATTTTTTATTCTGAGATTAATACTTTTAGGAATAGCTCTCATGGCGTAAAAGTCATGCATGTGAAAAAGTTCGAATCACTGATGTATTTATAGTTCGGCCTCAAGTCATGATTTTTTTATACAATTGCGCCAATTTTTTTTCATGAGGGTTGACCAAGTAAGAATGCATCCACACACCAAATATTTTTTATTCTGAGATTAATACTTTTAAGAATTGCTCTCATGGCGTAAAAGTCATGCATGTGAAAAAGATCGAATCACTGATGTATTGATAGTTCGGCCTCAAGTCATGATTTTTGATGCAATTGCGTCGAGTTTTTTTTATGAGGGTCGACCATGTAAGAATGCATCCACACACCAAATATTTTTATTCTGAGACTAATACTTTTGAGAATAGCTCTCATGGCGTAAAAGTCATGCATGTGAAAAAGTTCGAATCGCTGATGTATTTATAGTGCGGCCTCAAGTCATGATTGTTTTATACAATTGCGCCATTTTTTATCATCAGGGTCGACCAAGTAAGAATGCATCCACACAAAAAATATTTTTTATTCCGAGACTAATACTTTTGAGAATAGCTCTCATGGCGTAAAAGTCATGCATGTGAAAAAGTTCGAATCGCTGATGTATTTATAGTGCGGCCTCAAGTCATGATTTTTTTATACAATTGCGCCAAGTTTTTTTCATGAGGGTCAACCAAGTAAGAATGCATCCACACACCAAATATTTTTTATTCTGAGATTAATACTTTTAAGAATTGCTCTCATGGCGTAAAAGTCATGCATGTGAAAAAGATCGAATCACTGATGTATTGATAGTTCGGCCTCAAGTCATGATTTTTGATGCAATTGCGTCAAGTTTTTTTATGAGGGTCGACCATGTAAGAATGCATTCACACACCAAATATTTTTTATTCTGAGATTAATACTTTTAAGAATTGCTCTCATGGCGTAAAAGTCATGCATGTGAAAAAGTTCGAATCACTGATGTATTTATAGTTCGGCCTCAAGTCATGATTTTTGATGGAATTGCGTCAAGTTTTTTTTATGAGGGTCGACCATGTAAGAATGCATTCACACACCAAATATATTTCTTCTGAGACTAATACTTTTAAGAATTGCTCTCATGGCGTAAAAGTCATGCATGTGAAAAAGTTCGAATCACTGATGTATTTATAGTTCGGCCTCAAGTCATGATTTTTGATGCAATTGCGTCAGGTTTTTTTATGAGGGTCAACCAAGTAAGAATGCATCCACACACCAAATATTGTTTATTCTGAGACTAATACTTTTGAGAATAGCTCTCATGGCGTAAAAGTCATGCATGTGAAAAAGTTCGAATCACTGATGTATTTATAGTGCGGCCTCAAGTCATGATTTTTTTATACAATTGCGTCAAGTTTTTTTCAAGAAGGTCGACCAAGTAAGAATGCATCCACACACCAAATATTTTTTATTCTGAGATTAATACTTTTAAGAATAGCTCTCATGGCGTAAAAGTCATGCATGTGAAAAAGATCGAATCACTGATGTATTGATAGTTCGGCCTCAAGTCATGATTTTTGATGCAATTGCGTCGAGTTTTTTTATGAGGGTCGACCATGTAAGAATGCATCCACACACCAAATATTTTTTATTCTGAGATTAATACTTTTAAGAATTGCTCTCATGGCGTAAAAGTCATGCATGTGAAAAAGATCGAATCACTGATGTATTGATAGTTCGGCCTCAAGTCATGATTTTTGATGCAATTGCGTCAAGTTTTTTTATGAGGGTCGACCATGTAAGAATGCATTCACACACCAAATATTTTTTATTCTGAGATTAATACTTTTAAGAATTGCTCTCATGGCGTAAAAGTCATGCATGTGAATAAGTTCGAATCACTGATGTATTTATAGTTCGGCCTCAAGTCATGATTTTTGATGGAATTGCGTCAAGTTTTTTTTATGAGGGTCGACCATGTAAGAATGCATTCACACACCAAATATATTTCTTCTGAGACTAATACTTTTAAGAATAGCTTTCATGGCATAAAAGTCATGCATGTGAAAAAGTTCGAATCGCTGATGTATTTATAGTTCGGCCTCAAGTCATGATTTTTTTTATACAATTGCGCCAATTATTTTTCATGAGGGTCGACCATGTAAGAATGCATCCACACACCAAATATTTTTTATTCTGAGATTAATACTTTTAAGAATTGCTCTCATGGCGTAAAAGTCATGCATGTGAAAAAGTTCGAATCACTGATGTATTTATAGTTCGGCCTCAAGTCATGATTTTTGATGCAATTGCGTCAGGTTTTTTTATGAGGGTCAACCAAGTAAGAATGCATCCACACACCAAATATTGTTTATTCTGAGACTAATACTTTTGAGAATAGCTCTCATGGCGTAAAAGTCATGCATGTGAAAAAGTTCGAATCACTGATGTATTTATAGTGCGGCCTCAAGTCATGATTTTTTTATACAATTGCGTCAAGTTTTTTTCAAGAAGGTCGACCAAGTAAGAATGCATCCACACACCAAATATTTTTTATTCTGAGATTAATACTTTTAAGAATAGCTCTCATGGCGTAAAAGTCATGCATGTGAAAAAGATCGAATCACTGATGTATTGATAGTTCGGCCTCAAGTCATGATATTTGATGCAATTGCGTCGAGTTTTTTTATGAGGGTCGACCATGTAAGAATGCATCCACACACCAAATATTTTTATTCTGAGACTAATACTTTTGAGAATAGCTCTCATGGCGTAAAAGTCATGCATGTGAAAAAGTTCGAATCACTGATGTATTTATAGTGCGGCCTCAAGTCATGATTTTTTCATACAATTACGCCAATTTTTTTCATGAGGGTCGACCAAGTAAGAATGCATCCACACACCAAATATTTTTTATTCTGAGATTAATACTTTTAGGAATAGCTCTCATGGCGTAAAAGTCATGCATGTGAAAAAGTTCGAATCACTGATGTATTTATAGTTCGGCCTCAAGTCATGATTTTTGATGGAATTGCGTCAAGTTTTTTTTATGAGGGTCGACCATGTAAGAATGCATTCACACACCAAATATATTTCTTCTGAGACTAATACTTTTAAGAATAGCTTTCATGGCATAAAAGTCATGCATGTGAAAAAGTTCGAATCACTGATGTATTTATAGTTCGGCCTCAAGTCATGATTTTTGAAGCAAATTGCGTCAGGTTTTTTTATGAGGGTCGACCAAGTAAGAATGCATCCACACACCAAATATTTTTATTCTGAGACTAATACTTTTGAGAATAGCTCTCATGGCGTAAAAGTCATGCATGTGAAAAAGTTCGAATCGCTGATGTATTTATAGTGCGGCCTCAAGTCATGATTTTTTTATACAATTGCGCCAATTTTTTTTCATGAGGGTCGACCAAGTAAGAATGCATCCACACACCAAATATTTTTTATTCTGAGATTAATACTTTTAAGAATAGCTCTCATGGCGTAAAAGTCATGCATGTGAAAAAGATCGAATCACTGATGTATTGATAGTTCGGCCTCAAGTCATGATTTTTGATGCAATTGCGTCAAGTCTTTTTATGAGGGTCGACCATGTAAGAATGCATCCACACACCAAATATTTTTATTCTGAGATTAATACTTTTGAGAATAGCTCTCTTGCGTAAAAGTCATGCATGTGAAAAAGTTCGAATCGCTGATGTATTTATAGTGCGGCCTCAAGTCATGATTTTTTTATACAATTGCGTCAAGTTTTTTTCATGAAGGTCGACCAAGTAAGAATGCATCCACACACCAAATATTTTTTATTCTGAGATTAATACTTTTAAGAATAGCTCTCATGGCGTAAAAGTCATGCATGTGAAAAAGATCGAATCACTGATGTATTGATAGTTCGGCCTCAAGTCATGATTTTTGATGCAATTGCGTCGAGTTTTTTTATGAGGGTCGACCATGTAAGAATGCATCCACACACCAAATATTTTTATTCTGAGACTAATACTTTTGAGAATAGCTCTCATGGCGTAAAAGTCAGGCATGTGAAAAAGTTCGAATCACTGATGTATTTATAGTGCGGCCTCAAGCCATGATTTTTTCATACAATTACGCCAATTTTTTTCATGAGGGTCGACCAAGTAAGAATGCATCCACACACCAAATATTTTTTATTCTGAGATTAATACTTTTAGGAATAGCTCTCATGGCGTAAAAGTCATGCATGTGAAAAAGTTCGAATCACTGATGTATTTATAGTTCGGCCTCAAGTCATGATTTTTTTATACAATTGCGCCATTTTTTATCATGAGGGTCGACCATGTAAGAATGCATCCACACACCAAATATTTTTATTCTGAGACTAATACTTTTGAGAATAGCTCTCATGGCGTAAAAGTGATGCATGTGAAAAAGTTCGAATCACTGATGTATTTATAGTGCGGCCTCAAGTCATGATTGTTTTATACAATTGCGCCATTTTTTATCATGAGGGTCGACCAAGTAAGAATGCATCCACACACCAAATATTTTTTATTCTGAGACTAATACTTTTGAGAATAGCTCTCATGGCGTAAAAGTCATGCATGTGAAAAAGTTCGAATCGCTGATGTATTTATAGTTCGGCCTCAAGTCATGATTTTTGATACAATTGCGCCAATTTTGTTTCATGAGGGTCGACCAAGTAAGAATGCATCCACACACCAAATATTTTTTATTCTGAGATTAATACTTTTAAGAATAGCTCTCATGGCGTAAAAGTCATACATGTGAATAAGTTCGAATCACTGATGTATTTATAGTTCGGCCTCAAGTCATGATTTTTGATGCAATTGCGTCAGGTTTTTTTATGAGGGTCGACCAAGTAAGAATGCATCCACACACCAAATATTTTTATTCTGAGACTAATACTTTTGAGAATAGCTCTCATGGCGTAAAAGTCAGGCATGTGAAAAAGTTCGAATCGCTGATGTATTTATAGTGCGGCCTCAAGTCATGATTTTTTTATACAATTGCGCCAATTTTTTTTCATGAGGGTCGACCAAGTAAGAATGCATCCACACACCAAATATTTTTTATTCTGAGATTAATACTTTTAAGAATAGCTCTCATGGCGTAAAAGTCATGCATGTGAAAAAGATCGAATCACTGATGTATTGATAGTTCGGCCTCAAGTCATGATTTTTGATGCAATTGCGTCAAGTCTTTTTATGAGGGTCGACCATGTAAGAATGCATCCACACACCAAATATTTTTATTCTGAGATTAATACTTTTGAGAATAGCTCTCATGGCGTAAAAGTCATGCATGTGAAAAAGTTCGAATCACTGATGTATTTATAGTGCGGCCTCAAGTCATGATTTTTGATACAATTGCGCCCTTTTTTTCATGAGGGTCGACCAAGTAAGAATGCATCCACACACCAAATATTTTTTATTCTGAGATTAATACTTTTAAGAATTGCTCTCATGGCGTAAAAGTCATGCATGTGAAAAAGTTCGAATCACTGATGTATTTATAGTTCGGCCTCAAGTCATGATTTTTTATACAATTGCGCCCTTTTTTTATGAGGGTCGACCATGTAAGAATGCATTCACACACCAAATATATTTCTTCTGAGACTAATACTTTTAAGAATAGCTTTCATGGCATAAAAGTCATGCATGTGAAAAAGATCGAATCACTGATGTATTGATAGTTCGGCCTCAAGTCATGATTTTTCATGCAATTGCGTCAAGTTTTTTTATGAGGGTCGACCATGTAAGAATGCATCCACACACCAAATATTTTTATTCTGAGACTCATACTTTTGAGAATAGCTCTCATGGCGTAAAAGTCATGCATGTGAAAAAGTTCGAATCACTGATGTATTTATAGTGCGGCCTCAAGTCATGATTTTTGATACAATTGCGCCAATTTTTTTCATGAGGGTCGACCAAGTAAGAATGCATCCACACACCAAATATATTTTTATTCTGAGATTAATACTTTTAAGAATTGCTCTCATGGCGTAAAAGTCATGCATGTGAAAAAGATCGAATCACTGATGTATTAATAGTTCGGCCTCAAGTCATGATTTTTTTATACAATTGCGCCCTTTTTTTCATGAGGGTCGACCAAGTAAGAATGCATCCACACACCAAATATTTTTTATTCTGAGATTAATACTTTTAAGAATTGCTCTCATGGCGTAAAAGTCATGCATGTGAAAATGTTCGAATCACTGATGTATTTATAGTTCGGCCTCAAGACATGATTTTTTATACAATTGCGCCCTTTTTTTATGAGGGTCGACCATGTAAGAATGCATTCACACACCAAATATATTTCTTCTGAGACTAATACTTTTAAGAATAGCTTTCATGGCATAAAAGTCATGCATGTGAAAAAGTTCGAATCGCTGATGTATTTATAGTTCGGCCTCAAGTCATGATTTTTTGATGCAATTGCGTCAGGTTTTTTTATGAGGGTCGACCAAGTAAGAATGCATCCACACACCAAATATTTTTTATTCTGAGATTAATCCTTTTAAGAATTGCTCTCATGGCGTGAAAGTCATGCATGTGAAAAAGTTCGAATCGCTGATGTATTTATAGTTCGGCCTCAAGTCATGATTTTTTTATACAATTGCGCCAATTTTTTTCATGAGGGTCGACCAAGTAAGAATGCATCCACACACCAAATATTTTTTATTCTGAGATTAATACTTTTAAGAATTGCTCTCATGGCGTAAAAGTCATGCATGTGAAAATGTTCGAATCACTGATGTATTTATAGTTCGGCCTCAAGTCATGATTTTTGATGCAAGTGCGTCAAGTTTTTTTATGAGGGTCGACCATGTAAGAATGCATCCACACACCAAATATTGTTTATTCTGAGACTAATACTTTTGAGAATAGCTCTCATGGCGTAAAAGTCATGCATGTGAAAAAGATCGAAACGCTGATGTATTTATAGTTCGGCCTCAAGTCATGATTTTTTTATACAATTGTGACAATTTTTTTTCATGAGGGTCGACCAAGTAAGAATGCATCCACACACCAAATATTTTTTATTCTCAGATTAATACTTTTAAGAATTGCTCTCATGGCGTAAAAGTCATGCATGTGAAAAAGTTCGAATCACTGATGTATTTATAGTTCGGCCTCAAGTCATGATTTTTTTATACAATTGCGCCATTTTTTTTCATGAGGGTCGACCAAATAAGAATGCATCCACACACCAAATATATTTTATTTTGAGATTAATACTTTTAAGAATTGCTCTCATGGCGTAAAAGTCATGCATGTGAAAAAGTTCGACACACTGATGTATTTATAGTTCGGCCTCAAGTCATGATTTTTGATGCAATTGCGTCAAGGTTTTTTTATGAGGGTCGACCATGTAAGAATGCATCAACACACCAAATATTGTTTATTCTGAGACTAATACTTTTGAGAATAGCTCTCATGGCGTAAAAGTCATGCATGTGAAAAAGATCGAATCGCTGATGTATTTATAGTTCGGCCTCAAGTCATGATTTTTTTATACAATTGTGACAATTTTTTTTCATGAGGGTCGACCAAGTAAGAATGCATCCACACACCAAATATTTTTTATTCTGAGATTAATACTTTTAAGAATTGCTCTCATGGCGTAAAAGTCATGCATGTGAAAAAGTTCGAATCGCTGATGTATTTATAGTTCGGCCTCAAGTCATGATTTTTTTATACAATTGCGCCAATTTTTTTTCATGAGGGTCGACCATGTAAGAATGCATCCACACACCAAATATTTTTTATTCTGAGATTAATACTTTTAAGAATTGCTCTCATGGCGTAAAAGTCATGCATGTGAAAAAGATCGAATCACTGATGTATTTATAGTGCGGCCTCAAGTCATGATTTTTGATGCAATTGCGTCAAGTTTTTTTATGAGGGTCGACCATGTAAGAATGCATCCACACACCAAATATTTTTTATTCTGAGATTAAGACTTTTAAGAATTGCTCTCATGGCGTAAAAGTCATGCATGTGAAAAAGTTCGAATCGCTGATGTATTTATAGTGCGGCCTCAAGTCATGATTTTTTTATACAATTGCGCCAATTTTTTTTTTCATGAGGGTCGACCATGTAAGAATGCATCCACACACCAAATATTTTTATTCTGAGACTCATACTTTTGAGAATAGCTCTCATGGCGTAAAAGTCATGCATGTGAAAAAGTTCGAATCGCTGATGTATTTATAGTGCGGCCTCAAGTCATGATTTTTTTATACAATTACGCCAATTTTTTTCATGAGGGTCGACCAAGTAAGAATGCATCCACACACCAAATATTTTTTTATTCTGAGATTAATACTTTTAAGAATTGCTCTCATGGCGTAAAAGTCATGCATGTGAAAAAGTTCCAATCACTGATGTATTTATAGTTCGGCCTCAAGTCATGGTTTTGATGCAATTGCGCCAATTTTTTTTCGTGAGGGTCGACCATGTAAGAATGCATCCACACACCAAATATTTTTTATTCTGAGATTAATACTTTTAAGAATAGCTCTCATGGCGTAAAAGTCATGCATGTGAAAAAGTTCGAATCACTGATGTATTTATAGTTCGGCCTCAAGTCATGATTTTTGATGCAATTGCGTCAAGTTTTTTTTATGAGGGTCGACCAAGTAAGAATGCATTCACACACCAAATATATTTCTTCTGAGTCTAATACTTTTAAGAATAGCTTTCATGGCATAAAAGTCATGCATGTGAAAAAGTTCGAATCGCTGATGTATTTATAGTGCGGCCTCAAGTCATGATTTTTGATGCAATTGCGCCAATTTTTTTTCATGAGGGTCGACCAAGTAAGAATGCATCCACACACCAAATATTTTTTTATTCTGAGATTAATACTTTTAAGAATTGCTCTGATGGCGTAAAAGTCATGCATGTGAAAAAGTTCGCATCACTGATGTATTTATAGTTCGGCCTCAAGTCATGATTTTTTTATACAATTGCGCCAATTTTTTTTCATGAGGGTCGACCAAGTAAGAATGCATCCACACACAAAATATTTTTTATTCTGAGATTAATACTTTTAAGAATTGCTCTCATGGCGTAAAAGTCATGCATGTGAAAAAGATCGAATCACTGATGTATTGATAGTTCGGCCTCAAGTCATGATTTTTGATGCAATTGCGCCAAGTTTTTTTATGAGGGTCGACCATGTAAGAATGCATCCACACACCAAATATTTTTTATTCTGAGATTAAGACTTTTAAGAATTGCTCTCATGGCGTAAAAGTCATGCATGTGAAAAAGTTCGAATCGCTGATGTATTTATAGTGCGGCCTCAAGTCATGATTTTTTTATACAATTGCGCCAATTTTTTTTTTCATGAGGGTCGACCATGTAAGAATGCATCCGAAACACCAAATATTTTTATTCTGAGACTCATACTTTTGAGAATAGCTCTCATGGCGTAAAAGTCATGCATGTGAAAAAGTTCGAATCGCTGATGTATTTATAGTTCGGCCTCAAGTCATGATTTTTTTATACAATTACGCCAATTTTTTTCGTCAGGGTCGACCAAGTAAGAATGCATCCACACACCAAATATTTTTTTATTCTGAGATTAAGACTTTTAAGAATTGCTCTGATGGCGTAAAAGTCATGCATGTGAAAAAGTTCCAATCACTGATGTATTTATAGTTCGGCCTCAAGTCATGGTTTTGATGCAATTGCGCCAATTTTTTTTCGTGAGGGTCGACCAAGTAAGAATGCATCCACACACCAAATATTTTTTATTCTGAGATTAATACTTTTAAGAATAGCTCTCATGGCGTAAAAGTCATGCATGTGAAAAAGTTCGAATCACTGATGTATTTATAGTTCGGCCTCAAGTCATGATTTTTGATGCAATTGCGTCAAGTTTTTTTTATGAGGGTCGACCAAGTAAGAATGCATTCACACACCAAATATATTTCTTCTGAGTCTAATACTTTTAAGAATAGCTTTCATGGCATAAAAGTCATGCATGTGAAAAAGTTCGAATCGCTGATGTATTTATAGTGCGGCCTCAAGTCATGATTTTTTTATACAATTGCGCAAATTTTTTTTCATGAGGGTCGACCATGTAAGAATGCATCCACACACCAAATATTTTTTATTCTGAGATTAATACTTTTAAGAATTGCTCTCATGGCGTAAAAGTCATGCATGTGAAAAAGTCCCAATCACTGATGTATTTATAGTTCGGCCTCAAGTCATGATTTTTGATGCAATTGCGTCAAGTTTTTTTTATGAGGGTCGACCATGTAAGAATGCATCCACACACCAAATATTTTTATTCTGAGATTAATACTTTTGAGAATAGCTCTCATGGCGTAAAAGTCATGCATGTGAAAAAGTTCGAATCACTGATGTATTTATAGTTCGGCCTCAAGTCATGATTTTTTTATACAATTGCGCCAAATTTTTTTCATGAGGGTCGACCAAGTAAGAATGCATCCACACACCAAATATTTTTTATTCTGAGATTAATACTTTTAAGAATTGCTCTCATGGCGTAAAAGTCATGCATGTGAAAAAGTTCGAATCACTGATGTATTTATAGTTCGGCCTCAAGTCATGATTTTTGATGCAATTGCGTCAAGTTTTTTTTATGAGGGTCGACCATGTAAGAATGCATTCACACACCAAATATATTTCTTCTGAGACTAATACTTTTAAGAATAGCTTTCATGGCATAAAAGTCATGCATGTGAAAAAGTTCGAATCACTGATGTATTTATAGTGCGGCCTCAAGTCATGATTTTTCTATACAATTGCGCCAATTTCTTTTCATGAGGGTCGACCAAGTAAGAATGCATCCACAGAAAAAATATTTTTTATTCTGAGATTAATACTTTTAAGAATTGCTCTGATGGCGTAAAAGTCATGCATGTGAAAAAGTTCGAATCGCTGATGTATTTATAGTGCGGCCTCAAGTCATGATTTTTTTATACAATTGCGCCAATTTTTTTTTTCATGAGGGTCGACCAAGTAAGAATGCATCCACACACCAAATATTTTTTATTCTGAGATTAATACTTTTAAGAATTGCTCTCATGGCGTAAAAGTCATGCATGTGAAAATGTTCGAATCACTGATGTATTTATAGTTCGGCCTCAAGTCATGATTTTTGATGCAATTGCGTCAAGGTTTTTTTATGAGGGTCGACCATGTAAGAATGCATCCACACACCAAATATTGTTTATTCTGAGACTAATACTTTTGAGAATAGCTCTCATGGCGTAAAAGTCATGCATGTGAAAAAGATCGAATCGCTGATGTATTTATAGTTCGGCCTCAAGTCATGATTTTTTTATACAATTGCGCCAATTTTTTTTCATGAGGGTCGACCAAGTAAGAATGCATCCACACAAAAAATATTTTTTATTCTGAGATTAATACTTTTAAGAATTGCTCTCATGGCGTAAAAGTCATGCATGTGAAAAAGTTCAATCGCTGATGTATTTATAGTTCGGCCTCAAGTCATGATTTTTTTATACAATTGCGCCAATTTTTTTTCATGAGGGTCGACCAAGAAAGACTGCATCCACACACCAAATATATTTTATTTTGAGATTAATACTTTTAAGAATTACGCTCATGGCGTAAAAGTCATGCATGTGAAAAAGTTCGACACACTGATGTATTTATAGTTCGGCCTCAAGTCATGATTTTTGATGCAATTGCGTCAAGTTTTTTTGATGAGGGTCGACCAAGTAAGAATGCATCCACACACCAAATATATTTATTCTGAGATTAATACTTTTGAGAATAGCTCTCATGGCGTAAAAGTCATGCATGTGAAAAAGTTCGAATCACTGATGTATTTATAGTTCGGCCTCAAGTCATGATTTTTTTATACAATTGCGCCAATTTTTTTTCATGAGGGTCGACCAAGTAAGAATGCATCCACACACCAAATATTTTTTATTCTGAGATTAATACTTTTAAGAATTGCTCTCTTGGCGTAAAAGTCATGCATGTGAAAAAGATCGAATCACTGATGTATTTATAGTTCGGCCTCAAGTCATGATTTTTGATGCAATTGCGTCAAGTTTTTTTTATGAGGGTCGACCATGTAAGAATGCATCCACACACCAAATATTTTTATTCTGAGACTAATACTTTTGAGAATAGCTCTCATGGCGTAAAAGTCATGCATGTGAAAAAGATCGAATCACTGATGTATTTATAGTTCGGCCTCAAGTCATGATTTTTGATGCAATTGCGCCAATTTTTTTTCATGAGGGTCGACCAAGTAAGAATGCATCCACACACCAAATATTTTTTATTCTGAGATTAATACTTTTAAGAATTGCTCTGATGGCGTAAAAGTCATGCATGTGAAAAAGTTCGCATCACTGATGTATTTATAGTTCGGCCTCAAGTCATGATTTTTTTATACAATTGCGCCAATTTTTTTTCATGAGGGTCGACCAAGTAAGAATGCATCCACACACAAAATATTTTTTATTCTGAGATTAATACTTTTAAGAATTGCTCTCATGGCGTAAAAGTCATGCATGTGAAAAAGATCGAATCACTGATGTATTGATAGTTCGGCCTCAAGTCATGATTTTTGATGCAATTGCGTCAAGTTTTTTTATGAGGGTCGACCATGTAAGAATGCATCCACACACCAAATATTTTTTATTCTGAGATTAAGACTTTTAAGAATTGCTCTCATGGCGTAAAAGTCATGCATGTGAAAAAGTTCGGATCGCTGATGTATTTATAGTTCGGCCTCAAGTCATGATTTTTTTATACAATTGCGCCAATTTTTTTTTTCATGAGGGTCGACCATGTAAGAATGCATCCACACACCAAATATTTTTATTCTGAGACTCATACTTTTGAGAATAGCTCTCATGGCGTAAAAGTCATGCATGTGAAAAAGTTCGAATCACTGATGTATTTATAGTTCGGCCTCAAGTCATGATTTTGATGCAATTGCGCCAATTTTTTTTCCTGAGGGTCGACCAAGTAAGAATGCATCCACACACCAAATATTTTTTATTCTGAGATTAATACTTTTAAGAATAGCTCTCATGGCGTAAAAGTCATGCATGTGAAAAAGTTCGAATCACTGATGTATTTATAGTTCGGCCTCAAGTCATGATTTTTGATGCAATTGCGTCAAGTTTTTTTTATGAGGGTCGACCAAGTAAGAATGCATTCACACACCAAATATATTTCTTCTGAGACTAATACTTTTAAGAATAGCTTTCATGGCATAAAAGTCATGCATGTGAAAAAGTTCGAATCGCTGATGTATTTATAGTGCGGCCTCAAGTCATGTTTTTTTTATATAATTGCGCCAATTTTTTTTCATGAGGGTCGACCACGTAAGAATGCATCCACACACCAAATATTTTTTATTCTGAGATTAATACTTTTAAGAATTGCTCTCATGGCGTAAAAGTCATGCATGTGAAAAAGTCCCAATCACTGATGTATTTATAGTTCGGCCTCAAGTCATGATTTTTGATGCAATTGCGTCAAGTTTTTTTTATGAGGGTCGACCATGTAAGAATGCATCCACACACCAAATATTTTTATTCTGAGATTAATACTTTTGAGAATAGCTCTCATGGCGTAAAAGTCATGCATGTGAAAAAGTTCGAATCACTGATGTATTTATAGTTCGGCCTCAAGTCATGATTTTTTTATACAATTGCGCCAATTTTTTTTCATGAGGGTCGACCAAGTAAGAATGCATCCACACACCAAATATTTTTTATTCTGAGATTAATACTTTTAAGAATTGCTCTCATGGCGTAAAAGTCATGCATGTGAAAAAGATCGAATCACTGATGTATTGATAGTTCGGCCTCAAGTCATGATTTTTTTATACAATTGCGCCAATTTTTTTTCATGAGGGTCGACCATGTAAGAATGCATCCACACACCAAATATTTTTTATTCTGAGATTAATACTTTTAAGAATTGCTCTCATGGCGTAAAAGTCATGCATGTGAAAAAGTTCGAATCACTGATGTATTTATAGTTCGGCCTCAAGTCATGATTTTTGATGCAATTGCGTCAAGTTTTTTTTATGAGGGTCGACCATGTAAGAAAGCATTCACACACCAAATATATTTCTTCTGAGACTAATACTTTTAAGAATAGCTTTCATGGCATAAAAGTCATGCATGTGAAAAAGTTCGAATCGCTGATGTATTTATAGTGCGGCCTCAAGTCATGATTTTTTTATACAATTGCGCCAATTTCTTTTCATGAGGGTCGACCAAGTAAGAATGCATCCACACACCAAATATTTTTTATTCTGAGATTAATACTTTTAAGAATTGCTCTGATGGCGTAAAAGTCATGCATGTGAAAAAGTTCGAATCGCTGATGTATTTATAGTGCGGCCTCAAGTCATGATTTTTTTATATAATTGCGCCAATTTTTTTTTTCATGAGGGTCGACCAAGTAAGAATGCATCAACACACCAAATATTTTTTATTCTGAGATTAATACTTTTAAGAATTGCTCTCATGGCGTAAAAGTCATGCATGTGAAAAAGTTCGAATCACTGATGTATTTATAGTTCGGCCTCAAGTCATGATTTTTGATGCAATTGCGTCAAGTTTTTTTTATGAGGGTCGACCATGTAAGAATGCATCCAGACACGAAATATTTTTATTCTGAGACTAATACTTTTGAGAATAGCTCTCATGGCGTAAAAGTCATGCATGTGAAAAAGTTCGACACACTGATGTATTTATAGTTCGGCCTCAAGTCATGATGTATGACGCAATTGCGTAAAGTTTTTTTTATGAGGGTCGACCATGTAAGAATGCATCAACACACCAAATATTTTTTATTCTGAGACTAATACTTTTAAGAATTGCTCTCATGGCGTAAAAGTCATGCATGTGAAAAAGTTCGAATCACTGATGTATTTATAGTTCGGCCTCAAGTCATGATTTTTGATGCAATTGCGTCAAGTTTTTTTTATGAGGGTCGACCATGTAAGAATGCATCCACACACCAAATATTTTTATTCTGAGACTAATACTTTTGAGAATAGCTCTCATGGCGTAAAAGTCATGCATGTGAAAAAGTTCGACACGCTGATGTATTTATAGTTCGGCCTCAAGTCATGATTTTTTATGCAATTGCGTCAAGTTTTTTTATGAGGGTCGACCATGTAAGAATGCATGAACACACCAAATATTTTTATTCTGAGACTAATACTTTTGAGAATAGCTCTCATGGCGTAAAAGTCATGCATGTGAAAAAGTTCGAATCGCTGATGTATTTATAGTTCGGCCTCAAGTCATGATTTTTTTATACAATTGCGCCAATTCTTTTTCATGAGGGTCGACCAAGTCAGAATGCATCCACACACCAAATATTGTTTATTCTGAGACTAATACTTTTGAGAATAGCTCTCATGGCGTAAAAGTCATGCATGTGAAAAAGATCGAATCACTAATTGTATTTATAGTTCGGCCTCAAGTCATGATGTATGACGCAATTGCGTCAAGGTTTTTTTATGAGGGTCGACCATGTAAGAATGCATCCACACACCAAATATTGTTTATTCTGAGACTAATACTTTTGAGAATAGCTCTCATGGCGTAAAAGTCATGCATGTGAAAAAGATCGAATCGCTGATGTATTTATAGTTCGGCCTCAAGTCATGATTTTTTTATACAAATGCGCCAATTTTTTTTTATGAGGGTCGACCAAGTAAGAATGCATCCACACAAAAAATATTTTTTATTCTGAGATTAATACTTTTAAGAATTGCTCTCATGGCGTAAAAGTCATGCATGTGAAAAAGTTCAATCGCTGATGTATTTATAGTTCGGCCTCAAGTCATGATTTTTTTATACAATTGCGCCAATTTTTTTTCATGAGGGTCGACCAAGTAAGACTGCATCCACACACCAAATATATTTTATTTTGAGATTAATACTTTTAAGAATTACGCTCATGGCGTAAAAGTCATGCATGTGAAAAAGTTCGACACACTGATGTATTTATAATTCGGCCTCAAGTCATGATTTTTGATGCAATTGCGTCAAGTTTTTTTGATGAGGGTCGACCAAGTAAGAATGCATCCACACACCAAATATATTTATTCTGAGATTAATACTTTTGAGAATAGCTCTCATGGCGTAAAAGTCATGCATGTGAAAAAGTTCAAATCACTGATGTATTTATAGTTCGGCCTCAAGTCATGATTTTTTTATACAATTGCGCCAATTTTTTTTCATGAGGGTCGACCAAGTAAGAATGCATCCACACACCAAATATTTTTTATTCTGAGATTAATACTTTTAAGAATTGCTCTCATGGCGTAAAAGTCATGCATGTGAAAAAGATCGAATCACTGATGTATTGATAGTTCGGCCTCAAGTCATGATTTTTTTATACAATTGCGCCAATTTTTTTTCATGAGGGTCGACCATGTAAGAATGCATCCACACACCAAATATTTTTTATTCTGAGATTAATACTTTTAAGAATTGCTCTCATGGCGTAAAAGTCATGCATGTGAAAAAGTTCGAATCACTGATGTATTTATAGTTCGGCCTCAAGTCATGATTTTTGATGCAATTGCGTCAAGTTTTTTTTATGAGGGTCGACCATGTAAGAAAGCATTCACACACCAAATATATTTCTTCTGAGACTAATACTTTTAAGAATAGCTTTCATGGCATAAAAGTCATGCATGTGAAAAAGTTCGAATCGCTGATGTATTTATAGTGCGGCCTCAAGTCATGATTTTTTTATACAATTGCGCCAATTTCTTTTCATGAGGGTCGACCAAGTAAGAATGCATCCACACACCAAATATTTTTTATTCTGAGATTAATACTTTTAAGAATTGCTCTGATGGCGTAAAAGTCATGCATGTGAAAAAGTTCGAATCGCTGATGTATTTATAGTGCGGCCTCAAGTCATGATTTTTTTATATAATTGCGCCAATTTTTTTTTTCATGAGGGTCGACCAAGTAAGAATGCATCCACACACCAAATATTTTTTATTCTGAGATTAATACTTTTAAGAATTGCTCTGATGGCGTAAAAGTCATGCATGTGAAAAAGTTCGAATCACTGATGTATTTATAGTTCGGCCTCAAGTCATGATTTTTGATGCAATTGCGTCAAGTTTTTTTTATGAGGGTCGACCATGTAAGAATGCATCCAGACACGAAATATTTTTATTCTGAGACTAATACTTTTGAGAATAGCTCTCATGGCGTAAAAGTCATGCATGTGAAAAAGTTCGACACACTGATGTATTTATAGTTCGGCCTCAAGTCATGATGTATGACGCAATTGCGTAAAGTTTTTTTTATGAGGGTCGACCATGTAAGAATGCATCAACACACCAAATATTTTTTATTCTGAGATTAATACTTTTAAGAATTGCTCTCATGGCGTAAAAGTCATGCATGTGAAAAAGTTCGAATCACTGATGTATTTATAGTTCGGCCTCAAGTCATGATTTTTGATGCAATTGCGTCAAGTTTTTTTTATGAGGGTCGACCATGTAAGAATGCATCCACACACCAAATATTTTTATTCTGAGACTAATACTTTTGAGAATAGCTCTCATGGCGTAAAAGTCATGCATGTGAAAAAGTTCGACACGCTGATGTATTTATAGTTCGGCCTCAAGTCATGATTTTTGATGCAATTGCGTCAAGTTTTTTTTATGAGGGTCGACCATGTAAGAATGCATCCAGACACGAAATATTTTTATTCTGAGACTAATACTTTTGAGAATAGCTCTCATGGCGTAAAAGTCATGCATGTGAAAAAGTTCGACACACTGATGTATTTATAGTTCGGCCTCAAGTCATGATGTATGACGCAATTGCGTAAAGTTTTTTTTATGAGGGTCGACCATGTAAGAATGCATCAACACACCAAATATTTTTTATTCTGAGATTAATACTTTTAAGAATTGCTCTCATGGCGTAAAAGTCATGCATGTGAAAAAGTTCGAATCACTGATGTATTTATAGTTCGGCCTCAAGTCATGATTTTTGATGCAATTGCGTCAAGTTTTTTTTATGAGGGTCGACCATGTAAGAATGCATCCACACACCAAATATTTTTATTCTGAGACTAATACTTTTGAGAATAGCTCTCATGGCGTAAAAGTCATGCATGTGAAAAAGTTCGACACGCTGATGTATTTATAGTTCGGCCTCAAGTCATGATTTTTGATGCAATTGCGTCAAGTTTTTTTATGAGGGTCGACCATGTAAGAATGCATGAACACACCAAATATTTTTATTCTGAGACTAATACTTTTGAGAATAGCTCTCATGGCGTAAAAGTCATGCATGTGAAAAAGTTCGAATCGCTGATGTATTTATAGTTCGGCCTCAAGTCATGATTTTTTTATACAATTGCGCCAATTCTTTTTCATGAGGGTCGACCAAGTCAGAATGCATCCACACACCAAATATTGTTTATTCTGAGACTAATACTTTTGAGAATAGCTCTCATGGCGTAAAAGTCATGCATGTGAAAAAGATCGAATCACTAATTGTATTTATAGTTCGGCCTCAAGTCATGATGTATGACGCAATTGCGTCAAGGTTTTTTTATGAGGGTCGACCATGTAAGAATGCATCCACACACCAAATATTGTTTATTCTGAGACTAATACTTTTGAGAATAGCTCTCATGGCGTAAAAGTCATGCATGTGAAAAAGATCGAATCGCTGATGTATTTATAGTTCGGCCTCAAGTCATGATTTTTTTATACAATTGCGCCAATTTTTTTTCATGAGGGTCGACCAAGTAAGAATGCATCCACACAAAAAATATTTTTTATTCTGAGATTAATACTTTTAAGAATTGCTCTCATGGCGTAAAAGTCATGCATGTGAAAAAGTTCAATCGCTGATGTATTTATAGTTCGGCCTCAAGTCATGATTTTTTTATACAATTGCGCCAATTTTTTTTCATGAGGGTCGACCAAGTAAGACTGCATCCACACACCAAATATATTTTATTTTGAGATTAATACTTTTAAGAATTACGCTCATGGCGTAAAAGTCATGCATGTGAAAAAGTTCGACACACTGATGTATTTATAGTTCGGCCTCAAGTCATGATTTTTGATGCAATTGCGTCAAGTTTTTTTGATGAGGGTCGACCAAGTAAGAATGCATCCACACACCAAATATATTTATTCTGAGATTAATACTTTTGAGAATAGCTCTCATGGCGTAAAAGTCATGCATGTGAAAAAGTTCGAATCACTGATGTATTTATAGTTCGGCCTCAAGTCATGATTTTTTTATATAATTGCGCCAATTTTTTTTCATGAGGGTCGACCAAGTAAGAATGCATCCACACACCAAATATTTTTTATTCTGAGATTAATACTTTTAAGAATTGCTCTCTTGGCGTAAAAGTCATGCATGTGAAAAAGATCGAATCACTGATGTATTTATAGTTCGGCCTCAAGTCATGATTTTTGATGCAATTGCGTCAAGTTTTTTTTATGAGGGTCGACCATGTAAGAATGCATCCACACACCAAATATTTTTATTCTGAGACTAATACTTTTGAGAATAGCTCTCATGGCGTAAAAGTCATGCATGTGAAAAAGATCGAATCACTGATGTATTTATAGTTCGGCCTCAAGTCATGATTTTTGATGCAATTGCGCCAATTTTTTTTCATGAGGGTCGACCAAGTAAGAATGCATCCACACACCAAATATTTTTTATTCTGAGATTAATACTTTTAAGAATTGCTCTCATGGCGTAAAAGTCATGCATGTGAAAAAGTTCGCATCACTGATGTATTTATAGTTCGGCCTCAAGTCATGATTTTTTTATACAATTGCGCCAATTTTTTTTCATGAGGGTCGACCAAGTAAGAATGCATCCACACACAAAATATTTTTTATTCTGAGATTAATACTTTTAAGAATTGCTCTCATGGCGTAAAAGTCATGCATGTGAAAAAGATCGAATCACTGATGTATTGATAGTTCGGCCTCAAGTCATGATTTTTGATGCAATTGCGTCAAGTTTTTTTATGAGGGTCGACCATGTAAGAATGCATCCACACACCAAATATTTTTTATTCTGAGATTAAGACTTTTAAGAATTGCTCTCATGGCGTAAAAGTCATGCATGTGAAAAAGTTCGAATCGCTGATGTATTTATAGTGCGGCCTCAAGTCATGATTTTTGATACAATTGCGCCAATTTTTTTTTTCATGAGGGTCGACCATGTAAGAATGCATCCACACACCAAATATTTTTATTCTGAGACTCATACTTTTGAGAATAGCTCTCATGGCGTAAAAGTCATGCATGTGAAAAAGTTCGAATCACTGATGTATTTATAGTTCGGCCTCAAGTCATGATTTTGATGCAATTGCGCCAATTTTTTTTCGTGAGGGTCGACCAAGTAAGAATGCATCCACACACCAAATATTTTTTATTCTGAGATTAATACTTTTAAGAATAGCTCTCATGGCGTAAAAGTCATGCATGTGAAAAAGTTCGAATCACTGATGTATTTATAGTTCGGCCTCAAGTCATGATTTTTGATGCAATTGTGTCAAGTTTTTTTTATGAGGGTCGACCAAGTAAGAATGCATTCACACACCAAATATATTTCTTCTGAGACTAATACTTTTAAGAATAGCTTTCATGGCATAAAAGTCATGCATGTGAAAAAGTTCGAATCGCTGATGTATTTATAGTGCGGCCTCAAGTCATGATTTTTTTATACAATTGCGCCAATATTTTTTCATGAGGGTCGACCATGTAAGAATGCATCCACACACCAAATATTTTTTATTCTGAGATTAATACTTTTAAGAATTGCTCTCATGGCGTAAAAGTCATGCATGTGAAAAAGTCCCAATCACTGATGTATTTATAGTTCGGCCTCAAGTCATGATTTTTGATGCAATTGCGTCAAGTTTTTTTTATGAGGGTCGACCATGTAAGAATGCATCCACACACCAAATATTTTTATTCTGAGATTAATACTTTTGAGAATAGCTCTCATGGCGTAAAAGTCATGCATGTGAAAAAGTTCGAATCACTGATGTATTTATAGTTCGGCCTCAAGTCATGATTTTTTTATACAATTGCGCCAATTTTTTTTCATGAGGGTCGACCAAGTAAGAATGCATGAACACACCAAATATATTTCTTCTGAGACTAATACTTTTAAGAATAGCTTTCATGGCATAAAAGTCATGCATGTGAAAAAGTTCGAATCGCTGATGTATTTATAGTGCGGCCTCAAGTCATGATTTTTTTATACAATTGCGCCAATTTTTTTTCATGAGGGTCGACCATGTAAGAATGCATCCACACACCAAATATTTTTTATTCTGAGATTAATACTTTTAAGAATTGCTCTCATGGCGTAAAAGTCATGCATGTGAAAAAGTCCCAATCACTGATGTATTTATAGTTCGGCCTCAAGTCATGATTTTTGATGCAATTGCGTCAAGTTTTTTTTATGAGGGTCGACCATGTAAGAATGCATCCACACACCAAATATTTTTATTCTGAGATTAATACTTTTGAGAATAGCTCTCATGGCGTAAAAGTCATGCATGTGAAAAAGTTCGAATCACTGATGTATTTATAGTTCGGCCTCAAGTCATGATTTTTTTATACAATTGCGCCAATTTTTTTTCATGAGGGTCGACCAAGTAAGAATGCATCCACACACCAAATATTTTTTATTCTGAGATTAATACTTTTAAGAATTGCTCTCATGGCGTAAAAGTCATGCATGTGAAAAAGATCGAATCACTGATGTATTGATAGTTCGGCCTCAAGTCATGATTTTTTTACACAATTGCGCCAATTTTTTTTCATGAGGGTCGACCATGTAAGAATGCATCCACACACCAAATATTTTTTATTCTGAGATTAATACTTTTAAGAATTGCTCTCATGGCGTAAAAGTCATGCATGTGAAAAAGTTCGAATCACTGATGTATTTATAGTTCGGCCTCAAGTCATGATTTTTGATGCAATTGCGTCAAGTTTTTTTTATGAGGGTCGACCATGTAAGAATGCATTCACACACCAAATATATTTCTTCTGAGACTAATACTTTTAAGAATAGCTTTCATGGCATAAAAGTCATGCATGTGAAAAAGTTCGAATCGCTGATGTATTTATAGTGCGGCCTCAAGTCATGATTTTTTTATACAATTGCGCCAATTTCTTTTCATGAGGGTCGACCAAGTAAGAATGCATCCACACACCAAATATTTTTTATTCTGAGATTAATACTTTTAAGAATTGCTCTGATGGCGTAAAAGTCATGCATGTGAAAAAGTTCGAATCGCTGATGTATTTATAGTGCGGCCTCAAGTCATGATTTTTTTATATAATTGCGTCAATTTTTTTTTTCATGAGGGTCGACCAAGTAAGAATGCATCCACACACCAAATATTTTTTATTCTGAGATTAATACTTTTAAGAATTGCTCTCATGGCGTAAAAGTCATGCATGTGAAAAAGTTCGAATCACTGATGTATTTATAGTTCGGCCTCAAGTCATGAATTTTGATGCAATTGCGTCAAGTTTTTTTTATGAGGGTCGACCATGTAAGAATGCATCCACACACGAAATATTTTTATTCTGAGACTAATACTTTTGAGAATAGCTCTCATGGCGTAAAAGTCATGCATGTGAAAAAGTTCGACACACTGATGTGTATATAGTTCGGCCTCAAGTCATGATGTATGACGCAATTGCGTAAAGTTTTTTTATGAGGGTCGACCATGTAAGAATGCATCAACACACCAAATATTTTTTATTCTGAGATTAATACTTTTAAGAATTGCTCTCATGGCGTAAAAGTCATGCATGTGAAAAAGTTCGAATCACTGATGTATTTATAGTTCGGCCTCAAGTCATGATTTTTGATGCAATTGCGTCAAGTTTTTTTTATGAGGGTCGACCATGTAAGAATGCATCCACACACGAAATATTTTTATTCTGAGACTAATACTTTTGAGAATAGCTCTCATGGCGTAAAAGTCATGCATGTGAAAAAGTTCGACACGCTGATGTATTGATAGTTCGGCCTCAAGTCATGATTTTTGATGCAATTGCGTCAAGTTTTTTTATGAGGGTCGACCATGTAAGAATGCATCAACACACCAAATATTTTTTATTCTGAGATTAATACTTTTAAGAATTGCTCTCATGGCGTAAAAGTCATGCATGTGAAAAAGTCCCAATCACTGATGTATTTATAGTTCGGCCTCAAGTCATGATTTTTGATGCAATTGCGTCAAGTTTTTTTTATGAGGGTCGACCATGTAAGAATGCATCCACACACCAAATATTTTTATTCTGAGATTAATACTTTTGAGAATAGCTCTCATGGCGTAAAAGTCATGCATGTGAAAAAGTTCGAATCACTGATGTATTTATAGTTCGGCCTCAAGTCATGATTTTTTTATACAATTGCGCCAATTTTTTTTCATGAGGGTCGACCAAGTAAGAATGCATGAACACACCAAATATATTTCTTCTGAGACTAATACTTTTAAGAATAGCTTTCATGGCATAAAAGTCATGCATGTGAAAAAGTTCGAATCGCTGATGTATTTATAGTGCGGCCTCAAGTCATGATTTTTTTATACAATTGCGCCAATTTTTTTTCATGAGGGTCGACCATGTAAGAATGCATCCACACACCAAATATTTTTTATTCTGAGATTAATACTTTTAAGAATTGCTCTCATGGCGTAAAAGTCATGCATGTGAAAAAGTCCCAATCACTGATGTATTTATAGTTCGGCCTCAAGTCATGATTTTTGATGCAATTGCGTCAAGTTTTTTTTATGAGGGTCGACCATGTAAGAATGCATCCACACACCAAATATTTTTATTCTGAGATTAATACTTTTGAGAATAGCTCTCATGGCGTAAAAGTCATGCATGTGAAAAAGTTCGAATCACTGATGTATTTATAGTTCGGCCTCAAGTCATGATTTTTTTATACAATTGCGCCAATTTTTTTTCATGAGGGTCGACCAAGTAAGAATGCATCCACACACCAAATATTTTTTATTCTGAGATTAATACTTTTAAGAATTGCTCTCATGGCGTAAAAGTCATGCATGTGAAAAAGTTCGAATCACTGATGTATTTATAGTTCGGCCTCAAGTCATGATTTTTGATGCAATTGCGTCAAGTTTTTTTTATGAGGGTCGACCATGTAAGAATGCATTCACACACCAAATATATTTCTTCTGAGACTAATACTTTTAAGAATAGCTTTCATGGCATAAAAGTCATGCATGTGAAAAAGTTCGAATCGCTGATGTATTTATAGTGCGGCCTCAAGTCATGATTTTTTTATACAATTGCGCCAATTTCTTTTCATGAGGGTCGACCAAGTAAGAATGCATCCACACACCAAATATTTTTTATTCTGAGATTAATACTTTTAAGAATTGCTCTGATGGCGTAAAAGTCATGCATGTGAAAAAGTTCGAATCGCTGATGTATTTATAGTGCGGCCTCAAGTCATGATTTTTTTATATAATTGCGTCAATTTTTTTTTTCATGAGGGTCGACCAAGTAAGAATGCATCCACACACCAAATATTTTTTATTCTGAGATTAATACTTTTAAGAATTGCTCTCATGGCGTAAAAGTCATGCATGTGAAAAAGTTCGCATCACTGATGTATTTATAGTTCGGCCTCAAGTCATGATTTTTGATGCAATTGCGTCAAGTTTTTTTTATGAGGGTCGACCATGTAAGAATGCATCCACACACGAAATATTTTTATTCTGAGACTAATACTTTTGAGAATAGCTCTCATGGCGTAAAAGTCATGCATGTGAAAAAGTTCGACACACTGATGTGTATATAGTTCGGCCTCAAGTCATGATGTATGACGCAATTGCGTAAAGTTTTTTTATGAGGGTCGACCATGTAAGAATGCATCAACACACCAAATATTTTTTATTCTGAGATTAATACTTTTAAGAATTGCTCTCATGGCGTAAAAGTCATGCATGTGAAAAAGTTCGAATCACTGATGTATTTATAGTTCGGCCTCAAGTCATGATTTTTGATGCAATTGCGTCAAGTTTTTTTTATGAGGGTCGACCATGTAAGAATGCATCCACACACGAAATATTTTTATTCTGAGACTAATACTTTTGAGAATAGCTCTCATGGCGTAAAAGTCATGCATGTGAAAAAGTTCGACACGCTGATGTATTGATAGTTCGGCCTCAAGTCATGATTTTTGATGCAATTGCGTCAAGTTTTTTTATGAGGGTCGACCATGTAAGAATGCATCAACACACCAAATATTTTTATTCTGAGACTAATACTTTTGAGAATAGCTCTCATGGCGTAAAAGTCATGCATGTGAAAAAGTTCGAATCGCTGATGTATTTATAGTTCGGCCTCAAGTCATGATTTTTTTATACAATTGCGCCAATTCTTTTTCATGAGGGTCGACCAAGTCAGAATGCATCCACACACCAAATATTGTTTATTCTGAGACTAATACTTTTGAGAATAGCTCTCATGGCGTAAAAGTCATGCATGTGAAAAAGATCGAATCACTAATGTATTTATAGTTCGGCCTCAAGTCATGATGTATGACGCAATTGCATCAAGTTTTTTTATGAGGGTCGACCATGTAAGAATGCATTAACACACCAAATATTTTTATTCTGAGATTAATACTTTGGAGAATAGCTCTCATGGCGTAAAAGTCATGCATGTGAAAAAGTTCGAATCACTGATGTATTTATAGTGCGGCCTCAAGTCATGATTTTTTTATACAATTGCGCCAATTTTTTTTCATGAGGGTCGACCAAGTAAGAATGCATCAACACACCAAATATTTTTTATTCTGAGATTAATACTTTTAAGAATTGCTCTCATGTCGTAAAAGTCATGCATGTGAAAAAGTTCAATTCACTGATGTATTTATAGTTCGGCCTCAAGTCATGATTTTTGATGCAATTGCATCAAGTTTTTTTTATGAGGGTCGACCAAGTAAGAATGCATTCACACACCAAATATATTTATTCTGAGACTAATACTTTTAAGAATAGCTTTCATGGCGTAAAAGTCATGCATGTGAAAAAGTTCGAATCGCTGATGTATTGATAGTTCGGCCTCAAGTCATGATTTTTTTATACAATTGCGCCAATTTTTTTTCATGAGGGTCGACCATGTAAGAATGCATCCACACACCAAATATTTTTTATTCTGAGATTAATACTTTTAAGAATTGCTCTCATGGCGTAAAAGTCATGCATGTGAAAAAGTTCGAATCACTGATGTATTTATAGTTCGGCCTCAAGTCATGATTTTTGATGCAATTGCGTCAAGTTTTTTTTATGAGGGTCGACCATGTAAGAATGCATTCACACACCAAATATATTTCTTCTGAGACTAATACTTTTAAGAATAGCTTTCATGGCATAAAAGTCATGCATGTGAAAAAGTTCGAATCGCTGATGTATTTATAGTGCGGCCTCAAGTCATGATTTTTTTATACAATTGCGCCAATTTCTTTTCATGAGGGTCGACCAAGTAAGAATGCATCCACACACCAAATATTTTTTATTCTGAGATTAATACTTTTAAGAATTGCTCTGATGGCGTAAAAGTCATGCATGTGAAAAGGTTCGAATCGCTGATGTATTTATAGTGCGGCCTCAAGTCATGATTTTTTTATATAATTGCGTCAATTTTTTTTTTCATGAGGGTCGACCAAGTAAGAATGCATCCACACACCAAATATTTTTTATTCTGAGATTAATACTTTTAAGAATTGCTCTCATGGCGTAAAAGTCATGCATGTGAAAAAGTTCGAATCACTGATGTATTTATAGTTCGGCCTCAAGTCATGATTTTTGATGCAATTGCGTCAAGTTTTTTTTATGAGGGTCGACCATGTAAGAATGCATCCACACACGAAATATTTTTATTCTGAGACTAATACTTTTGAGAATAGCTCTCATGGCGTAAAAGTCATGCATGTGAAAAAGTTCGACACACTGATGTATTTATAGTTCGGCCTCAAGTCATGATGTATGACGCAATTGCGTAAAGTTTTTTTATGAGGGTCGACCATGTAAGAATGCATCAACACACCAAATATTTTTTATTCTGAGATTAATACTTTTAAGAATTGCTCTCATGGCGTAAAAGTCATGCATGTGAAAAAGTTCGAATCACTGATGTATTTATAGTTCGGCCTCAAGTCATGATTTTTGATGCAATTGCGTCAAGTTTTTTTTATGAGGGTCGACCATGTAAGAATGCATCCACACACGAAATATTTTTATTCTGAGACTAATACTTTTGAGAATAGCTCTCATGGCGTAAAAGTCATGCATGTGAAAAAGTTCGACACGCTGATGTATTGATAGTTCGGCCTCAAGTCATGATTTTTGATGCAATTGCGTCAAGTTTTTTTATGAGGGTCGACCATGTAAGAATGCATCAACACACCAAATATTTTTATTCTGAGACTAATACTTTTGAGAATAGCTCTCATGGCGTAAAAGTCATGCGTGTGAAAAAGTTCGAATCGCTGATGTATTTATAGTTCGGCCTCAAGTCATGATTTTTTTATACAATTGCGCCAATTCTTTTTCATGAGGGTCGACCAAGTCAGAATGCATCCACACACCAAATATTGTTTATTCTGAGACTAATACTTTTGAGAATAGCTCTCATGGCGTAAAAGTCATGCATGTGAAAAAGATCGAATCACTAATGTATTTATAGTTCGGCCTCAAGTCATGATGTATGACGCAATTGCATCAAGTTTTTTTATGAGGGTCGACCATGTAAGAATGCATCAACACACCAAATATTTTTATTCTGAGATTAATACTTTGGAGAATAGCTCTCATGGCGTAAAAGTCATGCATGTGAAAAAGTTCGAATCACTGATGTATTTATAGTGCGGCCTCAAGTCATGATTTTTTTATACAATTGCGCCAATTTTTTTTCATGAGGGTCGACCAAGTAAGAATGCATCAACACACCAAATATTTTTTATTCTGAGATTAATACTTTTAAGAATTGCTCTCATGTCGTAAAAGTCATGCATGTGAAAAAGTTCAATTCACTGATGTATTTATAGTTCGGCCTCAAGTCATGATTTTTGATGCAATTGCATCAAGTTTTTTTTATGAGGGTCGACCAAGTAAGAATGCATTCACACACCAAATATATTTATTCTGAGACTAATACTTTTAAGAATAGCTTTCATGGCGTAAAAGTCATGCATGTGAAAAAGTTCGAATCGCTGATGTATTTATAGTGCGGCCTCAAGTCATGATTTTTTTATACAATTGCGCCAATGTTTTTTCATGAGGGTCGATCATGTAAGAATGCATCAACACACCAAATATTTTTTATTCTGAGATTAATACTTTTAAGAATTGCTCTCATGGCGTAAAAGTCATGCATGTGAAAAAGTTCAATTCACTGATGTATTTATAGTTCGGCCTCAAGTCATGATTTTTGATGCAATTGCGTCAAGTTTTTTTTATGAGGGTCGACCATGTAAGAATGCATCCACACATCAAATATTTTTTATTCTGAGATTAATACTTTTAAGAATTGCTCTCATGGCGTAAAAGTCATGCATGTGAAAAAGTTCGAATCACTGATGTATTTATAGTTCGGCCTCAAGTCATGATTTTTGATGCAATTGCGTCAAGTTTTTTTTATGAGGGTCGACCATGTAAGAATGCATCCACACACCAAATAATTTTATTCTGAGACTAATACTTTTGAGAATAGCTCTCATGGTGTAAAAGTCATGCATGTGAAAAAGTTCGAATCGCTGATGTATTTATAGTGCGGCCTCAAGTCATGATTTTTTTATACAATTGCGCCAATTTTTTTCATGAGGGTCGACCAAGTAAGAATGCATCCACACACCAAATTTTTTTTATTCTGAGATTAATACTTTTAAGAATTGCTCTCATGGCGTAAAAGTCATGCATGTGAAAAAGTTCGAATCGCTGATGTATTTATAGTTCGGCCTCAAGTCATGATTTTTGATGCAATTGCGTCAAGTTTTTTTTATGAGGGTCGACCAAGTAAGAATGCATTCACACACCAAATATATTTATTCTGAGACTAATACTTTTAAGAATAGCTTTCATGGCGTAAAAGTCATGCATGTGAAAAAGTTCGAATCGCTGATGTATTTATAGTGCGGCCTCAAGTCATGATTTTTTTATACAATTGCGCCAATTTTTTTTCATGAGGGTCGACCATGTAAGAATGCATCCACACACCAAATATATTTTATTTTGAGATTAATACTTTTAAGAATTGCGCTCATGGCGTAAAAGTCATGCATGTGAAAAAGTTCGACACACTGATGTATTTATAGTTCGGCCTCAAGTCATGATTTTTGATGCAATTGCGTCAAGTTTTTTTTATGAGGGTCGACCAAGTAAGAATGCATCCACACACCAAATAATTTTATTCTGAGACTAATACTTTTGAGAATAGCTCTCATGGCGTAAAAGTCATGCATGTGAAAAAGTTCGAATCAATGATGTATTAATAGTTTGGCCTCAAGTCATGATTTTTGATGCAATTGCGTCAAGTTTTTTTTATGAGGGTCGACCATGTAAGAATGCATCCACACACCAAATATTTTTATTCTGAGACTAATACTTTTGAGAATAGCTCTCATGGCGTAAAAGTCATGCATGTGAAAAAGTTGGAATCGCTGATGTATTTATAGTTTGGCCTCAAGTCATGATTTTTTGATACAAATGCGCCAATTTTTTTTCATGAGGGTCGACCATGTAAGAATGCATCCACACACCAAATAATTTTATTCTGAGACTAATACTTTTGAGAATAGCTCACATGGCGTAAAAGTCATGCCTGTGAAAAAGTTCGAATCGCTGATGTATTTATAGTGCGGCCTCAAGTCATGATTTTTTTATACAAATGCGCCAATTTTTTTTTCATGAGGGTCGACCAAGTAAGAATGCATCCACACACCAAATATATTTATTCTGAGATTAATACTTTTAAGAATTGCTCTCATGGCGTAAAAGTCATGCATGTGAAAAAGTTCGAATCGCTGATGAATTTATAGTTCGGCCTCAAGTCATGATTTTTGATGCAATTGCGTCAAGTTTTTTTTATGAGGGTTGACCAAGTAAGAATGCATCCACACACCAAATATATTTATTCTGAGACTAATACTTTTAAGAATAGCTTTCATGGCGTAAAAGTCATGCATGTGAAAAAGTTCGAATCGCTGATGTATTTATAGTGCGGCCTCAAGTCATGATTTTTTTATACAATTGCGCCAATTTTTTTTCATGAGGGTCGACAATCTAAGAATGCATCCACACACCAAATATTTTTTATTCTGAGATTAATACTTTTAAGAATTGCTCTCATGGCGTAAAAGTCATGCATGTGAAAAAGTTCGAATCACTGATGTATTGATAGTTCGGCCTCAAGTCATGATTTTTGATGCAATTGCGCCAATTTTTTTTCATGAGGGTCGACCAAGTAAGAATGCATCCACACACCAAATGTTTTTTATTCTGAAATTAATACTTTTAAGAATAGCTCTCATGGCGTAAAAGTCATGCATGTGAAAAAGTTTGATTCACTGATGTATTAATAGTTTGGCCTCAAGTCATGATTTTTGATTCAATTGCGTCAAGTTTTTTTTATGAGGGTCGACCATGTAAGAATGCATCCACACACCAAATATTTTTTTTTATTCTCAGATTAATACTTTTAAGAATTGCTCTGATGGCGTAAAAGTCATGCATGTGAAAAAGTTCGAATCACTGATGTATTTATAGTGCGGCCTTAAGTCATGATTTTTGATGCAATTGCGTCAAGTTTTTTTCATGAAGGTCGACCAAGTAAGAATGCATCCACACACCAAATATTTTTTATTCTGAGATTAATACTTTTAAGAATAGCTCTCATGGCGTAAAAGTCATGCATGTGAAAAAGTTCGAATCACTGATGTATTAATAGTTTGGCCTCAAGTCATGATTTTTGATGCAATTGCGTCAAGTTTTTTTTATGAGGGTCGACCATGTAAGAATGCATCCACACACCAAATATTTTTATTCTGAGACTAATACTTTTGAGAATAGCTCTCATGGCGTAAAAGTCATGCATGTGAAAAAGTTCGAATCGCTGATGTATTTATAGTGCGGCCTCAAGTCATGATTTTTTGATACAAATGCGCCCTTTTTTTTCATGAGGGTCGACCAAGTAAGAATGCATCCACACACCAAATAATTTTATTCTGAGACTAATACTTTTGAGAATAGCTCTCATGGCGTAAAAGTCATGCATGTGAAAAAGTTCGAATCACTGATGTATTAATAGTTTGGCCTCAAGTCATGATTTTTGATGCAATTGCGTCAAGTTTTTTTTATGAGGGTCGACCATGTAAGAATGCATCCACACACCAAATATTTTTATTCTGAGACTAATACTTTTGAGAATAGCTCTCATGGCGTAAAAGTCATGCATGTGAAAAAGTTCGAATCGCTGATGTATTTATAGTTTGGCCTCAAGTCATGATTTTTTGATACAAATGCGCCAATTTTTTTTCATGAGGGTCGACCATGTAAGAATGCATCCACACACCAAATAATTTTATTCTGAGACTAATACTTTTAAGAATAGCTTTCATGGCGTAAAAGTCATGCATGTGAAAAAGTTCGAATCGCTGATGTATTTATAGTGCGGCCTCAAGTCATGATTTTTTTATACAATTGCGCCAATTTTTTTTCATGAGGGTCGACAATCTAAGAATGCATCCACACACCAAATATTTTTTATTCTGAGATTAATACTTTTAAGAATTGCTCTCATGGCGTAAAAGTCATGCATGTGAAAAAGTTCGAATCACTGATGTATTGATAGTTCGGCCTCAAGTCATGATTTTTGATGCAATTGCGCCAATTTTTTTTCATGAGGGTCGACCAAGTAAGAATGCATCCACACACCAAATGTTTTTTATTCTGAGATTAATACTTTTAAGAATAGCTCTCATGGCGTAAAAGTCATGCATGTGAAAAAGTTTGAATCACTGATGTATTAATAGTTTGGCCTCAAGTCATGATTTTTGATTCAATTGCGTCAAGTTTTTTTTATGAGGGTCGACCAAGTAAGAATGCATCCACACACCAAATATTTTTTTTTATTCTCAGATTAATACTTTTAAGAATTGCTCTGATGGCGTAAAAGTCATGCATGTGAAAAAGTTCGAATCACTGATGTATTTATAGTGCGGCCTTAAGTCATGATTTTTGATGCAATTGCGTCAAGTTTTTTTCATGAAGGTCGACCATGTAAGAATGCATCCACACACCAAATATTTTTTATTCTGAGATTAATACTTTTAAGAATAGCTCTCATGGCGTAAAAGTCATGCATGTGAAAAAGTTCGAATCACTGATGTATTAATAGTTTGGCCTCAAGTCATGATTTTTGATGCAATTGCGTCAAGTTTTTTTTATGAGGGTCGACCATGTAAGAATGCATCCACACACCAAATATTTTTATTCTGAGACTAATACTTTTGAGAATAGCTCTCATGGCGTAAAAGTCATGCATGTGAAAAAGTTCGAATCACTGATGTATTTATAGTGCGGCCTCAAGTCATGATTTTTTGATACAAATGCGCCCTTTTTTTTCATGAGGGTCGACCAAGTAAGAATGCATCAACACACCAAATATTTTTTTATTCTGAGATTAATACTTTTAAGAATAGCTCTCATGGCGTAAAAGTCATGCATGTGAAAAAGTTCGAATCACTGATGTATTTATAGTGCGGCCTTAAGTCATGATTTTTTTATACAATTACGCCAATTTTTTTTCATGAGGGTCGACCAAGTAAGAATGCATCCACACACCAAATATTTTTTATTCTGAGATTAATACTTTTAAGAATTGCTCTCATGGCGTAAAAGTCATGCATGTGAAAAAGATCGAATCACTGATGTATTTATAGTTCGGCCTCAAGTCATGATTTTTTTTATACAATTGCGCCAATTTTTTTTCATGAGGGTCGACCATGTAAGAATGCATCAACACACCAAATATTTTTTATTCTGAGATTAATACTTTTAAGAATTGCTCTCATGGCGTAAAAGTCATGCATGTGAAAAAGTTCCAATCGCTGATGTATTTATAGTTCGGCCTCAAGTCATGATTTTTGATGCAATTGCGTCAAGTTTTTTTTATGAGGGTCGACCAAGTAAGAATGCATTCACACACCAAATATATTTATTCTGAGACTAATACTTTTAAGAATAGCTTTCATGGCGTAAAAGTCATGCATGTGAAAAAGTTCGAATCGCTGATGTATTCATAGTGCGGCCTCAAGTCATGATTTTTTTATACAATTGCGCCAATTTTTTTTCATGAGGGTCGACCATGTAAGAATGCATCCACACACCAAATATATTTTTATTCTGAGATTAATACTTTTAAGAATTGCTCTCATGGCGTAAAAGTCATGCATGTAAAAAAGTTCGAATCGCTGATGTATTTATAGTTCGGCCTCAAGTCATGATTTTTGATGCAATTGCGTCAAGTTTTTTTTATGAGGGTCGACCAAGTAAAAATGCATTCACACACCAAATATATTTATTCTGAGACTAATACTTTTAAGAATAGCTTTCATGGCGTAAAAGTCATGCATGTGAAAAAGTTCAAATCGCTGATGTATTTATAGTGCGGCCTCAAGTCATGATTTTTTTATACAATTGCGCCAATTTTTTTTCATGAGGGTCGACAATCTAAGAATGCATCCACACACCAAATGTTTTTTATTCTGAGATTAATACTTTTAAGAATAGCTCTCATGGCGTAAAAGTCATGCATGTGAAAAAGTTCGAATCACTGATGTATTAATAGTTTGGCCTCAAGTCATGATTTTTGATGCAATTGCGTCAAGTTTTTTTTATGAGGGTCGACCAAGTAAGAATGCATCAACACACCAAATATTTTTTTTATTCTGAGATTAATACTTTTAAGAATTGCTCTCATGGCGTAAAAGTCATGCATGTGAACAAGTTCGAATCACTGATGTATTTATAGTTCGGCCTCAAGTCATGATTTTTTTATACAATTGCGCCCATTTTTTTTCATGAGGGTCGACCAATTCAGAATGCATCCACACACCAAATATTGTTTATTCTGAGACTAATACTTTTCAGAATAGCTCTCATGGCGTAAAAGTCATGCATGTGAAAAAGATCGAATCACTAATGTATTGATAGTTCGGCCTCAAGTCATGATGTATGACGCAATTGCGTGAAGTTTTTTTATGAGGGTCGACCATGTAAGAATGCATCAACACACCAAATATTTTTTATTCTGAGATTAATGCTTTTGAGAATAGCTCTCATGGCGTAAAAGTCATGCATGTGAAAAAGTTCGAATCACTAATGTATTTATAGTTCGGCCTCAAGTCATGATTTATGACGCAATTGCGTCAAGTTTTTTTCATGAGGGTCGACCAAGTAAGAATGCATTCACACACCAAATATATTTATTCTGAGACTAATACTTTTAAGAATAGCTTTCATGGCGTAAAAGTCATGCATGTGAAAAAGTTCGAATCGCTGATGTATTTATAGTGCGGCCTCAAGTCATGATTTTTTTTATACAATTGCGCCAATTTTTTTTCATGAGGGTCGACCATGTAAGAATGCATCCACACACCAAATATTTTTTATTCTGAGATTAATACTTTTAAGAATTGCTCTCATGGCGTAAAAGTCATGCATGTGAAAAAGTTCGAATCACTGATGTATTTATAGTTCGGCCTCAAGTCATGATTTTTCATGCAATTGCGCCAATTTTTTTTCATGAGGGTCGACCAAGTAAGAATGCATCCACACATCAAATATTTTTTATTCTGAGATTAATACTTTTAAGAATAGCTCTCATGGCGTAAAAGTCATGCATGTGAAAAAGTTCGAATCACTGATGTATTAATAGTTTGGCCTCAAGTCATGATTTTTGATGCAATTGCGTCAAGTTTTCTTTATGAGGGTCGACCATGTAAGAATGCATCCACACACCAAATAATTTTATTCTGAGACTAATACTTTTGAGAATAGCTCTCATGGCGTAAAAGTCATGCATGTGAAAAAGTTCGAATCGCTGATGTATTTATAGTGCGGCCTCAAGTCATGATTTTTTTATACAAATGCGCCAATTTTTTTCATGAGGGTCGACCATGTAAGAATGCATCCACACACCAAATATTTTTTATTCTGAGATTAATACTTTTAAGAATTGCTCTCATGGCGTAAAAGTCATGCATGTGAAAAAGTTCGAATCGCTGATGTATTTATAGTTCGGCCTCAAGTCATGATTTTTGATGCAATTGCGTCAAGTTTTTTTTATGAGGGTCGACCAAGTAAGAATGCATTCACACACCAAATATATTTATTCTGAGACTAATACTTTTAAGAATAGCTTTCATGGCGTAAAAGTCATGCATGTGAAAAAGTTCGAATCACTGATGTATTTATAGTTCGGCCTCAAGTCATGATTTTTGATGCAATTGCGCCAATTTTGTTTCATGAGGGTCGACCAAGTAAGAATGCATCCACACACCGAATATTTTTTATTCTGAGATTAATACTTTTAAGAATAGCTCTCATGGCGTAAAAGTCATGCATGTGAAAAAGTTCGAATCACTGATGTATTAATAGTTTGGCCTCAAGTCATGATTTTTGATGCAATTGCGTCAAGTTTTTTTTATGAGGGTCGACCATGTAAGAATGCATCCACACATCAAATATTTTTTATTCTGAGATTAATACTTTTAAGAATTGCTCTCATGGCGTAAAAGTCATGCATGTGAAAAAGTTCGAATCACTGATGTATTTATAGTTCGGCCTCAAGTCATGATTTTTGATGCAATTGCGTGAAGTTTTTTTTATGAGGGTCGACCATGTAAGAATGCATCCACACACCAAATAATTTTATTCTGAGACTAATACTTTTGAGAATAGCTCTCATGGTGTAAAAGTCATGCATGTGAAAAAGTTCGAATCGCTGATGTATTTATAGTGCGGCCTCAAGTCATGATTTTTTTATACAATTGCGCCAATTTTTTTCATGAGGGTCGACCAAGTAAGAATGCATCCACACACCAAATTTTTTTTATTCTGAGATTAATACTTTTAAGAATTGCTCTCATGGCGTAAAAGTCATGCATGTGAAAAAGTTCGAATCGCTGATGTATTTATAGTTCGGCCTCAAGTCATGATTTTTGATGCAATTGCGTCAAGTTTTTTTTATGAGGGTCGACCAAGTAAGAATGCATTCACACACCAAATATATTTATTCTGAGACTAATACTTTTAAGAATAGCTTTCATGGCGTAAAAGTCATGCATGTGAAAAAGTTCGAATCGCTGATGTATTTATAGTGCGGCCTCAAGTCATGATTTTTTTATACAATTGCGCCAATTTTTTTTCATGAGGGTCGACCATGTAAGAATGCATCCACACACCAAATATATTTTATTTTGAGATTAATACTTTTAAGAATTGCGCTCATGGCGTAAAAGTCATGCATGTGAAAAAGTTCGACACACTGATTTATTTATAGTTCGGCCTCAAGTCATGATTTTTGATGCAATTGCGTCAAGTTTTTTTTATGAGGGTCGACCATGTAAGAATGCATCCACACACCAAATAATTTTATTCTGAGACTAATACTTTTGAGAATAGCTCTCATGGCGTAAAAGTCATGCATGTGAAAAAGTTCGAATCAATGATGTATTAATAGTTTGGCCTCAAGTCATGATTTTTGATGCAATTGCGTCAAGTTTTTTTTATGAGGGTCGACCATGTAAGAATGCATCCACACACCAAATATTTTTATTCTGAGACTAATACTTTTGAGAATAGCTCTCATGGCGTAAAAGTCATGCATGTGAAAAAGTTCGAATCGCTGATGTATTTATAGTTCGGCCTCAAGTCATGATTTTTTTATACAATTGCGCCAATTTTTTTTCATGAGGGTCGACCATGTAAGAATGCATCAACACACCAAATATTTTTTATTCTGAGATTAATACTTTTAAGAATTGCTCTCATGGCGTAAAAGTCATGCATGTGAAAAAGTTCCAATCGCTGATGTATTTATAGTTCGGCCTCAAGTCATGATTTTTGATGCAATTGCGTCAAGTTTTTTTTATGAGGGTCGACCATGTAAGAATGCATCCACACATCAAATATTTTTTATTCTGAGATTAATACTTTTAAGAATAGCTCTCATGGCGTAAAAGTCATGCATGTGAAAAAGTTCGAATCACTGATGTATTTATAGTGCGGCCTCAAGTCATGATTTTTTTATACAATTGCGCCAATTTTTTTTCATGAGGGTCGACCAAGTAAGAATGCATCAACACACCAAATATTTTTTATTCTGAGATTAATACTTTTAAGAATTGCTCTCATGTCGTAAAAGTCATGCATGTGAAAAAGTTCAATTCACTGATGTATTTATAGTTCGGCCTCAAGTCATGATTTTTGATGCAATTGCATCAAGTTTTTTTTATGAGGGTCGACCAAGTAAGAATGCATTCACACACCAAATATATTTATTCTGAGACTAATACTTTTAAGAATAGCTTTCATGGCGTAAAAGTCATGCATGTGAAAAAGTTCGAATCGCTGATGTATTCATAGTGCGGCCTCAAGTCATGATTTTTTGATACAATTGCGCCAATTTTTTTTCATGAGGGTCGACCATGTAAGAATGCATCCACACACCAAATATATTTTTATTCTGAGATTAATACTTTTAAGAATTGCTCTCATGGCGTAAAAGTCATGCATGTGAAAAAGTTCGAATCGCTGATGTATTTATAGTTCGGCCTCAAGTCATGATTTTTGATGCAATTGCGTCAAGTTTTTTTTATGAGGGTCGACCAAGTAAAAATGCATTCACACACCAAATATATTTATTCTGAGACTAATACTTTGGAGAATAGCTTTCATGGCGTAAAAGTCATGCATGTGAAAAAGTTCGAATCGCTGATGTATTTATAGTGCGGCCTCAAGTCATGATTTTTTTATACAATTGCGCCAATTTTTTTTCATGAGGGTCGACAATCTAAGAATGCATCCACACACCAAATGTTTTTTATTCTGAGATTAATACTTTTAAGAATAGCTCTCATGGCGTAAAAGTCATGCATGTGAAAAAGTTCGAATCACTGATGTATTAATAGTTTGGCCTCAAGTCATGATTTTTGATGCAATTGCGTCAAGTTTTTTTTATGAGGGTCGACCAAGTAAGAATGCATCCACACACCAAATATTTTTTTTATTCTCAGATTAATACTTTTAAGAATTGCTCTGATGGCGTAAAAGTCATGCATGTGAAAAAGTTCGAATCACTGATGTATTTATAGTGCGGCCTCAAGTCATGATTTTTGATGCAATTGCGTCAAGTTTTTTTCATGAAGGTCGACCAAGTAAGAATGCATCCACACACCAAATATTTTTTATTCTGAGATTAATACTTTTAAGAATAGCTCTCATGGCGTAAAAGTCATGCATGTGAAAAAGTTCGAATCACTGATGTATTAATAGTTTGGCCTCAAGTCATGATTTTTGATGCAATTGCGTCAAGTTTTTTTTATGAGGGTCGACCATGTAAGAATGCATCCACACACCAAATATTTTTATTCTGAGACTAATACTTTTGAGAATAGCTCTCATGGCGTAAAAGTCATGCATGTGAAAAAGTTCGAATCGCTGATGTATTTATAGTGCGGCCTCAAGTCATGATTTTTTGATACAAATGCGCCAATTTTTTTCATGAGGGTCGACCAAGTAAGAATGCATCCACACACCAAATAATTTTTTATTCTGAGATTAATACTTTTAAGAATTGCTCTCATGGCGTAAAAGTCATGCATGTGAAAAAGTTCGAATCACTGATGTATTAATAGTGCGGCCTTAAGTCATGATTTTTTTTATACAATTACGCCAATTTTTTTTCATGAGGGTCGACCAAGTAAGAATGCATCCACACACCAAATATTTTTTATTCTGAGATTAATACTTTTAAGAATTGCTCTCATGGCGTAAAAGTCATGCATGTGAAAAAGTTCGAATCACTGATGTATTTATAGTTCGGCCTCAAGTCATGATTTTTTTATACAATTGCGCCAATTTTTTTTCATGAGGGTCGACCAAGTAAGAATGCATCAACACACCAAATATTTTTTATTCTGAGATTAATACTTTTAAGAATTGCTCTCATGGCGTAAAAGTCATGCATGTGAAAAAGTTCCAATCGCTGATGTATTTATAGTTCGGCCTCAAGTCATGATTTTTGATGCAATTGCGTCAAGTTTTTTTTATGAGGGTCGACCAAGTAAGAATGCATCCACACACCAAATATTTTTTTATTCTGAGATTAATACTTTTAAGAATTGCTCTCATGGCCTTAAAGTCATGCATGTGAAAAAGTTCGAATCACTGATGTATTTATAGTTCGGCCTCAAGTCATGATTTTTGATGCAATTGAGCCAAATTGTTTTTATGAGGGTCGACCATGTAAGAATGCATCCACACACCAAATATTTTTATTCTGAGACTAATACTTTTGAGAATAGCTCTCATGGCGTAAAAGACATGCATGTGAAAAAGTTCGAATCGCTGATGTATTTATAGTGCGGCCTCAAGTCATGATTTTTTTATACAAATGCGCCCTTTTTTTTGGATGAGGGTCGACCAAGTAAGAATGCATCCACACACCAAATATTTTTTATTCTGAGATTAATACTTTTAAGAATTGCTCTCATGGCGTAAAAGTCATGCATGTGAAAAAGTTCGAATCACTGATGTATTTATAGTTCGGCCTCAAGTCATGATTTTTGATGCAATTGTGTCAAGTTTTTTTCATGAAGGTCGACCAAGTAAGAATGCATCCACACACACAATATCTTTATACTGAGACTAATACTTTTGAGAATAGCTCTCATGGCGTAAAAGTCATGCATGTGAAAAAGTTCGAATCACTGATGTATTTATAGTTCGGCCTCAAGTCATGATTTTTGATGCAATTGCGTCAAGTTTTTTTCATGAGGGTCGACCATGTAAGAATGCATCAACACACCAAATATTTTTATTCTGAGACTAATACTTTTGAGAATAGCTCTCATGGCGTAAAAGTCATGCATGTGAAAAAGTTCGAATCACTGATGTATTTATAGTTCGGCCTCAAGTCATGATTTTTTTATACAATTGCGCCAATTTTTTTTAATGAGGGTCGACCATGTAAGAATGCATCCACACACCAAATATTTTTTATTCTGAGATTAATACTTTTAAGAATTGCTCTCATGGCGTAAAAGTCATGCATGTGAAAAAGTTCGAATCACTGATGTATTAATAGTTTGGCCTCAAGTCATGATTTTTGATGCAATTGCGTCAAGTTTTTTTTATGAGGGTCGACCATGTAAGAATGCATCCACACACCAAATATTTTTATTCTGAGACTAATACTTTTGAGAATAGCTCTCATGGCGTAAAAGTCATGCATGTGAAAAAGTTCGAATCGCTGATGTATTTATAGTTCGGCCTCAAGTCATGATTTTTTGATACAAATGCGCCCCTTTTTTTTCATGAGGGTCGACCAAGTAAGAATGCATCCACACACCAAATATTTTTATTCTGAGACTAATACTTTTGAGAATAGCTCTCATGGCGTAAAAGTCATGCATGTGAAAAAGTTCAATCGCTGATGTATTTATAGTGCGGCCTCAAGTCATTTTTTTTTTTGATACAATTGAGCCAATTTTTTTTCATGAGGGTCGACCAAGTAAGAATGCATCCACACACCAAATATTTTTTATTCTGAGATTAATACTTTTAAGAATTGCTCTCATGGCGTAAAAGTCATGCATGTGAAAAAGTTCGAATCACTGATGTATTAATAGTTTGGCCTCAAGTCATGATTTTTGATGCAATTGCGCCAATTTTTTTTCATGAGGGTCGACCATGTAAGAATGCATCCACACACCAATTTTTTTTTATTCTGAGATTAATACTTTTAAGAATTGCTCTCATGGCGTAAAAGTCATGCATGTGAAAAAGTTCGAATCACTGATGTATTAATAGTTTGGCCTCAAGTCATGATTTTTGATGCAATTGCGCCAATTTTTTTTCATGAGGGTCGACCATGTAAGAATGCATCCACACACCAATTTTTTTTTATTCTGAGATTAATACTTTTAAGAATTGCTCTCATGGCGTAAAAGTCATGCATGTGAAAAAGTTTGAATCACTGATGTATTAATAGTTTGGCCTCAAGTCATGATTTTTTATGCAATTGCGTCAAGTCTTTTTTATGAGGGTCGACCATGTAAGAATGCATCCACACACCAAATATATTTATTCTGAGACTAATACTTTTGAGAATAGCTCTCATGGCGTAAAAGTCATGCATGTGAAAAAGTTCGAATCGCTGATGTATTTATAGTTCGGCCTCAAGTCATGATTTTTGATGCAATTGCGTCAAGTTTTTTTTATGAGGGTCGACCATGTAAGAATGCATCCACACACCAAATATATTTATTCTGAGAATAATACTTTTGAGAATAGCTCTCATGGCGTAAAAGTCATGCATGTGAAAAAGTTCGAATCACTGATGTATTTATAGTGCGGCCTCAAGTCATGATTTTTTTATACAATTGCGCCAATTTTTTTTAATAAGGGTCGACCATGTAAGAATGCATCCACACACCAAATATATTTTATTCTGAGATTAATACTTTTAAGAATTGCTCTCATGGCGTAAAAGTCATGCATGTGAAAAAGTTCGAATCACTGATGTATTTATAGTTCGGCCTCAAGTCATGATTTTTGATGCAATTGCGCCAATTTTTTTTCATGAGGGTCGACCAAGTAAGAATGCATCCACACACCAAATTTTTTTTATTCTGAGAATAATACTTTTAAGAATAGCTCTCATGGCGTAAAAGTCATGCATGTGAAAAAGTTCGAATCAATGATGTATTAATAGTTTGGCCTCAAGTCATGATTTTTGATGCAATTGCGTCAAGTTTTTTTTATGAGGGTCGACCATGTAAGAATGCATCCACACACCAAATATTTTTATTCTGAGACTAATACTTTTGAGAATAGCTCTCATGGCGTAAAAGTCATGCATGTGAAAAAGTTCGAATCGCTGATGTATTTATAGTGCGGCCTCAAGTCATGATTTTTTGATACAAATGCGCCCTTTTTTTTCATGAGGGTCGACCAAGTAAGAATGCATCCACACACCAAATATTTTTATTCTGAGACTAACACTTTTGAGAATAGCTCTCATGGCGTAAAAGTCATGCATGTGAAAAAGTTCAATCGCTGATGTATTTATAGTTCGGCCTTAAGTCATATTTTTTTTTTTATACAATTGAGCCAATTTTTTTTCATGAGGGTCGACCAAGTAAGAATGCATCCACACACCAAATATTTTTTATTCTGAGATTAATACTTTTAAGAATTGCTCTCATGGCGTAAAAGTCATGCATGTGAAAAAGTTCCAATCACTGATGTATTTATAGTTCGGCCTCAAGTCATGATTTTTGATGCAATTGCGTCAAGTTTTTTTCATGAGGGTCGACCATGTAAGAATGCAACCACACACCAAATTTTTTTTATTCTGAGATTAATACTTTTAAGAATAGCTCTCATGGCGTAAAAGTCATGCATGTGAAAAAGTTTGAATCACTGATGTATTAATAGTTTGGCCTCAAGTCATGATTTTTGATGCAATTGCGTCAAGTCTTTTTTATGAGGGTCGACCATGTAAGAATGCATCCACACACCAAATATATTTATTCTGAGACTAATACTTTTGAGAATAGCTCTCATGGCGTAAAAGTCATGCATGTGAAAAAGTTCGAATCGCTGATGTATTTATAGTTCGGCCTCAAGTCATGATTTTTGATGCAATTGCGTCAAGTTTTTTTATGAGGGTCGACCATGTAAGAATGCATCCACACATCAAATATATTTATTCTGAGACTAATACTTTTGAGAATAGCTCTCATGGCGTAAAAGTCATGCATGTGAAAAAGTTCGAATCGCTGATGTATTTATAGTTCGGCCTCAAGTCATGATTTTTTTAATACAATTACGCCAATTTTTTTTCATGAGGGTCGACCAAGTAAGAATGCATCCACACACCAAATATTTTTTATTCTGAGATTAATACTTTTAAGAATTGCTCTGATGGCGTAAAAGTCATGCATGTGAAAAAGTTCGAATCACTGATGTATTTATAGTTCGGCCTCAAGTCATGATTTTTGATGCAATTGCGTCAAGTTTTTTTATTAGGGTCGACCATGTAAGAATGCATCCACACACCAAATATTTTTATTCTGAGACTAATACTTTTGAGAATAGCTCTCATGGCGTAAAAGTCATGCATGTGAAAAAGTTCGAATCACCGATGTATTTATAGTGCGGCCTCAAGTCATGATTTTTTTATACAATTGCGCCAATTTTTTTTCATGAGGGTCGACCATGTAAGAATGCATCCACACACCAAATATTTTTTATTCTGAGATTAATACTTTTAAGAATTGCTCTCATGGCGTAAAAGTCATGCATGTGAAAAAGTTCGAATCACTGATGTATTTATAGTGCGGCCTCAAGTCATGATTTTTGATGCAATTGCGCCAAATTTTTTTCATGAGGGTCGACCATGTAAGAATGCATCCACACCAAATATTTTTTATTCTGAGACTAATACTTTTAAGAATAGCTCTCATGGCGTAAAAGTCATGCATGTGAAAAAGTTCGAATCACTGATGTATTAATAGTTTGGCCTCAAGTCATGATTTTTGATGCAATTGCGTCAAGTTTTTTTTATGAGGGTCGACCATGTAAGAATGCATCCACACACCAAATATTTTTATTCTGAGACTAATACTTTTGAGAATAGCTCTCATGGCGTAAAAGCCATGCATGTGAAAAAGTTCGAATCGCTGATGTATTTATAGTGCGGCCTCAAGTCATGATTTTTTGATACAAATGCGCCCTTTTTTTCATGAGGGTTGACCAAGTAAGAATGCATCCACACATCAAATATTTTTTTTATTCTCAGATTAATACTTTTAAGAATTGCTCTCATGGCGTAAAAGTCATGCATGTGAAAAAGTTCCAATCACTGATGTATTTATAGTTCGGCCTCAAGTCATGATTTTTGATGCAATTGCGTCAAGTTTTTTTCATGAGGGTCGACCAAGTAAGAATGCATCCACACACCAAATATTTTTTATTCTGAGATTAATACTTTTAAGAATAGCTCTCATGGCGTAAAAGTCATGCATGTGAAAAAGTTCGAATCACTGATGTATTGATAGTTCGGCCTCAAGTCATGATTTTTGATGCAATTGCGTCAAGTTTTTTTTGATGAGGGTCGACCATGTAAGAATGCATCCACACACCAAATATATTTATTCTGAGAATAATACTTTTGAGAATAGCTCTCATGGCGTAAAAGTCATGCATGTGAAAAAGTTCGAATCACTGATGTATTTATAGTTCGGCCTCAAGTCATGATTTTTGATGCAATTGCGTCAAGTTTTTTTCATGAGGGTCGACCAAGTAAGAATGCATCCACACACCAAATATTTTTTATTCTGAGATTAATACTTTTAAGAATAGCTCTCATGGCGTAAAAGTCATGCATGTGAAAAAGTTCGAATCACTGATGTATTGATAGTTCGGCCTCAAGTCATGATTTTTGATGCAATTGCGTCAAGTTTTTTTTGATGAGGGTCGACCATGTAAGAATGCATCCACACATCAAATATATTTATTCTGAGAATAATACTTTTGAGAATAGCTCTCATGGCGTAAAAGTCATGCATGTGAAAAAGTTCGAATCGCTGATGTATTTATAGTGCGGCCTCAAGTCATGATTTTTTTATACAATTGCACCAATTTGTTTTCATGAGGGTCGACCAAGTAAGAATGCATCCACACATCAAATATTTTTTTATTCTGAGATTAATACTTTTAAGAATTGCTCTCATGGCGTAAAAGTCATGCATGTGAAAAAGTTCGAATCGCTGATGTATTTATAGTGCGGCCTCAAGTCATGATTTTTTTTAAACAATTACGTCAATTTTTTTTCATGAGGGTCGACCAAGTAAGAATGCATCCACACATCAAATATTTTTTATTCTGAGATTAATACTTTTAAGTATAGCTCTCATGGCGTAAAAGTCATGCATGTGAAAAAGTTCGAATCACTGATGTATTTATAGTGCGGCCTCAAGTCATGATTTTTTTATACAATTGCACCAATTTTTTTTCATGAGGGTCGACCAAGTAAGAATGCATGCACACACCAAATATTTTTTATTCTGAGATTAATACTTTTAAGAATTGCTCTCATGGCGTAAAAGTCATGCATGTGAAAAAGTTCGAATCGCTGATGTATTTATAGTGCGGCCTCAAGTCATGATTTTTGATGCAATTGTGCCAAATATTTTCATGAATATCGACCATGTAAGAATGCATCCACACACCAAATATTTTTATTCCGAGACTAATACTTTTGAGAATAGCTCTCATGGCGTAAAAGTCATGCATGTGAAAAAGTTCGAATCGCTGATGTATTTATAGTTCGGCCTCAAGTCATGATTTTTGATGCAATTGTGCCAAGTCTTTTTAATGAATATTGACCATGTAAGAATGCATCCACACACCAAATATTTTCATTCTGAGACTAATACTTTTAAGAATAGCTCTCATGGCGTAAAAGTCATGCATGTGAAAAGTTCGAATCGCTGATGTATTTATAGTTCGGCCTCAAGTCATGATTTTTGATGCAATTGTGCCAAGTTTTTTCATGAATATTCCCGGCATGTGTCGTGCTTCTATCCTGCAACTCACCGAGTCTGCCAATGCAAAATAAAAAAACGTAACCTCTCTCAACAACAAAAGCCGAGTCCATTCCGTGGTTACAATCTAGTTTTTCCCGGGAAAGGCAATCTGCAAGTATGTTGACTTTTCCCGGCATGTGTCGTGCTTCTATCCTGCAACTCACCGAGTCTGCCAAGGCAAAATAAAAAACGTAACCTTTCTCAACAACAAAAGCTGATCTCGAGCCCCCTTTAAGTTGTATTTACGCTACCACCGTGGTGTTTTCTGTAGCTATCAGTACCAACGAGTGGTGTAGTAGATGGGACCATGCTTTGATATCTTGGACAATAGCTCTCATTTCAAGACAATTTATGTGTAATTTTGTGTCTTGATTTTCCCACATTCCTTGGATTGTGACGTCGTCCCTTTGGGGTGGACTACAAGCTCCGGAGGCTGTTGGAAATGGAGTTTGTATCCTCTTTTACCACTTCGATTAGCCAAGGGTTGTGCGTGATTGACTTCCAATTTTTGGCGTATAGTGACAGACGACCGCCGTCTGGTCCCCCATAATTTGACTCGTTAAAAGTCATATTTGTTATAGTCTGACTTATGTGTCAACAAAGTTTGCGATCGAGACCGCGTGAGCCTCGACCGTGGCGTGTGTTCAAATAAAATATTTCATCAAAGCTAGGCCAAGCGAAGCTTCTATAGTCAGCACTATCATCAATGGTAGGAGATGCGGAGAACGGAGTTTTATAGCATTGTCTCCCTTTCTGGGGATAATGCATACTGAAAGCTCTTCTGGTAGCAGCGTTTAAATCCGCATTCATTTCGCGACCACAATTTCATTGAATGATGGATAAGAACATGTATGAAAACCTTCCCTCTTTTCTACAGGATTTTCATAACCAGCACGTTCAATAAGCACCGGATCCACTGCCTCATAGCTTGGTGGCTTGACAGATGGGATCAATTTGATGGATTCATAGACAGTATCTTTAAGTCGTTTGGTTTTAAATGTGAGTTGTTATCATCCTCCTGAGAAGCGCCAGTAAAATCCTCTCAGTCGTACCCCCTGGCTCTTGCCACTGGGGTGAGACGGTATCATGTGGTATATGGTTATCTATCTGCTGCGAGCTGCACGAGGATTTTGCTGTATAACTGTAATAGTTAGGTGGTACATAACTGTCCGAGCTATAGACGCGATTCTCACGTGTGATTGTGGCCGAAGGAGCACGCTTTTGTTATTGGACCTTTTAGTTTAAGCACGATTTTCCTCAATGAAAGTCGTGTAAGGTTGATATGCCCGGCTGGAAGAATGGTGTTTATTGTGTGATTCTCGTGATACATGTTTCTTTTCCCGAGAAACACGGGGTGAGGTAGGGCTATAGTGACTACTCTCCTTAGATACAACGCGTCTTTTGTCCTGTGAACTTTCTTGGAAACGCTTGTTTTTCTTTACCTGCGGTTCAAAGACCAGAGCTGTATGCCTGCTTCTTAGTTTTGGGTTGAGTAACGTGATTTTTCCTCAAAAGAAAAACCCGGGTTCTTTTTACACATGACCCTTTAGTGACTGCGTGTTTCTCTGAGGGAGTCAGTTTACCTGAGAGACAACACTTTTCACATTTGATTTATCCTCTCTTTAGACCATTCACTCATACTCAAGGGGGAGAATGGAATAGATTTGGGCTCCAATGTTTCTTTAAAACCATGAGTGACCAAACTACCCATAACACCCGGGCTTAAGGCTGTGGCCCCAAGACCAGAGCTGGATGCCTGCTCCTTAGTTTTGCTCGGGTGGGTTGAGCAACGTGATCTTCCCTCAAAAGGAAAAACCGGGTCCTTTTTATACATCACCCCTTTTGAGCCCGTGTGTTTCTCTGAGGAGGTCAGTTTACCAGAGAGAGAACACTTTTTCACATTCGATTTAGATTTAGTTTGGGTTTTGGGAGAGATCGATGTAGACTTTTTGTAACATTTCGGACATGGTCGTTGTCAGCTATTTAAGACCATTCACTCATACCCAAGGGGGAGAATAGAATAGATTTGGGCTCCAATGTTTCTTTAAAACCACGAGTGACCAAACTACCCATAACACCCGGGCATAAGGCTTGCGGCCCCAAGACCAGAGCTGGATGCCTGCTCCTTAGTTTTGGGCGGGTGGGTTGAGCAACGTGATCTTTCCTCAAACGGAAAAACCGGGTCCTCTTTATATACTAGCCACATAAAGAAACTGTGCACGGAGAAAATATAGATATAAGGGCACACCGTCCATATTTGAAATATAGGTTTGAACACAGCAATTAATGGAGACATTCAAACGCTCATGCACGTGCCATGCGATATGACGTCATTGATGGGGGCCTATGGACGTGCAATGTGTTACTGCACGTGCATCCTGTGCAGCTGTACACAGCATGTGCAACTCAAAATTCGCTGTCACTTTGGAAAGCATGATCTGTGGTCATTCAAAAATTCAAAACTTCTCAGGCATATCACAAGCAAATCATGCCAAGATTGACAGCTGCACAGCGTCATGAAGCCATTGGAATGATCCGAGCGGGAATGAGGCAACAACAGGTGGCAACACATTTCCAATGCCATCGTAACACGATATCGGCATTGGTGAGGCGTTATCAAAACACAAATGACGTTGCCGACCACCCACATTCAGGACGTCCCCGAGTAACGACGCCAAGACAGGACAGATGGATTCGAGTTACACATCTCCGACACAGGTTCCAAACGGCAGTAACGACCTCCCAGACAATTCCTGGACTGCGCCGTACCCATCCCGACACTGTCAGGAATCGTTTACGTCAGTACGGGATTCGACCACGACGCCCTGCCATACGTCCCATCCTGACACACCGTTATCGAGTCAACCGTCTAAGATGGGGTCGAAATCATGTTCGCCAACCTCGAATATGGTGGAGAAATGTTGTCTTTCATTTCCCACAGTGACGGGCGCCAACGTGTCTACCGGCGTTTGGGAGAACGTTATGCATGCAACTGTATTGTGGAGAGGAATCGTTTTGGAGGTGGCTCTGTGGTGATTTGGGGTTGGATAACAGCACGGCACCGAACCCCGTTGGTGGTTTTTCAGGGCAATCTCGCCGGTGTTGGCTACAGACATCAGATTCTGAGGCCTGTGGTCATTCCTTTCCTGCAACGTCATGGCCCGGGATTGACATTTCAACAGGACAACGCTCGTCCTCACACGGCTAGGGTCGCAATGGATTTCCTTCACCATAACAATGTCATGTTACTGCCATGGCCTGCAATTTCTCCAGATCTCTCCCCAATAGAGCATGTGTGGGATGAAATGGAGCGCCGTCTGCGTCGTCTTCCACATCCTCCAGATAACGTCCGTGACTTGGCACAGGATTTGAGGAGGATATGGAAGGCCATTCCCCAGGCCTTCCATGCCCATTTGGTGGACTCCATGCGTCGCCGATGCACTGCTGTGATTCACGCACAGGGTGGTCATACCCGTTATTGACTTTGTGACTTTGTCGTTTGACCCCCTACTCCATTTTGATCTTCTGACGTCATCGTAACAGATGTTGTTCAGGTCCCGTTGACATTTTCTTATGGTCCGATCATTCAGCTGCTACAGCGTCTGCATCATTTTGTTCTTGCTGTGTTGTATTTCAATCCAGAATATATTTTCTCCGTGCACAGTTTCTTTATGTGGCTAGTATACATCACCCCTTTTGAGCCCGTGTGTTTCTCTGAGGAGGTCAGTTTACCAGAGAGAGAACACTTTTTCACATTCGATTTAGATTTTGTTTTGGTTTTGGGAGTGATCGATGTAGACTTTTTGACCGATGATCTAGTCTTCCGTCTGGATTTTGATTTAGGACAATCTAAGGCTTTATAGAGCTTGTCAATTTTTTCCTATGATAAATCTCTGCAGTACGTGCATCTTGATCTTGGAGTGCACGTGCTCTTTCTGCAAGTACTACATCTCGGGTGTGTATGCCCGATCACTTGAACAATTCCACACCCTGAGCAGACTCCCGATGACGGTAGTGGGGAGGCATCCATACCCCACAATACGTAAACTAAATCTACCTACTTACGTCAACGTCTTATACCACCGTTCCCAGCAAGCCTGACTGTGTAGGTAGTCTGCTGCAAAACTTGACGATCGTAGGTTGTCTGCTATAATCCAATGACGATCGTAGGTTGACTGTTGTAATCTAAACTAATGTCCAAAAGAAACGATACCACACATTTTTCTAAATATTTTATTATGAAGAGTTAATTTTCGTCTGAAAATGTACTTTTGCGTATCCTACGTTCCAAACCAAACGTATTCGGTCGATAAAACCGGGAACATTTGATCAATTGAGAAAAAAGCGTGCAATTTGCCAAAAATGACGTTCCGTCCCGTAACACGAAATGCACGTGCATATCTTCTGTATAAAACTGCTGACCCGACACGTTGGGATCACAGCAACAAAAAGCACACAAAAGAAATGCCCAGTTTGACAGCGATTGAGAGAGAGAGAGAGCCGTAGGAATGCTCCAACAAGGAGCTACGCACCGCGACGTCGCCAGAAGGTTAGGATGCGCGCGCATAACCGTCACCAGGTTAATGCAGCGGTTGCGTCAAACAGGTCGGACAGTAGTATAGGTAATAGGGGTTCTGGCTCACTTCCACTGGAGCCGGATTTATATACCTATACTGCTACTACAGATGGAATTTTTTATGCCAAAATGATTATGCGATTCAACGATAGTCATGAGATTAAGTTAAATTGACCCTAGCTCACCAATACCTGGGGCCAATCATTGCTTTAGATGAGTCTAAATGGTAATAAAAATATTCTTTATTATTTTTATCGATAAAGCGATATTCAACATTTTTATTAAGTTCTTCGTTCATTTTACTAGGAGACCAGACTATATAACTACACTCTTTTTGTAAATTGATAAGAAACAATTGATAACCGTATTTGGTTGGTTTGGCATCACTGATATAATAAAAACCTTGTGGTAATTCTTTCCATTGAATAGCTTTCTCCATTATTATATATTTATGTTAGCATTTGTCTAAATGTAATCACACGATAGTAAACAATCTATTTTTAATCTCCAACCAGTTCTTTGGTTTTGGCACGGAATAATTGACGCGCTTGTTGCCTCCCCTGTTCTATGAACTTTTTTTTCTCGTCTTCGCTAATACCACTGGTCTTACGAGATTTTGATCGAATCTCCTGTTTCATTTCATTGTATTTGGTGAGCTCCGACAGCACTAAACGAAACTCATCCTCGGATATCTTACAATCGGCCATTGCTGTAGAAATATGATCCTCAATGCTGTTCAACTTTGCTTCGGCCAGTATCCGAATACTATCGTGTTTTAATGCTTTCTTTTGTAACCTACGAGAAATGAATTTTATCACTATTCCTGCCAGTCCCGAGACTCCAGCGGTTATTTCCATGCCGAGCACGATAGGCGCAGCGATAATAGTTGATAGTAAACCGATACCCGCTACACCGAGTCCCATGCCAGATACTAAAAGCACGGTGTCAACTCCGTCCAGAGCATTCACGGCTCTGCGATACTTTTTATACAATCCAAGTCTCAACTCCCTATCCTTCCCTATTCGATGTTTTATGTCGCTTATTTGATGTAATCGAAATCCATCAACAGTATCTATATTTTCAAATGCTTCACCGAGCGTCGGATATAAACTCATAGTGTATATTACGATCATATAATAGTCTTTAATTGGTCTTGCTTAAATGTTTTGAGACTATACATCAATCTTATCAAATGTATATTATACGGCAAGAATATCTTAGAAAGAGAAATACTGTCACTTTTAATAATTTGGACCCCCTCGAGGGTTGCAACGGGCGATGCTCCGATATGAATAATACTGCAACGTTGACGTTGGTGTTTCTTGAGCCATTTAATCGATAGACCTGGTAATATATCGAAGGCATCTTCCGGTGCATCTCCGAACAAGACTTCAATAATAAGTGTAGAAAGATTAGGTATTGCACTCAGGTTATCTTTAATATCTTCGAATTCAGTAACCAAATTTAAAGTAACATTTTTTAAGGCCGGACGACTATATAACATATGACCTGGGTTTTCTGGCAGGGGGGTAACTAACACACTTTTTCGTTTTGACGGGATATAAGCCGCGAGTACGATGCCACTATTTATTATCTTAGTTAAATTATGTCCCTTACCCATCATCACATAAGGTGGGGTAATGACGATATTCAGTAGCCACTCGATGTTTGCTTCGATCATAGTCCATTTATTATCGTCGTTGCGAGTAATATTGTACGAAGTGTTTTTAAGGAGTCTACTAACATCAACATCGCTTAAATCTCCTAGATTACCCGTGAATGTGACTTCTTTCCGATTGTATACATTATCGTGTAAGTGTAAAGCGTATAACTTACCATCGGTACCGGGTTTACCGAATCCTTCCGTGTCTCCGAGATCGGAAAGCGCAATTGTATTACATTGTCTTACTGTTCCAGGGCCTGATGCATCAACCATTATTTTTAATATGGAGTGTTACACTTAAGTATCCTATATGTACAGGTTGATGTTTTACATCTAATACAGAAATTTTGAGGTCTGAAATAATACCACGCTTCAATTTTTTATATTGTAATGTTGAGAAAGATTCCATTCTACCGCTATTATATTTTTCATTTTTCACTGGAACACATCTGAGTAGAGTTGAAGGACTTTCTAGTTGAATATTATCCGTCGTGCTTATTTGATCAAGATGGATGAACAACTCTTTATAGCGAACTAAATCGGGTAATTTAATATAAGGATGTGCGTCATCTAAGCGACTAAATTCCTCTCTACCTGGTTGGCCAAATACAATTATATTTGGACCATGGTTGTATTTCACTGTCCCAGTCGCCTCATTTTGTGAGAGACTAACTCCATTAGGCTTTAAAATTTCATCATTGAGTGAGCTTATGCTGTAATACCCATTAGGTATAGTAATGGATTTATTAGTACCAAGTACGGATAATATATTTATCCTATTATTATTTTTTATAGCATTTATATTGGTCCACAGTGGGTAATACGTTACATCGCATAGAGCGACTTCGAGTTGTCCATCCGAGTTATCGATAGTACGAAGCAGTTGAATAGACTGACCATTTGTTATTCCCAGGAGTGTAACATACATATCAAATATACAATGATACTATATCATAACTTAAATATGGAATCAACCATTATATAATATGGAGTGTTACACTTAAGTATCCTATATGTACAGGTTGATGTTTTACATCTAATACAGAAATTTTGAGGTCTGAAATAATACCACGCTTCAATTTTTTATATTGTAATGTTGAGAAAGATTCCGTTCTACCGCTATTGTATTTTTCATCTTTAACTGGAACACATCTGAGTAGAGTTGAAGGACTTTCTTGTTGAATATTATCCGTCGTACTGATCTGATCAAGATGGATGCTCAACTCTTTATAGGGAACTAAATCGGGTAATTTAATTCCCTGTCGTGGTTTGTTAGAATTTATAATTCCTATTCTATGATGAAATCCAAGTGTAACTTCTAAGTATGGGATAAGAATTACAGCGTTTTCTCCAGAGTCGATTTTCACTGTCCCATTCGACTCATTTTGTGTTAGACTAGCTCCATTAGGCTTAAAAATTTCATCATTGAGTGAGCATACGCTGTAATACCCATCAGGTATAGAAATGAATTTTTCAATACCATTGTTTTCACCTATTATATGTTTCTCATTATTATCTCTCGCAGCACTTATATTGGTCCACAGTGGGTAATACGTTACATCACATAGGGCGACTTCGAGTTGTCCATCCCAGTTATCGATAGTATGAAGCAGTTCAATAGACTGACCATTTGTTATTCCCGGAAGTGTAACATACATATTAAATATACAATGATACTATATCATAACTTAAATATGAAATCGACTCACATTACTAATCAATCAATTATAGTAACTGCCTCCGGTGCTGAGTTTACCGTTAAATTCCACGATATCTTTGAAAAATACAGTTTCACGGCAACTAACGATAAAATGATTGACGATTGGTTTAACCGTCCGATGCAATTTTGGCAGAATCAGTTAAACTTTGCCGTATGGTGTGCCACAACGGGATGTGGCGTATCTGTTAATGCCCCAGGATTTAAACTATATAAGTCTGTTATATTATTTCACGTGTACTATCAGATTAGACGTATACTTAAAGAAATTAGTGCTCCATTACCGATGGATCCAGCATGGAATCACGCAAATAATCATTATGATAAGAGGGCCTTCGAACGTATTTGTAATGAATTTAATGTTTCTACGAGTAAAGATTGGCGCATTAAAGGACCTAGCCATGGTCTAGGTATTCCGTACAATGGACAAAGAACTATTAAAGATAAAAGCGATTATTTAATTAAAGCGGGTGTGATCCCTTCAGGCTTTGCTCTCTCGAGTAAACAGTTTAGAGCAGATCGTATGAACTTTGAGAGTGGCATTCCTTATCTTATAACAAAGTTTGTGCATCCAAACGATACAACAGATGCTTGGAATGAATTTCTTAATGATAAAACGGAAAATAATTTTACTAACCCAGGATTTGAAAGAGTTAATGAATCGATAAGAACTTATGTGTGGGCAATTCTCGGAGCACAATCGCAAACACGAACATCCATTATCGGTACTGGGACGGCGTTCGATGCGCAAAAACAGTTTGTCTCAAACGTGGAGGACGCCATTAATTCACCAGTTGACATACCATCTTCTATAAAGCGTTTTCAAGATGCATTACAGTACGCTCAATCCAAAGTGGACTACGTTTATGCGCCGGGACTATACATGTCTCCGAGTAATATGGAACTTAAGATCGGTCAAGTGATAGGTTATAATAATAAAATTGTTATCGCTACCGATCAACAAAAACCAGGTATAAATTCAGATATTAACGTCGAATTAATAAGTTTAACCCAAACGATCACGGGCGAAAAGGGAATAGTCAAGCCGCAAACACCACATGTTTCACAACCATCTACTAATGCTCAAACACAAGTACCACCGCATATTGAGGCTAAAAATCAACAACATATCGATGAAAAAACAGCACTTGTAGTGGGTGGAGTCTCGGTTGGCTTACTCATGATTTGGTTAGCGAACTGATTTGGTGGTTAAATAGTTCTTAGCGAACACGTACAACAGCCCTGCAATTGCTACGATCAGCCCCCACAAGTTTTGACTAAGCCAAGTGGTGGTCTTAGCTAATAAATTCAATAGCCAGGAAACTACACTCCCTATTATACCGGGAAGTGCGGCCGCGGCTTTCTCAGCGAGCTTTCCCAGTGCTGAACCTAATGCTTTTAAATGCTTTTTTATCCACTCTTTTATACCGTTTTTATCGCTGGGCGGTGATCCGCCACCACCTGTACTACCACCTGTTAACGAGAGAGTCAAAGTCGATATAATAAATCCCAACGCAGTTAAAATACTGGCAATGGTTATTCCCTGTTCTCTGAACAATGTTTTAATTTTATCGGCCAGTGTAGTGTCATCGTTCAGGACTTGATCGATAGTTTCTCGAATACGACTGATTTGCGAACGAAGTGCCTTTCTATTACTGGAAGCAGCCTCGAGGCGGGCCGATCTTTCGTCTTCTAAGTTACGCAATCTTTCCGCTACGCGGCGTCTACTGAACTCATCGCCCGCCTGTTCGAGTTTTGTTTTCTCTTTAGCTATATGCTTGTCGATTTCAGATATCTTGGCTATATTATTGATGAGTTCTCCCCGCATTGTTCGCATTGCCTTGTCAAGACCTCGTAATTCCCTAATACTGAACTCTGAATATGGTGATACACTGACCGTGGAATTATCGTAATAGGTATCTAAGATTTCTCCGAGTCCGTTCGAGGCCAAGTTAGAGGCTTCTTCCAAATTATCTGTATTAACAAGTTCAGTACGCACGGTTTGAAGAACCTTAGTAGTCTTTGCGGGAAGTCGTCCGTATTCTACAAAACCTAATTTATCACGAACAAACTCGGGGCTATGTTTACCAGCTATAGTAGACAAGGCTAGGGGCTTACGAGTACTATAATGCATAAGATCAATATGCGGAGAGTCACGCAGTCGTAATATTCCTTTACTATCTAGCATAAACTTTGAATAGTCACGGCCTATTGGGATAACATAATTTTTATCTTCTTTTAAGGCATCGTAATAATCATTGACGGACGATTGTAAAAGTTCATCGTTAAGACTACTAAACCTGGTTTCATCAGTACCCTCTTCGATTGGGTTATCAAAGTCATCAAAGGTACTTAGATCAAAGTCATTATGTTCAAAATTAGCCATTTTTATATTAAACATAGGGTACATAATTTCAATATAAACAATGTCTTCGCAATACGGACGCAAGTTAAACCCACAACGTAGACTTCGAGATCCATTAGGGGTCAAAGCAATTTGTTAGTCTGTAACTATAACTAATAACCCTAGTACCATCGATCAGAATCAAACGCTTCTGGTTCGCTTTCCTAATCTCGGCGCACACGATGTGTTAGTTCCGGGAACTGTCCGACTAGCATTTACGATAAGTTTGACTTCTACAGACGTTAACAGAGAGCCCGTTCAGAACATAGGTCGTGCTATCGTTAAGAAAATTGCCATTAAAATTAGCGGTAATGAGGTTTTGAGTATCGACGATAGCGATGTATACTATTGCTACATGGATCTCTGGAGAACGGATAAAGAGCGGGAAAACTTACAGTACCAAGGTATTTGTAATAAGAACACATTGAGACTGCGCGTGGGTGCTGAAAATGGTGTTGATACCAACGAAAAAGATAAGGCCGTTGCCGACCCATTAGGTAACAGATTCTATGTTCCCCTAGACTTTGAATTACTAGATTCCCACATGCCCTTTTATCAAGCATCCCTAGGCGATAGGTTAGAATACGAACTCACTTTTAATGACTACGGTAGAGTAATCAGATCTGCTAATGAAGATGCTAGCTATTCAATTGACAATATATCGCTGGAGTACGATATGATAACGGATCCCGAATTAGCCAGACAAATTCGTAACCAGTATACCGGAAGTTTAGCCATTTTGTACGATCGCGTGCTGCGACACCGAAAGATCACGAGGGACAAAAAAGATACGATGTGGAATATCAATCTAAACGTTCCCACGAGGTCGCTGAAGGGTATTTTAATGTTGTTCGAGGACCCCTCTGATGCGTTTAAAAGAAATACCGAGAAGTTTTACAATCCCAAGATTACAAAAGTAGAATTGACTATCGAGGGCGTTCCTAATCAACTATATAGCCAAGGAATGCTAGCGTATCACCAGTGGGATGAGATTAAAAAACTTCCTTCTATAAAACGTTCTCCGGAAGTTAACGCGGTCGTGAAAGATCTGTCTCTCGGGAGTGTATCGATGGGTGAATACCTCACCACGAAGTACGCGCTATGGATCGACATGCGAACAACGGACGATGACCAATTACACGGCAGTGGGAGGAGAATAGAAAATGCTAGCGAGGGTGCCACCATACAGATAACGAAGCTTCAGGAAGCGGCTGGTAAATTAAACATATATTTGTACGTGATTATGGATGCGCAACTTAATATACAGAATGGGAGATTCGTGCAAGCAATCTATTGATAATCTTTTACCTAAAGATCCGCACTGCGCTATCATATGCGGGCAAACGGGCTGCGGAAAAACAGCCTTTATTCTAGATATTTTAGAAAGTCATTATCGGGACGTTTTCGATCATATCATTATTCTGTGCCCGACTATAAGCGTTAATAAAACCTACTTATCCAGAGATTGGGTAATGAATGACGACGGGGTACACAGAGTCGATCCGGGCGATCGTTTACAAGACTGCTTACGAGTATGTCACGAAAGATACAAAGGAGAATCGACCCTTTTCGTAATAGACGACTGCAGCGCGAGTAAAGAACTCACAAAAAAGAAAGATATGCTTTCGTATTTAGCATTCTCCGGTCGGCATACTCAACATAGCGTTTGGGTACTTACTCAAAAATACAACTCTGTCCTGAAAGATCTCAGAGAGCAGACCAAATGGGTAGCACTGTTTCATTGCAAAGATCGAGATTCATTCGAGGAATGTTTACGCGAAAATGATGTCATTTATACCAAGGGCGAACGAGATAAAGTCAGAAAACAGTTAGCGGCAACGAAGCACTGTAAACTCGTATTAAAAACCGATCAACCAGCTGCTTATGCAATTGCTTAGCAAATTATAGCAAATTGTAGCAAAAATATAGCAAATTGTAGCAAAAATGTAGCAAATTATAGCAAAAATGTAGCAAAAATGTAGCAAATTGAACATTAGTGGTTAATATTACATAAAATGTGGTTCGAAATCCTCATTCTTTCACAACAGTTCATTATTACGGGTTGTATTGGATATGTCATATTATATTATGTTAGACTTAAATATCTCCTTAGGTATTACATTATGGAATGCGACGAACTCATCGAACAAATGCTCAAAGAATCTGATGCAGATCAACATGCTGATAAATCTTTAGATAAATCTTTAGATAAACATAGAGAAAGACTTGCCGCTTTGGTAGCCGGTGGAAAATGTTCCCAATATTTGGGAGAAAATTATACCATCGAAAAAATTGATAAAATGACCGACGAAGAGATTAAAAAACTGTACGCGCATTACGAGTCTAGACTGGGAGCTACCATGACTAAAACGATAGGGTCTTCTATATTACAACTATACACAGCCGTAGCTAGTACGTTTCTCCCCATCCCGGCAGAACATCGCCTGTATTTATGCGAATCTCTCGAGAAAGACCCATTCATCGAACACGCTATAAGCGCAGTGAGCTGTGAGTTTTATCATAGATTCGGAATGTTTTTAGCTCCGTTCACCACAGCTTTAATAACGGCTAGGTATTGTCAATTTAAACATATGGCCCACTTAATAATAATGGAGACACAATCACAACAGGTGACACCACAACAGATTGTGAACGAGGAACAACAGATTGTGAACACACAACAGATTGCGGAACAACAAGTGAATGAGGAACCACCACCAGTGAATGAGGATGCACCACATGTGAATGAGAAAACAAAAAAACAACCCAGAGTGACAAAGAATCCTTTGAAAATAGCCGCAGGAAGAAAGGGAGGGCTTGCGCGCAAAGCGAAATTAATAAATAATTCAAATATTAATCCGATTAAAACATGGGCACTAGTAGGAGTTGCTGGTATAGCGGTTGTATGGTTCTTTTATAAGACCGGAGAAGAGAAAACGTCACCCCCGCCGCAACAACAAGTTCAATTAGAGGTTAGTCCTCATATAATGCTATAAGAAGCATGACTACTCCAGCTACAGACGGTAAAATGTTGGTAAACGCGACGTATCATTCAGCGGTGGTCACCGGCTTGGCCATTGGCTATGCCCGTATGGCTAAAATGATTACTAAAGCCACACCTCCCAAGCTAGATTTTAATGGATATGACATACCAATGATGGTTCTGGATATTGGATTAGCTATGGCAACGAAGGATATGCTCATCAAACAAGGACTTATCCCGGAAGACATAATGAAGTAATTAAACATTTGAATATATTATATTCATATAAACATGGCAACAATTGCGATGATGGTCGGTGGAGCTGTTGTTAATGCTCTAGCTTTTTCGGGGAGTAATTATTTATTTTCCAGTATGAGGGAATCAAACGCTAAAGAAGTTGAAGAGGAGCGTAAACGACATAACGAAGCTTTAGAACAATACCAAGCAGCCCAGTTACAATATACACAGCAGAGAATGAAGAGATTAGACTTTATTCATGAACAACTGATTAAGGAAGGACATTCAATTCAAACGTTTAAGGATGTCGAATCTGCCATGCACGAATACTTCCTCGTTTATGGGAAAAAACTAGACCCAATACCAAGACCAACAATGAGTCAGTTTTATACACTGTCAGAGGAACAAAAGAACCGAGAGGTCACATTTATTATTATTGGATTGACTTCTCTATTGATTTTCAGCTATACCATGCATAAGTCAGAGTGACAGCTGTGGCTATGCATAATCAATATCTCACAGTGTAGCTGTGATTTGCATTTAGACAAATGATATGATAGATGTATATACCATGAATAACTGCAAGTTTACACTCATGGGAAAGACTACCCTTTGTAACCGACGCTGTGTTGATTTTTTTTACTGCGGCATACACAATTATTACATCAGGCGCGGAAACATTAACTATACGTGTTCTGTATGCGGGATAGGGGTCAAAGGTCGTTATTGTTTATGTAAGGAACACGGTGCTGATAGGGTCAGGAACCAGATTATTTATGCTAGGAAGAGAGATTACATCAAGGAGAGGAATAGGTTGGGGAGAATATGTATTTAGATATATGAAAACAACCAATTAGACATTTGTCTCATTTTGCATATACCATTCAACCACAATGGTTTTTGTCAGAGAATTAAAAGCTATGGCAAAGCAAAGTGGACTGCGTGGATATTCTCGTATGAGAAAAGCTGAATTGATGGATTTACTCGGTTTGGAATACAACAGACCCCAGACTGTTAGAGAACTCAAAGTTCGATCGAGAAACAGTGGGCTGAGAGGTTATTCTCGAATGAGAAGAGCTGAATTGATCGCTTTACTAGATAATAATCAACCTATTGATAATGATGATAATCAACATAATAATGATAATGATAATCAACATCAAGAATTAATATTTGTACCCACATCCGCCGGCGTTGGTAAATATCTAAGAGGTTGGAAGATGGATATTAATTCCAACATGGATGTTAACGATATTAAGCCCATCATATCGAGTAAAATTAACGAGGAATTAGATGATTTACATAGTATAAAATACCAGCTGACGATTAAAATAACATTGAGTAAAAGTAACACAGACGATAGCACCGAATATACCGAACCATATTTCCGTAGCAATCAAGAAGTTATAACTGAATCCGATACTATAAACTCATCATTAGATACATCAATTCAGAGGATACAGGAAACTTTAGAACGCTGGACTAATAGAGGTTCGGGTTGGGGTGTTGATAAAATCGATAGTTTATATTTAGATATAGCAAATTATATGCCTTTCAAAGGTGGATCTTATATAGATTTACCTCCGTATTATAAGAAGAAAAAAGCCATAATTAACGTAAAAAATAAATCCGATGACTGTTTAAGAATGATGATAAGATCTGCATTGTTCCCCGTAGACAAAAATCCGGATAGACCTTCTAGCTATCCCCAAAACGATGGACTCAACTTCGATGGTATAGACGAACCTACACCAATATCACAAATTGATAAGGTGGAAAAGCAAAATAATTTAGCTATAAATGTTTTCGGACATTCTAAAGGAATTATTGTACACAGGATGAGCTCCGCTCCGGAAAATATCCCGAGAATCAATTCATTTCTGATCGAAAAAGATGGTAAATATCATTATACGTGGATAAAGAGTTTAAACAGGCTACTATACGATCAAACTAAATATAAGGGAAAGAAATATTTTTGTGAAAGATGCCTGCATGGGTACAGCAGACAAGATCTATTAGAAGCGCATAATGAAGACTGTAGAGGTGTTGGACAGAATGCTATCAGGATCAGTATGCCTAAAGAGGGAAAAAATATATTAAAATTTGAACATTATTGTAATCAAATGCCAGTACCGTACGTAATTTACGCCGACTTCGAAGCGCTTATCAAACCCATAGAAAATAATCAAGATAATAATCAAGATAGTAGTTTTACGTACAAAACTCAAGAACATATTCCTTGTGGGTTTGGATATATAGTTGTAAGGTATGATGGGAAAACAAACCCGCCCGTGATTTACAGAGGTCCCGATGCAGCGGGAAAGTTCCTAGAATATCTACAAAATGAAGAGAGAATAATCAGGGAAAAATTATCGTGTAAGATACCCATGCGTATGACGAGGGATGATTGGAGGGTCCATAAGAAGTCAACGAGTTGTCACGTTTGTAATAAACCCCTAGATGGGGATTCCGTAAGAGATCAATGTCACGTCACGGGTAATTATCGGGGAGCCGCTCATAACGAGTGTAACTTGAAACTAAAAATGAACTCTCAAACAATACCCATCCCCGTTGTGTTTCATAACCTTAGGGGATACGATTCACATCTCATTATGCAAGCTATCTCGAAGACCGACGGTGGTTTAACGTGCATTCCTAACAATATGGAAAAATACATATCGTTCTCGTTGACTAAACCTATACATTATAGGCACAAGGATGGGAAATCTAGAACAAAGCAAAGTAATGGGCTTAGATTCATAGACTCCGTACAGTTTCTGTTATCTTCCCTGGACAATTTAGCTAATGCGAACAATCCCGATGACTTTGCGATAACAAATAAATATACCGATAAGATAACACGTCATTTGTTGCTGAGAAAAGGTGTATATCCTTACGAATATATGGATGATTGGTCTAGATTCGAAGAAACTGAATTACCACCCCTCGAATCATTCTATAGTAACTTAACAGAATCTAGAATAACAGATGCCGATTATGAACACGCTCTGACGGTCTGGGATAAATTAGGTTGTAAGAATTTAGGTGATTATCACGATCTGTACTTAAAAACCGATGTACTGTTACTCGCCGATATATTCGAGATATTTAGAAAGACATGTTTCAAACAATACGGCTTGGACCCGGTAGGGTACTATTCCAGTCCCAGACTATCGTGGGATGCATTGTTGAAGAAGACCGGCGTAGAACTAAAATTACTCACAGATTATGATATGCACTTGTTTATTGAGAAAGGATTAAGAGGTGGTATATCGATGGCAGCTAAAAGGTATTCTAAGGCTTATAATAAATTAGTGGAAGGATACGATCCCAGTAAACCCGACATGCACATATTATATCTCGACGCTAACAATTTGTACGGATGGGCTATGAGTCAACCTTTACCCACGGGTGGTTTTGAATGGGTCGATGATATCAATGTGAATAATATCCATAATATCGAAGTGAATAAAGGGTACATACTAGAAGTTGACTTGGAATATCCAAGTTCGTTACATAAAGATCATAACAGTTATCCGCTAGCTCCCGAAAGATTAATGGTTAATAAAGATTGGATGTCGGAATATCAACACTCCTTGATGGGTAATAGTAGGTTAGCTAACGTAGAAAAACTCGTACCAAATTTGATGGATAAAACAAAATATATAGTTCACTACAGAAATCTCCAGTTGTATCTATCGTTAGGTATGAAACTTAAGAAAATACACAGAGTTCTAAAGTTTGATCAAAGCCCTTGGATGGAGCCCTATATAAGGTTGAACACAGATTTAAGAAAGATAGCTACCAGCGATTTTGAAAAGAATCTATATAAGCTCATGAATAACTCAGTATTTGGTAAAACTATGGAGAATCTAAGGAAGCGTGTTGATGTTCAATTAGTCAGATCTAATGAGGAAGAAAGACTCAGGAAACTTATAGCCAGTCCGGCTTTTAACAGAAGCAAGATATTCGATAACGACTTAGCCGCGTTGCATATGCAGAAGAGTAATATAAAATTCAACAGACCGGTGTACGTCGGTATGAGTATTCTCGACTTGTCAAAACACTTAATGTATGACTTTTATTACAACGAACTTAAGAAGCAATACGGCGATAGATGCGAGGTGTTATATACCGACACAGATTCTTTGTTGATGGAAATACAAACTGAGGATGTGTATAAAGATATGGCAGAAAAAATAGATATGTACGACACGAGCGATTACCCAAAAGATAATCCACTGCACAGCGTTGTAAATAAAAAGGTATTAGGTAAGATGAAGGATGAATGTGCTGGGACCCCAAAAGAGGAGTATGTAGGATTAAGACCTAAGATGTATTCTATAAAGAAGTCTGATAATGGGGAGATAAGAAAAGCTAAGGGCGTTAAGAAGTATGTTGTAAAAAAGCATATCAAACACGAACAGTATAAAGAATCATTATTCAACGGTAGAACGTTCAAACACGAGATGAACTCTTTAAGAAGTTACAATCATAGGATATATGGATTAAGAATGAACAAGACATCATTATCCCCCATAGATACAAAGAGATGGATTGATAATGATGGTGTAAATACCTATGCTTATGGTTATGGTGGTAATACCGTACCGTCGGGAACTATGAACAACTCTTCTCGTACAAATGCCCTGACCGGTCCATCTTTAAGATAATAAAGAATAGGCTCTACTTCTTTCATAACCAATCGACTAATGTTATATGTCTTAAGGGACCATATGGGATCGGTTGCGCGACGTAGGCCTCCTTCGAGTTCACCGGCCTGGTATAAATATCTTACCCTTACTCTATCCGGAGGTTTTCGTTCTTTGCCTCTCCTCGGTGCTGAAGATTCGGAAGTCACGGATTTCATTTTAATAGCATCGGATGGTTTCTTCCCTATTAATCTCGTTACTTCATTATTCAGCGCTGATACAACGGCTGGTAATCGTGTCACCCATTCGGTTGATCTCAATCGCTCGGATTTCATTTCGATCCCATACTGATAGCCAAACAAACGTTCCGCTAATGTCCTGTTAAATCTTTCGACGATAGCTTGACTGCGGTGGGCCTCTCTTTCACCACGGACGATTTCAACATCGTTCTTTGTTTAGTTACCGATCCCATAAACTCGCGACCGGGATCTACTTGAAATAACTTAGGCCATTTTAGCAGTCCGCGTTTATATATGCGACTCAGTGCATTAGCTACCTCTGTTGATTCTTTTGATGTTAATGGCTCAGCCTCTTTGTATCGACTAGCCACATCCACTACCGTTAAAGCGTATTTATACGTTTTGCGTCTTACCTTATCGTGGGGAAGAAACAAGAGGTCAGCCTGATGAACTTCATTCGTTGTAAAAATATCAAACTTCTTCCTCGGTATATAACGCGGTGCCGGTAAATATATCTGCCACATCGCTTGTTTCTTTAACCAATCCTTGGCCACATCTTGAGATACCTTAGCCGCGGTGGCTAATTTTTTTATTGCTCCTACACCTTTCCAATATCCTCGTGGGCTATAGTAAATTTTATCCATTATTAATTAATATTGATATTTCTTTTAAAACGACTTTCGTTGAATCGCATCATCAATTTTATACTAATAGAAGCAATGATTGGCCTCAGGTATTGGTGAGCTAGAGCCAATCTCATGACTATCGTTGAATCGCATAATCATTTTAGCATAAAAAATTCCATCTGTAGTAGCAGTATAGGTATATAAATCCGGCTCCAGTGGAAGTGAGCCAGAACCCCTATTACCTATACTACTCGGACAGCAGACAGGCCGAGAACCGGGAGATCACGGGTGTCCACGCCTATTGAAGACCGCCACATCCGGGTACTTCACCTTCGGAACCGCTTCGTAACGGTGACGTTAACGGCACGTACGGCACTGGGACACGTGATAAGTAGACAAACCGTGTACAGGAGACTGCGGGCACATGGTATCCGAGCACGTCGCCCCTACCGCGGAGCGTTCCTGACACCTCAACACCGACTCAACAGACGGATATGGGCCAGGCGACTTCGACGGTGGCAACGGTGGAACTGGGCACGTGTCATGTTTTCTGACGAAAGCAGATTTTGGATCTTCAGAAACGACGGCGGGCAGAGTGTGTACCGAAGAGTAGGTGAACGTTTGGCACCGAACTGCATCCATCAAGCCATATGGAGGCGGAGGTTTAATGGTTTGGGGTGGAATCTGCGGTGACGTCAAAACGAGACTCGTCGTTATTCGAGGAAACCTGAATGCGCAGCGTTATCGTGATGACATCTTACAACCAGTTGTGGTGCCATTCATCCAACAACGGCCTAATGGTATCATTTTCCAGCACGATAATGCGAGGCCTCACACGGCAAGGCTGACCCAGAACTTCCTAGCAAACGCCAACATTCACGTTTTACCATGGCCGGCATGTTCACCGGACATGAACCCAATCGAACACATGTGGGACATTCTCGGCCGCAAAGTCAGGAATCGCCCTGTGCCTCCAGTTAACCTCCAGGAATTAGAACAATGCCTCCTCCATGAATGGCAACGCATCCCCACCAACGTCATCAGACGTCTGACGTCATCAGCCCGTAGACGTGTACTAGCGTGTATTGACGCTCACGGTGGACATACCCGGTACTAACGTGACTTTGAGACGTGTGTTGTGACATTTTCCACACTTGACTCATCAACTGTGTTCAAATGAAATTTTCATTTTGGACCCCCCGCGTCTTTACATGTCTGTCCTCATGATTGTAAAGGATTGATTACAAAGAATGTTTGTACACATACTGTGAAAACATTACTCACAAGTCATATACCAATTTGAAATGTCTGTATCGTTTAGTTTTTTCGTAATGTCCTTTCAAACACGTGGTATCGTTGGTTATATCCCATTAGTTAGACGTCCCATTAGTTAGACGTCCCAATTGTTAGACATTTTTATTTAGGCAAAGAAGGAATATACCTACAGGTGTAATGGATCAGTCCTAATTAGATTAAAGTACTGAGTAGGGATAGGTGACTCACAGTTTAGGGAGTATATATGTTACAATTTTGTTTAATTAACCTAAATTACCTTACTCTCAGCACAGGTTCAATAGGCATGAGATTAACTATGTAAACTATGGAGTAGCTTAATTGTCTTACTGTATGATCAGTTAAAGGTGTTGAGTTTAGATTATCTACTCATCAAACAAATGAAAATGATCTTGGGGTACATATCATTATCAGTATCGATATGGCTGGTTTAAGGAAAGAAGAGTACATCACCTCTCGGCGTGGAAGGAAGCAGTTGATATTAGATGGATATATTTACAACAGAAACCGCAGGAGGCAAACCTGCACACATTGGAGATGTGTCGTCAAGACGTGCAATGGGAAATGTACGACTGTCGGTGACTTTCTTCGCAATCAGTCGGAACATAACCATCCGCCTGAAGATGAAACCAGAGTGAACTTTGTCAGCAATGTTTGTAAGTATACATCATGCCAGATCGTCAAACAACAACCTATGGCCGGCTTTTTCGACAACTGAAGACAGAAGTTCAAGAGCGACTCAACAGACCTCTGTCACCTAGCAAGATACAGATCGACTTTGAACAAGCCGTTGTCGGCACGATCGAGACAGAGTTTCCGCAAGCAGTGATCAAGGGATGTTTTTTTCATTTCACCCAGGCTATTTGGAGAAAGACTCAAAATCTTGCACTTGCAGTCATGTATAAGGAGTACCCCCGTGTGACCCAGTGGATTCGACGAGCAGCTGGGCTATCTCTGCTGCCCATTCCCTTTGTTCAGGATGCGTGGGTTCAAGCTATGGAGTTGACACCAGATGTGCCTAGAGCTACATTGTGAGAACCTGGGTGGATGATGACGCCCGATTCCCAAACTGATGGACCCAGAACCAACAACAACCTTGAGGGATTCCACAGTGATAGGACTAAGGTGATGCAATTGAACTTTGGTGCGGCGCCACGCTGCCGCAAGAGAATCTACAGAGAAACAGTGAACCGCCTGGTACGGCTCAAAGATCAGCTGCAGCAGGGTGACAAGTCGGCTATTGAGTATTTAGATGCTTGTGGACACTTGCTTCGTCTGGGATAAATAAACTGTTAAAGTTATTAAATGTAAAGTGTACATTACCAAAAACTGTCACAAAGTGTTGTTACAAACTCTATAAAATTTATCAAATGTAAAGTGTCATTAAATGTTAAGTGTAATATTAAAGTATCTATTTAAAGCTGCTTTGCTTTGTTTGTCAGATCTTATCTGGACTATTCCATTTTAAAGTCAGAGGTAACAAGCATAAGGATTAGTGTGCACTCAACCGTTTAAAGTGTTGATATAAGCTGTCTAACTATTGGGACGTCTAACTAATGGGAGGACACCGTATCGTTTCTTTTGGACATTAGTTTATTAGATCTTGAACTAGCTGTGAATTTTTAACTAATACGTGTTTGGATTGATGAGCAAAATTTTTGCTTGTTGGTCCAACACACACGGGAAAGAAGTGATGTTTTCCCGCCTTGCGCATGCGCAGATGCAATTTGACAAGGGATAGGGTTTACCTCAAAACTAGGGGGTAATTGGCAGTGAAGAGGACGTCTGTTGGAAAAAATCTAAAGATTTTATAGTGTGATTATTGCCAAAATGGGAATTGTGGCTATGATGTAATAGAGGTAAGGTATTCGCAGGAATTATGGATGATATTAATCTAGATAACATAACTGATTCTAGTACAATCGAAGAGGGTACTGATGAAAAGAGCTTTACGAATCTTAACGATGAACTTTTGAAACCAGCCGTTAATGATTATTACGATGCCTAAAAAGAAACACCTATAGGTCAATATTAGTTTAGGATAGATAGTAAAGTTTACGATAGATAGTAAAGGAATATTGCGACTGAGTGGCTCTCCGGATATTGATCTTATGAATTCTCGTACTCGTAAGCCCCTAGCCTTGTCTACGATAGCTAGTAAACACGGCATCAACATTGTTCGTAATGAATAAGGTTTTGTAGACTACTCACGAGAAAAACTTTCTGCGAAGACTACTAAGGTTCTTCGGACTGTGCGTACTGAACTCGGTACAATAGATAAGGATAATTTGGAAGAAAGCTCGAAGCTGGCCTCAGACGGACTCGGAGAAATCTTGGATACCTACTACGATAATTCCACGTTACAGGTATCACCATACTCGGAGTACAATATAAGGGAATTACGAGGCCTTGACAAGGCAATGCAAACAATGTGGAGAGAACTCATCAATAATATAGCCAAGCTATCTGAACTCGACAAGCATATAGCTTATGAGAAAACAAAACTTGAACAGGCGGGTGATGAATTCAGTATAGGCGCCGCGTTGCTGAAAGATTGCGTAACTTAGAAGATGAAAGATCGGCCCGCCTCGAAGCTGCTTCGAGTAATAGAAAGGCACTTCGTTCACAAATCAGTCGAATTCGAGAAACTATCGATCAAGTTCTCAACGATGATACTACACTGGCTGATAAAATTAAAACATTGTTCAGAGAACAGGGGATAACCATTGCCAGTATTTTAACCGCATTGGGATTTATTATATCGACTTTGACTCTCGCGTTAACCGGTGGTACAGGCGGTACAGGAAGTGGCACAACGCCTAGTGATAGGGGTGGCGTAAAAGAGTGGATAAAAAAGCATTTAAAAGCATTTGGAGAAGCACTGGGCAAGTGAGTGGGTGAGTGAGTATGGTTTTACGCCGCTTTTAGCAATATTCCAGCAATATCACGGCGGGGGACACCAGAAATGGGCTTCACACATTGTACCCATGTCGGGAATCGAACCCGGGTCTTCGGCTTGACGAGCGAATGCTTTAAGCACTAGGCTACCCGACCGCCCCCGCTGGGAAAGCCGCATTTGCACTTGCCGGTATAATAGGGAGTATTGTTTCCTGGCTATTGAATTTATTAGCTAAGACCACCACTTGGCTTAGTCAAAACTGATCGTAGCAATTGCTGGGCTGTTGTATGTATCCGTTAAAGACTATTTATCCAAATCATGGGAAACCAGCCGCGACTCCACCTACTATAAGCGCTGTTTTTTCATCGATATGGTGTTGATTTTTAGCTGCAATGTGTGGTGGCACTTGTGGTTGTGCGTCAGTAGATGGTTGTGAAACATGTGGTGACTGTGGCTTGACTATTCCCGTTTCGCCTGTGTTTGTTTGTGTAATTAATTCGGTGTTAATATCTGAATTTATACCTGATTTTTGCTGATCGGAAGCAATAACAATTTTATTATTATAACCGATCACTTGACCGATCTTAAGTTCAATATTACTCGGAGACATGTATAATCCCGGCGCATAAACGTAGTCTACTTTGGATTGAGCGTACTGTAATACATCTTGATAACGTTTTATAGAAGATGGTATGTCAACTGGTGAATAATAGCATCCTCCACGTTTGCAACAAACTGTTTTTGCGCATCGAGAGCCGTCCCAGAACCGATTATTCCCGTTCGTGTTTGCGATTGTGCACCAAGATTTGCCCATACATAAGTTCTTATTGATTCATTAACTCTTACAACTCCTGGGTTAGTAAAATTATTTTCTCTTTTATCATTAAGATATTCATTCCAAGCATTTCCAGACGGTGAAAGTAACACCACCCTTAAAGTTCATACGATCGTCTCTCCACTCGTTACTTGAGAGAGCAAAGCTCGGAAGAAGCCGACCTCTTTTCAGTAAATCATCGCTGACTTTTTTAACAGAGTGTGCACCAGCGTACGGAATACCTAGACCGTGGTTAACTCCACTCAGACGCCAATCTTTACTTGTAGAAACATTAAATTCCTGACAAATACGTTCGAATGCCCACCTATGAGGAATTCCATGTTCGATCCTGCGGTAATGGGACACTAATTTCTTTAAGTATACGTCTAAATCTGATAGTACAAGTGAAATGATAAAACAGACTTATTTAGTTCAAATCCTGGGGCATAAAGAGATGCACCACATCCTGTTGTGGCACACCATATGGCAAAGTTTAACTGGTTCTGCCAAAATTGCATTGGATTGTGGAACCTATTGTGCACCATTTTATCGCTAGTTGCCGTGACCCTATATTATTCAAAGATATCGGGGAATTCAACAACAACAAATAGCACCAGAGGCACTTACTAAAATCGACTGATTAGTAATGTAAGTTGATTTCATATGTAAGTTATGAGATAGGGTCTTTGTATATTTAATATGTATGTTACACTCCCAGGAATAACAAATGGTCACATCAGCGTTTTTGCATAAAAAATCCCTCTGTAGTCGTGGTATAGGTATATAAATCTGGCTCCAGTGGAAGTGAGCCAGAACCCCCATTATCTATACCAGTCCTGAAGATTTTGTGATTTCTCATGGAAAATTTCATTCATGAGATTTTGTGACTTTTTTGACAAAAATCAAACAATAGTTATCATTGTGAATAATTCTAAGAAATACCACCTCTATCACATCATTGCCATAAATTCCTGTTTATGCTGAGAACCACACTATAATTTTTTATAAATTTTCAACAGACGTCCACTACACTGCCAACATATCCATAGTTGTGAGGAAAACCCTATCACTTGCCATGGACGCCACGGCGCATGCGCAAAGCGGGAATCTAGTCACTTCTTTTCAATCCATTGCTCTCACCAACTAGATGCAGATATTTGGGGAGGTGGGAGGGATTATTCCTGATGTGATAGATGTGGTATTTCTTAGAATTATTCACAATCATAACTATTGTTTGATAATTCTTGGAAAATACTACACCTCTATCACATCATTGCCAGTATATACCAGAGGGACCGGTGGGTTCTGGTATCTAGCATCCCTTAGATATTAGGCTAGTGAAGTGGTAAAACTTAAGGATTATATGCCAAAAAGGGGTAAATGGCTGTGTCTAATGGTCTTCTTTACAAGACTAGACATATATAATTTTCAAATTTCGTCATATGAAGGGTATAAATATATACTCCCTTGTGATACTTAGACATATAATGACGTCATTCCCTGTGATGACGTCATCTGTGACGTCACTTCCGTTGATGACGTCATCTGTGACGTCACTTCCGGTGTCATACCTAGTTCTTTTGGTATGTGTCTGCCATTCTCGTATCACAATGGACCCGTGAAGATTCCGGGGTAGAATAGGTCTGCAGCAACCCATGCTTGCCGTAAAGGGTGACTATGCTTGTCGTAAAAGGCGACTAACGGGATCGGGTGGTCAGGCTCGCTGACTTGGTTGATGCATGTCATCGATCCCAATTGCGTGGATCGATGCTCATGATATTAATCACTGGATTGCCTGGTCCAGACTCGATTATTTACAGACCGCCGTCATATAGCTGGAATATTGCTGAGTGCGGCGTTAAACAACAAACCAACCAACCAACCAACGTATCACAATGACGTAATTTACCGTTATTCCCTTTTTGGATAGTGATATTAACGTATCCTGACGTAAGACCGGTGGGTTTTCTCCTATGACGTCACTTCTGGTGATAGCAATCATATTTGGATACCGTATATCACTTAATCCTACGATCTATGATTTCAGTGTTGCCTGCCCTGAGCTTCGCATAGTAACAAAGGTCAACTTACCCTGAGTTCATGAGATACTTCTGAAATCTTCAAACCCCCTGCACTGCTCATGGGTTCATATGGTGCTTTCATTAATACTGATAATACTATGGATAGATCCCATTTAGGGAAAGTACGAGGTACTTTGATGTCTTCCAGAGCAAAGGACTTCATTAGCCGATTTAGTACAGGGTGTGTACCTATAGATAGGTCATCGTGTTGTAATACCGATGCTAAGGCTGACCTATATCCTTCGATAGTGTCGTGTCGTAATTTCTTGTCGTTTCTGAGATAGAGCAAGAATTCAGCCACTATAGGTATCGTAATTTCCCCGTCTAACTGCTTTCCCATTCTCCACTCGACGAACTTGTCCCATCTGTTATTGTATAGGGCAGCTGAAGCTGTTCTCCATGAGCTAGCCACTCTTTGTGCAGCTGATTTAGAATAACCGGCGGCTTGCATTTTATTCGAGATAACTTCCAAGCGTGAAGATGGAGGTTGTCGAGGCGCCCGTAAAATATGTCCGTCTTTGGTTGTCTCAATAGGTCTTGACGTACTGGGAGTTACAGAGGTAATTCTATCAGTAGTTGTAGTAATCTCGGAAACCAAGTCCTGTTCGGCCATGCCGGGGCTATGAGGATAATGACACAGTCTGTTTCCTCTATTTTCTTCAGTACTCTGTCTAGGAGAGCCCAAGGGGGAAATGCGTACGCAAACATCCCCTCCCATTCCATGGAGAGCGCATCGATCTGGAGTGCCAGTGGATCTGTTACTGGGCTGACGTAGACTGGTAGTTTGTTGTTGAGACATGTGGCGAATAGATCTAGGTTTGGAGTATCCCATATATGGGTTATCCACCTCGGGATGTAGTGACCATTCCGTGGGTACTATCTTGTTCTGCCGGGATAGATAATCTGCTAGGATGTTTAGCTTGCCCGGTATGTGTCTTGCTTAGATCTTGCAACTCACTGTGTCTACCAAGGCATATAAACGTGTAACCTCCTTCAGTAAAAGCTGAGATCTTGTGCCTCCTAGGTGCTGAATGTAAGCGACCACGGTCTAGTTGTCTGTGGCGATTTTTACTGACGACTGGTGTAGTCGATCTAGCCATGCTGTTAATGCTAGATAAATCGCTCTCATTTCTAGACAATTGATGTGTAACTCTTTCTCTTGGGAGGACCATTTTCCCTGAATGGTAACATCGTCCATATGGGCACCCCAACCTTCTCCTGACGCATCTGTGTAGAGTTGATGTAGAGGGGTGGGGTAATAGAGTGGAATGCCTGGCATGACATTTTAACGATTTAGCCACCAATGGAGTTCTGAGATTCAAACTTGTGGAGGATGGATTAATGCTTCCAGCTCTAGGTTTTTGGTGGTGTTCATCCAACTCTGTAGAGATCGTAACTGTAGTCTGCCTCTGTAGGTTAGATCTTGGATAGATGTGAGCGTGCCTAGACATGACATCCACCAGCGTCTTGACTTGATGGGCTGATCGAGAGCGCTTGTTATCATGTGTTCTACTCTTGCATATCTGTCCTCTGGGGGTGCTACTATGCCCTTGTTGGGTATAAATCTTGCGCCTATGTAGGTGATGTCTTGAGTGGGTACTAGCTTTTATTTTTTAGGATGAACCAGGAATCCTCAGTGTGTGAGAAGTTGGATGATGCACACTGTGTTTAAACTGATTTGCGATTTTGTCCTGATCGGCCGATAGGAAATCGTCTATGCATCTGTGAAGTCTTATGAGCTTTACATGTGCGAACCCGATGACGGGATTGATGATCATGGTGAATAGCCATGGGGCGATGGATATGCCGAATGGTAGTACCCTGAATTGGTATCTCTGACCGTTGACAGCAAAGCGTAGGTACCGACAATGACTTGGATGGATAGATATGTGAAGATACGCGTCTTGGAGATCTATACTTGTCATCCAATATGCTTGTCTTAAAGAGCTCTTCAACTTCTTTATAGACTCCATCTGAAACTTGGGTGGTCTTTCCAGATATTCTTTGTTCAGGACTTTTAGGTCTTTGATAGGTCGCATCTCTGTAGTATTTTTCTTTGGTACCAGGAATACTGGGGAGTAGAATCCGAGAGTGGTGATGCTGATAGCTCCTTTTGCAAGAAGTTTTTCTATGGCCACTTCTGCTGCAATTAACTTCGGTCCTGTAGGATGGATGACTAGCCTTGGTCTTTTTTAGAAGTGAAATTTGTAGCCTCTTCTTACAACTTCGAGTAACCATGAGTCGTCTGTGATGGCCTTCCAGTTTTCTGCGTACTTCATAAGACGGCCTCCTACTGTACCCGGAGGATGAATGCTGAACTTGGGCAGTCTTGGGTCGATGTCTGTGAGACCGGCTAGCTCGACTGGATCTAAAGTGGTCATGTCTTTGATCTTCCGTAATTCTAAATCGTTGTCCATTGGGCAGGCGATATCGATAGGGTCTGGACGTGTCTGTAGATTCTTGGTTTAGATTCTCCGGAGGAAGCCCCTCCCGCGACTGCCTCTTCCTTTGCTAACACCTCTCTGTGAAGTGGGATGATCCTCTTTGGAGTTCCTGTACCTGGGTTGATATGATCTGTACTTCTGCGTAGAGGGACGAAAAGAATCCTGGCCAGACTGGACACGTCGACGTCTAGGATTCTGTTGGTGACGAATCTCTGTAGGCCGTCTATGCAAACTGGAGGCTACCGATATGGTGGATTCTTGAAACTTCTGACTAGTAGAAGAGGCAATAGCTTCCTTCACTGATTCCAATCTACCGTTGAACATCTTAGGTGAAGTAATAGACTGTGCCATCAATGAATTCTTTAATGGTTCTGGTATAGCATGATTAATTTGAGGTATTAAGTGTTTTCTTTGCATGGTCAGAAACTGTGCTGACATCCAGACCTGTGAAGTTTGCAGTTCCTCCTGCATCCTCAGTATGTGGTCCAATGAGCCGTGTATGAAACCAGCCTTGTGATGTGACATCTCCAAGGGAGCGTCTAATGGTAGATCAGTGCTCTGGTTGTACGAGGGTAAAGAGTGGCGAATACCAGCTGCTAACCAGTTAATGTAAGGACTGACATTAATCATCTGTTTGTTGACTTAGTCTAAGTACTTGATTTTGGACATTTCTGTGCGCATCATGGGGTTAGGTCTCTTAACCAACTCATGGTATTCATCATCAATGCTAATCTGTTCTGCAAAGGGATCATCATGAATTTTGTACGCATATCTGTTGTACGTAGACCTCAATTTAGAACTAGCACCCGTAGTAAAATTCAAAGAATTTTCTGTTTTCTTGATAACGTCGTCCATATAGGATGGACGGGGAAGGGTATGGTGTTCTTCAGTCCCACTGCCGGGCTCCTCATACCCTGCACGTTCTAACAAGGGTTTAGTAGTCTTATCCTTTTCTGGTTTTAATGACGGCATTAGCTCATAAAGTTCAGCAACGATGTCTTTAAGAGAATAATTGTTAGGTCTGAATTCATCATCAATATTAAATCAAAGTCACATGAATGTTTGTGTGAACTTGGTCATGCACATTCATACTGTAATCCTCCAGTAGTCGGTGTATTGCAGATAAACTCTCCAGTAGTTATCAACTAATGTTCACCCTCCAATAGTTATCAACTAATGTTCAACCTCCAATAGTTCTAAACTCCATTCCCCGATCATGTCAGTCGAACCGTGTTTGTGATCTTTGATAGACAAAACGTAGAAACGCACCCGCTCAATCAGTTAAGGAACTACGCTCACCATTGGTTTGCATGTACCAGTCGACGTTCGCACGTTACCCTGCAACACATAACCTGGTTTTGCAGGCTTTTCTTCTGAAATGAAATATGCCGTCGTGATATAACTGAAATTCTGTATTTAAAAAGGGCGTTTGACTCCCAAAACAAGAACCGTCCTGTATATGTGTTAACACTATAAAACTACCATGATTTCTGACATCTGAGGCAAATGAAACGGAGACACATTAGAAATAAATTTATTTCAGAAAGACGACGGCAAAGTTGCCCAATCTGGTAATACGAGTTTCATGGATTTTTGTGCTGCACTCTCGGCTATAGTTGTTTCAGTTACTGCGAGAGTTAACGTTTCATCCAGAACCGCTTTAAGTTGTTGGTTGGTTTGTTGTTTTACGCCGCACTCAGCAATATTCCTATATGACGGCGGTCGGAAAATAATCGAGTCTGGACCAGACGATCCAGTGATTGATATCCTGACAACCCGATCCCGTTAGTCGCCTTTTACAGCAAGCATGGGTTGCTGAAGACCTATACTACCCCGGATCTTCACAGGTCACCGCTGTATCTGTCAACATTGCCTCAGCCGATGTAGAGGCAGTGGATGTCAACGTTTTCGAAGTTGAGATAGCAGGACCAGAGGCGGCAGATCCCAAAAGGGCACTAAACCCAAAATACAGGAACCGTCCTGTATTTGTGTTAACACTATAAAACTACCATGATTTCTGACAGAAACAACATTTGCCTGACTTTTCTAAATGCAAATACCCTGCTTAGCTAATGACTTCATGCGAGCATCCAAGACGTTTCTCATCCCCTTGAAATATGGAGACTCGTAAACGTTAATCTCGATATCATGTCTTCGGCGATAGTATTGCGATGAGGCGATCGCGATCAGTTCATATAACGTATTTCCCCGATATTTTTCGCCCTTTAGGTTTCGTACTTCCACCAAGAAACGCATGAGATTTTTTATTAATATCTGTTTCACGATGCGAAAGAGCAATACTGTCGGGGTTTAACACGACGTCATCACGTAACCCATGGGATTGTCTTTCCTTGACCCGCGCTTGGAGTGAGTAGTGAGTATGGTTTTACGCCGCTTTTAAAAATATTCCAGCAATATCATGGCGGGGGACACCAGAAATGGGCTTCACACATTGTACCCATGTCGGGAATCGAACCCGGGTCTTCGGCGTGACGATCCAACGCTTTAACCACTAGGCTACCCGACCGCCCCCCGCGCTTGGAAGACGTTGACGGCCTACCTACTCTTGTTTTCTGTGTTCTGAAAAAAGCCGAATTACAATTTAGACTTTGAAGATCTTGCTCTGACACAGGCTTGCTAAACGGTTAGGAATTCCAAATACTATCTGCGTCATCAATGTTATGAGTTGTAACGGGAATTTGTATGGCCTGGGGAATACTTACTTCTACGTGTTGAGAGAGTTCCACCAAATTTGTATCATTTACAGACAACTCTTCTGATTCCAAGATATCACTTTTACCCACGTCAAAATCTGGTACAGCCACGTCAAGTATTTTAATATGAGCATTAATGAGTCATTAAAAATCTGAGTTAATTGCTGCCTGGTTCGAGCTCGTGTAATGAATGTTCATCACGTACAAAGACTGAAAGCTAAATGAGAAATCGCACGTGCTTTTCCGCGCACATATTAGACGAGACCTCCAATAGTTTTGCTCGAACTTTAGCGCGTTCATGCGCGCAGTTTCAATCGATTCAGCATAAACAAGAACGACCCTCCATTAGATATGCACGTGCATATTGGGTGGACATTAGTTTAACATGTATTTTGAATGGGACTTTGTTTTAAGTTGGATATGGTCCTTAAAGTCACGATTATTTTTGCACGTGGGGCAAGTTCTCGGCCTGACGGCCTCGAACTGACCCCACCTGCAAATAATCGTGACTTTTCGGACCATATCCTACACGTAGTGTCCCCATAGCTTGAAAAGTCAGTAAGACCTAAAGACCCGCACCCCCTATTCTGATTGCGCTGGGGGTGAGACGAATGGCTGGGGGTTGCGTAATCCCGACTGTCGGATCTACGATAGGCTGAGTGGGAGTCAATGTTCTATAACTGGAGTGAGGTGACGTAATCCTTGCCTCGCTTTCTCTGTCCCTTGATCTGGATTTTGATACAGTATGGGAAGGCGCACGCCTAGGCTTTCTATGCTGATATGCACGGGCTATGTCAGATCTTTTGTCATAGGAGCTGGAGGGAGATTGGTGTTTATCTCTATGCATTGTCCGTGATTCACGATGTGCCCTATGATGTTCATGGTAGGGAGATAATCTCTGATACTCTGTCTCTATGAATGACTCTCCTATTGTCCTCATAATCTGATTTAGCGTAGCCTTGTGTATTTCTGCTGTATGAGGGTGTGCTCTCATAAACAGCTTTAGATCTTTGTCTAAATTCATTATCAACCCTTGATTGGCCATGCCGGGTTTGAGACACAGAATCTTTTAGCTCTGCTATTTCCTGAGCCATAGATTGCATTCGATTGTCAATCATAACAGACATTGAATTAGTTATCTTGTCCGTGAACTTATTTAGGTAAAAGGGGTGACGCGGCGGAGGGGGAACGTCGTTTTTACGACGATCGGCCATGCCTAACGCCGCCGGATGTAAGTTAGGGAGATCTCTGAACTCGGTAAAATACATCTGCTCCTCAACTTTGGGTGAGTGGGACGAGGTCTTTTAACCTCATCCTCTCGCGACACTCTCTTGTCACCAACGTGATCAAAAACCTCCGATGGCTTAATCACTTTCCTCTTAATCGAAGTAGAAGCTCTAGTACACTTTTTATAGTCCTGATTATTGGCCCATGCCTTGGAGAGCTTATCAATTTTTTCTTTTGATAGAGGCTCGCAGTAGGTGCATCTAGACTTCTGTGTGCAGCTGCTTTTCTTGCAAGACATCTGGGTTGAGGGTCACCAGTGACCTGGTGTTGGCCACAGCCCGAACAGACGGGCGTCTGTTTCTGAGATGAGGATCTCATCCCACAACACTTCCCATAAACTAATTACTTATGAGATCGTCCGATCTTCTTATACCCTCGTTCTAGTAGAACTGTTCACTGCTTGCAGACTGTGATTCTTGAGTAGATCAGTGTGCTTTGTAAGTGTGGAACTCAATGATTCGTACTGATGTGCAACCCCCAAAATTTTCCTTGTCATCAGGACAAACAGGAAAAGAAGTGACTAGATTCCCGCCTTGCGCATGCGCCGTGGCGTCCATGGCAAGTGATAGGGTTTTCCTCACAACTATGGATATGTTGGCAGTGTAGTGGACGTCTGTTGAAAATTTATAAAAATTTATATTGTGGTTCTCAGCATAAACAGGAAATTATGGCAATGATGTGATAGAGGTGTAGTATTTTGCAAGAATTAATTGTTTTTCGACTAAAATGCAAAATTTAAAAAAAGTGTGATTTCTCTTTTGAAAAATTTCACCCATGAGACTTCGTGACTTTTCGAGAAAAAAATGTTTTTGAACTGAAATGCAAAATTAGGAAAAAAATGATTCCAGGCATGTATAGATTAGGGTATCCAAGTGATGGATGTAGTAAAGTGGATTGAGGTTGAAGGAGAAGATCTTTTCACAAGGGGAGTGGATAATGGCCTCCCCCTGTGAGGTCCACCAACAGGGTCAACCAGCTGCGAGCTGGCCATTTAGGCGCAATCAAAATCAGTCGTAACTGTTCTGTCTTTACGATCTTCTGGATTACCCGTGGTAGAAGCGCTGTTGGCGGGAAGGCGTAAGCATTGAGATTCTCCCATGACATGGCCAGAGCATCATACTATCGGAATCAGAGAAATGAATCTGAGGGGTTTTGTGTTGAACCTGGTGGCGAACAGGTCAACCTCTGGGCTGTCGTAGAGGTGGCAAATCTCGAAGGTCTTGGGATGTAATGCCATTCTGTCGAGGATGGTCGATCCGGATGAGACAGGGAGTCTGCTATGACATTGGTTACTCCTGGGGATATGTCGAGCTCGAGCATTGATGATCAATGCATCAATCATTTGAAAAAAGTCCATCATCAGAGCCAGTAGGGAGGCTGACTGTGTGGATCCCATCTTATTGAAGTACCATATGACTGAGTCGTTGTCGGACTGTATCATCAGTTGAGATGATCGAAGCAGTTTCGCCCAATGTGAGATCTCTAAATTGGCCGTCTTGAATTCAAAATTGCTGATGTGAAGGGTCGATTCTGTTGCTGACCAACATCCTGATGTTTGATGAGACTCCAGAAGCTCTCCCAAACCAACTGTTGATGCATCCACGACCAAGTGGTGTGTTGGTAGAAAGGGTTCTAGAGGAACTCTGGAGTAGACGTTCATTCTGGAAAGCCACCATTGTAGATGGCCATACAGATGTAACGGGAGCTAAATCTTGACCAGGCAATTAGTCGATCTGAAGATGTGGTCTTAGGAAGCACTGATTTGGCCGTAATTGTAGTTGACCTCTCTGGGTGAGGGCTTGCCCCGACGTCAATAGACCTAGCAACTGCTGCCATTGTTGAAGATGTAGCAACATTTGAGTGCCAGTGGCACGAGTCGTTCTATCTTCTTCCATCTGTCTAGAGGGACAAACATTTTTCCGAGATTGGAGTAAAAAAGTGCTCCGATGAATTGCAGTTGTCGAGAGGGCATAGTTTTTTAATTCTCTATGTTTACTAACCAACTGAGATGGTGGATTAGTTTCTGCGCGAAGGCGAGATGTTTAATTAGCATGTGCATTCTACCTTCAGCTGTTAGCCATCAGAAAAGATTCAAAACCCTCATCTGGGGAGATTGAGGCGTCATTTGAAGCGAAAGTAGGTGCTAAAGAAGCTTCAACCAACGCATCTTCAGAACCTACTTTCACTGGACCTGGGCATACCCTTTTGAGGATGTTCACTTAGACTGTCTTGCCGCAGACGGTCAGTGCTGAGCTGATGTTATTCTATACCATCTTTCGGTTGTCACACACTTTTTTCTATAGATGGTACAGTCATCATCAGAGAGATCTTTACATACATTACATCTTTTAGACCATAAACAAACCCTATGACAGATGCAACATCTTATGAGAATACCAATTTGCAACTGTTAAAAGCTTTCCTCTTTTTGTTGTCCATGATAACAAACTATAGAATGCAAAGTCAAGTAACAAGTTTTATTCTTAATTTTTAAATTACACGTCTCCACTCAAGAGCAATTAGAAAGAGAATGAGTTGGCAGGGCAGGTCACATGGTCAGGCAGCACAAGGTCCATGCTTTACAACAGGTAGTGGTGGTAATGGTGACCATGGTTACAGCTGGGATGTGCTCAGGAGTAGTATAGGTAATAGGGGTTCTGGACCACTTCCACTGGAGCCAGATTTATTACCTATACTGCTACTACAGGGGGGATTTATTATGCAAAAATGACTATGCGATTCAACGATAGTCATAAGATTAAGTTAAATTGGCTCTAGCTCACCAATACCTGGGGCCAATCATTGCTTTAGATGAGTCTAAATGGTAATAAAAATATTCTTTATTATTTTTATCGATAAAGCGATATTCAACATTTTTATTAAGTTCTTCGTTCATTTTACTAGGAGACCAGACTATATAACTACACTCTTCTTGTAAATTGATAAGAAACAATTGATAACCGTATTTGGTTGGTTTGATATCACTGATATAATAAAAACCTTGTGGTAATTCTCTCAATTGAATAGCTTTCTCCATTATTATATATTTATGTAAGCATTTGTCTAAATGTAATCACACGATAGTAAGCAATCTATTTTTAATCTCCAACCAGTTCTTTGGTTTTGGCACGGAATAATTGACGCGCTTGTTGCCTCCCCTGTTCTATTAACTTTTTTTTCTCGTCTTCGCTAATACCACTGGTCTTACGAGATTTTGATCGAATCTCCTGCTTCATTTCGTTGTATTTGGTGAGTTCCGACAGCACTAAACGAAACTCATCCTCGGATATCTTACAATCGGCCATTGCTGTCGAAATATGATCCTCAATGCTGTTCAACTTTGCTTCGGCGAGTATCCGAATACTATCGTGTTTTAATGCTTTCTTTTGTAACCTACGAGAAATGAATTTTATCGCTATTCCTGCCAGTCCCGAGACTCCAGCGGCTATTTCCATACCGAGCACGATAGGCGCGGCGATTATAGTTGATAGTAAACCCATACCTGCTACACCGAGTCCCATGCCAGATACTACAAGAGCGGTGTCAACTCCGTCCAGAGCATTCACGGCTCTGCGATACTTTTTATACAATCCAAGTCTCAACTCCCTATCCTTCTCTATTCGATGTTTTATGTCGCTTATTTGATGTAATCGAAATCCATCAACAGTTTCCATCTTTTCAAATGCTTCATCGAGCGCTGGATATAAACTCATAGTGTATATTACGATCATATAATAGTCTTTAATTGGTCTTGCTTAAATGTTTTGAGACTATACATCAATCTTATCAAATGTATATTATACGGCAAGAATATCTTAGTAAGAGAAATGCTGTCACTTTTAATAATTTGGACCCCCTCGAGGGTTGCAACGGGTGATGCTCCGATATGAATAATACTGCAACGTTGACGCTCGTGTTTCTTGAGCCATTTAATCGATAGACCTGGTAATATTTCGAAGGCATCTACCGGCGCATCTCCGAACAAGACTTCAATAATAAGCGTGGAAAGATTAGGTATTGCACTCAAGTTCTGTTTAATATCATCGAATTCAGTAACCAAATTTAAAGTAACATTTTTTAAGGCTGGACGACTATATAACATATGACCTGGGTTTTCTGGCAGGGGAGGGACTAACACACTTTTTCGTTTTGACGGGATATAAGCCGCGAGTACGATGCCACTATTTATTATCTTAGATAAATTATGTCCCTTACCCATCATCACATAAGGTGGGGTAATGACGATATTCAGTAGCCACTCGATGTTTGCTTCGATCATAGTCCATTTATTATCGTCGTTGCGAGTAATATTATACGAAGTGTTTTTAATGAGTCTACTAACGTCGACATCGCTTAAATCTTCTAGATTACCCGCGAATGTGACTGCTTTCCGCTTGTATACATTATCGTGTAAGTGTAAAGCGTATAACTTACCATTGTAACCGGGTTTATCAAATCCTTCTGTGTCTCCGAGATCGGAAAGCGCAATTGTATTACATTGTCTTAGTGTTCCAGGGCCTGATGCATCAACCATTATTTTTAATATGGAGTGTTACACTTAAGTATCCTATATGTACAGGTTGATGTTTTACATCTAACACAGAAATTTTGAGGTCTGAAATAATACCACGCTTCAATTTTTTATATTGTAATGAAGAGAAAGATTCCGTTCTACCGCTATTATATTTTTCATTTTTCACTGGAACACTTCTGAGTAGAGTTGAAGGACTTTCTTGTTGAATATTATCCGTCGTGCTTATTTGATCAAGATGGATACACAACTCTTTATAGGGAACTAAATCGGGTAATTTAACATAAGGATGTGTGTCAGTTAAGCGACTAAATTCCTCTCTACCTGGTTGGCCTAATACAACTATATTATCTGCATGGTTGAATTTCACTGTCCCAGTCGCCTCATTTTGTGTCAGACTAATTCCATTAGGCTTAAAAAATTCATCATTGAGTGAGCTTACGCTGTAATACCCATCAGGTATAGTAATGGATTTGACAGTACCAAGAGCAGATAATAGCATTATCCTATTAATATTTTTTGCAGCACTTATATTGGTCCACCGTCGGTAATACGTTACATCGCATAGAGCGACTTCGAGTTGTCCATCCGAGTTATCGATAGTACGAAGCAGTTGAATAGACTGGCCATTTGTTATTCCCAGGAGTGTATCATACATATTAAATATACAATGATACTATATCATAACTTAAATATGGAATCAATCATTATTTTTAATATGGAGTGTTACACTTAAGTATCCTATATGTACAGGTTGGTGTTTTACATCTAATACAGAAGGTCTTTGAGGTCTGAAATAATACCACGCTTTAATTTTTTATATTGTAATGACGAGAAAGATTCCGTTCTACCGCTATTATATTTTTCATTTTTGACCGGAACAGATCTGAGTAGAGTTGAAGGACTTTCTAGTTGAATATTATCCGTCGTGCTTATTTGATCAAGATGGATACACAACTCTTTATAGGGAACTAAATCAGGTACGTTCTCTACATCAACTGTTTTGTTGCGTGGTAAGTCTATTGCCCATACAAATCCAAGTATAACTGCTAAGTGCGGACTAATAAGTATACCTGTTTCTCCAGTGTATATTTTCACTTTCCCATTCCACTCATTTTGTGTGATACTAATTCCATTAGGCTTAAAAATGTTATCATTGAGTGAACATATACTGTAATACCCATCAGGTATATAAATGGTTTTTTTAACAACCCTGTGTACACCTGCTATATACAACTCATTATTATCTCTCGCAGCACTTATATTGGTCCACCGCGGGTAATACGTTACATCGCATAGGGCTACTTCGAGTTGTCCATCCGAGTTATCGATAGTACGAAGCAGTTCAATAGACTGACCATTTGTTATTCCAGGTAGTGTAACATACATATTAAATATACAATGATACTATATCATAACTTAAATATGAAATCGAGATACATTACTAATCAATTGATTATAGTAACTGCCTCTGGTGCTGAATTTTTTGTTAAATTCCCAGATATCTTTGAAAATTACAGGGTCACGGCAACTAGCGATAAAATGGTGCACGATTGGTTTCACAATCCGATGCAATTTTGGCAGAATCAGTTAAACTTTACCGTATGGTGTGCCACAACGGGATGTGACGTATCTCTTTATGCTCCAGGATTTGAACTGAATAGGTCTGTTATATTATTTCACGTGTACTATCAGATTAGACGTATACTTAAAGAAATTAGTGCTCCATTACCGCAGGATCGAGCGTGGAATTCCACAAATAATAATTATGATAGGTCCGCGTATGAGCGTATTTGTCAGGAATTTAATGTTTCTACGAGTAAAGATTGGCGCATTAAAGGAGCAAACCATGGTCTAGGAGTTCCGTACAGCGGACAAAAAACTGTTAAAGAAGTCAGCGATGATTTACTGAAAAGGGGTCGGCTTCTTCCGAGCTTTGCTCTCTCGAGTAACGAGTGGAGAGATGATCGTATGAACTTTAAGGGTGGTGTTGCTTTCACTGTCCAAAAGGTTGAGCAACCACCTGGAGACGCTTGGAATGAATTTCTTAATGATAAAATGGAAAATAATTTTACTAACCCAGGAGTTGTAAGATTTAATGAATCGATAAGAACTTATGTATGGACAATTCTTGGTGCACAATCGCAAACACGAACATCCATTATCGGTTCTGGGACGGCGCTCGATGCGCAAAAACAGTTTGTCTCAAACGTGGAGGACGCCATTAATTCACCAGTTGACATACCATCGTCTATAAAGCGTTTTCAAGATGCATTACAGTACGCTCAATCCAAAGTGGACTTCGTTTATGCACCGGGACTATACATGTCTCCGAGTAATATGGAACTTAAGATCGGTCAAGTGATAGGCTATAATAATAAAATTGTTATCGCTACCGATCAACAAAAAACAGGTATAAATTCAGATATTAACGTCGAATTAATAACGCAAACGATCACGGGCGAAAAGGGAATAGTCAAGCCACAAACACCAACTATCGCTCAACCGTCTACTAACGCACAAGTGCCACCGCATATTGAGGCTAAAAATCAACAACATATCGATGAAAAAACAGCGCTTGTAGTGGGTGGAGTCTCGGTTGGTTTACTCATGATTTGGTTAAATAGTTCTTAGCGAACTGATTTGGTGGTTAAATACTTCTTAGCGAATACGTACAACAGCCCTGCAATTGCTACGATCAGCCCCCACAAGTTTTGACTAAGCCAAGTGGTGGTCTTAGCTAATAAATTCAATAGCCAGGAAACTATACTCCCTATTATACCGGGAAGTGCGGCCGCGGCTTTCTCAGCGAGCTTTCCCAGTGCTGAACCTAATGCTTTTAAATGCTTTTTTATCCACTCTTTTATCCCGTTTTTATCGTTAGGCGGTGTACCACCACCTGTACCACCTGTACTGCCACCTGTTAACGAGAGAGTCAAAGTCGATATAATAAATCCCAACGCGGTTAAAATACTGGCAATTGTTATTCCCTGTTCTCTGAACAATGTTTTAATTTTATCGGCCAATGTAGTGTCATCGTTGAGGACTTGATCGATAGTTTCTCGAATACGACTGATTTGCGAACGAAGTGCCTTTCTATTACTGGAAGCTGCTTCGAGGCGGGCCGATCTTTCATCTTCTAAGTTACGCAATCTTTCTGCTACGCGGCGTCTACTGAACTCATCGCCCGCCTGTTCAAGTTTTGTTTTCTCTTTAGCTATATGCTTGTCGATTTCGGATATCTTGGCTATATTATTGATGAGTTCTCCCCGCATTGTTCGCATTGCCTTGTCAAGACCTCGTAATTCCCTAAAACTAAACTCCGAGGATGGTACCTGTGACGTGGAATTATCGTAATAGGTATCTAAGATTTCTTCGAGTCCGTCCGAGGCCACCTTCGAGGAAGCCTCCAAATCATCTGTATTACCGAGTTCAGTACGCACGGTTCGAAGAACCTTAGTAGTCTTCGCGGAAAGTCGTCGGTAGTCGACAAAACCTAATTCATCACAAACAGTGCCGATGCCATGTTTAGCAGCTATCGTAGACAAGGCTAGGGGCTCAGGAGTACGAGAATGCATAAGATCAATATCTGGAGCGCCACGCAGTCGCAATATTCCTTTACTATCTATCGTAAACTTTGAATAGTCACAACCTATTGGGGTATCATCTTTTAAGGCATCGTAATAATCATTGACGGTTGATTGTAAAATTTCATCGTTAAGATTCGTGCCACCAAAGTTGGTTTCATCAGTACCCTCTTCGTTTGGATTATCAAAGTCATCAAAGGTACTTAGATCTAAGTCATTATGTTCAAAATCAGTCATTTTTATATTAAACATAGGGTACATGTTTTCAATATAACAATGTCTTCGCAATACGGACGCAAGTTAAACCCACAACATAGACTTCGAGATCCATTAGGGGTCAAAGCAATTTGTCAGTCTGTAACTATAACTAATAACCCTAGTACCATCGATCAGAATCAAACGCTTCTGATTCGCTTTCCTAATCTCGGCGCACACGATGTGTTAGTTCCCGGAACTGTCCGACTAGCATTTACGATTAGTTTGACTTCTACAGACGTTAACAGAGAGCCCGTTCAGAACATAGGTCGTGCTATCGTTAAGAAAATCGCCATTAAAATTAGAGGTAATGAGGTTTTGAGTATCGACGATAGCGATGTATACTATTGTTACATGGATCTCTGGAGAACGGATAAAGAGCGGGAAAACTTACAGTACCAAGGTATTTGTAATAAGAACACATTGAGACTGCTCGTAGGTGCTGAAAATGGTGTTGATACCAACGAAAAAGATAAGGCCGTTGCCGACGCATTAGGTAACAGATTCTATATTCTCCTAGACTTTGAATTACTAGATTCCCACATATCCTTTTATCAAGCATCCCTAGGCGACAGGTTAGAATACGAACTCACTTTTAATGACTACGGCAGAGTAATCAGAACTGGTGGTGAAGATGCTAGCTATTCCATTGACAATATCTCGCTGGAGTATGATATGATAACAGATCCCGAATTAGCCAGACAAATTCGTAGCCAGTATACCGGAAGTTTAGCCATTTTGTACGATCGCGTGCTGCGACACCGAAAGATCACGAGGGACAAAAAAGATACGATGTGGAACATCAATCTAAACGTTCCCACGAGGTCGTTGAAGGGTATTTTAATGTTGTTCGAGGACCCCTCCGATGCGTTTAAAAGAAATACCGAGAAGTTCTACAATCCCAAGATTACAAAAGTAGAATTGACTATCAAGGGCGTTCCTAATCAACTATATAGCCAAGGAATGCTAGCGTATCACCAGTGGGATGAGATTAAAAAACTTCCTTCTATAAAACGTTCTCCGGAAGTTAACGCCGTCGTGAAAGATCTGTCTCTAGGGAGTGTATCGATGGGTGAATACCTCACCACGAAGTACGCGCTATGGCTCGACATGCGAACAACGGACGATGACCAATTACACGGCAGTGGGAGGAGAATAGAAAATGCTAGCGAGGGTGCCACCATACAGATAACGAAGCTTCAGGAATCGGCTGGTAAATTAAACATATATTTGTACGTGATTATGGATGCGCAACTTAATATATAGAATGGGAGATTCGTGCAAGCAATCTATTAATAATCTTTTACCTAAAGATCCGCACTGCGCTATCATATGCGGGCAAACGGGCTGCGGGAAAACAGCTTTTATTCTAGATATTTTAGAAAGTCATTATCGGGACGTTTTCGATCATATTATTATTCTGTGCCCGACTATAAGCGTTAATAAAACATACTTATCCAGAGATTGGGTAATGAATGACGACGGGGTCTCCGAGTATGTCACGAGAAAGACAAAGGAGAATCAACCCTTTTCGTAATAGACGACTGCAGCGCGAGTAAAGAACTAACAAAAAAGAAAGATATGCTTTCGTATTTAGCATTCTCCGGACGGCATACTCAACATAGCGTTTGGGTACTTACTCAAAAATACAACTCTGTCCTGAAAGATCTCAGACAGCAGACCAAATGGGTAGCACTGTTTCATTGCAAAGATCGAGATTCATTCGAGGAATGTTTACGCGAAAATGATGTCATTTATACCAAGGGTGAACGAGATCAAGTCAGAAAACAGTTAGCGGCAACGAAGCACTGTAAACTCGTATTAAAAACCGATCAACTAGCTGCTTATGCAATTGCTTAGCAAATTATAGCAAAATATAGCAAAATTATAGCAAAAATGTAGCAAAATGTAGCAAAATTATAGCAAAAATATGATAAATTGAACATAAAATGTGGTTCGAAATCCTCATTCTTTCGCAACAGTTCATTATTACTGGTTGTATTGGCTATGTCATTTTATATTATGTTAGACTTAAATATCTCCTTAGGTATTACATTATGGAATGCGACGAACTCATCGAACAAATGCTCAAAGAATCTGAGCCTGATCAACATGTAGATAAACATAGAGAAAGACTCGCCGCTTTGGTAGCCGGTGGAAAATGTTCCCAATATTTGGGAGAAAATTATACCATCGAAAAAATTGATAACATGACCGACGAAGAGATTAAAAAACTGTACGCGCGTTACGAGTCTAGACTGGGAGCTACCATGACTAAAACGATAGGGTCTTCTATATTTCAACTATACACAGCCGTAGCTAGTACGTTTCTCCCCATCCCGGCAGAACATCGCATGTATTTATGCGAATCTCTCGAGAAAGACCCATTCATCGAACACGCTATAAGCTCAGTGAGCTGTGAGTTTTATCATAGATTCGGAATGTTCTTAGCTCCGTTCACCACAGCTTTAATAACGGCTAGGTATTGTCAATTTAAACATACATGCCCACTTAATAATAATGGAGACTCAACAGATTGCGGAAACACAATCACAACAGGTGACACCACAACAGATTGTGAACACACAACAACAAGTGAACGAGGAACAACAACAGATTGCGGAACAACGAGTGAATGAGGAACCACCACATGTGAATGAGGATGTGAATGCACCACATGTGAATGAGAAACCCAGAGTTACTAAGAACCCCAAAAAAATAGCTGCAGGAAGAAAGGGAGGACTGGCGCGCAAAGCGAAATTAATAAGTAATTCAAATATTAATCCGATTAAAACATGGGCACTAGTAGGAGTTGCTGGTATAGCGGCTGTATGGTTCTTTTATAAGACCGGAGAAGAGAAAACGTCACCCCCGCCGCAACAACAAGTTTAATTAGAGGTTAGCCCGCATATAATGCTATAAGAAGCATGACTACTCCAGTTACAGACGGTAAAATGTTGGTAAACGCGACGTATCATTCAGCGGTGGTCACCGGCTTGGCCATTGGCTATGCCCGTATGGCTAAAATGATTACTAAAGCCACAGCTCCCAAGCTAGATTTTAATGGATTTGACATAGGTATGGCCATTCTTGATATTGGATTGGCTATGGCAACGAAGGATATGCTCATCAAACAAGGACTTATCCCGGAAGACATAATGAAGTAATTAAACATTTGAATATTTTATATTATTAAACATTTGAATATTTTATATTATTAAACATGGCAACAATTGCGATGATGGTCGGTGGAGCTGTTGTTAATGCTCTAGCTTTTTCGGGGAGTAATTATTTATTTTCCAGTATGAGGGAATCAAACGCTAAAGAAGTTGAAGAGGAGCGTAAACGACATAACAAAGCTTTAGAACAATACCAAGCAGCCCAGTTACAATATACACAGCAGAGAATGAAGAGATTAGACTTTATTCATGAAAAACTGCTTAAGGAAGGACATTCAATTCAAACGTTTAAGGATGTTGAATCTGCCATGCACGAATACTTCCTCGTTTTTGGGAAAAAAGCTAGACCCAATACCGAGACCAACAATGAGTCAGTTTTATACACCGTCAGAGGAACAAAAGAACCGAGAGGTCACATTTATTATTATTGGGTTATCTGCTCTATTGATTTTCAGCTATACCATGAATACGCAGTGACAGCTGTGGCTATGCATAAACCATGATCTATAAATAGCCTAATCAATATCTCACAGTGTAGATGTGATTTGCATTTAGACAAATGATATGATAGATGTATATACCATGAATAACTGCAAGTTTACACTCATGGGTAAGACGACTCTTTGTAATCGACGCTGTGTTGATGAAATTTACTGCGGTATACACAATTATTACATCAGGCGCGGACACATAAACTATAAGTGTTCTGAATGCGGGATAGGGGTCAAAGGTCGTTATTGTTTATGCAAGAAACACGGTGCTGATAGGGTCAGGAACCAGATTATTAATGCTAGGAAGAGAGATTACATCAATGAGAGGAATAGGTTGGGGAGAATACGTATTTAGATATATGAAAACAACCAATTAGACATTTGTCTCATTTTGCATATACCATTCAACCACAATGGTTTTTGTCAGAGAATTAAAAGCTATGGCAAAGCAAAGTGGACTGCGTGGATATTCTCGTATGAGAAAAGCTGAATTGATTACCTTACTCGGTTTGGAATACAACAAACCCCAGACTGTTAGGGAACTCAAAGCTCAAGCGAGAAACAGTGGGCTGAGAGGTTATTCTCGAATGAGAAGAGCTGAATTGATTGCTTTACTAGATAATAATGACGATGTTGAGAATAAACATAATGATAATGATGATGATAAACAACAAGAATTAATATTTGTACCCACATCCGCCGGCGTTGGTAAATATCTAAGAGGTTGGAAGATGGATATTAATTCCAACATGGATGTTAACGATATTAAGCCCATCATATTGAGTAAAATTAACGAGGAATTAGATGATTTACATAGTATAAAATACCAGCTGACGATTAAAATGACATTGAGTAAAAGTAACACAGACGATAGCACCGAATATACCGAACCATATTTCCGTAGCAATCAAGAAGTTATAACCGAATCCGATACTATAAACGCATCATTAGATACATCAATTCAGAGAATACAGGAAACTTTAGAACGCTGGACTAATAGAGGTTCTGGTTGGGGTGTGGATAAAATCGATAGTTTATATTTAGATATAGCAAATTATATGCCCTTCAAAGGTGGATCTTATATAGATTTATCCCCGTATTATAAGAAGAAAAAAGCCATAATTAACGTAAAAAATAAATCCGATGACTGTTTAAGAATGATGATAAGATCTGCATTGTTCCCCGTAGACAAGCATCCGGATAGACCTTCTAGCTATCCCCAAAACGATGGACTCAACTTCGATGGTATAGACGAACCTACACCAATATCACAAATTGATAAGGTGGAAAAGCAAAATAATTTAGCTATAAATGTTTTCGGACATTCTAAAGGAATTGTTGTACACAGGATAAGCTCCGCTCCGGAAAATATCCCGAGAATCAATTCATTTCTGATCGAAAAAGATGGTAAATATAAATATACGTGGATAAAGAGTTTAAACAGGCTGCTATACGATCAAACTAAATATAAGGGAAAGAAATATTTCTGCGAAAGATGCCTACATGGGTACAGCAGACAAGATCTATTAGAAGCGCATAAAGAAGACTGTAGAGGTGTTGGACAGACCGCTATCAGGATCGATATATTAAAATTTGAACATTATTGTAATCAAATGCCAGTACCGTACGTAATTTATGCAGACTTCGAAGCGCTTATCAAACCCATTGAAAATACCAACCATAATAATACTGATAGTAGTTTTACCTACAAAACTCAAGAACATATTCCTTGTGGGTTTGGATATATAGTTGTAAGGTATGATGGGAAAACAAACCCTCCCGTGATTTACAGAGGTCCCGATGCAGCGGGAAAGTTTCAAGAATATTTACAAAATGAAGAGAGAATAATCAGGGAAAAATTATCGTGTAAGAAACCCATGCGTATGAGGAGGGATGATTGGAGGGCGCATAAGAAGTCAACGAGTTGTCACGTTTGTAATAAACCCCTGGATGGGGATTCCATAAGAGATCATTGCCACGTCACGGGTAATTATCGGGGGGCCGCTCATAACGAGTGTAATTTGAAACTAAAAATGAATTCTCAAACAATACCCATCCCCGTTGTGTTTCATAACCTTAGGGGATACGATTCACATCTCATTATGCAAGCTATCTCAAAGACCGACGGCGGTTTAACGTGCATTCCTAATAATATGGAAAAATACATATCGTTCTCGTTGACTAAACCTATACATTATAGGGACAAGGATGGGAAATCTAGAATAAAGCAAAGTAATGGGCTTAGATTCATAGACTCCGTACAGTTTCTGTTATCTTCCCTGGACAATTTAGCTAATGCGAACAATCCCGATGACTTCGCGATAACAAATCAATATACCAATAAGATAACTCGTCATTTGTTGCTGAGAAAAGGTGTATATCCTTACGAATATATGGATGATTGGTCTAGATTCGAAGAAACTGAATTACCACCCCTCGAATCATTCTATAGCAACTTAACAGAATCTAGAATAACAGATGCCGATTATGAACACGCTCTGACGGTCTGGGATAAATTAGGTTGTAAGAATTTAGGCGATTATCACGATCTGTACTTAAAAACCGATGTACTGTTACTCGCCGATATATTCGAGATATTTAGAAAGACATGTTTAAAACAATACGGCTTGGACCTGGCATGGTACTATTCCAGTCCCGGACTATCGTGGGATGCATTGTTGAAGAAGACCGGCGTAGAACTAAAATTACTCACAGATTACGATATGCACTTGTTTATTGAGAAAGGATTAAGAGGTGGTATATCGATGGCGGCGAAAAGGTATTCTAAAGCTAATAATAAATTAGTGGAAGGATACGATCCGAGTAAACCTGACACTCACATATTATATCTCGACGCTAACAATTTGTACGGATGGGCTATGAGTCAACCTTTACCCACGGATGGTTTTGAGTGGGTCGATGATATCCATAATAATGATGAGAATAAAGGGTACATACTAGAATTTGACTTGGAATATCCAAGTTCGTTAAATAAAGACCATAACAGTTATCCGCTAGCTCCCGAAAGATTAATGGTTAATAAAGATTGGATGTCGGAATATCAACGCTCCTTGATGGGTAATAGTAGGTTAGCTAACGTAGAAAAACTCGTACCAAATTTGATGGATAAAACAAAATATATAGTTCACTACAGAAATCTCCAGTTGTATATATCGTTAGGTATGAAACTTAAGAAAATACACAGAGTTCTAAAGTTTGATCAAAGCCCTTGGATGGAGCCCTATATAAGGTTGAACACAGATTTAAGAAAGATAGCTACCAGCGATTTCGAAAAGAATCTGTATAAGCTCATGAATAACTCGGTATTTGGTAAAACTATGGAGAATCTAAGGAAGCGTGTTGATGTTAAATTAGTCAGATCTAATGAGGAAGAAAGACTCAGGAAACTTATAGCAAGTCCGGCTTTTAACAGAAGCAAGATATTCGATAATGACTTAGCCGCGTTGCATATGCAGAAGAGTAATATAAAATTCAACAGACCGGTGTACGTCGGTATGAGTATTCTCGACTTGTCAAAACACTTAATGTATGACTTTTATTACAACGAACTTAAGAAGCAATACGGTGATAGATGCGAGGTGCTATATACCGATACAGATTCTTTGTTGATGGAAATACAAACCGAGGATGTGTATAAAGATATGGCAGAAAAAATAGATATGTACGACACGAGCGATTACCCAAAAGATAATCCACTGCACAGCGTAGTAAATAAAAAGGTGTTAGGTAAGATGAAGGATGAATGTGCTGGGACCCCTATAGCGGAGTATGTAGGATTAAGACCTAAGATGTATTCTATAAAAAAGTCTGATAATGGAGAGATAAGAAAAGCTAAGAGCGTTAAGAAGTATGTTGTAAAAAAGCATATCAAACACGAACAGTATAAAGAATCATTATTCAACGGTAGAACGTTCAAACACGAGATGAACTCTTTAAGAAGTTACAATCATAGGATATATGGATTAAGAATGAACAAGACATCATTATCCCCCTTAGATACAAAGAGATGGATTGATAATGATGGTGTAACTACCTATGCTTATGGTTATGGTGGTAATACCGTACCGTCGGGAACTATGAACAACTCTTCTCGTACAAATGCCCTACCCGGTCCATCTTGAAGATAATAAAGAATAGGCTCTCCTTCTTTCGTAACCAATCGACTAATGTTATATGTCTTAAGGGACCATATGGGATCGGTTGCGCGACGTAGGCCTCCTTCGAGTTCACCGGGCTGGTATAAATATCTTACCCTTACTCTATCTGGAAGTTTTCGTTCTTTGCCTCTCCTCGGTGCTGAAGATTCAGAAGTCACGGATTTCATTTTAATAGCATCGGATGGTTTCTTCCCTATTAATCTCGTTACTTCATTATTCAGCGCTGATACAACGGCTGATAAACGTGTCACCCATTCGGTTGATCTCAATCGCTCAGATTTCATTTCGATCCCATACTGATAGCCAAACAAACGTTCCGCTAATGTCCTGTTAAATCTTTCGACGATAGCTTGACTGCGGTGGGCCTCTCTTTCACCAAGGACAATTTCGACATCGTTCTTTGTTAACAGTTTAGTTACCGATCCCATAAACTCGCGACCGGGATCTACTTAAAATAGCTTAGGCCATTTTAGCGGTCTGCGTTTTTATATGCGACTCAGTGCATTAGCTACCTCTGTTGATTCTTTCGAGGTTAATGGCTCAGCCTCTTTGTATCGACTAGCCACATCCACTACCGTTAAAGCGTATTTATACGTTTTGCGTTTTACCTTATCGTGGGGAAGAAACAAGAGGTCAGCCTGATGAACTTCATTCGTTGTAAAAATATCAAACTTCTTCCTCGGTATATAACGCGGTGCCGGTAAGTATATTTGCCACATCGCTTGTTTCTTTAACCAATCCTTAGCCACATCTTTAGATACCTTGGCCGCGGTTGCTAATTTTTTTATTGCTCCTACACCTTTCCAATATCCTCGTGGGCTATAGTAAATTTTATTCATTATTAATTAATATTGATGTTTCGTTTAATACAACTCATGACTATCGTAAAATCACATAATCATTTTGGCATAAAAAATCCCCCCTGTAGTAGCAGTATAGGTAATAAATCTGGCTCAAGAACCATCATTACCTATAAAAATTTATATCATAGACTACAGGTGGTGGTGAGCTAGAGTCAATTTAACTTAATCTCATGACTATCGTTAAATCGCATAATCATTTTTGCATAATAAATCCCCCCTGTAGTAGCAGTATAGGTAATAAATCTGGCTCCAGTGGAAGTGGTCCAGAACCCCTATTCTATACTACTTCAGGTGACATGTTTTTGAAGCTTGTAAATGGGTTCAAGGATTTGACTGGATTGGATAAATACATAGTGTGTGATAGGATAAGTTTAAAAAATATTTTTATTTTATATGTTTTTGATAAATTGTGTTGTTAACGAATGTAAATAAATTGATTGTGTTATTGTTGACACAGAAATAATTTTCTGTCTTTGTTTAATGCAATTACAAACTGTGAAACCATGTCGGGTTAAACGAACCCCCTCAACCCATCACATGGGTGCTTGTCCATTTTGGTCTGTTACTTTGTTTTGGACATGGTTTTGACTTGGGCATTATGCTCTGCCCATATCAACTATTACAGCCGGTGCAGATGGAGCAAGTCGCTGAATTAGAACACGAGCCCACCACCCCAACATTTTCGAAAGGACAAATTATCTGGCTGTTACTTCAAGTCCAACTTGATGAGAGAATTTCTATCTAGTCTCTCTGTCCGTCTACAAGTGTAGTTATTGAGCTGCTATCAAAACAATACCATGGAATTTGGATTCGAAAACTTTGTATTTCTATGTCAGGTACACACCACTATGAATAGAGTCAAAGTCAAACTTTTGCCATGGAAAGAGGAAAACAAATAATTAAAATTCCTAAATGGCAAAAGGCACCACTTCATCCCCTGATTTATACATGTACCAAGTTTGGATAAGAATGGTGAGTTAGGTTGTTTTTTTAGTTCTGCTCCGGAAATGACATCTCCCCTCCATGAAAGCAAGTAAAATTAAACTTTGAAAAATTCCTCAACAGCAAAAGGTGTCACTTCTACCCCTGTTTAATACATGTCCCAGGTTTAGATGAAAAGTCTTGCATGGTTTTCAAGTTGTGCTCCGGAAACGAAGCTCACACCACCCTTTTGAGAATTAGTGCAAAATGTTTCTATGAAATCAAGAATATTACATATGCAAAAAATATGTCAATGGCAAAAGAAACCACTTCACGACCTGTTGATTTATCTGCCAATTTCTGTTAAAATATATTGAACAGTTTTTGCATGTTTACAATGGATGGACACATTAGGCATAGACTATACCCCACCCCACCCCCACCACATGGGGGGTAGACAAAAGTCAAAAGAGGGCAAGACTACAGATGTCAAACTGTACTGGTCTCTGGCCAGCTGAGCTGAATATTGCTCATATATTGATTTGCTCACTGTTTCATCCAGTACTTGACACTTGTTGAGGTAATGACAATACATATTTTCAATTATAAATAGAAAAAATATATCTGATAAAGCTAATGTGGGTTCTGTGTGTGGAAAGTATGAAAACAGATTTCCATGAATATAAGCGATGTATTGAGATCTCTCTTCATACAGGAATATAGAAAATTCCTCAAAATCAAATAAAACATGATCTTAAACATATACATATATATTCCTTACATGTCTATGTACATGCCATACAACATTATACAAGTAGGGATAAGATATATGGATGAACACCTTCTTTATTACAATTAGGAGCAACACTTTGGTGTAGGTTCTAACACTGTTATCAAGCAGGTGAGTATGGTTGACAAGTACATGTATATATACAGGAAGGAGGCAGTGTTTATACAGATGTAGTTACACTAGGGTGGAGAAGCCTGCTATATGTACACAAAAGGGTAAACATACTGGCAGGTGAAGGGAGGGATATAAACGAATGGGTGAAGCCAGTAATATAAACAAAAGGATTATAACTGACTGGGGTCTTTGATGAGTTGATGGTAAGCAGGGGGGTATATAATAGCCTTGATGACAGTTGATTGATAGTTGGGGTCTTTTGATGTTGATGGCTTGTTGTAGTTTTCTGATTTTGAAGTCTTTGAGTTCTTTTGACAAGAAGCCATCAACATAAAGTGAAAGCCCTCAGCACCAACCTCATATATCTTATCCTTACTTAGTATTCCAACTTCTAAATGCCTCTCAAAGAAGTTAAATATTATACATTGGCACTAACACACATTAATGTACAGAAGACACTCACTGATTAACAGCTACCTACTGAAAATGATGGTCAGACAGCAACTGACACACAAGATAAAAATGTAATATACTAATGTACAGCTGCAGCCAAGACCACATATGGTTACATTTTGACAATGACAGAAAGTCACTGGTGATGACACCAACACCAACAGGGATTTATCAAGGATGAGATGTGGCATGTTCTATACATTTCTTATTAATTGTTTTCACAATGACACACAGTGACAATGTACCATGGCCTGTGGCTTGTTATTCATTATTCCGTAGTAAAGTCAGCACTTAGATGATTGTAGCATGTGACGTTTTAGAAGGGCACACTTGTCCTTGTCCAGATATGTAACTTTCGCTGAAGATTTAGAGCTACTAGCAATGTCTGTCACTGGTGTACCACCATCTTCTTCTGAAACTTGTGTTTGTGGTGAATTTAAGACTTCATGTTCTCTTGCCAGAGTTGGCAGGTCACTGTTACAAAATTTGCCACCACTTTGGCATTCCAAGAACTTATCATATTCCTTTGGACAAGAAAGAGTTTTATTTACATCACAATTAAATGGCATATTGTGTGCTGACATGTCCTTACAACTTGTGTTGGAAGACCGATCTGTTTCAGATTCAGAAAAACTCACTTTCATCTTTGGTTTTGTCACTGAATCATGGGCTATTGTTTTCTTATGAGTCAAGGAAGTGGAAGATAGTTCTTTCCATTTTCTGAAATCAGAATGTGAAGGATTAGGTGAAGAGGCTGTTGTGACTATCTCACTGATGGGTCTATAGATGGCTGAGAGACCTGAGGAAGATGTCGAGTATTGGCTACTTGTACTGGTTGTGCTATCAGGTCGACTCTGAACTGCATTTGTCCTGACCATTGGAGAAGCAGGCTTGTATGGTCGGAAAGATGACAATGCATGTGAAGAAGAACTGTACGAGCTGCGACCATTGTTAACAAAATCTTTTGTGTAGGAGTTTCTGTCTTCCTTTGCATGATAAGTCATATCACTGGTCACATTTTTCTCTGAATGATAGCCACTAGATACTGAGGACTGCAAATTTGAATCTGCACCCTCACTGTTGTCAGAGGATATACTATTTTCTCCTGTTTGACCACTTGTTACCTGGATGACACTTGGCACTAAACTTCTTACTGTTTCAGGCACCTCCGATGAATTTGTTTGCTTCCCTATCTTTTGATGTAAATAGGTTGAAAGAGAACGGCTTTGTACTCTGATTGGAATGTAAGCAGGATTTGGAACTCTCTCTTTGGTGTGTTGAAGGAGTGGTGAATGAATACAAGGTTCCTTTGTTGACTCTTCATTAACCATTGACAAAGTATGCTGTTTTGAAACAATGTTTGAGGATACTTGTCGTATTTTATGACTGTTCATTTCTGATTGCACTAGACTTATTTCTTGCATTTTTTCAATCACCTCTCTCATGATTGGCATATCAGCCATAACCCTTTTTGCAATTTCTTGAGGATCCATCACTTTCTTACTTGTGGAAGACTGTAGGTTATAAACAGTTGTATCATTAACTTTTGACAAAGATGATTTTGACAATGAAGTTGAGGATGAACATGAGGTATTGCTGGAAACACTATGTTGCCTCAACCTTTCATTATTACATGTGTCTTGTAAGTTGCCTGCAGTGAACTTGAAGGCAAGCTGCTCATTGCCTAGCAAAGTTGATTCAGTGTCACTTTGTGATGAAACAACAGATTCTGACATAACTGATACAGTGTCGCTAGACATGCTGAGGTCTACCACAACATTACTGGAACTTGATGGATGGAGACCTGGGCTGTCACCTGTATCTGTTAGTGTTGGACTACTAGACAAGCTCCCAGATTCATGGCCATGTGGAGGGTACATACTTCTAATTCTGTTCTGATGGGACAGCTGCAAGGATGGATCAAGCAGACCTGATTTTATTATCTGTTTTTGATGTTTTCCATCTACATCTCCCTGAAACAACAAAAGATATATACTTTAAATGATAGGTTCAAGATTATTTGCAATTATATAGCAACAATGTGTGTGTGCACATGTTCTTGTACTGGTATGCTGCTTTTATAGTGCCAGGCCAGTGAGATATCATGGAGCTGTTTAAGCTGGATACCACACTCCGAAACATAAAACTGACATCATCTATCATATTATTGCCAAAAGCCAGGTTAGGTAACAAGTACCATCTTTAGGTTTGATGTGACCAGGGGATCCAGCAACTGACCTTATGCTCTCCAGGCAGACACTTTATCCTATAGACCATCTGGCGGTGGATATTTTTGAGAATATATCTACAGCTACATCTATTTCTTTCTCTTTCATAATACTAGATACTAAAAATAAGGTAATGAAAGTATCAGCCTTTCAAAGTTACATACTATTAGTTATGGTATCTTTAGTTGTTGTATACGGTGTCATATAAGGTCAACAGAAAAACATTTTCTGCTTATCTAATATGACACCGTATATGCCAACTAAAGACACCATAACAAATGTATTATGCTGAAATGTTTACACTATATGCTATCTTTATCGCAAATAGAGAACTTGACACTTACAACTCTTAGAAATGACCAGACCAGTGCATATGTTTACGATACAACACTTAAATGTAAACACAAAGTTAACAATGGAATATATAATGCACTAAATGTAACCGTTTAAACAAGTACTATAGCTAAAATGGAGAGAATTATCATAAAAATGCCTGCATGTTATCTGAAATTTGAAGGCCACTGTAACTTGATAGTAGTCCGCTTTTCCCTTATGACGAGCTGCTATCTATTCTATTACTATGTAACATCATTGGCGTCACGGTTCGTTTGTGATGTCAAGATATCTTGAGACACAAGCGCTGGTGTCGCAGAGATCATAGTTCTGGAGGTCCCAGGTGCTGAGAATAAAGAGCAGGTACCACACTCACAGTAGCCACTGGCAATGTTGACTTAGGAAGACGGGTGCCATATTACCCATCGCAGATACCGGCTGCAGAGTGAGTGAGTGAGTGAGTGAGTGAGTGAGTGAGTGAGTGAGTGAGTGAGTGAGTATGGTTTTACGCCACTTTTAGCAATATTCCAGCAATATCACAGTGGGGGACACCAGAACTGGGCTTCACACATTGAACTGCACAAAAATTACATATGAATTCTGGAGAGCAAATCTGCATCCAAGCCAAACTATGTGCATGAGGATCTTTGGAAGATTTTTTTTTGTACAATTAGTAGTACATAAGTTATTATTAATAAAGAATTGTTGATAGAAATTGAGTTGGAAGATTGCCATAGAATTACACAATATTCTATCGGCAAATACTTAGAGTTGAAAGTGTATACAAGCATTGATACACGCAAACTCTAAGTAACACCAAAGCTACTTGTATTTAAAAACACATGAATATGTTATACATACATAGCTATGAATTGTAAACAATTGTAACACAAAATCAAAATGGCGGGAAACAACAAGCCACGTTACGGGAAAAAGACGAAGTCTTTTTACGCCAAAATCACCCACTGCACAAATTCGTGAAAGTTATATGAAAAGAATACGTAACCCGTTGCAGATAAAATTTAGAATTATAACCAAAGCTGAAGGTCTCCTGAGACACGTGGAGAAGGCGACTTGTCATCAAAGTCACATGACTGCAGCGATGGTCCATGCAAAAAGCAGGAGTGGAATGTGAAACATCTTTATTTCTTCACTTAAGACCATCGCCATACGTTGTCTTTTTGTTGTCGTAAGGTAAGCAGTGAATGCATTTAGGAGTAATGCAGGATAAGTAAAATACAAAATTTGGATTTTTACTGAGGGTATACAGGCTCATAGAGGGTTAGTAGTTCTGCACTCTGATTAGTCAATCTCACTTTGAGGCATAATAAACTAAAATTGCTATATATTGAGGTATACAGAGTATAAGTACACAACATAAAATGGTCAAACAATGTGCACAAATCATGGACAACACTTTCAGAAACAAAACATGATTTTAAGTTTCAGTATACTGCTCATATTACAGTTTCTGATGTTTGTTATATGTATTGCGTATCATGCTCAAATGATAAAGTATCTCACATGGTGGTTAAGGTTTCAGGATTCTTAAATTTGACATGACCGTGGGGACGCTGGTAAAAAAACATTGACTTATGAAGTAAAAATGCCAGTAAATGTTTTCTGTCACGTTAGTGTTATCAGGGAGTCTCGACAACATAAACAAATCTGGAATATGTTATTTTCAGCCTAAAGCTAAACTACACATGTTCTTAATTTCATTACATCTTAACATAGTGCATTTTGGATTTTAACCTCTTGAACAGATTCGGGTGCAATCATTTGATGGAACAACCGTGTTGTATTTTAGATTCAGTTGTATAGTGGTCTATGAGAAGATATTTACAGACTGCTAAAGTAAGATGGACAAACAGGACTGATATAAGTTCATTTACAATTATCTACAGATGTTTTTCACACTTCACCACTTCCTGGTTTGAAATCATAAGGTGGAGTTTGGAGTGCACATGGCAGACATCACCATGTCAACAAGGCACGCAACTGGAATAATTTGTCTTTACCAGTACTATCAGGGCAAAATTTATTGAAAGATTGCACCATCTCATTTTTATCATTGACAAATTATTCTGCTGTCATCATGTCTGTCATGATTTCAAAATCAAATGTCCATGACCACCTGATTCTGCACTCAAAGTGCAGTAGCAGAAGTAGAACATGGACTTCAAATCCTACTGGCATTGTGTGATAAATAATTCAGTATATCTCCCCTCTTCACACAAATTATTTGTTCAAAGGTTTTGTCTAGTTGGAGTTTGAATGACTTCCATACTAAGCAAGTTGTATTTGAAGACTAGTCCTTTTCGTAAAGTATAATATCTTGAATTTGACTCCTGTACATTTAGGTAAATGTCATAAAGTAACTAAACTGATATCTTGATTTTATCTGTATTATTATTATGGTTCTGTTCTGGTGTACAAAACCTTTCAAATGGCGTGCTGGTTTTCTTGGGCGAATCAGTCAGCAAAGAGCCGCAGTCAAAGGAGAATAATTACAATTTTATTTACAAGAACAATTAACAATTTATAATATCTCAAAATATAGCTGAGGGTGCCACAGAGAGTCAGTACAACCCTGAGTCTAAATTAAATTAATGAGTCTAAATTGAAGTATTTGCTGAATGTTATTCTAATAAAGGTGATGACAGATTTACTTTAATAAAGTAGTTCAAGGCAATCTATAGAGGTTATCACTCGAGTGTGTTTGGGGATGGTAAATATCCTGCATTAGGAATAAACATTGTATTTAGCCTTGGCTAACCTCTTTATCATATAATGTCATTCTTTAATTCTGTGCTTCAAAATCCCTTTCCCTCTCTCATAAACATTACCGAAACATTGCAAGTCTTCCTGGAATTCGTGCATTAATATTTTTTAAGACACAGGGTAAGTGATGTGTCAGTCGGACAGTGACAGTAGCCAACTGAAATCTGTTTCTTATACAGTGGTGAAGCAACATATATGCAAAACATCAATTGTTTTTAATTGCCTTTCGCGGCAATTGTCTGTCCGCTAGAGTTACTGCCATTTGTCAAAGGGAAACTACTCTAACCCTAGTCTTTGAGACGTCACGGCCACGGTCAGACGGTGCTGACAGTCGGTCTGTCCTATCATAACGTTAAGAAGTGTAGTCAGATGTACACACAGCGACAAATTTGTGGAGAAGGTTTCAAGCCGCAGAGGTCTACAAGCACAAATATGGCTACTGATCCTGCTTGGCTAGGCCTCGTGCCCTCGCAAAATTGTTTCAAAATTTATATCTCCAAGGATGCCAAAACTTATAAAATGCCTTAGCTACGTCACAGTTAGACAGTATATTAGACTGTTCTTTTGATAATGAAAGCAATTATCCCTGTAGTTTATCCAGATTCCCGATGGTTAATTCTGACTCGATCGCTGAATGACGAGGGCGACGCCATGTTTGTTTATAAACAGTGAAAGAAGTCCCTTCTCGACCTTTGATATTTGCATCTCTATCCACATATGACCCCAACGGATATCGTTTTTATCTGTTGGCTTTATCCTGCCGAGAAACCTACCAATTATATGAGAGATAAAACTATGTAGACATATATTTTGTCCTATTGAATATCATGTCTGGGAGATGGGATGTTGTTACCTTAGGCTAGTATTTATCTAAAAGCATCAAATGGAATTTGTCATGTGACCAGCAGTGTTGACAGTCGTGTGTTTGGTGTCTGATGATAATATGTGCAAATAAGTGACACAAGGACTCAAACAGGTAAACTTTTGCTATAATCGCATGTGTGAATGTATCTGGCATCTCCTAGCGTTATATGGGCGTGTCAGTTGATGTTTGGAGGGCTCGAATGGGCAGGTTTTGTCAACGAGTGAAAAAGCGTGGATGGTGGACCCCCACTATAACGCTTACGTCGGGCATAAAATCAGGTGTGAGGTTGTTTGTGTTGACATTGGCGATAATCATGCTATGTGGAGATGTTGAAAGCAACCCTGGACCAGCTACCGGGGGTCGGTACTTTCCAAGTGACACCAACAGAGGCAGAGTACAAACCAGACTGTCAGCAAGGAATGTTATAGGTCAGTGTTTGCCAGGTGAACATGGGCAAGCAGATCAGGGTGTATCAGAAATGGCCGACATCACGAGAACGTTGAAGGCAATTCAAGGTGAGATGTCGGCTATGAACATGAAATTTGATTTGTTTGTCAAAGATTATGATGAGAGACTTGTGAATTTAAAATTGGAAAATGAAGATTTAAAACAAAAGGTTATTAATCTAGAATTAAAAACTGATAACATTGAGGCTCATCAAGAAGATCAAATCTCATATTTCATGGCCTGAAAGAGGAACGTGGAGAATCATGGGATATGAGTGAGTCAAAAGTTAGAGCCTTCCTCCATGATCAAACTGGACTTCCTAACGCTGATTCTGTACCAATAGAGAGGGCACACCGTCTAAACAGTAAGAAAGCAAATCAACCTGTCATTGTCAAGTTTGCATCTTACAAAGACAAATCGAGTATTTTAGAGGCAGGCAGAAAACAGCTGAAAGTTGATAATAACTTTTGCATATCGGAGGACTTCACAGAAAGGGTGAGGTGGCTTTGATCACAGTTGTTCCTGTTTATGGACAACGCCCGGAAGGAGGGATGTACCGCCTTTCTTAGCTACGACAAGCTAGTTATAGACGGCAGTGTATACATTCTAGACAAAGCGACGTCTGAGCTGCAATAAATTGGGCAGCACCGTAACTGGGTGAAGAGATCGTCCCCTCAAACCCATTCCCATAGAGATAACCAACATGCTATGACAAGGGGAGATAACTCAGACAGTACTTCCTCTGAAGGGACACAACGCGAAGCACCATAGGACGGCCGTGGCTCCAGTGATAGAGCTGTGATGCCCCTCAACCAGTATCTTCCTTTGCTACTGTCCCCAAAAACATTTTATTAATTTGCACTTGGAACGTAAATGGGCTCCGATCTACTCTCTCTTGCAATGATTTTGTATCTTTTTGTACAAGTTTTGATATATTTGGTTTCTCAGAGACAATGTGTTGATGCACAAAATCTATTATGTCAAACTTTTCATGATTATCTTTGTTTTACATCAGAGGCAAAACGTCGGCAGAAATCATATTTCAAACGGATTAAATGTAACTGGAGAAATTATGTCATTTTTCAATTACTTAAAGCTCATTTGCCTTATCCAACGTTTCTTGCATTCTTCTATATACACCCAGCGGGGTCGACAGAGTATGACAATTCGGAAGATAGTGGTCACGACCTATTAGAAGATTAACTTGAAGAGTTAAAACATGAATATGGAGTTGACTCTTCGTTTATCATATGTGGAGATTTTAATGCTAGAACAGCCTCTGAACCAGATTATATTCTGGATGATGACCCCAAATATGTACCTGTGGATGAAGAATTATGTTTGCTAAACCAAGATTATCTTGTGATAATGCAGTTAACAATTATGGAAAACAATTTCTTGCTTGTGCAAAGCCATGAATATGCATATTGTTAATGGTAGTACAAACGGCGACACTCCAAGTAACATTACTTTTATTTCAAATATAGGAACTAGTGTTGTTGACTAAGTTATCATTAGTACTGCCTTATTTACTAATCTCCATGATATGACTGTATTGCCGCGAACTGAGTCTGATCATTTGCCACTGGAATGTAAGTTAGAAAACATTTTTGCTTTTCAAAATTTGGATTGTAATTTAGTGAATATTCCTGTTGAGAAAATCTCAAGATTTAGACTGCGAGATGATTCTCACTTGAAGTTTGATATCATAATTTCAACCAACTCTTAGAGTTTGATGAAGGAAAAATATGTAATGTTATTAACTGAGGGTGTCAATGCTGCAGTAGTTAAATTAACTGAATTATTTAGACTTTGTTGCTCACAAGTTGGTTATGACAGCTACAATTTTGCTCAAAGCACAGCCACCTTGGTTTGATGAAGAATGTAATAATCGCAAGGCTGAAAAGTACAAATGTTTTTATAAGTTAAGGAAATTTAAGTGCGAAAAGAACATCAATGATTATATATTGGCCAAATCCAACTTTAAACATTGCTGTAAGCAAAAAACGAGTTTCTATGACAGTAAAACAGCTGATGATATGAAAGATGCAGCCTCCCAGAGTAACTGTGAACAGTTTTGGAAATCATTAAAACGCCTTCTCTAAAGTGATAGAGGCAAGTGATCTGTTACCCCATGAGGTGTGGTATTCCTATTTTAAGAGTTTGTTAAACCCGGATCAATGAACTGATCATTTGCTGTTTGATCAATCTGTTCCAGATTTTAGTGAGAGCCATAATGTCACGATTGTAACAAATTGCCATTTACTGAAGAATTGTTATCTAGTCGTATTACTGAGAAAGAAATCCAGGACACTACTGCAGACTTTAAGTTGGGAAAAGCGCCAGGTGAAGACAGTATACCGCCTGAATTCTTAAAACTTTCTAATAATTATTTTCTACCACTTCTAGTCTTGTTATTTAACAAAGTTATTGATATCGGAGTGTTTCCTGAGGTATGGAATCTAGGGATGATAATACCATTATACAATCTACAGGGGCATTTCTCTTTTGAACATCTTAGGGAAGGTTTTTGCATCTATTCTAGAAAAACGCCTTAGAACCTGGATATAGATAATTGAGCTTATTTCAGAATCCCAAGCAGGTTTCCGTTCTCAATATTGTACCATTGATCATATCATTACGCTGCATGCATTATGTTCCAAATATCTCTTTAAGACAAAAGGCAGATTTTATTGTGAATTCATTGATTTTAGAAAGGCGTTTGATAATGTTGACAGGAAAAAATGCTATATTTACTCCTTCAAGAAGGATGCCTTGGTAAAATGTACAATTTGTTAAAAAGTATGTATGCATCTGTAAAAGCATGTGTAAAGATTGGTTGCTTTAAAACTTCTTTTTTTAACACCGCTAGTGGGGTAAGACAAGGCTGCGTTTTGAGCCCTGTCTTATTTATATTCTATATCAATGAGCTTGTTTTGGAAATGTATGCTGCTTGCAGTCATGGTATATTTGTTACCCAAAATATTGAAGATCTGTTGTTACTCTTATTTGCCGATGACATTGTACTTTTCTCGTATACTGTTCAGGGCTTGCAGAGACAGCTTGATGTTTTAAATACATATTGTTTGCAATGGGGATTGTGTGTAAATCTTGATAAATCAAATGTTATTGTGTGTAGAAATGGAGGGATAATAACCAAGTATGAAGCATGGACACTGGATAATGTAAAGATAAAGACGGTAACGTACTATAAATATCTTGGAATAATCTTCTCCTGACGGTTAATATGGTCTAGAGCATGTGAAACCCTTGCCTTACAAGCACGGAAGGCAATAGGGCCAGTTTTTCATTTGTTTAGTAAGAACAGATTTATAAATTTCTCGACTGCTTGTAAAATATTTGACAGTAAAATGGCTCCAATATTGATGTATGGTTCGGAAATATGGGGTATTTAATATTATGATACAATTGAAAAGATACAAACATGCTATTTTAAACATTTTCTTGGTGTGGGTAAATTTGCATGAAACAAAGCTATTCTTGGTGAAACTGGACGTCATTGTATGTTTATAAATACGCAAATAAGGGTAATTAAGTACTGGATTAAGCTTTTGTGAATGAATGCAATGTTCCAATGTTATGTTATGCTCAAAGTATTAGATGAGAATGGAAAAGTCAATTTGGCATCGTATGTGAGGGAAATGTTATGTAATTGCGGTTTTGTGTATGTGTGGTTATTACAAGATGTTGGTGATAAGAACATGTTTTTATTTGCATTTAGAAGACGCTTAAAAGATATATATTTCCAATCATGGTACCACAGTTTAGAGTCTTCTACTTTTTTAGTGCATTATGCTAATGTAAAATCTCTTCTGCAACCCGATTTATACATAACAATACTCAGAGACAAACGATTAGTTAGAGCAATGTGTAAATTTTGAATATCACTTCACAACTTTTGAGTCAACATTATTCGCAAAAGGTCACTGTTAAATATACCTCATACAGAATCTATATGTAAAGAATGTGACTTAAATTTAGTAGAGGATGAAAACCATGTCTTTGTATTTAAGAAATATATTCACTTGAGAAATACTTTTTTTTACCTCATTACAGAAATATTATATAGGTAATATAACGTTTACAAATTTATTTAAATCATGTGATATTACTGTACTACGCTTGATAGCTTTATATTTATGTAAATTATTTAAAATGAGATCGACAGAGATGTAACACTCTGGACATGTGACCTAAAATGTTATTTATCTTACAACTGTACTATGGGCCATGTGGCCTGAACTACAAAATAAACTTGATTGTTTTATTGACAAATCTATTAAACTATGTAAACATAAGTTTTGTCTTATTGAATAGTATGTCTGGGAGATGTGTCTCGTTACCTTAGGCTAGCATCTATCTAAAAAGCTATAACTGAAACTACTAATACTTTGTATCTGCATTTTACCTTGGTTAATATGTATTACTTGCTGTTCTGAAATTTTGTATAAATGTTACACCAAGATAACTAATAAAAGCACTTGTTGTGGATCTAATTATTATTTTAAAACTTAGTATATATGTTATATCATGATATTATCATAACATTATGAATGTAGAATCATAAACATATCAGAATAGCATGACTTTTGATTTCATGTGAACTATAATGAACTTAAAACACATTCAAAAAAAATATTAAACCTCTACTCGTTCTACTGTGTGTTGACAAATTAGATAGCACAGGGTGTATTATTTTCACTGAATTTTATAATCTTTTTAATAAATTTTCATTGTTCCCAGAGTTGTAAAGTACTAAGTAATCAGTCAAAACCTATTTCAGATTACAATGCCATGACACATCACAATAAAAATTCAAAATGCAAAAGCCTTTGAAACAAACAGTGTCATATATCAAACTTACAAAGGTTGCAACACATAATAAGAATCAAATATAGCATGTAACAACAAAGAGCAAAGAATCAAAAGCTGAGAATAAAAGTGACCATTTTGTATTGAAGTTATTTTTGTCATCCTATTTTATAAGCAATATATTTCTCAACTGAATATATGTCTTAAAAGTATACTCACACGCAATAGAAACGCAAGTGGCTTTAAGCAAATAGGTAACTAACACGGAACCATAAATTGATACAAGTTTTAGCATGTAGTGAAGCCTGATGGTGTTATCAATATTTTTGGTTGCATTTTGGAATGCACGAACTGTCACAAACTGTAGTGGGTATAAAACTGTGGCCGATTCTTGGACCTACCACTCCTTGGTCAACAATGCCACGCCTAACTCAAATTCAGAGAAACCAGGCTATCGGACGTTTGGAAGCTGGAGAATCTGTCCAAGATGTTGCCCGTCATTTCAACGTTAACATAACCACAATTTACCGTCTCATGCATCAATACAATGCTACACAGACCACAGATGACCTTCCTCGGAGCAGTCGTCCTAGGGTCACCACACCTCGACAAGATCGGCAGATTACCCGTCAACACCAGCGACATCCGTTCCTAACTGCAAGTGAAAGTGCTTGACAGACCATAGGAACACATAATCGACACATTAGCCGGGACACTGTGATCCGACGTCTCCGTTCGAACAACCTCAAATGTCGCTGACCAGCACGTCGTCCTGTTCTCCAACAACGGCATTGACAAGCACGACTTCAGTGGGCACAGGGTCATCACAATTGGCATCATCGTGAGTGGAGGCGTGTCATCTTCTCTGAAAGTCGCTTTTGTGTCTCCAATGCAGACGGAAGAGTCAGAATTTGCTGGCGTCGAGGTGATCGTTTCGCTGACAGAAACGTTGTGGAAGGGATCCATGGGGTGGACCTAGCGTCATGATATGGGCAGGGATTGGACTTAATACAAGACTTGGACCCATGTGCTTTCTGAATGTTGGTCAAGGTTGGGGACACGGCGTCACTGCTCAGCGGTATATCAACCAAGTGATCAGACCCCATATGTTCCATTTTTTGCACAACATCAACAACACATTTTCCAGCAAGACAACGCTTGTCCCCATGTTGTCAGAGCTACCATGGCCTTTCTGCAACAACACAACATCCGTGTTCTACCGTGGCCAACCCTCAGCCCTGATCTGAACCACATCTAACACTTGTGGGATGAGGTTCAAAGGCGTCTGCACAATGTGCGCCCAGTCCCTACAACTGCCGATGAACTACGCACAGCTGCTCTGGATGTGTTCAGGAGGATCCCTAGGGCCTTCACAAATCATCTGATCCACTCAATGTACAGGAGATGTGTGGCAGTGATCAATGCTAATGGTGGTCACACCAGCTATTGACTGACATTTTGGGTATTGATCCGAAACTGTGTAAGCCCTTAACATTTGAAAAAAACAATTATGTCATCTGCCTTTTAATCCATCATTTGCCTTTTAATCCATTAAACTGTCTTCAGTCAAATGTTTGTCAATCTTGCCCTATTAGTATTTCTTGTCTTTACTGTTGAAAATAAATAACATGTATACTGCATACCTGACTAGCGTTTCTTTTGCATGTGAGTATATATCTATTTTCAGTTTGATTCTACATACATGAATATGCCTTTTCCCCAATAAAAGTACATGATTGATTAATGAATTTAAGTGGTTGGAACCAATCCAAATAAGAACTTTTGCAAATTTCATTTTTGTGAAAGATAGTTTTTAAGCCAAAGTACAAGATAAATCCAAAATGCTTCACTGTCATTACATCCCCAAAAGACATGGCAGACATTCTCATGGACAGCATTACAAAAGTCACATACATAATTGTCTACAAAATTAATTGTAAACAGTTGTGTAGAAAATTCTGTGAAGAAATATGTATTGAAAAACTAAATGTTTTACATACTTGAGTTTATCTCTGTAGACAGAAGATTGTAAATTTTACAATAAATTGTACATAGAGAATACTACACTCTTTCTCGTTAGATACCATTTTTACGAAACGAGTGGACTTTCTATGGTATCTGACCAAGTAAAAATGGTATCTAACGAGAATGAGTTTTTGAAATTTTTGGGACAAATTATTTACATGTATAAAATATCACAGAGAGAAAATTGTTAATGCACCAATCACATGAAGCATTCTACAGGGAGCTCATTGCATGTACACCAATATTTCTTCGGAACTCGAAAGACCACATTGTCTTTCTGCAATACAGTTAATATTGTCACATGATTAATTTTATGACTGTGTGGAGCTTTGACGTGTTTTGGCATGAATGCAACGCCATTTTTTGTTGCCTAGCTAAGATAACAGGATGTCCTGAGGGCATGCCCCAAACAACAGCTTGAATTAAATGCTTATTCATAATCTTTAATTACCAAAGTTATTCAAAATACAACGTGTTTGTTTGAAATGTGGCAACACTGTATGTCGCTGATGAGATTTTGATGTTTGGATTCATAGGTTTAGTCATAACCATACAGATGAAAGTGGAATCTTATTTTTCTCCTTATTTTGAGCTTTATCTTTTCAAAATAGTAGGGCTTGCGTGTGTGTCTATACTACTAGCATCAATGCATATGTACCCATGCTTCACGTACGTATAGACGTCATGCAAATGTTGAAGCGTAAAACCAGCATCATGGCATGGCACTCTTAACAACCCTCTTCACATGAAATTATGCTTTTTTACCCCATTGACTACTCCAAAGCTTCAATTAGGGTTGGCATCTCTGCGACAGCACAAACCAGCTTGGCATTTCTTTAAACACTTCATTAAAACCTCAATCATGCCTCCATGATTGAATCGATAGGTGAAGATGAGAAGAGGAACGATCGACCATATCCACGATCGTCGATCTAATACCTAACAACACCACATGCCCAAAGCAGAGGTGAGTGGAACAGAGGATTGGGACACTGGGATCCTGGCACCCCTTATGGCGCCTTCCAGAAGAAGACTGAAGTCTCTACAGACGAATGATTCCCATGCAAATTATGATTGAAGCGAACTCTGTTGATGTCTAAGCATTAATCTCACTCACTCGAGCAGCCGTCGTGAGAGCTCGAGTTTTAAGCGTGATGCATTCAAACTCCTTGGCAAGTGGTTTGTATTCAGCCGAAGTACGTTGACGAAGTATGATGATAAGATCCTAGGTCGGTGGTCAAAACCGAGATGACTGATCCGCCAACATGTAAGACAAAATTCATCATTGCAGTTCAGCAACCAAAGAGACGTTTGTGCTCGTTGTAGTACAGTGACTTGGTTGACGATCTTTGAGACTCAGAAATGGTCTTGGCTATCCTTCTGGAGTAACCCTTGGCAACAAGGGATTTCTGTAAATGTGTCAAAAGCACAGACTGAGGGTTTCGGGAGGTGTGTGGAGCAGCTAGGAGTGAAGTTGACCCTTAGAGGTAGACGATGAAATGGTGAACCAAGTCCAAGTTTGCCAGTAGGTTGCGACCAAAAGAAGTGTGAGGTGACTGTTGGATGTATCTTCTGCAGGACCCAAGGTATCAGTGTTTAGGCCCCCCCACAAGATTGTTAATGAATCATGGTCCCAAGTCTGAGGATTGGGAATGGGATATACTAATCGGGTTGCTAAAAGATTGATTTGGGACAAAAATCTATTGGAAGATCATGGGATGTAGGCGCCATTCCGTGGGAGATGGTTTGTTGATAAGAAGATGACGCGAATGTGTCTCGCCCGAACTTGAATGTGGAGAGAATCGATTAGTTGAAAAGAGTTAAGCGCCAGAGACAAAAGTGACATTGAATCGATGTAGCCAACCTTGTTCATCTACTAAACGACGGATAGGTTGTCCGACTAGACCATTAGGCAGGAGGCACGAAGAAGTGTCACCCAGTGTGACACTGCCAATATCACTTATATGAACTTTAAGTTGTTGTAGTGAAGATGGCAGCAAAAAATAGAACCTGACAATCGTCATTCTGGATATTTGGCTTGAGAAAAACACTGAATTGGTCACAGGTGAAGTTGTCCACTCCTGGTGAGAGCCTGTGCTGACATCAGGAGACAGATACGTTGTTGCCATTGATGCAGGGAAAGGGACTGTCTGAATGCACAGCCGTTAAAGGAACTGGATTTGCTAGTAATAACGTCCAACAGAGTGGGATTAAAGGCAGGTTGTTTATGGTCTTATCGTTGTTGATCTTCAAGCTGGTTACGTTGTAAAGTTTGTAGATCCATTGTCACCTAGAGAGTGTCATTCTGAACCTCCTGTGTTGTGTCTTGAATGCGTCCAGTAAACAGTGAAGAAGTTGATCAAGGCAGCAAGAAGATCCAAAATAACCATAACCTTGTCCTGGATAAGACCGACAGTACCTCGAAAGCATGCTTCTTCAGTAGAAGATGCGTGATCTAAGGTAATATCCATCGCCGATATAATAGTGGAAACAAGCGGTAGTGTATTTGGTGCATAGTAGTGTCAAGGCGCACTAAATCTCTAATGTCCACTTTAGAGCAGGCTGTTATCGATTTCATACCCAGCGAAAGAACCAAAAGGCTTTATCCAGATTTGTAACCTTATCCCCTGAAACCAGTCTGGGGCGTCGATCCTGTGGGGTACGTCGAGCCTTGAAAGTTTGTCAAACCTTGGAAGCAGCTGCCTAGGAGGTTCCCCGAACCTTATCAACATGCCAATCCGGGGAGGAGTCACAATCCTTGGAGGTATGGTGAGACTAGGAAGATCACTGATCCTGTGATTGCCAATCCAAAACCTGGGATGAAGGATAAATCATAAGGATTCCACAAGGTAGGAAGTATCTGTGTGGAGGACTGTTGTGTCACCCGAGCATCTAGTACAGTCATGGTAGGTGGACGTCTAACTGGAGGCAGAGATGTGAAACCTAAGCGGCTCATTGAAGAAATTGTGCCCTGTATGTGTTTTGGGTAAAGGCATTTGTTGGTAGTAACCAAGCAATGAGGGTTGTCTTTGTGCCGATGAGGACAGGAAAATTCATGGCAAGGAAAGGGGTAGTAGCTTGACTGAGGACGGTATTCCATGTTAGCATTGTCATCAGAGTACCCTTGCCATGGGGGGAAAGGGGTCCATATACTGTGGGTAGTATTCCCAATCATGCGCAGGGAAGTACATAGGCATTATATGAAGCATGGTTGCAAGGAATTGTCTTGTTGTTGATGACAATAATCATAAGTCCGAGGACTATCACGTAGGCTAGTCAGGATGACTGGAAGAAGATGAATGAGCCAAGTGCGACATGTATCCAATAGAATTGGTATAAAGTTCATCTTCCGAACCGATACATGAAGTGTCTCTCCGTGAGTTACGATGGGTGGATGACCTATTCCCTGATCGTCAATACTTGGAAGAATAACGTTCAGTGAAAAAACGTAGTGGTTAGTCGAATGTTGGGAGAATGTAGATCCTTAGAGTTATGTCGCACTTCTGAGATGTGTCGATCCCGTGATCGATGAACCCTAGACTGCTGATCCCAATATTGAGTTTGTCAAACCTTAGATGTCGAATGTAGAGACTTCACAAGAGACGATCCTCATGAGAATACTCTTGAGAACGAGATCTAAATCTTGATTAAGAGAAGAGTCCAATGAATCTGTCAGGGAATGGGGACTCTTGAACATCTAGGAGTAGAGAGCGACGAGAAGTGACTGTAGATGGTACAATTGAAGCTGCTGTCTTAGGGATTCCCTCAGGTGGAAAAAGTGTGACATTCTTAGTGACAGAACACGAGGACAATGAAGAAACAATACAATCTCCGGTAGAGTTCATAGCAGTGAAAGTTGACTGTTGACTTTGATACAGATGTGGTCAGATCCACATTCGCCAAAAGAACTTTCCATACATCCAAACCTGTAGGCTGGTTCGCCGAAGCTGACAAAGGTAGAATATTCGAGACGGAAACGTCTTCTGTCTGAGACACCATCATCGTTGACTGATAAAACAGGAAGCACTGGGTTCGATGATTCCACATTTGTCGAAGGTGCTGATAGTTCTGCCTATCTTCTTGGCTTTTTCACCAGAGATTTCTTGGTTTTAGTAATTTTGTAAGAAATCTTGGAGAGCTCACAGCACTTACATTCGTGCAAGTAAATACCAAAGGATTCATCAGGCAAATCTATTCATTGAGCACAACGCACCGATGTTCTGTAATGTCAGATCCATATTCACTGAAAGAACTTTCCATACATCCGAACCTGTGGGCTGATCCGCTGAAGCTGACGAAGGTAGAATCTTTGAAATAGGCTGAGTGGTCAAGACAGAGATGTAAAAAAAATATTGGATCCACAGTCATTATTTGACGGATAATATGGGAAGCTTTGGGTTCGACAAATCATCTAGGGCGCAGATAGTTTTGCCGATGATTTAGACTTCTTCACCAGATTTCTCTTAGTTTTTGTCGATTTTCAAAAGTTTTTACAAGAGCCTATCCTGAAGGATTCATTGGGCAAATCAATGCATTGAGCGCAGATGTGCTACAGCACCCACAACAGTCAGACATCATGCTGGGGTTGGATGGAGAGAATACCAGTCTTCAAGAAAGACACGCAGCGCGACGCATGATCTGTTTGTCCATGATGAAAAATAACAATGAAGAAAAATGAAGACTTGAAGAGGGAAAATGGAAAAAGAGCAAAAAAACAAACAGATTCACTTGGTGTTTAAAACACATCACCACAATGTGATTAGAAAGAGAATGAGTTGGCTGGGGAAATAATGTGCTCAGTACATGAATGTCCCAGAATGTTGGGAGGTGACCATGGTAATGCCAGGTGTGTTCAGGTGAATTGTTTTTTAGAAACTGGAAACCTTTGTTTGGGCATGTTTCCACTTAGGATTGAAAGAACAGTAAACAGTAAGATTTGATATTAATTTATCAGAAAATATTCTGAAGCCTTTGACAGGTTTCATTACTTATGCAACTGTTATTATACAAATTATGTAATATGTTTCTACTATCCTTGATTGGTGCTTTCCACGAGTCTGGTATATTGAAAATTACCTATCCATTATCGAATATAGCACCTTTTATCAGATATTTTAGTTTTAATTCTTCAAATGACATGAATCCGTTTTCATTGCATACACTACTGCCCTGAAGTTCATTCCCCGTACACGAATGGGCAACGTGTGATGTAACACGTGTGCACCGGGTTGGCATAACACCCGTGTGAACGCGTTGAACATGGGTGTACACCCTGTCCATTAACATATGTGTGACCTATGACCCGCATTTCGGAGGGAAGAAACTTTTTACCATAGGTGGACCAATGTTAAGCTGAAATTGGAGGTCAAAATAAGGAGAACCTTCTTTTATTTCCTGACAAAAACATATTAAAACACATTATGTCAGTTTCTTGCAGATGTTTTTAGAAGTGATTTTGTAGGAAAATAATGAATACTCTTGTGATCAATCAGATCCATCATATTTATACGACCATTCGCTTCTACAGTGATCTTTTGTGATGGTGTTAACCTTCAGCCTGCTGAATTGTTTCAGAAGGAGAACCATTTCAAACAGTCAGTGCTTCATTAGACAAGAGCCAATTGAAGAAATATTTTGCACATTTATTCCTGATAGAAAACTACATATTACTATGTAAACATTTCTGGATGGTTTCAATCATACCAAGGTTAAGACCAAAGCGAAATCAAAATTTCAAAATTTCGTGAACTTGCCTGAATTACGTTGCTGAAGGTGGTTTACGTTTCATGTTAGGAACCTTTTTAGATCGTTAAGGTAGTGCAAATTGATTTCAATAACCATATCTCCGATATCTTAGTATGAATTCAATGGTTTTTTTATTGGTAAATAGCAGTGCGATGGCAAATTATGAAGTTTTCACAACCGTTAAACAGAAAAAAAACCTCAATTTTCGAGGTCATCATGTCAGTTGCAGAAATACGAATATTCGGGTTAATCAAATATGTCACGTCATAGGATTTGCAGGAATCAATTAATGACTCATAAATGTTCACCAATCCTAATTTCAAGTGTTTTGGTTGAATATTTACGATATATACGAAAATACAAATACTGTGTCATGATGGTAGCAGACATTTGAAAATCAAACATGGCGCGCTTTGCCCGACCTCGGCATAAGTTATTGCTATTTTAATAGAGTTAACATTGCCTTCAAATATCTAACAATAGTTATCATTGTGTATAATTTTAAGAATACTACCTCTATTACATCATAGCCATAAATTCCTGTTTATGCTGTGAACCACACTACAAATTTTAATAAATTTTCAACAGACATCCTCTTCACTGCCAACATATCTAATAGTTGTGAGGGAAACTCTATCCCTCGCCAGAGACGCCACTGCGCATGTTTGCAATACATATCTTCTATGATTTCATATCACTTTATGACGTAGCTTCCGTTATGCCCTTTTGGATAGTGATATTTAACGTATTTTGACCTTAGTCCGGCCGTGAGGTCTCCCATGACGTCACTTCCGGTGGTAGTACATCATACATCCTAGATTATCATGTAGAAACCGTATATCACTTGCATCCTTTCGATCTATGATTTCAGTGTTGCCACTTGACTTGTCTACTATCCAATAGCAAACTAAGTACAAAGGTCAACTTACCCTGAGTTCATGAGGTATTCTGAAATCCCCCCCCCCCCTTCTCCCAATCCCCGAGAGAAGAGGGTGTGACAAGGTTACTTGGAGACTATCACCTGGGCTGCCACACCAAGGGTCTCAGTGTGTATAGTCCATCCAGATCGGTCTGTATGTCTTGTAAGTAAAAGTTTGTAATTATCCCCCATAGTAGAGTCCCCATTGCATGAAGAACCAGTGTTAGCGAAAGAACCGCACCCCCTGCTCAGGCTGCGCTGGGGGTAGGACATATGGCTGGGGGTAGAATAATCCCGGTCATATGATCTATGGCTAGCGGAGCGGGAATCACGTGTTCTGTAACTGTATGATTGTGATGTAACATCCACTTCACTTTCCCCGCCCGTATAACTGGACTGTGTGACAGTATGGGATGGCGGACGCTTGGGAATTCTATCCTGATTTGCACGAGTAATGATGTCAGTTCGTCTATCATTGTGGCTAGAAAGTGACTGGTGTGTATTTCTATGTACACTGCGATGCAATGTCCGTGATTCACGATCTACCCTATGATGTGCGTGGTAGGGAGGGGGATCTATGAGATTCTCGATCTCTTTTTATGACTCTCCAACTGTCCTCATATTCTGATTCAGCTTGTCTGTGTGCGTGTCTGCTGTGTGAGGATGCCCTGTCATATTCAGCCTTAGATCCCTTTTGAATGTCATGTTGTACGACGGATTCTTTTAGATATGAGATTTCATGAGACATTTATTGCATACGTTTGTCAATCATTACAGACATGGAATTGGTTATTTTCTCCATGAACTCATTTAAGTTAAAGGGGAAACGTGGCATAGAGTGGAGATCAGTTGCTTCTTCCAAGCCTAGATTATCCACCTTATCAGTCGCTTCTGGATGTACGTGACTGGTTACATTAAAACCTGAAAGGTACATTGGCTCCTTAACTATATTGGGAGAGTGGGATGAGGGACGAGATCTCTTCTCCTCAAAAGGCGAGACAGCGTCCTCCACGTGATTATCTTTAGGTGTCACAACAGACTTAATCACTTTTTTTACATGAAGCAGATAAATATTTTGCTGATGCTCAAGTGTTCTTCTTATAATCAGGATCATTGAGCCTTGCCTTAGAAAGTTTGTCAAACTTCTCCTTGGACAAAGGTTCGCAATAACTGCACCTTGATTTTTGCGTTCAATTGCTTTTCTTGCATGAAAGACACCTAGGGTGAGGGTCACCAGAGATTTGATGTTGCCCACAACCTGAACAGACGGGCGTCTGTTTTGGGGATGAAGACCTCATCCCACAACACGTTCTCTAACTAATTACTTACGAGAGCCTTCTGCCTTTTTATACCCCTGTTCTCTGCTTGTAGAACTGGTCACTGCTTGTCTTTAGTGAAGCTTGAGATGATCTAGTGTGGCTTGTAATTTTGGAACAACAATCACGTGTACAGATGTATGCAATGAAAATTTTTCCTTGTTGTCATCTGGACACACAAGAAAGAAGTGAGGTGACTTCCGCCTTGTGCATGGGCAGTGGCGTCTCTCTATTAGATATGTTGGCAGTGAAGAAGACTTCTGTTGAAAATTTATTAAAATTTGTATTGTTGTTCTCAGAATAAAAAGGAATTTATGGCTATGATGTAATAGAGGTAGGGTATTCACAAGAATTATATGCCTTGGCGAAAGTTTACGATCTTCTCAATCGAAGAATGTTTCATTAGTCATTTTCCGTTTAGTATTTTTTCTACAGAGCATGCTCAGTGCTACGGATGTGACGTCATTTTGTTTTTCTATATTAACAACAAGAGCCTCAATGTCGTTCAGCTTGTTTCCAATGTTCTCTCAGCTGTCATTACGAATCACGGTCATCCAAGGAAAATCTACAACAATCCTTTGCCATCCTGTTATGCAGTACAACAGTTTGTTGCTATCGTAACAATGGCTGACCGATGACGATCTAAAGCCAGACCTTAATCAACATGAACGGTTAACCAGGATACGACCTCTGACCTGCATGAAAACAACAATGGCAACGATCGTGGTGAAGCGTCTAGCCCAGTTTCCTCACACAGGAATGTAAACAGAAACTCTCTATATTTGACAGCAGCTGATATTCGACAACGTCTGACAGACATGGGTGTCAATGTGCCCACTTCCTGGTCCAGACGGACATTAATGCACCTCTACAATGAAAATTTGAGGGTGATGACAAGAACGGTCACCACCGCTACGATCTCTCAACCAGCTCCAGTCAGTCAAGATCAAGGCGATGATGTGCGGCTACAGAGAGACAATTCACAGGATTTTGCTCTGATAAATACAGTGACAGTGTTTTCATTACAAAGGGAGATCGCCGAATTGAAGTCTATCATCATGAACTTGGGACAACAATTACAAACTCCTACATGTACATTTACCACCACCAGTGACAACGATAACCCCAGAGAGGAGTCAAGACAAGCCACAGGAGCAAGTAGTGATGTTCCCAGTCAGCTAAACAGGGATGTACCCTCGGATTCACTGCCACACATTCACACATTTCATCCACTCTAAAAGGAGGATACAACAAGGTAAATATGTCAATTTAGCCTTGCTTCTTCTGCCAAATCAGGAAAAGTTAGACAGAGTGTCAGATTTTGATGGACAGACTTTCAACTTACGTGATGAACCAAGGATTAATCGCTCATTAACACTTGGAGAATTCATCAAGGCATTTGGAATATACAAGGAGGGGCTGGCAATGCAGAGAAACGACGTCAACTGGACGGCCATGAACAGACAGTGATTGATTTGGCCACTCAGTATGGTGGGACAGCCCACTATGATTATCACAGGTTGTTTGCGGCAAGGGTGGCAGCCTTTCCTGAGGAAGGTACCAGCATTTGGTGGGATATACACGATCAGAGACTATGGACAAGAGTTTCATCTGGCCTCCATCTTGTAATGTTTGCCATAGCATTACCCACAACACAGAACTGTGTCGCAATGTGGCAGACCCCAACAGACGACCACCTATAAGACCTTGGACTCATAACAACAACAGATCAATCAACAATCATCAGACCAACTCAAGGGGCCGTCCACGTGTTATGAATCAGGGACGAGAAGTATGTAACAATTTTGAATGACCTCTGGATGTACTCGACACAACTGCCCATTCCTACATGTTTGTACAACGTGTCAAGGCACTTCACATGGACAATCCAAATGCCACAGCTACGGCAGTAGAAAAGACAAGAACTGACTACCAGCCCCAGCGACGTCCCAATATCTATTACCACCAATCAATGTTGCAAACTTGCAACTTGAACTTTCTTCTCATCCAGACAGGAACTTTGTTAATTTTCTGATTCACGGTTTGGAGGATGGTTTTTCCCCCCATGCTAAATTCTTTTCCCAAGACACTGTTGAATGTAGGAATGTCATCACTAAGCAGTGGAAACAGACGTCACAAGGGGCTATGTGACTGGACCCTTTGGGACACCACCATACAGCGTGTATAGAGTCAGTACTTTAGATGTAGGTGAAGGGAAATATTCAAAAGAGAAGAGACTTATTCTGGACCTATCAGCACCTCATGACAGTGAGTCAGTCCCTTCCTTACTTACCTGGTACAGCGCAGCCGCCAGTTTCCAATTCCATACCCGTAGGGTACACCTATCTTCAATTCCATAATAATCTGCTCCCTCTACACCTCTACCAGCAGGTGTCTCTATTCTCGCAGGCCGGCATGGCCCTGGTCTGGTGCAGCCACCAGTTTCCAATTCCATAATAATCTGCTTCCTCTACACCTATACCTGCAGGGTATCTCTATTCTCGCAGGCTGGCCCTGGTCCAGCGCAGCCACCAGTTTCCAATTCCATACCCGCAGGGTGCAGCTATCTTCAATTCCATAATAATCTGCTCCCACTAACACCTCTACCCGCAGGGTATCTCTATTCTCGCAGGCCGGCACAGCCCTGGTCCGGTGCAGCCACCGGTTTCCAATTTCATACCCGCAGGGTACACCTATCCTTAAATTTTGCTTGTCGTGTGATCCCCCCCGGAAGATCTTTTGTGTCCTACCTTATAGACTTATCAACCAGAGTAGCCAAACTGCATCATCATATTCAGCTGTCTCAAGACCGTCGAATCGACTTGCGCATGTGGAACCTTTTCCTGTCACAGTGGAATGGCATACCAGTATTTCATGATATAGAAGTGACATCCGCCTCATACCTGAACCTATATACTGACGCAGCTGCAATGGTTGGCCATGGTGGATACTTCAATGGGGCCTGGTTTGCAGAGAAACGGCCATCAGACGTTACAAATTCCTGGAGTACGAATCTTCTATGACATTCATGGAGCCGATTATGGTTGCTGCTAAACTTTGGGGACATTTGGGGACACAGAGACGAGTGCTATTTCATTGCAACAACCAGGCCACTGTGTTTATTATTAAGAAAGGTCAATCAAAATGCAGGAAGATTATGGCTTTGATGACCACACTGACTTGGACGGCAGCTAGAAATAATTTTGTTCTTTTAGCTCAACATGTGCCCGGCATACACAAGAATCTTGCTGATACTCTTTCTCCGTTCCACATGGAGAAATTCCGCAGACTGGTGCCGCAGGCAGATGTACTTCCGCAACAGTGCCCACCTAGCTCAGACATCATGTGGACTTGAACAGTTACCTCAGTACCCTGTGGCAGCAGCTATCAGTCAGGGTACTAAATCTGCATACTCTACAGGCTTCCAGTGCTATGTAAATTTTCTGTTGAAATTCAGCCTAGTCAGCAACCTGTTGATCCAGTCCACGCTCTCACCGATAAGTGAGACTTATCTACAATATTTCGTGGCCCATTGTTTTGGAGTGCTAAAACTGAAACATGACACAGTGGAAACTTACCTGGCCGGCATCAAGTTCATGTACCTCCAAGCTGGTATCAAGAACCTTTTTGACGATGTATCTTCAGGAGCTGTACACAGACTACAGACTTCATTAAGTGGTTACAAGAAGATGCAATCAACATCTACAAAGAAGCGCTTGCCTATTACACAGTGTTTTATGTAAACCAGTGGCTCAGTTACGAGCAGACGTGTTTGGATATTTTAACTATCTGGCTATGCAATGTATGTGCATAACTGCCCATTTTGGATTTCTCTGTTGTGGAGAATTTACTTGTGCCTCGTCATTTGATCCAGATGTACATCTAACAGTGAGTGATGTGCAATTTAAACAGACACAACAAAAGTACACCCTAACCTTACAAGCTTCCAAACAGATCCCTTCAGAAAGGGTGTGCAACTAGTGTTGTTCGCTACATCTAAGACTGTGTGTCCTCACATGACCCTTATGATATGGCTTCAAGTTAGGAAGTTGAACGGAGCAAGACCCAGTGATCCTCTCTTCGTGGAATCAAACTCTAAAGCTATTACTAGAACTGTCTTCTTGTCCAGGCTGAACATTGCTCTCACCAGGGCAGGCTTAGAATCCAGTGCTTATTCTGGACATTCATTCTGTATTGGTGCAGCGACTACAGCTGTTAGTGCCAGTGTGGAAGATCATTGGGCAGGTGAAATTCAGACTGTTTCACCAGATACATCAGAACACCAGAAGAGACATTAAGGAAAGCCCAACGAACATTATGCTATGAGTGACTCTTTCTTTCATTAGAGGCTTGATCAACATGTGTGTTGTGACTTACATTATTCAGCTTCTAATACCTCAACCCACATGACTGAACTGTTATTCCTATTGGTGAAACTAACACTTATCAGTGCTCCCTAGCACTGTTCAATCTTGTTCTGTGACATTACCTGGATAATATAACTCACTGGATTCAGTTTTTAATTCTCATATGTATTATATTTACGTCTTATATCACTTATTTTATACTTTTCCTATCACTTTAGGGGCTCTCAGTTTTTACCTCGCTTTTGGCTTATCAAGTCAATCATTCTGTAAACTATCATTATATGGCTTGTGGCCCCCAAAGTTTTTTCATTTTCAATCATACCCGCAGGGTATCACCCTTTCTACATATTTTCATTTTACCTTTTTAGATCTACCCGCAGGGTTCTAAATCATCTTCATATATATTTCAAATTATTTTACGCAACCTGCAGGGCTGCCTTTTTATGCTACTTACCCGCAGCGTAAGTTACCTTTCTAACACCGAGCCAGCCGTTCATTTCCTTACAGTTGATATGATGGGTCTTCTCTCGTGTGCTCCAAGATCCCTGTACCGTATGGGCTCCCCATCCTGAATCTGACATGTCTGTGAATGGATGGTGTTCAGGTGTCTGATAAGTCAGAGGGATGCCCTTCATCACATGTTCTCTGTGGGTCCACCAACGGAGGTCTCGTACTAAGTTGGTAGGTAACTGAGTCTTGAATTCTAGGGTCTGGGATCGAAGTGAATTGATCCATGTCTGTAGAGGACGTAGCATCAGCCTTCCTCTGAAGGTCATATCCTGTAGAGATGTTAAGTGCCTAGAAGAGACATCCACCAACTCAGTGACTTGCGGGGTTGACTTGATAGTGATTGAATCCTTGTGATAGTCTTGATGAATCGATCCTCTGGTGGGCATAGATATCCCTTTTTGAGTTGGAATCTTGCTCCGATGTATATGATGTCTTGAACCCGATTGGTCTCAGACTTTGGAGGATTGACTAGGAAGCCTAGGTATGTCATAAGTTGCACCAAGAATATCATGTTCTGGCGTAACTGAGCTTCCTCTTGGTCTGCAGCCAGGAAATCGTCCATGTACAAATGGATTTGAACTAGCTTGAGATGGGCAAACCTGATGACTGGCGCTGTAATCCTGGTTAATAGCCAAGGGGCTATCAATATCCCGAATGGTAAGAATGGAACGTCGACCATTGATCACGAAGCGTAGATATTTGCGTGACAATGGATGTATTGTGACGTGAAGATAGGCAATCCTGTAGATCGAGGCTGATAAGCCAGTCTCCTGTCTCCCGTACAGATTCCATCTGGAATTTTGGCAGAGGTACCAGGAACTTTTTGTTGAGGATCTTTAGGTTTATTTTCATCCTCATGTCGGTCGTATTCTCCTTCGGGACTAGGAATACCGGAGAATAAAAGCCCTTGGTGATGTTGGTCTCCGCTAGTCTCCAAATGGCTCACTTCTTTAGTAGCTTCCTGACAGCCAGATCTGCTGCCACTAGCTTTGCTCCGACAAGATGAAATCTGCGTCTGATGGCTTGGGTCTTCAAGATAGGATGTTTCTTGAAGTGCAGCTTGTATCCGTGAGCCACGACCTCTAGAATCCAGTGGTCGGGCGTAACTTGCTTCCAATTTTTGGCGTATGAAAAAAGGCCCCCTGCCACTGGTCCCGGAGTTGGTATTATGTTGAAGCGAGTGAGTGAGTGAGGTTTTACGCCGCTTTTAGCAATATTCCAGCAATATCATGGCGGGAACACCACAAATGGTATTATGTTGAAAGATGGTAGGCGTAAATTGCAATCCATAGACATAACCAGGTTGAAAGGGTCTGTTACGTCTGCATTTGGCTCTGCCAACAGATCTTCTGATGAAGATCATACAGTAGGCCAACCAACTGGACGGTTGGTGGATTAGCTGTGGAGTCCGTACTGTAGCCGTACCGTGTCTTTAATGGTCTGCCGTACAGTGTCTTAAAGGTTGGCTGTGTGGACAGCTGGTCGGAGGGTGCCATATTGGTCCGTTTGGCAACCGTACAGTGTCTTGGCTGGGGAGTTTGGCCTTGCGGTACCCTGCGGGGTCCCAAGCCAAGAACTAGCTGTCCGTGTATCATGGTAGGGAAAAGCCTGCAGGCCAATACCTAGCTGATCAGAGGGCTGGTTGGACGGCTGGTCAGTTGACAGGCCATACGGCGGATCGGTTGGTTGTACTAGCTGGCTTGCTAGCTGGCAAGCTGGATAGTTGTCTGGATAGTACGGTCGGTTGGGTTAGGCCCTACGGCTGTAGCAGAAGCAGATGGCTGTCCCCTATGTGGTCTCACTGCTAACACCTAACCTCCTCAGTACATACAGTACCGCTGCACCTTGTGTAGTTATGATGAGGGTCTCCTGTGATCATAAATTGACCACACTTCTTGCAGCCGGTAGTAGAGGGAGACTCCATTACGACCTCACAGCAACATCAAACACCAGCTATACTCATGTGTGTGCGATCGTCACTCCAGCTAGCAGCCTTATTAATATCTACTAACTGTGTCTGTTTTATAGAAAACTATTTGAATAAACTTAGATTAATGTGACTATGCTATTGCATACATCATAGCTTGATTGGTTACTATGCTATTTGGGAACAACTAGTTGTGTGACTGACAGTGAAGAGGACTTCTGTTGAAAATCTGAAAATTTATGTCACTGAAGCCAAAATACAGAATTTATGGCAAAAATGTTATAGAGGAAGTAGTTTTGTTAGAATTACATACTTTTGGCAAATCCACTGTGCATGATAACATTGATTAGTCAATTAACATATTATCAGATAATCATTTGATCCATTCACCACATCAGACCTGGATTCATAAACCATTATGGCTTACAAATAGGACATTTTTGGAAACTTTGATAATTTACAAATTGAAAACATTAGAAACTATTACAGTTTATAAGAGTTTCCAATTTTTACCTCTCGTGACCATGACATTACATGTTGATGTGATTGCAATCCCCCCTCAGAGATATATTATCAAAATCCATAATAAATATTCAAGTTTTTGTGTTCACAAACTCTAGTAAAGACCAGTTCATACTGCCTGACCTTGACCTCCACTGTTATCCAATCTTATGTCAGTAAATATCTTCAAGGGTAAATAGGAGGTATATCAGTTCAGTAGTTTCTATCATCTGTTGTAGTTGACAAACCAGTTGTGCTGGTGCCAAAGCTCAAATTTGAGCCAACACATTAAGCAGCCCTCTGTTAATTAGACCGCTATGACAAATAATATTGTGTATTGAAGACATCACATTAAAGTCCAGAATCACCAATCGGTTGACCACAACCTGTTTTATGTGTATGTGGACTTTTTGTGAGAGATAACATGAATGTTTATTTAAATAAGTGGTTTGTAAATGGCAACATATGGTCAATCTAGATCCTATATCTTCACATGTTGTTATTAAAATGGGGCCATGTGACAGAAAGAAAACTCCATTGTGACATAATTAGTTTCCTCTAAGCTTGCATTTCACAAATATAAACAAAAGTATTTTAAGCAGACAATGACATGGGATGCAAACCATTTCTTTTCACCTATTATTTGATAAAGATGAACAACTGGGTCTGTCTCTAAAATGTGTCTCATAATAACACGAATGGTGACCATGACCTTTGACTAATCTTGATCAAACCCTTTCACAACATGGCTGTAGAGGGAAGTGTCAAATTGACTGTGGCTGTAGTCTCTTCCAGGAGGCCCTCTTTATCAGGCATGTCAGCCATTCCATTATCATACAGAAATGTCAAACTTATGCGTACATAAGTTAGTAATCAGCAGCAGAAGTAAAACTGTGTTTCCGTAGCTGAAGCTGATAGGTGTTAAGGTGCAGATCATATTTATAAATGTACTTAAGGCTTTGGGAAAAGAGGAGGTATATCAGTTATGAAGTCTCTACATCTGTCATAAGCATGTGGTTGAGAAAACCAATTGAAAACAAAAACACTTGACCAATCAAGTTATAATCACCTTATCTGTTCCAAACTCAAAATAATCTGAGAATGATGTCCACTGTCATTTTCACAACATGAAACCTACACATGTTATACTTGAATGATATGTGGACAATAACGCTGTAATCTGACAGCATATGGTAGTCCTTGAACCCTTGTTTTGATTCTCCTGGCAGACACTATGGACATGTTAATGTGCTGTTTTAGCACACTGTTGGTACTGATTGTACAATAATCAAAGGGAGATAAACCATTGAGGTTGTCTTTACTTTAAAAATTAAATTAATACCATATAAAAATGTATGCTTTATTCTAAAAATTGCAGATTCACTTAAAAAAGGTTAAATTGCTTATCGTCTGATTTGAAAGAATTGCTTTTATTTTTGTGTGAACATCCCCTAAAGGAAGCTACTTTCCTATTTACTGGTATGAACAGATCCAAAAGCCAAATTGTTGCTACACATTGTATTAATGTTTAGATTTATCTTTAGCAATCAAATCAGTTCCCTTATTTTAACCCATAACGGTGCTATACATCAGCCCCTTTAGCCACTTCATAGGAGTGGAAAATTATTTGACGGACAACAGACAATGTGCCATGCCATAAGCTTACTATTCAGCAAAACCTTAACAGATCAAGGAAAGTCCATGGAAATGTGTGCTTTAAACACTTTTTTGTTTCATAGAAACTGTGGAAAATGTAGTGTTTTGAGCATGTTCTTTTAGACTAACTGAAAGAGATTGAGAGTGGGTGTGTAAATAGTACCGGGTACATTAAGTTACATAAACAATAATGCAGCTATTCACAGCTACTTTAAACCAACACACCCTGTAAAGACAAGTCAAAATTATTTCCTTTACTTGGTAAGTTAATGGTTTATCAAATGTCTATTTCTATATCACCTGATTGACAAAAGGAACCTTGGAGGACCTCATTTTCTCCATCTCTGCTGGATTAAAGAGTGAACATCTTCGACCATACGGGGAAAGTGGCGGGGTAGAAAAGACAGAGGCACTGGACCCACTAGGTGATGATGAAAGACTCTCAAGGCTGCTGGATGTATCCAGTGAATACTCTGGTTGAGCCTCCTGAGCATCTGAAATATTAACTGTTACCTTGTAAATATGCAGATATATAATATGACATGATATGGAGACTGTAGCTCACCTGAATTTTTCTTGAATATTAAAATTAGATCACAAACATTCAAAAGCAAGCAAGCAACAGCTGTTTCTACACAAAAGTGGAAAGGCAATAACATGGAATGCAAACTAAAATATTGAGAGGAACAGGGATATGGATACCTGCCTTACCAAGACAAACAAGCGTTCATTAGCATTATTACCTGGAAGAGCAAAGAATAATAAAAACTGTATTGACAAATAAATCTATCTGTAAGTTTAAGTTTCATTATAAGAAAATGTGATTATGTAACATCTTGAATTAATATTTTCATAAAAACATTTTCTTAAGACCTGTCTCTGCAATTGCATAATATTTGATTGATTGACTGCACATGATATGTGCCACATGAATGCAAGAATGATTACAAAAATAGAATAACAAGAGTTTGCCACTAACGTGGCTATATCCCCCGCCCATGTTGCAGAATTTATGACATAATTAAATCTAAACAAACCCTAACCATTTTTAACCGAGGTGGAACTTGTCATGGAAATTATAAAAAAAAGAAGAGTTTGGAACCTAGGTCCATCTTGTTGCCATGGAAATGTAAAAAATAAAAATTTCTAAAATTTCTTAATAGCAAAAGGCACCAGTTCAGCATGTACCTGACAAACCTGCAAAATTTCATGAAAAGATATTGAACGGTTTATGAGTTATGCTCCAGAAACGAACCCTACCCTCACAGAACTTAAGTCCATCTTGTTGCCATGGAAACGTAAAAAATAAAAATTTCTAAAATTTCTAAATAGCAAAAGGCGCCAGTTCAGCATGTACTTGACAGACCTGCAAATTTTCGTAAAAAATATTGAACAGTTTCTGAGTTATGCTCCGGAAACGAAACATGACGGACGTACGGCCGGACCCCATTTCTATTTCCCCTGCCAACTTTGTTGGGCGGGGGGTAAAAAGTAGAATGTTATTACAAAAAGTCCTATGGATCAATCTCACTTTGCAACCAAATCCACAGGCAGTAAATAAGAGATGTTATGAACATAATATTTTCATAAATTTGGGAGTTTTTATATAAAGCAAAACTTAATTTCATTTAGTGCTTCTCACTAAATGGGTTTATTGAAACCATAATGCACCTCTTTGTTTATCTCCTTGCGTCATTTCCTCTTATAATCTCCCGCCACTTAGGTCATAATTCTACTTCCTATGATGTCATCAAACTTTCTCTTGCGTCATCACCATCTTGATCACCATCATCCGTTAGTTCTGTCAAAATTTTCTGTACCCAATTTTGTACAGCAATTCTCAACTTTTGGTTCCCAACCAACCTACCCCTAGCCTGCCACATTCATATCCTCTCTAATCAATCTTGTGTACATATATGGCTCAGGGCAAACTATGTATATTGCTTATTTATTCAATAAATGTTATAGGTGGGCGTGGTTCTTGTGGGCTACAAATGTAAATACTTACTTAACCACCAAGTAATCATCAAAATTATCAGGTCCCTGCTCATCAGCAGGAATCTGTTCAGTCCCTCTGCTTCTCAGCGGATGGGGAACCTTTAGGCTTAACTTAATTCATGTCTGCTTTTCAGCAGAAACTTAGTATTTTGCTGCTGGCAACATAGTTGCCCATTGCTGCTGCTGCTGCTGCTTGCTGCTTGCTGCTTGCTGCTTGCTGGTAACTCAAGTTGCCAAATATAATTCATTATAATAATAGCTTAGGGCAGCCCACAAGTCCTGCCACACCTATGACCCTGAACCCAACATATGCCTTTCTTATTTCTCTTGCCTTGTCAACTTTGACAAGGCAGGTTACTTTGCATGGGGTGTTTCAATAAAAGGGTTTTACATGCAAACAGATGCAGCCAGATATCCACAATTTCCAGAACGCCCCAAAGCTTTTCCACAAGAAACTTGTATCAAGAATAATTACAAGTGACCTCACCAGTATCCATTAATATTCTTTTATAATGGAAAATGTTGTCGAATGCAGGACAACATAGTCTTATGTTTCTGGCTAACCTAATAAAAAGTTATATGTACTTATGATTAAATGAAATGAACACCAGATTTAGGAACACACATGCTAATTCAATGTAGTCTCATGCATCTAGCTTCCTCAGTAACAAATAAGTCCAATAACTGTGTTCATGTTCTCTCCTGAAAACAAAACAAAACAAAGCAAAGTTGTAAGCCCTTCTGGCTCAATGACATCACTTCAGGCTTGGGAAAAGAAATGAAAATGCTGTACAACTTTAACGTACAAAGTCTTATGCATCTAACTACACTCATAGTGTAAATTTTACATTACATTGTATTTTTATATATACACATGCACAAAAGTTAAGCACCACCCACCATATTTGTGAGCTGTTACTTTTGGCACTTAATGATGACTATTATAACGAGATGTACAATTGTAATAAGCCATATATGTAAACCTCATGTGATGCAAAAGTTGTCCCAAAGCAAGTTTACCTTGTGTTCCAAAAGAATATGAGCAGAAAGGAATTTTACTGAAGACCAGAAATTGAAGGATTAGAAAACATTGAAAAACTTTTTTTGTCATGTAACTGTCATGATATCAGCAAACCATATCAGGTGTCACATAGACATCCTAGGGAGTGCAGAGTCTTTTGCAAGACAGAAACGTTGATAACGTGTGTATGAGCCACGGACATTGACCTACGCCTCATACTCATTACAAGTCGTTGAATGCTTCTCTGAGGCAAACGGATCCATTCTTCATGAAGTGCGGCTTCAAGTCCAGCGAGATTTTGAACTGGGTTCATGAAACTATGGAAGCCTAATTCAGTCATACATCATCATATTTCGTATTTCTGATTCCCACACGTGAAATCAAGAGACTATGAATATGGTGGCGCTTAACTTTTGTGCATGTGTATACTTATCCTATCTCACACTATGCATTTCTTCCTTCTTGTTTCGATCCTTATATGGAAACATGCTTGAACAAAGTTTCCAGCTTCTAAACATTTCACAAGAACATATCCCAGCGTAAACATGGTCACCAGGCTAGACTGTGGAGATCTTAGATCTGGTTGTAGTGGCAATGACGGTGTTGATCGCAGCAAGATAGATTGCCAAAGTAAAGCCCTTAAGCTTCTGAATTGATCCCAGATGTTGCAGATACTCGGTGACCTGTTAAGGAGAAGCAGTGGTCGGCTTGGTGATGTCACAAGCCCAACAGTAAGCTTTGCATGCCTTCCATTTATTGTCATATAAGGCCTTTGTGGAGGTGTAGTGAGCCTCAGTGATGGTTTTGGCTCATCTCTTCGAATACCCTTTGGCGACAAGTGACTTCCATAAATGAGCCAGACGCAAAGATGTAGGGTTACAGAAGACAGATTTAGTAGGTGGGAATGAGGCTGGAAGATAAGAACATACCTCAATGAAAGATGGTGGAACTTTCTTTCTGCAATGTTTACCAGCACTGTGAACCAACTTCAACTGGCCTGTAAGGCACAACCAAAAGCAGTTGAAATTGGTTGATTAAAGCCGCCTTTTGAAGAACTCGAAGTAGAAGGCTGGTTGGAGGAAAGGCGAAGGTGTTGAGGTTCTCCTCGTGGACCTGAATATTCAGGGAGTCAATTAACCGGAAGATAATAGATGATAGATTATTGGACTGGATCATGAATTGGAAGTATTTCTGCCCAGTGGGATACTGCCAGAATGACCACCTTGAATTCTAGTTTGTTGATGTACAGTCTCTTTTCATTTACAGATCAGCGCCCTACCATCTGTAGATCATGGAGCTCCCCTGTCTTCGGTTGAGGCGTCGATGAAGTGTTTATAGGTCAGGAAGAATTATCACAAAGAGACTCAGGATGCCTGTTGGGAGTATGCCCAATGTGTCATCACTAACACTTCTGCTTGAACTTCAAGTTGTTGACACTGAAATTGAGGCCAGCCATACATAGTGTAATGAGTGCACTCCTCAATCATTTGTCGAGGCAGCGACGTTGAGGTCATGCAATGGTGGGAACAATGTCACATCACATTGTGGTCTTACAATCGTATTTCTGCAGGAACAGTTGTAGAAAATACTATAAAAATCTGAGTTGCATCATGAAGGCCGAGGCTGATCATATAATTCCCCGGTCGATTGAACGTACAAAGCTAGATTGTTCCTGTGGAAGTGAGGTGTTTTTTTCAAAACTGTGCACTGCCAAATGTTTTTACAACATGTAGTAATTGAGGTCCAACTGAAAATTTGCAATTCAGTCACTTTGATGTATAAAATCAATATAGATTTACTCACTGTCACATCAACAACAGTATTAAAGTAAAGTGCACCTATTTGCTTTGGAAAGGTCTGTCTGTACTGATCTAGCAGAAGCTGGTTTGTTGACAACCCAGAGAAAAGTCCTGACACGTCATAAGCAAAACATCCCTGCGTCGGGGCATTGAATACTGTATCCTTGCCTAATCTAGTATCCTCTCCTTCTAGCAGCTGCACAAAGCGTGTAGCGTGGCGATGATTGTAAGTACTCTTGAGCAGGCAAACCAGACTATGTTCTTGTCTAACACTTGGTAAAAAGCTCCCTACACCACCACGTGACAAAACAGAGTGAACTCTATAGCCAAAAGGTGTCCCAAGTTCCTAAGAGATAACAGCGCACGTGCAGCCACTTCCTGGATGAATTTGTGACATGACCATTGCCTTAGCAAGTTGATCTATGTGATATATGAAGTCTGAAATGATGAAATTGCCAAATTTCAGTAAAAGTAAAAGTGTCAGAACTAGCAAAAAAGTGGCGCCCAATCAAGCTCATGTTCATTTCCTTGACAATGTCTATCTTCTTGCGCAACAGATTGAACAAACACCGATGACAGTCTTTGTTGATTCCAGGAAGTAGGTAAGGGACACAGATGCCAATCCAGACTGTCAGAACATCTCCAAACCAACACAGTAAATCTCATCAAGGCAATGCAAAGGTGAATGAGGGAGTGAGGGAGCGAGTATTGTTATACGTACATCACTTATAGCAATACTCCAACAAGAACACGTTGATTCTTATATAAATGTCAATGCAATAGAATAACCAGTCTTGATCATACAGTATGGCAGGTGGTCAGTTGAATGGGTTGATGTCAATCCCGAGGAGAGGGTGTCAATGTCGCTTCCCAAGAAGAGGGTCAATGTCAATCCCGATGTAGATCTGTAAGCGATGAGAATCTATGTCAATCATTAAAAGATTGATATCAATGTCATTCTTCTAAATGGCCAGGAGAGGGCATTGGGTGGAAGCAATATTGATCTCCTGCAGGAATGTTGATCCGAACGGCTATCAACAAGGGAGGAACCTCGCGGACGAGACAGAGGTTGTCATCAGTCTGCATAATCAGATATAGATATGTAATCTAGATATGCTGGGTATCGATGCGTAATGATAGGTGTTGCAATAGGATAGAAGCACTTATGTCAGACGGATCTATAGCGGAGGGGTCCATCCTGGTCAGAGGGGTGTGATCAATCTCGACTTTTCATTTCGGTAGGTGAAGTGGCTGGCAAAGACAAGGCATCAAAGTCTACTGGGGTCAATACTACAGGAGGCCTCTCGGGAGAGGTTCTGTTCTGTGATAGGACGTCCTCTTTAGCAAGTACTAAATCATCTCATGGGTGAGCGGGTTGATCGACAGACAACTCTCAGCTGAGGTTGGTAGCAGCAGTTGTTGCACTTGTATGAAACAACTTTTTTCATCACTTCTTGCAATAAGTCACTTCAGGTTCTGATGTCACTTCCTGAATTAGTGTAACGACTATCTCTTGATGGCATCAGTTCAAGTTCCTGTTAATAATCCCATTGAGGAGAATAATCTGATTCTGTACAATGGTCTTCCAAATTATCAACTCAGAATCAAAGGTAATACCCGACAGGGAGGCATGGTGATGAGCAGTGTCAGTAACCCAAAAGGGTTTAAGATGTTGAGACCTGCATCCTGACTTGTGACCGTCGCGGATGCCGTATGTTTCCGTGAAGCCTGTGCCGGGTTGTAGTCTGTAGATTTATAGCTCATAATATCTGTGTGGAGTCTGTAACAGTCGGGGACTTGCAGAATCTCTGCGGGGAACGTATGGTGGTCGAGAGGACCCCTTCACGGTAGCTGGCTAGGTACATGTGCACTCTGTGAAGACTTGGTTTTGGAAACGATGTTGTGATCTAGAAGATCCCATGATCGTAGGTAGCGTTTCCAGGTTCCATGGGTCTAATTGTTCAGGAGCCTGCTGGCTCTGGGCACCGTCCAGAGACTGTGATGTCAGATGTAAGTCAAAAAAAAAAGGGGGTCACAGGGTCACTCTTTGAAGTGCAAGAGGTCTCTGGTCCTTGCCTCAATGGCCGAAGGAAAGACAAAGACAACTACTGGGGTCCAAATACTTAATGAGCACTGTAGACAATCAGCCATAAACTGAGATGGGGTTGTAGATGTTAGATGACCAACACATAGGACCTACGACCTCAGCGCCTCTCCTTGCACATTGCATATATCAGAGTTTGAAAACGGATTAGAAAGAAAGAACACAAAGAAAAAAGTTAAGCACACCCTCATATATTTCATTATTGTTTGGTCCCAATATTTGTAACAGTCATGAAAGATATAATTACTGGAAGAATTATGTTTTCTCAAGAAGATGTAATCAGTCACACGTGACGAAAGCTCACGTGCCATGCATGGTATGACTGTGCAGCATTCTACCCTCAAGTTTCTCTAAAATCAGTATATCTAGACATTAAAATTGCTTTCTTAAGCTCAGTTTTAAACAGTTATTCCATGACATTGTGTGACCATGGCACGAAGGCGATTATCAAACGCCACAAGATGACAAATAATCGGCATGCATAACACAGGAATGTCATGTAATGCCATTGGTCGGAATTTGGGGTATCATCACACTGTCATAAGCCATTTAGTCGAGAAACATGCTCAGAACACTGATGTACATATCGCAAGGACAGGAACTTTCTTCGTCTCATACAACAAGAACCCTTTTTAACAAGTACTCATCTGATACAGCTGTGGTTGCCCACTTGTCATTTCAGGAGCAGAACCGTCAGGAACCGGCTGAAAGCGGCAGGACTGAGGGCTAGATGAGTCATAAAGTGTCCCTTGTTGAGAGATCACCACAAAGCTGCTCGTTTAGCATGGTGTATTGCGCAACAGAACTGGAATCTAAGAACGTGAAGACGGATCCATTGGTCAGACGAAAGTCGCTTTCTTCTCCACGTCACTTATGGAAGAACGAGAATTTAGAGGCATCGAACACAGCCTACACCCTCAGGAACATTAAACCGACTACTGCATACGGCAGGGGCTCGGTAATGGTTTGGGGGTGTATCTCTTATGATTGCAGGTTGGATTTGGTCACCATAATGGGCAACTTAACAGGGGCTTAGTATATCGGGGACGTTTTGAGGCCAGTCGTCGTTCCTCATTTTGACAACAACCCTACTGCTACTCAACCTCAGAACATGGATGGCAATGCCAGGCCTCATTGTTCGCATGCAGTCGTGGATAACATGAGGGCCAATGCAATAACGACTCTGCCCTGGCCAGCAATGAGCCAAGATTTGAACCCCCTTGAATAAGTTTGGGATATTCTGGGGTGGCTCATACAGGCACGAGATCCTCCTGTACAAGATTTACGCCGATTGGGAGCAGCATTGCATCAGGAGTGGTTGATGTTGACCCATTCAACAGATCCAATGTCTGACTGGAGGCATGAGATGTAGGGTGGAATGCGTCATCCGGTCACTTGGCGGTTATACCTGCTACTGATCTGTTTCATGTGTCATGTCAAGTAGAGACTCTAAGGAACATTTTCACATGAAATCAAATGTAACTTGTTTACTTAATCTTGCAGCTCAATACATTATTTAGGTTTTGTCTAAGGTCAAAAACAGTACTTGTACCATGATGTTTTTGTCAGTAAATTTCAATCACAACTCACCAATATCTTTTTTATTTGTTGTCAAATGTTTGTTCTATCTGATGACATTGGTATTGCCCAGCTCCTGTGGTCAGTCATCTCATGCCATGCTTTTTGCCATTTGTCATGGTTCAGAAATAGGGGTGTGCTTCACTTTTTTCTTTGTGTATATATGATTCATAGTGTATTCTTAAACGAAAATATCGAGCATTATGCTCAGTGAAAAACTACATTATATCCCTTAAGCAAATTTTGGTGAACGAACAGGTGATAACAAAAGTGGTTAATAAAAATGTGAATTTTGAGATGAAACATCAGAAGACATGATGATTTACATTTAAATTGTACTTCTCTTCTGCTTGGCATCATTTTATATGCAAAGATTAAGATCACCATGTGTTATAAATACCAACAAGAGTTTGTCACTAACGTGGCTATAATCCCCGCCCCTGTTGCAGAATTTATGACATAATTAAATCTAAACAAACCCTAATCTTTTTTAACCGAGGTGGAACTTGTTGTCATGGAAATTGTAAAAAAAAAGAAGAGTTTGCCACTAACGTGGCCAAGTCTCCTACCCAGCAAATGAAGCGTATATTATGTCAACAAAAGTAAAATTTGATCACACAAACACATACATTTGAAATTATTCAAAATTTTGTAAGGTGTAAAAGGCAGCAGGGGAGCATCTACTTGATGCAAATGCAAAATATCCTGAAGAAACAAAATAAAATGCTGCAAAACACAATTTCTATGAAGTTCAAGAAAAAAATGAAACCTTTTCCACAAAACACATAATGGAAGTACAAACTGACAAAACCAGTTACTACATTTACTACTGAATTCATTAGGGTGGGAGAAAGAAAAAACATTACAAGTCATGTTACCGGCACTTACTGCGAGGAAGTAGGCTGCCACGAGTGCCACACACATTTTATGCTGTGGCTTTTTAACAATATGGTCATACCATGTGATATGATAAAGCGAAAAATAAAACAAGACAATATTATAAATGTGAATGTTAAAACTCTACAGCACAAAAGTCTTCATATCAACATGTGCTAAAAACTGTAAAAAGATTCAAAGAGAAGTATGCCATCTTATTGCACAATCATCTCTGTCATAATCAATGCAGAAGTAGGGATGATGGATTTGATAATGAAGTCATTAAACGAAAGTTACCCTCAACCATTATTGAGACACATAGTGACAACTTGGTAGAAGGCATGCACAGTTTCCCCTACTATGGGAGAAACCTCAAACACAAAAAAACTTTATTATGACTTATAAGATTCCGTTAACAGGTTAAATGGGTATCAAGTTGATTTTTTTTTGAATTTAAAAGAAGAATTCAACAATTTCTAAAAGTTCAACTTGTTGCCATAGAAAAATAAATAAAATATAAATTTAAAAAATTTCTAAACAGTAAAAGGCACCAGTTGACCATGTACCTGACAGACCTGCAAAGTTTCATGAAAAAATATTAAACGGTTTATGAGTTATGCTCCTGAAACGAACCCTGCCTTCACAGAACCTAAGTCCATCTTGTTGCCATGGAAACTTAAAAAATAAAAATTTCTAAATAGCAAAAGGCACTAGTTCAGCATGTACCTGACAGCCCTCGCAAAGTTTCATGAAAAAAATATTGAACGGTTTATGAGTTATGCTCCAAAAACGAAACGTGACAGACGGACGGAGCCCGTTTCTATATTCCCCCGCCAACTTCATTGGGCGGGGGATAATAATATAACTTCTAATACTTTCTAATACAATAGAAATCAAACAATAGTTATCATTGTGAATAATTCTAAGAATACCACCTCTATCACATCAGTTGCCATAAATTCCTGTTTATGCTGAGAACCACACTAAATTTTTTTTATAAATTTTCAACAGACGTCCACTACACTGCCAACATATCCATAGTTGTGAGGGAAACCCTATCCATTGCCAGGGGCGCCACTGCGCATGCGCAAGGCGGCAATCTAGTCACTTCTTTCAACCCATTACTCTCATCAACTAGATGCAGATATTTGGGGAGGTGGGAGGGACTAATTCCTGATGTGATAGAGGTGGTATTCTTAGAATTATTCACAATGATAACTATTGTTTGATAATTCTTGTGAATACCTCACCTCTATCACATCAGTTGCCAGTATACACCAGAGGGACCGGTGGGTTCTTGTATCTAGCATCCCTTAGATATTTGACTAGTGGAGTGGTAAACCCAAGGATTATATGCCAAAAGGGATCTTAACGGATGTGTCTAATAGTCTACTTACAAGACTTAGACATATAGAATTTTAAAGACGTCATATGATGGGTATATGTATATTCCCTTGTGATACTTAGACATATTATGACGTCACTCCCTTTGATGACGTCATCTGTGACGTCACTTCCGGTGATGACGTCATCTGTGACGTCACTTCCGGTGTCACACCATGCCCATTGTGGTCTATTTTCTCGTTTCACTATGACATTGTTTACCGTTATGCCCTTTTTGGATAGTGATATTTAACGTATATTGACGTTATTCTGGTGCGATGACTCCTATGACGTCACTTCCGGTGGTAGTACATCGATATTTCCTATCATGTAGATTACCGTATATCACTTAATCCCTCGATCTCTGATTTCAGTGTTGCCTTTTGCCCTGTTTTACTAAATCAATAGCGCTGCCCAGTAACAAAGTCAACTTACCCTGAGTTTATGAGGTACTTCTGAAATCTTCACACATCCTCTGCTTTCTGTGGGGTTGAGTCGCTGTAATGAAGTATCTCAAGGCTCTTATGGGACAAAGCAGACTATCCGGGAAGTCCACACTTTTACTTTAAGCTGGTATTGTGTATTGCCGGTTGCCGAGTGGGCCGAAGGTTGACGACTGTTTTTTGGCAATGAATTCTGGGAGCAATCTGAACGACACTGATTTCCATTCTTGGGTATGAGTTACAGTGGAGATGTCAATAGCGTGTAGTTCTGACACACAAGCCGCCCTAGCCATGGCTAGTAGAGCAGCAGCCCAGAGCACTTTGGTCAAACGAACAAGGTACCAATATCCGAACACAGGAACATTTACTGTGTAACCCAACATATTCATATATGGATGTCTGCCGGGGAGCCCCTGCTGCGTGTGGCCCCTGGCCCCCCAAAAGAAGGGGCCATTCAAGGGCTGAATCAAACATTGGAGGTACCACATGAAAGTAAATGTAAATGAACTGGTTCATCTCACAGAGTACAGAATGGGCCACGCCAGACAAATCTTCCTCTGCATAAGGCCAGCCAGACACCCCCAGAGAGGGTCCCAAAATTTGGGCTGGGTTAAACAATGGAGGTACCACATCAAATCAACATAAAATGAACTATTACACTCTACTAAGTATAAAATACCCAATGCCAGACAAATCGTCTGCTGCATAGGGCCCGCCAGACACCCCCAAATGTTGACCCTTAATGCACTCAGTGGACACTCTGGTAAAATTTGACTAGAGTATACATTCAAAGTACCAGATGAAAGTAAGTTTAGATGAACAAGTACATGTTACTGAGTACAACACGGCCCATACCTGACAAATTTTCCTCTGCATAAGGTCCGCCAGACCCCCCAGAGAGGGTCCCAAAATTTGGGCTGGGTTAAACATTGGAGGTACCACATGAAACCAACATAAAATGAACAATTGCACTCTACTTATTGCACAATACCCATTGCCAGACAAATCATCTTCTGCATAAGACCCGCCAGATACCCACAAAAAGTTGACCCTTCAGGTATACACGGGTAAAATTGGTCTGGAATATATATCGATTGTACCACATTAAGGTACGTTTGTATGAACAGGTTCATAGCACAGAGTACAGAATGGGCCACACCAAACAAATCTTCCTCTGCATAAGGCTTAAACATTGGAGGTATCACATGGAACCAACATAAAAAGAACTATTACACTCTACTTATTACAAAATACTCATTGCCAGACAAATCCTCTTCTGCATAAGGCCCGCTAGACACACCCTCACCCCACCCCACACAGTTGACCCTCTGTAATCCCAGTGTGCATAATGAAACATAGGAGGCAGAAGAGCATTGGACATCAGCTCTGAGAGTCAACAGATGGTCAAATTTATGTTTTGTTCTTAAAGATGGAAGGATTTTATTGAGATTAAAATCACGTATTTATAAAATCAGGTCTCTGAATACTAGTATTGATATCATAGATTAGGCCTATCGTTGAAATGTAATAAAAAAGGCATGAATCTGATTCTTGAGAATATATATCTGATCAGCTATGAAGTCCTCAAAGCCTGCTATAGCCTGATAGCTTGGCTATGGATTCCTACAAGCCAGATAGGCATATGAGCCATGATTTTTATATACTGAACAACAAAAGTTCCTGTGACATTGAATAAGATTTAATGCAAAGTTATGTTTTTACCAAATCTGAAACAATTTCGGTTTGCAACAGATAAAGGACTCCTGTAAGTGTTCAAATGGTTTCAATTTGTCATACTGACTTCGGAAAATGCGTGATTTCATTAAAAAAAAACATGAACATGCCAAAATGTCAATTTACAAATCAATAGCGTGTGTGTCCACCTCTGGTTGCGATGCAAGCAACTCATCTTCGTCTCATGGAATGGACCAGGCGTCGCACAAAGTCCTATAGGATATCTGTCCATATCTGCTGGAGCATGTTTCGAAGTTCCAGGAGTGTCTGTGGAACACGTGGTTGACGTTGAAGGCGCCGATCCATCTCATCCCCCATGTGCTCGATTGCTGATAGATCAGGGGAGCGAGCCGGCCAGGGGATGACATTCACGTTGTTTTTGTTGAAGAGAATCCTGAACAAGTCGAGCAACATGAGGCCGGGCGTTGTCATGTTGAAAGGTAATGCCTGGGCCATGACGACGCAAAAACGGTAGAACAACAGGGCCGATGATCTCGTCGCGGTAGTGCTGTCCATTGAGATTTACCTCTACCACTATCAAACGGGTCCTCTGTCTTGCTGTAATCCCACCCGATACCAAAACGCTGCCCCCCCCGAACCGATCTTCTTCCATGACACAATGAAGACAATCCCTGCACATCTGAGGCGGAGATGTACGGTTTGTGAAGATATTCGTCGAAGGCCAGGGATGCTTCTTGCAGTCACTGTTGCTGGATAGAATCGATTTTGTAGGTGTGTTGTTCGAATCCAGTTGTCTTGTCGATTATTGGTTACGCGTGGCCTGCCACTCGGAGGATGGTCTCTGACTGCATTCGTCTGTTGCCAACGTTGCCATAAACACCAAATAGTGTTTCTGTGGACGTTAAATTGTCTTGCAACATCACGTTGACTCGATCCTTCTTCAAGCACACCAATGGCTCGCAGACGCTCGTTTTCGGACAAGCGTGGCATTTCATAATGTTGAATAATTGCGTAATTTTGTTGTGTTTCTGAGTGGTTGTTGTCAGCACGATGCTAAACAATGCATATTGAATCCCGTTAATGCACACGAAATTCATGGGGCTTGCATAAAAGTCAACATTTGCATGGAATGCATGCTTTTCTGTAGCATTTGCGTTTTTGTGACTTGATTCCATACATGTACTACAATAATGAAAACAAAACTTTACTTGTTTGAAAAATACACTATACACTTTTGTTGTTGAGTGTTGCAGAATGGATAATGATAGCCCCTAATACCACTTGGAAATGTTTTAGGACGATAATCTGGAAAATCAGGGTGATAATTGTGTTTAATAACATATTATCTCCATTTACTTAGCAAGTTTTATCATCTAAAAATCTGAATTCAGGCCAAATATATCTCCATATTTAACAATTTTACATAGACGTCTTTTCTTCGTTGACGAGATCAAGTCTAACCCAATGCAATGGTATCATTAGACTTATATCAAAGGCTAGGCCTATCGAGATATCGAGATTAGACTAGCTCACTGTATCAATGGATGCTGCATGGATAAAACAATGCTTGATGACACATAACCTGCAGGAATGTCAACACAAAGGAGATCTGACTTGAACTTTTTTAAAGAAACCTAGCCACGATAAAAAGAAAGAGCGTTTTTCTAAAACCCTTACCTTATTAATTTGCGCTCCTCTTCTGAAGCTTACTCGTACGAACGTATTTGTGAACTTTCAAGCCATTTTTAAATTTGTGCGACAAGGTAGCGTCGCGACCTACGATCGAGCGAGAACTATGCAACCAATCATTTACCTTGCATTAGTTAGACTTGATTTTCCTGACGCAATAGTATCTCGTCAAGAAAGAGAGGACGTCTATGTAAAATTGATATATATGGACATATTTGGCCGGAATTCAGCTTTTTAGATGATAAAACCTGCTAAATAAACGGAGATCATAGGTTTTTAAACACAATTATCAACAAGAGATTTCCAAATGGTATTAGAGACTGTCATTAACCATTCTTATAGCAGGCTTTGAGGACTACCTAAGCATGTTTGGGTTTGTAGGAATCCATAGCCAAGCTATCAAGGCTATAGCAGGCTTTGAGGACTTCATAGCTGATCAGATATATATTCACAATATAATCAGATTCATGCCTTTTTTATTACATTTCAACGATAGGCCTAATCTATGATATCAATACTAGTATTCAGAGACCTGATTTTATAAATACGTGATTTTAATCTCAATAAAATCCTTCCATCTTTAAGAACAAAACATAAATTTGACCATCTGTTGACTCTCAGAGCTGATGTCCAATGCTCTTCTGCCTCCTATGTTTCATTATGCACACTGGGATTACAGAGGGTCAACTGTGTGGGGTGGGGTGAGGGTGTGTCTAGCGGGCCTTATGCAGAAGAGGATTTGTCTGGCAATGAGTATTTTGTAATAAGTAGAGTGTAATAGTTCTTTTTATGTTGGTTCCATGTGATACCTCCAATGTTTAAGCCTTATGCAGAGGAAGATTTGTTTGGTGTGGCCCATTCTGTACTCTGTGCTATGAACCTGTTCATTCAAACGTACCTTAATGTGGTACAATCGATATATATTCCAGACCAATTTTACCCGTGTATACCTGAAGGGTCAACTTTTTGTGGGTATCTGGCGGGTCTTATGCAGAAGATGATTTGTCTGGCAATGGGTATTGTGCAATAAGTAGAGTGCAATTGTTCATTTTATGTTGGTTTCATGTGGTACTTCCAATGTTTAACCCAGCCCAAATTTTGGGACCCTCTCTGGGGGGTCTGGCGGACCTTATGCAGAGGAAAATTTGTCAGGTATGGGCCGTGTTGTACTCAGTAACATGTACTTGTTCATCTAAACTTACTTTCATCTGGTACTTTGAATGTATACTCTAGTCAAATTTTACCAGAGTGTCCACTGAGTGCATTAAGGGTCAACATTTGGGGGTGTCTGGCGGGCCCTATGCAGCAGACGATTTGTCTGGCATTGGGTATTTTATACTTAGTAGAGTGTAATAGTTTATTTTATGTTGATTTGATGTGGTACCTCCATTGTTTAACCCAGCCCAAATTTTGGGACCCTCTCTGGGGGTGTCTGGCTGGCCTTATGCAGAGGAAGATTTGTCTGGCGTGGCCCATTCTGTACTCTGTGAGATGAACCAGTTCATTTACATTTACTTTCATGTGGTACCTCCAATGTTTGATCCAGCCCTTGAATGGCCCCTTCTTTTGGGGGGCCAGGGGCCACACGCAGCAGGGGCTCCCCGGCAGACATCCATATATGAATATGTTGGGTTAGACAGTAAATGTTCCTATGTTCGGATATTGGTACCTTGTTCGTTTGACCAAAGTGCTCTGGGCTGCCGGTCTATAGGAGAAAAGCAGTTTTCTTGGAGACTAATAGTAATGTCGCACTACTCATGGGTTCATATGGTGCTTTCATTAATGCTGACAATACTATAGATAGATCCCATTTTGGGAAGGTACGTGGTACTTTTATGTCTTCCAGGGCAAATGACTTCATGAGTCGATTTAGTACAGGGTGTGTACCTATAGATAGGCCATCGTGTTGTAATACTGATGCCAGGGCTGATCTATAGCCTTTGATAGTGCCGTATTGTAATTTCTTGTCATTTCCGAGATGGAGCAAGAATTCGGCCACTATAGATTTCGTTATATCTCCATGTAACTGTTTTCCTCTTCTCCACTCGACGAACTTGTCCCATTCGTTATTGTATAGGGCAGATGAAGTTGGTCTCCATGAGCTAGCCACTCTTTGCGCCGCTGATTTAGAGTAACCGGCGGCTTGCATCTTATGCGAGATAACTTCCAAGCGTGAAGATGGAGGTTGTCGAGGCAGCCGTAAAATATGTCCGTCTTTGGTTGTCTCAATAGGTCTTGACGTACTGGGAGTTTCAGAGGTACTTCTACCAGGAGTTGTAGAAGTTTTGGAAACCAAGCCCTTTCGGCCAAGCCGGGGCTATGAGGATAATGACACAGTCTGTTTCCTCTATTTTCTTCAGTACTCTGTCTAGAAAAGTCCATGGGGGAAATGCGTACGCAAACATTCCCTCCCATTCCATGGAGAGCGCATCGACTTGGAGTGCTAGTGGGTCTGGTACAGGTCTGACATAGACTGGTAGTTTGTTGTTGAGACATGTGGCGAATAGATCTAGGTTTGGAGTATCCCATAGGTGGGTTATCCACTTGAACACCTCGGGATGTAGTGACCATTCTGTGGGTACTATCTTGTTCTTCCGGGATAGATAATCTGCTAGGATGTTTAGCTTGCCCAGTATATGTCTTGCTTCGATCTTGCAACTCACTGAGTCTACCAAGGCATATAAACGTGTGACCTCCTTCAGTAAAAGCTGAGATCTTGTGCCTCCTTGGTGCTGAATGTAAGCGACCACGGTTGAGTTGTCTGTAGCGATCTTCACTGACGAGTGGTGTAGACGATCTAGCCAAGCTGTTAATGCTAGATATATCGCTCTCATTTCTAGAAATTTGATGTGTAACTCTTTCTCTTGGGAGGACCATTTTCCCTGTATGGTAACATCGTCCATATGGGCACCCCAACCTGCTCCTGATGCATCTGTGTAGATGTAGGGGGCAGGAGTAATTTAGTGGAATACCTGGCATGACATTTTGACGATCTAGCCACCACAGGAGTTCTGAGATTCGAACTTGTGGAGGTTGGATTAATGTTTCGAGCTCAAGGTTTTTGGTGGTATTCATCCAAATCTGCAAGGGCTGTAATTGTAGTCTGCCTCTGTAGGTTAGGTCTTGGATGGATGTGAGCGTGCCTAGGCAGGACATCTACCAGTGTCTCGACTTGATGGGCTGATAAAGTGCGCTTGTTATCATGTGCTCTACTCTTGCATATCTGTCTTCTGGGGGTGCTACTATGCCCTTGTTGAGTAGAAATCTTGCGCCTATGTAGGTGATGTCCTGTGCGGGTACTAGCTTTTATTTTTTAGGGTGAACCAAGAATCCTAAGTGTGTGAGAAGTTGGATGAGACACACTGTGTTTAAACTGATTTGCGATTTGTCCTGATCGGCCAATAGGAAATCGTCTATGTATCCGTGAAGCCTTATGAGCTTTAGATGGGCGAAACCTATGATGGGATTGGTGATCCTGGTAAATAACCATGGGGCGATGGATATGCCGAATGGTAGAACCCTGAACTGGTATCTTTGACCGTTGACAGCAAAGCGTAGGTACCGCCGATGACTTGGATGGATGGGGACGTGAAGATAGGCGTCTTGGAGATCTATGCTTATCATCCAATCTGCTTCTTTATAGATTCCATCTGAAACTTGGGTGGTTTTTCCAGATAATCTTTGTTCAGATTATTAAACGCATCTCTGAAGAATTCTTCTTGGGTACCAGGAATACTGGGGAGTAGAATCCGAGAGTGGTGTCTGACTCCTTTAGGGTGCTGATAGCTCCTTTTGTGAGTAGTTTTTGTATGGCCACTTCTGCTGCAATTAACTTTGGTCCTGATAGCTGGAATCGGGGTCCGGTAGGATGGATGGCTAGTTTTGGTCGTTTTAAGAAGTGAAATTGGAGCCTCTTCTTACTACTTCGAGTAACCATGAGTCGTCTGTGATGGTCTTCCAGTTGTCTGCGTACTGCATAAGACGGCCTCCGACTGGTCCCGGAATAGGGTGAGATCTGAACTTGGGTAGTCTTGGGTCGATGTCTGTGAGGTTGGCTAGTTCGACTGGATTCGGTGTTGTCGTGTCCTTGGTCTTCCATAATTCTAAATCGTTGTCCGTAGGGCAGGCGAAGTCGGTAGGATCTGGACGGGTCTGTAGATTCATGGTTGAGTCATTTCCGGAGTCATTTGATATTAATCATGTGTTTGTTGACTTTATCTAAGTTCTTGATCTTGGCCATATCAATGCGCATATTGGGGTTAGGTTTCTTAACCAGATCGAAGTAATCTTCTTCAATGCTAGGCTGTAGTGCGAAGGGATCATCGTGTGTCTTGTAAGCAGACTTATTATAAATAGGCCTCAGTCTAGCACTAGTTCCCGCTGCAAAATTCAATTGATTTTCAGTTTTCTTGATGACGTCATCCATATATGACGGCCGGTGAGGGGTATGGAATTGTTCAGTCCCCCTGACGGGTCCCTCATGCCCTGCACATTCAATCAAGGGTTTTATTGGGGGTACTGTCCTGATCTGGCTTTAAGGAGGGCATTAGCTCATAAAGTTCTGCTAAAATATCTCTAAGAGAGTAATTGTTTGGTCTATAATCATCCTCCATAGTAGTGTCCCCATAGCATGAATAATCAGTGTTAGCTGTAGATCGGCACCCCCTACTCTGGCTGCGCTGGGAGTGGGTTGTATGGCTGAGGTATCGTAATCCCGGTCGTCTGATTTACGGCAAGCTGTGCGGGAATCACATGATCTATAACTGTATGGTGATGTCATATTTCCCTCGCTTTCTCTGCCCGAATAACTGGACTGTGTGACAGTATGAGATGGTGCACGCTTAGGATTACTATCCTGATATGCATGAGCTTTGTCAGTTCGTCTATCATAGTGGCTTGAGGGTGATTGGTGCGTATTTCTGTGCATACTGCGATGTGAAGACCGTGATTCACGATGTGCCCTGTGGTGTGCATGGTAGGGAGAAGATCTATGAGATTCTCGGTCTCTTAGTATAATTCTCGTACTGTCCTCATAGTCTGATTCAGCGTAACCTTGTCTGCTGTATGAGGGGGTACTGTCATATTCAGCCTTAGATCTCTGTTTACTCTCGTAATCAATCCCTGATTGGCCAAGCCAGGTTTGATTTACTGATTCTTTTAGATTTGAGATATCTCGAGACATAGATTGCATGCGTGTGTCAATCATAACAGACATTGAATTTGTTAATCTTTCCGTGAACTCATTTAAGTTAAAGGGGGAACGCGACAGAGGGTGAAAATCGTTAGTTTCTGGCCAAACTCGATGATCGACGGTACCAGACGTTGCCTGATGCAAGTTAGAGGCACTTTCTTTTTGACCGGTAAAATGCATCTGCTCCTCAACTTTATTGGGAGAGTGGGATTAGCGACGGGGTCTCTTCTCCTCATAAGGTGAGACTGCGCCCTCACGCGACACTCGCTTGACACCCTCGTGATTTGGCCGCCAAGGGCTTAATCACTTGTTTTCTTGATGTTGATGCTCTAGTGACCTTTTTATAATCGGGATTACTGATCCATGCCTTGAAGAGCTTGTCAAATTTTTCTTTTGACAGATGCTCGCAATAGCTGCACCTTGACTTCTGTGTACAGCTGCTTTTCTTGCATGCGAGACATCTAGGGTGAGGATCACTGGGAGCTTGGTGTTGTCCACAGCCCGAACAGACAGGTGTCTGTTTATGACTGAGTGTGAGTGAGTGAGTTTGATTTTATGCCGCTTTTAGCAATATTCCAGCAATATCACGGTGGGGTACACCAGAAATGGGCTTCACACATTGTACCCATGTCGGGAATCGAACCCGGGTGTTTGGCGTGACGAGCGAACGCTTTAACCACTTAGCTACCCGACCGCCCCGTCTGTTTATGAGATGAAGATCTCATCCCACAACACTTTTCTTAACTAATTACTTACTATAGACTCCGATCTTCTATACCCCTGTTCTGCTTTGTAGAACTGCTCACTGCTTGTAGTCTATGAAGCTTGATAAGATCTAATGCTTGTAAGTGTGGAACTGAATCACGTGTTCGGATGTGCAACAACAAAAATTTCCTTGTTGTCATCTGGACACACAGGAAAGAAGTGACTAGATTGCCGCCTTGCGCATGCACAGTGGCGCCCCTGGCAAGGGATAGGGTTTCCCTCACAACTATGGATATGTTGGCAGTGTAGTGGACGTCTGTTGAAAATTTATAAAAAATTTATAGTGTGGTTCTCAGCATAAACAGGAATTTATGGCAACTGATGTAATAGAGGTGAGGTATTCACAAGAATTATTGTATCTGAAACTATTATTTTATCAGGAATAATATATTCCAAAGGCGTGTAATTGTAGTTGCAGCTTATACTATATATTTCAAACAAATGTAACCATAAGCATGGCACTTTGGTTCAACTGACTGATAGAGCTTGATATTTTTTACACATGGAACAATTTGACAAGTCAGCATAGAGGTTTCCTTTGCTACATTTTTTCACTTGCAAAACGCTATGTTTATGACTTTTAACGAGTCAAAGTATGGCATATAGGATATATATGTGCCACTAAGGTTGATTTCAAGGCACCAATGGCTGTATTCTGATCGTGGTTGTTGTAAATAAAGGTGAGTCAGTGCACAATTTCTCCAAGATTAATTTAAATAATAGTGAATGAAATTATAATATAATTAATAAAATAAATTACAAACACAAGTCTAGATATACAATGAACACTTTTCATTTGTTTCGATTTGTTGACGGGTGTTTCAGGTGTTACATGCTCATGGTAATAAGCTGTTAATGTCTTGCCATTGTGAATAAACATTGTGTCAGTATAAAACTTGAGTTTATTAAAAATGTATGTAAATTGTTTGGAGTCATGGGTTAAACTCACTATAACCAGCTGAGCTTTATATTGAAGGGCAAGGAAATAGTCAGGAAACACTGTATTGCCTCCAAATCAGTTATGAAATGTACATACATTTGTTTCAAACAGATGACAATCAGGACTACATCACTTTATGCTTTTTTTTCACTATGCTTGTCGTAAGAGGCGACTAACGGGATCGGGTGGTCAGCTGGCTCGCTGACTTGGTTGATACATGTCATTGATCCCAATTGCGTGGATCGATGCTCATGATGTCAATCACTGGATTGGTCCAGACTCGATCATTTACAGACTGCCGTCATATCGCTGGAATATTGCTGAGTGCGGCGTTAAACAACAAACAAACAAACAAATCATTTTCACTCAGATGGTAAATCTTTACTTACCAAATACTGCAACAAGAGCTTGTAATGCAAACTGTAGGTGTCTTCGGACTGCTTGCTTGCTCAAACGTAGTGTAACATCATCCAGGCCCACATCCACCAAGTCCAGACCTGCACAAAATGCTCATCATGAGGAAATATCAAGTTGGGTAGAAACTAATATCTTAGTTCAATCATAACATTAATGCAGTAGTATACCCACCTGAATGTGTACATGAAATCATGAATGTACTAAATTTGAACAATACTTCTTAATCAGCAACCATGAATGTAATTAGAGAATAACTTAATATGAATGAGGTTCAGATTATATGTCGCTTTCATTAGTTGGCCAGCAGATGAAATAGTAAATTTCATTCCCAGATTTTCCTGTATACCGACAACCTTTCCTTTTATAGTCTCTGCACACAATTACTGACTTGAAGCAAGGTTCCAAGCATGTGCATTAATTTTCAAGAGGTAAAAAATAAAAACATTAAGAGGAAAAATATAGAATTCTTTTAAAATGGTTACAACATTGTAATTGTGGGTATCAAACAAACCAATTATTACACTACTCAAATTTGCTGAGGATCACCACTGTAAAAGATAATACGTCAAATTGTGTGCACTGTTGAAAAGCAAAAGACATGATAAGCTGTACCCTTAATATCACAAAGCAGCTTATAGCTCTTCCATGTGCAAGGGCGGTAAAATATTCACTTCTTTCACTAGATGCTGATGATTGGGGAGGTGTGAGGGATTACTTCCAACGGCATGGAGGTAGTATACTTAACTATTATTAACAAGTACTTATCTTTGCACAAAGGAAAACTATACTGTGCTTTCACTGAATTCTTATTACAGTCTATGATGTCACTTCATCACTGTGACGTTATTTCCAGTTCCAAATGACATTACTTCCGCCTACGATGTTACTTCTGATAATGATGTCCCTTCTGGTTATGACTTCACTTCTGGTCATAGTGATACAAATGCTTGTGACTTCAGGCTTGATGCAGTTATGGACCCTTGGTCAATCCTACACTCAGTAGGTAATATTGAGCAAAAGGTCTGCTTACCTTCTGAAGCTGCTTGTGTTGGATCCTTGCTTCCTCTCCTTTTTATTAATATTGGAAGAAAACTATTTGGAGATGACAGTTTGGGTTTCTACTATAGGACAAAGGGAATATGTCCCATGTAAATCAGGTTGTACATCACAAAGACAGAAGCTAGTGAATGTGGCAGCTGGATACTACATGTGCCACTGACACAGACTCTGAGCGATCTGACAGTAATTGTACTCCAGTTGTAAGCATGAGTAAGATTTGAATAGTTCAAGACATGAATTTCTGAAACTCTAGCTGCTGTAGCCATAGCAAGAAAAAGCTCAGTACATGACTTCTGAATCAAGGTAGCTTTAGCAAGAGGTTCATAAGGTTCTGCTAGTAGAACAGATAGTGCAACTGACAGGTTCCATTTTGGGAAGAACATCGGGTGATCATAATCCTACAAAAGAATAGATCACATAAGTTTCTTATGAATAGGATGATTCCCATTAGAAAGTCCAACATGCTGTAAAACAGAATGAAGTGATAATATATAGCCCTCTATGGTGCCATGGCAACACTTTATGACTGGACAGAGATGTAAAAGGGACTCTGCCAACTAAGGATATGTTACTGTTTCATTTAACAAACCTCGTCGTCGTCTCCACTGGTTGAACTTGTCATAGAAGAGGGAGGAGGATTGTCTCCATGATTTTGGAACAGCTGTTAGGTGGTTAAATGAATATTGGGAAAATTGTTGTAGAATATGCCTGACCGGGGTTGCCAAAGAAAATCTTGACAAAGGATCCTCCATAAGTAGTGGGAATATTCTGGAAAGCCATGTCCTGCTTGGCCACATTTGGGCGATCAGGGTGGTCATACAATCTGTATTCTCTTGTTTCTGAATTACCTTGTCTATGAGTGACCATGGTGGGAATGCATACACAAATAGACTTGTCAACTCCATTTATAATGCATCTACTTTGATAGCCATCGGTTCCGGCAATGGGCTGACATATACTGGCAGTTAGTTGTACAAATTGGTTGCAAACAGGTCCATATGTGCAGTGTCCCATTGCGATGTTATCCAGGGGCAAACACCTCCAAATGAAGTGACCGTTCTGTTGTCACTATTATCCCTCGATGAGAAAGCCTGTCCGCTAGGATGTTGAATTTCCCGAGAATATGTCTCGCTTCCATCTGGCAGTTGATGGAGTCTGCCAAGGCAAAGAATCATCAACGAGCTGGATTTCCGTGGTGATAAGGACTGAGAAGAGGAACAGATGAGATTTCAAAGTTTTGTGGGCATGAAAGATTGCCTTCATCTCTTGGCAGTTGATGTTGAGTTCTTTCTCAGAAGCATTTTAAAAGCCTGGAATCTTGAGATTGTCCATGTGGGCTCCCCTACCCCAGTCGGAGGCGTCAGTGAAAAGGTGATGTTCAGGCATCGGCAAGACATTAGAGTCCACCAATTAGAGCTCCAGTATCAGGTTGCGTGGCAGTTGTACAAGTGAGTCTGAGGTCCAAGATCTCAGTGAGTTGATTCAGTTTTGGAGTTCACGTAATCTCATTCTCCATCTGTATGTCACATCTTAGGGAGAAATAAGGTTCCCTAGAAGAGCCATCCACCATCGAAGAGAGCGAGTGGGACAAGCTGATACAGTGTTGATAGTCATCAATGCCTTGAGAAAACAATCTTCGGGGGGACAGAGACATCCAACTAATAGTTGACATCAGTCTCAAAAGGACAGTGTCTTGTACTGGTACTATCTCTGACTTGGTTGGATGGATAAGGAATCAAAGATGAGTCATCAGTTGAGCTGGGCCCTGCCACTAGGAAATCGTTCAGAAAACCATAAAGGCAGACTAACTGTACTGGGCAAAACTGATGATGGGAAATACATGGAGATAGTTGTCTTGTAGGTCAATGCTGATTAACCAATCACCTCTTCTGAGGGTTGAATGTAACAAACTGTAATGTAAGAATACCTAGGAAAAAAACAAACTGTGATCAGTATACTGTAGTCTCAAAATGGCATGTTTTCTTGTAAAATCAGCTGGCTCTAATTTGATCCAGATGCAATATTCAGCCTACTGGCAGGGATACAAAAAGAGGGTTACTTTGGAAGTGTACCTTGTATCGAGAATCCAGCAGTCAGACCTTATCTGCTTCCAACTTTAGGCGTATGACTGGACCCAGGGTCAGCATTATGTTAAAAATGATAGATGAAATCTGAGTTAGTAGACAAAGCCAGTCAACAGGATTTAAAATGATGGGAGGTATGAAGTCGTCGATCGCCTTGACATCCGTATCTTGATCCTGTCTGTTACTTACTCTACATCAGAAATTTGATTGTATGGGGGTTTCAGAGTTGACAAAGTGATCGCTCTTTCAGACAGTTGACTTGAAAAGAATCCTTCCCTGATGGTACAAATGTCTTCAAAGCTGGCTTTCTGAAGGAGATGTCTCGAGTAGGCTCCTTTGGGCATTTGGATTGGAAAGCTGAACTGTGAGCATTTACTGCCAGATTAATTGTTGATACTTTGAAATGTTCTGTTGTGTCTTGTCATACTTCCTAGATGAATTTGGCAAGCTTGTCTTGAAAGACTTTTGTTGCTGTAATAGGATGGAAATAACCATCCTCCTTGATTGATCAGAGACTCATCTTAAGTGAATTTGGGAAAGGAGCTGCTGTCTCTGGGTACATAGTAGCTGAGATGACATCCTTCCTTGGGTAGATAATAATCTTCATGCATCCGTACAATGGTGACAAGAAGGCTATGGATCAAACCGACTTGGTCTGTTCTGACAGTGAGTGGTGTATCTCCAGAGATTCCTTCATAAGAGTCCTGTACTAGTAGGAGGGCATGGCGACCATCAATTATGTGCTTATTTGCCACGGAGAATTCCTTGATTCGTGCTGAGGGCAAAGTAACTTAGGTGTTAGGTGTATGGACTAGTTTGAAGAAATCATCCAGTACTTAAAACTCTGGGAGAGGAGACAGTCTTGTGTCTGTTATAAATGCTATAAAAGGCAGGGGAAAGCAGTCACCATGTGAGTAAGACCCAGTAGGGAGGCATGGTGACGAATATTGTTGGTAAGGTCCATGAGATCCATGCAGTCCCTGTGCGGCTTATCCAATGGTGACCCGACAGGTATGTTGGCTGTCAATAAACCTGATCGGATTGCCGATGGCAAGCGTCTCAGTAGTGAATACCAGAAGCTTTCTTGAAGTCTGTGCAAGACCAGCATCTAGAACGGTTGATGACTTGGTACACACAGTTTATGTGTCCATGTAGGATTTGTGCAGTGGCCGGGATGGTCCCATCATGGTGGGAAGAGTGTCCGAGCTCAGTAGATTCATAGCATGATGCCCTTGAGTACCACATGGAGACTGTGGTGGTTGGGAGTCTTGGCTTGATAAGGCATGGGAGCAGCCACCCTGGCGACTGTTTGTGTCTTTCAGGTATCTGTGCAGCTTTCTTGGTGGATGTAGTTTCTGTGGATAATGACATTACAGTCTCATCCTGTCCCCCATGCAGCCCCTTGGGCAGAGGGATTCTTCTAACCCTGTTCATCTTGATGTCGTTTCAGCTGCAACTGCTCACCCGATAATGTAGTCAAACATGTATCAAATAGGGACTAAGACTTCTGTTAAGAAAACAATTGTTCCAACATTCTGATGGCGAAGCTAGGGGCTCAGGCTTCAGAGTCGCAGAGGTAGGAAATGGCTCGGCGAAGGGTAATGCAGGGATGGTGGAGAGTGACGGGTTCGTGTCAGTAGTGTTCTTGGCTGCTTCTTTACATTTAGCCTTCTGGTTCGAGTCTGTCAGCTTGGGTTGGCCGACTTAGAGAGGGTGGCGCATTGGTCACATCTACCATACATCTCGCATAATGGCATTTCCAGCAAGAAGCGTGTGGATCCCCAGAGATCTTGAACTGACCACATGTCATACATATGAATGGAGATTCCCATGATGCCATGCGGGACTCACAACACACCACCAAACTATATGTGAGTAATAATAACCAATTTACTGAAGATGACTTCCAAAATTAGTTGAAATTCCAAACTAGAAAATACTGAAAAACTAGCTTGTTTACAGTGTGAAAACACTACCAAAAAGTGTGAGAGAAAATGAGACTTTGCATACGGAAGAGCTGTAACCTGCTCTGTGATATTACTGGTACAATAATCATGTATAGTTGACAGAAAAATCTTAAGATTAGTTACAATGTGAGTACAGCCAAATGACAGGATTATGAAAATGATGAACATTTATACTAAGTTTTCATATAACAATTAGATCCACAGCAAGTGCTTTTATGAGTTACTTACTTACTTACTTTGGAGATTTAACGTGCGCTTTCCGACTGATGCGTATTTCGCACACGGGCCCGGTCAGGCCATTTAATGTGTTTCCGAAAGTGGTCTGTGCAACCCAAGAGGGGGGTTTAGGGGTTGCTTATATAGAATTTGGGAATTTTGAGATTTGGAATAGATGCCGATGGGATTGGGGAGGAGAACTAAGGGAGGTGGGTATGGTGGATGTTTGTTTGTTTATGTGATTTTGATTTGGTAGGTTATTGTGTTTTTAGATGCGTTTTATTAGTTCCGTTTTTATTAAGAATACGCCTGAAGCCTTGAAGTTTTCTAGTTTATTTTGTGGGTTTAGTATTGCTTCTAGAGTTAGAGCCTTGTTTAGATTGAGGGTGGTTTGTAATGCGGTTCGATGTGTTAGGTAGTGTGTGCAGTGGATGAGTGCGTGTTCTGGGGTTTCTGGTTGTTTGCAGTGTGGGCAGTTACCTGTAGTGTGTTTTTTAAATCTTTTTAGGTGGTTATTTAGGTTGGTGTGTCCTGTTTGGAGTTTAGTGATTACTCTGTCGATTTTTTTTGATGGATGGAGAATTTTTGGTTTGGTTAGTGGTTTGCTGAGCACTTTTTTGATTTGGCTATTTGAGTTTAGATATAGGTTATGTCATTTTTTGGTGATTTTTTGCTTGTTTACACTTTTAATTTCTGATTTTGAGATGGTTAAGTTTAAGCTTATTTCTGGGATTTTGAGGGATAGTTTAGCTGCTTTATCAGCGTTTTCATTACCGTATATTCCTACGTGGGCGGGTATCCACAAGAAGGTTATTTGTTTGCCTGCCTTAGTTAGGTCGTTGGAGCTTTTAAGTATTTGATTTATTAATTGAGGTCGGTTTTTGGTATTTTTGTTTTGGAGGGCTTGCAGTCCACTTAGGGAGTCGGTAAGTATTAGGATTTTATTGTGGTTTTTGGATTCTTGATTATGGAGGGCTGAGGCCATGCCCATTAGTTCTGCCGTGAATATTGATTGGTTGTTTGGGAGTCAGAAGGATTGTGTGGTTTTAGTTGGTTGTGTGGTATGGACTCCGAAACCTGTGTGTTTGGAGGTCGGATCTGAGGATCTGTCCGTGTAAATGTGACACCAATTTGGCCAATTTTCGTGTATGTATGCTAGTGTGGTAGTTTTAGCTATGTTTGGGTCGGTTTGTTTATTTATTTGGCTAGCTAGTGTTGTGTCTATTTTGGGTATTTTAAGTTTAGGGGTGAAGATATTTGATTGTTTGCAGTTTTGTTTAAGATTTTTAATTTGGTGTTCATTTAGGTAGTTTGTTATTCTTTGGGATATTGGGGTAAGTAAGGGGTGTTTACAAGCTGGAGCTTGGTTTTTGGGGCTGATGTTTTGGTTTATTAAGTTTGGGATGAGAGGGTTTGATTGGGACGCGGCCCAGAAATTTAAGCTGGAAATTTTATGAGTTATCATGGTGTAACATTTATACAACATTTCATATAATTAAAGTTTGATGACAGATGATAGTCTAAGGTAACGAGAACACATCTCCTAGACATACTATTCAATAAGACAAAAGTTATGTCTACATCGTTTAATAGATCTAAAGCTTTCAGATAAATACTAGCCTAATGCATCAAGATCCCATCTCCCAGACATAATATCCAATAAGACAAAAGATATGTCTACATAGTCTTATAGATTGCCTTGAACTTTTTATTTAAGTAAATTTGTCATCACCTATATTAGAATAACATTCAGCAATTACTTCAATTTAAACTCATTTAGGATTAGTCCCCAAACAAGCTTGTCTATAGTGATACCATAATCTCTTAACAAGCACCCAGTAAATATGTCAACAAGATTAGTGCCAGTCCAAAAGGATTACCAGGATTAAGTATTCCCCTCTGTCTATCCATTCATTAACCATAGGGCACACCCCATCGTGTATCAACCAATCGTATTCCTTTTTATTGTTCTAATTTTTGTTAAAAACATACAGAAGTAAAATGTTTAGCAGAAGGGGTTTGTCGCTCATACCAAGCAGACCTCTCTCCCACAGCCCAGAGGGTTGTACCGACTCTCTGTGGCACCCTCAGCTATATTCTAAGATATTGTAAATTGTTCATTGTTAATTGTTCTAGTAAATAAAATTGTGATTAGTCTCCTGTGACTCTGGCTCTTTGCTGACTAATTCCCCCAAGAAAACCGGCACGCCATTTGGAAGGTTTTATTCATCCGAATAGAACCATAATAATTTGGCAGAAAATCATCGATTTCGGAACCACAGAGCCCAGGAACTAACTACAACCAGCTACGAGAACCCATTGGAGGACATGTTCAACCGTGATCAACTAATGGAATAACAAGCCTAGCTGCATCCACCTCTGACCTCAACACTGGATGAAAGACAACCAACTCCTCCAAAGACACCAACCAAGGAAGAAAAAGGCTTCAAATATTGTAAGTACTTCATTACATTGTTGATTACTTGTCTTTCTTTATTTTTAGTATGGTACATACTAATAGTCGTCATGGCAAATATGGAGTCTGGAATGGAAAGTAATTTTGAAAGTGAAATTCCAACAGTGTCTTTAGTTATGCCCCTTGCCAAAAGTGTAATTCAGGCAAAATTTGGTACAAAAACAACAAATTGTTTAGTAGATACAGGGGCATCCATTTGTTGCATTTCGTCTACGTTTCTGAGCACAGCTTTTGAAAACCTTACTCTTGGAAACTCACCCTTTCCACAGGTTAAAGCTGTTGGTGGCGAATTGCATTAAGTGTTAGATTTTGTTATTGAGGATCAGGAATTTTCTCAAAGATTCTATGTTCTGCCTACACTAGCAAAGGCAGTGATACTAGGTGAGAACTTCCTTGATGACAATGATGCAGTCTTAGATTATAGCTGTCATTCCTTGATACTTGGCAACAGCACCTCAGTTAGGCAATATATCAATTTCATAGCCAATTCAGTGCAAGATATTTGTGGATTAGCAAAAACAAAAGATCAGATTTACATCACCCCTCAGAGTGAAATGCATTTCAAGGTTAGACTACCAGAGGTCAAAGAGGATTCCCTCATTCTCATTGAACCCATTGCTTCCCTTACTGCTCATTCTGAAGTAGCAGGTGGTAGAACTCTTTCTAAAGCAAAAAGCAAAACTGCTACATTTAGGCTTATGAATCCTTCACAAGAAGAAAAGGTTCTAGACAAGGGTAGAGTTGTAGGCAAATTTAGTTATATTGACAAGACTCTGTTTTTGAAATTGCACAAGAAATAGGATTTGATTTAACCAATACACAACTGACTCCGGACCAACGACACAGACTACTTAGATTTTTGGGACAAAATAGAGACATGTTTTCAACGAGTGTTGCAGACTTAGGAAAGACTGACATGCACCAACATATCATTGACACTGGCAACCAACCACCCGTTAAGTGTAGACCATATCGCCAATCTCCACATCTCCAAAAAGTCACTGAAGAACTTATAGTCAATTTCTGAAGTAAGATTTGATTGAGGAGTCCACTTCTATGTATTCAGCTCCCATTATCCTAGTCAAGAAACGTGATGGCTCATATAGATTTGTTTGTGACTACAGAAAGTTGAATTCTGTCACTTTACCAATGTCATGGCCTCTTCCTGTTTTTGATGATGTTGTTGATCACATCGCCAATGTACAAGCTAAGATCTTCTCAACTTTAGACCTTGCTAATGGCTTCTTCCAAGTGCCACTACATGAAGATTCAAGGCATAAAACTGCTTTTGTCACCCATCAAGGACTTGATCAGTTTAAACGTTTGCCCCAAGGTTTGACAAATTCTCCACTTTGTTTTCAGCAGCTCATGAGGAAAGTACTAAGAAAGTTGCTTTTTAAGGTTGTGCTGATCTACATTCATGATTTGATAATTGACAGCAAAAACTTTGAAGAGCATCTCCAGCATTTGGAGCAAGAATTTTACTATCTCAAGGCAAAATTAACACTAAAGCCATCCAAATGCAATTTTGCAACGGACAAAGTTTCTTTTCTGGGTCATGTTTTATCGTATGGAGGTGTTGAATTTGAACCTTTCCTGTGCCCAAATCACAAAAGCAGATTCGCTCCTTCTTAGGCCTCACAAACTTCAACAGGAAATATGTGAATAAATTACGCTCACATAGCGCTTCCACTGAATGCTTTGCTAAAGAAGCATTCAGAGGCAGAAGTAGGAAAGAAACCAAAGTTCAAATGGTCACTTGAGTGTGATCAGGCATTCAACACACTCAAATATGAGTAATACACCTGTTCTGGCTTATCCAAATTTTGATAAAGAATTTCTTCTCGCAACTGATGCCAGTGATATGAGCATAGGTTTTGTTTCGATTCAAAAAGATGAGAAACATAATGAACATCCAATAGCTTTTGGTGGTAGAGCTCTTCATGGCAGTGAAAAGAACTGGAGCATTACAGAAAAGGAAGGCTTAGCTCTAGTTGAAGCAATTAGATCATTTCGTCCATACCTTGCAAATTCCAAATTCACAGTCTACACTGATCATATAGCACTGAAATGGCTGAAATCCATCAAGGATGCCACAGGTAGGTTAGGGCAATGGTCTTTGGAACTTTCTACCTACACTTTTGACATTGTTCACCGCAGCGGCAAAGCCAATGGGAATGCCAATGCTCTCTCACGTAGGGAATATGAGGAAAATATTAACTGTAGTGACTAAACCGAAGAAGATGCTGAGAAAACAGTCTTCTCAGTAACTTTATCTCAGCAAAGCAAATTAACTAGCAATACCACAATCTTGCCAAACACACATTCATCCACACAGGTCACACAGACAACTCAGACTGAGGATATTTGCACACCTATTGTCAATCACTTAGAATCAGACACACAGACAACACATTGGTCAGTCACCTTTGAATATGAAGAGGATTATCAGTCAGTACCAGTTAATGTTGTTGCAGCATTACATGCAACAAATACTGATGTTACACAAGACACAATGTTTGAGGTAAGTATTAAAGAACATCCAAACTTACGTCATCTACAAAGGATTTGTCCAGATTTCATCAAAATCTTTGACTACAAAGAGGATGATGTTCTTCCGCAAGACGAAAAGGATCATCAAAAGATCCTATTTGAAGCAAATGAAATTGATGAAGGCATCCTATACCAATTCATTCCACAGAGACAGAAAGGCCATGGGGACAAGTTCATGAAACAGCTGGCAGTCCCAAGAACCCTCAGGAATCAAGTCCTGCAATCCTACCATGACTCAGAGTTTGGCGGTTGCCACCACAGGAAAGAACGGATGCACAACACCATGAGACCTAAGTACTACTGGCCCAAAATGTACAGTAATATTGTTACTTATGTCCAGACATGTGAGGTATGTCAACAGACCAAGAGGCACCACCATGGCAAGAAGGCACCACTTCGTCCACTACCTGTAGAAGAGGTCTTCACTCGATGGCATGTTGACATTCTCAGTTCCCTGCCAACAACACCAGACAAGTACAAGTACATTTTGGCCATCACAGATGCATCATCAAATTGGTGTAAAGCCTTTCCACTTCGGACCCAAGAAGCCAAAGAAGTAGCAGATGTTCTCGTTAGAGAAATATTTTGTCGGGAGAAATAATTTCAGACAGGTCAAAACTTCATGTCCAAACTTATCAAAGCAATTTGTGAACTATTGGCAATTAAATTTACCCATACCAGCCCATACCATCCTCAAACAAACAGCTGTGTAGAAAGGCTCAATTCTTATCAATCAATCACTAAGAGCCTATTATAACAAGTCTCAAAATGATTGGCCCCGTTTTATTCCTGGCATCATGATGGCCTATCAGATGGCCCCAAATTCATCAACACAAAAATCCCCATGTTATGCTTTTTGGTCGAGAAATGAGAGCTCCACAAGATGTAGCATTAAATCCAAAAGAAAATTTAGGCCACAATAACAAAAGTTATCTTTCAAATTTGCTTGAGGAGCTGGAAATCACTAGAACAATTGCAGCTGAAAAGACTGCGCGGGCTAAGGAGACGTATTCTGAACAATATAATCGAAAGGCTAAAGAACCAGAATTCGCCCCAGGTCAAAGAGTTATGGCCGAAAAAGTGGTATGGTACCTATTATATCATCCATACAGGTCCAAATTATACCTACAAACTACGCCGAAGTTCTGACGACAAAATACACAAACCACTGGTCCATGCCAACCGCCTGAAGCCATATTTTGATCCTGCTGATTGTCCACAGTACCCACCAGAACCATATCTCAATGACACCAGTAACATAGATTCAGGAGTCATGGATGACAATGAGGAACCACAGCAACAATTCCCAGTCATCAAGCTCAACTTACCAAGAAACTGATCACCTCAACGACAGAAAGGCAACAAGAGTTCACAACAAAAGACTCCAACAAAGAAGAAAAACCCTGCTCCAAATACAACAGCAAAACCTGCAGGTTCCAGCACGACAATTACCAAGGAAAATCATGCCACACCAGGTCCTAGTGCTCCAACCAAGGTAAATGAAAAGGTAAACAAAGGGAAAAGAGGAGTGAATAGTAAGCATCACCAGCCAAAATCCAGAATACAACTTGACGACAGCCAGGTACAATCTCCAAGTCCAACATCAGGTAATCAAACCATGGCCAAGGATATCCCTCAGGTTTTCAATCCAGAGGACATCCACTCAGTTGTAAGTTCCAAGAGAGCAAATAGCAAAATCTACTACAGAGTGAAATGGAAGGATCCAGAAAGAGGAAGACATGGGAGTATGGCAGCAGCATTCCAGACTCCATCCGGAGAGAGAATTTCACCTCAAAAGAAGAATGTCAGGAAAACAACGAAGAATCATAAGTTTTTCGACCAAAAGGAATAAGCACAAGACAATACATCAGTCAATGTTCTGTCAGGGAATACAATGTCAGGGAATGTCGAGCAAGAAAACACCAAACCATGCATAGAATTAGATGTCAAACCATGATTACCATACACACTATTTTGAATGTGTTCCTCTCAAGCTCATACAGTGCTACCTTGATGACAGCTGGAAGGATCTCTCCCAGTGGTTCTATGGCGAAAAGCCTCAAGAATATCATCCATATGAACCGGCTGAACTACCAATTTATAAATCCAAAGGGGTTATTTTTCCACATAAAGACTTGGGAAACATCAACACATTTTTCTACCATGCTACAACCACATACCATAGAACCGGTCGACCGTACCAGGATCAACTCCCCATACATACCTCTAGATGCCAAATGAAAATATTCTTGTGCAAAATACAAAATCTCATGAATAAACGATGCAAATCACTAAACAGCTATTAGCTGTATCTTGTTATGTTTACTTGTGTCCAGTCATTTCACTTTGGGTCACCAGTTTCACCAGTTGGGAACAAATGGCATCAGCCTGATCATCTGAGTTATTTGTATCACAACAAATTTTGAGCATTGACCTGATCAACCAATCTCAAAAGTGAACTGAAATAAACCGAACCAAAGCAACCTATACCGCAAATCGAAATGAACCGAACCGAACCGAACAGAACAGAAGTGAAACATAATGTGAATCGTAACGAACCTCACCAAACAAACTGAAGCGAGACATACCAAATTGAAATGAACCACACAATACTGAAACAAACCAAAAAGTAACGAAAGCCACTAACAAATAATTTTAAAAAGGATATACATATGTTCTAACACTATCCTTTTTGTATATCTTATTAGTGTAATAATCAATGCACTTGTTATAAGAACATAAACAGATATATATATATATGTGTGTATATGATGTATCTAATAATTGTATAACAAATTGGAGCTTATTATCATGATTATGATCCAGGATATACACAGTGTAATTTGCTGCCATGCAATTTTCCTCATCATGACACCATTTAGTAATAAATATGTTCTGATTTTTACATCATAATTACCATATTTGTTTTATTTGCTAAATATTACATACACACTGAGGAAGTATGAATTTATATATATATTATTTGAAAATAATAACTCTCTTTTCTTTATGTTTCCTGTAAAACCTCTATAACGGATAATGGACACAGCCAACTATCCCAAACCTCAAACCAGGATGTGGAACTATCTTAAGGCCTCCTACCCCATACACCACCAGTACAGAGTGCCAAGACAAGCCAGCTCCACGTCCAGATTTCCTGATGACAACCAAACTTTAAAATATGTTTTTGTATACCAAAGAGACTCTATAATTTTTGTTATTTACTATACTACCAGTTTAATATAAAACATTGTCCATCTAAGCAATAATTATTTTTTACACGTTTGGGTTCCAAACTTTTTCAGACAGAGGGGAAGTTATCATGAGTATAACATTTATACTAAGTTTTCATATAATAATTAGACAGCAAGTGCTTTTGAGTTATCATGGTGTAACATTTATACAACATTTCTTATAATTATAGTTTAGCAAGTAACACATATCATCAGGTATAATGCATTTACAAAATATCAGTAGTTTCAGTCATAGCTTTTTTAGACAGATGATAGTCTAAGGTAATGGGAATACATCTCCTAGACATACTATTCAATAAGACAAAAGTCATGTCTACATAGTTTAATAGATTTAAAGCTTTCAGATAAATACTAGCCTAAGGTATCAAGATCCCATCTCCCAGACATAATATCCAATAAGACAAAAGATATGTCTACATAGTCTTATAGATTGGCTTGAACTTTTTATTTAAGTAAATCTGTCAACACCTATATTAGAATAACATTCAGCAATTACTTCAATTTAGACTCATTAAGGATTAGCCCCCATACAAGCTTGTCTATAGTGATACCATAATCTCTTAACAAGCACCCAGTAAATATGTCAACAAGATTAGTGCCAGTCCAAAAGGATGTAACAACCAATCGTATTCCTTTTTATTGTTCTAATTTGTGTTAAAAACATACAGAAGTAAAATGTTAAGCAGAAGGGGTTTGACACTCATACCAAGCAGACCTCTCTCCCACAGGCCAGAGGGTTGTACCGACTCTCTGTGGCACCCTCAGCTATATTCTAAGATATTGTAAATTGTTCATTGATAATTGTTCTAGTAAATAAAATTGTGATTAGTCTCCTGTGACTCTGGCTCTTTGCTGACTAATTCCCCCAAGAAAACCAGCACGCCATTTGGAAGGTTTTACTTATCCGAATAGAACCATAATAATTTGGCAGAGAATCATCGATTTCGGAACCACAGAGCCCAGGAACTAACTACAACCAGCTACGAGAACCCATACTGTAAATCTTGAAATTAACGCGAGTGTAAATAAATGCAGCATATGAGAGTGGTCTTTGTTCAGATAAATGAAACTCCGTATTTATGTCACCAAAATAACTACCAAGAATAAGACTGCCGCACTCAAACTTTGGATAGCGGAAATACCAACTTGAAAATAAACACAAACATGGTTTACTGAGCAGCAGATGTAACAAGTTTATAACAATGTCATTTAAAGAGACGGAATTACACATAGGCATCCGGTGAGTTATCACTTCTGGGATCAAGAGTTCAACCCTAACTAGGCATAATTGACAACTCCAGCAGTAGTATAAGTAATGGGGATTCTGGACCACTTCCACTGGAGCCAGATTTATATACCTATACTGCTACTACAGGGGGAATCTTTTATGCAAAAACAATGCGCACAAACGATCGTCATGAGATTAAACTAAATTGTAATGAAAATATTCTCTTATTTTTACTCATACGCATACCATTATTTTGAACAAAGTGATATTCAACATTTTTACTAAGTTCTTCGTTCATTTTACAAGGAGACCAGACTTCATACTCTTCTTCGAAATAGGAAAGAAACAATTGATGACCGTATTTGGTTGGTTTGATATCACTGATATAATATATACCTTGTGGTAATTCATGCCATTTTATAATTTTGTCCCAGAGTATAAATGTTTTTGTTGACATTATTATATACTTATGTAAGCATTCGTTTAAATGTGATCAAACAATCTATTTTCAATCTCCAACCAGTTCTTTGGTTTTGGCACGGAATAATTGACACGCTTGTTGTCCCCCTGTTCTATGAACTTTTTTTTCTTGTCTTCGCTAATACCACTTGTCTTACAAGAATTGGATCGAATCTCCTGCTTCATTGCATTGTATTTGGTTAGTTCTGACAACACTAAACTAAACTCCTCCTCGGATATCTTACAATCAGCCAGTGCTGTTGAAATATGATCCTCAATGCTGTTCAACTTTGCTTCGGCGATTATCCGAATATTATCATGTTTTAATGCTTTCTTTTGCAACTTACGAGAAATAAATTTTATCGCTATTCCTGCCAGTCCTGAGACTCTGGCTGCTACTTCCATACCAAGTACGATAGGCGCGGCGATTATAGTTGATAATAAACCAACACCAGCTACACTGAGTCCCATGCCAGCTGTTACAAGCGCAGTGTCAACTCCGTCGAGAGCATTCACAGCTCTGGGATACTTTTTATACAATCCAAGTCTCAGCTCCCTCTCCTTCTCTATTCGATGTTTTATGTCGCTTATTTGATGTAATCGAAATCCATCAACAGTATCCATCTTTTCAGATGCTCCATCGAACACTGGATATAAACCCATAATGTATATTATTATATCATATAATATAATAATCTTTAATTGGTCTTGCTTAAATGTTTTGAGTGTATACATCAACCTTATTAAAAGTATATTATGTGGCATAAATATCTTAGTAAGCAAAATGCTTTCACCTCAAGGGTTGCAACGGCTGGTACTCCCATATAAATTATACTGCAACGTTGACGCTTATGTTTCTTGAGCCATTTAATTGATAGACCTGGTAATATCTCGAAGGCATCTTCTGGTGCATCCCAAAACAAGACTTCAATAATAATTGTAGAAAAATTAGGCATAGCATTCAAGTTCTGTTTTATATCATTGAATTCAGTAACCAAATTTAAACTAACATTTTTTAATGCCGGACGACATATGACCTGGGTTTTCTGGAAGGGGAGCGTCTAACACACTTTTTCGCTTTGAGGGGATATAAGCCCCAAGTATGATCCCACTATTCATTATCTTAGTTAATTGATGTGCCTTACCCGTCATCACATATGGTGGGTATATAACAATATTCAGTAGCCACTCGATTTTTGCTTGGACCATAGTCCATTGATTATCATCATTGCGAGTAAGATTGTATGAAGCGTTTTTATTGAGTCTACTAACGTCGACATCACTTAAATCTCCTGGATTAGCTGTGAATACAACTTCTTTCCGCTTGTATACATTATCTTGTAAGTGTAAAGCGTATAACTTGTTATCGGTACCGGGTTTATCGAATCCTTCCGTGTCTCCAAGATCGAAAAGTGCAATTGTATTACATTGTCTAACGTTATGCATTCCAGGGCCTGATGAATCAACCATTATATATAATATTGAGTGTTACACTCAAGTATCCTATATGTACAGGTTGGTGTTTTACATCCAATACAGAAATTTTGAGGTCTGAAATAATACCACACTTTAACTTTTTATATTGTAATGATGAAAAAGATTCCTTTCTACCGCTATTGTATTTTTCATCTTTGACTGGAATAGCTCTTAGCAGAGTTGAAGGACTTACGAGTTGAATATTATCTGTTGTACTGATCTGATCAAGATTGATGCACAACTCTTTATAGGGAACTAAATAGGGCAATTTAACTCCATGCAATGCTGTATCAGGTGATATATATCCTGTTGTTAATCCAAGTGTATTTATTCCTTAGTTATTGTGAAGACTTACATACTTTTCTCCAGTATTTAAAATCAGCATCCCATTTGACTCATTTTGTGAGACTAGCTCCCAAAGGCTTAAAATTTTCATTGAGTGAGCATACGTTGTAATACCCATCAGATATATCAATGATTTTGTGTCCACCATTATCGAATCCACCTTGTAATATCTTATTATTATCTCTCGCAGCACTTATATTGGTCCACCACAGGTAATACGTTACATCGCATAGAGAGACTTCAAGTTGCCCAGCCGAGTTATCGATGGTATGAAGCATTTGAAAGGACTGGCCATTTGTTATTCCTGGGAGTGTAACATACATATTAAATATACAAAGATACTATATCATAACTTAAATATGAAATCAACTTACATTACGCATCAGTTGATTTTAGTAAGAGCCTCTGGCGATAAGTTTTTTGTTAAATTCCCTGATATTGTCATAGCGACTGATTTATGACACCGATTGTCTGAAGAACATTTTATTGCAAAGGCTCATTACCCTGGAGCCATGACATCTATATGCCTTGAAACACTTAATTGCTGTTATTTAATGGATGCTAATCCTAATTGTTAATCCCCATTTTTGTGTACATCGACCGTCTGCCATCCTGCTGATGAATTACTGTTTACATTTATATATATTACTTACAAAATGTCAGGTGACACTGGCTATATAAGCCTTGGTCCAGAGAGACTGAAAAGAGGAGAAAAAGAAAACTCTTACCCTTAGCCTAGCTAGGGTTAGGCTGGGTGCTCCGGGGCACCTAGACAACAACCACAACCACTATGTGATGACCAGGCACATAGTGTCTTTTGTATGTATATCTAAATTTAGAAAGTAAAACTGTATATACCGCAGGCCATCGTCTCCAAGTTGTCACTTCCTACAGGAACCATACGTCGGCCCCTTGCATATACGAGTGTACAAATTATTCATTAATCAACGTCAGACCCACACGCGTTGTTAATATCTTTGAAAAATACAGGGTCACGGCAACTAGCAATAAAATGGTGCATGATTAGTTCCACAATCCAATGCAATTTTGGCAGAACCAGTTAAACTTTGCCATATGGTGTGCCACAACAGGATGTGGTGTAGCTCTATATGCCCCAGGATTTGAACTAAATAAGTCTGTTTTATCATTTCATGTGTAGTATCAGATTAGACGAATACTTAAAGAAATTAGTGCCCCATCACCGCAGGATCGAGCATGGAATTCCACAAATAATGCATTCGAACATATTTGTCAGGAATTTAATGTTTCTACCAGTAAAGATTGGCGTATTAAAGGACTTAACCATGGTCTAGGTGTTGGGTACAGTGGACAAAAAACTGTTAAAGAAGAAAGAGATGATTTAGTTAAAAAAACTCATCAACCATTCAATCCATTTAAGTTGTTACAGAAAAACAATCTTTTTGTAAGAATGCATAATCTTTATCATGGCTGGGAACTTTCTAGTAAGGATTGGAGAGGAGATCTTATGAGCTTTAAGAGTGGTTTGCCTTATATTGTTACAAAATTTGTGCAGCTAAACGATACAGCAAATGCTTGGAATGAATTTCTTAATGATAAAACAGAAAATAATTTTACTAACCCAGGAGTTGTAAGAGTTAATGAATCAATAAGAACTTTTGCATGGGCAATTTTTGGTGCACAATCGCAAACATGAATGGGAATAATTGGTTCAGGTACGGCGCTCGATGCGCAAAAAACAGTCTGTTGCAAACGTGGAAGATGCTATTAATTCACCAGTTGACATACCATCTTCTATAAAACGTTATCAAGATGTATTACAGTACGCTCAATCCAAAGTAGATTACGTTTATTCGCCGGGACTATACATGTCTCTGAGTAATATGGAACTTAAGATCGGTCAAGTGATAGGTAATAATAATAAAATTGTTATTGCTACCGATCAACAAAAACCAGGTATAAATTCAGATATTAACATCGAATTAATAACGCAAACAAACACAGGTGAAAGGGGAATAGTCAAGCCCCAGTCACCAAAACAGCCATCTACTGACGTACAAGAGCAAGTGCCACCACATATTGCCGCTAAAAATCAACAACATATCGATGAAAAAACAGCGCTTATAGTAGGTGGAGTCGCGGCTGGTTTACTCATTATTTGGATAAATAGTTCTTAATGAACTGATTTGGATAAATAGTCTTTAGCGGATACATACAACAGACCGGCAATTGCTATGATCAGTGCCCACAACTTTTGGCTGAGCCAAGTGGTGGTCTTAGCTAATAAATTCAAGAGCCAGGAAACAATACTCCCCATTATACCTGGAAGTGCAGACGCAGCTTTCCCAGTGGGCTTTCCCAGTGCTTTTAAATGCTTTTTTATCCACTCTTTTATGCCACTCCTATCACTAGGTAGTATGCCATCTCCTGTACCGCCTGTACCACCGGTTAACACGAGAGTCAAAGTTGATATAATAAATCCCAATGCGGTTAAAATACTGGCAATGGTTAACTCCCCTGTTCTCTGAACAAAGTTATAATTTTATCGGCCATTGTAGTATCATCGTTAAGGACTTGATCGATAGTTTCTCGAATTTGACTGATTTGGGAACGAAGTGCCTTTCTATTATTTACTCGAAGCAGCTTCGAGGCGCGCCGATCTTTCCTCTTCTAAGTTACGCAATCTTTCAGCAAAGCGGCGTCTACTGAATTCATTGCCCGCCTGTTCAAGTTTTGTTTTCTCATAAGCTATATGCTTGTCGAGTTCAGATAGCTTGGCTATATTATTGATGAGTTCTCCACGCATTGTTTGCATTGCCTTGTCAAGACCTCGTAATTCCCTAATACTGAACTCCGAGGATGTAACTGTAATGTGGAATTATCGTAGTAGGTATCCAAGATTTCTCCGAGTCCGTCCGAGGCCAGCTTCAAGCTTTCTTCCAAATTATCTGACTGAAGAACCTAGTATTCTTCGCAGAAAGTTTTTCTCGTGAGTAGTCTACAAAACCTAATTCATCACGATCAGTGTAGATGCCATGAACTGCCCGACTATCATTTACAATTATTTTGACTTCTACCGACGTTAACAGAGAGTTCAGAACATAGGTCGTGCGATTGTTAAGAAAATTGCGATTAAAATTAGCGGTAATGAAGTTTTGAGTATTGACGACAGCGATGTATACTTCTGTTACATGGATCTCTGGAGAACGACTAAAGAAGGGGAAAACTTACAGTACCAAGGTATTTGTAATAAGAACACATTGAGACTGCGTGTAGGTGCTTCTAGTGGTGATGGAACCGTCATAGAAGATAAGGCTGTTGCTGATGCATTAGGCAACCGGTTCTACATTCCGCTCGACTTTGAATTACTAGATAGTCACATGCCCTTCTATCAAGCATCCCTAGGCGATAGGTTAGAATACAAACTCACTTTTAATGACAACAGCAGAGTAATCAAAGCCGCTGAAGATGGTTCTAGCTATTTTATTGACAATACCTCACTGGAGTATGAAATGATAACAGATCCTGAATTAGCCAGACAAATTCGTAACCAGTATACCGAAAGTTTAGCCATTTTGCACGATCGCGTGCTTCGACATCGAAAGATCACCAGGAACAAAAGGATACGACGTGGAATATCAATCTAAACGTCCCCACTAGATTGTTGAAGGGTATTTTAATGTTGTTCAAGGACCCCTCTGATGCATTTGCAAGAGATACCGAGAAGTTCTACAACCCCAAGATTACAAAAGTAGAATTGACTATCAAGGACGTGCCTAATCAACTATATTGTCAAGGCATGCAAACATTTCAACAGTGGGATGAGATTAAAAAACTCCCTTCTATAAAACGAAGCCCAGAAGTCGCAGTCGTGAAAGATCTGTCTCTCGGGGGTGTATCGATGGCTGAATTCCTTACCACGAAGTATGCGCTATGGCTCGACATGCCAACCACGGATGATGACCAACTACACGGTAGTGGGCGGAGAATAGAAAATGCTAGCGAGGGTGTTACTATGCAGATAATGAAGCTCCAGGAAGCGGCTGGTAAATTAAACTTATATTATATTGTCCGGTCAGCATATGGAACATAGCGTTTGGGTACTTACTCAAAAATACAACTCTGTCCTGAAAGATCTGAGAGAGCAGACCAAATAGGTAGTCCTGTTTCATTGCAAAGGCCAAGATTCATTTGAAGAATGTCTACGAGAAAATGATGTTATTTCTACCAAGCTCGAGTGAGATAAAGTCAGAAAACTGTCAGCAGAAACGAAGCAGTGTAAACTCGTATTAAAAACCGATCAACCAGCTGCTTATGCAATTGCTTAGCAAAAATATAGCAACTGCTAAGCAAAAATATAACAACCGCTAAGCAAAAATATAGCAAATATAGCAAAAAATATGGCAAAAATAGCAACTGCTTAGCAAAAATATAGCAAAAATAGCAACTGCTGAGCAAAAATATAGCAAAAATATGGCAAAAATAGCAAATATAGCAAAAATATGATAAATTGAACATTAGCGGTTATTATGTAATAATGTGGTTTGAAATCCTCATTCTTTCGCACCAGTTTATTGTTTCAGGATGTATTGGATATGCCATATTCCATTATGTTAGACTTAAGTATCTCCTTAGGTATTACATTATGGAATGCGAAGAACTTATCGAACAAATGCTCAAAGAACCTGATCAACATGCTGAAGTAGTTACAGATCTTTAGATAAACATAGAGAAAGACTCGCGGCTTTGGTAGCCAGTGGAAAATGTTCCCAATATTTTGGGGAAAATTATACCACTGAAAAAATTGATAACATGACCGATGAAGAAATAAAAAAACTGTACGAGCGTTATGAGTCTAGACTGGGAGCTACCATGACTAAAACAATAGGGTCGGCTATGTTACAACTATACACAGTCGTAGCTAGTACGTTCCTTCCTATCCCAGCAGAAAATCGCATGTATTTATGCGAATCTCTCGAGAAAGACCCTTTCATCGAACATGCTATAAGTGCAGTAAGCTATGAGTTTTATCATAGATACGGAATGTTCTTAGTGGCGGTGACCACCGCTTTAATAACAGCTAGGTATTGTCAATTTAAACATAAGTGCCCACTTACTAATAATGGAGACTCAAGTGACATCAATTGTGGAGACGCAACAACAAGTACAAACCCCGACTGCACAACAAGTGAACGAGGAAATACCAGCGATTGCACAACAAGAAGCCAGAGTGACTAAGAATCCTCGAAAAGTCGCAGCTGGTTGGAAGGGTGCGCTAGCGAGGAAGGCAAAACTAATACATAATTCAAATATTGAACATCGTCGTCCGATTAAAACTTGGGTTCCCTATGTACTAGGGGTTGTTGCTATAGCGGCGGTATGGTTGTTTTATAAGACCGGAGAAGAGAAAACGTCACCCCCAGTTGTACAATCACAACAACAAGGTCAAAAGAGTTTCTATAGGCATTATAGCGGTGGTATGGTCGTTTGATAAGACCTGAGAAGAGAAAACACCGATTGCAATTGCACAAGATGAGGTTCAATTAGAGTTGAGCCCTCATATAATGTTATAATAGCAATGACTACTCCAGTTACAGACGGTAAAATGTCGGTAAACGCAACGTATCATTCAGCGGTGGTCAGCGGCTTGGCCATTGGTTATGCCCATATGGCTAAAATGATTACTACAGCCACACCACCCAAGCTAGATTTTAATGGTTATGATACAGGTATGATGATATGCTCATCAAACAAGGGCTTATCCCAGAAGACATAATGAAGTAATAAAACATTTGAATATTTAATATTATTTAACATTTGAACATTTTATATTCATATAAAACATTTGAATATGGCAACAATTGCGATGATGGTCGTTGGAGCTATTGTTAATGCTTAAGCTTATTGGGGGAGTAATTATTTATTTTCTAGTATGAGAGGAGAGGAGAAACTTGACCCAATACCGAGACCAACACTAAGTCAGTTTTATACACCGTCAGAGGCTCAGAAAGACCGCGAGATAGCGTTTATAGTTTTTGGGTTGACTAGTGTGTCCATATTTAGCTATGTTCTATTGCGTATCAACTATTGCTGTTCAGCTATGACGGGCTGACTGTTGTCTATTTTTAGCTACACATCAGCTATGATCTATTACGTATCAACTAATCTATAAATGGCGATGACAACTATGGCTCAACAGTGGAGATGTGATTTGCATTTAGACAAATGATATGATAGATGTATAACCATGAATCTGTGCAGATTTACACTCATGGGGAAGCCGATTCAATGCAACCGACGTTGTGTGGGTGTTTACTGTGGGATCCACTCTTATAAAATCAGACAGGGAAATATAAATTACGTTTGTTCTGTATGTGGGATAGGGGTCAAAGATCGTTATTGTTTATGTAAGAAACACAGTACTGATAGGGTCAGGACCCAGATTAATTATGCTAGGAAGAGAGATTACATCAATGAGAGGAATAGGTTGGGGAGAATACGTGTTTAGATATATGAAAAACAACCATTTAGAGATTTGACTCATTTTGCATATGCCATTAAATCACAATGGTTTTTGTCAGAGAGTTGAAGGCTTTGGCAAAACAACGTGGTCTACATGGTTATTCTCGAATGAGAAAAGCTGAATTGATTCATTTACTCGGTATGGAATACAACAAACCACAGACTGTTAGAGAACTCAGAGCTCAAGTGAAAAAAAGTGGGCTGAGAGGTTATTCTCGAATGAGAAAAGCTGAATCGATCGCTTTACTAGATAATAATAAATCAGTTGGCGATGTTGATAAACCCACTGTTGTTGATAATAATTAGTTAAAATTTATACCCACAGCTGGCGTTGGTAAATATCTAAGTGGCTGGAGTGAGTGAGTTTGGTTTTATGCCGCTTTTAGCAATATTCCAGCAATATCACGGCAGGGGACACCAGAAATGGGCTTCACACATTGTACCCATGTCGGGAATCGAACCCGGGTCTTCAGCGTGACGAGCGAACACTTTAACCACTAGGCTGCCCGACCGCCCTTAAGAGGTTGGAAGATGGATATTATTTCCAACATGGATGTTAATGATGTTAAGCCCAACGTATCGAGCAAAATTAACGAGGAGTTAGATGATTTAAATAGTATAAAATACCAGCTGACAGTTAACATGTCATTGAGTAAAAGTAACGCAGACGATAGCACTGAATATTTCCGAAGCAATCAAGAAGTCATAACCGAATCCGATACTATAAGCACATCATTAGATACATCAATTCAGAGGATACAAGAAACTTTAGAACGCTGGACTAATAGAGGTTCAGGTTGGGGTGTGGATAAAATCGATAGTTTATATTTCGATATAGCAAATTATATGCCTTAATTTCAAAGGTGGATCTTATATAGATTTACTCCCATATCATAAAAAGTAAAAAGCCATAATTAATGTAAAAAATACAGGCGATGACTGTTTCAGAATGATGATAAGACCTGCATTGTTCCCCACAGATTCTAAAATTGCAAATAGACCTTCTAGCTATCCCCAAAACGACGGACTCAACTTTGATGGTATAGACGAACCTACACCAATCTCACAAATTGATAAGGCGGAAAAGCAAAATAACTTAGCTATAAATGTTTTCAGACATTGTTCTAAAGGAATTGTTGTACACAGGATAAGCTCTGCCCCAGAACAAATTCCCAGAATCAATTCATTTCTGATCGAAAAAGATGGTAAAGATGGTCATTATACATGGATAAAGAGTTTCAGCAGGCTATTATACGATCAAACAACCTATAAGGAAAAGAAATATTTCTGCGACATGGGTACAGCAGACAAGATCTATTAGAAGCACATAAAGAAGACTGCAGAGGTGTTGGACTGCTATCAGGATTGATATGCCTAAAGAGGGAAAAAATATACTAAAATTTGAACATTATTGTAATCAAATGCTGTACGTAATTTACGCTGACTTCGAAGCACTTATCAAACCTATAGAAAATACCGAACGCAATACTGATTGTAGTTTTACATACAAAACTCAAGAACATATTCCTTCTGATTTACAGAGGTCCCGATGCAGCAGGAAAGTTCCGAGAATATCTACAAAATGAAGAGAGAATAATCAGGGAAAATTTATCACGTAAGAAACCCATGTGTATGACGAGGGATGATTGGAGGGCCTTTAAGAAGTCAACGAGTTGTCATGTTTGTAATAAACCCCTGAATGGGGATTCAGTAAGAGATCATTGCCACGTCACGGGTAATTATCGGGGAGCCGCGCATAACGAGTGTAACTTGAAACTAAAAATGAATTCTCAAACAATACCCATCCCCGTTGTGTTTCATAACCTTAGAGGATATGATTCTCATCTCAACATGCAAGCTATCTCAAAGACCGACGGCGGCTTAACATGCATTCCTAATAATATAGAAAAATATATATCATTCCCGTTGACTAAAACTATACATCATGGGGACAAGGATGGGAAAGCCAGAATATAGCAAAGATTCATAGACTCTGTACAGTTTCTGTTATCTTCCCTGGACAATTTAGCTAATGCGAACAATCCCGATGACTTTACAATAACAAATCAATATACTGATCGGTTAACACAGCATTTGTTGCTAAGAAAAGGTGTATATCCTTATGAATATATGGATGATTGGTCTAGATTACCTAGAAACTAAATTACCACCCCTTGAATTATTCTATAGTAACTTAACAGAATCTAAAATAACCGATGCCGATTATGAACACGCTCTGACGGTCTGGGATTAATAAGGTTGTAAGAATATAGGCGATTATCACGATCTGTACTTAAAAACCGATGTTCTGTTACTCGCCAATATATTTGAGATATTTAGAAAGACATGTTTAAAACAATACGGCTTGGATCCGCCATGGTACTATTCCAGCCCCGGACTCTCGTGGGAGGCATTGTTGAAGAAGACCGGTGTAGAACTAAAACTACTCACCAATTACGATATGCACTTGTTGATTGAGAAGGATTAAGGGGTGGTATATCAATGACGGCTAAAAGGTATTCTAAGGCTAATAATATATTAATGGAAGGATATGATCCAAGTAAACCCGATACGCACAAATTATATATCGACGCCAACAATTTGTACGGATGGGCTATGAGTCAACCTTTACCCACAGGTGGTTTTGAGTGGGTTGATGTGAATGATATCGATGTGAATGATATCCCCACAGATTCCGATAAAGGCTACATACTAGAAGTTGACTTGGAATATCAAAATTCGCTGCACAAAGACCATAACAGTTATCCGCTAGATCCCAAAAGATTAATGGTGAATAAAGATTAGATGTCGGAATATCAACACTCCTTGATGGGTAATACTAGGTTAGCTAACGTAGAAAAACTCTTATCAAATTTGATGGATAAGACAAAATATATAGTTCACTACAGAAATCTCAAGTTATATCTATCGTTAGGCATGAAACTAAAGAAAATACACAGAGTTCTAAAGTTTGATCAAACCCTATATAAGATGGAACCCTATATAAGACTGAACACAGATTTAAGAAAGATGGCTACCAGCGATTTCGAAAAGAACCTATATAAGCTCATGAATAACTCGGTATTTGGTAAAACTATGGAGAATCTAAGGAAGCGTGTTGATGTTAAATTAGTCAGATCTAATGAGGAAGAAAGACTCAGGAAACTTATAGCCAGTCCGGCTTTTAACAAAAGCAAGATATTCGATAATGACTTTGCCGCACTACATATGCAGAAGAGTAACATAAAATTCAACAGACCGGTGTACGTTCGTATGAGTATTCTTGACTTGTCAAAACACTTAATGTATGACTTTTATTACAACGAACTTAAGAAGCAGTACAGTGATAGATGTGAGGTGTTATATACCGACAGAGATTCTTTGTTGATGGAAATACAAACCGAGGATGTGTATAAAGAGATGGCAGAAACAATAAATATGTACGACATGAGCGATTACCCAAAAGATAATCCACTGCACAGCGTAGTAAATAAAAAGGTGTTAGGTAAGATGAAGGATGAATGTGCTGGGACCCCTATAGCGGAGTATGTTGGATTAAGACTTAAGATGTATTCTATACACATGCACAAAAGTTAAGCGCCACCATATTCATAGTCTCTTGATTTCATGTGTGGGAATCAGAAATACGAAATATGATGATGTATGACTGAATTAGGCTTCCAAAGTTTCATGAACCCAAATTTGTCCAGATACCACAAGGAAAGCGTGCTTTACGTGTTGTTGCAGTTTCCCTACCCTATAAATAGTGAAATTCAAGTTTCAGATACGTTGTTGCATTTTGCTCCCGTGTGAGATTCCCCTTCCAATAGAGGTTGAAAATCAGCCATGGTGAGGAGAAAGTTAACGACCACTGAAAGATGGCAAGTGATAGGCATGAAAAATGCTGGCATGTCATGCAGGGCCATTGCAAGACAAATGGGTCGTCATCACAGTGTTATCACTCGTTTGATTGTCAAACATGGTCAAACCAATGATGTCAATGACAGGCATAGGTCTGGTAGGCCAAGAAAGACCTCTAACAGAGAGGATAGACGTCTTTTCAGGGTAGTCAGACGAAATCCATTTGCCACTTCAACAGATTTAAGACTGCAGTGGATTACCCATCAGAAACTCTCGACAATGACCGTAAGGCGTCGCCTCAGAGCGGCTGGTTATAACGCCAGAAGACCAGTAAAACTTCCGCAACTGACTGAGAGGCACATGCGGAATCGTCTGATATGGTGTCAGGCCCGTAGTCGATTGAACTTGGCCAACTGGAGAAGGATCCATTGGTCTGACAAGTGTCGAATAATGCTACGAACTGTTGATGGTCGAATACATGTTTGGAGGCAACGTAACACTCGTTTTACACCAAGGAACATCCAGAAGACCTTAGCATGTGGCAGGGGGTCTGTCATGATATGGGGTTGTGTTTCCTTCGGCTGCAAACTTCAACTGGTGACAATTCGTGGAAACCTGAATGGCCAACAATACCAAGATGCCGTTCTTCATCCAGTGGTAGTCCCTCATTTTGACAACCATCCTCTTCAGACAAGACCTGTTTACATGGACGACAATGCTAGACCACACAGATCTCGGGCAGTTTTGGCTTATATGTGTCAAGAAGCTATTGCCACTCTTCCTTGGCCGGCCTGTAGTCCGGATCTTAATCCGATTGAGCATCTCTGGGACATTCTTGGCCGGAAAATCAGACATCGTGATCCCCCAGTTCAAAATCTCACTGGACTTGACGCCGCACTTCATGAAGAAGGAATCTGTTTGCCTCAGAGAAGCATTCAACGACTTGTAATGAGTATGAGGCGTAGGGTTGAAGCTGTGGTCAATGTCCGTGGATCATACACACGTTACTGACGTTTCTGTCTTGCAATAGACTCTGCACTCCCAAGGGTGTCTATGTGACACCTGATATGGTCTGCTGATATCATGACAGTTACATGACAAAATTCAATGTTTTTCTAATCCTTCAATTTCTGGTCTTCAGTAAAATTCCTTTCTGCTCATATTCTTTTGGAACACAAGATAAACTTGCTTTGGGACAACTTTTGCATCACATGAGGTTTACATATACGACTTATAACAATCGTACATCTCGTTATAATAGTCATCATTAAGTAACAGCTCACAAATATGGTGGGTGGCGCTTAACTTTTGTGCATGTGTATATAAAGAAGTCTGATAATGGGGAGATGAGAAAAGCTAAGGGCGTTAAGAATTATGTAGTAAAAAAGCATATCAAACACGAACAGTATAAAGAAGCATTATTCAATGGTAGAACATTCAAACACGAGATGAAATCTTTAAGAAGTTACAATCATAGGATATATGGATTAAGAATGAACAAGACATCATTATCCCCCTTAGATACAAAGAGATGGATTGATAAGGATGGTGTAACTACCTTTGCTTATGGTTATGGTGGTAATACTGTATCGTTGGGAACTATGAGAAACTCTTCTCGTACAAATGCCCTGCCCGGTCCATCTTTAAGATATTAAATAGGCTCTCCTTCCTTCATAACCAACCAACTTATGGTATATATCTTAAGGGACCAAATCGGATCAGTTGCGCGACGTAGGCCTCCTTCGAGTTCACCGGGCTGGTATAAATATTTTACACCAACTCTATCCGGAAGTTTTTGTTCTTTACCTCTCCTGGGTGCTGATGATTCAGAAGTCACAGATTTCATTTTAATTGCATCAGATGGTTTCTTCCCGATTAATCTCATTACTTCATTATTCAGCGCTGATACAACAGCTGATAATCGTGTCACCCATTCGGTTGATCTTAATCTTTCGGATTTCATTTCAATACCAAACAAACGTTCCACTAATATCCGGTTAAATCTTTCAACTATAGCTTGACTACGGTGGGCCTCTTTGTGATGATTGTGACATTGTGCTTTGTTAACAGTTTAGTTACTGATCCCATAAACTCACGACCGGGATCTACTTGAAATAACTTAGGCCATTTTAGTGGTCCGTGTTTATATATGCGGCTCAGTGCATTAGCTACTTCTGTTGAATCTTTCGAGGTTAATGGTTCAGCCTCCTTGTAGCGACTAGCCACATCCACTACCGTTAAAGCGTATTTATATGTTTTGCGTTTTACCTTATCATGGGGAAGAAACAAGAGGTCAGCCTGATGAACTTCATTCGTTGTAAAAATATCAAACTTCTTCCTCGGTATATAACGCGGTGCTGGTAAATATATTTGCCACATCGCTTGTTTCTTTAACCAATCCTTGCCCACATCTTTAGATACCTTAGCAGCAGTGGCTAATTTTTGTACTGCTCCTATACCTTTCCAATATCCTCGTGGGCTATAGTAAATTTTATCCATTATTAATTAATATTGATGATTCTTTTAACACGAATCATGACGATCGTTGAATCGCATCATCATTTTTGCATAAAAAATTCCCTCTGTAGTAGCAGTATAGGTATAAAAATCTGGCTCCAGTGGAAGTGGTCCAGAATCCCCATTACTTATACTACTCCAGCAGTCCAGACAGACGCCACCCATGCAACGCTTCATCAGAGGCTGACATGACCCATGCGCACTGTGAGGATTCCTCACACTCCTCAGATCTACAGTGTTTGTCTTGTCATCTGCCTGTTGTTGGTTCAATTATTTTATTGCCTATGAACTTTCTTAATGCCAGATGAGAGAACAAACATATAAACTGTGTGTTGTTTTTACAGAAGTGCTCTACTCAGTGCTGATAAGCGGTGCTATTTGTGTTTAATCAAGTCAAGTCAAGTCAAGTCAAGTCATGGAGTTGCAGTTTTGGCTAGGGGTCAGCAGTCGTATTAATTTGGAGACACATTAATTTCAAGATTTACAGTATATTTTTGTTCCAGTTAACTCTTGCTTCAAAATATCATGCATATTTTGCTCACTATGTCTTGAGATCCCACATCATAGACATCAGCTATTACAATTTAATTGTGTTCTTTGCACAAGATGTAGCAACAAACCATCTAAATTTTGTTATGTTGGTACACTGTTGGTTTCATTGTCTTTTTAATATTGACTTATCATTATGTTATTTGTTAAATGAATGGAAATATATCTGAGTTAAAGAACAATAGTTAAGCCATATCCAGATAATCTAGTTTCATACCTGTTTTCAGTGTGTGACAGTCCCAAAACATTGCTGGTAAAGTGAGCCAGCTAGCCTCAGAAGTTATCAGCCAGTTTCAAATTTCACTAGCCAAAGAAACTGAACTGATCATTTTGTAAGAAACTTTCATACCTGACCTGTTTTTTCATACTCCCATTTTTGGGTCCTTTTTCTCTTCATCACTCATTTGTCACTTATGATAAGGGCCAAGTTTTCCTTCCCCGAAAAAGGAATGCAAGTTGTGCTGTTGAGACATTTTGGGCATATCAAGAACTCATTGTCAGAAATATATTGTCAAAATATTCTCTCCAAAAAAAATAGAGGTTCATAAATATACTGAACTGCGAAAGAAACATAACCATGGAAAGATATATGAGAAACCGTATTTGTCCAAACACTGTAAACATACTTTGAGATATATTATAAAGATGAAACTTGGGAAAACTGATCATCAAGGTTGAAATTAAAGTGTCAAATGTTCTTAAAGTGAAACACAACATTAATCTCTGATAAATGGCATCACAAGTCAGTATCTCGTGTGTACGCCATGTGCATTGATGACTGCCGTGCAACGTTGATACATGGAATGGATGAGGCACATGAGCCCACACTCTGAGGAATACCTGACGCAGTTCAGCTGCAGTTGTTGGCCTTGGTCGGACATCATTCAGCCGTCTTTGAATCTCGTCCCACAGGTGCTCAATGGGATTAAAAATGGGGACTGAGGGCAGGCCACTGCATGGTTCTGATGCCATTCTGCTGGAGAAAGTCTCTTGTTGCTCTCGCAGTGTGGGCACGGGCGTTATCATGCTGAAACTTGTGGTGATGTGCCAAATGAGGTATGGCGTGTGGTCTCAAGACTTGATCAATGTACCTAGCTGCTGTGACACTATTGCCTCTCCCTGGACCAATGTTCTAGAAGACCACAGGGCCGACCTTCTGTGCAAGACCAATTCCACCCCACACCATGATGCTCGGACCACCCCAGGAGTCTCTCTCAACAACACAAGCATCCGAATAATGTTTACCACAGCGTCGCAAGACTCTAAGAGGTAAACCCCGTCATCAGCAGCTGTGTTATGACTCAAACACACACCCCAAAGTTCACAATCAATTTTCAGCATCAGCCAGGTCTGGATTTCTTTCAAACTCTTACTGGGTGCAACTTTTATTTCAAGTGAATGACATTGCCGTAGCTGCCATTTTCTGCAGTTTGTAAAACCAAGGGATGTCACTCCAAATGGAATTTTTGGGATGGATGACGTCACGAGTCCCCACGTTGATATAGTTTGCTTTAAATAGTTTAAATTTGATGTTTAATGGATTGTTTTGTTATAATTTACGCATCATGGTAAATTTGCTCACATGAGGCACTGTCTTCATCAACTGATGAACGTCACCAAATACAAATCATTCCTTAAGTGCATATCTTGTTTAATCAAGCAATCAGCGATCTTGAATCACTGAGTAATGACATCATGGTTCTCATATTTCTGTATAGCTTCGTTGTAAAATATTCAATTCCACCAGCTCATAAACAATTTGCCTGAAATTTTAAGCCCCTAAATCAATTTATTGACAAACACCTCTGGGGAGACTAAGGTAAACAAAAAAATAATTTTCTTCAGCTGGATCTCAGGATAATAACAACAATAATCTTTGTTTTACTGAAGATCTAATAATAGTGTAACAGCTACCAAATATAATGTGCTGTGTCAACTTAGAATTTATTTCATTGTTGCCAAGAACACACAGAGGAAAGAAGTAAGATTTTCCAACCTCACATATGCAAATGAGGTAAGAGTAGCAAGATACAATTACTTGCACAAATGATTATGGATAGTCGACAGTGAAGAGCACTTCTGTTGAAAATCTGAAATTTAATAGTGTGATGACAGCCAAAATACAGGATTTATGGCTATGATGTAATAGAGGTAGGTTATTCACAAGAATTACAAACTTACAATAAATCACACTGACATAAGATATCTTTAAGAGAAGAAGTCTGCCTGTCAAATGTCAGCCTCGTCAATCGTCAGTCAAGCAGTAGCAGAGAGGAATATAAAATAGGATTGTAAAAGTGCAATGGTCCTGCAAAGGTCAGTATCAGGGTTACTGGGGGTCACTTAGTCATGTACTTACCAGTAATAAGCAGTCCCTCACAAGAAAGAGTTGGGCCTTGGCCCAATGAACATGATGGTAGGCAAGTTTACAGTGGGGTCTGAGATATGCTCTTCCAATTTTTAACAACTTTCATTTATATTGTCCATGATAGCATATCACTCTAGTGACACCAACTATAATGCTGTAAAGGCTGAATCAAGGTAAAAATTCATAATATCACAAAAATGGAACACACATATAAGGCCCCACTACAAACTCCACCTGTGCCAAATTTCAATAGATATTTAAAAAAGGTGGCTGATTTATATTCATTAATGGGTTCCTTAAAAAGGCCACTGAGGTGACCATGTTTTGATAGAATAAAATAATTTATCAGGAATCAACTTGCTCAGTAATGAAATCAATCTACTCTCTGCCACCTGTGATGCTCAATTTAACCAGATTTGAGACCTGTGCCACCACATTAGCAAATTTATAGTGCAGCAATTTTTGTGTATTAGTTGCAGCTTAACTAATAGTAAGGAAGAGAATATATACTCCAAAACATTGTATTCCTCATAATAAAGAAGTTGACATCCATATATTCTCTTCCTTATATGTATCACTTCTAAATGCCTTTCAAAGACCTAACTAATAGTAGTACATAGGGTAACCTTTTTACTTGGTCATACACACTACAATGCTCTTTGACTGATCATTCAAAATTCTCTTCAGGCTGTTATATTTGTTGGCGTCTGATAATTCATGGTGATCGCCTCTGTGGCCTTGCAGATAGAGCATTAGTCTGGAGAGTGGAAGTTTGGTGGTCCAATCTCCTGGCTGCATCACACCAAGAGAAGTTAAAAGATGGTACTTGTTCTTACCATGCCTGGTATTTGGCACTTGGCTGATAAAACAAGGACCGGTTGGCACAAAGTCAATATAATGTGTCAAATTGGGGCATCCTTGTTAAACTGGCCTTGCTATCTCAGTGGGCTAGTATTATGAAACCAGCAACACACACACACACACACACACACACACACACACACACACACACACACTCTTGTGCACGCATATCCCTATATAAATGCAATAAATCAGTAAACCCCATTACACCTCATCTAGCATATATGTTTTGTGTTTACAGTTGTTACAGACTACAATTGCAGTTCATGAACTTGATCTAGGGATCGAACTGAAGCTGGGTGATGGTTTCTTACAAGTCTTTGAGCAAGATAGTAAACAGGTTGTCACACACCTTATGTTACTTGGTGAAATATATCAATAAATGGTGAGGTTCCAAAGGCAGGTAGCCATCACAAGTGATATAAAAGTCTGTAATAGGTAGTTACCAAAAGAAGCCAGGAATTCATGACACCCCGCTGTACGCCAAAGTCCAACATTCACAAGGACATCAATTGCTGCTTCCTTGGCAACAAGCTTGTTTAAGATCATACGCATCTAAAATGACAAAGAGAAACAAGCTGATATCACTTGACATAAAACTGCAGAAAACATAAAAAAAGAATAATGGAAAAGCTGAAGCTGAAATTGATAAATTTTGAAAGGAGCCATCAAGTAAGGATAGTGTGGCAGTTTCTTTGCTGTGCGATGTTGTCTCTTTGATGTGAGAACAGTAAACTACCAATGTACCATTTATTGCCGTCGATAAGGCAACTCCCCTGTACAAGCCTTCAAAATTGAAGCTTATTTATATACCCTGTCTATATAGGGAATCGGAATGAAGTACATCACCAGTGCATACACAATCCCTATATTTGCAATAAAAAATGTTTGTTTTCCGTAGAAAAACATTACATCTTATCCCTTCAGCGAATTCAGGGAAACAAACAGATCATATCAATTAAACTTGGTCAATACAAATTTAAAATTGACATGATGATTTACCAATTAAATTGTAATTCCTGTTCTGCTTGGCATTGTTTTTATATGCAGAGATTAAGATTAAGATTATTGTCTCGTAAACTAAGCCTGAAGCATACAAAGTATATGTACTTTGGTACAGCTGATCGCTATTGCTGGACATTTTTGTATGGAACAATTTGACGAATCACAATCAATGCTCCCGTGTTCGCAATAGCGAAAACTTTATGTTGACATACAGTCAAGTCTCGTTAATTCGACACTCGTTAATCTGACACTAATGATGGGGACCGATTAAATCAGTGCTATTTAGCTTTTAGCTTTAGAGGTTGCATGTATAGAAGACATATTCTGCTAACAATGTAACATGACAATATGAATATTTCATTTTTCATTTTGTTATTGCAAAATGTTTGTATCCTTATCAATCTGTAGTTGCCGGTTTTAGATCACAAACATTGGTACTACTTAATTTCGTTTATCTGACATAATCAACATATGCAACCAACCATGTCGGATTAACGGGACTTGACTGTATAACAGTGAATGAATGTTAGCAATATTGAATGAAATTTGGAATACTATTCTTTAAACTGGCCGAATTATGTCTGTAGTGTTACCTTATTCCCTTTTGTCACTATGTGTGTATCTGACCAGATTTTGTAACATTATGACAGGACGCGCAGATTCTAAACAAATATGTGACATCTCATAGACTAGGGTTAGAGTAGCTTCCCTTTGATGAAGGGCAGTTACTCGAGCAGACAGACCAATGGACTACCGCAATACACAAGTAGAAACAATTTGTGTTGGCAGTTGTTGTTTTGCAACTATATGATGTCACTTTATAAGAAACGGGTTTCTGCTGGAAATATACTGAGTGTTGACACTGTCCGACTGATACATCACTTACCTTCTGACGTATGATATATTAATGCGCACATTCCAGAAAAACTTGCAAAGTTTAGGCAATGTTTCTGAGAGATGGAAAGAGATTTTTCGAGCACAGAATTAAAGAGTGACATTTTCTTTTATATTTATAGTTAAGAGGTTATCACGCTTGTGTGTTTGGGGATGGTAAATATCCTGTATTAGGAATAAACATGATGTATTAGGTTGCCAAGGTTTGATAAATACAATGTTTATTCCTAATACAGGATATTTACCATCCCCAAACACATGTGAAAACCTCTATATATGTATTTTATTAAAATAAGCACTGAATTTCTATTGTTTCCTTAAATAACTATTTAATTATATGGTTGTGTTGAAAAATAATCTGCAAAGTAGACAAATGTAACCACAAATGAAATAACATTTTCTTAACTTGAGAAATTCCCAATATCCAATAAATTCTCTTTTTCTTTTTACAGCTATTAGGAAGTGTTGTAGAAGGAGTGCATCAGAGATGTTTTTCTACAACCTTATAGGTGGGAGTCATGGCGACATACAGTAACAAATATGAAACAAGTAATAAGTATTCTTCAATGTTTGCAATGTGATTGAGTTGGGTTTAACGCCCCTTTGAACAGTATTCCAGTTATCTCACGGCTTGTAAGCTTAATGGGGGGAAAAACCAATAGTGATGCAGGTCTCTGACATTTACCACTTTGGTGAAAACCATGAGCATTGGGAGAAACATAATCAGGGTAAAACGGGATTCAAACCCACAATCATGGGTTTCTGCCAAAGGGACGCAACTCTGCACAGCTAATTGTGGCGCCTCAGATGACTGGGCCAACCATGTCCCCACAAATCTGCAAAGAATGAATGTACTATTGCATTGTTACAATGTACACAAAATATCTATTCTTAGCTTTATATACCCATAGGAATAATTGTTTTACAAAACACAAAATAAAATCCTGATAATTTTACAAAATATGATGTCATAATAAGGAGAACAAGTTCAGCATTCTCAATACATCAGGTTAATAGAAGATATTTGTTTATAGAACAAAAAATTGGAAATTTGAGTTTAAATTTGATATTTAATACTCATCCTATCTCACACTTTGCATATCTTCTTTGACAATGCTATGTGGAAACCCAGTCACCCGAAAACACACCAGCATTTCTATGGTTATGGCCAACAACTGGGTCAATTACGTGCTCTGTGCACGGTAACCCCTTCCAGGATCTGACCATGTGCATCTCTCTACCAACTCATTCTCTTTTGTAGAGCTATCAGGCGAGAGGAACTGAGATGTGGAGATGGTAAGGTTGGCATATCGAGTGTGAGATTGGATAAGTATATAAACATACAATTACACTAAAATTTCTAAATTTTAAAACTTATGCCATCTCACTCTTTGCATTTATTTCTGGACCGGTTTCAATTCTTCAAACAGGTCGGAGCCATCTCCTATAGACAGTGTGGTGCGACTGTTTCGGTGTCTTGAATTGAATTGATCGACAACATCCATAGAGAGGATATTCGAAACCAAAAGCCTACATCACAAATACTCAAGGAAGAATGATGTAGAATGTAGGTTTTGGGACATGGTTCAATTAAAGGAATGGCTAAAAAGTCTCTACAGGCAAGTTAATACACCCTCCAAAAGTGACTTGGTCTGAGAAACCCGAACAATATAAAAACACTCAATACCAAAGTTAATGTTTAAAGATTTATTATGTATACACTTTCGTATAAAAAATACAACATGTGTATATGACATTTCTATCTGTGTTTGCTGCGGTGTGACAGTTGTTGTGCAAAAACCAAATGTCCGAACTTGTAGAGACCCTGGACATCAGTGACTCAGATGTCGCGGAGGTAATGAGAGGTGAACACTGTGTCTGACTTCCAGAAGCACCCTTCCATGATCGCGGAGAGGGTGCAATTAATGTGTAAGGCCATTGTGGAAGCAACCCTTCTCATGAGGGTTGGACTTTGCAGGTGGAGGCAGCCCAGCCAAGTGTACTCCCAAAGCATGATAGAGCAAAGCCAAAAAGAGAGGGTGGTACGGGAATTTTCAGTGATGGAGGCAGTCAACAGAATCTTTTCCATGAGTGTCTACAGTGACAAAAGCGGCCAGATACAGACCAAGTGCTCGAACTGAACAAAGGGAGAGATCTTCATGGTCATCTCCAATCTCAAAATTGATGTAGGAAGGGGATTAGTAAATAGACGATCAAATTGGCCGGAAGCTGATTTTTTGCTAGAAATTCCCCTTAGGCCTAGGTAACCCTGCAGATCCCTCAAACTTAACCCTGGTGACATCAAGCGTGTATCTCGCTAACACAAGCTGCAGCAGCCAAGGTCAATATAAACACTGTCTTCAGTGTGATCAAAGCGTGATCAGTGTCTCAAAGTCTTTATGGAGCCTTTTTAAGTGGAGTCTTTTAAGCTTATCTGAAGCACGACAAAAATTCTCAATGGCTGTCCACTTGTGATTGTAAAGGCCCGTGGAAGATGTACGGTGAGCTGCACCCCACTTGGTAGCTATAAGGGACTTCTGCAGATGGACCAGACGCATGGATGATGCGTTGCAAGGGACGAATGTACCTACTCTACAGCCGCCATAGCTCCTCCTCAAGCCCAGCCCACCACCATCTTGGCGTCTACTCTTATCCCTCAATCTGCTAAGTCTTTTCATTTTTCATTGTTCATTATTTATCATGGCACTCCACATCACTCTTTCCTACACCCATCTCCAGTAAACAGCATTTTCCAGGTCTAATTAACACATAAAACAAACCTAATCCCCTTTGATTTCGGACTAGACATACAAGAATACATACAAATATCAAACACACAACCTTCCCAAATCCAAATAATCCACTTCAAAAGCATTAATAAAAAACAATCCACAAATGGTAGACCAACAACACTAACACTATTATAAACCTTTAAGACACTCCCACTCCCATCTCACCTAACCTTCGGTGCCCTTACATACAAAGTCCACCCCATCAGAAAAAAACCACACGATGCAACATCTGCCACTCATCCCAACACAACAAGTCAGATCACAAAATGTAGATCACACAGACACGAAGCTACTGAATGCACATGGGCCCCCTTCTGTATACACTCCAAAGCCGAAAGACATACAGCCACACAATACACATGCCCAGTCAAAAAAAACCACAACCTCAGAATCATCAAATACATCACACAAGCCAACCTCCCAAAACCAGCAATAGTCACACCATACTGATGTTCGTGAGGAATCTGACATGTACCAAACACTAAACTCAACAGCAAGCTCCTTAACTGTATCATGGGCATTAAATATGAACATAAGTCTTGTAATAATGCTTATACTAAAAAAAATAAAATGTTAGAAAACCTTTAATGGTAGTTATTGATAAAATATACTTTAATGCACAAAATATCAAAATATAATATCATTGCAATGTTCTAAATCACCTAAATATTAAACCATAAATACTTTGTCACGTAAACCAAAACATTCAATAATTATCTTTATTGAAATAATGTTAATCTAAACGCCATGTAAGCTATGACTTCATTTTGGTGTCTAAGTATCAATGTAAACAAACCTTAATCCCCATTATCCAACTATATAAACATAACCCTTACTTACTTACTTACTTTGGAGATTTAACGTGCGCTTTCCGACCGATGCATATTTCGCACACGGGCCCGGCCAGGCCATTTAAGTTGTTTCCGAAAGGGGCGAAAGTGGTGTGTGCAACCCAAGAGGGGGCTTTAGGGGCTGCTTATATAGAATTTGGGAATTTTGAGATTTGGAATAGATGCCGATGGGGTAGGGGAGGAGAACTAAGGGAGCTGGGTATGGTGGATGTTTGTGTGTTTATGTAATTTTGATTTGGTGGATTATAGTGTTTTTAGATGCGTTTTATTAGTTCCGTTTTGATTAAGAATATGCCTAAGGCCTTGAAGTTTTCTAGTTTATTTTGTGGGTTTAGTATTGCTTCTAGAGTGAGAGCCTTGTTTAGATTGAGGGTGGTTTGTAATGCGGTTCGATGTGTTAGGTAGTGTGTGCAGTAGATGAGTGCGTGTTCTGGGGTTTCTAGTTGTTTGCAGTGTGGGCAGTTACCTGTAGTATGTTTTTTTATTTTTTTTTAGGTGGTTATTTAGGTTGGTGTGTCCTGTTTGGAGTTTAGTGATTACTCTGTCGATTTTTTTTGATGGATGGAGAATTTTTGGTTTGGTTAGTGGTTTGCTGAGTACTTTTTTGATTTGGCTATTTGAGTTTAGGTATAGGTTATGCCATTTTTTTGTGATTTTTTGCTTATTTACACTTTTAATTTCTGATTTTGAGATGGGTAAGTTTAAGCTTATTTCTGGGATTTTGAGGGATATTTTAGCTGCCTTATCAGCGTTTTCATTACCGTATATTCCTACGTGGGCGGGTATCCACAAGAAGGTTATTTGTTTGCCTGCCTTAGTTAGGTCGTTGGAGCTTTTAAGTATTAGATTTATTAATTGAGGTCGGTTTTTGGTATTTTTGTTTTGGAGGGCTTGCAGTTCACTTAGGGAGTCGGTAAGTATTAGGATTTTATTGTGGTTTTTGGATTCTTGATTATGGAGGGCTGAGGCCATGCCCATTAGTTCTGCCGTGAATATTGATTGGTTGTTTGGGAGTCAGAAGGATTGTGTGGTTTTAGTTGGTTGTGTGGTATGGACTCCGAAACCTGTGTGTTTGGAGGTCGGATCTGAAGATCCGTCCGTGTAAATGTGACACCAATTTGGCCAATTTTCGTGTATGTATGCTAGTGTGGTGGTTTTAGCTATGTTTGGGTCGGTTTGTTTATTTATTTGGCTAGCTAGCGTTGTGTCTATTTTGGGTATTTTAAGTTTAGGGGTGAAGATATTTGATTGTTTGCAGTTTTGTTTAAGATTTTTAATTTGGTGTTCATTTAGGTAGTTTGTTATTCTTTTGGATATTGGGGTAAGTAAGGGGTGTTTACGGGCTAGAGCTTGGTTTTTGGGGCTGATATTTTGGTTTATTAAGTTTTGGATTAGAGGGTTTGATTGGGATGCGGCCCAGAAATTTAAGCTTAGCTGTTCCCTGTGTAGACTTAGTGGCATTTCTCCTGTTAAGGCCTGAAGTGAAGTGTAGGAGGTGCCATGTTGGGTGCGTGTAATTAGTTTGAGAGCCTGATATTGTATTGAGTCAAGTTTTTTAGATAGAGAGTTGTTTAGGGTGTTGTATATGGCGCAGCCGTAGTCTAGTTTTGATCTAATTAGTGATATGTAGAGTGAGAGGAGGGTATCTTTGGAGGCTCCCCAGTTTGAGCCAGTGAGGCATCTTAGGGTGTTTAGGTCTTTACTGCATTTAGTTGTTAGGTTTTGGATGTGAGCATCCCAGGTGAGATGTTCATCGAAAATAAGTCCTAAGAATTTGGTTTGTTTTTGAAATTTGATTGTTTGGTTGTTTAGCTGGAGGATTGGGGAGGCGGGTTTCATGTTTTTATGTTTGAATACTATTCTTGTTGTTTTTTCTGAGTTAAGGTAGAAGCCCCATTTGTCAGCCCATTGTTGTATTTTATTAAGAGATTTTTGGAGTAAATTTTGGGCCATTTTAATGCTTTTAGTGCGGATCCATAGGGCTCCATCATCCGCGAATTTGGATGTGTTTATTTTAGGGGATAGGCCCTCGAAGAGATCGTTTATCATTATATTAAAGAGTGTGGGGCTGAGGATACTGCCCTGGGGAGTGCCATTTTCTAGGGGACACTGGTCCGATAGAGTATGGTCTATCCCCACTGTTATTTTACGTTCATTTAGAAAGTCCTGAATGTAGTTTATTATTTGTCCTTTTAGTCCTATTTTTTTAAGTTTTTGTATTAGCCCGTTGTGCCAAACCATGTCGAATGCTTTGGAGAAATCCAGAAAGATGCCTGTTGTGTATTGTTTGTTGAGTTGTCCTGTCTTGATGTCCTGTTCTAGTCGGGCGAGATTATCTAAGGTTGAGCGGCCAGGAGTGAAACCGCTTTGATCTGTGTTTATGATGTTATTTTGAGTTAAGTAGTGTTGTAGTCTATTTTTGGCCATAGATTCCATTACTTTACATAGGTTTGAGGTTAGGGATATTGGTCTATAAGAATTTGCCTGGTTAGTTGGTTTATCAGGTTTAGGGATAGGGATGACTAGTGCCTGTTTCCAGGGAGTTGGTACCTGTCCGTTTTGATAGATTAGATTATATAGTTTAAGTAGTGCCTGGAGTAGGTTGGGGGGGAGTTTTTTGATTATTTGGTAGGATGTTAGGTCTAGTCCTGGGGCAGTTCCCTTTTTCCTATTTTGGAGTACGTACTGGAGTTCTTCCATTGAGTAAGGTTGGTTTATTTCGAGGTTATCATTATTTGGTTCTTTAGTAGGTTTGGCTTCTGCTTTAAGTTTTTGTTGAAATTTTTCGCTGAAGTTATTGTTGCTGCTTATGGCCGAGAAGTGGTTTGCTAGGTTATTTGCCTTTTCGGTAGGGTTGGTTGAATTGTTTATGTTGGGTGTTTTTTTGTGACGTTTTAAGCCTCTAACGGCGTGGATTTTTCGCCAGACTGTTCTGGCATCTGTGCGATTATTTACTCCTTCACAAAATAATTTCCAATCTTTGGTTTTAGCTATTTTGACTAGTTTTTGGACCTTGTGGTTTAGTTCGTGAGCTACCGTTATATGGTTATGGTCGCGTTTGGCTCTATTGAAGGCTGTTTTACGTTTGCGTCTAGTTTGTTCTATTTCCTCGTTCCACCATGGTACCGAGGGTTTGCCTACGTTATTTGTTTTATAAGGTATTGATGCTTTGGCTGCGTTAATTATGTAGTCTGTTAGGTTTTTGCAGTAGATTTCTGGGTCCTTATTTTCTAGTTTGGTTAGGTTGGCTTGGTTGCAGATATCCTGAAATTTGTCCCAGTTAGCTTGGTTATAGTTGAATTTTGGTTCTAGGTTTTCTGTTTGGGTAGGAACGTTTGTATTGCCTATGGTAATGTTTATAGGGAAGTGGTCACTACCTAGTGGGGCGTCGTGAACTTCCCATTGAGTACTTTGGGCCAGATCTGGGGTGCATATGGTTAGGTCGATAGCCGACATTTTATGGTTTTTCTTATCGTATCTAGTTGGTTGGTTATTGTTTAGGAGTACAAGGTTATTTGTTTCTATCCATTCAGAGATTAGTTTGCCATGATTATCTATTTTTTCATCTATGCTCCAGGTGGGGTGGTGAGCGTTAAAGTCTCCTAGGAATATAGTTGATTTATTGCTTATTTGCAGTAATTTGTTTAGGTCCTCAGCTTGAATTTTTTGTTCTGCCCAGTGGTATATGTTAATGATGTTTATTTTTTGGTTTTTGAGAGTTATTTGGATGCCGTTTGCTTCTAGGTTTGGTGTGTTTATTTTGATTTCTTCATAGTTAATGTCTTCTCTGATTAGTATTATTAATCCTCCTGCGGCTCTAGCGGTTTTAGGTTTGGCTCGGTCTGTTCTAACTGAGTTGTAGTTTGGTAGAGTTAATTTAGATTTTTTTGAGAATTTGGTTTCTTGGATACAGGCAATGTGCGGACCCTTATCTTGTTTAAATTTTGCTTTTAGTTCGTGGCCGTGGGAATTTAGTCCGTTGGCATTCCACTGAAATATGTTTAGGCCTTCCATTATTTGGGCTTTTAGTGTTTGGAGGTTAGGTTTGATTTAGGCTAGGGGTTTTTACTTGGTTGAGGTAGGGCTAACTAATTCGAGGCCTATGCTGAACAATTCGTAGGTAAGGGTTGTCAGTTTAAGCTTATTTGCTACGGTATAGAAAGCTTTAGTGCTAGCGTTTGGGTTTATTTCCTTTAGCATGTATGCGAGAAGGATGGTTAAGTTGTTTAGTTTGTTGTTTGACATTTGCTGAGGCCTGCGTTTAAAGGTTTTGGTTTTTTGGGGGGTTGAGAGAGTTATTTCGTTTATGTCTTCCTCGGTTGTGCATTCATATTCTTCTGTGTTGTTAAGTTTAGTTTCCTCACATTCCATGCGGCCGGTTTGCGTGCGTGCTTGTGTTTGTGGTAGTGGTCTGGATGTGGTTTCCTTACTGTCTAGGTTTTCGGGTGGTGATTGCTTGGGATCGGTTGTTGTTGCCATAGCGGCTGTGGTTTGTATAGTGCCGGGTTGGGTTGTGGCGGGCGTATTGTTGCTTGTTTTGCGTGCAGGTGTGGATGTTGTGAATGTGCTAGTGGAGGGTTGTGGGATGGGCGTGTGGTGGATGTGTGTTTTGGGTGCTGGGTGTACTCTTTGCAGGATGCCATCCCATGCCGAGTTTAAGTGTGGGGTGTTGTTTGGTTGTGGTGTGGGTAGCAGAGGTTGTTTTGTATGCTGTGGTTGTCTTTTTGTTTGGAGTTTGGCCGTGTCGATATTGATGTGTTTGTTGGCCTGTTGTGTGAGGGTGTGTCTATGAGGGCAGTGGTTGGATAGTGAGGAATGTTGTATGCTTTTACAGTGTATGCACCAGGGTGTGCATGTCCCTGGGCAGTCAGTTTGGGCGCATTTCCTGCATTTAGTTTTTTGGAATTTACATTGATTGGCTGTGTGGTTGTATTGGAGACAGTTAGAGCATTGTTTAACTTGTTTTATGTATGGTTTGACTTCTAATTTAGTGGTTGCTCCGAAGGAGATAAATTTAGGTGCTTCTGGATATTTAGCTGATTTTTGGAAATTGATTATGACTATTGGTGTGTTTGAGATTTTACCGTTTCTATTTGAAGTTATTCTTCGGGTGCTAGTTATTTTAGGTTGGGGGTACATATCTTGGTTATCGTTAGCGTCTTGTGCGTACATGTCTAAGTCTTCGTTGTTTTCTTTAGGATTTACTCTGATTACGCCCCTAGTGAATAGCTGCCAGTTAGGGGTTTGATGAGTTACTGTGTATTGGAAGATTTGGGTGATTTTTTTGGCTGCGTTTAGGAACATAACCCTAAAATAACATTGTCTTCACCACTTAATTACCTCAGTATTCAATAAGTCTAGACAGCACCCTAGTTACCTGGAACTAATCATCTAAAACAATAGATGTCACCTGCCAGCTGGTTAGCGTCAAAAGATACACATCTTAAGGTTCCAAATAGTTCCAAAAACATGCACATAAATGATAATCCCTAATATGGTTGGTCAACACAACCTTACCTTGTTGTGATTGGTCAGCTTACCCAAACCCATGGTATATCACATATAAGTAAGTATAAATATCTGTCACTTCTTCTGGAAGTCCAAAACCTAGTTAAAACTGTTAAAACCAAAAACTGGAAAAAATTCTGTGAGGAGCTAAACCACCACACCGACGCTAGGAAGGTGTGGCGCAAAATTCACGCCATCAGAGGCATCAAACGGCACAAAAAAAGCCCAACTAATCCCACCAAAAAGGCCAACAACCTAGCCAAACACTTCTCTAAAGTTAGTAGCAACAGTAACTTCAGTAAGAAATTCCAAGATAAACTAAATAAAGAAATAAAATTCTCCAAAGAAATCAGACAAGACAACCCAGAAATAAATCAACCTTACACCATAGAAGAACTAAATCAAGTACTAAACAATAGAAAAAAAGGATCAGCCCCTGGCCTAGACCTCACCTCTTACCAAATAATCAAACACTTACCTACCAAACTACTCCAAACTTTACTTAAACTATACAACCTAGTTTACCTAAACGGACAGGTCCCATCCTCATGGAAGGAAGCTCTAGTAATCCCAATACCTAAACCAAATAAACCAGCAGATCAGGCAAACTCCTATAGGCCCATCTCCCTAACCTCAAATCTCTGCAAAATAATGGAACTTATGACTAAAAATAGGCTACAGCACTACCTAGACCAAAACAACATCATAAACCCCGACCAAAGCGGCTTCACTCCTGGCCGATCAACTCTCAATAACCTTGCCCGACTAGAACAGGATATAAAAACAGGACAGCTAAACAAGCAATACACCATAGGCATATTCCTCGACTTCTCTAAAGCTTTCGATATGGTATGGCACCACGGGCTAATACAAAAACTAAAAAAAATAGGACTAAAGGGCCAAATAATAAACTTCATCCAAGATTTCCTAAACAATCGCAAAATTACCATGGGTATAGACCATACGCTATCGGACCAGTGTCCCCTAGAAAATGGCACTCCCCAGGGCAGCATTCTCAGCCCAACCCTCTTCAATATAATGATAAATGATCTATTCGAGGGCTTATCCCCTAAACTAAACACTTCAAAATTCGCGGATGATGGAGCCCTATGGATCCACACTAAAAGCATTAAAATGGCAGAAAACTTAATCCAAAAATCTCTAAATAAAATACAACAATGGGCAGACAAATGGGGCTTCTCCCTTAACTCAGATAAAACAATAGGAGTAGTATTCAAACATAAAAACATGAAACCTGCCTACCCAATCCTCCAGCTAAACAACCAAACAATCAAATTCCAAAAACAAACCAAATTCTTAGGACTCATTTTCGATCAACACCTCACCTGGGCGGCTCACGTCCAAAACCTAAAAACTAGATGCAGCAAAGACCTTAACACACTAAGATGTCTCACCGGCTCTAACTGGGGAGCCTCCAAAGATACCCTCCTCTCACTCTATACAGCACTAATTAGATCAAAACTAGACTATGGCTGCGCCATATACAATACCCTAAACAACTCTCTATCTAAAAAACTTGACTCAATACAATACCAAGCCCTTAAACAAATTACACGCACCCAACATGGCACCTCCTACACCTCACTTTAGGCCCTTACAGGGGAAATGCCACTAAATCTATGCAGGGAACATCTAAGCCTTAATTTCTGGGCCGCGTCCCAAACAAACCCTCTCATCCAAAACTTAATTAACCAAAACATTAGCCCAAGAAACCAAGCTCTAGCTCGCAAACACCCCTTACTCACCCCAATATCCCAAAGAATAACTAACTACCTCAATGAACACCAAACTCAAAATCTTAAACAAAACTGCAAAAAATCAAATATCTTCACCCCTAAACTCAAAATACCCCAAATAGACACAACGCTAACTAACCAAATAAATAAACAAACCGACCCAAACATAGCTAAAACCACCACACTTTCATACATACACGAAAATTGGCCAAATTGGTGTCACATATACACTGACGGATCTTCAGACCCGATCTCCAACCACACAGGCTTCGGAGTCCATACCACACAACCAGTTATATCCACATAATCTTACCGACTCCCTAACAACCAATCTATATTCACGGCCGAACTTATGGGCATGGCCTCAGCCCTGCATAACCAACAATCAAAAAACAAACAAAAAATCCTAATTCTCACTGACTCGCTTAGTGGGCTACAAGCCCTCCAAAACAAAAATACCAAAAAACGACCTAAATTAATAAACCAAATACTTAAAAGCTCCAACGACCTAACAAAAGCAGGCAAACAAATAACCTTCTTGTGGATCCCCGCCCACGTAGGAATTTACGGCAACGAAAGCGCCGATAAAGCAGCTAAATTATCTCTCAAAATACCAGAAATAAGCCTAAACCTGCCCATCTCAAAATCAGAAATTAAAAGTGTAAACAAACAAAAAATTACCAAAAAATGGCATAATCAATATCAAAACTCAAATAGCCAAATCCAAAAAGTGCTCAGAAAACCACTAGCCAAACCTAAAATCCTACACCCCTCTAAAAAAATTGACAGATTAATTACAAAACTCCAAACAGGACACACCAACCTAAATAACCACCTAAAACAACTTAAAAGACACACCACAGGCAACTGCCCCCACTGCAAACAACCCGAAACCACAGAACACGCACTCATCCACTGCACCCACTACCAAACACACAGAACCACACTACAAACCAACCTCAATCTAAATAAGGTTCCTACTCTAGATGAAATACTAAACCCTCAAAATAAACTAGAAAACTTCAAGGCCCTAGGCGTATTCCTAATCAAAACAGGCCTAATTAAGCGCATCTAAAAACTAATTAATCTACCAATCCAAAATCCAATAAACATACAAACACCCACCTCACCCGGCTCCCTTAGTTCCCTCCTCCACCCACTTCGGCATTTATTCCAAATTTTAAAATTTCAAAAAATCGATATAAGCAACCCCTAAAAGCCCCCTCTTGTGTTGCACACACCACTTTCACCCTTCTCGGAATACACTAAATGGTCTGGCCAGGCCCGTGTGCGAAATACGCTGCAGTCGGAAAGCGCACGTTAAATCTTCTATATCAGTCAGTCTGGAAGAGCTGGGCCCATATATACACTGATGGATCCAAGAATCCTATCAACAACAGTGCTGGTTACGGGATCCATATCCACAGCTCCAAACCCCAAGCACATTCAGTTCGCTTGCCTGATGGTCAGTCAGTATTCACAGCTGAATTGGAGGCAATTCATCATGCACTCAAACTCATACCGGAACTCCCGGAAGCAAAGGCAGTCGTCCTATCAGACTCGCTAAGTGCACTTCAGGCCATCAGTGGCAGAAACTCAAACTCCAGGCCAAACACAGTCAACAATATTCTATACGAATATACAAAACTATCGGACCAAGGGCAACAGGTGGAGCTGTGTTGGATCCCCTCTCACATAAATATTCATGGAAATGAAAAAGCAGACTCACTGGCGAAGCTAGCTCTAGACAAAGCGGATATACAGCCTATTCCCTTTAGTAAACTAGAGATAAAAAGCAAAATCAAAGCCTCCATAGCAGAAAGATGGCAAGCCCAATGGGACGGAAGTAAGATCGGCAGATGGCTTTACAAAATTCACCCCAAGGTCCAACAAAAGCCAAACTCATACTCAAATGAAAGGAAAATTGAAATTGCTATCTCACGCCTCAGACTTGGTCACAAAAAGCACTATGACAAGGTTTGTTCATCTTGCAATCAGGCTGAAACCATTGACCACGTGTTACTAGAATGACAAGACCATGCCCCAGCCCGGGCTAGGTTAAAACAAGAATTGCAGTTAGATCCGCTATCTGTCATAGATCTCCTAAAGCCAAGAGATGCAATAGCGAAGGCCAAACTAACTCTATTTCTGAGAGATGGACAGCTACTCGAACGTATATAAACAGAGCAGCCAAGGATAAAAATGAAATCATATCAATATAAGAAAATAGAAATCATATCAATGCAACAACAGAAATTATGTGAACACCGAACTCACAATAGATATGTGTACCCTTCTCACACACAGGAGTCCCAAAGAGGGACAGGTCAGCCGAAATTGCCTAGGCAGAAGGCGACCTCATAAACACTTAATGCAACAACAACAACTGGAAGAGTTAGGGGAATAATTCGAGTGCACCCAAGGGAAACCGACGAGGACCTTGACATATACGCTCAAGAAGCTAACCCTATCCAAACCCAACCACAAATAACTAGCCTCCGCAGGATTAAATCAAACAGAAACGGGAAAACCACCCCCACACCTATTGTAATAATAAACTTTTAAAAAACAACTAAACACCCTGAAGCCCCCAAATATATCACTTTCGGCGCTAACCATAACTTAGAGGTCAAACCATACATCAAGCAAGTAAAGCAATGTTCTAATTGCCTACAATATAATCACACCACTAAACAATGTACTTTCAAAAAAACTAAATGCAAAAACTGTGCCCAAACGGACTGCCCAGGCATATGCACACCCTGGTGCATCCATTGCAAATCCAAAAAACACTCATCACTCTCCAACCAATGCCCCCACAGACTATCACTCACCCAACAGGCCAACAAACATATAGACATAAACACGGCCAAAATCCAAACCAAAAAACCCACACAGCAAGCATACAAACCACTACTACCAACACCACCCCCAAACAACAACACTCACGCACGCAAAACAGTATACCTAGACTCCGTATGGGACCAAAATCAGCAAGGCGCATACATCGCAAACGAAACAAACACCCCACACATCCCACAAACTCACACTCTCACCCTCCCCGCCTCTAACCCCACAATTACCACATCTACACCCGCAAGCAAAACCCAACGTACAACGACCACCACACAACCAGCACCAACACAAGCCATCACAGCCACAAGGGCAACAACACCCCAAAACCTACAAGCACCCCCCAAACATCCAGTTAACAGGGAAACTACAGAAACCACTCAGACTCTCACACCCAAACCCAGCATGCAACCCACCACCGAAGAGAGTGACCAAACTAAAGATAACTTAACCGAAGAGGACGAGTACACATCCTCAGAGGAAATAAACGATCTAACCTTGTCAGCCCCCAAAACCAAAAGCTATAGAAAAAACTCACCCAAAACGTAGCAAGCAAAAAACTAAACAACTTAGTCCTCCTACTAGCTTACATGTTAAAGCAGTCTAATCCAGAAGCCAGCTCCAAAGCCTTCTTTGGTGTAGCACATAAACTAAAACTTGTCACCACCTCTTTCGACCGTTTCAGCAGTAACCTTAATGACCTACTAAAGTAAATACCTAAACCAAACATAAATCCACCCAGTTTCCCAATGGAAGGCCTAAACATTTTTCAATGGAATGCCAATGGCCTCGCCGGCCATGGTTCTGAACTTAAAGCTATATTCAAAATAGATAAAGGTCCCCATGTAGCCTGTATTCAAGAAACCAAATTCTCACATAAAACTAAATTCAACCTACCAAATTATAACGCAGTAAGAACCGACAGGTCCAAAACCATCCCAGGCAGAGCAGGAGGAGGTCTAATCATCTACGTTAGAGAGGATATTAACTACGAGGAAGTTAAAGTAAACACTCCTAATCTAGAAGCTAATGGAATCCAAGTCACCATCAATAACCTAAAAATAAAAATCATTAACATCTATCACTCAACACTAAAACCAATTAAAGATACAGACCTAGACATCCTTTACCAATTAGGAAATAAATCAACCATCTTCCTAGGAGACTTCAATGCCCATCATCCTACCTGGGGCATTGCAGATAAACTAGACAACCATGGACAACTAATATCGGCGTGGATCGAAAAAAATGACCTAATACTATTAAACAATAACCAACCAACTAGATAAGACAAAATCCACCACACCAAGTCGGCTATCGACTTAACAATATGTACGCCAGACTTAGCACAAAGTCTGATGTAGGACGTCCACCCAGTACCTATAGGCAGCGACCACTTCCCCATAAATATAACCCTAGGAAATCTAAAAATACCAAATCAAACCCCTAAACAAGAACCTAAATTTCAGTACAAAAACACCAACTGGGACAAATTCCAAGAATTAGGCAACCAAGCTAATCTAAACAATTTAGAAACAAAAGACCCCGAAACATTCTGTCAAAACCTAACTAACTTCATAATCAACGCAGCCAAAGCCGCAATCCCCTTCAAATCATCCAACCTAGGAAAACCCACTGTCCCTTGGTGGAATGAGGAAATAGAGTAAACTAGACTAAAACGCAAATCAGCTTTCAACAGAGCTAAACGAGACCCCTCTCATCTCAAAACAGCCCATGAACTTAACCACCAAGTCCAAAACCTAGTTAAAACTGCTAAAACCAAAAACTGGAAAAAATTCTGTGAAGAGCTAAACCACCACACTGATGCTAGGGAGGTGTGGTGCAAAATTCACGCCATCAGAGGCATCAAACGGCACAAAAAAAGCCCCAATATAAACAACTCAACTAATCCCACCCAAAAGGCCAACAACCTAGCCAAACACTTCTCTAAAGTTAGTAACAACAGTAACTTCAGTAAGAAATTCCAAGATAAACTGGAAAAAGAAACCAAATTCTCCAAAGAAAACAGACAAGACTACCTAGAAATAAACCAACCTTACACCATAGAAGAACTAAATCAAGTACTAAACAATAGAAAAAAAGGATCAGCCCCTGGCCTAGACCTCACCTCTTACCAAATAATCAAACACTTACCTAACAAACTACCCCAAACTGTACTTAAACTATACAACCTAGCTAGTCTACCTAAACGGACAGGTCCCATCCTCATGGAAGGAAGCTCTAGTAATCCCAATACCTAAACCAAATAAACCAGCAGATCAGGCTAATTCCTATAGGCCCATCTCCCTAACCTCAAATCTCTGCAAAATAATGGAACTTATGACTAAAAATAGGCTACAGCACTACCTAGACATCATAAACCCCGACCAAAGCAACTTCACTCCTAGCCGATCAACTCTCGATAACATCGCCCGACTAGAACAGGATATAAAAACAGGACAACTAAACAAGCAATACACCATAGGCATATTTCTCGACTTCTCTAAAGCTTTCGACATGGTATGGCACCACGGGCTAATACAAAAACTAAAAAAAAAAGGACTAAAAGGCCAAATAATAAACTTCATCCAAGATTTCCTAAACAATTGCAAAATAACCGTGGGTATAGACCATACGCTATCGGACCAGTGTCCCCTAGAAAATGGCACTCCCCAGGGCAGCATCCTCAGCCCAACCCTCTTCAATATAATGATAAATAATCTATTCGAGGGCCTATCCCCTAAACTAAACACTTCAAAATTTGCGGATGATGGAGCCCTATGGATCCGCACTAAAAGCATTAAAACGGCAGAAAACTTAATCCAAATATCTCTAAATAAAATACAACAATGGGCAGACAAATGGGGCTTCTCCCTTAACTCAGGTAAAACAACAGGAGTAGTATTCAAACATATAAACATGAAACCTGCCTACCCAATCCTCCAGCTAAACAACCAAACAATCAAATTCCAAAAACAAACCAAATTCTTAGGACTCATTTTCGATCAACACCTCACCTGGGCGGTCCAAAACCTAAAAACTAGATGCAGCAAAGACCTTAACACACTAAGATGTCTCACCGGCTCTAACTGGGGAGCCTCCAAAGATACCCTCCTCTCACTCTATACAGCACTAATTAGATCAAAACTAGACTATGGCTGCGCCATATACAATACCCTAAACAACTCTCTATCTAAAAAACTTGACTCAATACAATACCAAGCCCTTAAACTAATTACACGCACCCAACATGGCACCTCCTACACCTCACTTTAGGCCCTTACAGGGGAAATGCCACTAAATCTATGCAGGGAACATCTAAGCCTTAATTTCTGGGCCGCGTCCCAAACAAACCCTCTCATTCAAAACTTAATTAACCAAAACATTAGCCCAAGAAACCAAGCTCTAGCTCGCAAACACCCCTTACTCACCCCAATATCCCAAAGAATAACTAACTACCTCAATGAACACCAAACTCAAAATCTTAAACAAAACTGCAAAAAATCAAATATCTTCACCCCTAAACTCAAAATACCCAATATAGACACAACGCTAGCTGACAAAATAAATAAACGAACCGACCCAAACATAGCTAAAACCACCACACTTGCATACATACACGAAAATTTGCCAAATTGGTGTCACATATACACAGACGGATCTTCAGACCCGATCTCCAACCACACAGGTTTCGGAGTCCATACCACACAACCAGTTAAATCCACACAATCTTACTGACTCCCTAACCACCAATCTATATTCACGGCCGAACTTATGGGCATGGCCTCAGCCCTGCATAACCAACAATCTAAAAACAACAATAAAATTCTCACCGACTCCCTTAGTGGAATACAAGCCCTCCAAAACAAAAATACCAAAAACCGACCTAAATTAATAAATCAAATACTTAAAAGCTCCAACGACCTGACAAAAGCAGGCAAACAAATAACCTTCTTGTGGATCCCCGCCCATGTAGGAATTTACGGCAACAAAAACGCCGATAAAGCAGCTAAAGTATCTCTCACAAAATACCAGAAATAAGCCTAAACCTGCCCATCTCAAAATCAGAAATTAAAAGTGTAAACAAACAAAAAATTACCAAAAAATGGCATAATCAATATCAAAACTCAAATAGCCAAGTCAAAAAAGTACTCAGAAAACCACTAGCCAAACCTAAAATCCTACACCCCTCTAAAAAAATTGACAGATTAATTACAAAACTCCAAACAGGACACACCAACCTAAATAACCACCTTAAAAAACTTAAAAGACACACCACAGGAAACTACCCCCACTGCAAACAACCCGAAACCACAGAACACGCACTCATCCACTGCACCCACTACCAAACACACAGAACCACACTACAAACCACCCTCAATCAAAATAAGGCTCCTACTCTAGATGAAATACTAAATCCTCAAAATAAACTAGAAAACTTTAAGGCCCTAGGCGTATTCCTAATCAAAACAGATCTAATTAGGCGCATCTAAAAACTCATTAATCTACCAATCCAAAATCCAATAAACATACAAACACCCACCTCATCCGGCTCCCTTAGTTCCCTCCTCCACCCACTTCGGCATTTATTCCAAATTTAAAAATTCCAAAAATTCAATATAAGCAACCCCTAAAAGCCCCCTCTTGTGTTGCACACACAACTTTCACCCTTCTCGCAATACACTAAATGGCCTGGCCAGGCCTGTGTGCGAAATACGCTACAGTCGGTAAGCGCACGTTAAATCTCCTATATCAGTCAGTCAATCAGTCTGGAAGAAGGGTCGACAGACAAATAACTCATCAAAACCAAAAAATAAACATTGTAAACATATACAACTGGACAGTGAAACAAATTAAACCTGAAGACTAAGAAACCCTAAATCAGCTAAGCCATAAATCCACCATCTTTTTAGGTGACTTCAACGCCCACATCCCTCCGGGGGTGTTAAAGAAAAAACAGACCAAAACGGCAAACTCATCGCCAAATGGATAGAACAAAATAACCTAATACTTCAAAATAACAGCCAACCAACTAGATATGATAAAATTAATCAAAATATGTCGGCTATAGACCTAACAATCTGTACCCCTGATCTCGCCCAAAGCACTTTATGGGAAGTGCATGAGGAGCCACTCAGCAGCGACCACTTTCCAATCCACATAAACATAGGAAACATAAATATCCAAACCCCAAATGAACCCCAAGAACCAAAATTCAATTACAACAAGGCAGACTGGGACAAATTCAAAGCGCTATGTAAACAGATCAACCCAGCGGATCTCGAAAATAAACACCCCAAACAATACTGCCAAAACTTAACAGAATGCATAATCAACATAGCAAAAAAACCTATCCCCTTCACAACACCAACAAGAGTTTGCCACTAACGTAGCTATATCCCCTGCCCCTGATGCAGAATTTATGACATAATTAAATCTAAACAAACCCTAACCTTTCTTAACCGAGGTGGAACTTGTCATGGAAATTGTAAAAAAAGAAGAGTTTGGAACCTAAGTCCATCTTGTTGCCATGGAAACGTAAAAAATTAAATTTTCTAAAATTTCTAAATAGCAAAAGGCACCAGTTCAGCATGTACTTGACAAACCTGCAAAGTTTCATGAAAAAATATTGAACGGTTTAGGAGTTATGCTCCAGAAACCAACCCTACCCTCACAGAACCTAAGTCCAACTTGTTGCAATGGAAACGTAAGAAATAAAGATTTCTAAAATTTCTAAATAGCAAAAGGCACCTGTTCAGCATGTACTTGACAGACCTGCAAAGTTTCATGAAAAAATATTAAACGGTTTCTGAGTTATGCTCTGGAAACGAAACGTGACGGACGGACGGAGCCCATTTCTATATCCCCCGAAAAAACGCAAAAGCGCATTTAATAAAGCTATACGAGACTACACATATCTAAAGATAGCACATCAATAAAACCTTGAAGTACAAAGCTCAGACAAAACGGCAAAAGCCAAAAACAGGAAAAAATTCTACGAAGAAACCATCACACAGATGCAAGAACAGTATGGCGTAAAATACACGAAATTCGAGGCTTAAAACGAACAAAACAAAAACCACCAAACATAAATAACTCGACAAACCCTAAACAAAAAGCAAATAACCTCGCAGACCACTTCTCAGCCATTAGTAGTAATAGTAACTTCCCTGAGGAATTCCAAAAACAATTAAAAAATCAAAATAATTCTTGAAATTACCCAAAGATAATAACCTAGGAATTAACCAACAAGAAACACTAGAGGAACTACTCCATGTACTAAATAATAGAAAAAAAGGAACAGCCCCAGGACTAGACCTTACTTCATACCAAATAATTAGACAGCTACCCCGAAATCTTCTGGAATCACTACTTAAACTATACAATCTCATCTACCAAAACGGCCAGGTTCCTACTTCATGGAAAGAAGCATTGGTCATCCCAATACCAAAGCCGAACAAACCAGCAAAAGAAACAACCTCCTACAGACCAATCTCCCTAACCTCCAACTTATGTAAAATCATGGAGGCAATGGTCAAAAACAGACTCCAACACTATCTAAACCAAAGCAATATCAAAGTGGATTCACCCCAGGCCGATCAACCTTAGACAACCTCGCCCGAATAGAACAAGACATCAAAACTAAACCGACAATACACAGTAGGCATATTTCTAGACTTCTCTAAAGCTTTCGATATGGTATGGCATAACAGGCTAATACGAAAACTAAATTGAGCAGGACTTGAAGGCCAAATAATAAACTATATCCAAAACTTCCTAACTAATCGCAAAATAACCGTGGGTATCAACCAAACGCTATCGGACCAGTGTCCCGTAGAAAATGGCACACCCCAAGGTAGCATTCTAAGCTCAACACTTTTCAACATTATGATTAATGACCTATTTGAAGGAATACCCAATAAAATTCAAACTTCCTAAGGCGACAATTTTTTTATTTCTTGGTTTATGGATGCGCCGCACTTTCAAAGTCCAAATGTTAAAAAAAAATAAAAATGAAAATTACCCTTTTTTTTATTACCGCCGATATTCTCGACAAAAAGTTCAAACAAAAAAAAGATTACATTTTCTCGTCGAGCGTCAAGCAAAGGGAAGTCACTCTGATATTACTTGCTGGGATCCTTCTCTAATACCATCAAAGCTTGTCACAGCAAAGCGCAGTGGTGACCAGTTTAACTATTTCAACACTGTTGGCCGTTCAAAGCCACAAGTCACACCGCACGGTAGACAGTCCAAGTCACGTCAAAATAGTTTATAATTATATTAACCTACTTGTCATATCATTCATTTATTAAATCTATCACATTTCACAATGTCTGAAATACGTATTCCATTTGATTTTATCATTTTTTTATCTATAGATTAAAAATGTATTCACTAGACACTATTTCCCGCAATGTTATTGAAAATAAAATTCTCGGACACACTTCGACAACGGGTCCTCATCGAACATGTCAAACAGCAAAATAAAGACGTTTCACGTGCTGAAACGTCTTTATTTACAAAGAAATAAAATCTTCAAAAATATATCTATAAAAGTTGCCAAACTGACATCTTAGTTATTATTTCCAACTTTTCGTGCGATCACATGTAATCGTCAGTCAAATGACATCTCGCCTTTCGTCGCCTCGATTTCTCGGCTCTGACACGATGTCTTTATGCCAAAATATATGCATCAGAAATCTTTGTCACAGTTCGTAACCTAGCTCTATGCATCCATAAAGTTCCATATTTTTAATATAGATAGCGATTTCATGCTTAAACGTTCAGAATAACATGATTTAACCCAAACCTTTCGCCAAAGTCTGAAAATTACCGTTGCTGTAATTTGATTGGCTGCCTTAGGTCACATGCTTAAATTTGACCAATCACGAACCTTGTAGCAGATTTTGTCGGTGAAACAATATAAGTTTTTTTAATGTACATGTATACTGATATCATGGGATAACATTTATGCTAAGTTATCTTATAATAATTTGATCTACATCAAGTGCTTTTATGAGTTATCATGGCGTAATATTTATACATCATTTCATATAATTATAGTTTAGCAAGTAATAATTATCATTAGGTAAAATGCATATATAAAATATCAGTAGTTTCAGTTAAAGCTTTTTAGATGGTTGCTAGCCTAAGGTAATGGGAGCGCGTCTTCTAGACATACTATTCAATAAGACAAGAGTTACGTCTACATAGTTTAATTGATTTGAAGCTTTTAGATAAATACTAGCCTAAGGTATCAAGATCCCATCTCCCAGACAAAGGATATTTATTTAAGTATATCTGTCATCACCTACCGGGGTATATTAGAATAACATTACTTCAATTAAGACTCATTAAGGATTAGCCCCAATACAAGCTCGTCTATAGTGCATTAAGGATTAGCCCCCATACAAGCTTGTCTATAGGGCATTAAGGATTAGCCCCCACACAAGCTCATCTATAGTGACACCCTAATCTCTTTCAAAGCATCCAGTAAATATGTCAACAAGATTAGTGCCAGTCCAACAGGATAAACAGGATTTAGTATTCCCCTCTGTCTAGCCATCCATTTAGCTTAGGACACAACCCATTGTGTATCAACCAATCACATTCTTTTTTATTGTTTAAATTTTTGTTAAATATATAACCATAGGCAACACTAATGTCCCCAACCAAACCGAAAGCTCAGAGCCCAAATTTAACTACAACCAGGCTAACTGGGATAAATTCCAAAATATATGTAACCAAGCTAACCTACAAGAAATAGAGAATAGTGACCCAAAAATATACTGCCCAAACCTAACGGACTACATAATTAACGCAGCCAAAAGTGCAATCCCCTTTAAAAAACCAAATAAATCAGGGAGGCCCTCTGTTCCTTGGTGGAACGAGGAAATAGAACAAACTAGACGAAAACGTAAATCAACCTTCAATAAAGCCAAACGCGACCATAACCACATACCAGTAGCCCACCAACTAAACCACCAGGTCCAAAACCTAGTTAAATTAGCAAAAACCAGAGATTGGAAAAAATTCTGCGAGGGACTAAACAACCGCACAGATGCCAGAACGGTCTGGCGCAAAATCCACGCCGTTAGAGGCCTAAAAAGTCACAAAAAAACACCTAGCATAAACAATTCAACAACTCCAAGCGAAAAAGCCAATAACCTAGCAAATCACTTTTCGGCCACAAGTAGCAATAACAACTTCAGTAATAAATTCCAACAAAAACTCAAGGCAGAAGCCAAACCTATCCAAGAACCAAATAATGATAACCTAGAAATAAACCAACCCTACACAATAGAAGAACTAAACTACGTACTCCAAAATAGGAAAAAGGGAACAGCCCCAGGCTTAGACTTAACCTCCTCCCAAATTACTCCAGTCATTATAAAACTATATAATCTAATCTATCTAAACGGCCAGGTACCAACCCCTTGGAAAGAGGCTCTCATCATCCCCATCCCTAAACCCGGTAAACCAACCAACCAAGCAAACTCCTATAGGCCTATATCTCTCACCTCCAACCTATGCAAAGTAATGGAATCCATGGCAAAAAATAGACTTTAGCACTACTTAACCAAAAATAATATAATAAACTAAGACCAAAGCGGTTTCACTCCCGGACGCTCAACCTTAGACAACCTAGCCCGTCTTGAACAGGATATTAAAACAGGAAAACAAACCAAACAATATACTACAGGCATCTTTCTGGACTTTTCAAAAGCATTCGATATGGTATGGCACAACGGGCTAATCCAAAAACTTAAAAAAATAGGACTAAAAGGACAAATCGTAAACTACATTCAAAGCTTTCTTAAAAAACGCAAAATCACAGTGGGTATAGACCAGGCCTTGTCGGACCAGTGTCCACTAGAAAACGGCACCCCCCAAGGCAGCATTCTTAGCCCCACACTATTTAACTTAATGATAAACGATCTCTTTGATGGCTTATCCCCTAAAATAAACACTTCCAAATTTGCGGATGACGGAGCCCGTTGGATCCGCTCCAAAAGTATTCTAACATCCCAGGAACTACTACAAAAATCCCTAAACAAAATACAACAATGGGCAGACAAATGGGGCTTCTCCCTAAACTCTGAAAAAACCACAGGAATAGTATTTAAACACAAAAGTATGAGACAGGCCACCCCTATCCTCAAACTAAACAACAAATCAATCCAATTTCAGAAACAAACTAAATTCCTAGGCCTAATTTTCGACGAACATCTCTCCTGGGATGCTCACGTCCAAAACCTAACCACCAAATGTAGCAAAGACTTAAATACACTAAGATGTCTAACCGGCTCCAACTGGGGTGCCTCTAAAGATACCCTCCTCAGTCTCTATACATCCCTAATCAGATCCAAACTAGACTACGGCTGTGCCATATACGATACCTTAAACGAACCCTTAACCAAAAAACTAGACTCAATACAATACCAAGCCCTCAAACTAGTCACACGTACCCAACATGGCACCTCCCTTACTTCACTACAGGCCCTTACAGGAGAAATGCCACTAAATCTGCGTAGGCAACACCTAACACTAAACTTCTGGGCAGCGTCCCAATCAAACCCTCTCCTCCAAAACCTTCTAAACAAAAACATACGTCCCCAAAACCAGGCACTAACTAGGAAACACCCTCTACTCACTCCAATATCCCAACGAATAATCAACTACCGTAACGAACACCAAATAGGAAACCAAAATCAAAACTGCAAACAATCCAACGTATTCACCCCAAAACTTAAAATCCCCAAAATAGACACATCCTTAGCCAACTCAATAAACAAACAAACCGACCCAAACATAGCTAAATCCACCTCACTAGCTTACATCCATCAAAACTGGCCAAATTGGTGTCACATCTACACAGACGGATCTGCTGATCCGATCACAAATCACACAGGTTTCGGAGTCCACATAGCCCAACCAAATAGAAATACGCAATCCTTCCGACTCCCAAACAACCAATCAATCTTCACTGCAGAACTTATGGGTATCGCCACGGCCCTCCACAGCCAACACACTAAAAACCCCCAAAAAATCCTAATACTATCAGACTCGCTAAGTGGACTTCAGGCCCTCCAAAGCAAAAACACCAAAAACCGCCCCAAATTAATAAACCAAATTCTCAAAAGCGTAAATAACTTAACAGAGGCAGGCAAAGATATAGTACTCATCTGGATACCAGCCCACGTAGGAATATACGGAAATGAAAACGCCGACAAAGCCGCTAAACAATCCCTAAAAATACCAGAAATAAGCCTTAAGCTACCAATATCTAAAGCAGAGATCAAAAGTATCAACAAACGTAAAATAACCCAAAGATGGCATAACCTCTACCAAAACACAAACACCCAAATCATAAAAATCCTCAAAAAAACCCTTACCAAACCAAAAATCCTCCATCCCTCCAAAACAATCGATAGAATTATCACCAAACTCCAAACAGGTCACACCAAACTAAATAACCATCTCCTAAAAATAAAAAAACACGCAAACGGGAAGTGACCACACTGCACTCACCCAGAAACAATAGAACACGCACTCCTACATTGCTCCCACTACCACACCCACCGTACAACACTACAAACCCACCTAAATAAAGCCCTTACCCTAGAAGCAATCCTAAATCCTCAAAATAAAATAGAAAACTTCAAAGCCCTAGGCATATACCTAACCAAAACAGACCTAATAAATCGTATCTAAAAATTACCAAACCGCCAAACACTAGCATATAACACAACAACTCACCTCCATACACACCCTTAGTCCCAACCACTCCCCCAAGGCATGTATTCCAAATCTCAAAATTTCCAAATTTTATATAAGCAACCACTAAACCCCCCTCCTTGGTTGCACACCTTTCTATTCCCTTCAATATCACTAAATGGCCCGGCCGGGCCCGTGTGCGAAATACGCTTCAGTCGGAAAGCGCACGTAAAATCTCCTAATGTAAGTAAGTAAGTAAGGTTTTAAGCAGAGAAGGGGTTTGACTCTCTTACCAAGCAGACCTCTCTCCCACAGCCCAGAGTGTGTACCGACTCTCTGTGGCACCCTCAGTTATTTTCTAAGATATTGTAAATTGTTAATTGTTCTTGTAAATAAAATTGTGATTAGTCTCCTGTGACTCTGGCTCTTTGCTGACTAATTCCCCAAGAAAACCAGCACGTCATTTGGAAGGTATTGTTCACCCAGAACAGTTCCATGATACTGACATGGCAGCCTTCGACGTATGTGTTATTCATACGAAGCTTTGAAAACGGAGGTTTTGCATTATGTTAGTGAGCGGACAGCCACTATCATCGGGAAATGGGTGATGACAGATATGATTTGAAATTCTTTTTAAAATAATGTTTCAACAACGTAAACAAATGAAAATAAAAAAGAAATGGGTAGATCTAAGTGGATTTTATGAATTCTTATATTTGGCGAAAAAATCGTTAAATTTGCGCTTCATTGGTCCTTAATCTGGAGGTTATGAATGTATAGTATTTTTATTTAAAACGAACTTTATTTAGTTGTTAATGAATTATTTAAATAATGTAATACACATAACTTTCATATTTATAAACAATAGGATTAATTAGACCTTTCAAATAGTGTATGGCCAAACATGTAGTAGCAAAGATGTTAATTTCAGCAGATAATTTCCTTGATAAATGTTGGTTTCATCTATCACACAAGAGTCTCTGGGAACTTGGTGTCACAGCAGTAATCTTCTGGTTGGCTGGTGTTGAAAGAGTTAAACGTTGCCCATGCTGCCAAAATAGCAGCGTGTTTCATGCATTTCCACCCATGACATGAATATTGTTATGTTGCCATTTGTGCACAAGCTGAGTGCCAGGGAATAATAAAATGTTCTTGAAAAATTGAGTTATTTTACTTTTGTTACGCCAGGATATTTTATTTCATACCTACCTAACTTTTTAGGACAAAATTCCAGTAAAAAAAATGTGAGAGCCTTTTTTTTCTTTTCTTTTTTAAATTGGCCTGCCTCACTTTTGAAATGAGTTTGAAATCTGTAAACCAAGAAATAAAAAAAGTGTCGCCTAATACGCGGATGATGGAGCCCTCTGGGTCCGCTCCAGAAGCATAAATATAGCTAAAAAATTACTGCAGAATACATAAAATGAAATTCAAATATGGGCAAGTAAATGGGGTTTCTCACTAAATACCAAAAAAAACACAGGGATAGTATTCAAACACAGAAATGTGCGTGCAAACACTCCCAAACTACAACTAAACAAAAAAAACATACAATTCCAAAAAGAAACCAAATTCCTTGGACTAATCTTTGATGAACACCTCACCTGGGGTGCTCACATTAAAAACCTAACAAATAGATGCACTAAAGACCTAAACACACTACGCTGCCTGACAGGTTCAAACTGGGGGCCTCCAGGGAGACCCTACTATCACTTTACAAATCACTAATTAGATCAAAAATAGACTATGGATGCCAAATATACAACACCTTAAACTCATCATTAAGCGATAAACTAAACTCAATTCAATATCAAGCACTCAAGATAATCACATGCACTCAGCATGGCACTAACAGGCACTAACAGGCGAAATACCCCTGGATCTACGCCGAGAACATCTAACAATATATTACTGGGCCTCAACCCAACAAAACCAACAAATCCAACAGATCCTTAAAACTAACATAAACCCCAGACTCCAAGCTCTAGCTCGCAAAAACCCTCAATTAACACCAATCTCTCAACGCACAATAAATTACCTAAATACAAACAACCTAAATAATTTACAGTTAAACACAGCCCCAAATAACACCTTCACACCCAAACTCCAACCCCCCAAAATCGACAAAACTCTCTCCACCAGACTAAATAGAGAAACTGATCCAAATACCGCTAAATCCATCACACTAGCATACATTTACAAAAAAAAGGCAAAAAATTGGTGTCACATTTACACAGACGGGTCCTTTGACCCGCGCTCAAAACGCACAGGATTCGGCATCCACATCAACAAACCCCTAAAAGAAACACAATCATATAGGCTCCCAAATAATCATAAAATTTTCCCAGCCGAGTTAGTGGCGATAGTAACAGCCCTGCACAGCGATCGAATAAATAGACACCAAAAAACCCTAATCCTTTCAGATTCATTAAGTGGGCTCCAGGTCATAAAAAACAAAAACACAAAAAAGCGCCCAAAACTAATACAACAGAGAATTAAAAGCACCCACAATCTACGTAAACTAGGTAAAGACTTAGAAATAGTTTGGATCCCTGCCCACGTTGGAGTGTTTGGCAAAACGAACATGCAGACAAAGCAGACAAAACGGCACTAAAATTAAACCTACCAATATAAAAAAACGAAATTAAAAGTATCACAAAGGAGACAATCTTCCAAAAGTGGCAATATAACTATCAGAATTCTGCTTGCAAACTAAAGCACCTGCTACAAAAGCCACTCAAAAAAACAAAAATCCATCATAAAACCGAAAACATTGACAGAGTAATAACTAACCTTTTACAAACAGGCCACACTAAGTTAAACTCCCACCTACACCAAATTAAAAAACACCAAACCGGTAAATGCCACCACTGCAACTTAAAGAAACGCCTGAACACAACACTCCAATCCACACTAAACTGCAAAATACGAAATAAACATATGTCGGAAAGCGCACGTTAAATTTCTAATTTAAGTAAGTAAGTAAGTAAGTAAGTAAGTAAGTAAGTAAGTAAGTGAGTGTCTACAGACTTGCTCTCACCTTCCTAGGAACATGATCGGTCCCTGGGAAGTCTATGTATGCTCACCATTGTTGAATATATTTGTTAGCTACTTATATATATGATGTTCATGTAAATAAATCTGTGTAAATTGTACTAGTCGTCTCTTTATACTAAGCTACCCCCTTTAGTGAGAACATGATAACTGACCCCTGCTCCCATCCCCTACCAACACAGAGACCCAATTGTAAACAACTTTTCTTGACCCCCCAAACGCCCACAATACAGACCATCCAACCAACTCACTACAAGACACCCCTCCCAACCCTCTCACTCCCCACTGTACAACAAACCCCCACCCCACCCCAAAATCCAGCATCCAGCATCCTCCCTCCTCAACACTCACAAATAAACACCAACAAACCCTGCAAAAACATTACCACCAACACCTCTCCCCCCTCCCCCAGCAATGTCCCCCACCAAACTCCCAAACAACAATCCCATTCAAATCAGCCCTTCTCATACCCTCCATGCAAACAAACAGAAAAACACAGACACCCAACAAATAAAACTCTACAAGAATCATCGAGTTTGTTGCAGCTGCCTTATAATAAAAAAAATCCCACTGCAAAAAAAACCTCCATACATTGGCTCTCATATCTACACTTTGCCACAAATGCTTTCACAACTTCTTATCTGCCCTCAACCTAACCTAAAAAGCCACTGAAAAATAAGCCCCTGACCATGAATTTTTCCATTTTCCTTCTATTATTATCCTACATCATGGTGATTTTACAGTGGAACTGTAATGGTCTCCGCTCAAAGGGCATGAGCTAAAGGCATACACAGCCCTAAATAAAATTCAACCACTTGTCACTGCTGTTCAGGAAACCAGAATTTATCCAAAAGTATGCCATCAAAATTCCAGTCTATACGATTTAATTCGAAGGATAGACCTCGCCACCAAATATCCCAGGGCCCCCTCATCGCGGTCTGGATATATTCATAAAAAAATTCTCCAAAGTACAATAAAAATTGATATACCCACCAAAAACTTAATCCTGGCCATCAACACTACAATAAACATAAGCTGACCAAGAATTACTCTCTCATCACACAACCCAAAACACATTTTTCAAGGAGACCTAGATGCACACCACCCAGTGTGGGGCACAAAAAACTATTCTGATAAATATGGCAAACTCCTAATAAACTGGATCGAGAACAATAACCTCATATGCTTAAACAACAGCCAACCCACAAAATCCAACTGCAGTGGACATTTCGCTAATAACTAAAAATCTATCTCAAAAGCAAAGCTGGGGTGTTCATAATGACACCTGGAGAAGCGACCATTGTCCAATCAAAATTACATTTAACTCTAAACAAAACTCTCCTCCCATCTCAGATCCTTCAGACACAAAAAAACTTCAAAAGTACACTCAGCACACAACCACGTACCCTGGTGGAGCATTGAAGTTATAAATGTCCGAAACATCAGAGAAAAAAGGCTCTCAACCAATCAAAGAGAGACCGTTCCAAATTACCACAAATAAGGAAAATAAAGTAAAAATATATTACAGCAGCAAAAAGAACTAGAACTTTGTGGAAAAAATTTAAAGCCATTAAGGGAAATTCCAAAACAAAAATTCAGCAAACATTCTGAACCTAACCACAAACAAAGAAAAAACTAATGCTATTTCTGCCCATATTGCAAAAACCAGTAGCCCCATAAACCACCAACACCAGGATTCCTGGGGAAAATAAAGAAACACCGAAAATACTCTCCCTTAGCAGGACAAAACACTAGGTATACACAAACTACAAACAGTCAACAACAACAAAAAATACAGCATCAGCCACAGGTTTAGACAACATCAGCTATATCATATTAAACCACATCCCCCCTAAAATCCAAAAATTATTACTCGAACTCCTTAACCAAATCTGGATTTCTGGCACCATCCCCAATCATGGAAAGCAGCTATGGGCCCTAAAACCAGGGAAACCCTCCACTGAGCCTCTCATATTGCCCCATCTCCTTAACATCCCATACATGCAAAATCAAGGAATCAATAATTAACCTTTAGCCTGCTGAATAAATTTCACACTTCTTACCCTGCCTGCTGGATTAATTTTAGCATAAGGCGCTCTAAAGAGGGTGGGTGATTTCAAACAGTCGGTGCCTCATTAAACAAGGGCCAATTGAAGAAATATTTTGCACATTTATTCATGATAGAAAACTACACAGTACTATATAAAAATATCCCGATGTTTTCAATCATACCAAGGTAAATACCTAAGTTAACACAAAATTTGTAAATTTTCTTGAACTTATCTGAATTGTGTTATTGGAGGTGGTTTGCGTTTCATGCTATGAACCTTTTAATATCATAACATTTGTGCAAATTGATTTCAATAATCATATCTCCAATATCTTGATTTTAATTGAGTAAAAATTCGGGTTTTTTAATCGGCAAATAACAGCGCGATGGTAAATTATGAACCATTTCAGTAAATTTATTATCTAAACGTTAAACAGAAAAATAACTTAATTTTCGAGGTCATCATGTCGGTTGCAGAAATACGAACATTCGGGTTAATCTGACGTGTCATGTTATAAAATTTGCAGGAAACAATAAATGACTTATAAATATTCACTAATCCTAATTTCAAGCGTTTTGGTTGAATATCTAAATAAACAACCCTAGTCATGATGCTAGCAGACGTCCTAAAATCAAACATGGGGCGCTTCGCCCGACCTCTGAATAACTCTTTGCTATTTCAATATCAACAAAGTTTACATTGCCTTTATAAATATGCCTTGGGGAGAGTTGACGATCTTCTCCATCGAGGGATGTTTTATTTGTCATTTTCCAATGAATATGACGAGAGAAAAACGAAAATAAAGATCGTGAATTCTGATAGCAATAATTCAGTAAGTGCAAAGGTCACCGGATGTGATGTCATAGACAGGGGTTGTCTCCTGATAAATTCAAAGGCTCAAATTCCAAATTTCTAAAAATCACCTTTTTAGGTGCATCTATAAACACCATAAAAAAAACAAGGCTAGGTACTAGTCTCACACAAATACAGCAGAACTCTTGGCTATATCTACTGCTTTCCACCAAGTCAAGAGTTTAAACCACAAACATTTTCTTATCATTTCAGATTCTTTAGGCTCTATACAACAAATTCAAAATAAACACTCAAAAATCTAAAAAACAACATCATCATATCAACTTAATAACATCATCCACCATAACTCAAAACTTAAATCTACAGAAAAGTCAATAACAATACTTTGGGTACCTCACCACCTTCACATCCCTGGTAACAACACAGTGGACCTGGCAGCCAAAATAACCACCAAAAATCCCTCCCCACAACTAAAGTTCCTTATCAGTAAAGCTGAAATCAAAACATTAATAAAAAACCCATCAAGAGTCAAAATTTTGAAATTCTCATTCAAAATTGTAAATCCCCTTGGATAAAATCACTTTCTAAAATCCCAATAACAAAAACCACAATTTCTCTACCTCGACCCATTTAGATAAAATAATCACTTGAAACCACAGTGGTGCAACAAATTTAAATAAATATAATATTTAAACTTCAAAAACTTACTAATGGTAACTATAATTTCTGCAATAGCCCAGAGGACTTTCACCACATCTTTAATCTCTGCCCTCTTTACTTTCAACAGCAACAAACTCTACTCAATTTCATACCACTGAACTTAAAAAAAAATCTATCACTTCTTTTCAATCCATAAACTCCTCCGGCAGTCTTCTCAGCTATATTCACATTCATAAAACGTGCAAACATACTATACAAATTTTACTCCTTCCCACACAAAGTCATCTTCCAAAACACTGAATGTAAACTTTTCCATTTTCGGATCGGGATCGAAATTCTCATTGCGGACTGTCTTCTACAACATTGCGCCAAATTTCCCTAAACCAGCCTCTCACCACCATGTTCACTTAACCAGACAATCTCCAGCAAGTTCAAGGTCACTCAACCCGACTCACACTCAAACACAACACTGCCACCATATTGCCATCTAGCCTCGCCTCCCAGCCCAACTTTTTTTAACATAGGCTTCTAAATGTAAAACCTTTTTCTTTATTTATAGGCCCCTATTAACTATCAACTTAACTGCTGTGCTCATCCAGCCGATCTAGATATCTTATATTAATTTTTTACTAGACTACACTTATTCAAAACAATTTACTTTTTTTCTCTTTTGGATTTATTGTTACTTTTTATTAATTACATATTACTTCAATTACATATTTTAAAAATTATTCCATCATTTACATATTTTTATTTATATTAAAGCCACCTGACCCCGTCCACGAAATTGGAATCCCAGAAGTGGATGTTAAACACCCAAATGATGATGATTATTCAGCCTTGTTTGACATTGTTTAAGGACCTATACTGAAATGTTGCCATAACAGTAAAATGAAGTAGTTATCTATAAATTGTGTCCGATATGAGAGAATGTTGAGAACAAAGACTTGAAAATATGGTGGTTACAGGAATCTTGAATCACACAACATCTTGATTCTTGGTCCATTTACGTTCAAGAAAGAGCTGCATGGACCAAGTCTATTCTCTCCTGCTCAATCTCTGATATCAAATTTAATTTGTGTATGGTTGTAATCAGCGACCACCTTAGTCAACACTGGAAGCTAACTACGGTAAACATGGTACCTCATACTTGAAATAAAGAATCACAAACAAAACACTTTCAGCTTTATAAATTGGTAGAGAAGAGATTCAGAGTTAAATTTGTTTACAGGATTTCCATGGCAACCAAAGCAGTAAATAAAGTTAAGTGAAATATTGAAATATTTATCAGGTCACATTTTACAACTTATGGAATCTATAAGTGATTTTGTGAGCAGATTTTAGAGACACCTTTGCTGGGATCACTGACAAAATGTTTCAGCTTCAAAGGCTTCGCATTGCAAAGACTGGCGTAAAACAGGATCATGTGAAGGTGAAAAGTCATAGAAGCATATCAAATCTATGATCCCAAACTGGACATATTCTATTCCTCATTCCACAAGCATTCATGATATGGCAGAGTAATGGCTGAGTATTTGGTGAGGGTGACCAATTCTGTGAGCAATCCATGTAATATTAATATTTAAGCTTTTAAGCCTTTAATATGGTCCCAGAGAAGAATTCAAAATAAAATATTAATATGACCATGCAACAGACTATGAAATAAGCTAAATTGAGTGAAACACTTACAACAGTGATGAGAGCTTCCCCAACCTGGCTGTTGGTGATGAACTTGGAGAGGGCAGTGAGGGAGCTAGGGGGGAGACCTGCAAATGTAAACAGTTTTTCGTTTGCTATATGAAAATTATTCATTTCTACATTAGGTCCCTATAGCAGTAAAACGACCTGCAAACTTAAGAAAAATGAGTAAATAGGTTGTGGTACAGCAAGACAAATTGAGGCAAAACTATAATAGCTTTGCTTAAATAGCACCATTGCACAGTAGCTAAGCCTAAACTGCAACAAAGAAAACACCAAGTTGTGAATATGCCAACTTCAGTTTGATAAAACAAGAGAACAAGAGGTTGTGAATACATATATGAAACTTGTTGCCACGGAAACTAAAAAAGTATTTATTTGAAAAATCTCAAACCATAAAAAGGTACCAGTTTAAAACTAGACCTATCTTTGTGCCAAGTTTGGTAAAGAAATATTGTAACGTTTTTAAGATCTGCTCCAGAAATGAGCACTACCACTATTTCCAGCCAAGTTAAATTTTTTGCCACAGACACGAAAATTTATAATTTCACAATAAATTGTATATTTACATACTGATACTATCTCAGACTATGCATTTCATCCTTCTTCTTCAATCCTGGTGTGGAAACGATCCTAAACAGTTTCCAGTTACAAACAAAAACACTAAAACACAACCCAGTTGATACCATGGTCCCCACCCTATACAATGAGTCAAACACAACCCGAATCTTGTGCGACTTGATCACATGACATACCCAGCATACTCTGGGTTGTATCTTGTATTTCAGGTTATAAATAGTTTATTATTGTTTATTATTCTCTCAAGTCCCAATAGAGGGTACCCATACTTAATCAATAGAGGCTTAAGTTTATGTCATAGAAGTCACTGTAAGGTGCAACCATTTACATAAATTGTGTCACGATCTTCTACCTGCTAACCTCTGTCTTATACATGTTATGTCTCAGTAGTTGTGTTGAAGACCCGTATTGATATGGTCATTTCCTCTTCTTGTTCTAAGCATACTCAATTTCTGCGGTTGTGATTGATAGTTTTGACGAAGAATAACATAAATGCCAAGCTGGCTCACCTTAGGTCACCACTGGATCATGCAGTGTTCGGCCTCTCTTGTAGGGCTTAGATCCAACTCCTCTTGTAAATGGGCTAGGTTAAAGTCTAGGGTGAATAAGGTTCCCCTAGTTCAAAGCTACATGTCGTTCAGTAGATCAACATTCTGTTCGAAAACACAACACACAAGTTACCTGCTCTCATGATGTATCTGTCTGACTAGCCCAAAGGGGTCTTGTGAAGCAACCCTTGCAGCATGTCTAACATGTTGCAATAGTTATTTCAGTATGTACAAGATACGGTGTATGAAGTAGGTACTACATATCTTCATTTGTGCTGATGATATGCCGTCAGTTGTTGTGCCAGGACTAAAGGACTGAACTAGTGAAGGCTTTGGAAACCTGTGACTGAGATGTCATATAGATCGTGGGAAGTGAAAACTGTATTGAACTTTCAGAAGCACCCTTCCATAATGTCAGGTAACGTTCAGTTACTGTGCAACACCATCGTAAAGGGGGCAGTCCTTGTTTCATGTGGATTTATGCCACCAGGGGAGGCAATCCTGCATAGGTGATGGCTTGTAGAATCACTGAGCCTAGCCAAAAGGGAACCATTGTATAGGAGACTTCCATGTTGGCCGCTGTAGATAATCCTGGTATAAAGGGTTTCTTCTGGGAGAGTTGTAGCATCGCTGAAGCGTTCAGGAAAATGTCTAGAGCTCAAAGCTGGCCTAAGGAGATGTCTTCATGATAACCTGTATTAAAAACGGAAGCCAGAGGAGGGATGGTGAACAACCGATCTGGTTGGCCTGGGAGTTCATTCTTCAAAACAAAACCCCACAAACTCCCAGGTAAGCCTTCTCGTGACGTTGCCTCTCAAACCAGACTCTGGTGACATCAAGAGAATGAATTTCACTAACTCGGGCAGCTGCTGCTGCTACCAGGAGGTGTCTTTAGGGTGTTATGCTCAAAAACCTTCTCTTTAAGGAGTTCATACATATCCCTGTGAAGTAAGATGATGTAAAATGACATCAAGGTCGAAAGTAGGCGGTCGAAAGCAGAACGATTGGACAGCCAGCTTGTAGCTACGTATAAGAACCTGCAACTCTGCAAACATTGAGATCTTTTAACCTGCCTTAGTGGCAATCACAGAATTAATTGCAGCAAGATAGGTTGCCAGAATGGAACCTTTGCGCTTCCATGTAGACCGTAAGAGCTGTAAATATTTGACAACTTGTTGGGTTGAAGCAAGAGTCAGAGTTGTGATGTTGTGTGTATGAAAGTACCCTTCAAAGACTTTCCACTAATGGTCATGCAAGGTCAGAGTGGAAGTGCCCCTTGAAGATTACCCCTTGGCTACAATGCAACTAGTTGGATTTGAGGTTAGAGGAGTAAATCTCTTCACAGTGGTAGACAATGGTATCTCGTGGTAGTTCTGGCCTGCTGATAAGGCGTGACCAAAAGCATTCAAAGATGTTTAATTGCTGCTGCCATCTGAAGTACCCAAGGAAGAAAGCTTGTCCCCCTTGAGATGGCTAGAGCAACATTGTCCTATGCCTTTGGATCTGGGTGATAAGAACCATGGTAACTGTGTCTTGAACCAGGTTGCAAAGAGGTCGATGTCTGGGCTTGATACAGGATAGACCGGCAGCCCAGAGCACTTTGGTCAAACGAACAAGGTACCAATATCCGAACACAGGAACATTTACTGTGTAACTCAACATATTCATATATGGATGTCTGCCGGGGAGCCCCTGCTGCGTGTGGCCCCTGGCCCCCCAAAAGAAGGGGCCATTCAAGGGCTGGATCAAACATTGGAGGTACCACATGAAAGTAAGTGTAAATGAACTGGTACATCTCACAGAGTACAGAATGGGCCACGCCAGACAAATCTTCCTCTGCAAAAGGCCTGCCAGACACCCCCAAAGAGGGTCCCAAAATTTGGGCTGGGTTAAACATTGGAGGTACCACATGAAACCAACATAAAATGAACAATTGCACTCTACTTATTGCATAATACCCATTGCCAGACAAATCATCTGCATAAGGCCCGCCAGACACCCACAAAAAGTTGACCCTTCAGGTATACACGGGTAAAATTGGTCTGGAATATATATCGATTGTACCACATTAAGGTACGTTTGAATGAACAGGTTCATATCACAGAGTACAGAATGGGCCACACCAGACAAATCTTCCTCTGCATAAGGCTTAAACATTGGAGGTATCACATGGAACCAACATAAAATGAACTATTACACTCTACTTATTACAAAATACCCATTGCCAGACAAATCCTCTTCTGCATGAGGCCCGCTAGACAGACCCTCACCCCATCCCACACAGTTGACCCTCTGTAATCCCAGTGTGCATAATGAAACATTGGACATCAGCTCTGAGAGTCAACAGATGGTCAAATTTATGTTTTGTTCTTAAAGATGGAAGGATTTTATTGAGATTAAAATCACGTATTTATAAAATCAGGTCTCTGAATACTAGTATTGATATCATAGATTAGGCCTATCGTTGAAATGTAATAAAAAAGGCATGAATCGGATTCTTGTGAATATATATCTGATCAGCTATGAAGTCCTCAAAGCCTGCTATAGCCTGATAGCTTGGCTATGGATTCCTACAAACCCAAACATGCTTAGGTAGTTCTCAAAGCCTGCTATAAGAATGGTAAATGACAGTCCCTAATACCATTTGGAAATCTTTTGGTGATAATTGTGTTTAAAAACCTATGATCTCCGTTTATTTAGCAAGTTTTATCATCTAAAAAGCTGAATGTTAAATTGATAAATATGGAGATATATTTGGCCTGAATTCAGATTTTTAGATGATAAAACTTGCTAAATAAATGGAGATCATAGGTTATTAAACACAATTATCACCCCGAATTTCCAGATTATCATCCTAAAACATTTCCAAGTGGCATTAGGGACTATCATTATCCATTCAGCAACACTCAACAACAAAAGTGTATAGTGTATTTTTCAAACAAGTAAAGTTTGGTTTTCATTATTGTAGTACATGTATGGAATCAAGTCACAAAAACGCAAATGCTACAGAAAAGCATGCATTCCATGCAAATGTTGACTTTTATGCAAGCCCCATGCATTTCGTGTGCGTTAACGGGATTCCATATGCATTGTTTAGCATCGTGCTGACAACAACCATTCAGAAAAACAACAAAATTACGCAATTATTCAACATTATGAAATGCCACGCTTGTCCGAAAACGAGCGTCTGCGAACCATTGGTGTGCTTGAAGAAGGATTGAGTCAACGTGATGTTGCAAGACAATTTAACGTCCACAGAAACACCATTTGGTGTTTATGGCAACGTTGGCAACAGACGAATGCAGTCAGAGACCATCCTCGGAGTGGCAGGCCACGCGTAACCAATAATCGACAAGACAACTGGATTCGAACAACACACCTACGAAATCGATTCTATCCAGCAACAGTGACTGCAAGAAGCATCCCTGCCCTTCGACGATTATCTTCACAAACCGTACGTCTCCGCCTCAGATGTGCAGGGATTGTCTTCATTGTGTCATGGAAGAAGATCGGTTCTGGGGCGGCAGCGTTTTGGTATCGGGTGGGATTACAGCAAGACAGAGGACCCGTTTGATAGTGGTAGAGGTAAATCTGAATGGACAGCGCTACCGCGACGAGATCATCGGACCTGTTGTTCTACCATTTTTGAGTCGTCATGGCCCAGGCATTACCTTTCAACATGACAACGCCCGGCCTCATATTGCTCGACTTGTTCAGGATCTCTTCAACAAAAACAACGTGAATGGCATCCCCTGGCCGGCTCGCTCCCCTGATCTATCAGCAATCGAGCACATGGGGGATGAGATGGATCGGCGCCTTCAACGTCAACCACGTGTTCCACAGACACTCCTGGAACTTCGAAACATGCTCCAGCAGATATGGACAGATATCCCACAGAACTTTGTGCGACGCCTGGTCCATTCCATGAGACGAAGATGTGTTGCTTGCATCGCAACCAGAGGCGGACACACACGCTATTGATCTGTAAATTGACATTTTGGCATGTTCATGTTGTTTTTAATGAAATCACGCATTTTACGAAGTCAGTATGACAAATTAAAACCATTTGAACACTTACAGGAGTCCTTTATCTGTTGCAAGCCGAAATTGTTTCAGATTTGGTAAACTTTGCATTAAATCTTATTCAATGTCACAGGAACTTTTGTTGTTCAGTATATAAAAATCATGGCACATAGCATCATATGCCTATCTGGCTTGTAGGAATCCATGTCTGGCGGGCCTTATGCAGAAGATGATTTGTCTGGCAATGGGTATTATGCAATAAGAAGAGTGCAATTGTTCATTTTATGTTGGTTTCATGTGGTACCTCCAATGTTTAACCCAGCCCAAATTTTGGGACCCTCTCTGGGGGGTCTGGCGGACCTTATGCAGAGGACAATTTGTCAGGTATGGGCCGTGTTGTACTCAGTAACATGTACCTGTTCATATAAACTTACTTTCATCTGGTACTTTGAATGTAGACTCTAGTCAAATTTTACCAGAGTGTTCACTGAGTGCATTAAGGGTCAACATTTGGGGGTGTCTGGCGGGCCTTATGCAGCAGACGATTTGTCTGGCAATGGGGTTTTTATTCTTAGTAGAGTGAAATAGTTCATTTTATGTTGATTTCATGTGGTACCTCCAATGTTTAACCCAGCCCAAATTTTGGGACCCTCTTTGGGGGTGTCTGGCAGGCCTTTTGCAGAGGAAGATTTGTCTGGCGTGGCCCATTCTGTACTCTGTGAGATGTACCAGTTCATTTACACTTACTTTCATGTGGTACCTCCAATGTTTGATCCAGCCCTTGAATGGCCCCTTCTTTTGGGGGGCCAGGGGCCACACGCAGCAGGGGCTCCCCGGCAGACATCCATATATGAATATGTTGGGTTACACAGTAAATGTTCCTGTGTTCGGATATTGGTACCTTGTTCGTTTGACCAAAGTGCTCTGGGCTGCCGGTCTACAAGATATTCGATAACAACTTAGCCGCGTTGCATATGCAGAAGAGTAATATAAAATTCAACAGACCGGTGTACGTCGGTATGAGTATTCTCGACTTGTCAAAACACTTAATGTATGACTTTTATTACAACGAACTTAAGAAGCAATACGGCGATAGATGCGAGGTGTTATATACCGACACAGATTCTTTGTTGATGGAAATACAAACCGAGGATGTGTATAAAGATATGGCAGAAAAAATAGATATGTACGACACGAGCGATTACCCAAAAGATAATCCACTGCACAGCGTAGTAAATAAAAAGGTGTTAGGTAAGATGAAGGATGAATGTGCTGGGACATGTATTCTATAAAGAAGTCCGATAATGGAGAGATAAGAAAAGCTAAGGGCGTTAAGAAGTATGTTGTAAAAAAGCATATCAAACACGAACAGTATAAAGAATCATTATTCAACGGTAGAACGTTCAAACACGAGATGAACCCTTTAAGAAGTTACAATCATAGGATATATGGATTAAGAATGAACAAGACATCATTATCCCCCTTAGATACAAAGAGATGGATTGATAATGATGGTGTAACTACCTATGCTTATGGTTATGGTGGTAATACCGTACCGTCGGGAACTATGAACAACTCTTCTCGTACAAATGCCCTACCCGGTCCATCTTGAAGATAATAAAGAATAGGCTCTCCTTCTTTCGTAACCAATCAACTAATGTTATACGTCTTAAGGGACCATATGGGATCGGTTCGCGACATAGGCCTCCTTCGAGTTCACTGGCCTGGTATAAATATCTTACCCTTACTCTATCCGGAAGTTTTCGTTCTTTGCCTCTCCTCGGTGCTGAAGATTCGGAAGTCACGGATTTCATTTTAATAGCATCGGATGGTTTCTTCCCTATTAATCTCGTTACTTCATTATTCAGCGCTGATACAACGGCTGATAAACGTGTCACCCATTCAGTTGATCTCAATCGTTCCGATTTCATTTCGATCCCATACTGATAGCCAAACAAATGTTCCGCTAATGTCCTGTTAAATCTTTCGACGATAGCTTGACTGCGGTGGGCCTCTCTTTCACCACGCCTGATTTCGACATTGTGCTTTGTTAACAGTTTTGTTATCGATCCCATAAACTCGCGACCGGGATCTACTTGAAATAGCTTAGGCCATTTTAGCGGACCGCGTTTATATATACGGCTCAGTGCATTAGCTACTTCTGTTGAATCTTTCGAGGTTAATGGCTCAGCCTCTTTGTATCAACTAGCCACATCCACTACCGTTAAAGCGTATTTATACGTTTTGCGTTTTACCTTATCGTGGGGAAGAAACAAGAGGTCAGCCTGATGAACTTCATTCGTTGTAAAAATATCAAACTTCTTCCTCGGTATATAACGCGGTGCCGGTAAATATATTTGCCACATCGCTTGTTTCTTTAACCAATCCTTGGCCACATCTTGAGATACCTTAGCCGCGGTGGCTAATTTTTTTATTGCTCCTACACCTTTCCAATATCCTCGTGGGCTATAGTAAATTTTATTCATTATTAATTAATATTGATGATTCTTTTAAAACGACTTTCGTTGAATCGCATCATCATTTTTATACTAATAGAAGCAATGATTGGCCCTAGGTATTGGTGAGCTAGACCCAATTTAACTTAATCTCATGACTATCATTGAATCGCATAATCATTTTGGCATAAAAAATGCCACCTGTAGTAGCAGTATAGGTATATGAATCCGGCTCCAGTGGAAGTGGTCCAGAACCCCCATTACCTATACTACTGATAGAGATGCCATTCTGTCGGGGATGGTTGATCTGGTCGGGACAGAGAGTTTGCTATGATGCTATCTGGATCCCTGGAATGTGTATGCAAAGGGAGTCAATCAGATGGAAGAACTCTATTCCTGTTGACAGGAGGTACGCTGACTTGGTGGAGACTATCTTGTCAAAATACCAGACGACTGCTGCATTGTCTGAATGTATCAATAGCTGCGATGTACAGATGACCTTGACCGTTTGTTCACAACCCAGAAAAAGTCCTGACATGTGATATGCAAAATATCCCTGCACGGAGCATGGAATAATGCATTCTTGCCTAACACTTGGTCAAAGCTCCACGCACATAAAACCAATCACATGATGAAACAGTGAGAACTGTATAGCAGATGAACAAAATGTTCCGAGTTCCGAAGAAATAACTGTGTACATGCAGCCAGTTCACCGTAGAATGTGAGATGTGGCCAGGTCATAAGCAAGTTTATCTTTGTGATATTTGATGCATGTAAATACGTCTGAAAATGACGAATAGCTTCAAATTTGCTGTTATCACACTTCGGCACACATCCAGTCGATCCTCATTCCCTAGACAATGCCTATCTTGAGATTTCCAATCTTGATCATTAATAATTTGGCAATTCTCATGAACAGTAGATTGAACTAATGGAGATTGTAGAGTGATTCTGTGAAGAAGATGCTAATTTAGATTATCATAATGTCTCTGAACCCATCATAGTTAATCCGATCCAGGCGAAAAGAGTGAGTGAGTGAGTGAGCGAGCAAGTATGGTTTTACGCCGCTCAAAGTAATATTCCAACAATATCACAGGGAACACCAAAAATGGGCTTCACACATTGTACCCATGAGGGGAAACAAATCTGATCTTGGGTCTTAGGATCTAACGCTATATCCACTAGGTTACCCACTGCTCCTGAAGGGTAGGCTCAGGGAGTGTATGTAGATTCAACTCATGGCTGTCATTGTGACGACAATTCTCAGAAGTCAATCAATGATCCCCATCCTGACTGTTCAATCAACGTCAGTCCTGCAAAATAAGAGGAACGGGGCGGGGGTAGCGAACCTGATCCTGGCTATGCAAATTATCTTCTACTGATAGTGAAGAAGTATATCAATCCTATGAAGGGGTATTGATGTCGATTGATCGATCCAAAAGGGGAGGGTTGATTCCAAGAGAAAATGTCAATGCAATAGAATAACCAGTCCTGATAATACATTGCGGTGGTTGGTCAGCTGAATTCGGGACTATAGAAGGTATCGTGTATCCTCATGCACATGAATGAAGGCATATGTGCCAGGTCAGCACATAGTGATAGTCGTGATGGTGTTGGTGCCCCGGAGCGCCTAGCCTAAACCTAGCTAGGCTAAGGGTAAGACCTTCTCTGATTTTCATATCTGGCTTATATCTTAGGTCACCTAGCAGTAATTAATTTATCAGTGACATAGTTGCACAGTTCCTTCAGGATGGAAGACAGTCAATGAGAATAACAATGTTGATTAACAATAAGGATTAGTATCTTAAAGTAAAGGCAACACATATACGTGTTTAGGCTACAGGGTAATTAGCCTTTGGAAATATATGTTCATTCAGACAATGTTTGTCCCAAATTGGTCACTTTGATAATCAACAACCAAGAGAAATCATATATATCCTATTCTGATATCAAAACTCTGAAATGCTGAATACTGCTTTGCTGTTGATTTCTTCACACTGACATACAATATACATATGTTGTGTGGGTGGCTGGACCCAAGAATATCCTTAATCTGTATTCAAAGTCCTAAACAATACATTACATATTGTTTTAAACGGTGCACATTGACGACTTGTAACAAGTGACACATTTTGTTGTGTATTTGTTGTAAATTACGAGTCTAGCCTAAAGGTGTGACTCAGTAACCCTACAGCTTTGAATTGTCTGGGACTTAGCTGTATCTATATATCTGGCATGGCTTGGAGACATTTTAAAGCTTCTGTAAACAATAACTTAAAAGATCTAGCTTGACTTCAGATGTAATTTGGACACATATATGGTGAAATTTTGAAAGACACATTTTTGAAATAATATAGTGTCTTTGATCAAACATACCTGGTTGCTCTTATTAACAGTCATGAAAATATATATCTTGGATTAAATACACAGAAATTAGTTGGTCCCGATGATCAATCTGGTTCACAGTGTTTTCTTCAATATTGTTACATGATGTCGTTCTTCATGACTTGACGGTAATGATTGGCATTTCTGGATCCTTTTTAAAAGAAACTTCACTTCCTACCATATTGTGGACCAAACACATTGCTGCAAACAGGTACAGGAAAGGACAGACTAGACGTCTGTCATACCTGCATTCTCCACCAAATTAACAACATGTTGGCTGCACGTGCGCTGCAGACACACGTGACATTGCCAATGATTATTATACATATGGTTCTCGGAAGCATGTGACAACATGGAGCTGATAGCTTGCAGTGTATACAAGTTTACTTTATACAGGTAGATATATACTGAACTGCAAAAGAAACATAACCATGGATAGATATATGAGAAACCTTATTTGTCCAAACACTGTAAACATACTTTGAGACATATTAATAAGATGAAACTTGGCAAAAGTGATTATCAAGGTTGAAATTAAAGTGTCAAATGTTCTTAAAGTGAAACACAACACTAGTTTCTGAGAAAATGGCATCACAAGTCAGTATCTCGTGTGTCCCCCATATGCATTGATGACTGCCGTGCAACGTTGATACATGGAATGGATGAGGTGGCTGATGAAGGCCATAGGCACTTGAGCCCACTCTCTGAGGAATGCCTGACGCAGTTCAGCTGCAGTTGTCGGCCTTGGTTGGACGTCATTCAGCCGTCTTTGAATCTCGTCCCACAGGTGCTCAATATGATTTAAATCGGGACTGAGGGCAGGCCACTGCATGGTTCTGATGACATTCTGCTGGAGAAAGTCTATTGTTGCTCTCGCAGTGTGGGCACAAGCGTAATCATACTATAATTCGTGGTTGTCGCGACGTGCCAAATGAGGTATGGCGTGTGGTCTCAAGACTTGATCAATGTACCGAGCTGCTGTGACACCATTGCCTCTCCCTGGACCGATGTTCTGGAAGACCACAGGTCCAACCCTCCGTGTAAGACCAATTCCACCCCACACCAGGATGCTCGGACCATCCCACGAGTCTCTCTCAACAACACAAGCATCCAAATAATGTTCCCCAAGGTGTCGCCAGACTCTCTCCCTGCCATCTGCTGTTGAGATTCAGTAACGGCTCTCGTCTGAAAAAAGGACTCTCCTCCACTGCTGGTGGCGCCAATGCTGGTGCTTTGTTGCTCACTGAAGACGGTCCAGGCGATGACGTGGTGTCAGAATTGGTCCTCCGTGTGGCCTTTGACAGTGGAGGTGTCTGCTTGTCAATCGTCGACGCACGGTGTCCACACTAATGTGTCGCTGGTGTGTCCCCATGGTCTGTCGTGCAGTTTCCACAGCAGTAACAAAGCGATCTTGAAGATGCTGTCGCACAATCTGACGATCCTGACGTCGGGTGGTGACCCTTGGTCTTCCACTATGTGGTCAGTCATCTGTAGTGTTCGTGGTCTGGTACCGTTGCTGGAGCCTGTATATGATCCTTACGTGGACTTGAAATGCATTGGCTACTTGCGGGGCGGTTTGTCCAGCTTGCAATGGTCAAAGGGCTTGGTGTCGCTGATTTCTTGTCAATCTTGACATGTGGTAGCAATTCAATAATGAATGAATGTTATCCTATCTGGGTGGTTGGTTGGTTGGTTTGTTGTTTAACGCCGCACTCAGCAATATTCCAGCTATATGTCGGCGGTCTGTAAATAATCGGGTCTGGACCAGACAATCCAGTGATTGATATCATCAGCATCGATCCACGCAATTGGGATCGATGACATGCATCAAGCAAGTCAGCGAGCCTGACCACCCGATCCCGGTAGTCGCCTTTTACGACAAGCATAGTCACCTTTTACGGCAAGCATGGGTTGCTGAAGACCTATTCTACTCCGGAATCTTCACGGGTCCTATATGGGTGGATTTTTATAGGGCAAGAAATGGGGGAACGCATGTGCATTTCAATTTGCACAGAACTCACATGCATCGGGTTACCATGGCCGTTGCCGTGATGCGTTTGGGCGATGGGTATCACTGTCTTCTGCTTTGTTTTTTATGGTCAAATTTCCTTTTTCCGGACAAGGTAATGTTAAATTTGAGAAACTTTGACAAAAATTACCCAGATATTTAAATGACAACTTTTCATGCAATGTTACTTGGGGTGATGTTTCTTTTTTAGTTCAGTATATATACAAGAAGCACTATGTGCCACGTCAACACACAGTGATAGTAGTGATAGTGTTGGTGTCCCCGAGCACTTAGCCCAACCGTAGCTAGGCAAAGGTTGATTTTCATCTCTTGACCAAGGCTCACCTGACATAGATTAAGTCATAAATATTAACAATGGTAATTAATCAGTGACATAGTTTCACAAGCTCATTTAGGATGGAAGGCAGTCAATGTACGATACAATAAGGACTAACAGTGGGGATTAGCACCTTAAAGTAAAGCCAATTAAGCATTACATTGTGCCTTTGGAAATATATGTTAATTCAGACAATGGTTGTCCCAAATTGGTTGCTATGACACATTAGTTAAAGTTATAAATCTTAAATATCCCTACATAGCGAAAGGCACCATTGACAATCTGGGCTTTGTGCATATAAAGTGTCATGAAAGATTACCTACTAGTTTTAGAGATATGGTCCGGTCAAACACACCAATAAGAACAGAGTAAAAATCAAACTTGTTGCAATGGAAACAGAAAACTTGCAAAAAATAGATATTTTTTATGTTTGTACACTTATCCTTCATTACTCTTTTATGCATTTACTGCTTACTTGTTAACAATAGTGAAGCTGTGCTGTTCCGTTCACAAGCAGTACCCCCTGCAATCACTAGCTGCTATGTCATACTGAAATTGGTTGAAGACAAATGTCTCCACATTACAGTTGGTCACATGTAAGGCTATTGCTATGGAACATAGACCCTCGACTGCAGTTCCGGAATTTTACCATCCTCCAGTATTGGCAACACTGAATTTAAAGCTTCCAAATACATAGCAATGGTGCTGCATTTCAAGTGTCATTTGGTACACAAGTGTAAGAGAAACTCGGCCAAGAATTGAGGCAAGGCTTTAGTGGGATCTTGAGCCTTGTCTCAAATGATAACCACTTATTATCGTAAAAGCCTCGAGTCGAGGGTCTCTGTGCCATAGCAATAGCCTTAGCCACTCGTGCCAAATATCTTTTCCTGTCCCGGGCTCTTTCTTGAGTGTGGTCACCTGCTGTGTGAATGCACCAGTAGGTTGGGCCACCCTGTTAGAGGTAGCGGTTTCGGACATGACATGTTTGCAACTGGTCGCAAACTCCAGCTTCCTGTATACGTGGCAGATCTGGATGGATTCTCCACTAATTTTGTGTCCTGAATTCCAAGAATGTGTCTGGCTACAAGTTGAATCTGTAGCAAAACAATCAGTTCGAAGAATTGGATCACCGTAAGTAGATGCAATGCAGACTTCGTTGATCACATCTTATGCATGTACCGCATGACTGAGGCATTGTCCAATTGGATCATCAGTCGTGATGAACATAGTACCTCCACCCAGTGTGTAACAGCTGAGACCACTGTTCTGAACTCCAGATTTGTATGTGCAAGTATTATTCATCTGCAGACCATTGTCTAGTCACTCAGAGATTTAACAGATGCACTCCCCATTCCTTTGTTGAGGTGTTACCAAAAAGGTGGTGAGTTGGTGTGAACGGTGTCAAAGAGACTCCTTTGCAAACATCCTACTCCCCAAATCACCAATGAAGGAGATTTTGTAATGACATCAGGAGTCGAGTCTTGATCATGCAGACGTCTTTTTGCGGAAACGATCTCAGAAAGCTCTGTATTGGCCAAGGTCAAAAGTTTCGAGTTTACCCTATAACCACTGACGAAGTGTCTGAGATAGTTTGAGTACCAACGGTACTTGTTTCTTAATCTTCACCCACCTGTCCCCTGGAACTAACCTTATCTTCCTGGGTGTTGAGTGAGTGAATTTGGTTTAACACCGCTTTTAACAGTATTCCAGTTATATCATGGTGTGTCAGCTTAATGTGGGAGGAAAGCCCGAAGTGAAACCCACGAGCACAGGTATGGTGCTGACAAACCTAGAAACATAATCAGGGCAAACTGGGATTCAAACCCACAATCATAGGTTTCTGGCGTGCGAAAGAGATGCAACTCTGCACAGTGACTCTGCCACCTGTGCCCTCTCCTGGGAGTTTAACATTGCTACGATGAACTGGACCCGTTGTGGGGGCATCATCTATGATTTCTTAGGATGGACGAGACAGCCAAGTTGGTATAACAACTCCCTGGCAAACTGCAGATGATTCTCTACGACTGGAAAGGCAGCAGGAGCTTGAATGCAGTTGTTTGCCTCAAAGACAATCTCCAGTGAATAATCACTGGCCTGTCAGGTTCTCAAAGAAAGACATCAGTCTTCTTAGGCTTCATGATACTTTAATGTTGACAAGCGTCAGCATTGCATGTACAGATCTCACAACGTGTTCCAGCCAAGGGAGCTAATTTAATCTCACCCAGTTGCATACTGCTAAATACATATACGCCAAATAAGCTAACTCCACATCCTCCTTTCTGAGCTATTAAATTCATATACAATACTTTTGACAAAATAGTCTTTTCTAAAGAGCGAATGAATAAAAGTCAATGATTCAAAATAACTGTTTAAACTTGTTACATTCACATTGTTGAACACTAAACTTAAACAATAAAACTGGATTGATCAACACCTCAACATTTCACTACAAAAGTCTCATCAGAGATCAAGTCTCTGGGGAGGTCTGGAAATTCTTCCAACTCTGGTTTTAGTGTCTGAGTGTCTGTTTGGTGTTCCTGGTGAACACTGGGGAGCGATGTTGCAGTCCATATTTCGGTTGACCTCAGAGTCACAAACTTTGTCTCTTGAGGTTTCCGGTGTTGGAATCTTGCGTAGATCTGATAGGTTTCTTCGTACTTCCCCATTTTGTGTGTTCACAATGTAGGATCTGGGGGTATCTGCATTCCGAACAACTTTGCTCTCGGATTTGTTCAACCAGACAGAGTCGCCTGGATTCAACTGTGGAAGTGTTTTCACTCTGTGACGTAGATAATGGTTGTGTTTTGTTGCCAACTTCTGTTTTGAGTCGAGGTCTCGAAAGCACTCGTTGTTAACACTTGTCGGCTGTAACTGTCGACAAACTCTCGAAATTCTGCTAATGCATACTGAGGCCTGTTGTCGGAAATAACTGTTTCCGGTATTCCATGAGAATATCGACTTCAGATTGTTGATGATGCTGGTTGAGGTTGTCGAGGACAGCTTAGCTATTTCAGCATATCTGGAGAAGTAATCGACCACAATCAGATACATGGTTTTGTTCAGTTCGAACAAATCGGTCCCTATTTTCTGCCAAGGCCTGTCAGGTAAGGGTGTGGGCATCAGAGGCTCTTTCCGGTTTGGTCTGTATTTCGAAAACATACCTTGCAATTCTCAACGACCGACTTTAACTCAGTGCTCAGTCCTTGCCACCACAGCGATGTCTGTGCTCGTTCCCTGCACTTTCGTATCCCTTGATGAGCTGCGTGGATTTTTTCCATCATTTCCGGGCGAAGTGTTTTGGGGATGACCAATCTGTTGTCCTTGAGAAGTAAGCCGTTCACTACTGTTAGGTTGTTCCGAAACCTGTATAACCTCTTTTCCTCCCCCTGAAGAGAGTGATATGCAAGCCATCCATTTTGGATGAAACTGAAGATCCTAGAATATTCAGAATGCTGCTCTGTTGAGATTTGTTGCAGTTTTGCATCTGAAGCTGGTAAGTGACTGATAACCATTTCCACATACATTTCAGTTTTCTCTTCCAGTTCCTTTTATGTTCTCAGTGGTATTTCCTCCACTGGAGCTCTTGAGGGGGTGTCAGCTACAGTCAAGTTCTTCCCAGGAGTGTGAAAAACTATGTAGCTGTATCTCATCAGCCGCTTCCTAAACCGCTGTAGTCTAGGAGATAGGTCGTTGAGGCACTTGGATCCAAGGATTGCCACTAATGGCTTGTGATCTGTTTCCACTTGAAAGTGTTTGCCGAGAATGAAGTCATTGAAGCATTCTCTCGCCCAGGTTATGGCCAATGCTTCTTTTTCAATCTGGGCATATCGCTGTTCTGTCTCCGACAGCGTTCTTGAAGCAAACATCACAGGTCGCCATGACTCATCTTCCTGTTGCTGCTTTAGCTCAGCTCCTATGCCATAGCTTGATGCATCCGCTGAAATCCTTGTTTCTTTCACAGGGTCATACATCGCCAATGTAGGAGTTTGACATAGCTGTGACTTAATCCTGTCAAACGATATCTGTTGAGCTTCTCCCCACAGGAAAGCACTGTCCTTGTGCAGGAGGTCCCTCAGAGGTTTTGTGTTCTCCGCCAGGGAACTTGAGAATTTGGACATCTGGTTTACCATGCCAAGGAATCTCCTCAACTCAGTTAGATCCTTTGGTAGTTTCATGTTGTCGATCGCACTAACCTTCTGAGGATCTGCTTCGACACCTTTTTCACTGATGATCTGTCCCAGGAAACAAAGTTTGGTTTTACCAAATTCACATTTGGCCTTGTTTAGGGTGATTCCGTTGTCAGAGAACCTTTTCAGCATGTTGATCAGACGTTCATCATGTTCTTGTTGTGTTGTGGCTTAGATGAGAATATCATCAATCAGGCAGATGACACCTGGCAAGCCCTCAAGTATTTGTGACATCTTGCGTTGGAATATTTCTGGAGCACTCGATATACCAAACGACATCCTTCGGAATCTAAAGCGTCCGAATGGAGTGATGAAGGTTGTTAGTTCTGACGATTTTTCAGACAACTTGATTTGATAGAATCCGGAATTTGCGTCAAGACGAGAGAAGAACTTTGCATCCTTAATCTGTGCCAAGATGTGATCTACTGATGGCATTGCAAATAGTTCCCTTTTGACACTGTTATTCAGCTGTGTAAGGTCTACACATATGCGCACACAAGTCTTTCCCTTGGGTACCACAACCATTCCCGAGGACCAGTCGGTTGGTTCTGTGACAGGCTCAATGACAGCTGCATCCTGCATCTTCTGAAGTTCTTGTTTAATGTTTTCAAGTAGCGGGATTGCAACACGTCTTGGTGCGTTCAGTGAAAAAGGGTCAGCATCCTCTTTCAACTGGATGTCATACTCCCCAGGGATCTCACCAAGTCCTTCAAAGATTTTGGGAAATTGTCCAACCACATCTTCAGTTGTGACTTTGGACCTGCGTTGATTGCTGGTCGTCCGAGGAGAGGGCGTTCTAGACCTTTCACAACGTAGATATCCTGGGTGGTAAGTTTCTCACATTTCCTCAACTGCGAGCTGAAATCTCATAACACTTCAAGTCTGGATCTCGCTGGGCCTAACAAATGTTTGTTGGTTTGTTGCAAGGTTGCACCTTTCAGCTGATAATACGATTGTTCCGGAATGGCAGTTACATCGGCCCCGCAATCTACTTTCAGCCTAAGTGAAGTTCCGTTGAAGGAAATGTTTGTCATCCATGGTCCAGTTTTGTCGTCTCCCGACACAGGCTCATTCAGTTCTCCGACGAAAAATTCTTCAACATCATCGCCATCAATGTTGAAATCTGTCACACATTCATCTACCTTTTTACTATTAAGGCAGACTGAACTATAGTGCCCTTTTTCTTGCACTTATGGCACTCTGCATCACGGGCTGGACATTCATTCCATTTGTGAGATGGTTTAGCACCACATTTCATGCAATAAGGTCTTTTAGGCTTCCACGGTCATTCATTTGTCCTTTTCTTGTAGGAACTCTTGTAGGAGTTTTTGAGACCTGGTATCTAGTAGACTTGTTTTGCTTCGAAAATTTGCGAGACTTGATTGCCTCTACGGAAGCATTTGACATCTCTGATTTCCTGAGTTCTGACTGCTGATTAGTGATCATTTCCTTCTGACGAGCTAACATGACAGCTTTAGCTAAAGTCAGTTTATTGTCACTCTGCAATTTAGCACTTAGTGAAGTATCACTGATCCCAACTACAATGCGATCTCGGATGAAGTTGTCATGCAAGTCACCGTATTCACAATGGCAGACCAATACATGAAGAGAGTTAATAAAGGAATCTACTGTTTCACCTTCTTCTTGAACTCTTCTATTGAAGACTGCACGTTCACAAATCACATTTCGAGAGATTACAAAATGACTCTCAATTTTATCCAGCACAGTCTGATATGAGTGAGTGAGTGAGTATAGTTTTAAGCCGCTTTTAGCAATATTCCAGCAATATCACCGCGGGGGACACCAGAAATGGGCTTCATACATTGTTCCCATGTTGGGAATCGAACCCGGGTCTTCGGCGTGATGAGCGAACGCTTTAACCACTAGGCTACCTGACCGCCCCCAGTCTGATATGACTTAGATTCTTCAACAGTTAAGTGAAGTGCCGATAAAATGTCATCACCTTCATCCCCCATGTGATAGATAAGAGAATTTACTTGGACCTCTTCTGGTTCTTTGTGCAACGCTGATGACTGTCTGAAACACTTGAAGCTTCTTGACCATTTCGGCCACGTTTCTGGTTTAGTAAAATCAAAGTGTTCGGGAGGAGAAACCCTATTAGTCACTACAGGAACTTGTAACTGAGCTAGTGCTTACCCTTCGTTAATGCCAACCTCAGCCAGTTTCAAACTTTCAGTTCATACGAGTCGAGATCAGTCTATGTGATCAAACGTACATACTTTTGCTATTCGAGTTCATAGTGGGCTATCCGTGGGGAAAACATCCCACTTCTGACACCATGTCGGGTTCTTGAATAAAGACATCAGTCTTCTTAGGCTTCATGATACTTTAATGTTGACAAGCGTCGGCATTGCATGTACAGATCTTAACACATGTTCCAGCCAAGGGAGCTAATTCACTCTCACCCAGTTGCATACCGCTAAATACATATACGCCAAATAAGCTAAAAAATTAACTCCACATGGGCCATGAAAATGCCAAATGGGAGCACCTGCCGCTGGTTGTGTTTTCCCTGGAAGATGAAGCGAAGATACCTTTGATGTTCCAGATGGATAAGCACGTGAAGGAACATATCTTGAGGACCAGACTGACCATGTAGTCACCAGGTAGAATAATCGTTTGAAGAAGAGTGACTGAAACCATTCAAAGGTGCAGTGTTGTCTCCAAGAACTGCACATTGAATGTTTTCAAATTGAAAATCATGTGCAGTTTGCCGGTGTCTTTCTTCAGGATGAGGAACACTGAAGAGCAAAACCCTGGGGATTTGGGATTGGGACCTAATGATCCTATTGCATGCTTGTCTAGCAGCATAACTATTGTGTCACGTAGAGCTGGCACTTGGATGGCAGAATTGTCTGCATAGGATGACTCATCACCTCAGCCTTCAGTCAGATCTGGGTGCAACAGACTGTATTGAGCCTTCCTTCTGAGGCGGTGATTCTCCGGAAGCTGTGACAGCAGTTGTAAAAGGTCCACAGATATCTCAAGCTGAGATCTCTTTGTCACCTCCCTGGCCTGAATACCATTGGTGAACAAAGTGTTGAAGAACCAAGGCTATTGTTCCCAAGTACAAGTAGAAGACTACCTCTCCTATGAATGACATGGGACAGTTGATCCATCACTCCTTGAAACTTGTCATGTACGAGTATAAGCACAATCGCCTCATGAATATAAGCCTCTTCTGACTTCATCGCATGTGCCAAAGACATCGCAATTGCTTCTGTTGCGGATAGAATGGTAGAGTAGAGAACGATGGTAGGGTTGGATGAATGGCTGTGTCTAGATTTAGGCCGTATCTAGATGTATAAATTCTCTATCTTCGGCAATCGACATATTACACATTCTCTTGGGGTTGAGTGTCTACAGGTGCACATCCAGTTACAGTGAATTGGAACTCCATGTTATGTGTGCCGCACTCCAGCAAGTTGAACCTTGGTTCCCTGAGTCCATCCCATACTATCATCGAACCTCTGCCGATCCCCATCCAAGTTCGCCGAAAATTGAAAGGTTCATCGATCCTGAAGATCCAAGGTGTAGATTGTTGAACCTCTGCTGATCCCCTAGAAGGTTTGAAGAATGTTGAAAAGTTCACTGTTCGTGACTATCCTTGTGATTCCCCATCTATGTCCCTGGGACTCATAACCCAATCCTTGGATCAATCCTTCGTTGAACAAGTTGCTGAGCAAGGGTTCTTCAAACCTCTATGAAGATCATGCCAAAATGAGTGTGTGAGTGAGTATGGTTTTATGACGCTTTCAACATATTCCAGCAATATCACAGCGGGGGACACCAAAAATGGGCTTCACACATTGTACCTATCTTGATATGAAGTCAAAGAAGTGACAGTAGACAGCTTCCACACACAGATGACTCCTGATCTAGGTACTACAGATGCTTCTTGGGTTATGTCTTATGTCAAGAATGAGTCCGAGCCTTCTTCCAACGAGACTGATGGATCATTCATCGATGCTACCTTTACAGCCTTCACATTTGACAAACCCAATCGAGCAGCCTTTAAAGTTGTTCTTTTTTCTTTATTGGCAGCAAAAGGCCCATGTTCCTCAGGCATTGATTTAGATCATCTGTCACTCTCCTTTTTTGCTCATTTCTATCTGTAGAGAACAAAAGGAAAAGCACTCCTCAACAGTCACTATAACAGCTCATATGCGGATCCTTTACAGAAAATGTCAGCTTGCAACTCTCACACATTTTCCTTTCCTTTCTATCCATAACAAAAGCTTTACATATACTCAAGAAATAAGTATTGCTCTCCTCCACACTAGAGCAATGTGACAGTGCAAGTCACGTGGTCAGGCAGCACAATGTTCATGCAGTGCACAGACAAATGGTATTACTGGTGACCATGGTTATGTCTAGGATGTGCTCAGGTGAAGTGTTTTTTTACAAGCTAGAAACATGATCAAGGATCATTTCAAATCTTGGATCAATTGAAAAGGGAGAAATGCCAAGTGTGAGATATGATAAGTATAAAAAGATATATATATCTTATAAAAATCTAAGCTTCATTGGTTACAGACAAGATGTTTATGATTGACAGCAGGTGATGGACAAACAGAAAGGCCTTGACACAATTTCACTTTAGTATGAGCAAAAAAAGACCTAATAGTTTGAGTGCATACTTCCAAACTTAATTGCTAAGGAGGATAATTTCTTTTAATGAAAAATCTGCTTTGTTGTAGAAATGGACATGGAAGTGATATTAAACCTTTGAAGGGGAGGAGTTTTTAAGCTGAGGACTAACAGACACATAGATAGATGAAAACTGAGGACAAGCTCATATCAATAATATCAGGGTAAGCAAACCAAATAATATTCTGCTATGATGCATATCCAAGGTCATAATGATGTAAGCAGATATGGCCAATGAAGAGATGAAATAACAGTGACTGAGTGAGTGAGTTTGGTTTTGCGCCTCTTTTAGCAATATTCCAGCAATATCACGGCGGGGGACACCAGAAATGAGCTTCACACATTGAACCCATGTCAGGAATCGGACCCGGGTCTTCGGCATGACGAGTGAACGCTTTAACCACTAGGCTACCTGACCGCCCCTGATGAAATAACATTGTCAACATGACACTTGTGAGTGAGTGAGTGAGTATGGTTTTACGCCGCTTTTAGCAATATTCCAGCAATATCACGGCGGGGGACACCAGAAATGGGCTTCACACAATGTACCCACGTCGGGAATCGAACCGGGGTCTTGGGCGTCACAAGCGAATGCTTTAACCACTAGGCTACCCGACCGCCCCGACACTTGTGATGAAAACATAACATATATGATGGCCAGTCAATAATCATACCTAGCAGTGCTTGGAGGTTGGCACTGGCCTGTGCTAGTCGGTCTCCAGTATCTGACTGCGGAAAGAAAACAGCTGGTGGTAATCCATTTCCTGCTGGCTCAAAACGAAAACCAACTGCTTGAAGTAGATCTTTCCATCCATGGACTCCCCCAACTTTGTTCTCTATGCTCTGATATGTAGTGTACATTGAATTCTTTGTGCCATGCATTATTCGCTGAATTGACTTTTCAATCTGAAAATAACACAACATACATAAGGATATTCAAAGAGTATAATACAAGAATTAAAGATGCATCAATTAAACAGAAAGAAATCCTTTGGGGTAAATGTTGCCTCTGGCTGAGTGGGCAGGTATACAGAAATTTCAGGTAATGGCAGAAGTTGAAGGTAAATGGTTTCCCGCAAAGGTAAAAAAAAGGTGAACATTTGACACTCACAGTACACAAATGTCTAATCACTTTCCTGCAACGTACTTTAGCATCTATTAAAATTCAGAAAGATTGTGTCACAGCACTGTAGCTCACCTGGACATGCAGTCAAATGTTTTACACATCAACAAAAGACAGAAACTTAGCAAAAGTTAAGTGGTCAGCATTAAAGGGGCACTGATCTAACGCAATTCCCCGGACTGGTTGTTGCCTTTGTTATTGTTTTTTCCCCCCGTGAGTACCCGGATGATACGCAACGCAACTGAGCGTGACCAGAGACTGGGCTACTGTCTGCAAGGACAGCTAAATAAACTTGGAGGCTGGAGGCAATATTTGTTTTACGCATTTTTGTATAAACACTGATTGGTTAACTGTGATCTATACAGATTTCGACAAAGGGCGCATGTTAATTAATTTCTTCAGCCTAAACAAGCAGACAAAAAGAACAGCGGAGCTCATCGGATGTCGTCATTTGGAAATACCCCAGATGGTTATAGTTAAATACTAAAAAAAGTATCCATGCAGTGAAAGCATTTTCGGGTTTCTGCTTGCGCCGATAATACGATTACTACTCCCTTGTTGACATGCACGTTTTCTCGTATAACCCTTCACTTGTGTATTTGTCATCATTCACTTGATGCTCAGTTAATGAATTTATTACAGGTACAATTAGTGGTAGCACCACTTAGATTACCTGACAAAGGTTCCCATTTGGCATTTATTGTGTCTGGGGTAATTATTCAATCTAAATCCAGGTTTGAAGTGAGGTGAAATGTGTGTTATGTAATATGCACGTGGCAGCCCAGCAAGAGGTGAATACTTTTTTTGTAAATCAACGGATCGTTCCTAGTCATCAAAGGATTAACAGAAAATACGTTGATTGATTAATCACTGTTATCTTTGCACAGTGGATATGTCAAAAGTGAGTGTTTACATGTCTAGGTTTACTATAACAAAGGGAATACACTCATATCATGGCGTGAACTGCCGATGTAAAAACAACATACTTTGTTCGAAGGGTTAACTGATAATACGTTGATTGATTGTTATCTATCACTCAATGGATTTTTTAGGAACCGTGGACGTTATGAAAATAGTTGTCACGTGGGCTTTCACAGCCGACCCTTGAGACCTATGTGAAACACCTGAAACAATCTAAGTGATCAGTTAAGAAACGAACACGGGTTATAATATCCCGAAACGATATATATCTTTTAAAATATTTGATTGTTACAGAGACACGTGACATCGAATAGGTTTCTTTGTACAGCTGCAGAAGAGTGGGATATTGTTCCTTTGTGTGGATATTCACGGATACATTCCTAGAACAAGGACGCTGCCTAAAATTTATACACATAAATTTGGTAGGTTGTAATTATGAAATTTGCATTTTGTTTTCCTTCATTTGAACAAATTTGGTTTTGGTTCTCTACGTCTTGGTTGGGAAATTCTTCAATGCGCGATAGACGTTGTTTTCACAGGTCTTTTCCTTTGTAAGCGTGTATATATTACCGTTAATTTGTAAAATGTGATTCTCTCAGGCAATTGATAAAATGTGTAAATATTTCAGTCATTTTGACTAAAAAATCTGTCCAGATTGATTAAGACGATCAAAAGGGCCTACAAACATCACAACAGATTATTATGTAGGATTAGAAGCCAAACAACATAGAAATGTACTTTTCTCAACGTAACATTTTCAGTCTCTTGGTGATGACATTAAACATCAAAATGTTTGGAATTCGTTATCATAATAATACAGATGGAAATGTTTTTCAGTCACTTTGTAAAATAACTGAATATTTAGACGTTTAATAAATTTGTTACACCTTTGACAGTAAAAAAAAATACACACTATAAAAAAGCAATGCTCAGGTGAGATATGTACTTTGTGTTGCAAGTCAAAATAGTGTAAACGAAAATCGCAAAATTACCAAGCAAGTGACTTATCAAAACTTCGTCACCATTACCGATGCTACCCACAAAGATACCTACATTTCCTTATTATCTCGAAAACTGTATTTCATTTTGTTCATCAATGTGACCATACGCCCTTATTACTACCCATAAAAGCGACTAATGCGCTTACGAATGGCGCAGCAGAGGTCGCGAACTAGTCTAGATTTCTGCTATACATCCGGGTACTCACTGGGAAAAAACAATAACAAAGGCAACAACCAGTCCCGGGGAATTGCGTTAGATCAGTGCCCCTTTAACATTAAACACTGACAACAAAAGCTTACACAAAAATCCTTGATCAACATATACACATCAGAAAAAGAAATAGACGTACATGCAGTTTCCTCGCTTGGGTGATTTCAGAGATTATGTTTACAGAGCAATTTAAGAAGAGCATGATCAAAATATGGCCACTAACAGCCAATTTAAACAAGGGTCTGCTGACATTTGATATTTTAATCACGTCAACTGAGATGTACTGATGTACATTATTAGCCAAGGGTTGAAGAGACTGGTGGTACATGTAGGTGTGTTGTACTCGTATTTTTATTATTATTATATTTTTATCATTTTAAGGAAAACGATGAAAGGTCAGGTTGGAACTTTCTTCATTCACATTCTTCAACAAAATCACTTTATAAAATGAAACAAGCATAAACATAAAATTACGTCTTAGTCATTTGATTGGTAAGGGAGAAAATACGAGGGGTAGCTTCAAAGTTAGGAGCCTAACAAGGATGGACTGCATGGCTGGAGTTGATTGCTTATTATTTTTCAACTTCTGAGATCCACACATTTCTGCCTGGATCTCCCTGCAGTAAAACACTTCCTCCTGGTGGTGTAAAAAGTCCCCCACAGCAGATATACTAGGAACAACATTAAAGGGAACACACAAATTTATTCAGAAATGATATGTGAAGAAATGACATTGTGGAATTCAATCTTCAAAGTAAATTCAATATCTGGTCCATGACCCAAGAGCATCGATGCAGGATGGAGGCATGACATGTTCTGGGCATACTGGATATTAAAGGCCGGATTGTCTCTCCTGGTATTCTTTGCTATTCTTCTTGTGAGGCCTGATGAAGTGGCAAATTCTGGGAACACTGAGGTCATTCACAAATCCTTCTGTTCAGATCATCCAAATGGTATTCTATCCGTGACATGTCTGGAGATTTGGGTGACCAAGACAAAGTTATGACTCCTGGCTGCCTCAGACATTTGACTGCAACATGACCTCTGTGAAACACGAAATGGGATGACCACTGGACCTAACATCTGGTCTACATAATGTTTACTGGCGGTGTTTCCTTGCACGTTCATTAGATTTATCCTGTTATCGTAAGTGATGCAAGATGAGACCATGATGCAGCCAAAACCATACATATCGTGTTCTTGGACTCCAAACATTGTCTACCATCTGTAAAGCATAAACAAAACCCTGATTTATCAGAAAACATGGTGTACCTCCAATGCCGCTGTTGAGAACCTTCAAACTGCTGTGATGACTGTAGTCTGAGGCGCCTGTTTGCCACAGTCAAACACATTCCTCTGAAAGGACGTCTTGATGACCGACAGTTTTCAAACTGTTTCGTATGGTTAAAAGTTGGCTTCCTATGGCAGCCCTGAAGTTGTCCCTCAGTTCTGGTGCAAAAATGAATCTGTTCCTCAACACAATGGTGTGTAGATATCAATCCTGCCTGGGAGTAGAATTTCTAGACCTTCTTCTACCCACCCTAATTTTGCCAATATCATTCCATCAGTTGGGATATCTCACTTTTAGATTTACCAAAATGTCTGGCAACTGCATTCTTTGACTGGCCAGGTTCAATCTTGTTTATAGCATGCAAGTTTTCATTTTCTGTCATGTACCCATTTGGAGGAATTTTCTTCATTGTACCTAATCAATGAACCATGTGGTTGTGACATTTATTGACACCTACCATTAACCACGTTTCAGTCACTGTGGACAGCATGTTTTACAAGTGCAATGTGCAAAGTTTGAGCAAGTTTGCTATCCGTGTTTGGTAACTGTGTCTTGTGCAATCATTGTTAATAATTCTAAGAATACTACCTCTATTACATCAGTAGTAGTCCCAACCACCTCCCCAATTCATCTACCTCTAGTGGTTAGATGTTGGAAAGAAATGCGGTTTCCAGCCATTACACATGTCATAGCTTCGGTAGCTATAGTGCTATTTGGGAACAACTGATTGTGTGTAATTGACAGTGAAAAGGATGTCTGTTGAAAATCTGAAAATTTAGTTAGTGTGACTGAAGCCAAAATACAGGATTTTTGGCAAAGATGTAATAGAGGCAGTATTCTTAAAATTATTAACAATGATAACTATTGTTTGATAATTCTTGCGAATCCTGTACCTCTATTACATCTTTGCCAGAATATACCAGAGGGATCCGGCGGGATCTGCCTCTAGTAACTGCCTGTGATTTTGACAGTAATCCTCTCTTGGAAACCACTTAATCACTGATTCTAATCTTGACCCAAGATGATTTCCTCTGACATTTCTCTTGAGGACTTGAAAACGTCACTTCCGGTCATCTGCACCTTGTTCTTGAGGCAGTTGATACTCAAGATGCTCCTAATCAATTTTATGCCTAATAGACAGGATAATCAAGGGTGCTGATGCTGCTGGTGTCAGATCCTACCAGCTCCCCCCTTTTTTAGGAAAGGAAACTATTGGTGGATGATAGTTTGCGCCATGACAATGGTGCCAAGGGGTATATGCCCTCTAGGTCCAGCTGCACGTCAACAAAATAAAAGCTGGTGACGGTGTTTTGTGAGGCCCACTGACACCACTTGTTCCACCGAAACGGATTTTCATAAAGCATGACTTGTGGCTAGTGCTAGGGCAAGGATCCAAGATGGGGGAGTGGAATTCCGTGCCTGTGTATAACTTGCTGCAACGGTAGACTTATGCCAGCCCGTTACCATGGGCTTGGTGATGTCCTTGTTGGAAAGAGGCTTGCAGGATACGAATAGGTCTTGGTGATCCACTGTCGGCCCAAAGGCAGGAATGGTAAGTGTCTATGGCCCAAAGGCCCCATGGTGGTAGACTGTTTATGGCTGCAAAATCTGGGAGCGATCATAAGAGTAATTGAGGTCCAATGTTGAGCATGGATAGAATAGTCCAGAGCATGGAGTTCTGAAACTCTTGCTGCTGTTGCCATGGGTAGGAGGAAAGAGGCTTTCCTGAATTTTTGGAGTAAGGTGGCCTTAGCCAGGGGCTTGTAAGGTTCTGTTAAAAGTGCCGATAGCACAACAGATAGATTCCACTTGGGGAAGGATCTCATCAGCATGTTTAGAATGGGATGGTTTCCAATTGAGAGTCTGTCATGTTGAAGTACAGAGTGAAGTGCCGATCTGTAACCTACTATCGTCCCATGTTGGAACTTATTGTCATGACATAGATGTAGTAGAAAGTCTGCTACCATAGGGATGGGTGTATAAGTTATAAACCCTTGTCGTCTTCTCTACTGGATGAACTTATCCCATCTATTGTCAAATATAAGGGAGGATGAAGGTCTCCATGATCTTGCCACAGCTTCAGAGGCAAGTCCAGAGTACCCGGATGTCTGCAGATCTCGATGGAGAGGTAACTGGAGAAGCTCTTCCATTAATAAACTTTATAATCTGGGGAACAACGCTCTGCTGGTGCTATGGAGATTATTATGCAATCCGTCTCCTCCACCTTATAGATGACCTTGACTAGGAGAGACCATGGTATGCACGTCCAATCCATCGATAGCGCATCGATCAGGAACTGGACCAAAAGTTGATGGTTCAGGCAGGTGGCAAAGAGATCTAGATGTGGTGTGTCCCATAACATGGTTATCCAAGCAAAGATCTGGGGATGTAAGGTCCATTCTGTTGCCACTATTCTCCCCTTGCAGGAAAGGCTGTCGGCAAGGTTGTTCACCTTTCCTGGAATATGTCTCACTTTCATCCAGCAACTGATGGAGTCAATTTTGTTGTCCCCATCATCAGAGAACTGGATCTGGTTCCTCCTTGTTTCTGAATGTATGCCACTACTATGGTGTTGTCTGTGGCTATTAGGATGGATGATTTGAAGAAACGTATCTTCGATCCCAGGATGGATAATAAATGGCCTTTATTTCCCCACAGTTAAAAAATAGGATCCTGTCTCCGGTGTTCCATGACCCTTGTACAATAAAATCATCCATATGGGCTCCCCATCCCCAAACTGATGCATTTGCAAATAGATGGCGTTTGGGCGTTTGAGAAGTCAGAGGAATGTCACTCATCATGTCTACCAATGCAGGTCCCGTAATAAGTTGGGAGGTAACTGAGTCCTGAACTCTAGGGTGTGGGATTGTAGTGAGTTAATCCATGTCTGTAGAGGATCTAACATCAACCTTCCTGTTGAGACGTTAGGCTGCCTAGAAGAGACATCTACCACCTTAGAGAATTGCTGGGTTGACTTAATGGGGATTGAATCATCCTAATAGTCTTGACAAATCGATCCTCTGGTGGACATAGATATCCCTTGTGGAGTTTGAAATGCACTCCAATGTATACAATGTCTTGAACCGAAGTGGTCTCTGACTTGGAGGGTTGACTAGGAGGCGTAGGTAGGTCATAACCTGAAACAAAAATAGCATGTTCTGGTGTAACTGAGCTTCTTCTTGGTCTGCTGCCAGGAAATTGTCTAGATACCCATGGATTGGTACTAGCTGGAGGTGGGCAAACCTGATGACTGGCGCTGTAATCCTGGTGAACAGCCATCTGGTACCATGAATCATTTGTTGAGGATCTTTAAGTCTATTATCATCCTCATGTTTGCTGAATTCTTCTTCGGAACTAAGAATACTGGAGAATAAAAACCTTGGTCTTGTTGATCTCCGATAGTTTCCGAATGGCTGGCTTCTTTAGAAGCTTCCTGACGGCCAGATCTGTTGCTGCTAACTTGGCTCCGACGAATCTGTGTTTGATGGCCTGAGATGTCAGGATGGGATGCCTCTTGACATGCAGTTTTGTATCCATGCTTCCAATTTTCGGCATATGACAGAAAACGCCCTCCAACTGGCTCAGGAGTCATAAAGTTGAAAGACAGTTGGTGTAAATCGCAGTCCATAGACTTGACCAGGTCGAAAGGGTCTATAACAGCAGAATGGGTGGCAAGGAAGTCAGAACCTGCGTTCACCTCTGCCCTCGGACTTGCCCCGGTGAAAGGATCCTCGTTTCTTGTAGTCGGGCTGACGAACCGAATCCTGAGAAGACTGATGTTTGTCATACCCCCGACTAGGTTGGAACAAATCCGACCAAGAGGGAACAAACTTCTTCTTAGGTGGCTGTTTATATGATGAGTCTTTCCATCCTAATAGTCATAGGAGTCTCTCCAGATATGCCTTCATATGATGTCTGCAATGGTGTGCCAGATTCCGGCGACAAACCAGTTGACATATGCGCCAATGTACATTAAATGTCTGGACCTCATAGACAGGTCTATAATCAAGGAGGCAGGTAACGTGACTTTAGTATTAGGGTTGCGTACTAGCTTCAATAAGTCCTTGTCCAAAACTTGATGGTCTGGAAGTGGAGAATCATGGGTTTGATACAACTTCCGATTCAATTGAGGTAAGGGTAGCCGGTCATCTTGTCTGAGCTTGAGCAGACTTTCAAAAGCCTGATGTACCACCTTGCCTGCATAACTCAGCCATGGCAATGTCTGGTGGATATGTTGAGATGATGTAGGAGCATGACATCCTCCGTATTCTGTCATTCCATCCCGTTGGGGTGAATGGTCAGACTGATTAACCTCCTCATATAGGTCCGATTCTGCCTCAGAATCACTGTGGGTAACTCCTGGGAGGGGTGGATGTTCGTCATAATCCATACACTCGTGTTCCCTGTGCGGTTCATCATCCGCTGGTGTCCAGGACTCCGCTATGAGAAAGGTCTGTTGGGCTTGTGACGACTAACCGTGTATAACGTAGCCCGTACGGGTCCTCCATCAAACCGCTGGACTGTCCCATGATGTAATTAATCTCCATCTCAGTCGGTAGACCCTGGATGGTCCAGTGCCGTCCGAGTGGTCGGCTTGGGTTCCGTCGGTTGATGGTAACTTTGCGGTTTAAGTGACACTCCGTAACAGTCTGCTGGGCTATCGTGAGGTCCTTTCCGAGCCATCATCTTCTTCTGCTGGTTGAAGAGCTGTTTCAACATGTTCATAGAGAACGCAGAAGTAAATTCATTCGATGGAGAAGTAGATAGAGACGCTGTGGTCTGAACAGATGGCTGTCCCCAATGCGGCCTCTTGGCCCGGAGGACTCTTCTTTGCCAATACTGTCTGCTTCTCTTCTTCTGGCTTTAGTCAAGGCTTCTGCTAGTTTGTTGAAGGCCTTCTTAGACAAAATAGAGCACTGATCGCATCTTGCCTCTTCAGTGAGTGAGTGAGTTGGGTATCACGCCGCTTTTAACAGTATTCCAGTTAAATAGCGGCATGTCAGCTTAATGTGGGAGGAAAGCTCGAAGTAATGCATGTCTCAGACGTATACGACTTCGGTGAAACCCACAAGCACAGGTATGGTGCTGACAAACCTTGAAACATAATCGGGGCGAACCGGGATTCGAACCCAAAATCATAGGTTTCTGGCCTGCCCAAGGGATGCAACTCTGCACAGCGAATCGCGGCGCCTTAGACTGGGCCGCCCTTGCCCCCCTTGCCTCTTCAGTGCATTTGGCCTCTCTGTGTTTCCAGCAGTTGTTGTGAGGATCTCCCATGTTCAAAAAATGGCCACACTTCTTACAAGCAGGAGGAGGGGGAGACTCCATGACGACCTCAGAGACACCTCACACGAGCAATACTTAAGTGAGTACGATCGTCATGACAATTAGCAGCTCTTAATATGACTTAATATATCTGACTATAGAACAATCTTAGGTTAAATGTGACTGCAATCAAGTGCTAGATCGTTACAACTTTAACAATAGGTGTTGACTGTAGCACACACAGGAAAGAAGTGATGTTTTCCTGCCATTACGCACGTCATAGCTTGGGTTGCTATGGTGCTATTTACTGTTTACATTTATATTTATTACTTACTAAATGTCAGGTGACCTTGGCTATATAAGCCTTGGTCCAGAGAGGAGAGAAAGAAAGGTCTTACCCTTAGCCTAGCTAGGGTTAGGCTGGGTGCTCCGGGGCACCAAGACAACAACCACAACCACTATGTGCTGACCTGGCACAAAGTGTCTTTTGTATGTATATATCTACATGTATAAAGTAAAACTGTATATACCGCAAGCCATCGTCTCCAAGTTGTCACTTCCTACTGAGAACCATACGTCGGTCCCTTGCATATACGAGTATGCAAATTGTTCATTAATCAACGTCAGACCAACACGCGTTGTTAGCTGCTTGACAGGATGTGAACTGACCACAACTCAACTTCACTTTATGTAGGTGACTTTGTTATTTGAAAAATTGACGCGCATAAAATTAATGCGACCTTCCGTCACTCGCATTTTTTGCATTAATATTCTGCTCGCATTAATTTCCTGTTTTACAGTATTTATAAGGGAAAGTATTATCTTTTGAAAAAGGAATTGGGCACATATACGTACTGTGTCCTGTTCTGTTGGAGAAAGGTACATGGAAATATCCTACCTTATGTATTTTTTAAGGGTTCACATCAATGAAATAGTGTGTAATTACTCTGGCAGAACTTTCCAGGTTTGTTGCAGTATGCTCAAGTGTGTGACATTGATGCAATCACAGTATCCAACTTCATCAGCTGGTGTGTCACAAGTTCCTCAGTTGGTGTGTATAAAACTGCCCTTGCCATCATGAAACAAGAATTGCCAAAAACAAAAGTATTTGCAATAAAAAAAAACATTTGTCTTTCTTTGAATAATCTTTGATTTAGAACTTGAAATTTTCAGTGTCATAAATAATAATCAAACTACAAACAGGCCACACAAAGTTAAACTCCCACCTACACCAAATTAATAAACACCAAACCGGTAAATGCCCCCACTGCACACGTAACACTAGATTGCACACATTGCCAGCAACACAGGAAAACACTCCAATCAAAACTAAACTGCAACAATCAAATGACACTAGCAACGCTACAAAAAAACGAAAATAACTTACAAACCTATAAAGCACTGGTCATCTATCTAAATCAAATCAGGCCTACTCAGCCGCATCTAAAACTACAACAAACAAGCTGTCAATAGTCCTAAAATTCTAAACCTATCAAACACACAGCCACACAACATCACAAAAACTCCCATGTAGTACCCCCCCCCAACCCCCGACCCACCTTCTGCATGGCATATTTCAAAATTCCAAATTTGTTCTCCAAAATTAAGTTAGCAACCCTAAGAGGTTGCCTCACCTTTTCGGACATACCCTTTTCGACCGATCACTCAATGGAATGTCAGGCCCGTGCGCAAACTACGCATACGCATCTATCGGAAAGCGCACGTTAAATTCCCAATTTAAGTTTGTTTTTTGTCTTTTTTGTTTAACGTCGCACTCAGCAATATTTCAGCTATATGACGGTGCTAAATAATCGAGTTTGGACCAGACAATCCAGTGATTGACAACATGAGTATCCATCCACGCAATTGGGATCGATGATATGCATCAACCAAGTCAGCGAGTCTGACCATCCAATGCCGTTAGTCGTCTCTTACGACTAGCATAGTCGCCTTTTACGGCAAGCATGGATTGCTGAAGACCTATTCTACCCCGGACCTTCACAGGCCTGATGGTTTGTAAAATATCAGAGAAGGCACCAACGAGTTCTTCACATTGAGAACTATCTTGTGGGCTGGAGGTTAACATAAAATTGTTTAAGGCAGTTTGAATATTTAAGCTAGAAGTAGCATGTTTAACACATATGTGACTGTTGGAATGCCAATGTCTTCTACCCCTGTATTTAGTAAAGGTTACATTTGTGGCCTAATGAATATATTTGCCAAATATATAAAAACATATAATCAAAACACTCTATGCAGAATAGAGCATATAAATAATATGTTTGTACTGTTAACAGACATTTTAAACTTTTCATATGTGTCCTTCACATTGTGCATATATACTATCCTTGGGCATCGACCATTCCTTGGGCATCGCCCATACCTTCTTTTCCCAAATAAATCGCACTACTGAATAAGTTTCCAAGTGCATATGAATTGACAGATACTTACTCATTCAAACAAATAATTTGAGATGATGAAATCTGTGGATCTATCTAGACCTAGTTCAATTTTTTTCTGCTTCATTTATCATTATTTTAAACAATCAGTTTGCTTGTAAGTTCTAAAAATTGCAAACATGCTGACAAACTAAGTAACTGAATAAAAGGATCTACTGAACAACTGAAATATTTCTTTTCTGATAATGTATTCAACAAAATAACTGTCATACATTCCCTTATTCGTCCCATATTTTTGCAAAGATTCCTTCACTTCTCTCAAAGTCGACTCTGGTCAATTTGTACAAGCCCCAGTTTCTGAATTTACAAGTTCTACCCAATGAGCGTAGTTGCTTTCGTAGTAACGGGGGCGGTCAGTTAGCCTAGTGGTTAAAGTGTTCGATTGTCACTCCAAAGACCCGGGTTCGATTCCCGACATGGGTACAATGTGTGAAGCTCATTTCTGATGTCCCCCGCCATGATATTGCTGGAATATTGCTAAAAGCGGTGTAAAACCACACTCACTCACTCTCTTGTAGTAACGAGTCCATATAAGAAAAGTCACATGATAAGACATGATGTCTTACATCAATTATGTCCCACCCATAAACAACACAAAGTCGACACAAGAATACAGCTTCACTTTCTCTGATAAAATTCAAGGGGCAGAGCTTGGGACCATACTTTTCACATCCCAGCTAATTTTTGGGGTCCTATGGCTCAAAAATGCCTCTTAATGATTTTCGGCATGCTAGCGCATGCGTGCTTATGCAGAAGCAAATATGCCAAAGGCAGCGGTTTCCTAAGAAGACCACCAAAGTGGGGACCCAAATACAACATTTGACCCGAAAATTGAGTAGTATTGTGTACAGTGACAGTGCCATTTGCAAACTGCATCAACCCGGGAACAACCCTAAAGTGTAATTATTTACTGGTGGAAAGTCACTGGAACCGAAATGGCACAACCTCATTGCCAACAGAACCACCAAGAAATATGGCTGACTACAACCATTTCTTAGCTGTAAAAAATTTCCCAGCTTTTGACGCCAGCATGTGAAGAAGTGTGACTGTTATGATAATGATACAGTAGTTATGTAGTTTTTACTTAATTGCATATGTTTTGAAACAGACTTTATCCATAACATCATGTTTGATAAAACTGTTGTGACCAAGTGCTTGTGCAGTGTACCAATGAGTGTCTTAAGATTAGTTTGTGTTTTTTCGTGATTTTTGAAAGAGAGCAGTGTTGATCATCAAACCAGTCGGGATTAAGGTTAAGGACAACGTTGCAAAAACATCTGATAATGTCGAATATTGAACATACACAGTTTCAGTCATTGTAATATGCATTGTTACATGCATAGATATGTAGGCATTTAATCTATTTATACCCAAGTCATGAAAAAGGCCTTCTAATTTTCAAGGTTCTAATGGAAATAGATAAGTGATTTTAGTTTTATTTTGACCAATCAGAATCAAGTATGTCTTGGTTGAGATTTGTCAATATCCACTGGTATCTAAGTTTTCAGTCAGAAAGCAAAAAATGACTGCAGGAATGGACAATACACCTATATAGTAGCTTAAAAGGTCTTTGACCAGTTAAGCTGACAGGTTATTTTGACAAGCATTGAGGCAAGGATAAGTTAAAATTGTATGCTTGTATGTTAGTATTGTTAACTGGGGCAGTACTTACTAGGGCAGAGTTACTGATATTAGTAATTCTACCATGAATTTGGAATTTACTCGATTCTGATTGGTCAATCACAGGCTATTAAATCACAATAAACCCCCTCTGATTGAAACAGATGGTTTGACGGCCGCATCACCGCGGAAGCTAATATTCATAGAATAGTACTATTTTCAGTCAGTGTCGGTAGGCATATTTAAATAATTATATCTGTAATTACAGGTTACAAAATGCACAGACGCGGTTACTACAATATTCAAAGGATGTGTGGCAATACATTTCGTGCAGAAAACACGATAGAAATCTACACAAGGAATGATTTTACGTTTTGGAGACACAGAGAGTTTGGAATTTTGGCGCTTTTCTATATACGACTGTGACGTCATTTCTTTCACGTCACAATGAGCGATATGACGTCATAATGGTGAAGTGCGATGTAGAGCGAAAGCCTTGCAAAGCTTGCTTTGTTTTCTTTAGGGATGCCCACCTCATGTCAGCTTACCAAGCTGCCGTGCTTATATGCTTTCAATGCCTGTTATATGTTAGAGTGAAGTATTACGGTGTAAACAAACTGCTTGAGTATATACGGCACCATAATTTGTTCGGTGATTCCGTAATTCAGATCGATAACCCACTCAAAACACTGAACTCAACCCATGCCGCTTCACTCAGTATATTTGCTAACACCAAAGAGTTCGCATTTTATTTAGTCATGGTAGAATGGAGATAAACATACTGTGTTTTCAATGTAGAGCTAGGTTACCTGTAGATTTAACCGCGCTAAATTTAACATTTGAAACCTCACGCTGCGCGTTCGGTTCCAAATTCAATTTAGCGGGGTTAAATCTACAGGTAACCTAGCTCTACATTGAAAACACAGTATGTTTATCTCCTAATTATCTTACAGAAGGACAGCATAGTTATAATATTGGACTGCCTCTGTGGTCTCTAGGATATAGCGTCTGCCCATGCAGGGAGCAGAAGGTCAGTGACTTCTTTGATAGGCATTTAGTTGGAGTACTAAGTAAGGATAAGAATTTATGGATGAACAACTTCTTTATTACAATTAAGAGCAACATTTCGATGTAGGTTCTAAAACCGTTATCAAGCAACTGATTTACAGAGTGTAGTAGGCAAGTATATATACAAGTAGGAGGCAATGTTTATACAGTAGAGTAGATATTGTTATACTGGATTTGAGAAGCCTGTTATGTATACACAAGGGTAGTGATGACAATCATCGGTGAAGTCAGTGACATAATCAAAGGATGAAGCCAGTAATGTAAACAACGGGATTATTGCTGATTGGAGTCTTTGATGAGTTGATGGTACGCTGGGGGGGAAGGGGTATGTAATAGCCTTGGTCACAGTTTATTGAGGGCTGAAGTCTTTTGATGTTGATGGCTTCTTGTAGCTTCTTCATCTTGAAGTCTTTGAGGTTGGTGGCGAGGGTTGTGACTCTCTCCCACTGGATGCTGTGGCTTGGGTTGTCACGGATGTGGTCTGATAGAGCTGATTTAGAGTCATCTTTGGAGACTGAGCTTTGATGTTCTTTAATTCGGGTTTTGAGGGGCCTAGATGTTTCTCCAATGTAAGCTTGTCCACAATTGCATGGAATGTGGTACACTGTCATCAAAGACCCCAATCAGCCATAATCCTGTTGTTTACATTACTGGCTTCATCCTTTGTTTATGTCACTTCACCATGATTGTCATCACTGCCCTTGTGTGTACACAACAGGCTTTTCTACTCCAGTATAACAATATCTACTCTACTGTATAAACATTGCCTCCTACTTGTATATATACTTGCCTACTACACTCTGTAAATAGAACAGACTAGACGAAAACGTATATCAGCCTTCAATAAAGCAAAACGCGACTACAAATATTTAAACATAGCCCACGAACTAAACCACCAGGTTCAAAACTAGTCCAAATAGCCAAAAGTAGAGACTGGAAAAAATTCTGCGAAGGTATAAATAACCGTACAGATGCCAGAATGGTCTGGCGCAAAATCCACGCCATCAGAGGCTTAAAACGACATAAAAAAACCCCTAACATTGACATCTCAACCAACCCCGCCCAAAAAGCAAATAATCTCGCCAAACACTTTTTGGCTGCTAGCAGTAACACCAACTTCAGTAAAAAATTCCAAGATAAACTTAAAACAGAAAACAAACCCACAAAAGAACCAAACAATAACAATCTAGAAATAAATCAACCCTACACAATGGAAGAGCTCCTCTACGTAATCCAAAACAGCAAAAAGGGCACAGCCCCAGGATTAGACCTAACTTCTTACCAAATAATTAAAAAACTCCCCCTAAAACTACTCCAGGCACTACTCAAACTATACAATCTCATCTACCTAAACGGACAGGTTCCTACTCCCTGGAAACAGGCCCTAGTCATACCAATCCCTAAACCTAATAAACCAGCTAATCAAGCTAACTCATATAGACCAATATCCCTAACTTCAAACTTATGTAAAGTAATGGAATCAATGGCTAAAAATAGATTACAACATTACTTAACCCAAAATAACATCATAACCCAGATCAAAGCGGTTTCACTCCTGGCCGCTCAACCCTAGATAACCTCGCCCGCCTAGAACAAGATATTAAGACAGGACAACTAAATAAACAATATACCACAGGCATCTTCTTAGACTTCTCTAAAGCTTTCGACATGGTATGGCACGATGGGCTAATACAAAAACTTAAAAAAATAGGACTCAAAGGTCAGATAATAAACTACATCCAGGACTTCCTAAACAATCGTAAAATAACCGTGGGTATAGACCAAACTCTATCGGACCAATGTCCCCTAGAAAATGGTACTCCACAGGGCAGTATCCTCAGCCCCACCCTCTTCAATATAATGATAAACGATCTATTCGAGGGCCTATCCCCTAAAGTAAACACATCAAAATTCGCGGATGATGGAGCCATCTGGATCCGCACTAAAAGGATGAACATGGTCCAAAATTTACTCCCAAAATCTCTTAATAAAATACAACAATGGGCTGACAAATGGGGCTTCTCCCTTAACTCAGAAAAAACAACAGGAATAGTTTTCAAACATAAAAACATGAAACCCGCCTCCCCAATCCTCCAGCTAAACAATCAAACAATCAAATTTCAAAAACAAACCAAATTCTTAGGACTTATTTTCGATGAACATCTCACCTGGGATGCTCACATCATAAACCTAACAACTAAATGCAGTGAAGACCTAAACACCCTAAGATGCCTCACTGGCTCAAACTGGGGAGCATCCAAAGATACCCTCCTCTCACTCTACATATCACTAATTAGATCAAAACTAGACTACGGCTGCGCCATATACAACACCCTAAACAACTCTCTATCTAAAAAACTTGACTCAATACAATATCAGTCTCCCAAACTAATTACACGCACCCAACATGGCACCTCCTACACTTCACTTCAGGCCTTAACAGGAGAAATGCCACTAAGTCTACACAGGGAACAGCTAAGCTTAAATTTCTGGGCCGCGTCCCAATCAAACCCTCTCATCCAAAACTTAATAAACCAAAACATCAGCCCCAAAAACCAAGCTCTAGCTCGTAAACACCCCTTACTCACCCCAATATCCCAAAGAATAACAAACTACCTAAATGGACACCAAATTAAAAATCTTAAACAAAACTGCAAACAATCAAATATCTTCACCCCTAAACTTAAAATACCCAAAATAGACACAACACTAGCTAGCCAAATAAATAAACAAACCGACCCAAACATAGCTAAAACCACCACACTAGCATACATACACGAAAATTGGCCAAATTGGTGTCACATTTACACGGACGGATCCTCAGATCCGACCTCCAAACACACAGGTTTCGGAGTTCATACCACACAACCAACTAAAACCACACAATCCTTCCGACTCCCAAACAACCAATCAATATTCACAGCAGAACTAATGGGCATGGCCTCAGCCCTCCATAATCAAGAATAAAAAAAACACAAAAAAATCCTAATACTTACCAACTCCCTAAGTGGACTGCAAGCCCTCCAAAACAAAAATACCAAAAACCGACCTCAATTAATAAATCAAATACTTAAAAGCTCCAACGACCTAACTAAGGCAGGCAAACAAATAACCTTCTTGTGGATACCCGCCCACGTAGGAATATACGGTAATGAAAACGCCGATAAAGCAGCTAAACTATCCCTCAAAATCCCAGAAATAAGCTTAAACTTACCCATCTCAAAATCAGAAATTAAAAGTGTAAACAAGCAAAAATCACAAAAATATGGCATAACCTATATCTAAACTCAAATAGCCAAATCAAAAAAGTGCTCAGCAAACCACTAACCAAACCAAAAATTCTCCATCCATCCCAAAAAATCGACAGAGTAATCACTAAACTCCAAACAGGACACACCAACCTAAATAACCACCTAAAAAAATTTAAAAAACACACTACAGGTAACTGCCCACACTGCAAACAACCAGAAACCCCAGAACACGCACTCATCCACTGCACACACTACCTAACACATCGAACCGCATTACAAACCACCCTCAATCTAAACAAGGCTCTAACTCTAGAAGCAATACTAAACCCACAAAATAAACTAGAAAACTTCAAGGCCTTAGGCGTATTCTTAATAAAAACGGAACTAATAAAACGCATCTAAAAACACAATAACCTACCAAATCAAAATCACATAAACAAACAAACATCCACCATACCCACCTCCCTTAGTTCTCCTCCCCAATCCCATCGGCATCTATTCCAAATCTCAAAATTCCCAAATTCTATATAAGCAACCCCTTAAACCCCCCTTTTGGGTTGCACAGACCACTTTCGCCCCTTTCGGAAACACATTAAATGGCCTTGCCGGGCCCGTGTGCGAAATACGTATCAGTCGGAAAGCGCACATTAAATCTCCAAAGTAAGTAAGTAAGTAAGCACTCTGTAAATCACTTGCTTGATAACGGTGTCAGAACCTACACCGAAACGTCGCTCTTAATTGTAATAAAGAAGTTGTTCATCCATAAATTCTTATCCTTACTGAGAAGGTCAGTGGTTTCATCACTATATAAGTGCATATTATTGAATGCAATGTTAAAACCCCATTTCACCTCTCCTTACAATATTATTGTTTAAAATATAAAACATGCCAACTTTAATTTCTATTCAAGCTTTTGCAACTTGCAAACTGCTGAATGAACTGAGTTCCTGTTGCAAATGTTTTACCATTCATAAACTTACCAGGTGCAAGAGAACCCTCATTGCTTCCCGACACTGGGTTGGAGACTGCAGAATCTCACACACAGCATGTCCCATCAATGCCATCTTGCTACTGAGACACACATCACTACCTACCAACACCCAGCCACCCCAGTTTGAGGGGTGAGAGAACTGTTTTGTGCACTGTACCGTTTTCACAGCTTTAGCAAGAGCCTGAGTTACTCTCTGATTGTCTTCTAATGCTGTGTAGAAAATGCGCATCAATAACTTTGAAGCCTGGTCAGGTACTGGCCATAATGAAAATAACACACATTGGGCTCCTGCTGATAGTAAGGCCCGGGTCAGGCCAATCACACCATCAGTGTTAACACGACCTGCTCTATCATCAGTATAGCCAGAGTTTAACACAACTAGTTTTGCATGGAGTTTTAGATTCAGAATGTCTGCTGCTGTAAGTAGGTATTCTGACAATGGAGGACCTTCTAATGAGTCAAATTCACCACCACTATTTTCTTGAGACTTGATTGTTGGATACCTGCCTCCTGATGAAACCAATTCTGTAGGCGACAGTACTATAGATGAAAGCTTCCATGAGATGTGAGTGGCAAAGTGGATCACCTCAACTTGCTCTATCTGATGCAAAATGGCGCCCTTTGTAGCCTCTACCCCAATGAGTGGACGACATGACAACAACTCTCCAACAATCCTAGACTCATACTCTGCTCCTGGGATCTCATGAAGATGCCAATGCTGACTTATGGTTGAACTTAGTCTTGGATTGCCAACAACTAAAGCACCTGATGAATCTATCATAGGTCGCCCCTGGCGGTCAAGTTTTTGTGTGTTGGAAAGGGCACTGATAGATGGAACAATTATCAAATTATAGCGTTCAAATAAATAATCTTCAGCTTGTTCCTTCCGCAACATAAGAAATGGTATCAGGTATAAATCACCTTGAAGCACAAGAATAAGATCAATAGGATCTGAAAAGTTTTGGCTTAAATTTGCCAGTGCTTCTTCCATTGGTCCCAAAAGGAAATTATACAAGGCAGAGAGAGGAGAACGACCTCCATTAATGTGTCTTGCATTCCCTCTGTAAGATGAGAAGTTTGTGTTGACAGTTCCACCAGCACCACTGGAAAGGCTAAGTATACTGTTGACACTGTATGTTGATGTATTGAAAGAATGGCCTCTGTTAACCATTCGTAGGAATCCTGTGCGATCATTTTCAGCAATAAGACGATCACCAATTTCCTCCAACTGAAGCTGGAATACATCATCATTCTCACTTTCTGATCCACTCTGGTTCTCTATGCTATGTCTTGCACCTCTGTGAAAATAAAAATACATGTTTTGTTACTTTCAGTAAGCAATGAAAAATACAGATGTTATATATTTGACAAGATGCAAATAATCTCATTGAGTCAGTATCTTATAAGACCGGTCTGAAAACAGTACTGACAAGGTTACATCATGGTCGACATTGCCGAGATAAGAACCACTTAGAACTTTATGGAACTGATTGGTATGAGTATTGACTCACTACTTTATTGCATGACCCTAACTGGGTTCACTAAATTTGTGTTCTGTAGGTTTTGATTGAAACTTAATGTTAACCTCAGTTAAGGATGTGTCATTGAACAGTATGCCAACCTTAAAGGGGCCCTAGTCTCTGGCTTCTACCCTCTCTCTAACACAGCCAGCGAAAACTGTTTAGATGCCGTAGGACTATTTGCTGGCTGATGCAACTGAGCATGACAAGAGACTGGACTACCTTCTGTGAGGGCCGTGGATGATTACAGTTTTATAAAAAAAAGTATCCCTGAAGTGCAAGTATTTATTTATTTCTGATGGCGTGAATAAGGTGACTGAGATCGCACTTCTGTGTTTCATAGCTTGATATTTTACTTAATCATGGCATGTAATAACATCATGTCAATAACCAATAATATCAAAAATACACATTTGATTTATTTATTGCAATGGATACACATACAAAAAAATAAAAAATTCCTGAAAGGTACACTGCACCAGTTCAGCTTATGCTTGATGTGTATACAAAGTTACAAGAAGAAATATTGAATGGTTTATGATCCAGAAACAAAATATGATGGTCAGACCATGTCTCTACATTCCCTGCAAAACTTTATTTGGGAAAGGCATAATATAAAGTAAATGTGTATGTACAATAATGTACTTTAGTATACATATTATATTTGCAACAATGAAGTTCAGTTCATATTCTCCAAACAGCAACAACCCTTATATTTCATAACTTAATTGCTACTCCCTTGTTGTCATCCCTGGTAATAATGCCAACACATGTCCAGGAAGATTTGGGTGTTATAACCGGGGTGGTGTTATAACCAGCGAAGCCATTCTATTCAGTCAACACCAAGTCATAAATGAAAATATGTACATTAAATAAACATTTTTTTAAGTGAAGATGGTCTTCTCCCGCCATTTTGCCCAACATAGGGAGGATCCCCGATGCTCACAACAAGGCTGACGGTGACGCAGCTTGGCCAGCCAATCAGAACACACGATACAGGGATTCCCTATCCTTCCGTGCGGATGGAATAGATGCACATGTCAAACAACAGGTGAGAAAAAATCTGGTGTGGTGAGTTTGTCGACCTAGGCACAATCCTACCAAACACCGAGGAAAGCAACGAGGACAGTACTATAACCATGGCGTAGGTAATATAATTTTTATCCCCAAAAGGCCTGGTGCCGAAGAAGCAGTCAGGCTATGGTCAGCATTTGGGTATAAGCATGCGGAAGAATTCTGTCTAATTCACCATTTATCCTATCCCAGGGGTAAATCTATAAACGACTTTATAGACGCAGTGGTCTGCTCCGTGGTGTATGCAAGATTTGATTGTAGCTATATAAGTTATAAGAATAAATAATTCTATTTTGAACAGGGAATTGGTAAAGTGAGAAAATGGCAATATTTTGTTGCACACGATTTTCAAATGTCGTTTTTTGTAGATATGCTTTGCTAAAATAGTTGATAATGGCATCACATAATAGATACTTTCCCTAAGCATCCCAAAATGTGATGTGTATTTGTGTGTGTGATGTATTTTAAGTTTTAGAAACATATAATGGATCTAATCTCATCTTGGTCTGCAGTATCTAAATTGTACAGTCATAGAGCCTGTTGTTTCAAATAACACCATGAACAGTTTGACCTGGAGAATAAGACCGATGCAAATGTCAAAATTCAATATTTGAAGTAACACCCATGTTAAAAATTTTCATAAGTTCATGGGGCTGTATGGTATTGAAAGCCGATGAAAAATCGACAATATTCTTACATAAGACATACCATTTTCTAGATGGCTACAGATTTTATGCAGGAGACTGTGTTGTGTCCTCGACACCTGTTGGGTCAATATGCAAATTGCAAACGGTCCAGAAAATGCTCAACTTCAACAAATAACAATCTCTTGATAATGTGCACGAAGGCATTACCTAGCTATTGAAATCAAAGCCACAGTGTGATAGTCATTGTGTACAGTTGGGTTTTACTTTGGGGGAATGAGTAGAATGTTAGAACAGAGGAACATGATGGGAATGTAATGAAGCTTGAAAAGGTTTTCGAAATATTCCCCACAACTGCTCACTGCCTTCTTTCAATACCATACCATATAAATAATCTGGTCTTTTCATATGTTTAGTGCACTAAAAGATTCAAGAACATCATCATTTGATATGCCTTAGTTATAATTCTGCTGCAGCGACAGAAATTTATTTTCAAAATATGAGGAAAAATAAAAAGTTTCAAAACAAGCATAAAAAGAGTTCAACTCAATGACGAAAGACCGGTCATCATGTGTCCTTATGCGATTGTGTTTGTTGGTCTCAAATGATAGTCTTAATGTTATTCCAGGCTTATTAGATTATTATCAGAGAACTGTTTTGCAATGTTGTCTTTGTAATGTGGTTTGCATTCATGTCACGAGGATCAACAAACAGCAAGCAGATTTACATTTTACAGCGCTGAGATAATACACATCTAGAATATTCTATATAAGCGCTGTAATATGTACCTTTACTTACTGTTTGTTGATCCTCGTGCCATGGCAATCAACTTCCCTCTTGTTCTGCGCATGCCTAGGATGGAATGTTGCGGTCTGTGTGTTTTAGTGCCACCGTTAATCAATGTTTTCAGCAGTGTGCTCTAAGATTAATGATACTGTTTCTTAGTTATAGTTACTATCTCATCATTTCCTGTTACCGATTCCTTGTGTATGGTAATCATATGACAGGTTTTTGTTGCAGTCAGTCAATTTTCATTGGTAGGCCTGTTACTATCGACAGAAATAAAGTTGTAATATACACTGCCTCATAACAATATGAGTTCTGTATTTCATTATTATTGACTGTTAATTGTTAAGTGGTGATAGCTGAACCGTTGTGGCATATTACTTACATAGTTTATAACAGGGTTAGTATTTTGGTTTCGAGTCTGGAATATATATCATCAATACTCTCTTCTTACAAGGAAGCAATCAAGGAATATTTGGGGGTAGCAGTAATCTGATGAGATCTAAAGCAAATGGAATGACCATTGACAATTGGCCACAATGAATAGATGATTATATAGCCATGCTGTGGTTGAAGAAAACAAGGAAAGAAATCAAGGAAAGAAAACAGGGAAAGCTAACAAGCATTATGTTCTTTTCTTATCTTTGATAACCAAAAATCATGTTTTCAATGTTTCTTTGGGGGATAATTTCATTGCTAAATGTACTCAAATGTATCCACACTCTTTCTCATGAACTCAAATATTATTAATGTGGTCTTGGTGAAGCAATCAGGATTTGTTAATCACAGGTTATTGGACCCGGGCCATGTATCAACTAGCACATTTCATTTGGCAAGTTCGTAGGTCATTTTTTCCATCCTTCAAAATGTTGGATTGATCAATCTTTCCACTCTTAGAAATGATTTTTTACTGTGGCTCTCCTTTTGTTTCCATCAGTCATGTGATTCAGTCTGCTCCACTAACACTGGTTCTCTGTATGAATAATTGTCATGGATTTGAGATTTTCGTTCCAACACAGTAACCACATTCATATATACACATTACATTTTTATAACAACATTAACACATTACACATTACATTTTTATAACAACTTGATATACCTTATGCTGATGCTATCAGGCTGTATGTGACTGTCAACCCCAATGGCTTCTCGCATCTGTCCTACACAGTTTTCTAATATGGAGGCTGTTGTAAAGCTCAAAACACTCTGGCTGTCACCTGCTGAGGGCTCCATATCTGCTTCCAGCTCACTTAGTGCCACCTTTTCGAACTTGATCAAACCTACAACAATACAGAATTCAATTTTAGTAACATCTGTATACTTATAGTGCATTACTCCTTATGCATTTACTGCTTACTTTTGACAGAAATGAAGCTGTGTGAGATCCAGCTGCCAAGGAAATTGTCCCAACCTGTTGTAAGGCAGACCCCAATCACACAGCACCCACGTGACCATGGAAGTGATGACATTACGTATCTTCACATTACTGCTTGATCGTAACATTTGAAGACATCGTTGGGAGGTAGCTCTGCAATGGGCAGGCCCTTAGACGTACCATGTATTGCTGTGTATGAGGTGAGTTTTTCATACTTCGAATTAGGGGGCTTTCCAGTGGAGTCGTCTTATACACAAGGTTGAAGAGTTCTGATGTTTTTTCCCCCCAACACAAAGACATTATCATGAGCATGTAACACCGGAAATACTATGTCAACAAATCCGTACTGAAGTAAGCAAATTAATCATGTATATATACTGTCTGTTTATAAAAAGTGTTCACGGTATATCTGGACTTCCGTTTGTTATCTACAGTAATCTATGGTTAAAATGACAGAGAATGGATACATATGTCACATAAATGCCATACTTTCACTCTTTGAAAATCATATTTGTTGTAGTTTAATATGTCAACATGAAGTATTCTTGATCTCAAGCACGGGAGAATTGGCAGTGATGGTCAAATTGTTCCACATGAAAAAGTATCCGGCAATAGCGATCAGTGCCAAAGTGCTACGTTTATGGTAAATAATTTATTTCAAACATATATAGTAAAGCTGTAACTAAAATAACATGATATTGGAATATATTATTCCTGATAAAATAATAGTTTCAGATACAATTCTTCCAATCATTGTATAAAAATTATTTTATAAAAAGTTATATTATTGGGTAAGTTTTAACCGAATAACCGGTAGTTCTGAGAAAACGTGTGTACAGCTGATTGCTGCTTCTGGCTTAGTTTACGAGACAATGCACATGATAATCTTAAACTCTGCAAACAAAACAATGCCCAGTAGAAAAGGAAATACATTTTAATCAGTAAATCATAATGTCCAGTGATGTTTTATCTCAAATTTCAAATTTGTATTGACCAAGTTTAATTGTTATCATCATCTGTTTGTTTCCCTAACTTTGCTGTAATTGTTTTCTGAGAAAGACAAACATGTTTTTATTGGAAATGTGGGGATTGCGTATGCCCTGGTGATGTGTTCATTCCGATTAAATTTATAGATGGGGTATCTAAATTAGCATCGATTTTAAAGGCTTACAGGGGACAACGCCTTACAGGCGGGGGTCGCTTTATAGACAGTGATATATGATAGTAATGAAGGATAAGTACACAAATGTAAATAATATTTAGATTTTACTAAATTTTGTTAACTTATCCTGCATTACTCCTTAATGCATCAGAGGTCGGCATAGCCACAAATGTGATCCTCTGGAACCCTCAAAGACATCCCGGTAACCATCCAGTTCAGCTTTTAGCGAAGATCAGCAACTAAAGGACCAGTGTCCAAGGAAGAACGAGAGTATGAGAAAATCTCAGTGAAAGGCAGCAATAGAAAGTAGTGTATGCTAAGGTCTTAAAACTGACTTACCAAGCCAAGGCTTGTAGCATAAAGCCCCCCTGTCTGGTGCATGAACACTGTGAGAGTCGGGAAAGGCCAGCTGGTGATTTTAGTGGCGTTTGGGATTGGAGACCTGCTGGCAGGTAGAGGCATGCAAAGACTGTGTCAGATCTCAAAAAGCATCCTTCCATGATGGCTCTGATGAGGAATTTGCTGTGTAGAGCCATCCTAGAAGCGACCACCCTGATCTCATGAGGATTGTTGGCCCTCGGAGGATCCAGGCCAGCTGCAACATTAGCTGGAAGGCAACATAGGCCGCCTGTGAACTGAAGTCAGTATTATGGGGTGAGGTCTGACCTTTTGACAATCCATTCCAGCTGATGGAGTATGCGCCTGATAAAGTCCCGGTGAAAAAGCATGGTCGCTGAATCTGGATGATTCAGTGGACAATCGTCTCTGTAGGATTCAAACCGAATGTTCCTCAGGTGGAGGTAGGAGGCCACTGGCTTAGTGATGCGTGTACATAGTACACAGGGCCGCTGAAATTCTGATCAGGGAATCATTGGTGTCATCAGGGAATCGGAATGTGTATAATCCTCAACTTTTCCATGTCCTAGGGGATGAGGAAAATTGGTGAGTAGAAGCCTGGTGTTATGGCCAGGGCATGCACCATCTCAATGGCCCTCTTGGACAAAAGGATGTTGATGTTGTCTGTCAGAGGTCGATGTTGATGACTGGGATAGACTCAAGGCCAAGGAGTGGTGGTCAGAGGTGGGTCTATCATCACAATATGTTCGTCAGAAAAGTGTCTGCCAAGATGGCCCAGTTCTGCAAGAATAGATTAATCTCCTTTAGAGTTAATGGTTGAGACAAGCCAGTCATGTGTGTGAGGTCTTCGTCCAAGGTGTGTGTAGTATGGAACGCGTGGACATGAAGTCCCCCTTCTTAAAACAAGGCACCTTGAAAGCAGGAGTGAGCGACTTGTTTGCCTAGTCCTCTTCAAACGCCCTGATCATATCCCTCAAAATCGGATCAGGTACAATGGAGGTCGGCTTAGACCAGATTGTGTCCTTCTTATCCACCCCTGGACCAGGGCAAGGCACAAGTGGAGATGTCATAGTTCAGGATAAAGGCACCATCAGATGAGTCAGAATGGTAGCCCTGTGAACAATGGACCTGAGTGCAGCTCCTTGATGTACGCCTAGATCAAGAACACTTGGAGCTTTGTCTAGAAGAGGAGCAAGGTGAGGCAGACCCTCAAGAGGACATATTGGCTGAGGACGCAATGATCGCAGGAGGTGTAGGCACTACAGGCACCTGAAGCATAGGAGGCATCAGAGGCACAGGAGACACTTGAGATGCTTGAAATGCTTGAGACCTAGAAGGCGCCTGAGGCGTAAGAAGTGTATGCAAGGGGTTAGGGTCAGGGTCCTTTAGGGTCCTTTAGTGGCTTCTTGCCAGAACAACCAGAGCAACGAGCGAGCATAAATCTGTAATTTAAGTCAAAGTTGCAGACACATGTACCCAACAATAGGTGGTAAAATATGAAATTTACAATTGAGAAAAACCTTAAACTCCAATAAATGGTTGATAGAATGTATCAGAAACAATTACCAAGCCATGAAAATGTATTAGGAACATATATGCCACGATGAACATGACCCACCCATATATTCAAGATGGCGGATTGGAACAACAAAGCACATGTAAAAATTACAGCAACAAAAAGCCACTAACACATGCAAAATATAAATGCTACCGCCAAAGAATATAGTAGAACGTTTTAACACCAACCAGAAGGAGAAATAATGAAAACCATAAAGGATGGACACAGTTAGTTGGAGCAGTTTATTAAACATAACTTATCATCCTGATGACAAGCAGCAATATGACATATACGTGACTTCATCACTTCCGTGGTCACGTGGGTGTTGTGTGATGGGGCCTGCTTCACAACAGTTTGGAAAAACTTCTTTTTCAGCTTCTTTTTGCCAACATCAGTCATCCTAGATGCAGATTATTGGGGAGGTGGGTGGGAGTACTCCTGAGGTAATAGAGGTAGAATTCCTAGAATTATTTACAAAGATAACTATTGTCTGATCATACTTGAATATACATAACCATCATAACCAGAATATACCACAGGGAAACATTTTTTTTCTGAATCTAGTAATAGCCTGGATAGTTAACTGTCTATTGCTGTAAACAAGAAAAAAATGCCAAATTTTTTCAGACAACTTACAGTTTTTTTACCAATTTAGGAAAACATAAACTAAAATCATCTCAAAAGGCCCAATTCCTGGATAATGTGAAAGACGTGTGCAAATATGTAATCAACTTCCACAGAACTACAGTAATATTTGAATCCTGATAACCCCAGTTTGTGACATCATAACACCCTTGATGTCACAGTTTAAATTTTCCTGCCCACCAGGAAAGGACAAGTCACCTCAAGTCATCTATAAATGTTGACACCTTTATTCTACATAAATGTACCATACCAAAAGACATAAAAAGATGGTACTTGTTGTTACCCTGTCTGGCGCTCGGCATTAAGGGGCTAAAACAAGGACTGGTCAGCCCAGAGTCAGTTTACAATGTCTGAGTGGGGTATTCATGTTAAACTACTGCACAATAAATCGGCAACAGTCCGGACTGGTACAGGCAGCCCCACCCATACACCAACCCCCCACACACACACCCACACCCCAACCCACACACATAGAAACACACCCTCTCCCCACACACAAGTCGCTGAAGTGCAAGAATCTCAGACGTGATGTTAATACCCATATTACCTTACCTCACCTCAATATCGAGGTTGGTTCAGTTCACGAGGAAAGAGAACTACCTCAGTTTTCTCCGATAACAGTCATCAGTTCTTGTGTTATCAAGAACATTAATATTTTGTAAGTGTGTAACAAAGATAGTTAATTAACCTTTACTATAGTGCCAAGTATTTAATTAACATTCCAGTATAAAATTCAAAAATGATGACCCTTGGTGGAATTCAATGTAACAATACCAGTACATACATATTACCTACTTCTAATATCAAAATATTGTCCTCATTTTTCATACATAATTATTTAAACAACATAAACATGACATGCATAAGGCTATATACAATGAAAAACAAACTTTAGAAATGGCCCTCACAGTGAATTGTTTGATAAGCATTACTAAGAAGTTGATGGATGACAAAGAAGAGACAATTTATGGATAACAACTTCTATATTTACTTTAAAGGTGATGTTTTGGTGTAGATCCTAATACCATTGTCAAGCAATCCTTCATGCAATTTAACTGGAAGAATGGTGAAGTTGACTAACCATTTTTAGGTGTGAGAAGCCAGCTGTAAAGAAATCCAGCAGCAATGGAGAAGTACAAAACCACTCCATGCTGCTTACTAACAGTTGTGTTGATCTGGTCTATGGTAATAGGAGACAAGTCCATAGTTGTTCCATTAAACAAGCCTGCAGAACCTGCTTGCCTCTCAAGTAGCAAATCAATGAAGGCACGGGTGCATGCCCTTTCAGCCACAGCAAGTGCTTCTTCAGGACGACTAAGATCAACCAACACTCTCTGAAAGAAAAAAAACAAACTTGTTCAACACTGGTGGAGCCAAAACTGCACTTTCTGTTTTAATAAACTCTGCAGTCATGTTGTTTGGGCTGTTTGGGTTATTGTTTGAAGAGGTACTACAGTAATGTAGAACTGTGGTTGGTGTGACATAAGTTCACTTGACTTTCAGTCAGGTGTGCTTGAAGATCTTGAAGACCTTCATGGCCATTTCTCCATTTAAAATGTTATGAAAGTAGTTATTATTGGGGCTCAACATATATGCTGTGTTTTTGTAGCAGAGGACATGCTTACCCTTTTCGCAAACACCTTGTGTCATCACTAATTTTCAGTGTTCCATACATACAATTTTCACCATTACTTGCCGTTAATATCCAAAGGAGTCTGCAGATAATCAAGACTGATTATCATTCTCATTTTGACAAACATAACAGCTCAAAACTGAGTAAGATTTGAATCTCGTGAACTTGAACTTGGATTTCATCAAGAGAAGATATTCATGATGCACAATTACTTTTATTTTTCAATATTCTGGTAAAAATGACCCCAACAAGCTTGGAAATACATATGGTGGCCATTTGACCCACAAAGTTTCAGCCCTCTGTCTCTTTAATTTTGGAGGAATTTTTTTAATTAATTCTTTAAAATTTAAGTCAAAGATGGCACCTGGCAGCTATATTGAAATTCCAATTGTGATGCCTTGAACAAACTGGAACCCCTTTACAGTAACAAACATTCACACAACATCTCAGCTAAATCCATCAAAACATTTCAGAGAAGAAGCTGAAAGTGTGAAAAAGTGTAAGGACTGTGACTTGTGATGACATGAGCTCATATGGCCTTTCAGACATATACTTGAGTAACTTGGGAAGTGTAAAGAAGGTGAACTTGCAATATACAGTGGAAATTTGAGAAAATAGGCTATATTAAAAGGGTAGTGAGGACCTATCAGGTGTGAGTTATGGGTAGAAAGAGGGAATCTGAAGAGGATATTTCATGTGTCTAGTGAAATATGTTTCTCTCATCAAGTTACTGGGGGAAAGGAGATATTTTCACAAGTGGCATAGCCCCGTCACGAGATGAGAGAAACATGACATTTCATGATATCCTATTTATTACATACTTTTTGTGAAGTTGTCTACCAGAAAATTCAATTATTTCATGTCAAATCTAAAACCTTGAAACTGAAATTCTACCTACTTAACACACAGGGACGGTTCACCACCTTAAAAGGTTTTATAATCTAATGTTCAAAAGGGAAACCAAGTGAGTTTGCAGGTTATATTATCTCTTAATGCAAAGTGATTTTTTTATATATATATATAATTTTGTGCAGAGATAAATTAAATGGGATTTTAAAAGAAGGTTTCTGATATTAACAGATATTGTTTATGAAATTCTACTAAGTTCAAGGCTGATGTATGAAATGGAAACAGGAAGGGTGACTGTATTTTGATGAGGTTCGACCTGGGAGAATATCAATATGATCCTTGATTCCTTTCCCCTTGGGAAATGGCAATCTTTACTATTGTGCAGAGGGAAATTGCAAAGATTAAGTCCTTGGGCTCATCTCCCCCAAGAGATCAAAGGGTAACCAGGGGAATTGAATACTATTGGTCAGTAGATGTTTCTTTTAGATCAACATTCTGATTAGGGTCTACCGGTCTAACCAAATATTGACATTCTTGATGACAAGATGTAATTTAGTAGTTGTGTTAGGAAGGATGAATCTGGTAATGCTGAAAGAATTTAGAAATTGACAGAATGGAAATTAGTTACTAGTGAGATGAGGGTTATGATTCACTGAAACATTATTTTGGTGGGAGGAGCTAAAATTAGCATCGATATTATTCTGTTAGTTGCTCGAAAGTGGTGCGGGGATTCAGAGACTCACTGCTGATATGAAGTACTACCAGATCTTCAATGAATCATCTAGATATGTGTTTTGAACCACACCTGAAGACCTTTTGTAACTCAAGAATTCTCAGTCTACAAAAGGACACAAATTAACAACAAATCTGACTTATGATTTGAATAAGCGACATGATTGCCAGAACCAAGGATTTATCAGTCCTTTCTGTATCAGTCCTAAGTCTTTTCAGATGAGCAAGTCAACCCTCCAATTTGATACTCAGTATGGGAGCCCCAATAAGCAAAACAAAATAAACACAGTAGCAAAAGTTCCAAGATATATTCTGTAAATACATGAGGCATAGTGCAAAAGAGCAGGAGCGGGTACACGCATTGGTTATCTGCGCTGACATACGCTGACAGGATCAAGGGACTGAATTGATGTTTCGGTAGTGGAAAGAAAAGGCCATATCTGACTTCCAAAAGCATCCTTCCATAAATGGCGGACAGGGTGCAATTACTGTGCAATTACTCAAGTCTTGTGAGGATTGGACCAGAACAGGGGCGGCCACCTAGCAAAAGTGTAGGCCCGTAGTATGGTCGAAGTATAATCTGATTATTGTGTGATATAGATCTAACTGTTGAATCCAAATGACCAAAACTAAACAAATAGGCCTACCTATTTTCGTATTGCACTGAAAGAATCGTGTCATCATTTCGTATTTATGTATCGTTACTGTTACATTAACCGAAACTGTTGTTCTGCTCCTGTTCTGCCGTAAAAATATGCAAAACAATACACTTTGAACACAAATGCATTGAATGTGTCACATGTACATATGACCATGTGCTTTGCTATTTATAGCACAACCGTAAATAAGCTCTGCCCACTGTGATTGATGCAGATGCCAAACACGATTGATTCAATTTTTTATGATAAAACTACAGAAAATTTATTGACTTATATCTAGATATGGAGCCATTTGTGGTATTTGTCTTTGGGGCTGGGGAACAACACAGTTTGTCTGGAGGAGGACTGGCTGTCCCTGTTCCTTTGGGCAGGAACAAATTCTTCTGTTGGTCCTCCTTTGCCAAAAGGATGGTGGATATCATAGGGAGCATCCACCTTACAGTGTGAGCCAGGTCACGATCCTCCACAGTCAATGCAGTCAATGGTCGAGAGACTGCCATCGAGTTCCGGAGCTGAAACAGTCTCAGACATGCCATGGGTGCCAGAATCCTAAACATAAAAAGGCTTGCATAAACAACGGAAAGATGCAAAAGCACTGTCGAGATTAGTTGAAATATCCAAGTAAAAAAAACATGCCTGGGAGGTAGCGTGATGTTCTTAGAGCTGGCAGAGGGAACAGTGAAGCATGATAACCAATCATCTGATGAAGTACAGCGTTTAAGTCAAAGCTGATCCGCAATCCAGGGAAGGACCAGTGCAGGGTTTGCAGGTTCAAAACTCTCAGAAGACGATGCAGGGGAGGGTTCATGATCCATATCTTTGTCAGCCGGCCCATGATCGGAGGATCCGGAACAGCTGAGCCAGGAAGAGCAGACTGTGTGAGAGAACTTGAGCTATCCAGACCAGGAGCCACTGGTACCCAAGAGGTAGGGAGCAGCTGTTACTGATAAGGTAGAAGGAACCAGAACTGGAAGGGGAGAAGCAGATTGGGAGAGACTCAGAGACTATGAGTATTAGTCATTTGCAGAATCTGGATGAACAGGAGGTGGTATGTGGAGGTTTGATCATCAGTTCTTAGCCAGTTGATCCCCTAAGCCCCAATCCTGAGAAAATCGATCCCTAGACGAGCGGTCCTTCAAGCATCGTTTATACGATCAACTATCCTTGGAATGTCAATGCTTGGGTGAGGCTCAGGACCAATCCTTACTTCTCTGAAAAATTAAAGAATGTGAATCCTGATGACCAGTAACTGGGGAATCTTTGTTTGTCACCATCGACGGGTGAGCGCGATTGTCTCTAGGTGAGGAGAAACACCCAGAACAACACACAAAGGAGAGGGAGATGCGGCTGGTAGCAGACATTCTAGGAGTGGCAAATGCATATTACTACTTGTTCTTGACAGAGAAAAGAGCTGTGTGAAGGTCTTTGCTTGAAGAAGTTGCTCCAACTAGCTGAGAGGCCAACCAATCACGCAGCTCCCACGTGACCAAAGGAAGTGACGTCACTGATCCTCACATTACTCTGGAGTCTGAAACATCGACGGGTGAGCGCGATTGTCTCTAGGTGAGGAGGAACACCCGGAACAACACACAAAGGAGAGGGAGATGCGGCTGGTAGCAGACATTCTAGGAGTGGTAAATGGGTTGATCAAAAGTGTAGACAATGCAGTTTTGGAAAAATCAACTGAGAGAACCTGGCGATGTCTGTAGAAGCCGGCGGTGCCGATGTAGATGTGGACCCTTGTTTTTCAGCAACAGACTGTTGATGAGGTGAAGTACCAACGTCTTCTGTCAGGTAGCTGTGTGAAACACCATCATTGGCCATCGAGATGGCAGGCAAGAAAGATTCCGGTGGCTCTGCCTCTGTAGCGCTAGAGGGGACAGTCAGCTTGCTGGACTTCTATGACTTCTTGGTAGATGACGACTTGTTGGAGTCCTTGAACGGCAATCCACCTCACATTGATGACACTTGTGAAGATATATGCTATGTGATTCATCAGTAAGATGACTACATAAAGAGCACCTCTTGTCAGAACTATACTGGCCACAGCAATTGCAGTATAAATCGTGAGGGCCAGATGTAGAAAAAGTAGGCTGGGCGAAGAGGATCTTTCTTGCTCATATTTCCAGATGTCATATGTAAATCACCACAAAGTGGTAGGGAAATCAGTTTAAAACTAGTAAAAAATTTTTATATTTGTATACTTATCCTGCATTACTCCTTAATGCATATTACTGCTTGTTCTTGACAGAGAAAAGAGCTGTGTGAAGGTCTTTGCTTGAAGAAGTTGCTCCAACTAGCTGAGAGGCCAACCAATCACGCAGCTCCCACGTGACCAAAGGAAGTGACGTCACTGATCCTCACATTACTCTGGAGTCTGAAACATCGGAAGTCAACGTGGGGAGGAAGATCTGCGATGGGTGGGTCCCTTTAGACGCAGTAATGCAGGATAAGTATACAAATATAAAAAATACCTTGGATTTTACTAGATTTTTTACTTATCCTGCATTACTCCTTAATGCATCTTTATCAGACTGAACCGGAGCAGGGCATACCTTCAGATGTGGATTTTCATCTTGGCTGTGTGGTCGGCTTGGGTTGACCACTCCATGTATGGGAACCTCCCATTCCCTCAGCCCGTCCTCGGCTGTGTGGTCAGCATGAGGTAACCACTCCATGTATGGGAAACTCTATCCACTTCAGCCCGTCTTCAGCTGTATGGTCGGCGTGGATGACCATTACATGGAAGGGAAGAGTCAGGTATGAGTTGTGTCCTGGTACTGCGCAGCCTGACAATATTACTCGGTTAGGTCGAGACTGGAGCACTGAGCTGTAATGCAAATGAGGCATGAACCTTCTAAGTCCAGGGCTTATGCCAGGGGAGGTCGAGAGGCTGGCTCTGGACTTGGAGGCGTGGTCAATGACGTGTAGTAGTGGTAACCTGCTGGGCCACTACGAACGGACCAAAGCTGCACATCCTCCAATGCTACGTAGCCAGAGGGCGATCGTGTTGCGTCTGACTTCTGCTCCCAAGGTTGCAGATACCGGTACGAAGAGGTGTCGTCGTTGTCTACGGCATTCCTTGGATCATCGGATGTAGCAACGAAGCGCTCTAACCGGACATAGACGGAGCTCTAGTTCGATCTATCGGGCTGGCCTGGGAGCTGATTCTTTGCAATGAAGTCCCAGCACAGGCCCAGATGCATGGCTTCGTGTGCTCCCTGCTCAAAGTGGATCCATGTGGCTTCAAGGGCATGTAGCTCACTGACACGGGCTGCTGCGGCGAGCGCCAGTAGGAAGACCGTCTTTTTCATCAGATTGTAGAATGACAATGTTTTGAGTGGCTCGAAAGGCCCAAGCTGGGGGACGGAACCTTTTGGTCTTCCAGCCTGAATGAGCGCAGCAGTGCCTGGAGTTCTAGGATTTTCGTCATGTGTCGATCTCTCAGAACTGCCAGGACGGAGTTGAGCGCCACAAGGTATGATGGTACTGCCCTTGAGCTTACGCTTGTGATGCAGATGGATCATGAACTTGGCCAGGAATTGAGGCAATGCAGATGTGGGGTCTTGTTGCTTGCCCCTGCAAAAGCTCTCGAAGGATTGCCACTTGTCATCAATGTTGGTTGGGCGATGTGCCTTCGTGATGGCCCTAGCCACTCTGGCCGAGTAGCCTTTGGCGTTCAATGCTCTCTGTAAATGGACCAGACATGAAGACATAACCTGTCTGGTCCTGGGTGTGGCTGCCTGCTGTGTGGGTGGATCCGCAGATTTGGCCAATCTAGGAGTGGCAGTGGGTTGGCGTTGGACAGCTTCCTGAGGTCGACGAACCAAGCCTTCACTGGCCATCAGGGCGCGACCAAAGTCAGATCGAGGTTCTGTGTCGATCTGATCTTAAGGACGACTTTGGGAAGGAGTACAGGTGGCGGAAAAGCGTACACTTTTTAGTCCTTCCCTGAGGACGCTGAAAGCAGCGACTGCCCAAGCCAGTGGATCTGGGACCCGAGATATGTAGGTCGGGATCTGGTAGTTCTAGCTGGTGACGAATAGGTCTATGTTGGGGAGACTGTGGTCTCGACAAACAAGAGTGAAGGCATCTGGGTGAAGTTTCCACTCTGTGGGAGCCACTTTGCCTGGCTGAGATAGGGCAACCGCTAGGATGTTTCGGCAGCCCGGAATGTGTTGGACCTGGAACTGAATCCCCAGATGAAACAATCGGAACGTCTGTTGAAGGAGCGAAGTCGAATGAGTCGTTCCTTAGTTCTGAAGGCACCATACGACAGTGATGTTGTCCATCGAGATGGAGAGCTGGGTGTGTCTGAGGGCCTGCTTCCAGTGAGCGATGGCCAAGATAAGCGCCTCCAGTTCGAGGTTGTTGATGTGCCATAGGCGCTCCATCCCTGTAGAGATGCGTCTACAAATAGGCACAGAGAGGTCGTAAGCCCTGTCAAGGAGACGCCGCCTGAGACATTCGATTCCACTGTCTACCACCGGAGATGCTGCTTGAGATGATCCGGGAGGACGATGTATACGGAGGGGTCCTGGCGCCTGATGTAGGGTGCCAGGAACATCTGAACTGGATGCATTTGGACCCCTCCTCTGTAGGTCAAGTCCTGCGCTGAGGTTAGGAGGCCCAGGAGGACTTGCCATTGGCGCAGGGTGCGTGGTAGGTGGAGAGCTGGAGTCAGGTGCGCCTGCATGCGCTCCCACCGGTCTCTGGGTACAGAGATGAGATCGAGGTCCGTCTGAAAGAGGCCCCCGATGAACTGAAGGCATGTCAACTCTGACTTCCTCAGGTTGATCTTCAACCACAGCTTAGGAGCCAGAGGGTGAAGTCCCTGTGGTGGAGTAGAGTGAATGTGTCCCGATGGTTCAGTAGGCAGTCGTCTATGTACGCCACGAACTGGATGTCCCGGCGATGGAGGTGTGAGGCTATCGGCTTGGTAAGCCGTGTGAATAGCCATGGGGCTGAAGAAATTCCAAATGGGAGGACCGCCCATTAATAATGGACTCCCATGAAGATGAAGCAGAGGAATTTTCGGTCGTCGGGTTGTATAGGGACATGTAGGTAGGCGCCCTCAATCAAGGCTGATGAGCGCCTCCTGTGCCTGGATCCGGGATCGCAGTAGCCTGAGCATGGTCATCCTGAAATAAGGTGGACGCAACAGGTAGCGTTGGTTGAAAGCGGCGAGGTTGTGGATCATCCTGTGTTTGTCCGAGTCCTTCTTGGTGACCAGGAAGACAGGTGAGTAGAAGCCTGGTGTTATGGATGGGGCATGTACAACCTCTATAACTTTCTTGTCTAGCAGCGCCGTGATGTTCCGGCTCAGTAGCTGCTGTTGGGTGGGGGGTATGTGTCCACTATGGGGGACGATGTAAGTGGTGGGTCGTCTATAAGCGTCAGCTTGTACCCGTGTCGGATGATGTTGGTGACAACTACTGGGGTGTTGACAACTTGTAGGGGTGGGGGTGGGAGGTCCCAGTCGTGCCTGTCTGGCGATTCTTGAGGTCCCTGCGGTCAGGGTTACCTCCCTTGAGGTGGCCGCGGCGGGAATGGTATGTGCCTGAGGACTTTCCTTTCCCGTTGCCTCTGCCCCGAGGGGTTGAGGTGGAGGGTGTTGCGTCGTGGCTGGTAGGAGCCAGACTGGGACGCCTTAGCAAAGGTTGGCTGTGACACCCTGGCCAGGGCCTTGAGAGACGTCTCATCAAAGGCAAAGGCTGAGACCCGGGAGTGTGTCTTGGATATCTGTAAATTAAAAAGGTCAGAGCTGGACCAAGGTTGATGCAAAAGGTCTCCCTTGAACTCTGGGTCCCAATTCGACAAGGCAAGGTACCCAAGGCGTCTAGTGGTAGTGAGTTCGATCAGAGTGGCGTGCATGTGAGAGCGCATCTGTTCCACTTGTTGTTTGAGGTAGGATACAACCGTAAAGTCCTGCAGTATAGCCCTGGAGGACGACACCATCAGTGAGAGAATTTTGAGCGTGTGGTGAATCTTGGTTTCCACGTAGGTGAGTTTGTTGTTGCAAACTCGGACTGAGGTGGAGCGGTTTGATCCTGTCATGCGGTGCATGTCCTCATCTAAGGAGTGAGTGTGGTCCGCAACTTGAAGAGAGTGGACTGGGAAGTCATCTCTTCTATAACGTGAGGGCCTGAAGGACGGAGTCAGTGACAGCTTACTGAAGTCCTCATCCTGAGCTGAGATCATGTCTCTGATCAGTGGGTCAGAAGGGATCGAAGTGGGGTCCGCACAGATGGCCCTCTTGCTATCGACCTCTAGGCTGAGTGAGAGAGCGATTGCGTCCAATCTGTCTGCCAGCCAGTCTTCGACTTGGTCAAAACCAATGTGGGACTTGCCGTCCATGGGGGTGTCATCATAGCAAGGGATGAAGGCGCTCTCCGAGGAGTCGAATCAATAGCCATATAGCGTCTGCGAACCGGGAAGTGGCTCCTAGATCTACGACCCTGTCGATAAGATCTGCTGTCACTCTGACTTGAAGACGTACTTGGGGAAGCCGAGTCCGCGTAGTGACGAGAGGTAGAAGGCGTCTGTGAGGTCAGCTGTCGCAGTGGCGGCAGAGGCGCAGGCGTCTGTATAGGCGCTGTGTAGATAGGCACCAGCTGAAAGGGCGGTTGAGGAGGGATCTGCAGAGGCGCTATGGGAGGCGCTTAAAGAGAGGCGTCTATCATGGGCAAGCGTCTGTCCTGAGGATAGTATAGGTGCCGTCTGGTACCTGAGCGCCACGCCGGGCATCAAGGTGGTTGCCACCGTAAAGATAGACGCTGTTGAGGTCGTCAAAGTGCTCTGGGTGGAGATTGCGACTGTGGGGTCCGACATCAAGGTAGCAGTTGAGGTTGGGGGATCGTCATCTGAGATGGCCGATCTTGTAGGCGAATTCTCGGAGAGGTCTGACATCGTGCGCTGGTGTTTCCTGGCCTGCTGTGTTCTGCCTTTTTTACACACACAGAGGTACTGACTGAAGGCATTTGGTGAAAGCAGTAGACAGTCTTTACATCGGTGACCCTGGAGGCATTGAGATGTACAATTAAGGTACAGGGGATGGGGATCCCACGCCGACATATTACGCCGGCACTTTGAGCAGGAGGACATGATATCTGCAATGAAGCAGATTATGTATGCTATAATTTGCTTATCCCACTGTGTGGGTTTATGAAACAAATATTATGACAAACGTAAGACAACATACAACAAAACAAACAATACTTGCAAGGATATGCCAATCGTGGGGTACCAAGCAAAAAGAATATAGAACGCAAACCAGTTCATTAACTGCTGGCCACGTAAAATATTCAAGATGGCTACTTGGAATAAGACACCTGGCATATGTTTTCTTTTGAGAAAACTTCAGTAAGTGTCTAATAATGTTATGCAAATGTTTATCAAACATAGAATGTACAAAATACAAACCGTAGGCACAACACAAAGACAAAAAACATTAACTCAAAGAGCAAACACGTGAGGGTTTGAATCAGTTTATGCTACAGCAAAAAAACAGGTCTTCACTCATCAAGTCACAAGAGTAATGTGAGGATCCGTGACGTCACTTCCTTTGGTCACATGGGAGCTGCGTGATGGGTTGGCCTCTCAGCTAGTTGGAGCAACTTCTTCAAGCAAAAGACCTTCTCACAGCTCTTTTCTCTGTCAAGAACAAGCAGTAATATGCATTAAGCAGTAATATGCATTAAGGAGTAATGCAGGATAAGTAAAAAATAGTAATATGCATTAAGCAGTAATATGCATTAAGGAGTAATGCAGGATAAGTAAAAAATGAGCACATTCCCACATAGCATCAAAGAAGAAAGAAGAAATGCATAGTGTGAGATAGATCAGAATAAAAATTCACATTTTGTGCAGAAATTTTGCATTTATCTGCAGTATTATTGGTTAAATACACTGCAGAATTTTACATGTGATTTGAAATCTGTTTTTTAAATGTGTAAAGAAATATTTAATTTGTTTTTAAGTGAAGCTGTCTTCTGTATTATTGCTTTCGGGAAGTGCATGTCTGTATGTTTACACTAGTGATCTCCTGATTCACTTCAATAAGATATTCTAGCCATGGAAAAGTTTGTCAAAAAAATACCTGCCACATGTCAAACAGGTGCAAAGCAACAAAATTCAAGAAAACTAAGTTCAAAAGTTTGCAGAATTGTGGGCAGAAGTATCAATATTTGTAAAGTCTAAATATTTTTTACATTTGTACACTTATCCTGCATTACTCCTTAATGCATGTACTGTTTACCTTATGACAGAAACGAAGCTATGCAACGTCTAGGCTGAAGAAAAAAGGTTTTTCAATCAAGTATAAAGTCGACCCAACACAGTTGCCAAGTGACCAAACGGAAGTGATGACACCACGGAAATGTCATATTAATGCTTGTCACATGTAATTTCACCTGAAGGAATCCTGGGGATAATGCAGGATAAGTGTACAAATGTAAAAAGTATTTAGATTTTACTAAACTGTTTAACTTATCCTGCATTATACCTTAATGTATCTGTATCAGGCGGTACGGTGGTGGGCATATCTATAGATGTAGTCCTAAATTTAGATAAAACCTAAAGACACAAAGGTTGAGGAATCTGAAAAGCGCAACATCTGCATTGATTGGTACTATTCGCTTAATCCTGTCAATGGAATAAAAACACAAGATTTTGAGGACATCCAGGTAAAAAGCAGTAAAAGAAATTAGCATGCGCTTAAGTCTACAAACTGACTTGCCAAGTCTGAATGGACGTGTAAACAGTGCACGGGTTGGGTAAGACTGACTCCAGACAGGAAGAGTCATTACGAGCGTTGGGGGTTGGTAACCTGTTTGGGTACAATCAGAGGGCCAGAACTCTGAATGCCTTCAGCATCTTCTAGTGCCACGTCTCTCAGATAATGGCTGGCCAAGACAGTGTCAGAACTCCAAAAACATCCTTCCATGATGGCTCTAATTGAACAGTTGTTATGTAGAGCCATCGTAGAGGCAACAGCTCTGATCTTGTGAGGATTTTTCGCTCTCAGAGGATCATGGTTGGCGATCTCATATTCCTGAAGGATGATGCCGGTAACCATAGAAAAATGACTTTGTGGCTGACTTCTGCCGTGGACGTCCCAGAGTCGTGAAAAAACAACTGGCAGTCCCGGGTGCTGATTCTTAGCCATAAAATCCCAACACATCCTGAGGTGAATCACTCCATGCATACCATGCATAAAAGCTTACACGGGTGATACTGAGTGCATGTAACTCGCTAACCCTTGCTGCTGTGACTGGTGTCAAGAGGAAGAATGTTGTCTTAGTGAGGATATAAAAGGATGTTGCATGGAGAGGCTTGAATGGAAGACCACGCAACCCACAAACTACCATATTTAAATCAGAAACCAGAGTTCAAAATTTGGCCTTCTAAATGAGTGTTGGAGGGCCTGTTATTACAGAACTTTGTTCATCTTATGATCCTCCAGAATTGCCAACACTGAATTAAGGGCCGCCAAGTAAGTCGTAATGATGCTTTACATTTGTAGGTACTCAACCAGGAACTGAGGTGACGCTGTAGTATGATTGCAATTTATCATCATACAAGCCTCAGGTTGAGGGGCGGTGCGCCAGTGCAATGGCCTTAGCTGCCTGAGCCAAATAGAATTTAGCGCCTAGGGCTCTCTTGATATGAACAAGGTGTGCAGATGAAACCTACCTGGTGTTGGGTGTGGCAACTTGCTGTGAAGGTGGATGAGTAGGTTTGACCACTGTGGCAGGGGTAGTGGGTTGTTTTCTGCAAGACTTCTGAGGTCTACAAACCAGCCCTTCGCCAACCACCAGGGTGCGACCAAACACAGCGTGAGATTAGTGGTTGTTTTTATCTTTTGTATCACCCAGGGAAGGATTACAGGCGGTGGAAAAGTGTTCACTCTTATTCTTTCCCATGGGTTGCTGAATGTGCCAACCACCTATGCCTGTAGATCCGGGATTGGAGAGACATAAGTCCTTTTCTGGTAGATGTGTGGCTTGACCGAATCGCTGATGCACCCGTTGAAACGAGTCAGGATGGAGTTTCCACTTCCTCTGAGGCACCCTCTCTGGCCTGGATAAAGTATCTGCCACAATGTTCTGACAACCGGGGATGTGCTGGACTAGAAATCGTAGACCCAGATGATCCACCAGAAGGAAGAACTGAAACAATTGTTGAAGGAGGGAGTGAGAGTCTGTTGTCCCTTGATTGGGCAGGCACCAAACCATCGTGCTGTTGTCAGTGGAGTGTTCCAGAAACACACCTGCCAGAATGAGTGTCTCCAACTCGAGGTTGTTGATGTGCCATGTACGCTTTGTGTCGGAATACAGCCCTAAAGCTATCTTGTCCTGTAGATCTGCACCCCTACACCAAGAGAGGCATCTACAAACAAGTGTAACTTTGGAGCCTTAGATGTTCTACTACATTGTCCACCAACTGAGATGCGTTCTGAGATGAGACGGTAATATGATGCCTACGTAGTGGGCGTGACATCTGATGTATGATGTATTGAGCATGGGTGCAGACGATCTGCTTGTCAAATCCAGGGCTGATGAGAGCAACCCTAGCAGCACTTTCCACTGGTGAAGTGTGAGGGCTTGTTGAAGGGCAGGTGACAGATGGCACAGAATCTTGAGCAATCTGTCCCATGGCACTGTTAGGAGGTCCCGAAGTGTCTGGAACCATCCCCCTATAAACTAGAGTTGTTTGGATGGAATCATTTCCGACTTCACTTGTTGACCACCCATCCCAGTTGATAAAGTGGGTGCCTTGTAAAGTCCAGAACCAGGGTAGCTGTGTGTGGATGGTTCAGGAGACAGTCATCTTTGTCCTTGAATTGAATGTCCCTCAGGTGTCGGAATGCAGCTACTGGCTTGGTGAGTCAAGCAAATAGCAAGGGGCCACTGAAATGCCAAAAGACAAGACTGTCCATTGGTAGTGGACCGCATTGAACTGGAACCGGAGGATCCTCTGGTCATTGGGATGTATGGGTACATGTAGGTAAGCATCCTGCAGGTCGAGACTGATCAGTGAATCATGAGCGTTAATACTGATCTTAGGCGGAAGTTCCAAGTAGCGCCCATTGAACACAACTGTGGATCATCCACATCTTGCCTGAGTCATTCTTGGGAACCAGGAAGATGGGAGAGTAGAAGCCCAACAATGTGTCTCTGACAATATTCTTCATCAGGATATCTATGTTGGACCCCAGCGGCTGATGTTGTTTTCTTAGGTTGTGCCATGATGGTGTAGCCGTGGTCAGCGGTGGGTCTATGGACAGGTCTATGCAGTACCTGTAGTGCAGTATATTAAGTACGAATGGGTCTGCCAAACCGATCCAGTTCTGCCATAAGAGGTCCAGCCTCCCACAAGGGGGTGTCAACGATTGGGACAACTGGGGGTGAGAGATCCCCTGGTGAATGTTTTCCCCTCTTTTCCCCACTTCTGCCCTGGTATTTGCCACTGCAGGATTGAAAAGAGCCTTGACTTCTGCCTATGCCTCATCCTCTGCCACAAAAAGACTGCTGCTCTTGTGTCTGATCCTTGAAGGAGATGCCTCTTAGATGATAATTGACTAATTTGATGGATCGCTGTGAGAGGCTGTGAGAGAGACATGCTCCAACACCTTGAGCACTTTCTCCTCCCTTGCGTAATTTGAGACCTTAGGGTGGATTTCGGGTGACCTGATTAAATTAAGAAGAGGCCAACCACGATTGACGAAGGCGCCGGTGCTTAATATCGCAATCCCAATTATACAAAGCCAAGTAGCCCAGCTGGCAGGTAGCAGTGATCTCAGCGAGAACTGCCCTGCGGTGATCCCTCATGTCAATTTGTCTCTGCTGGAAGTCTACCACTGTCTCTAGATGGTCTAGGGCATTGGTCTCAGCAAGGTCCTGTATTATGCTCCGAAATGTGGAGGCCAGAGCTGACAAGGGCTTAAGAAAGCGCCTGACCTCGGTCTGGAAGAAGGCTAACTGAGTATCTGGAATCTTAACAGTGGTCGGCCAGGTCATCCTCAGGAGGTCCTCATAGCTGCCGACATTGATGGTGTCGACAATACTGCAGGAGTCTGGTGAAAGGCAGGCTTTTGTGGGACTACAGGCACTTGATGAGTCGCAGGTGCTGGGGTTGATGGCGGCACTGGCTCTGTCAGCTTGTACACAGGTACTGGCATTGGACATAGGTGTATCATTGATTTCTGTCTCATGGACTGCCCATACATCGAGGTGCTGGCAGGAGCCTGGGCGGCACAGTTGTCAACTGGCCGTGCGCAGTGGCCAGTGCAGGTGGAGAGGGTAACCCTGAAGACGGCAACCATCAACATGCCCGGCATGGCAGTCATCATCCCAGCAGCCGGAGTTGTCAGCAACATTGAGGCATCCAAAGGCGCCAACAAGGTAGATGTGCTGGCCGGCACCTGACTGGTAACAGCGCCATGAGACCCATGGGAAGGCGAAGCTGGAACCATCGATGGAGCTGACAGTGGCCCCTGTGAGGGAGAGACAGGTGTCACAGTTACTTCTGTGCCCGGCGCTTGGGTGTGCAGCAGCGGCAAGGAATGTCGAACATTCCCGGGATGCTGGGTAGAGTCCAACCCGAAGTAGAGGACTGATTCGTGATGACCGGGGACTGCTGGAGGGATGAATTCTTTGAGTCACACTTCCTTCTTGTGACTGCTGAGCAATACACTTATGTGATACCTGCCTGTATCTTGTAAAGCTTGACAGGGAAAAAGGGGAGCAAAATTAAAATCTGGCATACAAACTTGAGTACAATCCAGACACTGTGGTTGAGGATCTTTAGCAGACTTTTTACCACAGCAAATAATACAACATGCAAGCATCAATTATACACAAAAAAGTTGACATTGTTTTGGAAAATGATTTGAAACAAAACGTGACACAAACCAAAGTTTAAACCAGAATAACAGAAGCCAACTATATAAAAATTAACTACCTAGCAAAAAAATGAAAAAGAAATGACTGCCTCTAGAAAAATGAGACACGTTATCAAGTTGCAAGATGGCCAAATAGAACAACACACATGTGATGAAAAAAGACAAAGTCTCTTCAAATACAATTAATATATATTGTTACACAAATCCAAGCATAATAAATATGTAAACATACACTCCACCCATCGCAGAGGAAATCTGGGTAGAAGCAGAGCGCAACCACAGTTTGGGGCCAACAGGAGACACACTATGTCTGTTCAGTGACAAGCAGAAATATTAATATTCTATGATGTCATCACTTCCGTTTGATCACATGGCAGCTGTGTAGGGTCAGCTTCATACTTGACTGGAACAACTTTTTGGCCCTACACCTTGCACAGCTTCTTTTTTGTCATAAGTTTAGCAGTATATGCATAAAGGAGTAATGCAGGATAAATATGCATAAAGGAGTAATGCAGGATAAGTTTTAAAAATATTTTGGGGGCCACGGAATACTGGGGGGGACTGATGCAATATGACATCAGAGCAACTTCTCATTCATTAGCTTTTGTTTGCAGCATTGTATTTTGTACAGCCCATCAATATCCCTCTTTCTAACTCCACCTCCAACAGGGGAACAGGTGGAAATGTAACACCTCGTGCCTGCTGGCCCTGTCTACATATCCCTGTTACTTCTCCCACCAACACCTTATTCCCAGTCATGAATCTTTTCTTCAAGAGAGCTCTTAAAACAGAAAGTTCTATGCCTCCAGCTACAATAACAACACACTGACATATCCTGCACTTTTATAATATGTCCACAAAGAATGGCATATATTTCATCACAAGAAAAGTTAGTCCTTAGGCAACACCTCTAAAATTACTTGGTTAATGGATGCATCACTCTTTTAAAGTCCAAATGTTGAAAAAAAATAAAATAATAATTACTACATTCTTTATTACCACCGATCTTTACTGTAAAAAATGCATAAAAAGTCCCCATAAAAAAAAAAATTATCATTTCCTCCGCAAGTGTAAGGCAAAGGGAAGACACTCTGATATTCCTTGCTGGGATCCTTCTCTAATACCATTGAAGCTTGTCAATGCAAAGCACATTGGTGACAAGTTTAACTCCTTCAACGCTGTTGGCCCAGAAGACATGAGTCAACAGACAGCGCAGGCCGGTAGACAGGCCAAGTCATGTCAAAATAGTATATAATTTTATTAACCTACCTGTCATATCATTCATTTATTAAATCTATCACATTTGGTTTGGTTTAAACATATTTATTTTCACAAAAGGGTGAAAATGGATTGGTAAACAAGTGAAGCGTTTATGTTAATACCTCTCCATTATGTGTAATGGAGAGGTATTAACATAAACGCTTCACTTTACAATAAATAAATAGTTAGATGTAACAAATGAATTGTACATGCCAAGCTAGATGTGTATATATAATAAATCTATTTGCAGTTTATATTAAACAATTCATTTAACTGAAAATCTGTAATTTTGTAAAATGAAGTTTTGAATAGAATCTAATCGCTCTTCCTTACCCAAATACAAATTTCCGCATAGTACTGTTTGTAAAGAATAACCATGTTAGGAAAAATAAATTTCATTTCGAAGAACATTTAAGAATTGACCTTCACTTGGAAAGTAAGAAATTGTGATAGAAAAATTATAAGAATTGACTTTCACTTTGTATGAGTTCACTGGAGTATGAACCTTCATAGAGTGAGGGCCAAACTGTATGTACCTCGGAGCATGCGACGATGTTCATACAACGTTTGGCCCTTGTAATACATCTACATCAAGTACAAGACGTCAAAATGGCCGACACGATAAACGTGACGGGAGAGATTTCCGAAGTTGTTAATGAACCTGTTGCGGTTACATGTGTTAGTCATCATTGAACAACTGGCTGATCATTGAAAGGTGATTAAAGATGCGTCAAACAGACACAAAGGTAAATTCATAGATTGCTCGAGACGGTCACTGTCAGCCTTGACACGGATCGAGTCGATACTACGATGGTTTGGATGTGCATTTCTTCGTTTGCTCATTAGGATGGGCCATAGCGAGGATATTCGTGAACAATCATGCAGTCAAGCCCTCTGACTTTTCTCAATGCATACTGAAATCCTGAGACCAAGATTAAAGGTTCTATGAGATCAGAAAGAACGCTTATGTATGTTTTTGTGCTGGGGAATTCCCAGGGGTTTCCCCAGGAATGTGGAAGTAGTCCGTCAGTGTTTACGTCATTTCAAGAACAGTCTCGTGAAAAACATATGAACGTTATGTGACCGACCTCTCGTCCAATGGAAAAGCTCTATATCGTGTAAACTTCAAATTTAAAAATTATAGTTATTTGTACACACAAAAAAGGAGTGTAAAGCATCTTCAGTATGATATCCACAGGAACAAGTTTTTGTATCCAAGATACATCTATCATACTGATCTGCGTTAAGATCGCAGCAGCCAAGCCTGAGGTGACGGTGAATAATTTGACATATCTGCTTCCATAATTTCAATCCCAGTGTATAGCATTATCTCCCTTTACGTGAAGCAAATTCTTATATTGTGGAACGGTCTCTGACCCCATTAGGTTTTCTGGTAACATATTCCAAAGTTGTGTTGTAGCTGGTATAAATGAATCTGCATAAGCTTTTGTTTTACAATTCACTGTTTGAAGATTAGTTTTATCCCTTAAATCACAATGTCTGAAATATGTATTCCATTTCAGTTTATAATATTTTTATCAATAGATCAAAAAATTATTATTTAATATGTAATTATAAAAAATAAAATTCTTGGACACAAGCTTCAAGTCTGACAACTGGTCCTCATTAAGCATGTCATACAGCAAAATAAAGACGTTTCAAGCAAATCTTTAAAAATATTACACAAAGTAATAAATTAAATCAACAAAAAGATGTCTAAAAGTTGTCAAACTCACATCTAATTTATTATTTCCATCTTTTCGTGCGATCGCATGTAATGTTATTCAAATGACATCTCGGCTTTCATCGCCTCAATTTCTCGACTCAGATACAATGTTTAATGCCAAAATATCATAGATCGCGATTTCCTGCTTAAAATGTTTAGAATAACATGATTTATTTAAACAAAACCTTTCATCAAAATCTGAAAATTATCATACACGAGTACGGTACCATTGCTGTAATTTGATTGGCTGTCTTAGGGCACGTGCTTAAACTTGCCCAATCACAAACCTTGTAGCAGATTTTGGCAAGAAAGCGTAACTAGAAACCAATTTTTATCCAATAAAATCACATGTTTACAGCTACGAAAAAACTCCAGTGGATGTTATTATTATCATTATGTCAGTGAAACAATATAAGCTTTTTAATGGATACTGACATGGCAGCCTTTGACATACGGTAGGTATTATTCATACAAAGCTTCGAAAATGGAGGTATTTCCTATGTTAATGAGCGGACATCCACTATTATTGGGAAATGGATGATGACAGATACTTATTTGTGATTCTTTTTAAAATAATTTTCTAAAAAAAAAAAGAAATAGGTAAGTAGATGTTATTAAATCTTACATTTGCAGAAAACTGTTAAATTTTCGCTTGCTTGGTCCTTAATCTGGATGTTATGAATGTGTGAGCTTACATATTTTTATTATTTAAAACGAACTTAATTAAGTTGTAATTGAATTATTTAAATAATGTCATACACATAACTTTCATATTTATAAACAATAAGATTAATTGGACCTTTCAAATGGTGTATACCCAAACATGTCGTAGCAAAGATGTTTTACAAGCAGATAATTTCCTTTATAAATGTTGGCTTCATCTATCACACGAGAGTCTCTGGGAACTCAGTGTCACAGAAGTAAAATCTTCTGGTTGACTGGTGTTGAAAGAGTTAATTGTGGGGGTCTTTCATGCATTTCAAGGGGAGGTCGTGTAGCCTAGTGGTTAAAGCGTCCGCTCATCCACCAAAGACTCGGGTTCGATTCCCAACATGGGGACAATGTGTGAAGTCCATTTCCTGAGTCCCCCGCCGTGATATTGCTGGAATATTGCTAAAAGCGGCGCAAAACCATACTCACTCACTCATGCATTTCAAAAATGACCTATATATTGTTATATTGCCCTTTGTGCACAAAATGTGTGTCAGGGATATAATAAATGGTGCTTACAAAATTGAGTTGTTTTACTTTTGTTACTCCAGAATATTTGTTTACATACCTACCAAATTTCTTTTGGGACAAAACTCAAGTAAAAAAATCTGAAACATATTTTAAATTATTTTTAAAAAATTGGCCTACCTCACTTTTGAAATGAGTCTGATATCCGTAAACCAAGGAACAAAGAAAGTGTTGCCTAAAGCTTGTGAATACAACTCACGTTATGAATGTTGACTTAATCAAATGATTCCCTCTAAATATTTTCTATTACTTCCAATGACATGATTTACTAATGCTACTTCCAATAGAAAGAGTTTTCAATGTGATAGCAATGTTACATACAATATTTCCAAAACAAGAAATAACCGTATAATTGTACAACAAAATAGAGAGAAAAACTCAACTCCTGAATTGATGCAAGATGCTTGGTTTTTAATTAACACAGAATTGTGAGTAACGTCCAACTTTATCAGGATACGTTGACCCACAATCAAGTCACCAAGCATGACCACGCAATCCACCTCTCAAAACAGGCATTTTATGATGTCTGATTTGCTAACAAAGTTTAAACAACAAATAGTGCACGGTTTATGTGTTGAGTTCTGAAAAACAGAAAAAACCTCATTTGAACCTAAATCCAACGTTTGCCCTGGAAACTCAAAACCATAATTAAAATGATTCCATCAAAGCAGACAGCAACAGTTCAGAGCATGCCTGATGTGTAGATAAAGTTTCAGGTAGAAATATGAAGCATTTTTATGGTCTGGAAATAAGATGGACAGACAAAGCCTGTTTCTGTGTTCAGACACAATTCAAGTTTAAGTACTTGGTAACATGCTTGATAAACAACTGATCTACTGTTAATCATGAAATTAATGTGTCACCAAATTAATGCGAGTGACGACCCCTAATCTAAAATGTGTCATGAAATTAATGCGAATAGCCCTGCTTAAAAACTGATCAGCAAACAACAACATAAAGGCTGTATATGTAAACTTCCATGACACAGTAGTAAGAGGTAATAGTAGTACACCTGAATAATATCCTTTGCTATATTTACAAACATATCTTCAACTGCTTCCATGAAATCACAAGCAGAAAATTCCAATTAAGCCCTATTCAAATGAGATAGCTCAGGTCACAGACGAAGGCTGAAAAGGTTCCAAGTGTTGTTACATAAATAATAGCAATCCTTTAAATTAAATGGCCAATGTGATGTATTCACCACAACTGCCAGTGATGGACATTTTAACAATGTAAGTGAGTAAACTGACCACACTTGACACCAAACAAAATTTAAATCTAGTTCTCAGTTATCGAACAATAGTTATAATTCTAAGAATATTATCTCTATAACATCATTACCATAAATCCTGTATTTTGGCTGCAATCTAACTATACTCATCTTTCAGATTTTAACTGGGGTTCTCTTCACTGTCAACTGTACAACAATTTGTCCACGCCATAGCACTTTAGCAGTCATCAGCTTTTCTTGGATTGAAGGCAGGAAAACCTCATTCTTTCCAAAAGAGACAGATGATTGAGGAGGTTGAGGAGGTTGGAAGGTGTATTTCGGAAGGATGTAATAGAGGTAGTATTCTAAGAATTATAAACAATGATAACAATTGTTCGATAATTCTTGCGAATACTCTACCACTCTCTATTACATTATTGCCAGAATAAACCAGAGGGAAGGCGGGTTCTGCCTCAAGTACACTCTCTGTGCAGTTGACAGTAATGTCTTTTAATCTTTGTGCTTCCATCAAATAACTGTTTCAAATCCCCAGGAGATGTTATGTCTTGAATCATTTCCAGAGCACTTGAAAAACATGTTGAGGAATAATCAGTCAATATGTGATACCTTCTTTAGAACTATTGTTATATTGCTGATATCCCTATATTTATGATTATCCCTATACTTGGATAACATAATTTAATACATTTTTGGCATCACTTCTGGTCTTTTCTACTGGTGTCTGATGTCACTTTCAGTCTAAATGACATCATTTCCTGTCACTTCCAGTTCCTATGACATCATTAATGACATTACTTCCAGGTCCCCCCAAAAGTCATTTTCTTCCTTTTGACCTCATTTCCAGGCCATATGACATCATTTATCATTTCCGGTTATGATCTCACTTCCGGTTATGATCTCACTTCTGGTCTCATTTCTCTTCTGATTGTGACATCACTTACGGTCATCCAGTTGACTCAACTGTCATAATATATGGTTCCTCTAAGGATCTATCATCTATGGAAGAAAGGTGTACTCACCTTCTGAAGCAGTAGGTGAAAATTCCTCATTCCCCCCTGAACTTTTTTCCTGTAGAAGGGAGGGAAAACTACTGATTACTAATTGTCTGTGCTGTGACAATAGGGTCCTAGTGAGTAAATGCCCTTAAGATCGGGCTGAATATTGTGTAAGTAAGAGGCTGTGGAAGTGTTTTGCAATTCCCACTGGTATTTTGAAATCACTTGTTTTAAGGAATCTGTAGTCCATGAGGCAAGACTTGTGGCTAGAGCTCTGATTTTATGGGCAGAACATGATCCTAAGAGAGGAGGAGAGTCCTGGGCCTGACAATAACTTGAGTCTATGGTGGTCTTGCAAGATGTAAATAATCTTTTCCAACGTTGGCGATGGGGATCAGTAGCTGCTACATAAAACTAGAGAACTCTAATGGGACACAGAAGACAGTCGCAATGACCCACCGTAGGTCTTACCGCAGGAATGGAGTATTGTCTGTGATCCAAGGGGCAAAGTGCAGCAGCTTGGTTCTTTGCTACAACTACCAGGAGAGAATGTAACACCCATTCTCACGAAGAATGTACAATTTCAAATTTAACCCGTCGCTTAGCCACTAGCCGTATATTTTGCATTAAATTAACTTGACAGAGAAAGTAAATGTTGGGAATGGTATTGGGAAAGATATTACACTGACATTTGGGTTGCTTTCCAAACCATATTTTTGCAGCATCGGTCATAATAGCAACATTTTAGTATAATGTGATTGTCGATTTTAATATCAATCATGAAACGATTGTGATTGGTTAAATGTCCTTATGTTTAAGCAAGTTATTCTTGGTTTTTCAGTAACCCTGATATATCATGCACTAGAATGCCAAATTTCACAGAGCTATCTTATTTAATGACGAAGTTATGCTTGTTAAAAACGTGTCGCCAGTTTTCAGGTAAGCTACGTTACTTTATTTCTGTTTGAAACAGCAACTGTCATTTTGAGATATAAAAACAATATAATTGTTCATAAGACATCACGAATACACACGTTGGTGAGCCAAAGTGGTGACAGGCATCCTGTAATATGTATAAGCACTTTACGTCACGAAAATAGCACCATTTTTGAGAGTTGAGTTAAGCTTGTAAGCTACGTTACTGCCGATACATAAAAACTGGTCTCCCGATTATGGTACAGGGATTATGCTCATGTTGCCTAAGTGCTGTCTGCTGGTCAAAGTGAGAAACAAGATTGTAAATATATTCCACGTGTGTTGAGGGTGTTTTATAGATCGAGATGTAAGCTACGTGATGTAAGCTACGTGATGTAAGCTACGTGACATCTTGAAATAAAAAAGGGAGTTAATTACAGGAACATTAAGTCTACAGTTCATGCCAACACTGAGAAGGCATCAGTGCTAATTCCCACCAATCAGCAGTTGTTCCCCTTGTTTACCACATGTTTCCAGTCAAAACAGGTGATTTCAAGACAGGAAAAAACTGTGTACGTTTTTACAGATTTTCTGAATTAAAAAGGTGTGAATATGTATATATTTTTCTTTTGAAAGATTAATAGGTCAGAATTTACATAAAATCAAGCATTATTGAAATATAAATCACTTGCCATTTTTACGTTTTTTAGTGTTATAAGTGCACGGCAGTGATGATATGTTTGTTGCTTGAATAAACAATACTAATGTTTTGAAGGCCATTGACATCAAAATTCACATGATCTAAAAGGAAATCAATAGATTTGTTGATCAAGTTTTCTCTCCAGATAAATAATTTTCCAAAAGTGTTTCAGTATATACAGTTTTTTATAATGTTTGCTGCTTATTACTGGTGGTAGCGTAGCTTACACATTTTCTGTGAAGAACATATTTGTTACCTGATCTGTGTCATTATGTGTTTGTTGGTGGACATTTACAAATCCTAGGTGACAGATGTAATGATGACAGTTTACATTGAAGAGTAAATACTTAGTCTATCCTTGTTAGTCTTGCTGAAATCACAATATTCATGAAGGTAACGTAGATTACTATAATCATATCAGAGCAATTTCTGATGTTGTATTTAACTGTAAGCGTTAGTTTGACTATCGAGGTACAAAGTATTTCCAGAATGTATGAACAAAAATATCATCCATGTTATTTAAACACCACGATGTAGTTTAATTTATTGAATATTCTTAATTCAAATTAAAAATCAGGAAGATTTTCCTTGATATTATTAGATTTTGTTTTTTTAAAAGGTTTTCACTTTAAAACTTCTTTATGTTTCTTAAGAAGACAATAACAAGAAATGATAACATTACTGAATCATTGTTACAAGTCTGGAAGCTCCATTGTAAATTTGTTTGTTTGTTTGTATAGTATATGTAATCTACATGACTGAATAAGTATTTGTTATCTTGCAAAAATGTATTACTTTATTGTTTAGATTTTCTGACATGTTATTCTTTGTTGATGAACGTATAGATACATACGATCATAGGTTGACTTTGTTTTCTTGAATATTAAGGCATGTAGAAATCATTAACAGGTTTTGTTGAAAACAACCGTCTAAAAATCACTTTATTGTTTAAAGGTCAGCTCGATCATTGTTAAACAAGATTGGCATACCTTACTTGTGAACAATTAATAACGTGATGGTTTTCTACAAAGTCATAATGATAAACAGGAAAACAGAATTGCAATCACTTAACATTTACATTATTTTATAGACATATGGTGGTCACGTAGATTACATCCTGCTTTATGGGTTAGTGGCATAAAGAGTTAATAACTTTGTTATTGGCAAAGCTTGAGTGCCAAAATTTTATATACTTGTTTTTTAATGTTCGTTCTACGAATACAATATCATTTCATGGTGAAAGCTGAGACTTTAATTTTTCAAGTTTCGAAACTGTAATTATACATTCTTCGTGAGAATGGGTGGTAAGCTTATGGAAGACCAGTTAAGGGTATGAGTGAGACTTAAGTAATCCAGTGCATGTAGCTCAGAGACCATAGCAGCAGCCCGTCATGACATGCTGTTGATGCATCTGCCACAGAAGGTGGTCTTGGAAGGTGATTGGTAATGTCTTCAGGGTGTCTAACGATAGGTTCCGAAGACTGTTTATTCAGGCCTGTGGAGGTCATAGTTGTACCCTTCCTCTGTAGATCAGGTCCTTCAGAGATGTTAACCTTCTGAGGAGTGACATCCACCATCTGATTGTACAAGTCGGTAATGTCAGAGCATTGTCAATCTTCTAGAGGGCAGAGAAAGCAGGCCCCAAAGTAATTCAGATCCTGGACAGATAAGAGCTTCGATTTGGACGAATGAATGAGAAATCCCAGACAAGTCATAAGTTGGATCAGAAATGTCCAGTTTTGAGACTGTTGAGACTTGTCTTAATCGACCGCCAGAAAATTGTCCAGGTATCCATGTAGGATAACTCAATGGAGATGGGCATAGCCGATCACTGGTGTCATAAGCACAGCCATGGAGCAATCAAGATTCCGAAGGACGGACCTGGAACTTGTAGAGATGCCCATTCAATGCAAACCAGAGGTATTTCTGAAATAAAGGATGGATCAGCACATGAAGATGAGCATCTTGAAGATCAATGCTGAAGTCCCAATCTCCCTGATGCAGTGTAGATCTTAGGTTCCGGACAGATTCCATCTGGAATTTGGGAGGAGTATGAGAAAATCCTTGTTCAGGATCTTGAGGTCGATGATCATTCTCATTTCTGTGGTATTCTTTTTTAGTACTGGGAATACTGACATCCTTGTATGCGTTATCGCCAATTGAGTGTTGATGACAAGATAGGCTGCCCTTAATTTCTTGCTTTCCAGATGAAATCTGCGGCCTCGGGGTTGAGATGTGAGAAGAGGTAGTAGTAGAAGTGTAGTTTGTAGCCGTGAGAGACTACATCTTGGACCCAGTGATCAAAGGTGATCAATCTACAGTTGTTGGTGTAGGATGACAGACATCCACCCACTGGACCCAGAGTAGGCAAAATGTTGAAGGGGGGTCAATCATAGATTGTAATCCATAAACATAGCCAGATCCATAGGGTTTGTGACTGTGGGAAGAGTTGGAATCGAGTCATCTGCGGTCCCTGCAACATCCAGACTTTGAGCCCCTTCTGTTGGATCTCCGACATTTATCGTTTGAAAAAAGTCAGGATGATTCTGTGAACGAACTGTTCATCTAAATGTTTGAGAAGATTCTTTGCCAGGAGGAATATACTTCTGCTGTTGAGTAGCTAGTCCCATTACCGGTTGATAATCCAAGCGGTCCGTGCAGTCCATGCGGGCACCGTAAAGTGGCAGAGTTGTTTCTTTAACGGTAGTTTGGAAGTCCAGAGAGCCTGTGCGGTCCGTACGGAAGCCAGACGGTGGTAAGGCTGACTTCTTAACAATGGGTTGTACGGCTGAATAAACCGTGCGGTCTGTGAGAGAACCATTAGATGGCTTCTTTATTTGTTTATTGTTTAATGCCGCACTCAGCAATATCCTGCTATATGATGGCTGTCTGTAAATAATCGAGTCTGGACAATCCAGTGATTGATATCATGAGCATCGACCACAGCAATTGGGATCAATGACATGCATTACTTAGCGAGCCTGACCACCTGATCCCGCCTTTTACGGCAAGCATGGGTTGGTGCCGTCCAATTCTACTTCCGATCTTCAAGTGGCTTCTCTGCTGGCTTAAGTCAGATAGTTGGTAGAGCCCTGTGGGGACCTGGACGGTCTTGGCACCCGTGAGGGTAAGGCAGATGGCTGTTTGGAGATGAACAGTCGGTTCGTGGCTCTGTCCGGTGGTTGGGTGGCCATAGCGCTGGCGGTAGGCGGCTGATGTGAGTCCGTCAAGGACAGCCCCCTATATGGCCTCTGGCCAGGGGATTTTTCTGTGCCTGGGTGGAATCGAGTCTTTTCCAGCGATAGAGCCTAAAGACAGGATTCAAAAAGTGATGTCATATGGGACTTCTGCTGAGCAAATAATTGCTCCAGCAGGGTAACAGGAAACTCAGGATTTGCTGGCGGCACAGATGACTGTTGAGTGTCAGATGGTTGATCAGACTTAGGGTAGGTTGTTTATCAGTCTGGGTGGGTGATGTGAAATGGGGTTTAAAGTCGCATCCAAGATTATTGCTAATGGCGCGTCTATGATTATTGCACTTATATAGCGACGTGCATGTACGTGTATGTGTTTGTGTGGCTGCTTGTACTAGTCCGGACTGATGCCAATTTATAGTGCTAGCTCACTGAGATATCATGCGCAGTTTCAAATGAATACCCCCACTCAGACACAGTATACTGACTCCAAGCCGACCAGTCCTTGTTTTAATGCCAAGCGCCAGACAGGGTAACAACAAGTACCATCTTTGAACGTCTTTTGGTATGACGCAGCCAGGGATCGAACCCAAGACCTTCCACTCTCTGGGCAGACGCTCTACCACTGGACCACGGAGGCAGTCTTATCAGTCTGGGAGATAATATCATCAACCTTTCTCTTGGCCGCATCTTTCCTCTTAGCCTTAGTGACAGCATCTTTTACCTTGGTGAAGGCTTTCTTAGAGAGAGAGAGGGAGACAGAGGGGACAGCAATTATCCTCTGTACAGGTGGATTCTCTGCACTTCCAACACTCTACATGATGGTCACCGAAATCATAAATCGGTCACATTTGTGACAAGCTGACAGGGGAGAAGAGGACGCTATCATTTTAAGATCACAAGATAACACTTAGGACTAATATTTACGAATTCAAAGCCTATAAAATTACTAATACATTAGTATGATTAAGAAACATATACTGAAACGTATTAGAATAGAGTGACTACAGCTAAGTGCTTGAGAAATACGAAGATGTGTTGACTCTAGCATACACAGGAAAGTGAGGTTTTTCCGCCTTCACGCACAGAGGGGCTGTAGGCTGCTGAAGTGCTATAGTGGGGACAACTACTTCATATAGTTGACAGTAAAGAGGACCCCAGCTGAAAATTTGAACGTTTAGTATGGTGTGATTGCAGCCAAAATAATAGGGGTAGAGTTACAAGAATTACATTGTTTATTGTGAGCTTTGTTAAATATGTCTTTGTTTCCGCCAACGTCAATATGTTGAGAAACAAATTAATAACTTTATTCATGCACACCATTTTTCACAGTAATTTCATGCTTGCATTAATTTCATGAAGGACAGTATTTATCATTAATATCATCAAGTTTGTTGAAAGTCAAATTCATTTATGAAGCTGTTGATGGACATCAATAACTAACTACTCCGGTTAATTAAATAATGATTTACTCTGCCATTTAATGTGATGTTTCCAAATTGCAGCTGACCAAAGTAAATGTAAAATCAGTAAATAATCACAAATCATTTCCTCAAAAAGAAAAAATTTCCTAACATCTTTTTTAACCACTCATCCCAGATAAGAGAACAGTAATATCAGATTACAAATTAAAATAAGAAGATTAAGAGCTTCTATTTCAGATAGGATAGTTGAAATAGTCTTATGACCTATACTTTTAAGTCAAAACAAGGTGTATCGACCAATATACCTTTGGTTAAAACAAAAGAAATGAGACAAGAAGTGGGGCCTAATCATCTTCACATCACAGTCATTACCTGAAGTGTTTGGTAGCATGCGGATTGGAGGTCAAACAATGACAGTTTGTAGTCACTGCTGCACTGAGATTCTCGTCGGATTGTCTCAAATAAGTCAGCTGCTTTATACAGCTGGACTTGACACTCTTCCAACCGTCCATCCCCCCATAGAGACAGCCCAAGTCGGTGCCTAATTTTTGCCTCATCTTCACGCCGTCCTAACTGCTCAGCAATGTGCAGGCCTTGCTCCAGGTACTGAACAGCTTTAATATGATGCCCTAGTGCATGGTGTACTCGACCTACAGTATCAACAAAATTTAATCATATAAACAATTGAAATCTTGTCAATCTTTATGGAATCATTGTCAACGGTAATGAGTAATTCAATAGTAATCACATGCATAGAAGGAAAAATGTTTCTCAGGTCACACTGACATCAATGTTTTGGGGCTTTCATCTGTTAGCAATGAAATTTCCACTTTACCCTCCCTCCCTCCATTACTCATATCTCATATCCTGTAGCGATGTTCCAATCAAAGACATCCTGTAGTGATGTCAAGTTCCCCATCAAAGACAACCACCACCGAAAGGAGGGTGGGTACAATCTGATTGATCACACAAAGTGGCTTGAGGTAACTGTATTCTGGAGGTTGGAGGCTTCCCTCGATAAGCAGGAACCTTGTGCTGATATAAACAATGTCCTGGACTGGTTCGATCTGACTTGTCTAAGACACCCAAATGTAAATGGAATCAGAAATATTGTATTTCGCTGGAGTTGACTCCTGTCCTGATCAGCCAACAATAAACATCCAAGTAAACATGGAAGCTGATTAATTGGATGTATGTAAACTTCATGATGGGAGCTGTGATCTGGGTGAACAGCCTAGGAACCACTCATAATTCAAATTGTAGAATGAGGAATTTGAAGCGGTATCCATTGACTGCAAAAGAGAGAAATTTCCAAGATCCAAGATGAATCAGCACATGAACATAAGCATCTTGAAGATTTAGATTTATCAACCAATCTCCCATCCTGTGGGCACTGCACTGGAATGCATCTGGAACTGTGGAGGATGAACGAAAAAAACTTTGTTGAGAACCTCGAGATCTTTATTCACACACTTGTAGATATTTTCTTTGGGACCAGGAACACTGGAGAGTAAAATCCCCTGGGCCATAAGTCAGCTTTAGGTTATAGTCTGGTAGTTGAGAATCTAAAGCCATAGACAAAACTGCATAAATAGGATTTGATGCATGTTAATAGATTTTGATTTTGATCCCCTGTTCCGCAGAACTTGCCTGCTTTGTATTTTTCACAACCTCTTGAAAAGGATGGTCTTCGGTAGATTCTTTTAGCCCATTGGCCTTATAGGCAGAGATGTGTGCCTTGACCACCAAGTTGATGGTAGAGTGCAGGAATCTCTTCATAGTGTGATGGCAGACCTCCTACTCCCCCCCCCCGCACAAGTCCACTTGTCAAGCTTGTCGTTAAAAACCTGTGGCGCCAAGACAGATTCAGTCACAACTTATTCCTCCGATTGTTCTTTGACAGCTCTAGACAAAACCTGAGCGAGGACATGTTGGCAACGTGTCCATATGTACTGAGAAAACATCCAAATCTGTGGAAAGTAGGTTCTCCTGCATTTTAACAATAGTTTCAAGCAGATTATGGATGATGATCCCCATTGATAGATCCTGATAGACATCTCCAAATCTCCTGAAATCCAATCGTACAAGTCCTGCAAAGGAGGTATAATGTGATGTATTCCAGCAACGAATCAGTGTATGTATGTATCCACTAACTTGACGTAAATAAATCAGTCCCTTCTGTGATCGATCTTTGTAAATTCTGCAATCAAATGTTTAGAATTCTGCACACAATCCTGCAAACCTTTAAGTTTGGTTTTCACGAATTTTATAGTTCTGTACCTGTTTGACTTGTGACAGACTTTTTGTCTGATGAACTGCTAGAATAGCTTATTGAAGTGATTGTGGCAATCACTTGTGTAAACATGCAGACATGAACTTTGATAATACAAATGTCAAAATTAAATTTATTCATTCAACCATTTCTGAAAACGTAAAATGTTTAAAATATAGTTTGAAAATCGTTTATCTTCTTTTTTTCCATGCAACACAAACACCTCAATAATTATTTGGAATGCTTTAATTAATACATTGCACAATTAAAAAAATGACTATTTGTTTCAGTAAACATATACTGAACCATGTGAACTGCAAAAGAAATGTCACCCCAAGTTACATTGCATGATAAGTTGTCATTTAAATATCTGGGATATTTTTGTCAAAGTTTCTAAAATTTAACATTACCTTGTCTGGAAAAATGAAATTTGATGATAAAAAACAAAGCAGATGACAATAAAACCGATCGTTCAAACACATCAAGGCAACGGCCATGGTAGCCCTATGCATGTGAGTTCCGTGCAAATTTTGAAATGCACATATGTTCCCCCATTTCTTGCCCAATAAAAATCCACCCAGATCAAATAACATTCATTCGTTATTGAATTGCTACCACATGCCAAGATTGACAAGAAATCAGCAACACCAAGCCCTTGGACGATTGCAAGCTGGACAAAGAAGCCAATGCATTTCAAGTCCACGTAAGGACCATAGACAGGCTCCAGCAATGGTACCAGACCACCAACACTACAGATGGCCGACCATGTAGTGGAAGACCAAGGGTCACCACCCGATGTCAGGATCGTCACACTGTGCGACAGCATCTCCAAGATCTCTTTGTTACTGCTGCGGAAACTGCTCGACAGACCATGGGGACACACCAGCGACACATTAGTGTGGACACCGTGCGTCGACGATTGATGAGCAGACACCTCCACTGTCACAGGCCACACCGAGGACCCATTCTCAAGCCACGTCATCACCCGGACCGTCACAGCTATAGCATTGGTGCCACCAGCAGTGGAGAAGAGTCCTCTTTTCAGACGAGAGCTTATTACTGTATCTCAACAGCAGAGAGAGTCTGGCGACGCCATGTGGAACGTTGTTCGGATACTTATGTTGTTGAGCGAGACTCGTGGGGTGGTCCGAGCATCATGGTGTGGGGCGGAATTGGTCTTGCACAGAGGGTCAGCCCAGGGAGAGGCAATGGTGTCACAGCAGCTCGGTACCACACGCCATACCTCATTTGGCATGTTGCCGCAACCACGAGTTTCAGCATGATAGCACCCGTGCCCACGTCCTCCAGCAGAATGGCATCAGAACCATGCAGTGTCTTGCCCTCAGTCCTGACTTAAATCCCATTGAGCACCTGTGGGACAAGTTTCAAAGACGGCTGACAACTACAGCTGAACTGCATCAGGCATTCCTCAGAGAGTGGGCTCAAGCGCCTATGGCCTTCATCAACCGCCTCATCCATTCCATGTATCGGCGTTGCATGGCAATCATTAATGTGCATGGCGGATACATTAGATACTGACTTGGGATACCATTTTCTCAGAGACTAGTGTTGTGTTTCACTTTAAGAACATTTGACACTTTAATTTCAACCTTGATAAACAGTTTTGCCAAGTTTCATCTTTTTAATATGTCTCAAAGTATGTTTACAGTGTTGGGACAAATAAGGTTTCTCATATATCTATCCATGGTGATGTTTCCTTTGCGGTTCAGTATATTACACATGCAATATTTTACATATTTAAAACCAGCTTTAAACTCACAAGTTAAAATTACTAATTCTGAGGCAGACAAATGCAAAAGTTCTGCACAGAATGAGATATTCTGCATCAAGTGGTCATTTCTGCAAAATATTCCACGACCGTGGAATACAGCAAGGACTGATATATCCTAGACCCGGGCCAGAGAGAAGGAGAGCTTTGTGTTTCATAATCATCGGAGAATCCGGCAAAGGTGCATCAATGGAGGGAAGAGGTAATTTCTCTTCACATTTGAGCTTATTCAAATTCTCATTGGCCTGAGCCAAGGAAGGGAAGGATACCACACCCCTGCCATAATACCACAGAAGCATGGCATCCACTGTTTTCCAACATTTGGGGTAAAGTTTCTTCCTTGACGTCAGATCACAAGACGGCATGAGATGGAATATCTCCCCAAAAGTTTGGCAGACGAATGATCCAGCTCATAGCTAAGTCCATATTATCTACCTTACGTTCAGAACCTGTATCTGTCAGATCAGTCCACACATTTTACCATGGTGGTGACCGTCATCCAAAATATCCATGCAGCTCCAGATCTAATGGGGACCAACTCTTTGGAAAAATGTTCTCTGTGAAGAAAAGCACTGGCTTGTCTTCACACATACTGCAGCAACTACCGGTTCCCGATCATATTGGCTGGCTGGCTGGCTGAAATCCTGCTATAGATATCATGGCAGGTATCCAATGCTTCTTCGTAGCACCTGCAGCTCCAGTGTCATTACAGTAAGGGATTCCCAATAATGTCTCTTCAAAATCATGGCATGCATGCGGTGACCATACAGTGACAGAGGAGATCCTGTATAGTCTTTTGCAGACATCTTAAGAGCCAAGGTAAAAAACAGATCCTGAAGTCTCCTGTCCTGGCTACCGCATGGTGTCTGTGCAGTTAGAGCAGACTGGTGAAGTTTGAGAACACTCAAACCATTCTGTGGGTACCAATTTGGTCAAGATGAGATGCTAGCAGATGTGTCCTTGCAGCATGACCTTACTTATGTCTGTCCCCCCCTCTGGCCTCTTGGCTGGAGAATGCTTCTGGGTCTGCTGTGCTTTCCTCAGTGATTCTACTTCAGGTGACATGGCTTTAAGCCTGCTGTCAAACATTGTCTCCATGTCAGTCTTCTGTTTCATAAACAATTGTTCAAAAATGGAGATTGCTGGGCGAGCATCTGGCGACCCTGTGGCAGAGGGTGTGGTAGGTGATGATGGCTAGTTAAGATAATGTGTCAACTGTTTTCTCCATCACTTACATATGTTTTGCTTTCTTCCAGACCTTGGTCTTCTTGAAAAAGGTTGGCTGTGACAAAGCGAAGCACCAGCCGCACCTATTTGGCTCCATCCCTGCACTCCTTGATTGAGGATCCTCCAATGACATTAACTGGCCACACTTATACTTTCTAACTACTTACCGGTACGCGAATAATATAAACTTTAAATAGCTTCTCTAAACAGAGAATGCCTTGACAATAATGATAATAAGATAATAAGGAGAAGAAGTCTGAGACATAAATTAATTTTTTTCGATATATATAAACTTAACAACCATTATCATAGCATAACATATTTCCCACGTATTCTTTGCATTTTTTACCCCCTGAAAATTAGTGCACATCCTTGTAACTTTGAGCCTATGTTTGGAACACATTTTAACATACCTAAACTGCTGTATGCTAGAGTTTTTGCAACTCGGTCATTCATTTGTGCTGCAATACTAAGATGCTGTTCTTGGTGCTTAACTGCCTCTTCGTACCTTCCAAGGGACTCATAGGACAATCCCAGATTCCCATAGGCCCGACCTGCAGAAAAATATAGAGGTATTAATGATCAGAAAAATTTGGTAAAAAATGATAATTAAAGCTTCTTCATCAGGATCTGAGATCTGATGAGATTCTTGAAAGTGGTCAGCATCCACATTTCAATTTGAATCAACTTAAGTCCATATCATCATAAATCGTTATGTCATGTCAGCGAGAGGTCACCTGGCTTTAACAGGAAGGAATAATTATTTATGTTATGTATTTATGTTATGTATTTGTGTTATTAACGTTCTACATCAACAACAGTGGTTTACAGAAACAAGTCAAAGTTATTCATAGCCTGTGTGATAAAAATGAAAACAATAATATTTGTGGACAGTTTTCAGTGACATATATATATCTAGTGTTTAATAATACTGTGGAGAAGTCTCAAACACTGACTTGTCCAAACTGTTCCATAAGTATATTATGGCCAGCATCTTTCCCCTATTAGCTCTTAATATGTCTTAAATATACAAAGTAAAAATAGCAATAAAAATAACAACCTGTTAGAATATATACATGATATAGCTGGTACCATAATATTTTCAGATACAATTTCATCTGATCAATGCATAAACATTCTTCTCTGTTCAGACCGTGTCCCTGGTCTAGTGGTAGAGCGTCTGTACTGAGAGAGGAAGGTCCGGGGTTTGATCCCTGGCCATGTCTTATCAAAAGAGGTTAAAATATGGTACTTGTTGTTACCCTGTCTGGCACTTGGCATTAAAACAAGCACTGGTCAGCTTGGAGTCAGTATACTATGTCTGAGTAGGGGTATTCATGTTAAAATGCGGCATAGTTTCTCAGTGGGCTAGCACTATAAATTGGCAACATGTGCATGCACGTTGCTGTATAAGTGCAATAATCTTGAATGCAATGTTAAACCCCATTTCACCTCACCTATCTTCTTTTCTGTTACATAATATTGGGCATACCTTAACTTAATCAACGGTAGAAGGGAGAAAATGAGTGTACAGCTGATTGCTATTTCTGTCTTAATTTACTCTACAATTGCATACAATAATCTCTGCATTATGCCTTGAGATTTTCTATCGCAAACATTGACATTTTCATTGATCAAGTTTGTCCAACTGAGGTGATGTTTTTGAATGCACACAATATACAAAAAAGCATTTTTTCCTGAAAGTTTTACCCAAGAATTGGGACAACATATTATTTATCACAAACATACAGTAAATAGATCCTTGGACTGCACATAATATGCATGTATTTATGCCTCAGTCATATTTGCCACGGCGGGTCTAAAATATCTACGGCCAATAGCAATTATAGGGCCGCCGCAGCATTCCCACGGTCATATACTGTAGCAGTCACATAAGTTAGAGTAGCTGCGCAGTGTATTTTGAATTTGTGATGAAAGAAAGTGATGATGCATGGTCGCCCTAGGGCGTCCCTGCGGCGACTGTAGGTTTTTGACAAATACCAAGTCATACTCAAGGTAGCCGCAAGGGGGCCACAAGGGGACCATACGGCGACTGTGCGGCCAGACTGATGCTACCACTACACAGGGCAGCCATACTGCAAACACAAGGCCACCGTACGCCCAATGTATGGTCGCCATGGAGCTGCTCTACGGCATGGCTATAGTGTGTCTAATTGTCTCATTGCTACGGCAAACCTAGAAACTAAAAAAGTTATAACTCTGCGCTATAATCCAACAGTGACCCATACTGCCTCAAAAAGATAGGGATACGCCCTAGGGCGACCGTAAGGCCACCGCAGATCCTCTGCGGCTGTCGCAGTTATCTCTCAATTTCGGGGGTCTATTTGATCCTCGCCGCAGAGCAAATGTGACGGATCGAGGCATTACCAGCCAAGAGAGAGTAGCATCTCACATTAAGAAGTGAAGATTACTGAGATATGTACAAAGGTTTATCAAACACATTCGAGTGCATGAACCAAACCAGGACATGAAGGAAAACGATCGACAACATTTGTAGAGAGGATCTTCAAACAAAAACCCTACATCAAAAATACTCAAGACAGGTGAGTGGAATAAAGGTTTGGGGCACCGTTCTATTTTTAGCAAATGCCACGCCTTATGGCGACTTCGAAGTTGAAGACGAAAAAGTCTCTACAGAAGTGTTAATCCACCTCCGAAAAGGGACTCTGTCTAGGAAACCTGACCAATAAAAAATCAGTCAACACCAAAGGTAACGTTTAAAGATTTATTACATAGATAAATTCATAAAACAAAGCAAGGAGCACAAGTATATGACATCTCTATCTGTGTTCACTGGGATGTGACAGTTGTTACAAAATTGATGTAGGCAGGGGAATAGTAAATAGACAATCAAGTTGGCCGGAATCTGATTTTTGCCAGAAAATCCCAACTCAGGCCTAGGTTCGTCCTTTCACCTCTAGATAACTTAAACTGGACACTGGTGACATCAAAAGTATGTATCTCACTAACGCGAGCTGCAATAGAAACACGGTTTTCATTATCATTGGAAATTAAATGTTGCAGGGTAACGTTGAGGTCCCACGAAGGGGGCTCGAAATATGAGGATTGGTCCGCCAATTTGTGAGAGCGGAAGAGTGATTACAGCTCAACAGTGGAGCCCTTTGTACCTGAGGTAGTGGCAATGACTGAGTATATTGCACTTGGTAGGTGGCCAAAGTGGAGCCTTCAAGCTTACGTGTAGATCACAGGTAATGTAAATAGTCCCTGATCTGGAGAGGTGAAGCCCAGGTAGGAGTGATAATGTTGTGAGTGCGACCAAAATTCTCGAAGGCTGTCCACTTGTGATCATAAAGGTGCGTGGTAGACAAATGGTGTGCTGCAGTGATAGTCTTTGCTCCTGGCTAGTTATAGTCTTTAGCGAGGGAGATGCACCAGACACATAAATGGAGCATGAAAGGGACGGATGGAGCCACTGAGAGCCTGGCTAAAGTGGAAAGCCATCGCAGAGCGGGAGACGTAAGCATCTGTCGGCAAGCCTTAGCAAGGTGGGCAACCAGTTGCGTGTTTGGCGAATAGGGCACGATCACAATCAGAGACAGGTGACTGGTGGCTTCTACCTTCTGCAGGACGCAGTTGGAGGAAAGCATAGACATTGAGGCCCTCCCACAGGATCAACAACTTATCAAGATGCCAAGCCTGAGGATCGAGGATGACACGAGAACTTAGTGTTGAAGTGGATGGCATAGAGATCTACCTGCATTCACTGGAACAGCGCTGGGTTCAGGAACCGCTCTGTTGTTGATGGTCTGTCAGGTCGGGACAGGAAAAGTCGAGAGTGAGTGACACCGTGGACCCCATTCTGTTTATGAACCATACTACCAGCTAGTTGTCAGACTGTACCATGAGGTGAGATGAACGTATGTGTTGGCAACGATTCCCGTCATCTTGCCACTTTGTGATTGCGAAAGTGCAATGAACAGATGAAGGGACGGGATGAACGGCCCCAAAAAGACTCCTACACAAACATTTGGCTTGACTAACCACCACTGTAGATTTGAGTGGAGATGGATAGGTAGGGAAATCCACATCTGACAATTGTCGATCCTGATAAAGGACACAAGGAAGTATTGAAGCAGTCGCAGATGCAGTTGACCTCACACAGCGAGGGCTTACGCTAATGCCAGGAGACCCAGGAGCTGTTGCCTTTGTCAGAGCTGAGGCATGCAAAGATGTATGAATTATGTGACAGGCCACGGTGCCAAAGGAATTCCAATCGGGAGCACTTTCCATTGGTAGTGTTTGCCATGGAAAATGAACTGAAGGAAATGGCAGTGTTCCCGATGCATGGGATGGTGAAGATAGGCATCCTGTAGATAAAAACACAGGGATGGATGAGCGTGCAAAGGAGGGTGATCAATGTCATGCAAAAATTAGGGGGAACTTCCAAAGAATTGAAAACCTTTATGTTGAAGATTAGCTGGAGCTTCAGACTGTCCCTTTATGGTACAAGAAAGAATGGTGAATAAACCCCAGGGTCGCTGGAAGGGGGCCGAGGTATTCTATCGCATTCTTTGTAAACAAAGTGCCTATAGTGTCGATCATGGTTGGTTGTTGAGTGGCCTGATACTCTCTGTATGGGGGACAGCTCGAGGCGAATGTACTTGTCATGCCGTAGAGGAAGGGAGTCATAGATGCCTTGGATCCCCGCTGTCCCCTACGTCCTCTTCCACGACTGCAAAAGGGAGTAGAAAGGAGGGAGACAAGATCCTTAGATCTCGTTGAACGGGTATGAACTGTGGAAAGTTACAATCCTTCTCATGATCCTCCAATTGATATTTCTGCAGGTGAAGGCGATCAACAGCTAATTGGTGTCCTTCTTGACCTCAAAGAACTGCTGGATCCCCTCCGCGAACAGGGTATGTGATGACCACAGGAGTTGATACAATTTGACTATGACAGTCCTGTTGGACACCACGGCAACGAAGGGCTGTCACTGAACCAGCGTGATGCGATAGAAGATCCAGAATGTTTGCAATATTATCATGTATAAGGAGTAGCGTGCCTCTAAAGAAGGTATCATCTTGTGATTGATGGGATTTGGAGGTGGAGAGCACTTCTGTAGCCGACAGGATCGTATAAACGACCGGTAGCATACAATGCACTGTGGTGTCAAAATGTGTGAGGTCTCGACTTCTATGATGAATGACGAACACGATTGTTTCTGGGAAAGTGTCGATAAATCACTGTCAAACCCTGGGGAGGTTTACCATCGCCGACATCCCATGCATAGGGTGAAGCGAGGAACTTGAATTCGGTCACGTAATCTGATGAACGAGGCGAAAGTCTTATCTAGATTAGATGAGATGTCCTATAATACCGGTTATTGAGGGAGCCTAATATTGGAAGCGCTGTCCGATGGTACCACCAAACCAAGTAAACCAATCCACAGCCAAAGCCATTTTGATGTAGCTGCAACTTTTCAGAAATCCATTGGAGGAGCACGATCCTGAGACTTCTGTACCAATCAAGAATGGCTGCGTGAATGGTGACTACCAAGACCCAAGGGAGTGCCGAAAGTAAGAGCAGTGCATATGATCACTGTCTGAACATCGTCTAATTGGAGAGCAAGAGCATTTACCAGATCCCGAACACCGATCCTGAGAGTGGGAGCACCTATCCTTATCCTTTGAAGACGATCGTCAATGCTGAATGTCTTTTTTTCTGCGATCCTGAGAAGGACAATCAAGAGCATCCCGATGGGTAGTCTTATACTCCTGCGACACCTCTCAGCGTAGATAAGGCACATGTAGTCTTCAAGTGAATGGCATTCAGCACACATGGAGTCAAAGGAGTACTGACCGTGATAATCACAACAAAGAGTGTGAGGATCAGACGTGAAATACATGTGTCTACAGTTGGAGTGAGTGAGTGAGTGAATATGGTTTTACGCCGCTTTTAGCAATATTCCAGCAATATCACGGCGGGGGACACCAGAAATGGGTTTCACACATTGTACCCATGTCGGGAATCGAACCCGGGTCTTCGGCTACCCGACCGCCCCTCTATAGTTGGAACATGCCGGACGTAGCATGTCCTTTTTCGCCCATATTGCAAAATGTCTCAGTCCACAAATCAAGAATAAAAAATACAACAAATATATTCTCTAGGTCCAAGAAACACTTCCACACACTGTGGCGATTAGAAAGGGAATGAGTTTGTTGAGAGACACACATATTAAGATCGTAGAAGGTTACCGTGCACAGAAGCATGTTATTGACCCAATTAGAGATGCTGAACTATAGAGATGCTTGGGTGTGTTCAGTTGAATGAATTTGTTTCAGAAGCTGGAAGCTGTTTCTAAGAAAATGCTATCTCAGTCTTCTGGTTGGAATGAAAAGAAACATGCCTGTGTACATGTTTACCCTTGCCAGATGTATTTTTTCCTGTCAGCCAATCCATTACTTTTGTTCACCTTATGTGGTCTATTTTATACTGCTTCCAACCTGTTTTTCCTTTGTATGCAATCACAGTATCACAACTTCCTCAGCAGATGTGTATAAAAGTTCCCCTGTCATCATGAAAAAAGAATTATAAAGGAAAGTCATATTTTCATTCAGTCATCTTTCCTTGAATATTCTTTGTTTAAGTGCCAGTGTCATAAAAAATTAAAAAAAGATTTATACATGTGTGTCAATAATTCTAGAAAATTAAGTTAGATGTAACAAAATGATTGTAATAGTCTAACGGGATAACTATGCATGTGGAGATGTTTGTTTACCGCCGTTGCCATGATGATGTTACGATTCAGATTGTTTTTGTTTACAATTAGTTACACCGAAAGTTGATAATTTTTAGAAATTAAGGAACATGAGTGTTTTCCTTTCGTCAGCAAACAAACAATTATGATCGAATAGGAAAAATGATGAAATCATAAAGAAAATATCGGAGTGCATGCCGCTCAACGTGAAGTGCCAAAAGTCAACAATGGCTGTTTCTGGTAGTTGTGTGCTGAGAAGTTTGGCCGAAACTTTTTTAACTCGCGATATTTTCTTTTTGAGGTAAATAAATTACAGAAAGTTTTGATATTGAGCAAGCTGAGCATTTATGCATGTCATACGAAATTTAAATGTCATGCAAAGCCTTCTTTGTAAATAGATATGGCAAGTTTTATTTTGGGGTGTCGTTATGCTATCTGCCTGTCGAATGGGTTCGACATCAGATGCACGGGAAGTGACTCCTCTGTCGAATAGCATGCAGAGCTTTAAAAATCAACCATTTTTCAAAATCCTAAATCATCAAAAGGTACCAGTTCACCACAAGATAGATCTGTTTAGCAAGTATAATCCAGAAATATTCAACAGTTTTGAATTTTCCCTCGGAAACGAGCACTGCCCTCATTTTCAGTATAAGTCCACCTTGTCTTCATAAAATGTTTTTTTAAAAACAACAAAAATCTCAAATCATAAAAAAGCACAAGTTCACTACAAGACTGATCTGAAAAGCAAGTTTCAGCAAGAAATATTCAACAGTTGAGGAGAAAAACAGAAAACGGGTGGATGGATGGACAGACATGCTGATTGCAATGTATGGTTCCTTCTCTTACAAACATCTGATACAAGCAGAAGATTGATTGTGTACACAAAGAAGCAGAACTAGCTTTTGAATTCACAAACCAATTCAATGCCTTGCCTGAATGAAAATATGTACCAAAAAAATCCTTTTTTCAGTGACCAATGCTTGAGTAATCACAGGATTAAACATTTTTCAGTTTATAACCTTACGCGGATTGAAACAGTTTGCACATCGGTTTCATACCTCAATGAACCGAAAAAAATACACATTTAACCCTTAAATAAAAATTTGAAACACTTGAAAATCAACAATGAAGAAGTTGAAAGTTAACAGACTGTAGATAACATACAATTCCCTGAGATAACAAATTGAGCCATGGCATTGAAGCTACTTGGATATGTAGTCAACAGACTAAAACAGAGGGAAAACTGGCACTAATATATCATGATATTTTAGCAAAACATGGTTACCATAAGTTGAAACATACAGGCTAAAATAAAGTGCAGCTCCCTCAATCTGGGAATTTCATAGATGAATGCAGTTTTTAGAATCTTTAGAGTATGGTCAAAATAAGTCAAAATATAAAATTTCGCTAAGTTTAATCTTACTACTGTCTATAAATGTACCAAATTTCATGACAGTTTAGAAAAAAACATGACTGATTAATGGCCAGCTTTTTCAATATTTCTGCCATGACAACCAAATTGAAAATCAGATTCAAACCTCTTGACCAAATTCATTATTAGGGGAAAAAGCATGTGAAGCTTCATCGGTCCAATGGTTTCTGAAAAGATGTTTACAGACGACAATGGATGCCACACAGGCAAGCTATGACATAACTGTTACATGGTATGCAGTCTTGTTATAAGAGTTGCTTCCCTTGGCATTTGTCTGCCATGCACGTTGTAATAAACGCTGAAGTTTTAATCTGAGTTGTCTATGACTATCTAGACGTGTACAACACACACAGCACATAACATAAACTAGCTTCGCTTTCCATCAGGTGATGTAAAAACAGCTGAATTCAGTAAAGACAAAGTCACTAGAACAGTCCAAGCAAAGTTTCATCCTTGTGGATTCAGAGCAGCTAATGCAAAGTTTATGGCAGGCATTTACAAGACAACAGACAGTAACATAACTTTGGAATCATGGGAAATAAAACAAACATTAGTGTGCTGGGTCCATGAAGAAATAATCAATCAGTTATGCATTACTTATTTATTTTCTACTCACATTGACAGGCTGTCTTGTTGCCAGCCTCTGCAATTTGCAAGTCCATCTGGTGGTATTTGAGAGCTGCTTCATACTCCCCCATTTGCTGGTACACTCCACCTAGCCCACATGCAGCATCTCCCTCACACTGTTCATCTCCCATGTCTCTGGATATACTTAGTTGATGTTCTAAACATGAGATTGCCTGTTCAAAATTCCCAAGTAGACTGTGCAGACAACCAAGTTCACCATATGCTGAGGCCTTAGCAACAAGGCTGTTAAGTTCATGTGAAACAACAAGTCTCTTTTCAAAACAAACCAAAGCTTGCTGTAAATTGCCAATAGCTCTGTGTGCATTTCCAAGACCACGATAAGCTCTGTCCTGTTCATGAAGGTTACATGACTGTTGAGCTAGAGCCAGAAACTGCTCATGACATTTGATGGCCTCTTCATAGTCTCCAAGTGCCTCATAACAATCACCAAGGTTTCCAAAGGCTTTCCCTTTGTCCCTCATTGGTATTTCTCCATATAATTGTTCCAACATTGCCAACTGCTGTTCAAACAAACCAATAGATTCCTCGAAATGTCCCATATTCATTTTTGTGATGCCAAGGTTGCCACAGGCTTGTCCTTCTAATTCACTGTCATGGAGATCACGACTTCGCTCCAGTTGTTCCTCATAGCATTTGAAAGCACTCAAGTAATTTCCTAGGGACATATGCACATTGCCCATATTACCATGAGCTCGACACTCTCCTTTCATGTTATTGTTCTCTTGTCTGATGTTGAGTTCTTGTGTGTGGAAGGCAAGAGCCTTGTCATACTGTCCCAACATACGATGAGCAACACCTAACGAGCCATAAGCAGTAGCAAGTAGATCTTGGTCTTGGCAGTGTTTGGCAAGTTGCAACTGTTGTTGATAGATCTTTATGGCCTCTTCAGTATCTCCAGTCTTTAGCAGGAGATCACCAATATTCCCCAATGCACGGAATTTGCCAGGACTGTTTCTTAAAGCATCCATCAAACCTAAACATTTCTTTTGACATTCTAAGGAGTCATCAAAATGTTTAAGAGACTTATGAGCAAGACCTAAATTGCAATAAGCCCTTGCTAATGACAATCTGTTTCTCATCTCTCTAGCAAGTGACAAATCTTGTTCATAGTAACGAACAGCTTCCTCATAATTACACAATGAATAATGAGCATACCCAAGACTAAAACAAGCTTTGCTCTCACCTTCCATATCATGGAGCTCCTGTGAAAGGCTCAAGTTTTGCTCATAAAAAGATACTGCACTTCTGAAATCACCTCGTGCACAATGAAAGTTACCAAGATTACTGAGTGCCCTGGCTTCACTTGATGAATCTTTAAGTTCTCTGGCGATATTCAGGTGAGAGAGGTAATGCTGTAATGCATTTTCATACAAACCAAGAGCTTGGTAGGCAACTGCAAGATTGCCATTTGTAGATCCTTCTGAGTGGCGATCATTTACTTCTGATGCGATTGTAAGTTCCAGTTTGTGGTACTTAACTGCTAATTCATGCTGACATAGAGCACTATATGCATTACCAATATTACCATAAGCTCTGCCCTGTCCAGCTTTGTCACCCAGAGCTTTGGCAATGCGCAAATTGTTATTATGAAGCTTTAGTGATGCCTCATATTCACCCAACTGATGATAGATGATACCTAAATTAGAACAAGCTCTGCTCTCTGCAACTCTGTCTCTGGTCTGCAAGGCATTATCAAGTTGCTGCTCATGGAAGCTTTTGGCTTGTATGGTATTACCTAAACACCGTGCTGCGTGACCCAAACCAGCAAAAGCACGAGCCTCTAGTGCCTTATCAGAATGCTCTTCAGCAATGTTTAAAACACTGTTATGATACAATATTGCTTTTTGGAAGTCTCTGTTGTAATGATAAGCACTTCCAAGGTTGCTGTATGCACGTGCCTCCTCCACATGACTGTTCAAATCCTTGGCCATTTTCAAGTGTTCCTGATGGCACTCTACTGCACTGTCAAAGTTGCTCATAGCTAAATAAACTGCACCAACATTACCAATTTCCCTTGCTTCTGCTAGCTTGTCACCACTCTGTTTCAGTAGAAGAACACACTGTTTATGACTGTTAAGTGCATTTGGGTAGTCCCCTATTGCTGTGTACACATGACCAAGGCTACTGAGAGAGGTGGCTGCAGTATCCCTGTCCTTGAGCTTCATGGCTATGACAAGCTGGTACCTATGGTTTGATAATGCTTCTTTGTAATGACCTTTGGAGAAATATGCAGACCCAAGGTTGCCATATGCACGGCACTCACCATCTTGGTCACCTGAAAACATAAAATTCAAAATGAAAATAACTTGAATCTGAACCAGAGAAACTCCCCGTAATTCAGTGATGTCAATTTCAGGTCAGGAAGGTTGCTTAAAAAACATACTACCCAACACTTGCATACAAGTTTTCATTGTCTATGTTTAAATACCATTGTGTCAATGGTTTAGGAATATCTGATTCATTTGTCAAAAGTTTGGGGGTGGACAGTTACCAATGAGTGACTCTACTTCAGTTGTCCAAAGATTTCAGAGCCATAAAAACCAATAAGTAACGGTAACAATTAATACACACATACTTTCTTTAACCATTAACAAACAGTTATTGTGTAATGATATTATGTTGTTTGTTATTTTAACTAAACTAAATTTAGTACTTATCTGTTGATTACTATCTCAAAAAGTAATGATAAAACAAAAATGCATAAATGCTTTGCTTGGATAATCAATAAAATAACACAATATATATGACAAATGTTATATTTGGGATAACCCTTTCTTCGTAAAGTACAGATTCTCGTACTTTTCGGGTTGAGTCCCATCCAGGTTTCGAACCCACACTGCCAGATTGAGGCACCTAATGGCCAGCACACAAAAGTCAGCAATCTAACCTACTCAGCCACCAAGGTTCCATATAAGTGAAAGTCCGTAAACTGGTAGTCTAGATCACATACATTGTGTACCCCTCTGACAAGTGTAATTATCATCTAAGATTTGTAGCAACAGCCTTATCTTGCACAAGTGACATTGAGGGAAGTCATGTAGCAATAAAGATCATGACAACGTTGGCAGATGATCAGTTGAAGGTCAGACAATGACAAGACAACAATGCAAATATACAATTGATTCACTTAACTGAAAAATTCAACCCAACTACATTTTGACTCAAACATGAATAACAGCATGCCGTAAATACTTGTCAAATGTCTCAAGGAGAAGTGATTAAGAAGGCACAGTTCATCCATAGACAAACCAAAGTAAGAGGAAGGGAATTTATGGATGGCAACTTCTTTATTATGAGGAACACAACGTTTCGGAGTATATACTTACAGTATATAGCTACAGTTGCATGAAAAACATCCAACAAATAAACAAGGCACATAACAGCAAGGTGATGAAGTCAGCCAACCAATCAACCAAATCAAAGGACTGTAACTGCAGACAAAAAGCCAATTGCCCAATGAACGGTAAATGCCTCACTTGTGATGTCGTCTATAAGGCCACGGTTACAACAGATACCAATGATGGTAACCTACATTGGGTTAGCAAGCGGTCCCTTCAAGACAAGGTATAACAACCACCCAAAATCATTCAGAATTGAGAAATATGAAAAAGAGACAGAACTCATCTGGAAGTTAAAAAGAAACAAAACCAATTACAAAATCAAATGGGACATAATCAAGAAATCAAACACCAACAAAAGAGACTCAGGGATTTGCAATCTATGCATGGAAGAGAAGCTCGAGATTCTCATGCTAACATCTAACAAGCTAAACAAAAGAAGCGAGCTCATTTCCACCTGTCGCCATGGTAAACCCCCAAGCCGAGCAAAAAAGAAAGGGTCAAACTAAAAACCATGTTTCATTATGTCTGATGATCGTACGCAATACCATGGGTGCGTGAAACTCAGAGTTGCAAAATGATATAAGGAAAGTGTATCCAAATCTGTATATATATATATATATATATATATATATATATATATATATATATATATATATCCATTCTCTATCCCCTTAAGTTCATTTCAAAGCGTCAATAGTTGTGCGATCTTCCGATCACTTCACATACGATTTTGCTGAAATGAATTGAATCAATATTGAATGAAATGTTGAATAAAATTTAAAAATTAGATTACAAGCCTAAGTCCAGGTATATTATGAACTCTTTTTACAATCAAACAGTGTAATTGCATGATTAATTTTGTACTTCAGAACAGATTTGTTGACATGGTATTTCCGGTGTTACATGCTCACAGTAATGTCTTTGTGTAACAGAAAAAAACATTAATAAACTCAACCCTGTGTATAAGACGACACACCCCTCCCCCACCCCCTTGAAAGCCTCCTAATTCTAGTTATGAAGCTAAAAAAAAAAGTCCCCCCCCTGCCCACACAGTATTTTCAAAAGCTATTGCCTGAGAACCAATTTTTCTTTCAGCCTTATAAATAAAGAAAAAACAGGGATATACTTAAAACCTATGCTAGAAAACGTTGGGCTGAGCAGGGGGTCTGGTATGTGGCCTTGGCAAGGAGGCTGTGGATAACAGAATTTAGTGATTTATAGTGGCTGGTTAATCTGGAATTTTGCTCGCGGGACGTCGTAGAAGACAATCCATGCTTGGAATTTCAATCCCGATCTGAATCTTAGTAAATGCTGGTTATTAATGAAGGGTAGTTTGTTTTGGACAGTTCTAAAATCTATTTTGGAGATTTGGGTTTTAATCAAGTTTGAGATAACTGAGTAGATTGTTGTAGTATTTGTGGGTTTGAATAAAAGTGTAATGTTTTTTTGTATTGTGGGGGGAGAGATTATAGAGTGATGCGTTATGAGTGATAGAGAGGACAGTGGTTGAATATGTGATTTAGGTCTTCTGGTGTGTTGTATCATGGGCATTAGATATGTACATAAGTTTTTTAATGAAGGTATATACTAAAAACAACTTTTAGAAAACCTTAAATGGTAGTTATTCATAAAATATACTTTAATGCACAAAATATCAAAATATAATATCATTGCAATGTTCAAAATCACCTAAATAATAAACCATAAATACTTTGTCACGTAAACCAAAACATTCAATAATTATCCCTATTGAAATATTGTTAATCTAAATGCGATGTAAGGTATGACTTAATTTGGGTGTCTAAGTATCAATGTAAACAAACCTTAATCCCCATAATCCAACTAAGTAATCATAACCCTAAAATAACATTGTCTCTACCACTTAATTACCTCTGTATTCAATAAGTCTAGACAGCACCCTAATTACCTAAATAGATGTCACCTGCCAGCTAGTTAATGTCAAAGGATACACATCTTAAGGTTCCAAATAGTTCCAAACCTTATAATAACATTCACATAAATGTTAATCCCTAATATGGTTGGTCAACAGAACCTAACCTTGTGATTGGTCAACTTACCCAAACCCATGGTATACCACATATAAGTTAGTATAAATATCGGTCCGGAAGAAGTGTCACAAAGCCCACCTAAACAAACTCAAACACTTCAAATCAAAACACAAGCCCTCTAATTAATCTCTTAAAGCTTTAAACAACTCACAAACCCAAAACAACCAAAACACCGCAAACACTACTCACCCCTTCCAAAACACTCCCTCCACAAACCCTCACCTCAAACACCACAACTCACACACACATCCTATACACCCAATCCCAGCATGGCAGACCAAAGACAAATCGAGATAAGCGAAATCTCTGGCATTACATCCCCTACACCTGCGGAGGCGCACAACACCTCCGACAGGGCAACACCCTCACTCATTCCAACAGGATACGGCGATCAAGACCCTCAAGCCTCCTACATGGAAACTCAACCCAGCACCCCACCTCCCCAAGCATGCAACACAAAAAAACGCAAACTAGACGCATCGGCATCACCTACCTCACACACCCTCTCACCCGCAGCCCTCATCACCACGTGGGCCCTCTACTTTTTTTCGGCCACCCCCTCAGTACAACTAGCTCCAACACTAACCATAAATAAAATAGGCATGTGGCTAAGGCAACAAAAAATCAATTACCTAAACATCAAACGTAGCTTCAAAGGATATCAGATAATCTTCCCAAATCAGGAATCCTACATAGCAGCAACTAAAATTAAACAAATATTCCAATTCACCGTAAATAGCTCTAAACCTAACTGGCAAATATACACTAGGGGAGTTATTCGAGTGCACTCAAGGGAAACCGACGAGAACCTCGACATATACGCCAAAGAAGCTAACACTATCCAAACCCAACCACAAATAACTAGCCTCCGCAGGATTAAATCAAACAGAAACGGGAAAACCCCCCCCACACCTATTGTAATAATAAACTTAAAAAAAACAGCTAAACACCCTGAAGCCCCCAAACATATCACTTTCGGCGCTAACCATAACTTAGAGGTCAAACCATACATCAAGCAAGTAAAGCAATGTTCAAATTGCCTACAATATAATCACACCGCCAACCAATGTACTTTCAAAAAAACTAAATGCAAAAACTGTGCCCAAACTGACTGCCCAGGGATATGCACACCATGGTGCATCCACTGCAAATCCATAAAACACTCATCACTCTCGAACCAATGCCCCCACAGACTATCACTCACCCAACAGGCCAACAAACATATAGACATAAACACGGCCAAAATCCAAACCAAAAAACCCACACCGCAAGCATACAAACCACTACTACCAACACCACCCCCAAACAACAACACTCACGCACGCAAAACAGAATACCCAGTCTCCGTATGGGACCAAAATCAGCGAGACGCATACATCGCAAATGAAACAAACACCCCACACATCCCACAAACTCACACTCTCACCCTCCCCGCCTCTCACCCTACAATTACCACATCTACACCCGCAAGCAAAACCCAACGCACAACGACCACCACACAACCAGCACCAACACAAGCCATCACAGCCACAAGGGCAACAACACTCCAAAACCTACATGCACCCCCCGAACACCCAGTCAACAGGGAAACTACAGAAACCACTCAGACTCTCGCACCCAAACCCAGCATGCAACCCACCACCGAAGAGAGTGACCAAACTAAAGATAACTTAACCAAAGAGGACGAGTACACATCCTCAAAGGAAATAAACGATCTTACCTTGTCAGCCCCAAAAACCAAAAGCTATAGAAAAAAACTCACCCAAAAAGTAGCAAGCAAAAAACTAAACAACTTAGTCCTCCTACTAGCTTACATGTTAAAGCAGTCTAATCCAGAAGCCAGCTCCAAAGCCTTCTTTGGTGTAGCACATAAACTAAAACTCGTCACCACCTCTTTCGACCGTTTCAGCAGCAACCTTAATAACCTACTAAAGTAAATACCTAAACCAAGCCTAACCAAACATAAATCCACCCAGTTTCCCAATGGAAGGCCTAAACATTTTTCAATGGAATGCCAATGGCCTCGCCGGCCATGGTTCTGAACTTAAAGCTAAATTCAAAATAGATAAAGGTCCCCATGTAGCCTGTATTCAAGAAACCAAATTCTCACAAAAAACTAAATTCAACCTACCAAATTATAACGCAGTGAGAACCGACAGGTCCAAAACCATCCCAGGCAGAACAGGAGGAGGTCTAATCTCTACGTTAGAGAGGATATAAACTACGAGGAAGTTAAAGTAAACCCTCCTAATCTAGAAGCTAATGGAATCCAAGTCACCATCAATAACCAAAAAATAAAAATCATTAACATCTATCACTCAACACTAAAACCAATTAAAGATACAGACCTAGATATCCTTTACCACAGAAATAAATCAACCATCTTCCTAGGAGACTTCAATGCCCATCATCCTACCTGGGGCATTGCAGATAAACTAGACAACCATGGACAACTAATATCAGAGTGGATCGAAAAAAATGACCTAATACTATTAAACAATAACCAACCAACTAGATACGACAAAATCCACCACACCATGTCGGCTATCGACTTAACAATATGTACGCCAGACTTAGCACAAAGTCTGATGTGGGACGTCCACCCAGTACCTCTAGGCAGCGACCACTTTCCCATAAATATAACCCTAGGAAATATAAAAATACCAAATCAAACCCCTAAACAGGAACCTAAATTTCAGTACAAAAACGCCAACTGGGACCAATTCCAAGAATTAGGCAACCAAGCTAATCTAAACGATTTAGAAACAACAGACCCCGAAACATTCTGTCAAAACCTAACTAACTTCATAATCAACGCAGCCAAATCCTCAATCCCCTTCAAATCATCCAACCCAGGAAAACCCACTGTCCCTTGGTGGAATGAGGAAATAGAGCTAACTAGACTAAAACGCAAATCAGCTTTCAACAGAGCTAAACGAGACCCCTCTCATCTCAAAACAGCTCATGAACTAAACCACCAAGTCCAAATCCTAGTTAAAACTGCTAAAACCAAAAACTGGAAAAAATTCTGTGAGGAGCTAAACCACCACACCGACGCTAGGAAGGTGTGGCGCAAAATTCACGCCATCCGAGGCATCAAACGGCACAAAAAAAGCCCCAATATAAACAGCTCAACAAACCCCACCCAAAAGGCCAACAACCTAGCCAAACACTTCTCTAAAGTTAGTAGCAACAGTAACTTCAGTAAGAAATTCCAAGATAAACTAAATAAAGAAATAAAATTCTCCAAAGAAATCAGACAAGACAACCTAGAAATAAATCAACCTTACACCATAGAAGAACTAAATCACGTACTAAACAATAGAAAAAAAGGAACAGCCCCTGGCCTGGACCTCACCTCTTACCAAATAATCAAACACTTACCTACCAAACTACTCCAAACTTTACTTAAACTATACAACCTAGTTTACCTAAACGGACAGGTCCCATCCTCATGGAAGGAAGCTCTAGTAATCCCAATACCTAAACCAAATAAACCAGCAGATCAGGCAAACTCCTATAGGCCCATATCCCTAACCTCAAATCTCTGCAAAATAATGGAACTTATGACTAAAAATAGGCTACAGCACTACCTAGACCAAAACAACATAACAAACCCCGACCAAAGCGGCTTCACTCCTGGCCGATCAACTCTCGATAACCTTGCCCGACTAGAACAGGATATAAAAACAGGACAGCTAAACAAGCAATACACCATAGGCATATTCCTCGACTTCTCTAAAGCTTTCGATATGGTATGGCACCACGGGCTAAAACAAAAACTAAAAAAAATAGGACTAAAAGGCCAAATAATAAACTTCATCCAAGATTTCCTAAACAATCGCAAAATTACCATGGGTATAGACCATACGCTATCGGACCAGTGTCCCCTAGAAAATGGCACTCCCCAGGGCAGCATTCTCAGCCCAACCCTCTTCAATATAATGATAAATGATCTATTCGAGGGCTTATCCCCTAAACTAAACACTTCAAAATTCGCGGATGATGGAGCCCTATGGATCCGCACTAAAAGCATTAAAATGGCAGAAAACTTAATCCAAAAATCTCTAAATAAAATACAACAATGGGCAGACAAATGGGGCTTCTCCCTTAACTCAGATAAAACAACAGGAGTAGTATTCAAACATAAAAACATGAAACCTGCCTACCCAATCCTCCAGCTAAACAACCAAACAATCAAATTCCAAAAACAAACCAAATTCTTAGGACTTATTTTCGATCAACACCTCACCTGGGAGGCTCACGTCCAAAACCTAAAAACTAGATGCAGCAAAGACCTTAACGTATTAAGATGTCTCACCGGCTCCAACTGGGGAGCCTCCAAAGATACCCTCCTCTCACTATATACAACACTAATTAGATCAAAACTAGACTACGGCTGCGCCATATACAATACCCTAAACAACTCTCTATCTAAAAAACTTGACTCAATACAATACCAAGCCCTTAAACTAATTACACGCACCCAACATGGCACCTCCTACACTTCACTTCAGGCCCTTACAGGAGAAATGCCACTAAATCTACGCAGGGAACATCTAAGCCTTAATTTCTGGCTGCGTCCCAAACAAACCCTCTCATCCAAAACCTAATTAACCAAAACATTAGCCCAAGAAACCAAGCTCTAGCTCGTAAACACCCCTTACTCACCCCAATATCCCAAAGAATAACTAACTACCTCAATGAACACCAAACTCAAAATCTTAAACAAAACTGCAAAAAATCAAATATCTTCACCCCTAAACTCAAAATACCCCAAATAGACACAATGCTAACTAACCAAATAAATAAACAAACCGACCCAAACATAGCTAAAACCACCACACTTTCATACATACACGAAAATTGGCCAAATTGGTGTCACATATACACTGACGGATCTTCAGACCCGATCTCCAACCACACAGGTTTCGGAGTCCATACCACACAACCAGTTATATCCACACAATCTTACCGACTCCCTAACAACCAATCTATATTCACGGCCGAACTTATGGGCATGGCCTCAGCCCTGCATAACCTACAATCAAAAAACAAACAAAAAATCCTAATTCTCACTGACTCGCTTAGTGGGCTACAAGCCCTCCAAAACAAAAATACCAAAAAACGACCTAAATTAATAAACCAAATACTTAAAAGCTCCAACGACCTAACAAAAGCAGGCAAACAAATAACCTTCTTGTGGATCCCCTCCCACGTAGGAATTTACGGCAACGAAAGCGCCGATAAAGCAGCTAAATTATCTCTCAAAATACCAGAAATAAGCCTAAACCTACCCATCTCAAAATCAGAAATTAAAAGTGTAAACAAACAAAAAATAACCAAAAAATGGCATAATCAATATCAAAACTCAAATAGCCAAATCCAAAAAGTGCTCAGAAAACCACTAGCCAAACCTAAAATCCTACACCCCTCTAAAAAAATTGACAGATTAATTACAAAACTCCAAACAGGACACACCAACCTAAATAACCACCTAAAACAACTTAAAAGACACACCACAGGCAACTGCCCCCACTGCAAACAACCCGAAACCACAGAACACGCACTCATCCACTGCACCCACTACCAAACACACAGAACCACACTACAAACCAACCTCAATCTAAATAAGGTTCCTACTCTAGATGAAATACTAAACCCTCAAAATAAACTAGAAAACTTCAAGGCCCTAGGCATATTCCTAATCAAAACAGGCCTAATCAAGCGCAGCTAAAAACTAATTAATCTACCAATCCAAAATCCAATAAACATAGATACACCCACCTCACCCGGCTCCCTTAGTTCCCTCCTCCACCCACCTCGGCATTTATTCCAAATTTTAAAATTTCAAAAAATCGATATAAGCAACCCCTAAAAGCCCCCTCTTGTGTTGCACACACCACTTTCACCCTTCTCGGAATACACTAAATGGTCTGGCCAGGCCCGTGTGCGAAATACGCTGCAGTCGGAAAGCGCACGTTAAATCTTCTATATCAGTCAGTCAGTTAAGTGTCACGTAATATCCAGTAGCACCTAAATTTATCTCCTTCGGAGCAACCACTAAATTAGAAGTCAAACCATACATAAAACAAGTTAAACAATGCTCTAACTGTCTCCAATACAACCACACAGCCAATCAATGTAAATTCCAAAAAACTAAATGCAGGAAATGCGCCCAAACTGACTGCCCAGGGACATGCACACCCTGGTGCATACACTGTAAAAGCATACAACATTCCTCACTATCCAACCACTGCCCTCATAGACACACCCTCACACAACAGGCCAACAAACGCATCAATATCGACACAGCCAAACTCCAAACAAAAAGACAACCACAGCATACAAAACAACCTCTGCTACCCACACCACAACCAAACAACACCCCACACTTAAACTCGGCATGGGATGGCATCCTGCAAAGAGTACACCCAGCACCCAAAACACACATCCACCACACGTCCATCCCACAACCCTCCACTAGCACATTCACAACATCCACACCTGCACGCAAAGCAAGCAACAATACGCCCGCCACAACCCAACCCGGCACCATACAAACCACAGCCGCTATGGCAACAACAACCGATCCCAAGCAATCACAACCCGAAAACCTAGACAGTAAGGAAACCACATCCAGACCACTACCACAAACACAAGCACGCACGCAAACCACCCCCATGGAATGTGAGGAAACTAAACTTAACAACACAGAAGAATATGAATGCACAACCGAGGAAGACATAAACGAAATAACTCTCTCAACCCCCCAAAAAAACAAAACCTTTAAACGCAGGCCTCAGCAAATGTCAAACAACAAACTAAACAACTTAACCATCCTTCTCGCATACATGCTAAAGGAAATAAACCCAAACGCTAGCACTAAAGCTTTCTATGCCGTAGCAAATAAGCTTAAACTGACAACCCTTACCTACGAATTCTTCAGCATAGGCCTCGAATTAGTTAGCCCTACCTCAACCAAGTAAAAACCCCTAGCCTAAATCAAACCTAACCTCCAAACACTAAAAGCCCAAATAATGGAAGGCCTAAACATATTTCAGTGGAATGCCAACGGACTAAATTCCCACGGCCACGAACTAAAAGCAAAATTTAAACAAGATAAGGGTCCGCACATTGCCTGTATCCAAGAAACCAAATTCTCAAAAAAATCTAAATTTACTCTACCAAACTACAACTCAGTTAGAACAGACCGAGCCAAACCTAAAACCGCTAGAGCCGCAGGAGGATTAATAATACTAATCAGAGAAGACATTAACTATGAAGAAATCAAAATAAACACACCAAACCTAGAAGCAAACGGCATCCAAATAACTCTCAAAAACCAAAAAATAAACATCATTAACATATACCACTGGGCAGAACAAAAAATTCAAGCTGAGGACCTAAACAAATTACTGCAAATAAGCAATAAATCAACTATATTCCTAGGAGACTTTAACGCTCACCAGCCCACCTGGAGCATAGATGAAAAAATAGATAATCATGGCAAACTAATCTCTGAATGGATAGAAACAAATAACCTTGTACTCCTAAACAAAAACCAACCAACTAGATACGATAAGAAAAACCATAAAATGTCGGCTATCGACCTAACCATATGCACCCCAGATCTGGCCCAAAGTACTCTATGGGAAGTTCATGACGCCCCACTAGGTAGTGACCACTTCCCTATAAACATTACCATAGGCAATACAAACGTTCCTACCCAAACAGAAAACCTAGAACCAAAATTCAACTATAACCAAGCTAACTGGGACAAATTTCAGGATATCTGCAACCAAGCCAACCTAACCAAACTAGAAAATAAGGACCCAGAAATCTACTGCAAAAACCTAACAGACTACATAATTAACGCAGCCAAAGCATCAATACCTTATAAAACAAATAACGTAGGCAAACCCTCGGTACCATGGTGGAACGAGGAAATAGAACAAACTAGACGCAAACGTAAAACAGCCTTCAATAGAGCCAAATGCGACCATAACCATATAACGGTAACTCACGAACTAAACCACAAGGTCCAAAAACTAGTCAAAATAGCTAAAACCAAAGATTGGAAATTATTTTGTGAAGGAGTAAATAATCGCACAGATGCCAGAACAGTCTGGCGAAAAATCCACGCCATTAGAGGCTTAAAACGTCACAAAAAACCACCCAACATAAACAATTCAACCAACCCTACCGAAAAGGCAAATAACCTAGCAAACCACTTCTCGGCCATAAGCAGCAACAATAACTTCAGCGAAAAATTCCAACAAAAACTTAAAGCAGAAGCCAAACCTACTAAAGAACCAAATAATGATAACCTCGAAATAAACCAACCTTACTCAATGGAAGAACTCCAGTACGTACTCCAAAATAGGAAAAAGGGAACTGCCCCAGGACTAGACCTAACATCCTACCAAATAATCAAAAAACTCCCCCCCAACCTACTCCAGGCACTACTTAAACTATATAACCTAATCTATCAAAACGGACAGGTACCAACTCCCTGGAAACAGGCACTAGTCATCCCTATCCCTAAACCCGATAAACCAACTAACCAGGCAAATTCTTATAGACCAATATCCCTAACCTCAAACCTAATGTAAAGTAATGGAATCTATGGCCAAAAATAGACCACAACACTACTTAACTCAAAATAACATCATAAACACAGATCAAAGCGGTTTCACTCCTGGCCGCTCAACCTTAGATAATCTCGCCCGACTAGAACAGGACATCAAGACAGGACAACTCAACAAACAATACACAACAGGCATCTTTCTGGATTTCTCCAAAGCATTCGACATGGTTTGGCACAACGGGCTAATACAAAAACTTAAAAAAATAGGACTAAAAGGACAAATAATAAACTACATTCAGGACTTTCTACACGAACGTAAAATAACAGTGGGGATAGACCATACTCTATCGGACCAGTGTCCCCTAGAAAATGGCACTCCCCAGGGCAGTATCCTCAGCCCCACACTCTTTAATATAATGATAAACGATCTCTTCGAGGGCCTATCCCCTAAAATAAACACATCCAAATAATTAAAAATAATTTAAAAAATCCAAAAACCACCAAAAAAATCCTAATACTTACCGACTCCCTAAGTGGACTGCAAGCCCTCCAAAACAAAAATACCAAAAACCGACCTAACTTAATAAATCAAATACTTAAAAGCTCCAACGACCTAACTAAGGCAGGCAAACAAATAACATTCTTATGGATCCCCGCCCACGTAGGAATATACGGTAATGAAAACGCCGATAAAGCAGCTAAACTATCCCTCAAAATCCCAGAAATAAGCTTAAACTTACCCATCTCAAAATCAGAAATTAAAAATGTAAACAAGCAACAAAAATCACCAAAAAATGGCATAACCTATATCTAAACTCAAATAGCTAAATCAAACAAGAGTGCTCTGAGAGCACAACATCCCCCGCATGAAATTTTTTAACGAGTCAAATGAAGCTCTGTAAAACAGGGGCAGTAACTCTGTCAAAATTAGGCGAATTGAAACGGGACTGCGATATATGCGTATCATCAACATGTCGACATCATATGTGTAGAGTGTCAGGGAAATTCTCTTGAAACTGTAGGAGGAGTTGATTTCACAAGCTTAGTACCCTCTCTCACAATAAGGCAAATGAAACTCTGTAAAACAGGGGCAGTAACTCTGTCAAAATTAGTTGAAACAAAACGGGACTGCGATATGCAAATCATCAACATGTCGACATCATATGTGTAAAGTGTCAGGGATATTCTCTGGAAACTGTAGGAGGAGTTGATTTCACAAGCTTAGTACCCTCTCTCATAATAAGGCAAATGAAGCTCCGTAAAACGGGCAGTAACTCTGTCAAAATTAGTTGAAACGAAACGGGACTGCGATATGCGTATCATCAACATGTCGACATCATGTGTGTAGAGTGTCAGGGAAATTCTCTGGAAACTGTAGAAGGAGTTGATTTCACAAGCTTAGTACCCTCTCTCATAATTAGGCAAATGAAGCTTTGTAAAACAGGGGCAGTAACTCTGTCAAAATTAGTTGAAATGAAACGGGACTGCGATATGCGTATCATCAACATGCCGACATCTTGTGTGTAGAGTGTCAGGGATATTCTCTGGAAACTGTAGGAGGAGTTGATTTCACAAGCTTAGTACCCTCTCTCATAATAAGGCAAATGAAGCTCCGTAAAACAGGGGCAGTAACTCTGACAAAGTTAGTCGAAATATAAACGGGACTGGGATATGAGTATCATCAACATGTCGACATGTTGTGTGTAGAGTGTCAGGGATATTCTCTGGAAAGTGTAGGAGGAGTTGATTTCACAAGCTTAGTACCCTCTCTCACAATAAGGCAAATGAAGCTCCGTAAAATAGGGGCAGTAACTCTGTCAAAATTAGTCGAAATGAAACGGGACTGGGATATGCGTATCATCAACATGTCGACATCTTGTGTGTAGAGTGTCAGGGATATTCTCTGGAAACTGTAGGAGGAGTTGATTTCACAAGCTTAGCACCCTCTGTGGGACAGACAGACGGAAGGATGGACTGCGCCACGACATAATCCCCCTTCGGCCATTTCTGGCCCGGCGGGGGATAAAAACCAAAACTACCTAATCTAACAACCACCAAACACACACAGCTCCCTTAGTTCGTCCTCCACCCACTCTTGGCATTCATTCCAAATCTCAAAATTTCAAAATTACTATATAAGCAACCCCTAGAGCCCCCCTCCTGGGTTGCACAAACTCACTTTTCCTCTTTTCGGAAACACATTAAATGGCCTGGCCGGGCCCGTGTGTGACATACGCTTGCAGTCGGAAAGCGCACGTTAAATCTCCAATATAAGTGAGTAAGCGTCTTCAGACTTGCTCTCGCCTTCCTAGGAACATGCTCAGTCCCTGGGAAGTCTATGTATGCTCACCATTGTTATATATATTTGTTAGCTACTTATATATATGATGTTCATGTAAATAAATCTGTGTATATTGTACTAATCGTCTCTTGTTCTACCTGGCTAAGCTACCCCTTTTAGTCAGAACATGATAGTTGGAGGAGAATCCTTACAATTTCGACCAAGAGACCTAGTGCACCATAAATTTGCTATATGAACACATCAGTTTACTGATTTTATGGTGAACCAGCATCAACACCAAGACTGAACAGTGGAAAGAGACAGCTTCCTCCAGGAGATTCAAGTTCATCAAAGATTGTAAGTATCGCTTACATTGTTGATAACTTTGTTCTATACTTTTGGTTATTTCATAGTATATTGCTACATCTTGAATATGGCTAAACAGGAGGTAAGGTTTGCTTTGGATAGTAACTCCAAACAGAGTGAAATCCCAAGTGTCTCTTTAATTGCACCTTTGACAAAAAACCTTGTCAAGGCCAACATGAGTACATATCATACAAATTGTTTGGTCGATACAGGTGCATCAATCTCATGTGTTTCACAAAAGTTTGTTAAACTAGCCTACCCTAACCATACATATGAGAGTTCAAACATCTCTAATGTGACAGGAGTAGGGGGTGAGATCCACTCAGTTCTAGGGTGTCTTGTGTTACTGTTTTCCATTGAAGGTAAGGATTTCTCACAAAAAATTTATGTACTCTCTAGGTTACATCACTCTGTTATCCTAGGTACAGACTTCCTTCAGGAAAATGATGCTGTGATAGACTTCTCTTGTAGCGCCCTTATTCTCAACAGCAGTTCAGATAGGATGTATGTGAATTTTATCAACAGTTCAAGTCAAAATGTCTCTTGTTTAGTACGTACAACTGACAAAGTTATTGTACCCCCCAACAGTGAGATGCACGTCCCAATCATCCTTCCCCATGTCAGAAATGGCTCCTTGGTCCTTATCGAACCGATAGTGTCTTTAATCCAATATAATAAAGTAGCAGGAGGTAGAACCCTATGCATAGCAAAAAACACCCACGGTATCTTTAGACTTATTAATCCCTCACACGTGGAAAAAGTCATCGCCAATAACACAGTTTTTGGTAATTATAGTTACATTGACTGACTGTGTTTATGATATTGATCCTATGGAAAATGCAACAGTAAACACAGTCACCACAGATGACAACTGATTATGTCAGGATTGCCCTGGACCTTGGTTTTGACCTATCCCAAGCAGATCTCACACCAGACCAAAAACAAAGATTGTTGCAGTTCCTCGGTCAACACCGCGATGTGTTTGCCAAAGATTGACGGAACTAGGTGAGACAAATCTTCATTATCATCACATTGAAACAGGTGAAACACCACCAGTCAAATGTCGGCCATATCGTCAGTCGCCTATAACAGAAAGGCAACCGAACAGTTAATTCGAGAGTTCTTAGACAATGATTTGATCGAAGAATCTAAGTCTCAGTACGCTGCACCAATTATTCTCGTTAAGAAACGCGATGGCTCTTTCAGGTTTGTTTGTGATTATCACAAACTAAATTCTGTCACGGTCCTGATGTCATGGCCTCTACCAGTTCTTGAAGATGTCATAGACAGTATCGCTGATGCCAAGGCAAACATCTTTACTACAAATGTTTTTTTTCAAATTCCTTTACATGAAGATTCTAAGCACAAGACTGCTTTCATCACTCACCAAGGGTTGTACGAGTTCAAGCGGTTACCACAGGGTTTATCAAACCTCGCCAATGTGTTTTCAGCAACTAATGACAGAAGTCCTTCGCAAAATACTCTGGAAAACAGCCCTAGTTTATATTAATGATATTATCTAGTTTAGCAAATCTTTTGATGACCACCTTGCACATCTACAGCAATTGTTCCAGCTTCTACGAGAGGCCAGTCTTACTCTAAAACCATCAAAATGCAATCTGCTACTGAAAAGGTACTCTATTTAGGACATGTTCTCTCCAAGAATGGTGTGCAAGTAGACAACTGTAAGATAGAGGCAGTAAAAAGCTTTCCAGTACCTAGATCACAAAAAGATGTTTGTTCATTTCTCGGCCTATGCAATTTCTATTGCAGGTATGTCAAAGATAATGCCAAATAATCCCTGCCTCTTAACTCACTTCTACAAAGTAGTGCAAATCCAGATGGTGTAAGTTCATCTAACGGATACAACAAACTGTTAAAAAATCTCCTATATAATATCATATAAAATTTACGTATATAACAAACTCTCTAAAGCGAACTGATATCTGATCACCGACAAGCCCATCTATCACTAATTAGTGACATGTATAGCGAACTGAGAAATCTCACTCAGTGTCAAGTGTCACTGACAATTGGCTGTACGCAATCAATGGCGAATCAACACAATGGCGGCGAATCAATACAATCAGCGGTGACGGATAAACCTTGTTAAATTTGCATTATGTTAATCTTACCTGTACATGTAATCTTGTCTGTAAAACAAACATTAAACATGTACAATTTACGAGATTGTGTCCAAGTGTCAGTTCACTTGCATATGTTATCATGAAGGGCAATAATAAGAGGAAAGCTATCAGTTTAGACACGAAAAAAAAGAAGACCAAAGCTGACGAACTTGCAGTGAATTTAGGCCATGAAGATTTCACGTGTAACACTGCAATTACGTGTATTGTGTTTTGTCTTATCCAAGATGGCGGATGTTTCTGAGCGAAAACGTGTATAACGAACAACGGATATAACAAACTGATTTCTCTGGTCCCTTGTAGTTCATTATATCCATGTTCTACTGTACTTATATATATGATGTTCATGTAAATAAATCTGTATATATTGTATGGTTGTCCGAGCCAGTCTTTGAGAATATTCTTTAGATATTAGAGATTTCTGAAGATGTGACAAACACAGAGATGAAGTGTGTCAATGACAGATATAGCCACCTGAAGTGTGGCTGAAGTAGCTGTATCTGGTTGCAAAATCGACCAACTTCTGGCATCCAGTAGAGCTGGCAGAACCACTGAAATATCTCCAGAATAAGCTGCCACTCTCTCAGTGAAAGTTGATCCAGTTGTGATAGTGCATCTGCGTTGCCAGTTTGAACTGAATGTGAAATTTGTTTACCAGTTCAAAGAACAGGATCATCATTCGTAGTGGCAATAGGAATTTCGCTAAAGAAACTGCACATTGAAGGAATGTAGAGATCAATGGGCACATATAATGTGTTCAAATGCACCAACTCACTATCCTTAGATGTATAACTTGATATCATCAGGTGCATGGCCATAGCGGCTACAGCAGTATGTATAATTAATCCTGCTAACCAACCAAATAGTAAAGAGCACCGAACAGCTCACATTAGTTCAGTTTGTTTTGAATCCAGCATAATCAGGTTTGTTTACAAATCAGAGAAGTATTAACACATAATATGTAAATCAACATTGCACACGAACATCAAATATTGCATTCTTGCCGAACACGTGGTCGAAGCTCCACACACAAAAATCCATCACGTGTCAATGTACACTAATTGCGGTAGACATGATCTGTAGCACAGCTTAAATATCAAACTGAGAGAACGCAAATGAAGTCAATCTTGGCTGTTGTAACGTCTCCAAACAGATAGGAGCAATGAACGTGGGCAATTACAACAATCTCCATCCTAAATGTTGTATGGTCGTAAAGCACGTGCACCTTGCACTTTGCTTAAATGGGTTATGAAATGCATGTCCCAGGGCAAGTATACAATTCATTTTCGACCAACTCGAGCACATTAATCAGTCACCTAAATATTACTTGCCCATGTTGATGGGCCTATTATGAGCAAACTTAGCCATGATCAAGATCAATAGTAATTTCTTTTCTATCTGTTCATTCATTGAAGGAAAAGCTACCAAATCACAAGTAATGCACAGATACTAGAATACTTAGAGTAACATACTGTATAAAAATGCATAAAACATATATCACAGTTCATATATGGATAAGCCATTAGTCCTGATGTAAGTAAATATGTAGGAGTTAATTTCATACACATTCGTCACCACTCGCCCCTTTCCATAACCTGCAAGAAGACTCGTCCCCCTATCGATGAATGTTATGTGCGAAAATACGACAAACCAATCAGAATGCCCGTATGATTTCAAGTACTTCAAGTTTCAAATATATATTATATATGGAGCAATATATGTGAACCATGAGCGCAACAAATTGACAATTGTTTCAGATATGCCCGTTTGCGCTAAGACGGAACCCGGTCGCATAAATGGCCTTGAGAGGGGCTCGAGTCGCTATTCGGCTTGTCCCGGAGTTGGTCACGAATGTTTCATACAGTTTCTCCCATGTCACCATGGCAAGAAACTACATTCATTAACCTTCCGTGCAGACTTCGTGGATTTGAATCTTGCTGGTGACAACAACAAAAATTCATGAAATTTATCATCAAGATAAATGATAAAGAGCACTTAGCAATGGTGGAACTTCTTTTTCTCTCCACGTAACAAGTCAGTTAGACCACGGTGAAAGACAAAGGAGCCATGGTTTAAATGTTGGTTAATATATGAAGAACTACTCATATTTAAGAGATATAAGATATAGCTACTTGTGTGTTGTGTGAACCAACGCTCATGAACACGTCACATGTGACGTCATAGATCTATGACTAGCAGGATTAGCGTTTAAATTTGGAAATCATGTGCAGTATATCGTGATAACAATAAAGACACTCTGTTGTAATACTTGACTGATTGTTAGTTTTGTCATTTATTAGTGCACATTGGAAACATCTCTAAACATATATACTTCTCTATATATTATGGTCCGCGTTTCTTTTGGCAGTGAGTATATAATTCTCTATAATTATTTGTTTCCTTGTTGTTTAATGCTGCACTCAGCAATATTCCAGCTATATGGTATCGGGTATTAAATAATCGAGTCTGGACCGACAATCCAGTGCTAGATATCATGAGCATCGATCCACGCAATTGAGATACGATGACATGCATCAACCAAGTCAGCGAGCCTGACCACCCGACCGTTAGTTGCCTCTTACGACAAGCATGGGTTGCTGAAAACCAATTCTAAACGGATCTTCACGGGGCTCTATAATTCAAACACCAAGATGATTAGAAAGAGAATAAGTGTGCTGGATATGTAATGTGATCAGGTCGCACAGGATTCAGGAAGAGTTCGACCCATTGTTTGTGGGGTGACCATGGTAACGACAGGGATATGTTTGTGTGAGATATGTTTTGAAGGTGGAAACCTGTTTTAAGAATTTTTCTATACCGGGATCAAAGAAAGGATGAATTGCTTAGAGTGAGATAAAATATGAACTTAATTAAGTATTTTTGGGCAAGACTCCTACCAGATCCGAAAAATAAACAGAGATCCCTTATCTTAACCTTATATCAGTTTAAATTGTTATTCTTGTGAAATTGTTGTTGTGTTGCTGTTCTGACGTATAATATATACACCACAATCCAATTTGACTACAAATGCATCAGATGTGTAACATGTACACAACCATGAACTTTGCTATTTATAGTACAACCCTAAATAAGCTCCATCCACTATGATTGATGCAGATGCTCAAACACGACCGATTTGATTTTTTTATGATAAAACCTACAGAAGATTTATTGAGTTATATCAAGATATGGAGCCATGTGTGGTATCCAAAGCTTGTCATTCAAGTTGATAAAAAGGTCTTTGGTGATCTTGTTTATGTACAGTTCTCAAAAAGCTTCTCTCGACACTTGTATGTGTTTACGTTGCCAGTCACTGTTTGAAACTGAAACACCGTCACCTTACTGGTTATTTATAGTCAGGGTGGGGCTTTAACAAATGTCAAAATGTCAGTAAAAAATTGAAACATAATGTTAGAAATTGAATAGACAAAGCTTTTCAGAAAGTTGTCAAATCTAACATCTGTCCCATCCAGGATTCAAAATCACACTCTCAGAGTAAGCCACCTGATCGCCAGGACACAAAGTCAGGTTGTCAAAAAGAGTGTGGGTTCAAACCTCTGATGGGGCTCCAACCAAAGAAGTACCAGAATTTCTACTTTACTAAGAAAGTGAAATCCTAAATATTACATGTGTTAGAAAATGACAATAACAAGCTAATAGCTAAAAGGTTTGATTTTAAAGCAAGATACAAACAATATATCCTACCTAAAGACTTTGATACAGCCAGGTCTTGTTGCATATGGTAGATGGCCTTGTCCATGTTGTTCATTGCCCAGTATGCACTGCTCAGTGCTGAGAACACTGAACCTTTCAATTTGAGACTGCATGTTCCAATGTGCAAGGCTGATTCTAGCATCAATAAAGAAGACTCATAGTTTCCGGCTGCCAAGAGTTCTTGCCCGATCACAGAAATGATGACGAAAGGACTTCTGTGGAGTCTTAACTTCTCCAGCTGCAGGAAGGTGGGAGCCAGCTTATCTGAAATATCAACACACTGATTATTGACATTGGAAAACAATTATATTAGCTGTTGAAAGATATATTTGTTGGACATTTGAAGCTGTTTGGTGTTAACTGTACACAGTGACTGAATGGAACGATCCTTTGGAAGAAAAAATGAGCTTGTCTTGTTTGCAGGTGAGACTGTCAAAGTAATTATTTCACAATTTTACAAAATGTCCCCAGTTAAAAGAGACTGTTTGTCCAGTTTTAATCTAACATGTACATGAACATAATTGACAGTCCAACTACATGTAGATATGAAACGGAATTGTGATCATGTCTAGCTGGCAAGAAGATTTCTCTTCGGTCTAGGTTTCGATACTTCTTCTTCGGAGGCATCAGGCTACCTGATCGAAGGTGGATGGTTGTGGTCTCAGTATTGTTCTGCAGTATCTCATTGAATTTGGACAGATTAGCATGGCCACGTTCAAGTCTCTTCAGGTTTGAATGATTTGTTGCTCATAGTTCATCAGGAACTTATCAAAGGTGATTAATGATTCATCAGCCTTATGATATGGATATTATTGTGTTAATGGTGGCTTAACGTCCCCTTTGCGAACATTTCCAATGAATGGAAGTTTGACGTCTGGTCTTAATTGTGAACTTCAATCCAGCAAAACCAAAACATCAACCGATGTATATGCCGTAGAGGAATACCGTTTCTTGTCGCAATTTCCTTTTATAACCCAAATCATACTGATGCCTAATATGTTCACTCACTTATTGATATATATATTTAAACAAGAGTCATCAGGTGATGAAATATCTACCAGTCTGGTGCAATTTGGATATGAAGTTTGGCTACTTATACCCCACTTTTGGTTCACTGCCATTGGATACCTTCAATTCAGTGAAGAATAAAACAATGCTGTTCAGTAATTTTCAATATCCAAAATCATCATTTCCGTATAGAATGTTTCATCAAGAAATATAAAGCGGTTTTGGAGCTCTGCTCCGGAAACGAGCACTACCCTTATTTTCAGTTTAAGTCCAGCTTATCTTCATGAAAAAAAAAGATAAAATAGAAAAATATAAATCTAAAATCATCAAAAGGAACCAGATCACCACTAGAATGATCTAGGTAGCAAGTTTCAAATTGAAATATTTAAAGGTTTTGAAGTTATGCTCCGGAAACTGAATAAACAGACAGCTGATGTGATATGTTTACCAATTAGTTGTGTCATATGTGAGAAATGTAAAAGAATGCAATAACACAAGATAAACAGGGGTATGTAAAGGCAAAGGTCATAGATTAATCAAATATTAAAATATGCCCAAAACCTAAATGTTATTCTGCATAACACATACAAGCTGCATATAAAATGTCATAATCACACATGTAGAAATGGCTGAGCATAAATGCCAAATTCAAACAATAGCTACATTGTGTAGAATTCTAAGAATATTAACTCAATTACATCATCGCTAAAATTCTTGTCACATCACACAAAAACAAGAATCATTAGAAGATGACAGAGATAAGATAAGATATATCACAAAGTGTACATTAAAAATAAACCAATATATAAAACACAACATAAAAACAATTCCCAGCAATTACTGGCTTATGAGACATGGCAAATAATGATAAAACCCTTTTTATTTTGGAACACTATTTCTGTTTTTCATAAAAGGCATTAATTAAAATAACAGAACAAAAACATTCAGTACCCTCCTTGAAGATGTGAATATTAGTTATTAGGTTTAAGGAAAATTACAAATGTCATATTATCATAATTTAGTTGTACTGTTTTCTGTTTCGTTTATATGAAAATTAAACATATGTGGCTAAATGATGGCATAATTCTTTATTTGACATAATAAATGTAAATTGGTGAATGGCTAACGTTAGTGTGAATAGCGGGTTCATATGCATAACAAGGTCAAATAAAGGTTGCCTCATGTCAGCATAATGCTCACATGAGGACAGAAAATGCACTTCATCCTTCATAGCAGAGGGGGTACAGAATTTACATATTCTGTTTTCTAAGAGATTTTTTGGACAAGAAAAGCAGCCTTATTCTATTTCAAAAGGTAGAGTGCCACATCTTAATTTAACCAACAAAGTACATAATGAGAAACATTTAGTGTAGTCTTAAATAACCTATATGTTCTAAGTTTGTTACCATTTGTGAGACTGGAATCGTTCCACTATTGATTATACCAATTTCCACGATCAATAATTTCAAGTTTATTCTTCATGAAAAGTATTATACCTAGTTGCTTGAAATTTTAAGGACTGATCTATTGACTGCATCGAAGGCCTTTTGAAAATCAATAATAGCACCGATAGTTATGGACAACTGGAAGCCAACACGTTACAGTAATTAGCGCTGATAGTTATGGACAACTGGAAGCCAACACGTTACAGTAATTAGCGCTGATAGTTATGGACAACTGGAAGCCAACACGTTACAGTAATTAGCGCTGATAGTTATGGACATCTGGAAGCCAACACGTTACAGTAATTAGCGCTGATAGTTATGGACAACTGGAAGCCAACACGTTACAGTAATTAGCCCTGATAGTTATGGACAACTGGAAGCCAACACGTTACAGTAATTAGCGCTGATAGTTATGGACAACTGGAAGCCAACACGTTACAGTAATTAGCGCTGATAGTTATGGACAACTGGAAGCCAACACGTTACAGTAATTAGCGCTGATAGTTATGGACAACTGGAAGCCAACACGTTACAGTAATTAGCGATGATAGTTATGGACATCTGGAAGCCAACACGTTACAGTAATTAGCGCTGATAGTTATGGACAACTGGAAGCCAACACGTTACAGTAATTAGCCCTGATAGTTATGGACAACTGGAAGCCAACACGTTACAGTAATTAGCCCTGATGGTTATGGACAACTGGACGCCAACACGTTACAGTAATAAGCCCTGATAGTTATGGACAACTGGAAGCCAACACGTTACAGTAATTAGCCCTGATAGTTATGAACAACTGGAAGCCAACACGTTACAGTAATTAGCCCTGATAGTTATGGACAACTGGAAGCCAACACGTTACAGTAATTAGCCCTGATAGTTATGGACAACTGGAAGCCAACACGTTACAGTAATAAGCCCTGATAGTTATGGACAACTGGAAGCCAACACGTTACAGTAATTAGCCCTGATAGTTATGGACAACTGTTACAGTAATTAGCCCTGATAGTTATGGACAACTGGAAGCCAACACGTTACAGTAATAAGCCCTGATAGTTATGGACAACTGGAAGCCAACACGTTACAGTAATTAGCCCTGATAGTTATGGACAACTGGAAGCCAACACGTTACAGTAATAAGCCCTGATAGTTATGGACAACTGGAAGCCAACACGTTACAGTAATTAGCGCTGATAGTTATGGACAACTGGAAGCCAACACGTTACAGTAATTAGCCCTGATGGTTATGGACAACTGGACGCCAACACGTTACAGTAATAAGCCCTGATAGTTATGGACAACTGGAAGCCAACACGTTACAGTAATTAGCCCTGATAGTTATGAACAACTGGAAGCAAACACGTTACAGTAATTAGCCCTGATAGTTATGGACAACTGGAAGCCAACACGTTACAGTAATTAGCCCTGATAGTTATGGACAACTGGAAGCCAACACGTTACAGTAATTAGCCCTGATAGTTATGGACAACTGGAAGCCAACACGTTACAGTAATTAGCCCTGATAGTTATGGACAACTGGAAGCCAACACTTTACAGTAATTAGCGCTGATAGTTATGGACAACTGGAAGCCAACACGTTACAGTAATTAGCGCTGATAGTTATGGACAACTGGAAGCCAACACGTTACAGTAATTAGCGATGATAGTTATGGACATCTGGAAGCCAACACGTTACAGTAATTAGCGCTGATAGTTATGGACAACTGGAAGCCAACACGTTACAGTAATTAGCGCTGATAGTTATGGACAACTGGAAGCCAACACGTTACAGTAATTAGCGCTGATAGTTATGGACAACTGGAAGCCAACACGTTACAGTAATTAGCGCTGATAGTTATGGACAACTGGAAGCCAACACGTTACAGTAATTAGCGCTGATAGTTATGGACAACTGGAAGCCAACACGTTACAGTAATTAGCGCTGATAGTTATGGACAACTGGAAGCCAACACGTTACAGTAATTAGCCCTGATAATTATGGACAACTGGAAGCCAACACGTTACAGTAATTAGCGCTGATAGTTATGGACATCTGGAAGCCAACACGTTACAGTAATTAGCGCTGATAGTTATGGACAACTGGAAGCCAACACGTTACAGTAATTAGCGCTGATAGTTATGGACAACTGGAAGCCAACACGTTACAGTAATTAGCGCTGATAGTTATGGACAACTGGAAGCCAACACGTTACAGTAATTAGCCCTGATAGTTATGGACAACTGGAAGCCAACACGTTACAGTAATTAGCCCTGATAGTTATGGACAACTGGAAGCCAACACGTTACAGTAATTAGCGCTGATAGTTATGGACAACTGGAAGCCAACACGTTACAGTAATTAGCCCTGATAGTTATGGACAACTGGAAGCCAACACGTTACAGTAATTATCCCTGATAGTTATGGACAACTGGAAGCCAACACGTTACAGTAATTAGCGCTGATAGTTATGGACATCTGGAAGCCAACACGTTACAGTAATTAGCCCTGATAGTTATGGACAACTGGAAGCCAACACGTTACAGTAATTAGCCCTGATAGTTATGGACAACTGGAAGCCAACACGTTACAGTAATTAGCGCTGATAGTTATGGACAACTGGAAGCCAACACGTTACAGTAATTACCGCTGATAGTTATGGACAACTGGAAGCCAACACGTTACAGTAATTAGCGCTGATAGTTATGGACATCTGGAAGCCAACACGTTACAGTAATTAGCACTGATAGTTATGGACAACTGGAAGCCAACACGTTACAGTAATTAGCGCTGATAGTTATGGACAACTGGAAGCCAACACGTTACAGTAATTAGCGCTGATAGTTATGGACAACTGGAAGCCAACACGTTACAGTAATTAGCGCTGATAGTTATGGACAACTGGAAGCCAACACGTTACAGTAATTAGCGCTGATAGTTATGGACAACTGGAAGCCAACACGTTACAGTAATTAGCGCTGATAGTTATGGACAACTGGAAGCCAACACGTTACAGTAATTAGCCCTGATAATTATGGACAACTGGAAGCCAACACGTTACAGTAATTAGCGCTGATAGTTATGGACATCTGGAAGCCAACACGTTACAGTAATTAGCGCTGATAGTTATGGACAACTGGAAGCCAACACGTTACAGTAATTAGCGCTGATAGTTATGGACAACTGGAAGCCAACACGTTACAGTAATTAGCGCTGATAGTTATGGACAACTGGAAGCCAACACGTTACAGTAATTAGCCCTGATAGTTATGGACAACTGGAAGCCAACACGTTACAGTAATTAGCCCTGATAGTTATGGACAACTGGAAGCCAACACGTTACAGTAATTAGCGCTGATAGTTATGGACAACTGGAAGCCAACACGTTACAGTAATTAGCCCTGATAGTTATGGACAACTGGAAGCCAACACGTTACAGTAATTATCCCTGATAGTTATGGACAACTGGAAGCCAACACGTTACAGTAATTAGCGCTGATAGTTATGGACATCTGGAAGCCAACACGTTACAGTAATTAGCCCTGATAGTTATGGACAACTGGAAGCCAACACGTTACAGTAATTAGCCCTGATAGTTATGGACAACTGGAAGCCAACACGTTACAGTAATTAGCGCTGATAGTTATGGACAACTGGAAGCCAACACGTTACAGTAATTAGCGCTGATAGTTATGGACAACTGGAAGCCAACACATTACAGTAATTAGCGCTGATAGTTATGGACAACTGGAAGCCAACACGTTACAGTAATTAGCCCTGATAGTTATGGACAACTGGAAGCCAACACGTTACAGTAATTAGCACTGATAGTTATGGACATCTGGAAGCCAACACTTAACAGTAATAAGCCCTGATAGTTATAACAACGAGCATGGTCTGACGTTGATTAATGAATAATTTGCATACTTGTATAAGCAAGGAGCCGACGTATGGTTCTCAGTAGGAAGTGACAACTTGGAGACGATGGCTTGCGGCATATACAGTTTTACTTTATACATGTAGATATATACATACAAAAGACACTATGTGCCAGGTCAGCACATAGTGGTAGTGGTTGTTGTCTAGGTGCCCCGGAGCACCCAGCCTATCCCTATCTAGGCTAAGGGTAAGACCTTTCTTTTCTCTTTTTTTAATCTCTCTGGACCAAGGCTTAAATAGCCAAGGTCACCTGACATTTAGTAAGTGATAAATACAAATGTAAGCAGTAATTCATCAGTGACATACTTGCACATCTCGTTCAGGATGGCAGACGGTCGATGTACACAAAAATGGGGATTAACACTTAGGATTAGCATCTTATAAATAACAGCAATTAAGAATTTCAAGGCATATAGATGTCATGGCTCCAGGGTAATGAGCCTGTTAGACCGGCAGCCCAGAGCACTTTGGTCAAACGAACAAGGTACCAATATCCGAACACAGGAACATTTACTGTGTAACCCAACATATTCATATATGGATGTCTGCTGGGGACCCCCTGCTGCGTGTGGCCCCTGGCCCCCCAAAAGAAGGGACTATTCAAGGGCTGGATCAAACATTGGAGGTACCACATGAAATCAACATAAAATGAACTATTACACTCTACTAAGTATAAAATACCCATTGCCAGCCAAATCGTCTTCTGCATAAGGCCCGCCAGACAACCCCAAATGTTGACCCTTAATGCACTCAGTGGACACTCTGGTAAAATTTGACTAGAGTATACATTCAAAGTACCAGATGAAAGTAAGTTTAGATGAACAGGTACATGTTACTGAGTACAAAACGACCCATACCTGACAAATTTTCCTCTGCAAAAGGTCCCCCATACCCCCCCAGAGAGGGTCCCAAAATTTGGGCTGGGTTAAACATTGGAGGTACTACATAAAACCAACATAAAATGAACAATTGCACTCTACTTATTGCACAATACCCATTGCCAGACAAATAATCTTCTGCATAAGGCCCGCCAGACACACACAAAAAGTTGACCCTTCAGGTATACACGGGTAAAATTGGGCTGGAATATATATCAATTGTACCACAATAAGGTAAGTTTAAATGAACAGGTTCATATCACAGAGTACAGAATGAGCCACACCAGACAAATCTTCCTCTGCAAAAGGCTTAAACATTGGAGGTATCACATGGAACCAACATAAAATGAACTATTACACTCTACTTATTATAAAATACCCATTGCCAGACAAATCCTCTTCAGCATAAGGCCCGCCAGACACACCCTCACCCCACCCCACACAGTTGACCCCTGTAATCCCAGTGTGCATAATGAAACATGGGAGGCAGAAGAGCATTGGACATCAGCTCTGAGAGTCAACAATGGTCAAATCTATGTTTTCTTCTTAAAGATGGAATGATTTTATTGAGATTAAAATCACGTATTTATAAAATTAGGTCTCTGAATACTAGTATTGATATCATAGATTAGGCCTATCATTGAAATGTAATGAAAATGGAATGAATCTGATTCTTGTTCATATATATGAAGTCCTCAAAGCCTGCTATAGCCTGATAGCTTGGCTAAGGATTCCTGCAAGCCCAAACATGCTCAGATAGGCATATGATGCTATGTGCCATGATTTTATGTACTGAACAACAAAAGTTCCTGTGACATTGAATAAGATTTAATGCAAAGTTATGTTTTTTACCAAATCTGAAACAATTTCGGTTTGCAACAGATAAAGGACTCCTGTAAGTGTTCAAATGGTTTGATTTGTCATACTGACTTCGTAAAATGCGTGATTTCATAAAAAACAACATGAACATGCCAAAATGTCAATTTACAAATCACTAGCGTGTGTGTCCACCTCTGGTTGCGATGCAAGCAACACATCTTCGTCTCATGGAATGAACCAGGTGTCGCACAAAGTCCTGTGGGATATCTGTCCATATCTGCTGGAACATGTTTCGAAGTTCCTAGAGTGTCTGTGGAACACGTGGTTGACACGAGCGAGCCAGCAAGGGGATGACATTCACGTTGTTTTGTTGAAGAAAATCCTGAACAAGTCGAGCAATATGAGGCCAGGCGTTGTCATGTTGAAAGGTAATGCCTGGGCCATGACAACGCAAAAACGGTAAAACGACAGGGCCGATGATCTCGTCGCGGTAGCGCTTTCCATTGAGATTTACCTCTACCACTATCAAACGGGTCCTCTGTCTTGCTGTAATCCGAACCTGATACCATAATGCTGCCGCCCCCGAACCGATCTTCTCCCATGACACAACGATTGACGTAACGTTCACCTCGACGTCGGTACACTTGAATCCGTCCATCGCTGTGGCTGAGGTGAAAACGAGACTCGTCAGTGAATAGAACTTGTCCCCACTGTATGACCGTCCAGCTTAGACGCTGTCTGCACCACTGTAGACGTGCTTGACGGTGGTTTCCTGTCAAAATGGGACGTCTGGCGGATCTTCTGGCGACAATCCATGCACACTTGAGGCGGCGACGTACGGTTTGTGAAGATTTTCGTTGAAGGCCAGGGATGCTTCTTGCAGTCACTGTTGCTGGCTGGAATCGATTTCGTAGGTGTGTTGTTCGAATCCAGTTGTCTTGTCGATTATTGGTTACGTGTGGTCTCTGACTGCATTCGTCTGTTGCCAACGTTGGCATAAACATCAAATGGTGTTTCTCTGGACGTTAAATTGTCTTGCAACATCAGGTTCACTTGATCCTGCTACAAGCATACCAATGGCTCGCAGACGCTCATTTTCGGAAAAGCGTGGCATTTCATAATGTTGAATAATTGCGGTCAGCAAAATTGATAAATATGGACATATTTGGCCGGAATTCAGCTTTTTAGATGATAAAACTTGAAAATAAATGGAGATCATAGGTTTTTAAACACAATTATCACCAAGAGATTTCTAAATGGTATTATGGACTATCATTAACCATTCTTATAGCAGGCTTTGAGGACTACCTAAGCATGTTTGGGTTTGTAGGAATCCATAGCCAAGCTATCAGGCTGTAGCAGGCTTTGAGGACTTCATAGCTGATCAGATATATATAAACAAGAATCAGATTCATTCCATTTTCATTACATTTCAATGATAGGCCTAATCTATGATATCAATACTTATGCAGAAGACGATTTGGCTGGCAATGGGTATTTTATACTTAGTAGAGTGTAATAGTTCATTTTATGTTGATTTCATGTGGTACCTCCAATGTTTGATCCAGCCCTTGAATAGTCCCTTCTTTTGGGGGGCCAGGGGCTACACGCAGCAGGGGGTCCCCAGCAGACATCCATATATGAATATGTTGGGTTACACAGTAAATGTTCCTGTGTTCGGATATTGGTACCTTGTTCGTTTGACCAAAGTGCTCTGGGCTGCTGCTCTATGTGCAATTAAATGTTCTTCAGACAATGGGTGTCGTAAATCAGTCGCTATGACAGTTATGGACAACTGGAAGCCAGGACCTATCTGCTTAGTGCTTGGGACTTATTGTTTTGATCTTTGTCAGTGCCTCTTATCTAGCTGGCTTAAATTTGCCCATTGCTGTTTCTTTCCTTTTACCTAATCAGTGCTAATTACCCCCCCACCCCCAACCTCCCGTTTGCCCTTTGTCCATTGCCAATTACCAATCAGTGATAATTTAGTCCTGGCTTCCAGTTGTCCATAACTATCAGCACTAATTACTGTAAAGTATTGTGACGTCATATCCGGATGTACTGGCCTCCATTTCTAAGTTTACACGACTGGTTCCAAACTTAACTGTCATCTGTCCTTCACCCAGAAGACACTAATGATCAAGGGTTACCTACCTTTATAGGCTGGTGGTGTTAAACTTTGCTGATTCTTACCACCCCAACCGCTTACCCGCTACATTTATTAACAAAGAATTGACAAGATCCATGAGCAAGCGTTGCCCCAGATCGAGCATGGTATTTCAACTAGACCTCCTAGTGTGCGGTAAGTTGAAATTTGCTCATTTTCAAACATATGTCAATAATGATAGTAGTAACTGCTTCATGAAGTAAGGGAACATACGCTCAATATAATCATTGGTATACATTTTTGGGCAAATTTTTGTAAGGTTACATTTTTTTATTTCTTGGTTTATGGATGCGCCTCTCTTTCAAAGTCCAAAAGATAAAAAATATATAAAAATTAAAATTAACCTTTTTTTTATTACAGCTGATCTTTTCGTCAAAAAGTTCAAACAAAAAAAGATTTCATTTCCTCGTCGAGCGTACAGCAAAGGGAAGTCACTCTGATATTTCTCGCTGGGATCCTTCTCTAATACCATCAAAGCTTGTCAACACAAAGCGCAGTGGTGACCAGTTAAACTCTTTCAACACTGGAACACCAGCGAAGATTTAGTTTGGTTTGTTTGTTGTTTAACGCCGCACTCAGCAATATTCCAGCTATATGATGGCGGTCTGTAAATAATCAAGTCTGGACCAGACAATCCAGTGATTAATATCATAGGCATCGATCCACGCAATTGGGATCAATGACATGCATCAACCATGTCAGCAAGCCTGACCACCCTATCCCGATAGTCGCCTTTTACCAAATGCAGTCACCTTTTACGGCAAGCATGGGTTGCTGAAGACCTATTCTACCCCGGAATCTTCACGGGCGAAGAAGCCACGAGTCACCAGACACCGTAGGGTAGACCGTCCAAGTCACGTCAAAATAGTTTATAATTTTATTAATCTACTTATCATATCATTCATTTATCACATTTCACAATTTTTGAAATACGTATTCCATTTGATTTTATCATTTTTTATCAATAGATTAAAAAATTATTCACTATTTCCCGCAATGTTATTGAAAATAAAATTCTCGGACACACTTCGACAACGGGTCCTCATCAAACATGTCAAACAGCAAAACAAAGACTTTTCAAGCAAATCTTTAAAATATTATATTAAATATTATACAAAGTAATAAAATCAACAAAAATATATCTAAAAGTTGCCATACTGACATCTAAGTTATTATTTCCATCTCATCCTGCGATCGCGTGTAATGCAAGTCAAATGACATCTCGGCTTTCATCGCCTCGATTTTTCGGCTCTGACACTATGTCTTTAATGCCAAAATATATGCATAAGAAATCTTTGTCACAGCTCGTAACCTAGCACTATGCATCCGTTAAGTTCCATATTTCTAATATAGCTCGCGATTTCACGCTTAAAACGTTCGGAATAACATGATTTAACCCAAACCTTTCGTCAAAGTCTGAAAATTATCATACATGAGAGGACAGTACCGTTGCTGTAATTTGATTGGCTGCCTTAGGTCACGCGCTTAAATTTGACCAATCATGAACCTTGTAGCAGATTATGTCGGTGCAACAATATAAGTTTTTTTAATGTATACTGAAATAGCAGTCTTCGACGAAGCTTCGAAAACGGAGGTATTTCCTCATGTTAGTGAGCGGACAGCCACTATCATCGGGAAATGAGTGATGACAGATATTATTTGTAATTCTTTATGAAATAAAGTTCCGACTACGAAACAAATGAAAGAAACAGGTCAGTGGATTTTATATAATCTTATATTTGCCAAAAATCGTTAAATTTTCACTTCATTGGTCCTTTATCTGGATGTATGAATGTTTTAGCTTACATTATTTTTATTTAAAACGGACTTTAAGTTGTTAATGAATTATTTAAATAATGTAATATACAATGCTTTCATATTTATAAACAATAGGATTAATTAGTGTATGGCCAAACATGTAGTAGCAAAGATGTTTTACAAGCAGATAATTTTCTGGATAAATGTTGGCTTCATCTATCCCACGAGTGTCTCTGGGAACTTGGTGTCACAGCAGTAATCTTCTGGTTGGCTGGTGTTGAAAGAGTTAAATGTTACCCATGCTGCCAAAATAACAGCGTCTTTCATGCATTTCCACCCATGACATGAACATTGTTATATTGCCATTTGTGCACAACCCACGGATATGATAAAATGTTCTTGAAAAATTGAGTTGTTTTAATTTTCAGAATAACTTATTTTATACCTACCTAACTTTTTAGGACAAAATTCAAGTTAAAAAAATCTCTGAGGCTTCCTTTTTTATTGGCCTACTTTACCTTTGAAATGAGTTTGAAATCCGTAAACCAAGAAATAAAAATAATGTCGCCTAATTATAAAACTTGATATAAATCAGACCTTGATGCTCTCAAAGCCACTGTCAAATAGGCACATTGTCAAAGGACACCCCCAAAATGAAACTTGCAATAACTGTTAAACGAGTAGGCTTTGCATATCATTTAAGTTACGTGTGAAATGCAAAAATACTCAGATTGCAAAATATCAAAACTTTCAGTAGTTTCTAGACACTCAAATAGCAGAAACAGCCATTGTTGACTTTTGGCACTTCACGTTGAGCGGCATGTAGTCCTGATATATTCTTTACATTTCATCATAATTTTTTGCGACTTGATAAAAAAAAAAACACACAAGTTCCTATATTTCTAAAAATTAGCAACTTTCGGTATAGCTTATTACAAAAAAAATAAATCTGAATCATAACATCTTCAATTTGATGAAAGTTGTATGATCATGGCAACAGCGGAAAACAAACAACTCCATATGCATCGTGATCCCATAATACAATTACAATCAATTTTATATACCGGTATACAAATATTTGTAAAAAATATCGAATTTTTATTGAGTTTGCAAATGTTTTCGTTTGATAAACTTTAGGATATTGACAAGCTGTTTGACATCATCTCCCCGAGGCAAGAGAGTTAACTGACTTTAAAAGTCCAGTTTCCACCCTTGCTGAACTAGGCTGGAATTCCTGGGCTCGATCGTAGCGCCACGAGTGGTTATTACGAGTTATGTCTCTTCTAAGCCTCTCCTATGGACCAATCAGATTCCACCTCTAGTATCTCTTGCATTTGTTTAAAAAACATGGCAGCGCCCAGTTAAGATGATCTGATCGATAATCAAGATCTATATTGTGATAAAACGGGTCTTACATCGCAAAGTGCATCAAATCACATGAGCACCTTGATCACAACCATGAAAAGACTTGGAAAAATTCTGTTGACGAGTTGGCGGTGCACATGCTTTACAAACACTGCAATCGACCGAATTCTGCCTGGCAGTTTACAAATCGGATTTCAATTTTGTTGCGCAATTTTGATTGGACTATGCATAGACTCGTTAGTCCAGCCAAAACGTAACTCCATAACACCAGCCTACTTCGGCAAGGGTGGAAACTGGACTTTTATAGTCAGTTAACTCTATTGCCTCGGGAAGATGGTTTGACATGTACTGATAATTAGAAGTCAACAGGGAGCTCTTCTGATTAGGTTTATTCAGCCATGTGCTGTCATTCCAGGGTGCCTCCAAAAGTAGACAAACTCAACTGAATGGTTATAATAAAAAGTGGGAACTGACTGAAATACATCCCACTGTTGACATGCGTAAGTGACATGTTTGGGCATGGCCTAATTTGCGATTTGTTTAGTTCAACACAAAGTCAACAAACACTGCGAATAATGAAAAATATTAGATGATACGCAAAATCTAAACTGATATACACTCAAAGTAAACCATTCAATAGCAAAATAATGCACATTACAAAAAATTATCACAATACTTTACAAAATCAATTTTATCCATCATTTGTAAAACCGGAAGCACTTGACACGTCGGACATCGAGGCAAAATATGCAAAAGTTGGTTAGCCATATCAAGAAAATTCCAAAATATACTCACACGCAAAAGAAACGCAAGTCGAGTATGCAGTATACATGTTATTTATTTTCAACAGTAACGACAAGAAATACTAATAAGGCAAGATTGACAAAAATTTGACTGAAGACAGTTTAATGGATTAAAGGCAGATGACATAATTGGTTTTTTTCCAATGTTAAGGGCTTACACAGTTTCGGATCAATACCCAAAATGTCAGTCAATACCTGGTGTGACCACCATTAGCATTGATCACTGCCACACATCTCCTGTACATTGAGTGGATCAAACAACTTGTGAAGGCCCTAGGGATCCTCCTGCACACATCCAGAGCAACTGTACGTAGTTCATCAGCAGTTGTAGGGACTGGGCACACATTGTGCAGACGCCTTTGAACCTCATCCAACAAGTGTTCGATGGGGTTCAGATCAGGGCTGAGGGCTGGCCACGGTAGAAAACGGATGTTGTGTTGTTGCAGAAAGGCCATGGTAGCCCTCGCAACATGGGGACGAGTGTTGTCCTGCTGGAAAATGCGTTGTTGATGTTGTGCAAAAAAAGGAACAACGTGGGGTCTGATCACTTGGTCTATATACTGCTGAGCAGTGACGCCATGTCCCCGACCTTGACCAACATTCAGAAAGCACATGGGTCCAAGTCTCGCATTAAGTCCAATCCCTGCCCATATCATGATGCTAGGTCCACCCCATGGATCCCTTTCCACAACGTTTCTGTCAGCAAAACGATCACCTCGACGCCGCCAAATTCTGACTCTTCCGTCTGCATGGGAGACACAAAAGCGACTTTCATTAGAGAAGATGACACGCCTCCACTCACGATGATGCCAATTGTGATGACCCTGTGCACACTGAAGTCATGCTTGTCGATGCCGTGGTTGGAGAACAGGACGACGTGCTGGTGGGCAACATCTGAGGTTGTTGGAACGGAGACATCGGATCACAGTGTCCCGGCTAATGTGTTGATTATGTGTTCCTATGGTCTGTCGAGCACTTTCACTTGCAGTTAGGAACAGATTTCACTGGTGTTGACAGGTAATCTGCTGATCTTGTCGAGGTGTGGTGACCCTAGGACGACTGCTCCGAGGAAGGTCATCTGTGGTCTGTGTAGCATTGTATCATTGCAGGAGACGGTAAATTGTGGTTATGTTAACGTTGAAATGACGGGCAACATCTTGGACGGACTCTCCAGCTTCCAAACTTCCGATAGCCTGGTTTCTCTGAATTTGAGTTAGGCGTGGCATTGTTGACCAAGGAGTGGTAGGTCCAAGAATCGGCCACAGTTTTATACCCACTACAGTTCGTCACAGTTCGTGCATTTTTGATTTCGCGAGAAATTGGTGCATGATACCCACATATTCATTGAAATGGTGCATTTTGGCGATTCGTTTTTTATGTTGCGTTTTTACTCGGGGCTTCAAAATGCAACCAAAAATATTGATAATACCATCAGGCTTCACTACATGCTAAAACTCATATCAATTTATGGTTCCGTGTTTGTTACCTATTTGCTGAAAACCACTTGCGTTTCTTTTGCGTGTGAGTATAGATTGCAATTCAAAAGAAACTACATAATTTACTATTTATTGTCACCTGTTTACTTTTTATTGACCTGGGTAGCAGTCTTAATTTGGTCCCATTTGTTTCATATTTTTTCATGATTTCTGCCGGTGCGTAACATCAAATTTGTCTAAAACTGGAACCCGTAAAGGATTCCACGCTCAATGATTTTAAATTATTTTCAGAATCTTCAGTGTAGAGTGATATAACATATTGATATACCATAATAATAACAACATAAAATTGTTATTGGTCTGTCATTGCAAGAAAGATAATTTAGAATATTAAGAAGGTTTTTAAAACTTTAATAGATCCTCAGAACGGATGAAATTAAGCATACGGCAACTGGACAAAAGTAGGGCCCATGTGATTTTGTTCCCAAAACAAAACTGTACCCAAAATACTTGGTGATTTTGTACCGAGCTTCTCAAACTATGAGCAGAACATTATGAACTGTACGTGGTCATTGAGTGAAGTAAGTCCACAATAGTACAACTCAAATTGATTGATTTTGATAGGAAAGGGACATCTTGTCACTGAAGTAGAGAGTTTAGATTGGTAAACCGTAAGTTAATTATAGTGTTTTTATAGGAAAGTGATCATAAATTAACTTTTTGATACAAATAGTAATGTGTAACTTTGATACTAATACAAAATTATTACGGGTACATAAGCACATACCGGTTTGGGTACAAATTCACAAGAAGTTTTAGGTACAAAAATCACATTTCAATTGGACTTCTTTGCCCCGAAGGATAAAAGCAGATTTTGTGTCAGTAGAGTTCCTTTTTACATTTTAAAACGAGTATTTGTTTACTTAACTTAATGCAGGTAGACGGCTAATGTTTTGTCCTAAAAGTAGGGGAAAAAATCTGAAAAATATGGACACCTCAAAAGGGCTTTTAAAGTTACAATTTTATCTATCAGATTAATTTTACGTTTGTCTATCAAAGAAAAATCCTAATGAAAAATTAAAAATTGTAAATCTTACAAAAAATTATTTATTTATAATACTTATCCTATCTCACTCTATGCATTCCTCCTTCTTTCGATCCCTTATGTTTGTCTGACATATTTGTTGACTGGGAGTTTGTTGTAGTCAGTGGATCACTGTTAGACTTTGAAGTACCAGGGGAAACTTCATAATGCAGAAAATGTCGGAAACGGTAACTATTCCCACTGACAGGGAAGAAGTGGTGCCTGATGTTGGTTGCTTTACAACAGATTTCACAGTTGGATGACTGCTAGTCTTGGTCGAACGCTTAGGTTTCTTAGACGCAGAGCGTCCATGTTCGGTATCCTAGGATTTAGATTGACAATCAATCCCTCTCTTCTGGGATTTTTTAAGTTAGTCTGTAAATGCCTCTTGTGACAAATGAGAGCATTCCAAACACTATAAACCAGGTTGACAGACTCCATGACAATCACAGCATAATTTATGAGGATCCAGCGGTGAAAATATGTGGCAGTACTTCGTGCAGCCTGGACATTTGGCTTGGTCCTTACCCATATCTATATGCAATTCGTGCCAAACTCTCGTAATTTTGAGAAAAATAAAGGCCTAAATATACTCTAAAAAACAAAAAAGTATGTCTCCACAAGGAGGCGAAAAGAAAAGGAATGATGAGGCAGTCAATGGAGTAGATCAAGGACAGGGTACTGCACAAGATCGTGGTACACAACCAAGATACTGGGGTTGTCGTCATGGTGATGCATGGGTGGCTGGGCAAATGAAGCTTAGAAGCTGGAGACTTTAATCAAGGACAATTCCACGCAAGGGATCGAAAGGAGGAATGCACAGAGTGAGGAAGGATAACTTTAAAAATAAATTATTTATGACACAGAAAATTTCAAGAACTTGACTAAGAGTATTCAAGGAATGAAAAATTTAGTAAAATCTAAATATTTTTTACATTTGTATACTTATCCTGCATTACTCCGTATTGCATTTACTGCTGTCTTTGACAGAGAGACGAACTGTGTGAGATCCAGGTGCTGAAGAAAGTTGTTTCCATCTGTCCAGGAAGCAGCGCCCCCTCCCACACAGTCGGCACGTGACCCGGAAGACATGACGTCATGTCAAAACACATAACTGCTTTAACATAACAACGGAAACTTCGTGGGGAGGAAGCGGAGCGCAGGGGGGGCACTTAGACTTCGTAATGCAGGATAAATATACAAATGTAAAAAATATTTAGATTTTACTAATTTTTTTAACTTATCCTGCATTACTCCGTATTGCACTTTATCAGACGGCGCGGCCGGTGGGCATACCTTCAGATGTGAGCCAGAAGAAAACCCTCGACAAAGGTCCGACCATTCCTGTCGAAGGAAACGAGAGTCGATGCAAAAGAGGGAACCCGAAATAGGTGACAGAAATAGTATGAGGCGGGAAAGCCAAAACTAGAACTGACCTAAGAGCGAATGCGGAACGCAGTAGAGCCCTCTAATCTGGGGTGATAAACACCAGAGAGTTCGACGGGCCCCGCTCAGGGTAATGGAGAATCAGTGGCGTCGGGGGTTGGTGACCCGTTAAGCTTCCACCAGGGGACCAAAGCTATGAACGCCGGCGACATCTTCCAAGGCTACATCACGAAGGTAGTGGCTGGCGAAAACGGTGTCGGATCGCCAAAAATAGCCTTCCATGATGGACTTCAGGGAACAGTTACTGTGAAGAGCCATGGTAGACGCGACCACCCGAATCTCGTGTGGGTTGTTAGCCTTCGGGGGGTCCAATCCGGCGACTTTATAAGCTTGGAGGATGACCGCCCGGAGCCACAGGGAGGTAGTATTCCGGCTGACCTCCGACAGCGACGAAGGGGAGACCGGTAGGAAAAGGCGTTTCCTAGACTTACGGCAGGCTTTAGACCGTTGCAGGAAAACCTTCAGGGCCCTAACAGGGCATATAAAAGCTCCTCCACGTCGTCGGCACCCACAATCGATGAAAGGGGAGGGATGGTGAAGGATCTATCAGACTGTCCTTGGAGTTGATTCTTTGCGATGAAGTCCGAGCACAGCCCAAGATGAACTGCGTTCTGCAAGTCCCGCGTTCGAACCGGACACGAGAGACATCGAGGGCGTGGAGCTCACTAACCCGGGCGGCAGTAGCCAAGGCCAGTAGAAACACTGTCTTCTTTGTTAAGTCGTAAAAGGAAGACGTGTGGAGTGGTTCGAAGGGAGCCTCCCGAAGAGCCTTTAAGACCACATTCAGATCCCATGCAGGCGGTCTGAACTTGGCTTTCTGGTCTTCGAGAAGAAATGAGCGCAGAAACGCCTGAAGTTCGGGAATTTTCGTCATTCTCCGGTCGTCCGGGATGGCAAGGATGGAGTTAATGGCGACCAGGTACGTGGAGATGGTAGAGCCTTTTAATCGACATGTGCTGCGAAATTACAACTCAGCCAGAAACTGCGGTGCTTGTCAGAGCAGAATGCCTGGAACGAGGACCATTTATCATCATATAGTCCCCGTGTAGATGGACGATGGGCGAAAGCAATAGCCTTGGCCGCTCTAGTCGAATAGCCCTTGGCTCCTAGGGCTTTTTGCAGATGTGCCAGGCGTGCAGACGAAACCGAGCGGGACTTGGGTGTGGCAACCGACTGTGTGGGTGGAGCAGCAGGTTGGACCACCCTGGCAGTTCTAGAGGGTTGTCTCTGGCGATGTTTCGGAGGTCGACAAACCAACTTCTGGCCGGCCACCAAGGCGCGACCAAAATCAGTGTCAGGTGTCGAGTGGCCTGGATCTTTTGAAGAACCCTGGGAAGGAGAACCGGAGGGGGAAAAGCGTACACGCTTAATCCCTCCCAGGGAACACTGAAGGCGTCAACTTCTACAGCGGCCAGATCCGGGACCGGCGAGATGTGAGTCGGCAGCTCGCAGTTCTGAGACATGGCGAACAGATCGATGTTTGGAGTGTTGATCGTTTGGCAAAGGACGGTGAAGATCTCTGGGTGGGGTCGCCATTCGGTGGGAGCCACCGTGTCCGGCCTGGACAGAGCGTCTGCCAGAACATTCTTGCAACCTGGAATGTGCTGAACTAGGAATTGCAGGTCTAAGCGGTCCACCAGGTCGAAGAATTGGAAGGTCTGGTTGAGCAGGGACTGAGAGTGGAGAGTACCCTGATTCCTCAGACACCACACCACGGTGATGTTGTCCGTGGAGATGGTCAACTGGGCGTGACGGAGAATGCTCTGCCAGTGGGAGACGGCCAGGATGAGAGCTTCGAGTTCGAGGTTGTTGCTGTGCCAGTGGAGTCGATCTGTGGACCACAGCCCTGCAACTGTTTGAGTCCCCAGATGAGCCCCCCAACCCTGTTTGGATGCGTCGACAAACAGGTGGAGGGAGGGCTGTAGCGAGGTCAAGGAGACGCCGCCGCAGACGTTCAATTCCACCGTCCACCATCGGAGGAAGGGGTGGAGGTGGACCGGGAGGACGATGAGGGACTCCGGATCCTGCTGCCGGATAAAGGGAGCGAGAAACCGTTGAATTAGACGGAGTTGAAGACGACCTCTGGCAGTCAGGTCTTGAGCCGATGTGAGGAGACCCAATAGAACCTGCCATTGGCGGAGAGTTTGAGCCTGCTGGAGGGCAGGGAAGAGATGAGCGAGGATTTTCAACCACCTGTCTCTGGGGACTTGAAGGAGGTCCTGATCCGTGAGAAACAGGCCCCCGATAAACTGCAGACGGAACGATGGGGTCAGCTCCGACTTCGTCTGATTGACGATCCAACCATACTGATTGAAGAGCCGCAGGGTAAAATCCCTGTGACGCAGTAGCAAATGGTAGGACCGCCCACTGGTCATGGGTACCATTGAAAATGAACCTGAGGAAGCGCCGGTCGTTGGGGTGGATGGGTACATGGAGATAGGCGTCCTGGATATCGAGACTGATCAGGGAATCGCCTGCTGTGATTCTCGTCCTGAGCAGTCGCAACGTCGTCATTCGGAAGTAGGGAGGACGTTCCAGGTAGCGCCGGTTGAAAGTGGAGAGATTGTGTATCATGCGCCAGCTGGTGGTCTCCTTCTTGGGAACGAGAAACACCGGAGAGTAAAATCCTGGGTTTCAAGCCGGGTCGTGTACGATCTCTATGGCCTCCTTCCGCAGTAGGGAGACGATGCTGTCGTGAAGGGGCAGAAGTTGGTGTGGCGAATAAGCGTCTGTTGTTGGAGTAGACGTCAGAGGAGGAAGTGCAGCCAATGGGAGCCGGTACCCCTGATGGAGTACGTTTGTGACGAATGGGTCCTCCAGTATAGACCAGTTTCTCCAAAACCGGCCTAGTCTCCCACCCACAGGTGTGTCTGTGACCGGAACGGCTGGGAGTGGGAGGTCCCAGTCTTTGAGGTCCCGCCGGTCAACGCTTTGAGGTGGAATTGGCACCCTTGCCGGGGCAACGATCCCTTCGGGGCTGATAGGTGCCACGGGATCTACCACGACCAAGCCCTGTCTGGCCACGAAAGGGCGAGGTATGTTTAGAGACGACCTTGAGAGAGGAACGGCACGGTTTTTTAGTTGCCTTTGGAGGACTTGGCCGCTGATTGGTGCATGACATGCTCCAAGGCTCTGAGAGCCGTTTCATCTCTGGCGAAGCATGAGACTCGGGCGTGGGTAGCGGAGATGGCACCATTAAAAAGGGTAGGACCCGACCAAGGTTGTCGTAGTAAGGAACGCTTGAATTCGGAATCCCAGTCCGTGTAAGTCAAGTTACCCAACCGTCGAGCAGCGGTGATCTCGCAAGAGCAGCTCTCAGATGATTGCGCAAATGATCGATCTGGCGAAGTTGGAATGTCATAACAGTGCGTAGGTGGTCGACCCTGTTAGGATTGGACTCTGAGAGATCCTGGTCAATGGCTCTGAGGCAAGTGTAGATAGTGGTTTCAAGGAACGCCGTTTCCACGAAAGCGAGTCGGGGGTCCGGCATACGTAAGTCCTCGTCAAGGATGTGCGCACCGTCGACCACTTCGAAGGAGTGGACAGGGAAATCATCACGCCGGAAACGAGGAGTCTTGAAACGAGGGACAACTTAGCGAAGTCCTCGTCCAAGGCCGTAACAAGGTCTCAGCATTGGGTCGGGTGGTAGCGAAGTCAGATTAGACCAAATCGTCAATTTTTTGTCGACATCGGAGTATGGGGAGGGAGCGACGGAGGTCAAATGGTCCGCTAGCCAATCAGCAACCTGTGATAGGCCCAAGTGTGTATCAATCTCGGGAGATGAATGGTCATAATCGGGTCGAAATGATCCTTCCGAGGAGGAGGAACGACGTCGTCGTCTATGTACGAGTGAGCGAATACGAGAGCGATGACGGGAACGAGCTGACTTGGACGAGTGCCGAGTAGCAGTGGGAGGCGACGAGGTGTACAACGATCGAGACCGATGAGCACCCGAAGTAGAGGGGGCCGCAGGAATCGAAGTATCTGTAGTCGGGGCCGTCAGTGGCGCCGGCATCGCAGGAGGCACCGTCGGCGCCGCTGAGGTGGGAGTAGCTTGCGCAAACAATGACTGCATCCAAGCTTGCATCCAAGATGGATCCATAAACAATGACGGAAGGGCATGTCCATAAGTAGGAGGCGCCGCACAAGTCGAAGGCGCCGAAGTAGTCAGAGGCGCCGGATACATCGGAGGCGCCAGGGTCATCAGAGGCGCCGGATACATCGAAGACATCGGACGTAGAGGCGCCGGATACATCGGAGGCGCCGGAGTTGTCGACGTAGATGGTAGAGGTGACAGGAAACCCGTTACGGGCGATGCTGCAGAGGATGAGGTCGAAGCAGGCGACGGTAAGTGTGGTGTAGGAGACCGTGAACGGTCGTATGTCGTGCCATGGGAGGCAGACTCTACTTTGGATGGCATGTTGGAGTGTCGACGCACACGTTGAGTGAAACGTTTCCGAGACACTCGTAGGTAGGCGGTGAAGGAGACTGGCGACAGGGGACTTCAATATCTGCACTGCTCTGTGAGGGTACACGGGGTTGTACAGTCCAGGCAGCAGGGGTGGGGGTCCCGTCCAGATTTATTCCCGCGGCAGTGAGAGCAGAGAGACATACTGGAATTGAAGCAAAAGCATAACGATGTGTAAACACACAACATGAAACATAATGTAACTCAACATAACTTATTCTTGTTACAAAGTTTATAAGAGAAAACAATTACGCTTCAAACACGCCAAAAACAACCATTAAATTTAATGTAAAACTCCAACCACAGAGCGAATTCAAGAAAACAAAACACGAAAATACGTGGACATGTAGTGAATCGCAAAAGGGCGGGAAAACCAAAATGGCGGGAAACAACAATACGCTCCGAAATACCCTGATGAGAGCCACAACACGAGCGAGAAACGTTATCAATTAACAATAGAATGAAGTCAAAGGTAACAAACCAAATACAAGAAACAACACAGCATACTATTGTCGTAGTACATGATAGAAAGTCAGGATCAAATAAAGCTTTAACAAGTATTTGTCACAAAGTGACGAAATGTCCCCCGCCTGTATATACACCATAGTACCAAATATGAAGACAATCCAGCGATTAGTTCTTTAGATATTGCGGCAACACCGTTTTCCAACTCCAAAAACAGATTTGCCTGCTGTGACCTTGAAAATGGGGTCAAGGTCACCAAAACCGACTGGTGTCTGCGGAGTCTGTATATACACCATAGTTCCAAATATGAAGACAATCCAGTGTTTAGTTCTTGAGATATCGCGGCAACAAACAGGTGGGACGTACGGACGTACGTACAGACGGTCGTGAATACTATATCCACAATAATTCCACGAGGGATACAGTATACCGATCCATGTGGTTGACAAAGCAGTTATGTGTTTTGACATGACGTCATGTCTTCCTGGACAGATGGAAACAACTTTCTTCAGCAGCTGGATCTCACACAGTTTGTCTCTCTGTCAAAGACAGTAGTAAATGCAATACGGAGTAATGCAGGATAAGTTAAAAAATGTGATTTTTTTATTGCAAATACAACTTTCTTTTGGCAAATCTTGTTTCATGATGGCAAAGGCACTTTCATACACACCAAATGAGGAATGTATAACACACCAGCTAATGAAAGTGTGATACTGTGATTGTATAAAAGGGAAGAACAGGTTTGCAGAAGTATATGTTTGCAAAAATAGACCACAAATGGTGACATATAGTCTTGGAGTGTGGCTGACAGGATAAAATACATCTGGCAAGGGTCATCATGTACACAGGGACATGATAAGGACCAATTAAACTGACTGGATACTCAGAATGATCAAGGAAGGCTGGTGATGATCTGTATTTATTTTGAATTTTTGTTCATCACATTGACTGATAGAAGAAAACCTGTTGATCACATTTTACAATGGTTCATGTTCAATAGTTCAATGTCACACACCTGTTTATACTGCAACAAACCTAGAAAGTCCTGCCAGACTAATTACACATTATTTCATTGGTGAGATCACATTTCAGTCCTTCATTTGATAAATAATTGAATAAACAAGTAGATTTCAACTAAGGAAATTTAAATCTTCTCAACAAATGTTTAAGTTTAGATTGTCTTTCGTGATCATCAAGTTGTTTACAATGACACAAACTGAGAGTGGTTTCCTACATGACTTGTGGATACCGCCATACTGCACTCAACACTGAAGTACGCTTGGGTAGAAAAAAGGTCCAAGCCTTGCTTTTGATTAGGGAATTCCCTGTTAGCAAGAGTTATTATCTGTCACCACCAAGCTGGAGGACAATTGGAGAGCATGATACATGACCTTCATACCTTGACACCTGATGTGGAGTTCCTTCTCTGAATAGGTCCACAACCCCTGGCTGGTCACCTTGACCATTGAGTAGTCCTCACTGAGCCTGATGTGTCGGTGAAAAAGTGATGATCAAGGCGATGGGAACACAAGTGGAATTCTTTCATTGACTCTCTGAATCCACCAGCTGAGGTCCAGGATCAAGTTTGGCAAAATCCATAGCAGTGAGTCCAAGTGAAGAGATCTGTTCCTGTTGAGCCACATTTGGAATGTACATAACGGTAAATGGCCTCTATACATCATGTTCTGAATGGACGATAGATTCCCAAGTGAGGACATTTACCATCAAAAGGAGCAACATGCGCAATCCAATACTTCATTGACCATAGTCAATGTCCTCAGGTGGCAGACATCTGGAGGACAGAGATTTCCTTTGACGAGTTGGAAATTTGCGCCTGAACTCTAACAGTTTCCAACTTGGTTGGATGTAAGAGGCTTTTACTTGAATGAGCCTTGAATTGAATGAGGAAGATGGTGTTTTTGCTAAAGTTGACTCAGTTGTCCTGATCAGCTGAGAGCAAGTCGTCCAGATAACCATGTAAGCTGACTAACTGTAAGTGCGTGAACTGGGTAGCAGCAGATGTTCATCACATTTAAGTTTGTTTATGTTGTCCGAGGCTTGACTAACCATTTGTGCCCTGTAGCTAGGCCAGGCGCGTGGACTACTCTTGAGTGATGATAATGAGTGAGTGAGTTGTGTATAACGCCGTTTTTAACAGTATTCAAGTTATATCACGGTGTGTCTGCTTAATGTGGGAGGAAAGCCCGAAGTGATGCCTGCACCCACAAGCACGGGTATTGATGATAATGAAGGGAAGTGGCCTCCTGTGTATTCTTGCATCTGGGATGAGCTTTCTTCCGCCACTTTGTTTCATGTCTTCTTCAGTCAGTAACAATTTGATGGCTTTACTTGAGGCAAAAGGCACAAGCCCTATTTTTATGGCTGACACCTCCCACGTACACATTAACCTGTGACATCATACACAAGGCTTTTAGCTGGTCATGTGATGTATGCGCAGCTAATAATAATTCACATGTTATGCCAGACTATGTTTCTGTCACTGTGTGTGTCTGGATGAGAATAACATTAAATATAGAATACAACAATACCAAATAATACTAAAAGATCATGGTAACATGAAGTGAGCTTGGTTGTGTGAGCCATGAGACAAAGAGACACCACTCTGATAATGTGAAGCTTTTAACCTATTTAGATTTAAGAGTCTTTCAAGAAGATGGCATGGTTCACATAATAATGATTAGGCATGAACACCAACACCAACACTTCAAACTTCAAACTTCATTGTGACTATTTCCTGTCAAAATCCTTGTAGCAGATAGGTGTTGTGACAACACCCAGATCTTGTCTGCACACTCTGAGTCTCTTCACTGTGGTTCTCGATATGCTTTCCAAAGGTTGTGGTCCCTTGGTGATGTTCTGTTCTTCATTCTTTGGCTTTGCTGGTGTGTCTGGATAAACACCATCTTGTTCTGTCATTTTTAAAGAGGATATTTTCAGAGACAACTCTCTGTCCAGGAGACATAACTGTTGGTGCAGACTTCATATGATCTTGGTTTGTCTTCTGCTGGTCATGCCACTTCCACATTTTTTTTCCAGGCTTTATCACTTGTTGTTGCAGGAGATGTGTACACCTGATCTCTTTTCTTAAAGAGGCAGAAAGTCTCTTGAATTTCTGTTATTGTAGTGTTCTGCCCTTTGTTTAATATTTTGTATTAATGGGAGAACATTTTCAGCAACCTCTGGCTTTAGAAGTTGTGCTGACATTGGGAGCAGCAACTTGGTATGGAGCCTCTGTGAAGGCCTGCTGCTTAGGATAGTCGAGGATAGCCATGTGAGGGTCACTTTTTGCCAGTTTGGCTTTTCTCATTAGCTGCTCAGCTATCTTATCTACCTTGCCAGTCTTTTTAGGATAGCCTGGATATGACATTATGTCAGTCCCAGATGAATTCTGTGATTCCACGTTCATGGAAAGATTTGCAGAAAATGTAACCTACCGCAAAATTGCAGAAAAATAGCAGAATTTTCCTTTTTTTCAATAAATACACTAATTTTAATTATTTTCAAGCTTTTCTATCAAATTTTGTGATCAAATGATGCCCAAACATTGAACATGTGATTTAAGCATACAAAAATATGAATCCTACAATAAAACAAATTTGAAATATATCATTCTTACTTTTAAATGTTCTTGTTGACTGCATAAACTATACATAACCATGAATAAATATCAGGCAGTATGCATATGTATGCATAACTTTATGTCTTTAAATGTCTAATATCAAAAGATTGAAAATTAGAAAGAAAAAATTACTTTGTTTGAGGGGAAATGATGTTCGAATGAGTGAGTGAGGGTGTTTGATTTTACGCCGCTTTTAGCAATATTCCAGCAATATCACGGCGGGGGACACCAGAAATGGGCTTCACACATTGTACCCGTTGGGAATTGAACCCAGGTCTTCGGCATGACGAGCGAATGCTTTAACCACTAGGCTACCCGACCGCCCCTGTTCGAATGAAAATCAACAGCTATAGGTACTGTAATTTCTGGGTCTAATATACCTCTTCCCCCTTCTCCACTTGATGAACTTGTTCCATCTGTTGTTAATGATTGCAGTGGAAGCTGGTCTCTAAGAGCTTGCCACTGTCTGTGCAGCTGATATCGAATAACCGGCAGCTTGCATCTTTGACGAGCACGACCGCCATTTTCAGCCTAAGTCAAAGTTGCTGCCACTCGAAAAAAATTATTTTTTTTTAAATCCTAATGTATCAAAAGGCACCAGTTCAATACTAGACCTATCTATGTGCTAAGTTTGGTGAAGAAATATTGTACGGCTTTCAAGATCTGCTCCAGAAAAGAGCACTACCGCCATTTTCAGTCTAAGTCAAAGTTAAAACTCCCAATCTATCAAAAGGCACCATGGACTGACGGAGGATGGAAAGGCGGACGGACAGCACCCATTCCTATATCCCCCTTCCACTTTGTGATGGGGGATAAATATAGCTTACTCTACACTTTGTGTTCCTTCAAATTCTTATAGATTATTTAGGAATATTAAGCATGTCCAATACTGAGCAATGTCACTTAGTGGATTGTTTGGATTATTTAGCCATCATTTACAGTATGTCCTTTGAAATTTTCTGATGCCTCTCCCTATTATGGATAAACTATTGAACACTACTCATCTCATGTATTGATTCCAACTCTGGCTGCCTCGACGAAATCTTTAATTCAGACCATCTTCTATGGGGCTGCTTAAAATAGCTATGTAATATAGGGACTCCAAAAGAAACTGATAATGTCAAGGTGAGTAAAATATATCCAGGCATCCATACCTTTAAGGGGACATGTTATTGCTGCCTGTGACAATTCAGCAAGTAGAACAATATTGCTTGGTTCTTGTGCCAGTCCTGCAGCAAATGATGCCAGAGCCTCCCCATACTGCCCCAGGTACTTCAATGCCACTCCTTCACGTAGGTATGCCTGAAACAGTAACAGTTTCAGTTTGAAAGACTGAGTTTTCCGAAGTTGAGAAAAGTGATATTTTCATTGCAGTGAACATAACACTTGATATTCCACTTCTGTGAATATAGCACTTTGACAAAAATATTGTCATACAAAAGTTACCTCCCCTCACATTGTCTCCCTTCATCGTAAGTGTCTGGCCCGTACACAAACTGTTGACTTCCTTTTTACGTTAGTTCAACATGGCAAGGCAGAATACAGACAGATGGTCATTATTGAGTTAATATCGCTTCATGCCGTTTGTTATTCTCTTGAAAATGTTTCATTTTAAACTGTAAATTTCTCATTTAACTCATCAATCGAGACTGTTCGTTTCGCAAAGCACCATTTTGGTTATTTAACCAGCTATGCCACTTGTGAAAATATCTTGGTTCAAGGTATTCTAAACAAAAAAACTTTTTTTGCACCATTGTATGTGTCTTCCAAATTTAAATGTTTTTCATGATGACACTTCTCACGGTCTATATTACACAAGCAAACCTTCAACTTTCTATGCAATGTAGTCCCGTCACTACAACATTTGACCTAGAACAAATTGCAAAAGAATTTATTGAAGCTGTATTGTAAAGAGAAATGATTGTATATGAACAAAAAGTATAGGATAATCTAATTGGTGGAAATATCCTAATTATTACGTGATACAGGACAGCAAGAACATTGAAATATTTGTGAAAAGGGGGATAACTCTAAGCAGATTTTGACGCGATCGTTTCCTGTTGACGTCGTTTTGCAGTCTGCATTTTGCAAATAATCAGTCAAATACCAGTTTTCTTGGTAAGAAAAACATTGTATAGATATATTTTGAATTCAATAAACAGAATCATTTGAATTATCAAATCGATAACCTGAATCCTAGGAAAATAATGATCATAGCAAAATGTACATGAACTCAAACTGATGTTGATGAAGCACGGTAATGTAAACATTGCTATGCATGTATGCACATTTTGTTGAGTGAAATAGCATATTATACGCATTTAGTATGCTTCTTTTTCGGACTACCTGAACAATTTGGTGCGATTATTTTAACATTATTTGTCACACGTCTGTATAGAGAAAAAAACTATGGAAACATTTTTCTACCAAAATGAAAGATTATTAATTTGTGCACAACATGTTATAAGGTGTCTTTTCCTGATGTGTTTTATGAAGCAAAGATATTTCTCAGTGATTACATTTTATAATTGCTTCTCTAAATAGCATTTTCATATGTAATATTTTTACATTTATGTTATTTCAGATGTCAATCAGAATGTCATAGCATGGATTGTTTCTTGGTGTTGGTAATAGTTCTCAGTCTCCCGGTGTCCATCTGTCCTGTTGATGCTGTTTAACAATCTAACTCATTTTCCTTGAATATCATAACCTGCAGTACGTTTGATCTCCATTTAATTTTCACTTTCATCATTTTGAAACTATTTATAAGTTCATACTTATATCCATATAAAACTTAGCACAAACACATGTATGTTACTATTGTTGAAGTAAGTTATAAATGTCAACAAATGTGTACACATTTTAATATTAAACAAAGAATGAATATTTGTGATTTCACTGTAGAAAACCTTATGTATTTATGCCAATATTTAAATATCAAAATTAATATGACCCAAAACATGAAAATGATTTTCTAACTATCTGATTTTTCTCTTCATATGTGACACCATGGATTGCAGCTGTCACTGTGTGATATGCAAAGAAACATTAATTGATGGACGACCAGTTCTGGTTTTACGTTAAAAGGGCAGCACTTCGATAAACACAGCAAGTGATATGCAGTAGAAGTCTCAAAAATAACTCAACAAAACTTAAAGTTAATGTCTGTTTAATAACTGAAATGTTTTTAACACCTCAAATTTACACTATATTTAAATTAACCCATGATTTCAGAAACAATTTCTAAAATCACTACTTACCACGATTTGTCCTCATTTCACAATTTTTTTGTCCTTATTTGACTATGATAACAATGAAAAACCTGACTTTATAAATTAACACACATTGTGCCCTGATTTGACACTGTCAGAGGCAGCCACAGGCAATGTGGCTGCTCTCTACCAAAGCATGACTATAAAGTGACAAGCCTAGGGACAGAGTTCCCCGCCGCACACATTTGCGCATGCCGCCCGTGCGCCACATGCTGCTGTCCAGAACACTACACCTTAACAAGTGGTGCGTTCTCGCAAAAGTTTTTTAATGATTTGGCATCCTTCTGTTCATTTCCCCCAAATAAGATAGTCCAATGTCTATCATAATTCTACAATGATCATCATAACACAATTTTCAAGCAATAAACATTCAAATTTCACACGTTATAATGTTCAATGTCCTGAAAATAAACAATTGCACTTCAAAGTTCAGTTAAAGTTCATCCTGAAAAAGAAACACTTTTTCATCACACAATCACAAATGAAATCTCAAGTCCTTGAAAAGCACAAACATTTTCCTGTAAATGTCAATAATCAGAATGTGTCCTTTTCACTCAATTATGTCCTTGTTCCTTTTCTGTACCCTTTTCTTTTGATTTCTTCATCCTCTTTATTGTTCGTCAATCCTTTCCATTTCATTCTTTTCTGTACATCTCAGCCTCTTCATCCTTTTCTGTCTTTTGTTCCCGTCTGTCGCCTTGTGTCCATTCCAGAGGATAAACTTTTGTGACTGATCTTGTTATTATAGCCTTGTCTGTTTAAATGTCCACAACTCTCAACATGACCATCTATGCCTGGATATGTCCTCGTGATGATCCCGAGCTTCCAACTTCCCCGAGGTGTCTCTGGTGATATGATGATAACTACGTCATCCACATGTAGATCCCGGCTGGGTGAAAACCATTTCTTTCTTGTCTGAAGTGAAGGCAACCATTCCTTCATCCAGCGCTTCCAGACATGACGTACAAGTTTCTGTACTCTTCTCCATCTCCTTCTTGGATTAAAAGGTGTAACATGAGTCTGGAGCAAAGATGCCACCATTTGACCATGTAGAAAATGGTTTGGCGTCAAAGGCACTTCATCATTTAGGTGAGCTCTTTGATATGTCAAAGTCCTTCAGCATCAATAAACGATGTCATCAATTCCTCATCGTTATATCTCCAGATCCCAAAATGGCATTGTCATGTACTACCCTGAGAATAGTCTTTACTTATACAAGAACACAACACAAGCATAATGATTAGAACACTTCATTCTCGTCTGGTACATCAGACCGCCACTGCACAACTGCCAGCCCACACTCATGCGTTAACCATGACGTTATATCTATGACATCATCATGACATCATCATATATTGGCGGGAATATAGCGCATACAAGATAGCGCCAATGACTAGCATGTAAATATACCACACTCCTTCCCTTATTTACGTTTTAGTCCGAAGACTATTAACTAATAACTGATATGGCCATTAATGTAGCTTTTTAACTTTAGTGTCCATAATAGCTACCAATAAGCCTGGCCTTTTATCTGAAGTCACTCCTTTCAAGAAATAACTAGAGGAGGATACTTATATAAGCTAACCATTAAAGTCTTTCCAATAATTGATCTAGTTTTGCTGCACACTGTAATTTACGAATTAACAAGGACAGTCACTTTTAAACTTCAATGATCTGTAACAGGTGTGGCCTGCACAGGTAACTCTGTTGACAATGCATATGGTACTTCACTAAAATCTTTCATGATTGTCTCTGCTAATTCGCTGGCCTTTTCAACCGGAACACGTGGAATGGTGTCTTGCGCTGGTACTAAGTGATCAATGTGAACATAGCAAGTCTTTGTTCCAACCCTTACCAAGTATGTGAGGGGACCTAAACTTCTGACCACTCTACCTGGGATCCACTTCTCTTCCTTTCCATTCTGAGTGTTTCTCACTCGACATGGTTGATTTACAGCTAGTTCACGCACAGAATTAGTTTTATCATGTGCTATCTTCTGTTTCTGTTGTTCTTGCTGTACTTTCTTGTTTATCAGGTTTGAGTAAAGATAATCTAGTTCTTAATTTCCTCCCAAGGAACAACTCAGCTGGGCTGACTCCAGTAACAACATGCGGCGTTGCCCTATATGTGAGTAAGAAACTTGCCAACTTTTGCTTGACTGAGAAGTTCTCTAAACCTTCTCTCTTTGCCAACATGTGTTTCTTTAGCGCTGTTTTCACCAACTGAACTGCTCTCTCTGCTGCTCCATTGGAAGCTGGATGATACGGAGGTGACAATGTTTGCTTAATGCCATTCTTTTGGAGGAATTCCTTGAATTCCGCAGAAGTAAACTGTGGGCCACTGTCCGATACCACCTCTTCAGGTAACCCATATGAGGCCAATAGGTTTCTCATAACTTCTATAGTCTTCATAGAGGTAGTGGTTGACATCGGAACTGCCTCTATCCATTTTGACCTACTGTCAATAACAATGAGATATCTGTCTCCACTGTACTCAGCAAAATCTATGTGTATTCTCTCCCAAACTCTGCTTGGAAATACCCATGGATGAAGTGGTGATACTGGTGGATCTCTTTGGAATGTCTGGCAAATATCACATTTCCTAACCATTTCTTCTATTTCTTGATCTAAGCAAGGATACCACAAGTAACTTCTAGCTACATCTTTCATTTTAACCATACCCTGGTGCTGGCTATGTAACTCTTCTAGAACCTTATTCCTATACTTTTGTGGAATCACTACTCTAAGCCCCCATAATAGACAACCTTGATCAACTGAGAGTTCATCTTTGCGACGGAAGTAAGGAATGAGTTCTTCTTCAGTCACATAGCTTGGCCATCCCTCAGCAGTGTACTGCCATGCTCTTGATAGTACTGGATCTTTTCTGGTTGCTTCAGCTATTTCTTTCGCTGATACCGGCAGGTCATCAACATGTGAAAAGTAGTTAATTCTTGCCTCTGTTGCTTCTTTTGTATTTTCCCATGGTAGGCGTGATAATGTGATCTAGTAACTTCCTGTACTGGATGTCGTAGTCATGAGCCATCAATATCAATGTCCAACGCTGCAAGCGAGCTGCTGCCAATGTTGGTATTCCTGTTTTGGGGCCAAACAGGGTTGTCAAAAGCTTATGATCGGTGATCAGTATGAACCTTCTTCCATATACATATTTATGGAACTTCTTCACCCTATATATGATGGAAAGGGCCTCCTTTTCTATCTGTGCATAATTCTTCTCCGACACTGTGAGTGTTCGTGATGCAAAAGCCACCGGCCTCTCTGTTCCATCATCCATAATATGGGACAGGACGCAACCAATACCATACTGTGAAGCATCACATGCCAGTGTAAGGGCTCTCTTTGTGTCATAATGGACTAGGACTGCATCACTGGATAAAAGCATCTTGCATTCTCTAAAAGCTGTTTCTTCCACTTTTGTCCACTTCCATTTGATTTCTTTCTTGAGCAGAGAATAGAGGGTGCCAGAACTGTTGACATGTTTGGTAGGAATCTTCCATAAAAGTTTACCATACCCAGAAATGACCTAAGCTCAGTTGCATTCTCTGGTGAAGGTGCTTTCTCAATGGCATCGACTTTGTCTTGCAATGGATGGATTCCCGGTGACCCAAGTACTCAACACTGTCAGTCATGAACTTGCATTTTGGCAACTTGACCATGACCCCATAGTGCTCAAGTCGTTGTAGAACTTCTTCAAGAACCACCTTGTGTTCTTCTTCAGTAGCTGTACCAACCAAAATATCGTCAAGTAGGCTTTCAACTCCCTCTAAACCTTGTATGAACTGGTCCATAATTGCTTGAAACAATGCTGGTGCTGTTGAGATACCAAATGACAAGCGCTGGTATTCATATAGACCCTTGTGAGTGTTGATTACCAGTAGGGATTTGGACTCTGTAGTTAACTCTACTTGTTGATAAGCATTAGCCAAATCTATCTTCGTAACTACTTTTGTACTTGCATCACCCTTGCGAGCTACAAGTCAGATAACCCCGAACCTCTTCCATTCAAGAAATGATGGTACAAGTGTCATCAGATTTGAAGGTGTTTATTCTGTATATGAAGGTTCTCATAAAGGGTAAAAGGCTGTAAGAAATACAAACACAAATGATTACTTAACCTGGTCGCTAGCATAAAATATCATGTGTTTAACAAAAGGTGTCCACATTTTAAAATCATTACGGTAATTTGCTATTCAACAAAAATAACAACTTTTAGTCCACAATGCGCTAAAACAGACTTTAAAGACACACCTAAACAACGTAAGAAATATCCATTTACATATAACCTTATGCGACAATAAATTATAAGGGTAACTCAAACACATAAATTGAATGCGTCAGCATATTCAAAAACCGCGCGAAAACTTAGTCACATTACAAGGCTTGTCAAAGCGAATTCCCGACATATCATCCTATGACAGCCCAATTAAACTGTACACAAACAATCTTAACCATACTATCATAAATATACTGCCAATACTCACACTGTGGTGTGTCACAAGTGGTCAAAACCTAATTTTCCTGATTGCGAGAGCGAACGGCGTGGTTTGTCTCGGCTACCTTTACGCAACGACAAATTTGACTCGTGCACAGGAGAGTTCCAACAGCCAGGGAGCATACATTGCGGGAAACTGTTACGCTGTAACAGCACAACTTTAGCACCTGCTAGTTTAGCAAAAAGGTCTTCTGCTGTGGCCATGGGGTAGATATTTTCTTCCAAACTTTGATTTACAGTCACTTTGTAATCCCCACAAATCCTAATGGATTTGTCCCCTTTTGGTACTACTACTATTGGAGATGCCCACTCAGATCTATTAATCTTCTTCAGTATGCCTTCTTTCTCTAACCTATCTAGCTCTTGTTCTACTGTCTCCCTCATAGCATATGGTACTGGTCTAGCCTTGTAAAACTTTGGTACCGTTCCTGGTTTAACTCTGATATCAGCCTTGAACTCTTTCATTAACCCTTTTCCATTAACCACTGATGGATACTTTGTGATAATATCTTCCAAGATATCTGATTTTGTTGAATTGACTTTCAAAGAAAATACTTTCTGCCAGTTTAACTTGAACTGTTTCAGCCAATTCCTTCCAAATAGCGGGACCTTATCCCCCTTAGCAACTATCACTGGAAGCACTGCTATCTGGTCTTCATATTCTACCGTAGCCATGAACTCCCCAATTACCGGAATTCGATGATCAGAATAACCATTTAGCCTTGACTTGCAATCATACAATGGAATATGAGAGAATTTCTCCTTGTACATCTTTTCCTCTATGATTGTGACCCCAGCTGCAGTATCTAAACAGAAGCTAACTGGAATCCCTGCCATTTTAATGGGAACTTCATAACCCCCATCATCTGCATTCTCACATGATGAAGCAAACACTGAATATAAGGTTTCTGTAGGAACAAAGTCATCTTCATCATCACTCCCATCATCATCTTCTTCAATACAATGTACTGATTTGTTCTGCTTGCCCCTTTTGTGCTTAAATTGGAATTTGCCCTTAGACTTCCTTGAACTTTGATCCTGGTCCTTATATTTACATGCCCTAACCAAATGTCCCATTTTGTGACGGTAATTACACTCTTTCTCTTTGTGATAACAGTCTGCAGGATTATGATTGCCATTACACCGAAAACAGGATTGCCTATAGGTTTGGGTGAATTTTCTTCCTTCCCTATTGACATGGTTAACCTGGTGGGAATTCTGAGGCTTGAATGATTGGGAATCTTTATCTGCAAGTTCCATTCCTAAGGCTAATTCACAGGCCCTACCCCATGTAACCTGTCTTTCTGTAAGTAATTTCTTCTGAATAGCCACGCTTCTGATTCCACCCACAAAACGATCTCTTAGCCTTTCTTCCAATGTTGACTCAAATTCACAATATTTGCTGAGACGTTTCAGAGCTAGCATGTACTCTGATATGGACTCATTTTCTGCCTGTTTCCTCTCGCTAAATGCCTGTCTTTCCCAAATAACATTTCTGATAGGCTGATAATATCTAGTGAGGTCTGAGAGAAGATCGTCAAAACTGACATCTGCAATATCTTCCGGGGCCCCAAGTGAAACCAATAATTCAAACGCTGTGGGACCTATTGTAGCCAGAAATACATTTGCTCGATCTTTGTTTCTTATTTTGTTAGCCCTCATCCAAATTTCTAGCCTTTGTCTATAACTACACCAATCTTCTTTACCGGGAACAAATTCAGTCTTTGAACCGATGGGCGCCGCCATCTTGGATCTCACAAGATCTTGTTAAATCTCTATCTATTTATAAACTACCGTATCAGTTCTCCTAAATAGTTCTAGATTGCGATCCCTGGCCAGTAAATGATAATAGCTTGTACAGTACCCTTTTTCAGAATATCCTTACACATAATCCATAACACATCCATGAATTCCTTTAGAATCCTTGCCGGTGAATTTCCACTTGAATCCACTGTCACTGAATCACGCACATGTTCTCGATCTTCAAAAGTTCACACCTGTTGAACTAAATGTCCAAATGTCCTTTAGACAGTCTTTTGGTCTTCTTTTCCAGAAATTCCTGTAGAATTTTCACACGAACGTTGACGCCGCTAAAGTGTTCACACACGCGCACCTGTAGAACGCGAAGCCTTTAGCTGATGTGATCACAGGCGATTGTCAGTTATTTGCAGCTATCATCCCATCCTCGTCGCCAATTGTCATGTACTACCCTGAGGGTAGTCTTTACTTATACAAGAACACAACACAAGCATAATGATTAGAACACTTCATTCTCGTCTGGTACATCGACCGCCACTGCACAACTGCCAGCCCACACTCATGCGTTAACCATGACGATATATCTATGACATCATCATGACATCATCATATATTGGCGGGAATATAGCGCATACAACATAGCGCCAATGACTAGCATGTAAATATACCACAGGCATATATAGCTCTCTTAGCAGCCCGAATCATTGATTCAAACATCCATCATCCAGAAATCTTTACACCCATGCTGTAATGTGTGTAAGGCTATTCCAATCTGAAAATAGTGTAGGTTCCAGTAACCAAACTGTATCAGAAAAAGTCACTAGGGATACAGATTGTTTTGTATCTTTCTTTTTCATTTCAGATTTTTGTGATGTCCTGACATTTGCTGTTTGTTCAGGCCATTTGCTTTCATCACACTGCAGAAATTTTGGTCCATATTTCCAAGATGCAGAGGATCATTTAAACCCTTCTACATATTAAGGAGAGCTAAATATTAGAATTTGATTTCCTTTAAACAAATATGTTCAATGCAAATACTCACATAATGCTCCTGGCTCACTTCCCTGTTCTTGATTTCATTAGGCAGCCATTGAAAGGGACCAGTCATTGTCTCAAAATTTAACATTTTTATTTATTTTCTCTTCCTTTCATATTTCTAACTCAACATATTTGTCAAAGAGTAATATTTAGCAATATACTGATACTAGATGGCATTCATCTTGGATTAGTGGCAACCTGATTACATAATAAAAATATAGCTTAACCAACACCTGAATACTTAAAGGACATGACTATTAGCTATATATAATGATACATATAAATAAATTTTAAGAAGTACAACTTCATACAAATTTTGCATGCATTTAGCGCAAAATCACATATAATTAAAAATGAATCAAAAATGGTTCTGCACAACACCAGCAAAGACAATAAATTCCATCTTTTCAGACTTTTAAAAGACTTGTGTACTTCTTGGCTTCAATTAAAACCCACTTTGTTTGAGAAAGTACCATTGGTGTGGTATTTTTAGTCTATTTTCTGGCAAGAGATAAGATTTTAGTCAGGGGTCAAATATTGTGACCTTTTGACCTCTGGTGACCTATATAATTACTGTGTTGAACATATATTACATACCAGTGTATAGAGCATCTAGCTACCAACATTTTGAGGGGTCATACTTCACTATATGACTTTTGCTTGTAAAGTTATTCCACTTTTTAGTTTCCCCTACCCCAAAATATGGTCTCTTCGATTCGACGCAGGAGTCCGCCTTTATGTGGTGATTACTACCACTAAGCTGTGAGTCCCGGATTGCTTTCAAAGTTTTTTTTCATCTATGGATATATGACTTTCAAAAAATCATAGTGAGCTTTTGCCACCCCAGGTGGTACCGCTTTATGAAATTTTGGGGTCTGGCTCATGGACTAAAACTTGTGCTCATTGCAGACTCTATGCATCAAGTAAAATAACATGGCTCAAGATAATCTACGGGACCAGTCTTGACAAGTATCTCTTAGATAAGCATGTAAACTTTCATTCATGCCATAGTTTCTGAGAAAACTCAAAACCATTTCACGCAGTAGGCACAAAGTAAAATAACATGTATCAAGGGCTGTAACTCTGAAAAAATAAAAAGAATTGACGGAACCAATTTATGAATTCAGTCTTGACAAGTATTTATTACATAAGCATGCAAACTTTCATTCATATAACTTCAAGAGTTTCTGAAAAAACTTGTCCCCATTTCACGCAGAAGTTGGAAAGCACAGAACAAGAGCCATAACTCTATCAAACAATAATTGAAGGGACCAATTTTCGAACTCATTTGAGATCATGACCAGTAAAATCAGTGTGAAAAATTTAATTTCTCTGACTTTTGAGAAAATTTGTCCCCTTTAAGGAGCAGACAAATGGACAGAAGGACGGAAGGATGAACTCCATTCCTATATCCCCCACCCCACCTCGTGGTTATGATAACGACATGTTGAAATCTGAGCAGAAATGAAAAAGACCTGTCAGAACATACATAGACAACTATTGTGCAGGCCTAATGTAGCTGTTCAAACCATAGCACTGCAAAATGACAATCAACAACTGAAAAGATTCATTTTGAGTAACATGGCAATCAGTTTACTAATTCATCTTAATCTCGTAATTTCATAGTCTTGACTTAGCCAGGAACAGAATTACTTGTTTTCACTGTACTTACTTTGAACTTTGTTTCTGGTAAAGAAACACAACCACACCCCTACAAAACCACAAAAGAAACTGACTACCAGTCTTTAGAAAGTGTCATTATGTTCTGACACCATAAGCTGTAACCAAATAGCTCTGTATTATAATGCATATAAAAGTGCTCTTGATCCGTGAATTTTGACCCTGAATTCAAGTCATACCTCCAAAATATAACATTTTAGTTTTGTTAGAAACTTAATACAGATGATAAAATAATTAATTTCATTATCATTCTGTTAACAATATGTCCCTCAGATAACAAAATACTTTCAAAGGAAAAATGAGTTAGTGTTAGTTATAGCCTGTGAACAGAGAGTGCTACACAAGTGTAAATGACAGGTACACCCTAAAATCATCCATTTTGCCATCAAATCGATGCATATGTTGTCTACACTCATTACCATGATTACAGCAGTAGCACATTAAAATAAAACAAGGGTCATGAGTGACATCATCCGTAAAACTGCTGACTACTCATAACCTAGTTGACCTTCTGCATAATATTCCTGCCTTATAAGTTGATTATCAAGATGATGCTGAAAATGCAAATCAGATTAGCTCAAAGAACAATTATTAACACATAGACTCAAAGTTTTGACACAAATGTAGGTAAATTTGACTGAAGCACCAGTAACATATCAATGAATTACAATCAGGGAAGTTGTCCATCATAATCTGACCTCAGGTCATCACCATGGAGCAGCCAATCACAGACCTGAAATTCGATCTCACACAAATGTTTGGTACCAGTTATGTCAAATAGGTTTCTCCCCCACAGGTGTGTCAGAATAAACCCTCACTGCATCAGCGTTCAGATTACACTGATATCAAGCCAGGAAGCTCATACATTTTCAGCTAAGAATCAATCAATCAAATGTTAAAATGAATCAATTCAAACTGCACTTAACAACTTGGTGTCAGCAACCAACATGGTATTCTACCGATTGACCTGCCTGTTTGTAAATAGGCTATTCTGTGGCGCTGGTGCTGTTGTAGTTATGTCCTGCACATTATTCACATAATCACAAAGTATCTCATGAGAAGACAATCTCTGTTTCAGTATTATCATTATTTTTTTATAGTTATACCTATATACATCAAAAGGAAATGAATTATTTTTAGGCCACATGACTATAATATTTCTCAATCCCACCCAACCCTATCACCAATATTTGGGTTTGATTGTTTTGCATTCCATAAGAGCATTGGTAAAACTAGTGCCACTGATAATGTTGCACACCTGAATATGTAATCAAAAGACTGACACTAAAAAAACTGTGCTGTCACCATTGTTATTCATCTATATATTTTCTGCATACATACTGAGCACTAATAACTAACACATAAATCAATTGATTGTAAAAAGACATGATGTCCTCATAAGGAGAAACATTCATGCAAAAGTTCAGCTTCCTTGGAGAAGAAATTTTCGGAGTCACTATGGCTTTGAGAGAATTTAAGAGCACAGTCAAAGGAAGATCAAAATATTGCTTAAAAAAGAATATATGTGTTGAGCCCCATGACGAACTACAAATTTGAAACTTTAAACTTCCAGTGTGGTGTAAGTGCAAAGGTCACACATGGCAGCTGTGGCGGACTATTGAAGGTCAGAGAAAATGTTTGTCACACAGACAAACAGGCCACAACAAAAGTTCAGTTGACTTTCAGTCAGTGTCCACAATAGCATAAAATGTAACTAAAGACAGTAACTTAACAAACAATGCTGCTGGTATTGATATCCACATATTTTCTGAAAAGATAGAGAGGGCTAAATTCACTCCACCTCTGGCTCATGGTATAAAACGTAACTCAGGACGCATAAAACTACTTATCATACTCAATGTCAGAATGACGAGATCTGACTTGTTCATGTGTTCTTGATGAAATACTATGTATTCTACCTGGAAGGGAAATAGATTTCTGAGCAGAAGAATAAATCCCTAAAACCCCACCATAAAGAAAACAGGCTGCACATGGATTACTGAACAGGAGTATAATGCCTCAAATTCCACTTCAAAGCAAAAAGCTAAAAGCGTTTTCCTAGTCCATGAAAGTAACATGACATAGCACAAGCTATTATCATGATATAACATTTATACTAAGTTTTCCTATAATAATTAGATCAACATCAAGTGCTTTTATGAGCTATCATGGTGTAACATTTATACATCATTTCATAAAATTTATGGTTTAGCAAGTAAAATGCATATATAAAATATCAGTAGTTTCAGTTATAGCTTTTTAGATAGATGCTAGCCTGAGGTAACGAGAACACATCTCCTAGACATACTATTCAATAAGACAAAAGTTATGTCTACATAGTTTAATAGATTTAAAGCTTTTAGATAAATACTAGCCAAAGGTACCAAGATCCCATCTCCCAGACATAATATCCAGTAAGACAAAAGATATGTCTACATAGTCTTATAGATTGCCTTGAACTATTTTATTTAAGTCATCACCTATATTAGAATAACATTCAGCAACAAGAAAGAAGTGAGCAAAGCTCACATACCCCTGTTATCCCCGCCGGTCAACAACAAATAGTAAATAGTTTGTTAATTAATGAAATATTACATATTTCTAACTGATTTTAACTTCAATGTTTTAAAAACTAAGATTAAGTTCCAGTGACAATTGACCCCAACCCCCCCCCCCCCCCTCCAAATCCCCATGTTACCAGTGTTTACTACGATGAAGTAGATCACCATGAACACCTTTGTATAAAAATTTGATTGAGGAGTTTCATAAGTTGATTAACAAAAGGACAAAAAAATTGTTGCTATAAAAACACATAAAAAATGGAACAATATCATATAAGAAAATCAATAAATTAATAATTTCCATCTAGCCTTAACAGATATGGTAAAGAATTCATAAATTCAAACTAACACAAAGCACAGATACTAATGATGATCTACATGTGTGGAAACAATTTTGGAAAATATATCAGCTATACAAAACCAGTCATCAAAATTTCTAAATTCCATCATGTTTCCATGAAAACAGCAAAAGAGAAAACTTTCAGAATCTTATAAAGGATAAAAAACAATCATAGTGGTTAATGTAGCAAGTTTGCTGAAGCTAGGATACATAATATTGTAAACATGGATCGTACAAAAACTCTACCCAAAATTAATGTTTCACCATGATTCCATGGAAACGGCAAAAATAAAAAAATTCAGAATCTTCAAACTAGCAAAAGGCACAAGTACTCATTGTGGTAAATGGGTGTAGCACGTTTGGTGAAGCTAGGGTGCATGGTAAAAAGATATGGGCCGTACAAAACACCCACCCTAAAAGTTTAAGTTTCTAATGTTTCCATGGAAACGGCAAAAATTAAAAAATTCACAATCTTCAAACTAGCAAAGGTCTATTTAGGTGGTTAATGTGTGTAGAAAGTTTGGTGAAGCTAGGGTGCATAGTTAAAAAGATAAAGGCCGTACAAAACACCCGCCCTAAAAGTTTAAGTTTCTTAATGTTTCCATGGAAACGGCAAAAATTAAAAAGTTCAGAATCTTCAAACTAGCAAAAGGCACAAGTACTCATTGTGGTAAATGTGTGTAGCAAGCTTGATGAAGCTAGGGTGCATGGTTAAAAAGTTATGGGCCATACAAAAGCTCAGACGGAAGGACAGACGGACGGATGGAACGCTATATACCCCCCGATAAACGGGGGTATAATTACTTCAATTTAGACTCATTAAGGATTAGCCCCCATACAAGCTCGTCTATAGTGACACCATAATCTCTTTAAAAACACCCAGTAAATATGTCAACAAGATTAGTGCCAGTCCATCAGGATTAACAGGATTAAGTATTCCCCTCTGTCTAGCCATTCATTAACCATAAGGCACACCCCACCGTGTATCAACCAATCATATTCCTTTTTATTGTTCTAAGTTTTGTTAAATACATACAGAACCAAAATGTTAACATGGTTAAGCAGAAGGGGTTTGTCGCTCTAACCAAACACATCTCTCTCCCACAGCCCACAGGGTTGTACTGACTCTCTGTGGCACCCTCAGCTATAGTTAAGATATTGTTCATTGTTAATTGTTATAGTAAATAAAATTGTGATTAGTCTCCTGTGACTCCGGCTCTTTGCTGACTAATTCCCCCAAGAAAATCAGCACGCCATTTGGAAGGTTTTGTTCATCCGAGCAGAACCATATTTATTTCCTCAGCTTAATCTAACAGCTGTTTTCTATCAATTTTGAATGTGTTCTTTAACAATGGAAGATTAAATCTTTTCGGTAAGATAAATTTGTTGTGGCAGTATCACTCGGGGTAGCAGTATCACTCGGGGTACTCCCTCTTGCTCGTGGTATAAGACCTAATGCGAGATGTACCCCTTGTGATACTGCTAAAATATATAACATATCCCCAGTGATACTGTTACAACTTACAATGCACAAATGGGTGAGCAATGAGCCAAAATGACAAATTCAATAATGTTATCATAGCAGACATATAAAGAAATTATAAGACTTTTGAAGCACACTTTAGAGACATAATGCAAAGTTTCAGCTTCATGGGGATTAAGGAGTTTAAAAACACAGTACAATTAAATGAACTGAAAATGAAAAGATTAAAGGCCACAGCAGTGTAAAAAATCAAAGTAGGGTGAAAAATGTATTATGTATCTTATTCACATACCATCAGTAGAAATATTGTATATAATAATGTTTCATAATGATATACTAAAAAATGGTTGACTTTTATGCTTGTTTTGTTTTGTTTGTTTGTTTAACGCCACACTCAGCAATATTCCAGCTGTATGACGACATTATGTAAACAATCAAGTCTGGACCAGACAATGAAGTGATTAACATCATGAGCATAGACTTTTATGCAAAAATGTAACCTTGCAGTCAAACAAACTTGTACCGGTTATGTAAATATCTTCCCCCATCACTACAGAAGGTAGAATATAAATAATGTACAAACAGGAATACAATCAACAGACTTTGACAACATCTGCCCACAATCTTCTTTACGATACATGTCACACTTGTGGCAATATAGCTAAATAAACAGTTAACTGGAAATCCAAAGTGCAGCACAGAGATACATTGTATTTCTTTTCATCTATATATATGCAATGGAAATGCCTTCACTCACAGGCTGGTTGCTGGCTAAAATTCTACTGCAAAAGCTTTATGTTGTATAGAGGTGGATCAGTTTTCCCTGAATCTCACTGAAACTGATGATCCTGATGAAATTGATGTTTCATTTAAAAATCAATAGTAATTTGCAGTACATGATGGAGATAAATGTCATATTTTGGCATTTGTTTTCTCACAAAAAATCATTAAAACTGCAAATCTGATAGGTACGATTTTCTCAAGAATAATACAAACCTTTTTTCTTTTAGGTCGATATCGATAGGACCATTTCATCATTCTACCCGGTTTCCAAATGGATAGAACATTTTTGTCACCACTTACAATTATAGAACAGTCAAGAAGACAGTCTTCCAACCTTCCAATACTTAATAGGTTTCACTAGTCTTTTTCCAGGGGACATATTCCATCTGTTTTCATTGTACATCTATAACACAAACTGATGCAAATATGAAATAACAATGAAACCCTGAAGGTAGTGCAAGATGGGAGGAGAACCACACAATGGACCAGCCAAATATGATGGGGTCTGCCCATTTCCATATAAGAGAGAGGTCAGGTGCAGAAAGTCCCTTTTCTTTATGAGAAAGTTTCAGGGTATCAATGTCAAAGCCAGGGGGTCCGCTTTCACTCAACAACCTTTGTTACCATCAACTTTAGAATGACCACAGCTATTTCTTTTCCACTTGAAATCTTAGCTTAGCACAATGCATTGTAAACAGACTTGGATTAAAGATCAAAATCTTCAATTGTGAAGTTGGTGAAATATGTTGGCATTGTTCTTGACTGGGCTCCATGTTATAGCAAAAGCATGCAGCTGACAGCATTCACACTGTGGAAGCACTTGCCACATATGTAAATTAAGTTAGGGTACCTTTAAAATGTTATTTACTGTCAAGCAAAAAGAATTCATACAATCTTAAAAACATATTTTAAGGGACTTCTTCTAAGACCTTTTAATTTTAAATTGGTTTACCTCATTTTTTTCCCAAAACATATGGCAAACGTTTTGTGTCACTTAATTATTTATGTTATATGTTGGACATTTAAATAACAAAATAAAATTAACAAGCTTGACAATGTGTCAGACCTCTGTGTGTGCTCTTTTCTAAACAATTTGATTTTATATTTTTCAAGGTGTCATTTAGATGGTTTCACCAGCAATGTTTGTCTTGACATCTGACATGAAAAAAAACCTCTCGTCAAACTGACCTGTTTATATCTGTCTTGAACTTCATCATTTAGAAGAATGTCTCTTACTTTTGGCATTGAATTTTTCCTCAATGTGTATACACAACAGCGTGAAGGAAAAATAGTAAAATATCTTTGTTCCATCATCATCATGAGAGAGAGAGAGAGAGAGAGAGAGAGAGAGACAGACAGACAGACAGACAGACAGACAGACAGACAGACAGACAGACACTAATCCCTATTTCATAGTGGCAGCCTACCCAGATGCCATGGGTGGCCAAATACATCAGTTGAAATAAAGGACAGAAGTACACAATAATAGTCAATATTAAATATTACTAACAAAGGTAAAAAAACAAAACAATGTTTCTAAAGAACGTCAGTGCTTACAAAGGGCATTTTTCTAAAGGTCCCGCTTTTCCAGGTGACATTGACTAAATGCTTCACAGAATGGCAAAATGTTCATGACGTCACACAGTGGGTGCATGAGGAATGACGCAATACAAATGCTTTGATCACCTCGCTGTCTTGTTGCTTAATTCCAATATTTATTATGTACACAGCTGAACAAGCAGATTAAAATTAGAATGTTGTACAAATTGCAGCGCAATCTGGCACTCTGTATTGTCAACATTGACCTTTTGCATACTTGGTGTTCTTTTTTTCTTTCTTTCTTTTATTAATAAAAAGAAGTACCTGTTACACAAATGGGCTTCCACCCAGGGTAGCAGAAAACACAGCACAACTTATCAGTACATCTTAGATTTTGTGATGAATATAACATACTTCTCACTCACATTCACTCTAGTAATACAAATATACTGCATATGTCAAGTAAAACATAAAAAATTATAAAACTCCTAAATAGCAAAAGGCACTAGTTCAGTATGTGTCTGGTAAACATGCAAAGTTTTGTAAGAAATTATTTAACGGTTTTTGAGTTACGCTCCGGAAACGAACAGCACCCTTGTAGAACCTAAGTCCAACTTGTTGCCATGGAAACGTAAAAAATAAAAATTAATAAAATTCCTAAATAGCAAAAGGCACCAGTTCAGCATGAGTCTGATAGACATGCAAAGTTTCGAAGAGAAATATTTAACGGTTTCTGAGTTATGCTCCGGAAACGATTTCAGGATGCACACGCACACGCACACGCGCACGCGCACGCGCACGCGCACACACACACACACACACACACACACACGGACGGAACCCATTTCTATATCCCCCGCCAACTACATTGGTGCGGGGGATAAAAATATTAGGAATGTAAACACTTTCCGGCTAATCAAAGGCAGGAGAAGTTTAACATGCAAGTCATACACTATTTCCCAACAGAGGAAGGACATCATGCTCTACCATTAGCTCAATAAGCTCACATTCCTGTAAACAATAGATTTTCTTACCTTAGACCACTTTGAGTTCAGACTTCTGGCCTTTTGTGCATCTTCAAGACTTCGTTGATACTGGTTAACTTTGAGAAATGCAGCAGACCGATTGGTGTATAGGATGTGATTGTTAGAGTCGAGATGGATTGCTTCTGAATATAGCTGAATTGCACGGTGGTAGTCCCCATTGTTGACAGCTTCATTACTTTCCCTTATTTTTTGCAAAAAAAGAGCCTGATTGTTTGGGCTGTCTCGACCAACAGTATCCATTTCTCCGCCAAGTGCACCAACATTGGTCTGCAATATACAATTAGAAATCATATCAATGACAGTTTGATGCCTGTAACAGAAGGAAGCTCATATTATCCCCAACATTAATTTCAAATGCCCCACTACCACATAGCCATGTGGGGATGAAGGGGCGACATGAAAATCGGGCCTTTTTTCTGTAATTAAAAAGAATTAAAGAAAAGAAATATATTTGAAGAAGAAGCTCAACGTCATGGACAATACACGTTGAATATGCACAATTTGTCAAGGCAATTGAATCAGTCTATTTAGGATATAACTTAGTATTCAGTCTGTATCAGTTAAATACATGTTGAGAGTTGCATCCCTTTCTTAGTCGCACTCTAAAGAACAACAGAATACATATACATGTATTATGATATTTTTAGTTTACAATATATTTATGTGAGCATGAACAGGGTCTTCTTAACATACCCTAACACATTTGACAAGTACCGTAAGCATGTGTAGACAAACTTGTATACTCAACCCATTACAAACACCCTATTTCGAACATGTCCTGACAACATTTTTTAGTGTTCCAAAACACAAACCTTATTTGTAGAAAAGAAATATATGCACATACACTGAAAGTTTGAGGAGAAGTGGTTGGCAGAAAAGCTGTTGTTTTCACTTATGTGAGCAGCTGCAGCAGCCATTTTGAATTCTTCAAAATGAAAAGTTTACTTCATTGTAGCTTGGGACTTGTAAAAGATGCAAAGCGAAAATATTGATATGTATCTCAGCAGAAAAAGAAATTTTAAGTTTCAAAGCAAACAGAGACCCATAACATAGACACATATTGAAAAAGAAATCATAAGCATAGCACTTTGTTATATTGTACCAGTTAGTATTTATGTATATTATACATGTTATAGTTTGATATCATCCAATCAGAAATCACAGCATGAATGAATCCCATGGTTTTATTTGAATCATGAAAACAATATCGATCGTACTAACATACAATGGTCAAATATCAAAATCTTAGACTCATTGTGAGTATGGCAGTTATTGTATATGTATTCATTCTGATATAAATGGGGTCCATTTCAATGTGTCAGCCGCAGTGATCTGAGTGTTGTTACTGTCAATAATGGGGATCTCTCACACAGTTTCACCTAAATGAGTGTTAACAATATTCAATGAATTTTTAATGAAATGAATGAAATAGATAATATATGTAAAGCCAGAAATATACTGACTACTTTAAGTGACATCATAGCATAATAACAGAACTAACCAGGGTACAGTACCGAATTGTTGACATGCTATTTCCGGTGATACATGATTGCAGTAATGTCCTTACTTGCTTACTGTGTCAAACAATTCAAACAAGAAACTATGTTAGTTAGTACAGAGGAACTCAACACATATGTTCCATGTTTTTGCAATATTAGAAGTTTTAACCTTGTTTTAACTTCCTTTTGACTTTGTCTTAAGTTTTCGTCCTCAGTATTTATGCAGAAACAATTTGATTATCAATGCTGACAGCAACCTTTCGACATATAAAACTGCTGTCTATTTATCCAGGTTAGCTACAGTGCCATGGCCATGACAGTTACATCAGGTATCTAATGGTCCTGAAAAGAATGCCAGTTTTGTTTCTAAACTCTCAATATGAATCATTTACATACACTTGTGGCAGTATGAAGCCAAAAGAAAGTCCAAGATCATAGGAAATTGTCATGTTCTAAATTGTTGTTAAAATTGAAACTAATTCAACCTCTTCAGCAAAGCAAAGCAAATAAGCAGCATTTAAAGTTTTCTGAAAACTTTACTTTAACACTTTGACAATATCCCATTTGCAATTGACCAGAAGAACCCAATAAAGCACTTCCTAATACCAATGAACCAGTCCTTGAACAAGACACAGATACTGACCAAAGATTGACATTGCACTAACAGAAAGAAACACAGTTAACACATACTGACAGTTATAAACTAATACAAACTCCACAGAACCGACAGATATAAAGGACATAACTGCACTGCACATTATCATGATGATGATAATGGTATTTTGAAAATATAAACATTTATCAGACTTTCCCAATTGCTAGTGTTACCTGTAATTCATAATTACAGGAATATCAGTGAAAGAGTATTTCAGAAATGTCATTTTTTTGTTGATATTTATTGCTGAATTTGCAAAATTCACTTTCACAATCTAATTTTTATACCTCAGTCCACCTTAGGATTTCTATCTAAGAAATTCAACAAAATACTTTAGCCAAGAAAAGGGTATTCAGCATCAAGACTGTCATCACTTGTTCGTAAACATAACGGTATCAGTCTGCAAATTTAAACTCCATGCATGGTTGTGGCTAACCTTGTACAAGTGGGAAGCTGTGACTGATGGTAGTGATACTGTAGACATATATGCGGAAGGGGTAACATTGTCAGAAGCTTCCAGCTTACAATGAACACTTCCAGAAGAAATTATCTCCCCTTGATGTGATTGTTTTCCACTTAGGGCTCCAAGCTGAAAGCTGTAGAGCCATATTGTAATCGTTCGATTTATTATAAGGGCTCCAAGCCTGAAAGCCTAAAAAGCCTTACTGTAATCATTCAATTTATTATTATTGGGGCTCCAATGGATATGGATAGAGCTTTCACTCAGTTGGTGCTGGTTTGGCCAGCTGACAGAAATAGAAGATCCATTCTAGAAGATCTTCACTGCATGGATCCCATTTTGTTAATTTAATGCATCATTGTGTACTCTTTATCCCTGGCGGTAGGCATCCATGATTAAGTGAAGGGTGATAAGTGACAAGTATATGACTTCACAATGAATACACAAACACCACGATCACAGATCACAGTGATCATCATGCAATAACACACTGTAGGTAGAATAAACCATGAGGGGTTACAAGCTGTGCTACAACCAGTGGTCCAAAACTGCGAATTCCCTTGATGTCTTCTAAAGCCACGTCCCTCAGATAGTGGCTGCTGAAGACCGAGTCTGACCTCCAAAACATCCTTCCATGATGGCTCTCATAGAACAATTACTGTGTGGAGCCATCATCGAGGCAACAGCCTCAATCTCAAGGGGGTTATTAGCTATTGGTGGTTCAAGATTAGCAATCTTGTTAGCCTGAAGAATGATAGCTCGCAACCATAAGGAAATGATATTGCGGTTGACTTTGGTCATGGGCGTCTCATAAACAGGGATAAACAATCGTTTCCACTTACCACACCTAGTCTTGGAAAACTTGCAGTACATGCATTGGGCATAATATGAGTTAATCCTTGTCTTCCACTCCCTTGATGGACGATAAAGGTGGGATAGTGAAAGACCAATAAAATCAAAGCATAACCCAAGGTGGACCGCTCCCTGCGTACCCCGCTCAAAGTGTACATGTATGAGTGATATCAATCGCATGAATCTTGCTCACTCTTGCTGCCGTGGTCTTACAATAGGTTTCAAATGATAACCACTGATCATTGTAAAGGCCTCGAGTCGAGGGTCTATGTGTTATAGCAATAGCCTTGTGCCAAATAGCCTTTCCTGTCCCGGGCTCTTTGTAAATGAAGCAGGCATGTAGATGAAACCTGCCTGGCGTGGAGTGTGGTTGCCTGCTGTATGAATGCACCAGTAGGTTGGGCCACCCCGGTAGAAGTAGTGGTTCGCTTCCTGCAAGGTTTTTAGGACCACGAAAGACCCTCTCGACGGCCACCAAGGCATGATCAAACTCTAGGTTGTTGATCACAGCACTGACACTGTCTGGTCCTCCAGATAGATGTGCACCCCAAACCTACAGAGATGCATCTACAAATAGGTGTGATGCTGGAGATAGCTATGGTAAGGAGACACCTCTTACGACGTTCAACTCTACTGTCCACCAATTGAGGTAAGTCCTGAGATGGGCGGCACTTGTGGTTGTGCGTCAGTAGATGACTGTGAAACATGTGGTTTTGAAGATATCTGTGGTTTTGAAGATATCTGTGGTTTTACTATTCCCGTTTCGCCTGTGTTTGTTTGCGTTATTAATTCAGTGTTAATATCTGAATTTATACCTGGTTTTTGTTAATCGGAAGCAATAACAATTTTATTATTATAACCGATCACTTAACCGATCTTAAGTTCCATATTACTTGGAGACATGTATAGTCCTGCCCCCAAATGTAGTCTCCTCTCCAATCGTTACTTGAAAGTACCCAGCCGTGATACCAATAATGCATTTTTGAATAAAGATCATGTATTCCTACATAAAGTTTGTTTGTCTGTAACAACCTAAATGGATTGAATGGTTTGGGGTGAATTTGGTGAACTAAATCATCGCTTTCTTCTTTAACAGTTTTTTGTCCATTGTACGGAACACATAGACCATGGTTAAGTCCTTTAATGCGCCAATCTTTACTCATAGAAATATTAAATTCCTGACAAATACGCTCATACGCGAACCTATTGTACAGATTATTTAAGGAATTCCATGCTCGATCCTGTGGTAATGGGGTACTAATTTCTTTAAGTATACGTCTAATCTGATAGTACATGTGAAATGATAAAACAGACTTATTTAGTTCAAATCCTGGGGCATAAAGAGATACACCACATCTTGTTGAGGCACACCATATGGCAAAGTTTAACTGGTTCTGCCAAAATTACATTGGATTGTGGAACCAATCATGCACCATTTTATCGCTAGTTGCTGTGACCCTGTATTTTTCAAAGATATCGGGGAAATGAACAAAAAACTTAGCACCAGAGGCACTTACTGAAATCGACTGATTAGTAATGTAAGTTGATTTCATATTTAAGTTATGATATAGTATCTTTGCATATTTAATATGTATGTTACACTCCCAGGAATAACAAATGGCCAGTCTATTCAACTGCTTCATGCTATCGATAACTCAGCTGGGAAACTTGAAGTCGCTCTATGTGATGTAACGTATTACCCGCGGTGGACCAATATAAATGCTGTGAGAGATAATAATGTGTTTGCAATAGGTGGCAAACACCACACTATATCTGATGGGTATTACAGTGTATGCTCACTCAATGATGACATTTTTAAGCTTTGGGAGCTAGTCACACAAAATGAGTCGAATGGGATGCTGATTTTAAGCACTAGAGAAAAGGATGTATATCTTTACAAGAACTTAGGAATAAATACGCTTGGATTACCGAGAGAATATATATTACCCATCGAAACATTGCATGGAGTTAAATTACCCAATTTAGTTCCCTATAAAGAGTTGTGCATCCATCTTGATCAGAACAGTACAACGGATAATATTCAACTCGAAAGTCCTTCAACTCTGCTAAGAGCTATTCCAGTCAAAGATGAAAAATACAATAGCAGTAGAACGGAATCTTTCTCATCATTACAATATAAAAAGTGAAAGCGGGGTATTATTTCAGATCTCAAAATTTCTGTATTAGATGTAAAACACCAACCTGTACATATAGGATACTTGAATGTAATGCTCCATATTATAAATAATGGTTGATTCATCAGGCCCTGGAACACTCAGACAATGTAATACAATTGCGCTTTCCGATCTTGGAGACACAGAAGGATTCGGTAAACCTGGTACCGATGACAAGTTATACGCTTTACACTTACTAGATAATGTGAACAAGCGGAAAGAAGTTGTATTCACAGCTAATCCAGGAGATTTAAGTGATGTCAACATCAGTAGACTCAATAAAAACACTTCATACAATCTTACTTACAACGATGATAATAAATGGACTATGGTCGAAGCAAAAATCGAGAGGCTACTGAATATCATCATTATCCCACCAAATGTGATGACGGGTAAGGCACATCAATTAACTAAGATAATAAATAGTGGGGTCATACTCGGGGCTTATAACCCCTCAAAACGAAAAAGTGTGCTAGTCTCTCCCCTGCCAGAAAACCCAGGTCATATGTTATTGAGTCGTCCATCATTAAAAATTGTCAGTTTAAATTTGGTTACTGAATTCAATGATATAAGACAGAACTTGAACACTATACCTGATCTTTCTACACTTATTATTGAAGTCTTGTTTGGAGATGCACCAGAAGATGCCTTCTAAATATTACCCGGTCTATTAATTAAATGGCTCAAGAAACATGAGCGTCAACGTTGCAGTATTATTTATATGGGAGTATCACCCGTTGCAACCCTTGAGGGGGGTCCAAGTTAATAAAGGTGAAAGCATTTGGCTTACTAAGATATTTATGCCCCATAATATACATTTAATAAGGTTGATGTATACTCTCAAAACATTTAAGCAAGATCAATGGGCGATCCTTTTCAATTTATCTTCCCTTCACTAACCCGCTAGGTGTGCTGACCCGGACTGTCCAATCTTAAACTGACGGCGCATGTGGTATGCGCGATACGAGCACTACATGTTACTATGACGCCTATAGACAGTTAACTAGTCTAACCTTCACTTCTATCGGCAACGGTCACGCTTGTGTGTGGACAGCATATCTTTTCGCCTAAACAATGGTTTATCTATTGTCATGCCCGGAAATAAATGTTCCTTGATTTAATGATACATCAGGAATGACCACGACTGATTATATTGTAAGTTAACCACCAGATAGGCGTTCCATGCGATGCGGTGAGATCAGCTGATCGTTCATTCCAGGTCGCTTTGTTGATGTTTTGCAATCGGTACTGAAAGTGTTGCCCTTGATATATGAATATCACACTTTTAAAAATTAAGTAGATTTTGTATACGTTCCTATATCTATGTTGCAGTATTGCCGAGCAGGCTACATCATATGCATGCATTTCAGTTTGTACAGCGGTACGCGAAATGTGAAGGTCTAATGCAACGTAAAGTTGCCCATAGCCTCAATGTTGTGAATATTGACAGCAACACATGTAAGTTTTTGTCAGATATATAACTGAGAGCAATGAGAAATGTTTTCAAGAAATTGTATGAGAAACAGGCACTGTAAAATTATGTCATCAACACGATATCAAAATACAATGTTAAAATAAAGGAAATGGAAATCACTGAAATCTGATATTTAAGGGTTAATTGATGTATGTTGTATAAAAGGATTTTATGTATGAATGGTGGCTGTTTGTTGCCAAATACAACAATGATTATATTTCAATATGATCAATGAAAGATATAAACATGTATTATATTGGCCTTTTTTAAATTTTACAAAGTAGAAAAAAAATAATTTTCAGACACAGAGGACCCTATATATTGGTTAAAATACATATTCAAGAGTATTTGTACCAACTACAATTTTTATAAAATAAAACAATATATTCATACTAATTTTCAATCTCTATAATGTTGATTGTATTAACATTGCAGTGTCTACATCCAGTTTGCATTGACAATAATCATATGATTGTAACACAGATAAAGCTCATTAATTAACAACGCGTGTGGTCTGTGACGTATGGTTCCTGTAGGAGTGAGTGAGTTGGGTTTAACGCCGCTTTTTAACAGTATTCCAGTTATATCGCGGCGTGTCAGCTTAATGTGGGAGGAAAGCTTGAAGTGATGCAGGTCTTAGACGTTTACCACTTCGGTGAAACCCACGAGCACGGGTATGGTGCTACAAACCTAGAAACATAATCGGGGCGAACCGGGGGTTCCTGTAGGAAGTGACAACTTGGAGACGTTGGCTTGCGGTATATACAGTGCAGGGTCAGCACATAGTGGTAGTGGTTGTTGTCTAGGTGCCCCGAAGCACCCACCCTAACCCTAGCTAGGCTAAGGGTAAGACCTTTCTTTTCTCCTTTCTCTCTGGACCAAGGCTTATATAGCCAAGGTCACCTGACATTTTGTAAGTAATAAATATAAATGTAAACAGTAATTCATCAGCAGGATGGCAGACGGTCGATGTACACAAAAATGGGGATTCACAATTAGGATTAGCATCATATAAACAACAGCAATTAAGTGTTTCAAGGTATATAGATGTCATGGCTCCAGGGGTAATGAGCCTTTGCAATTAAATGTTCTTCAGAAAATGGGTGTCGTGAATCAGTAGTTATCACACTTAACTTCATCAGGCCTTGCTTTTTATGTTTCCTTGTTCTAAACTGATGTTTCAAATTCCAACATAAACAAATTATTAATGTTATTCTTTTTTCTCTTCACACCAACAGATATTTGCATTGCACAATGACTCTCATTATTTTATTAAATATCTTGGCATACTTGTGCATGTGTACTAGTATTTGATTACAATGCATGACATTTTAGCAGTCATCTGTTTCTGAACTGAATATTATGCCAATAAAGATAATTAACACAAAAAAAGGACTCTGGTATTCTTTCATGTTTGGAGAATCAATCAATTTCATTGTGAAAACATATTTAATTTCTTACATGAGTTAGTTTGATCTTCATAAGATCAAAAATAAATTGAGGAGATTAAATTATGCAGTCTAATTCATTTCAGTCAGTGTGTCTAAAATCCAGTCCTATTTTTCAGGCAATGATAAATGAATGAAAAATTAAGAAAAATATACCTGCCTGAGTGAATCAGTCAATATACATATTGACTGAAATTTTCAGTCAATATACATATTGGGCCTGATTATAGACACTGACTGTAACATATGTAAGTATAATCTGTTAAATGCAAAAACAAATAACATAAATAAATCCATTTATCTACATGGAATGATCGTGGGGTTCAATTTGCATTTATTTAACAATCAGAAGATTGGATGATCATGATGATAAACTTTCTAAATTCATATTTGCTATATGATAATAATATCTACAAAATATACTTTATACTACAGTTTGTGCCACAAACAACATGAAATGTAGTACATGGCAGGAAGTTTTATTACATACAGATATTTACATAAAACATTTGGCATAACGTGGGGGCTGCCTCGGTTGCCTATGAGACCCTGGGGTCGAGGTGACCCGGGTTGACACCCTGGGGTCATGGAGACCCGGGTAAGATGAAATTTCCTGGGGTCTTAGGGACCCGGACTGTGTAGCTGTGGGAGGGATATGCCGGTCCTGGGGTCCGATGACCCGGCCGATCCCTAGAGGTAAGCTGGTCCTGGGTCGTGCTGACCGGACGGTACTGAAATAGCGTAATGTTCTTTGGGGGCCACAAGCCTTCCATGCTCTGAGTATGGAGTGGCTTATGACGCCAAAACGAGGTTAGCAACCGTGAGCCCCCAAAGAATTAAGAATATAGGTAAAATAGAACATGAATATGGTACTTAGTGATGGTGACACATAGCCTTGTGGGCTTGCACTAAGGTGGATTCGGACGTTCTGATATACTTGGCGTAACAGTCCGACGTCCACCTGCCCATAGTCCTAATGAGGTGATCCTCGATGTGCACAGTGGCCGCCGTAGTAGCTGTTCCTATCCGGAATGAGTGCCCCGAGTAGTCTGCAGAGTTATAGCCAGTTAACGTGAGGACCCTATCTAACCATGACAAAAACACAGTCCTGGATATTGGTAGATAGTCCCGATTGACGAACAGCGGATCCTGGTTTGCAGCCCTGCACTAAACTAATGTCACTCATAGTTATGTTCCTACTGGGATCAAAGTTGGCCGAACATGTGAGTTCACCGCATCGCAAGAATCCGAAGAACGCTGTAAGACACATACATTCCATTACCAACTCGTTGAAAGGACCGAACACGCCAGCCCTGAGCCGCTTGACGATGTTACATAGCACATGGTAAGTGATGGGGAGTCTCTTCCTCCGCTCTGGTGTGTGGGCCCGTTTGTATCCTCATAGTAGAGTTTGAATCCGACTTAGGGCACCGGTTGAGACGTCGTCAAACAGTATCCTGATGCCCACTTGTAGGTAAGTGAATCGTATTCCCGCAAGATAAGTCTTCACGGTGTCATGTGAGAGTTTGAGGAAGCCGAAGCAATGGGCAAGAAAGTACTGAAGGTAGGCTTCGTTTACTGATGGCAGGACGCTGCTGGCACCCAGTGTTGAACAAACTGAACTTTAACATGAACTTTAGGTAGCATTGAAATCCTGTAGAATATGCTGTTCTTGTTTGTCGACTGATCGCAGCTGACCACAGGGTGTCTAAGTGATGGTTCAGGTCCACATCACTTGTGAGCTGGGTGGGCAAGGCGTTGGATGGAGTTCTGCGTGTGGCGCCAGGGCCTGGAATTTCCTGAACTGCAAACGGGAAAGTGCATCTGCAATGTTATTTTGTACACCTGGAACATGTTCGGCTAACACAATAAAGTTATTTATGGCTGCTTGCCATGTAAGGGTCCGCATCAGAGCCATAATGTCCATACATTTTGATCTACCCTTTTTGATAATACCCACAGTAGCTATATTGTCACAATGAAACAGTACTCTCTTCTGTGTCAAATGTCGTTCCAAGAGAATGGCCGACACAACAATAGGATAAAGTTCCAACCAAGCAATTGATTGTGCCGAATCTAGACTGTTTTTCACGTCCTGAGGCCACGCCTGGGCGAACCATGCCCCATCGAAATATCCCCCGTGTCCTACACTTCCGGCTGCATCAGTATACAGATTAAGATCCGGAGCTGATGTGATATGGTCGTCATGGAAAAACGAGATGCCATTCCACTGGTTCAGAAATTTTCTCCACATGTGCATCTCTATCCGACATTGCTTAGATAGTCTGATATGGTGGTGCAACTTGACCACAGTAGCCGACAGTCGAATCAGATAAGATAGGAAGGATCTGCCTGGTACTACCACTCGACAAGCGTAGTTTAAATGCCCTAACAAAGACAGCAACTCTCTTTTTGTACACTTAGTCCGAGTAGAAAATGATGTTAACATATCCGCTATCCTTGTCAACTTGTTCTCTGTTAACCTCGCCGTCATAGAGACTGAGTCCAAGATGATGCCAAGGTATTCTAGACAAGTTACAGGTCCATCAGTCTTGTGAGCTGCGAGTGGGATTTGTAGTTTGTCGAAAAAGGTTAAGATGGCATCCATAGTTGTGCTAGCTTCATAACCGGGAGGATCAATGTCAGGAAATCATCTAACAGATGCAGAATGTTTTTTACGCCGTAGTTGTATTGCAACATCCAGCACACAACTTGTGATAGGGTATCAAATATCTTTGGACTCGATCTGCACCCGAATGCCAATCTAGTGTAGAAGTTGTAACTATCATCCCATCGGAAACCAAAGAACGGCCAGTACCTGGGGTGCAGCGGAATCTGTTTGAACGCGTCGGTAATGTCCACCTTACACATCTGTGCACCATGTCCCAGTTGCTTAATAACTGCAATAGCATTGTCTATGGTCACATAAGAGAGTGAAGCAGATTCTTTACTAATGAGATCATTGATACTAGCGGTATGTTCCGAGTTGTGTGGGGCTGACAGATCAAGGATTAACCTCTTCTTGCCCAAGTACTTGCCCGTGGAACACCTAAGGGGTTAATTCTGTACACAGGGTATGGAGCCCGCTGAAAATGTCCCACAACATACCCTTTATCGACTTCTGTTTGCACTGCCTTTGTCACTACTATTGGATCCAATGTAGCACTACGATTGTTTTTACATTCTGTTGTGGACTGTGGAACATCCGACATTAAGGGGTTGAAGCCATGTTGCAAGCCATTGACGAGATATGTTGCAAATGGAGGATGGGGATGGGAAGCAAGTTCTGCCTGTATAGCCTGAACATTGATGGGAGTGAGTGGGACTGTTAAAGTGCCTACATCCTCTCTCCGGTTATATCCGGGAAAGTTAGTCAAGCTTGGTTGTCCCGTCTCGATTTGGGAGCCTTTGCACAATTCACCTGTCCGTGGTTTGGGGCATGGCAATTGAGACATACATGAAGGTATGCACAGTTCACTCTCGCACAGCCCTGGTGATTGAAATTATTGCAGACCTCCCTTCCGTTTGACCTAACTCGAGGTCGTCCCCTGGTGTCATTTTTGTCTGTCGCCCCTATCCTGTCGGAGATGACACTTCAGTCCGATAACAGGTTAGGCCTAACTTTATCAGTATGTCGCTTGGGACACAAGTCTGTACCATGGGTGATACAGTGGCATATTGAACAAGATCTGGAACGGCGCCCCGAAGAACACAGCCCATACAAACTTGTGTCCCTCATATCCCAGCGAATGCTGTAACCTTGTTCCGCGTAAGACGCCACTCTGGCAGCAAATAACTTATTGTAGTCATAGTGCGCAGAGCCCCCATACAACGCAGCCAGTTCAATGACAGTTTGCTCGTGTCCGTCCAATTGTTTACGTTTGGCGTTATTGGTGTCGCAAAGAATGTCCTTATAAATGCCAAAGGCCTGGATGAATTCTGCTAGAGTGAGAGTACGATTTAACCTAGCGTCCTCCTTTAATTGGTATACATTGCCATCATATTCGGCCATTCTTGTGTCTAGAGCGTTTTGGTTGGGTATCAATAACAAAGCTAGGTTGCAATACTTGCCGTCTTTGATCTTCTTCTTGAGCGCTGGAGCGACAGTGTGAATGTGGGGCAAAGAATCCGACGGCACATAATGGCTGTGGTGATCCGGTAGGCTTGTAGCCACGTAATCGGTTGGCACTGTGTGATGACTGGTCATGCTCGCTATCATGTTTTTTAACTCGGCAAGTTCACATTGTAAACTGGCAACACTAACAGGCACAGGCGACACGGAATTGGTACCATTACCCACGAAGTCCGAAACGACACTGTTGGGTAGCGTGGTCCGATGAACGAGGACATCTGGATTTCTGTTGTGATATATGCTGGCTTCGACCACCCCCGGAAGTGTAGCCGCCGGAGACGAAATGGCACTCGGGTCGTAACTGTCAGACGAGGTCACCGTCGCTGCTACTGGCCGTTGTTGTTGATTTTCTTGTAACAACTGCAGCAAGCTTTTCCTAGGCCAATTATTTGGTACCCTGCCGCCCCTTTCTGCCAGTTGTTGGCGTAACTCGGCCACGATAAGATACGGTTGACTGCTGATTCTTGGTAGTACGTCTGGAACTGTCAGCATTGGCGTGGGGTTCGAGGCTATCCGTGTTTTCTTCGGGCTGTGCGGAGTCGAGAACATTAACCCGATTGTGCTGACTTCTGGCTCGTCTATGTCTCCTCTCCACCATAATTAGTCTTGGGTAGCTGAGTATCGCGATCCCGAGATCGGATGGCTTGATGACTCGTAATTCAGCACCGAAGCATATGAGAATAACACAGTTGAGTGGCTTGCGACAATGCGGGGCTGAAGGGTTAAATAAAGGTAAACACTGTGATGTCATGTCTGCCTTACTGGGCATGCGCAGATTGTTTGGAAGTGCATTGTGGGAAGTAATTACTGTAACATGATCCAGACGGAATGAAAAACACATACGGGTGACGGATTTTAAGAAATCGTGTTGAATATAAAAGTAATGAGGTGATTGACCTGTAATTGGTAGATTAAATATGAACGAGTAAGTACTGTTGTTGTTGCACAAACTAAAATATCAAATTACAATGTATCTTGAAGTAATGTTGAATGAAAATCAGGATACATAGCTACAGCAGGAAAGTGTGTGGGTTTGTATGGGAAATAATTTGTCAACATTAAAATAAATAGAATGTTACTAAAACAAGAAGATAAAACTATGGTTTACATCTATTTATGTATCATACACATTTTGTGGGGTAGTCAGTATGATTTGTTGTTTGTTGTGACAAATCTCTGTATTTTACTACTATTTTAAGAGCATGAGTATCAGAATTCTGTAAGAAATGATTTATTAAATTGAAGTCCATGGTGGTATTTGTTGAGATTTGAATGCTTCGAATTGTGGTGGGAAATAACACAAAGACTGATAAATACAATGAGTCTGCATTATTTCATCGATGCAATATGTTAGCCCAGATTGACAGAATGCCTCGCTGTTTTCTGACGTAGAAAATACCGTGGCAATATACTGTTTTTCATGACGTTTTTCCCACTATCTTCCATAGTGACAATTTGTCTTGTAGTTGAAGACTCAACAAATGTTGATATTATAAACTAATAATCACTACAAAATATCTGCTCGTTAAAAAAATGCAGTTGTAAACAACCGTTTTTGAACGAAGGTGCAACAGGGTAACTCTTCAGACTGGCTCGGTCTCTACATGTCAGTAGTTGTCACGGCACGCATTGATCCGGGAACCAGACCGGAAGCGACAGGGTGGACTATCCCTTATATCATTTCAAAAGGAGAGTTATTGCCCTTTGGAACAAAAAGATCGCCCATTAAAGACTATTATATGATATAATAATGTACATTATGGGTTTATATCCCGCAGTCGATGAAGCATCTGAAAAGATGGATACTGTTGATGGATTTCGATTACATCAAATAAGTGACATAAAACATCGAATAGAGAAGGAGAGGGAGTTGAGACTTGGATTGTATAAAAAGTATCACAGAGCTGTGAATGCTCTCGATGGAGCTGACACTGCGCTTGTAACAGCTGGCATACGATTCGGAGTAGCCGGTGTTAGTTTATTATCAACTATAATAGCCGCGCCTATCGTACTTGGTATGGAAGTAGCAGCCGGAGTCTCAGGACTGGCAGGAATAGCGATAAAATTTATTTCTAGTAAGTTGCAAAAGAAAGCATTAAAACATGATAATATTCGGATACTCGCCGAAGCAAAGTTGAACAGCATTGAGGATCATATTTCAACAGCACTGGCTGATTGTAACATATCCGAGGATGAGTTTCGTTTAGTGTTGTCAGAACTCACCAAATACAACGTAATGAAACAGGAGATTCGATCCAATTCTCGTAAGACCAGTGGTATTAGCGAAGACGAAAAAAAAAGTTCATAGAACAGGGGACAACAAGCGTGTCAATTATTCCGTGCCAAAAACCAAAGAACTGGTTGGAGATTGAAAATAGATTGTTTGATCACATTTAAACAAATGCTTACACAATCTATAATAATGGAGAATTACAAGCCAATCAAATGGCGAGAATTACCACAGGGTTTATATTATATCAGTGATGTCAAACCAACCAAATACAGTCTTCAATTGTTTCTTTCCAATTTCGAAAAAGAGTATATAATCTGGTCTCCAAGTAAAATGAACAAAGAACTTAGTAAAAATGTTGAATATCACTCTGTTCAAAATAATGGTATGCTTATGAGTAAAAATAATAGAGATATTTTCATTACAATTTAGTTTAATCTCATGATGATCGTTGAATAGCATCATCATTTTTGCATAAAAATTTCCCTCTGTAGTAGCAGTATAGGTATATAAATCTGGCTCCAGGGGAAGTGAGCCAGAACCCCCATCATCTATACTACTGATGCCCATTTATAGTGCCAGCACACTGAGATACCATGCTGCAGTTTAACATGAAATACTCCAATCAGACACAGTAAACTGACTCTGAGCCGACCAGTCCTTGTTTTTGCCTCCTAATCTTTTAACATCTTATGGGATGACGAGGCCGGGGATCGAACCCCTGACCTTCCACTCTCCGGGCAGACACTCTACCACTAGACCACAGGGGCGGTCAGCAAGACACTGAAGGTGCCACAGTAGATTGCTGAGTGGAAGATGCGGCCGCCTGACAAAGAGTGGTGTATGTGCTTGATACATGGCTTGCATAAAGGATTGCATCCATGTCAGGTCCATGAAAGGCGTGGACGGGAACCGAGGAGGCGCAGGTAATAATTGGCCCTGAGGGTTGGATAGCTCAGGTGTAGTCACTTGACCCGCAGATGCAACCAAGGTAGTGTTGGCAGGTTGTGTAGGAATAGTCGCATTGCCCTGAGCAGTTTATTACCCCAGCAATTAGTTCAACGTGCAAGCATAAGACACAAGCCAAATTAAATTGAAATAATAAACAAGGTGGTTGTCTCTAATAAAGAGCAAACCAAATAAATTTTATTACCCACAAAGGATTTTATGTCAAAGTAAATTAACGTATAACACTATAATAACTGTACAACGGTTGAAAGTGCAAGTAACTAGTGCCAACTGTTATGCAAAGATTACTATATATATGATGAATATGAACTCCAATTATGGAGAACTAATCAAGTTAAAATTCACAATAGTGGATAATTAGTGTAATATAAGAATAGTATAAGACTATAACCATGGATAAAGTGCTAAAGGTATTTACACACAAGGCTAATACCTAGCTGGCCATGAAATACAGAATGATACTTATGAAGGAGCATGACATGTTAGCAATTCAAAATGGTGGAACAGAACAACAACACAGGAAAAACTATGACAAACTGCCGCCTTCATCATGTTCATGTGCTAATAATATGAATTATTGCATATAAAATACACCAATATTTATATTGAGTAAAAAAAATATTTTATGATACATATTTTGCCTGACCATGTATGATGTTTTGGTGTTGCCTTAAAATAACGAAATAACCCTGGATAACATGTGACATAAAAAATCTGTTTTTCTTTTCTTTGATTATGTTAAGATGAGGATGTTTTCACACGTTTAACACAAAGAGTGTCACATTATGAACAAAGTATCATGATATGGATTGTATTGAGGTGGGCCACCTCCAAGTGACAAGAATGCATGACAGTGTTCAAAATAAGTTTTGTATCTGCCTAAAATACACAACATATATCACCATTTACAAATGAATTAATCTACAGAAGTGAATAATGGATCCAAGCACTCGCACTTATTGCAACATTTAGTGGTGTTGTAATCTGGAAGTGAGGATCAGATGGCTTCCTGTTGAAGGGTCACCATGGACGAGAGTCCATGCCATAAACACATAATATTCTGTGGTGTTCGTAGTTCAGTGAATCAGGATTACAATGTAACTGATTCGTAATTCCATAACTTGTTCCTTAAGAATATAAACTGATGAAAACAACATTTTGGGAGGATCTAGTTTTCAAAAGATGTCTACTCACTGGTTTCACAATACCAAAAAGACTGAAACCCTAGGATTAAAAAATACTGCTTATCCAAGACAAATTATCTTGAGGACTGAGCATAATGGCAATGACTGATGCCACCGCATACCTTGTACCTCATATCATAAAGGTCATGACATACATTTGAGGATTGACTGTGCAGAATTTATGACATAATTAAATCTAAACAAACCCTAACCTTTTTTAACCGAGGTGGAACTTGTCATGGAAATTGTAAAAAAAAAGAAGAGTTTGGAACCTAAGTCCATCTTGTTGCCATGGAAACATAAAAAATAAAAATTTCTAAAATTTCTAATAGCAAAAGGTACCAGTTCAGCATGTATCTGACAAACCTGCAAATTTCATGAAAAAATATTGAACGGTTATGCTCCGGAAATGAAACATGACGGACAGACGTACGGATAAAAACACAGTCAATCCTTATATCTAAATTTGATAACAAAAACTTGTGTTATCTGCAATAGTTCTACAAACAACAGTTTTGTATATCAAAGCAGACTAAAATAATGAGATTGATAAACATTCCAGGTGAAGGGGTGAGTGAGTTGGGTTTAACGCCGCTTTTAACAGTATTCCAGTTATCACAGCGTGTCAGCTTAATGTGGGAGGTAAACCCGATGTGATGCAGGTCTCAGATGTTTACCATTTCGGTGAAAACCACGAGCACGGGTTTGGTGCTGACAAACCTTAAAACATAATCTGGGTGAACCGGGATTCGAACCCACAATCATAGGTTTCTGGTGTGCCCAAAGGACGCGACTCTGCACAGCGAATTGTGGCGCCTTAGATGATTGGGCCACCCGTGCCCCCCTCCAGGTGTAGGAATACATACTTAGGCATGACATGAATCAGGTGATTGTTCAATTCATGCCCCTAACTTGACACGCCCACAACATTTTATCGCCAATCAACGGAGAGTAGGATCAAAACATAGTGCATAGAACCTGTCAATCAAGGCAAGAGGCAAGAAGAACCACAACAGTCAGACTGTAACAAACCTGAACAAACTTTTCTTGGAGAAGGGGATTGTTTCAAATTACTAGGTCAGTTACCGCGAGATGCAAACATTGGTTCCCTGAGAAAGGGAGATACAGTTGGTAAAATGCGGGTTAGAAATGAAACCCAAAGACATGAAATTTGTGGAACCCAGGCGAGCAGACAAAAAACAGGCGATTGAGCTTGCACGTTTGCTGTTTCATTCCTTCTCGGTCTTCGGTCACAAAGGGTAGTTTGGACAATGAATGTGCATGAATTTCGCTAAATGTCCTTGGCATGACGATATACGTGAGCAGAAAGGGAATTTCCCTCAACTGTAATATTTGGATTCACCAACCTTCTGTTGTAAAAGTAGTCTGATTCGGTGGGCGAATATGAATATTTTACATTTATTGGGAAATGAAGGCAATAACATGTGACACAATAACGAAAATTTAATTATGATTACATGAAGATCATCACGAAAGTACTTATCATAATATTTTTAGTTTGATTTTTATATGACATCTTTATAAAATTTGACATCAGGTTAGCAAATCTATTAAGATTAAACATGTGAAACTAGAACAAGATAATGATTCAGAAGAGATGTAAACTATACATGTTTGCTATCCTCACCCACGGTGTATTGATTGTATGCAGATTTGTACGATGGGTTTGAAGTGCTTCCCTATCAAGCATTATAAGGTATTATCAGGTCTCCCGTAAGCGCCTTGTTCAGCAGTCCCTGCAGCAATCCAGGAGGATGTCGGGTTTCTCAGGAATCCCTTCAGCATGAGTCTCCTGTGATTACTTCCCAGCCCTCTACATCGGGTTGGGTTCTACCCACCTCTCCAGGGATGTCCAAAGTCACTCTTCCAACTCCGCCTACCCAGGCACCTTAGGTAGTTAGAGCTTCTACACCTGCTATGACCTCCAAGGCTCCGCTGACAGCAACTGTAGTGATATCTCTCCCCGTGCACCTCTTGGCTCATCTACAAGACCCGCTTCTTCGGACTCGTCTACAATACCTGAGCACCTCAGCGATTTTTGCACCTCATGGCTTCACCATGACACCTGTGCTTACCATCCCACGCAGTCGTTTGCGCCTCAACTGTATCCGTCACCTGCCTACCAGGGTGCACCTCTTGTGTCTTACGCACCTCCAGCAAAACTGACAACCACAGCGCCTGTGGAGGCGCCAGCTCATCAAGGTCACCAAGCATCTGCTGCATTCCCCACCCCTATATGTCTACAGCATCATGCTTGGTCGGCTTGGGTATGCCGTCTTCCTCTTGGGTCCGCAGCCGCATCTGGTGGCCAACACAGACATTCTGTTGCAAAAAAAAGCCAAAGAGATTGTGCACGCCCCAGCTCTAAGACGAGGGTTCTACTCTCCCATCTTCCGCATACTCACGAAAGACTCCGATGATGAGGATGATTCACAATCTCTCCCTGTCCAAAGTGCACCAGTTGGAGCCTTACACTGCTCAGGACCATAATCCATGCCTAATATTCCCTGATCTGTCTCAACCTACAGAATGCTTACCTGTTTGTCCCTATCCATCCCAGCAACCAGAAGTTCCTTAGGTTCCAGTTCAATGGTGTCCACTACCAATGGGCAGACCTCCCATTTGGCATTTCAGTGGCCCTGTGGTTATTTACCCACCTCACCAACCTGCACCTGAGGGACATTTGGTTTGAGTCGAACATAGACAACTGCCCTCTGAACCATCCTAACACAGTCACCCTGTTCCGTCACTGGGACTTCACCTGCCGCTTTCTCCATCGACTGAGATGTATGGTGAACAGGGCTAAGTCGGCATTCATTCCATCTTACCATGGGACAGATTGCTTATGTTACTGCGCCATCTGTCGCCTACCCTTCAGCAACCACCCAGTCCTAGGACTGCTCACATCGGCCCAGGACCTAAAGTCTGAGGTCACCTACAACCGATAAAACAGTCCTGGCACCTTACATCAGACGTCTGGATCCCTGTGTATCCTTCACTCTACTGCCTCACCTCAGGACTCTTCCCAGCTGGTGGACGGTAGCTTTGAATGTCTTTGGAGGGGTCTCCTTAAGAGAGTTGTCCACAACATCACACCTGTTAGTAGACGCCTATCTACAGAGTTGGGGTGTGCATCTAGAGGGCCTGACACCTTCAGGGCTATGGTCATACAGACGGCACATCAACAACCTTGAATTCTGGTCCAGCACATTCCTGAATATCAGAACATTTTAGCAGACGCTCTATCCAGAGGAGACAGGGTGGCGCCCACAGAATGGAAGCACCATCCCATGGCTTTTCATCCTGTGTGTCAGCGCCTTGGTCATCCCAACTTCGGCCTTTTCTCCACTTGTCAGAACTACCAGATCCATACTTATGTCTCCCTCATGGCATGAGTGGTCAATGCAAACAGCATCCCTCGCCCCCTGATATAGGATTTAAATGTGGTACTTCTGTGTTTGCGTGGTCCTCAATTGGAGCCTCTCCATGCAACATCTCTTTAAAACCACACCAAGAAAAGATGACCTTCCTCTTGTCACTGGCCACGGCAACAAGGGTTATCGAGCTTCATGCACTTCATTACATCTGTACGCTTTCAGTGTGGTACGCACAGAGCTGTTAACCTCGGGCTGAGCTGGGACTTCATTGCCAAGAATCAACTACCAGGACAGCTACACAGGTCCTTACCATCCCACCTATCTCCTCCAGTGTGGGCGCTGTAAATGAGGAGGAACTCCTACTGTGCCCTGTACCTTACTCGCAGAGTGTTTGCACGCCCAACTTTTTACATCAATTTCTAGACTCTAGCATGTCAAGTGCACGTTATTTTCTTTTGCTGCATTTTACCAGAACGTCCTCATATTCTCGTTTCTTCCACAGACAGGATTGGTAGTTTAGTTGCAGATCTTTGAAAGGGATATACTCGACTGTTGAAGCTATCAACTTAGGGGATTTTTGCTCAAGAAACATCTGAAGGTATGCCCTCCGCCATACCATCCAATTCAAATGCATTAAGGAGTAATGCGTAGTACATCTAAGGGCCCAATCCTTAAAAGACTTACCTCCCTAAAATATGTTCAGATGTCACATGACAAGCAGTATAGTTTACGTGACGTCATCACTTGCGTTGTCACATGTGTGCTGTACAATGGGGCCCGCTTCACAACTGGATGGAACAACTTTTTCTTGAGCTGAACGTCACATAGCTTCATTTCAGTCAAAATTATGCAGTAAATGCATTAAGGAGTAATGCAGGATAAGTATACAATTGTGAAAATATTTATCTTTTGCTTTAGATTAAGGTTTTGTTAAATCTATTATCAATTACCGATTAAATTTAATCTCTAATTGTCTCGCAAATTGGCTAAGGTTGGCTTGTTGTATCTGCCTTCCACAATTGTTCAAGAGTGCATGCTGTTAACTTAGACCCTATTCTGCATGCAAATCTTTATTAAGTGGATTAAAAGATGTGATTGCCACAAGCTTGAAAACACATATCTCATGGATTTTATGAAGCCTTTGTACTGATATAATATCCAAAGGAGCAATAAAGTCAACATGATCATTATTATTATCATGGCCATTCTGACCTTTTACCCATGACCGTTATGACATTTTTGTTGTGGGCGTTACAACTTTTTTGTAGCCATTTTGACAATGGGTTTGTGGCCCTCTTGACTTTTTGGTTTTGAGGCCTTTCGGACATGAGACCGTTTTGACTCTACAACCCCACTGATTAGAACCATTTATATAAAGTTTGATGTAATTGATGGTAGGAACATCTGTGACATATTTTGACTTCATCACTATTAGTTGAGAAATTTCACAGCAGTTTAATGGGCAGTCGGGTGGATTAGTGGTTAAAACATTCGCTCATCATGCCAAAGAACTGGGTTCGATTCCCGACATGGGTACAATGTGTGAAGCCCATTTCTGGTGTCCCCTGTCGTGATATTCCTGGAATATAGCTAAAAGCAGCGTAAAAACATACTCACTCACAGCAGTTTTATGACAGAGAGCTTTTGCCAGCACATGGATATAAGTAGAGGATGACATAAGCTAACTACAGCATATAGTCCAGTTGAATGACAAGCTGGATTGCCGGGGCCATGACAATATCTCAGAGATTTTCTATGTCCTCACAAAACCAATTATGATGCATAAAAAATATAAAAATACATACACATAGTCATGGTTACTATTCCAATTCTAATATATATATGAGTTGAAAGCGCTAGCCAATAAAGACTGTGTTCAATCTTACTCAACTTGTTTAATTATATATATATATATATATATATATATATATATCAACGACTAAAAATATTACTTCAGGAGGTATCAGCACATATATACATACACTATGAACTGGTGAAGAAATCTCTGCAAATTACAAGTCTCTGAACGGTCACTCCCGTCGAAAACACAACTTTCTTTGCCAAGATATCATAAACGGCCAATTCGAAATCATACCCAAATACTAGTTTGAAACGTCTTTAGAGTTTAGCATGTTCGGTTGAGAACACGTTCTTTATTGAACGTCAGAAAAGGCTAAATTGGTATCTCGGACTGAACCTAAATCACATATTTACCTTTTTGTCGGATCGCCGTTGTTTATTGTTTTCCATGTTTCACAAAATCACTGAAACTAAACAAATACAACAGCCAGGTAATTCCAGTGAATCGCTTCCTTCCATTCTTCGTTTATCCAATGACAATTTCTGAAGTCCGCCATGTTTGAATCCAGTGACATTGTTGTGGACTGAACTAAAAGTTGTCAATATCCATATCTTGGTGATACAAGGCTGCGATCAAGAAGTAGACACGAAAAACGGCATCTTATTTATCATACAAACCGTTTTACTGACTTTTGGTGTAAAGGTATAGATTGTACATGGGTTTTTTCTTATGTGGGTCACAGATAGCGCACCTTCTTAACTCACCTGCACATATGACTACCTGAGGAAATTGACAAGCTCGATTGCAGGGACAACAAAAGGGAGACAATCGCTGTTACTGCCTTTACAAGACAGGTGTTCCTGGTGATTGTCGGTATCAACTCAATTCAGTGTGTCGTCTTCTCTCCTCTGAAGCGTTGTTATGAAACACTTTGATAGGTGTTGCTTTTTCATATTCATAACATAATATTGTTGACAAAGTAGCACCATATGCTACTGACGAATACTTATTTGATAACCATCATTTTGGCTTGAGTGAATATGGTTTTTTTTACGCCGCTTTTAGCAATATTCCAGCAATATCACGGCGGTTGGCTTGAGTGGGTAAGACACATAAAGCTTAACTCCGATATGAGAAACAAATGCCCAAATAATTACAATTCTTACCATGTCAGGTATACTACCGACTAGTGTTTTCAAAGAACATTTGTAATAGGATTTTTAGAGGGCGTTGAACTATTTGGGGTAATAAATTATTGCGTAGAAAACGTGTAGAAAAAGGAAAATGTGATGGCAGTCGTGTGTCATTGTTATGGCAACTCTTTCTTAATTCTTTGTGTCACATGAAGCAGACTCTGTTGCCTGTGGTTGACAGCTGACATCGTATTTAGTTAATCCAGCCTTATTGAGTAAATACAGAACTTTGGGAAAAATAGCATGTAACTTGGCATAGTTGTAGTTTCTGACATTCTAATGAAATTCCAGTATATCTCGTATGAACATGGCCCACAAGCTATAAAATAGGTCATGAAAAGTGAGTAAGTGAGTTCAGATTTAAAGTCACATCGGAAGTTTTTCAGCCATATCGTGACTATAACAAGTTATACATTTGGACTATATAAATAACTGTCAACAAAGGACAGTAAAATAACTAGATTTATCACAGATTTATTTAAAACTTGTAGATAAGCAGGATTTTCATCACCCCTTCAGGTGTTGGTGATTATTGGCAAAGTTAGCCGAAATTTAAAAGAACACATATTCTACGATTAAAACTATCAAAAAGGTCAATTTCTTTTTAAAAAACCTGATAAATAAAAACTTTCGTTAGTGAAAAGACCCGCAAAGACTGACAGCCCAAGTAGGTGTAACCTAAAGTTGGTTTAATTTCATGTAACTGTACTTGGAAGCCCCACTTCTTTTGAATTTATCTCTGCTGCAATATCTAATAGCAGGCTTATAATCACCGTATGGGATTAGAAGTGGTGTCACCGATTTGTTGAGCGCTGCCTTTGCAGCAGCATCGGGCATTGTGTTACCAATAATACCAGCACTGCTAGGTAACAAACAAAAGACGATGTCATATTGACCAGTAGCAAGATCATTATGTAGTTCTATGATGTCACATACAAGTGAATTGTCACAGGAAATATTCTGAATGGCCCGAAGAAAGGAAAGGGAATAAAAAAATATGACGGACTGTTTATGCTTAGATTGTGTATGTATATATTTAGAGCTGTTAAAATTGCCTTTGATTCTGCTGTAAAAATTGATGATACGGAATTGGATCCAATGCCAGTGGCACCGTTAACTGCATCACCGTCCTCGGATCCGTCTGTAAACATAGATTTGTAAGTGTTAGTTTGTAGTTGCCTCTCAAGTCATTATATTCTTGCTGATAAAGTAACTGATTTGTATCTGATTTCTTTAGGTTGGTTAACGTCAGATCGACCTGTGGCTTTATAAACTGCCATGGAGGAGAAGACAATATGTGTATGGGAGATATAACTGTAAGATTCAAGTTAGCATTAGAAATGGCAGTTTTTATTCTTATTCCAAGTGGTGGAATAAGTGCTGGGTTTTATTGTCATACAAATGCTCATAAGAAGGTTGAAAAACACATTCATATGCAGGATTAGATGGATTGGAATACAGTTTTTTGACATGTTGCAATACTAATTTTAAGCGAAGGTGTTTCAGGGATGGCTCTTCAGCCTCAACGTACAGACTATTAATGGGAGAAGTTCTGAAGACATCAAGGCAAAGCCTCAGAACTTGATAAAGAATGGTATCCAGTATTTTTAAATTACTTTCACAAGCTCCACCATAGACGACTCAGAGCGAATCAGTGATCGTTACAGGTGGAATTGAGTTTTCTGATCCCCACCCCACTTTGAATTGGAAACGACTTTCTAGGGCCGTCAGGCATCTATTTTTTAAATGTTTGATGTGAGGTAAAAATGTCAAATGTCTGTCAAAAATTATACCCAAGAACTCGTTGACAACCTAAATAGGATGCTATCCAAAACTAATTCTGGGTCTCTTTGGGGTCTGTATTTCCTACAAATGTGAATACATTTTGTTTTAGATTTAGACAAATTAAAACCTTTTTCTAAAGACCATTTATGTATTTTATTTAGACATAATTGCAATTGTCTTTCGACAGTATGCATATTTTTACCACCACAAGATGTTAAAATAATCCACAAAAAGTGATCCATCAAGTGAATCATTTAAGACTTTAGAGAGACTATTTATTTTAATACTAAACAAAGTGACAGACAAAATATTGCCTTGTGGGACACCCTGATCCTGATTATCATGATCAGACAGGGTAGAACCCACACGGACTTGAAATTGTTAGTTGGATATAAATTGAGGCAAACGGCCTCGCATTTCAAAATCGTGTAAATCTTTTAAAATACCGTGCTTCCATGCAGTGTCATATGCCTTTTCTAAATCGAAAAAGATAGACAACGCATGTTGTTTGTTTACAATTGCATTCTAACCGAATGACTCTAAGAGAACTAAATGATCAAAGGCACTGCAATCTTTACGAAAACCACATTGAATATTTGTTATTAAATCACTGGATTCTAAGTACCATGTGAATCTATTATTGACCATGCATTCCATGGTTTTGCAAACGCAGCTAGTCAATGAAATGGGTCTATAATTGGAGGGATCGGTATGATCCCGTATCAGTTTTGGTATGGGAACAACTATGGCATCACGCCATGATGAAGGAAACTTACCAGAGTGAGTGAGTGAGTTAATGCTTTACGTCACATCGGCAATATTCCAGCCATATCGTGACGAAACTTACCAGATGTCCAAATATCATCAAATAGTAACAAAAGAGTTTCTAAACAAGGTTCCGGTAAATGTTTCAGGAGTTGATAATGTATGTTATCAGCTCACGCAGCAGTATCATGAGCTTGCCCAAGGGCAGTATGGAGCTCATTAATGAAAAACATTTCATCGTAGACTTCCCAATTAACTGATTTGAAATTAATGTTTTTCTTTTCCCGCTGCTGTTGGTATTTTATAAATATAGGTACACAGTTAGTCCGGGAAGAATGTGTCGCCAAAGTTTCTGCCAGTATATTAGCAATATCTGAACTATCAGTAAGCATTTCATCCCCATTTTAAGATGGTGGATGATGGATTTAGAATCCTTACCTTTGATCTTTTGGATCATGTTCCATACTTTGGACATCCGGAGTCCGTGAATTTATTTTAACATAGTTCTTTCAAGATTGGCGTTTATAGTGTTTAAATGTTCGTCTGGCTTTAGCATTAAGTTTTAGAAATTATGGACCATAGGATGGTGAAAGAAATAGTGTTCAGCTTTTTTCCTTACCCTCCTAGCTTGTTTGCAGACATCAGTAAACGGATGGTTTACTTTCGTAACTGGAACTGGAGAAGAGATTGTAGCGGAAAAAGTTTTGGCAACAGTTGTTTGAGACATGGGCTGAACTATTTTCTTTGCTTCCAGATAGATTTGTGTGTATTTTTGGTTCAGAATTTTTTGCACAATTTTGGGGAAGCAGCATATGTCCAAAGTAAAAGCACCAGAGTGGGTAAGACACATAAAGCTAAACTCCGATGTTAAAGTAGCCAGCTTTTATTGGTTGTGGCAAATTTTGAAGATAAAAAATGTCAAGGTATGTGTTAGTTTTTACTATTGAGTCATCTTGTTTTCTGGTGAACGCTTTACAGCATGGACACCTTGAGATTTTAGCTCCGCCACAATCTCTTCTTCACTCATGTCAGCAAGACAACGTGCACAGTCTCTGATGATGCCTCGACACGAATTCAGTGTACTGTGCACCGAGACAACAACCTTGGTGGCAACAAACTGCTGTAAACCCAGCAGATTAACAGATTGCTGCCTCGGTGCACATTCTACAAGAAGTAAACCGCGTTGGAGGCGAGTGACATTTTTCACTGTTCCACAGACGCTTTCAATGCCTTTGGAAATCACAAACGGATTAAATTTTAATGGGTTACCATCAGCAGATGCAATAACTAAGGACCTGGGCTAAGAATCATCATTTTGAGGTACTGCTTCTTCATCAGAAGAAACAGACTCCACATGTCGACGTTTGTAAGTCTTTGATGAACCAGATTGAGTTTGTTGAGACTAGGTGTAATTAATAGGACTCCGCATCCCTGCTCCCCACCCGCCATCGAGTGTCAACAAGGACGATGTTGCAGTGGAAGCCAGCTTGCAACAACAGGACAACAAGGGTGCTATACTCCAGAAAATAGACTTGAAAAGCTGTGATATCTTAAAAAATACATGTCAGGCTGGTTTGGCCCATGACACATTTCAAAAGAACACAGAAAGCAGAGGTCCATATAACCAGATTGTCCCATGAGCCACCGCCACCTGGCATAGGACTCTAGGCAATTCATCATATCATAATTTAGATGATAATGTTTCCTGTCTCATAGCCATTTGTAATATTGTCTTGTGAAATTCAAATTTTCATGCACAGGGCATGGCGTGACCAGCCGATGAATAGAATCGGACCAATTCTACCACCCGCCTAGATGAAGCAAGGGTCGAAGTGGTGTGTTGGGCAAAAGGAACACCGGTTACTGGCTCCAAGGCCCTCAACCACCAGAATCCCGTCCTCCACCGACACAGGGGCGCAACCCACGGCAAACAGGTTGCCCAATTCGGTCGCCTTTAACCACCAGCAATGGGGTGCTGAGGACACATTCTTGTCTTCCCCGGGTCCCCATGAACATTTTGGAATGTATTTACCCATCATTTCATTTGTAAAGAAGATATAACAATTATCTTAATGTAATAATCGGCAGATCGTTATCACAAGGGGGGAGCGCTGTCCATACCAAACCGGACATTGGTTTGTTTGTTTGTTTGTATATTTATTTATTTGTTGTTTAACGCCACACTCAGCAATTTTCCAGCTATATGAACGGCGGTCTGTAAATAATCGAGTATGGACGAGACAATCCAGCAATTGATATCATGAGCATCGATCCACGCAACTCGGACACGATGACATGCATCAACCAAGTCAGCGAGCCTGACCACCCGATCCCTTTAGCGGCAATAAAAACCCAACTCACTCACTCAATTTACTTTCCTTTACTTTTAATGATAGCGACGAATCGAAAACTAGGTGCTCTTCTGCGAGAAAACGACATTATTAATTCATAATGGCCTACCTTTCTGACTCGATTCATTCGGACTCGAGTGTCAATGTATAACCTTTGTATGACGAATGTATTCTGAGATATTTAAAAGAAAAAAACAAAACAGTACGAGTTGATGGTAGTTGGGTCAATACTGTGTAGGTTTTCTATATAAGCTGCCTGTCAGGGTATTTGTACCTTGGCAACATCCCCTTTATATCGTGTTCCTGCATTCAGATTGGCGATCAACCTACAATGATGTCGTGTTAAGGATATTTATTTCTATGGCGATAGAAGCCATTTTTCATTGCTATTACTGAATACTGATTACAGTGAATTCTTCTCACATGCAGTTCTATGCCATATTTAGATTTTTACGTCTTCAGACATGATTCACACTTTATAACATGTTTCCTACTGACGTGGGCGCTTGAAGCTGAGGGAGTAGTGTTAAATGATAAACATGGCAAAATAATTGCCTCTATGTCCATTGTCCTTACAGAAAAGGAATAATGGCAAATTGGATATCATGTGGATTCTCAAAACCTCGATGGGGCGGTCGGGTAGCCTAGTGGTTTTAAGCGTTCGCTCGTCACGCCGACTTTCAGCTTCATCATGGTGACATGGTTGTGTTTGAAGTTGTACGGATTCTTCTCTTTGCTTCCTACATAGGCACTATTGTCCACCAGTCCCAGGACCACGCATTTTGGTAATCGGCCACCGATGAGCTGATCCTTGTGAAAGTCTCTACCGCCTCTCTGAATGTCATGGGCGGTCACTTGCACACGGGAAAGGGAATACTTGGCAGTCAACCCCTGCGTTCAGACTGGTCACTTGTGTTTCTCGGACAGCAGGATCAATGTTGAGTTGACGGACATTAAATTCGGCTTTGGTCAGGGCTAGTTTGTAGATACCATCAGCAGCACACATGAACAAGAACTTATCGGGACTTCGGAGCAATTACAGTTTCATAGGGACGCCATCCACCAGATAACGGTCTTGAAGAAACCTTTCACAGTGTAGACGTCCTGTCAGTTCCACTTCTTTGGTGGGCACGATAAGATCACGTCGCGTTCTGACGCCCCTGATTCTTGAATCCGCATTTTACCATCGTCGGCAAACCATCCAGGACATTGAAGGTGAGATGTTTTGGCTCCTGTACCATAACTCAGAAGGGTTTCCAAGTAGACTCTGTAAGGGTCAAGCGCCCATGGATGGTGTGATCCCAACTGATTGTGTCCCACTTGCACCCGCACTTGCGAAACAGAGAATGCATCAAGTTGTTGACTGTCGATACGGGGTTATCCGCCAGTGTGGTATCTGTGCCATCTTCTTTCGTCACACGTAGACATAATCTCAGGTAACACTGTTTCAAATCAATGTAAGCATTCACAGGATTCGAAATGTTAAACTGGAGTGGTCCTGCCACAGAGGGTTGCGCCAAGGGACTATAGCGAATCCACTGACCCTCTTGCACCGAGGTTGACACGGGTACGGCACCGAGGTTGACACGGGTACGGCAAAGAGATCCAACTGGGCCTTTGAACATTCGTAAGCATCTCGGTGCATCATGAAAATGGATGGATGGATGGATGGATGGATGGATGTTCCTCCCTTGCTCTGCCTTGAAGGACGCCTGGTCAGGCTAAAAGTCTGATGAGGACTGACCTTTAAACCATTCTTCTTTTCCTTTTACGCTGTTTCTGGAGGGGGGTGGGGATGGCTTTACATCTTTTAGGGGGTCTCGGCTCCTCACGTTCCTCCTAGACATCCATCAGGGCTGCTGTCCCACGATGTTTCAGACTCTCTGACCATTTGTGGTTGCCAGCAACCACATCACTCACCAACCTGGGTACGATCTTTTTACCTCCTTGGATGAGGTATCAGGTTGAAGTCTTCTGACGGGTGTCGTGGGGATGTCTGGTGAGGGGGTCAAGGTGGGTGGTGGAGGTTCTGTCATCGCGAGTGTCCACCCTCTGAATGAGCCTGAGTGACAGCATGCTCCTTATTTTATCGGTATATGATCTGCAGGGATCCACAAATTAAGACTGGCAGGGTAGCCGGACCATGTCACCAAGACCTCTTCTTGACCCTGTTTTGGGCCCTGGATGTCTTTTCAGCACGCGATCCACGGCATACACATCGTCTGCTTTCAAGATGGGCTGTATTTCTTCAGGGTAAATGGTTCCTTTGAGGACTTCACCATGTTCATCTTTGATCCGATACACGGGAGGTGTTCTCCCTGTGACCAGACGGTCCACCGTAAACAGTTCCGTGGTCCAGTTGGAGAGATAGCCTTTCTCAAAGGTGTCTTTGGTATTGTTCAGATGTTTACGGGTGCCCGGCAGTAAAAAAGAGGGGGGTCTTGTCTTGGGGGAGGACAGTCTTTGGGGTGTTGTTTTCCGTTTGCACTGCTGCCGTCGTTGTTGTTGTTCCTCCATGTAGTCTAACACCCGAATTTCTGACAGGGGATCTCCTGTGAGGACGTCCTAAGGTCGCTGACCATGATCCGATACACACGCCGGTTGTACGACTTGACCAACTGGGGTAAGACTTTCAAATAGTGTCTGGTCCCATGCTGAGTAAAGTATCGCCACTTTTTATTTTTCAGCGTCCGTTGAAGCCGTTCCACCACGGCTGCTTTCATTTCAGGATTTTGACTGGTGTAGAAATGAATGCCGTGCCTTGTCACCCTTGTACTTCCCAGCAGCAAGAAGACGTCGTCGCGTCTTGGCCTGTCGCGTCATTTTCTCTCATCAGACTGATGCCTCTCGGTACTTGGTTGGTTTTTTATAGAGAGGGGAGAGATGTTTTCTTATGTGGTGCTAAAGGGTATCCATGAACCTCGCCTGTTGATGAATCTGTCCTGTTTGGTATCCGAGGGAAGTGGGGTCATCACCCATGGGGTTGGCATCACCTCTTTTTCTTCTTCTTCTTCGGCTTGAGGATCCATTTGCCGCCGCTGCCTTCTTCTCTTAGGGTGACTTTGCGGGGAGAGCTTGGGGAAGGGGGACAGGGTGTGGGATGTCCTTGGCATGGCGTGAGGATGGTGTAGCTGCTGCTGCTGCTACTGATTCTGCATCCATTGCCATCATTGAGGATTTCCAATCATTTCTTCGGGAACGTGACTCAAAAGGGTCCACCCTGCCGGGCCCTTTTGGTTTTCCGGTGACGCACTAACACAAGACCAAGGAGCGTCCATTCCAATTTGGAATAAACGTTGGATTGCTTTGGAAAGATCGCTCATTCCAACCTTTCCAAAGCTTGGAAGGATCGATCTTTACAGAAAATCCAAAATTGGATTGGCAACATTTCCAAACATATTTCCAACACAGGAAATGTTTGGAATGGTTTGTAATTGTTTGGAAGTATGGTTAGAAGGCACAAGTTAAAATATGTTTTATTAGTAATTTGAACAATCAAAAAACTATGAATTTTTTTATTGAGTATAAATTATATATATAATAATTAATAAACTTATCTCAAACATTCACTACTTGTCTGTCTAGCGAGGGGCTTTTACAGTCGCATTCTCCCTAAGGTGAGAGGGAGACCCGCACTTGACTCGACAAGACACTAATAGGTCTCAAGATTAAGTATTCGGCTGGATGGCTGCCATTTAATTACAAAATGGACAGTCGTCTAGACGGCTCACATGTAAGTGCGCCGACATGTGCCTAAGATCATAAAATGGACAATCTTTGGTAACATCTAATTTATTGTTGTCTCACGCCATAGCTTTGAATAATTCTGTTCATTGAACAATTGGAATTCAGGAAGTTATCAATAATTGTTTCACTTAACATAAGATAAGATAAGTTGTTTACGACATAATATTATCATGTCAGGCCGTACTACAGTCAAAACCATATATTTTAAAATCAATTTAATGACAGACTATGATTTCCAAGTCCCGATTATCAAATCAATGAGGTATCAGTTTCACCACATTAGCACAGACCGTTATACTTATATATACATTTTTCATAACTATTCTCCAGTTAAAGTTCTATCCTCTTATCAAATAATCTGCGAGAGTGATCATCATTAAAGAAACTCATTCTCATCAAAGAATACAGAACAAATAAAGAATCAGATGCATACATTTATTGCCATGCTTCATTCATCCACTGACCCTCTTGCACCGAGGTTGACACGGGTACGGCACCGAGGTTGACACGGGTACGGCAAAGAGATCCAACTGGGCCTTTGAACATTCGTAAGCATCTCGGTGCATCATGAAAATGGATGGATGGATGGATGGATGGATGGATGTTCCTCCCTTGCTCTGCCTTGAAGGACGCCTGGTCAGGCTAAAAGTCTGATGAGGACTGACCTTTAAACCATTCTTCTTTTCCTTTTACGCTGTTTCTGGAGGGGGGTGGGGATGGCTTTACATCTTTTAGGGGGTCTCGGCTCCTCACGTTCCTCCTAGACATCCATCAGGGCTGCTGTCCCACGATGTTTCAGACTCTCTGACCATTTGTGGTTGCCAGCAACCACATCACTCACCAACCTGGGTACGATCTTTTTACCTCCTTGGATGAGGTATCAGGTTGAAGTCTTCTGACGGGTGTCGTGGGGATGTCTGGTGAGGGGGTCAAGGTGGGTGGTGGAGGTTCTGTCATCGCGAGTGTCCACCCTCTGAATGAGCCTGAGTGACAGCATGCTCCTTATTTTATCGGTATATGATCTGCAGGGATCCACAAATTAAGACTGGCAGGGTAGCCGGACCATGTCACCAAGACCTCTTCTTGACCCTGTTTTGGGCCCTGGATGTCTTTTCAGCACGCAATCCACGGCATACACATCGTCTGCTTTCAAGATGGGCTGTATTTCTTCAGGGTAAATGGTTCCTTTGAGGACTTCACCATGTTCATCTTTGATCCGATACACGGGAGGTGTTCTCCCTGTGACCAGACGGTCCACCGTAAACAGTTCCGTGGTCCAGTTGGAGAGATAGCCTTTCTCAAAGGTGTCTTTGGTATTGTTCAGATGTTTACGGGTGCCCGGCAGTAAAAAAGAGGGGGGTCTTGTCTTGGGGGAGGACAGTCTTTGGGGTGTTGTTTTCCGTTTGCACTGCTGCCGTCGTTGTTGTTGTTCCTCCATGTAGTCTAACACCCGAATTTCTGACAGGGGATCTCCTGTGAGGACGTCCTAAGGTCGCTGACCATGATCCGATACACACGCCGGTTGTACGACTTGACCAACTGGGGTAAGACTTTCAAATAGTGTCTGGTCCCATGCTGAGTAAAGTATCGCCACTTTTTATTTTTCAGCGTCCGTTGAAGCCGTTCCACCACGGCTGCTTTCATTTCAGGATTTTGACTGGTGTAGAAATGAATGCCGTGCCTTGTCACCCTTGTACTTCCCAGCAGCAAGAAGACGTCGTCGCGTCTTGGCCTGTCGCGTCATTTTCTCTCATCAGACTGATGCCTCTCGGTACTTGGTTGGTTTTTTATAGAGAGGGGAGAGATGTTTTCTTATGTGGTGCTAAAGGGTATCCATGAACCTCGCCTGTTGATGAATCTGTCCTGTTTGGTATCCGAGGGAAGTGGGGTCATCACCCATGGGGTTGGCATCACCTCTTTTTCTTCTTCTTCTTCGGCTTGAGGATCCATTTGCCGCCGCTGCCTTCTTCTCTTAGGGTGACTTTGCGGGGAGAGCTTGGGGAAGGGGGACAGGGTGTGGGATGTCCTTGGCATGGCGTGAGGATGGTGTAGCTGCTGCTGCTGCTACTGATTCTGCATCCATTGCCATCATTGAGGATTTCCAATCATTTCTTCGGGAACGTGACTCAAAAGGGTCCACCCTGCCGGGCCCTTTTGGTTTTCCGGTGACGCACTAACACAAGACCAAGGAGCGTCCATTCCAATTTGGAATAAACGTTGGATTGCTTTGGAAAGATCGCTCATTCCAACCTTTCCAAAGCTTGGAAGGATCGATCTTTACAGAAAATCCAAAATTGGATTGGCAACATTTCCAAACATATTTCCAACACAGGAAATGTTTGGAATGGTTTGTAATTGTTTGGAAGTATGGTTAGAAGGCACAAGTTAAAATATGTTTTATTAGTAATTTGAACAATCAAAAAACTATGAATTTTTTTATTGAGTATAAATTATATATATAATAATTAATAAACTTATCTCAAACATTCACTACTTGTCTGTCTAGCGAGGGGCTTTTACAGTCGCATTCTCCCTAAGGTGAGAGGGAGACCCGCACTTGACTCGACAAGACACTAATAGGTCTCAAGATTAAGTATTCGGCTGGATGGCTGCCATTTAATTACAAAATGGACAGTCGTCTAGACGGCTCACATGTAAGTGCGCCGACATGTGCCTAAGATCATAAAATGGACAATCTTTGGTAACATCTAATTTATTGTTGTCTCACGCCATAGCTTTGAATAATTCTGTTCATTGAACAATTGGAATTCAGGAAGTTATCAATAATTGTTTCACTTAACATAAGATAAGATAAGTTGTTTACGACATAATATTATCATGTCAGGCCGTACTACAGTCAAAACCATATATTTTAAAATCAATTTAATGACAGACTATGATTTCCAAGTCCCGATTATCAAATCAATGAGGTATCAGTTTCACCACATTAGCACAGACCGTTATACTTATATATACATTTTTCATAACTATTCTCCAGTTAAAGTTCTATCCTCTTATCAAATAATCTGCGAGAGTGATCATCATTAAAGAAACTCATTCTCATCAAAGAATACAGAACAAATAAAGAATCAGATGCATACATTTATTGCCATGCTTCATTCATCACAAAGCAGATTTACATACATTTGTGAACAGCACTTAAACTGTGATAATGAATTGTCCATATTAACATAATAATATATACATATATACAAAACAGGACATGCATTTATTAAATATTTACTATTATATGGATTTCGGAATATATAAACGACTTCAACGTTGATATTTCAGACAAAAACAAAGTCTCCTGTCTTTTTATGGTCAGGGGAAAAGGGTTTGCTTTCACAATTTAACATTTGTTTTCACCAAAGGACAATCAAATCAAGTGTGGTGTTGGGTATTGTCTCTTGAACTGGCTAAATTGACCGTACATATAATTGGTAAATATATGGTGTTGTTCCTGCTGCTTCTATCGCTGCGAAGAATATTGCTGAGGGTGTTGTTCCTGCTGCTTTTGCCGCTGCTACTTTTGCCGCTGCTACTATGGATGCTGCTGTGGGTGTGATTGCTGCCTCTGTTGCTGTGGGTATGGTTGCTGCTCCGGGTGTGGTGGCTGCCTCTGCTGCTGCGGGTGCTGTTGCTGTTGTTGTTGTGGATGAGGGTTCAGTCCGCCATGCTTTTTGTTTTTTGGGGGGATCAGGTAGAGTGGATTGTTCAGTCTGTTTCCTTTTCTTTTGCACATGTAGTCCCATGGTGGTGATCCAAATGGCATACCCCGGAGGTAATGTCTCCACGACAACCTTTACACTCTCACGTATCTCGTAATAGCAAGCTGTGTACAAGCAGCTTGATCTCATCATCTGTACATGTAGAGGTAACCGCTCCTCCATGATGTCGGCCATTTCACTACGGTTGGGCTAAAGCGAACGGATATCGATATACTGGATGGTTTCACCTTCTTGGGCTTCGTAGCATAATCGTGTGGCATTGGTTCGTCATACATAGAAGGCGTCGCGAGGGTTTAGCGGTCCAGGTAAGTTGGTAGAGTTGGGTCCCTGCAAGAAAGCGTGCAAAGCTGGGTCTGCTGGGCTTTAAAGTCGCATTTCCACAGGGTGATGATACGTTTCACATCAGGGTGTTGGTTCAAGAGGCCCAGGCGATAGTGGGTGTTGGTATAACGTGCTCCTATCGACGTGCCAAGGATGGCATGAGGCTCTCCACGTTTGGTCTTATAACAGGAGTGGCACCCATGCCAGAAACAGCCCATGAATTCATAGACGGTGCCTGTTGCTGGATCATAGCCATCCACATGGTAACGATGTTTACCCTCTCCGCACGTGAACATCTTTTCACCTCCATTCTTGGCGTGCTGGTTGTGCAGATCGGGGTCGGTCTCCATGAGATAACATAACCAGTTCATACAGGTATCATGGAACTGTTCTGGGTGAACAACACCTTCCAAATGACGTGGAATTTGCAAGGTATGGACGAAAGGATCTAATTGCTTCAACTAGGGCTAAGCCTTCCTTTTCTGTAATGCTCCAGTTCTTTTCGCTGCCATGAAGAGCTCTACCACCAAAAGCTATTGGAACTTTGGTTTCTTTCCTACTTCTGCCTCTGAATGCTTCTTTAGCAAGGCATTCAGTGGAAGCGCTATGTGAGCGTAATTTTTCTCATACTTCCTGTAGAAGTTTGTGAGACCTAAGAAGGAGCGAATCTGCTTTTGTGACTTGGGCACTGGAAAGGTTCTAATTGCTTCAATCTTTTTGTCATCAACTTGAACACCTCCACATGATAAAACATGACCCAGAAAAGATACTTTGTCCGTTGCAAAATTGCATTTGGATGGCTTTAGTGTTAATTTTGCCTGTTTCAGATAGTAAAATACTTGCTCCAAATGTTGGAGATGCTCTTCAAAGTTTTTGCTGTAAATTATCAAATCATCAATGTAGATCAGTGCAACCTTAAAAAGCAATTTTCGTAGCACTTTGCTCATGAGCTGTTTAAAACAAAGTGGAGAATTTGTCAAACCTTGGGGTAAACGTTTGAATTGATAAAGGCCTTGATGGGTGACGAAAGCAGTTTTGTGCTTTGAATCTTCATGTAATGGCACTTGGAAGAAGCCATTAGCAAGGTCTAAAGTTGAGAAGATCTTAGCTTGGGCATTGGCGATGTGATCAACAACATCATCAAAAACAGGAAGAGGCCAAGACATTGGTAAAGTGACAGAATTCAACTTTCTGTAGTCACAAACAAATCTATATGAGCCATCACGTTTCTTGACTAGGATAATGGGAGCTGAATACATAGAAGTAGACTCCTCGATCAAATCATACTTCAGAAAATCATCTATAAGTTCTTCGGTGACTTTTTGGAGATGAGGAGATTGGCGATATGGTCTACTCTTAACGGGTGGGTGGTTGCCAGTGTCAATGATATGTTGGTGCATGTCAGTCTTTCCTAAATCTGCAAGACTCGTTGAAAACATGTTTCTATTTTGTCCCAAAAATCTAAGTAGTCTGTGTCGTTGGTCTGGAGTCAGTTGCGTATTTGTCAAATCAAAACCTAATTCTTGTGCAATTTTAACATAGTCCCTGGTGTCATGGTCTTTCTTCTCATTGTCAGTGTTAACAGTATTTATTGATGGTTGGTCAGAGTCAATTTCAAAAACAGAGTCTTTGTCAATGTAACTAAATTTGCCTACAACTGTACCCTTGTCAAGAACCTTTTCTTCTTGGGAGGGATTCATAAGCCTAAAGGTAGCAGTTTTGCTTTTTGATTTAGAAAGAGTTCTACCGCCTGCTACTTCAGAATGAGCAGTGAGGGAAGCAATGGGTTCAATGAGGATGAGGGAATCCTCTTTGACCTCTGATAGTCTAACCTTGAAATGAATTTCACTCTGAGGGGGGATGTAAATCTGACCTATTGTTTTTGCTAATCCACTAATCTCTTGCACTGAATTGGCTATGATGAGGTGCTGTTGTTAAGTATCAAAGAATGACAGCTATAATCTAAGACTGCATCATTGTCATCAAGGAAGTTTTCACCTAGTATCACTGCCTCTGGAAGTGTAGGCAGAATGTGGAATCTTTGAGAAAATTCCTGATCCTCAATGACAAAATCTAACACAACTGAACCTAACACTTTATGCAATTCGCCGCCAACACCTTTAACCTGTGGAAAGGGTGAGTTTCCAAGAGTAAGGTTTTCAAAAGCTGTGCTAAGAAAAGCAGACGAAATACAAGAAATGGATGCCCCTGTATCTACGAAACAATTTGTTGTTTTTTGTGCCAAATTTTGCCTGAATTACACTGTTGGCAAGGGGCGTAACTAAAGACACTGTTGGAATTTCACGTTCAAAGTTACTTTCCATTCCAGACTCCATATTTGCCATGACACCTATTAGTATGTACCGTACTAAATTAAAGGAAGACAAGTAATCAACAATGTTTTACTTACAATATTTGAAGACTTTTTCTTCCTTTGTTGGTGTCTTTGGAGGAGTTGGTTGTCTTTAATCCAGTGTTGAGGTCAGAGGTAGATGCAGCTTGCTTGTTATTCCATCAGATGATCACGGTTGGACATGTCCTCCAATGGGTTCTTGTAGCTGGTTGTAGTTAGTTCCTGGACTCCGTGGTTCCGAAAACGATGATTCTCCGCCAAATTATCATGGAACTGTTCTGGGTGAACAATACCTTCCAAATGACGTGCTGGTTTTCTTGGGGAATTAGTCAGCAAAGAGCCGGAGTCACAGGAGACTAATCACAATTTTATTTACAAGAACAATTAACAATTTACAATATACTTAGATAATAACTGAGGGTGCCACAGAGAGTCGGTACACACTCTGGGCTGTGGGAGAGAGGTCTGCTTGGTAAGAGAGTCAAACCCCTTCTCTGTCTAAAACCTGCCTACAGTATGTATTTAACAAAAATTTGAACAATAAAAGGGATGTGATTGGTTGATACACGATTGGTTGTGTCCTAAGTTAAATGGATGGCTAGACAGAGGGGAATACTAAATCCTGTTTATCCTGTTGGACTGGCACTAATCTTGTTGACATATTTACTGAATGCTTTGAAAGAGATTAGGGTGTCACTATAGATGATCTTGTGTGGGGGCTAATCCTTAATGCACTATAAACGAGCTTGTATGGGGGGCTAATCCTTAATGAGTCTTAATTGAAGTAATGTTATTCTAATATACCCCGGTAGGTGATGACAGATATACTTAAATAAATATCCTTTGTCTGGGAGATGGGATCTTGATACCTTAGGCTAGCATTTATCTAAAGGCTTCAAATCAATTAAACTATGTAGACGTAACTCTTGTCTTATTGAATAGTATGTCTAGATGCGCTCCCATTACCTTAGGCTAGTATCTATCTAAAAAGCTATAACTACTGATATTTTATATATATATACATTTTACCTGATGATAAATATTACTTGCTAAACTATAATTATATGAAATGATGTATAAATATTACACCATGATAACTCATAAAAGCACTTGATGTTGATCTAATTATTATAGGATAACTTAGTGTAAATGTTATCCCATGATACAGGCCTGGGAATATCTTCTCTTTCTGAAGGTTTTCGCGCTGAGCGCAGGGAGTGTCATCGCCTCTATAAAGGGATCCATGCGAATCCGTCCTGATGAAATTCTGTCGGAAGTTAGCGCATCTCAAAATACAGACATCGCTCTGGCAGTAGGCTAAGAGTTCTTCTTGCAAGTCAAACCAAGGCTCCTTCTTGAACTTTCTTGGTATGCCACTGGAGGAAGGCTGTGCATTCCGGGGGAGACATGCCATCTGGATCGTACATGTTGGCTGATGGATAGGGACCTCTGTAGGTCTGGTTGGCTTCGGTATTGAACAAGTGAAGAAAATACCCTTTCTTCAGTTCATTCTCTGGAAATGTTTTCATCGCCCAGGGTAAGAAATTCAAACTGTCTTTGAAACACAACCGTCCCAGGGTTGTCTGTAAAATCTGTAGCCCTCTCTGAATCTTGGTTGGGGGTTTCACCAGATGGGGGAGCATACCCTTCATGATCAAGTGCAGATCATACCCTCGCTCGTTATGAGCAATGAGCATAAATGATGTCATCCTTCTCAGGTGGCTGGACGGGGGTGTTCTTCGCCTCCAACATCTCCTCCTCCTCAAACGGGGTGGGTGCGTCCACCTCCATGGCATCCTCCTTCCCCTCCTTGGATGGTGGAAGTCGCCGACGCTTTGAAGGGGGCTTGCTTGAGAGGGTTCTGTCATGTTTTCTTTTGCCTAGGCGTGCTGCTGCCCCCATGTGTGCGTCCTCCTTTGGGTTCTTCCTCCTTTTGGTTCTTCTTCTTCTCAGGGTCATCAACCATGCACACACATCATCTGGCGTGGTGGGGCCTTGAAACACTTTCTAGCGGACCATACCCTTCTTGTCTCCATGGACAGTCTTCACACAACTCCTTTGTCGCTTGGCCGATGCATCGTCCACATCCTAAATGCGCCACGCACAAATCCGTGAAGTGCGTCCCCGTCCCTTGCGTACATTCAAAATCATAGTAGAGGTATTTGACATTGTCTCGTCGGACTTGGTTGTAGCATTCCTCCTCCTCCTCCTCTGCATCACCGGCTTCACGGAGGGGAGTGACGTAGCAGCGATGGTCTGGGGTCACAGGTTCTCGACACACTAAGCATGGAAGTCGCTCATCTGAGCACTTGTGATTAGCCATGGGTGTCTCCAAGACGCGGACAAGCTGAAAACAGGTCGGGCACCTGTGAATGGATTAACAGGCGCTGGGTCCTCACTCTGGCGGTGACTGGAGATGTTGGGTGTAACAGTGTTGATTTCGGAACCATCGTTGACATGTCAAGCAAGGGACCCCGTGATCTTCCTTGGGTCCACAAGGGGTGGAGTGGAGGCAAAGGTGGCAGTGGTATTGCTTGGTGCAGGGATGCTTTCGGGACAATCATAACTGTGAGTTTGCAGTAATACTTAGATGTATAAAAGGCTGCCATGGAAGTTATCACATCATAATGGTCATCATGATGGTATACCTGCAGCATGGTGGCTTTGGGTGGAGCCTCATCACACTTTTACAACAGTCTCTTGAACACATCATGACTGTAGACTTTCAGTTCCTTTGGGCCAAAGCACGTCCCACGCGTTCTAGGTCGTCCAGGCCCTGAGAGCGACCTTCAGGAATGCCAAGGCTCCGAGACAATGCCCGTGCCTGTTTGCCTTGAGCATCGGCTGGATTCATTCTCATCAGTTTCACTCTCTGATAGGACCATACTTGGGTCGGAGGGTTGGGCTTCTGGGCATAATGCAGTGCCACCACAAGGGCCCTTGCTAAACAGGATTGATCTTCGTTCTTGATCTGTACAATGCCCTATTTTGAGTTCTAAATATGATTTCACTCCAAGCACGTTGTTCAGATCCTGCCTGATCCTGCTACATGTACTAAGGTCAGAACCATGGTGGCATTGATTGCAAGGTCTTGGTTGGACTTTTGGACATTTTCAACAGCACGCAAGATATCTTGGCCATGGAGATCTGCGAAATGGAATCCGTATGGGGGTGTCCAAATGCAGGTGTCAGATACCTAGACCAATACGATCCCCCTTCTGGCCTGACACCTGTTGATAGAAGTCCTTGATCACCGTGTCAAATAAAGGTGGTAGTTGGGCACTGGGGAAAGCAGTGTGGTGGTACGGTTTCCAAGTAGTCTGGGTTCCATGTCAAACGATAAGTATTGTTAACGCTTCTTAACCGTCTGCATCGAGACGTGTCTGCCCTCTCCAAACGATATGGTGTACTCTGTTTGCCAGTCAGGATGGCTATGAGTGCCTGATGAACGGCAGCCCTCCTTTATATAGACAAACCTTCCCCAAATCTGACCAATCAGAAGCTTGGGTTGTCGACCAATCGGAAGGTCGCTCAGGACCTGTTCTGGTCTCTGATTGGTCGAAACATCTGACCAATCAGAAGCTTAGGTTTTCGACCAATCAAAAGACAGCACCCGAGCGAGTTGTGCTTTCTCTTCCATTGAAAATGCATTTTTTTCCTATGAAAAAACAAACACAAGGGTCGGGTCGGTTTGGAAAAAAACGAGGCTCAGTCCAGGCACCGAAACGGATCAATCGGCGTGTCGTGTTTTGGACCCATCAAAACAGGGCCCTTTCGATACACTCCTAAAAAGTTGGAAAAATGAATTGTGTTGTCTTGAGGATGGGGATTGACATGCACACCCAAGAAAAACAGCATCGAAAAGGCTACCAATCAGAAGCTTGGGTTGTTGTCCAATCAGGAAGCAGGGTTTCAGTGTCTTAAAACCAATAGACAATCTCTTGGTGTGTTGGGCCAATCAGCGCGCAGCGTGTCGGACCAATCAGCTAGCAGCGATGTTCAATCCGCTCCCTGCATTCATACACCACGTCCATGTCTGTCCATGTCGGTTCACATTTAGAATTCAGGCGTCCGTTCCACAACATGAACGTACCGCTAAGGTGATCGCAACTCACATACTTTAGAATTGACCTTCACTCTGTGTGAGTTCATTGGAGTATGAACCTTCATAGAGTGAGGGCCAAACTGTATGAACGTCCGAGCTTGTTTGGCCCTCACTCTTGGGCACATGTCCCTCCCTTGGAATTGGACGTGACGCCATCTTGGAGGCGCCCGCCTCCCGGAACTGGAAGTGCCGCCATCTTGGATGCGCACGCATTACCCACAATGCCCTCTTCGCGCATGTGCAGAACCACTTCCGGATACCAAAGAGGGGTCCTCTACTACTCCTGGAGTGTCTGTGGAACACGTGGTTGACGTCGAAGGTGCCGATCCATCTCATCCAACATGTGCTTGATTGGTGAGAGATCAGGGGAGCGAGCCGGCCAGGGGATGACATTCACATTGTTTTGTTGAAGAAAATCCTGAACAAGTCGAGCAATATGAGGCCGGGCGTTGTCAAGTTGAAAGGTAATGCCTGGGCCATGACGACGCAAAAACGGTAGAACAACAGGGCCGATGATCCGCTGTCCATTGAGATTTCCCTCTACCACTATCAAACGGGTCCTCTGTCTTGCTGAAATCCCACCCCATACCATAACGCTGCCGCCCCCGAAACGATCTTCTTCCATGACACAATGATTGACATAACGTTCACCTCGACATCCGTACACTCGAATCCGCCCATCGCTGTGGCTGAGCTGAAAATAGACTCGCCAGTTAATAGAACTTGTCCCCACTGCATGGCCGTCCAGCATAGATGCTGTCTGTACCACTGTAGACGTGCTTGGTTTCCTGTCAAAATGGGATGTCTGGCGGGTCTTCTGGCGACAATCCCTGCACATCTGAGGCGATGACGTGGGAAGGTATTCGTCGAAGGCCAGGGATGCTTCTTGCAGTCACTGTTGCTGGCTGGAATTGATTTTGTAGGTGTGTTGTTCGAATCCAGTTGTCTTACGCGTGGCCTGCCACTCCGAGGATGGTCTCTGACTGCATTTGTCTGTTGCCAACGTTGCCATAAGTAACACCAAATGGTGTCAACATCAAGTTGACTTGATCCTGCTTCAAGCATACCAATGGCTCGCAGACGCTTATTTTTGGACAGGCGTGTCATTTCGTAATGTTGAATAATTGCATTATTTTGTTGTTTTTCTGAGTGGTTGTTGTCAGCACGATGCTAAACAATGCATATGGAATCCTGTTAACGCACATGAGTAGTTGTGTACAGCGGTATGGGACCGCTCCTGGCTTCTGATTGGTCGAGAGGATCACGTGACCTCTGTGACGTCACTTCTGGTCACGTGACCTGCGCATGCGCGCAGGCATGATGGGACCTGCGTGCGCCTCCAAGATGGCGTCCCATCCGTTTCCGATGGCATGCCTCCAAGATGGCGGCGTATCCGTTTCCGGTGGCGTGCGCACCTCCAAGAGGGCTGTACCTCCGTTTCCGGGGGCGTGCGCCTCCAAGATGGCGTCGCATCCGTGTCCGGTGGCGCGCGCCTCCAAGAGGGCGTCACCTCCGTGACCGGTTGCGTGCGCACCTCCAAGAGGTCGTTGCATCCATTTTCCGGGGGAGGAGGAGGAGGGAGGGTAGGGAAAAAAACAACCCAGGGAAGCGGTCATAAAAGGTGAACAAGAAAAGAGTTTTGTTGTTGTTGTTGTTGTTCTAAACATAGAAAAGGCGGTGGTGGTGGTGGTGAAGGGAGGGTGGGAGGGAGGGTTGGAGGAGGCAGGTTCATGGTTTGGGGGTTTGAGGGTCGTCAAAGCAAAGGATGAAAGCGTTCTTTCGGGAGAGATGGGTGGCCCTGAAAAGGGCCGTTGGAAAACAAACTGGAAACTGGAAACGACAGGAAACAGCAGGAACACTGGAACACTGGAAAACTGGAACACTGGAAAAACTGGAAACGATGGGAAACCTGAAAAAAACAGTGGAGCAGCATGGCCCATGCGTTAGTCACTTTGTTCAGATGATCTATCTTCTTCATCCTCTACTTCCATCTCATCCTCGGACTGAAGGTGTCGTCGGCGCTTTGAAGCCTGTTTTCTTAAGGGGCTTCTGCCTGCACGGAGTTGTGTGAGGCATTCTTTTAGGTCGAGGACATCGGCATGCATGTCTTCTATGAGATGAAGCACTTGTGTCACGGGTGTCACGGGTGCCATGGGTGCCACAGATGCCACGGGTGTCATCGTGGACGGTGTTGCTGACGTTTTCTTTCGACTAGGTTCTGGGCAATCTGCAGCGAAATGACCCACGACTTGGCAGTTGTAACAGGGGCACTGGGGTGTCTTCTTTCGACTGGGTTCTGGATAATCTGCAGCGAAATGACCCATGACTTGACAGTTGTAACAGGGGCCCAGGTTCTGCTTCTATTGACTGTTCATCTTCGGACAGACATAGTGACGGTGACCTTGAGCGTGACACTCGAGGCATGTCACTTCAGGGCAGTACAGGTAACTGTGACTGTCGGTCTGGCACTTCATTCAACTGTATCGAGCTGGCATGGTTGGTTTCATAGAATGCAGTGTGTGAGTGGCTTCGCTCTTGTTTTGTTTTTATAGGAGAGCCACTGACACCCTGCTTCCTGATTGGTTCCCCAGGCAGCGCCCCCGATTGGTTCGTTCGGGTGCCTGGCCTACACCTCGGTTTTCCAAAACGGACCGACCCCTGTGTTTCTTTTCCATAGGAAATGGATTTTACCATGGGAGAGAAAGCACAACCCCGGTTCGGCCAATCAGAGCCCAGCATGGTCCAAGCGCGGTCTCTGATTGGTCGACAACCCAGGCTTCGGATTGGTCCGATTTTGAATCCGTTTTTTATCGGGGTGTGCATTTCGATCCTGTTTTGTTTTTTTCTTCATCCTACAGACTATTGGTTCAACTCTTTTTTAATCCCCCTGATCACATGAACCAACACAACAAAACAAAAGTCACAGGATGAGGGGGGGGACATCACTGTGATTTTTGTGAACACGAGGGGTGACCACGGGGGTGACCACGGGGGTGTCTACGAGGGTATGAACGTCTGTACACTTTGAAAAAAAAGAAACTTTGTCACTCGACTCTTCTCTTCCGTGCTTCTTGGGACACCAAACGTCTGTATTTTTCGTTCACTTCTCCATCAGGACAAAACACACACAAGTATTTACAGGGGACTTTGGCGTGCTTCAGATGTTCTTTCCAGGGTTGGTCTGTGGCTTCCCATTGGCAGAGTGTCACACCGCAGCAATAACAGATAACACGGTCACCTCGTCCTGGTTAGAAATAGCCAGCCAAGGCCATGTCATAAGGGGTCTGGGTCATCTGTTTAGGCCACGTTTGAAAAGACCTCAGACGTTCTTGAAATGGATCATAGTTGGGATGAAAAGTATGGCACAAGGTGTAAGAAGGAAAAGGTCTCTCCAGAATGTCACTGAGTCGCCATGTGTCGTCCATCAAGAGTGTGTCGTCCATAAAGAGTGGGCGTTTTCTCGCTTCTTGTTCTCCTGACTTTTCAGACACCCAGTCGCAATCGGTGACGACATCTCGGGAGGATGACATGGCATTCATAGAACGTCTTTGCTCCATGATGACTGTGACTTCACTGAAAGAAGGTCTGAGGGTTCGCCTGCTTTTATGAAACTCTCCACCCTACCCCCTTCAACGGTAGGTCATGACCTTAGCCTCCACCTCCTCCACCTCATCACGTGAAGTCATCCTGTGTTTGGGCTGACTGACACACGGCATGATACATGACATGACACATGACATGGCACACGGTGGTAGTGGTGATGTGTACTGGAATGACTGACACCAGGCAGCTGATCTTCTAAGCATGGCCTTTCTCTTTCATCTTTTTTTATTCTTTACTTTTATCTTTCTCTTTTACAACGAGCATGTGCACTGACATGACAGACCCACAGACAGACAGACAGACAACGTAGACGACATCTCAACTCAACCTCTACCCTCGGTTCGGCACTCTATTGGAGTTGAGATCAATCAAGACACAAAGAGTCAGTTCAACTAATCACTGTTTAATAATGAACAATCACAACCAGATACATTGGAAATACGAAAAGACAATGGAGGAGGGAGTGCTTTGCATGTCCCTACAACAACAATAACGCGACAATGTTTTCCTCTTTCATCTTCAAGCTCTTCTATCTTCAAACTCTTTGAGTGAAGATGGGTCACCCTAAGATGTGGTCCTCCATCAAACATGTGAGAGGTCCATCAGTTAAACAAGTACAGTCTATGGCCTCCCTGAAACAGACATGACACATCACTTGACCACTGTTGCAGCTTACGTGTTGTAAAGCTCTTCAAGTGAAGATGAGGATCACCATAAGATGTGGCCCTCCATCATACTGTCCCAAACAGGTCCCGAACATGTGAGAGGCCCATCAGTAAAACAAGTACAATCTATGGCCTCCCTGAAACAGACATGGCACATCACTTGGCCACTGTTGCAGCTTATGTATCTTAATATGTTGTTGTGTCGGCAAACACTACATTCACGTTGTAGGGGAGTGAGTTGAGCTTCTCCATAAGGATCCTGGTCAACGTTGTCATTGTTGCAAACCATGGGCATACCTGAACATCTTCCGGTGATGCTGGTGACCAAGAAGCATCAAGCAGGGGGAGCGTGTCCAGATCCATGGAAGGGAGAGTTGCCAGCTTGAGCGCTTCATGATCATCACTGTCACCGGTCGTCATCGTCACAGGCGCATTCGGTGAATAGGTGGGCTCCGGAGGGGTTTGTTCCCACCACTGTTCTAGCACGGACTGGGCTGAACTGACATCTGGGGTCCTGTCAATCATAGGACAGAGTCAATCTTATGAATAGTCATATTCATCATCAACATCATGATCAACATCAACATCATCATCACATCAAGAATGACTGAGACAAAGAAGAGCATGGTACTTACAGTTGTTCTTGATGAGAGATCTTCATAGATAATTTCTTCCTTGATCGTCTTTTTGCAGGTGTTGCAGGTGTTGCAGGTTTCAAAAAGGATGTCCCCTTCGTTTCGGTGTCTGCTGCTGCTGCTGTGGTGGTGGTGGTGGTGACTGGTGCTGTTGTGAGGGTGGTGGTGGGTGTTGCTGCTGCTGTGGTGACAACAGCTGCTGTGGTGGTGGTGGTGGATGCTGCTGTTGCTGCTGCTGGTTTGCTGGGTTTTTTCTTCTGGGTCTTCTTTGTCGTCTTCTTCGTTGCTACTTTCTTGGGTTCAGTCAGTTTCCTCATCTTTGAACGTATCTTGGCGTATGCGTCATCTGCCTTTATCTTGGCACACAACATGTCGTACACTTCACCCCACAGTTCAGCAGTCATGTCACCGTTCTCATCTCCACTGCTTCCTTTACCACCCATGTCGCTCCGTGTCTTGGCATTCAACCGTTTCAACATGATGTTGTCCGGATTTTCTGTTCGTTGTTTCTTTCCAAGTCTTCAGGGATGTGTGTCAACACTTGATGGTACTCTCTCCAAACACGTGTTTCTTCCAGATAAAACGCCAACAACCAACAAAACGTGAGGAACATCAATCAGAGGGATGATGTTGTTGCTTGGTCCGTTCAGTGAAAAGTGATGACCGGAGAGCGTTGGGCGTATTAAAAGGCAAGGAGGTCCTGCTTTCTGATTGGTCCATTCCGGTGTGTGGTCTGAGTCTCAAATTTTCCAAACTGGACCGACCCTTGTGTTTCTTTTCCATAGGGTTAGGCTTGTAGCGTGAGAGAGAAAGCACAACCTCGGTTCGACCATATTTATAGAAAGTCGTCTCTGTACCCAAAGGGGAGCGTGTCTACAGGCAGCCCTGTGATTTTGTCGTAGACGAGACGTCGCTTGTCGTACATGGTACGATAGTCTTTTCGGGTGGGTCGGGTCACAAGAGCGTTTTCGTACCGAGGTCCTTTTCGAACGATGTGATGAGGGTAATCCAAACTGATTTTTTCTCCCTCTTTCCCAGGCCGTTGTCCCAGTATCAGTCCTTTCATGGTGTCAAAGTTGAGATGTTGTTGGTTTCTGTAATTCAAAGTGAACCCTCGCACTTTGCAGGTCGTGCGCGTTCCATCGGGTCTGGGGTTCATTAACTCATAGCCATAGTTTTTGGGGCCTCCTGACACAAACGTCTTGATGGTGTTTCTGTCCAGTTCATCTGAAAACTCACCCAACGAATGACCCAGCTCTGGATTCGTGTCGTGGGGTCGATGAATGTAAATGACGCTGTCCATGTCAAAGTACCAGGGGCAGGGGTCTCGTACAGCTTGAGACGTGCTTTGGCGGTGACCCAAGCACGATGGCGACATTGAAATGAGAATGAGGGGTTTGGAATTCTTTCTGCTGGGTATAGGTCACTTCCACCATGTGTTCGTTGACAAGGGTGACATCCTCGATGGTATTGCGTTCATTCCTCCACAAGGCAAAGTACTGTACAGGATCGTTCATATAGATGTTCTGACTGTAGTCTAGTCGTTGTCCAAACTTGCCCCAGAGTGAATTCAGTTGCATCTTGGCAATCGTGCGACGTCCTGGATTTTTTTCGATGCGGTCCTTGTCCAACCCTATGCCTTCTTTGTCGTAGATCTCCTGGATGTAAGCGTCGTGATCCGTACATCCTTCGGGGTATCCGCTGGCTTCGAGCTTCTCCTTGAAATGACGATCGATATAAGTGTCAAAGAGTCCTACTTGCTGGGTGTCGGGGTCATGCTGTGCAAAGGTGTCAAAATGCCAAATGTCGTAGATCTGAAGCACCTGGTAGTCATACTTCTTCACGGCTTCACGGCTTCACGGCTTCCTGGAGTTCTACGGTGGCGTACGTGCCCACCCATGACCTCTCTTCGTCCGTGTGCTTGCAGGGGGAGTCTGACCGGGTATCGGCACACGTACGGCACAAAGGACAGAGCAGTTTGCCAACTGATCTGTAAGGCAGTAGCGGATGGTAGAGTCGTTTCGGGGGTAGGACACGGCATTGGATCAGTCCTTTCAGTTCAAACAACGTGTCCACAGGGGGTTGATGGAGAAGGGTCGGGTGTCCCGTGGGAAACGCTCCGGTCTTACAAATGTAAGGATAAAGGGAACAAATATCGATGTACTTGATGGTTTCACCTTCTTGGGCTTTGTAGCATAATCGCGTGGCATTGGTGCGTCCTCCATAGAAGGTGTGGCGAGGGTTGAGTGGCCCAGGGACGTGGATACAGCGGAGTCCTCCTGTTGCATTTTTGTAAACTCGTGCTCCCACAGGGTGACGATCCGTTTCACCTCAGGGTGTTGACTCAAGAGACTCAAGCGGTAGTGGGTGTCGGTATAACGGGCTCCCAACGACGTGCCCAGGACGGGATGAGGTTCTCCACGTTGGGTCTTGTGACAGGCCTGGCACCCATGCCAGAAACAGCCCAGGAATTCGTAGATGGTGCCTGTCGCTGGCTCGTAGCCATCCACACTGTACCGATGTTGGCCCTCTCCACACGTGAACTCTTTTTCACCTCCATTCCTGGCGTGCTGGAGGTGCAGATGGGGGTCCGTTTCCATCAGATAATGGAGCCAGTGCATACAGGCTTTGGAATAATTTCTCTTGGGTTGGTAGCCTTGAGGTGGAAGAATGGCGATGGTATTGGGTTTCAGGTCGTGTTTTCGGAAGGATTTCATGGTGAACGCAGCAGCTGTCATCACCTCTACAAAGGGATCCATGCCAACTGAGTTGATGGCGTTCTGTCGGAAGTCGGCGCATCCCCGTCTCAAAATGTCCACATCGCTCTGGCAGTAGGCTAAAAGTTCTCCTTGTAAGTCGAACAAGGCTCCTTCTTGCACTTTTTGGGTATGCCACTGGAGGAAAGCTGTGCGTTCCGCGGGAGACATGCCATCGGGATCGTACCATGACAGCTGGTGGGTAGGGACCTCTGTAGGTCTGGTTGGTTTCGGTATTGAAAAAGTGCGGAAAATACCCTTTATTCAGTTCTTTCAGCCCAAAGCTCGTTGGAAATGCTTTCAGTGGGTAAGGTATGAAATTTAAACTGTCTTCGAAACACAGCCGTCCCAGGGTCACCTGCAATATTTGTTGACCATTTCGAATCTTGGTGGGGAGTTTCACCAGGAGAGGGGACAGACCCTTCAGGATCAAGTGTAAATCATACGATCGTGCATTATGGGCCATCACATAAATGCGATCCTCCTTCTGGACTGTATTGGTGGTGCTCTTGTTCTTTGGCTTCTTTGTTTTCTCCACTTCCATGACATCTTCCCCCCTCCACCTCTTCCTCTTCCTCCTGCTTGGGTGATGAATGTCGTTGACGTTTTGAAGAGTGGTTTCTTGAGGGGGTTCCATCCCGTTTTCTTTTCCCAAGGTGGGCTGTTGTCTCCTTGCGTGTGCTGTCCTCCTGTTCCTCTTGGTTCTTCTCCTTCTTCTTGGGTGTTTCAGCCAGCGTGGTCAACCACACACACACATCATGTTGCGTGGTGGGGCCTTGAAACACGATCTCATGGGTGGGACCATACCCTTCTTCTCTCCATGGACAGTGTTCGCACAAGTCCTTGCTCACTTCACTGATGCACCGTCCACATCCCAGCTGCACCACGCACAAATTTGGAATGTGTTCCCCCGTGTCATGCATGCATTCAAAATCATAGAAGACGTATTGGACATTGTCTCATAGGTGATGTTGTTCCTCTTCATCCTCTTCCCCTTCTTCCTCTCCCTCATCCTCTCCCTACTCAGTCTCGTTTTCTTCACGGAGAGGCGTCATGTAACAGCGATGGTCTTGGGTCATGGGTTCTCGGCACACCAAGCAGGGATGTTCTTCATCTGAGCACTCGTGGTGAGCCATGGGGGTCTCCAAGATGCGGACCTGCTGAAAACAGGTCGGACACCTGTGAATCTATTGACAGGCGCTGGGTTTTCCCTCTGACGGTGACTGGAGGTGTTGTGTATAACACTGTTGATTTGGGAACCAATGTTGACATGTCAAGCAAGGGATCCCAAGCTCTTCCTTGGGTCCACAATAGCTAGAGTGGAGGCAGCCGTATTGCTTGGTGCAGGGGTGTTTTTCGGGATGGTCGTAACGTTGGTCGCAGTGTTCGCAGTAATGGTAAGAGGCATAAAAAGCTGGCATGGAGGCATACATCGTAGTGCTGATCATGATGATATACATGCAGCATGGTGGCGTGGTGTGGAGCCTCATCACACTTGTACAACAATCTCTGGTCCACCTCTTGACTGTAGACTTTCAGTTGATAATTCAGGTGGGCCAAGGCGCGTCCCACGCGTGCTAGGTCGTCCAGGCCCTGACAGGGACCTTCAGGCAGGCCAAGGCGTCGAAACAAGTCCCGTGCCCGTATGCCTCAAAACAGGATCGAAATCTGACCAATCCAAGGCTTGGGTTGTCGACCAATCAGAAGACAGCACCGACCAATCAGAAGACAGCACCCGAGCCGAGTTGTGCTTTCTCTCCCATGGTAAAATCCATTTCCTATGGAAAAGAAACACAAGGGTCGAGTCGTTTTAGAAAAATGAGGTGCAGGCCAGGCACCGGAGCGAACCAATCAGTGAGTTGCGTTTTGGACCAACCAGGAAGCGGCGATTTTCAATCCGGTTCTTCTCCTATAAAACAAGAGTGGGTTCGAGTGGGTCAGTGTCACTTGTAAAATTTATTTTATAAAATCAAGAATGGCTGAAACAAAGAAGAGTGGTACGACGACTCGTGACGGAGATGTTGTGATGGATAGTGCTGATACTCTTGGATGTTGGAGTAAGAGTACGGATGCTGAGGATGCATTGTCACCGCTCAGTAACACTCCATCGCCCTATTATCTACGGTTTGAAAGAAAGCTCGCTTCGTTTGAGACGTGGCCTACGCAAATGAATCAGACTGCTGAAGAGATGGCCCATGCTGGCTTTGCCTACACAGGGGGTGCCGATGGCGTGTACTGTTTCCAAGGTGGGGTGCGGCTGAGACGATGGGCGCCCCACGACAATCCTTGGGTGGAACACCACAGGTGGTCCCCACACTGTGACTACCTCAGACTAACCGGCCTGGTGAAACACAAGAAGAAGCTACAGCTACACTATCTCTGCGAGGAGACGGTGAATCAGAAGAACACGAATGACGTAGCACGGCCGGATGCCTAGGAGGGTGTTTCCCGTTACCTGCGTTCCTGTTCAAGTTCCCGTTCAAGTTCCCGTTCAAGTTCCTGTTCAAGAATCATTTTCTTTTCTTTGTTGGACCCACAAGTGGTGCCACGTAAGGCACCCAGATGGTATACAAAGATGGTATACCCAGATGGCAACCAGTACCGCTTCGACGATCCTTGTCTTGCAATAAGATTGGACATGATGATTCTTCTTGGACAGCAGCAGAAAAGTTTTTCTTCCCCAAAACAGCCCTTTTCAGGGCCACCCATCTCACCCAAAAGACATCCTTTGCTTTGCCAACCCAACAATCCAAAACATAGAACCCACACCCTCCCCTAGGTCTCCTGGAGGCATACGTCTACGCGTGACACCACCATGGTACGTCTCAAAATAAAATAAATAGATATATAAATATATAAATAGAGACATGTAGTACACCACGTCAAACATCACGTGTGCATGAAAACACGAGTCACAGTACGTCTGTAGACCTACACGAGTGTCAACACCTCGGTATCACAAAATAATAATAATAATTTGAAGACACACACACACATGACACTACGTTTGCATGGCAACACACAAAGTACATGACGTTCACATCGCGACACGAAGTACATCACGTGTGCAAACGTCACGTATGTCTATGGATCTTTCTCTATCCATCTCAATACTAAATCAATGTTTGTAGTCACACACACACACACACACACACACACACATGACACCACGTTTTGTCTGACAACACGTGTGAAACAATGTGTTTGCCTGGCAACATGACGTACATCGCGTAGGCATGGCATCATCATTCTGTGGATCAACGTCAACGTCTGTTTGAAGACAAACACACACACACACATTACATTCCGATTGGCATGGGGATGACACAACGTACATCACGTAGGCATTCCCACGTTCATGCCTACCTATGACGGTCCACCTTTAGCATTCAGACGACCGTGTACCTAAAAAATACCAAGGCTACCAAAGAAAAGAAAAAACGGATCAAAATCGGACCAATCAGAAGCCTGGGTTGTCGACCAATCAGAGGCGGCGCTCGGGCCATGCTGGGCTCTGAATGGCCGAACCGGGGTTGTGCTTTCTCTCCCATGGTAAAATCCATTTCCTATGGAAAAGAAACACAGGGGTCGGTCCGTTTTGGAAAACCGAGGTGCTGGCCAGGCACCGGAACGAACCAATCGGAGCTGCTGCCTGGCGAACCAACCAGGAAGCAGGGTGTCAGTAAAACAAGAGTGGATTCAAGTGGATCAGTGCCACTTGTAAAAAGAAATCATCATCATGAGCAGCAGCAGCAACAACATGAAAGAAAACTGGGATCTGGAGCCGATTTCTACTGAGATAATAACATCACCACCATTGTCTCCACCATGGCAATATGTCAGATGCCAAGGGTGTCTGCCAGTGTACGCCCATGGTACAAGGGCATGGGATGGGACTTTCCAATGCGTTTATTGCAAGACCATCTTGAAGGATACCTACATGCATCGTTTAACGCACACCAGTAGGTGTCCTGTAAGACGCCAAATGACAGTCCGCCCGTTTCTTTGTACCGTTGCGTGTACGTATACGTGCATGTGAAGAAGTCATCTTCTTCAAAACGGCCCTTTTCAGGGCCACCCATCTCTCCCGAAAGAACGCTTTCATCCTTTGCTTTGACGACCCTCAAACCCCCAAACCATGAACCCGCCTCCTCCCACCCTCCCTCCCTCCCTTCACCACCACCACCGCCTTTTCTATGTTTAGAACAACAACAACAACAACAAAACTCTTTTCTTGTTCACCTTTTACGACCGCTTCCCTGGGTTTTTTTTCCCTTCACTCCCTCCTCCTCCCCCGGAAAACGGATGCAACGTCCTCTTGGAGGTGCGCACGCCACCGGACACGGAGGCTACGCCCTCTTGGAGGCGCGCGCCACCGGACACGGATGCTACACCATCTTGGAGGCGCACGCCACCGGAAACGGAGGTACAGCCCTCTTGGAGGTGCGCACGCCACCGGAAACGGATACGCTGCCATCTTGGAGGCGCATGCCACCGGAAACGGATGGGACGCCATCTTGGATGCGCGCGCAGCTCCCATCATGCCCTGCGCGCATGCGCAGGTCACGTGACTGGAAGTGACGTCACAGAGGTCACGTGATCCTCTCGACCAATCAGAAGCCAGGAGCGGTCCCATACCGCTGTTCACAACTACTCACATGTTTTATACCCATTCTTGGGTAGTGCACATGAAATGCATGGGGCCTGCAAAAAAGTCAACTTTTGCATGGAATGTATGCTTTTCTTTAGCAGTTGCGTTTTTGTGACTTGATTCCATACATGTACTACAATACTGAAAACTAAACTTTACTTGTTTGAAAAATACACTAAAATATTGGTGTCACAGGAACTTTTGTTGTTGAGTATATTTCAAACATTTCCTATATTTAAAACATTCAGCTTCGTACACCCGAGACTGCCTCCGTGGTCTAGTGGTAGAGCGTCCGCCCGGAGAGCGGAAGGTCCAGGGTTCGATCCCCGGCCGCGTCATACCAAAAGACGTTAAAAGATGGTACTTGTTGTTACCCTGTCTGGCGCTTGGCTTTTAGGGGCTAAAACAAGGAGTGGTCGGCTCGGAGTCAGTATACTGTGTCTGAGTGGGGTATTCATGTTAAACTGCGGCATGGTATCTCAGTGGGCTAGCAATATAAATCGGCATCAGTCCGGACTAGAACAAGCAGCCACACAAACACACACACGTACATGCACGTCGCTATATAAGTGCAATAATCTTGGACGCGACGTTAAACACCATTTCACCTCACCTCGTACACCCGAAACTTCATTCCATGAGCCATGAGGCATTTGTTATTAACATGGCCCTGGTGACCATAGTTACATCACTATCTTCAGAGGTTCAGGACAAATTGTCCAAAATGAAAGAAAATGTCATCTGAAGTTTCCTGAGAATACAAAATATGTGAAATTCTAGACTTCATAATTGATGTGACATGTATGTGAAATTTAAGGGCAAGGCTTTAAGGCAAGACTTCGGCATTCTCATGGGCACCAATTGTTCTCCCTTTCTTGCTGAATTATTTCTTTTTTAAATATGAATCGAAATTTCTGCTCGGATTGACAAAATCAAAACAAGGGAATTTGACCATGAAGTTTAAATTAAACTTGAGGTATAATGTTGATCTGATATGGTCAAATAGCCACTGATATACCTTGACATAGGTTTCACATTTAGATATTAGCATAAAACTTCAGAGCGACAATAATATCCACAGGACAGTATGCCAAGAGGGTTATGTGGAGTGATATGACGCATCAATGACAAAAATGATGTGCATGCAATGCCCTTGTTTGACTTGTTCCAAATGTTCCAGTGTACTTTTTCAGATTTGCCTTCGCAGGTGTTTGTGGCGGTGCAACCGTGAACACCTGGTATCATCACTATTTTGATAGCTATTTACAAAAACATGCTTTTAATATAGTCGGAATCGTATAAGAGACTCTGGTTTAAGAAGAAATTTGTTATGGGTTTGTTTTGGAACGCGTGTGATTTCAGAACTGTCACTTGGACATTTAATACTTTCCACGAATATTATGAATTTTTCTCTCTCAGAAATTGACTTAAATGCATCCAGGAAAATGATATTTTTAACAGAACCGCATTTTATTCACTTTACTTACCCTTGGTCTTTGCACAACAAAGTTATTTCATTAGAATGTGGGCATAAACAAAATACAACCATATAAGCATCCTGATTTTATATTGGACCCAATGACGTCATGGTAGTGTGTGCATTGATGACGTCATGGTGTTGCGCTGTCTGATGGCATCATCAGTGAGCATGTGATGACATCATTCCTTGGGGCTTTTTCTGATTGGCTAAACCCTACTACATCATGAGGTGCGGAGGGAGTATTACTGCAATCTATGACAGCAACTTGGAAAACGGGGATTTGGAGCTCATTCGGTTGAGACATCATTACCATCACCTACATGGCAATGCACAATGTGCAAAGGTTGCCTACCTGTGTATGCACATGGCACTATAGCATATGATGGGATATGATCGGTATGTGTATTGTCATACCAAACTCAAGGGAACACGTACGTTCGGCGTTTAACCCATGCCAGCAAGAGTCCTATCAGGAAAAAATGACAACCTATCGTACCTGTGTCATCTTGTGTGAGACCCGTGAAGATCTTTGGTAGAATATATCTTCAGCAACCCATGCTTGCCGTAAAAGGCGACTATGCTTGTTGTAAGAAGCCACTGACAGGATTGGGTGGCCAGGACCGCTGACTTGGTTGATGCATATCATCGTCTCCCAATTGAGTGGATCAATGCTCATGATGTCAATCACTGTATTGTCTGGTTCAGACTCAATTATTTACAAACCGCCGTCATATAGCTGGAATATTGCTGAGTGCGTCGTTAAACATTAAACAAACAATCATGTCATTTAGGTACCCTCACAATCAGGATCCTTTGATTCAGGATCCTTTGAAAGGCCTCCATCAAATTGGCGCTGTCCTTGGCCTTCATGGATGTTTCTCAAGCCAGTTTGGAGAAGACATTGGTTCTCTTGCTGATACGCTATGAGGTCACTTAAACCAGCTTGCCGCAAGTCATCCAACCCACCCACACGTAAATGGTCCCTGGGAAACGAAGTCAAGCAGGTTTGTGCTATGCATACGTGTTCAGGGTTTTCCGCCATTGACGAATCTGACGTATGGGACTTGGGGACCTCCCACAATCTTTTGCTTGCTGGCCAAAATGCAACCCATCCACCATACCCTGCAGGATGTTTGGGGATCATAATAGGTGTCTTGAAGCCATCATGTCCATGTAGGAGACATCTTCCTGGGCAAAGATGAATCCACGGGTAGTGACAGTGCTGCCTTTCTTAAGTCGTCTCATGATGACACTGTCCCTGACCTTGTGCTGTTCTCTCTTTTATTAAACATGAATCCACTGACCGACCTGGTTGCAAGGGGAGATGGCCTCTGTTGTTCCTTTCCTGGGTTCTTCAAGCTAGGTTGATTTTGGCAGAGTGAAAAACAAGTCCTCCCCCTCCTGTTGTAGGGGTGGGTGCCAGCGGGTCTTTGGAGTGGTTGACACCACACTACTAGTTGGTTGTCCTTTGGTTTTCATCATCCAAAGTTGTGGGTTGCCAATCAGTTCATGAGCCTGAATAATTGCCCAGAATATTTCAACCGCATGGGGTTCTGTTTAGTATGTTGTGGGTCCCAGGCATCGGCTCACCTTCCACTGTGAATTGTCCCTCTCTATTCCAACCCAAGTCTGGTTGTGCCTGAATGTGTTTCATCAGTTGATTGGCTTTGGGGACAGTTTGCACCACTACATTCAGAATGTCTTGTAAGTGCTGGTTACCAGTCATTGGGTCCCAGTCATAGAGGCCCCAGCCTCAGGAGGTCGGTGCTGCTTGTCTTGAAAAGACAAGGTCTGCTGCAATAAGGTGTTATGCTGCTGTTCTCTGTCCCCAAAGGGAACACTGTCTTCTTGGATTAAGCCAGCCATGTCATAACGTGTGTGCAACCACTTCTGTTCCAACAGGTTGGACTTGAGCAAATGCCGTTGCCGTTTTTACTCTTGCAGACATTGCCATACATCTTCTGGGACCATTTTCCGTGCAAGCTTCATGGTGGGTGGTGCCGATTCAACTGACCAAATCCCAATATGCTCTCTCTATTTATCTCCCACCACCCAACAGCCCAGACAAAAGTGGATCCACTGCGGATGACCGTACAGACATACCAAATGCGCCACCTTTCTGCTGTAATAACTTTCGTTTCTTGGCCACAGAGACTTTCTTTTTCATCAACGTATGCATGAGTTTGCCATGCTGTTGTAAACGTTGCCGTTGCTGTGCTGTCATGGGAATGTTGCCTGCATACAGATTAACCACCCATTGACAGGCGCGGCTTGTTTCAAAATAGCTTGTCTCATGGCTTGAGATGTGGAGGGACTGCATACATAACATGACTTCTTTGTGGTGTGTCAAACGTCGAGACATGATGGGTGTTTGATGGTACTGCTGTTCAACTTCAGCTGACAAGGAAGTGGCTGGATGTCTCTGTTTATGGTAATGTAGGTGAAAGGAATGGGGGTAATGTGGAGGTTTTCATCTGGGTTCGGTTCGTGACACCATATGTGTCAAGGCTGCACCAGGAGCCGCTGCTGCTGTTGATGCTGCAGTTTTCCTCTGCTTTTTCTTTCCTGTAAAGCACCTGATGCTGCCTTGTTTCATCACAGTGCAGGTTTTAGGGGAAGGGTTGTTGCAGGTAGAACTGTCAGTTCATCAAAAAGCATGTCAAAACACCAGCTAAGGTACCGCTTCCACTGCCTCGAATCAGGTTACTCAGACGATCACCATCAGAGAGAAGAGGATTCACAATCTTGGTCAACACACCTTGGTGTCTCTACAACCAGGACTTATGCTGAGTCTTCAAAGGAACATGCCCTGCTCAAAGATTTCTCACGGAAATGACAAACCATTGCAACAAATGACTACGTCCTTTGATGGCCACACTCTCTGCAGAGGGAATTTGTGCTGTTCCTTGCGTTGTTAGATGCATTGTGTTGTGGCTGGGAGACGGAGATGGGTTTTGGGGGACGTTGGGATGGGTTGTGGGGTGTGGTGGGAGGTAGGGTCAAGGATCGAAAGGAAGTCAAGGAGACAGGGGAGAATTTTAGGGGAGTGAAGGAAGGAGGGGTCAGACAATGCAAACTGACAGAAACGAAGGGTGTGGAGGTAGCTATGGGATACAACTTGTCAAGGGTGTCCTTCAGAGGGAGGAAAGATGAGTCTGCCGTAAAGAGATGTTCTTTTAACATGGTGGGTTTCAAGTCCAAAAATAAGTTGGAATAAGGAGCCAAGGTGGCATCCCCATAGGCTTCCCAATATAGGCCATCTGTGCAAGAAAGACTTGTCTAGCCAAGTTTTTTTTAAACAGAACACTGTAATGGGAATTCAAACCAATTGTCCGATGATGAGGTGAAGCGACAAATAGGTTTTTGGACAAGTACAACACAGATGAGTTACAATGATGACTTTTTTCTCTCAAACCATTGCAGTACCTTAGCCTCTTCCTCTTGCGTATAGTTGCCCAGCAAATCAACAATGACCAACTGGTTTGGGGCAGGTAGATTCCTGTAACCTCTCTCATCATGACCGCACAGTGTTGGCTTCGCCTATGGTTTGTACAAAAGTGATTGGAATACCTAACCTGGGTGTCAGAACTTCCAAGTCCTCATGCATGGGCTGGCATTCACAATACACTTAAACAATCCCTAGAGATGGGAACACATGTTCCATGAAGACTTTGACAACAATGTTTTACCAGACCGTGTGGGTCCTGCAATCAACATGGTAAAAGGATGACTTAATGCTAATAGGGTGACCATTGCTTCCACCAGGTCTGAGGTTACCATCGACATGGTCACTGACAGAGAAAGATGTCCGACCTTGAAACAGGTTACACTGGAAATGACCTCAGGGATCTAAGATCCTAAAAGATAACACCAAACACATTATGTTCGCATCAGAAAACATTTACTTATATTTTAAACAACATCATCATTCGTATTTACAATGGGCTTTACCATCAGTTCAGGTGATCATTGGGATTGCAAGTGGAAGAAATTCTAAATGTGCTTCATCTTAAAACATTAGGGTGGGTTCCTCTGGAACACTCTGTACCTCTTCTGTTTCTTTGAAGGTTAGGGGCGGTCGGGTAGCCTAGTGGTTAAAGCTCTCGCTCGTCATGCCATAGACCCGGGTTCGATTCCCGACATGGGTACAATGTGTGAAGCCCATTTCTGGTGTCCCCCGCCGTGATATTGCTGGAATATTTCTATAAGCGGCGTAAAACCATACTCACTCACTCACTCACTCTTTGAAGGTTAGCATTGCCTCCATGAGAATATGGGCACTGGGTGGTGGCAGCGGCATGTCTCCTTGGGGAATCTCTTCTTGGGGTATGTCTGGGCTGCCAGGACTAGTCAAGTCAAGTCAAAGAAGTTTATTGTACAAAAGGCCACCGGCCCATATACCAGAAAGAGTTACGCATGTAGATACCATCATATATTTTACACATTTGGATATACACGTTGTTTGATTAATTCATTCCTTTGGCTAATGCATGCTTAATATAAAGAGAAAGATTTAATATATTTGATTCGTTCTTTGTCGTCAGCATAACTACAAAGGCGTTTATCGGTGACATTGCTATTAAATAATCTTTTATATATTTCTTTCGGAGATCATTGTAAAATGGACAGACAAACACAAAATGAATTTCATTTTCTATCTCTAGATTACACAATGGACAATTTCTTCTCACTTTTTCAATGGACAGTTTTCTTCCTTCATTTACAAATAGGTCTAGCAAACCAAGTTGATATTTAATTAACTGTTTTCTTAAGTTTTCCGTAGTGAGTACTGATAAATATATTTCTGGTTGAAGTAAAGTCTTGAAAGTTTTGTAATATTCATAACGTGAACTATCCTCTAAAGTGGAGTGCCATTCTTGGTAGAACATATTTATAGACCGATTCCGAAATTCATTAAGAAACATATTTACATTTCCAACTGACTGACATAGCCATATAAAACCAAAACCATGCGAAAATAAAAGATTTCTTATATGCGATGTCCAAGTATTCTTTCCCATGTTATCTAAATGTAGAAGCATGTTATAAGCTAATTTGGGGAGACATTGTTCATGCATATGAAGAATTTTAAACCAGTATTTTAAACATCTGATCTGAGAGTTAATATATAATGGGTATCTACCACATTCACCATAAACCATGCTATTTGGTGTAGAAGATCCGACACAAAGAAACTTTTTACATGCTAATAAGTGAACCTTCTCTAAACAGTCATAACGTTGAAATCCCCATACTTCAGAACCATACAATAAAATCTGGGTATCAAAAAGCTTAAAGAAGATATTAGGTGACATCGATCCCACTTTATGAGAAATAGACATTACACTTATTAAAGCTTTCTTTGAACGCAAGGACAAGTCAAGGGCACATTTTTTCCAATTCATTGTGTGTGAGAACCAGATTCCTAAATATGAGTAGTGATCTACTATATTTACTAACTGACCATCGAATGACCATCTCTCTTTCGACGCTATTGGACCACCTTTTCTGAAGATCACAATTTTAGTTTTTTCCAAATTTACTGATAATTTCCATTCTTTCGTGTATGTACTTAAAATATTTAATTGCCTTTGAAGACCAACAACAGTATCTGACACTAGAATGACATCATCTGCGAAAAGTAGCATTAATATGTCTATCCAATCTGGGAACATATGGATACCATGTTTACCACTGGGAGCTGTTTCGTAATATAATTCATTAATGAAAAATGAAAATAAGATCGGACTCAAAATACAGCCTTGTCTTAGGCCCAAAGGACAATCAAAGAAATCTGTTAAACTATCCCCACAACGATCACATGATCTCACATTAAAATACATTGATTTTAGAATAGTAAACATTTTCCCACGTAAACCAGCTTTTCGTAGACATGTCCATAGCTTAAAGCGATTGACAGAATCAAAAGCCTTTTTAAAATCTACAAATGCTACATACAGTTTATGCTTACGCCGTGACAAGGTTTTTTGAATAAGTGCATAAAGTGTAAATACATGATCTACGGTGGAATAACTTTTTCTGAAGCCAGCTTGAAATTCAGGAATCTTATCACGCATGGTCGCCCATTTTGAAATTCTATTGTTTGATATTGTAGTAAATACTTTTCCTAAAATGCTCATTAATGAAATACCTCTATAGTTATCTGGGTCACTCCTGTCTCCTTTTTTATGCAGGGGGATTATTATAGAACATGACCAATTGCTTGGGAAAACTCCATTTTCAAATAGCTTATTGAAACATTTGCAAAGAAAAGGCATAACTTCAAACTTAGAACACTTCAACATTTCGATAACTACATCATCAGGACCAGCTGCTTTTCCCTTCTTGAGGTGATTTATCGCATCTAATATTTCGTTTTCAACAATGGGTGAATCTAGCAGAACTTCATCAACATCTGTGTAGCATTCACTAAAATAATTTTGCATATCATCAGTTGCCATAGTTAATATTGCATCATTTGAAAAAACCTTCTTAAAATGACTAAGCCACTGCGACTTTGTTATGTCATCTGTAGCAGAAGATCTATTCTTAAAAGATCATACTTGTTTCCAGAACGCAGAAGCGTTGTTAATAGACTTTTTCAGTTTGTCTTGTCTTTGTCTACGCATATCGAATTTGTATTTCCAACAGCAACTTTTATATTTATTCCTACTTTTGCAGTATTTATTTCCGTCAAGACTAGTACGGGTTGTTCTAAGTCTTCGCAGTGCTTTGCGGGCGTTACGCCTTGCAATTCTACATCCAGTATTAAAAGTTTTTGTTTTATCCATGTTCAGTTTTAATTCTTTTCTCATAAAAGCTGCTGAAGTTAGCATAATTTCAACAAAGTCATCAATTGCCCCCTCAATATTGTTTTCAAGTTTATCTAGAAGTAACTGTTTAAAATACTTTCTTGTAGTTTGCATAGAAAGTTGTTCGAAAGTTCGTCATTCCATATTAGTTTCTTCTTAGTGACACCCTCATATTTTAATTTGGTATGTGTTTGATTCATATGAGGGAACTTACAGGTCAATTCCAAAGGTAAATGATCAGATTCTAGACGATCGCCAATATTCAACATCTTAATATAATCGAAGAAATCGGGGGAACATATAAAATAATCATTAACGCTCACACCTTGGTTTCCACAATAGTTAAATTCTCCAAGGGTATCCCCATACACTCTCCTATTGACAATGAACAACTGAAATGTATACAACATATCTTGCTGTATCTGACCAAATTTATTAATAACAGTGTCATGGGATTTCCGATCTCCAACACATACGTTTTCATCTTCTGGGAATGAACAGTTACTATGAACAAAATCGTTTTGTATCTCGACTAGAGGATTGTTTTGTTGACCAGTACGAGCATTCATATCTCCACAGACTACACTGATAGAATCTTTAAGCTGCCACTGATTATCTAACATAAACTCTTCAAGATGATCAATACTACAATTTGAGACCACATGGTTATAATACGGCGAACCAGCTGGTGGTATGTATGTACATAGCAAGTTTACATTTTTGTCAATTGTATGTAACACTTTTGATATGTTCAAGCACAGGAGATTATCTACATCTGATTTAATTAACTTACAAAATTTACTGATGGATTGATGGACACATACACAAATACCACCTGACAGCCTTCCGTAGTCAGATAATTTTATTGCTGGACTATAATATATATCATAACCAACTAACCAGTTATTATCAAAACTACAGTCGACAAAAGTTTCCAAAAGACATGCTATTTCAAATTGTTGTAAGTATGATATAAAATCAGCATCATCAATTTTGTTTCGAAGTCCATTAATATTCCAATTTAGAAAGGTGAATGTTTCGCTTGGACAATCAGCGTTTAACGTAACACCGGTGTTGATAGTGTTAGTATCTTGTGAAAAACTATCCGGGCCTCGGCCAATATCCTAGTTGATAGAAGCATGTGACACTGATGTTCCATCCGGTCTTCTATGAAAAGATCGGCTTTCTCGTGTCGTGTTTGAAGTGCTAAACGTTGTTGATGTTGTTTCCATGGTGCGGGGTTTTGTTAGCAAACGACCGTCTTTGAAATACCCGAAAGTGTTGGTTCCCTTAAGTTCCTGAAGCTGTTGACGTTGACGTGACGTTAGGTCACTAGAAATTCCAAGTCCCCCTTGCTTGAATGTTGGTCTCGCTTTCAAGGTACGAACTTTGTCGTTAGACGAATGTAGCTTAGCAATCATTGGGCGAGGGCGATTTGCATTTACACGTTTAATGCCAAGTCTGTGTGCACGTATTATGTCCAATGGTTGCCACGTTTTGAATTTAGCATGTTCATTGAGAACAGATAACACAGTATCTTTACATGCCATTGATTTTTCATCGCCTGCTATAGGACTCAAGTCTATCTAGTTCGTTATCAATTTTTGACATCTGATCAAACACAGTATCCACCTTGCCTGAAAGTGCATCAATGTTATCATACATTATTTCATGGTTCTGTTTCATAGTGTTCAGATCACGATGTAATTCTGTAACAGATTCCTCCAGTTTTTCACATTTAGAACTGATAGTGTGGATGTCGTTCTTTAGTTCTAAAATTTGTGTGCTTAAATCTGCTTTGACGTTTCGTTTCTGGATTTGTCTCTACATCGTTAGAGCACAGTAAGAGCTGTGTTATGACTCCCACGGGAATCGTGTCACCCCAAAGGAAACACTTTTCACGTGCAGGTGAGGCAAGATTTGGTGACAAAACTAGGTCACAACTCGGGTTGGTGACGTCACATGAGACACAAAGAATGTAGTTTCTTTCGCCATGAAGTGATCAAATATCAGATTCAAAAATACATATTGATTACTGATCAGTAATGTGGACAACGAAAGGTGCGCAGTCAGCAGCAAAGTGCATATAATAATGCGACACGGCATATCTGAGTTATCATGATATTGTGTATGGCGTGTACCTGTCAACGTGGCTGACTTGGCGGGTCCCGGGTGGATGACAAAACGTTCCGATTCTAGCTCTGTATGTTGCTAGATCCTCCATGTTTTGTTCATAACTTATCCACAGTGTTCACACATTACCAAATGCCCTTTTGATGTTGCTAGGTTGCCTGGATTTGGATATTCAAAGCAAATTCTCGGAGACTACAGGAATGTTGGTGTGTTCTCCAAAGGGACGTAACCCAACTAAGGCTTATCAGCTGACCAGGGTTACTGTTGGATTCTTCAATTGTCTAGGTGACTTTCTGATAGCTCTCCTACAATTCGGCCGAGGTTTTCTTATCCGTAGGTGTTGGTGGTGGTGTTGTATGGCATAATTTCTCAGGTGTCCCAGGTGCTTTGGGGGTCTTCAACATCTTGTGGGTCTTGGGCGTTTTCGGATAGGGTACGTGTGGTGACTGCAGCAGCTGCTTTCTTCTCTGCTTTTTGTCTCTTCCCTGACAAGCTTTTGGGGACTAAAAGTTGCTTTAGTAGTAGTTGTGGATGCCTTTGCCTCTTGAGCCTAGTAGTATAGGTAATGATGGTTCTGCCACTGGAGCCGGATTTATATACATATACCACTACTACAGGTGTTATTTTTTATGCCAAAATGATTATGCGATTCAACGATAGTTATGAGATTAAACTAAATTGACTCTAGCTCACCACCACCTGGAGCCTATGATATAATTTTTTATAGGTAATGATGGTTCTGCCGCAACCCCACTGGAGCTGGATTTATATACCTATACCGCTACTACAGAGGGAATTTTTTATGCCAAAATGATTATGCGATTCAATGATAGTCATGAGTCATATTAAAAGAAACATCAATATTAATTAATAATGAATAAAATCTACTATAGCCCACGAGGATATTGGAAAGGTATAGGAGCAATAAAAAAGTTAGCCACCGCGGCTAATGTATCTAAAGATGTGGCCAAGGATTGGTTAAAGAAACAAGCGATGTGGCAAATATATTTACCCGTACAGCGTTATATACCGAGGAAGAAGTTTGATATTTTTACAACGAATGAAGTTCATCAGGCTGACCTCTTGTTTCTTCCCCACGATAAGGTAAAACGCAAAACATATAAATACGCTTTAACTGTAGTGGATGTGGCTAGTCGATACAAAGAGGCTGAGCCATTAACCTCGAAAGATTCAACAGAAGTAGCTAATGCACTGAGCCACATATATAAACGCGGACCACTAAAATTGCCTACGCTATTTCAAGTAGATCCCGGTCGCGAGTTTATGGGATCAATAACTAAACTGTTAACAAAGCACAATGTCGAAATCAGGCGTGGTGAAAGAGAGGCCCACCGCAGTCAAGTTATCGTTGAAAGATTTAACCGGACATTAGCGGAATGTTTGTTTGGCTATCAGTATGGGATCGAAATGAAATCCGAGCGATTGCGATCAACCGAATGGGTGACACGAATATCAGCTGTTGTATCAGCGCTGAATAATGAAGTAACGAGATTAATAGGGAAGAAACCATCCGATGCTATTAAAATGAAATCCGTGACTTCCGAATATTCAGCACCAAGGAGAGGCAAAGAACAAAAACCTCTATTAGTCCAGCGTTCTAAAGTTTCCTGTATCCTCTGAATTGATGTATCTAATGATGCGTTTATAGTATCGGATTCGGTTATAACTTCTTGATTGCTACGGAAATATGTTTCGGTATATTCGGTGCTATCGTCTGCGTTACTTTTACTCAATGACATTTTAATCGTCAGCTGGTATTTTATACTATGTAAATCATCTAACTCCTTGTTAATTTTACTCGATATTATGGGCTTAACATCATTAACATCCATGTTGGAATTAATATCCATCTTCCAACCTCTTAGATATTTACCAATGCCGGCGGATGTGGGTACAAATATTAATTCTTGTTGTTGTTGTTTATCATCATCATCATTATTATCTAGTAAAGCGATCAATTCAGCTCTTCTCATTCGAGAATAACCTCTCAGCCCACTGTTTTTCGCTCGAGCTTTGAGTTCTCTAACAGTCTGGGGTTTGTTGTATTCCAAACCGAGTAAATCGATCAATTCACCTTTTCGATTCGAGAATATCCATGTAGACCATGTTGCTTTGCCATAGCCTTCAACTCTCTGACAAAAACCATTGTTGTTGAATGGTATATGCAAAATGATTCATTTGTCTAATTGGTTGTTTTTCATATATCTAAATACGTATTCTCCGCAACCTATTCCTCTCATTGATGTAATCTCTCTTCCTAGCATAAATAATCTGGTTCCTGACCCTATCAGCACCGTGTTTCTTACATAAACAATAACGACCTTTGACCCCTATACCACATACAGAACATGTATAGTTTATATTTCCCCACCTGTTGTAATAAGAGTGTATTCCACAGTAAATACCAACAGAGCGTTGGTTACATTGAATTTTTTTTCCCATGAGTGTAAATCTGCATAGATTCATGGTTATACATCTATCATATCATTTGTCTAAATGCAAAGCAAATCACATCTCCACTGGTGAGACATGGCTATTTATAGTTTAGCAGTCATGGGGATTTATTCATTAGCTGTCACTCTGGTTTATGCGTAGTTATTGAGTAGCTGAAAATTGCAACAACTGATAACCCCATTATCACGAATGCTACCTCGCGGTTCTTTTGTTCCTCTGACGGTGTAGAAAACTGACCCATTGTTGGTCTCGGTATTGGGTCAAGTTTTTTCCCATAAACGAGGAAGTATTCGTGCATGGCAGATTCGACATCCTTAAACGTTTGAATTGAATGTCCTTCCTTACGCAGTTCTTCATGAATAAAATCTAATCTCTCCATTCTCTGCCGCGCCCATTGTGACTGAGCTTTTTCGAGTTGTTCTAAAGCTTTATTATGTCTTTTACGCTCCTCTTCAACTTCTTTAGCGTTTGATTCCCTCATACTAGAAAATAAAAAATTACTCCCCGAAAAAGCTAGAGCATTAACAATAGCTCCACCGACCATCATCGCAATTGTTGCCATGTTCAATAATATAAAATATTCAAATGTTTAATTTCTTCATTATGTCTTCCGGGATGAGCCCTTGTTTGATGCGCATATCTTTCATTGCAATTGCTAATCCAATATCCAGAATCATCATACCGACATCATAACCATTAAAATCTAGCTTGGGAGGTGTGGTTTTAGTAATCATTTTAGCTCTACGGGCATAGCCAATGGCCAAACCGGTGACCACCGCTGAATGATACGTTGCGTTTACCAACATTTTACCATCTGTAACTGGAGTAGTCATGCTAGTCATAATTGAACTTGTTGTTGTGACATAGGAGGTGACAATTTCTCTTCTCCGGTCTTATAAAACAACCATACAGCCGCTATAGCAGCAACTCCTACTAGTGCCCATGTTTTAATCGGATCAATATTTGAATTATTCATTAGTTTCGCTTTGCAAGCGAGTCCTCCCATCCTGCCTGCAGAGATTTTTTTGGGGTTTTTCCTCGTAACTCTGGGTTTTAGTATTTTCTCATTCACAATCGCTGGTGGTGGTTCCTCATTCACTCGTTGTGCAGTCGGGGTTATTATTTCCTCATTCACAATCTGTGGTGTCTGTTGAGTCTTCATTATTATTAAGTGGGCACGTATGTTTAAATTGACAATACCTAGCCGTTATTAAAGCTGTGGTGAGTGGAGCTAAGAACATTCCGTATCTATGATAAAACTCACAGCTCACTGAGCTTATAGCGTGTTCGATGAATGGGTCTTTCTTGAGAGATTCGCATAAATACATGCGATGTTCTGCCGGGATAGGGAGAAACGTACTAGCTACGCCTGTGTACAGTTGTAATATAGCCGAACCTATCGTTTTAGTCATGGTAGCTCCCAGTCTAGACTCGTAACGCGCGTACAGTTTTTTAATTTCTTCGTCGGTCATGTTATCAATTTTTCGATGGTATAATTTTCCCCCAAATATTGGGAACATTTACCAAAGCGGTGAGTCTTTCTCTATGTTTATCTAAAGATTTATCTACATGTTGATCAGGCTCATCTTTGAGCATTTGTTCGATGAGTTCGTCGCATTCCATAATGTAATACCTAAGGAGATATTTAAGTCTAACATAATATAATATGGCATATCCAATACATCCCGTAATAACGAACTGTTGCGAAAGAATGAGGATTTCAAACCACATTATGTCATATTAACCGCTAATGTTCAATTTATCGTATTTTTGCTATAATTTTGCTATATTTGCTATAATTTTGCTATATTTGCTATAATTTTGCTACATTTTGCTACATTTGCTATAATATTGTTTAGCAGTTGCTACATTTTTGCTACATTTTGCTAAGCAATTGCATAAGCAGCTGGTTGATCGGTTTTTAATACGAGTTTACAATGCTTCGTTGCCGCTAACACTTTTCTGACTTTATCTCGTTCGAGCTTGGTATAAATAACATCATTTTCGCGTAAACATTCCTCGAATGAATCTCGATCTTTGCAATGAAACAGTGCTACCCATTTGGTTTGCTCTCCGAGATCTTTCAGGACAGAGTTGTATTTTTGAGTAAGAACCCAAACGCTATGTTGAGTATGCCGTCTGGAGAATGCTAAATACGGAAGCATATCTTTCTTTTTTGTGAGTTCTTTACTCGCGCTGCAGTCGTCTATTATGAAAAGGGTTGATTCTCCTTTGTATTTTTCGTGACATACTCGTAAACAGTCTTGTAAATGATCGTCCGGATCGACTCTTTGTACCCCGTCGTCATTCATCACCCAATCTCTCGATAAGTATGTTTTATTAACACTTATAGTTGGGCACAGAATAATAATATGATCAAAAACGTCCCGATAATGACTTTGTAAAAGATCTAGAATAAAAGCTGTTTTTCCACAACCCGTTTGCCCGCATATGATAGCGCAGTGTGGTTCTTTAGGTAAAAGATTATTAATAGATTGCTTGCACGAATCGTCCATTCTGTATATTAAGTTGCGCATCCATAATCACGTACAAATATATGTTTAATTTACCAGCTGATTCCTGGAGCTTCGTTATCTGTATAGTGACACCCTCGCTAGCATTTTCTATTCTCCTCCCACTGCCGTGTAGTTGGTCATCATCCGTTGTTCGCATGTCGAGCCATAGCGCGTACTTCGTGGTGAGGTATTCACCCATCAATACACTCCCGAGATACAGATCTTTCACGACCGCGATAACTTCTGGGCTCCGTTTTATAGAAGGAAGTGTTTTAATCTCATCCCACTGGTGATACGCTAGCATTCCTTGGCTATATAGTTAATTAGGAACGCCCTCGATAGTCACTTCTACTTTTGTAATCTTGGGATTGTAGAACTTCTCGGTATTTCTTTTAAATGCATCAGAGGGGTCCTCGAACAACATTAAAATACCCTTCAACGACCTCGTGGGGACGTTTAGATTGATATTCCACGTCATATCTTTTTTGTCCCTCGTGATCTTTGATGTCGCAGCACGCGATCGTACAAAATGGCTAAACTTCAGGTATACTGGTTACGAATTTGTCTGGCTAATTCGGGATCTGTTATCATATCGTATTCCAGCGAGATATTGTCAATGGAATAGCTAGCATCTTCACCAACGGTTTTGATTACTCTACCGTAGTCATTAAAAGTGAGTTCGTATTCTAACCTATCGCCTAGGGATGCTTGATAAAAGAGCATGTGGGAATCTGGTAATTCAAAGTCTAGGGGAATATAGAATCTGTTACCTAATGCGTCGGCAATGGCCTGATCTTTTACGATGGTACCATCACCACTAGAAGCATCTACACGCAGTCTCAATGTGTTCCGATTACAAATACCTTGGTACTGTAAGTTTTCCCGCTCTTTATCCGTTCTCCAGAGATCCATGTAACAATAGTATACATCGCTATCGTCGATACTCAAAACCTCATTACCGCTAATTTTAATCGCGATTTTCTTAACGATAGCACGACCTATGTTCTGAATGGGCTCCCTGTTAACGTCGGTAGAAGTCAAAATAATTGTAAATGCTAGTCAGACCGTTCCCGGAACTAACACATCGTGTGCGCCGAGATTAGGAAAGTGAACCAGAAGCGTTTGATTCTGATCGATGGTACTAGGGTTATTAGTTATAGTTACAGACTGACGAATTGCTTTCACCCCTAATGGATCTCGAAGTCTATGTTGTGGGTTTAACTTGTGTCGGTATTGCGAAGACATTGTTATATTGAAATTATATAACCATATGTTTAATATAAAAAATGGCTGATTTTGATCTAGATGATTTCGATAACCCGAGTACAATCGAAGAGGGTACTGATGAAACCAGCTTTGGTGGCATGAAACTTAACAAAGAACTTTTACAATCAACCGTCAATGATTATTACGATAACTTTAAAGATGTTAGTCCTATTGTTCGTGACTATTCAAAGTTTGAATTAGATGATAAAGGAATATTGCGACTGAGTGGCGCTCCGGATATTGACCTTATGCATTATCGTACTCGTAAGCCCCTAGCTTTGTCTAGGATATCCAATAAACACGGCATCAACATTGTTCGTGATGAATTAGGTTTTGTAGACTACTCACGAGGAGCAAAACTTTCCGCGAAGACTACTAAGGTTCTTCGGACTGTGCGTGATGAACTAGGTACCATAGATAATTTGTAAGCTTCCTCGAAGGTGGCCTCGGACGGACTCAGAGAAATCTTGGATACCAATTACGATAATTCCACGTTACAGGTACCATCCTCGGAGTTCAGTATTAGGGAATTACGAGGTCTTGACAAGGCAATGCAAACAATGCGGGGAGAGCTCATCAATAATATAGCCAAGCTATCCGAAATCGACAAGCATATAGCTTATGAGAAAACAAAACTTGAACAGGCGGGCGATGAGTTCAGTAGACGCCGCGTTGCTGAAAGATTGCGCAACTTAGAAGATGAAAGATCTGCCCGCCTCGAAGCGGCTTCCAGTAATAGAAAAAGCACTTCGTTCACAAATAAGTCAAATTCGAGAAACTGTCGATCAAGTCCTCAACGATGACACTACACAGGCCGATTACATTAAACATTGTTCAGAGAACAGGGAATAACCATTGCCAGTATTTTAACAGCGTTGGGATTTATTATATCGACTTTGACTCTTGCGTTAACCGGTGGCGGTACAAGTGGTAGTGGCGGATCACCGCCTACTGATAGGGGTGGTATAAAAGAGTGGATAAAAAAGCATTTAAAAGCATTAGGTTCAGCACTGGGAAAGCTCGCTGAGAAAGCCGCTGCTGCACTTCCCAGTATAATAGGGAGTGTTGTTTCCTGGCTCTTGAATTTATTAGCTAAGACCACCACTTGGCTTAGTCAAAACTTGTGGGCACTGGTCGTAGCAACTGCAGGGCTGTTGTACGTATCCGCTAAGAACTATTTAACCAAATCAGGAGTAAACGAGCCGCTACTCCACCCAATACAAGCGCTGTTTTTTCATCGATATGTTGTTGATTTTTAGCCGCAATATGCGGTGGCACTTGTGGTTGTGCGTACGTAGATGTTTTAGCGATAGTAGATAACTGTGGCTTGACTATTCCCGTCTCGCCTGTGTTTTTTTGCGTTATTAATTCGACGTTAATATCTGAATTTAAACCTGGTTTATTATTATAGCCTATCACTTGACCGATCTTAAGTTCCATATTACTCGGAGACATGTATAGTCCCGGTGCATAAACGTAGTCCACTTTGGATTGAGCGTACTGTAATACATCTTGATAACGCTTTATAGACGATGGTATGTCAACTGGTGAATTAATAGCATCCTCCACGTTTGCGACAAACTGTTTTTGCGCATCGCGCGCCGTCCCAGTACCAATAATGGACTTTCGTGTTTGCGATTGTGCACCGAGAATTGCCGATACATAAGTTCTTATTGATTCATTAACTCATTATTCAGTTGTATAAATTTTGTAACAATATAAATTAAATCACTCTTAAAACTCATAATATCCCATCTCCAATCGTTACTCGAAAGTTCCCAGTCTTTATACCAATGATGGGTTTTTAGAAAATAATCATACATTCTTATGTAAAGTTTGCTGGTATGCAACAACTTAAACGCATTAAATGGACCTTTGTTAACTTCTTTAAATAAATCATCGCTGACTTTTTTAACAGTTTTTTGTCCTCTGTACGGAACACCTAGACCATGGTTTGCTCCTTTAATGCGCCAATCTTTACTCGTAGAAACAATAAATTCCTGACAAATACGTTCGAATGCCCACCTATTGTACGGATTATTTGATGCATTCCATGCTTGATCCTGCGGTAATGGAGCACTAATTTCTTTAAGTATACGTCTAATCTGATAGTACACGTGAAATGACAAAACAGACTTATTTAGTTCAAATCCTAGTTTTATCACTAGTTGCCGTGAACCTGTACTTTTCAAAGATATCAAGGAATTTAACGATAAAATCATAACCAGAGGCAGTTACTATAATCGATTGATTAGTAATGTATCTCGAATCCATATTTAAGTTATGATATAGTATCATTGTATATTTAATATGTATGTTACACTCCCGGGAATAACAAATGGTCAGTCTATTCAACTGCTTCATACTATCGATAACTCGGATGAACAACTCGAAGTCGCTCTATGCGATGTAACGTATTACCCGCTGTGGACCAATATAAGTGCTGCAAGATATAATAATGAGACAGTAATATATAGTAAACAATACATTATACCTGATGGGTATTACAGCGTATGCTCACTCAATGATGAATTTTTTAAGCCTAATGGAATTAGTCTCACACAAAATGAGTCGAATGGGACAGTGAATTTAAGCGCAGAAAAGGATGTACAGATTTTAGAGAACTTAGCAATTACACTTGGATTTGCACGCGGAGGAGTAATACCACACAACAAAACAGCGAATGTAGTTACATTACCCGGTTTAGTTCCCCCCGATTTAGTTCCCTATAAAGAGTTGTGCATCCATCTTGATCAAATAAGCACAACGGATAATATTCAACTAGAAAGTCCTTCAACTCTGCTCAGATCTATTCCAGTGAAAAATGAAAAATACAATAGCGGTAGAACGGAATCTTTCTCAACATTACAATATAAAAAATTAAAGCGGGGTATTATTTCAGACCTCAAAATTTCTGTATTAGATGTAAAACACCAACCTGTACATATAAGATACTTAAGTGTAACACTCCATATTATAAATAATGGTTGATTCATCAGGCCCTGGAACGCTCAGACAATGTTATACAATTGTGCTTTCCGATCTCGGAGACACAGAAGGATTCGGTACACCCGGTACCCATGGTAAGTTATACGCTTTACACTTACAAGATAATGTATACAAGCGGAAAGAAGTTACATTCACAGGTAATCTAGAAGATTTGAGCGATGTCGACAATAGTAGACTCTTTAAAAACACTTAATACAATATTACTCGCAACGACGATAAAAAATGGACTATGTTCGACGCAAAAATCGAGTGGCTATTGAATATCGTCATTACCCCACCGTATGTGATGATGGGTAACGCACATAATTTAACTAAGATAATAAATAGGGGCATCGTACTCGCGGCTTATATCCCATCAAAACGAAAAAGTGTGTTAGTTACCCCCCTGCCAGAAAACCCAGGTCATATGTTATATAGTCGTCCGGCAATCCAAAACGTTAGTTTAAATTTGATAACTGAATTCGAAGATATTAAAGTTAACTTGAGTGCAATACCTAATATTTCTACTCTTATTATTGAAGTCTTAGTCGGAGATGCACCGGAAAATGCCTTCGAAATATTACCAGGTCTATCGATTAAATGGCTAAAGAAACACCAACGTCGACGTTGCAGTATTATTCATATCGGAGCATCACCCGTTGCAACCCTCAAGGGGGTTCAAATTATTAAAAGTGACAGCATTTCTCTTTCTAAGATATTCTTGCCGTATAATATACATTTGATAAGGTTGATGTATAGTCTCAAAACATTTAAGCAAGACCAATTAAAGACTATTATATGATTGTAATATACACTATGAGTTTATATCCAGCGCTTGATGAAGCAATTGAAAAGATGGAAACTGTTGATGGATTTCGATTACATCAAATAAGCGACATAAAACATCGAATAGAGAAGGATAGGGAGTTGAGACTTGGATTGTATAAAAAGTATCGCAGAGCCGTGAATGCTCTGGACGGAGTTGACACCGCGCTTTTAGTATCTGGCATGGGACTCGGTGTAGCCGGTGTCGGTTTACTATCAACTATAATCGCCGCGCCTATCGTGCTCGGTATGGAAATAGCCGCTGGAGTCTCGGGACTGGCAGGAATATCGATAAAATTTATTTCTCGTAGGTTGCAAAAGAAAGCATTAAAACACGATAGTATTCGGATACTCGCCAAAGCAAAGTTGAACAGCATTGAGGATCATATTTCGACAGCAATGGTCGATTTTAAGATATCCGAGGATGAGTTTCGTTTAGTGCTGTCGGAACTCACCAAATACACCATAATGAAGCAAGAGATTCGATCAAAATCTCGTAAGACCAGTGGTATTAGCGAAGACGAGAAAAAAAAGTTCATAGAACAGGGGAGACAACAAGCGCGTCAATTATTCCGTGCCAAAACCTAAGAACTGGTTGGAGATTAAAAATAGATTGCTTACTATCATAAGATCACATTTAGACAAATGCTTACATAAATATATAATAATGGAGAATTACAACATTTATGTTCATGGACAAAATTATTATATCAGTAATGTCAAACCAATAAATGAAGAACACAAAACATTTATGTTCATAGACAAAATTATCAAATTGAGAGAATTACCACAAGGTATATATTATATCAGTAAACCAAACAAATACGATCATCAATTACCAAGAAGAGTATATAATCTGGCCTACTTGTAAAATAATAGAGAAATTTATATCATAGACTCCAGGTGGTGGTGAGCTAGAGTCAATTTAACTTAATCTCATGACTATCGTTGAATCGCATAGTCATTTACACATAAAAAATTCCATCTGTAGTAGCAGTATAGGTATATAAATCCGGCTCCAGTGGGGTTGCGGCAGAACCATCATTACCTATACTACTATCCTTCACTGCTTTTCGAAGCACAGGTCTTGGTGACTACTTTGGAGAACAAAGGAAGGGCCCAGGTGGCATGAGGATAATCATAGCTGGGTGGGCGAGTCCAGTCTTTTGCCTGCAGTTTGTCCAATAGTTTTCTGTAGATGTCATTGCCCATCAGCAAGGGGTGCCCATTCCTCAGCTTGAAGGCAATATGCAAGAGCTTGGTTAGGAATTTCTCTCCTGCATTCTCTTCTGCACACACGTTATTCATGCCTCGTAATGACAAGGGTTTGTTGGAGGTGGTGGTGAAGAGCCGCTGCAGGTGTTCTTGATGATAAGCCATCTAATAATAGTCTGCCTCAGAGGAGACTCATCAGGACATAGAGTGTCTCTCTTTTAGGGCAAATACCTACAATCTTACGGATGATCCAGTGCAACTTTTGCAACCACTTGAATCCAGTTTTGGAGATCCATCATGTTCTGACTGAAGTGGGTGTCTTTGCCAGGTAGAAGATGACTAGTACAATACACACAGATTTATTTAGATGAACATCATATATATAGGGAGCTAACAAATATATACAACAATGGTGAACAACAATACACTTTCCAGGGACCAAATCTACAGACACTTCTTCCGGACCAATATTTATCCTAACTTACATGCATACATGGTATATCATTGGTTTGGGTAAGCTGACCAATCACAACAAGGTTAGGTTGTGTGGACCAACCAGTTATCATGGAACTGTTCTGGGTGAACAATACCTTCCAAATGACGTGCTGGTTTTCTTGGGGAATTAGTCAGCAAAGAGCCAGAGTCACAGGAGACTAATCACAATTTTATTTACAAGAACAATTAACAATTTACAGTATACTTAGAAAATAACTGAGGGTGCCACAGAGAGTCGGTACACACTCTGGGCTGTGGGAGAGAGGTCTGCTTGGTAAGAGAGTCAAACCCCTTCTCTCTTTTTTTCTGTCCTTCTTCCTTTTGTCTTTTCTCTCTGGACCAAGGCTTATATAGCCAAGGTCACCTGACATTTAGTAAGTAATAAATATAAATGTAAACAGTAAATCACCAGTGACATACTTGCACATCCTGTTCAGGATGGCAGACGGTCGATGTACACAAAAATGGGGATTAACAAATAGGATTAGCATCTAATAAATAACAGCAATTAAATGTTTCAAGGCATATAGATGTCATGGCTCCAGGGTAATGAGCCTTTGCAATTAAATGTTCTTTAGACAATGGGTGTCGTAAATCAGTCACCATGACAACTTCCCTCCGTTTTACGACACCCATTGTCTAAAGAACATTTAATTGCAAAGGCTCATTACCCTAGAGCCATGACATCTATATGCCTTGAAACATTTAATTGCTGTTATTTATTAGATGCTAATCCTATTTGTTAATCCCCATTTTTGTGTACATCGACCGTCTGCCATCCTGAACAGGATGTGCAAGTATGTCACTGGTGATTTACTGTTTACATTTATATTTATTACTTACTAAATGTCAGGTGACCTTGGCTATATAAGCCTTGGTCCAGAGGGAAAAGACAAAAGGAAAAAGGACAGAAAAAAAGAGAGAAGGGGTTTGACTCTCTTACCAAGCAGACCTCTCTCCCACAGCCCAGAGTGTGTACCGACTCTCTGTGGCACCCTCAGTTATTTTCTAAGTATACTGTAAATTGTTAATTGTTCTTGTAAATAAAATTGTGATTAGTCTCCTGTGACTAATCACAATTTTATTTACAAGAACAATTAACAATTTACAGTATACTTAGAAAATAACTGAGGGTGCCACAGAGAGTCGGTACACACTCTGGGCTGTGGGAGAGAGGTCTGCTTGGTAAGAGAGTCAAACCCCTTCTCTCTTTTTTTCTGTCCTTCTTCCTTTTGTCTTTTCTCTCTGGACCAAGGCTTATATAGCCAAGGTCACCTGACATTTAGTAAGTAATAAATATAAATGTAAACAGTAAATCACCAGTGACATACTTGCACATCCTGTTCAGGATGGCAGACGGTCGATGTACACAAAAATGGGGATTAACAAATAGGATTAGCATCTAATAAATAACAGCAATTAAATGTTTCAAGGCATATAGATGTCATGGCTCCAGGGTAATGAGCCTTTGCAATTAAATGTTCTTTAGACAATGGGTGTCGTAAATCAGTCACCATGACACAGTTATAGGGATTAACATTTATGTGAATCTTTTTATGAGGGTTTAAAACAATTTGGAACCTTAAGATGGGTTACTCCTATATTGCCTACATGCCAATTCGCCTACGCTTCAATATGCCTACAGGTATTATGTGATTGGGCAGATCCCTATGTTAAAAAAAGACTGTCCCGACATGTCATTAAAACATTTCACAGTAGATAAGACTACAGAAACTGACTGTTCACACAGCTTCATCTCACAGTAAAAAAGATTAAATTACAGATTGTTTTGTGATCTCAGGTTCTCAAACTCCTAACACAGGTTCAATATTCATTACATTCAAACATCTCACTGAATAAAGATTAAAGAAGTGCTTCTGAACACACTGTCAATGACTGCATTATGGTTAATAAGGACTGTCGGATTAGAGGCTTATCTTAAAAATTGAATATATAACTTCACAGCGTAGTGGTCAACAGGTCCTACATGATGGCTATTGTTTGAATGTCCAGCGTCAACTGGCTGTCCATTGGAAGTGTGTCTTTGGTGGATGCAAAGGTCAACTAACTACCACTGGAGATCATTTGAGATCATGTCTCCTCAAGACAGATGTCAGTGCCTGTGTGTCGATGATGGAGACGTAAACAAGATACTTGTGTTTGCCACAACAGAGATGCTGCACATTCTCTCAGACTCTGACGCTATCTACATGGAAGGTACCTTCATAAATCATAAATGATAAAATCTCTTACATTAATACCCACTGTTTGTCTACAAAATGATCCAGTCCATTCTTCACAAAGGGTAGACGTGTGACTATCAGACCATAACTTGTGACCATCAGACCATAACTTGTTAATTGTTCTTGTAAATAAAATTGTGATTAGTCTCCTGTGACTAATCACAATTTTATTTACAAGAACAATTAACAATTTACAGTATACTTAGAAAATAACTGAGGGTGCCACAGAGAGTCGGTACACACTCTGGGCTGTGGGAGAGAGGTCTGCTTGGTAAGAGAGTCAAACCCCTTCTCTCTTTTTTTCTGTCCTTCTTCCTTTTGTCTTTTCTCTCTGGACCAAGGCTTATATAGCCAAGGTCACCTGACATTTAGTAAGTAATAAATATAAATGTAAACAGTAAATCACCAGTGACATACTTGCACATCCTGTTCAGGATGGCAGACGGTCGATGTACACAAAAATGGGGATTAACAAATAGGATTAGCATCTAATAAATAACAGCAATTAAATGTTTCAAGGCATATAGATGTCATGGCTCCAGGGTAATGAGCCTTTGCAATTAAATGTTCTTTAGACAATGGGTGTCGTAAATCAGTCACCATGACACAGTTATAGGGATTAACATTTATGTGAATCTTTTTATGAGGGTTTAAAACAATTTGGAACCTTAAGATGGGTCTCCTATATTGCCTACATGCCAATTCGCCTACGCTTCAATATGCCTACAGGTATTATGTGATTGGGCAGATCCCTATGTTAAAAAAAGACTGTCCCGACATGTCATTAAAACATTTCACAGTAGATAAGACTACAGAAACTGACTGTTCACACAGCTTCATCTCACAGTAAAAAAGATTAAATTACAGATTGTTTTGTGATCTCAGGTTCTCAAACTCCTAACACAGGTTCAATATTCATTACATTCAAACATCTCACTGAATAAAGATTAAAGAAGTGCTTCTGAACACACTGTCAATGACTGCATTATGGTTAATAAGGACTGTCGGATTAGAGGCTTATCTTAAAAATTGAATATATAACTTCACAGCGTAGTGGTCAACAGGTCCTACATGATGGCTATTGTTTGAATGTCCAGCGTCAACTGGCTGTCCATTGGAAGTGTGTCTTTGGTGGATGCAAAGGTCAACTAACTACCACTGGAGATCATTTGAGATCATGTCTCCTCAAGACAGATGTCAGTGCCTGTGTGTCGATGATGGAGACGTAAACAAGATACTTGTGTTTGCCACAACAGAGATGCTGCACATTCTCTCAGACTCTGACGCTATCTACATGGAAGGTACCTTCATAAATCATAAATGATAAAATCTCTTACATTAATACCCACTGTTTGTCTACAAAATGATCCAGTCCATTCTTCACAAAGGGTAGACGTGTGACTATCAGACCATAACTTGTGACTATCAGACCATAACTTGTGACCATCAGACCATAACTTGTTGTTATAAGACTGTAGGAAAAGTGGAGTGTAGGCGGTATGATACCAATCCCATAAGATGTGTATCCTTTGACACTAACTAGGTGGTGGATGACATCTATTGCTTTAGGGGGGCACGGGTGGCCCAGTCGTCTAACGCCCCGCAATTCCCTGTGCAGAGTTGCGTCCCTTGGGCATGTCTAGACTCATTGTATACAGAGGTAATCAAGTGGTGTCAACAATGTTATTTTAGGATTTTATTTTTATAGTTGGATAATAGGGTTTAAGGTTTGTTTACATTGAAACTTAGACACCACAATTTAAGTGATAGCTTACATGGCATTAAGATTAAACATTGTTTCAATACAGATAACTATTGAATGTTTTGGTTCATATGGCAATGTATTAATGGTTTTCATATTTAGAACATTGCAATGCTATTTAGATTTTAATACCTTATTCCTTAATGTATATTTAATGAATAACTACCAGTTTCCAACAGTTATTTTAGTTTTAAACATTAAACATTATTACAAAACTCATGTTCATATTTAATGCCCATGATATCACCCTCCGGTCCGAGAAGTTTGGCCTCCAAACTGAAAAGTTACATGACGTTGAATTAAATTCATAGATGTACAATCATTGAAAAGTTATAAATTATACTTGTGCATATAGGTACAACTGATACAGATCATTGGAAAAGGGTGTATATTAATATCACATGAGCTTAGACATTTTAAATGATGCATGAATCAAAGAATTACAAGTGCAGAATTTGCAGTGTGCCTTGTGCAAGTGTTTTTCTCAGCAAGATGATTTGCCAATGCCAGCATGTTAATTAAATTAGTATTTTCCTGCATGGTACAGACATTGGTTTGCTCAGGCCAATGCCCCTTTTGTCAATGAAAGGATGCATATTTCCTGTAAGGAAATTTCACAGATTAATAAACATTATTAAAGATCCGGCGCACTTACATACCTCTTCATTCATTGCTTGTATTTTTCTCAGGAAGTCACCTACCCATCGTCCCGAAACAAGGAATGTGTAGTCAAAAGAATATGGTTGGAGTGGGCTTAAGTTGTTAGGCCTTCATGGTGTAGACTTCTTAGAGGCATATATGGTTGATGCATGTCATCGTATCCCAATTGCGTGGATTGATGCTCATGATATCAATCACTGGATTGTCTGGTCCAGACTCGATTATTTACAGACTTCTGTCATATAGCTGGAATATTGCTGAGTGTGCCATTAAACAACAAACAAAGCAAAGCAAAAGAAGCATATATGGGTGGTTCACTTGGTGTAAGGTATGGCTGTCAGTTGATATGTTGGTATGCTTTGTCTTACTTTGTGTACCACCTGAAACTGTGTAGATTGTTTGTTCTGTGTCAGGATTTGTGTGCCAGTTGATGTTGACTTCATACTGACAATGTGACAAGGCATCTGCATTACCATTGGACTTGCCACTTTTGTGAATGATGTAAAAAATGTAGGATGACAGTTCAAGTGACAGTCTACCTAGTCTGCCTGTAGCATTTTTGATTGACTTTATCCATTTCAATGCAAGAATATCTGTGAACACAGTAAATTTTGAATTAGCAAGGTAAGGTCAAAATGTTCTAATAGCCTCAAGTACTGCTAACTGTAATTCTTTTTCTATAATACTCTTTTCTTTTCTTTTCATTCATTCTGCCACCATATGCTATGGAATGATTTTGATCGTTTTGATCTCTTTATGAAAGGACAAAACCAATAGATGAATCCGAAGCATTTGTTGACACACAAAATTCCTTTTCAAAATTTGGATAAGCAAGTACAGGGGTTGTGCACAGAGCCTCTTTCAGTGCATTGAAAGCCCTTTCACATTCTGGTGTCCAGTGGATCTTGGCCTCAGATGAACTTACACCATCTGGATTTGCAGTACTTTGCAAAAGTGACTTAAGAGGGATAACTTAGCATAATTTTTGACATACCTGTGATAGAAATTGCATAGGCCCGAGAAATTAATGGACATCTTTTTGTGATCTAGGTATTGGAAAGCTTTTTACTGCCTCTATCTTGCTGACCATGACCTGAATAGATCACCTTTTCATTAGCTGCTGAAAGCACATTGGTGAGTTTGATGAACTGGTACAACCCCTGATGCGTGATGAAAGTAGTTTTGTGCTTAGAATCTTCATGCAGATGAATTTGAAAGAAACCATTTGCTGAATCTAACGTGGTGAAGCTGTTTGCCTTGGCATCCGCGATACTGTCTATGATATATTCAAGGACTGGTGGAGGCCATGACATCGGGACCGCGACAAAATTTAGTTTGAGATAATCAAACCTGAAGGAGCCATCACGTTTCTTTACAAGAATGATTGGTGCAGCATACTGAGAATTGGATTTCTCAAATCAAATCATTGTCTAAAAACTCTTGAATTAACTGTTCGGTTGCCTTTTTGACAATAGGTGACTGGTGATATGGCCGACATGTGAATGGTGGTGCATCACCTGTTTCAATGTGATGAAAATCAAACAATAGTTATCATTGTGAATAATTCTAAGAATACCACCTCTATCACATCAGTGCCATAAATTCCTGTTTATGCTGAGAACCACACTATAAATTTTTTATAAATTTTCAACAGACGTCCACTACACTGCCAACATATCCATAGTTGTGAGGGAAACCCTATCCATTGCCAGAGGCGCCACTGCGCATGCGCAAGGCGGGAATCTAGTCACTTCTTTCAACCCATACTCTCATCAACTAGATGCAGATATTTGGGGAGGTGGGAGGGATTAATTCCTGATGTTATAGAGGTGGTATTCTTAGAATTATTCACAATGATAACTATTGTTTGATAATTCTTGTGAATACCTCACCTCTATCACATCAGTGCCAGTATACACCAGAGGGACCGGCGGGTTCTGGTATCTAGCATCCCATAGATATTTGGCTAGTGAAGTGGTAAAACCAAGGATTATATGCCAAAAGGGGTCTTAAACGGATGTGTCTAATAGTCTACTTACAAGACTTAGACGTATAGAATTTTCAAGGCGTCATGTGAAGGGTATATGTATATTCCCTTGTGATACTTAGACTTTTTAGTGACGTCGTTTCCTGTGATGACGTCATCTGTGACGTCACTTCCGGTGATGACGTCACTTCCGGTGTCACTATTCTCCCGTATCACTTATGACGTGGTTTACCGTTATGCCCTTTTGGATAGTGATATTTAACGTATCTCCGGTGTGATGACTCCTATGACGTCACTTCCAGTGGTAGTACATTAACCTTCCTATCATGTAGATAACCTTATATCACTTAATCCTTCGATCTCTGATTTCAGTGTTGACATTTGCCCTGTTTTACTAACTCAATAGCGCAGTCCAGTAACAAAGTACAACTTACCCTGAGTTCCTGAGGTACTTCTGAAATCTTCACCCCTCCCCCCCCCCCCTCTTTTTTCCCTTTCCATGAAGAGGGAGGGAACAGGTTACTTTACTTGGTAACTATCACCTGGGCGGCCACCAAAGGCCCCAGAGTGTATAGTCCATTTAGATCGGTCTGTATGTCTCGTAAGTAAAAGTTTTAAAAAGTGTTGTGGGACTTCCACTGGCAGCTGGCCACGATTTGTTCGATGGATGCATTATTCCATGTGGCTAGGCTTGTTGCCAGTGCTCTGATTTCGTGGGGTCTGCAGCTGCCCCAAATCGGAGTGGAGATTTGTGCCGTTTTATAGCTATCTGTGATAACTGTTTTTAGCCATCCCGCTACAGTGCCCTTTGCGATGTCCTTTTCTGACGAGGGCTTGCAAGAGATAAATAGGCGTTTTCTCTGCTTTCTGTGGGGTTGAGTCGCTGTGATAAAATATCTCAAGGCTCTTATGGGGCAAAGCAATCTATCCGGGAAGTCCACACTTTTACTTAGAGCTGGTATTGTGTATTGCCGATGTCCGAGTGGGCCGAAGGTTGACGACTGGTTTTTGGCAATAAATTCAGGGAGCGACACTGCTTTCCATTCTTTGGTATGGGTTACAGTGGAGATATCAATAGCGTGTAGTTCTGACACGCGAGCCGCCGTAGCCATGGCTAAGAGAAAAGCAGTTTTCTTGGAAACTGATAGTAATGTCGCACTACTCATGGGTTCATACGGTGCTTTCATCAATGCCGACAATACTATAGATAGATCCCATTTAGGAAAAGTACGTGGTACTTTTATATCTTCCAGGGCAAAAGACTTCATAAGTCGATTTAGTACTGGATGGGTACCTATAGATAGGTCATCGTGTTGTAATACCATGGACATTTAGGGTCCATGGTAATACTGATGACAGGGCTGATCTATATCCTTCGATAGTGCCGTGTCGTAATTTCTTGTCGTTTCTGAGATGGATCAAGAATTCGGCTACTATAGGTATCGTTATATCTCCATGTAACTGTTTCCCTCTTCTCCATTCGACGAACTTGTCCCATCTGTTATTATATAAGGCAGATGAGGCTGGTCTCCATGAGCTAGCCACTCTTCGTGCAGCTGATTTAGAGTAACCGGCAGCTTGCATCTTATGCGAGATAATTTCCAAGCGTGAAGATGGAGGTTGTCGAGGCGGCCGTAAAATATGTCCGTCTTTGGTTGTCTCAATAGGTCGTGACGTACTGGGAGTTTCAGAGGTACTTCTAGCAGGAGTTGTAGAAGTCTCGGAAACCAAGCCCTTTTGGGCCAAGCCGGGGCTATGAGGATTATGACACAATCCGTTTCCTCTATTTTCTTCAGTACTCTGTCTAGGAGAGCCCATGGGGGAAATGCGTAAGCCAACATTCCCTTCCATTCCATGGAGAGCGCATCGACTTGGAGTGCTAGTGGGTCTGGTACTGGGCTGACGTAGACTGGTAGTTTGTTGTTGAGACATGTGGCGAATAGATCTATGTTTGGAGTGTCCCACATCTGGGTTATCCACTTGAACACCTCGGGATGTAGTGACCATTCTGTGGGTACTATCTTGTTTTTCCGGGATAGGTAATCTGCTAGTATATTTAGCTTCCCCGGAATGTGTCTTACTTCGATCTTGCAACTCACTGAGTCTACCAAGGCATATAAACGTGTGACCTCCTTCAGTAAAGGCTGAGATCTTGTGCTCCCTTGGTGCTGTATGTAAGCGACCACGGTTGAGTTGTCTGTAGCGATCTTCACTGACGAGTGGTGTAGACGATTTAGCCAAGCTGTTAATGCTAGATATATCGCTCTCATTTCTAGACAATTGATGTGTAGCTCTTTGTCTTGGGAGGACCATTTCCCTTGAATGGTGGCATCGTCCATATGGGCACCCCAACCCTCTCCTGATGCATCTGTGTAGAGTTGATGTAGGGGGGTGGGGTAGTTTAGTGGAATACCTGGCATGACATTTTGGCGATTTAGCCACCAAAGGAGTTCTGAGATTCGAACTTCTGGGGGTTGGATTAGTGCTTCCAGCTCTAGATTCTTGGTGGTGTTCATCCAAATCCAAATGCAATGGCCGTAATTGTAGCCTGCCTCTGTAGGTTAGGTCTTGGATAGATGTGAGCGTGCCTAGGCAAGACATCCACCAGCGTCTCGACTTGACGGGCTGATCGAGTGCGCTTGTAATCATGCTCTGTACTCTTGCATATCTGTCCTCTGGGGGTGCTAATATGCCCTTGTCGAGGATAAATCTTGCGCCTATGTAGGTGATGACCTGTGTGGGTGCCAGCTCTGATTTTTGAGCGTGAACCAGGAAACCTTAGTTTGTGAGAAGTTGGATGAGACACACTGTGTTTAGACTGATTTGTGATTTGTCCTGGTCGACCAATAGGAAGTCGTCGATATATCCATGAAGCCTTATGAGATTTAGATGGGCGAAACCAATGACGGGATTGGTGATCCTGGTGAATAACCATGGGGCGATGGATATGCCGAATGGTAGTACCCTGAACTGGTATCTCTGACCGTTGACAGCGAATCGTAGGTATCGACGATGACTTGGATGGATCGGGACGTGAAGATATGCGTCTTGGAGATCTATGCTTATCATCCAATCTGCTTGTCTTAGGGAATTCTTCAACTTCTTTATAGATTCAATCTGAAATGTGGGTGGTTTTTCCAGATAATCTTTGTTCAGAGTTTTTAGGTCTATTATTAATCTCATCTCTGAAGAATTCTTCTTCGGTACCAGGAAAACTGGGGAGTAGAATCCGAGAGAGGTGTCTGACTCCTTTAGGGTGCTGATAGCTCCTTTTGTGAGTAATTTTTGTATGGCTACTTCTGCTGCGACTAGCTTCGGTCCTGATAGCTGTGAACGGGGTCCGGTAGGATGAATGGCTAGTTTTGGTCGTTTTAAGAAGTGAAGTTTGTAGCCTCTTCTTATAATTTCGAGTAACCATGAGTCGTCTGTGATGGTCTCCCAGTTGTCTGCGTACTGCATAAGACGGCCCGGAATAGGATGAGATTTGAACTTGGGTAGTCTTGGGTCGATGTTTGTAAGATTGGCTAGTTCGACTGGATTTGGAGTAGACGTGTCCTTGGTCTTCCGTAATTCTAACTCATTGTCCGTAGGGCAGGCAAAGTCGGTAGGATCTGGATGGGTCTGTAGATTTATGGTGAAGTCATTTCCGAGGGTGGCCCCTACGGGAACTGCCTCTTCCTCTGCCAAGTCCTCTCTGTGAAGTGGGAAGATCAACTCTGGAGTTCTTGTACCTGGGTTGATATGATCTGTTTCTCTGAGTAGAGGCTCGAAAAGAATTCCGATTGGACTGTTCGCGTCGGGGTCCAGGGCTCTGTCGCTGGGGTCGAGTAACTGCCGGTTGTCTCTGTAACTTGGATGCTAACGAGATGGTGGATTCCTGAAATTTCTGGTTAGTTGACGAGATAATGGCTTCCTTCACCGATTTCAGTCTACCGTTGAAAAACTGCGATGACGTAATGGGCTGTGACATCATGGATCTCTTTAAAGGGTCTGGCATCACATGATGAACTTGCTGTAGTAAGTGTCTTCTTTGCATGAGCAGAAACTGCGCTGACATCCATACTTGAGATGATAGGAGGTCTTCCTGCATCTTCAGTATGTGGTCTAATGAGCTGTGGATAAATCCCGTCTTCTGACTAGTCATCTCCGTGGAAGTGTCTAAGGGAAGATCATCGCTCTGGTTATACGGGGGTTTGACATGGCGAATACCAGCTGCTAACCAGTTGATGTAAGAACCGGTATTAATCATTTGCTTATTGACCTTATCTAAGCTCTTGATCTGGGACATATCAATGCGCATATTGGGGTTAGGTTTCTTAACCAGATCGAAGTAATCTTCGTCAATGCTAGGCTGTAGTGTGAACGGATCATCATGTGTTTTGTAAGCAGATCTAATATAGATAGGCTTCAGTTTAGTACTAGGACCCGCTGAACAGTTCAATTGATTTTCAGTTCTCTTGATGACGTCATCCAAATATGACGGAGGGGGAAGCGTATGGAATGGTTCGGTCCCCTTATCGGGTCCCTCATATCCTGCCCGTTCAATCAAGGGTTTAACGGGTGTACTGTCCTGGTCTGGTTTTAAGGTGGGCATTAGTTCATAAAGTTCTGTTATGATGTCTCTAAGGGAGTAATTGTTTGATCTATAATCCTCCTCTATAGCAGTGTCCCCATAGCCTGAATACGCAGGTGTAGATCGGCACCCCCTACTCTGGCTGGGCTGGGAGTGGGTCGTATGGCTGAGGGTATCGTAATCCCGGTCGTCTGATTTACGGCAAGCTGTGCGGGAATCACGTGGTCTATAACTGTATGGTGATGTCATATTTCCCTCGCTTTCTTCGCCCGTATAACAGGACTGTGTGGCAGTATGGGAGGGTGCACGCTTAGGATTACTATCCTGATATGCAGGAGCTTTGTGGGTGCGTCTATCATAGTGGCTTGACGGTGATTGGTGCGTATTTCTGTGCATACTGCGGTGTGAAGACCGTGATTCACGATGAGCCCTGTGATGTGCGTGGTAGGGAGAAGATCTATGAGATTCTCGCTCTCTTAGTATAATTCTCCTACTGTCCTCATAGTCTGATTCAGCGTAACCTTGTACATGTCTGCTGTATGAGGGTGTACTGCCATATTCAGTCTTAGATCTCTGTTCGTGATCAATCCCTGATTGGCCAAGCCGGGTTTGATTGACTGATTCTTGTAGATCTGAGATTTCTCGAGACATAGATTACATGCGTGTGTCAATCATAACAGACATTGAATTTGTTATTCTTTCCGTGAACTCATTTACGTTAAAGGGGGAACGCGGCAGAGGGTGAAAGTCGTTAGTTTCTGTTCAAACTCAACGATCGACCGTACCAGACGTTGCCGGATGCAAGTTAGAGGCACTTTCTGTTTGACCGGTAACATGCATCTGCTCCTCAACATTATTGGGAGAGTGGGATGAGCGACGGGGTCTCTTCTCCTCAAAAGTTGAGACGGCGCCCTCGCGCGACACTCGCTTGTCACCCCCGTGATTAATTTGAGCCGCCACGGGCTTAATCACTTGTTTTCTTGATGTAGATGCTCTAGTGACCGTTTTATAATCGGGATTTTTGATCCATGTCTTGGAGAGCTTGTCAAATTTTTCTTTTGACAGATGCTCGCAATAACTGCACATTGACCTCTGTGTACAGCTGCTTTTCTTGCATGCGAGACATCTAGGGTGAGGATCCCCAGGAGCTTGGTGTTGTCCACAGCCCGAACAGACAGGTGTCTGCTTATGAGATGAAGATCTCATCCCACAACACTTTTCTTAACTAATTACTTACTAGAGACTCCGATCTTCTATACCCCCGTTCTGCTAGTAGAACTGCTCTCTGCTTGAGACGATCCATCTTGTATGTGGAACTCAATCACGTGTTCGGATGTGCAACAAAAAAATCTTTCCTTGTTGTCATCAGGACACACAGGAAAGAAGTGACTAGATTCCCGCCTTGCGCATGCGCAGTGGCGCCTCTGGCAATGGATAGGGTTTCCCTCACAACTATGGATATGTTGGCAGTGTAGTGGACGTCTGTTGAAAATTTATAAAAAATTTATAGTGTGGTTCTCAGCATAAACAGGAATTTATGGCACTGATGTGATAGAGGTGAGGTATTCACAAGAATTATGAACATTTGTCTTACCTAGTCACATCTTTGGCAAACACATTGCGGTGTTGACCCAGAAACTGCAACAATCTTTGTTTCTGGTCTGGTATGAGATCTGCTTGGGATAGGCCAATACCAAGCTCCAGGGCAATCTTGACATAATCAGCTGTGTCATCTGTGGTTGCTGTATTTACTGTTGCATTTTCTGTAGGATCAATATCATAAACACAGTCAGAGTCAATGTAATTATACTTACCAACAACTGCGTTTTTGACTTTTTCCACTTGTGAGCAATTAATAAGTCTGAAGATACCATGGGTCTTTTTTAATATATTTAATGCCCTTGAAAGATGCATGTAGTTGATCCTGGTCCATCATGGGGTTGTGTACACTGGTGATGTCCTGTGAAGCCATGCTGACATAGAAAGAAGGTAGATTGCCTCATGGAGATGCCATCTTCAATTCAAGCTGGACAGGAGTGTTCAACGATGTGCTCAAATCCAAAGTAGAGCTGCAACTGAATACCTTGCGTTGCCCAGCCCTGTGTTTTATAGGTGGTCATGATTGAGCTATGACATCACAGGAACATGATGGATTACATCAAGTGTGAGTTGTTTCTGAAGAGTATCTTGTACAGCTTATCTAAACAGTTCTAAGAATCGTCTTTTTTCCATGTAAGTAGCCACCATGAATGATGTCTCTGGTAGGATGTCACTTCTTTAAATTGACATGTCAAACACATGTGATTAGCAGCATGACATCACTCCTTGTAGCCATTGGGAAGTCTCTCCAGAGGCACACCTTGAGGGTCGTACTGAACTCATTGTTTGACGTCAGATGAGGCACTAGGCTTTGACAGTGTCCTTAGAAACGAGTACCTTGGCGCAGACCTCCACAAACAATACAATGAAGAAAGGGGACAGGAAGAGTTTGCTGATTCCCCCTAGCAGATGAGGTTCTTCACCGTATCAAAGTTCACATGTTGACTGCCCTGGTAATTGAGTGTAATTCCACGGATTTTGCAGATGGTCTTGGTGCCATCAGATTGAGTGTGAAATATACTGAACCGCAAAAGAAACATCACCCCAAGTAGCATTGCATGAAAAGTTGTCATTCAAATATCTGGGTAATTTTTGTCAAAGTTTACCTTGTCCAGGAAAATGAAATTTGATGATAAAAAAACAAAGCAGATGACAATAAAACCAATCGCCCAAACGCTTCACGACAATGGCCATGGTAACCCGATGCACGTGAGTTCCTTGCAAATTGAAATGCACATGCGTTCCCCCATTTCTTGCCCTATAAAAATCCACCAAGAAAGGATAACATTCATTCATTATTGAATTGCTACCACATGCCAAGATTGACAAGAAATCAGAGGCACCAAGCCCTTGGACGATTGCAAGCTGGACAAACCGCCCGGCAAGTAGCCAATGCATTTCAAGTCCACTTAAGGGACAGACCACGAACACTACAGATGACCGACCACGTAGTGAAAAAAACCAAGGGTCACCACCCGACGTCAAGATCATCAGATTGTGCGACAGCATCTTCAAGATCGCTTTGTTACTGCTGCGGAAACTGCTCGACAGACCATGGGGACACACCAGTGACACATTAGTGCTGACACCGTGCATCAAGAACTGATGAGCAGACACCTCCAATGTCACAGGCCACACCGAGGACCCATTCTGACACCACGTCATCACCGGGACTGTCTTCAGTGGGCAACACAGCACCAACACCAATACCTCATTTGGCACGTCACCGCAACCATGAGTTTCAGCATGATAACACATGTGCCCACACTGTGAGAGCAACAAGAGACTTCCTCCAGCAGAATGGCATCAGAACCATGCAGTGGCCTGCCCTCAGTCTCGATATAAATCCGACTGAGCACCTGTGGGACGAGATTCAAAGACGGCCGAATGACGTCCGACCAAGGCCAACAACTGTAGCTGAACTGCGTCAGGCGTTCCTCAGAGAGTGCCTATGCCCTTCATCAGCCACCTCACCCATTCTATGTATCGACGTTGCACGGCAGTCATCAATGCACATGGCGGACACACGAAATACTGACTTGTGATGCCATTTCTCAGAAACTAGTGTTGTGTTTCACTTTAAGAACATTTCACACTTCAATTTCAACCTTGATGATAAGTTTTGCCAAGTTTCATCTCTTTAATATATCTCAAAGTATGTTTACAGTGTTTGGAAACATCAGGTTTCTCATATATCTATCCAAGGTGACGTTCCTTTTGTGGTTCATTATAGTTCGTAGGCATAGTTTTTTTTGTCCTGCCAAGAAAAAGGTATGGATGCTGTTTCGTCCTCCCAATTCATTTGGGGAAGGTTACAGGTCAGTGGACAGTGGATGTTAATGATGCTGTCTGTATCAAAGTACAACACGCATCGATCTAAAGGCTTCAGGTCATGAAGCTCAAACAGCGCAGACACTGGAGGATGATCTTTGATGACAGGATGTCCCACAGGGATGGTACTCTACTTGCAAATGTAAGGACAGTGTGAACAGTCATCTACATATTGAATGGTTTCACCTGGTTTGTCTTCGAAGAACAAGTTGGTGGCATTAATTCGTCCTCCAAAGAAGGCACCTTTGGGATCGAAAGCATGTGGTCCTTGTAGTGTAGTCAGGAACGCTGTCAGGTCAGCCTGGTCTTTCTGTTCTTGCCCAAAATCAAATCCCCACTTGATCACCACTTTGCTGTAATACAGCCAGATGATACAGGACATGATGGTACTGTTCCGAATTCTTTATACCCAAGGTGGCATGTTTTTGATATTGATCTGTCCTGTAACAGCGAGGACATCCATGCCAGAAGCTGCCCAAGAATTCATACGCAGTGCATGTTGTGGAGTGGTAGCTGTCCACCATGTACCGACTGCCACCAGCACAGTTAAAGCCAACTTCACCACCATTATGGGCATGCTGCATGTGCAGGTCAGCGTTTTCATGCATGACCCAGTTGAGCTAAAGGAAACAATGAAGGGAGTAGCGACACTGCGGTCATAGCCTTGAAGCATATGATGGCAATGGTCTTTGGTTCCAAACACTTGATGCAAAATGTCCACATCACTCTGACTGAAGGCCAACAATTCCTCATCAAGATCAAAGACAGCCCCTTCAGCAACACATGCTTCATAACAGGTCAAGAAAGCTTCATGTTCAGCAAGAAACATGCCACCAGGATCATAAGAAGGGACAGAAGGATAAGTTCCCCCATAACCTTGGTTAGCTTCCGTGTTGAAGAAGTGAGGGAGGTAGCCTTTCTTGCTTCAGAGCCATGGTCAAGAAATTCAGTGAATCTTTGAAGATGAGGCGTCCCCTGACCATCTGTAAGGCTTGTTGTCCTCTGAGCGTTATTTGTGGCGTTCCATCAGATATTGGTGCAGATACAGGGGTAGCAGGTGTCCACCATCAGCTGCTTTCTGAATCTACAAGTATGCAGACATCTCTTCCTCCTCCTACCAATGCTGACTGTGTCAAACAGATGACCATAGTTATCTGTATTGTCCTGTGGTTAGCGGCACAGTGTGTGGGGTTCAAGGATATCGTCATCATAGATGCCCACAGAAACAAGCAGCAAACAGCAGCAGCAGCCAGCATGATAACAACACCTGCTACAACGATGGAAAACACAAAGCCCATTACAGTTATGACTACCCTTATCCATGCCGTTACTGTGACAAAGACGATCATCACAGTATGAACTGCCTGAACAAGACATTGAAACGTCCAACCCCTGTGGATACAACTGCTGTCAACCTGCCAGGTCAGCCTCCCATGAAAGTAGCTAAAAGCCAGGGTGCATACAATCAACTACTCACACGTTTAAGTGACAAGGTAACCAAGGTCAACAACCACAACAACCACAACAACAACAACAACCACAACAACAACAACCACAACAGTCACAACAACAACCACAACAACAACAGCAACGCATGGGTCAGACCAAAGCCTACCGCCCAACAACAACAACAACAACAACCACAACCACAACAACAACCACAACCACAACAACAGCCACAACCACCACAACAACAACCACAACCACAACAGCAACGCATGGGTCAGGCCAAAGCCTACCGCCCAACAACAACAACCACAACCACAACAGCAACGCATGGGTCAGGCCAAAGCCTACCCGCCCATGTGAGTAAACAACTCCCACCATTCCAACGGTCCATTTCAGGGCCACCCATAATCGTCTCAAAAGAATGCTTGAAATAGGCGCTTGTTGTTTTTTTATCCACCTTGCCACTTCATCTCTCTACCCCACGCGATCGTCCCACTTCCATCACCTGCAGCCTTTCTCTCTCCTCTGCGCATGCGCACCAAACCCGTTCCTATCCCCTCCAGTACCCCATGATTCCGTCGCTTCTGGTGAGATCTCATGAAATTCCACAAGATCTCGTCACTTTCCGCGAGATTCCATCAAGATGTCGGCACATCCGGTCACGTGACTGGACTTGATGACATCTTGCCGGGATACGGCGTCTTTTCCAAGATGGTGGCATGCATCCCAGCATGCACCGGAAGTGCCACCATTTTGGAGAAAGACCCACTTGTGACGATGCATACTACTTGTGTGACAAAATGATTCCATCGGCTGATATGTTGTCCTTTGCAGCTATACTACTATATGTACTGTTTCTGCTATATTCTGTTAATCCAACAAAAATAACATTGTATTAATTGTTGAACGTGTGAAACGTCACCTTTGATCTTAATATTGTGAATAATTTATCTAACAATTAACAATCTGTAACTGGCACTTTATTACTGACATCATGTTGTGTACCAGTAGCTGGCCCATGTATAATTCCCATGGTGTATGTTACAGCTGGGGATGGGGTGGTGTCCTATCAAACGCTGTACGCTTGTAACACATAGCTAACTATTTGCTCCCCAAAAATGCACAATAGTTACGTTTTTGCTTCATTGATATATAGTTTAGATGTTTTCACTCAGTGCAGCGTGTGTGAATATCGTTCACCACTCAGTTGTGTCATTATGTTTCGTGAGATATTCCCCAATTACATAGTTGTGTCATGTGGGAGATGCTCCCCTTATTCACTATTGTCTTGACAATCACTACAATAGGTGCTGGACAAATAGGAAGATCCCCAACAACCACCAGGCAGACTAGGTGCTAGCCCGATCATTAAAACTGTGCAGCGGGAACCTGTTTGAACCCCAGTAAGGAGTATCCCCTCATTGGCGTTATTTTTCATCTTGGGGACGATTTCACCTGTCGTTTATACGCTATTTTCGTTTTAAAAATTTTATTTGGGTCACGCATTTGTGATTAGGTATGCCCTAAAGTATTAAAATCTGCAAAGTTGCTATGTTGACTTTACTTGCCCTTTGAGGAGTGCTCCCATGGCTTGTCAGAGAACAACTTCAGCAGTAAGTTACATCATGGAGCAGAAATTATCACTGATTTTCAGTGATACATTCATATCATTTTCACCGCCATTTTTGCTTTTTGCACCCTATGCATTGTTTACTTCTTTAATCTGTATATTTCTAAAATGTTTTTCATTACTTATAAGCAGCAGAATCTCTGCACTTAGACTCAGAAGAGCTGTTCAAAATTAGCATATCGTTTTTAGTTTCAACAAAATCAGTAAATACTCTGTCGAATCACTCGCTTTTCTGGTCCATTGAACACTTGATTCTCTGATTTGCTTACCGGCTACTGATGATCTCTAATGGTCTCCAGTGGTCGTAAGTCGACCTTTGCATCCACTAAAGACACACTTCCAATGGACAGCCAGTTAGAGGCCGGACGTTTAAACGATAGCGAAAGCCATCATGTAGGACCACGATGTTGTGATGTTACGTATCCCAGATAAGCCTTGAATCTGAAGTCCTTAATAACCGTAATAGTCATTGACAGTGTGTTCAGAAGCACTTCTTTAATCTTTTGTGCAGTAAGATGCTTGAATGTAATGACTATTGAACCTGTGTTAACAGTCTGAGAACCTGAGATCACAAAACAATCTGTAATTTAATCTTTTTTACTGTGAGATGAAGCTGTGTGATCAGTCAGTTTCTGTAGTCTTATCTACTGTGAAATGTTTTAATGACATGTTGGGACAGTCTTTTTTTAACAGAGGGGTGTGCCCAATCGCCAACATAATACCTGTAGGCCCATTGAAGCGTAGGCGATTGAAGCGTGTACGCGATATGGGAGCAACCCGTGTCCGCTGCCAGGGAACAAACACTTTACTATTTTATGCAAATTGTGTGAGTGGCAGGTGTTACCGGTAGGGCAAATGGCGTCATCACTGATTGTCAGTGATCCCATTCATAGGATTTTAACCGCTTTGATTTTTTTGGCGACAAACGGATTCTGTTTTGGACACCGGTTGTATTTATTCTTATATTACATAATTTAATTAATTGTATAGTAAATACATATTTTCCTATATGTTACACCACCCGAATGAAGTGTCTGAAATACATTTACTAATCGATGATCATCAGATCCAAGTCATTGATTTATTCGGTTTTGCCTGACAGGAATCATTGTACAGTACACACAAGTGCAATGTAGGGGGTGATTACCTGCTTCAGATCAAACAGCAAGCATAAGCTTCACAGTCTCGCTTTTTACACATAACTGACTTTCCATGTTACAGTATTTTTTAAGTACATACATGTATTAGACAAACCTTCATACACTGTGTGGCCCTCACTCTGTGAGGGTTCATGCTCCAAAGAACTAACACAAAATGAAAGTCAATTCTTATCATTTTTTTATATCACTATTTTTTACCCCAAAAGATGTAGACCTATTGTTATACACAATTATATTTAGGCCTAGTACCTGTGTCTTCCTGTTTACACTAACAGACATACAACAACCAGCTGTATCGTTCCTCAAAACGAGAGATGACATCAGTGCATACATGCTCAATGCTCTTCAGGAACAACTTTTGTAGTTTCTTTACAACAAATATATTCAAATAATATCCTCATTAGATGAGAAAGGTCTGTCAAGAACTACCTCAGTAAGTTGATCACAATAACAGTGCGTCTGAAATTGTCCTTGAATAATATGAACCTGTGTTAGTCACCACTGATCAATTGACCATCATTGAAAGGTGATTGCAAAGATGTCTCATATAGATACTAAGGTAAATTAATAGATTGCTGTAGACTGTCATTGTTGTCTAGACTCGGATCGAGTCGATACTACGATAGATTGTATGTGTTTTCTTAGTTTTCATCTCTAGGATGGGTTGTAGCGAAGATGTGTTGAATGGGCATGCAATCAAACTCTCTGAATTGTATGTTAAATCACTAAGATTAAAGGGTCTACATGATGACAAAGGTGAAGATAGGCATCTTGTAGGTCGAGGCTGATGAGCCAATCTCCTGTCCTTAAAGTCGCCTCCATCTTGAATTTTGGATAAAGTACCAGGAATTGCTTGTTGAGGATCTTTAAGTCAATTATCATCCTCATGTTGGGTGAATGTTTTTCGGAACTAAGAATACCAGGGAATAAAAGCCTTTGGTTTTGTTGGTCTTCGATAGTTTCCGAATGGCTCACCTCTTTAGTAGCTTTCTGGCGGCCAGATCTGCTGCCACGAGCATCCGATGGCTTGAGATTTCAAGATGGGATGTTTCTTGAAATGCAGTTTGTATCAGTGAGCCACAACATCTAGGACCCAGCGGTCAGGCATAATCTGCTTCCAATTGTCAGCTTATGACAGAAGACGCCCTTCCACTGGCCCGGGAGTCGGTATTATGTTGAAAGACGGAAGGTGTAAATCGCAGTCCATAGACATAACCAGGTCGAAAGGAAGTCAGAATTTGTGTTCACCTCTGCTCCCGGATCTGCCCCGGCGATAGGAACCTCTTTTCTTGCAGTCCGACTGACTAAAAAAAACCTGATAAGACTGACAGTTGTCATACCCCCTACTCCGTTGGAACGAATCCTTCCTGGAGGGGACAAACTTCTTCTTAGGTGGCTCTTTACGCGATGAGTCCTTCTGATCTCAGGAACGCTTTGGGGTTTAGGAAGATCCATGTGCCTTGGCAGCTTGGTTGATACTTGGAATCGTTCTGTAGTATCTTGTCTGACCTCGTCTATGACATGTCCCACTTTGCCATTGAACACATTGGGAGCAGATTTTGGTTGTTACATTATCAACCTCTTCGTTTGTTTGGAAACAACCTTTGAAGGAATCTGAGCTAGTAGTTGTTGATGCTGAACCCAGAGTAGCTGTGAAGAGTGAGTGAGTGAGTATTGTTTTACGCCGCTTTTAGCAATATTCCAGCAATATCACCGCGGGGGACACCAGAAATGGGCTTCACACATTGTACCCATGTCGGGAATCGAACCCGGGTCTTCGGCATGATGAGCGAACGCTTTAACCACTAGGCTACCCGGCCGCCCAGCTGTGAAGATATCCAGACTTCGGTGGAGTCTTCTAGCATATTGACTTTGGTGTCTAGCAGGCTGAGATGTCTCCGACTTGATCCGTCCTAATATTCATAGGCGTCTCTCCGGATATGCCCTCATATGATGTCTGCAACGATGAAAGGATGTCACTGATTCCAGCGACAAACCAGTTGATATATATGCGCCAATGTCCATTGAATGTCTGGACACCATAGACAGGTCTTTGATCCTGCAAGCAGGTAATCTGATGTTAGTATTAGGGTTGCGTACTAGCTTCATAAAATCTTTGTCCAAAATTTGATGCTCTGGAAGTGGAGAATCATGTGTTTAATACAACTTCCGCTTCAATGGAGTGAGTGAGTGAGTGAGTATGGTTTTACGCCGCTTTTAGCAATATTCCAGCAATATCACGGCGGGGGACACCAGAAATGGGATTCACACATTGTACCCATGTCGGGAATCGAACCCGGGTCTTCAGCGTGACGAGCGAACGCTTTAACCACTAGGCTACCCGACCGCCCCCCGCTTCAATGGAGGTAAGGGTAGCTGGTTATCATGTCTGAGCTTGAGTAGATTTTCAGACGCCTGATCTACCACCTTACCTGCCACGGCAATGTCTGGTGGATATGTTGAAATGATGTAGGAGCATGACATCCTGGCATCTTAGGTGGTGAATTTTCTGTCATTGGAGGTTGGAGTACAGGCATAAGGTGATACAATTCTTCAATGGGTTCAACAAAGCAGTATACTTATGTGTAATCCCGCTGGGTTGAATTGTCAGCCTGATTAACCTCTTCATATAGCTCCGCCTCAGAATGAACGTGGGTAATTCCCGGAAGGGGTGAATGTTCGTCATAATCCATACTCGTTCACTTGTTGTGATTGTGTTTCCACAATCTGTGGTGTCACTTGAGTCTCCATTATTTGTAAGTGGGCACTTATGTGTAAATTGACAATACCTAGCCGTTATTAAAGCTGTGGTCACCGGAGCTAAGAACATCCCGTATCTATGATAAAACTCACAGCTTACTGCGCTTTAGCGTGTTCGATGAATGGGTTTTTCTCGAGAGATTTGCATATATACGGGCGATGTTCTGCCGGGATAGGGAGAAACGTACTAGCTACGACTGTGTATAGTTGTAACATAGCCGACCTATTGTTTTAGTCATGGTAGCTCCCAGTCTAGACTCGTAACGCGCGTACAGTTTTTTAATTTCTTCGTCGGTCATGTTATAAATTTTTTCAGTGGTATAATTTCCCCCCAAATATTGGGAACATTTTCCACTGTCTACCAAAGCCGCGAGTCTTTCTCTATGTTTATCTGTATGTTGATCTGTATGTTGATCAGGTTCTTTGTGCATTTGTTCGATGAGTTCATCTCATTCCATAATGTAATACCTAAGGAGATATTTAAGTCTAACATAATAAAATATGGCATATCCAATACAGTCCGAAATAATAAACTGTTGTAAAAGAATGAGGATTTCAAACCACATTATTTCATAATAACTGCTAATGTTCAATTTATCATATTTTTGCTATATTTTTGCTATATTTTTTGCTATAGTTGCTAAAATTTGCTATATTTTTGCTTAGCAGTTGCTATTATTTTGCTTAGCAGTTGCTATTTTTGCTATATTTTTTGCTAAGCAATTGCATAAGCAGCTGGTTTTTAATACGAGTTTACAATGCTTTGTTTCTGCTAACAGTTTTCTGACTTCATCTCGTTCGCGCTTGGTATAAATAACATCATTTTCACGTAGACATTCCTCAAATGAATCTCGGTCTTTGCAATGAAACAAGGCTACCCATTTGGTCTGCTCTCTGAGATCTTTCAGGATAGAGTTGTATTTTTGAGTAAGTACCCAACGCTATGCTGAGTATGCCGACTGGAGAATGCTAAATATGAAAGCATATCTTTCTTTATGGTAAGTTCTTTACTCGCACTGCAGTCGTCCTTAATGACTTTGTATTTTTCGTGACATACTCGTAAACAGTCTTGTAAACAATCGCCCGGATCAACTTTGTACTTTGTAGAATAAAAGCTGTTTTTCCACAACCCGTTTGCCCGCAGATGATAGCGCAGTGCGGTTCTTCAGGTAAAAGATTATTAATAGATCGCTTGCACGAATCGTCCATTCTGTATATTAACTTGCGCGTCCATAATCACGTACAAATGTAAGTTTAATTTACCAGCCACTTCCTGGAGCTTCGTTATCTGCATAGTAACACCCTCACTAGCATTTTCTATTCTCTGCCCACTGTCGTGTAGTTGGTCATCATCTGTAGTTTGCATGTCGAGCCATAGCCCATACTTTGTGGTAAGGAATTCAGCCATCGACACATCCCCGAGAGACAGATCTTTCACGACTGCGTTAACTTCTTTGCTTTGTTTTATAGAAGGGAGTTTTTTAATCTCATCCCACTGTTGATATGCTCGCATGCCTTGACTATATAGTTGATTAGGCACGCCCTCGATAGTCAATTCTACTTTTGTAATCTTGGGGTTGTAGAACTTCTCAGTATCTCTTGAAAATGCATCAGAGGTGTCCTCTAAAAACATTAAAATACCCTTCAACGATCTAGCGGGGACGTTTAGATTGATATTCCACGTCGTATCTCTTTTGTTCCTGGTGATCTTTCGATGTCGAAGCAAGCGATCGTACAAAATCGCTAAACTTCCGGTATACTGGTTACGAATTTGTCTGGCTAATTCAGGATCTGTTATCATCATACTCCAGTGAGATAATGTCAGTAGAATAGCTAGTACCATCTTCAGCGGCTTTGATTACTCTGCCGTAGTCATTACAAGTGAGTTCATATCCTAACCTATTGCCAAGGGATGCTTGATAGAAGGGCATGTGACTATCTAGTAATTCAAAGTCGAGCGGAATATAGAATCGGTTAACTAATGCATCAGCAACAGCCTTATCTCCTACGACGGTATTATCACCGCTATCAGCACCTACATGCAGTCTCAATGTGTTCTGATTGCAAATACCTTGGTAATGTAACTTTTCCATTCTTTAGCCGTTCTCCAGAGAACCATGTAACAGAAGTATACATCGCTGTCGTCAATACTCAAAACTTCATTACCACTAATTTTAATCGCGATTTTCTTAACAATCGATCGCACGACCTATGTTCTGAATGAGCTCTCTGCTAGCGTCGGTAGAATTCAAACTAATTGTAAATGATAGTCGTGCAGTTCCTGGAACTAACACATCGTTTGCGCCGAGATTAGGAAAGCGAACCAGAAGTGTTTGATTCTGATCAATGGTACTCGGGTTATTAGTAATAGTTACAGACTGGTGAATTGCTTTGACTCCTAATGGATCCCGAAGTCTACGTTGTGGGTTTAACTTGCTTCCGTATTGCGAAGACATTGTTATATTGAAATTATGTTTAATATAAAAATGGATGATTTTAATCTCGATAACTTTGATATTCAAAGTACAATCGAAGACGGTACTGATGAAACCAGCTTTATGAATCTTAACGATGAACTTTTGCAATCAACCGTTAATGATTATTACGATGCCTTAAAAGAAAGTACAATTGGTCATGACTATTCAAAGTTTATGATAGATAGTAAAGGAATATTGCGACTAAACGGCTCTCCGGATATTGACCTTATGAATTCTCGTTCTTGTAAGCCCCTAGCCTTGTCTACGATAGCTGCTAAACATGGCAACAACAATGTTCATGATAAATTAGGTTTTATAGACTACTCACGAGAAAAACTTTCTGCAAAGAATACTAAGGTTCTTCAGTCTGTGTGTACTAAACTCGGTAACATAGATAAAGATAATTTGGAAGAAAGCTCGAAGCTGGCCTCGGACGGACTCTAAGAAATCTTGGATACCTATTACGATAATTCCACGTTACAGGTATCACCATACTCTAGTAGGGAATTATGAGGTCTTGTCAAGGCAATGCAAACAATGCGGGGAGAACTCATCAATAATATAGCCAAGCTGTCCGAACTCGACAAGCATATAGCTTATGAGAAAACAAAACTTGAACAGGCGGGTGATGAATTCAGTAGACGCCGCATTGCAGAAAGATTGCGCAACTTAGTAGATGAAAGATCGGCCCGCCTCGAAGCTGCTTCTAGTAATAGAAAGGCACTTCGTTCACAAATCAGTCGAATTTGAGAAACTATCGATCAAGTCCTCAACGATGATACCACACTGGCCAATAAAATTAAAACATTGTTCAGAGAACAGGGGATAACCATTGCCAGTATTTTAACCTCATTGGGATTTGTTATATCGACTTTGACTCTCTCTCGTTAACCGGTGGTACAGGTGGTACAGGAGGTGGCACACCGCCTAGTGATAAGGGTGGTGTAAAAGTGTGGATAAAAAAGCATTTAAAAGCATAAGAAGAAGCACTTGGAAAGCTTGCTGGGAAAGCCGCATCTGCACTTCCCGGTATAATAGGGAGTATTGTTTCCCGGCTCTTGAATTTATTAGTTAAAACCACCACTTGGCTTAGTCAAAACTTGTGGGCACTGATCGTAGCAATTGCAGGGCTGTTTTACAAATCCGCTTAAGACTATTTATCCAAATCAGTTCATTAAGAACTATTTATCAAAATCATGAGTAAACCAGCCGCGACTCCACCTACTATAAGCACTGTTTTTTCATCGATATGTTGTTGATTTTTAGCGGCAATATGTGATGGCACTTGTGGTTGTGCGTCAGTAGATGGTTGTGAATCATGTGGTGTCTGTGGCTTGACTATTCCCATTTTGCCTGTGTTTGTTTGTGTTATTAATTCGGTGTTAATATCTGAATTTATACCTGGTTTTTGTTGATTGGAAGCAATAACAATTTTATTATTATAGCCTATCACTTGACCGATCTTAAGTTCCATATTACTCGGAGACATGTATAGTACCGGCGCATAAACGCAGCCACTGCTTTAACCGAACGAGCCTTCAATGGTAGGGGGGTCACTGCCTTGAAGCGTGTACGCAGTACAAATAGTTGACACTTTCCACCTCGAGATAGTTTGTTTGCTCGCAGGTGAGCCAGCCTTCCTACCGCCATAACAGCAAAATAGTTGGTTATCATTACGGATACCCTTAGTTCTGCTGATAAAGGCCTTGAGGGTCCTGCGGACATCCAAGACATGCCAGAAGTGCCCCGTCGACAGGGACATGAAAAGCTGCGATAGCTGAAGAGTACGTACCCCCGGACTTTCAATGCGGCCAGGCCGTCATCTAGTCGCGACTGGAGGAACTAAAGCACGGCTACGAGATCTGCAGAAAAGGGATCTGCAATCCCTCTATTGACACACCAGCACGCCCATCTATCCTCGTACTGAACGTTTGTCGAATCCCTCCGCGAAGCCAGTATTGTGTCTGCAACTCGTGCAGGAATACCGCTCTTCTGGAGGCGATTCCTGACAGTGGCCAAGCCACCCACTGAATCCTGGGATGTGGGTGGAGTGCCCCGTTCTGGGATAGGAGGTCCGGTCGTAAAGGTAATAGAACAGGAAGCTGAGCAAGAACCCTGAGTATTACTGGAAACAAACTCTGCGCAGACCAAAGAGGTGCCAGGAGCACAAGGAGTCGCGCAGGCTGAGTGGCTAGCTGAGACAGGACCTTGGAAATCAGAGGTACTGGGGGGAATGCCCACAGAACTCTGTCCGTCCAAACTAGCTGGAAGGCGTCCAGTGCCACCGACCTCGGGTCGGGGACTCGGGAGCAGAACGTTGGTGTCTGGTGATTCACCCCAGACACAAACAGATCCACCTGGAACCACCCGTACAACAGGGAGATAATTCCGAATCTCCCCGGGTCAAGCCTCCACTTGTGAGGAGCGAGGATCCGGCGAGACAGAGCGTCCGCACGGACGTAGTCCACCCCGGGGAGATAAACAGGTAGCACCCTGATATCGTGAGAGTCGCACCATAGTAGGAACTGCCACGTCTCTTGGAGAAGCGACGGAGACACCGTTCCCCCCTGCTTTCGGATGTAAGCCGTTTGGTTGTCCATCTCTAGACCACTTGGCCACGAAGCAGGTCCAGGAAGCGTTGGAACACCAACCTGACCGCTTTCAGTTCTAGCACATTGATATGCATTTTGATCTCCTGCTTGGACCATAGTCCCAAGGCAGTGTGATCGTTCAGAACGCCTCCCCAGCCAGAGAGTGACGCGTCTGTTTGAACTGTGAGAGACGGAATGGGAGTGTCGAGGGGGAGCCCCCAAAACAGATTCCCAACCTCGGTCCACCACTGAAGGTGTGTAATGAGCCACTGCGGAGTCTCGAGATCTTCCAAGTTCACCCAAAGTTGACGGAGCGTTTGATGAATGGGTCTCATTCTCAAGCGCGCCCGCCAAACCACATCCACTGCTGCCACCATGTTGCCCAGTAACTGGAGCCATGTACGAGGAGTGTGTCTTGTGGACAGAAGGAACTAGGAAGTAACACTTCTGACCTTGACTATGCGATCTTGTGATGGAGATACAAGTCCGCTCACTGTGTTGAAGTTCGCCCCTAGGAAGACAAGATTCTGAGTAGGGCTCAGATCAGACTTCTTGAGATTGACTATCCACCCTAGAGTGATCAGAATGTCTATCACTTCTTGTGACTCAGGGATTGCGATAGAGCTCTTAGTATCCAGTCGTCGAGGTATGGATGGCAGAACCGACCTTTCGACCTGGCCACTTGTGCAGGAATCAACATCAGCTGTGTTGGCACCCTCAGGGCCAAAACACCCTCGGGGCCGTGGAGATCCCGAATGGTAGAAGCCTCAACTGATAACACCTCCCGTCGAAAGAAAACCTCAGGTATTTCTTGAACTCGGGGTGTATGGGTACGTGGAGATAGGCGTCTTTTAGGTCTATTGACGTTAGCCATTCTCCTGTCTCGACAACTGAGATCAATGAGCTCAGTGTCTCCATCCTGAAGGACGGTACCTCTATAAGTTTGTTCAGCCTTCTCAGATTGAGAATAGGCCTGAACCCTCTGTCTTTTTTGGTGACTAGGAAATATGTCGAGTAGAAGCCCTCGCTTTCCTGTCCCATGGGAACCGGTTTGATCGCAGCTTTCATTAGAAGTGCGTCGACCTCGGCACAGAGGAATTCCGCCTTCTCTCGGGTAGCAGGCACCGGTGTGTGCTTTATCCCGGAGAAGGGGGGCGGATGATGTTTCCACCGAGGTAAATGGCCATCCCTTAGAGTGGACAGGGTCCAGGGATTGGATGTAACTGTCTCCCATTCCTTCAGGAATAGAGCCAGTCGGCCGCCTACGGGGACTCCAGCTTGAGGCAGTGGACCCCAGCTGTCGGCAGTTTGAGAACTTGCGACTGTGGGTCCACCCGGGGCTCTTCGGGCGCTAATGGGAACCCGGCCCCGCGAAAAGGCTGCTGGCCTCGACCAGCTGCCTTGCACCGGCCCCTGCCTCTCTTGCTCCTCCCAGCGCCCTTACCTGAAGGAAGCGGCTGCTTCCAAGCAGGTGTGGACTTCTGACCCGGCGCGTCAGCGTAGGAGTCATGTGGAGAGGTCCGCTTAAGCGGATTAATGCTTCGTACCTCCAACAAGGCCTTAGAGTCCTTGATGGAAGCATACAACTGAGCGGCCTCTCAGACCACCTGCTGAGCCCCAGGGAAGAGGGTGGCACCCATCTTATATGGCAAAGCAAGGTGGTCTTGGCGTGTGGAAGTCAAGTATTTAGATACCGACATCCACAGCCTGCGCATGCCCATAATAGCATCCAGCGCAAGATGACTGTGAACTTCCGTTAGTTGCGGGGCCAACTCCGAAGAGTCGGCCGGCCCCTCCCCTGCTAACTCCCTCTGTACAGCCGACAGATACGCGGAGTGTACGGACACACTGAGCTGTTGGCATGCATTACGATATTGCTCCTCGAAGCATATGTAAGCAGCCTTCAACTCTGCACCGCGAGCGGGAAAGGGTGGCAACCGCCGGCCCTGCTTGACCTTAGTCAAGGGTAACGGAAGTCCAAACGCACTCATCCACCACAGGTACCTCAAAGTCACCATCCTCTACAAGCGGGTACCGCTTAATAAGTTCAGGCAGGTCAAACTTCCTGCGGGCACCCGACATCAGAGGGTTGATGACTTCATGCACCAGGGAGGATAGAACACAGAGCCGCACCTGGGGCGCATTGCTTTGAGCAAAAGCGTCCCCCGGAAGGCGGAACTCAGTCGGATCCGACTCTGGCATGGGCGCAGCCACCTGAGGCAGTACCTGGACAATCCTGTCCCGCACCTGCCTCAACGAGGAAGCGAAGGAAAACGTCCCCGAGGTCTCCGAGTCCTCCCCCCCTCCTCCATCCACTCCTCCTCTCTCGATTCCGAGCCGAAGTTAATCAACACTTCCCCGAGAGATGAAGCAGACGAAGTCGGAAGGGGACGCTCGAAGGCCTGGGCCCTCGCATCCCAGGGCTGCACCCGGCCCGAAGCCGAGTCCCGGTCATGAGGTGCCGGGGGTTCAAGGGAACCCACCTGGCTCTGGGCTAGGTATCCACTAGAGGAAGCCTCGGCCTGGGAAGAGGCCGCTGGGTCCGCTAGGGAAAATTGTGCGTCGGTACTGCACGGGCCAGCGCCCGCCACAACTCCGCTGGGGAGCAACCTCGAGCTGGAGCCGAAGCCTGGTCTCGGATCGTCCCCAAGACCGACGCCGGGCATATCACGAGGTCTCGAAACGGGGCCGGAGCTGAGACTTCACCTCCCCCATCATCGACGCCATCTGCGACTTAAGTAACGCAGAAATGTCTGCCAAAGATGGTGCAGGAGAGGGTGCAGTGCGTACTACGGGGACCCTCGAGCCTTCTCCCCCTGCCCCCCTTTTTTACCCTTTTTACCCTTTTTAGAGGGGGGGGGGGATGGTCTTAGCAGATCTGATATCTACCCCCGCCTTTAAGAGACCTTTAAAGTGAAGCAAGTCAACTTGTCTCTTCTTTTGGGCCCGGGGGGTAAAGGCAATGCATATCGGGCATGACCCATCGTCATGCCCGTCCTCCGCCAGACATTTCAGGCAGCGTTCGTGCCGGTCTTGGGGGGGAATGGTAGCAGAACAACCTGTACACAGTTTGAAGGTCTGTAAAAAAGTCCGTAATTTCTGAGGTGGGCAGGAAGGGTATTAAAGTGTATCAGTGCGATAAAAAGATCGGAAAGGAACATGCATAAATTGTGAAACTAGAAGCAAAGGCCTAATGTAGAATGCGATTTGTAACGCGATACTAATAGCCAATGTCGTAGTATAATTATAACACCAAAGAGGCGTGTTACGCGCTAAGGTGTAAAACCAGTAAAAAAGGTAAGTGTAGTTATAAATTAACGCACCACCTTGGGTTTATGTAAAGGAAAAAACTGTAGTCCAATGCTGTATGATATAACAAAACCCCAAGCCGTTTCTAATGGCCTTGGTGTTACATGTATCAGACTGTGGAACTACAATATGGACGCCATTACGGCTATTTGAATTCAAATGTACCGTACACGTGGCGTATAATTACAACTCTATAACTTTACAATGCGAGGTATTACGCCTTTGCAATGAAAGAAATGTACCATACATACAGTTTCGTCAGCCATGGTTCTTGTCGAACGTTATAGATTCTCTTATTTCTGTCTTGTGTGAAAAATCAGCACGTCTGTCTCTTACAGATGACATAAGGAAAGTGATTTGGGTGAGAGTTGCTCCCCCTGGCGTGACGCGCGGTGGAGGGTGAGGCCCCGTAAGGGTGGTCGTATATCATACAAAAACGAAGTTTTTTGTGTGGTAAAATTTTTTATTAAGGAAAATGGTTACAACTATGTCATGTATATTTTCTTGAGCAAGGAAAATGCAATAGGTGCCCCAAGGAGGATTTAATCTGAAAGAGAACCCCCATTACCTATACTACTACGTGTTTCCCGTGCGGTTCATCGTCCGCTGGTGTCCAGGATTCTGCTATGAGTACGGGTATGATGGTCCTCCATCAAACCGCTGGACTGTCCCATGATGTAATCTTCGTCTGGGTCAGAAACTACGAGAAACGGCCATGTTGACTTTTGGCACTTCACATTGAGCAGCATGCAGTCTGAGATTTTCTTAATAATTTTTTGTTTGCTGACGAAAAGAATACACTCCAGTTCCTTAATTTCTAAAAATTAGCATCTTTCCGTGTAACTAATTGTAAAGAAATACAATCTGAATCGTAACAGCATCGATTGGATGGAACGTGTTCGATCATGGCAACGGTGGTAAACAAACAACTCCACATGCATCGTGATCCAATCTCAATAAAATCAGACCTAAACAAAGCAGTAGCGAGAACTAAGAGGCAACCACATCGAGGCAATTTATGCAAAAGTTTATTAAACAACCGTCGATAAATCCCCCAAAAGATTATCAGAAATTACATAATTTAATATCTACCGTCAACTGTTTACTTTGTTTGACCTGGGTAGCAGTCTCCACTCCGATGTTTTATATTGTTTCGTGATTGCCGCCGGTGCGTAACATCAATTGTTTGAATTCTAAAACCGATAATTGAAATGCTTGGATTCCACTGTTGATGTATTTCCAATTATTTTTTTACATCGACGGCGGCGGGGAGCGATATAACATATTGATATGGCATAATAACAACAACATAATATTGTTATTGGTCTAACATTACAAAAAGAACAATTTCAAACTCATTAAAATCAGATCCTAGTTCCTGCTATTGCTAAACAAAGATCTGAGGACATCCAATTACGGGTCACGTCAGAACGACCTTTGATCCGACCAATCATAGCGTCGCAAACCAGATCATGAAAGTTACAGACGGATTGTGTTTTCTAATCATGCAACCTCGAAAACGTCAACACGGGGTATTCCGAACGACAGTTTCCGCCCGTAGACTGATTCTGTCAAAATTATCATCGATCTCTCGCTTCTGTGGGATAAACATTTGAACGAAGGAGACGTTGCACAGTTCGTGGGAAGCACTGCCATACAATCTCAACCATGTATTCCAGACATTCCGGAATGTTCGGTTATTCAGTTTTCAAAACTTCAATTGAGAACTGTATCATGGGATAACATTTATACTAAGTTATCTTATCTCTCATTGGCTAGATAGTGGACTGTTATGTAGGCTTTATGATAATTTTGAAAGTACTGTTGTACTTTTATTCAAAACATCAAGTTTATCATGGGACTCTGACTGTGTTTTGATATTTACTTATATCTCACCCGAAAATTCACCAGTTAATGAGAATATAGATAGTGATGGATTTACTCATCTTGAAAACTACTTGAACATTATTGTTGGGGAACACCCACACAAGCATATATTTCTTGCTGGTGATCTTAATGCAAGGACAAAGGACTTCCTTGACTATATCCCTGATGACAATATTGACTTTATTCAGAGAGATGTTGATGATTATCCCTCTGATACATTTGATATGCCAAGAAAAAACAGAGACTCAGTGACACATAATAATTTTGGCAAAAGACTTGTTGAATTGTGTAGGACCTTTGGTATTCACACATTGAATGGGAGATTGTTTAATGATACAAATGGTGAATTCACATGTTTCACTCATAATGGATCAAGTGCTGTGGACTACATGATTGCCTCCTCTTCTCTCTTTCCATATTTCTCTAACTTTGGGGTTGGTACACAGGATCACTCCAATCACTTCCCCTTATATTGCTCACTCAATATTCAGGGTACCTCATCTGGTAAATATAGTCAACCCCAAGCCCCAGGTAATACAAGGAGTAACTCCAACTGTAATCTGGAAAAGGAAGGTGGAGGCAGTTGGGAGAAATATGTGTGGAATGAAGGTGCTAAAGAAACCTTCTTGCACAAGCTTGAGGGTATATTAGTAAAGCATTATGATTATATCTTACAACTAGCTAATAATAATTGTAATACAGCAGTATCTTGTTTAGTCAGTTATTATCAAGAAGCTGCAGAACACACCAAAAAGGTATATGGTTTAAATTCTAACTTCAGGAGAAATCAGCAGCCTCCCTGGTGGGATGAAGAACTTGAATTAATTAAACATGACAAATACAAAGCCCTGAGAGCTCACAGAGATCATGGGGAAGATTTTTCACTTTTTAGACACTTAAGATCAATGTTTAAAAATGCTTTTAGTAGAAAACAAAGCTCATTTCTTAAAGCACAGAGAGAAAAACTGATAGCTGCAAGAGACAACCCAAAGTTGTTCTGGAAACTGCTCAAGGATAGTAAACCATTTAATGCAGTCACTCAATCAATTAATACTGAGCAATGGACCATTTTATGTCTCTTCTTTTTAGGCAGGATCTTGCACTTGATAGCAGTATTTACCATATCCCTGACAATAATGATCTAACAATTAACATTCCTATTCTAGCACAAGAAATATCAAGTCAAATAAACAAGCTTGGGAATAATAAATCCCCTGGGCCTGATGGTATTGCTGCTGAATTTTTAAAGTCTTCAGAGAAACAAATTACACCGATTTTAGTTATTACATTTAACAAAATCTTTGAGAGTGGTAACTTTCCAGATGTGTGGGGGAAAAGTATCATCTGTCCTCTGTTCAAGTCTGGTGATATGAATGATGCCAACAATTATAGAGGTATATCACTCATTGATACCATATGCAAAGTATTTACATCTATTCTTAATGCTAGACTACAGAGGTGGTGTGATGATAACAATATCATTGACGAATCTCAAGCTGGATTTAGACCCAACTATTCCACGACAGATCATTTATTTTCACTACAGGCCATTATCCAAAAGTATGCATGTAAAAAGAAAGGAAGGTTCTACTGCTTATTTGTAGATTTCTCAAAAGCTTTTGATAATGTTGATCACAATATGTTGTTACAGAGTTTGGCTGATATTGGTGTCTGCGGAAAGTTTTTATCTATTATTACATCAATGTACAATAAACTGTGTGCCTGTGTTAGAACACCTACTGGGTTATCCAAATACTTTAAGTGTAATATAGGTACCCGTCAAGGATGCATCCTCAGCCCTCAGATGTTTTTAATATTCATAAATAAACTTGTAAATTTTATGGAAAATTATGGAGGACAAACTGTCTTTATTACTAAAGACTGCCCAGCAATATATGCACTTATGTTTGCTGATGACGTTTCATCTATTGCTGATACACCTTTAAATTTACAAAAGAAGATCAATGCCTTGGAACATTTTTGCAATACCACAGGCATGAAGGTAAACTTGAAGAAAACTAAAGTTATGGTATTCAGAAATGGCGGACCCCTTAGACATTATGAAAAATGGAAATTTAATAGTGTACCGTATTCGACGTAATAAGCGCCCAGGGCGCTCTCAAAATTAGAAATAGGGGGCTCTTATTAGAATAATATTTTGTCGAAAAAAACAGAGTTGAAAGATAAATTCCGTGGTTTATGCTGACAGCCTGAAATGTTTATATATGAGAGATATATTTTTCCAGAATTTAATTGCCCATAATTAGGGGTGCATATAACACACGAGTGCGTATTATACGCGAATAAATAAGTATTGTGTACATTGATCAATCGGAAGGGGTGCTAATTTGGATTGTTCACTGGCCAATATATTAGCAAATATCGCCGTGGGCGCTTATTAGAGCGGGGCGCTTATTACGTCGAATACGGTATATATTGAAACCGTGTCGTTTTTTAGATATTTGGGTATTGTGTTCACGCCCAAACTTGTTTGGACTAAGGCACTAAATACTCTTGCTGCACAGAGTAACAAGGCCATTATGACATTATATAGATATCAAAAGAAAGTTGGTAATATACCCTGTCAAGATTTATTTAAGATATTTGATGCTATGATTGTGCCTATTGTCTGTTACGGCGCAGAAATATGGGGCATCTCATATTGTAAAATTATTGAAGATGTACAGAACAAAATGTGTAAATGGTTTCTAAATACAGGTAAAACAACAAACAATGCAATGGTTTTAGGAGAGTGCGGAAGAGCCCCTCTCAACTTGTGTATACCACAAGGGCCATCAAGTATTGGTGCAGGCTACTGCGTTTGGATGAGCGCAGACTGCCTCGCCAATGTTATTTAATGCTCCAATCACTGGACCAAATTCTCACAAAAAACTAAATTCAAGCTACCAAATTATAACGCAGTGAGAACCGACAGGTCCAAAACCATCCCAGGCAGAACAGGAGGAGGTCTAATCATCTACGTTAGAGAGGATATAAACTACGAGGAAGTTAAAGTAAACACTCCTAATCTAGAAGCTAATGGAATCCAAGTCACCATCAATAACCAAAAAATAAAAATCATTAACATCTATCACTCAACACTAAAACCAATTAAAGATACAGACCTAGATATCCTTTACCAATTAGGAAACAAATCAACCATCTTCCTTGGAGACTTCAATGCCCATCATCCTACCTGGGGCATTGCAGATAAACTAGACAACCATGGACAACTAATATCAGAGTGGATCGAAAAAAAATGACCTAATACTATTAAACAATAACCAACCAACTAGATACGACAAAATCCACCACACCATGTCGGCTATCGACTTAACAATATGTACGCCAGACTTAGCACAAAGTCTGATGTGGGACGTCCACCCAGTACCTCTAGGCAGCGACCACTTTCCCATAAATATAACCCTAAGAAATATAAAAATACCAAATCAAACCCCTAAACAGGAACCTAAATTTCAGTACAAAAACGCCAACTGGGACCAATTCCAAGAATTATGCAACGAAGCTAATCTAAACGATTTAGAAACAACAGACCCCGAAACATTCTGTCAAAACCTAACTAACTTCATAATCAACGCAGCCAAATCCGCAATCCCCTTCAAATCATCCAACCCAGGAAAACCCACTGTCCCTTGGTGGAATGAGGAAATAGAGCTAACTAGACTAAAACGCAAATCAGCTTTCAACAGAACTAAACGAGACCCCTCTCATCTCAAAACAGCTCATGAACTAAACCACCAAGTCCAAAACCTAGTTAAAACTGCTAAAACCAAAAACTGGAAAAAATTCTGTGAGGAGCTAAACCACCACACCGACGCTAGGAAGGTGTGGCGCAAAATTCACGCCATCCGAGGCATCAAACGGCACAAAAAAAGCCCCAATATAAACAACTCAACAAACCCCACCCAAAAGGCCAACAACCTAGCCAAACACTTCTCTAAAGTTAGTAGCAACAGTAACTTCAGTAAGAAATTCCAAGATAAACTAAATAAAGAAATAAAATTCTCCAAAGAAATCAGACAAGACAACCTAGAAATAAATCAACCTTACACCATAGAAGAACTAAATCACGTACTAAACAATAGAAAAAAAGGAACAGCCCCTGGCCTAGACCTCACCTCTTACCAAATAATCAAACACTTACCTACCAAACTACTCCAAACTTTACTTAAACTATACAACCTAGTTTACCTAAACGGACAGGTCCCATCCTCATGGAAGGAAGCTCTAGTAATCCCAATACCTAAACCAAATAAACCAGCAGATCAGGCAAACTCCTATAGGCCCATATCCCTAACCTCAAATCTCTGCAAAATAATGGAACTTATGACTAAAAATAGGCTACAGCACTACCTAGACCAAAACAACATCATAAACCCCGACCAAAGCGGCTTCACTCCTGGCCGATCAACTCTCGATAACCTTGCCCGACTAGAACAGGATATAAAAACAGGACAGCTGAACAAGCAATACACCATAGGCATATTCCTCGACTTCTCTAAAGCTTTCGATATGGTATGGCACCACGGGCTAATACAAAAACTAAAAGAAATAGGACTAAAAGGCCAAATAATAAACTTCATCCAAGATTTCCTAAACAATCGCAAAATTACCGTGGGTATAGACCATACGCTATCGGACCAGTGTCCCCTAGAAAATGGCACTCCCCAGGGCAGCATTCTCAGCCCAACCCTCTTCAATATAATGATAAATGATCTATTCGAGGGCTTATCCCCTAAACTAAACACTTCAAAATTCGCGGATGATGGAGCCCTATGGATCCGCACAAAAAGCATTAAAATGGCAGAAAACTTAATCCAAAAATCTCTAAATAAAATACAACAATGGGCAGACAAATGGGGCTTCTCCCTTAACTCAGATAAAACAACAGGAATAGTATTCAAACATAAAAACATGAAACCTGCCTACCCAATCCTCCAGCTAAACAACCAAACAATCAAATTCCAAAAACAAACCAAATTCTTAGGACTTATTTTCGATCAACACCTCACCTGGGAGGCTCACGTCCAAAACCTAAAAACTAGATGCAGCAAAGACCTTAACACATTAAGATGTCTCACCGGCTCTAACTGGGGAGCCTCCAAAGATACCCTCCTCTCACTATATTCAACACTAATTAGATCAAAACTAGACTACGGCTGCGCCATATACAATACCCTAAACAACTCTCTATCTAAAAAACTTGACTCAATACAATACCAAGCCCTTAAACTAATTACACGCACCCAACATGGCACCTCCTACACCTCACTTCAGGCCCTTACAGGAGAAATGCCACTAAATCTACGCAGGGAACATCTAAGCCTTAATTTCTGGGCCGCGTCCCAAACAAACCCTCTCATCGAAAACCTAATTAACCAAAACATTAGCCCAAGAAACCAAGCTCTAGCTCGCAAACACCCCTTACTCACCCCAATATCCCAAAGAATAACTAACTACCTCAATGAACACCAAACTCAAAATCTTAAACAAAACTGCAAAAAATCAAATATCTTCACCCCTAAACTCAAAATACCCCAAATAGACACAACGCTAACTAACCAAATAAATAAACAAACCGACCCAAACATAGCTAAAACCACCACACTTTCTTACATACACGAAAATTGGCCAAATTGGTGTCACATATACACTGACGGATCTTCAGACCCGATCTCCAACCACACAGGTTTCGGAGTCCATACCACACAACCAGTTATATCCACACAATCTTACCGACTCCCTAACAACCAATCTATATTCACGGCTGAACTTATGGGCATGGCCTCAGCCCTGCATAACCAACAATCAAAAAACAACAAAAAAATCCTAATTCTCACTGACTCGCTTAGTGGGCTACAAGCCCTCCAAAACAAAAATACCAAAAAACGACCTAAATTAATAAACCAAATACTTAAAAGCTCCAACGACCTAACAAAAGCAGGCAAACAAATAACCTTCTTGTGGATCCCCGCCCACGTAGGAATTTACGGCAACGAAAACGCCGATAAAGCAGCTAAATTATCTCTCAAAATACCAGAAATAAGCCTAAACCTACCCATCTCAAAATCAGAAATTAAAAGTGTAAACAAACAAAAAATAACCAAAAAATGGCATAATCAATATCAAAACTCAAATAGCCAAATCCAAAAAGTGCTCAGAAAACCACTAGCCAAACCTTAAATCCTACACCCCTCTAAAAAAATTGACAGATTAATTACAAAACTCCAAACAGGACACACAAACCTAAATAACCACCTAAAACAACTTAAAAGACACACCACGGGCAACTGCCCCCACTGCAAACAACCCGAAACCACAGAACACGCACTCATCCACTGCACCCACTACCAAACACACAGAACCACACTACAAACCAACCTCAATCTAAATAAGGTTCCTACTCTAGATGAAATACTAAACCCTCAAAATAAACTAGAAAACTTCAAGGCCCTAGGCGTATTCCTAATCAAAACAGGCCTAATTAAGCGCATCTAAAAACTAATTAATCTACCAATCCAAAATCCAATAAACATACAAACACCCACCTCACCCGGCTCCCTTAGTTCCCTCCTCCACCCACCTCGGCATTTATTCCAAATTTTAGAATTTCAAAAAAATCGATATAAGCAACCCCTAAAAGCCCCCTCTTGGGTTGCACACACCACTTTCACCCTTCTCGGAATACACTAAATGGTCTGGCCAGGCCCGTGTGCGAAATACGCTGCAGTCGGAAAGCGCACGTTAAATCTTCTATATCAGTCAGTCAGGACCATTCTGGTCGCACCACATGGGCTACTCACATTAAGAATATTTTGTTTAAATTAGGTTTTGGATATGTATGGTTAACACAAGATGTTGGCAATGTGAAGGTATTTATTCATCTTTTTAAGCAAAGATTATTTGATAACCTTCAACAATCATGGTGTAGTTCTATCAATAGTATATCTGATACCTTTTATTATAAACATTTTAAGTCCCTGTTGAATGTAGAAAAATATCTTACACTCCCCATACCAGTATATCTGAGAATATGTATGACTCGTTTCAGATGTAGCAAGTTTAAACTTGCAATTGACTTGGTGAGATACACAAATGTCCCATACACTGAACGATTATGTAAATATTGTATAGAAAATGGTATATCTTTTATTGAAGATGAATTTCATGTTTTACTTGTATGTGAGCGTTATTCAGCCCTAAGAAATATGTATCTTAAACAGTATATCAAGTTTCAAACTGTAACATCTTTTACTGAAATTATTTCATCAGAAAACTTTGATGTTGTATATAACACATGTTTATATCTATATAAAGTCCAACAGCTAAGAGAAACTTAAATCGACTACTTCCTTGGCATGCGTAGTTCATGCAATCAACCATTGTCTGTATTATCCCGCGATATGCCAAGGAGAGGCACGGGCCACCGAGCCGTGGATGCCCGTGCCTAAAATAAAAACAGAAGATGAGATTGGGTTAAATGGCCGAGGGTGTGCAGGTACTAGTGGGCTACTTAGCTGCTAATTGTGTATACCAAAATGCTACCGTTGCCATGGCCACGCGCGTGGCCAACGGCGATTGCAGCTAGCGCTGCTGGCCTGAGACTGCTTCCGCTGTCCGGCCCCCACGGTAGCATATTTAACCGCTACCATTGCTTGGCAACTCCCACGCTGCCAAAAGCAGCTCCACGCTGCTGGCCTAAGTCAGACTACCGCTGCCCGGCCCCAGGTAGCCGGCCAAAGCAGATCCCACTGCCCGGCCCCATTAGCAAAACCATTGTGCGGCTCCCACGCCGCGGACCCAACTGTCAGCTACCGCTTGACAAGACGACTTCCGCCGCCGGGCCCATATACGTGGCAATTGTTTGCCCCAACGTATGTTATTTTACGATTCCCCGGCTGAAAAGTCGGGAAAGACAAGGTTCCCACTGAGAAGCAGGTAACCCCGGAAAGGTTCCCGCTGAAAAGCAGGTAGCCTTAAGCACGAGTATTAATTTGGAAGCAAGTTAATTTGTTACTAGCAGTGTAGCCCACAAGAACCCCGCCACAAAGCACCAGAGTGCTACCCCACACCCACGGCCACGCGATACGCGGAGATAGCATTGTTGCCCGGCTTGCCTATGTACTGAAAGGAAACACAAACCTGTGGAGATAACAAGCGCCAGGGCATGCAATAAATTGTCCGTAAACACACACAGTCCTTTGTCACTGAGGTGGACGCCCTCCCAGGCGTACCATGTCTTGTCTGATGCCAGGATCTGGGGATGTGGCACCATTGTACCGCCGAGCTCTTTGACTCGGTTGGCCAGTCGACGGTTGATATTCTTCCGCATCCCCTCGATCTTTAGTGGGTCCCTGGCATCGTGCCAGTAGCGCCTGTGCAGCATTGAGGATACGATGATCTTGGTGTCAGGAAGCTGGGGTTGTATTTCCGAAGGATTGATGCCACCATGTCAAGGTAGCGTCAAGTCCCGTGTAGTTCCATCCGTCACCCACTGGGGTGGCCATGCGCCGTTAAACCATTTGCCCTGCATGTAGGCCCCGAAGCTGGCGGCACCCGCTGCGTCTGAAAACAGCTGGAGGAAATCGCTGTCCACCCATAGTTGGTCCTGAAACACTGAAATGCCTTTATAACTCGTACGAAATGTTAACCACATTTGTAGGTCTTCCTTGACCCAGCTGGTAATCCTAATGTGGTGAAATGGTTGCTTACCTTTGCTAAGCAGATCGGTTAGCCTGCGGCTGAATGCCCTTGCCATTGGTATAGCCCTGCACATAAAGTTAAGCTTGCCTATGAGGGACTGAAGGGCCCTTTTTGTGACCTTGATGTTACCTGTTGACAGGATGTCTTGGATTTCCCTTGTTGCCTCCTTGATCTTGGACTCTGGGATTCTGATCTGCATTGCAATGGTGTCGATTTCCAGCCCTAGGAATGTCAGTTTGGTTGTGGGGCCCACCGTCTTGTCGTGCGCAGTAGGAACCCCAAGCTGTTCTAGTGTATTCAGGCATCCGTTGAGGTTGTCTGAGCAGTGGCTGGTGCCTGCTGTGCCCCCCGTTAGGAAGTCATCCAGGTAATGCATGATCGGACACGTTGGGAGATGCGATTGCATGCACCATTGCAAGAAGGTACTAAACGTTTCAAATATGGCGCAAGATATGGAGCAGCCAAATGGTAGGCATTTATCGAACTAGAACTCACCTTCGAATCTGATGCCTAGCAGCTCGAAATCGGATGGGTGGACTGGTATAATTCTAAAGGCCGACTGAATGTCGCCAAGGTCGACTTCGTTTTGTAGTGTTGTTTCACGTAGCCTGCCGTGTCTTGGTGCGTGGCTGATCGCAAGTTTCGTGCCAGGCGACCCGTGCGGCTTCCCTGGAACTCGAGCTTAAAGCCAGAGCTAAAACCTACCCATAAATAGTTTGCATCTCTGTAATTGACCCTAGCATATTGGCGTAACCAGGGTGCCATTTCATTGAGATCCACAGGGGAAGGGGTCATTGAATTTACCTGCCTTGACGGCTGGTTTTCTGTTAGGCAAAAGGCTGACTGGGCTTGTATGGGGTCGGTTGGACCCCATTCCCTCGAAAGCAGGTCCTAGAGCTATGGGAATGTTTGCCACACTTACCACATTTGTGAGTGTACTTACAGTTGACCCTGCTACAGCCAAATTTATTGAAATCCCAGCATACCTGACTGGCGATGTCCCCCTGTACGCGTGTCATTGCGCCCCGTCCGCCTGATTCTGGTTGTAGTACCGGCTGTGTTACCATGGACTTCAGCCACAACTCCCCGTCGATGTTGTCCCAGCGTCGTGAGGGGTCCCTTGACATTCTGTGTCGGAATTGTTGGTCGTAGGTTGACCAGGCATCCCCCCGAATCGAAGTGCCGCCGTTCTTATGGTTTCCATGTAGGACAGCAACCCCTGGGTTGTGCGGACCTCGGAGTGCCTACTAACATATATACACATGAAAATGTGGAAAGCTGAAGTCCAGCTTGCCAGGGACAGGCGCTTTGGTTGCTGCTTTATTGGTTTAAAAATTACCTAACCTGTGGGATTCGTACGCCATGGTAATCGTACCGTCCTCGTGACTTCCCTCGGTGTCTGGTAGGATTGTGCCGAGGTCGACATACTCGCCACGCCAGATTTTTTCCCTCACCGTTTGTTTGACGTGCGCGTCTTTTCCGTCTGCATGGAAGGAAAGGGAATCCCCGTATCCTGCGATGTGATTGGCTGGCCAAGCCGCGTCACCGTCGGCCTCGCTAACCGGCATGCTGTTTAAAGCGGCGTTAAACGGCTCTCACTCTGTCGTGTCATTCAGTCTATATTTTCTACGAATGTTATCCGAACTATCATCATAACCTAGGCCATCTGCGTTACAGAAAAGAATGTGGTACCAGAGATACCACGCGAATCTAAAGTTGGTGTTTTCATATGGGATTAAGAGCTACACGTGCCTACAGTCCCATTCCGTTGTGCCCACAATAAATCATGCAATGACACGGTCTGTTGCTCAGAAAGGGATTCGCTACAGGACTGATTACATAACATTTATAGGCATAGTGAATTATACCCTTAGCCGTCTCGTAAAAGGCATACACATGTCTCGTGGTGGCAACGCCATTGTCTCTTCGGCTGTCCTTTGCTGCCATCATTATATGAATGTTTACATCTATAGCGTCGGCAGTAATTATCACCCATTCAACAAACACTCTTAAAATCACCCACACTAACTAAATCACAAACCCTAAAACCTGTCATTTCATGTCGGACAAGTATATAGCGACAGGACCCCCGGACTGCCATTCAAGTAACTAATTAACGACTGCCATTCTATGCTGCCATGCACCCCGATGCACAACTCTCAGGTAAGGACATACTGATGTAGATGTACGATCGCTAACATATTGATGGATGCAATTTGGTGAATGCCTCCGTTATCTATTTCTTGTAATTATGTCCATGTACCACTGTGAGTGGTTATTTATGGAAATAAACAATGTCAAAGTTGCACGGCTCGTTCAGGATGGCAGACAGTCCATGTACAATACTTCTGGATTAACAATGGCAATTAGCATGTCAATTTATTCAGATTCGCATCAGGCTTGGCTGCAGCGATCTTAATGCAGATCAGTATGATAGACATATTGCATACTAAAACCTGTTCCTGTGGATATCATACCGAGCATGCTTTACACTTTTGTGTGTACAAACTACTAAGTTCTTCGAAATGAAATGTATTTTTACCAACAAGGTTATTTTTTACACACAGTGCTATGCAGAAATTCGCATTTGAGTAAAGAAGAGCAAATCCAAACATTAGCTTCTATTCAAAACTTCGTATTAAAAACTGGCAGATGTTCAATTAAATGAATTGTTTAACATAAACTGCAAATATATTTCTCATATACACAGATCTAGCTTGGCATGTGCAATTCATTTGTTAATCTAACGTTCGCTGATGTATTTATTGCATCGTGTCTTATGGGTAATGAAGTGGTATTAACATAAGCGCTTCGATTGTTTACTAATCCATTTCTAGATTCTAGACATATACACATCATGGCTGCAGGGTAATTAGTCTTTGTCCCAATTCGGTCGCTATGACACTACGATGAAAATGAATACCTCGTTGTAAGCATCGGGGATTCTCCCTATGTTGGGCGAAATGGCGGGAGAACTAAAACCAAGCCTTACCTGTTGGTTTGCGCTAACCGGGCCGGGCGCTGAATGTTCCTGCAACTGGAGTATTTTTTCCAGTTGCTCGTTTACCTGGGTAGCCGAGTTGGCAGCCTGCGCGGCATTTACAAACTGCGCCGATTGTACGTTAATTCTGTTGCCCCCTTCGATATTTCCGTAATTGGCAGACTCACCATCAGCTGTTGCCTCCTGCATAATGTGCACTCCCGGGGTTTGTCTTCTGGTTGTCCTGGCCTGCTTGGCTCCCCTCACAAGCTTGTGGTTGACGGGTGCTCTTCTCTTGGGAGGCATCACGAAGGTCGAGGTGGTGAGTCGAGGTATTCCACAAGCGTAAAATTGTCCCGAGGGTGAAGTTCGGGAGTAGAACGGAATAAATGCGATACGGCGAGTGCTGAAATAGGTGGTATTCAAAGCAAAAGCGATTAGATACAGTGACACACGTGTGTACTTGGGGAAGGGCTGTTCGCGAATGACCGACTAACAAAGGCGGGATGATGCTTGCGCGGGATTATTCCCCGGGCACGGTGCCGAGTGGTGGCCCGGGGTGATTGAGTTACGGGGGGTGATTGGGTTACAGACGTAATTAGCCCATGGTTTGGATACGCGCGATAAAGTCATTTAGTAGTTAGTACTAAATGTAATTATGGGCCTATGGCCTTCTTACTGAATAAACTGTCTGTCTGTCTGTCTTATAATAATTAGATCTACATCAAGTGCTTTTATGAGTTATCATGGTGTAATATTTATACATCATTTCATATAATTATAGTTTAGCAAGTAATAATTATCATTAGGTAAAATGCATATATAAAATATCAGTAGTTTCAGTTAAAGCTTTTTTAGATGGTTGCTAGCCTAAGGTAATGGGAGCGCGTCTTCTAGACATACTATTCAATAAGACAAGAGTTACGTCTACATAGTTTAATTGATTTGAAGCCTTTAGATAAATGCTAGCCTAAGGTATCAAGATCCCATCTCCCAGACAAAGGATATTTATTTAAGTATATCTGTCATCACCTACCGGGGTATATTAGAATAACATTACTTCAATTAAGACTCATTAAGGATTAGCCCCCATACAAGCTCATCTATAGTGACACCCTAATCTCTTTCAAAGCATCCAGTAAATATGTCAACAAGATTAGTCCAACAGGATAAACAGGATTTAGTATTCCCCTCTGTCTAGCCATCCATTTAGCTTAGGACACAACCAATCGTGTATCAACCAATCACATTCCTTTTTATTGTTCAAATTTTTGTTAAATACATACTGTAGGCAGGTTTTAAGCAGAGAAGGGGTTTGACTCTCTTACCAAGCAGACCTCTCTCCCACAGCCCAGAGTGTGTACCGACTCTCTGTGGCACCCTCAGTTATTATCTAAGTATATTGTAAATTGTTCTTGTAAATAAAATTGTGATTAGTCTCCTGTGACTCTGGCTCTTTGCTGACTAATTCCCCAAGAAAACCAGCACGTCATTTGGAAGGCATTGTTCACCCAGAACAATTCCATGATAATTGTGTCAGCATATTTTTCAAGCGTAGTCTGAAATGGAAGTCGCCAGGTTGAAACGAGTGCAGTAAAGCTCGAGAAAGCTGCTTTCTAATTGGCTGAAGTCAAATTCTTGTTGGTCATGTCAGTGGTCGGTCAAAGTTAGTGAAAGGTCGTTCTGACGTGACCCGTAATGGGATGATCTCAGATCTTTGTTCAGCGGCAGCGAGAACTTAGATCTTACTATAATGAGATTGTGTTGATGCATGTCACAGTATCCCAAAAAGCGTGGGTCGATGCTCATGATGTCAATCACTGTGTTATCTGGCCCAGACTCTATTATTTACAGACCGCATTGATATAGCTGGACTATTGCTGGAGTGCGTCGTTAAACACCAATCAAACAAACATGTAGAACGCACTGATACATGGAACATGTACCTTTCCCGCATATTGTCAACCCAACACATGCACACAAACACACTAGGAAACATATTTAAATTCTAAGCATCTTCAGACTTTTTGAATAATACACAGTGGTATGCACTTTGTCGTAAACATGTTTAAATTCTAAAACATGTTAAGATTATGGAGATGTGTTTAGGTGGTGTGTCGGTTGTAGGACGATAGCTCATTTCAAGTGGTAAGATCCTAAGCGTGTTCAGACACACCATATGTGTATTCCGTTTTAAACACATTCCTAAACATGTTGTGTATGTGTTTAAATTCTGAACACATTTTACAGTGTATCAGTGACATTAAACGTCTGGTACAAACTCATTATCAGGAATCTCCAAAATGAATGTACAGTAGGAAAATATTCATATCACAAAAAGTTGTCCTTTGGTGACATGATATAGACATAGGATTGTCACAATCTCATGTAAGAGTGGATTAATTACAGTCAGGGCTTATCTGTTTTTTTAATATGTTTCCTCATCTTCACGCTGGCAGTAGTTATCCCTTATGACAGTCAAGATTACAAGTCTTAACAAAACCCATCTGCCCAAACAAGTGTTATTCTAACTGTAATATATAGCTGTTTGGAGGATGAGATAAATGTTTAATTCTACTTTGTAGTAATGTTCGCCAGGTTATACTTGCTGCATGCAAGTGTCATAGCGACTGATTTATGACACCCATTGTCTGAAGAACATTTTATTGCAAAGGCTCATTACCCTGGAGCCATGACATCTATATGCCTTGAAACACTTAATTGCTGTTATTTATAAGATGCTAATCCTAATTGTTAATCCCCATTTTTGTGTACATCGACCGTCTGCCATCCTGCTGATGAATTACTGTTTACATTTATATTTATTACTTACAAAATGTCAGGTGACCTTGGCTATATAAGCCTTGGTCCAGAGAGATTGAGAAGAAGGAAAAAAAGAAAGGTCTTACCCTTAGCCTAGCTAGGGATAGGCTGGGTGCTCCGGGGCACCTAGACAACAACCACTACCACTATGTGCTGACCTGGCACATAGTGTCTTTTGTATGTATATATCTACATGTATAAAGTAAAACTGTATATACCACAAGCCATTGTCTCCAAGTTGTCACTTCTTACTGAGAACCATACGTCGGCCTCTTGCATATACGAGTATTCAAATTATTCATTAATCAACGCCAGACCACACGCGTTGTTACAAGTGTGGTCAAATTTTAGTAATAAAAGTGAAGTTGTTAAAGTTTGTTTTATCCTGGCCAGTTCCCAATGTGAGGACAAGAGCCAATAACTGCAAAACTATTTTAAATCTGCGTAAGAACATTTAATATCAGAGTTTTAACGTCATCTTTTGGTCTAGTCTGTATTTTATGTAAATGTATTCTGTATTTTATAAAAGAGACTGTTCTTTAAATATGATTTGTATGTACTTTTAGTCTCTCTTCTTTCAAAAAGGACACAGTCATGGTAGACCATGGTCATTGAAGATTTTACTATTGTAGAACATGGTCATCTAAGACACGTGGCGGACCGTTTTCATCTCAGACAAAGCCGTGGTAGAGCATGGTCATTTCAGACATAGCCATGGTAGACCCTGGTCATCTCAAACACAGCCATGGTAGACCCTGGTCACCTCAGACACGGCCATGGTAGACGCTGGTCATCTCAGACATAGTCATTGTAGAACATGGCCATCTCAGACATGGCCATGGTAGATCCTGGTCATCTCAGACATAGCCATGGTAGATCTTGGCCATCTCAGATATAGGCATGTAGACCATGGTCATCTCAGACATAGCCATGGTAAAACATGGTCATCTCAGACATAGTCATGGTAGACTTTGGTCATCTCAGACATAGCCATGGTAAAACATGGTCATCTCAGACATAGCCATGGTCATCTCAGACATAGCCATGTTAGACCATGGTCGTCTCAGACATAGCCATGAAGACCATGGTTATCTCAACCGCAACCTCCTCCGCCTCCTAAACACAACTCATCAAGTAAATACAACAAACCAACTCACCTCCCCAAAACACCACTCCCACTCCACCACCACTCACCACAACACACGCTCTCCAACTCTCCAACACAACACCCAAACAACATGACTGACACCCGCAACGCCACGCTCGCAGACATTCCAGCTCCCTACTCACCCACGCCTGCGGAAGCGCACAACACTTCCGGGAGGTCACTCGAAAACATCGTCCCGACCGAGTATGGCGAAAACACGACACACACCACCCCCACCAAACCAGCTAACTCGCCACCTCAAAACACCAAAAAACGCAAACTCGACACATCCACTCCACCTCCATCGCCCACACCCTCCCTGGCCGCCTTCCTCACCACCTTCGCCCTCTACTTCTTCTCAGCAGGCTCAGGCACCACTCTCTCACTAGAACTTTCGGCAGATAAAATAGGACTTTGGTTTAAAAGAGAAAATAAATTACAACAATATTAAAAAAGCCAACAAAGGATACCAGATAATCTTCCCTAACCGAGAATCTTACAACGCAGCAAATAAAATAACTCAAATATTCCACGTCACGGTAATCAAACAAACACCTAATTGGCAACAAAATACACGAGGCGTAATTAGGGTTAACCCAAGGGAAACAACTGAGGACTTACAATTATACTCTCTAGAAGCTAACATAAACCAAGACCAAAACCCTCAACCCCTAATCACCAGCACGCGTAGAATAACCTCAACTAGAAACGGAAAAACGGTCCCAACCTCCATTGTCATAATCAACTTCAAAAAGACCACTAAATTCCCTGAAGCCCCCAAACACATATCCTTCGGAGCCCACACCAACTTAGAAGTCAAACCCTATTTAAAGCAGGTTAAGCAATGTACAAAGTGCCTCAAATACAACCACACTGCCTCCCAATGCACATACCGTAAAACTAAATGTAAAAAATGCGCACAAACAGACTGCCCAGGCACATGCACACCCTGGTGCATCCACTGCAAATCCACCCAACACACTTCACTTTCAAACCAATGCCCATACAGCTACACACTCACCCAGCAGGCCAACAAACACATAAACATAGACACGACTAAAATCCAAACACGAAAATTTGCTACACCTGCATCTAAACCACTCCTCCCTACACCACACCAAAACACCATCCCACAAACAAACACCACACCCATAACCGACAGCTCTGTCTGGGCCCCCTACCGAGAAACCGCACCCACCTCACACACACAAGCAGCCACTCAACCAACCACGAACCCTCCCACATCTCACATAGCCAAAACATCAACCCCCGCATGCAAAACAAACCTCAAAATGACCACCACAACACGACCTTCATCCAAGCACCCTACAGCCCATATGGTAACAACACTCTCCGACAAGCAAGCACAACAACAAAACACAAACACTTAGAAATCATCAGCTGCACCCATCCCACAAACACCTTCACAATCCTCCACATCACATGCCTCCCCCATGGAAACTCAATCAGCTAAACCTAATCTAACCGATGACGAAGATTTCTCCACTACTGAGGAAACAATAGACACTACTCAAACTAAAACAAACCAAACTCCCCAACCAGCCAACACCCAAAACCTAAATAACCTCACCTTACTCCTAGTATACTTGCATAGTCAAAACTCACCAAAAGCTAGCATGAAATCCTTCCACAAAGTAGCTTTCAATCTAAAATTAACCGATCTTCCCTTCTTCTTCTTTAACCTCCATCTAAAAGAACTCACCGAATAAAATAAAAACTAAAAACTAAATCACCAATCACCCGAACCCACTATTCGAAGGACTAAATATTTTTCAGTGGAACGCCAACAGACTCACCTCCCACGGCCTTGAACTAAAAACTAAATTTAAACTAAATAAAGGCCCTCACATTGCTTGTATACAGGAAACCAAATTCTCAAAAAAATCCAAATTCTCACTACCTAACTACAACCCAGTTAGAACTGACAGAGCTAAACCGAAAACAAGAAGAGCCGCAGGAGGACTAATCATATTTATCAGGGAAGATATAAATTACGAAGAAATAAAAATAGACACGCCAAACCTAGAAGCCAACAGCATTAAAATCACATTAAATAACCGAAACATAAACATCATAAATATTTACCACTGGGCGGAACAAAAAGTCCAACCTGAGGATCTAAATAAACTACTCCAAATAAGAGATAAATCTACTATATTCCTAGGAGACTTTAACGCTCACCATCCTACAAGGAGCATAGATGATAAAATAGATAATTATGGCAAATTAATCTCCGAATGGATAGAAACAAACGACCTAGTACTCCTTAATAGCAACCAACCCACAAGGTACGATAAGATAAACCAAAAAATGTCGGCTATCGACCTAACCATATGCACCGCAGATCTAGCCCAAAGTACTCAATGGGAAGTGCCTGACGTCCCGCTAGGTAGTGACCACTTCCCCATATACATAACCATAGGAAATACAAACGTACCAATCCAAACAGAAAACCAAGAACCAAATTTCCATTACAATAAAGCTAACTGGGACCAATTCCAAGATATCTGCAACGAAGCTAACTTAAACGAAATAGAAAATAATGATCCAGAAACCTATTGTAAAAACTTAACAGACTATATAATAAACGCAGCCAAAACCTCCATCCCCTTCAAAACATCTAAGACAGGCAAACCGACGGTACCATGGTGGAATGAGGAAATAGAACAGACTAGACGAAAACATAAATCAGTCTTCAATAAAGCAAAACGCGACTACAAATATTTAAACATAGCCCACGAACTAAACCACCAGGTTCAAAAACTAGTCCAAATAGCCAAAAGTAGAGACTGGAAAAAATTCTGCGAAGGTATAAATAACCGTACAGATGCCAGAATGGTCTGGCGCAAAATCCACGCCATCAGAGGCTTAAAACGACATAAAAAAAACCCTAACATTGACAACTCAACCAACCCCGCCCAAAAAGCAAATAATCTCGCCAACCACTTTTCGTCCGTTAGCAGTAACACCAACTTCAGTAAAAAATTCCAAGATAAACTTAAAACAGAAAACAAACCCACAAAAGAACCAAACAATAACAATCTAGAAATTAAAGCTGCAAGCAGCAATGGCGGGCTCCAAGTTACACTGTGCACAAACGTCCATGTTCGAATCCTTAAAGGGTTTCCTTGTACCAAATCCGTCACATGTAGGCACAACTTGCAGGGTATTGCTGCTACGAAATTGGCGTGTGCTAAGTCTGTTTTAAACCCATTTCCGACATCAAACATGTTCGAATCCTCAAAGGGTTTGTTTGTACCAACTCTGTCAAAAGATAGTCAGCGTTTGCAGGACATTGGCGTGTTCCAGGGGTGTCCCAAATTCTAATCAAATATTACCACCAAGTGTTGTTACTTTTTCCATGCACCCAAGAACAGAAAATAAGATGCATATGATACACTAACTTCATGTAAACTTGCAATAGTTTCTGTCAACACGCTAACAAGATATGATCGTTAAAGTAAAATTTCGGTAATTTTTTTTATCAAAATCAAAATCCAATACAACCGCAACTAAAACAGATATCCCAAAACGGCTATGAGAGTTTGCTGTGTTGTGTGTGGAGACAATTCTCAGAAAATTTGGAAGCATTTTATGCAGTGGATTCAGAGGAGATAGTATTTGAAGACAGGTACCCAAAAGACACTGTGAAAACCTTGAATCCAATATGGCTGCCAAACCATGTGACCAATGACCAAAGTCAAAGAACAAAAAATGTCAAGCAGCTCAAGCAGCAGATACATGCAAGTTTTCAAAGTAATCGGATAAGCGGTTGCGGAGCAATAGGGCGAAATACATCTTCAAAAAAATTATTGTCTTTTAGTTATCTGCCCTTGGCCTTTGGGCCTACGGCCTTGGGTTTTTGGCGGGCACTAGTACCCAACGGTCTTCATACACATACAAAATTTGAACAAAATCAAGCCAGTGGTTTTTTTGCTAGCTCTGGTACAAAAATCGGCGGAATAATAATAATATTAAATCAAATGCTAACACTGGGACTCTTCAGCCTTTTGGCTTGGGGACTCTTTAACAGGCTGTAACTTCTTTGTCAGTTGGGCTCCAGTCAAACGGATTAGCGTTCTGCGTTCGTCCGGGCCCCGGGTTCCTGTCGCATTGCTGAGATAAAGTGCTAAACTTGTTTCCGACCTCGTTCATATTCGAATCCTCAAAGGGTTTACCTGTACCAACGCCGTCAAATGTAAGGAACCTCTTGTGAGACATCACCACTACTAAATTGACATGTGCTTGGGTGTCCCAGGATGTTTCAACCATTTTCCAACTTCGACCATGTTCGAATCCGCATATGGTTTGCTTGTACCAACGCAATCAAATGTAATAAACCGCTTGTGAGACATCACCACACGTGTCTCAGGGTGTTCTTAACCCATGTTTGACTTCGACCATGTTCGAATCCGCATATGGTTTGCTTGTACCAACGCCATCAAATGTAATGCACCGCTTGTGAGACATCACCACACGTATCCCAGTGTGTTCTAAACCCACGTTTGACTTCGACCATGTTCGAATCCCCAAATGGTTTGGTTGTACCAACGCCATCACATGTAATGAACCGATTGTGAGACATCACCACACGTGTCCCAGTGTGTTCTTAACCCATGTTTGACTTCGACCATGTTCGAATCCGCATATGGTTTGCTTGTACCAACGCCATCAAATGTAATGAACCGCTTGTGAGACATCACCACACGTGTCCCAGTGTGTTCTTAACCCATGTTTGACTTCGACCATGTTCGAATCCGCATATAGTTTGCTTGTACAAACTCTGTCAAAAGATAGTCACCGTTTGCAGGACATTACCGCTACCAAATTGGCGTGTGCCACAGTTTCCCAGAGTGTACTAAACAATTTCCGACCTCGACCATATTCTAATCCGCAAATGGTTTGCTTTAAACAACGCCGTCAAAAATAAGGTACCGTAGCAATTGGCAATTGAGAAATGAAGAATCAAGCCAGCGAGTCTGACCACCCAATCCGATTAGTCGCCTCCTGTGACAAGCATAGTTGCCTCTTGAGACAAGCATCGGTTGAAAAAGGCCAATTCTAATCCTGGTCGTCAAGGGTAGTACACATAATACCGAACAAGACTGTGGAGAACGCTTGGATATCTGCAAAGCCAGTGAATGGGGGTGTATGGTAGATTTATGAGACGCTTCCTTCAATATTTGTACTCAAGTCTGATTTTTTTTCTTAAATCAAATAATACCACACCAAGCAGTGGTGCTTTCAGTATGTAACCCAGGACAAAATGAGCTACACATAGTCTCAAAGCTTCATGCAAACTTTCAATAGTTTCTGTTAAGAACCTTACAAGCTATGATCTTAAAAGTAAATTTTCGGTAAAAAGAAATGATCAAAATCAAAATCCAATATGACCGCAACTAAAAAAGATATCCAAAAACGGCTATGCTTATTTGTTGTGTTCTGTATGGAGACAATCCTCAGAAAGTTTGAAAGCATTTCATGCAGTGGATTCAGAGGAGATAGTATTTCAAGACAGGTACCCCAAAAAACCTGTCAAAAACCTTGAATCCAATATGGCTGCCAAACCACGTGATCAATGACCAAAGTCAAAGAACAAAAAATATCAAAGAACTGAAGCAGCAGATACATGCAAGGTTTGAAAGTAAACGGACAAACGGTTGTGGAGCAGCAGGGCAAAATATATCGTCAAAAAATACTTGTTATTCAGTTATCTGCCCTTGGCCTTTAGGCCTACGGCCTTGGGTTTTTGGCGGGCACTAGTACCCAACGGTCTACAAACCCACACAAAATTTGAACAAAATCGAGTCAGTGGTTATTTTGCTAGGGCAGGTACAAAAATCGGCGGAATAATAAATAATAATAAATAATAATAATAATAATAATAATAAATCGAACGATTACAATAGGGCTCTACAGCCTTTCGGCTTGGAGCCCTAATAAATCAACCCTACACAATGGAGGGACTCCTCTACGTAATCCAAAACAGGAAAAAGGGCACAGCCCCAGGATTAGACCTAACCTCTTACCAAATAATTAAAAAACTCCCCCTAAAACTACTCCAGGCACTACTCAAACTATACAATCTCATCTACCTAAACTGACAGGTTCCTACTCCCTGGAAACAGGCCCTAGTCATACCAATCCCTAAACCTAATAAACCAGCTAATCAAGCTAACTCATATGGACAAATATCCCTAACTTCAAACTTATGTAAAGTAATGGAATCAATGGCTAAAAATAGATTACAACATTACTTAACCCAAAATAACATCATAAACCCAGATCAAAGCGATTTCAATCCCTGGCCGCTCAACCCTAGATAACCTCGCCCGACTAGAACAAGATATTAAGACAGGACAACTAAATAAACAATATACCACAGGCATCGTCTTAGACTTCTCTAAAGCTTTCGACATGGTATGGCACGATGGCAGTATCCTCAGCCCCACCCTCTTCAATATAATGATAAACGATCTATTCGAGGGCCTATCCCCTAAAGTAAACACATCAAAATTCGCGGATGATGGAGCCATCTGGATCCGCACTAAAAGCATGAACATAGTCCAAAATTTACTCCAAAAATCTCTTAATAAAATACAACAATGGGCTGACAAATGGGGCTTCTCCCTTAACTCAGAAAAAACAACAGGAATAGTATTCAAACATAAAAACATGAAACCCGCCTCCCCAATCCTCCAGCTAAACAATCAAACAATCAAATTTCAAAAACAAACCAAATTCTTAGGACTTATTTTCGATGAACATCTCACCTGGGATGCTCACATCCAAAACCTAACAACTAAATGCAGTAAAGACCTAAACACATTAAGATGCCTAACTGGCTCTAACTGGGGAGCATCCAAAGATACCCTCCTCTCTCTCTACATATCACTAATTAGATCAAAACTAGACTACGGCTGCGCCATATACAACACCCTAAACAACTCTCTATCTAAAAAACTTGACTCAATACAATATCAGGCTCTCAAACTAATTACACGCACCCAACATGGCACCTCCTACACCTCACTTCAGGCCTTAACAGGAGAAATGCCACTAAGTCTACGCAGGGAACAGCTAAGCTTAATTTTCAGATCCGACCTCCAAACACACAGGTTTCGGAGTCCATACCACACAACCAACTAAAACCACACAATCCTTCCGACTCCCAAACAACCAATCAATATTCACGGCAGAACTAATGGGCATGGCCTCAGTCCTCCATAATCAAGAATCCAAAAAACAAAAACAAAATCCTAATACTTACAGACTCCCTAAGTGGACTGCAAGCCCTCCAAAACAAAAATACCAAAAACCGACCTAAATTAATAAATCAAATACTTAAAAGCTCCAACGACCTAACTAAGGCAGGCAAACAAATAACCTTCTTGTGGATACCCGCCCACGTAGGAATATACGGTAATGAAAACGCTGATAAAGCAGCTAAACTATCCCTCAAAATCCCAGAAATAAGCTTAAACTTACCCATCTCAAAATCAGAAATTAAAAGTGTAAACAAGCAAAAAATCACCAAAAAATGGCATAACCTATATCTAAACTCAAATAGCCAAATCAAAAAAGTGCTCAGCAAACCACTAACCAAACCAAAAATTCTCCATCCATCCAAAGAAATCGACAGAGTAATCACTAAACTCCAAACAGGACACACCAACCTAAATAACCACCTAAATTTTTTTAAAAAACACACTACAGGTAACTGCCCACACTGCAAACAACCAGAAACCCCAGAACACGCACTCATCCACTGCACACACTACCTAACACATCGAACCGCATTACAAACCACCCTCAATCTAAACAAAGCTCTAACTCTAGAAGCAATACTAACTAGAAAACTTCAAGGCCTTAGGCGTATTCTTAATAAAAACGGAACTAATAAAACGCATCTAAAAACACAATAACCTACCAAATCAAAATCACATAAACAAACAAACATCCACCATACCCAGCTCCCTTAGTTCTCCTCCCCAATCCCATCGGCATCTATTCCAAATCTCAAAATTCCCAAATTCTATATAAGCAACCCCTTAAACCCCCCTTTTGGGTTGCACAGACCACTTTCGCCCCTTTCGGAAACACATTAAATGGCCTGTCCGGGCCCGTGTGCGAAATACGCATCAGTCGGAAAGCGCACGTTAAATCTCCAAAGTAAGTAAATAAGTAAGGTATTCATCCATCCTGGAGCAGAACAAGGTCCACCCAAACCCCTGCTACTAGAATGAAAGCGGCAAGGTGTACCCAAGCAACCGCCCACGCCCTCCCATGGTGATGGTGCAGTACTTGGGTCAGGAGAGGTTCGAGCATGAAATACATAGTTACCAGGATCTCTCCGATTTCCTGGTCGACTGTGACTTCCAAGTCAGCTCCCTCTTCGTCACCAATGTTGCCGCCCGAATCACATCCGCGCTGTTCCAAGCTCTCCCTCCAGGAGAGCTCAGTCTAGCCAGGAGGCTCCTTGCCGGGATTAAACAGTAAGGATCGGGACCAGCCACCACACCAGCTCGCCAGCCGACGCCGTGCCTTCCCACGCTTGACCCCCTCTTCCCACACCCGAGCCCAAACTTTCCATATTATTGTTATTCTTTATTACCCACTCCCACCCAGCCAAACCCCAACCCCTTAGCTTTATTAGATTAGGTCTGTAAAGTTTATATTTTTGGGGGTTGCACTTCTCATTTATTCATTACGCTTTTTTCCCCCAATAGTATAAGTGCTTCCCGTGTGCGAGATACGCTAAATGTAATTTATTACATGCGGAAAGCGCATGTTAAATCTCCGATTCAGTCAGTCAGTCGGTATTCATTCACCTGCTGAAGGAGTAAGCATATACTCCCAAATGATGTGTTCCTCATAATAAAGAAGTTGACATCCATATATTCTCTTCCTTATGTGTATCACTTCTAAATGCCTTTCAAAGACCTGATACAATATCGCAGCTGGATGAATTCAGTGATTCCATATTGTGTACACAGATGCACAGCTAATCATTTTAATCTCAGTTCAGGTTTTAGTGATTGTCAGAAGACAACTTATATATATATATATAGTGTCAGGAATTTTGACATCTTCCAGTTGAAATGACTTCATGGGTCGATTTAGACCTTGACTGGTGGCGATGCACAGCCCATCATGCTAGAGGACTGGTGCCAAAGCTGATTAATTATGCCATGTCTGAAATTATTCTCCTGGGGTAGATATAGCAGAAAATCTGCTACCATTGCAATAGTTATTTCAATGTGCTCCACTCCCTTTCCTCTCTGCCACTGTCCGAATTAGTGCCATTGGTTGTCATAGACACAGGAGGAGGAACAGATCAGGACATAGTTGGAGCTGGAGAGGCTCTGCCATGAGGGGGGTGAAAACAAGACCTTTTTGGCCACAGGGAGAAATGTGAACGTCCCCTCCCAGCTCCAGCTGGAACTGGACTGACAGATATGGGGAGCTACTGGGTATATTTTGTCTATATTTGACCATGTCCCCTGGACAGTAGCTCTGTTCATTTGGTCCATCCATCATGGATGAATGAATGTGAAAACCCTAGGTGAAAAGCATTGTATAAAGAAGATTGTTTTCGGTTGGGGTTGCTGCTTGTCAACATCGGCTGAGAGGAAGTCGTCCATATAACCGTGTAATCTGACGTGGCTGAGATGGCCAAAGCTGATGATTGGAGTTGTTATTTGAGTGAATAAGTTTCTGGCTATCAATATGCTGAATGGGACGAGAAATTCATATCTCCTTCTGTTGACAGTGAAGCGGAGGTACCATCGGCAATCGGGATGGATAGGGACATGGAGATATTTGTCCTGTAAGTCTAGCTGATTGACAAGTACTCCGTCCTGAGAGATGCTCTTAGCCTTCTTTTTTATTCAATCTGAAACTTGGGAGGATGCACCAGAAAATCTTTGTTGAGGAGCTTCAGACTGATGATCAAACGAAAACCTCCACTGGTACCCAAGTTACGTATCTTGTAACGTTTGAATCGCAAGTTTTCAGGACGTAAGAGTCTTAATCATGTCAACAGTGATTGGAGGGTGGGAACCTGTTCTGGGCTGCTTGCCAACCCCAAAACACCTGCCAGGGTGAGACACAGGACAAGGTTGCTCGACAACCCTTATCAAAGTGTGTACCGTGCACAAAGTCCCACTGTGATGAATACCTCTTGGTGGAGTACTTACTTGATGGCTTGATGGCGCCTTCCCTGAAATGACATTTCCTGGCATGTGCAAAGGTCTTTGCATAAGGTACAGCCTTGCTTAACAACTGGTTGGGGTGGATGACAGTGACGATGATATTTTTGTGATGTTTGCCAAATTTAAGACATGTTAGCTATGATGAAATAGAGGTAGGGTCTTCAAAGTAAGTATGAAGGGTAGTATATGTTTGTAATGGATATTTTAAATTTTGACATTTCTGTTTTAACCATGCTCTTAAATACTCTGAAAATGCATTTCTGGCTCTGTGAACATCACTTCTTCCAAAACTGAGGTAACTGAACTTTGGCATGTCTGTGCCTTCTAATGACGCCATCATGTTTAAATCATGAGGATATTAAAAAAAGTAATTTCTGTATTAAATATTTACATAAAAAGATAGCAACATGCCACTGTAGCTCAGCATGATAGGTAGTCAACAGCTTCAAGGCCACTCAACAAATTTGTGTCAGCATCGATACTCACATACTTTAAGCATAACAGACCCATGAAGATCCAGGGTAGAAGAGGTCTTCATTAACCTATGCCTGCCGTAAGAGGCGACTACGCTTGTCATAAGAGGCGTCTGATGGGATCAGGTGTCAGGCTTGCTGACTTGGTTGATGCACGTCATCGTATCCCAATTGTGTGGTATCAGTGACTGGATTGTCTGGTCCAGACTCGATTATTTACAGACCGCTGTCATATAGCTGGAATATTGCTGAGTGCCGCGTCAAACAACAAACCAACAAACCAAATTCAGCATAACAATGAGGATGAAAGTATTGGCAATATGAAACCCGTATACAATTTTAATAATATTTCTTAATTTGCAACAATCAGTGGAATAATGTTTCACAATTTTGCAACATAAAACTTAAATTCAGAACACACCAAGTTTCAACATTGTGGTTGACAAAATTGGAAATTCAACTGAACACATAAACCTTATTTCTAACAAGTACCATGGCATTTTTTAACTTTTCAAACTTAAAAACCTTACTTCTTTATTGTTAAGAAATCATATGAATATCCTCTGAAAATCTGAAATATATATACAGAAATGGCCAATGGATTCTGAAAAGAATAGGATGTCACAAATGTTGTTTCTCTCTCACCAAAATAAGGCCATTTAGAATTATTCAAAATAAAAGTCTCTAAACACATGCAGCACATGTAATGTGGAAATAGGGGCGGTCGCAGAGCCTAGTGGTTAAAACGTTCGCTCGTCACGCCGAAGACCCGGGTTCAATTCCCATTTCTGGTGTCCCTCGCCATGATATTGCTGGAATACTGCTAAAAGCGGCAAAAACCATACTCACTCACTCACTCATGTGAAAACAACATTGGTATGTTCAATAGATTTGAGAAGATGAGATTTGGTTTCAGTGCTAACGGACAGAAAATGGACAAAGACATATCATGGACATTAAATATGAACATACGTTTTGAAATAATGCTTAAAGCTTGAAACTATAATAATTGTAAGAAAACCTTTAATGATAATTATTCATATAAACCACCTGAATATCAAACCATAAATACCTGTCATACAAACCCAAACATTCAATAATTATCTCTTTTGAAACAATGTTTAATCGAGATGCCATGTAAGCTATGACTTAATTTCAGGTGGCTAGAAATCAATGCAAAAAAACTTAATACCCACATTCTAACTGTAAAAACATTTCCCTGAAGTAACGTTGTCAAAACAACTTAATTACCTCTGTATTCAATAAGTCTAAGGAGCACACCAATTTCCTTGGGCTACTACAGACTTGTTCTCGCCTCCTTCCAAGGAACATGCTCTGTCCCTAGGAAATCTATGCATGCTCACCATTGCTGTATAGACTTGTTAGCCACATATATATATGTATTTTTCATGTAAATACATCTGTGTATATTGTACTAGATGTCTCTTGTTCTACCTGGCTAAGCTACCCCCTAAGTCAGAATATGATAGATCCATAACATTATCACAGTTAGAAAAAAAAACTAGAACCATTTCTATCAAAAGAAAGAACATGTATTGGTATTGAATAGAACAAAATTCTACATGAAAATAAGGGTTTTGTACAGCCATAATGATGAAGTACTTCAACCTCTTTAACATTTAAGGATTGAATGTGTATTTTCTTCAGTTCATTGAGGTATGAATCGAAAAACAGATGTGCAAACTGTATGAATCCGCATAGCAGATTCTAACAAAAGTTTGCACATCAGTTTGCACAACAAAAACATGTTTTATCAACAATAGTTTACCGGGTAACCAAAAACAGTTGTGTATATCAAAGCAGACAAAAATGACAAGATTGATAAACATTCCAGGTGTAGGAATACATACTGAGGCGTGACATGAATAAGTTGATTGTTCAATTTATGCACATAACCTGACATGCCTACAAAGTGAATAGCCAATCAACGGAGAGTTAGATCAAAACAATGTTCATAGGACCTGTCAATCAAGACAAGAGGCAAGAAGCAGTGTAACAGTCACAGTGTCACGAGCCTGAACAAATATGTCCGGGAGAAGGCGGTGGTTTCAAATGACATGGTCAGTTACCGCTAGATTCAAACAGTTGAACCGAGTTGTTGAACCGCAGTGAGCGAGCCTGCACATTTGCTGTTTCATTCCTTCTTGGCCTTCAGTCTTAAAGGGTCGTTTGGACAATGAATATGCCTGAATTTCACTAAATGTCCTGTGCATGACGATACACGTGAGCAGAAAGGGAATTCCTTCGACTGTAATATTGGGATTCCCTGACATTCCGTAGTAACAAAAGTAGTCCATTTCAGTGGGTGTGGCTTAATTTTTTACATTTATGGTGAAATGAATGCAATAACACATGACCAATTCAGCTAATCAGAATGCAGGATTTTCAACGAACACAATGAAAATTTCATTATTTTATATTGATTCCGCAATTCCTTATTTGTCATGTAAATAATGAGGGGCAAAATTTTCCCAGAAGTAATGTGATAAATAATAAGCTGACATTCATATATTATCTCCAAGTTATGACCATAATGATCACATCACATTTAACTCTTATCAAGAGAACAAAGTCATTGATGTCCACAGCAATGGCAAATACTTGTTGTAGATAATTATATGAAACTTGTTGCCATGTAAACGTGAAAAATATTATTTTTTTTAAAATCCCAAACTATCAAAAGGCTCTAGTTCACCACTACACAATTAGGGATATAGGGAAACGAGCCATAAGGGTCAGTAGCTCACAATTTGTATTCTTAATGTTTGTGTCATCATGAAATATACTCTAAACTAGAGTATTACATGGAAAAATTGCCATCTTTTCCAGATTAGAAGAAAATTGCATGCCAAATTTCTGCTCATTCAGTTCAGAAGCTTCAAAGGTTGAAACTTTGTCAACACCCTGATACACAATGTGTTGTTGAGCACAGGACATACTTGCTTTATACAAAATTTTATAATGCAGAGGCATACATGACCATTTCAATATGGTTGCCATGTCAAAAATTGGATAAGATTTTTGTGAGCACCTTTTAGAGACAGCACAGCTGGGATTATTCATGCGAAGTTTCAGCTTCAGTTTGAGTTTATGACTTTGACAGACAGACAGCAGGCAATGTGCCAGAGCATAAGCTCAGTTGACAGAAAGTTGCAGTGCATTTGTCTAATAAAAGTGAATATTCAAAGTAGCCCCCTAAACAGAACATTCCCCTTTACAAACTGCAGTTAAGTGAGGTAAAACTCATGGCATGTTTGGACTTCCATCATATTTACTACATGTCTTGTTGTAGGTGTTTGCATTTAATTGCCATAAAAAGAAACAGCCCTGCCCACACCATTTCCTCAAAGCTTCCAGTCCAAAAAACATTACCTCCAGACCATGACCTTCATTAAGACAATTTCTTGAGTTACCCAAGTCTCAGGATTGTACAAGTAAAAGAACAACAGTAACTGGCAATGACAGAGCCATGTATCACAGTAACCTCAAAGATGTCTTTGACCTTGGATTGACATAGCAATAATATGGGAAGTGCTACGATTTGTAAAGATACATTTCCTACATAAATATCTTGCATCAAATAAGGTAACAAATATCTCAGAAACTGTAAATGATATTACCAAGTTTTATAAAAACTGGAACGCTGTCCTTGACCTTTTACTTATTTGTCAAAATCTTTTCAAAGTAGGGCCACATCCTGGAGAAGGTATATACCAAGTTGAATTATACATGCAATACTTTGAGAAAGTTAACCACAAGCAATTGAGTGAGATTTATCTAGTTCATGACTTTGACCTGATTGCATGTGCCAAAAATAATTCCTCAGGTCCATATGGAATAAGACCACTGTTGGATACTCTTATGTCAATTATCTTAGCGTCATATACACAAGAAAATATGATACAACCTCTGTTGAAAGGCAACTCACGTTTGACATGTTAGGATTTCCAAAACAACACCATGCCTCAGAAAATGACAATGACACAATCATTTTACAAAAATCTGAACGCTGGCTTTGATTCCTTTGGACTTTTTCAGAAAGTGTAACAAACGTTTTTCTCTCCCATGACCTTCACGTTTCATCTTTTAATGAAATGTGGCCCCCTAAACTTCCCTAGGGACAATTAGCAGCAGTCCACAGAAGAATAATCTCTGTATAGAAAAAAACCACAGGATGGTCAGGTGGTCAGGTTCCAACAAACAATAAAGCAGTCCCATTTCATGGGTCTCACAATGAATCTCACAACAAAATAGGCACTAAACAATGTAACAGACACAAAACTAAATACCATGTCAAGTGTGGTCACTGTTTGTTTACACAAGCTTATCTAGCAGTCATGTCAGTTGCCTCACCTTTCTGACACACCCTCCTTGGCAATCTCACTAAATGGCTTGGCCGACCCGTGTGTGAAATACGCATAGTGTTGGAAAGCGCAAATTAAATCTCCAATACTAAGTAAGTAAGTGTCTACAGACTTTGCTTTCGCCTTCCTAGAAACATGCTTGGTCTCTGGGAAGTCATTGTATATATATGCATTATAAACCTCCAGTGATGCATTACCATTGTTACAACAGGTTGTTCTTTTCTCTGAAAATCCCTCTGCCCACGGGATTCTCGAGCTGTGCGCTTTTGACTGAGAAGTTTCGAGTGCTACAATTGAAATTTCAGAATTAAAGTTATGTCAAGTAAACAAAAAAGTATCTTCATATCTGTCGGGGGCTTTTCCTTTGCCGGACTGCATTATTTTCACGGATAGCCTGCAGAGGCGGTTTATATCCTATACTTAGCTACCTATATATATAATGTTCATGTAAATAAATCTGTGTACATTGTACTAGTCGTCTCTTGTTCTACCTGGCTAAGTTACCCCTTTTCACCAGAACATGATAAGGCCATAAAATATGTCAGATCTTGGCTGACACAGAAGATCGCAACCCTAGAGTACTGGGAAAGGTTCTTCCACTGGGAGAGGTGGTATTCTCAGGAACCACGTCCTGTTGGGCCATGCCAGAGCTATGAGTATAATCACGCAGTCTGTGTCCGCTATCTTCCTTTCGTCCTCTGTCTAGGAGAGACCAAATGGGGGAATGTGTAGGCAACATCCCTTCCAAGCACATAGATAGGGTGTCTCCCTGGAGGGCTAGTTTGCCTGGTACTGATAGGATATCTCCCTGGAGGTCCAGTGGGCCTGGTACTGATGGGGGATCTCCCTGGAGGTCTAGTGGGCCTGGTACTGATAGGGTGTCTCCCTGGAGGTCCAGTGGGCCTGGTACTGATAGGGTGTCTCCCTGGAGGGCTAGTGGGCCTGGTACTGTTAGGGTATCTCCCTGGAGGGATAGTGGGCCTGGTACTCTTAGGGTGTCTCCCTGGAGGGATAGTGGGCCTGGTACTCATAGGGTGTCTTCCTGGAGGGATAGTGGGCCTGGTGCTCATAGGGTGTCTCCCTGGAGGGATAGTGGGCCTGGTACTCATAGGGTGTCTCCCTGGAGGGATAGTGGGCCTGGTGCTGATAGGGTGTCTCCCTGGAGGGATAGTGGGCCTGGTACTCATAGGGTGTCTCCCTGGAGGGATAGTGGGCCTGGTACTCATAGGGTGTCTCCCTGGAGGGATAGTGGGCCTGTCACTGATAGGGTATCTCCCTGGAGGTCCAGTGGGCCTGGTACTCATAGGGTGTCTCCCTGGAGGGCTAGTGGGCCTGGTACTGGTAGGGTGTCTCCCTGGAGGGATAGTGGGCCTGTCACTGATAGGGTATCTCCCTGGAGGTCCAGTGGGCCTGGTACTCATAGGGTGTCTCCCTGGAGGGCTAGTGGGCCTGGTACTGGTAGGGTGTCTCCCTGGAGGGCTTGTGGGCCTGTACCGATGGGCTGGTCTCGTACTGCATCTGGGGTAACGTGTCTGATTCTGCCGCAAACCAGTTGATAGGGGTACTTTTGTTTAACGTCTGCTTGTTGACAGTCAAGATAATTTAACTTGGCCCTCTCAACTATCATCTTGGTAAATTTGTGAAGAAGTTTTCTTTTCAACGTCACAAGACCACACACACTTGTTCCGAACTCTCTCTAACATCGATTGACTCATTACAGTCAGTCACATCATTCATTGATACTGCAGATGGCCTGTCTGCCTATTACCTTTCCGAAGAAATCAGTATTTCATCGTATTCTTCTGCTCAAAGCCCAGAGATTTTGAATAACTCACTGGCAAAATTTCATCAGGTCCTTTCACATTTCCTACCCGGAATTCCTTGCGGGTTGTACGTCTCCAAGTGCTATATGGAGAAGTAGTGATGCGATCACTTGCTCTGAAGATACATTTTCATGCGCCTCACTGTCGCAGTTACAATAGCACATCTATATAATTTGTCAAAAAAATGAAGAAGCACAAAAAGGTCAGGTCAGTCTGCTCTGATTCATCTTAGCCTGTTCTAAGTCATCACTGCAGTGGAGTATTTCGAATTGATATTTGTTCTTTACCCTCTGTGACGATAAGCATGTGGTGCAGAGTTTTCTCACATGACATGTAAGACAGCAATTTGCATACTTGCTTATGACATTAGTGTTTACTCACACTGCCTTACAAATGAATGATGACCCGTAGTTGACAATGACCTGCTTTTTCATAATCTTTGATTTTTCTCTATCATGATTTTTAGAGATGGTACGTCCAGAGACCATAAAATAGATGTTTATCGATTAGCGTTGACATGGATGAAGTTGTGGTTTTAGAAAAAATGATTCAGGATAAAAGTGATGGGAGAGATTGATTTTGATGAGACACACCTGAATCCCCAAGTGTCTCTCAGTGATGTTTTAGAAGCAGAAACACACACTGTATGTTAAACTCTGTGAGGGGTGTGGATCTTCAATGAGTTGATCCTTTCTGCACCCTGTGCAAAAGGGAGGAAGATTCCTTCTTTCACACTATGTTACTAACAACTTACTTACAGGAATGATCTTGCTTCTTATATTCCTGATATGCTGCAAGCTGCTCTCACCTTGTCTGTACTTGTCTTCAATATGATCTCAAGAATACATTTTGAAATAACAAAACCAAATGAGATCAAAATCATAATTGATATTGACATACAGGAAAGCAATGTTGTTTTCCCGCCCTGCGCATGTGCAATTACATTTTATGTAAAGGACAGTGTTATCCTCACAACTCTTGATATGTCTGCAATGACGAGGACGTCTGTTGAAAATTTAAGGGAATTTACAGTGCGATTGACAGACAAAGCAGGAATTTATGGCTATGATGCAATAAAGGTAGGGTATTCAAAGGAATTATGACAAAAGTATGAGACACATGGATGATGGACAGATAGAAAACAATTTGCCATGACATAAGCTCAGATGAGCTCAATTTGAGCTGAAATGGTAATAATATATTAATGCTTATCTACGTAAAGTCCAAATCTGTTTACTGAGGCATAGCCTTTGAACTACTTTTGCTGGCAATGAAATCTAAAGCCAAAGTTTCACAGAGACAGTCTGTGGTCAAGTATTTAAAATGCACAACTGCACAACAGCTGTTCTTGGTCTCTTAAATGGCTGTCATGCTTGAAGTAAAGAACATTCTGTTCAGTTGTATATCTTTATTGTTGTCACAACAATTGTGGCTATTCCATGTGTGACATAGGTTGTACGCTTGCGTTTTGACAGTAGATCTTTTACAGACTGAAATGTCTGAAATTATTTAAGGCTTGGTCGTTGCAAATGCTGGTTGAGTCTATGACGCATGAGTTAGGTGAGGGTCACTTAGAGAAGAATTCAATCTGTGCAGGTTTAGCCACCCAGCATCCTATGCCAGCCTGCACACAGTGCTCACACATCGCACATTTCGCTACCTGGTATTCACCAGCCCTTTGTTTGGCCTCATGAAAGGTAGAAACCATTAATAAATAAGGTTTCCCAGCAACTTTAGCAACTTCACGAAATCTTGCCATGAAACCAGCTTTGCACAATCTACTGGCCATTGAAGCACCTGTTTTGAATGGGGACCTGTAAAAGACAAGTACACAACATCAAGCGCTACTTCATATACACTGCAAGGTCTTATATATCTGATTTAATAATCAAATAAATCTCTAGTTAATTGGAGGTCCTCGGGCCCATCATAGTTTGAAACAAGCATAAAACCAATAAGAATTCAAGTGGGTGTGAGTTGGCCAGGTTTCAATGTGTTCCTCTAAAGGGTGTGATTTGGCCAGGTTTCTGTGTGTTCCTCTAAAGGGTTTGAGTTGGCCAGGTTTCAATGTGTTCATCTAAAGGGTTTGAGTTGGCCAGGTTCCAATATGTTCATCTAAAGGGTGTGAGTTGGCCAGGTTTCAATGTGTTCCTCTAAAGGGTGTGATTTGGCCAGGTTTCAATGTGTTCCTCTAAAGGGTGTGAGTTGGCCAGGTTTCAATGTGTTCATCTAAAGGGTTTGAGTTGGCCAGGTTCCAATATGTTCATCTAAAGGTTGTGAGTTGGCCAGGTTTCAATGTGTTCCTCTAAAGGGTGTGATTTGGCCAGGTTTCAATGTGTTCCTCAAAAGGGTTTGAGTTGGCCAGGTTTCAGTATGTTCATCTAAAGGGTTTGAGTTGGCAAGGTTCCAATATGTTTATCTAAAGGGTGTCAGCTGGCCAGGTTTCAATAAGCTCCTCAAAAGGGTTTGAGTTGGCCAGGTTTCAGTATGTTCCTCTAAAGGGTTTGAATTGGCAAGGTTGCAATATGTTCCTCAAAAGGGTGTGAGTTGGCCAGGTTTCAATATGTTCATCTAAAGGGTGTGAGTTGGCCAGGTTTCAATGTGTTCCTCAAAAGGGTGTGAGTTGGCCAGGTTTCAATGTGTTCCTCTGAAGGGTGTGAGTTGGCCAGGTTTCAATGTGTTCCTCTGAAGGGTTTGAGTTGGCAAGGTTTCTATGTGTTCCTCTAAAGGGTGTGAGTTGGCCAGGTTCCAATGTGTTCATCTAAAGGATGTGAGTTGGCCAGGCTCCTTTGTGTTCCTCTAAAGGGTGTGAGTTGGCCAGGTTCCAATGTGTTCCTCAAAAGGGTGTGAGTTGGCCAGGTTTCTGTGTGTTCCTCTAAAGGGTGTGAGTTGGCCAGGTTGCAATGTGTTCATCTAAAGGGTGTGAGTTGGCCAGGCTCCTTTGTGTTCCTCTAAAGGGTGTGAGTTGGCCAGGTTTCAATGTGTTCCTCTAAAGGGTGTGAGTTGGCCAGGTTTCAATGTGTTCATCTAAAAGGTGTGAGTTGGCCAGGTTCCAATGTGTTCATCTAAAGGGTTTGAGTTGGCCAGGCTCCTTTGTGTTCCTCTAAAGGGTGTGAGTTGGCCAGGTTCCAATGTGTTCATCTAAAGGGTGTGAGTTGGCCAGGCTCCTTTGTGTTCATCTAAAGGGTGTGAGTTGGCCAGGTTCCAATGTGTTCATCTAAAGGGTGTGAGTTGGCCAGGTTCCTTTGTGTTCATCTAAAGGGTGTGAGTTGGCCAGGTTCCAATGTGTTCTTCTAAAGGGTGTGAGTTGGCCAGGCTCCTTTGTGTTCCTCTAAAGGGTGTGAGTTGGCCAGGTTCCAATGTGTTCATCTAAAGGGTGTGAGTTGGCCAGGCTCCTTTGTGTTCATCTAAAGGGTGTGAGTTGGCCAGGTTGCAATGTGTTCATCTAAAGGGTGTGAGTTGGCAAGGTTTCTATGTGTTCCTCTAAAGGGTGTGAGTTGGCCAGGTTCCAATGTGTTCATCTAAAGGGTGTGAGTTGTCCTGGTTCCTTTGTGTTCATCTAAAGGGTGTGAGTTGGCCAGGTTCCAATGTGTTCATCTAAAGGGTGTGAGTTGGCCAGGCTCCTATATGTTCCTCTGAAGGGTGTCAGCTGGCCAGGTTCCAATGTGTTCATCTAAATTTGATTAGGCTGATTAAATTTGCTATATTTTTCCTCAATTGTTAATTAACTGGTCAGTATGATGCTATTTTCTTTCTTATGTTCCTAACTATCACACCCTTTGAATTATGACAAAGAAACATATATCCATAGCAGGTACACAAAGAAGGATTTGTATTTAAATAGTTGGCAAATGAAAATGTTACTGTTATTGTACCAACATTGGAGTGGTTTTCCCTGTGAAGCCATCTGTGACCTCCACTTTGTCATCTCCCTCTGACCAGTTGACACTGAGTGAGGTAGCATGTTGTCCATCAGGGTAGTGGTGAGTGAAGGATAGGGAGACATGATGAAGGCGGGGATGGTTGATGTGATATGTCGGCGGCAAACTCTCGCTTAACACATCATATACACGGCAACACACCGCACGGGAAAAGTGGCCATGGTCAAACTTTGAGCCTATGTCAAGAAAACATAAGTTTACAATTAGAGAAAAATGCTTGTTTGGGCAACCCATCTGGCCCTGCAAAATAGCTCTCAATGAAAAAAGTTATTTGCCAACATCAATTGTTTTTAAGCTCTGTTGTGTCACATCTGAGGCTCATCTTTGAGCACTTATCCCACTCCCAATTTTTGCTGGTAGTGCCATGACTCATGGTGAAAAGACCACCAGCCCCAATTTTCTAAAACAGTACGGTGAGACTCCCTTCAAATGATAAATTATGTTCATCCCGATACTTATATATAATCATCTATCAACATGAACTATCAATAAACCGTGAGAGACTGTAGAAGTACAGTCAAGTCTCGTTAATCCGACACTCGGTAATCCTACAATCGGTTTTATCTGACACAAATGATGGGAACCGATTTAATCAGTGCTATTTAGACCCGTTAATCCGACAGTCTCCCACTCCGACTCCGACACACCTAATTTGCAACGAATCGCTGAAATCACTCATTAATCAGTCATGTTAATCCGTCACAGTGATCAGCGTACTCCGTGGTCATCTGCCCGCGAGTACACAGCCCCATGTTTTGATGCGAATAAACAAAACAGGATTAATAACGTGCCTAGATTACCTCAATCTCATTAAAATCAGATACAAGTTCTCGCTACCGCTGAGGACATCCCATTACAGGTCACATCAGAACGACCTTTGACCGAACAATGAAATTACTAACAGGAAATCATTAGCCCTTAAGAAAGCAGCTTTCTTAAGCATCGCAAAACTAGTTTCAAATTAGCGACTTAAAAATCGGTCAATTTTGAATCAGTCATACAGTCCGTAACAGTAGGTTTGTTTTAGAGGTTGCATGATTAGAAAACATATTCTGCTGACAATGTAACACAACAATATGAATATTTCATTTTCCCTTTTCCTACGTGTTCGTATTGTTATCTATCGTGTAGTTGTCCAATTTTCGATAATGAACGTTTATACTACCTAATTTTGTTTATCCGACATACTCGTTAATCCGACAATCATATGCAACCAACAATGTCGGATTAACAGGACTTGACTGTATATTGTCAATACGGGATCATTCCATGTTGGATTGCCATGGAATAACATTAAGGCAAGTACACTACGCAAACAATATATTGGTTCAATATCAAAGAAAAGTGTTACTGTGAATACAAGTTAGTGCAACAGGTTTGTGATTGTTTCTGGATCCAAACTTCTTTCTGAATTCAACTGTAAACTATGTAAGAAATTGAACTTATGTCCAGGTCAATATATGTATAAAGCTTTTGATAATGGACATCATGTTAACTTTCATAAACTTCTCATCAGTTATAATGGAAGTTGCTTTTACAAATTACTTTTGATATTTCTATCATGGACTGTTATGCGATGAACAAAACCCTTCCAAATGGCGTGCTGGTTTTCTTGGGGAATTAGTCAGCAAAGAGCTGGAGTCACAGGAGACTAATCACAATTTTATTTACAAGAACAATTAACAATGAACAATTTACAATTTATACTTAGAAAATAACTGAGGGTGCCACAGAGAGTCGGTACAACACTCTGGGCTGTGGGAGAGAGGTCTGCTTGGTAAGAGAGTCAAACCCCTTCTCTGCTAAAACTTTGCTACAGTATGTATTTAACAAAAATTAGAACAATAAAATGGAATATGATTGGTTGATACACGATGGGTTGTGCCCTATGCTAAATGAATGGCTAGACAGAGGGGAATACTTAATCCTGTTAATCCTGTTGGACAGGCACTAATCTTGTTGACATATTTACTGGATGCTTTGAAAGAGATTATGGTGTCACTATAGACGAGCTTGTATGGGGGCTAATCCTTAATGTCCTATAGATGAGCTTGTATGGGGGCTAATCCTTAATGCACTATAGACGAGCTTGTATGGGGGCTAATCCTTAATGAGTCTAAATTGAAGTAATTGCTGAATGTTATTCTAATATAGGTGATGACAGATTTACTTAAATAAAATAGTTCAAGGTAATCTATAAGACTATGTAGACATATCTTTTGTCTGGGAGATGGGATCTTGATACCTTAGGCTAGCATTTATCTAAAAGCTTCGAATCAATTAAACTATGTAGACGTAACTCTTGTTTTATTGAATAGTATGTCTAGGAGATGCGCTCCCATTACCTTAGGCTAGCATCTGTCTAAAAAGCTATAACTGAAACTACTGATATATCGGACCAATGTTCCCTAGAAAATGGCACTCCACAGGGCAGTATCCTCAGCCCCACCCTCTTCAATATAATGATAAACGATCTATTCGAGGGCCTATCCCCTAAAGTAAACACATCAAAATTCGCGGATGATGGAGCCATCTGGATCCTCACTAAAAGGATGAAAATGGTCCAAAATTTACTCCAAAAATCTCTTAATAAAATACAACAATGGGCTGACAAATGGGGCTTCTCCCTTAACTCAGAAAAAACAACAGGAATAGTATTCAAACATAAAAACATGAAACCCGCCTCCCCAATCCTCCAGCTAAACAATCAAACAATCAAATTTCAAAAACAAACCAAATTCTTAGGACTTATTTTCGATGAACATCTCACCTGGGATGCTCACATCCAAAACCTAACAACTAAATGCAGTAAAGACCTAAACACCCTAAGATGCCTAACTGGCTCTAACTGGGGAGCATCCAAAGATACCCCTCTCTCTCAATACATATCACTAATTAGATCAAAACTAGACTACGGCTGCACCATATACAACACCCTAAACAACTCTCTATCTAAAAAACTTGACTCAATACAATATCAGGCACTCAAACTAATTACACGCACCCAACATGGCACCTCCTACACCTCACTTCAGGCCTTAACAGGAGAAATGCCACTAAGTCTACGCAGGGAACAGCTAAGCTTAAATTTCTGGGCCGCGTCCCAATCAAACCCTCTCATCCAAAACTTAATAAACCAAAACATCAGCCCCAAAAACCAAGCTCTAGCTTGTAAACACCCCTTACTTACCCCAATATCCCAAAGAATAACAAACTACCTAAATGAACACCAAATTAAAAATCTTAAACAAAACTGCAAACAATCAAATATCTTCACCCCTAAACTTAAAATACCCAAAATAGACACAACACTAGCTAGCCAAATAAATAAACAAACCGACCCAAACATAGCTAAAACTACCACACTAGCATAAAATTGGCCAAATTGGTGTCACATTTACACGGACGGATCCTCAGATCCGACCTCCAAACACACAGGTTTCAGAGTCCATACCACACAACCAACTAAAACCACACAATCCTTCCGACTCCCAAACAACCAATCAATATTCACGGCAGAACTAATGGGCATGGCCTCAGCCCTCCATAATCAAGAATCCAAAAACCACCAAAAAAATCCTAATACTTACCGACTCGCTCAGTGGACTGCAAGCCCTCCAAAACAAAAATACCAAAAACCGACCTAAATTAATAAATCAAATACTTAAAAGCTCCAACGACCTAACTAAGGCAGGCAAACAAATAACCTTCTTGTGGATACCCGCCCACGTAGGAATATACGGTAATGAAAACGCCGATAAAGCAGCTAGACTATCCCTCAAAATCCCAGAAATAAGCTTAAACTTACCCATCTCAAAATCAGAAATTAAAAGTGTAAACATTACTAAACAAGCAAAAAATCACAAAAAAATGGCATAACCTATATCTAAATTCAAATAGCCAAATCAAAAAAGTGCTCAGCAAACCACTAACCAAACCAAAAATTCTCCATCCATCCAAAAAAATCGACAGAGTAATCACTAAACTCCAAACAGGACACACCAACCTAAATAACCACCTAAAAAAACACACTACAGGTAACTGCCCACACTGCAAACAACCAGAAACCCCAGAACACGCACTCATCCACTGCATACACTACCTAACACATCGAACCGCATTACAAACCACCCTCAATCTAAACAAGGCTCTCACTCTAGAAGCAATACTAAACCCACAAAATAAACTAGAAAACTTCAAGGCCTTAGGCGTATTCTTAATAAAAACGGAACTAATAAAACGCATCTAAAAACACAATAACCTACCAAATCAAAATCACATAAACAAACAAACATCCACCATACCCAGCTCCCTTAGTTCTCCTCCCCAACCCCATCGGCATCTATTCCAAATCTCAAAATTCCCAAATTCTATATAAGCAACCACTAAAACACCCCTACTGGATTGCCAAACAACTTTTCCCCCTTTTCGGAAACACATTAAATGGCTTGGCCGGGCCCGTGTGCGAAATACGCTGCAGTCGGAAAGCGCACGTAAAATCTACAATATATTAAGTAAGTAAGTAACTACTGATATTTTATATATGCATTTTACCTGATGATAAGTATTACTTGCTAAACTATTTTATGAAATGATGTACAAATATTACACCATGGTAACTCATAAAAGCACTTGATGTGGATCTAATTATTATAGGATAACTTAGTATAAATGTTACACCATGATATTTCATTCTTTATATTGTAATTCTACTGCTAATACTACACATACCCTTCCTCCATCATGTACAGAGGTCATGTACAGACCTTTTTTAACCCCTTGGTCACAGGGACATAAATGTCCCTCCTCTACAACCCTCACTTTGAAGTCGAATAAAATTCAAAATACATAACCCACACCCACTTCACAGTTTTGAATAAGGTGGGAAATTCCCTGTTTTGTGATATCATCCACTGGCATTTAAGGCCAAGCAAAAGTACTGAAAATGACCCCTGAAAATAAGGTACATCGTAAATGTTGCCATTTTTTACACATTACTAAATCAACACTCACGGCGTTATTTACAGCATGTTTCGAAATCTAAATTTCGGATATTTACTCGGAGAAATGAATTTCAAAAATAGCATATTAGTGATCATGGGAATCTGGTTTTTATCAAATCATCAATGATCATTCTAAAAAGTCGCCGATAACCATAGAATCATTTCGAATGTTTTGGAAAATGTGCAAACACGAATGCCGAAATGAACTTTCCGTCATATTGGATAGTGTTTACAAAATCATGTTTCACGTACAACAGTTGTGAGACGCTTGTAACATCACGTATATTTCAAACTTAGCTGCGATACAAACATCCTTGAATTCCTCATACATTTGAGAATCAAATGACTAATGGTCTTTGTCACCAATACAAAGTGCCTTGATGAAATCAAGCAAAATAAGTTAGGTGTGAAAACGAACGCTGTGCTCGAAAAACTGCACTTGTTTGAAATGTAAACAAAGCAAAATTCAGATTTTACACAGTGTAGCATTTTCTCCTATTTCGAACTATCCATTTGTCTATTCGTTCATTGTATCATGCTGTTTACAGTTTCAGTTATGATGTAGATTTTGCATATCTTTTATACATTTTTTCACACAATTAATTTCACTTTGGATATTTGTCAATGTTCAAAATGATATCATACGGAAATATAGGCCACAACATGTATGAACCAACCTTTGATAATCTCCTGTTTGTTTGAACATTGTTTACATAAGAATTGATAGGTTTATAGCATCAAATACCATATGTCTTTCCTTTTGACAAGTGGTACAAGATGAAGTGTAAATGTAACTGCAGCATGTACGTATTTCTTGGGATGTGTAATAGTCAATATTATAAGTTCATATAACCAATGCCCATGAATAGCCGTTTCATTTTTTTTATAACTAAAACTGAATATATTACTTTAACAAAATGAATAATATGTTTCGTTAAAATATATGCACACATTTCTGAAAGAATTGTCTTGGTCTTGGAATTGTTTTTTTATGTCGTTTGATACACAGAACAGTGAGATCTAACGATTCGCCAGGTGAGCGTTAGTCACAAACAATTATTCCTCTCGTTTTGCATTATATAATCAATAGGTTCATTCTTTTTTCAATATTGTGATCACAGGATATTAAACTGTTTACTTTATTTCTCCAGGAATAGTAAAAATTATATTGTTTCAACCTTATATAATTATCCTGATAATTCTTTATCAATAGAGCTTTCTTCGCATCTTATATTGTTTAATTCTGAGACGAGATGAAGGGAAATAATAACATAATAATGAACAAATATATGTCCAATATTGAATATAATTTTGGTTGTTTTGAAATATTCTTTTGGGTATTTCATTACGTAAATTGATGCCAAACAGGTGCGTGTCTTGTCCAATTAAGATACACGATAAACTACCTAATTGTTTATATATTCAAGACATTATTTACTTGGTGAAAGCAGTCATTTTATGTTGTGTTGAAAAAACGTCAAATTCCGTTTTGCACATCGAAATTTTCAATACCATGTACAAAAATTAGGGGAGATATATATTAATCAAAACACCAGTTTTGTTGCACTTTAAACAGAAACTACCAAAACGAATCTACACATGTAGAAAGAACTGACAATTGCTCCAGAAGATGTCATTAAAGTGTCTCTTCACACATCTTCATTGGAACAAATTAAATGAAAATTAACCAATATTGTTCCAGATGTTACTTAGAGTCTCTCATGTCACACAATAACTGGAACACTTTAACTGAATATGCACTTGCATTAATGATTAAAGATAACTGGATATGCACCTGCTTATGTCTGAATAAGGAACCAATAACAAGATCAAAACTATCAATCAATGATGGTTCACTTAGGCGACAAATAGTGTGAAATACATCACATTCTCATTACAGTTCATTACTCAGCAGCAATCTTTAGATTAAGTCTGGAAGAACGATGAAATTCTGGTGCACCACAAGAATCTGACTGAGTAGGAGATAGTGTCTCTGGTAGGACCTGCTATGGCACGGGCCTTGTAGAAGTAACTTCATCATGCAGTTGAGGGGTACCCGGAAGTACTGGAATGGTGCCAAGTTCAGGCAACATAGGTAACTTGTTGGGTAGAACTGATTGTTCATGCGTTGATGGAACTGATTTATCATGTTGGCTTTCATGCGTCAGAACATGGCGCAAACGCAGGTGATCAATATGGCGCTTGACAACACCACCATTGTCAAGGCGAACATGGAACGACACTGGACCGGTTCTCTCTGTTATGATTCCTGACAACCATTTGTCACCAGGACGAAAGTTTAACACATACACAAGATCTCCAACTTGCAAGTGACGGTCCTTTGCATGTGCATCATGTACTGACTTTTGCTGTTCTTGTTTGTTCCTAACTTTACAGCTCATATCTGGATGAAGAAGATTGAGATGAGACTTCGGTCTTCTTCGAAGAAGTAATTCTGCTGGAGATAACCCCGTTGTAGTCTGCGGGGTAAGTCTGTATCTGAACAAATACCCTGCAAGTGTTGTGTCCAATGTGCCCCCAGTCATACGTTTAATGCCAGATTTAAAGGTTTGTACAGCTCTTTCTGCTAACCCATTAGAGGCAGGGTGATACGGTGCCACACATGTATGAGTGATGCCATTACGTTTCATAAAGACGGAGAATTCCTCACTTGTAAAACAAGTGCAAACATATGTCTGAGACAATCAATTGTAGCAGTGGATGTGGCACTGTTCACTGGAAACACTTCCAACCATTTAGAATGTGCGTCAATACACACAAGGAACATTTTACCCAGGAAAGGGTCCGGCATAGTCTAAATGCAAATGACTCCATGGATGTTCAGGCCATTCCCAAAAGTGAAGCGAAGCCTCGGCTTGTACTGGCGAGACTGTTGACACACAGAACAGGTTTTCACCTTAAGTTCCAATTCATCATCCATCTTTGGCCACCATACGAATACACGAGCTACAGACTTCATGCACGAGATACCTGGATAAGCTTCATGCAACATATTCACAAGAATCTCTCGACCTTGTGGTGGCACAACAATACGATTGCCCCACAAAACACAGCCATCAAGGACACTCAATTCATGTTTCCTTTTCACAAAAGGACTGAAAGAATCCTCTAGATTTATGCTTGGCCATCCAGAAAGAAGGAAATTTCTCACTCTGGAAAGGGTTGGATCTCTGTCTGTCCATTGTTTAATTTGCCATGATTTCACAGGAGAAGCATCCATTGATTCCAGTAAGAGGATTGTGTCCCCTGGTAGAGGTGGATTTGGTGGTGTGTATGGTAAGGGAAGACGACTCATGCAGTCGGCATTCGCAAGGGAAGTACCTTTTCTGTACTCAATTGTATAGTTATTTGCAGAGAGGGTTAATGCCCAACGTTGAATTCTGCTCGATGCCATCTGTGAAATACCCTTGTCCCGACTGAAGATGCTCTCGAGGGGTTTGTGATCTGACAACAGAGAAAAGGAATGCCCGTAGATATACTGATGGAACTTCTTAGTTCCGAATATAATTGCTAGAGCTTCACGATCCAATTGAGAATAAATTTTTTCTGCTTGTGACAGAGACCTGGATGCGAATGCTATTGGTTTCTCTACACCACCATCAGACTGATGTGAGAGGACGGCGCCTACCCCATGAGGAGATGCATCACACACCAATACAAGTTTCTTATGGGGATCATAATGCGTCAAGAGATCACAAGAAGACAAATGTCCTTTCATCATGTTAAAAGCTTTTTCCTGTTGAGCTCCCCATGACCATGTAACTTCTTTCCTGAGAAGCCGATGCAAGGGCGCCAAGGTAGTGGCGAGATTAGGCAAGAAACGCTGATATACTGCACGAGTACAAGGAAGGATTTAAGTTCAGCAACAATGCGTGGAGCTGGAGCCGACACTATAGCCTTCAGCTTTTCGTCAAGGGGATGCAAACCCTGGGCATCTATTTTGTGACCCAAATACTCTACTGAGCCGACCATGAATTTACACTTCTGTGCGTTCAATCTGAGACCAGCTTTGCTAAGTCTGGATAGGACTTCCTTCATGTTTTCCAAATGTTCCTGTTCAGAGGCCCCGCTGACAAGAATATCATCCAAGTAGACACAGACATGGGGAATGTCTTTGAGCAAGCACTCCATAGTTTGCTGGAATATGGCTGGAGCTGCCGATATGCCATAGGGTAAGCGCTGGTACTGATAGAGGCCAAGATGAGTGTTTATAGTCGTCAGTCGACTCCTCGTCAAGGGTTAACTGTTGGTCTCCATAGTTACCTTTTTTCCATTAACTAACACTTCAATGAGATAGGGCTCCACTCTGTGTCGCTTACCACTCAATCCGTTTTGAGCATGTTGAGTTTCTACCTTAAAAAGTCCATATTCATTGTTCTCGTCTTCCTGAGATACATCGTCAATACGATTAGCATGATTAGTGGAAGATCTGTTGTCCTTGTAATGGGTACCACGACCATGACCACGGCCCCTGTCGCGACCACGACCATGGCTGTGACCACGACCTGAAGATCTATCATTCATGGCGCTTCGAGAGCGACAAGCACGCTGGATATGACCAACCTTATTACAGTTGTTACACACAGCGTTTTTGTAATAGCACTGACTACTGACATGATTTGAGCCCCCACAGCGATCACACTTCCTGCCTGCATTATTTCTCCAGTTTTCCTCTATAATCTTGTGCACTGGCCTTGGCATCTGATCTCCCCCTTTAATATCATGCACTTCCTTAGCAGCCATTTCCATTCCGAAACACAAGGAGTAAGCCTTAGCAAAGTCCAATGTTTTCTCAGTTAACAGTCTTTTTTGCATTGCTTCATTGTTGATACCACACACTAGACGATCCCTTAACTGAGTCTCTAAATCAGTGTATTCACATGTCGATGCCAAACGACGTAACTCAGCCACATATGCCAATACATTTTCATTAGCTGTCTATCACGCATATTGTACCTCCTCCTTCTCATCATAACAGTGGGTTTCGGGTGTAAATGTAACTTCATCAGCTGTACTAACGCATCATAAGAATGATCGCCAGGTTTCTGTGGCGTAGACAAGTTCCGTATTAACTTGTATGACTTCGCACCGATCACACTCAGTAGAATAGCACGCTTCCTACCCTGATCTGTAATTTCGTTTGCTGCGAAATAATGTCCAAGTCTCTCGACATATTCATTCCAGTCATCAGTCTGAGAATCATATTCATCTATTTTGCCGAAGGTAGCCATGTTGTTTTGAATACCCGGCGAACGCACGTGGTCTGACCAAGATCGTTGTTACTACTCGCCGGCACGACAAACGCACTAAATTGACCTCGTCGCCAATATATGTGGTAACCCCAGACTACAAACAGTCATATCATCAACAAGACAACCCAGTATTAGAGGGATAATCAAGATGTACATTTACTCTTCTTGAGTGTTTACATTCATGGAGGAAGCAGCCAGATCAAGGTTCCCAGAATTCCCTTTTAAGGGAGCAGTTCTTATGCTTAAGTGGAGTGAGTGTGAGTGAGTTGGGTTTAACGCCGCTTTTAACAGTATTCCAGTCATATCACGGCGTGTCAGCTTAATGTGGGAGGAAAGCCCGAAGTGATGCAGGTCTTAGACGTTTACCACTTCGGTGAAACCCACGAGCACGGGTATGGTGCTGACAAACCTAGAAACATAATCGGGGCGAACCGGGATTCGAACCCACAATCATAGATTTCTGGCGTGCCCAAGGGACACAACTCTGCACAGCGAATCGCGGCGCCTTAGACGACTGGGCCACCCGTGCCCCCGCTTAAGTGAAAATCTCGGGGAGTGGCTTATTGTTTTAAACTGTTACTCTATGACAGTGTGGCAGCACTGTACAGGAACAAAGCCACCGTAGAAGGTGTCGCAGCACTGTACAGCAACAAAGCCACCGTAGAAGGTGTCGCAGCACTGTACAGCCTCAAAGCCACTGTAGAAGGTGTGGCAGCACTGTACAGCAACAAAGCCACCGTAGATGTGTGGCAGCATTGTACAGCAACAAAGCCACTGTAGAAGGTGTGGCAGCACTGTACAGCCTCAAAGCCACCGTAGAAGGTGTGGCAGCACTGTACAGCAACAAAGCCACCGTAGAAGGTGTGGCAGCACTGTACAGCCTCAAAGCCACTGTAGAAGGTGTGGCAGCACTGTACAGCAACAAAGCCATTGTAGAATGTGTCGCAGCACTGTACAGCAACAAAGCCACCGTAGAAGGTGTGGCAGCACTGTACAGCCTCAAAGCCACTGTAGAAGGTGTGGCAGCACTGTACAGCAACAAAGCCACCGTAGAAGGTGTGGCAGCACTGTACAGCAACAAAGCCACTGTAGAATGTGTGGCAGCACCGTACAGCCTCAAAGCCACCGTAGAAGGTGTGGCAGCACTGTACAGCAAAAAAGCCACCGTAGAAGGTGTGGCAGCACTGTACAGCATCAAAGCCACCGTAGAAGGTGTGGCAGCACTGTACAGCCTCAAAGCCACTGTAGAAGGTGTGGCAGCACTGTAGAGCAACAAAGCCACTGTAGAAGGTGTGGCAGCACTGTACAGCAACAAAGCCACTGTAGAAGGTGTGGCAGCACTGTACAGCAACAAAGCCACCGTAGAAGGTGTTGCAGCATTGTACAGCAACAAAGCCACTGTAGAAGGTGTGGCAGCACTGTACAGCAACAAAGTCACTGTAGAAGGTGTGGCAGCACTATACAGCAACAAAGCCACCGTAGAAGGTGTGGCAGCATTGTACAGCAAAAAAGCCACTGTCAAAAGTGTGGCAGCCCTGTACAGCAACAAAACCACTGTTGAAGGTGTCGCAGCACTGTCACAGCACTGGTCGGTGGAGCTATTGTTAATGCTCTAGCTTTTTCGGGGAGTAATTTTTTATTCTCTTCTATGTGAGGAGAGGAGCATAAACAACACATTTAAGCATTAGAACAACTCGAAACAGTCCAATCACAATGGACCAGGAAAAGAATGCAGAGGCTTGATTTTATCAATGAAGAACTTCGTAAACAAAATCATTCTATTCAAACGTTTAAGGATTTTGAAACAGCCATGCCTGAATACTTCCTTGTTTACGGGAAGACACTTGATCCAAATGGCACAAAGCCAACACTCACTCAGTTTTATACACCATCAGAAGAAAAGAAAGACCGCGAGATAGAGTTAATAGTGCTGGGATTGTCAACCGTGGCTATTCTTAGCTATGCTATTAATAGCAGCGATGCCTCAGCTTGGTCTAATTTGCATTTAGACAAATGATACGATAGTTGTATAACAACCATGATGTTAAACCGGTGTCGATTTACGCTCATTGGGAAGCCACTAAACTGTGCCAAGAGGTGTGTCGGTCTATACTGCGGTTTTCATTCTTAATCCCTTAGGCAGGGAAATATTAACTACATATGTTCTGTATGCAGGATAGGGGTCAAAGGTCATTACTGTTTATGCAAGATGTAAGGGGCCGACAAACCAGATTATTTACGCTAGGAAGAGGGATTACATCAATGAGAGGAATAGGTTGGGGAGAATCCGTGTTTACTGAATAATAATCAACCAGTTGTTGATAATAATAATCAACCAGTTGAGTTAAGATTTGAACCCACAGCCAGTTTTGGCAAATATCTAAGAGTTTGGAAGATGGATATTAATTCCAAAATAGATGTTAATGATGTTAAACCCATCGTATCTAGCAAAATTAATGAGTAGTAATCCGTTAGATGATTTAAATTGTATAAAATACTAGCTAGCGGTTAAAATTTCATTGATAGCCTGTGTTTATATATGTGACCTAGTGCATTAGCTACTTCTGTTGTATCTTTTGAGGTTAATGGCTCAGCCTCCTTGTAGCAACTAGCCACATATACTCACAGGCAAAAGTGGTTTTAAGCAAATAGGTAACAAACATGGAACCATAAATTGATACGAGTTTTAGCATGTAGTGAAGCCTGATGGTGTTATTAATATTTTTGGTTGCATTTTGGAAGCCCCATCGCCAAAACGCACCATTTCAATGAATATGTGAGTATCATGCACCAATTTCCTGCGAAATCGAAAATGCACGAACTGTCACGAACTGTAGTGGGTATAAAACTGTGGCCGATTCTTGGACCTACCACTCCTTGGTCAACAATTCTACGCCTAACTCAAATTCAGAGAAACCAGGCTATCGGACGTTTGGAAGCTAGAGAGTCTGTCCAAGATGTTGCCCGTCATTTCAACGTTAACATAACCACAATTTACCGTCTCCTGCATCGATACAATGCTACACAGACCACAGATGACCTTCCTCGGAGCGGTCGTCCTAGGGTCACCACACCTCGACAAGATCAGCAGATTACCTGTCAACACCAGTGAAATCTGTTCCTAACTGCAAGTGAAAGTGCTCGACAGACCATAGAAACACATAATTGACACATTAGACGGGACACAGTGATCCAACGTCTCCGTTCCAACAACCTCAGATGTCGCCGACCAGCACGTCGTCCTGTTCTCCAACCACGGCATCGACAAGCATGACTTCAGTGTGCACAGGGTCATCACAATTGGCGTCATCGTGAGTGGAGGCGTGTCATCTTCTCTAATGAAAGTCGCTTTTGTGTCTCCCATGCAGACGGAAGAGTCAGAATTTGGCGGCGGCGTGGTGATCGTTTTGCTGACAGAAACGTTGTGGAAAGGGATCCATGGGGTGGACCTAGCGTCATGGTATGGGCAGGGATTGGACTTAATGCGAGACTTGGACCCATGTGCTTTTTGAATGCTGGTCAAGGTCGGGGACATGGCGTCACTGCTCAGCAGTATATCGACCAAGTGATCAGACCCCACGTTGTTCCATTTATTGCACAACATCAACAACACATTTTCCAGCAGGACAACGCTCGTCCCCATGTTTCCAGAGCTACCATGGCCTTTCTGCAACAACACAACATCCGTGTTCTACCGTGGCCGGCCCTCAGCCCTGATCTGAACCCTATCGAACACTTGTGGGATGAGGTTCAAAGGCGTCTGCACAATGTGCGCCCAGTCCCTACAACTGCCGATGTACTATGCACAGGTGCTCTGGATGTGTGCAGGAGGATCCCTAGGGCCTGATCCACTCAATGTACAGGAGATGTGTGGCAGTGATCAATGCTAATGGTGGTCACACCAGGTATTGACTGACATTTTGGGTATTGACCCGAAACTGTGTAAGCCCTTAACATTTGAAAAAAACAATTATGTCATCTGCCTTTTAATCCATTAAACTGTCTTCAGTCAAATTTTTGTCAATCTTGCCGTATTAGTATTTCTTGTCTTTACTGTTGAAAATAAAAAACATGTATACTGCATACTTGACTTGCGTTTCTTTTGCATGTGAGTATACTACGGTTAAAGTGTATTTATACATTTTGCGTCTTACCTTATTATGAGGAAGAAACAAGAGGTGAGCCTGATGAACTTCTTTGTTGTTAGAATATGAAACTTCTTCCTCAGTATATAACATGGGGCTGGTAAGTATATTTGACATATTGCTTGTTTCCTTAACAAACCCTTGGCAACATCTTTAGATACCTTAGCTGCTGCAGCTAGTTTTTGTATTGCCCCTATACCTTTCCAATATCCTCAGTAAATAGTAAATTTAGTAAATTTTATCCATTATTAATTAATATTAATCTTTCTTTAAAACAATCAATGACGATCATTGGATCGCATTGTGGCGTTTGTATAATAAATTACCTCTGTAGTAGAATTATTGGGGAATGAATCTGGCCTAGGTTGCAGTGAGCCAGAACTGTCATTCCCTATACTACTTCTTTTATCAATTTGTGTGAATTATATGCTCATATGGACCATTTGACAGTTGACAGTTGCAAGTGATCTTCTGTAACATGTTGAATGAAAATGTTCACCTTCCATACAAAAGGGTCCTTCATCACGTTGAATACCTACTATTCAAAGTTTCAATAGACCGGCATCCTTATGGAGGCTGTGGAAATTGCATGATAAGGCACAACATTCATCCGACACACATAGAGACACACAGCAGTGTTCGGGGGCCATGATGTCATAGTACAACAGCATGTGGGTAAAGCCTCGTTTTGGATTTCGGCTGTTTGACTGATAATGGTCAAGCCTACAGAATGAGATACATGTATGGTCAATGAATATTTGGCAGGACTACGTTGCATATCAAAATAAAGAAACTAGGCAACACACATAGAAATTCTTCAGTAGAACTATTACTTACTGGTTGACATAAGATGAGCAAGAGTGGGGTTTAAGTTGCCGGTTGTTGACATACCTACTATGATTGAAGAAAGGTAGACAGGTTGTAGGAAGTGAGAGAACAGTGCTCCCTGTAGTCCCAGGATGTTCCAGCGGAGCAGCTTGTCACTACAGGACATGACCACGATGTCCTCACCGCCCTCAATGTCAGCCAGGGTCTGACATGGCTGCTGGTCTTCAGCAACAGGCAGCACAACACCTGCACAACAACAATTCCATCAACAGGTAGCACAACACCCGCAAAACAACTCCATCAGCGGGCAACACAACACCTGCACAACAACAAAAACTCCATCAACAGGTTGCACAACACCTGCATAACAACAACTAACTCCATCAACAGGTTGCACAACACCTGGATAACAACTAACTCCATCAACAGGTAGCACAACACCTGCATAACAACAACTAACTCTATCAACAGGTTGCACAACACCTGCATAACAACAACTAACTCCATCAACAGGTAGCACAACACCTGCATAACGACAACTAACTCTATCAACAGGTTGCACAACACCTGCATAACAACAACTAACTCCATCAACAGGTTGCACAACACCTGCATAACAACAACTAACTCCATCAACAGGTTGCACAACACCTGCATAACAACACTTAACTCCATCAACAGGTAGCACAACACCTGCACAACAACAAAAACTCCATCAACAGGTAGCACAACACCTGCATAACAACAACTAACTCTATCAGTTTCCATTGAAAATGTGCTAGATTCTTATCATTACGGTGCAAACTTTATGGGGTTGTGAATTATACTGAACAACAAAAGTTCCTGTGACATTGATTTAATGCAAAGTTATGTATTTTACCAAATCTGAAACATTTTTGGTTTGCAACATATAAAAGATTCCTGTTAGTGTTCAAATGGTTTAATTTGCCATACTGACTTCGGAAAATGCGTGATTTAATAAAAAAACGAACATGCCAAAATGTCAATTTACAAATCAATAGCGTGCGTGTCCACCTCTGGTTGCGATCTTCATCTCAGGGAATGGACCACGCGTCGCACAAAGTCCTGTGGAATATCTGTCCATATCTGCTGGAGCATGTTTCAAAGTTCCTGGAGTGGCTGGGGAACATGTGGTTGACGTCGAAGGCGCCGATCCATCTCATCCCACATGTGCTCGATTAGTGAGAGATCAGGGGAGCGAGCCGGCCAGATGACATTAACGTTGTTTTGTTGAAGAGAATCCGAACAAGTCAAGCAATATGAGGCCGGGCATTGTCATGTTGAAAGGTAATGCCTGGGCCATGACGACGCAAAAACGGTAGAACAGGGCCGATGATCTTGTCGCGGTAGTGCTGTCCGTTGAGATTTCCCTCTACAACCATCAAACGGGTCCCCTGTCTTGCTGTAATCCCACCCAATACCATAACGCTGCTGCCCCCGAACCGATCTTCTTCCATGACACAATGATTGATGTAACGTTCACCTCGACATTGGTACACTCGAATCCGTCCATCACTGTGGCTGAGCTGAAAATAGACTCGTCAGTGAATAGAACTTGTCCCCACTGCATGGCCGTCCAGCATAGACGCTGTCTGCACCGCTGTAGACATGCCTGACGGTGGTTTCCTGTCAAAATGGGATATCTGGCGGGTCTTCTGGCGACAATCCCTGCACATCTGAGGCGACGATGTACGGTTTGTGAAGATATTCTTCGAAGGCCAGGGATGCTTCTTGCAGTCACTGTTGCTGGCTGGAATTGATTTCGTAGGTGTGTTGTTCAAATCCAGTTGTCTTGTCGATTTTTGGTTATGCGTGGCCTGCCACTCCGAGGATGGTCTCTGACTGCATTCGTCTGTTGCCAACGTTGCCATAGACACCAAATGGTGTTTCTGTGAACGTTAAATTGTCTTGCAACATTACATTGACTCGATACTGCTACAAGCATACCAATGGCTCACAGACGCTCATTTTCGGACAGGCTTGGTATTTCGTAATTTTGAATAATTGCGTAATTTTGTTGTTTTTCTGAGTGGTTGTCGTCAGCACGATGCTAAACAATGCATATGGAATCCCGTTAACTCACGTTTTTATACCCATTCTTGGATAGTGAAATGCATGGGGCATGCATAAAAGTCAACTTTTGCATGGAATGTATGCTTTTCTGTAGCAGTTGCGTTTTTGTGACTTGATTCCATACATGTACTACAAAATTGAAAACAAAACTTTACTTGTTTGAAAAATACACTTAAATATTGGTGTCACAGGAACATTTGTTGTTGAGTATATTTGTAATTTGTGTGGCTATTTCTATTTAAAGGGTGTTTATATTCCATAGTTTGGGAGCCTTCTGTTGGTTTTTATGGTAGGCCTGGAGGCACAGCTTGGTGAAGGCTTTGTTAGATAGAGTTGAGCATTGGTCGCATCTTGCCTCATCTGTGCATTTTGCTTCTCTGCACTTCCAGCAGTTGTTATGAGGATCTCCCGTGATCATAAAATGACAACACTTCTTGCAAGTATATATAGGAGTAGAGGGAGATTCCATGACCTCACAAACACCTCACACCAGCTTAAAACTTACGTGAGTATGATCGTCACTACAATTAGCAGCTATTAATATAGACTTATTGTGTCTGTTTTACATAACTATAAGAACAATCTTAGATTAATGTAACTACTACCAAGTGCTAAATCGTTACAACTATAACAATAGGTGATGACTCTAGCACACACAGGAAAGAAGTGAGGATTCTCGTCATTACACACGCTTGGGTTGCTATAGTGCTATATTGGGAACATCTAATTGTGTGTGATTGACAGTGAAGAGGTCGTCTGCTGAAAATCTGAGTTAGTGTGAATGAAGCCAAAATACAGGATTTATGGCAAAGATGTAATAGAGGTAGATGATTCGCAAGAAGAATAAGGCAACATTAGTGAAGAAGTTATATTAACACAATAGCTTTCCAACATCATAAAATCTGACAACAATGATTTTTGTGTCACCACGTATTTGACAATCATTTACAAGCACCAAAAATGCATGAAATTTATCATTCCCTGATTTCTTAAGTGTATAAGTATTGATTGATGGTAAGTAAGGATTTTGGTGACTTGCTTACTCTTAACATTTTATAATTTTATAAATAAGCATTCATAATGGCATAATTCATGGTCATATTTAGTAGCATGTCTGCCTAAATCATAAAGAATTGGCACCTTTAACAAAAAGATTGATTATTACCATCTTCATCTTTGATGGTGAGAAAACTGCATCCTTCAGCATCAAAGGAAGGGAAGTGAGCACCAAACTCAAGCAGTTCCATGTTTTCTGGAGTCAAATCACTCGATGGCCTGAAAAGGAACAACCCCCGGAACATGAGATTTCACGGACACTTTGCAGCAAATGCAACAACACCTGTTTACACTGGTCCAGATAAACCAGGCCTAATCATATATCTGCATTGTTGGTTCCAGGGCCAAATCAATCCAATGCAACCAGTAACAACCAAGGAGTCCACTGCAAACTCTAAGGAAGCCAGCTGTGTTCTCAAAGTTTTCAAGGCTGTAACAAGGAGAAGACAATCTCATTAAAATCAGATCTTAGTTCTTGCACCCGCTACACGTAGATGTGAGGACATCCCATTACAGGTCACTTCAGAACAACCTTTAATGAACCTTTACTGACCAATGAAATGATTTGACAATAGCCAATCAGAAAGTAGCTTTCTCTAGCTTTACAGCACTAGTCTTAAACTGGCGATTCCATTCCAGACTACACTTTGAAAACTATTTTGACAATGATCTTGATTCAAAATTTGAAAAGTGAACCAAAGAAAATTCTGGCATGTGTAATAGATGGCCGTGGTTGTATAGTAGTGCTTCACACTGGCCATGGAGAATCTCTTCCATTCCAAATGTTTTTCCCCATTGAATCGGGAGAGAGACAATGATTTCAACGGAATCATCACAGCCTGTAACTGTTGTTTGGAATACCCTTTGTTAACCCTTTTGACTGTCATTTTCCCAATCTAGTAAGCAACGTTTTGATTGGTCCGACGAAAGGTCATTGTGATGTGATGTGTATTGAGATGTCCTCAGATATTTGTTTAGCGGTAGGGAGAACTGAAATCTGATTATAATGTATGACAGATAACAAGAAACTGGAGGGCACTCCATTTCCTGACGTTTCATTAATATCCCAAACCCGTAACATACAACCATGACAAACAGAAAGTCCCACACCTCCTGCTAAATCAACTCGAAGTGTATAATCAATTAATTTTATCATTAATTAATCTAAAGTACTTGCAAGAGTCAACCTCTTCAGCACTGTTTCCTAAAAGCTCCCTAATCTTAAAATACCATGTACATCCAGTTCAAAAACAATACTGGGGATTTATCTATGATTTGAAAGTAAGTGCCCCTGGCAGGCATATTTTGTTCTTAGAAGCTTTCATCTTCTTAATTTCAGAGTTATTTTAACATTGCATTCAATGCAATAATGTAAAATTAAGCATTTAAGTCTCTTCCTCTTTATTGGTCCTGTTTTCAGTGAAGTTGAACTCACCTTGACCAAGACCATCTTAATAACCATAACAACATGAACTGGGTACTTTGTTTAATTCTTGCAGACCTGAGCCCCTGAGCAGGTCTAGATAATTCCCTGTATTACTTCCAGACCATGAGCTTAGGTGAGGTGAAATGGGTTTTAACATCATGTCTAAGATAATTGCACTTATATGTCGATGTGTATGCACGTGTTTGTGTGTGGCTGCTTGTACTAGTCCGGACTAACGCCGATTTTATAGTGATAGCACACTGAGATGCCATGCTGCAGTTTAACATGAATACCTACTCAGACACAGTATACTGGCTCCGAGACTACCAGTCCTTGTTTTAGCCCCTTAATGCTGAGTGCCAGGCAGGATTACAACAAGTACCATCTATTAATATCTTTTGGTATGATGCGGCCAGGGATCGAACCCAGGACCTTGCCCACCCCAGGCATTTGCTCTACCCACTAAACCATGGAGGCGGTCAACCATGACCTTAACCAAGACTACTTCTTAAGATCCAACAATGACCAAGTCTCAGGATTATGCAAGTTAATGCTACAGAAACTGGGATTGAATGATGAAACCATGTTTCACCACAAAGATTGTCCTTGACTACATTTCATGTAGAAGAATTTGTAAAGATTCAGATGAATTCATTCTGGACTGAAAAGTGGGCCATTTAGAAAATCTGATGGGTCACTGCTGATAATATACATGATACACAACATACAATTTTCGTCTGACAGTATAAGCCAGGTAAGGTTCACACCTATTCCTTTGAAACATGCTTGATGCATACTATGTTTTGGGGTCCTCACTTGGCAGACTAGCTTGCAACATATCAACTGGCATTTTCTAAGAATTATCTGTTTCAAATTGATCATTATTTGCATTTTGTTTCTAAAAACAAAATGAAAGTATTCTGGCCTGTTATTTCACTGATGGCAGCTTTTGCATCATGGCCATCCAGACTTGTTTTGCCTATGTCATGGAAATACACATCTTGAAATATGATTGGCTACTGCTGGTGACATGGACCAATCACAGAGATCAAAATAAAACATTATGATGCAGCTACATGACAGCGTTTCACGTTGATTGCATTGTGTACAATTATCGACTATACGGTGTGCAGAGTATAAAGAAGAGATACAGCTCCATACAAAGCTATACAGGGCGGGCTCAACCAGTTTACCCCAACTTTCATAACATTTGTTAAAACAACATGTTCAGCCATGTGTAGAACAGAAGAACTTCTGTATTTACTGTAAAGGCAACATTTCAGTATAGATCTTTATACCGTTGTCAAGCAAAGACAACAATATAGGATCTATACCAAAACAGTATGTTGTCAACAAAGGTCAACAGTATATGGTTCTGTACCGAAAAGTCACCTTTACAATAAATAAAGAACTTGTTATCCATAAATTGTGTCTTCTTTGTAATAGAAGAATTAACTTGGGTATTCCACTTTTAGGGGTGGCTGACAGTGAGATCAGTTCACTTCACTCAGAGTTCACTCTCTCACTGTCTCTATCATATCAATCCCTTCCATAACTATTAACTATGTTCACCAATCATATCAATAAGTATGAACTGTCATCATCAATGATAACTTTGTTCATCAATTAGGTTCTATGTCTGATATAAATAAGTCACATGGACTTTTTGGAGTAAAATGCAATCATCGCAAGTCAATGTCGATTACGTTAAGAATGTACGAGGGGTGTTCATTAAAGATTTCCCCTAAACCACTTAGGGTTATCATATTTGGTTGAAATTTCACATGTGATTAGGTTTTTATATTTGAAAGGTCACACACCAAAAGAAACTTTCGATGAAATGAAAGCAACTTATGGTCTAAAGCCCGCGGGGTGGCTATTCTCTTTAATTCCGTCGAAATGTCTATTCATAAGGTTATGATAGATGATGGTGGAAATTTTATAATTGCTGATATAACCATTAAAGGAATAAGATTGACCTTAGCTACTTTATATGGGCCTAATTCTGATCTCCCAAAATTTTATCATGATATCTTTAATGCCATTGATGGACTTGATAATGAAGCGATTATAATTTGTGGGGATTGGAACCTCATTCTTGATCAATCTCTAGATCTGGAAAACTATAAAAATATTAACAACCCAAATACTAGAAAAACGGTTCTAGACTATTTATCTCAGTTTAACCTATATGATGTTTGGCGTGAACAGAATGCAGCTGTTAGAAAATTTACATGGTGGAAACATAAACCCAGACAGCAAGCTAGGCTAGACTTTTTTCTGGTTAGTGAAGATATTTTAAACCTATCCTCTGCTGCTGACATTCTCCCAGGTTATAAATCTGACCATTCGGCTATTTCTTTATGCCTAAATGATTCTCTGATAAATAATAGGGGCCGTGGATATTTTAAATTTAACACTTCCCTTTTAAGAAATAAACAATATGTGGATATGGTTACGACTATTTTAGATGAAACAAAACAACAATATGTGCATCCATCTTATAGATCAGACCATTCTGCTCCTTTTGATGATTTGGATTTAAAACTAAATATACCTGATTCCCTATTCTTGGAAACCTTTTTAATGAATTTGCGAGGTAAAACAATTTCTTTTTCCTCATATTTGAAAAAGAAAAGTGGAAAGAAATTGGGCGATTTAGAAAAAGAAATAAACCAATATGAAAATAAAATTAGAGAGGATTTTCAAAATATTTCTGAAGAGGCTTTAAGTAAATTATCTGAATCAAAAAAGGATTATGAAAAACTTAAAGAAGAAGAAAGCAAGATAAATGGTATGAGGAGGGAGAGAAACCAACTAAATACTTTTGTCGTCTTGAAAATAGAATTTTTACAAATAATATCATCTCCTCTTTGATTAATAGTGAAGGTGAGGAACTGAATGATACAACTCTCATCATTAAAGAACAAGAATCATTTTATAGAAACTTGTACCAAAAAAATAGTTTAGTAGATACTGACCCAAGCCTGATGTTAAACAATATTCCAATTCCAAAATTAGAGATTGATATGCAACAGGCCTTTGAACAGCCGTTATCCTTAAACGAAATTGGTAAAGCTACACTTGCAATGAAAAATAATAAGAGCCCAGGTCTTGATGGCTTCCCAATTGACTTCTTTAAATTTTTCTGGAAAAATTTAAGAGTCTGGATATGGAGATACTTTAATCACGCTTACCACTCTAACTCTTTGACTTCTACTATGAACTGGGGCGTGATTACTTGCATTCCAAAAGCAAATAAAGATAGAAAAAGATTAAAAAATTGGCGTCCCATTACTTTATTAAATGCTGTATATAAGATTTAAAGCTCTTGTATTACTAATAGAATCAAGCAATTTTTAAACAAATTAATTCATTGTAATCAATCAGGATTTATCCCTGGGAGATGTTTAAGTGAAAATACTAGATTACTTTACGATATCATATTTGAAACTAAGAGACTTGACAAAAAAGGTACGTTGATACTCATTGATTTTGAGAAAGCGTTCGACACCGTGAATAAAGATTTTATTTTCCTCGTTCTGGAAAAATTTGGCTTTGGGCCAAATAGGATTAAATGGATACATATACTCATATCTAATGCCTCTTCTTGTATTGTCCAAAATGGCTACCTCTCTAAATTTTTCATGAATGAAAGAGGTTGTAGACAGGGTGACCCAATTTCTCCCTATTTGTTTCTTTTCGTAGCTGAAATTCTCAGTATCATGATTCGTAATAATGAAGATATAAAAGGTATACTTCTACACGATATTGAACACACATTGGGCCAATATGCTGACACCCAACTTTTTTTAGATGGCTCGAAAAAATTATTAAAATCAGCCATGGATACACTTGAAACTTTTTACAAAATCTCAGGATTAAAAATGAACTTTGAAAAAACCAAAGCAATATGGATAGGCAGTATGGCTGGTAGTAAAGTCTGATTTTGTCCTAACTTAAAGCTAGATTGGCATGATGGCAACTTTGAAGTTTTGGGCATATGTTTTAATGTTGACTTAAAAGACCTTTGGGTAATCAACACTAAAAAACGCCTAGATAATATCTATGGTATTATAAGCAAATGGAAAAAACCTAATTTGACTTTGATGGGTAAAATAACAGTTGTTAAGACCTTAATTCTCTCTACCCTTGTACATATTTTTTCTGCTCTCCCAAATCCATCAAGAGCTTTTATTGATCAATTGAATAGAATTCTTTTTAACTTTATTTGGAGTGGCAAAAGAGATAAGATTAAGAGGGATTATTTGAAAAGGAATTATAGTCAAGGTGGATTGAAAATGACTGATATACCCAAATTTATATCATCTTTAAAAATTTCATGTTTAAAAAGATATTGTGAAAAAAACATTAATTATGACCTTGCTAGTTTTCAGCTGGCTCATATCTACACTTTAGGTGCCAGTTTGCACAAGAATTGGGAAATTGTAAATCCGTTCTGGAAAGATACCCTTATAGCCTGGAGTGACTTTATGCATTCATATGACTTTGAAGACTTAGAAAAAGCAGAAATTGCTTCCCAACCCATATGGTTAAACCATTATTTTAGAGAACCAGTATTAATTTTTAATGACTGGTTTAAAAAAGGTATAGTTACGATAAAAGACTTGTATGATGAAAACGGATGGATCCCTTTCCCACGTTTTCAACAACTTTATGATCTTAAAGGAACTTTTCTCGACTATAACCGTATGTTTTTTAATATTCCAAGAAGTTGGAGACAAAATATTGATAAAAATCTACATTCCTCTTCTAATCTCACAGTATCTCCTTGGATTTATGATCTTACACGTTCTATTAAAGGAACAAAAGTGTTTTATAATAAACTGATAGGGAATTCCCTCCCTCTCCCTAAATCTTGTTTGAAATGGGAAAATCAGCTGGGAAGTTCTTTTCCATGGAATCAAATATTCAGTGTATATTGCCATGGGTTAAGGGACACAAAACTCAGGGATTTCCAGTTTATATTTATTCATAAAGTAATATTTACTAAACGTGAGTTATTAAGAATGAAACTTATTGATAACGATGAGTGTTCTATGTGTCATACTCACAAAGAAAATATTTTTCATGTTTATATCGAATGTCATGTTGTTAAGAATTTTTGGTCAGATTTCTGTATTTACTTGACTCATATCTTGCATAGAAAAATCCTTATAACTGACAACGAGCTCCTCTTTGGTACCTCTGATGTATTAATTAACCATTTGATTGTAGCTGCTAAAAGATTTATCTTTGTCCAGTGTATTAAGAATGAAAATGTTGACTTTGTTGCTTTTAAGAAAACAATAAGAAGTATCTATGACGTTGAATATCATATTGCACGTAGAAATAACGACTTCTCTGCCTTTAATAGAAAATGGGCTTTGTTTACTCAAACTGCAAAATAACTTATTCACTTGATGTTTGCAACATAATTTGATGTACCATAAATACTGCATCTTCTTAATTGTATACATAAATATGCCGTCATCTGTACCATGATGTGGATTATGCCTTCATCTGTACCATAATGTGGATTATGCCTTAGGCCTCCTCTGTACCATATCCTTTTGAGAAGTACCTGTATTCATAAAGCTGTATTGCTTTCCGAGTGCTTATGTATCCTGTGTATATGACTGAATAAAATTTTTTAAAAAACCCCAAAAAACGATGGATTGCTATCACAAAAAAAACAACAACAAAAAATTATGGGGAAGATGCCCCATCATATGACGTTAAACACTGGCATCGCCAGTTCAAGTGTGGTCGGACATCTGTGGAAACAGCTGTCATTCCTGGTCACCCCCATTCAGCCATTGATGAGGACACTATCCATCAAGTGGAGACCGCCATTTTGGCAGACCGACGTATAACTGTTCGCCAGTTAGCACAAGATGTCAAGATCAGTGTAGGGTCTGTGGAAAAAATCATCCATGACAATTTGAACATGCATAAGGTGTCTGCACGATGGTTTCCCAGGTTGCTCACACCTTTCCAAAAGCAGGAACGAGTCAATTGCTCAAAGGATCTTTTGGACATGTGCCAAAAAAAACAGGCAAACTTTTTTGACAGACTTATCAACAGGATGAAACATGAGTCCATCACTATGATCCTGAGACTAAAGTTCAGTCGATGCAATGGAAGCATGTGGAGTCACCACCCCCAAAGAAGGCACGTGTCCAACCCTCTGCAGGCAAGGTTATGCTCACGGTGTTTTGGGACCAGCACGGAGTAGTGATGATGGATTTCTTGGCAAAGGGTACCACAATTACAGGAGCTTATTATGCTTCACTGCTGCGGAAATTGCGGGACGCTATCAAGCTTAAGAGGCGTGGCATGCTGACCAAGGGTGTCCGTCTCCTGCAAGACAATGCTCCAGTACACAACTCTCATGTTGCCCAGACAGAAGTGCGGTCCTGTGGCTATGAAATCCTTCCACATCCTCTTACTCTCCTGACCTTGCACCATCTGACTTCCACCTCTTTCCAACCATGAAGTCATTTTTGAAAGGAAAACGTTTCACAGATGATGAGACACTGATTTCTGAAGTCAAGTCCTGGTTTGAGACGCAAAATGAGGGGTTTTACAAGCGAGGTCTCCATAGTTGCATAAAACGATGGGAGAAGTGTGTAATTCTTGGTGGTTCCTATGTGGAGAAAGACTAATACCTATGCCAAGTTTCATTCCACTAGGTCCATCCGAAGTGGGTCTGGGGAAATCTTTAATGAACACCCCTCGTACATGGTGCTGAAAAGGTTTAGTTAATCATCTCAGAGAAGGTCACAAAACACAAAACAAAATGCTGATGATGCGTCCCACCTTATTTGAGTTCTGACATAATCATGATGTAATTGTTGTAAGTCCTTACAAATGTATATCTGTTGTAAAACATAAAATATGTGTGATCTGAATGTTGTAAAACATAAAATATGTGTGATCTGTATGATTTAAACATAAAATATGTGTGATCTGTATGTTGTTAAACATAAAATATGTGAGATCTGTATATTGTTAAATATAAAATATGTGTGATCTGTATGTTGTTAAACATAAAATATGTGAGATCTGTATATTGTTAAACATAAAATATGTGTGATCTGTATGTTGTTAAACATAAATTTAAAAAAAAAATCTCTCTAAATGTTACAAATGTTATATTTGGGATAACACTTTCTTAGTACAGATTATCATACTTTTGGGTGTTGACTCCCGTCCGGGATTCAAACCCACACTTGCCAGAGTGAGGCACCTAATCGCCAGCACACAAAATCAGCGATCTAACCCACTCAGCCACCAAGGCTTCCACAAAATGAAAGGTACCTTGAGTACCCCTCTGACAAGTGTAAATTGGCACGGCTCCCATGGCTGAAAGCTATGAATACACAATGCCATTTAGAAAGTGGTCAAATGTAACAAATGTTATATTTGGGATAACACTTTCTTAGTAAAGAAAGTGTTTTACTAAGAAAGCGTTATCCCAAATATTAGGTGCCTCACTCTGGCAAGTATGGGTACGAATCCAGGACGGGACTCAACCCCCCCCCAAAAAAGTATGAGAATCTGTACTTTACTAAGAAAGTGTTATCCCAAATAAAACATTTGTTAATTTGACCACTATCTAAATGGCATTGTGTATTCATCTCTAAATGTTGTTAAACATGAATTAAAACAAATTATATGTGACTATGTAATTATGTTGATCTATTAAATGTGTGTTCAAAATACAACAGTAAAACCATAAACTATTGGTAGTAAAATTTTATGTATCATATATGTTGATCTATATGTTCTCAAACATTGGTAATAAAATTGATGTATTAAACAAGTTATTCCACTTATTACGCTTCTCTAACAATCTGACCCAAGCCAACTATCAACACCCCTAATGATGGGCAACACCCGCCACTTAATCCCCATGTTGTTATTCCCCTACCAATGTTGGTAAAAAATGGGTGACACTGTTCAACCATGTTTAATGTTATACAGTATTTGTGAAAGCATGATTCAGAGGTTTATTGAGGTTAAAATATATAAAAAAACTGACCTGTTTGCCATTTGAATACTGAATGGGTTAATGGGTTAGTGGCAGAATGGCATGGCCTAGAATGAACATACCGTATTCGACGTAATAAGCGCCCAGGGCGCTCTCAAAATTAGAAATAGGGGGCTTTTATTAGAATATTATTTTGGTGGGAAAAAACAGAGTTGGAAGATCGTAAGTTTCGTGGTTTATGCTGACAGCCTGAAATGTTTACATTAACAGATATATTTTTCCAGAATTTAATTGCCCATCATTAAGGGTGCATATAACACACGAGTGCATATTATACACGAATAAATAAGTCCTGTGTACATTAATCAATCGGAAAGGGGTGCTGATTGGGATTGTGCACTAGCCAATATATTTGCAAATATCGCAGTGGGCGCTTATTACGTCGAATACGGATATATTGTATATGCCAATATACAGTTTCAAGGTGGCACAGCATGTTTTAAAAAAACCTGAAAGCTGACCTTCACCTGACTTATTTGACAACCTTTCCAATACAAGGCCACATCCGAAAGTGCCTCACCCTGTCCAAGGTTATATATTAAATGCATTAAAACTTATTGAGAAAATGCAACCACAAACGTTTGGGAGAGATGTTTCGATTTTATAACCTTGACATTTGACCTTCTCATAGCATGTGCCAAAAGAATTCCCTTGGCTCACCTGTATACCACATGCTATCACTAGTTAACAAGTACGAGGGGTGTTCATTAAAGATTTCCCCTAAACCACTTAGGGTTGTCATATTTGGTTGAAATTTCACATGTGTAATAATACATGTATCTATGGGTTATGTCAGAATTTGCAGCACTGAACTATTAATTTTACAACTTTTACAGGTGTTATGATCGAGTAGGGTGTGACAATGTAGCCAGTAGAATACCGAGCAGTGATTAGGTTTTTATATTTGAAAGGTCGCACACCAAAAGAAACTTTCGATGAAATGAAAGCAACTTTAGGGAAGATGCCCCATCATATGACGTTAAACACTGGCATCGCCAGTTCAAGTGTGGTCGGACATCTGTGGAAACAGCTGCCATTCCTGGTCGCCCACATTCAGCCATTGATGAGGACACTATCCATCACCGACATATAACTGTTCGCCAGTTAGCACAAGATGTCAAGATCAGTGTAGGGTCTATGGAAAAAATTATCCATGACAATTTGAACATGCATAAGGTACTGCACGATGGTTTCCCAGGTTGCTCACACCTTTCCAAAAGCAGGAACGAGTCAATTGCTAAAAGGATCTTTTGGACATGTGCCAAAAAAAACAGGCAAACTTTTTTGACAGACTTATCACACAGGATGAAACATGGGTCCATCACTATGATCCTGAGACTAAAGTTCAGTGAAGGCACGTGTCCAACCCTCTGCAGGCAAGGTCATGCTCACAGTGTTTTGGGACCAGCACGGAGTAGTGATGATGGATTTCTTGGCAAAGGGTACCACAATTACAGGAACTTATTATGCTTCACTGCTGCGGAAATTGCGGGACGCTATCAAGCTTAAGAGGCGTGGCATGCTGACCAAGGGTGTCCGTCTCCTGCAAGACAATGCTCCAGTACATTACTCTCATGTTGCCCAGACAGAAGCGCGGTCCTGTGGCTATGAAATCCTTCCACATCCTCCTTACTCTCCTGACCTTGCAACATCTGACTTCCACCTCTTTCCAACCATGAAGTCATTTTTGAAGGGAAAACGTTTCACAGATGATGAAATCCAGATTTCTGAGACGCAAAATGAGGGCTTTTACAAGCGAGGTCTCCATAGTTGCATAAAACGATGGGAGAAGTGTGTAACTCTTGGTGGTTTTTATGTGGAGAAAGACTAATACCTATGCCAAGTTTCATTCCACTAGGTCCATCGGAAGTGGGTCAGGGGAAATCTTTAATGAACACCCCTTGTATGAACTCAATAATGATATAAACACCTATACCACCTCTTCTCAATTCCCCAGCAAACTTGCATGGGCGAATCGAGGTAAAGAACAAATATGTGTACGGAACCGTAACGTAATTTATGCAGAGCTTCATCCAAGAGAAAACCTAAAACAATACTCTCTTATACGATCACCTTAGGTATACAGAGTATGTTTACTAACAATTGAAAGGCCGGAACACTTGATGCATGTTTATGCGGCATATTTGCTTTTGATGTCATCAAACATGTATTTAAGTAATGTAAAAAGACTCAAAAAACAAAGAAATATTCTTGTTGAGTCTATTATTGATTTACGAGATGTGACAACTTTTTCTAGCATCTGGAACGATGATGACAATACCTTTCTGTCCTTTTTACTTGGCGGCTTGCCAACAGAAAGTACTTTTGCTATTGAATACAACGTATGGACAAATATAATGCTCCTTGTATGTAAAACTGTTAAAATGTGGAAAAACCTACTTAGAAACATTATATGATAACGATGTGAAACTGCCTGTACATACTAGTATATCACCCGTTGTTTATATACATTTGTAGAATACCATAATATCTCATATCAATGCATACACAAATTAAAAAGTTAAGCACACCCCTATTTCTGAACCATGACATAGGGCAAAAAGCATGGCATGGGATGACTGACCACTGGAGCTGGGCGATACCAATGTCATCGGATAGAACAAAACATTTGACAACAAATAAAGAAGATATTGGTGAGTTGTGATTGAAATTTACTGACAAAAACATCATGGTAAAACAAGTACTGTTTTTGACCTTAGACAATACCTAAATAAAGTATGGAGCTGCAGGATTAAGTAAACGAGTAATATAGGTAATGGGGGTTCTGCCGCAACTCCACTGGAGCCGGATTCATATACCTATACTGCTACTACAGATGGAATTTTTTATGCCAAAATGATGATGCGATTCAACGATAGTCATGAGATTAAGTTAAATTGGGTCTAGCTCACCAATACCTGGGGCCAATCATTGCTTTAGATGAGCCTAAATGGTAATACAAATATTCTTCATTATTTTTATCGATAAAGCGATATTCAACATTTTTATTAAGTTCTTCGTTCATTTTACTAGGAGACCAGACTATAAAACTGCACTCTTCTTGTAAATTGATAAGAAACAATTGATAACCGTATTTGGTTGGTTTCACATCACTGATATAATAAAAACCTTGTGGTAATTCTCTCCATTTAATAGCTTTTTCGATCTCCATTATTATATATATGTATGTAAGCATTTGTCTAAATGTGATCAAACGATAGTAAACAATCCATTTTTAATCTCCAACCAGTTCTTTGGTTTTGGCACAGAATAATTGACGCGCTTGTTGCCTCCCCTGTTCTATGAACTTTTTTTTCTCGTCTTCGCTAATACCACTGGTCTTACGAGATTTTGATCGAATCTCCTGCTTCATTTCATTGTATTTGGTGAGCTCCGACAGCACTAAACGAAACTCATCCTCGGATATCTTAAAATCGACCATTGCTGTCGAAATATGGTCCTCAATGCTGTTCAACTTTGCTTCGGCGAGTATCCGAATACTATCGTGTTTTAATGCTTTCTTTTGTAACCTACGAGAAATAAATTTTATCGATATTCCTGCCAGTCCCGAGACTCCAGCGGCTATTTCCATACCGAGCACGATAGGCGCGGCGATTATAGTTGATAGTAAACCGACACCGGCTACACCGAGTCCCATGCCAGATACTAAAAGCGCGGTGTCAACTCCGTCCAGAGCATTCACGGCTCTGCGATACTTTTTATACAATCCAAGTCTCAACTCCCTATCCTTCTCTATTCGATGTTTTATGTCGCTTATTTGATGTAATCGAAATCCATCAACAGTTTCCATCTTTTCAATTGCTTCATCAAGCGCTGGATATAAACTCATAGTGTATATTACAATCATATAATAGTCTTTAATTGGTCTTGCTTAAATGTTTTGAGACTATACATCAACCTTATCAAATGTATATTATACGGCAAGAATATCTTAGAAAGAGAAATGCTGTCACTTTTAATAATTTGAACCCCCTTGAGGGTTGCAACGGGTGATGCTCCGATATGAATAATACTGCAACGTCGACGTTGGTGTTTCTTTAGCCATTTAATCGATAGACCTGGTAATATTTCGAAGGCATTTTCCGGTGCATCTCCGACTAAGACTTCAATAATAAGAGTAGAAATATTAGGTATTGCACTCAAGTTAACTTTAATATCTTCGAATTCAGTTATCAAATTTAAACTAACGTTTTGGATTGCCGGACGACTATATAACATATGACCTGGGTTTTCTGGCAGGGGGGTAACTAACACACTTTTTCGTTTTGATGGGATATAAGCCGCGAGTACGATGCCACTATTTATTATCTTAGTTAAATTATGTCCCTTACCCATCATCACATAAGGTGGGGTAATGACGATATTCAGTAGCCACTCGATGTTTGCTTTGACCATAGTCCATTTATTCTCGCCGTTGAGAACAATATTGTACGAAGTGTTTTTGATGAGTCTACTAACGTCGACATCGCTTAAATCTTCTAGATTACCCGTGAATGTGACTTCTTTCCGCTTGTATACATTATCGTGTAAGCGTATAACTTACCATTGGCACCGGGTTTATCAAATCCTTCCGTGTCTCCGAGATCGGAAAGCGCAATTTTATTACATTGTCTGAGCGTTCCAGGCCCTATGCATCAACCATTATTTATAATATGGAGTGTTACACTTAAGTATCCTATATGTACAGGTTGGTGTTTTACATCTAATACAGAAATTTTGAGGTCTGAAATAATACCCCGCTTTAATTTTTTATATTGTAATGGTGAGAAAGATTCCGTTCTACCGCTATTGTATTTTTCATTTTTCACTGGAACACATCTGAGCAGAGTTGAAGGACTTTCTAGTTGAATATTATTTGTCGTGCTTATTTGATCAAGATGGATGCACAACTCTTTATAGGGAACTAAATCGGGTAATTTAGTTCCCTGTGTTGTTATGTGGGTTTTATAGGGTCGTAGAGTGTAAATCCAAGACTAGAATATAAGTTGATGGGAATATCTACACCTTTTTCTCCAGTGGCTATTTTCACTGTCCCATTCGACTCATTTTGTGTGAGACTCATTCCATTAGGCTTAAAAATTTCATCATTGAGTGAGCATACGCTGTAATACCCATCAGGTATAGTAATGTATTTGTCAATTGTATATTCGTTTATCATTGTAAACATCCTATTATAACCACTCATAGCACTTATATTGGTCCACCGTGGGTAATACGTTACATCGCATAGGGCGACTTCGAGCTGACTATCCGAGTTATCGATAGTACGAAGCAGTTGAATGGACTGACCATTTGTTATTCCCGGGAGTGTAACATACATATTAAATATACAATGATACTATATCATAACTTAAATATGAAATCGAGACAGATTACTAATCTATCAATTATGGTAAATTCCTATGGTGATGATTTTTTCGTTAAATTACCCGATATCTTTAAAAATTACAGGGTCACGGCAACTAGCGATAAAATGATCCACGATTGGTTTCACAATCCGAAGCAATTTTGGCAGAATCAGTTAAACTTTGCCGTATGGTGTGCCACAACGGGATGTGGCGTATCTGTTAATGCCCCAGGATATATGCTAAATAAGTCTGTTTTATTATTTCACGTGTACTATCAGATTAGACGTATACTTAAAGAAATTAGTGCTCCATTACCGCAGGATCGAGCGTGGAATTCCACAAATAATAATTATGATAGGTCCGCATATGAGAGTATTTGTCAGGAATTTAATGTTTCTACGAGTAAAGATTGGCGCATTAAAGGAGCAAACCATGGTCTAGGAGTTCCTTACACAGAGGAAAATAAATCCGTCAAAGAAGAAAGCGATTATGTATATAGAGAACTTAATAAACTTCATGTTTATTTTGGTAAGTTGCGGCAGGACAGCAAACTTTACTCAAGAATGTATGATTATCGGTATAAAGTCGGTCATTGGTATCATGGCTGGGAACTTTCGAGTAACGATTGGAGAGGGGATATTATGAGTTTTAAGAGTGGGTCTTTTTATATTGTTAAAAAATTTGTACAACTGGAACGAATTTCTTAATGATAAAATGGAAAATAATTTTACTAACCCAGGATTTGTAAGATTTAATGAATCGATAAGAACTTATGTGTGGGCAATTCTCGGTGCACAATCGCAAACGCGAACATCCATTATCGGTACTGGGACGGCGTTCGATGCGCAAAAACAGTTTGTCGCAAACGTGGAGGACGCCATTAATTCACCAGTTGACATACCATCGTCTATAAAGCGTTTTCAAGATGTAATCCAAAGTGGACTACGTTTATGCGCCTGGATTATACATGTCTCCGAGTAATATGGAACTTAAGATCGGTCAAGTGATAGGTTATAATAATAAAATTGTTATCGCTACCGATCAACAAATACCAGGTATAAATTCAGATATTAACGTCGAATTAATAACGCAAACAATCACGGGCGAAAAGGGAATAGTCAAGCCACAAACACCAACTATCGCTAAAACATCTTTTAATGCTAAAACATCTACTAACGCACAATTACAAGTGCCACCACATATTGAGGCTAAAAATCAACAACATATCGATGAAAAAACAGCGCTTGTAGTGGGTGGAGTCGCGGTTGGTTTACTCCTGATTTGGTTAACAAACTGATTTGGATAAATAGTTCTTAGCGAACTGATTTGGTGAAATAGTTCTTAGCGAACACGCACAACAGCCCTGCAATTGCTACGATCAACCCCCACAAGTTTTGACTAAGCCAAGTGGTGGTTTTAGCTAATAAATTCAAGAGCAAGGAAACAACACTCCCTATTATACCGGGAAGTGTGCGTCCGCGGCTTTCTCAGCGAGCTTTCCCAGTGCTGAACCTAATGCTTTTAAATGCTTTTTTATCCACTCTTTTATACCATCACTAGGAGGTGATCCGCCACCACCTGTACCACCGGTTAACGAGAGAGTCAAAGTCGATATAATAAATCCCAACGCGGTTAAAATACTGGCAATGGTTATTCCCTGTTCTCTGAACAATGTTTTAATTTTATCGGCCAGTGTAGTGTCATCGTTGAGGACTTGATCGACAGTTTGTCGAATTCGACTGATTTGCGAACGAAGTGCCTTTCTATTACTGGAAGCTGCTTCGAGGCGGGCCGATCTTTCGTCTTCTAAGTTACGCAATATTTCCGCTACGTGGCGTCTATTGAACTCATTATCACCCGCCTGTTCAAGTTTTGTTTTCTCTTTAGCTATATCCTTGTCGATTTCGGATAGCTTGGCTATATTATTGATGAGTTCTCCCCGCATTGTTCGCATTGCCTTGTCAAGACCTCGTAATTCCCTAATACTGAACTCCGAATATGGTAATACCTGTAACGGGGGATCATCAATGGTGGCCAAGATTTCTCCGAGTCCGTTCGAGGCCACCATCGAGGAAGCTTCCAAATTATCTGTGTTACCGAGGTCTTCCCGCACAGTCCTAAGAACCTTAGTAGTCTTCGCGGAAAGTTTTGGTCGTCGGTAGTAGTCCACAAAACCTAATTCATCACGAACAGTGCCGATGCCGTGTTTAGCAGCTATCGTAGACAAGGCTAGGGGCTTACGAGTACAAGAATGCATATGATCAATATCCAGAGTGCCATGCAGTCGCAATATTCCTTTACTATCTATCTCAAACTTTGAATATTCACGAACAATAGGACTATCATCTTTAGAGGAATCGTAATAATCATTGACGGTTGATTGTAAAAGTTCATCGTTAAGATTCGTGCCACCAAAGTTGGTTTCATCAGTACCCTCTTCGTTTGGATTCTGGTTATCAAAGTCATCAAAGGTACTTAGATCTAAGTCATTATGTTCAAAATTAGCCATTTTTATATTAAACATAGGGTACATGTTTTCAATATAACAATGTCTTCGCAATACGGACGCAAGTTAAACCCACAACGTAGACTTCGAGATCCATTAGGGGTCAAAGCAATTCGTTAGTCTGTAACTATTACTAATAACCCTAGTACCATCGGTCAGAATCAAACGCTTCTGGTTCGCTTTCCTAACCTCGGCGCACAAGATGTTTTAGTTCCCGGAACTGTCCGACTAGCATTTACGATTGGTTTCACTTCTACCGACGTTAACAGGGAGCCCGTTCAGAACATAGGTCGTGCTATCGTTAAGAAAATCGTGATTAAAATTAGCGGTAATGAGGTTTTGAGTATTGACGATAGCGATGTATACTATTGCTACATGGATCTCTGGAGAACGGATAAAGAACGGGAAAACTTACAGTACCAAGGTATTTGTAATCGGAACACATTGAGACTGCGCTGATAGTGGTGATAATACCATCGTAGGAGATAAGGCTGTTGCTGATGCATTACGCAACCGGTTCTATATTCCGCTCGACTTTGAATTACTAGATTCCCACATGCCCTTCTATCAAGCATCCCTAGGCGATAGGTTAGAGTACGAACTCACTTTTTATGATGGCCTATGTGCCTAATCAACTATATAGTCAAGGCATGCGAGCATATCAACAGTGGGATGAGATTAAAAAACTCCCTTCAATAAAACGAAGCAAAGAAGTTAACGCAGTCGTGAAAGATCTGTCTCTTGGGAGTGTATCGATGGGTGAATACCTCACCACGAAGTACGCGCTATGGCTCGACATGCGAACAACAGACGATGACCAACTACACGGCAGTGGGAGGAGAATAGAAAATGCTAGCGAGGGTGCCACAATACAGATAACGAAGCTCCAGGAAACGGCTGGTAAATTAAACATATATTTGTACGTGATTATGGATGCGCAACTTAATATACAGAATGGGCGATTCGTGCAAGCAATCTATTGATAATCTTTTACCTAAAGATCCGCACTGCGCTATCATATGCGGGCAAACGGGCTGCGGAAAAACAGCCTTTATTCTAGATATTTTAGAAAGTCATTATCGGGACGTTTTCGATCATATTATTATTCTGTGCCCGACTATAAGCGTTAATAAAACATACTTATCGAGAGATTGGGTAATGAATGACGACGGGGTACACAGAGTCGATCCGGGCGATCGTTTACAAGACTGCCTCCGAGTATGTCACGAAAAATACAAAGGAGAATCAACCCTTTTCGTAATAGACGATTGCAGCGCGAGTAAAGAACTCACCAAAAAGAAAGATATGCTTTCCTATTTAGCATTCTCCGGTTAGGATACTCAACATAGAGTTTGGGTACTTACTCAAAAATACAACTCTGTCCTGAAAGATCTGAGAGAGCAAACCAAATGGGTAGCACTCTTTCATTGCAAAGATCGAGATTCATTCGAGGAATGTTTACGCGAAAATGATGTCATTTATACCAAGGGGGAACGAGATAAAGTCAGAAAAGTGTTAGCGGCAACGAAGCACTGTAAACTCGTATTAAAAAACGATCAACCAGCTGCTTATGCAATTGCTTAGCAAAATGTAGCAAAATGTAGCAAAATGTAGCAACTGCTTAGCAAAAATGTAGCAAAATGTAGCAAATTGAACATTAACGGTTAATATTACATAAAATGTGGTTCGAAATCCTCATTCTTTCGCAACAGTTCATTATTACGGGTTGTATTGAATATGTCATATTATATTATGTTAGACTTAAATATCTCCTTAGGTATTACATTATGGAATGCGATGAACTCATCGAACAAATGCTCAAAGAATCTGAGCCTGATCAAAAAACAAATCAACATTCTGAAGTAGTTACAGATAAATCTTTAGATAAACATAAAGAAAGACTCGCCGCTTTGGTAGCCGGTGGAAAATGTTCCCAATATTTGGGGGAAAAATAATACCATCGAAAAAATTGATAACATGACCGACGAAGAGATTAAAAAACTGTACGCGCGTTACGAGTCTAGACTGGGAGCTACCATGACTAAAACGATAGGGTTGTCTATATTACAACTATACACAGTCGTAGCTAGTACGTTTCTCCCCATCCTGGCAGAACATCGCATGTATTTATGCGAATCTCTCGAGAAAGACCCATTTATCGAACACGCTATAAGCTCAGTGAGCTGTGAGTTTTATCATAGATACGGAATGTTCACCACAGCTTTAATAACGGCTAGGTATTGTCAATTTAAACATACGTGCCCACTTAATAATAATGGAGACTCAACAAGTGAACACACAACAACAAGTGAACGAGGAACCACCAGTGAATGAGAATGTGAATGCACCACAAACACAAAGCGAAATTAATAAATAATTCAAATATTAATCTGATTAAAACATGGGCACTAGTAGGAGTTGCTGGTATAGCGGCTGTATGGTTCTTTTATAAGACCGGAAAAGAGAAAACGTCACCCCCGCCGCAACAAGAAGTTCCATTAGAGGTTAGCCCGCATATAATGCTATAATAAGCATGACTACTCCAGCTACAGACGGTAAAATGTTGGTAAACGCGACGTATCATTCAGCGGTGGTCACCGGCTTGGCCATTGGCTATGCCCGTATGGCTAAAATGATTACTAAAGCCACACCTCCCAAGCTAGATTTTAATAGTTATGATAGGTATGGCCATTCCTATGGAATACAACAAACCCGAGACTGTTAGGGAACTCAAAGCTCGAGCGAGAAACAGTGGGCTGAGAGGTTATTCTCGAATGAGAAGAGCTGAATTGATCGCTTTACTAGATAATAATGATATTCAACATAATGATGATGATAATGATGATGTTGATAATAATCAACAACAAGAATTAATATTTGTACCCATATCCGCCGGCGTTTGTAAATATCTAAGAGGTTGGAAGATGGATATTAATTCCAACATGGATGTTAACGATATTAAGCCCATCATATCGAGTAAAATTAACGAGGACTTAGATGATTTACATAGTATAAAATACCAGCTGACAATTAAAATGTTATTGAGTAAAAGTAAAACAGACAATAGCACCGAATATACCGAACCATATTTCCGTAGCAATCAAGAAGTTATAACCGAATCCGATACTATAAACGCATCATTAGATACATCAATTCAGAGGATACAGGAAACTTTAGAACGTTGGACTAATAGAGGTTCGGGTTGGGGTGTGGATAAAATCGATAGTTTATATTTAGATATAGCAAATTATATGCCCTTCAAAGGTGGATCTTATATAGATTTACCCCCGTATTATAAAAAGAAAAAAGCCATAATTGACGTAAAAAATAAATCCGATGACTGTTTAAGAATGATGATAAGATCTGCATTGTTCCCCGTAGATTCTAAAATTGCAAATAGACCTTCTAGCTATCCCCAAAACGATGGACTCAACTTCGATGGTATAGACAAACCTACACCAATATCACAAATTGATAAGGTGGAAAAGCAAAATAATTTAGCTATAAATGTTTTCGGACATTCTAAAGGAATTGTTGTACACAGGATAAGCTCCGCTCCGGAACATATCCCCAGAATCAATTCATTTCTGATCGAAAAAGATGGTAAATATCATTATATGTGGATAAAGAGTTTAAACAGGCTATTATATGATCAAACAGAACATAAGGAAAAGAAATATTTCTGCGAAAGATGCCTACATGGGTACAGCAGACAAGATCTATTAGAAGCGCAGAAAGAAGACTGTAGAGGTGTTGGACAGAATGCTATCAGGATCGATATGCCTAAAGAGGGAAAAAATATATTAAAATTTGAACATTATTGTAATCAAATGCCAGTACCGTACGTAATTTACGCCGACTTCAAAGCGCTTATCAAACCCATAGAAAATACCAACCATAATAATCAAGATAGTTTTACGTACAAAACTCAAGAACATATTCCTTGTGGGTTTGGATATATAGTTGTAAGGTATGATGGGAAAACAAACACTTCCGTGATTTACAGATGTCCCGATGCAGCGGGAAAGTTCCTAGAATATCTACAAAATGAAGAGAGAATAATCAGGGAAAACTTATCGTGTAAAAAACCCATGTGTATGAGGAGGGATGATTGGAGGGTCCATAAGAAGTCAACGAGTTGTCACGTTTGTAATAAACCCCTGGATGGGGATTCCGTAAGAGATCATTGTCACGTCACGGGTAATTATCGGGGGGCCGCTCATAACGAGTGTAACTTGAAACTACAAATGAATTCTCAAACAATACCCATCCCCCTTGTGTTTCATAACCTTAGGGGATACGATTCACATCTCATAATGCAAGCTATCTCAAAGAGCGATGGCGGTTTAACGTGCATTCCTAATAATATGGAAAAATATATATCGTTCTCGTTGACTAAACCTATACATTATAGGGACAAGGATGGGAAATCTAGAATAAAGCAAAGTAATGGGCTTAGATTCATAGACTCCGTACAGTTTCTGTTATCTTCCCTGGACAATTTAGCTAATGCGAACAATCCCGATGACTTTGCGATAACAAATAAATATACCGATAAGATAACTTGTCATTTGTTGCTGAGAAAAGGTGTATATCCTTACGAATATATGGATGATTGGTATAGATTCGAAGAAACTGAATTACCACCCCTCGAATCATTCTATAGTAACTTAACAGAATCTAAAATAACAGATGCCGATTATGAACACGCTCTGACGGTCTGGGATAAACTAGGTTGTAAGAATTTAGGCGATTATCACGATCTGTACTTAAAAACAGATGTACTGTTACTCGCCGATATATTCGAAATATTTAGAAAGACATGTTTAAAACAATACGGCTTGGACCCGGCATGGTGCTATTCCAGTCCCGGACTATCGTGGGATGCATTGTTGAAGAAGACCGGTGTAGAACTAAAACTACTCACCGATTACAATATGCACTTGTTTATTGAGAAAGGATTAAGAGGTGGTATATCGATGGCAGCGAAAAGGTATTCTAAGGCTAATAATAAATTAGTGGAAGGATACGATCCGAGTAAACCCGACACTCACATATTATATCTCAACGCCAACAATTTGTACGGATGGGCTGAGTCAACCTTTACCCACGGGTGGTTTTGAGTGGGTCAATGATATCAAAGTGAATGATATCCATAATAATGATGTGAATAAAGGGTACATACTAGAAGTTGACTTGGAATATCCAAGTTCGTTACATAAAGATCATAACAGTTATCCGCTAGCTCCCGAAAGATTAATGGTTAATAAAGATTGGATGTCGGAATATCAACGCTCCTTGATGGGTAATACAAGGTTAGCTAATGTAGAAAAACTCGTACCAAATTTGATGGATCAGACAAAATATATAGTTCACTACAGAAATCTCCAGTTATATCTATCGTTAGGTATGAAACTTAAGAAAATACACAGAGTTCTAAAGTTCGATCAAAGCCCTTGGATGGAGCCCTATATAAGGTTGAACACAGATTTAAGAAAGATAGCTACCAGCGATTTCGAAAAGAATCTGTATAAGCTCATGAATAACTCAGTATTTGGTAAAACTATGGAGAATCTAAGGAAGCGTGTTGATGTTAAATTAGTCAGATCTAATGAGGAAGAAAGACTCAGGAAACTTATAGCCAGTCCGGCTTTTAACAGAAGTAAGATATTCGATAACGACTTAGCCGCGTTGCATATGCAGAAGAGTAATATAAAATTCAACAGACCGGTGTACGTCAGTATGAGTATTCTCGACTTGTCAAAACACTTAATGTATGACTTTCATTACAACGAACTTAAGAAGCAATACGGCGATAGATGCGAGGTGTTATATACCGACACAGATTCTTTGTTGATGGAAATACAAACCGAGGATGTGTATAAAGATATGGCAGAAAAAATAGATATGTACGACACGAGCGATAACCTAAAGATAATCCACTGCACAACGTAGTAAATAAAAAGGTATTAGGTGAGATGAAGGATGAATGTGCTGGGACCCCTATAGCGGAGTATGTGGGATTAAGACCTAAGATGTATTCTATAAAGAAGTCCGATAATGGAGAGATAAGAAAAGCTAAGGGCGTTAAGAAGTATGTTGTAAAAAAGCATATCAAACACGAACAGTATAAAGAATCATTATTCAACGGTAGAACGTTCAAACACGAGATGAACTCTTTAAGAAGTTACAATCATAGGATATATGGATTAAGAATGAGCAAGACATCATTATCCCCCTTAGATACAAAGAGATGGATTGATAATGATGGTGTAACTACCTATGCTTATGGTTATGGTGGTAATACCGTACCGTCGGGAATTATGAACAACTCTTCTCGTACAAATGCCCTACCCGGTCCATCTTGAAGATAATAAAGAATAGGCTCTCCTTCTTTCGTAACCAATCGACCAATAAGTCTTAAGGGACCATATGGGATCGGTTGCGCGAAGTAGGCCTCCTTTGAGTTCACCGGGCTGGTATAAATATCTTACCCTTACTCTATCCGGAAGTTTTCATTCTTTGCCTCTCCTCTGTGCTGAAGATTCAGAAGTCACGGATTTCATTTTAATCGCATCGGATGGTTTCTTCCCTATTAATCTCGTTACTTCATTATTCAGCGCTGATACAACGGCTGATAATCGTGTCACCCATTCGGTTGATCTCAATCGTTCCGATTTCATTTCGATTTCCATACTGATAGCCAAACAAACGTTCCGCGAATGTCCTGTTAAATCTTTCGACGATAGCTTGACTGCAGTGGGCCTCTCTTTCACCATGGACGATTTCGACATCGTGCTTTGTTAACAGTTTAGTTACCGATCCCATAAACTCGCGACCGGGATCTACTTGAAATTGCTTAGGCCATTTTAGCGGACCGCGTTTAAATATGCGACTCAGTGCATTAGCTACTTCTGTTGATTCTTTCGAGGTTAATGGCTCAGCCTCTTTGTATCAACTAGCCACATCCACTACTGTTAAAGCGTATTTATACGTTTTGCGTTTTACCTTATCGTGGGGAAGAAACAAGAGGTCAGCCTGATGAACTTCATTCGTTGTAAAAATATCAAACTTCTTCCTCGGTATATAACGCGGTGCTGGTAAATATATCTGCCACATCGCTTGTTTCTTTAACCAATCCTTGGCCAAATCTTTAGATACCTTAGCCGCGGGGGCTAATTTTTTTATTGCTCCTACACCTTTCCAATATCCTCTTGGGCTATAGTTAATTTTATCCATTATTAATTAATATTGATGTTTCGTTTAATACAACTCATGACTATCATTGAATCGCATAATCATTTTGTCATAAAAAATGCCACCTGTAGTAGCAGTATAGGTATATGAATCTGGCTCCAGTGGAGTTGCGCAGGACCCCCATTACCTATACTACAAAACGAGTTACGTTTGATGTTTCATGTGAAAATGTTCCTAAAAGTCTCTACTTGTCATGACACGTGAAACAGATCAGTAGCGGGTATAACCGCCACGTACCCAGATGACGCATTCACCGTATGTCTCATGCCTCCAGTCGGACGTTGGATCTGTTGATGGGTGCAATGGTGCTTCCAATTGGCGTAAATCTTGTACAGGAGGATCTCGTGCCTGTACGTGCCGCCCCAGAATATCCCAAACATGTTCAAGGGGGTTCAAATCTGGGCTCATTGCTGGCCAGGGTATAGTCGTTATTGCATTGGCCCTCATGTAATCCACGACTGCATGCGAATGATGAGGCCGGGCATTGTGCAATGTGGTACTGTTAGTGTATACAAGTGGTATTACTAGGGCTAATGCCTTATGCATTGTGGTACTGTTAATGTATACAAGTGGTATTACTAGGGCTCATGCCTTATGCATTGTGGTACTGCTAGTGTATAAAAGTGGTATTACTACGGCTAATGCCTTATGCATTGTGGTACTGTTAATGTATACATGTGGTATTACTAGGGCTAATGCCTTATGTATTGTGGCACTGTTGGTGTATACAAGTGGTATTACTAGGGCTAATGCCTTATGCATTGTGGTACTGTTAATGTATACAAGTGGTATTACTAGGGCTAATGCCTTATGCATTGTGGTACTATTAATGTATACATGTGGTATTACTAGGGCTAATGCCTTATGCATTGTGGCACTGTTGGTGTATACAAGTGGTATTACTAGGGCTAATGCCTTATGCATTGTGGTACTATTAATGTATACATGTGGTATTACTAGGGCTAATGCCTTATGCATTGTGGTACCGTTAATGTATACAAGTGGTATTACTAGGGCTAATGCCTTATGCATTGTGGCACTGTTAGTGTATAAAAGTGGTTTTACTAGGGCTAATGCCTTATGCATTGTGGTACTGTTAATGTATACAAGTGGTATTACTAGGGCTAATGCCTTATGCATTGTGGTACTGCTAGTGTATAAAAGTGGTTTTACTAGGGCTAATGCCTTATGCATTGTGGTACTGTTAATGTATACAAGTGGTATTACTAGGGCTAATGCCTTATGCATTGTGGTACTGCTAGTGTATACAAGTGGTTTTACTAGGGCTAATGCCTTATGCATTGTGGTACTGTTAATGTATACAAGTGGTATTACTAGGGCTAATGCCTTATGCATTGTGGTACTGCTAGTGTATACAAGTGGTTTTACTAGGGCTAATGCCTTATGCTATGTGGTACTGTTAATGTATACAAGTGGTATTACTACGGCTAATGCCTTGTGCATTGTTGCACTGTTAGTGTATACTAGTGTTTTACTAGGGCTAATGCCTTATGCATTGTGGTACTGTTAATGTATACAAGTGGTATTACTAGGGCTAATGCCTTATGCATTGTGGCACTGTTAGTGTATACAAGTGGTATTACTAGGGCTAATGCCTTATGCATTGTGGTACTGTTAATGTATACAAGTGGTATTACTAGGGCTCATGCCTTATGCATTGTGGTACTGCTAGTGTATAAAAGTGGTATTACTACGGCTAATGCCTTATGCATTGTGGTACTGTTAATGTATACATGTGGTATTACTAGGGCTAATGCCTTATGCATTGTGGTACTGTTAATGTATACAAGTGGTATTACTAGGGCTAATGCCTTATGCATTGTGGTACTGTTAATGTATACAAGTGGTATTAGTAGGGCTAATGCCTTATGCATTGTGGTACTGCTAGTGTATACAAGTGGTTTTCTTGGGCTAATGCCTTATGCATTGTGGTACTGCTAGTGTATAAAAGTGGTATTACTAGGGCTAATGCCTTATGGCACTGTTGGTGTATACAAGTGGTATTACTAGGGCTAATGCCTTATGCATTGTGGTACTGTTAATGTATACAAGTGGTATTACTAGGGCTAATGCCTTATGCATTGTGGTACTGTTAATGTATACAAGTGGTATTACTAGGGCTATTGCCTTATGCATTGTGGTACTGTTAATGTATACAAGTGGTATTAGTAGGGCTAATGCCTTATGCATTGTGGTACTGCTAGTGTATAGAAGTGGTTTTACTAGGGCTAATGCCTTATGCATTGTGGTACTGCTAGTGTATAAAAGTGGTTTTACTAGGGCTAATGCCTTATGCATTGTGGTACTGTTAGTGTATACAAGTGGTATTACTAGGGCCAAAGCCTTATGCATTGGAGTACTGTTGGTGTCTACAAGTGGTTTTACTAGGGCTAATGCCTTATGCATTGTGGTACTGCTAGTGTATACAAGTGGGTTTACTAGGGCTAATGCCTTATGCATTGTGAGCAACTGTTAATCTATACAAGTGGTATTACGAGGGCTAGGGTATGCACTAGATGCAGATATTTGGGGAAGGCAGGAGGGATTAATTCCTAATGTAATAGAGGCAGCATTCTTGGAATTATACAGGATAGCTGACAGTTATGATGATAATAATACATAGAAACGTTTAAAAAATGCACAAAACCTTTATACCTTCACTGTATACACTGTGATATTTGGACCGCCTCCGTGGTCTAATGGTAGAAGAGCAGAAGGTCTGGGGTTCAATCCCCAGCCGCGTCATACCAAAAGATGTTAAAAGATGGTACTTGTTGTTACCCTGTCTTGCGCTCGGCATTAAGGGGCTAAAACAAGGACTGGTCGGCTCGCAGCAAGTATACTGTGTCTGAGTGGGGTATTCATGTTAAACTGCGGCATGGTATCTCAGTGGGCTAGCACTATAAATCGGCATCAGTCCGGACTAGTACAAGCAGCCGCACACACACATACACGTGCATGCACGTCGCTATATAAGTGCAATAATCTTGGACGCGACGTTAAACCCCATTTCACCTCACCTCACCTGTGATATTTGGCATCTTCATGATGTCACGTCCAGTCACATGACATCACTTTACGTCTGTGGCATCACTTCCAGTTGTGATTATGTGTGACTTCTGTTTGATTTCTCCGGATCCATTTACCTCCCTCCCTCCCTCCCTCATGTTTTCTTTGGCGCCGATGGTCTTACATTGCTGTGAGGCAATACTTTAGTGCTCGCACTGAGCATAAAAGTCTGTCATGACGTGTGTGACAGGGTGCTTGTATGCTGACGCCGCCAGACTGATGGTTGGAATTGGTCTGTTTTCCCTTGCCAAACATAATCCATGATGTAGTGCAGCTGATTGTTAAATAGCACCAGGGCAGAGAGGAGAGGATCTTCCTCCCCAAGACGGAGTGAGCAAAGCCAACTTGATCAAGTGTCAAGAATACAAGTCTGTTCAATTTGGAAATAGAAAGTGAAATTCCTGTAGCTACATTACTAACAAAGTAATATGCAACTTATGCTGGAATGACATCACTTTCAGTTTGGGAAAACATATGCTCAATTAAGGGTTGAAGTTGTATATGGTGACGTTCATCAGCTGATGAAGACAGTGCCTCACGTGAGCAAATTCCATGATGCGCAAAGGAATGATTGAGGAATTCCGGTAATGTAGTTCTGTATGTCCCCGATCAATTGACAACGTAATCATGTGACATACTGACGTTCATCGGGAAATGAACGACAGTCAGCAGCTTGGTTGTGTTCACCTAGGCGATGTCATCCGCTACTGTCAATATTGCAGAATGTGAATACAAAATATTTACAGGGTGTCCTAAAGGGGCACTGATCTAAAGCAATTCCCCAGGACTGGTTGATGCCTTCGTTATTGTTTTTTCCCCGTGAGTACCCAGATGATATGCAACACAACTGAGCTTGACAAGAGACTGGGCTACTGTCTGCAGGGACAGCTAAATAAACTTGGAGGCAATATTTGTTTTACTCATTTTTGAACACTGATTGATTAACCGCGATCTATAAAGATTTGCACAAAGGGCGCATGTTAATTAATTTCTTCAGCCTAAACAAACAGACAAAAAGAACGGTGGAGCTCATCGGATGTCGTCATTTGGAAATACCCCAGATGGTTAGAGTTTAATAATAAAAAAAAGTATCCATGCAGTGAAAGCATTTTCGGATTTCGGATTGCGTCGATAATACGATTACTACACCCTTGTTGTCATCCACGTTTTCTGGTATAACCCTACACTTGTGTATTTGTCATCGTTCACTTGATGCTCAGTTAATGAATTTTTTACAGGTACGACAAGCATGAAATACTCACATCCCCTGCCAATATGACATGTCGGGTTGTGTGCAATGCATTAGCTCCTGTGAACTATGTTCACTGGGCCTTTTTGTAAATGGCCTAATTGCAGCACTAAAAAAAGTTATTACTGGTGTTGTTTTTCCATCTGCAGTTTATGATAGAATATGTAACTATATTTGTAATGAGTAAGGATGAGACATATGGACGAACAACTTCTTTATTACAATTAGGAGCGATGGTTTCGGTGTAGGTTCTGACACTGTTATCAAGCAAGTGAAGTACAGAGTATGGTTGACAAGAATATATAGTGTTTATACAGATGAGTAGGTTTAAGATCAGTTACACTGTTGTATTTGTAATGAGTTGTGTTTCTGCATGAAGTTAGTCAGTGAATGCAACAACTGTGTCCATGACACTTTTGAAGGAACATACATTCAAGCAATGCAGAACTTACCAACAAGAAAGGAAATGAATTCAATACTGTGAGATGATATTATGTGCCAAGTTTGGTGATGAAATATAGTACCGTTTTCAAGATCTGCTCCGGAAACGAGGACTACCGCCATTTTCAGTCTAAATCAAAGTCGTTGCCATGGAAACTCAAAAAATAATTTTTTGAAAAATCCCAAACTATCAAAGGGCACCAGTTCACCACTAGACCTATCTATGTGCGAAGTTTGATGAAGAAATATAGTACGTTTTTCAAGATCTGCTCCAGAAACGAAATGTGACGGACGGACGGAAGGCACCCATTGCTATATCCTCCTTCCACTTCTTAGCGGGGGATAATTAGTGGTAGCAAACCTTAGATTACCTAACAAAGGTTCCCATTTGGCATTTATTGTGTCTGGGGTAATTATTCAATTAATCCAGGTTTGAAGTGAGGTGAAATGTGTGTTATGTAATATACATGTGGCAGCCCAGCAAGAGATGAATGATCTGTTGATTTACTTTTTTTGTAAATCAACGGATGGTTCCTAGTCATCAAAGGATTAACAGAAAATATGTTGATTGATTAATCACTGTTATCTTGCACAGTGGATATGTCAAAAGTGAGTGTTTACATGTCTAGGTTTACTAAAACAAAGGGAATACACTCATATCATGGCGTATAGTGCCGATGTAAAAACAACATACTTTGTTCAAAGGGTTAACCGATAATACGTTAATTGATTGTTCATTGTTATCTAACTCAGTGGATTTTTTTAGGAACCGTGGACGTAATGAAAATAGTTGTCACTTGGGCTTTCTCAGCTGACAATTGAGACTTGACACCTAAGTGAAACACCTGAAACAATCTAAGTGATCAGTTGAGAAACGAACACGGGTTATAATATCCCGAAACGATATAAATATATTTTAAAATATTTGATTGTTACAGAGACACGTGACATCGAATATGTTTCTTTGTACAGCTGCAGACGTGTGGGATATTGTTCCTCTGTGTGGATATTGACAGGTACATTCCTAGAACAAGGAAGCTGCCTAAAATTAGGCACATAAATTTGGTAGGTTGTAATTATGATATTTGCATTTTGTTTTCCTTCATTTGCTGTAGCATTGAACCGATTCGTTCTTGTTCCTCTACATCTTGGTTGGGAAATTCTTCAATGCGAGATAGACGTTGTTTTCACAAGTCTTTTCCTTTGTAAGCGTGTATATATTTCCGTCAATTTGTAAAATGTGATTCTCTCAGGCAATATATAAAATGCGTAAATATTTCAGTCATTTTGACTGAAAAATCTGTCCAGATTGACTTAAATTGATTAAGACGATCAAAAGGGCCTAAAAACATCACAACAGATTATTACGTAGGATTAGAAGCCAAACAACATAGAAATTTACTTTTTATCGTAACATTTTCCGTCTCTTGGTGATGATATTAAACATAAAATGTTTGGAATGATTATACAGATGGGCATATTTTTCAGTCAATCTGTAAAATAACTGTATATTCAGGCGTTTAATAAATTTTCTAAGTGAAAATTGTACAATTTTTTACTGTAAAAATATAAACACGATAAAATAAGCAATGGTCAGGAGAAATATTTACTTTGTGTTGCAAGTCAAAATAGTGTCAACGAAAAACGCAAAATTACCAAGCAAGCGACTTATCAAAACTTTGTCACCATTACCGATGCTACCCACAAAGATACCTACGTTTCCTGATAATTTCCAAAACTGTATTTCATTTTGTTGATCATTGTGACCATATACTATCAATAAAAGTAACAAATGCCCTTAAGAATTGCACAGCACAGGTCGCGAACTAGTCTAGGTTTCTGTTTTACCATCCAGGTACTCACGGGAAAAGACAATAACAAAGGCAACAACCAGTCCCGGGGAATTGCTTTAGATCAGTGCCCCTTTAAGCTCAAATGGCTTTCTGGAGAGATGAACTGAGCAGATGCTGAAGGTGTGAGATCGGTTGTATGAGAGAGTTTCACTTACATGTTGGCAAACAGACCATAGTCTCCCTCTGGTGGCTGGCTCACAAACAAGTGTAGAGAGATATGCTCCTTCAGTCTCAGCAGAGCAGAAGTGGAACTTGGGCAAAATATGGATAAGAGTTTGCTCCCATTGTAGTAGCTCTTCAATTCTCTGTGAAAATATCTATAACAAAACAATTAGATCTTCTAAAATACCTGTTTAATTATTTTGCTACAATATGGTTATCAACACTGAAACGTAGAATGAAAACAAAGATGACAAGATTACATGTAATCATCTCTCATAACATGATGTTTGTTTCTTGGAAATTCATATTGTTTATAGTCTCAAAGCTGGAAAACTCGAAGTGCTTTTTCCAGGTCCCCATGAGTTTGACACAACAGAACATGTCAACACGCCACTCCAATGTGTCTTCCAAGTCCAACATACCAGTATACACTGCCACTGCACTGTCACAGTCCACCAGAAATCACTTCCTTGGAGGGAATAAGGGTGTGGTGGTCACTGCCCATTGAACGGAAGGGTCCTGTGTCCCACTCCTCATCTAAAACACTGCAAATAAAACGGAAGGGTCCTGTGTCCCACTCCTCACCTTACACACTGCCCATGGAACGGATCGGTCCTGTGTCCCACTCTTCACCTTACACACTGGCCATAGAACGGATCGGTCCTGTGTCCCACTCCTCATCTAAAACACTGCCCATGGAACGGATCGGTCCTGTGTCCCACTCCTCACCTAACACACTGCCCATGGAACTGAAGGGTCCTGTGTCCCACTTCTCACCTTACACACTGGCCATGGAACGGATCGGTCCTGTGTCCCACTCATCACCTTACACACTGCCCATGGAACGGAAAGGTCCTGTGTCCCACTCCTCACCTAACACACTGCCCATGGAACTGAAGGGTCCTGTGTCCCACTTCTCACCTTACACACTGGCCATGGAACGGATCGGTCCTGTGTCCCACTCATCACCTTACACACTGCCCATGGAACGGAAAGGTCCTGTGTCCCACTCCTCACCTAACACACTGCCCATGGAACTGAAGGGTCCTGTGTCCCACTCCTCACCTAACACACTGCCCATGGAACGGAAAGGTCCTGTGTCCCACTTCTCACCTTACACACTGGCCATGGAACGGAAAGGTCCTGTGTCCCACTTCTCACCTTACACACTGGCCATGGAACGGAAAGGTCCTGTGTCCCACTTCTCACCTAACACACTGCCCATGGAAACGGAAGGGTCCTGTGTCCCACTTTCCACCTTACACACTGCCCATGGAACGGAAAGGTCCTGTGTCCCACTTCTCACCTTACACACTGGCCATGGAACGGAAGGATCCTGTGTCCCACTTCTCACCTTACACACTGGCCAGTTCCAGGGCAGCCAAACCAAAGTGAGATTATACCACAATGTCAGTCCACTTTTCAAACATTGTATTGTCATAGCATTTGTCTGAATTAACAAAGGCTAATTGTGGCCATGATATGTCTTTGTCTAGAATCACTTAATTGCAATTTCTGTAAGATGCTGATTCCCATTGTTAACCCCCAATTTATTGTACTTTGACTGTTTGCCATCCTGAACGAGCTGTGCAACTATGTCACTTAATAATTACTGTTATCGAACAATAGTTATCATTGTTAATAATTCTAAGAATACTACCTCTATTACATCATTGCCACAAATCCTGTATTTTGGCTGCAGTCACACCATACTATAACTTTCAGATTTTAAACTGGGTTCCTCATCACTGTCAACTAAATATATATATGTACACAAGGCGGAAAAACCTTCACTTCTTGACCAATAAACATCAGCCTACTAGATGTGGATGCTTGGGGAGGTGGAAGGGAGTACTTTTGATGTAATAGAGGCAGTAATCTTAGAATTATAATTAATGATAACTTTTGAACACACAATGCCATTTAGGAAAACAGTACAAATGTAAAAAATGTTAATTTTGGGATAACACCTTCTTAGTAAAGTACAGATTCTCGTACTTTTTTGTGTTGAGTCCCATCTGTGTTTCGAACACACACTGCCAGAGTGTGCTGGCGATTAGGTGCCTCACTCTGGCAGTGTGGGTTTGAATCCCGGACTTTAGATTGCTGATATTTCAATTGTAAGTATCACTATACCTGGATATTATAATTTGGTATAATTCTTACGGCAGTTCTTAGGTCTTAACTTCCAATTTCTGACATCACATCTGGTCTAAATCACCTTAATCTCTTTTATGACGTCATTTTTTATCCTGATGATGTCATAATGACGTCGCTTTCGGGCTCTCATTTCTCTTCTGAAAGTGACTTCACGACCAAGCCTGCAGTAAACTTAGCTGTGATGTAATAGATTTGCCCTGGGCACTAGTCAAAACAAGAAGGCGTACTTGCCTTCTGAAGCTGTCGGTGAAACTCTTCAACATCCCTCCACCCACCCCATCCCTTTCTGGTGTAGAAGGGAGGACAAACTACTGGTTGATAATAGTCTGGACAGCAACAACCAGGCCTAATGAGAAGATTATTATCCCTTAAGATCGGGCTGAATGTCACAAAAGAAAAAAGGAAGTGATTCCCACTGATACAAGGGCTGGCTGAAAAGTTCTAAGCTTAAGTGGGATATCTCAATCGGATTGAAACAAACTTTTGCCACCAACAAGTACAATCATTTAATGAATCATAGACATAAGAACTGCAACTGTAGTGTTATTATTGTCTTTGTACCAGACCATCTTGTGAACCTACCCATTGAAATCACCAGAAATGGACAAAACTGGCTATCGGGCAGTCATCATGTACCTGCAACTGAAAGGGCTAACTCCAACACAGATACATGCTGACATGGTCTCTACTTCCTTTTCCACTGTAAAGAAGTGGGCTGCGGAATTCAAGCGTGGCAAAGAGAGTCTTGACGATGACCTGCGTCCAGGAAGGCCTTCAACAGCATCCATTCCGGAAAACATTACCCGGGTGCATGACATGGTGATGGCTGATCGATGACTGACCATCGACATATTGCCAGTGTTGAGAGGGTTGAGCACATTATCACCAATGAGTTGGGAATGACAAAAGTTTCTGCAAGATGGGTGCCAAAGCTCTTGACAGCGGATCAGAAATGTGTCAGATTCCTGACGTCCCATGACAATTTATGCTGTTTTGAAGCAGATCCCGATCCATTTGTAATCATGGATGAGACCTGGATTCATCACTTTCAACCAGAAACCAAAAGTCAGTCTAAACAGTGGAAGCATCTGGAATCACCAGCCCCCCAAAAAGCCAAGTTGGTTCCTTCTGCTGGAAAGGTGATGGCTTCAGTCTTTTGGGATTCCAAGGGTATTCTGCTAATTGACTATCTTGAAAAAGGCCAGACTATCAAGGGAAGATATTATGCTGACCTACTGAGACAGTTGCGTGAAGCTATCAAAGTTAAGCGACGGGGAATGCTCACTAAAGGAGTCCTGTTCCACCAAGACAATGCTCCTGTTCACAAATCTGACTAGTGGTTGCCATGTCAGGGATCCATGATTGTGGCTCGAGTTCATTGACCATCCCCCTTATTCACCCGATTTGGCCCCGTCAGACTTCCACCTGTTTCCCAAGATAAAAAAAAGAACCAGCTGGTCGCCATTTTCCTGGTAATGATGACGTCGTTCCGCTGTGAATGACTTTTTCAGGGTGGCTGAAGAAAATTTCTTCTTGACCGACATCCAGGCCTTGCAGCATCGCTGGCACAAGTGTGTAAACCTGGAAGGGGACTATGTGGAGAAATAAATGAAAACCATTGACTTGGTACAGGTCTTTCACAGTTAGGCTTAGAACTTTTCAGCCAGCCCTCGTAGCTTGAAACTACTTGTTCGAAGGAGACAGAGGTCCATGAGCCAGACGTGTGGCTAAGGCTTTAATGTGGGACTTGTGGGCAGCGCATAATCCCAGGAGGGGAGGAGTGTCTTGGGCCTGATGATAACCTGATACTATCATGGTCTTGAGCCAGCCCACTACCATGGCCTTAGTTATATCCTTGTCAAAATGTGTCTGCAGGAGATGAACAGTCTTTTTCGACGAAAGCCATGGAGATCCATAGCTGCGAGATAGAATTGAGAGCTCTGATGGGGCAGAGAAGTCGTTCAGGATGGTCCACCGAGGGTCCCAGTGCAGGGATGGCATAATGTCTGTGTCCCAATGGTCTGAAATCCCCCTGTCGAGAAGCGACCATGGAGGGAAGGCGTATGCAAAGAGGTTGATGTGGGGTGTCCGTTCTGTCTATTCTGGTGAAAAACCATGATACAATGAAGATCCCAAGGAGAGCACATGGAACTCGTAGCAACATCCGTGTACTGCGAATCGGAGATTCTATCTGGAATTTTGGAGGAGGTATGATCTTGAGATCGATGATCATTCTCATTTCCGTGGTAATTTTCTTGGGAACCAAGAACACAAAAGGTTTGCTGCTGTGAACAGTCTGAGAGTTTAAAGGATTGATAAAATTCCTTGCCAGAAGGGATGTATTTCTTCCAGGCCAGCTCTGGGAATGTGTTATCTCTTCAATGATTCGTGAACTTTGGCGGCGAGAGATATTGAAGAAGCTTGGAATCGTTCCAAGCTTCCAAGGTTGAATGTTGAACACAGTGGGAGCTGAGATAGGTTGAGACATCAACATTTTCTTGGCCTGTGAAGTGACAGCCCTAGATAAGAGCTGAGATAGAAGGTGTTGACGTTGGAGCCACTGGAATTGGGATGATGCCCAGACCAGCATAGTCAGTAGTTCTTGCTTCAATTTGACAATCATGTCCCAAGAGGCTATGGATGAGTCCTACTTGATGGATGTGAATCGGTACGGTGGTGTCTGCCGAAGTCTCATCGTTCTCTGGGAGGAGAGGAGAGTCAGCGTGGCGTACACCGACCACGAACCAGTTAATATAAGTGCCAATGTCCAAAGAGTACCAATTGGCTGTGGAGAGATCATTAACATGATCCCCAGATGAGAAAGCTTTGTACTTCGGTGGCTCGTGAGTTTGATATAACATCCTCTTCAGGTAAGGGAGAAGCAGCCTGTCATCATGCCTGAGTCTGTGGATGTTATCAGAGCCGCGGTCGCCAATTCCCTATGCCTAACTCGACTGTGGGAGAGTCTATAATTCTGGCATTAATGATGGGCTGGAAAGGGTCCATGCGGAGAGTCTGATTAGGCATAAACTGATACAAGACATCCAATAAGTCTACAAAAGATAAGGGGCTGCAAACTCTCGTGGGGTTGAGTCTCTTCTTCCTGGTAGTCATCCTCAGATGAATGAGTGTGGGAGGCTGCTGTGAGAGTCTTATCATGGACTGTTATGGGTGAACAAAACCGTCCAAATGGAGTGCTGGATTTCTTGGGGGAATTAGTCAGTAAAGAGCCGGAGTCACAGGAGACTAATCACAATTTTATTTACAAGAACAATTAACAATGAGCAATTTACAATATCTTAGAATATAGCTGAGGGTGCAACAGAGAGTCGGTACAACCCTCTGGGCTGTGGGAGAGTGGTCTGCTTGGTAAGAGAGTCAAACCCCTTCTCTGCTAAAACTTTGCTACAGTATGTATTTAACAAAAATTTGAACAATAAAAAGGAATATGATTGGTTGATACACGATTGGTTGTGCCCTATGCTAAATGAATGGCTAGACAGAGGGGAATACTTAATCCTGTTAATCCTGTTGGACTGACACTAATCATGTTGACATATTTACTGGATGCTTTGAAAGAGATTATGGTGTCACTATAAACGAGCTTGTGTTGGGGCTAATCCTTAATGCACTATAGACGAGCTTGTATGGGGGCTAATCCTTAATGCACTATAGACGAGCTTGTATGGGGGCTAATCCTTAATGAGTCTTAATTGAGGTAATTGTCGAATGTTATTCTAATATACCCTGGTAGGTGATGACAGATATACTTAAATAAAATAGTTCAAGGTAATCTATAAGACTATGTGGACATATCCTTTGTCTGGGAGATGGGATCTTGATACCTTAGGCTAGCATTTATCTAAAAGCTTCAAATCAATTAAACTATGTAGACGTAACTCTTGTTTTATTGAATAGTATGTCTAGGAGATGCGCTCCCATTTCCTTAGGCTAGCATCTGTCATAAAAAGCTATAGACTGAAACTACTGAAACAAACCAAATTCTTAGGACTTATTTTCGATGAACATCTCACCTGGGATGCTCACATCCAAAACCTAACAACTAAATGCAGTAAAGACCTAAACACCCTAAGATGCCTAACTGGCTCTAACTGGGGAGCATCCAAAGATACCCCTCTCTCTCAATACATATCACTAATTAGATCAAAACTAGACTACGGCTGCGCCATATACAACACCCTAAACAACTCTCTATCTAAAAAACTTGACTCAATACAATATCAGGCACTCAAACTAATTACACGCACCCAACATGGCACCTCCTACACCTCACTTCAGGCCTTAACAGGAGAAATGCCACTAAGTCTACGCAGGGAACAGCTAAGCTTAAATTTCTGGGCCGCGTCCCAATCAAACCCTCTCATCGAAAACTTAATAAACCAAAACATCAGCCCCCAAAACCAAGCTCTAGCTTGTAAACACCCCTTACTTACCCCAATATCCCAAAGAATAACAAACTACCTAAATGAACACCAAATTAAAAATCTTAAACAAAACTGCAAACAATCAAATATCTTCACCCCTAAACTTAAAATACCCAAAATAGACACAACACTAGCTAGCCAAATAAATAAACAAACCGACCCAAACATAGCTAAAACTACCACACTAGCATAAAATTGGCCAAATTGGTGTCACATTTACACGGACGGATCCTCAGATCCGACCTCCAAACACACAGGTTTCAGAGTCCATACCACACAACCAACTAAAACCACACAATCCTTCCGACTCCCAAACAACCAATCAATATTCACGGCAGAACTAATGGGCATGGCCTCAGCCCTCCATAATCAAGAATCCAAAAACCACCAAAAAAATCCTAATACTTACCGACTCGCTCAGTGGACTGCAAACCCTCCAAAACAAAAATACCAAAAAACGACCTAAATTAATAAATCAAATACTTAAAAGCTCCAACGACCTAACTAAGGCAGGCAAACAAATAACCTTCTTGTGGATACCCGCCCACGTAGGAATATACGGTAATGAAAACGCCGATAAAGCAGCTAAACTATCCCTCAAAATCCCAGAAATAAGCTTAAACTTACCCATCTCAAAATCAGAAATTAAAAGTGTAAACAAGCAAAAAATCACCAAAAAATGGCATAACCTATATCTAAACTCAAATAGCCAAATCAAAAAAGTGCTCAGCAAACCACTAACCAAACCAAAAATTCTCCATCCATCCAAAAAAATCGACAGAGTAATCACTAAACTCCAAACAGGACACACCAACCTAAATAACCACCTAAAAAAATTTAAAAAACACACTACAGGTAACTGCCCACACTGCAAACAACCAGAAACCCCAGAACACGCACTCATCCACTGCACACACTACCTAACACATCGAACCGCATTACAAACCACCCTCAATCTAAACAAGGCTCTAACTCTAGAAGCAATACTAAACCCACAAAATAAACTAGAAAACTTCAAGGCCTTAGGCGTATTCTTAATCAAAACGGAACTAATAAAACGCATCTAAAAACACAATAACTCACCAAATCAAAATCACATAAACAAACAAACATCCACCATACCCAGCTCCCTTAGTTCTCCTCCCCAATCCCATCGGCATCTATTCCAAATCTCAAAATTCCCAAATTCTATATAAGCAACCCCTAAAACCCCCCTCTTGGGTTGCACAGACCACCTTCGCCCCTTTCGGAAACACATTAAATGGCCTGGCCGGGCCCGTGTGCGAAATACGCATCAGTCGGAAAGCGCACGTTAAATCTCCAAAGTAAGTAAGTAAGTACTACTGATATGCCACTAAGTCTACGTAGGGAACAATTAACCCTAAATTTCTGGGCCGCGTCTCAATCCAACCCCCTAATTCAAAGCCTAATAAACAAAAAATCATGAACATGACACACTTGTGACAGGCTCATTGACGGGGAGAGAACACCATCATGAAGGGTAGTTGGGGAAAAAAAACAACACAATCACAACCAAATACTCACATGAATTGTGCCCAGTAACAAAATATACTAATATAGTATAAACAAAATACTGAAAATAATGAGTGAGTGAGATGTGTTTAACTCCGCTTTTAACAGTATTCCAGTAATATCGCGGTGTGTCAGCTTAATGTGGGAGGAAAGCCCGAAGTGATGCAGGTCTTAGGCCATTACCACTTTGTTGAAACCCATGAACACCGGATTGGTGCTGACAAACCTAGAAACATAATCGGGGCAAACCGGGATTTGAACCCACAATCATAGGTTTCTGGCATGCCCAAGGGACGCAAGTCTGCATAGCGAATTGCGGCGCTTAGACGACTGGGCCACCCGTGACCCCTACTATAAATAAAGCAGCGTATGTTTGTTTTCTGTATGGACGTGTTGATTCTAGCACACACAGGAAAAAAGTGAAGGTTTTCCCGCCTTGCGTGGGCAAAAGCTGTGAGCTTTTAGTGCTATTTTCGGGACAACTATTGTTGTATAGTTGACAGTGAAGAGGACCCCAGTTGAAAATCTGAAAGTTTTAGTATGGTGTGACTACAGTAAAAATACAGGATTTATGACAATTATGTAATAGAGGTAGAGGATTCGTAAGAATTATTAATATTATGACATTTATAGCCTTATTCTAATATCCCCTGGGTTATGTATTTTAATTAACTCCATAAGTCCCATGTCCAGAGCAATGTCATTGTTGTCCATTGCTCCATAGCTCCGGGCGAAATGATGCTCACAGGAATTGCCTCTGATAGGAAACGCCCTGATGTTGAACGCGAGATCTGCTCACCTCATGCATGTTTGAGCTGGAAACCTTCTGTTTGTGTTGTCAGAGCAGGTATTCCGCAGGTATGTTGTGTATTAAACGTTCCAAGACAGTGATGCAGACTGTCCTTGATACCCCCAAGGGCTAATTCCCCGTAAAACGTATAGACAAGTAAAGGTTCTAGCTCAGCCTTACCTAGTCACACTTCACTGTATCTAAGGTTTAAAAATAAATGAATTGGTTCTCAGGCAATGGCTTTTGAATATATAGTGCAGGTGGGCTTTGATAATGACAATGAGCTTTGATTCTATTTCACAACGTGTAAAGATTAAGTGAGAACACACATTGGACGGAGCATGTCAACAAATCCGTACTGAGGTACGCAAGTTACTCCTATTTTTAACACTATCTGGCAATGAAGTTGTTCATTGTGCATCTGGACTTACGTTGTAATCCATTATATCACTTTTATCCAAGATTTCATTGAATTTTGTTAACATTAATTTCGGCAAATGTATGATCTGATCGGCAAATCACATCAACTCACCGTGGACATGCCTTGAAACGAACAATAGTCGTTAGAGATACAAAGTCTTCGGTCTTCCTATCAATATTCATTTCAGTTATGATACTGGGCATGACAAGTGTTTTTTAAACTAAATTACCCATAGATCGGGCAGAAAATGTGTAAACAGCTGCTCGCTATTTACAAATACACATGTAATCTTATTCTCTGCCCATGAAACATTGTCTGCCATACAGTACATAAATACTATTGAATTTGTAAATCATCATATCTAGAGATGTTTTATAAAAGAATTAGTGTTTTCATTGACCAAATTTGTAAAAGGCAAAACAAGCACACAACTATGGCCGCCATGAACATAACATATAACATGAGATGCTCAGTGCATCAGTGTGCATGTAAAGGGAAGTAACTGCACGCTATATTGGATCATGTTGTTTTTAAGTATAAAAGTGAGTGAGTGGGAGAGTGAGTATGGTTTTACGCCGCTTTTAGCAATACTCCATCAATATCACGGCGGGGGACTCGAACCCGGGTCTTTGGCATGACGAGCTAACGCTTTAACCACTTGGCTTTAAGTATAATAGCATTTCACTGCCGGGATCACATGAGTTAAAGACACAGAATAGTTTAGAATTTATTTTTTTTCAAAATGGAAATAAAAACAGCTCAGAACCAAGGATTATTTTTTGCCTAAGTAACCTGATCCCATTATTATAACCTGACATCTAACAAGGAGACCCCAAGCCCCAACCTATATCAATATCTAATTAATATTAACTAAATAATGTGTCACCTTGACAGTTGGATAAAAAAATGAAACATGCTATAGTATATATGTTATTCTGCATATCACAAACTTGCTGCATGTCAAATTTCATTATGATACATGCAGAAAAGCTTAGTAATGCACAAATGACATTTTCAATAGGGCTCTCATAGCCATGTGTTAAACTTGGCTTGAATTCTGTGAGCAGACTTTGGAGTCACCATAGCTGAGATAATTCATGTAATGTTTCAGCTTTTATAAGTGGAGTGGTTTTGGAGAAGAAATGTTTACAAAGGATGACAGACCAACAGCCTACAAGATAAGCTCTCTTGACTTTCAGTCATTTGAGGAAATATGGTGAACAGGAATCAACTAATTTTTATTTATCTAATACATGTTGTAAGTTATGGAATTATGCTGTGGATGGTTTACTTGCAATACATGCAATACATACTTGAGAAGGGCCCTTCTTGCCATTGTTACAGCATAGCTGTCAATGAGGCACCGGCCATCGGTCGTCAGGTTACTGGATGACAGACAGGTATTACCAACACCGATGGCTACCACTTCCCCTACGTCTGTTGCACCTGAGATAACAACATAGATAAACAGCATTTAGAATCATTGTGTACATTGGTATGTTCACATCTATTTGATTGGATAATGATAGAACCAAAGGATTATTTCTAAATAGTCATGGTGTTACATCCATGTTCACATATTTAGACAATAAAAGCAGATGTTTTCAGCAATAAGTAAAGGTGTTATGAAGTGTAGCTCCAAAGATCCAAACCAAGTGGTTTGTTCCATGAAGGTGGACATATTGCAATCAGAGTAAAAAGAAATTTTGTGATGTTACAAATCTTAAATCCTCAGTTCAACGTAATCAAGTAATTCAAAACAATGATATCAATGTAACAAGTAAATAACTGATTACTTCTTTGATGTTTGTTTTCTGCCACAGTCAGCAGTATGCCTGCTTTAGTTATTGACTCCTTGATTTTGCATGTATGGGATGTTAAGGAGATGGGGTAATATGAGAGGCTCAGTGGAGGGTTTCCCTGGTTTAAGGGCCCATAGCTGCTTTCCATGATTGGGGGATGGTGCCAGAAATATTCCTCAATGATCTAACCAGTGATGCTAATGAACCACTGACAGTCTTTGCCAATCACACCTTCGAGACACAGAAGATATTGATGGGATTTACCAATTCAGACTCTTAGTGGTCGCTCAACAATTGACAGTACCTAATGGAAGATGACCAAAATCAAAATCATCCAAATCATGCAGACTCGTAAGTAGACGTCAGGTTACCGATTCATAACCACCGACCGAGAGTCCATGCTCCCCTGTCTTACTGAGGTTGTTTGATTTTTTGTTTTTCAACGCACTACTCCGTAACATTCCAGCCATATGATGGTGGTCTGTACATAATCGAGTCTGGACCAGACAATCCAGTGATTGATATCATGAGCATCGATCCACGCAATTGGGATACAATGCCCTTGGGATTCTCTGCACACATACAAAATTGGGGCTAACTGAACAGATCACAATCTGAATCTGGGGATTTCCACCACCATCTGTGGGATTCAAGCAATCAGGAAGGATAATGTAAAAGGTGCATTTGTTATGGTAAAAATATCATTTATACTTATCCTGACTCATACATTATAGCACCAAAAAAGCCTCCTCGCTTCCTATGATATGCGTTCTAAAGCCGTAATTAAGGGTATGCAAAATGTGAGAGTGACGAGTGTACGGGCTTGGTCACATGCTTCTGGTGTGGCTGCATGGCTGAGGGGTGCGTTGGTGTGAGATGTTTGTCTCTGTTCTTGGAGACACAACACAGAAGTTTCAAATACCTTTTCAGAATGAGATGAGATAAGCCATAAGTATGAGTTAGGATAAGTATAAATGATATTTTTACCCTAAAAACTATAACTCTATAACAACTGTATTTCCTTGTGCAACAAAACACAGCTGTGTAGAGAAGGGATGACTATTGGTCTGGAAATCACTAATGCGATAACCATTAATATTGAAAGAAACTACTGAGATTACAATTGCAAGCAACTATTGCGATAAATATCGATAGTTTTCAGTTCATCATTTCAGATGGATTTTCGTGCTGAATTGAACCTTGGAACTGAAGTTTCCGTTGAAGGTGATAACCATAACAGCAAATAAAAAGTAAAGTGTGAGATATGAATAAATTGTTTTTTCTTTACCCAAATAATTTAAGAAAAAGAAACTACCACATTGCCATGTGTAAATGACCACCACTCATGATCAAAAGAAAAACAAATTTGAACAGCATTGCATGTATTTTATTGAAACTGTAAAACTATGGTAAATACAATCGAAACTATCGATATTCCAAGCTGAAATCGATACTATTGTTCAGAATCTTATTTAGGAATCGATTTATTGACTTTAAGTGCTTACCATTAGCAATATACCGATATTTCGATATATCGTGACACCCCTAGTGTAGAGCGGGCTGCGCATAATAAACGTGTACAATGAATTTTGATGCTTTTCCCTCAATGCAAAGAGCATTGTAAGCATGTAACACCAGAAATAACATGTCGACAAATACAAATCCGCATTGAAGAATGCAAATTAACACTGTTGTCATGCTATCTTTATAAAGGTGTTCATTGTATATCTGGACTTCTGTTTGTAATCCATTTTATTCAAAATTATACTCAAAATTTCCTTCAATACTGTTCATAAGAAATCATGTGTGCACTGATTGGCAGATCACACCAACTGATTATCTACAGTAACCACGGTCAGATTATCACATTTGACAGCTTGAAACGAACCTCAGTTGTCAGACAATGGAAACATCATTTTATGCCATACTTTGACTTGTTGTGTATAGTTTTCTCGATCGAAATAGCAAGACCACAGGAAGCCTATCAAACTAAACATTGACTTGTTAAATTGTTGTGGCGACATATACCAAAGCGCTGCGCTTATAGGAATTATTAATTTAAATATACATTGCAACAGCTGCAACTAAAATAACATGACATTGGAATATATTATTTACTGGCAAAATAATAGCTAAGATACAATTTCTTCTGATCATTGCCACAAAATTCTGAAAATGGGTGTACAGCTTATTGCTATTTCCAGCTAAGTTTACAAGACAAACAGTAGTATAGGTAATGGTGATTCTGCTGCAACCCCACTAGAGCCAGATTTATATACCTATACTGCTACTACAGATGGACGTTTTCATGCAAAAATGACGATGCGATTCAACGATCGTCATGAGATTAAACTAAATTGTAATGAAAATATTCTCTATTATTTTTACTCATACGCATACCATTATTTTGCACAAAGTGATATTCAACATTTTTACTAAGTTCTTCGTTCATTTTACTAGGAGACCAGACTATGTACTCTTTTTCGAAATTGGAAAGAAACAATTGATGACCGTATTTGGTTGGTTTGACATCACTGATATAATATATACCCTGTGGTAATTCTCGCCATTTGATTGGCTCCATTATTATATACTTATGTAAGTATTCGTCTAAATTATTGTGGTGTGATCCAACGTGATCAAGCAATCTATTTTTAATCTCCAACCAGTTCCTAGGTTTTGGCACGGAATAATTGACGCGCTTGTTGTCTCCCCTGTGCTATGAACTTTTTTTTCTTGTCTTCGCTAATACCACTGGTCTTACGATATTTGGATCGAATCTCCTGCTTCATTACGTTGTATTTGGTGAGTTCTGATAGCACTAAACGAAACTCATCCTCGGATATCTTACAATCAGCCATTGCTGTTGAAATATGATCCTTAATGCTGTTCAACATTGTTTCGGCGAGTATCCGAATATTATCATGTTTTAGTGCTTTCTTTTGCAACTTACGAGAAATAAATTTTATCGCTATTCCTGCCAGTCCTGAGACTCCAGCGGGTATTTCAATGCCAAGTATGATAGGCGCGGCGATTATAGTTGATAATAAACCAACACCAGCTACACTGAGTCCCATGCCAGCTGTTACAAGCGCAGTGTCAACTCCGTCGAGAGCATTCACAGCTCTGGGATACTTTTTATACAATCCAAGTCTCAACTCCCTCTCCTTCTCTATTCGATGTTTTATGTCGCTTATTTGATGTAATCGAAATGAATCAACAGTATCCATCTTTTCAGACGCTTCATCGAGCGCCAGATATAAACCCATAGTGTATATTATTATATCATATAATAGTCTTTAATTGGTCTTGCTTCAATGTTTTGAGAGTATACATCAATCTTATTAAATGCATATTATACGTCATAAATATCTTAGTAAGAGAAATGCTGTCACCTTTAATAATTTGGACCCCCTCAAAGGTTGCAACGGGTGATGCACCTACACAAATAATACTACAACGTCGACGCTCATGTTGCTTGAGCCATTTAATTGATAGACCTGGTAATATCTCAAAGGCATCTTCTGATGCATCCCCAAGCTAGACTTCAATAATAAGCGTAGAAGGATTATGTACTGCACTCAAGTTCTCTTTAATATTATTGAATTCAGTAACCAAATTTAAACTAACATTTTTTTATGCCAGACAACTCAATAACATATGACCTGGGTTTTCTGGCAGCGGAGTGACTAACACACTTTTTCGTTTTGATGGGATATAAGCTGCGAGTACGATCCCACTATTTATTATCTTAGTTAAATTATGTGCCTTTCCCATCATCACATATGGTGGGGTAATGACGATATTCAATAGCCACTCGATCTTTTCTTTCGACCATAGTCCATTTATTATCATCGTTGCGAGTAAGATTGTATGAAGTGTTTTTATGGAGTCTACTAACGTCGACATCACTTAAATCTCCTAGATTAACTGGGAATGTAACTTCTTTCCGCTTGTATACATTATCTTGTAAGTGTAAAGCGTATAACTTGTCATCGGTACCAGGTTTACCGAATCCTTCTGTGTCTCCGAGATCGGAAAGCGCAATTGTATTACATTGTCTAAGGTTATGCGATCCAGGGCCTAATGAATCAACCATTATTTATAACATGGAGCGTTACACTCAAGTATCCTATATATACAGGTTGGTGTTTTACATCTAATACAGAAATTTTGAGGTCTGAAATAATACACCGCTTTAACTTTTTATATTGTAATGATGAAAAAGATTCCGTTCTACCGCTATTGTATTTTTCATCTTTGACTGGAATAGCTCTAAGCATAGTTGAAGGACTTTTGAGTTAAATATTATCCATCGTACTTATCTGATCAAGATGGATGCACAACTCTCTATAGGGAACTAAATCGGGTAATTTAACTCCATGCCGTGTTTTGTTGGGTTGTATTAATGTCGTTCTTCCTCCTAAGTCGTTTTCAAGTCCAAGTGTATCTGATATGTTCAGGGCAAGTAATATTTATAGAATAACCCACGAGGTACGAGTGATTACGGAAAATATGTCACGAGTGAAATTAATGTTTTAAGTTCCAAGCTTTAGCGAGGAACTTAAAACATTAATTTCACGAGTGACATATTTTCCGTAATCACTCGTACCTCATGGTTATTCTATTTATTACCCATATTCATATTAAAGACATGTTTCAAGAAAAAAACAATCAACTGTCGCCGATCAAGAATCAGCTGTTTTGTATCAATCCGCGTGTGAAAAAACATGAAAAATATACTTCTGTTAAAAAATTGTAAAGATCACATTATTGCAGTTATATTTCTGTCCGATTTACACAGCGTTCACTATCTAGCATTGATAAAGAAGACAGGTTTCCAAAAAGGATCATCAGGTTTTTTAATCAAAGCTTGTTTTGAAAAGATCTCGTCACTGACAGACAGCCCCCGTCGTTCATCGGCAGATACATGCATTTCACATTGAGAAGAGGAAACACTGAAAACCTGTCAATTTTTTTATGTGTCATTTGACAAAAATGCCGAAACCTATAACAACAACATAGACGGAATGTACAGAAGTCTTGTTTGTTAGAGAAAAGTTACGAAAAGAAGGTAAACTTTGAAAAGTACTATTGCTGTCACAGTGTCAGAATGAATGACCCGACTTGACCCAGATATGAGACAGCCAAAACCAGGAAGAGAACCGGCGTTACAGTTTAATCCGGACAAGTTAAATGAACATCGTGTGTGATTTGAGACAAGTGTCACTGATGGGAAACATGTGCATGTGGGATTTCAGGAGGGTTTGTCAAATGCGGAGTGGACACAGTCAGATGACGGGAGTTTGTTGATATTTTGATGTGATTCATAATGGTCGAATACCTGTTGATAGACAAACACGGTATCTTGAGACTTGGTGCTAAGCTGTGTGCATTCACGGAGTTCATTTAGTTCAATATCGGACACAGGATCAGCTCGCTGGGGTAAGTTTTCTTTTCCTGGTATTTTTAATTATTTTTGTTTTGATTTCAAAACCTCTCCGAGTTCAGCATAGTGCATTGATAGTTCGCAACCAGATGCTGGTAATCATGTCGCTAAGGTAACACTCTATGCTACCCTTGATCTCCTTCAAAGTAGACAGTTCGAATTCTGAACTGTCTGATGTGCATGCAGAAATGATAAATTTGCAAATAATAATGTTTAGTTGCACCTTTCCTGTGTCATTAACCCTCATAGTCATATGGTCCCCGGACGTCAGTCAGCCTGCATAACGCTCAGCGCCGTACTTTGCAGATGTCGTGGTTACGAAAAACGTATACATTGTATAAAAAAGTATCACGTTCTTATTTCATCACACAATGTAACAAAATTGTACGAAATAGTGTATCTTTATTATGTCTTTTGGAAAGTCTAAATGTTGTTGCAAAATGAATTTGTTTTTATTCTCATGCCATCGTTGAAAGTGTGAGTAGTCATATTTTTCGTGTTTTTCTTATCTGTATACATTTGTGAACTAAGTTCATGTCAACTTGTCAAGTTTAGTCTTTTTCATTGTGTTTTCATTTTCATTGGCAGTTATCGATGTCATCATCATTCACAAAGGCAAACCTGTCTATACAAAGACCGGTTTTTGGATTCGGGTGGTCGAAAAATTCATCAAACGGCAAGCCTTCTAACACATACGCAAACCAGGACTTGGTGGTGATGATCTTGGCGCCCTAGAAACAGTTTCTGGCAACATCACAATTAGACCGGCAGCCCAGAGCACTTTGGTCAAACGAACAAGGTACCAATATCCGAACACAGGAACATTTACTGTGTAACCCAACATATTCATATATGGATGTCTGCCGGGGAGCCCCTGCTGCGTGTGGCCCCTGGCCCCCCAAAAGAAGGGGCCATTCAAGGGCTGGATCAAACATTGGAGGTACCACATGAAAGTAAGTGTAAATGAACTGGTACATCTCACAGAGTACAGAATGGGCCACGCCAGACAAATCTTCCTCTGCAAAAGGCCTGCCAGACACCCCCAAAGAGGGTCCCAAAATTTGGGCTGGGTTAAACATTGGAGGTACCACATGAAATCAACATAAAATGAACTATTTCACTCTACTAAGAATAAAAACCCCATTGCCAGACAAATCGTCTGCTGCATAAGGCCCGCCAGACACCCCCAAATGTTGACCCTTAATGCACTCAGTGAACACTCTGGTAAAATTTGACTAGAGTCTACATTCAAAGTACCAGATGAAAGTAAGTTTATATGAACAGGTACATGTTACTGAGTACAACACGGCCCATACCTGACAAATTGTCCTCTGCATAAGGTCCGCCAGACCCCCCAGAGAGGGTCCCAAAATTTGGGCTGGGTTAAACATTGGAGGTACCACATGAAACCAACATAAAATGAACAATTGCACTCTTCTTATTGCATAATACCCATTGCCAGACAAATCATCTTCTGCATAAGGCCCGCCAGAAATGGATTCCTACAAGCCAGATAGGCATATGATGCTATGTGCCATGATTTTTATATACTGAACAACAAAAGTTCCTGTGACATTGAATAAGATTTAATGCAAAGTTTACCAAATCTGAAACAATTTCGGCTTGCAACAGATAAAAGACTCCTGTAAGTGTTCAAATGGTTTTAATTTGTCATACTGACTTCGGAAAATGCGTGATTTCATTAAAAAAAACATGAACATGCCAAAATGTCAATTTACAAATCAATAGCGTGTGTGTCCGCCTCTGGTTGCGATGCAAGCAACACATCTTCGTCTCATGGAATGGACCAGGCGTCGCACAAAGTTCTGTGGGATATCTGTCCATATCTGCTGGAGCATGTTTCGAAGTTCCAGGAGTGTCTGTGGAACACGTGGTTGACATCGAAGGCGTCGATCCATCTCATCCCACATGTGCTCGATTGCTGATAGATCAGGGGAGCGAGCCGGCCAGGGGATGACATTCACGTTGTTTTTGTTGAAGAGATCCTGAACAAGTCGAGCAATATGAGGCCGGGCGTTGTCATGTTGAAAGGTAATGCCTGGGCCATGACGACTCAAAAACGGTAGAACAACAGGTCCGATGATCTCGTCGCGGTAGCGCTGTCCATTCAGATTTACCTCTACCACTATCAAAAGGGTCCTCTGTCTTGCTGTAATCCCACCCGATACCAAAACGCTGCCGCCCCAGAACCGATCTTCTTCCATGACACAATGAAGACAATCCCTGCACATCTGAGGCGGAGACGTACGGTTTGTGAAGATAATCGTCGAAGGGCAGGGATGCTTCTTGCAGTCACTGTTGCTGGATAGAATCGATTTCGTAGGTGTGTTGTTCGAATCCAGTTGTCTTGTCGATTATTGGTTACGCGTGGCCTGCCACTCCGAGGATGGTCTCTGACTGCATTCGTCTGTTGCCAACGTTGCCATAAACACCAAATGGTGTTTCTGTGGACGTTAAATTGTCTTGCAATATCACGTTGACTCAATCCTTCTTCAAGCACACCAATGGTTCGCAGACGCTCGTTTTCGGACAAGCGTGGCATTTCATAATGTTGAATAATTGCGTAATTTTGTTGTTTTTCTGAATGGTTGTTGTCAGCACGATGCTAAACAATGCATATGGAATCCCGTTAACGCACACGAAATGCATGGGGCTTGCATAAAAGTCAACATTTGCATGGAATGCATGCTTTTCTGTAGCATTTGCGTTTTTGTGACTTGATTCCATACATGTACTACAATAATGAAAACCAAACTTTACTTGTTTGAAAAATACACTATACACTTTTGTTGTTGAGTGTTGCTGAATGGATAATGATAGCCCCTAATGCCACTTGGAAATGTTTTAGGATGATAATCTGGAAATTCGGGGTGATAATTGTGTTTAATAACCTATGATCTCCATTTATTTAGCAAGTTTTATCATCTAAAAATCTGAATTCAGGCCAAATATATCTCCATATTTATCAATTTAACATTCAGCTTTTTAGATGTTAAAACTTGCTAAATAAACGGAGATCATAGGTTTTTAAACACAATTATCACCAAAAGATTTCCAAATGGTATTAGGGACTGTCATTTACCATTCTTATAGCAGGCTTTGAGAACTACCTAAGCATGTTTGGGTTTGTAGGAATCCATAGCCAAGCTATCAGGCTATAGCAGGCTTTGAGGACTTCATAGCTGATCAGATATATATTCACAAGAATCCGATTCATGCCTTTTTTATTACATTTCAACGATAGGCCTAATCTATGATATCAATACTAGTATTCAGAGACCTGATTTTATAAATACGTGATTTTAATCTCAATAAAATCCTTCCATCTTTAAGAACAAAACATAAATTTGACCATCTGTTGACTCTCAGAGCTGATGTCCAATGTTTCATTATGCACACTGGGATTACAGAGGGTCAACTGTGTGGGATGGGGTGAGGGTCTGTCTAGCGGGCCTTATGCAGAAGAGGATTTGTCTGGCAATGGGTATTTTGTAATAAGTAGAGTGTAATAGTTCATTTTATGTTGGTTCCATGTGATACCTCCAATGTTTAAGCCTTATGCAGAGGAAGATTTGTCTGGTGTGGCACATTCTGTACTCTGTGATATGAACCTGTTCATTCAAACGTACCTTAATGTGGTACAATCGATATATATTCCAGACCAATTTTACCCGTGTATACCTGAAGGGTCAACTTTTTGTGGGTGTCTGGCGGGCCTTATGCAGATGATTTGTCTGGCAATGGGTATTATGCAATAAGTAGAGTGCAATTGTCCATTTTATGTTGGTTTCATGTGGTACCTCCAATGTTTAACCCAGCCCAAATTTTGGGACCCTCTTTGGGGGTGTCTGGCAGGCCTTTTGCAGAGGAAGATTTGTCTGGCGTGGCCCATTCTGTACTCTGTGAGATGTACCAGTTCATTTACACTTACTTTCATGTGGTACCTCCAATGTTTGATCCAGCCCTTGAATGGCCCCTTCTTTTGGGGGGCCAGGGGCCACACGCAGCAGGGGCTCCCCGGCAGACATCCATATATGAATATGTTGGGTTACACAGTAAATGTTCCTGTGTTCGGATATTGGTACCTTGTTCGTTTGACCAAAGTCCTCTGGGCTGCCGGTCTAAATCTGAATCTTAAGCTTGGAACTTCAATCTGGCCATATGCAGTTTTGACAACAAAGACATTAAATGTGTTCAGAGGTTGAATTATACGAATAACTTTTCATGTCAGTCAGATCTCTGTCCGCTTTAACGAGGTCATTAACTTTGACAGGTCTCAAAAGGCCAGCCATGTTTGTTTACAAACGGGGACGTAGTTTTGGTTTTTACTGTAAAATGAAAATCATGTGAAATAAATTTTAAAAATGATAATGTGAAATCATGTTGTTAATATGAAACTATGTGTCTTGTCTTAAAAATCTCGAATCAGTGAGATTGTAGCACGTAAAACATCTGAAGGGAGAGGCGTGGATTTGTGAATGAATGGGATGAGAAAGAAATAGTTCCGTTGTCCAATGAAAATTGATCTTTGTTCCACTGACCAATCAGCTTCGAGAATCACTAACTGCACACTGTGCAAATATCAAAAAGTTATTACACTGCATATTTGAGCCCATATGGGTAATAAACTCTTTTCTCCAGTGTTTAAACTCAGCATCCCATTCGACTCATTTTGCCTTCTCCCAAAGACTTAAAAAATTCATCATTGAGTGAGCATACACTGTAATACCCATCAGGTATAATGTAAATGTTATCATCACCTAATTCACCTCGTATTATTTGATTATTATATCTCGCAGCACTTATATTGGTCCACCGCGGGTAATACGTTACATCGCTGAGAGGACTTCAAGTTGTCCAGCCAAGTTATCGATAGTATAAAGCAGTTCAATAGACTGACCATTTGTTATTCCGGGGAGTGTAACATACATATTAAATATACAAAGATACTATATCATAACTTAAATATAAAATCAACTTACATTACTAATCAGTCGATTTTAGTTAGTGCCTCTGGTGCTATTTTTTTGTTAAATTCCCTGATATCTTTGAAAAATACAGGGTCACAGCAACTAGCGATAAAATGGTGCACGATTGGTTCCACAATCCAATGCCATTTTGGCAGAACCAGTTAAACTTTGCCGTATGGTGTGCCACAACAGGATGTGGTGTATCTCTTTATGCCCCAGGATTTGAACTAAATAAGTCTGTTTTATCATTTCACATGTACTATCAGACTAGATGTATACTTAAAGAAATTAGTGCCCCATTACCGCAGGGTTGAGCATGGAATTCCACAAATAATCCGTACAATAGGTTCGCGTATGTGCGTATTTGTCAGGAATTTAATGTTTCTATGAGTAAAGATTGGCGTATCAAAGGAGTTAACAATGGTCTAGGTGTTCCATACAATGGACAAAAAACTGTTAAAGAAGAAAGTGATGATTTAGTTAAACAAATTCACCAAAAACCATTCAATCCAATCAATTGTTGTTACAAACAAACGAACTTTATGTAAGAATCCATGATTTTTATTTAAAAACACATAATTGGTATCACGGCTGGGTACTTTCGAGTAACGATTGGAGAGGAGATATTACGAGTTTTAAGAGTGGTTTAATTTATATTGTTACAAAATTTGTACAACTAAATGATACCGCAAACGCTTGGAATGAATTTCCTAATGATAAAACAGAAAATAATTTTACTAATCCAGGAGTTGTAAGAGTTAATGAATCAATAAGAACTAATGTATGGGCAATTCTTGGTGCACAATCGCAAACACGAACGGGAATAATTGGTTCTGGGACGGCGCTCGATGTGCAAAAACAGTTTGTTCGCAAATGTAGATGATGCTATTAATTCACCAGTTGACATACAATCTTCTATAAAACGTTATCAAGATGTATTACAGTAGGTTCAATCCAAAGTAGACTATGTTTATGCACAGGGACTATACATGTCTCCGAGTAATATGGAACTTAAGATCGGTCAAGTAATAGGCTATAATAATAAAATTGTTATTGCTTCCGATCAACAAAAACCAGGTATAAATTCAGATATTAACACCGAATTAATAACGCAAACAAACACAGGCAAAATGGGAATAGTCAAGCCACAGACACCGAAACAGGCATCTACTGAAGTAGTATAGGTAATGATGGTTCTGGACCACTTCCACTGGAGCCGGATTCATATACCTATACTGCTACTACAGATGGAATTTTTTATGCCAAAATGATTATGCGATTCAATGATAGTCATGAGATTCAGCTAAATTGGCTCTAGCTCACCAATACCTGGGGCCAATCATTGCTTTAGATGAGTCTAAATGGTAATAAAAATATTCTTTATTATTTTTATCGATAAAGCGATATTCAACATTTTTATTAAGTTCTTCGTTCATTTTACTAGGAGACCAGACTATATAACTACACTCTTTTTGTAAATTGATAAGAAACAATTGATAACCGTATTTGGTTGGTTTGACATCACTGATATAATAAAAACCTTGTGGTAATTCTCTCCATTGAATAGCTTTCTCCATTATTATATATTTATGTTAGCATTTGTCTAAATGTAATCACACGATAGTAAACAATCTATTTTTAATCTCCAACCAGTTCTTTGGTTTTGACACGGAATAATTGACGCGCTTGTTGCCTCCCCTGTTCTATGAACTTTTTTTTCTCGTCTTCGCTAATACCACTGGTCTTATGAGATTTTGATCGAATCTCCTGCTTCATTGCGTTGTATTTGGTGAGTTCCGACAGCACTAAACGAAACTCATCCTCGGATATCTTAAAATCGACCATTGCTGTCGAAATATGATCCTCAATGCTGTTCAACTTTGCTTTGGCGAGTATCCGAATACTATCGTGTTTTAATGCTTTCTTTTGCAACCTACGAGAAATAAATTTTATCGATATTCCTGCCAGTCCCGAGACTCCAGCGGCTATTTCCATACCGAGCACGATAGGCGCGGCGATTATAGTTGATAGTAAACCGACACCGGCTACACCGAGTCCCATGCCAGATACTAAAAGCGCGGTGTCAACTCCGTCCAGAGCATTCACGGCTCTGCGATACTTTTTATACAATCCAAGTCTCAACTCCCTATCCTTCTCTATTCGATGTTTTATGTCGCTTATTTGATGTAATCGAAATCCATCAACAGTTTCCATCTTTTCAATTGCTTCATCAAGCGCTGGATATAAACTCATAGTGTATATTACGATCATATAATAGTCTTTAATTGGTCTTGCTTAAATGTTTTGAGACTATACATCAACCTTATCAAATGTATATTATACGGCAAGAATATCTTAGAAAGAGAAATGCTGTCACTTTTAATAATTTGGACCCCCTCGAGGGTTGCAACGGGCGATGCTCCGATATGAATAATACTGCAACGTTGACGCTCGTGTTTCTTGAGCCATTTAATCGATAGACCTGGTAATATATCGAAGGCATCTTCCGGTGCATCTCCGAACAAGACTTCAATAATAAGCGTAGAAAGATTAGGTATTGCACTCAAGTTAACTTTAATATCTTCGAATTCAGTAACCAAATTTAAAGTAACATTTTTTAAGGCCGGACGACTATATAACATATGACCTGGGTTTTCTGGCAGGGGGGTAACTAACACACTTTTTCGTTTTGACGGGATATAAGCCGCGAGTACAATGCCACTATTTATTATCTTAGTTAAATTATGACCCTTACCCATCATCACATAAGGTGGGGTAATGATGATATTCAGTAGCCACTCGATGTTTGCTTCGATCATAGTCCATTTATTATCGTCGTTGCGAGTAATATTGTACGAAGTGTTTTTAAGGAGTCTACTAACATCGACATCGCTTAAATCTCCTAGATTACCCGTGAATGTGACTTCTTTCCGATTGTATACATTATCGTGTAAGTGTAAAGCGTATAACTTACCATCGGTACCGGGTTTACCAAATCCTTCTGTGTCTCCGAGATCGGAAAGCGCAATTGTATTACATTGTCTTACTGTTCCAGGGCCTGATGCATCAACCATTATTTTTAATATGGAGTGTTACACTTAAGTATCCTATATGTACAAGTTGGTGTTTTACATCTAATACAGAAATTTTGAGGTCTGAAATAATACCACGCTTCAATTTTTTATATTGTAATGACGAGAAAGATTCCGTTCTACCGCTATTATATTTTTCATTTTTCACTGGAATAGATCTGAGCAAAGTTGAAGGACTTTCTAGTTGAATATTATCCGTCGTGCTTATTTGATCAAGATGGATGAACAACTCTTTATAGGGAACTAAATCGGGTAATGCATCTCCATCAGATGTTGTCCTGTATATTGATAATATAAAGTCTCTTGATCTTTCTACCTGTGTAAATCCAAGTGTAATTGCTAAGTTCTCATGAATCCATATACCTTTTTCTCCAGTGCCGATTTTCACTATCCCATTCGACTCATTTTGTGTGATACTAATTCCATTAGGCTTAAAAATGTTATCATTGAGTGAGCATATATTGTAATACCCATCAGGTATATTAATGTTTTTTTCAATAATATTTTGTTTATCTGTTATAGACAACTCATTATTATCTCTCGCAGCACTTATATTGGTCCACAGTGGGTAATACGTTACGTCGCATAGAGCTACTTCGAGTTGTCCATCCGAGTTATCGATTGTATGAAGCAGTTCAATAGACTGACCATTTGTTATTCCCGGGAGTGTAACATACATATTAAATATACAATGATACTATATCATAACTTAAATATGAAATCGAGATACATTACTAATCAATCGATTATAGTAACTGCCTCTGGTGCTGAATTTTTCGTTAAATTCCCCGATATCTTTGAAAAGTACAGGGTCACGGCAACTAGCGATAAAATGGTGCATGATTGGTTTCACAATCCGATGCAATTTTGGCAGAATCAGTTAAACTTTGCCATATGGTGTGCCACAACGGGATGTGGCGTATCTGTTAATGCCCCAGGATTTATGCTAAATAAGTCTGTTTTATTATTTCACGTGTACTATCAGATTAGACGTATACTTAAAGAAATTAGTGCTCCATTACCGCAGGATCGAGCGTGGAATGCATCAAATAATCCGTATAATAGGGGGGCGTATGAACGTATTTGTCAGGAATTTAATGTTTCTACGAGTAAAGATTGGCGTATTAAAGGAGCAAACCATGGTCTAGGTGTTCCTTACGCAGATGAAAAAATATCTGTCAAAGAAGAAAGCGATTATGTATATAAAATACTTAATAAACTTCCAGTTAATTTTGGTAAGTTGTATAGCACCAGCAAACTTTACGCAAGAATATATGATCATTGGCATAAAACCGGTCATTGGTATAAAGGCTGGGAACTTTATAGTAACGATTGGAGAGGGGATATTATGAGTTTTAAGAGTGGTTTAATTTATATTGTTAAAAAATTTATACAAATGAACGATACCGAATAGGCTTGGAATGAATTTCTTAATGATAAAACAGAAAATAATTTTACTAACCCAGGATTTGTAAGAGTTAATGAATCGATAAGAACTTATGTATGGGCAATTCTCGGAGCACAATGGCAAACACGAACGGGAATTATCGGTACTGGGACGGCGTTCGATGCGCAAAAACAGTTTGTCTCAAACGTGGAGGACGCCATTAATTCACCAGTTGACATACCATCGTCTATAAAGCGTTTTCAAGATGCATTACAGTACGCTCAATCCAAAGTGGACTTCGTTTATGCGCCGGGACTATACATGTCTCCGAGTAATATGGAACTTAAGATCGGTCCAGTGATAGGTTATAAAAATAAAATTGTTATCGCTACCGATCAACAAAAACCAGGTATAAATTCAGATATTAACGTCGAATTAATAAAGCAAACGATCACGGGCGAAAAGGGAATAGTCAAGCCGCAAACACCACATGTTTCAAAACCATCTACTAACGCACAAGTGTCACCGCATATTGAGGCTAAAAATCAACAACATATCGATGAAAAAACAGCGCTTGTAGTGGGTGGAGTCTCGGTTGGTTTACTCATGATTTGGTGGTTAAATAGTTCTTAGCGAACACGTACAACAGCCCTGCAATTGCTACGATCAACCCCCACAAGTTTTGACTAAGCCAAGTGGTGGTCTTAGCTAATAAATTCAATAGCCAGGAAACAACACTCCCTATTATACCGGGAAGTGCGGCCGCGGCTTTCTCAGCGAGCTTTCCCAGTGCTGAACCTAATGCTTTTAAATGCTTTTTTATCCACTCTTTTATCCCGTTTTTATCGTTAGGCGGTGTACCACCACCTGTGCCACCTGTACTACCACCTGTTAACGAGAGAGTCAAAGTCGATATAATAAATCCCAACGCGGTTAAAATACTGGCAATTGTTATTCCCTGTTCTCTGAACAATGTTTTAATTTTATCGGCCAGTGTAGTATCATCGTTGAGGACTTGATCGATAGTTTCTTGAATACGACTGATTTGCGAACGAAGTGCCTTTCTATTACTGGAAGCAGCTTCGAGGCAGGCCGATCTTTCGTCTTCTAAGCTACGCAATCTTTCCGCTACGCGGCGTCTACTGAACTCATCGCCCGCCTGTTCGAGTTTTGTTTTCTCTTTAGCTATATGCTTGTCGATTTCGGATATCTTAGCTATATTATTGATTAGTTCTCCCCGCATTGTTCGCATTGCCTTGTCAAGACCTCGTAATTCCCTAATACTGAACTCCGAATATGGTACCTGTAATGTGGAATTATCGTAATAGGTATCTAAGATTTCTCCGAGTCCGTTCAAGGCCACGTTAGAGGCTTCTTCCAAATTATCTGTGTTACTGAGTTCAGTACGCACGGTTCAAAGAACCTTAGTAGTCTTTGCGGAAAGTCGTCGGTAGTCCACAAAACCTAATTTATCACGAACAGTGCTGATGCCGTGTTTAGCAGCTATCGTAGACAAGGCTAGGGGCTTACGAGTACGAGAATGCATAAGATCAATATCCGGAGAGTCACGCAGTCGCAATATTCCTTTACTATCTATCGTAAACTTTGAATAGTCACGGCCTATTGGGGTATCTTCTTTTAAGGCATCGTAATAATCATCAACGGACGATTGTAAAAGTTCTTCGTTAAGATTCGTGCCACCAAAGTTGGTTTCATCAGTACCCTCTTCAGTTCGATTCGGATCATCAAAGGTACTTAGATCAAAGTCATTAATATCAAAATCAGTCATTTTTATATTAAACATAGGGTACATAATTTCAATATAAACAATGTCTTCGCAATACGGACGCAAGTTAAACCCACAACGTAGACTTCGAGATCCATTAGGGGTCAAAGCAATTCGTCAGTCTATAACTATAACTAATAACCCTAGTACCATCGATCAGAATCAAACGCTTCTGGTTCGCTTTCCTAATCTCGGCGCACACGATGTGTTAGTTCCGGGAACTGTCCGACTAGCATTTACGATTAGTTTGACTTCTACAGACGTTAACAGGGAGCCCGTTCAGAACATAGGTCGTGCTATCGTTAAGAAAATCGCCATTAAAATTAGCGGTAATGAGGTTTTGAGTATCGACGATAGCGATGTATACTATTGCTACATGGATCTCTTGAGAACGGATAAAGAGCGGTAAAACTTACAGTACCAAGGTATTTGTAATAAGAACACATTGAGACTGCGCGTGGGTGCTGAAAATGGTGTTGATACCAACGAAAAAGATAAGGCCGTTGCCGACGCATTAGGTAACAGATTCTATGTTCCCCTAGACTTTGAATTACTAGATTCCCACATGCCCTTTTATCAAGCATCCCTAGGCGATAGGTTAGAATACGAACTCACTTTTAATGACTACGGTAGAGTAATCAGATCTGCTAATGAAGATGCTAGATATTCCATTGACAATATCTCTCTGGAGTACGATATGATAACGGATCCCGAATTAGCCAGACAAATTTGTAACCAGTATAAAGGAAGTTTAGCCATTTTGTACGATCGCGTGCTGCGACATCGAAAGATCACGAGGGACAAAAAAGATACGATGTGGAATATCAATCTAAACGTTCCCACGAGGTCGTTGAAGGGTATTTTAATGTTGTTCGAGGACCCCTCCGATGCGTTTAAAAGAAATACCGAGAAGTTCTACAATCCCAAGATTACAAAAGTAGAATTGACTATCGAGGGCGTGCCTAATCAACTATATAGCCAAGGAATGCTAGCGTATCACCAGTGGGATGAGATTAAAAAACTTCCTTCTATAAAACGTTCTCCGGAAGTTAACGCGGTCGTGAAAGATCTGTCTCTCGGGAGTGTATCGATGGGTGAATACCTCACCACGAAGTACGCGCTATGGCTCGACATGCGAACAACGGACGATGACCAACTACACGGCAGTGGGAGGAGAATAGAAAATGCTAGCGAGGGTGCCACCATACAGATAACGAAGCTTCAGGAAGCGGCTGGTAAATTAAACATATATTTGTACGTGATTATGGATGCGCAACTTAATATACAGAATGGGAGATTCGTGCAAGCAATCTATTGATAATCTTTTACCTAGAGATCCGCACTGCGCCATCATATGCGGGCAAACGGGCTGCGGAAAAACAGCCTTTATTCTAGATATTTTAGAAAGTCATTATCGGGACGTTTTCGATCATATTATTATTCTGTGCCCGACTATAAGCGTTAATAAAACATACCTATCGAGAGATTGGGTAATGAATGACGACAGGGTACACAGAGTCGATCCGGGCGATCGTTTACAAGACTGCCTCCGAGTATGTCACGAAAAATACAAAGGAGAATCGACCCTTTTCGTAATAGACGACTGCAGCGCGAGTAAAGAACTCACCAAAAAGAAAGATATGCTTTCGTATTTAGCATTCTCCGGTCGGCATACTCAACATAGCGTTTGGGTACTTACTCAAAAATACAACTCTGTCCTGAAAGATCTCAGAGAGCAGACCAAATGGGTAGCGCTTTTTCATTGCAAAGATCGAGATTCATTCGAGGAATGTTTATGCGAAAATGATGTCATTTATACCAAGGGGGAACGAGATAAAGTCAGAAAACAGTTAGCGGCAACGAAGCACTGTAAACTCGTTTTAAAAACCGATCAACCAGCTGCTTATGCAATTGCTTAACAAAATTATAGCAAAATTATAGCAAAAATGTAGCAAATTATAGCAAAAATGTAGCAAAATGTAGCAAATTGAACATTAGCGGTTAATATTACATAAAATGTGGTTCGAAATCCTCATTCTTTCGCAACAGTTCATTATTACGGGTTGTATTGGATATGTCATATTATATTATGTTAGACTTAAATATCTCCTTAGGTATTACATAATGGAATGCGATGAACTCATCGAACAAATGCTCAAAGAATCTGATGTAGATCAAAATGTTACAGATAAATCTTTAGATAAACATAGAGAAAGACTCGCCGCTTTGGTAGCCGGTGGAAAATGTTCCCAATATTTGGGAGAAATACCATCGAAAAAATTGATAACATGACAGACGAAGAAATTTAAAAACTGTTCGCGCGTTACGAGTCTAGACTGGGAGCTACCATGACTAAAACGATAGGGTCTTCTATATTACAACTATACACAGCCGTAGCTAGTACGTTTCTCCCCATCCCGGCAGAACATCGCCTGTATTTATGCGAATCTCTCGAGAAAGACCCATTCATCGAACACGCTATAAGCGCAGTGAGCTGTGAGTTTTATCATAGATTCGGAATGTTCTTAGCTCCGTTCACCACAGCTTTAATAACAGCTAGGTATTGTCAATTTAAACATACGTGCCCACTTAATAATATAAATGGAGACACAACAGATTGCGGAAACACAATCACAACAGGTGACACCACAGATTGTGAACGAGGAACAACAGATTGTGAACACACAACAAGAAGTGAACACACAACAACAAGTGAATGAGGATGTGAATGAGAATGTGAATGCACCACAAACACAAAAACAAGCTAGAGTTACTAAGAACCCCCAAAAAATAGCTGCAGGAAGAAAGGGAGGGCTGGCGCGCAAAGCGAAATTAATAAATAATTCAAATATTTATCCGATTAAAACATGGGCACTAGTAGGAGTTGCTGGTATAGCGGCTGTATGGTTCTTTTATAAGACCGGAGAAGAGAAAACGTCACCCCCGCCGCAACAAGAAGTTCAATTAGAGGTTAGTCCTCATATAATGCTATAAGAAGCATGACTACTCCAGCTACAGACGGTAAAATGTTGGTAAACGCGACGTATCATTCAGCGGTGGTCACCGGCTTGGCCATTGGCTATGCCCGTATGGCTAAAATGATTACTAAAGCCACACCTCCCAAGCTAGATTTTAATGGATATGACATACCAATGATGGTTCTGGATATTGGATTGGCTATGGCAACGAAGGATATGCTCATCAAACAAGGACTTATCCCGGAAGACATAATGAAGTAATTAAACATTTGAATATTTATATTCATATAAACATTTGAATATGGCAACAATTGCGATGATGGTCGGTGGAGCTGTTGTTAATGCTCTAGCTTTTTCGGGGAGTAATTATTTATTTTCCAGTATGAGGGAATCAAACGCTAAAGAAGTTGAAGAGGAGCGTAAACGACATAACGAAGCTTTAGAACAATACCAAGCAGCCCAGTTACAATATACACAGCAGAGAATGAAGAGATTAGACTTTATTCATGAACAACTGATTAAGGAAGGACATTCAATTCAAACGTTTAAGGATGTCGAATCTGCCATGCACGAATACTTCCTCGTTTATGGAAAAAAACTCGACCCAATACCGAGACCAACAATGAGTCAGTTTTATACACCGTCAGAAGCTCAAAAGAACCGAGAGGTCACATTTATCATGTTGGGATTGACTTCTCTTTTGATTTTCAGCTATACCATGCATAAGTCAGAGTGACAGCTGTGGCTATGATCTATAAATAGCATAATCAATATCTCACAGTGTAGCTGTGATTTGCATTTAGACAAATGATATGATAGATGTATATACCATGAATAACTGCAAGTTTACACTCATGGGGAAGACTACTCTTTGTAACCGACGCTGTGTTGATTTTTTTTACTGCGGCATACACAATTATTACATCAGGCGCGGAAACATTAACTATACGTGTTCTGTATGCGGGATAGGGGTCAAAGGTCGTTATTGTTTATGTAAGGAACACGGTGCTGATAGGGTCAGGAACCAGATTATTTATGCTAGGAAGAGAGATTACATCAATGAGAGGAATAGGTTGGGGAGAATATGTATTTAGATATATGAAAACAACCAATTAGACATTTGTCTCATTTTGCATATACCATTCAACCACAATGGTTTTTGTCAGAGAATTAAAAGCTATGGCAAAGCAAAGTGGACTGCGTGGATATTCTCGTATGAGAAAAGCTGAATTGATGGATTTACTCGGTTTGGAATACAACAGACCCCAGACTGTTAGAGAACTCAAAGCTCGAGCGAGAAACGGTGGGCTGAGAGGTTATTCTCGAATGAGAAGAGCTGAACTGATCGCTTTACTAGATAATAATCAACCTAATGATGATGATATTCAACCTAATAATGTTGATAATCAACATAATAATGATAATGATAATCAACATCAAGAATTAATATTTGTACCCACATCCGCCGGCGTTGGTAAATATCTAAGAGGTTGGAAGATGGATATTAATTCCAACATGGATGTTAACGATATTAAGCCCATCATATCGAGTAAAATTAATGAGGAATTAGATGATTTACATAGTATAAAATACCAGCTGACGATTAAAATGACATTGAGTAAAAGTAACACAGACGATAGCACCGAATATACTGAACCATATTTCCGAAGCAATCAAGAAGTTATAACCGAATCCGATACTATAAACGCATCATTAGATACATCAATTCAGAGGATACAGGAAACTTTAGAACGCTGGACTAATAGAGGTTCTGGTTGGGGTGTGGATAAAATCGATAGTTTATATTTAGATATAGCAAATTATATGCCCTTCAAAGGTGGTTCTTATATAGATTTACCCCCGTATTATAAAAAGAAAAAAGACATAATTAACGTAAAAAATAAATCCGATGACTGTTTAAGAATGATGATAAGATCTGCATTGTTCCCCGTAGACAAGCATCCGGATAGACCTTCTAGCTATCCCCAAAACGATGGACTCAACTTCGATGGTATAGACGAACCTACACCAATATCACAAATTGATAAGGTGGAAAAGCAAAATAATTTAGCTATAAATGTTTTCGGACATTCTAAAGGAATTGTTGTACACAGGATAAGCTCCCCTCCGGAACATATCCCCAGAATCAATTCATTTCTGATCGAAAAAGATGGTAAATATCATTATTCGTGGATAAAGAGTTTAAACAGGCTATTATACGATCAAACAAAACATGCTAGAAAGAAATATTTCTGTGAAAGATGCCTGCATGGGTACAGCAGACAAGATCTATTAGAAGCGCATAAAGAAGACTGTAGAGGTGTTGGACAGAATGCTATCAGGATCGATATGCCTAAAGAGGGAAAAAATATATTAAAATTTGAACATTATTGTAATCAAATGCCAGTACCGTACGTAATTTATGCCGACTTCGAAGCGCTTATCAAACCCATAGAAAATACCAACCGTAGCAATACTGATAGTAGTTTTACGTACAAAACTCAAGAACATATTCCTTGTGGGTTTGGATATATAGTTGTAAGGTATGATGGGAAAACAAACACTCCCGTGATTTACAGAGGTCCCGATGCAGCGGGAAAGTTCCTAGAATATCTACAAAATGAAGAGAGAATAATCAGGGAAAAATTATCGTGTAAGAAACCCATGCGTATGACGAGGGATGATTGGAGGGCCCATAAGAAGTCAACGAGTTGTCACGTTTGTAATAAACCCCTGGATGGGGATTCCGTAAGAGATCATTGTCACGTCACGGGTAATTATCGGGGAGCCGCTCATAACGAGTGTAACTTGAAACTAAAAATGAACTCTCAAACAATACCCATCCCCGTTGTGTTTCATAACCTTAGGGGATACGATTCACATCTCATTATGCAAGCTATCTCAAAGACCGACGGCGGTTTAACGTGCATTCCTAATAATATGGAAAAATACATATCGTTCTCGTTGACTAAACCTATACATTATAGGGACAAGGATGGGAAATCTAGAACAAAGCAAAGTAATGGACTTAGATTTATAGACTCCGTACAGTTTCTGTTATCTTCCCTGGACAATTTAGCTAATGCGAACAATCCCGATGACTTCGCGATAACAAATAAATATACCGATAAGATAACTCGTCATTTGTTGCTGAGAAAAGGTGTATATCCTTACGAAAATATGGATGATTGGTCTAGATTCGAAGAAACTGAATTACCACCCCTCGAATCATTCTATAGTAACTTAACAGAATCTAGAATAACAGATGCCGATGATGAACACGCTCTGACAGTGTGGGATAAATTAGGTGGTAAGAATTTAGGCGATTATCACGATCTGTACTTAAAAACAGATGTACTGTTACTCGCCGATATATTCGAGATATTTAGAAAGACATGTTTCAAACAATATGGCTTGGACCCGGCATGGTACTATTCCAGTCCCGGACTATCGTGGGATGCATTGTTGAAGAAGACCGGCGTAGAACTAAAACTACTCACAGATTACGATATGCACTTGTTTATTGAGAAAGGATTAAGAGGTGGTATATCGATGGCAGCTAAAAGGTATTCTAAGGCTAATAATAAATTAGTGGAAGGATATGATCCCAGTAAACCCGACACGCATATATTATATCTCGACGCTAACAATTTGTACGGATGGGCTATGAGTCAACCTTTACCCACGGGTGGTTTTGAATGGGTCGATGATATCAATGTGAATAATATCCATAATATCAATGTGAATGATGCGAATAAAGGGTACATACTAGAAGTTGACTTGGAATATCCAAGTTCGTTACATAAAGATCATAACAGTTATCCGCTAGCTCCCGAAAGATTAATGGTTAATAAAGATTGGATGTCGGAATATCAACGCTCATTGATGGGTAATAGTAGGTTAGCTAACGTAGAAAAACTCGTACCAAATTTGATGGATAAGACAAAATATATAGTTCACTACAGAAATCTCCAGTTGTATCTATCGTTAGGTATGAAACTTAAGAAAATACATAGAGTTCTAAAGTTCGATCAAAGCCCTTGGATGGAGCCCTATATAAGGTTGAACACAGATTTAAGAAAGATAGCTACCAGCGATTTCGAAAAGAATCTATATAAGCTCTTGAATAACTCGGTATTTGGTAAAACTATGGAGAATCTAAGGAAGCGTGTTGATGTTACATTAGTCAGATCTAATGAGGAAGAAAGACTCAGGAAACTTATAGCCAGTCCGGCTTTTAACAGAAGCAAGATATTCGATAACGACTTAGCCGCGTTGCATATGCAGAAGAGTAATATAAAATTCAACAGACCGGTGTACGTCGGTATGAGTATTCTCGACTTGTCAAAACATTTAATGTATGACTTTTATTACAACGAACTTAAGAAGCAATACGGCGATAGATGTGAGGTGTTATATACCGACACAGATTCTTTGTTGATGGAAATACAAACCGAGGATGTGTATAAAGATATGGCAGAAAAAATAGATATGTACGACACGAGCGATTACCCAAAAGATAATCCACTGCACAGCGTTGTAAATAAAAAGGTATTAGGTAAGATGAAGGATGAATGTGCTGGGATCCCTATAGCGGAGTATGTAGGATTAAGACCTAAGATGTATTCTATAAAGAAGTCCAATAATGGAGAGATAAGAAAAGCTAAGGGCGTTAAGAAGTATGTTGTAAAAAAGCATATCAAACACGAACAGTATAAAGAATCATTATTCAACAGTAGAACGTTCAAACACGAGATGAACTCTTTAAGAAGTTACAATCATAGGATATATGGATTAAGAATGAACAAGACATCATTATCCCCCTTAGATACAAAGAGATGGATTGATAATGATGGTGTAAATACCTATGCTTATGGTTATGGTGGTAATACCGTACCGTCGGGAACTATGAGCAACTCTTCTCGTACAAATGCCCTACCCGGTCCATCTTGAAGATAATAAAGAATAGGCTCTCCTTCTTTCGTAACCAATCGACTAATGTTATACGTCTTAAGGGACCATATGGGATCGGTTGCGCGACGTAGGCCTTCTTCGAGTTCACCGGCCTGGTATAAATATCTTACGCTTACTCTATCCGGAAGTTTTCGTTCTTTGCCTCTCCTCGGTGCTGAAGATTCGGAAGTCACTGATTTCATTTTAATAGCATGGGATGGTTTCTTCCCTATTAATCTCGTTACTTCATTATTCAGCGCTGATACAACGGCTGATAATCATGTCACCCATTCAGTTGATCTCAATCGCTCGGATTTCATTTCGATCCCATACTGATAGCCAAACAAACGTTCCGCTAATGTCCTGTTAAATCTTTCGACGATAGCTTGACTGCGGTGGGCCTCTCTTTCACCACGGACGATTTCGACATCGTGCTTTGTTAACAGTTTAGATACCGATCCCATAAACTCGCGACCGGGATCTACTTGAAATAGCATAGGCCATTTTAGCGGTCCGCGTTTATATATGCGACTCAGTGCATTAGCTACCTCTGTTGATTCTTTCGAGGTTAATGGCTCAGCCTCTTTGTATCGACTAGCCACATCCACTACCGTTAAAGCGTATTTATACGTTTTGCGTTTTACCTTATCGTGGGGAAGAAACAAGAGGTCAGCCTGATGAACTTCATTCGTTGTAAAAATATCAAACTTCTTCCTCGGTATATAACGCGGTGCTGGTAAATATATCTGCCACATCGCTTGTTTCTTTAACCAATCCTTGGCCACATCTTGAGATACCTTAGCCGCGGTGGCTAATTTTTTTATTGCTCCTACACCTTTCCAATATCCTCGTGGGCTATAGTAAATTTTATCCATTATTAATTAATATTGATATTTCGTTTAATACAAATCCGGCTCCAGTGGAAGTGAGCCAGAACCATCATTACCTATAAAAATTTATATCATTGGCTCCAGGTGGTGGTGAGCTAGAGCCAATTTAGCTGAATCTCATGACTATCATTGAATCGCATAATCATTTTGGCATAAAAAATTCCATCTGTAGTAGCAGTATAGGTATATGAATCCGGCTCCAGTGGAAGTGGTCCAGAACCATCATTACCTATACTACTACTGACGTACAAGAGCCAGTGCCACAACATATTGCTGCTAAAAATCAACAACATATCAATGAAAAAACAGCGCTTATAGTAGGTGGAGTTGCGGCTGGTTTACTCATGATTTGGATAAATAATCTTTAACGGAAACGTACAACAGCCCGGCAATTGCTACGATCAGTGCCCACAAGTTTTGACTAAGCCAAGTTGTGGTCTTTGCTAATAAATTCAAGAGCCAGGAAACTATACTCCCTATTATACCGGAAGTGCAGACGCGGCTTTCCAAGTGAGCTTTCCCAGTGCTTCTCCTAATGCTTTTAAATGCTTTTTTATCCACTCTTTTACACCATTTTTATAACTAGGCGGTGGGGATGGTCCGCTGCCACCGGTTAACGCGAGAGTCAAAGTCGATATAATAAATCCCAATGCGGTTAAAATACTGGCAATGGTTATCCCCTGTTCTCTGAACAATGTTTTGATTTTATCGGCCAGTGTAGTATCATCGTTGAGGACTTAATCGATAGTTTCTCGAATTCCACTGATTTGTGAATGAAGTGCCTTTCTATTACTCGAAGCCGCTTCGAGGCGGGCTGATCTTTCGTCTTCTAAGCTACGCAATCTTTCAGCAACGCGTCGTCTACTGAATTCATCACCCGCCTGTTCAAGTTTTGTTTTCTCATAAGCTATATGCTTGTCAAGTTCAGATAGCTTGGCTATATTATGGATGAGTTCTCCCCGCATTGTTTGCATTGCCTTGTCAAGGCCTCGTAATTCCCTTATATTGTACTCAAAGGATGTTACCTGTAACGTGTAATTATCGTAGTAGGTATCCAAGATTTCTCCAAGTCCGTCCGAGGCCAGCTACGAAATTTCTTCCAAATTATCTTTATCTATGTTACCGAGTTCAGTACGCACAGTCTAAAAGAACCTTAGTAGGCTTCGCAGAAAGTTTTTCTCGTGAGTAGTCTACAAAACCTAATTCATTACGTACAATGTTGATGCCATGTTTACTGGCTATCGTAGACAAGGCTAGGGGCTTACGAGTACGAGAATTCATAAGGTCAATATCCGGAGAGCCACTATACCATCTATCATAACCTTTGAATAGTCACGACCAATTGGGCTAACATATTTTTTATCATCTTTTAAGGCATCGTAATAATCATTAACAGCTGGTTTCAAAAGTTCATTGTTAATATTCATAAAGCTGGTTTCATCAGTACCCTTTTTGATTGTACTCGGGTTATCAAAGTTATCTAGATTAAAATCATCCATTTTTATATTAAACATAAGGTTACATAATTTCAATACAACGATGTCTTCACAATACGGACGCAAGTTAACCCACAACGTAGAATCAGGATCCATAAGGGGTCAAAGTAATTCGCCAGTCTGTAACTATAACTAATAACCCTAGTACCATTGATCAGAATCAAACGCTTCTGGTTCGCTTTCCTAATCTCGGAGCACACGATGTGTTAGTTCCAGGAACTGCCCAACTATCATTTACAATTAATTTGACTTCTACCGACGCTAGCAGAGAGCTCGTTCAGAACATATTGTTAAGAAAATCGTGATAAAAATTAGCGGAAATGAAGTTTTGAGTATTGACGACAGCGATGTATATTTCTGTTACATGGATCTCTGGAGAACGGCTAAAGAACGGGAAAACTTACAACACCAAGGTATTTGTAATCGGAACACATTGAGACTGCGCTGATAGTGGTGATAATACCATCGTAGGAGATAAGGCTGTTGCTGATGCATTACGCAACCGGTTCTATATTCCGCTCGACTTTGAATTACTAGATTCCCACTTGCCCTTCTATCAAGCATCCCTAGGCGATAGGTTAGAGTACGAACTCACTTTTTATGACGGCAGAGTTATTCAAAGCCACTGAAGATGGTACTAGCTATTCTATTGACAATATCTCACTGGAGTATGATATGATAACAGATCCTGAATTAGCCAGACAAATTCGTAACCAGTATACCGGAAGTTTAGCCATTTTGTACGATCGCGTGCTTCGACACCAAAGGATCACCAGGAACAAAAGAGATACGACGCTGAATATCAATCTAAACGTCCCTGCTTACCACGAAGTATGTGCTATGGCTCGACATGCAAACCACAGACAATGACCAACTACACGGCAGTGGGCAGAGAATAGAAAATGCTAGTGAGGGTGTTACTATACAGATAACAAAGCTCTTCGAAGCAGCTGGTAAATTAAACATATATTTGTACATGATTATGGACGCGCAACTTAATATACAGAATGGAAGATTCGTGCAAGCGATCTATAAATAATCTTTAACCTAAAGAACCGCAATGCGCTATCATCTGCGGGCGAACGGGTTGTGGAAAAACAGCTTTTATTCTAGATATTTTACAAAGTCATTATCGGAATGTTTTCGACCATATTATTATTCTGTGCCCGACTATAAACTTTAATAAAACATACCTATCGAGAGATTGGGTAATGAATTATCCCGGGGTGCACAGAGTTGATCCGGGCAATTGTTTACAAGACTGTTTACGAGTATGTCACGAAAAATACAAAGGAGAATCAACACTTTTCATTATAGACGACTGCAGTGCGAGTAAAGAACTTACCAAAAAGAAACATATGCTTTCATATTTAGCATTCTCCGGTCGGCATATGGAGCATAGCGTTTGAGTATGAAAGATATCAGAGAACAGACCAAATAGGTAGCCCTGTTTTATTGCAAAGACCGAGATTCATTTGAGGAATGTCTATGCGAAAATGATGTTATTTCTACCAAACTGTTAGTGGAAACGAAGCACTGTCAACTCGTATTAAAAACTGATCAACCAGCTGCTTATGCAATTGCTTAGCAAAAATAGCAACTGCTGAACAAAAATATAGCAACTTCTAGGCGAAAAATACAGCAAAAATAGCAACTGCTGAGCCAAAATATGGCAACTGCTGAGCCAAAATATGGCAACTGCTGAGCCAAAATATAGCAAAAATAGCAACTGCTGAGCCAAAATATAGCAACTGCTAAGCAAAAATATAGCAACTGCTAAGCAAAAATATAGCAAAAATAGCAAAAATTTGCAAAAAATAGCAAATATATAGCAATTATATGGCAAAAATACAATAAATTGAACATTAGCGGTTATTATGTATTAATGTGGTTTGAAATCGTATTTCTTTCGCAACAGTTTATTATTTCAGGCTGTCTTGAATATGCCATATTCCATTGTGCTAGACTTAAATATCTCCTTAGGTATTACATTATGGAATGTGACGAACTTATCGAACAAATGCTCAAAGAACCTGATCAACATGTAGATCAACATACAGATAAACATAGAGAAAGACTCGTGGCTTTGGTAGACGGTGGAAAATGTTCCAAATATTTTGGGGAAAATTATACCACTGAAAAAATGGATAACATGACCGACAAAGTAATTAAAAAACTGTACGTGCATTAAAAGTCTAGACTGGGAGCTACCATGACTAAAACAATAGGTTCGGTTATGTTACAACTATACACAGTCGTAGCGAGTATGTTTCTTCCTATCCCGGCAGAACATCGCCCGTATTTATGCGAATCTCTCGAGAAAGATCCATTCATCGAACACCACTATAAGCGCAGTAAGCTGTGAGTTTTATCATAGATACGGAATGTTCTTAGCGCCGGTGACCACAGCTTTAATAACGGCTAGGTATTGTCAATTAAAACAAACGTGCCCACTTACTAATAATGGAGACGGAAATACAAACCCCAATTGCATCACAAGCAATTGTGGAAACACCACAAGTGAACGAGGAAACACAAGCGATTGCACAACCACAAAAACAAGCCAGAGTGACTAAGAATCCTCGAAAAGTCGCAGCTGATAGGAAGGGTGCGCTAGCGAGGAAGGCAAAACTAATACACAATTCAAATATTGAAACATAGCACGATTAAAACTTGGGCTCCCTATGTACTAGGGGTTGTTGCTATAGCAGCGGTATTGTTGTTTTATAAGACCGGAGAATAGAAAATGTCACCAGCGATTGCACAATCACAACAAGCTATTGCATCACAAGTTCAATTAGAGTTAAACCCTCATGTAATGTTATAAAAGCATGACTACTCCAGTTACAGACATTAAAATTCTGGTAAAGCAACGTATCATTCAGCGGTGGTCAGTGGCTTGGCCATTGGCTATGCCCGTATAGCTAAAATGATAACTAAGGGCACACCACCCAAGCTAGATTTTAATGGTTATGATATCGGTATGATGATTCTTGATATTCGATTGGCAATCGCTACAAAAGATATGCTAATCAAACAAGGGCTTATCCCAGAAGACATAATGAAGTAATTAAACATTTGAATATTTTATAAACATAGTATTATTGAACACAGTTCAAAACATTATGGCAACAATTGCGATTGTTAATGCTCTAGCTTTTTCTGGGAGTAATTATGTATTTTCTACTCTGAGGGAATCAAACACTAAAGAAGTTGAAGAGGAGCGTAAACGACATAATTAAGCATTAGAACAACTCGAAACAGCCCAGTCACAATGGGCCAGAAATAGGATGTTAAGATTAAATTTTATTAATGATGAATTGCGTAAAGAGGGGCATTCAATTCAAACATTTAAGGATGTTGAATCTGCCATGCACGAATACTTCCTTGTTTATGACAAGAAACTTGACCCAATACCGAGGCCAACAATAAGTAATTTTATACACCATCAGAGGCTCAGAAAGACCTTGAGATAGCGTTTATAGTGTTGGGATTGTCCACCTTGGCTATTTTTAGCTATGTTCTATTGCGTATCAGCCATTAATAATAACCCTGACTACTCAGCTATAAATAGCGCTGACTGGCTGTTCAGCTATGTTGAGCTGACTGGCTGACTGTTGTCTATTTTTAGCTACACATAAGCTATGATCTATTACGCATCAACTAATCTATAAATAGTGATGACAACTATGACTCACCAGTGGAGATGTGATTTGCATTTAGACAAATGATATGATAGATGTATAACCATGAATCTGTGCAGATTTACACTCATGGGGAAGCCGATTCAATGCAGCCGACGTTGTGTTGGTATTTACTGCGATATCCATTCTTATTACATCAGACAGGGAAATATAAATAATGTTTGTTCTGTATGTGGGATAGGGGTCAAAGGTCGTTATTGTTTATGTAAGAAACACGGCGCTGATAGGGTCAGGAACCAGATTATTTACGCTAGGAAGAGAGATTACATCAATGAGAGAAATAGGTTGGGGAGAATACGTATTTAGATATATGAAAAACAACCATTTAGAGATTTGACTCATTTTGCATATACCATTAAACCACAATGGTTTTTGTGAGAGAGTTGAAGGCTTTGGCAAAACAACGTGGTCTACATGGTTATTCTCGAATGAGAAAAGCTGAATTGATTGATTTACTCGGTTTGGAATACAAGAAAACTCAGACTGTTAGAGAACTCAAAGCTCAAGCGAAAAAAAGTGGCCTGAGAGGTTATTCTCGAATGAGAAAAGCTGAATTGATCGATTTACTAGAAAATAATAAATCAGTTGACGATAATAAAAATCACTCAGTTGATGAGTTAAGATTTGTACCCGCAGCCGGCGTTGGTAAATATCTAAGAGGTTGGAAGATGGATATTAATTCCAACGTGGATGTTAATGATGTTAAGCCCATCGTATCGAGCAAAATTAACAAGGAATTAGATGATTTAAATAGTATAAAATACCAGTTAACGGTTAAAATGTCATTGAGTAAATTAACGCAGACGATAGCGCTGAATATACCAAACCCTATTTCCGGAGCAATCAAGAAGTTATAACCGAATCCGATACTATAAACACATCATTAGGTTACAAGAAACTTTAGAACACTGGACTAATAGAGGTTCGAGTTGGGGTGTGCATAAAAATAGATAGTTTATATTTAGATTTAGCAAATTATATGCCTTTCAAAGGTGGATCTTATATAGATTTACCCCCGTATTATAAAAAGAAAAAAGCCATAATTAATGTAAAAAATATAGGCGATGACTGTTTCAGAATGATGATAAGATCTGCATTGTTCCCCCCAGATTCTAAAATTGCAAATAGACCTTCGACCTATCCCCAAAACGACGGACTAAACCTTGATGGTATAGACGAACCTACACCAATCTCACAAATTGATAAGGCGGAAAAGCAAAATATATTAGCTATAAATGTTTTCGGACATTCTCCTAAAGGAATTGTTGTACACAGGATAAGCTCCGCCCCAAAACATATTCCCAGAATCAATTCATTTCTGATCGAAAAAGATGGTAAACATCATTATACTTGGATAAAGAGTTTAAGCAGGCTATTATGCGATCAAACAAAACATGCAGGAAAGAAATATTTCTGCGAAAGATGCCTGCATGGGTACAGCAGACAAGATCTATTAGAAGCGCATAAAGAAGACTGCAGAGGTGTTGGACAGACTGCTATCAGGATTGATATGCCTAAAGAGGGAAAAAATACATTAAAATTTGAACATTATTGTAATCAAATGCCAGTACCGTACGTAATTTACGCTGACTTCGAAGCGCTTTACAAACCGATAGAAAATACCGACCGAAGCAATCAATATAGTTTTACCTTTTATTCCTTGTGGGTTTGGATATATAGTTGTAAGGTATGATGGGAAAACAAACCCGCCCGTGATTTACAGAGGTCCCGATGCAGCAGGAAAATTCCTAGAATAACTACAAAATGAAGAGAGAATAATCGTGGAAAATTTATCGCGTAAGAAACCCATGTGTATGATGAGGGATGATTGGAGGGCCTATAAGAAATCAACGAGTTGTCATGTTTGTAATAAACCCCTGAATGGGGATTCAGTAAGAGATCATTGTCACGTCAAGGGTAATTATCGGGGAGCTGCGCATAACAAGTGTAACTTGAAACTAAAAATGAATTCTCAAACAATACCCATCCCCGTTGTGTTTCACAACCTTAGGGGATATGATTCACATCTCATCATGCAAGCTATCTCAAAGAGCGACGGCGGCTTAACGTGTATTCCTAATAATATGGAAAAATACATATCATTCTCGTTGACTAAAACTATACATTACACGGACAAGGATGGGAAAGCCAGAAGAAAACAAAGTAATGGGCTTAGATTCATAGACTCTGTAGTTTCTGTTATCTTCCCTGGACAATTTAGTTAATGCGAACAATCCCGATGACTTTGCAATAACAAATCAATATACTGATTGGTTAATTCGTCATTTGTTGTTGAGAAAAGGTGTATATCCTTACGAATATATGAACGATTGGTCTAGATTTGACGAAACTAAATTACCACCCCTCGAATCATTCTATAGTAACTTAACAGAATCTAAAATAACCGATGCTGATTATGAACACACTCTGACGGTGTGGGATAAATTAGGTTGTAAGAATTTAGGCGATTATCACGATCTGTACTTAAAAACCAATGTACTGTTACTCGGCGATATATTCGATATATTTAGAAAGACATGTTTAAAATAATACGGCTTGGACCCGGCATGGTACTATTCCAGTCCCGGACAATCCTGGGATGCATTGTTGAAGAAGACCGGCATAGAACTAAAACTACTCACCGATTACGATATGCACTTGTTTATTGAGAAAGGATTAAGGGGTGGTATATATCGATGACAGCTAAAAGGTATGCTATGGCTAATAATAAATTCGTGGAAGGATAGGATCCGAGTAAACCCGACACGCACATATTATATCTCGACGCCAACAATTTGTACAGATGGGCTATGAGTCAGCCTTTACCCACAGGTGGTATTGAGTGGGTCGATGTGAATGATATCGATGTGAATGATATTCATGTGAATAAAGGGTACATACTAGAAGTTGGAATATCCAAATTAGTTGCACAAAGACAATAACAGTTATCCGCTAGCTCCCGAAAGATGAATGGTGAATAAAGATTAGATGTCGGAATATCAGCACTCCTTGATGGGTAATACTAGGTTAGCTAACGTAGAAAAACTTGTACCAAATTTGATGGATAAGACAAAATATATAGTTCACTATAGAAATATCCAGTTATATCTATCGTTAAGTATGAAACTAAAGAAAATACAGAGTTCTACAGTTTGATCAAAGCCCTTGGATGGAACCCTATATAAGGCTGAACACAGATTTAAGAATGATGGCTACCAGCGATTTCGAAAAGAATCTATATAAGCTCTTGAATAACTCAGTATTTGGTAAAACTATGGAAGCGTGTTGAAGTTAAATTGGACAGATCTAATGAGGAAGAAAGACTTAGGAAATTTATAGCCAGTCCGGCTTTTAACAGAAGTAAGATAATTGATAACGACTTAGCCGCGCTACATATGCAGAAGAGTAATATAAAATTCAACCGGTGTACGTTGGTATGGGTATTCTTGACTTGTCAAAACACTTAATTTTTAACGAACTTAAGAAGCAGTACGGCGATAGATGTGAGGTGTTATATACCGACACAGATTCTTTGTTGATGGAAATACAAACCGAGGATGTGTATAAAGATATGGCAGATAAAATAGATATGTACGACATGAGCGAATACCCAAAAGATAATCCACTGCACAGCGTAGTAAATAAAAAGGTATTAGGTAAGATGAAGGATGAATGTGCTGGGACCCCTATTGCGGAGTATGTTGGATTAAGACCTAAGATGTATTCTATATAGAAGTCCAATAATGGAGAGATAAGAAAAGCTAAGGGTGTTAAGAAGTATGTGGTAAGGGTGTTAAGAAGTTTGTGGTAAAAAAGCATATCAAACATGAACAGTATAAAGAATCATTATTCAATGGTAGAACATTCAAACACGAGATGAACAGTTTAAGAAGTGTCAATCGAAGGATATATGGATTAAGAATGAACAAGACATCATTATCCCCCTTAGATTCAAAGAGATGGATTGATAATGATGGTGTAAATACCTATGCTTATGGTTATGATGGTAATACTGTATCGTTGGGAACTATGAGCAACTCTTCTTCCCTACCCGGTCCATCTTTAAGATAATAAAGAATAGGCTCTCCTTCTTTCATAACCAACCGACTAATGTTATATATCTTAAGAGACCAAATCGGATCGGTTGCGCGACGTAGGCCTCCTTCGAGTTCACCGTGCTGGTATAAATATCTTACGCTTACTCTATCCGGAAGTTTTTGTTCTTTGCCTCTCCTCCGTGCTGAAGATTCGGAAGTCACAGATTTCAATTTTAATCGCATGGGATGGTTTCTTCCCAATTAATCTCGTTACTTTATTATTTAGCGCTGATGCAACAGCTGATAATCGTGTCACCCATTCGGTTGATCTTAATCGTTCTGATTTCATTTCGATCCCATACTGATAGCCAAACAAACGTTCCACTAATGTCTGGTTAACTTGACAACGGTGGGCCTCTTTTTCACCAGGCCTGATTTCGACATCGTGCTTTGTTAACAGTTTAGTTACTGATCCCATAAACTCGCGACCAGGATCTACTTGAAATAACTTAGGCCATTTTAGTGGTCTGTGTTTATATATGCGGCTCAGTGCATTAGCTACTTCTGTTGAATCTTTCAAGGTTAATGGCTCAGCCTCTTTGTATCGACTAGCCACATCCACTACGGTTAAAGTGTATTTATACGTTTTGCGTCTTACCTTATCATGGGTGAGAAACAACAGGTCAGCCTGATGAGCTTCATTCGTTGTAAAAATATCAAACTTCTTCCTCGGGATATAACGCGGTGCCGTCAAGTATATCTGCCACATCGCTTGTTTCTTTAACCAATCCTTGGCCACATCTTTAGATACCTTAGCCGCGGTGGATAATTTTTGTACTGCTCCTATACCTTTCCAATATCCTTGTGGGCTATAGTAAATTTTATCCATTATTAATTAATATTGATGTTTCTTTTAATACGAATCATGACGATCGTTGAATCGCATCATCATTTTTGAATAAAAAATTCCCTCTGTAGTAGCAGTAAAGGTATATAAATCTGGCTCCAGTGGGGATTGCGGCAGAATCACCATTACCTATACTACTCATACACAGATGGAAATACAGTTGAAATGGTAAATAATCATGTCGAGGGATGTATTATTGTGAGAATTCAATTTTCATGGACCAAGTTTATCTCCTGTTTGTTCACCTGACAGCCAAACATAAAGAAAGAACAATTATTTTCAAGTGTTTCAAAGTTTTCATTCGTACCCCCGAAGCGCTTTTAAATATTTGAGTGTAAATTGCATTGTTTTTTTAACTTGAACGTGCTATTTTTAGATGACCCCTACTGTGCGTTTCATGTGCCAGTGACGTGCAATGTTATTTGATACTGTGTAGTCTGTATTACTGACAGCGACATGCAGCACTAATCAGTATCTTCAGGGACCAGCTCAAAGGTGCGATGTCAGAAAATTATTTTTAATTCCTCAAGTTTTGAGGCACATGCCTCAAACACCCACCCCCAAAAGAAACTTAATTCAGAAAATGTTGAAGTCAGGAGATTTGTGATCTCTTTTGTCAATCATTCTTGTGTTTTCCCTTGCTTTTTCAGAAAGTTTATTGACTGAAGTGTATTTACTAGGTGTTGAAAATCATTTGAAGGGTTTTTATAGATCAAATCTGCTGTGCTATGTTATGCACTGCACTAGATGTACTTATGACTATTGCAAGCAACGATAACGCCCTACTTCATGGGAAGACTGGATGTATTTAATAACCATGGTCAACAACCATAGGAACGAAAATAGGTTCGGGTTAGTTTAGTTACTTTATGCAACATTGAGAAATAAGAGATGTTGATTTTGTCAGATGGAAAAGTTCCAGGGTCATTAACCCCTGACCCCTAAACTTAGACCAAGATTTGAATAAGTCCCTTACAGTGGCAATATTTCAGTTTGTTTGTCTGTCAGGGGGGAAATCTGGAATCTTTTTGTTATCTGATTGACCAGGTTGTCAGCTATGATAGTCATCTTTGTGGAGCAATTTGAAATATGAAGAGTGATCTGGATATCATATTTTCATCACAAGGGACACAACTTGTGTTCTACATTGGGTGGCATCATAATCAAGCCAAGAAAACTAGGCTTGAAATGTCAAGGGTGGAAACTAGCCTTTGATGTAGACTTTTGGACACTCTTGCCTCATGAGGGGTAATACAAAGGATAAAAAAGAACATGTAAATATGAATAACAAAAATATCATTACAACAACAAACTAAAACTTGAATATTTCATAATAATAAGCTATAGCTGGGTAAAAAATCAATGTTATTCAGACAAAAATGGTTCATTAAGTTCATTTGGTTCTGTGTAGAAACTAGATCCTTTAAATGACCCGTATTCCTTACACTGTCGAAAAGTAAACCAGAAAGTTTGCTTAGAAGTGCACTTGAAATTCAATATGTTAAACATTTGGAGAAAAACTTACTTCTCTGTACAATAAAAGCAGCAAAATTTTTCTTCACAGCATACAAATCTGGAACATCTTGCAGGATGCTGAAGAGTTTCTGATAGGCAATGTTGGCCATCTTGTCTGGGAGAGGGAGGTCATCTATCCCACTTGGCACCTGCTGGAGACAGGCTCATCATCATGACTACTGGCCTGCAGCACACCCTCTCAGTCTCAGGTAGGAGACAATATTAGTGATGACATTTAGGATTTTTCGCGAAACCGGGATATAACTTAAAGACAACATTAGAACTTGTCAAAAAAAAGAAGAGAAAAAACTAGTAAATGTTCAAGAACAAGAAAATCCTGAGAAGCTAATATTTAAGAACCAATTGATTCTCTGGTGTGTTCTAAAGTACTGGATGTAACAGAACAAGTTGATTCTCTGGTGTGTTCTAAAGTAAATAATGTCAAAGAACAAGCTGATTCTCTACCGTGTTCTAAAGTAGTGAAAGTCAAAGAACAAGAGGATTCTCTACCGTGTTCTAAAGTAATGAATGTCAAAGAACAAGCTGATTCTGTACTGTGTTCTAAAGTAATGAATGTCAAAAAACAAGTAGATTCTCTATCGTATTCTAAAGTAGTGAATGTCAAAGAACAAGAAGATTCTCTACTGTGTTCAGATGGAGTATACAGTATGCCAGGGGCTCAAGGCACCCTTCCAGTTACAGCATACAGACACTGCCAGAGGCTCAAAGCATCCCTTCAGATAGAGAGAGTATACAGACACTGCCAGAGGCTCAAAACATCCTTTCAGATAGAGAGAGTATACAGACACTACCAGAGGCTCAAGTCCCCCTCCAGTTAGAGTATACAGACACTGCCAGAGGCTCAAAGCATCCCTTCAGATAGAGAGAGTATACAGACACTGCCAGAGGCTCAAAGCATCCCTTCAGATAGAGAGAGAATACAAACACTGCCAGAGGCTCAAAACATCCTTTCAGATAGAGAGAGTATACAGACACTACCAGAGGCTCAAGTCCCCCTCCAGTTAGAGTATACAGACACTGCCAGAGGCTCAAAGCATCCCTTCAGATAGAGAGAGTATACAAACACTGCCAGAGGCTCAAAGCATCCCTTCAGATAGAGAGAGTATACAGACACTGCCAGAGGCTCAATTCCCCCTCCAGTTAGAGTACACAGACACTGCCAGAGGCTCAAAGCATACCTTCAGATAGAGTATACAGACACTGCCAGAGGCTCAAAGCATCCCTTCAGATAGAGTTTACAGTATGCCAGGGGCTCAAGGCATCCCTTCAGATAGAGAGAGGCTCAAGGCACCCCTCCAGTAAGAGTATACAGACACTGCCAGAGGCTCAAGGCACAACACCAGTTAGAGTATACAGACACTGCCAGAGGCTCAAGGTACAACACCAGTTAGAGTATACAGACACTGCCAGAGGCTCAAGGCACACCACCTGTTAGAGAATACAGACACTGTCAGAGGCTTAAACCACCCCTTCAGATAGAGAGAGTATACAAACACTGCCAGAGGCTCAAGGCATCCCTTCAGATAGAGAGAGTATACAGACACTGCCAGAGGCTCAAGGCATCCCTTCAGATAGAGAGAGTATACAGACACTGCCAGAGGCTCAAGGCACCCCTCCAATTAGAGTATACAGACACTGCCAGAGGCTCAAAGCATCCCTTCAGATAGAGAGAGTATACAGACACTGCCAGAGGCTCAAGGCACCCCTCCAGTTAGAGTATACAGACACTGCCAGAGGCTCAAGGCAGCCCTCCAGATGGAGTATACAGACACTACCAGAGGCTCAAGGCACAACACCAGTTAGAGTATTCAGACACTGCCAGAGGCTCAAGGCGACCCACCTGTTGGTGTATATAGACACTGCCTGAGGCTCAAGGCACCCCTCCAGTTAGAGAATATAGACACTGCCAGAGGCTGAAAGCATCCCTCCAGATAGAGTATACAGACACTACCAGAGGCTCAAGGCACAGCACCAGTTAGAGTATACAGACACTGCCAGAGGCTGAAAGCATCCTTTCAGATAGAGAGAGTATACAGACACTGCCAGAGGCTGAAAGCATCCCTTAAGATAGAGAGAGTATACAGACACTGCCAGAGGCTCAAAGCATCCCTTCAGATAGAGAGAGTATACAGTATGCCAGGGGCTCAAGGCACCCCTCCAGATAGAGTTTACAGACACTACCAGAGGCTCAAGGCACAACACCAGTTAGAGTATACAGACACTACCAGAGTCTCAAGGCACAGCACCAGTTAGAGTATACAGACACTGCCAGAGGCTGAAAGCATCCTTTCAGATAGAGAGAGTATACAGACACTGCCAGAGGCTGAAAGCATCCCTTCAGATAGAGAGAGTATACAGACACTGCCAGAGGCTCAAAGCATTCTTTCAGATAGAGAGAGTATACAGTATGCCAGGGGCTCAAGGCACCCTCCAGATAGAGTATACAGACACTGCCAGAGGCTCAAGGCACCCCTTCAGATAGAGTATACAGACACTGCCAGAGGCTCAAAGCATCCCTTCAGATAGAGACAGTATACAGACACTGCCAGAGGCTCAAAGCATCCCTTCAGATAGAGAGAGGCTCAAGGCACCCCTCCAGTTAGAGTATACAGACACTGCCAGAGGCTCAAGGCACAACACCAGTTACAGTCCGTTTGACTCCAAATGAGAACGATGAATTGCAAAATAACTCGAAATCCAGAAAAGTGTATGAAACATCAATACGGTACTTGACCATGAATACCCTGTACCCAACAAAATCTGAATTTTGTTTAATTTAAGACCCATGACGGATGAAGTTCTTTAAGAAACTATCATGTAATTTTGTATAGAAATGTGTACATGACACGTAGGGGGGCAAACCGTGGAAGGAACAGCGCAAGCACGGTCTGCACGTGCTACACAGTGACCGTGTCCATTCAATGACAAGATACGCTACTCAGCAGATGTTAAACAGTTGATGTTGAATGTGTATGATTTCTTTAGAAGTGAAGCAGAAAGAGCAAAGCCTTTTTATGCAATTAATAAATTCTTGAAACGAGCTTCAAAAGCTCTTGGTATGTCCCCTCAGAAACTTAAAAATGTTGTTAGTCGACAAGATACAAATAGTCAGGCCAAGGAGGTAGGGAACATGTCAAAACCATGCAAGGTTGATAAATTAGACAGTTTTCAGAGGGATCAAGTCAGACGTGCAATTGTTAAACTGTACTCAGAAAATAAGTACCTGTCCCTAAGAATTTTGAAGAAACACCTTGAAACTGACCATGATTTACGTGTTACAAAGTACAAACTATGGCAGCTGTTGCATACATTTGGTTACAAATACAAAAAGATAACTGGAGAAAATAGGGCTGTGTTGTGTGAACGGTCTGACATTGTTCGTCTCCGAAATCATTACCTTCGTACCATCAAGCAGAAACGTGAAGAAGGATATGAGCCCATCTTCTTAAATGAGACATGGCTAAATGCGTCACACACAGCCAGCAGTCAGTGGGTACCCAGTGGTGACTGTAAGGAGTCTGGTAGAAAGTTACCAATGGGAAAGGGTTAAAGACTCATAGTTCTCCATGCTGGTTCTGCTAGTCAGGGTTTTCTCCCAGACTGTGACCTCATCTTTAGAGCCAAGGCCAAAGACAACAGGGACTACCACACAGAAATGAACGGCAATGTATTTCTGGAGTGGGTGAAAGATAAATTAGTCCCTGCTTTGCCTACCAAGTCTCTCATTGTCATGGACAATGCACCGTATCATAGCGTGCAGGATCCAGAAAGCAAGACTCCTACCTCTAATAACCGTAAAGGAGACATGGTTACTTGGCTGCAACAGAGGAACATTACCTTTCCTTCTCGAGCGACGAAACCACAGCTCTATGAAATCATCAAAACTATGAAACCTGACCCCGTGTATAAAGTTGACAGTTACATCAAGGGTCAGGGTCACGCTGTCTTAAGACTGCCACCTTATCACTGCGACCTGAATCCAATCGAGTTGGTATGGGCCATCGTCAAGGGTGACGATGGACGATCGAACACAACGTTCAAATTACGAGATGTTGAACAACTCGTAAAGAAATCCCTTGGTCGGGTAACAGTAGAAAAATGGAGGCGTTGTGTGGCCACAGTCTTTGACGAGATAGAGCCACGTTATTGGTCACGAGATGGACTATGGCCAGCAACAGTCCAACCTATAATAGTGGCAGTTGGTTCAGGCACCAGCAGTACCGACGACGAGATCTATGGCATGAGCGAGTCAGATTGCAACTGAAATTATCATGAGACGGCCCCTCTAACACTCTGTCATTTCACCTACCACAGAACGTGCAGTGCATGCGTGCTTGCGCTGTGCCTTCCACGGTTTGTCCCCCTTACGTGTCATGTACACATTTCTATACAAAATAACATGATAGTTTCTTAAAGAACTTCATCCAGCATGGGTCTTAAATTAAACAAAATTTAGATTTTGTTGGGTACAGGGTATTCATGGTCAAGTACCGTATTGATGTTTCATACTCTTTTCTGGATTTCGAGTTATTTTGCAATTCATCGTTCTCATTTGGAGTCAAACGGACTGTAGAGTATACAGACACTGCCAGAGGCTCAAGGCACCCCTCCAGATAGAGTATACAGACACTGCCAGAGTTGCACAAAGGATCTATTCTGTGATAAACAGACCCCAATTGTTTGTACATTCTAAGGGAGATAACACATCAGTGTTGACTATCAGTCCATACTATTAGTTTCAGGCACAACAGAGAGTCAAGAGGTGAAAAACTGATTCCTTTGCCACATCTGTTCTTGAAAACTTGAAACAGAGAAAACCTGGGAAATATCCCACTTAATAGACATTCACAAATATGATGAGAATACACAGCTCTGTATATTTAGAACAGTTTGTGCCTTATGAGAAAACAGTCTTGGGTATGATACTTTTGGGCTGAGAATGTTGTGTTTCACATGGAAGTAGATGGATGTGGTGTGATAGGACTTTCTCGCAGATGAAATGAAAGTTCAAGATATCTTCAATTGAACCTACTGGGGATTGAGTATCTTGATTACTGTTATCTATTTTGCAGTAATTACACACAGTTTGCTTATTTTCTTATCAAAATTACAGAATTCTAGATGCATAACTGGCTCTGCTGAGTGCCAAAAGTACATGTTTATCATGACCATGGCACTATTGGCAGTCACTGCAGTACATTTGTAAAGATCAAAGGTTGAAGCTGTAAGACAAATAAAAAGCCCAGCAAAATATAACATGTGTTATTGTTAGTAATACAACATAACAACTGTCAGTTGATGATAAGAAATGGATAAAATCATATTTCCAATGTGACAGCCATTCTTAAAGCAAGGATGGAAATGAAGCAGGAATGTCTACTTGTGAAAACATTTAGCAATATCTCTGAATATCCTTGCACACTGCTGTCAGTGAACATGCCATTATGCAAAAGTCTGTTACAGGTAGTAAACATTGTAGTACATATTTGGTCATTTCTTTGAGGTGAAGGTCAGATTAACAAAAGTTAACACAATCTTTCTATCCTGCTTCTAACAGTATCAATCACGATGTAGATTTTGCAAATCTTTCACATATTTTTTCATGCAGTGAATTACAGTATGGATATTTATATCTTTCCAATATCATATCAAACGTATATATATTGGCAACCAAATTTATTAACCTTTTATAACTTGTTTGTTTGAAAATTATTAAGGCTAAAAAAGAATAATTCTTGGTTCTCAGGCACCGCCACATCATCATAAAGTCTGCCGCACGTTTCGTTTTTATTTCCATTTTCAAAACACAAAATCCTTAAATGTTCCGCGTCTCGAACACACGACCTCAACTGTGAAATGCTACAATACTTAAAAACAATGCGACCCAATATAACGTGCAGTTACTTCCCTTTTCATGCGCACTGCTTACTGCGCATCTCGTGTGTTATGGTCATGGGGGCAATAGGAGTTTGTGTGCTTGCTTTGCTGTTTGTAAATTTGGTCAATGAAAACATTAAATTTGCAATACAACATCACTAGACATGATGACGGTATTCAAATACAATTTCAATGGTATTTGTGTACTGTATGAGGGACAATGCAGGGGTTATTTTTCTCTCGTAAAATAAGCGGGAAATCGATGCTTATTTATATAACCCGGCTATAAAGCGAATCGGATTATAGCACATCACTATTGCATACAAAATCTCTACATTTGCAATAACAATGTGTTTGTCTTCCACAGAAAAAACAAAATTACAATCGTAGCCCTTCAGCGAATTCAGGGAAACGGAACAGATTATATCAATTAAACTTGGTCAATACAAATTTGAGATAAAACATCACTAAACATAATGATTAGCCGATTAAATTGTATTTCCTGTTCTGATTGGCATTGTTTTATATGCAGAGATTAAGATTACTGTGTGTCTTGTCTCGTAAACTAAGCCGGAAGTAGCTTTCAGCTGTATACACTTTTCTCAGAATCTACCGGTGATTTGGCCAATAATATAACTTTAAAGAATTTTGAAACAATGAGCGGAAGAATTGTATCTGAAACCATTATTTTGTCAGGAATAATTTATTCCAATATCATATGTAGTTGCAGCTTTACTATATATATGTGAAATAAATTAATAACCATAAGCGTAGCACTTGGGTTCAGCTGATCGCCATTGCCGGAAATGTTTTCAAATGGAAGAATTTGACCAATCAACGTCCATGCGCCCACGATTGCAAAAACTTAATGTTGACATATAATAGTCAAACTACAACAAGTAAGACTTTCAGCAATTCAATGTATGGCATATAATATGATATATATATCCAATCTCTATCCACTAAAGTTTGTTTCAAGGCGTCAATAGCTGTAATATGACCGTGGTTGCTGTAAATAACGGTGAGTTGTGCGATCTTCCGATCACTTCACATACGATTTTGCCGAAATGAATTGAAACAATATTGAATGAAATGTTGAATAAAACTATTAAATAGATTACCAACATAAATCCAGATATACTATGAACTCTTTCTACAACCAGACAGTGTAATTACATGATTAATTTGAGCATTTAGATTTTGTACGGATTTGTTGACATGGTATTTCCGGTGTTCCGTGCCCACAGTGATATCTATATGATGTGTTGAGGAAAAAAAACATAAAATACTCAACCCTGTGTATAAGACGACAGCCCCCCACCCCACCCCCCCACACACACACATACCTTGAAAGCCTCCTAATTCTAGTTATGTAAAACTCGCCTTATTCACAGCAATATATGGATTTGGATTCTTACAAGTGTGTACACAACCAAAAAAAAAAGGGCCGCCCGCCCACACGATATTTTCAAAAGCTATTGCCTGAGAACCAATTTTATTTTATTTTTCAGCCTTACATAAGAAATGGAGAAATTTAGTGTAATATAACATTTTTCATACCTTTAGACAAGTGTTAGAGGATGAAATGTAAATGTAACTGCAACAGTTTTAGAGTGTCATATTCAATGATGTAAATTCATATATAAAACAGATTAATCAATAGCCATTTCTGGTCTGACAGAAGTGGAATGGAGATAATAGCTTCTACTAGTCCTTTGGATGTCAAGTCTAATCTGAATGTCAGCTGGGACAGTAAGACCAGACTGTAATGGGACATGGCAGCTGGGACAGTAAGACCAGTTTGTAATGGGACATGGCAGCTGGGACAGTAAGACCAGTTTGTAATGGGACATGGCAGCTGGGACAGTAAGACCAGTTTGTAATGGGACATGGCAGCTGGGACAGTAAGACCAGTTTGTAATGGGACATGGCAGCTGGGACAGTAAGACCAGTTTGTAATGGGGTATGGCAGCTGGGACAGTAAGACCAGTTTGTAATGGGACATGGCAGCTGGGGCAGTAAGACCAGTTTGTAATGGGACATGGCGGCTGGGACAGTAAGACCAGTTTGTAATGGGACATGGCAGCGGGGACAGTAAGACCAGTTTGTATTCGGGCATGGCAGCTGGGACAGTAAGACCAGTTTGTAATGGGGTATGGCAGCTGGGACAGTAAGACCAGTTTGTAATGGGACATGGCAGCTGGGACAGTAAGACCAGTTTGTAATGGGACACGGCAGCTGGGACAGTAAGAACAGAACTTACCTGCTCTGTTTCAGTCAGAGACTGTAGTGCTTCAGATGCTACTTTCCGTTTTGCTTCTTTCTTACTACGACCACAAGCTTCAACCATCTTTCTATCGTGAACTTTCACCTCAGCTGTAAAACTATCAGATTAGAATCTGCCATTAAAAACACATGCCATACATTGTCTGTGTTCTTCACAAAACAATACAGACACATAATTTAACCTAAAAACAATTTAGTGCACTCCAGCTCATTGAAATGACAAGAACATCTGTAAGTTGCTGCCAGGAATCAAGCGCTTTAGCATTAGATTTCAAATGTATAAACAAGAGGTATCTACTCTAAAGTGGGACAACATCAAATTTCAAAACACAGTAGGTTTATCTCCATTCTACCGTGAAGGCAATAGCCTTTTTGAAAACGGTGCTCTCTTGTAAGATACACAGGGGTCAAAGGTCTGCCCTCTTAGAACATTCCGAAAAGTGGTCACAGGTTGTTATAAATGTAACAAATATTACTAAAGTTCAATGAAAAATACTTATAGTCTTGACAAGTTCAAAATAAGGGTTCAAAACACATGGTTTTTCAAAAGGAAGTTGACAAATAACCCTCCAAAAAGAGTCCATAGACATGTGTTTGAATTCCATCACAACCTGTTGTACACTGTTTGGACTCACCAAGTCATTATTTAGAAATCAGCGACAGAAGTCATTTCTTGGAAATCGGATATGTCCTTTCCATTGTAGGTGTGACAGGTTGTAGAAATAGATTTTAAAATGCTAAACAAATATATTTCTCAAACAAACTTTATGAAATAAAATTCAACTTATTTATTGTAAATGTGTAAGTCTTATTAGTTAGTTAGCAATTACCCCCAGTACATAATACAAATTCAAAATAAATGCCTCTCCACCCAGAACTGGGATGTGGCAGAACTTGACCTTCATTGCGGTAACTCGTCACAGCCAATGTTCTTGTTGACCGTGCCTCTGACAAGTTGCATGAAACAAGATGGCAACCCCGATCAATGATGTGGTTCAACACTAACCTCAGGATTTACTGAGAATGAGCCTGCAGATACATGATTGCCAATGGAACTGGAGTATCACTGAACAGCCACTTTTTAGGCTGCAGTCGATCTGGGGTTTTATGGCACAAGGGATTTGTGACCTGTTTGTTTCAAGATCTCATGGCATTCGATGCCAGAATGTGAAAGAAATGTGACAGTTGTGGCCCTGACACAGTGATTCGTGTATGTTTTACTTAATTGTGCATGCTCTGAAATAAATTTTATCAAGTTTGATAAGCTGTTGTGATCAAGTGCCTGTGCTGTGACTTCGGTTATGTCGGGACATTTGATGATTTGTTTCATGGCTTTTCGAAGGGAGGAGTGTTTTCTGATGTATGTATTATTTGTATGCAAAAGATATGCCTTTGTTAAGTCTTGTTATCTCATCATCGAAGCAGTCAGGCTTACGGCCTAGAACATCATATCGTCACATCCAACCTCAATCACAGCATATTTCCTCTAACAGACGCTTGGCTGTCTATTAATTTCGTGACAGCTGTTGACACAGTGTGTACTAGGATAGATACCTGGCTTGTATTTGGCTAGGGGCCCATTGTCTAATAGAGGAAATATCGATACGGTATACAGTTCTTATGGGTGATCAGCGGCTATCTTTTATGGATCGATATGTAGGCTATCGATGTATTCATACACACCTTTTTTCATGAAAAGGTTTAATATATTCAAAAGAGGTTTCAATAGCAAAAATGAAGCCCCTTTTTAACCAATAAGAATCAAGCATTCTTCAATGTCATGGTAGAATTTGAAGTAATTGTATTTCACCAATTATACTTGATGATGACATCATTGCAATACACAACATTTAGATTTCTGTCAAATAATTATTACACTATGTGCCTACAGGGCAATTTTCTACTGTCTGTAACAAAAAGTTGTGATTACACTCAAATCTCATTAAAATCAGATCTTATGGTCCAGTTCACTGGCCAGTCACAATTCACAAAAGGTCATTCTGACATGACGTGGGATGTCCCCAGATCTTTGTGTAGTGATATTGAGCACTACAACCTAATTTTAATGAGATTGTGACAGTACTATGAAGTGACGACAGTGAACACAAGCTGTAAGGACATGACATCACCTCACTTTCAGTCTGGGTCATGGCCCTTTATACTGCTGGGTCCGTTCCACAAAGCGATCGTAGCGCTACGATTGTCGTAAGTCTATGTTAAAGTATGGGAGTTACGATTGTCTTAGTGCTGCGATCGCTTTGTGGAACGGGGCCCTGCTATTCTGATCAGTGAGTAATATCTACCTTGCTCCAAATAGTGCACCCTAACTGCAAGCAATCTCCATACCTGCCCAAACCAACCATGACATTTTAATATGACAATGCTTTTTCTTGTGCTTAATGCACAATTTCTTCATTACTGTGCACAAGAGATTCTGTCTTATGCATACAGCTAGTATGTGTACACTGGACACATAAGTCGACAAATCAGAAATGAGATTCACCATTTAGTCCTGTTTTTACAACATACCGGTACTACATTATTGTTCTGTGTATCTATGCCTTGGCAAAAATAGTACATTTGTATCATGAAATTTAGTTACCAGAATATGCCATAGATTCAGAATTTAACTTATAACAAAACTTAGTTATCATTGGAAATTTCTAATAAATTGTGTTATATAATACTTATCCTATCTCATAGTATGCATTTGATCCTTCATCTTTGATCCTTGTGTGGAAACGATCCGAAAACAAGTTACCAGTTAAAAAAAATGCCTCATCCAAATACATCCCAGCCATAACCATGGTTACCATCACCAGCAATGGTCTGTGCAATGCATAAATCTGTGCAGCCTGATCATGTGACGTCCCCAGCTAACTCATTCTCTTTCGAACAGCATACAGGGATGGGAGGAGTTGTCCGTGTGAGATAGGATAAGTATTATAAGTAAACAATTTATTACAAGTTTCAAAAGTTCTAAAACTTATCATTTCTCACACAATGCACTTATCCCAAGACTAAGACTAGCATCATCTCTCACTAAACGAGCCATCAACCTCTCTTATGCTGACCCCAAACCTGAGATCGAATACCTCATCAAGTCTTCACCCACCTAAACAAATATCCACCCAAAGTCATTTCCTTTGACTCCATCCAACACCCAGATCTAATCTGAATCAGCACCCTTCCGTATCGCCCTCCCATTCACAGGAAAAGTCCCCCACATCATCAGCCGCCTCCTCAAACAGCAAGGTAATATTGACACCTACTTCATCAGTTCCACCTCCCTCAATACCCTAGTAAGAGGTTAAAACGGTCACTCGTCATGCAGAAGACCCAGGTTCGATTCCCAACGTGGGTACAATGTGTGAAGCCCATTTCTGGTGTACCCCGCCATGATATTGCTGGAATATTGTTCTAAGCGGCGTAAAACCATACTCACTCACTACTAAGAGCCAATGGCAGAAACACTACCAAACCTCAAGAGCCTGAAGGTCTATTTTATAAAATTGACTGCAACTGTGGACAATCCTTCGAAGGTGAAACATTCCGCCCAATCAACACCAGAATCAAAGAGCACAAAATCTTAACCATCAAATCAGACAGTAAATCAGCCATCTCAGACCATATAAGCAACTGCCCCAAACACAACATCAACTGGGAAAACATCCAAATCCTCTCCAACAACCTCCATGACTTCATTAAAAGAAAACTAACAGAAGCAGTCCACAATCGTCGCCACAAGCCATCAATCAACAGAGATCAAGGCTATTAGATCCCATTCGCCCACTATGAACTAATTAAGCAATAATCACCACACCTATGTGAACTTTTCCGTTTAATTGACTTCATATCTCATTGGCTGCCACCTTTGTGTTCTCTGTCCATCATATTGTGACAGTATTATCCTTCTTTTGTCATGACGTACTCATGGTATCCCACTCATGTATGCAATTGTTGTTACTGTTAATCCTCCACCTACTATATATATTCTGTACAATGTTCCTCATTCAACCCCATTGGCATCTATTCCAAATCTCAAAATTCCCAAATTCTATATAAGCAACCCCTAAAGCCCCCTCTTGGGTTGCACAGACCACTTTTGCCCCTTTCGGAAACACATTGAATGGCCCGCCCCGTGTGCGAAATACGCATCAGTCGGAAAGCGCACGTTAAATCTCCAAAGTAAGTAAGTAAGTCCTCATTCAGTCTTGCTTGACAATGGTAAAAGGACCGTTACCGAAACGTCGCCTTTACAGTATTAAAGAAGTTGTTATCCAAAAATTGTGTCTACTTTGTCATTCATCCCATGGTGGGGCACAGATACCCAAGCCAGTAAAGACCTCAAATGAGAGACATACACGATGAAGCTGGTCCTAAACTCTGATCTGATCTGATGATCGTCACATCATCCAAGTTTGTCAAAGACGAAAACTCACATATACATGGGTTGATTCTAGGAGAAAAACCCCTTTGCGCAACTAGGTGTACTTATCATCAATTTGGGTAACTATTGTGTTCCATGTCATTGATCTAATGAGAGAGAGCGAATCATCCCTTGTCTGGCCAGTAAAGTTCTTCCAAAACTGCCCTCACACGTACTTCTGACAGACATGAGGCAGAACAGCTTGGCAAGAGGAAAACGATCGACCCGAGTACAAGCGTGAGTGAATCATCCCGTGTCCAGCCCATTAAGTTCTTCAAGACAGCCCCACACCTATACTCATATAAGGCGGGACAGCTTCGTTAAAGCTATCAACCATTAGTTGAAAGCTTCACAGGCACACAAGATTACAGCTTGATGTTGGGACCCATGAACTTATTGAATTTTCTGAATCTCCTCAAGTAAACCTACCCATATGGGCCCTGTTTGTCACCAACAATGATAGTGAATGGAATTCGTTTCTGCGAGCAGTAGACATGAAGTGCACTGACTGGGTTCATTTCCACACTTGTTCCCTCTACATCATCCTCTGCTGCCACCTCTTCATCCTGATCACTCCTGTTGTTTCCTGGAGGAGTTGCTTGTGACATTGCTGCAGCAGCACCTCTGGGCATGTCACTCACAGAGGAACAGGCAGTTTGGTGTTCCGGACTGGAGACACAGTCTTTTGGCAAAACCAGTTTTCTGCCCATTGCATCATATATCACAGTTCCTGATCCTTAAAGAAACATAAGCAGGAACCAGTTTTGGGCTATAAATCTGATTTGAGAGAATGCATTTCACGTCATCACAGCAATTAGCACTAGTATTAAAACTTAAATGACACTGTTTCAGTCTGTGTCAAAAACTTTCCCTCCCTATTTTCAGATTCATAGTATTTATGTTACAAATAATCTGTTAGGGCCTGCTGAAAATAGACAGCTATGTTTTGCAGGCACAAAAACCTAAGCTATAAATAAAACTTACACTTGGGTTTCACTGAAAAACACACACTGATGTCTACACTCACATTCACAAATAGAACGGATTCTGCCACTTGCCTGAATCATCATCTATGTCATCTTCGTCCAAACCCAGCAACTTTGTAAAGGCTACCTTTGCTGCATTGGTCTTGGCTTCTTTCTTTGTCTTCCCAACACCTTGTGGATAGTGAGTGGTGCCAATGCGACATTCATTAGCAAACTTAGCTGTGAAGGAATACTGTTCTACTGCCACTTCATGAAATGTAGGTGTCAGTCTCAACATGGCAGCATACTCCATCAGGGCACTCACAGGGTGCTTCGTACCACCCAAGAAAGTCTCTATCAGTTCTGCTGGAACCACCTTTGGTAATGAACCTGAAAATATATAAATATTAGCTTTAGGGGAAATAGAAACTGTTGATCAGGTACTTTCATTAACTGATCAGTTCCACCACATGAATCAGAATTGTTTCAAGTTAAATTATCTTATGTTAAATAAACAGGATCAATTGGTAGTGAAATCATTTTCAACAATGTATCAAACCTAAAGTATGAATGTAGTATTTACAGTCCAATTTGTACTTTTCAATAGATTTGATCAGAATGTAGATTAACTGTTTGAAAGTACTTGCAACAGAAGCAGACCCCAATCCCACAAACTCGGTAAGTTTGTTTGAGAAAACAACATAAAGTTTAGAACTTTGGTCAGACCCTGATGCTATTCCGTTTGCTCCTGTACTTTGGTGCAACCATAGTTACGAAGCAAGTTATTCTATTATCCTACAACTGGTTCTAATCCAGTAGTATTAACAAATTGAGACCAATTACTGAGTTTAATGTTAATTATTCCATATTTTGGTCATGATAAATATGGCTTTAATAAATATGAATTCCAAATAGGTATACTGTATTCATAAATCTATTTTTTTAAGTATGGTAACCTTATTATATATCCCTTTCTGTTGCTCAGTGGAAGGCGACGATCACATGTCCACCTTCTGTCCATGTGACATTTTACAATTGATAGGGAACTGAACATGCTGAATGTGATTCTCTTTTCATGACATATATATGGGGGAACTAAACGTGATTTTCTTATGATGACATCTATGGGGAACTAAACATGATTATCTTATTGAATAAATGAAAACAAGAGTTTGCCACTAACATGGCTATATCCCCCGCCCCTGTTGCAGAATTTTATGACATAATTAAATCTAAACAATCCCTCACCTTTTTTAACCGAGGTGGAACTTGCCATGGAAATTGTAAAAAAAAGAAGAGTTTGCCACTAACATGGCCAGGTCTCCTGCCCAGCAAATGAAGTGTATGGAACTGGAAAGACTCCTGTTGAGATGGGCTCATTACAGAAGATCAAGTCTAGTGTACCCTCAAGGGTGTGGGTTGGTTTGCTTGATTTACTGGGCGAATGTAAACTGCTCCATGAGGTTGGATAGTGCATTGTTGTCACGGACAGACTGGTCCATATTGAAGTCCCCAGTGATAAGAATCCTATACTGTTTGAGTTTTTGGCATTTAAAAGAAAAATTCATAAATTTCTAAAGGTTCAACTTGTTGCCATGGAAACGTAAAAAATAAAAATTTCTAAAATTCTAAATAGCAAAAGGCACCAGTTCAGCATGTACCTGACAAACCCTGCAAAGTTTCATGAAAAAATATTGAACTGTTTCTGAGTTACGCTCCGGAAACGAAACATGATGGACGGACAGAGCCCGTTTCTATACACCCCGCCAACTTTGTTGGGCGGGGGATGATAATCAAATGTTTTACACCATAAGTGAACCCACCCTATATTAACACTTAAATCCAACTTGTTGCCATGGAAACGTAAAAAATAAAAATTTCTAAAATTCCTAAATAGCAAAAGGCACCAGTTCAGTATGTGCCTGGTAGACATGCAAAGTTTTGGTAGAAAGTTTTGAATGTGTTTTGAGTTATGCTCCGGAAACGAACTCTACCCTATAGAACCTAAGTCCAACTCGTTGCCATGGAAACGTAAAAAATAAAAATTTATAAAATTCCTAAGTAGCAAAAGGCACCAGTTCAGTATGTGCCTGGTAGACATGCAAAGTTTTGTAAGAAAGTATTTAACGGTTTTTGAGTTACGTTCCGGAAATGAACACCACCCTTATAGAACCTAAGTCCAAATTGTTGCCATGGAAACATAAAAAATAAAAATTTCTAAAATTCCTAAATAGCAAAAGGCACAACTTCACCACTTGAATGATATAAATGCAAAGTTTGATGAAGAAATTTTTAACGGTTTCAGAGTACTGCTCCGGAAACAAACGTTCCGTGACTGATAGATTTGCCAAGTTTCGATCAAATACACTGAATTGTTTTCTAGTTCTGCCACGGAAAAGGAAATGCATGGCCTGCCACTCTGAGGATGGTCTCTGACTGCATTCGTCTGTTGCCAACGTTGCCATAAACACCAAATGGTGTTTCTGTGGACGTTAAATTGTCTTGCAACATCACATTGACTCCTGCTTCAAGCATACCAATGGCTCGCAGACGCTCATTTTCGGACAGGCGTGGCATTTGTTGAATGTAATGTTGAATAATTGCGTAAATTTGTTGTTTTTCTGAGTGGTTGTTGTTAGCACGATGCTAAACAATGCATACGGAATCCCGTTAACGCACATGTTTTTATACCCATTCTTGCAATGGGTAGTGAAATGCATGGGGCTTGCATAAAAGTCAACTTTTGCATGGAATGCATGCTTTTCTGTAGCAGTTGCATTTTTGTGACTTGATTCCATACATGTACTACAATATTGAAAAACAAACTTTACTTGTTTGAAAAATACACTAAAATATTGGTGTCACAGGAACTGAAGTTGTTGAGTATATATATAATCTACATACATATGTTTTAATACTATAATAAAATATGGTATGGATCCCCTTACAACATAAATAAAAACAGAAACTGTGAAGAATGCATGACCGAAAAAGATAGCCACAGGGTCTATGCTAAGTATGTTAGTCCATAACTGACACACACAGAATCATGTGATACTGAATAAAATCTTCATCTTGACTAATTGTTGTACACACCAAACAGTTGTCAAGATAGGTGATTGAGGAACTGAGGTTAATACACAAAGACAAAAGAGGTGTTAACAAATTTTTACAAACAAGAATATGCAAAATAAACATTGGCTTCAGAAAACAATGAAAATTCAGCCTCATAACAATCAATGTTTTCTGTGACTCCTAGAGTAGACAGAATACTGCAGGGTAAACACCAGAAGAATTTTAATCTCACCAGTACCCTTTGCCATTGAGTGTGATGATGTGACCACAGACTCTGGTGGACGTGGAGTCAGACCAGGGATGTAGGGTGTAGGTGGTGCTGGCGTCTCTAGCTTCTTAGCTTCATGTAGCTTCTCTGTGTATTTGCGCTGCACATTCTGCATTGCTTTCAATACTGTCGAGTTCATTTTGCCTTATAGGTTAGCTGTTTATAAACAAAGAAAAATTTGTTTGATGTTTACAGATGCCATTGCAAACAGACGCCAGACAAGAAGGCAATCACATCAGCTCACACGACCTTAAGTCAGGTAACCATGCTTGTCATAAGAGGCGACTAAGTAACGGGATCGGATGGTCTGGCTTGCTGACTTGGTTCCTGCATGTCATCGTATCCAAATTGTGTGGATTGATGCTCTAGATGTCAATCACTGTATTTTCTGGTCCAGACTCGATTATTAACAGACCGCTGTCATGTAGCTGGAATATTATATCGCTGAGTGCGGCATTAAACATCAATCAACCAAAGTAAGCTAAGAATACATCACACCAGATATTATCTCTTAATTAATAACTGTGTGAGGAATAATACTGCATATAGCACAACACTGTAACATTGTCACAATGTAAGGCATAATACTGAATATAGCACAACACTGTCACACTGTAAGGAATAATATTTAGCACAATACTGTAACAATGTAAGAAATAACACTGCATATAGCACAACACTAACATTGTTAAGAATAATACTGAATATAGCACAACACTGTCACACTGCAAGGAATTATATTTAGCACAATACTGAAACAATGTAAAAAATAATACTGCATGTAGCACAACACTGTAAGATGGTAAGGAATAATTCTACACATAGCACAACACTGTAACATTGTAACAATGTAGGCATATTACTGAATATAGCACAACACTGTCACAGTGTATGGAATAATATTTAGCACAATACTGTAACAATGTTAGAAATCACACTGCATATAGCACAACACTGTAACATTGTAAGGAATAAATTTATTGTAAAATTTACAATTTTTTAAACTTATCTTACCACACTCTATGCATTTATCCCACAGTTGGACGGTGGGTCGCAGATTACCCTTGTCTGTATTCGTCTTGTAACCGTGAGATGTATACGAGGAAGCTGGTGCTGACATGCTTCAATTCAAGGACTGTCACACATCCGCGTCAGGAGATATTACTCATGATTTTATGGGTGAATCACTGCTATTGAATGATCTTGATAACTCCCTTTACGCTACAAGGACACAGAAACATACCATCGGGTGTATCATGCTCTTGTGTGTTTTCGCATAGGACATTGTACTATGACGACCGCATGGTTTTGAATTAGGCAAGCTATTCAACCAGCACTTGTAACCAATTCGGAAGGGGTCTCCGGTCTATTAGTTCTACAAAGGTCTAATGATGCAGGCCTTATTAGTTTGGCATCCAATTTTACGCTTTATCGTAGTGAATAGCATGTCGGGTTGTCGATCTGTGGAATGTCTACTCTTGGAGTATTGATCTGAAGAATGTAGACCCTTGGAGGGTCAATCCTGGTTCGATGTTGCCTTCTCTCTAGAATGTCGGCCCTTTGAAGTCGACTCTAAATGTCGACCCTTATCTGGGAGTTTGTCATAGTCAGCGGATCACTGATGATAGATTGTGAAGATGATAGATTGTTCCCTCTTCCACTTATAGGGAAGCGATCGTGGCTGATGATGGTTGCTTGACCACTGATTTCACAGATGGATGACCACTAGTCTTGGTAGACGCTTAGGTTTCTTGAATGCAGAGTGTCCGTGTTCAGTATCCTTTGATTTTGATCGGCTATCAATGCCTCTCTTCTGGCATTTTTTAGGATAATCTGTGAGTGCCTCTTGGGACAGATGAGAGCATTCTGAACACTGTAAACCTGGTTGACAGATTCTTTAACAGTCGTAGCATAATGAATGTGGATCCACTAGCACAGATAAGTGGCCGCACTTCTTGCAGGCTGGCAGTTTTACTTGAACCTTGCCCATATCTAGATGCAAGCATTGCCCCAAACTCCTGTAATTTTGAGAAAAATAAAGGCCTAAATATTCTTTCCAAAAAAAGTATGTCTCCACAGGGAGGCAAAGAGAAAGAGAATGATGAGGCAGAGGGTGTCAGTTGACCAGATGGAGGACAGCAAGCTGCAACAGATTCGGGTGCATGACCTGATTACTGGGGTTGTCATCATGGTGATGCCAGGGGTGTTTGGGCGAATAGAGCTTAGAAGCTGGAAACTTTGTTCAAGGACATTTCCACGCAAGGGATCAGAAGTGAGTGAGTGTGGTTTTATGCCCCTTTTAGCAATATTGCAGCAATATCATGGCGGGGAACACCAGAAATGGGCTTCACACGTTGTACCCTTGTCAGGAATCGAACCTGGGTCTTTGGCTTGACGAGCAAATGCTTTAACCACAAGGCTACCCGACCGCCCGGATGAAGAAGAAGGATGAACTGCGTAGAGTGAGATAGGATAAGTTTGAAAATTAATATTGTAATTAATAGCACAACACTGTAATGTATCGTATATAGCCGTCTGCAAGGGGACCTTTTTTTCCTAGAATTAGGGGAGTATGAAGGGGGTTCAACCTATCCACAGGGTGGAAGATCTCATGGTTTTTTCCAGCAGTAACACTTTCAGGTTGCACTGCCGATTTCAATTTCGAAGTCCGGCACTGATGTTGTTTGACCATAAACTCGACTGATAGAACTGTTCCAAGAACTATTTTTGTACATGAACACCAATTGAATTTGATTTCCTTGTTCATATCATATATTTTCTTCAAATAGAGTTTATTTCCATGGTTTCCCCAAATAACTATTTTATTACATGGTTGTATTGAAAAAGACTGCAAAGGAGCCAAAAATGAATCAGCCTTAGCTCATTTGTTTGTGACCACTTCGAAATCTGCATGTTTCCCGTCGGCCATTTCTAAACAAATCAAAGGAGATAAACAGGTATCACCCTGATTACGTGTGAGTCGCACCATAGGAGGAACTGCCACGTCTCTTGGAGAAGCGTCGGAGACACTGTTCCCCCCTGCTTCCGGATGTAAGTCATCGCCGTTTGGCTGTCCATCTCTAGACGAACCACTTGGCCACGAAGCAGATCCAGGAAGCGTTGGAACACCAACCTGACCGCTCTCAGTTCTAGCACATTGATATGCAGTTTGATCTCCTGCTGGGACCATAGTCCCGAGGCAGTGTGATTGTTCAGAACGCCTCCCCGGAACGGGAGTGTCGAGAGGGAGCCCCCGTGACAGATTCCCGACCTCGGTCCACCACTGAAGGTGTGTAATGAGCCACTGCGGAGTCTCGAGAACAGTCTCGAGATCTTCTGAGTTCACCCAAAGTCGACGGAGCGCTTGTTGAATGGGTCTCATTCTCAAGCGTGCCCGCTAAACCACATCCACTGTCGCCGCCATGTTGCCCAGTAACTGGAGCCATGTACGAGCAGTGTGACTTTCGGACAGAAGGAACTGGGAAGTAACACTTCTGACCTTGGTAATGCGATCTTGTGACAGAGATACAATTCCGCTCACCATGTTGAAATTCGCCCCTAGGAAGACTAGATTCTGAGTAGGGCTCAGATCTGACTTCTTGAGATTGACTATCCACCCTAGAGTGATCAGAATGTCTATCACTTCTTGTGTAGCTATCTGACTCAGGGATTGCGATAGAGCTCTTAGAAACCAGTCGTCGAGGTACGGATGGCAGAACAGACCTTTCGACCTGGCCACTTGGGCAGGAATCAACATCAGCTTGGTGAACACCTTGGGGCCGTGGAGATCCCGAATGGTAGAACCCTGAACTGATAACACCTCCCGTGGAAAGAAAATTTCAGGTATTTCTTGAACTCAGGGTGTATGGGAAGCTAAAAAGAATAGGAATTCATAGGAAGTATAGGAACGCTAGGCTGTCTGTCATTATATTTATAGTATTGTATGCATTAGGCCTGGCACAGGTAACTCGGTACCCCGGGTCGGGTGGGTACATATTAGGACCTGGGTACCAACAGGACTACCCAGACCCGTGGTTTGTCACATGATATATTGTTTAATGACAAAAATTATCTAGAACTCTATGGTTACACTAAAAGTCACAAATGTTCGCATTTCTTTCAGGCTATGCACCCATTCCTCCTGACTTTTGATATGGTTGAATAAAGATATAACTTGAGTCAACTTCAGTGTACGCATGACTAGATTGTTTTAATACATGTATCTTCATACGTTTTGCCAGTGCTATGGTAAAAAGATGCCGAATCGGTCATTTCGTACCTATTTCTTGAGACCTACAGTGGGTACCTGGGTAGGGTCGGGTAATAGAGGGGTGGGTACCCGAGTTGTAAATTCGGACTCGTCCGAGGCCTAGTATGCATTATGAGGTGGATTCAAATCATATTTTACAAACTGGAAATGAGATGAGATGGGGACAGACCGACATGAGACGTGTTGTCTTATAGTCGGATCCTGCGATTTTCCGATTTTTTCACAACGCATAAACAGCTGTCAGCTTATATTAATCAACCTGCCTTCCACTTTCTGAAGCCTGTCACTTTGAAATAGGTTTCCGTGGGAAAACTCTAAATGACTTGATAATTTGACTGGTTCTATTGTGAATACGCGCAATATAGTAAGCTCTTAGATAACAGTAGACGGTTCCCGACTAACTCGTTCCGTAAACCCTGCCTATCTCAAATGGTTAAAACTGTCATACGCCAAAATGGACATAACAACTAGATCAAAACGGCTTCGAAGCACCATAAGCGTGATTTCAATTGCATGGTAAATACTTATATTTTTTTAATAAACATTCATTTGTGTCATCATCAAAATTAGTACCCATTGGTCCTGTTGAATGGACAAAATATAACTTGAAAATTCCTACTTTTACTGATTTAACAACAACATCTGAACGAGAGAAATGGTTGTGTAAATTTTGCCAATACAAGGAAAGGTAATTTTGTCATATTTCAATTTTATAGTTGCAGCAGAAGAAAACTTATGTCTAACCATTATAGTTACCAATACTTTGCAGCACAATACAATGCAATATTTCTGTCAGTGCATATATTGTAAATCTAATATTTCACCTCTGCCTTGATTCTCACTTTCAGTATCGCCACATATAAAGGCTGCTTTATCACTCTTGGTGATATTATTATAATATAAACAAATATTGATAATTTCTCTTCTCTGTGTCCCACACACAACCAAAAGCATTGATATCATTTCTATATATTCTTTATGTATTGAACCAGATACCATATAATAGACCCTCTATTCTATGGTCTTTTTTTCTTTGTACTTAATGAAATATATGCTATGCAGTGTGTGTTTCCATGGAAATCCTCCGGCACTTAATGAAATACATGCTATGCAATGTGTGTTTCCATGGAAATCCTCCGGCACTTAATGAAATACATGCTATGAAATGTGTGTTTCCATGAAACTCCTCCAGCACTTAATGAAATACATGCTATGCTATGTGTGTTTACATGAAAATCTTCCGGTACTTAATGACATACATGCTATGCAATATGTGTTTCCATGAAAATCCTCCGGTATTTATTGAAATACATGCTATGCAATATGCGTTTCCATGAAAATCCTCCGGCACTTAATGAAATACATGCTATGCAATATGTGTTTCCATGGAAATCTTCAAGTACTTAATGAAATACATGCTGTGCAATGTGCGTTTCCATGAAAATCCTCCGGTACTTAATGAAATACATCCTATACAATGTGCACTTCCATGAAAATCCTCCGGTACTTAATGAAATACATGCCATGCAATGTGCGTTTCCATGAAAATCCTCCGGTACTTAATGAAATACATGCCATGCAATGTGCGTTTCCATGAAAATCCTCCGGCACTTAATGAAATACATGCTATGCAGTGTGTGTTTCCATGGAAATCCTCCGGCACTTAATGAAATACATGCTATGCAGTGTGTGTTTCCATGGAAATCCTCCGGCACTTAATGAAATACAAGCTATGCAATGTGTGTTTCCATGGAAATCCTCCGGCACTTAATGAAATACATGCTATGCAATGTATGTTTCCATGAAACTCCTCCAGCACTTAATGAAATACATGCTATCCTATGTGTGTTTACATGAAAATCTTCCGGTACTTAATGACATACATGCTATGCAATATGTGTTTCCATGAAAATCCTCCGGTATTTATTGAAATACATGCTATGCAATGTGCGTTTCCATGAAAATCCTCCGGCACTTAATGAAATACATGCTATGCAATAAGTGTTTCCATGGAAATCTTCCGGTACTTAATGAAATACATGCCATGCAATGTGCGTTTCCATGAAAATCCTCCGGTACTTAATGAAATACATGCTATGCAATGTGCGTTTCCATGAAAATCCTCCGGCACTTAATGAAATACATGCTATGCAGTGTGTGTTTCCATGGAAATCCTCCGGCACTTAATGAAATACATGCTATGCAGTGTGTGTTTCCATGGAAATCCTCCGGCACTTATTGAAATACAAGCTATGCAATGTGTGTTTCCATGGAAATCCTCCGGCACTTAATGAAATACATGCTATGCAATGTATGTTTCCATGAAACTCCTCCAGCACTTAATGAAATACATGCTATCCTATGTGTGTTTCCATGAAAATCTTCCGGTACTTAATGACATACATGCTATGCAATATGTGTTTCCATGAAAATCCTCCGGTATTTATTGAAATACATGCTATGCAATGTGCGTTTCCATGAAAATCCTCCGGCACTTAATGAAATACATGCTATGCAATGAGTGTTTCCATGGAAATCTTCCGGTACTTAATGAAATACATGCCATGCAATGTGCGTTTCCATGAAAATCCTCCGGTACTTAATGAAATACATGCTATACAATGTGCGTTTCAATGAAAATCCTCCGGTACTTAATGAAATACATGCTATGCAATGTGCGTTTCCATGAAAATCCTCCGGCACTTAATGAAATACATGCTATGCAGTGTGTGTTTCCATGGAAATCCTCCGGCGCTTAATGAAATACATGCTATGCAGTGTGTGTTTCCATGGAAATCCTCCGGCACTTAATGAAATACATGCTATGCAATGTGTGTTTCCATGGAAATCCTCCGGCACTTAATGAAATACATGCTATGCAATGTATGTTTCCATGAAACTCCTCCAGCACTTAATGAAATACATGCTATCCTATGTGTGTTTACATGAAAATCTTCCGGTACTTAATGACATACATGCTATGCAATATGTGTTTCCATGAAAATACTCCGGTATTTATTGAAATACATGCTGTGCAATGTGCGTTTCCATGAAAATCCTCCGGTACTTAATGAAATACATGCTATGCAATATGTGTTTCCATGGAAATCTTCCGGTACTTAATGAAATACATCCTGTGCAATGTGCGTTTCCATGAAAATCCTCCGGTACTTAATGAAATACATGCTATGCAATGTGTGTTTCCATGGAAATCTTCCAGTATTTAATGAAATACATGCCATGCAATGTGCGTTTCCATGAAAATCCTCCGGTACTTAATGAAATACATGCTATGCAATGTGCGTTTCAATGAAAATCCTCCGGTACTTAATGAAATACATGCTATGCAATATGTGTTTCCATGGAAATCTTCCGGTACTTAATGAAATACATGCTGTGCAATGTGCGTTTCCATGAAAATCCTCCGGTTCTTAATGAAATACATGCTATGCAATGTGCGTTTCAATGAAAATCCTCCGGTACTTAATGAAATACATGCTATCCAATGTGTGTTTCCATGGAAATCTTCCGGTACTTAATGAAATACATCCTGCGCAATGTGTGTTTCCATGGAAATCATCCGGTACTTAATGAAATACATGCAATGCAATGTTCGTTTCCATGAAAATCCTCCGGTACTTATGAAATACATGTTATACAATGTGCGTTTCCATGAAAATCCTCCGGTACTGAATGAAATACATGCTATGCAATATGTGTTTCCATGGAAATCTTCCGGTACTTAATGAAATACATGCTGTGCAATGTGTGTTTCCATGAAAATCCTCCGGTACTTAATGAAATACATGCAATGCAATGTGTGTTTCTATGAAAATCTTTCGGTACTTAATGAAATACATGCTATGCAATATGTGTTTCCATGGAAATCTCTGGTACTTAATGAAATACATGCTTTGCAACATGTCTTTCCAGGAAAATCCTCCGGTTCTTAATGAAATACATGCTATGCAATATGTGTTTCCATGGAAATCCTCCGGTACTTAAGGAAATACATGCTATGCAATGTGTGTTTCCATGGAAATCTTCCGGTACTTAATGAAATACCTGCTATGCAATGTGTGTTTCCATGAAAATCCTCCGGTACTTAATGAAATACATGTTATGCAATATCAGTTTCCATGAAAATCCTCCGGTACTTAATGAAATACATGCTGTGCAATGTGTGTTTCCATGAAAATCCTCCGGCACTTTATGAAATACATGCTATGCAATATGTGTGTTTCCTAGAAAATCTTCCGGTACTTAATGAAATACATGCTATGCAATGTGTGTATCCATGAAAATCCTCCGTCACTTAATGAAATACATGCTATGCAATATGTGTTTCCATAAAAATTCTCCTTAACATAATGAAATACATGCTATGCAATATGTGTTTCCATGAAAATCCTCCTGCACTTAATGAAATACATGCTGTGCAATGTGTGTTTACATGAAGATCTTCCGGTACTTAATGAAATACATGCTATGCTATGTGTGTTTCCATGAAAATCCTTCGGCACTTAATGAAATACATGCTAAGCTATGTGCATTTCCATGAAAATCCTCCGGCACTTAATGGAAAACATCCTATGCAATGTGTGTTTCCATGAAAATCCTCCTGAACATAATTAAATACATGCTATGCAATATGTGTTCTCACGAAAATCTTCCGGTACTTAATGAAATACATGCTATGCTATGTGTGTTTCCATGAAACTCCTCCTGCACTTAATGAAATACATGCTATGCTATGTGTGTTTACATGAAAATCTTCCGGTACTTAATGACATACATGCTATGCTATGTGTGTTTCCATGAAAACCCTTCGGTACTTAATGAAATACATGCTAAGCTATGTGCATTTCCATGAAAATCCTCCGGCACTTAATGAAATACATGCTATGCAATATGTGTTTCCATGGAAATCTCCTGGAACTTAATGAAATACATGCTATGCAATATGAGTTCTCACAAAAATCTTCAGGTACTTAATGGAATACATCCTATGCAATGTGTGTTTCCATGAAAATACTCCGGCACTTAATGACATACATGCTATGCAATATGTGTTTCCATGAAAATCCTCCTGCACTTAATGAAATACATGCTATGCAATGTGTGTTTACATGAAAATCTTCCGGTACTTAATGAAATACATGCTATGCTATGTGTGTTTCCATGAAAATCCTTCGGCACTTAATGAAATACATGCTAAGCTATGTGCATTTCCATGAAAATCCTCCGGCACTTAATGGAATACATCCTATGCAATGTGTGTTTCCATGAAAATCCTCCTGAACATAATTAAATACATGCTATGCAATATGTGTTCTCACGAAAATCTTCCGGTACTTAATGAAATACATGCTATGCAATGTGTGTTTCCATGGAAATCCTCCGGCACTTAATGAAATACATGCTATGCAATGTGTGTTTCCATGAAACTCCTCCTGCACTTAATGAAATACATGCTATGCTATGTGTGTTTACATGAAAATCTTCCGGTACTTAATGACATACATGCTATGCTATGTGTGTTTCCATGAAAATCCTTCGGTACTTAATGAAATACATGCTAAGCTATGTGCATTTCCATGAAAATCCTCCGGCACTTAATGAAATACATGCTATGCAATATGTGTTTCCATGGAAATATCCTGGAACTTAATGAAATACATGCTATGCAATATGAGTTCTCACAAAAATCTTCCGGTACTTAATGGAATACATCCTATGCAATGTGTGTTTCCATGAAAATACTCCGGCACTTAATGAAATACATGTCATGCTATGAGCGTTTCAATGAAAATCCTCCGGTACTTAATGAAATACATGCTATGCAATATGTGTTTCCATGAAAATCCTCCGGAACTTAATGAAATACATGCTATGCAATATGTGTTCTCACAAAAATCTTCCGGTACTTAATGGAATACATCCTATGCAATGTGTGTTTCCATGAAAATCCTCCGGCACTTAATGAAATACATGCTATGGAATGTGTGTTTCCATGAAAATCCTCCGGTACTTAATGAAATACATGCTATGCAACATGAGTTTCCATGAAAATCCTCCGGTACTTAATGAGATACATGCTATGCAATATGTGTTTCCATGAAAATCCTCCTGAACATAATGAAATACATGCTATGCAATATGTGTTCTCACAAAAATCATCCGGTACTTAACGAAATACATGCTATGCAATATGTGTTTCCATGAAAATCCTCCGGCACTTAATGAAATACATGCTATGCAATGTGTGTTTCCATGAAAATCCTCCGGCAGTTAATGAAATACATGCTATCCTATGTGTGTTTCCATGAAAATCCTCCGGTACTAAATGAAATACATGCCATGCAATATGTTTCCATGAAAATCTTCCGGTACTTAATGAAATACATGCCATGCTATGTTCGTTTCCATGAAAATCCTATGGTACTGAATGAAATACATGCTATGCAATATGTGTTTCCATGAAAATCTTCCAGTACTTAATGAAATACATGCCATGCTATGTGCGTTTCCATGAAAATCCTGTGGTACTTAATGAAATACATGCTATGCAATATGTGTTTCCATGAAAATCCTCCGGTACTTAATGAAATACATGCTATGCAATATGTGTTTCCATGAAAATGCTCCGGTACTTAATGAAATACATGCTATGCACTGTGTCTTTCCATGAACATATTCCGGTACTTAATGAAATACATGCTATGCAACATGTGTTTCTATAAAAATCCTCCGGTACTTAATGAAATACATGCTATGCAATATGTGTTTTCATGAAAATCCTCCGGTACTTAATGAAATACATGCTATGCAATATGTGTGTTTCCATGAAAATCCTCCGGCACTTAATGAAATACATGCTATGCAATGTGTGTTTCTATGAAAATCCTCCGGCACTTAATGAAATACATGCTATGCTATGCGTGTTTCCATGAATATCCTCCGGTACTAAATGAAATACATGCTATGCAATATGTGTTTCCATGAAAATCTTCCGGTACTTAATGAAATACATGCTGTGCAATGTGTGTTTCCATGAAAATCTTCCGGTACTTAATGAAATACAAGCTATGCAATGTGTGTTTCCATGGAAATCCTCCGGCACTTAATGAAATACATGCTATGCTATGTGTGTTTCCATGAAAATCCTCCGGTACTAAATGAAATACATGCCATGCAATATGTTTCCATGAAAATCCTCCGGTACTTAATGAAATACATGCCATGCTATGTTCGTTTCCATGAAAATCCTATGGTACTGAATGAAATACATGCTATGCAATATGTGTTTCCATGAAAATCTTCCAGTACTTAATGAAATACATGCCATGCTATGTGCGTTTCCATGAAAATCCTGTGGTACTTAATGAAATACATGCTATGCAATATGTGTTTCCATGAAAATCCTCCGGTACTTAATGAAATACATGCTATGCAATATGTGTTTCCATGAAAATGCTCCGGTACTTAATGAAATACATGCTATGCACTGTGTCTTTCCATGAACATATTCCGGTACTTAATGAAATACATGCTATGCAACATGTGTTTCTATGAAAATCCTCCGGTACTTAATGAAATACATGCTATGCAATATGTGTTTTCATGAAAATCCTCCGGTACTTAATGAAATACATGCTATGCAATATGTGTGTTTCCATGAAAATCCTCCGGCACTTAATGAAATACATGCTATGCAATGTGTGTTTCTATGAAAATCCTCCGGCACTTAATGAAATACATGCTATGCTATGCGGTTTCCATGAATATCCTCCGGTACTAAATGAAATACATGCTATGCAATATGTGTTTCCATGAAAATCTTCCGGTACTTAATGAAATACATGCTGTGCAATGTGTGTTTCCATGAAAATCTTCCGGTACTTAATGAAATACAAGCTATGCAATGTGTGTTTCCATGGAAATCTTCCGGTACTTAATGAAATACATGCTATGCAATGTGTGTTTACATGAAAATCTTCCGGTACTTAATGAAATACATGCTATGCTATGTGTGTTTCCATGAAAATCCTTCGGCACTTAATGAAATACATGCTAAGCTATGTGCATTTCCATGAAAATCCTCCGGCACTTAATGGAATACATCCTATGCAATGTGTGTTTCCATGAAAATCCTCCTGAACATAATTAAATACATGCTATGCAATATGTGTTCTCACGAAAATCTTCCGGTACTTAATGAAATACATGCTATGCAATGTGTGTTTCCATGGAAATCCTCCGGTACTTAATGAAATACATGCTATGCAATATGTGTGTTTCCATGAAAATCCTCCGGTACTTAATGAAATACATGCTATGCAATATGTGTGTTTCCATGAAAATCCTCCGGCACTTAATGAAATACATGCTATGCTATGTGTGTTTACATGAAAATCTTCCGGTACTTAATGACATACATGCTATGCAATGTGTGTTTACATGAAACTCCTCCTGCACTTAATGAAATACATGCTATGCTATGTGTGTTTACATGAAAATCTTCCGGTACTTAATGACATACATGCTATGCAATGTGTGTTTACATGAAAATCCTTCGGTACTTAATGAAATACATGCTAAGCTATGTGCATTTCCATGAAAATCCTCCTGCACTTAATGAAATACATGCTATGCAATATGTGTTTCCATGGAAATCTTCCAGAACTTAATGAAATACATGCTATGCAATATGAGTTCTCACAAAAATCTTCCGGTACTTAATGGAATACATCCTATGCAATGTGTGTTTCCATGAAAATACTCCGACACTTAATGAAATACATGTCATGCTATGAGCGTTTCAATGAAAATCCTCCGGTACTTAATGAAATACATGCTATGCAATATGTGTTTCCATGAAAATCCTCCGGAACTTAATGAAATACATGCTATGCAATATGTGTTCTCACAAAAATCTTCCGGTACTTAATGGAATACATCCTATGCAATGTGTGTTTCCATGGAAATCCTCCGGCACTTAATGAAATACATGCTATGCAATGTGTGTTTACATGAAAATCTTCCGGTACTTAATGAAATACATGCTATGCTATGTGTGTTTCCATGAAAATCCTCCGGAACTTAATGAAATACATGCTATGCAATATGTGTTCTCACAAAAATCTTCCGGTACTTAATGAAATACATGCTATGCAATATGTGTTTCCATGAAAATCCTCCGGCACTTAATGAAATACATGCTATGGAATGTGTGTTTCCATGAAAATCCTCCGGTACTTAATGAAATACATGCTATGCAACATGAGTTTCCATGAAAATCCTCCGGTACTTAATGAGATACATGCTATGCAATATGTGTTTCCATGAAAATCCTCCTGAACATAATGAAATACATGCTATGCAATATGTGTTCTCACAAAAATCATCCGGTACTTAATGAAATACATGCTATGCAATATGTGTTTCCATGAAAATCCTCCGGCACTTAATGAAATACATGCTATGGAATGTGTGTTTCCATGAAAATCCTCCGGCACTTAATGAAATACATGCTATGCAATATGTGTTTCCATGGAAATCTTCCAGAACTTAATGAAATACATGCTATGCAATATGAGTTCTCACAAAAATCTTCCGGTACTTAATGGAATACATCCTATGCAATGTGTGTTTCCATGAAAATACTCCGGCACTTAATGAAATACATGTCATGCTATGAGCGTTTCAATGAAAATCCTCCGGTACTTAATGAAATACATGCTATGCAACATGAGTTTCCATGAAAATCCTCCGGTACTTAATGAAATACATGCTATGCAATATGTGTTTCCATGAAAAGCCTCCTGAACATAATGAAATACATGCTATGCAATATGTGTTCTCACAAAAATCATCCGGTACTTAATGAAATACATGATATGCAATATGTGTTTCCATGAAAATCCTCCGGCACTTAATGAAATACATGCTATGCAATGTGTGTTTCCATGAAAATCCTCCGGCACTTAATGAAATACATGCTATGCTATGTGTGTTTCCATGAAAATCCTCCGGTACTAAATGAAATACGTGCCATGCAATATGTTTCCATGAAAATCTTCCGGTACTTAATGAAATACATGCCATGCTATGTTCGTTTCCATGAAAATCCTATGGTACTGAATGAAATACATGCTATGCAATATGTGTTTCCATGAAAATCTTCCAGTACTTAATGAAATACATGCCATGCTATGTGCGTTTCCATGAAAATCCTGTGGTACTTAATGAAATACATGCTATGCAATATGTGTTTCCATGAAAATCCTCCGGTACTTAATGAAATACATGCTATGCAATATGTGTTTCCATGAAAATGCTCCGGTACTTAATGAAATACATGCTATGCACTGTGTCTTTCCATGAACATATTCCGGTACTTAATGAAATACATGCTATGCAACATGTGTTTCTATGAAAATCCTCCAGTACTTAATGAAATACATGCTATGCAATATGTGTTTTCATGAAAATCCTCCGGTACTTAATGAAATACATGCTATGCAATATGTGTGTTTCCATGAAAATCCTCCGGCACTTAATGAAATACATGCTATGCAATGTGTGTTTCTATGAAAATCCTCCGGCACTTAATGAAATACATGCTATGCTATGCGTGTTTCCATGAATATCCTCCGGTACTAAATGAAATACATGCTATGCAATATGTGTTTCCATGGAAATCTTCCGGTACTTAATGAAATACATGCTGTGCAATGTGCGTTTCCATGAAAATCCTCCGGTTCTTAATGAAATACATGCTATGCAATGTGCGTTTTAATGAAAATCCTCCGGTACTTAATGAAATACATGCTATCCAATGTGTGTTTCCATGGAAATCTTCCGGTACTTAATGAAATACATGCTGCGCAATGTGTGTTTCCATGAAAATCCTCCTGAACATAATGAAATACATGCTATGCAATATGTGTTCTCACAAAAATCATCCGGTACTTAATGAAATACATGCTATGCAATATGTGTTTCCATGAAAATCCTCCGGCACTTAATGAAATACATGCTATGGAATGTGTGTTTCCATGAAAATCCTCCGGCACTTAATGAAATACATGCTATGCAATATGTGTTTCCATGGAAATCTTCCAGAACTTAATGAAATACATGCTATGCAATATGAGTTCTCACAAAAATCTTCCGGTACTTAATGGAATACATCCTATGCAATGTGTGTTTCCATGAAAATACTCCGGCACTTAATGAAATACATGTCATGCTATGAGCGTTTCAATGAAAATCCTCCGGTACTTAATGAAATACATGCTATGCAACATGAGTTTCCATGAAAATCCTCCGGTACTTAATGAGATACATGCTATGCAATATGTGTTTCCATGAAAAGCCTCCTGAACATAATGAAATACATGCTATGCAATATGTGTTCTCACAAAAATCATCCGGTACTTAATGAAATACATGCTATGCAATATGTGTTTCCATGAAAATCCTCCGGAACTTAATGAAATACATGCTATGCAATGTGTGTTTCCATGAAAATCCTCCGGCACTTAATGAAATACATGCTATGCTATGTGTGTTTCCATGAAAATCCTCCGGTACTAAATGAAATACATGCCATGCAATATGTTTCCATGAAAATCTTCCGGTACTTAATGAAATACATGCCATGCTATGTTCGTTTCCATGAAAATCCTATGGTACTGAATGAAATACATGCTATGCAATATGTGTTTCCATGAAAATCTTCCAGTACTTAATGAAATACATGCCATGCTATGTGCGTTTCCATGAAAATCCTGTGGTACTTAATGAAATACATGCTATGCAATATGTGTTTCCATGAAAATCCTCCGGCACTTAATGAAATACATGCTATGCAACATGTGTTTCCATGAAAATCCTCCAGTACTTAATGAAATACATGCCATGCTATGTGCGTTTCCATGAAAATCCTGTGGTACTTAATGAAATACATGCTATGCAATATGTGTTTCCATGAAAATCCTCCGGTACTAAATGAAATACATGCTATGCAATATGTGTTTCCATGAAAATGCTCCGGTACTTAATGAAATACATTCTATGCACTGTGTCTTTCCATGAACATATTCCGGTACTTAATGAAATACATGCTATGCAACATGTGTTTCTATGAAAATCCTCCAGTACTTAATGAAATACATGCTATGCAATATGTGTTTTCATGAAAATCCTCCGGTACTTAATGAAATACATGCTATGCAATATGTGTGTTTCCATGAAAATCCTCCAGCACTTAATGAAATACATGCTATGCAATGTGTGTTTCTATGAAAATCCTCCGGCACTTAATGAAATACATGCTATGCTATGCGTGTTTCCATGAATATCCTCCGGTACTAAATGAAATACATGCTATGCAATATGTGTTTCCATGGAAATCTTCCGGTACTTAATGAAATACATGCTGTGCAATGTGCGTTTCCATGAAAATCCTCCGGTTCTTAATGAAATACATGCTATGCAATGTGCGTTTTAATGAAAATCCTCCGGTACTTAATGAAATACATGCTATCCAATGTGTGTTTCCATGGAAATCTTCCGGTACTTAATGAAATACATGCTGCGCAATGTGTGTTTCCATGAAAATCCTCCTGAACATAATGAAATACATGCTATGCAATATGTGTTCTCACAAAAATCATCCGGTACTTAATGAAATACATGCTATGCAATATGTGTTTCCATGAAAATCCTCCGGCACTTAATGAAATACATGCTATGGAATGTGTGTTTCCATGAAAATCCTCCGGCACTTAATGAAATACATGCTATGCAATATGTGTTTCCATGGAAATCTTCCAGAACTTAATGAAATACATGCTATGCAATATGAGTTCTCACAAAAATCTTCCGGTACTTAATGGAATACATCCTATGCAATGTGTGTTTCCATGAAAATACTCCGGCACTTAATGAAATACATGTCATGCTATGAGCGTTTCAATGAAAATCCTCCGGTACTTAATGAAATACATGCTATGCAACATGAGTTTCCATGAAAATCCTCCGGTACTTAATGAGATACATGCTATGCAATATGTGTTTCCATGAAAAGCCTCCTGAACATAATGAAATACATGCTATGCAATATGTGTTCTCACAAAAATCATCCGGTACTTAATGAAATACATGCTATGCAATATGTGTTTCCATGAAAATCCTCCGGAACTTAATGAAATACATGCTATGCAATGTGTGTTTCCATGAAAATCCTCCGGCACTTAATGAAATACATGCTATGCTATGTGTGTTTCCATGAAAATCCTCCGGTACTAAATGAAATACATGCCATGCAATATGTTTCCATGAAAATCTTCCGGTACTTAATGAAATACATGCCATGCTATGTTCGTTTCCATGAAAATCCTATGGTACTGAATGAAATACATGCTATGCAATATGTGTTTCCATGAAAATCTTCCAGTACTTAATGAAATACATGCCATGCTATGTGCGTTTCCATGAAAATCCTGTGGTACTTAATGAAATACATGCTATGCAATATGTGTTTCCATGAAAATCCTCCGGTACTTAATGAAATACATGCTATGCAATATGTGTTTCCATGAAAATGCTCCGGTACTTAATGAAATACATGCTATGCACTGTGTCTTTCCATGAACATATTCCGGTACTTAATGAAATACATGCTATGCAACATGTGTTTCTATGAAAATCCTCCAGTACTTAATGAAATACATGCTATGCAATATGTGTTTTCATGAAAATCCTCCGGTACTTAATGAAATACATGCTATGCAATATGTGTGTTTCCATGAAAATCCTCCGGCACTTAATGAAAAACATGCTATGCAATGTGTGTTTCTATGAAAATCCTCCGGCACTTAATGAAATACATGCTATGCTATGCGTGTTTCCATGAATATCCTCCGGTACTAAATGAAATACATGCTATGCAATATGTGTTTCCATGGAAATCTTCCAGTACTTAATGAAATACATGCTGTGCAATGTGCGTTTCCATGAAAATCCTTCGGTTCTTAATGAAATACATGCTATGCAATGTGCGTTTCAATGAAAATCCTCCGGTACTTAATGAAATACATGCTATGCAATGTGTGTTTCCATGGAAATCTTCCGGTACTTAATGAAATACATGCTGCGCAATGTGTGTTTCCATGGAAATCATCCGGTACTTAATGAAATACATGCAATGCAATGTTCGTTTCCATGAAAATCCTCCGGTACTTATGAAATACATGTTATACAATGTGCGTTTCCATGAAAATCCTCCGGTACTGAATGAAATACATGCTATGCAATATGTGTTTCCATGGAAATCTTCCGGTACTTAATGAAATACATGCTGTGCAATGTGTGTTTCCATGAAAATCCTCCGGTACTTAATGAAATACATGCAATGCAATGTGTGTTTCTATGAAAATCTTTCGGTACTTAATGAAATACATGCTATGCAATATGTGTTTCCATGGAAATCTCTGGTACTTAATGAAATACATGCTTTGCAACATGTCTTTCCAGGAAAATCCTCCGGTTCTTAATGAAATACATGCTATGCAATATGTGTTTCCATGGAAATCCTCCGGTACTTAAGGAAATACATGCTATGCAATGTGTGTTTCCATGGAAATCTTCCGGTACTTAATGAAATACCTGCTATACAATGTGTGTTTCCATGAAAATCCTCCGGTACTTAATGAAATACATGTTATGCAATATCAGTTTCCATGAAAATCCTCCGGTACTTAATGAAATACATGCTGTGCAATGTGTGTTTCCATGAAAATCCTCCGGCACTTTATGAAATACATGCTATGCAATATGTGTGTTTCCTAGAAAATCCTCTGGTACTTAATGAAATACATCCTATACAATGTGTGTTTCCATGAAAATCCTCCGGTACTTAATGAAATACATGCTATGCAATATGTGTTTCCATGAAAATCCTCCTCAACATAATGAAATACATGCTATGGAATATGTGTTCTCACGAAAATCTTCCGGTACTTAATGAAATACATGCTATGCAATGTGTGTATCCATGAAAATCCTCCGGCACTTAATGAAATACATGCTATGCAATATGTGTTTCCATGAAAATTCTCCTTAACATAATGAAATACATGCTATGCAATATGTGTTTCCATGAAAATCCTCCTGCACTTAATGAAATACATGCTATGCAATGTGTGTTTACATGAAGATCTTCCGGTACTTAATGAAATACATGCTATGCTATGTGTGTTTCCATGAAAATCCTTCGGCACTTAATGAAATACATGCTAAGCTATGTGCATTTCCATGAAAATCCTCCGGCACTTAATGGAAAACATCCTATGCAATGTGTGTTTCCATGAAAATCCTCCTGAACATAATTAAATACATGCTATGCAATATGTGTTCTCACGAAAATCTTCCGGTACTTAATGAAATACATGCTATGCTATGTGTGTTTCCATGAAAATACTCCGGCACTTAATGAAATACATGCTATGGTATGTGTGTTTACATGAAAATCTTCCGGTACTTAATGACATACATGCTATGCTATGTGTGTTTCCATGAAAACCCTTCGGTACTTAATGAAATACATGCTAAGCTATGTGCATTTCCATGAAAATCCTCCGGCACTTAATGAAATACATGCTATGCAATATGTGTTTCCATGGAAATCTCCTGGAACTTAATGAAATACATGCTATGCAATATGAGTTCTCACAAAAATCTTCCGGTACTTAATGGAATACATCCTATGCAATGTGTGTTTCCATGAAAATACTCCGGCACTTAATGACATACATGCTATGCAATATGTGTTTCCATGAAAATCCTCCTGCACTTAATGAAATACATGCTATGCAATGTGTGTTTACATGAAAATCTTCCGGTACTTAATGAAATACATGCTATGCTATGTGTGTTTCCATGAAAATCCTTCGGCACTTAATGAAATACATGCTAAGCTATGTGCATTTCCATGAAAATCCTCCGGCACTTAATGGAATACATCCTATGCAATGTGTGTTTCCATGAAAATCCTCCTGAACATAATTAAATACATGCTATGCAATATGTGTTCTCACGAAAATCTTCCGGTACTTAATGAAATACATGCTATGCAATGTGTGTTTCCATGGAAATCCTCCGGCACTTAATGAAATACATGCTATGCAATGTGTGTTTCCATGAAACTCCTCCTGCACTTAATGAAATACATGCTATGCTATGTGTGTTTACATGAAAATCTTCCGGTACTTAATGACATACATGCTATGCTATGTGTGTTTCCATGAAAATCCTTCGGTACTTAATGAAATACATGCTAAGCTATGTGCATTTCCATGAAAATCCTCCTGCACTTAATGAAATACATGCTATGCAATATGTGTTTCCATGGAAATATCCTGGAACTTAATGAAATACATGCTATGCAATATGAGTTCTCACAAAAATCTTCCGGTACTTAATGGAATACATCCTATGCAATGTGTGTTTCCATGAAAATACTCCGGCACTTAATGAAATACATGTCATGCTATGAGCGTTTCAATGAAAATCCTCCGGTACTTAATGAAATACATGCTATGCAATATGTGTTTCCATGAAAATCCTCCGGAACTTAATGAAATACATGCTATGCAATATGTGTTCTCACAAAAATCTTCCGGTACTTAATGGAATACATCCTATGCAATGTGTGTTTCCATGAAAATCCTCCGGCACTTAATGAAATACATGCTATGGAATGTGTGTTTCCATGAAAATCCTCCGGTACTTAATGAAATACATGCTATGGAACATGAGTTTGCATGAAAATCCTCCGGTACTTAATGAGATACATGCTATGCAATATGTGTTTCCATGAAAATCCTCCTGAACATAATGAAATACATGCTATGCAATATGTGTTCTCACAAAAATCATCCGGTACTTAATGAAATACATGCTATGCAATATGTGTTTCCATGAAAATCCTCCGGCACTTAATGAAATACATGCTATGCAATATGTGTTTCCATGAAAATCCTCCGGCACTTAATGAAATACATGCTATGCTATGTGTGTTTCCGTGAAAATCCTCCGGTACTAAATGAAATACATGCCATGCAATATGTTTCCATGAAAATCTTCCGGTACTTAATGAAATACATGCCATGCTATGTTCGTTTCCATGAAAATCCTATGGTACTGAATGAAATACATGCTATGCAATATGTGTTTCCATGAAAATCTTCCAGTACTTAATGAAATACATGCCATGCTATGTGCGTTTCCATGAAAATCCTGTGGTACTTAATGAAATACATGCTATGCAATATGTGTTTCCATGAAAATCCTCCGGTACTTAATGAAATACATGCTATGCAATATGTGTTTCCATGAAAATGCTCCGGTACTTAATGAAATACATGCTATGCACTGTGTCTTTCCATGAACATATTCCGGTACTTAATGAAATACATGCTATGCAACATGTGTTTCTATGAAAATCCTCCGGTACTTAATGAAATACATGCTATGCAATATGTGTTTTCATGAAAATCCTCCGGTACTTAATGAAATACATGCTATGCAATATGTGTGTTTCCATGAAAATCCTCCGGCACTTAATGAAATACATGCTATGCAATGTATGTTTCTATGAAAATCCTCCGGCACTTAATGAAATACATGCTATGCTATGCGTGTTTCCATGAATATCCTCCGGTACTAAATGAAATACATGCTATGCAATATGTGTTTCCATGAAAATCTTCCGGTACTTAATGAAATACATGCTGTGCAATGTGTGTTTCCATGAAAATCTTCCGGTACTTAATGAAATACAAGCTATGCAATGTGTGTTTCCATGGAAATCCTCCGGCACTTAATGAAATACATGCTATGCTATGTGTGTTTCCATGAAAATCCTCCGGTACTAAATGAAATACATGCCATGCAATATGTTTCCATGAAAATCTTCCGGTACTTAATGAAATACATGCCATGCTATGTTCGTTTCCATGAAAATCCTATGGTACTGAATGAAATACATGCTATGCAATATGTGTTTCCATGAAAATCTTCCAGTACTTAATGAAATACATGCCATGCTATGTGCGTTTCCATGAAAATCCTGTGGTACTTAATGAAATACATGCTATGCAATATGTGTTTCCATGAAAATCCTCCGGTACTTAATGAAATACATGCTATGCAATATGTGTTTCCATGAAAATGCTCCGGTACTTAATGAAATACATGCTATGCACTGTGTCTTTCCATGAACATATTCCGGTACTTAATGAAATACATGCTAAGCTATGTGCATTTCCATGAAAATCCTCCGGTACTTAATGAAATACATGCTATGCAATATGTGTTTTCATGAAAATCCTCCGGTACTTAATGAAATACATGCTATGCAATATGTGTGTTTCCATGAAAATCCTCCGGCACTTAATGAAATACATGCTATGCAATGTGTGTTTCTATGAAAATCCTCCGGCACTTAATGAAATACATGCTATGCTATGTGTGTTTCCATGAATATCCTCCGGTACTAAATGAAATACATGCTATGCAATATGTGTTTCCATGAAAATCTTCCGGTGCTTAATGAAATACATGCTGTGCAATGTGTGTTTCCATGAAAATCTTCCGGTACTTAATGAAATACAAGCTATGCAATGTGTGTTTCCATGGAAATCTTCCGGTACTTAATGAAATACATGCTATGCAATGTGTGTTTACATGAAAATCTTCCGGTACTTAATGAAATACATGCTATGCTATGTGTGTTTCCATGAAAATCCTTCGGCACTTAATGAAATACATGCTAAGCTATGTGCATTTCCATGAAAATCCTCCGGCACTTAATGGAATACATCCTATGCAATGTGTGTTTCCATGAAAATCCTCCTGAACATAATTAAATACATGCTATGCAATATGTGTTCTCACGAAAATCTTCCGGTACTTAATGAAATACATGCTATGCAATGTGTGTTTCCATGGAAATCCTCCGGCACTTAATGAAATACATGCTATGCAATGTGTGTTTCCATGAAACTCCTCCTGCACTTAATGAAATACATGCTATGCTATGTGTGTTTACATGAAAATCTTCCGGTACTTAATGACATACATGCTATGCAATGTGTGTTTACATGAAAATCCTTCGGTACTTAATGAAATACATGCTAAGCTATGTGCATTTCCATGAAAATCCTCCTGCACTTAATGAAATACATGCTATGCAATATGTGTTTCCATGGAAATCTTCCAGAACTTAATGAAATACATGCTATGCAATATGAGTTCTCACAAAAATCTTCCGGTACTTAATGGAATACATCCTATGCAATGTGTGTTTCCATGAAAATACTCCGGCACTTAATGAAATACATGTCATGCTATGAGCGTTTCAATGAAAATCCTCCGGTACTTAATGAAATACATGCTATGCAATATGTGTTTCCATGAAAATCCTCCGGAACTTAATGAAATACATGCTATGCAATATGTGTTCTCACAAAAATCTTCCGGTACTTAATGGAATACATCCTATGCAATGTGTGTTTCCATGGAAATCCTCCGGCACTTAATGAAATACATGCTATGCAATGTGTGTTTACATGAAAATCTTCCGGTACTTAATGAAATACATGCTATGCTATGTGTGTTTCCATGAAAATCCTCCGGAACTTAATGAAATACATGCTATGCAATATGTGTTCTCACAAAAATCTTCCGGTACTTAATGAAATACATGCTGCGCAATATGTGTTTCCATGAAAATCCTCCGGCACTTAATGAAATACATGCTATGGAATGTGTGTTTCCATGAAAATCCTCCGGTACTTAATGAAATACATGCTATGCAACATGAGTTTCCATGAAAATCCTCCGGTACTTAATGAGATACATGCTATGCAATATGTGTTTCCATGAAAATCCTCCTGAACATAATGAAATACATGCTATGCAATATGTGTTCTCACAAAAATCATCCGGTACTTAATGAAATACATGCTATGCAATATGTGTTTCCATGAAAATCCTCCGGCACTTAATGAAATACATGCTATGGAATGTGTGTTTCCATGAAAATCCTCCGGCACTTAATGAAATACATGCTATGCAATATGTGTTTCCATGGAAATCTTCCAGAACTTAATGAAATACATGCTATGCAATATGAGTTCTCACAAAAATCTTCCGGTACTTAATGGAATACATCCTATGCAATGTGTGTTTCCATGAAAATACTCCGGCACTTAATGAAATACATGTCATGCTATGAGCGTTTCAATGAAAATCCTCCGGTACTTAATGAAATACATGCTATGCAATATGTGTTTCCATGAAAATCCTCCGGAACTTAATGAAATACATGCTATGCAATATGTGTTCTCACAAAAATCTTCCGGTACATAATGGAATACATCCTATGCAATGTGTGTTTCCATGAAAATCCTCCGGCACTTAATGAAATACATGCTATGCAATGTGTGTTTACATGAAAATCTTCCGGTACTTAATGAAATACATGCTATGCTATGTGTGTTTCCATGAAAATCCTCCGGCACTTAATGAAATACATGCTATGCAATATGTGTTCTCACAAAAATCTTCCGGTACTTAATGAAATACATGCTATGCAATATGTGTTTCCATGAAAATCCTCCGGCACTTAATGAAATACATGCTATGGAATGTGTGTTTCCATGAAAATCCTCCGGTACTTAATGAAATACATGCTATGCAACATGAGTTTCCATGAAAATCCTCCGGTACTTAATGAGATACATGCTATGCAATATGTGTTTCCATGAAAATCCTCCTGAACATAATGAAATACATGCTATGCAATATGTGTTCTCACAAAAATCCTCCGGCACTTAATGAAATACATGCTATGCAATATGTGTTTCCATGAAAATCCTCCGGCACTTAATGAAATACATGCTATGCAATGTGTGTTTCCATGAAAATCCTCCTGCACTTAATGAAATACATGCTATGCAATATGTGTGTTTCCATGAAAATCCTCCGGTACTAAATGAAATACATGCCATGCAATATGTTTCCATGAAAATCTTCCGGTACTTAATGAAATACATGCCATGCTATGTTCGTTTCCATGAAAATCCTATGGTACTGAATGAAATACATGCTATGCAATATGTGTTTCCATGAAAATCTTCCAGTACTTAATGAAATACATGACATGCTATGTGCGTTTCCATGAAAATCCTGTGGTACTTAATGAAATACATGCTATGCAATATGTGTTTCCATGAAAATCCTCCGGTACTTAATGAAATACATGCTATGCAATATGTGTTTCCATGAAAATGCTCCGGTACTTAATGAAATACATGCTATGCACTGTGTCTTTCCATGAACATATTCCGGTACTTAATGAAATACATGCTATGCAACATGTGTTTCTATGAAAATCCTCCAGTACTTAATGAAATACATGCTATGCAATATGTGTTTTCATGAAAATCCTCCGGTACTTAATGAAATACATGCTATGCAATATGTGTGTTTCCATGAAAATCCTCCGGCACTTAATGAAATACATGCTATGCAATGTGTGTTTCTATGAAAATCCTCCGGCACTTAATGAAATACATGCTATGCTATGCGTGTTTCCATGAATATCCTCCGGTACTAAATGAAATACATGCTATGCAATATGTGTTTCCATGAAAATCTTCCGGTACTTAATGAAATACAAGCTATGCAATGTGTGTTTCCATGGAAATCTTCCGGTACCTAATGAAATACATGCAATGCAATGTGTGTTTCCATGAAAATCCTCCGGTACTTAATGAAATACATGCTATGCAATATGTGTTTTCATGAAAATCCTCCGGTACTTAATGAAATACATGCTATGCAATATGTGTGTTTCCATGAAAATCCTCCGGCACTTAATGAAATACATGCTATGCTATGTGTGTTTCCATGAAAATGCTCCGGTACTTAATGAAATACATGCTATGCACTGTGTCTTTCCATGAACATATTCCGGTACTTAATGAAATACATGCTATGCAACATGTGTTTCTATGAAAATCCTCCAGTACTTAATGAAATACATGCTATGCAATATGTGTTTTCATGAAAATCCTCCGGTACTTAATGAAATACATGCTATGCAATATGTGTGTTTCCATGAAAATCCTCCGGCACTTAATGAAATACATGCTATGCAATGTGTGTTTCTATGAAAATCCTCCGGCACTTAATGAAATACATGCTATGCTATGCGTGTTTCCATGAATATCCTCCGGTACTAAATGAAATACATGCTATGCAATATGTGTTTCCATGAAAATCTTCCGGTACTTAATGAAATACAAGCTATGCAATGTGTGTTTCCATGGAAATCTTCCGGTACCTAATGAAATACATGCAATGCAATGTGTGTTTCCATGAAAATCCTCCGGTACTTAATGAAATACATGCTATGCAATATGTGTTTTCATGAAAATCCTCCGGTACTTAATGAAATACATGCTATGCAATATGTGTGTTTCCATGAAAATCCTCCGGCACTTAATGAAATACATGCTATGCTATGTGTGTTTCCATGAAAATCCTCCGGCACTTAATGAAATACATGCTGTGCAATGTGTGTTTCCATGAAAATCTTCCGGTACTTAATGAAATACATACTATGCAATGTGTGTTTCCATGGAAATCTTCCGGTACTTAATAAAATACATGCTATGCAATGTGTTTTTCCATGGAAATCTTCCAGTACTTAATGAAATACATGCTATGCAATGTGTGTTTCCAGGAAAATCCTCCGTCACTTAATGAAATACATGCTATGCAACATGTGTTTCCATGAAAATCCTCCTGTACTAAATGAAATACATGCTATGCAATATGTGTTTCCACGAAAATCTTCCGGTACTTAATGAAATACATGCTATGCAATATGTGTTTCCATGAAAATCCTCCTGCACTTAATGAAATACATGCTATGCAATGTGTGTTTACATGAAAATCTTCCGGTACTTAATGAAATACATGCTATGCTATGTGTGTTTCCATGAAAATCCTTCGGCACTTAATGAAATACATGCTAAGCTATGTGCATTTCCATGAAAATCCTCCGGCACTTAATGGAATACATCCTATGCAATGTGTGTTTCCATGAAAATCCTCCTGCACTTAATGAAATACATGCTATGCAATGTGTGTTTCCATGAAAATCCTCCGGTACTTAATGAAATACATGCTATGCTATGTGTGTTTCCATGAAAATCCTCCGGCACTTAATGAAATACATGCTGTGCAATGTGTGTTTCCATGAAAATCTTCCGGTACTTAATGAAATACATACTATGCAATGTGTGTTCTCACGAAAATCTTCCGGTACTTAATGAAATACATGCTATGCAATGTGTGTTTCCATGGAAATCCTCCGGCACTTAATGAAATACATGCTGTGCAATGTGTGTTTCCATGGAAATCTTCCGGTACCTAATGAAATACATGCAATGCAATGTGTGTTTCCATGAAAATCCTCCGGTACTTATTGAAATACATGCTATGCAATATGTGTTTTCATGAAAATCCTCCGGTACTTAATGAAATACATGCTATGCAATATGTGTGTTTCCATGAAAATCCTCCGGTACTTAATGAAATACATGCTATGCTATGTGTGTTTCCATGAAAATCCTCCGGCACTTAATGAAATACATGCTGTGCAATGTGTGTTTCCATGAAAATCTTCCAGTACTTAATGAAATACATACTATGCAATGTGTGTTTCCATGGAAATCTTCCGGTACTTAATAAAATACATGCTATGCAATGTGTTTTTCCATGGAAATCTTCCAGTACTTAATGAAATACATGCTATGCAATGTGTGTTTCCATGAAAATCCTCCGGTACTTAATGAAATACATGCTATGCAATATGTATTGACATGGAAATCTTCCGGTACTTAATGAAATACATGCAATGCAATGTGTGTTTCCATAAAAATCTTCCGGTACTTAATGAAATACATGCTGTGCAATGAGTATTTCCATGAAAATCCTCCGGCACTTAATGAAATACATGCTATGCTATGTGTGTTTCCTTGAAAATCCTCCGGTACTTAATGAAATACATGCTATACAATGTGTGTTTCCATGAAAATCCTCCGGTACTTAATGAAATACATGCTATGCAATATGTGTTTCGGTGAAAATCCTCCTCAACATAATGAAATACATGCTATGGAATATGTGTTCTCACGAAAATCTTCCGGTACTTAATGAAATACATGCTATGCAATGTGTGTATCCATGAAAATCCTCCGTCACTTAATGAAATACATGCTATGCAACATGTGTTTCCATGAAAATTCTCCGGTACTTAATGAAATACATGCTATGCAATATGTGTTTCCATGAAAATCCTCCGGTACTTAATGAAATACATGCTATGCAACATGTGTTTCCATGAAAATCCTCCGGCACTTAATGAAATACATGCTATGCAACATGTGTGTTTCCATGAAAATCCTCCGGTACTAAATGAAATACATGCTATGCAATATGTGTTTCAAAGAAAATCCTCCTGCACTTAATGAAATACATGCTATGCAATGTGTGTTTACATGAAAATCTTCCGGTACTTAATGAAATACATGCTATGCTATGTGTGTTTCCATGAAAATCCTTCGGCACTTAATGAAATACATGCTATGCTATGTGCATTTCCATGAAAATCCTCCGGCACTTAATGGAATACATCCTATGCAATGTGTGTTTCCATGAAAATCCTCCTGAACATAATTAAATACATGCTATGCAATATGTGTTCTCACGAAAATCTTCCGGTACTTAATGAAATACATGCTATGCAATGTGTGTTTCCATGGAAATCCTCCGGCACTTAATGAAATACATGCTATGCAATGTGTGTTTCCATGAAACTCCTCCGGTACTTAATGAAATACATGCTATGCTATGTATTTTTACATGAAAATCTTCCGGTACTAAATGACATACATGCTATGCTATGTGTGTTTCCATGAAAATCCTTCGGTACTAAATGAAATACATGCTAAGCTATGTGCATTTCCATGGAAATCTCCTGGAACTTAATGAAATACATGCTATGCAATATGAGTTCTCACAAAAATCTTCCGGTACTTAATGGAATACATCCTATGCAATGTGTGTTTCCATGAAAATACTCCGGCACTTAATGAAATACATGCCATGCTATGAGCGTTTCTATGAAAATCCTCCGGTACTTAATGAAATACATGCTATGCAATATGTGTTTCTATGAAAATCCTCCGGAACTTAATGAAATACATGCTATGCAATATGTGTTCTCACAAAAATCTTTCGGTACTTAATGAAATACATGCTATGCAATATGTGTTTCCATGAAAATCCTCCGGCACTTAATGAAATACATGCTATGCAATGTGTGTTTCCATGAAAATCCTCCGGTACTTAATGAAATACATGTTATGCAACATGAGTTTCCATGAAAATCCTCCGGTACTTAATGAAATACATGCTATGCAATATGTGTTTCCATGAAAATCCTCCTGAACATAATGAAATACATGCTATGCTATGTGTGTTTCCATGAAAATCCTCCGGCACTTAATGAAATACATGCTATGCTATGTGTGTTTCCATGAAAATCCTCCGGTACTTAATGAAATACATGCCATGCAATATGTTTCCATGAAAATCTTCCGGTACTTAATGAAATACATGCCATGCTATGTTCGTTTCCATGAAAATCATCAAGTACTGAATGAAATACATGCTATGCAATATGTGTTTCCATGAAAATCTTCCAGTACTTAATGAAATACATGCCATGCTATTTGCGTTTCCATGAAAATCCTCCGGTACTTAATGAAATATAGGCTATGCAATGTGTGTTTCCATGAAAATCCTCCGGCACTTAATGAAATACATGCTATGCAATATGTGTTTCCATGAAAATCCTCCGGTACTAAATGAAATACATGCTATGCACTGTGTCTTTCCATGAAAATATTCCGGTACTTAATGAAATACATGCTATGCAATGTGTGTTTCCATGAAAATCCTCCGGTACTTAATGAAATACATGCTATGCAATATGTGTTTTCATAAAAATCCTCCGGTACTTAATGAAATACATGCTATGCAATATGTGTGTTTCCATGAAAATCCTCCGGCACTTAATGAAATACATGCTATGCTATGTGTGTTTCCATGAAAATCCTCCGGCACTTAATGAAATACATGCTATGCTATGCGTGTTTCCATGAATATCCTCCGGTACTAAATGAAATACATGCTATGCAATATGTGTTTCCATGAAAATCTTCCGGTACTTAATGAAATACATGCTGTGCAATGAGTGTTTCCATTTAAATCCTCCGGCACTTAATGAAATACAAGCTATGCTATGTGTGTTTCCTTGAAAATCCTCCGGTACTTAATGAAATACATGCTATACAATGTGTGTTTCCATGAAAATCCTCCGGTAGTTAATGAAATACATGCTATGCAATATGTGTTTCCATGAAAATCCTCCTCAACATAATGAAATACATCCTATGGAATATGTGTTCTCACGAAAATCTTCCGGTACTTAATGAAATACATGCTATGCAATGTGTGTATCCATGAAAATCCTCCGTCACTTAATGAAATACATGCTATGCAACATGTGTTTCCATGAAAATCCTCCGGTACTTAATGAAATACATGCTATGCAATATGTGTTTCCATGAAAATCCTCCGGTACTTAATGAAATACATGCTATGCAACATGTGTTTCCATGAAAATCCTCCGGCACTTAATGAAATACATGCTATGCAACATGTGTGTTTCCATGAAAAGCCTCCGGTACTAAATGAAATACATGCTATGCAATATGTGTTTCCATGAAAATGTTCCGGCACTTAATAAAATACATGCTGTGCAATGTGTGTTTCCATGAAAATCTTCCGGTACTTAATGAAATACATGCTATGCAATGTGTGTTTCCATGAAAATCTTCTAGTACTTAATGAAATACATGCTATGCAATATGTGTTTCCATGAAAATCTTCAAGTACTTAATGAAATACATGCTATACAATGTGTGTTTCCATGAAAATCTTCCGGTACTTAATGAAATACATGCTATGCAATGTGTGTTTCTATGAAAATCCTCCGGTACTTAATGAAATACATGCTATGCAACATGTGTGTTTCCATGAAAATCCTCCGGTACTAAATGAAATACATGCTATGCAATATGTGTTTCCATGAAAATCTTCCGGCACTTAATAAAATACATGCTGTGCAATGTGTGTTTCCATGAAAATCTTCCGGTACTTAATGAAATACATGCTATGCAATGTGTGTTTCCAGGAAAATCTTCAAGTACTTAATGAAATACATGCTATACAATGTGTGTTTCTATGAAAATCTTCCGGTACTTAATGAAATACATGCTATGCAATGTGTGTTTCCATGAAAATCCTCCGGTACTTAATGAAATACATGCTATGCAATATGTATTTCCATGGAAATCTTCCGGTACTTAATGAAATACATGCTATGCAATGTGTGTTTCCAGGAAAATCCTCCGGTACTTAATGAAATACATGCTATGCAATATGTGTTTCCATGAAAATCCTCCTCAACATAATGAAATACATGCTATGGAATATGTGTTCTCACGAAAATCTTCCGGTACTTAATGAAATACATGCTATGCAATGTGTGTATCCATGAAAATCCTCCGTCACTTAATGAAATACATGCTATGCAACATGTGTTTCCATGAAAATCTTCCGGTACTTAATGAAATACATGCTATGCAATATGTGTTTCCATGAAAATCCTCCGGTACTTAATGAAATACATGCTATGCAACATGTGTTTCCATGAAAATCCTCCGGCACTTAATGAAATACATGCTATGCAACATGTGTGTTTCCATGAAAATCCTCCGGTACTAAATGAAATACATGCTATGCAATATGTGTTTCCATGAAAATCTTCCAGCACTTAATAAAATACATGCTGTGCAATGTGTGTTTCCATGAAAATCTTCCGGTACTTAATGAAATACATGCTATGCAATGTGTGTTTCCAGGAAAATCTTCAAGTACTTAATGAAATACATGCTATGCAATATGTGTTTCCATGAAAATCTTGCGGTACTTAATGAAATACATGCTATGCAATATGTGTTTTCATGAAAATCCTCCGGTACTTAATGAAATACATGCTATGCAATATGTGTGTTTCCATGAAAATCCTCCGGCACTTAATGAAATACATGCTATGCTATGTGTGTTTCCTTGAAAATCCTCCGGCACTTAATGAAATACATGCTATGCTATGTGTGTTTCCATGAATATCCTCCGGTACCAAATGAAATACATGCTATGCAATATGTGGTTTCATGAAAATCTTCCGGTACTTAATGAAATACATGCTGTGCAATGAGTGTTTCCATTTAAATCCTCCGGCACTTAATGAAATACATGCTATGCTATGTGTTTTTCATTGAAAATCCTCCGGTACTTAATGAAATACATGCTATGCAATGTGTGTTTCCATGAAAATCCTCCGGTACTTAATGAAATACATGCTATGCAATATGTGTTTCCATGAAAATCCTCCTCAACATAATGAAATACATGCTATGGAATATGTGTTCTCACGAAAATCTTCCGGTACTTAATGAAATACATGCTATGCAATGTGTGTATCCATGAAAATCCTCCGTCACTTAATGAAATACATGCTATGCAACATGTGTTTCCATGAAAATCCTCCGGTACTTAATCAAATACATGCTATGCAATATGTGTTTCCATGAAAATCCTCCGGTACTTAATGAAATACATGCTATGCAACATGTGTTTCCATGAAAATCCTCCGGCACTTAATGAAATACATGCTATGCAACATGTGTGTTTCAATGAAAATCCTCCGGTACTAAATGAAATACATGCTATGCAATGTGTGTATCCATGAAAATCCTCCGTCACTTAATGAAATACATGCTATGCAACATGTGTTTCCATGAAAATCCTCCGGTACTTAATGAAATACATGCTATGCAATATGTGTTTCCATGAAAATCCTCCGGTACTTAATGAAATACATGCTATGCAACATGTGTTTCCATGAAAATCCTCCGGCACTTAATGAAATACATGCTATGCAACATGTGTGTTTCCATGAAAATCCTCCGGTACTAAATGAAATACATGCTATGCAATATGTGTTTCCATGAAAATCTTCCGGCACTTAATAAAATACATGCTGTGCAATGTGTGTTTCCATGAAAATCTTCCGGTACTTAATGAAATACATGCTATGCAATGTGTGTTTCCAGGAAAATCTTCAAGTACTTAATGAAATACATGCTATGCAATATGTGTTTCCATGAAAATCTTCCGGTACTTAATGAAATACATGCTATGCAATGTGTGTTTCCATGAAAATCTTCCGGCACTTAATAAAATACATGCTGTGCAATGTGTGTTTCCATGAAAATCTTCCTGTACTTTATGAAATACATGCTATGCAATGTGTGTTTCCAGGAAAATCTTCCGGTACTTAATGAAATACATGCTATGCAATATGTGTTTCCATGAAAATCTTCCGGTACTTAATGAAATACATGCTATACAATGTGTGTTTCCATGAAAATCCTCCGGTACTTAATGAAATACATGCTATGCAATGTGTGTTTCCATGAAAATCCTCCGGTACTTAATGAAATACATGCTATACAATGTGTGTTTCCAGGAAAATCTTCCGGTACTTAATGAAATATATGCTATGCAATGTGTGTTTCCATGAAAATCCTCCGGTACTTAATGAAATACATGCTATGCAATGTGTATTTCCATGGAAATCTTCCGGTACTTAATGAAATACATGCTATGCAATGTGTGTTTCCATGAAAATCCTCCGGTACTTAATGAAATACATGCTGTGCAATGAGTGTTTCCATGAAAATCCTCCGGCACTTAATGAAATACATGCTATGCTATGTGTGTTTCCTTGAAAATCCTCCGGTACTTAATGAAATACGTGCTATACAATGTGTGTTTCCATGAAAATCCTCCGGTACTTAATGAAATACATGCTATGCAATATGTGTTTCCATGAAAATCCTCCTCAACATAATGAAATACATGCTATGGAATATGTGTTCTCACGAAAATCTTCCGGTACTTAATGAAATACATGCTATGCAATGTGTGTATCCATGAAAATCCTCCGTCACTTAATGAAATACATGCTATGCAACATGTGTTTCCATGAAAATCCTCCGGTACTTAATGAAATACATGCTATGCAATATGTGTTTCCATGAAAATCCTCCGGTACTTAATGAAATACATGCTATGCAACATGTGTTTCCATGAAAATCCTCCGGCACTTAATGAAATACATGCTATGCAACATGTGTGTTTCCATGAAAATCTTCCTGTACTAAATGAAATACATGCTATGCTATGTGTGTTTCCATGAAAATCCTCCGGTACTAAATGAAATACATGCCATGCAATATGTTTCCATGAAAATCTTCCGGTACTTAATGAAATACATGCCATGCTATGTTCGTTTCCATGAAAATCCTATGGTACTGAATGAAATACATGCTATGCAATATGTGTTTCCATGAAAATCTTCCAGTACTTAATGAAATACATGCCATGCTATGTGCGTTTCCATGAAAATCCTGTGGTACTTAATGAAATACATGCTATGCAATATGTGTTTCCATGAAAATCCTCCGGTACTTAATGAAATACATGCTATGCAATATGTGTTTCCATGAAAATGCTCCGGTACTTAATGAAATACATGCTATGCACTGTGACTTTCCATGAACATATTCCGGTACTTAATGAAATACATGCTATGCAACATGTGTTTCTATGAAAATCCTCCAGTACTTAATGAAATACATGCTATGCAATATGTGTTTTCATGAAAATCCTCCGGTACTTAATGAAATACATGCTATGCAATATGTGTGTTTCCATGAAAATCCTCCGGCACTTAATGAAATACATGCTATGCAATGTGTGTTTCTATGAAAATCCTCCGGCACTTAATGAAATACATGCTATGCTATGCGTGTTTCCATGAATATCCTCCGGTACTAAATGAAATACATGCTATGCAATATGTGTTTCCATGAAAATCTTCCGGTACTTAATGAAATACAAGCTATGCAATGTGTGTTTCCATGGAAATCTTCCGGTACCTAATGAAATACATGCAATGCAATGTGTGTTTCCATGAAAATCCTCCGGTACTTAATGAAATACATGCTATGCAATATGTGTTTTCATGAAAATCCTCCGGTACTTAATGAAATACATGCTATGCAATATGTGTGTTTCCATGAAAATCCTCCGGCACTTAATGAAATACATGCTATGCTATGTGTGTTTCCATGAAAATCCTCCGGCACTTAATGAAATACATGCTGTGCAATGTGTGTTTCCATGAAAATCTTCCGGTACTTAATGAAATACATACTATGCAATGTGTGTTTCCATGGAAATCTTCCGGTACTTAATAAAATACATGCTATGCAATGTGTTTTTCCATGGAAATCTTCCGGTACTTAATGAAATACATGCTATGCAATGTGTGTTTCCAGGAAAATCCTCCGTCACTTAATGAAATACATGCTATGCAACATGTGTTTCCATGAAAATCCTCCTGTACTAAATGAAATACATGCTATGCAATATGTGTTTCCACGAAAATCTTCCGGTACTTAATGAAATACATGCTATGCAATATGTGTTTCCATGAAAATCCTCCTGCACTTAATGAAATACATGCTATGCAATGTGTGTTTACATGAAAATCTTCCGGTACTTAATGAAATACATGCTATGCTATGTGTGTTTCCATGAAAATCCTTCGGCACTTAATGAAATACATGCTAAGCTATGTGCATTTCCATGAAAATCCTCCGGCACTTAATGGAATACATCCTATGCAATGTGTGTTTCCATGAAAATCCTCCTGCACTTAATGAAATACATGCTATGCAATGTGTGTTTCCATGAAAATCCTCCGGTACTTAATGAAATACATGCTATGCTATGTGTGTTTCCATGAAAATCCTCCGGCACTTAATGAAATACATGCTGTGCAATGTGTGTTTCCATGAAAATCTTCCGGTACTTAATGAAATACATACTATGCAATGTGTGTTCTCACGAAAATCTTCCGGTACTTAATGAAATACATGCTATGCAATGTGTGTTTCCATGGAAATCCTCCGGCACTTAATGAAATACATGCTGTGCAATGTGTGTTTCCATGGAAATCTTCCGGTACCTAATGAAATACATGCAATGCAATGTGTGTTTCCATGAAAATCCTCCGGTACTTATTGAAATACATGCTATGCAATATGTGTTTTCATGAAAATCCTCCGGTACTTAATGAAATACATGCTATGCAATATGTGTGTTTCCATGAAAATCCTCCGGTACTTAATGAAATACATGCTATGCTATGTGTGTTTCCATGAAAATCCTCCGGCACTTAATGAAATACATGCTGTGCAATGTGTGTTTCCATGAAAATCTTCCGGTACTTAATGAAATACATACTATGCAATGTGTGTTTCCATGGAAATCTTCCGGTACTTAATAAAATACATGCTATGCAATGTGTTTTTCCATGGAAATCTTCCAGTACTTAATGAAATACATGCTATGCAATGTGTGTTTCCATGAAAATCCTCCGGTACTTAATGAAATACATGCTATGCAATATGTATTGCCATGGAAATCTTCCGGTACTTAATGAAATACATGCAATGCAATGTGTGTTTCCATAAAAATCTTCCGGTACTTAATGAAATACATGCTGTGCAATGAGTATTTCCATGAAAATCCTCCGGCACTTAATGAAATACATGCTATGCTATGTGTGTTTCCTTGAAAATCCTCCGGTACTTAATGAAATACATGCTATACAATGTGTGTTTCCATGAAAATCCTCCGGTACTTAATGAAATACATGCTATGCAATATGTGTTTCCATGAAAATCCTCCTCAACATAATGAAATACATGCTATGGAATATGTGTTCTCACGAAAATCTTCCGGTACTTAATGAAATACATGCTATGCAATGTGTGTATCCATGAAAATCCTCCGTCACTTAATGAAATACATGCTATGCAACATGTGTTTCCATGAAAATTCTCCGGTACTGAATGAAATACATGCTATGCAATATGTGTTTCCATGAAAATCCTCCGGTACTTAATGAAATACATGCTATGCAACATGTGTTTCCATGAAAATCCTCCGGCACTTAATGAAATACATGCTATGCAACATGTGTGTTTCCATGAAAATCCTCCGGTACTAAATGAAATACATGCTATGCAATATGTGTTTCCATGAAAATCCTCCTGCACTTAATGAAATACATGCTATGCAATGTGTGTTTACATGAAAATCTTCCGGTACTTAATGAAATACATGCTATGCTATGTGTGTTTCCATGAAAATCCTTCGGCACTTAATGAAATACATGCTATGCTATGTGCATTTCCATGAAAATCCTCCGGCACTTAATGGAATACATCCTATGCAATGTGTGTTTCCATGAAAATCCTCCTGAACATAATTAAATACATGCTATGCAATATGTGTTCTCACGAAAATCTTCCGGTACTTAATGAAATACATGCTATGCAATGTGTGTTTCCATGGAAATCCTCCGGCACTTAATGAAATACATGCTATGCAATGTGTGTTTCCATGAAACTCCTCCGGTACTTAATGAAATACATGCTATGCTATGTATTTTTACATGAAAATCTTCCGGTACTAAATGACATACATGCTATGCTATGTGTGTTTCCATGAAAATCCTTCGGTACTAAATGAAATACATGCTAAGCTATGTGCATTTCCATAGAAATCTCCTGGAACTTAATGAAATACATGCTATGCAATATGAGTTGTCACAAAAATCTTCCGGTACTTAATGGAATACATCCTATGCAATGTGTGTTTCCATGAAAATACTCCGGCACTTAATGAAATACATGCCATGCTATGAGCGTTTCTATGAAAATCCTCCGGTACTTAATGAAATACATGCTATGCAATATGTGTTTCCATGAAAATCCTCCGGAACTTAATGAAATACATGCTATGCAATATGTGTTCTCACAAAAATCTTCCGGTACTTAATGAAATACATGCTATGCAATATGTGTTTCCATGAAAATCCTCCGGCACTTAATGAAATACATGCTATGCAATGTGTGTTTCCATGAAAATCCTCCGGTACTTAATGAAATACATGTTATGCAACATGAGTTTCCATGAAAATCCTCCGGTACTTAATGAAATACATGCTATGCAATATGTGTTTCCATGAAAATCCTCCTGAACATAATGAAATACATGCTATGCTATGTGTGTTTCCATGAAAATCCTCCGGCACTTAATGAAATACATGCTATGCTATGTGTGTTTCCATGAAAATCCTCCGGAACTAAATGAAATACATGCCATGCAATATGTTTCCATGAAAATCTTCCGGTACTTAATGAAATACATGCCATGCTATGTTCGTTTCCATGAAAATCATCAAGTACTGAATGAAATACATGCTATGCAATATGTGTTTCCATGAAAATCTTCCAGTACTTAATGAAATACATGCCATGCTATTTGCGTTTCCATGAAAATCCTCCGGTACTTAATGAAATATAGGCTATGCAATGTGTGTTTCCATGAAAATCCTCCGGCACTTAATGAAATACATCCTATGCAATATGTGTTTCCATGAAAATCCTCCGGTACTAAATGAAATACATGCTATGCAACATGTGTTTCCATGAAAATCCTCCGGCACTTAATGAAATACATGCTATGCAACATGTGTGTTTCAATGAAAATCCTCCGGTACTAAATGAAATACATGCTATGCAATGTGTGTATCCATGAAAATCCTCCGTCACTTAATGAAATACATGCTATGCAACATGTGTTTCCATGAAAATCCTCCGGTACTTAATGAAATACATGCTATGCAATATGTGTTTCCATGAAAATCCTCCGGTACTTAATGAAATACATGCTATGCAACATGTGTTTCCATGAAAATCCTCCGGCACTTAATGAAATACATGCTATGCAACATGTGTGTTTCCATGAAAATCCTCCGGTACTAAATGAAATACATGCTATGCAATATGTGTTTCCATGAAAATCTTCCGGCACTTAATAAAATACATGCTGTGCAATGTGTGTTTCCATGAAAATCTTCCGGTACTTAATGAAATACATGCTATGCAATGTGTGTTTCCAGGAAAATCTTCAAGTACTTAATGAAATACATGCTATGCAATATGTGTTTCCATGAAAATCTTCCGGTACTTAATGAAATACATGCTATACAATGTGTGTTTCCATGAAAATCTTCCGGTACTTAATGAAATACATGCTATGCAATGTGTGTTTCCATGAAAATCCTCTGGCACTTAATGAAATACATGCTATGCAATGTGTGTTTCCATGAAAATCCTCCGGTACTAAATGAAATACATGCTATGCAATGTGTGTTTCCATGAAAATCTTCCGGCACTTAATAAAATACATGCTGTGCAATGTGTGTTTCCATGAAAATCTTCCTGTACTTTATGAAATACATGCTATGCAATGTGTGTTTCCAGGAAAATCTTCCGGTACTTAATGAAATACATGCTATGCAATATGTGTTTCCATGAAAATCTTCCGGTACTTAATGAAATACATGCTATACAATGTGTGTTTCCATGAAAATCCTCCGGTACTTAATGAAATACATGCTATGCAATGTGTGTTTCCATGAAAATCCTCCGGTACTTAATGAAATACATGCTATACAATGTGTGTTTCCAGGAAAATCTTCCGGTACTTAATGAAATATATGCTATGCAATGTGTGTTTCCATGAAAATCCTCCGGTACTTAATGAAATACATGCTATGCAATGTGTATTTCCATGGAAATCTTCCGGTACTTAATGAAATACATGCTATGCAATGTGTGTTTCCATGAAAATCCTCCGGTACTTAATGAAATACATGCTGTGCAATGAGTGTTTCCATGAAAATCCTCCGGCACTTAATGAAATACATGCTATGCTATGTGTGTTTCCTTGAAAATCCTCCGGTACTTAATGAAATACGTGCTATACAATGTGTGTTTCCATGAAAATCCTCCGGTACTTAATGAAATACATGCTATGCAATATGTGTTTCCATGAAAATCCTCCTCAACATAATGAAATACATGCTATGGAATATGTGTTCTCACGAAAATCTTCCGGTACTTAATGAAATACATGCTATGCAATGTGTGTATCCATGAAAATCCTCCGTCACTTAATGAAATACATGCTATGCAACATGTGTTTCCATGAAAATCCTCCGGTACTTAATGAAATACATGCTATGCAATATGTGTTTCCATGAAAATCCTCCGGTACTTAATGAAATACATGCTATGCAACATGTGTTTCCATGAAAATCCTCCGGCACTTAATGAAATACATGCTATGCAACATGTGTGTTTCCATGAAAATCTTCCTGTACTAAATGAAATACATGCTATGCTATGTGTGTTTCCATGAAAATCCTCCGGTACTAAATGAAATACATGCCATGCAATATGTTTCCATGAAAATCTTCCGGTACTTAATGAAATACATGCCATGCTATGTTCGTTTCCATGAAAATCCTATGGTACTGAATGAAATACATGCTATGCAATATGTGTTTCCATGAAAATCTTCCAGTACTTAATGAAATACATGCCATGCTATGTGCGTTTCCATGAAAATCCTGTGGTACTTAATGAAATACATGCTATGCAATATGTGTTTCCATGAAAATCCTCCGGTACTTAATGAAATACATGCTATGCAATATGTGTTTCCATGAAAATGCTCCGGTACTTAATGAAATACATGCTATGCACTGTGACTTTCCATGAACATATTCCGGTACTTAATGAAATACATGCTATGCAACATGTGTTTCTATGAAAATCCTCCAGTACTTAATGAAATACATGCTATGCAATATGTGTTTTCATGAAAATCCTCCGGTACTTAATGAAATACATGCTATGCAATATGTGTGTTTCCATGAAAATCCTCCGGCACTTAATGAAATACATGCTATGCAATGTGTGTTTCTATGAAAATCCTCCGGCACTTAATGAAATACATGCTATGCTATGCGTGTTTCCATGAATATCCTCCGGTACTAAATGAAATACATGCTATGCAATATGTGTTTCCATGAAAATCTTCCGGTACTTAATGAAATACAAGCTATGCAATGTGTGTTTCCATGGAAATCTTCCGGTACCTAATGAAATACATGCAATGCAATGTGTGTTTCCATGAAAATCCTCCGGTACTTAATGAAATACATGCTATGCAATATGTGTTTTCATGAAAATCCTCCGGTACTTAATGAAATACATGCTATGCAATATGTGTGTTTCCATGAAAATCCTCCGGCACTTAATGAAATACATGCTATGCTATGTGTGTTTCCATGAAAATCCTCCGGCACTTAATGAAATACATGCTGTGCAATGTGTGTTTCCATGAAAATCTTCCGGTACTTAATGAAATACATACTATGCAATGTGTGTTTCCATGGAAATCTTCCGGTACTTAATAAAATACATGCTATGCAATGTGTTTTTCCATGGAAATCTTCCGGTACTTAATGAAATACATGCTATGCAATGTGTGTTTCCAGGAAAATCCTCCGTCACTTAATGAAATACATGCTATGCAACATGTGTTTCCATGAAAATCCTCCTGTACTAAATGAAATACATGCTATGCAATATGTGTTTCCACGAAAATCTTCCGGTACTTAATGAAATACATGCTATGCAATATGTGTTTCCATGAAAATCCTCCTGCACTTAATGAAATACATGCTATGCAATGTGTGTTTACATGAAAATCTTCCGGTACTTAATGAAATACATGCTATGCTATGTGTGTTTCCATGAAAATCCTTCGGCACTTAATGAAATACATGCTAAGCTATGTGCATTTCCATGAAAATCCTCCGGCACTTAATGGAATACATCCTATGCAATGTGTGTTTCCATGAAAATCCTCCTGCACTTAATGAAATACATGCTATGCAATGTGTGTTTCCATGAAAATCCTCCGGTACTTAATGAAATACATGCTATGCTATGTGTGTTTCCATGAAAATCCTCCGGCACTTAATGAAATACATGCTGTGCAATGTGTGTTTCCATGAAAATCTTCCGGTACTTAATGAAATACATACTATGCAATGTGTGTTCTCACGAAAATCTTCCGGTACTTAATGAAATACATGCTATGCAATGTGTGTTTCCATGGAAATCCTCCGGCACTTAATGAAATACATGCTGTGCAATGTGTGTTTCCATGGAAATCTTCCGGTACCTAATGAAATACATGCAATGCAATGTGTGTTTCCATGAAAATCCTCCGGTACTTATTGAAATACATGCTATGCAATATGTGTTTTCATGAAAATCCTCCGGTACTTAATGAAATACATGCTATGCAATATGTGTGTTTCCATGAAAATCCTCCGGTACTTAATGAAATACATGCTATGCTATGTGTGTTTCCATGAAAATCCTCCGGCACTTAATGAAATACATGCTGTGCAATGTGTGTTTCCATGAAAATCTTCCGGTACTTAATGAAATACATACTATGCAATGTGTGTTTCCATGGAAATCTTCCGGTACTTAATAAAATACATGCTATGCAATGTGTTTTTCCATGGAAATCTTCCAGTACTTAATGAAATACATGCTATGCAATGTGTGTTTCCATGAAAATCCTCCGGTACTTAATGAAATACATGCTATGCAATATGTATTGCCATGGAAATCTTCCGGTACTTAATGAAATACATGCAATGCAATGTGTGTTTCCATAAAAATCTTCCGGTACTTAATGAAATACATGCTGTGCAATGAGTATTTCCATGAAAATCCTCCGGCACTTAATGAAATACATGCTATGCTATGTGTGTTTCCTTGAAAATCCTCCGGTACTTAATGAAATACATGCTATACAATGTGTGTTTCCATGAAAATCCTCCGGTACTTAATGAAATACATGCTATGCAATATGTGTTTCCATGAAAATCCTCCTCAACATAATGAAATACATGCTATGGAATATGTGTTCTCACGAAAATCTTCCGGTACTTAATGAAATACATGCTATGCAATGTGTGTATCCATGAAAATCCTCCGTCACTTAATGAAATACATGCTATGCAACATGTGTTTCCATGAAAATTCTCCGGTACTGAATGAAATACATGCTATGCAATATGTGTTTCCATGAAAATCCTCCGGTACTTAATGAAATACATGCTATGCAACATGTGTTTCCATGAAAATCCTCCGGCACTTAATGAAATACATGCTATGCAACATGTGTGTTTCCATGAAAATCCTCCGGTACTAAATGAAATACATGCTATGCAATATGTGTTTCCATGAAAATCCTCCTGCACTTAATGAAATACATGCTATGCAATGTGTGTTTACATGAAAATCTTCCGGTACTTAATGAAATACATGCTATGCTATGTGTGTTTCCATGAAAATCCTTCGGCACTTAATGAAATACATGCTATGCTATGTGCATTTCCATGAAAATCCTCCGGCACTTAATGGAATACATCCTATGCAATGTGTGTTTCCATGAAAATCCTCCTGAACATAATTAAATACATGCTATGCAATATGTGTTCTCACGAAAATCTTCCGGTACTTAATGAAATACATGCTATGCAATGTGTGTTTCCATGGAAATCCTCCGGCACTTAATGAAATACATGCTATGCAATGTGTGTTTCCATGAAACTCCTCCGGTACTTAATGAAATACATGCTATGCTATGTATTTTTACATGAAAATCTTCCGGTACTAAATGACATACATGCTATGCTATGTGTGTTTCCATGAAAATCCTTCGGTACTAAATGAAATACATGCTAAGCTATGTGCATTTCCATAGAAATCTCCTGGAACTTAATGAAATACATGCTATGCAATATGAGTTCTCACAAAAATCTTCCGGTACTTAATGGAATACATCCTATGCAATGTGTGTTTCCATGAAAATACTCCGGCACTTAATGAAATACATGCCATGCTATGAGCGTTTCTATGAAAATCCTCCGGTACTTAATGAAATACATGCTATGCAATATGTGTTTCCATGAAAATCCTCCGGAACTTAATGAAATACATGCTATGCAATATGTGTTCTCACAAAAATCTTCCGGTACTTAATGAAATACATGCTATGCAATATGTGTTTCCATGAAAATCCTCCGGCACTTAATGAAATACATGCTATGCAATGTGTGTTTCCATGAAAATCCTCCGGTACTTAATGAAATACATGTTATGCAACATGAGTTTCCATGAAAATCCTCCGGTACTTAATGAAATACATGCTATGCAATATGTGTTTCCATGAAAATCCTCCTGAACATAATGAAATACATGCTATGCTATGTGTGTTTCCATGAAAATCCTCCGGCACTTAATGAAATACATGCTATGCTATGTGTGTTTCCATGAAAATCCTCCGGAACTAAATGAAATACATGCCATGCAATATGTTTCCATGAAAATCTTCCGGTACTTAATGAAATACATGCCATGCTATGTTCGTTTCCATGAAAATCATCAAGTACTGAATGAAATACATGCTATGCAATATGTGTTTCCATGAAAATCTTCCAGTACTTAATGAAATACATGCCATGCTATTTGCGTTTCCATGAAAATCCTCCGGTACTTAATGAAATATAGGCTATGCAATGTGTGTTTCCATGAAAATCCTCCGGCACTTAATGAAATACATCCTATGCAATATGTGTTTCCATGAAAATCCTCCGGTACTAAATGAAATACATGCTATGCACTGTGTCTTTCCATGAAAATATTCCGGTACTTAATGAAATACATGCTATGCAATGTGTGTTTCCATGAAAATCCTCCGGTACTTAATGAAATACATGCTATGCAATATGTGTTTTCATGAAAATCCTCCGGTACTTAATGAAATACATGCTATGCAATATGTGTGTTTCCATGAAAATCCTCCGGCACTTAATGAAATACATGCTATGCTATGTGTGTTTCCATGAAAATCCTCCGGCACTTAATGAAATACATGCTATGCTATGCGTGTTTCCATGAATATCCTCCGGTACTAAATGAAATACATGCTATGCAATATGTGTTTCCATGAAAATCTTCCGGTACTTAATGAAATACATGCTGTGCAATGAGTGTTTCCATTTAAATCCTCCGGCACTTAATGAAATACAAGCTATGCTATGTGTGTTTCCTTGAAAATCCTCCGGTACTTAATGAAATACATGCTATACAATGTGTGTTTCCATGAAAATCCTCCGGTAGTTAATGAAATACATGCTATGCAATATGTGTTTCCATGAAAATCCTCCTCAACATAATGAAATACATGCTATGGAATATGTGTTCTCACGAAAATCTTCCGGTACTTAATGAAATACATGCTATGCAATGTGTGTATCCATGAAAATCCTCCGTCACTTAATGAAATACATGCTATGGAACATGTGTTTCCATGAAAATCCTCCGGTACTTAATGAAATACATGCTATGCAATATGTGTTTCCATGAAAATCCTCCGGTACTTAATGAAATACATGCTATGCAACATGTGTTTCCATGAAAATCCTCCGGCACTTAATGAAATACATGCTATGCAACATGTGTGTTTCCATGAAAATCCTCCGGTACTAAATGAAATACATGCTATGCAATATGTGTTTCCATGAAAATGTTCCGGCACTTAATAAAATACATGCTGTGCAATGTGTGTTTCCATGAATATCTTCCGGTACTTAATGAAATACATGCTATGCAATGTGTGTTTCCATGAAAATCTTCTAGTACTTAATGAAATACATGCTATGCAATATGTGTTTCCATGAAAATCTTCAAGTACTTAATGAAATACATGCTATACAATGTGTGTTTCCATGAAAATCTTCCGGTACTTAATGAAATACATGCTATGCAATGTGTGTTTCTATGAAAATCCTCCGGTACTTAATGAAATACATGCTATGCAACATGTGTGTTTCCATGAAAATCCTCCGGTACTAAATGAAATACATGCTATGCAATATGTGTTTCCATGAAAATCTTCCGGCACTTAATAAAATACATGCTGTGCAATGTGTGTTTCCATGAAAATCTTCCGGTACTTAATGAAATACATGCTATGCAATGTGTGTTTCCAGGAAAATCTTCAAGTACTTAATGAAATACATGCTATACAATGTGTGTTTCTATGAAAATCTTCCGGTACTTAATGAAATACATGCTATGCAATGTGTGTTTCCATGAAAATCCTCCGGTACTTAATGAAATACATGCTATGCAATATGTATTTCCATGGAAATCTTCCGGTACTTAATGAAATACATGCTATGCAATGTGTGTTTCCAGGAAAATCCTCCGGTACTTAATGAAATACATGCTATGCAATATGTGTTTCCATGAAAATCCTCCTCAACATAATGAAATACATGCTATGGAATATGTGTTCTCACGAAAATCTTCCGGTACTTAATGAAATACATGCTATGCAATGTGTGTATCCATGAAAATCCTCCGTCACTTAATGAAATACATGCTATGCAACATGTGTTTCCATGAAAATCCTCCGGTACTTAATGAAATACATGCTATGCAATATGTGTTTCCATGAAAATCCTCCGGTACTTAATGAAATACATGCTATGCAACATGTGTTTCCATGAAAATCCTCCGGCACTTAATGAAATACATGCTATGCAACATGTGTGTTTCCATGAAAATCCTCCGGTACTAAATGAAATACATGCTATGCAATATGTGTTTCCATGAAAATCTTCCAGCACTTAATAAAATACATGCTGTGCAATGTGTGTTTCCATGAAAATCTTCCGGTACTTAATGAAATACATGCTATGCAATGTGTGTTTCCAGGAAAATCTTCAAGTACTTAATGAAATACATGCTATGCAATATGTGTTTCCATGAAAATCTTGCGGTACTTAATGAAATACATGCTATGCAATATGTGTTTTCATGAAAATCCTCCGGTACTTAATGAAATACATGCTATGCAATATGTGTGTTTCCATGAAAATCCTCCGGCACTTAATGAAATACATGCTATGCTATGTGTGTTTCCATGAAAATCCTCCGGCACTTAATGAAATACATGCTATGCTATGCGTGTTTCCATGAATATCCTCCGGTACCAAATGAAATACATGCTATGCAATATGTGGTTTCATGAAAATCTTCCGGTACTTAATGAAATACATGCTGTGCAATGAGTGTTTCCATTTAAATCCTCCGGCACTTAATGAAATACATGCTATGCTATGTGTTTTTCATTGAAAATCCTCCGGTACTTAATGAAATACATGCTATGCAATGTGTGTTTCCATGAAAATCCTCCGGTACTTAATGAAATACATGCTATGCAATATGTGTTTCCATGAAAATCCTCCTCAACATAATGAAATACATGCTATGGAATATGTGTTCTCACGAAAATCTTCCGGTACTTAATGAAATACATGCTATGCAATGTGTGTATCCATGAAAATCCTCCGTCACTTAATGAAATACATGCTATGCAACATGTGTTTCCATGAAAATCCTCCGGTACTTAATCAAATACATGCTATGCAATATGTGTTTCCATGAAAATCCTCCGGTACTTAATGAAATACATGCTATGCAACATGTGTTTCCATGAAAATCCTCCGGCACTTAATGAAATACATGTTATGCAACATGTGTGTTTCAATGAAAATCCTCCGGTACTAAATGAAATACATGCTATGCAATGTGTGTATCCATGAAAATCCTCCGTCACTTAATGAAATACATGCTATGCAACATGTGTTTCCATGAAAATCCTCCGGTACTTAATGAAATACATGCTATGCAATATGTGTTTCCATGAAAATCCTCCGGTACTTAATGAAATACATGCTATGCAACATGTGTTTCCATGAAAATCCTCCGGCACTTAATGAAATACATGCTATGCAACATGTGTGTTTCCATGAAAATCCTCCGGTACTAAATGAAATACATGCTATGCAATATGTGTTTCCATGAAAATCTTCCGGCACTTAATAAAATACATGCTGTGCAATGTGTGTTTCCATGAAAATCTTCCGGTACTTAATGAAATACATGCTATGCAATGTGTGTTTCCAGGAAAATCTTCAAGTACTTAATGAAATACATGCTATGCAATATGTGTTTCCATGAAAATCTTCCGGTACTTAATGAAATACATGCTATACAATGTGTGTTTCCATGAAAATCTTCCGGTACTTAATGAAATACATGCTATGCAATGTGTGTTTCCATGAAAATCCTCCGGCACTTAATGAAATACATGCTATGCAATGTGTGTTTCCATGAAAATCCTCCGGTACTAAATGAAATACATGCTATGCAATGTGTGTTTCCATGAAAATCTTCCGGCACTTAATAAAATACATGCTGTGCAATGTGTGTTTCCATGAAAATCTTCCGGTACTTTATGAAATACATGCTATGCAATGTGTGTTTCCAGGAAAATCTTCCGGTACTTAATGAAATACATGCTATGCAATATGTGTTTCCATGAAAATCTTCCGGTACTTAATGAAATACATGCTATACAATGTGTGTTTCCATGAAAATCCTCCCGTACTTAATGAAATACATGCTATGCAATGTGTGTTTCCATGAAAATCCTCCGGTACTTAATGAAATACATGCTATACAATGTGTGTTTCCATGAAAATCTTCCGGTACTTAATGAAATATATGCTATGCAATGTGTGTTTCCATGAAAATCCTCCGGTACTTAATGAAATACATGCTATGCAATGTGTATTTCCATGGAAATCTTCCGGTACTTAATGAAATACATGCTATGCAATGTGTGTTTCCAGGAAAATCCTCCGGTACTTAATGAAATACATGCTGTGCAATGAGTGTTTCCATGAAAATCCTCCGGCACTTAATGAAATACATGCTATGCTATGTGTGTTTCCTTGAAAATCCTCCGGTACTTAATGAAATACGTTCTATACAATGTGTGTTTCCATGAAAATCCTCCGGTACTTAATGAAATACATGCTATGCAATATGTGTTTCCATGAAAATCCTCCTCAACATAATGAAATATATGCTATGGAATATGTGTTCTCACGAAAATCTTCCGGTACTTAATGAAATACATGCTATGCAATGTGTGTATCCATGAAAATCCTCCGTCACTTAATGAAATACATGCTATGCAACATGTGTTTCCATGAAAATCCTCCGGTACTTAATGAAATACATGCTATGCAATATGTGTTTCCATGAAAATCCTCCGGTACTTAATGAAATACATGCTATGCAACATGTGTTTCCATGAAAATCCTCCGGCACTTAATGAAATACATGCTATGCAACATGTGTGTTTCCATGAAAATCTTCCGGTACTAAATGAAATTCATGCTATGCAATATGTGTTTCCATGAAAATCTTCCGGCACTTAATAAAATACATGCTGTGCAATGTGTGTTTCCATGAAAATCTTCCGGTACTTAATGAAATACATGCTATGCAACATGTGTTTCCATGAAAATCCTCCGGCACTTAATGAAATACATGCTATGCAACATGTGTGTTTCCATGAAAATCCTCCGGTACTAAATGAAATACATGCTATGCAATATGTGTTTCCATGAAAATCCTCCTGCACTTAATGAAATACATGCTATGCAATATGTGTTTACATGAAAATCTTCCGGTACTTAATGAAATACATGCTATGCTATGTGTGTTTCCATGAAAATCCTTCGGCACTTAATGAAATACATGCTAAGCTATGTGCATTTCCATGAAAATCCTCCGGCACTTAATGGAATACATCCTATGCAATGTGTGTTTCCATGAAAATCCTCCTGAACATAATTAAATACATGCTATGCAATATGTGTTCTCACGAAAATCTTCCGGTACTTAATGAAATACATGCTATGCAATGTGTGTTTCCATGGAAATCCTCCGGCACTTAATGAAATACATGCTATGGAATGTGTGTTTCCATGGAAATCTTCCGGTACCTAATGAAATACATGCAATGCAATGTGTGTTTCCATGAAAATCCTCCGGTGCTTATTGAAATACATGCTATGCAATATGTGTTTTCATGAAAATCCTCCGGTACTTAATGAAATACATGCTATGCAATATGTGTGTTTCCATGAAAATCCTCCGGTACTTAATGAAATACATGCTATGCTATGTGTGTTTCCATGAAAATCCTCCGGTACTTAATGAAATACATGCTGTGCAATGTGTGTTTCCATGAAAATCTTCCGGTACTTAATGAAATACATACTATGCAATGTGTGTTTCCATGGAAATCTTCCGGTACTTAATAAAATACATGCTATGGAATGTGTTTTTCCATGGAAATCTTCCAGTACTTAATGAAATACATGCTATGCAATGTGTGTTTCCAGGAAACTCCTCCGGTACTTAATGAAATACATGCTATGCAATATGTATTGCCATGGAAATCTTCCGGTACTTAATGAAATACATGCAATGCAATGTGTGTTTCCATAGAAATCTTCCGGTACTTAATGAAATACATGCTGTGCAATGAGTATTTCCATGAAACTCCTCCGGTACTTAATGAAATACATGCTATGCTATGTGTGTTTCCTTGAAAATCCTCCGGTACTTAATGAAATACATGCTATACAATGTGTGTTTCCATGAAAATCCTCCGGTACTTAATGAAATACATGCTATGCAATATGTGTTTCCATGAAAATCCTCCTCAACATAATGAAATACATGCTATGGAATATGTGTTCTCACGAAAATCTTCCGGTACTTAATGAAATACATGCTATGCAATGTGTGTATCCATGAAAATCCTCCGTCACTTAATGAAATACATGCTATGCAATATGTGTTTCCATGAAAATTCTCCGGTACTTAATGAAATACATGCTATGCAATATGTGTTTCCATGAAAATCCTCCGGTACTTAATGAAATACATTCTATGCAACATGTGTTTCCATGAAAATCCTCCGGCACTTAATGAAATACATGCTATGCAACATGTGTGTTTCCATGAAAATCCTCCGGTACTAAATGAAATACATGCTATGCAATATGTGTTTCCATGAAAATCCTCCTGCACTTAATGAGGTGAGGTGAGGTGAAATTGGGTTTAACGTCGCGTCCAAGAGTATTGCACTTATATAGCGACGTGCATGCACGTGTGTGTGTGTGTGTGTGGCTGCTTGTACTAGTCCGGACTGATGCCGATTTATAGTGCTAGCTCACTGAGATACCATGCCGCAGTTTAACATGAATACCCCACTCAGACACAGTATACTGACTCCGAGCCGACCAGTCCTTGTTTTAGCCCCTTAATGCCGAGCGCCAGACAGGGTAACAACAAGTACAATCTTTTAACGTCTTTTTGTATGACGCGGCCCGGGATCGAACCCTGGACCTTCCGCTCTCCGGGCGGACGCTCTACCACAAGACCACGGAGGCGGTCTGCACTTAATGAAATACATGCTATGCAATGTGTGTTTACATGAAAATCTTCCGGTACTTAATGAAATACATGCTATGCTATGTGTGTTTCCATGAAAATCCTTCGGCACTTAATGAAATACATGCTATGCTATTCGCATTTCCATGAAAATCCTCCGGCACTTAATGGAATACATCCTATGCAATGTGTGTTTCCATGAAAATCCTCCTGAACATAATTAAATACATGCTATGCAATATGTGTTCTCACGAAAATCTTCCGGTACTTAATGAAATACATGCTATGCAATGTGTGTTTCCATGGAAATCCTCCGGCACTTAATGAAATACATGCTATGCAATGTGTGTTTCCATGAAACTCCTCCGGTACTTAATGAAATACATGCTATGCTATGTATTTTTACATGAAAATCTTCCGGTACTAAATGACATACATGCTATGCTATGTGTGTTTCCATGAAAATCCTTCGGTACTTAATGAAATACATGCTAAGCTATGGGCATTTCCATGGAAATCTCCTGGAACTTAATGAAATACATGCTATGCAATATGAGTTCTCACAAAAATCTTCCGGTACTTAATGGAATACATGCTATGCAATGTGTGTTTCCATGAAAATACTCCGGCACTTAATGAAATACATGCCATGCTATGAGCGTTTCTATGAAAATCCTCCGGTACTTAATGAAATACATGCTATGCAATATGTGTTTCCATGAAAATCCTCCGGCACTTAATGAAATACATGCTATGCAACATGTGTGTTTCCATGAAAATCCTCCGGTACTAAATGAAATACATGCTATGCAATATGTGTTTCCATGAAAATCCTCCTGCACTTAATGAGGTGAGGTGAGGTGAAATTGGGTTTAACGTCGCGTCCAAGAGTATTGCACTTATATAGCGACGTGCATGCACGTGTGTGTGTGTGTGTGTGGCTGCTTGTACTAGTCCGGACTGATGCCGATTTATAGTGCTAGCTCACTGAGATACCATGCCGCAGTTTAACATGAATACCCCACTCAGACACAGTATACTGACTCCGAGCCGACCAGTCCTTGTTTTAGCCCCTTAATGCCGAGCGCCAGACAGGGTAACAACAAGTACAATCTTTTAACGTCTTTTTGTATGACGCGGCCCGGGATCGAACCCTGGACCTTCCGCTCTCCGGGCGGACGCTCTACCACAAGACCACGGAGGCGGTCTGCACTTAATGAAATACATGCTATGCAATGTGTGTTTACATGAAAATCTTCCGGTACTTAATGAAATACATGCTATGCTATGTGTGTTTCCATGAAAATCCTTCGGCACTTAATGAAATACATGCTATGCTATGTGCATTTCCATGAAAATCCTCCGGCACTTAATGGAATACATCCTATGCAATGTGTGTTTCCATGAAAATCCTCCTGAACATAATTAAATACATGCTATGCAATATGTGTTCTCACGAAAATCTTCCGGTACTTAATGAAATACATGCTATGCAATGTGTGTTTCCATGGAAATCCTCCGGCACTTAATGAAATACATGCTATGCAATGTGTGTTTCCATGAAACTCCTCCGGTACTTAATGAAATACATGCTATGCTATGTATTTTTACATGAAAATCTTCCGGTACTAAATGACATACATGCTATGCTATGTGTGTTTCCATGAAAATCCTTCGGTACTTAATGAAATACATGCTAAGCTATGTGCATTTCCATGGAAATCTCCTGGAACTTAATGAAATACATGCTATGCAATATGAGTTCTCACAAAAATCTTCCGGTACTTAATGGAATACATGCTATGCAATGTGTGTTTCCATGAAAATACTCCGGCACTTAATGAAATACATGCCATGCTATGAGCGTTTCTATGAAAATCCTCCGGTACTTAATGAAATACATGCTATGCAATATGTGTTTCCATGAAAATCCTCCGGAACTTAATGAAATACATGCTATACAATATGTGTTCTCACAAAAATCTTCCGGTACTTAATGAAATACATGCTATGCAATATGTGTTTCCATGAAAATCCTCCGGCACTTAATGAAATACATGCTATGCAATGTGTGTTTCCATGAAAATCCTCCGGTACTTAATGAAATACATGCTATGCAATATGTGTTTCAAGGAAAATCCTCCTGAACATAATGAAATACATGCTATGATATGTGTGTTTCCATGAAAATCCTCCGGCACTTAATGAAATACATGCTATGCAATGTGTGTTTCCATGAAAATCCTCCGGTACTAAATGAAATACATGCCATGCAATATGTTTCCATGAAAATCCTCCGGTACTTAATGAAATACATGCCATGCTATGTTCGTTTCCATGAAAATCCTATGGTACTGAATGAAATACATGCTATGCAATATGTGTTTCCATGAAAATCTTCCAGTACTTAATGAAATACATGGCATGCTATTTGCGTTTCCATGAAAATCCTCCGGTACTTAATGAAATAAAGGCTATGCAATGTGTGTTTCCATGAAAATCCTCCGGCACTTAATGAAATACATGCTATGCAATATGTGTTTCCATGAAAATCCTCCGGTACTAAATGAAATACATGCTATGCACTGTGTCTTTCCATGAAAATATTCCGGTACTTAATGAAATACATCCTATGCAATGTGTGTTTCCATGAAAATGCTCCGGTACTTAATGAAATACATGCTATGCAATATGTGTTTTTTTGAAAATCCTCCGGTACTTAATGAAATACATGCTATGCAATATGTGTGTTTCCATGAAAATCCTCCGGCACTTAATGAAATACATGCTATGCTATGTGTGTTTCCATGAAAATCCTCCGGCACTTAATGAAATACATGCTATGCTATGCGTGTTTCCATGAATATCTTCCGGTACTAAATGAAATACATGCTATGCAATATGTGTTTCCATGAAAATCTTCCGGTACTTAATGAAATACATGCTGTGCAATGAGTGTTTCCATTTAAATCCTCCGGCACTTAATGAAATACAAGCTATGCTATGTGTGTTTCCTTGAAAATCCTCCGGTACTTAATGAAATACATGCTATACAATGTGTGTTTCCATGAAAATCTTCCGGTAGTTAATGAAATACATGCTATGCAATATGTGTTTCCATGAAAATCCTCCTCAACATAATGAAATACATCCTATGGAATATGTGTTCTCACGAAAATCTCCGGTACTTAATGAAATAGATGCTATGCAATGTGTGTATCCATGAAAATCCTCCGTCACTTAATGAAATACATGCTATGCAACATGTGTTTCCATGAAAATCCTCCGGTACTTAATGAAATACATGCTATGCAATATGTGTTTCCATGAAAATCCTCCGGTACTTAATGAAATACATGCTATGCAACATGTGTTTCCATGAAAATCCTCGGGCACTTAATGAAATACATGCTATGCAACATGTGTGTTTCCATGAAAATCCTCCGGTACTAAATGAAATACATGCTATGCAATATGTGTTTCCATGAAAATGTTCCGGCACTTAATAAAATACATGCTATGCAATGTGTGTTTCCATGAAAATCTTCCGGTACTTAATGAAATACATGCTATGCAATGTGTGTTTCCATGACAATCTTCAAGTACTTAATGAAATACATGCTATGCAATATGTGTTTCCATGAAAATCTTGCGGTAATTAATGAAATACATGCTTTGCAATGTGTGTTTCCATGAAAATCCTCCGGTACTTAATGAAATACATGCTATGCAACATGTGTGTTTCCATGAAAATCCTCCGGTACTAAATGAAATACATGCTATGCAATATGTGTTTCCATGAAAATCTTCCGGCACTTAATAAAATACATGCTGTGCAATGTGTGTTTCCATGAAAATCTTCCGGTACTTAATGAAATACATGCTATGCAATGTGTGTTTCCAGGAAAATCTTCAAGTACTTAATGAAATACATGCTATGCAATATGTGTTTCCATGAAAATCTTCCGGCACTTAATAAAATACATGCTGTGCAATGTGTGTTTCCATGAAAATCTTCCGGTACTTAATGAAATACATGCTATGCAATGTGTGTTTCCAGGAAAGTCTTCAAGTACTTAATGAAATACATGCTATGCAATATGTGTTTCCATGAAAATCTTCCGGTACTTAATGAAATACATGCTATACAATGTGTGTTTCCATGAAAATCCTCCGGTACTTAATGAAATACATGCTATGCAATGTGTGTTTCCATGAAAATCCTCCGGTACTTAATGAAATACATGCTATGCAATGTGTGTTTCCATGAAAATCCTCCGGTACTTAATGAAATACATGCTATGCAATGTGTGTTTCCATGAAAATCCTCCGGTACTTAATGAAATACATGCTATGCAATATGTATTTCCATGGAAATCTTCCGGTACTTAATGAAATACATGCTATGCAATGTGTGTTTCCAGGAAAATCCTCCGGTACTTAATGAAATACATGCTATGCAATATGTGTTTCCATGAAAATCCTCCTCAACATAATGAAATACATGCTATGGAATATGTGTTCTCACGAAAATCTTCCGGTACTTAATGAAATACATGCTATGCAATGTGTGTATCCATGAAAATCCTCCGTCACTTAATGAAATACATGCTATGCAACATGTGTTTCCATGAAAATCCTCCGGTACTTAATGAAATACATGCTATGCAATATGTGTTTCCATGAAAATCCTCCGGTACTTAATGAAATACATGCTATGCAACATGTGTTTCCATGAAAATCCTCCGGCACTTAATGAAATACATGCTATGCAACATGTGTGTTTCCATGAAAATCCTCCGGTACTAAATGAAATACATGCTATGCAATATGTGTTTCCATGAAAATCTTCCGGCACTTAATAAAATACATGCTGTGCAATGTGTGTTTCCATGAAAATCTTCCGGTACTTAATGAAATACATGCTATGCAATGTGTGTTTCCAGGAAAATCTTCCGGTACTTAATGAAATACATGCTATGCAATATGTGTTTCCATGAAAATCTTGCGGTACTTAATGAAATTCATGCTATACAATGTGTGTTTCCATGAAAATCTTCCGGTACTTAATCAAATACATGCTATGCAACATGTGTGTTTCCATGAAAATCCTCCGGTACTTAATGAAATACATGCTATGCAACATGTGTGTTTCCATGAAAATCCTCCGGTACTAAATGAAATACATGCTATGCAATATGTGTTTCCATGAAAATCTTCCGGCACTTAATAAAATACATGCTGTGCAATGTGTGTTTCCATGAAAATCTTCCGGTACTTAATGAAATACATGCTATGCAACATGTGTTTCCATGAAAATCCTCCGTCACTTAATGAAATACATGCTATGCAACATGTGTTTCCATGAAAATCCTCCGTCACTTAATGAAATACATGCTATGCTATGTGTGTTTCCATGAAAATCCTCCGGCACTTAATGAAATACATGCTATGCTATGCGTGTTTCCATGAATATCCTCCGGTACCAAATGAAATACATGCTATGCAATATGTGTTTTCATGAAAATCTTCCGGTACTTAATGAAATACATGCTGTGCAATGAGTGTTTCCATTTAAATCCTCCGGCACTTAATGAAATACATGCTATGCTATGTGTTTTTCCATGAAAATCCTCCGGTACTTAATGAAATACATGCTATACAATGTGTGTTTCCATGAAAATCCTCCGGTACTTAATGAAATACATGCTATGCAATATGTGTTTCCATGAAAATCCTCCTCAACATAATGAAATACATGCTATGGAATATGTGTTCTCACGAAAATCTTCCGGTACTTAATGAAATACATGCTATGCAATGTGTGTATCCATGAAAATCCTCCGTCACTTAATGAAATACATGCTATGCAACATGTGTTTCCATGAAAATCCTCCGGTACTTAATGAAATACATGCTATGCAATGTGTGTTTCCATGAAAATCCTCCGGTACTTAATGAAATAAATGCTATGCAACATGTGTTTCCATGAAAATCCTCCGGCACTTAATGAAATACATGCTATGCAACATGTGTGTTTCCATGAAAATCCTCCGGTAGTTAATGAAATACATCCTATGCAATGTGTGTATCCATGAAAATCCTCCGTCACTTAATGAAATACATGCTATGCAACATGTGTTTCCATGAAAATCCTCCGGTACTTAATGAAATACATGCTATGCAATATGTGTTTCCATGAAAATCCTCCGGTACTTAATGAAATACATGCTATGCAACATGTGTTTCCATGAAAATCCTCCGGCACTTAATGAAATACATGCTATGCAACATGTGTGTTTCCATGAAAAACCTCCGGTACTAAATGAAATACATGCTATGCAATATGTGTTTCCATGAAAATCTTCCGGCACTTAATAAAATACATGCTGTGCAATGTGTGTTTCCATGAAAATCTTCCGGTACTTAATGAAATACATGCTATGCAATGTGTGTTTCCAGGAAAATCTTCAAGTACTTAATGAAATACATGCTATGCAATATGTGTTTCCATGAAAATCTTCCGGTACTTAATGAAATACATGCTATATACAATGTGTGTTTCCATGAAAATCTTCCGGTACTTAATGAAATACATGCTATGCAATGTGTGTTTCCATGAAAATCCTCCGGCACTTAATGAAATACATGCTATGCAATGTGTGTTTCCATGAAAATCCTCCGGTACTAAATGAAATACATGCTATGCAATGTGTGTTTCCATGAAAATCTTCCGGCACTTAATAAAATACATGCTGTGCAATGTGTGTTTCCATGAAAATCTTCGGGTACTTTATGAAATACATGCTATGCAATGTGTGTTTCCAGGAAAATCTTCCGGTACTTAATGAAATACATGCTATACAATGTGTGTTTCCATGAAAATCCTCCGGTACTTAATGAAATACATGCTATGCAATATGTGTTTCCATGAAAATCCTCCGGTACTTAATGAAATATATGCTATGCAATGTGTGTTTCCATGAAAATCCTCCGGTACTTAATGAAATACATGCTATGCAATGTGTATTTCCATGGAAATCTTCCGGTACTTAATGAAATACATGCTATGCAATGTGTGTTTCCAGGAAAATCCTCCGGTACTTAATGAAATACATGATGTGCAATGAGTGTTTCCATGAAAATCCTCCGGCACTTAATGAAATACATGCTATGCTATGTGTGTTTCCTTGAAAATCCTCCGGTACTTAATGAAATACATGCTATACAATGTGTGTTTCCATGAAAATCCTCCGGTACTTAATGAAATACATGCTATGCAATATGTGTTTCCATGAAAATCCTCCGGTACTTAATGAAATACATGCTATGGAATATGTGTTCTCACGAAAATCTTCCGGTACTTAATGAAATACATGCTATGCAATGTGTGTATCCATGAAAATCCTCCGTCACTTAATGAAATACATGCTATGCAACATGTGTTTCCATGAAAATCCTCCGGTACTTAATGAAATACATGCTATGCAATGTGTGTTTCCATGAAAATCCTCCGGTACTTAATGAAATACATGCTATACAATGTGTGTTTCCATGAAAATCTTCCGGTACTTAATGAAATACATGCTATGCAATGTGTGTTTCCATGAAAATCCTCCGGTACTTAATGAAATACATGCTATGCAATGTGTATTTCCATGGAAATCTTCCGGTACTTAATGAAATACATGCTATGCAATGTGTGTTTCCAGGAAAATCTTCCGGTACTTAATGAAATACATGCTATGCAATGTGTGTTTCCATGGAAATCCTCCGGCACTTAATGAAATACATGCTATGCTATGTGCGTTTCCATGAACATTCCCCGGTACTTAATGAAATACATACTATGCAATGTGTGTTTCCATGAAAATCCTCCGGTACTTAATGAAATACATGCTATGCAATGTGTATTTCCATGGAAATCTTCCGGTACTTAATGAAATACATGCTATGCAATGTGTGTTTCCAGGAAAATCCTCCGGTACTTAATGAAATACATGATGTGCAATGAGTGTTTCCATGAAAATCCTCCGGCACTTAATGAAATACATGCTATGCTATGTGTGTTTCCTTGAAAATCCTCCGGTACTTAATGAAATACATGCTATACAATGTGTGTTTCCATGAAAATCCTCCGGTACTTAATGAAATACATGCTATGCAATATGTGTTTCCATGAAAATCCTCCGGTACTTAATGAAATACATGCTATGGAATATGTGTTCTCACGAAAATCTTCCGGTACTTAATGAAATACATGCTATGCAATGTGTGTATCCATGAAAATCCTCCGTCACTTAATGAAATACATGCTATGCAACATGTGTTTCCATGAAAATCCTCCGGTACTTAATGAAATACATGCTATGCAATATGTGTTTCCATGAAAATCCTCCGGTACTTAATGAAATACATGCTATGCAACATGTGTTTCCATGAAAATCCTCCGGCACTTAATGAAATACATGCTATGCAACATGTGTGTTTCCATGAAAATCCTCCGGTACTAAATGAAATTCATGCTATGCAATATGTGTTTCCATGAAAATCTTCCGGCACTTAATGACATACATGCTATGCAATGTGTGTTTCCATGAAAATCTTCCGGTACTTAATGAAATACATGCTATGCAATATGTGTATCCATGAAAATCTTGCGGTACTTAATGAAATACATGCTATACAATGTGTGTTTCCATGAAAATCCTCCGGTACTTAATGAAATACATGCTATGCAATGTGTGTTTCCATGAAAATCCTCCGGTACTTAATGAAATACATGCTATGCAACATGTGTGTTTCCATGAAAATCCTCCGGTACTAAATGAAATACATGCTATGCAATATGTGTTTCCATGAAAATCTTCCGGCACTTAATAAAATACATGCTGTGCAATGTGTGTTTCCATGAAAATCTTCCGGTACTTAATGAAATACATGCTATGCAATGTGTGTTTCCAGGAAAATCTTCAAGTACTTAATGAAATACATGCTATGCAATATGTGTTTCCATGAAAATCTTCCGGTACTTAATGAAATACATGCTATACAATGTGTGTTTCCATGAAGATCCTCCGGTACTTAATGAAATACATGCTATGCAATGTGTGTGTTTCCATGAAAATCCTCCGGTACTTAATGAAATACATGCTATACAATGTGTGTTTCCATGAAAATCTTCCGGTACTTAATGAAATACATGCTATGCAATGTGTGTTTCCATGAAAATCCTCCGGTACTTAATGAAATACATGCTATGCAATGTGTATTTCCATGGAAATCTTCCGGTACTTAATGAAATACATGCTATGCAATGTGTGTTTCCAGGAAAATCTTCCGGTACTTAATGAAATACATGCTATACAATGTGTGTTTCCATGGAAATCCTCCGGCACTTAATGAAATACATGCTATGCTATGTGCGTTTCCATGAACATTCCCCGGTACTTAATGAAATACATACTATGCAATGTGTGTTTACATGAAAATCTTCCGGTACTTATTGAAATACATGCTATGCAATGGGTGTTTCCATGAAAATCCTCCGGTACTTAATGAAATACATGCTATGCAATGTGTGTTTCCATGAAAATGCTCCGGTACTTAATGAAATACATGCTATGCAATATGTGTTTCCATGAAAATACTCCTCAACATAATGAAATACATGCTATGGAATATGTGTTCTCACGAAAATCTTCCGGTACTTAATGAAATACATGCTATGCAATGTGTGTATCCATGAAAATCCTCCGTCACTTAATGAAATACATGCTATGCAACAAGTGTTTCCATGAAAATTCTCCGGTACTTAATCAAATACATGCTATGCAATATGTGTTTCCATGAAAATCCTCCGGTACTTAATGAAATACATGCTATGCAACATGTGTTTCCATGAAAATCCTCCGGCACTTAATGAAATACATGCTATGCAACATGTGTGTTTCCATGAAAATCCTCCGGTACTAAATGAAATACATGCTATGCAATGTGTGTATCCATGAAAATCCTCCGTCACTTAATGAAATACATGCTATGCAACATGTGTTTCCATGAAAATCCTCCGGTACTTAATGAAATACATGCTATGCAATATGTGTTTCCATGAAAATCCTCCGGTACTTAATGAAATACATGCTATGCAACATGTGTTTCCATGAAAATCCTCCGGCACTTAATGAAATACATGCTATGCAACATGTGTGTTTCCATGAAAATCCTCCGGTACTAAATGAAATACATGCTATGCAATATGTGTTTCCATGAAAATCTTCCGGCACTTAATAAAATACATGCTGTGCAATGTGTGTTTCCATGAAAATCCTCCGGTACTTAATGAAATACATGCTATGCAATGTGTGTTTCCATGAAAATCCTCCGGTACTTAATGAAATACATGCTATACAATGTGTGTTTCCATGAAAATCTTCCGGTACTTAATGAAATATATGCTATGCAATGTGTGTTTCCATGAAAATCCTTCGGTACTTAATGAAATACATGCTATGCAATGTGTATTTCCATGGAAATCTTCCGGTACTTAATGAAATACATGCTATGCAATGTGTGTTTCCATGAAAATCCTCCGGTACTTAATGAAATACATGATGTGCAATGAGTGTTTCCATGAAAATCCTCCGGCACTTAATGAAATACATGCTATGCTATGTGTGTTTCCTTGAAAATCCTCCGGTACTTAATGAAATACATGCTATACAATGTGTGTTTCTATGAAAATCCTCCGGTACTTAATGAAATACATGCTATGCAATATGTGTTTCCATGAAAATCCTCCTCAACATAATGAAATACATGCTATGGAATATGTGTTCTCACGAAAATCTTCCGGTACTTAATGAAATACATGCTATGCAATGTGTGTATCCATGAAAATCCTCCGTCACTTAATGAAATACATGCTATGCAACATGTGTTTCCATGAAAATCCTCCGGTACTTAATGAAATACATGCTATGCAATATGTGTTTCCATGAAAATCCTCCGGTACTTAATGAAATACATGCTATGCAACATGTGTTTCCATGAAAATCCTCCGGCACTTAATGAAATACATGCTATGCAACATGTGTGTTTCCATGAAAATCCTCCGGTACTAAATGAAATTCATGCTATGCAATATGTGTTTCCATGAAAATCTTCCGGCACTTAATAAAATACATGCTGTGCAATGTGTGTTTCCATGAAAATCTTCCGGTACTTAATGAAATACATGCTATGCAATATGTGTTTCCATGAAAATCTTGCGGTACTTAATGAAATACATGCTATACAATGTGTGTTTCCATGAAAATCCTCCGGTACTTAATGAAATACATGCTATGCAATGTGTGTTTCCATGAAAATCCTCCGGTACTTAATGAAATACATGCTATGCAACATGTGTGTTTCCATGAAAATCCTCCGGTACTTAATGAAATACATGCTATGCAATATGTGTTTCCATGAAAATCTTCCGGCACTTAATAAAATACATGCTGTGCAATGTGTGTTTCCATAAAAATCTTCCGGTACTTAATGAAATACATGCTATGCAATGTGTGTTTCCAGGAAAATCTTCAAGTACTTAATGAAATACATGCTATGCAATATGTGTTTCCATGAAAATCTTCCGGTACTTAATGAAATACATGCTATACAATGTGTGTTTCCATGAAGATCCTCCGGTACTTAATGAAATACATGCTATGCAATGTGTGTTTCCATGAAAATCCTCCGGTACTTAATGAAATACATGCTATACAATGTGTGTTTCCATGAAAATCTTCCGGTACTTAATGAAATACATGCTATGCAATGTGTGTTTCCATGAAAATCCTCCGGTACTTAATGAAATACATGCTATGCAATGTGTATTTCCATGGAAATCTTCCGGTACTTAATGAAATACATGCTATGCAATGTGTGTTTCCAGGAAAATCCTCCGGTACTTAATGAAATACATGCTATGCAATGTGTGTTTCCATGGAAATCCTCCGGCACTTAATGAAATACATGCTATGCTATGTGCGTTTCCATGAACATTCCCAGGTACTTAATGAAATACATACTATGCAATGTGTGTTTACATGAAAATCTTCCGGTACTTATTGAAATACATGCTATGCAATGGGTGTTTCCATGAAAATCCTCCGGTACTTAATGAAATACATGCTATGCAATGTGTGTTTCCATGAAAATGCTCCGGTACTTAATGAAATACATGCTATGCAATATGTGTTTCCATGAAAATACTTCCAGTACTTAATGAAATATATGCTATGCAATGTGCGTTTCCATGAAAATCCTCCGGTACTTAATAAAATACGTGCTATGCAATATGTTTTTCCGGTACTTAATGAAATACATGGTATGCAATTGGTGTTTCCATGAAAATCTTCCGGTACCTAATGAAATACATGGTATGCAATGCGTGTTTCCATGAAAATCTTCCGGTACTTAATGAAATACATGCTATGCATTATGTGTTTCCATGAAAATCTTGCGGTACTTCATGAAATACATGCTATACAATGTGTGTTTCCATGAAAATCTTCCGGTACTTAATGAAATACATGCTATGCAATGTGTGTTTCCATGAAAATCCTCCGGTACTTAATGAAATACATGCTATGCAACATGTGTGTTTCCATGAAAATCCTCCGGTACTTAATGAAATACATGCTATGCAATATGTGTTTCCATGAAAATGTTCCGGCACTTAATAAAATACATGCTGTGCAATGTGTGTTTCCATGAAAATCTTCCGGTACTTAATGAAATACATGCTATGCAATGTGTGTTTCCAGGAAAATCTTCCGGTACTTAATGAAATACATGCTATGCAATATGTGTTTCCATGAAAATCCTCCGGTACTTAATGAAATACATGCTATGCAATGTGTGTTTCCATGAAAATCCTCCGGTACTTAATGAAATACATGCTATACAATGTGTGTTTCCATGAAAATCTTCCGGTACTTAATGAAATACATGCTATGCAATGTGTGTTTCCATGAAAATCCTCCGGTACTTAATGAAATACATGCTATGCAATGTGTATTTCCATGGAAATCTTCCGGTACTTAATGAAATACATGCTATGCAATGTGTGTTTCCAGGAAAATCCTCCGGTACTTAATGAAATACATGCTATGCAATGTGTGTTTCCATGGAAATCCTCCGGCACTTAATGAAATACATGCTATGCTATGAGCGTTTCCATGAACATTCCCCGGTACTTAATGAAATACATACTATGCAATGTGTGTTTACATGAAAATCTTCCGGTACTTATTGAAATACATGCTATGCAATGGGTGTTTCCATGAAAATCCTCCGGTACTTAATGAAATACATGCAATGCAATGTGTGTTTCCATGAAAATCCTCCGGTACTTAATGAAATACATGCTATGCAATTGGTGTTTCCATGAAAATACTTCCAGTACTTAATGAAATATATGCTATGCAATGTGCGTTTCCATGAAAATCCTCCGGTACTTAATAAAATATGTGCTATGCAATATGTTTTTCCGGTACTTAATGAAATACATGGTATGCAATTGGTGTTTCCATGAAAATCTTCCGGTACCTAATGTAATACATGGTATGCAATGCGTGTTTCCATGAAAATCTTCCGGTACTTAATGAAATACATGCTATGCAATGTGTGTTTCCATGAAAATCCTCCGGTACTTAATGAAATACATGCTATGCAACATGTGTGTTTCCATGAAAATCCTCCGGTACTTAATGAAATTCATGCTATGCAATATGTGTTTCCATGAAAATGTTCCGGTACTTAATAAAATACATGCTGTGCAATGTGTGTTTCCATGAAAATGTTCCGGTACTTAATGAAATACATGCTATGCAATGTGTGTTTCCAGGAAAATCTTCAAGTACTTAATGAAATACATGCTATGCAATATGTGTTTCCATGAAAATCTTCCGGTACTTAATGAAATACATGCTATACAATGTGTGTTTCCATGAAAATCCTCCGGTACTTAATGAAATACATGCTATGCAATGTGTGTTTCCATGAAAATCCTCCGGTACTTAATGAAATACATGCTATACAATGTGTGTTTCCATGAAAATCTTCCGGTACTTAATGAAATACATGCTATGCAATGTGTGTTTCCATGAAAATCCTCCGGTACTTAATGAAATACATGCTATGCAATGTGTATTTCCATGGAAATCTTCCGGTACTTAATGAAATACATGCTATGCAATGTGTGTTTCCAGGAAAATCCTCCGGTACTTAATGAAATACATGCTATGCAATGTGTGTTTCCATGGAAATCCTCCGGCACTTAATGAAATACATGCTATGCTATGTGCGTTTCCATGAACATTCCCCGGTACTTAATGAAATACATACTATGCAATATGTGTTTACATGAAAATCTTCCGGTACTTATTGAAATACATGCTATGCAATGGGTGTTTCCATGAAAATCCTCCGGTACTTAATGAAATACATGCTATGCAATGTGTGTTTCCATGAAAATCTTCCGGTACTTAATGAAATACATGCTATGCAATATGTGTTTCCATGAAAATACTTCCAGTACTTAATGAAATATATGCTATGCAATGTGCGTTTCCATGAAAATCCTCCGGTACTTAATAAAATATGTGCTATGCAATATGTTTTTCCGGTACTTAATGAAATACATGGTATGCAATTGGTGTTTCCATGAAAATCTTCCGGTACCTAATGAAATACATGGTATGCAATGCGTGTTTCCATGAAAATCTTCCGGTACTTAATGAAATACATGCTATGCAATATGTGTTTCCATGAAAATCCCATGGTAACACCAAGGACATTACCTTTTGTTCGTGTCACAGTAATTAATAAGTAGGACATAATGCACTGTAGTTGGTGATGCATGATTACAATGGCATAAGACCTGGTTTTTATTCATATTTACTTTGAAGTGACATTGATATTGCTTTCTTGTGGTAACACTTAGGACATATTACGAAATGATAAGGACGTTTAGTGGTAATACAGGGGCCTAAGTTTGAGTGTTTTAATAAATGCATGGGTTAATTTGAGTTAAACGCTGTAGTTACATTGGTGACCCATTGGCACTAACATAAAGGTTAATACTTGCTGACTTGTGGTAACACAAAGAGCATATTAAGTAACATCAAAGACATTTTGTAATTAAAAAGGGACTTGAGTTATAATGTTCAATAAATAACAATACGAATTTCATTGTTTTAAGGACAAGCAAACTCAACACAGCAACTGTGCAGACTAGTACTTCCGGGTATACTTCACAAATGCTTGACCAATTGCGCTAAACAATTTCAACAATCGGACCGGCGCCCAGTCTGCCTACTTCGGCCTCGCATATTTTAATCGCTTTACGGGGCTTTTTCTGGCTGCTCATCCGTTTGGATTACTATGCCCACAATTCATGTCAATTAATTATGCCTCATTAGTAACAACATTGAAGATAAGTTCAGTTATCGTTTCGGGGAATTAATCCCTGATAGGCATTAATTTCGTGGAATAGGACCGTGAGCAGCAGGTGGTTTATGGGGGTGTCTTCCAACTTGTCCAGCATCAATTGTTTTATTGGCTTGCCCTCATCTGGCCTACACCTTATATCGCCTACACCTCATATGGCCTTCACTAAATACAAATGGTTACTTCTACACCCCTGTTGTGTAGAATGGTACTGTCCATTAACCAATTAACGATTTCATTCATTAATATGAATTAATGACTTGAGTACATGGGCCTTTGAACTAATCCGATGTTTTCATAGTGGTATATGATCCTTGAATTGTTTTGACTGTTTACACAGGATTACTGTTATAATCCACTTTGATCATGTAACAGGTCTACTCATATCAAAAGTCTTGTAAGTGTGTATACATTACCTTACCTGATATAATCCAATCTGAGCATTTTAACAGGTGTACTCATCTCCAAATTTCTGTAAGTGTATATATACTGAACCAAATTAAAAACTTCACAATCCTAAAATTTTAACATTTTGACCAGTTATCATTGTGGGCCCTTATTGTGTATTTAAACAGTAATGGCCACGTATTGTCTTCAGATAACACCCGTTGTTTGTGCAGGTGAATCGATCAAAATCATGTGCAAAGCACTATAGTGGCAAAAAATTTCACGTGCAACTGGTCACATGGCCATAATACCGCACGTCTTTACGTCTTTACGGCCATTTGTCATGCCACGCCTTTCAAATGTGCAACGTGAACGTGCCATCGGCATGTTGCAGACGGGAACGTCCGTAGCTGAAGTCGCAAGGACGATGGGTTGTAGTCGACGGACTGTTTATGATTTACAGACGCGTCTACAGCAAACGGGTACCACCGCTGATCGCCCTCGGCCAGGTCGACCACGTGTGACGTCACATGCAGAGGATCGTCAGATTGTCTTACGTCTACTTCGTAACCGATTTTTGACGGCTACATCAACCAGAAATGAACTGTTTAGGGGCAGACTGAGTGCACAAACTGTTCGGAACCGTCTGAGAACTGCTCACCTTCAAGCACGACGGCCATACTGCGGGCCGATTCTGACTCAATTACACAGACGTCAACGTCAATTGTGGGCACAGCGACACTTACGATGGACTCAGAGGAATTGGAATCAAGTCGTCTTCAGTGATGAATCCGAATTTAATCTTCGATTTGTTGATGGTAGGGCGAGGGTGTGGAGGCGCCGTCATGAACGTTACGCCCAGTGTTGTATACAGGAAGTTGACAGATTTCAAGGCGGAAGTGTCATGGTGTGGGGTGCTTTCTGTGGCAATGCATGTTCCAGGCTTCTTGTCATCCGTGGCAACCTTAACGCTGCTGCTTACCGCGACCAGGTACTGGCACCACTGGCATAACTTCTGCCTTTTATGGCAGCACATGGACCCGGTTTGATCTTCCAACACGACAATGCCAGACCCGACACAGCAATTTTGACAAGGAATTTCCTTCAGAATGCGGGTGTCAACGTCATGGACTGGCCGTCAAGGTCTCCCGACCTCAATCCAATCGAACACGTCTGGGATGCTCTTGGCAGAAGTCAGCGCACTCTCCAGAACCAAGCACAGAATTTGCAAGACCTTGGCACCATTTTGTAGCAACAATGGCGTCGTCTTCCCAAACATGTGTTCACAAGCATCACAAGGTCCATGCGGAGGCGTTGTGTGGCAGTTGTCAACACACATGTTGGCCATACACGCTACTGAACTTGTGTGCCATCCGATTCTCGTGCTTGGGACTTATGATTTAAACTGTTGATGTTATTACCGAATACCGTAGGTGCTTGGAACAAATTATGGTTACCACCGTTAATTAAAATACTTCTTTTGACATTAATGGTTAAAAATTACCTTCTCTGATACATTTGTCCGTTGTAAATCATATATGGGATTACTTTTAAAAATGTGAAGTTTTTAATTTGACTAAGTATATATACCTTAGTAAGTGCTAATGTTTCTCTTTACTTTGATCAACGAAAAAGCTTTCACAATGTTAACAGGATCACCTCATCTCCAATTTAGGAATAGGTATGTATGTTTTTAAGTTTGTGCCTCATTCTGAAAATGGCACATCTTCAAAGAGCTGAGTTCCTTAATTCACAGAGAGGCAGTCAGCAAGTACTACATGCTGGGTACCGGTACAGGCTGAATGTCAAGCGGCAACTTGCTGTGCACTGGAAGTGTATCACCACTGGCTGCAATGGCAGATGCAGCACCATTTGCGACCACATTACATCAACCAAGCCTCACAGTCATCCACCTACCGAGAATGTAGAACACATACGCATCATCGCCAGAATGAAGGAGCAAGTGAAGACAGACATCACCCCTGTTCAGAAGATCTACAACGCCGAACTCGACCGAGCTGACGAAGATGTTGCTGCCACGATGCCGTCCTTTGCCTGTGTCCAGGCTGCTTTCTACCGACACCGCTCCAAGTCCATCCCACCTCTCCCAGAATCCCGAGCCGCTGTCGACCTTCAAGAACCCTGGACCAAGACTGAAGATGGAAGAGACTTCCTGTGCATCTTCGTGTGCCCTAGCTTGTGGCTGCAGGTGTACACTATCCATTGCCTTGTGGATGGCAAGATGTTCCCAGTCGCCTTTTCCCTACTCCCAAACAAGACCAAGCAGACCTATGTCCGACTGTTCACCTTGCTGAAGGATGTTGTTGGCGCAAGGACTGGTGTAGACCTCTCTCCAGACATCATCCAGACAGACTACGAAGCAGCTGTCATCAGTGCCATCAGCGATGTCTTCCCAGCAAGTTCCGTCAGGGGATGTTTTTTTCCACTACGCCCAGGCTCTGTGGAGACAAGTTGTGGACAGAGGCCTGGCCCGAGACTACACCGACAATCCAGCAGTGCAGACCCACATCAGAAGAGCTGCAGCTTTGCCGCTTCTACCCCTAGCTGAAGTCCAAGATGCCTGGATTGAAGTGATGGAGCAAGGACCAGATGGGCAGCAGATCCCCAGGTTCAACGTCTACGTCAGCAGCACATGGGTGGACTTCAATGCCACGTTCCCTCGAGCCCTGTGGAATCAACACGAGAACACCGGTCCAAATTGTGTAAATTGTACAAATTCACCCGAACGTGGTGATTGGTAAAAGGGGATTAAAGGGAACGCCTAATATACGACACAACTAATTGTTGAACTACATTTAAATACATTGTACTGAGTGAAAAAAACAAACTTTTAAGATATATACGGAAATGAGTGAGTGAACATATCAATCATTTAGTATGATTTGCAATATAAAGGAAGTACAGGCAGGAAACAGTATTCTACACAGGCAACTAGACAGGTGCCAAAAGCACAAGACAACATACAACAAAAATAAGAACATTTCGCTCAGCCCTATCGACCTAGCGAGCATGTGGATCGGGGACACAATACTTCAAACCTGAGTTTTTTCTCATGGTGAAGTGGGGAATTTGAAACCCAAACATGAAATTCCAAAGATTTACACAATTCATACAAGAACTACAAAAGAGAACAAATGGTGGAATCGAAATGGAAGGTTGGCATTGCCTCGCTAATGTGAGTCTAGCTCGAGGGACCATACAGAAAGTGAGTCGGATAGCCACGATATGTCTACCAAATCTAATCGTTTTTGTTCTAAATTATGACCCAATCGAACCCTCACAAAAGAGGGGATCATTCATAAAGGAGTTTATGATGCAGTTCAAAACGAGACTGATCCAAATGAGTATTATGTCCCGTTTTGATCAGATACAGATACATGGGACTTGCAACCTCATTTATCAAAATACCTGCACAGTCAGTTGTCAAACATTTCTAAACACACACACACACACGCACACACACACACACACACACACACACACACACACACACACACACACACACACACACACACACACACACACACACACACACAAAACACAAAACACAAAACATTTCAAACGATTCTAGGATTATCGGATAATGCCCTTGCTCATTGATGATGCTTAAGCACATCATGCTCACTGACATACATTAACGTAATCGTCCTTTCATGCTCACTGACATACTTTATTGTAATCGTCCTTTCATGCTCACTGACATACTTTATTGTTATCGTACTTTCATGCTCACTGACATACTTTATTGTAATCGTCCTTTCATGCTCACTGACGTTCTTTATTTTAATCGTCCTTTCATGCTCACTGACATACTTTATTGTAATCGTCCTTTCATGCTCACTGACATACTTTATTGTAATCGTCCTTTCATGCTCACTGACATACTTTATTGTAATCGTCCTTTCATGCTCACTCACATACTTTATTGTAATCGTCCTTTCATGCTCACTCACATACTTTATTGTAATCGTCCTTTCATGCTCACTGACATACTTTATTGTAATCGTCCTTTCATGCACACTAACATACCTTATTGTAATCGTCCTTTCATGCTCACTCACATACTTTATTGTTATCGTCCTTTCATGCTAACTGACATTCTTTATTGTAATTCTCCTTTCATGCTCACTGACGTTCTTTATTGTAATCGTCCTTTCATGCTCACTGACATACTTTATTGTAATCGTCCTTTCATGCACACTAACATACTTTATTGTAATCGTCCTTTCATGCTCACTCACATACTTTATTGTTATCGTCCTTTCATGCTACCTGACATTCTGTATTGTAATTGTCCTTTCATGCTCACTGACGTTCTTTATTGTAATCGTCCTTTCATGCTCACTGACATACTTTATTGTAATCGTCCTTTCATGCTCACTGACATACTTTATTGTAATCGTCCTTTCATGCTCACTGACATACTTTATTGTAATCGTCCTTTCATGCTCACTGACATTCTTTATTGTAATTGTCCTTTCATGCTCACTGACATACTTTATTGTAATCGTCCTTTCATGCTCACTGACATACTTTATTGTAATCGTCCTTTCATGCTGACTGACATTCTTTATTGTAATCGTCCTTTCATGCTCACTCACATACTTTATTGTAATCGTCCTTTCATGCTCACTGACATACTTTCTTGTAATCGTCCGTTCATGCTCACTGACATACTTTATTGTAATCGTCCTTTCATGCTCACTGACATACTTTATTGTAATCGTCCTTTCCCGCTCACTGACATACTTTATTGTAATCGTCCTTTCATGCTCACTGACATACTTTATTGTAATCGTCCTTTCATGCACACTAACATACCTTATTGTAATCGTCCTTTCATGCTCACTCACATACTTTATTGTTATCGTCCTTTCATGCTAACTGACATTCTTTATTGTAATTCTCCTTTCATGCTCACTGACGTTCTTTATTGTAATCGTCCTTTCATGCTCACTGACATACTTTATTGTAATCGTCCTTTCATGCACACTAACATACTTTATTGTAATCGTCCTTTCATGCTCACTCACATACTTTATTGTTATCGTCCTTTCATGCTACCTGACATTCTGTATTGTAATTGTCCTTTCATGCTCACTGACGTTCTTTATTGTAATCGTCCTTTCATGCTCACTGACATACTTTATTGTAATCGTCCTTTCATGCTCACTGACATACTTTATTGTAATCGTCCTTTCATGCTCACTGACATACTTTATTGTAATCGTCCTTTCATGCTCACTGACATTCTTTATTGTAATTGTCCTTTCATGCTCACTGACATACTTTATTGTAATCGTCCTTTCATGCTCACTGACATACTTTATTGTAATCGTCCTTTCATGCTGACTGACATTCTTTATTGTAATCGTCCTTTCATGCTCACTCACATACTTTATTGTAATCGTCCTTTCATGCTCACTGACATACTTTCTTGTAATCGTCCGTTCATGCTCACTGACATACTTTATTGTAATCGTCCTTTCATGCTCACTGACATACTTTCTTGTAATCGTCCTTTCATGCTCACTGACATACTTTATTGTAATCGTCCTTTCATGCTCACCCACATACTTTATTGTAATCGTCCTTTCATGCTCACTGACATTCTTTATTGTAATCGTCCTTTCATGCTCACTGACATACTTTATTGTAATCATCCTTTCATGCTCACCCACATACTTTATTGTAATCGTCCTTTCATGCTCACTGACATACTTTATTGTAATCGTCCTGTCATGCTCACTGACATTCTTTATTGTAATCGTCCTTACCATGCTCACTAACATACTTTATTGTTTTGGTCCTTTCATGCTCACCGACATACTTTATTGTAATCGTCCTTTCATGCTCACTGACATACTTTATTGTAATCGTCCTTTCATGCACACTGACATACTTTATTGTAATCGTCCTTTCATGCTCACTCACATACTTTATTGTTATCGTCCTTTCATGCTCACTGACATTCTTTATTGTAATTGTCCTTTCATGCTCACTGACGTTCTTTATTGTAATCGTCCTTTCATGCTCACTGACATACTTTATTGTTATCGTCCTTTCATGCACACTGACATACTTTATTGTTATCGTCCTTTCATGCTAACTGACATTCTTTATTGTAATTGTCCTTTCATGCTCACTGACGTTCTTTATTGTAATCGTCCTTTCATGCTCACTGACGTTCTTTATTGTAATCGTCCTTTCATGCTCACTGACATACTTTATTGTAATCGTCCTTTCATGCTCACTCACATACTTTATTGTTATCGTCCTTTCATGCTCACTGACATACTTTATTGTAATCGTCCTTTCATGCTCACTGACGTTCTTTACTTTAATCGTCCTTTCATGCTCACTGACATACTTTATTGTAATCGTCCTTTCATGCTCACTGACATACTTTATTGTAATCGTCCTTTCATGCTCACTGACATACTTTATTGTAATCGTCCTTTCATGCTCACTGACATACTTTATTGTAATCGTCCTTTCATGCTCACTGACATTCTTTATTGTAATTGTCCTTTCATGCTCACTGACGTTCTTTATTGTAATCGTCCTTTCATGCTCACTGACATACTTTATTGTAATCGTCCTTTCATGCTCACTGACATACTTTCTTGTAATCTTCCTTTCATGCTCACTGACATAGTTTATTGTAATAGTCCTTTCATGCTCACTGACATTCTTTATTGTAATTGTCCTTTCATGCTCACTGACGTTCTTTATTGTAATCGTCCTTTCATGCTCACCCACATACTTTATTGTAATCGTCCTTTCATGCACACTGAAATACTTTATTGTTATCGTCCTTTCATGCTAACTGACATTCTTTATTGTAATTGTCCTTTCATGCTCACTGACGTTCTTTATTGTAATCGTCCTTTCATGCTCACTGACGTTCTTTATTGTAATCGTCCTTTCATGCTCACTGACATACTTTATTGTAATCGTCCTTTCATGCTCACTGACATACTTTATTGTAATCGTCCTTTCATGCTCACTGACGTTCTTTATTGTAATCGTCCTTTCATGCTCACTGACATACTTTATTGTAATCGTCCTTTCATGCTCACTGACATACTTTATTGTAATCGTCCTTTCATGCTCACTGACATACTTTATTGAAATCGTCCTTTCATGCTCACTGACATACTTTATTGTAATCGTCCTTTCATGCTCACTGACATACTTTATTGTAATCATCCTTGCATGCTCACTGACGTTCTTTATTTTAATCGTCCTTTCATGCTCACTGACATACTTCATTGTAATCGTCCTTTCATGCTGACTGACATACTTTATTGTAATCGTCCTTTCATGCTGACTGACATTCTTTATTGTAATCGTCCTTTCATGCTCACTGACATACTTTATTGTAATCGTCCTTTCATGCTCACTGACATACTTTATTGTAATCGTCCTTTCATGCTCACTGACATACTTTATTGTAATCGTCCTTTCATGCTCACTGACATACTTTATTGTAATCGTCCTTTCATGCTCACCGACATACTTTTTTGTAATCGTCCTTTCATGCTCACTGACATACTTTATTGTAATCGTCCTTTCATGCTCACTAACATACTTTATTGTAATCGTCCTTTCATGCTCACTGACATACTTTATTGTAATCGTCCTTTCATGCTCACTGACATATTTTATTGTAATCGTCCTTTCATGCACACTGACATTCTTTATTGTAATCGTCCTTTCACGCTCACTGACATACTTTATTGTAATCGTCCTTTCATGCTCACTGACATACTTTATTGTAATCGTCCTTTCATGCTAACCCACATTCTTTATTGTAATCGTCCTTTCATGCTCACTAACATACTTTATTGTAATCGTCCTTTCACGCTCACTGACATACTTTATTGTAATCGTCCTTTCATGCTCACTGACATACTTTATTGTAATCGTCCTTTCATGCTCACTGACATACTTTATTGTTATCATCCTTTCACGCTCACTGACATATTTTATTGTAATCGTCCTTAATTCATGCTCACTGACATACTTTATTGTTATCGTCCTTAATTCATGCTCACTGGCATACTTTATTGTAATAGTCTTTTCATGCTCACTGACATACTTTATTGTATTCGTCCTTTCATGCTCACTGACATACTTTATTGTATTCGTCCTTTCATGCTCACTGACATACTTTATTGAAATCGTCCTTTCATGCTCACTGACATACTTCATTGTAATCGTCCTTAATTCATGCTCACTGACATAGTTTATTGTAATCGTCCTTTCATGCTCACTCACATACTTTATTGTTATCGTCCTTTCATGCTACCTGACATTCTGTATTGTAATTGTCCTTTCATGCTCACTGACGTTCTTTATTGTAATCGTCCTTTCATGCTCACTGACATACTTTATTCTAATCGTCCTTTCATGCTCACTGACATACTTTATTGTAATCGTCCTTTCATGCTCACTGACATACTTTATTGTAATCGTCCTTTCATGCTCACTGACATTCTTTATTGTAATTGTCCTTTCATGCTCACTGACATACTTTATTGTAATCGTCCTTTCATGCTCACTGACATACTTTATTGTAATCGTCCTTTCATGCTGACTGACATTCTTTATTGTAATCGTCCTTTCATGCTCACTCACATACTTTATTGTAATCGTCCTTTCATGCTCACTGACATACTTTCTTGTAATCGTCCGTTCATGCTCACTGACATACTTTATTGTAATCGTCCTTTCATGCTCACTGACATACTTTCTTGTAATCGTCCTTTCATGCTCACTGACATACTTTATTGTAATCGTCCTTTCATGCTCACCCACATACTTTATTGTAATCGTCCTTTCATGCTCACTGACATTCTTTATTGTAATCGTCCTTTCATGCTCACTGACATACTTTATTGTAATCATCCTTTCATGCTCACCCACATACTTTATTGTAATCGTCCTTTCATGCTCACTGACATACTTTATTGTAATCGTCCTGTCATGCTCACTGACATTCTTTATTGTAATCGTCCTTACCATGCTCACTAACATACTTTATTGTTTTGGTCCTTTCATGCTCACCGACATACTTTGTGGTAATCGTCCTTTCATGCTCACTGACATACTTTATTGTAATCGTCCTTTCATGCACACTGACATACTTTATTGTAATCGTCCTTTCATGCTCACTCACATACTTTATTGTTATCGTCCTTTCATGCTCACTGACATTCTTTATTGTAATTGTCCTTTCATGCTCACTGACGTTCTTTATTGTAATCGTCCTTTCATGCTCACTGACATACTTTATTGTTATCGTCCTTTCATGCACACTGACATACTTTATTGTTATCGTCCTTTCATGCTAACTGACATTCTTTATTGTAATTGTCCTTTCATGCTCACTGACGTTCTTTATTGTAATCGTCCTTTCATGCTCACTGACGTTCTTTATTGTAATCGTCCTTTCATGCTCACTGACATACTTTATTGTAATCGTCCTTTCATGCTCACTCACATACTTTATTGTTATCGTCCTTTCATGCTCACTGACATACTTTATTGTAATCGTCCTTTCATGCTCACTGACGTTCTTTACTTTAATCGTCCTTTCATGCTCACTGACATACTTTATTGTAATCGTCCTTTCATGCTCACTGACATACTTTATTGTAATCGTCCTTTCATGCTCACTGACATACTTTATTGTAATCGTCCTTTCATGCTCACTGACATACTTTATTGTAATCGTCCTTTCATGCTCACTGACATTCTTTATTGTAATTGTCCTTTCATGCTCACTGACGTTCTTTATTGTAATCGTCCTTTCATGCTCACTGACATACTTTATTGTAATCGTCCTTTCATGCTCACTGACATACTTTCTTGTAATCTTCCTTTCATGCTCACTGACATAGTTTATTGTAATAGTCCTTTCATGCTCACTGACATTCTTTATTGTAATTGTCCTTTCATGCTCACTGACGTTCTTTATTGTAATCGTCCTTTCATGCTCACCCACATACTTTATTGTAATCGTCCTTTCATGCACACTGAAATACTTTATTGTTATCGTCCTTTCATGCTAACTGACATTCTTTATTGTAATTGTCCTTTCATGCTCACTGACGTTCTTTATTGTAATCGTCCTTTCATGCTCACTGACGTTCTTTATTGTAATCGTCCTTTCATGCTCACTGACATACTTTATTGTAATCGTCCTTTCATGCTCACTGACATACTTTATTGTAATCGTCCTTTCATGCTCACTGACGTTCTTTATTGTAATCGTCCTTTCATGCTCACTGACATACTTTATTGTAATCGTCCTTTCATGCTCACTGACATACTTTATTGTAATCGTCCTTTCATGCTCACTGACATACTTTATTGAAATCGTCCTTTCATGCTCACTGACATACTTTATTGTAATCGTCCTTTCATGCTCACTGACATACTTTATTGTAATCATCCTTGCATGCTCACTGACGTTCTTTATTTTAATCGTCCTTTCATGCTCACTGACATACTTCATTGTAATCGTCCTTTCATGCTGACTGACATACTTTATTGTAATCGTCCTTTCATGCTGACTGACATTCTTTATTGTAATCGTCCTTTCATGCTCACTGACATACTTTATTGTAATCGTCCTTTCATGCTCACTGACATACTTTATTGTAATCGTCCTTTCATGCTCACTGACATACTTTATTGTAATCGTCCTTTCATGCTCACTGACATACTTTATTGTAATCGTCCTTTCATGCTCACCGACATACTTTTTTGTAATCGTCCTTTCATGCTCACTGACATACTTTATTGTAATCGTCCTTTCATGCTCACTGACATACTTTATTGTAATCGTCCTTTCATGCTCACTGACATACTTTATTGTAATCGTCCTTTCATGGTCACTGACATATTTTATTGTAATCGTCCTTTCATGCACACTGACATTCTTTATTGTAATCGTCCTTTCACGCTCACTGACATACTTTATTGTAATCGTCCTTTCATGCTCACTGACATACTTTATTGTAATCGTCCTTTCATGCTAACCCACATTCTTTATTGTAATCGTCCTTTCATGCTCACTAACATACTTTATTGTAATCGTCCTTTCACGCTCACTGACATACTTTATTGTAATCGTCCTTTCATGCTCACTGACATACTTTATTGTAATCGTCCTTTCATGCTCACTGACATACTTTATTGTTATCATCCTTTCACGCTCACTGACATATTTTATTGTAATCGTCCTTAATTCATGCTCACTGACATACTTTATTGTTATCGTCCTTAATTCATGCTCACTGGCATACTTTATTGTAATAGTCTTTTCATGCTCACTGACATACTTTATTGTATTCGTCCTTTCATGCTCACTGACATACTTTATTGTATTCGTCCTTTCATGCTCACTGACATACTTTATTGAAATCGTCCTTTCATGCTCACTGACATACTTCATTGTAATCGTCCTTAATTCATGCTCACTGACATAGTTTATTGTAATCGTCCTTTCATGCTCACTGACATACTTTATTGTTATCGTCCTTAATTCATGCTCACTGACATAGTTTATTGTAATCCTCTTTTCATGCTCACTGACATACTTTATTGTAATCGTCCTTTCCTGCTCACTGACATACTCTATTGTAATCCTCTTTTCATGCTCACTGACATTCTTTATTGTAGGGGCGGTCGGGTAGCCTAGTGGTTAAAGCGTTCGCTCGTCACGCCGAAGACCCTGGTTCGATTCCCGACATGGGTACAATGTGTGAAGCCCATTTCTGGTGTCCCCCACCGTGATATTGCTGGAATATTGCTAAAAGCGGCTTAAAACCATATTCACTCACTCACTCACTCTTTATTTTAATCGTCCTTTCATGCACACTGATATACTTTATTGTAATCGTCCTTTCATACTCACTGACGTTCTTTATTGTAATCGTCCTTTCACGTTCACTGACATACTTTATTGTAATCGTCCTTTCATGCTCACTGACATACTTTATTGTAATCGTCCTTTCATGCTCACTAACATACTTTATTGTATTCGTCCTTTCATGCTCACTGACATACTTTATTGTAATCGTCCTTTCATGCTCACTCACATACTTTATTGTTAGAGTCCTTTCATGCTCACTGACGTTCTTTATTGTAATCGTCCTTTCACGTTCACTGACATACTTTATTGTAATCGTCCTTTCATGCTCACTCACATACTATATTGTTATCGTCCTTAATTCATGCTCACTGACATACTTTATTGTAATCGTCCTTTCATGCTCACTGACTTAGTTTATTGTAATCGTCCTTTCAAGTTCACTGACATACTTTATTGTTATCGTCCTTTCACGATCACTGACATACTTTATTGTAATCGTCCTTTCATGCTCACTGACATACTTTATTGTAATCGTCCTTAATTCATGCTCACTGACATACTTTATTGTAATCGTCCTTTCACGCTCACTGACATACTCTATTGTAATCGTCCTTTCATGCTCACTGACATACTTTATTGAAATCGTCCTTTCATGCTCACTGACATACTTTATTGTAATCGTCCTTAATTCATGCTCACTGACATACTTTATTGTGTTCGTCCTTTCATGCTCACTGACATACTTTATTGTTATCGTCCTTAATTCATGCTCACTGACATACTTTATTGTAATAGTCTTTTCATGCTCACTGACATACTTTATTGTATTCGTCCTTTCATGCTCACTGACATACTCTATTGTAATCCTCTTTTCATGCTCACTGACGTTCTTTATTGTAATGGCAGTCGGGTAGCCTAGTGGTTAAAGCGTTCGCTCGTCACGCCGAAGACCCTGGTTCGATTCCCGACATGGGTACAATGTGTGAAGCCCATTTCTGGTGTCCCCCGCCGTGATATTGCTGGAATATTGCTAAAAGCGGCGTAAAACCATATTCACTCACTCACTCACTCTTTATTTTAATCGTCCTTTCATGCTCACTGACATACTTTATTGTTATCCTCTTTTCATGCTCACTGACATACTTTATTGTTATCGTCCTTAATTCATGCTCACTGACATACTTTATTGTAATAGTCTTTTCATGCTCACTGACATACTTTATTGTATTCGTCCTTTCATGCTCACTGACATACTTTATTGTTATCGTCCTTAATTCATGCTCACTGACATACTCTATTGTAATCCTCTTTTCATGCTCACTGACGTTCTTTATTGTAGGGGCGGTCGGGTAGCCTAGTGGTTAAAGCGTTCGCTCGTCACGCCGAAGACCCTGGTTCGATTCCCGACATGGGTACAATGTGTGAATCCCATTTCTGGTGTCCCCCGCCGTGATATTGCTGGAATATTGCTAAAAGCGGCGTAAAACCATATTCACTCACTCACTCACTCTTTATTTTAATCGTCCTTTCATGCTCACTGACATACTTTATTGTTATCCTCTTTTCATGCTCACTAACATACTTTATTGTAATCGTCCTTAATTCATGCTTACTGACATACTTAATTGTAATCGTCCTTAATTCATGCTCACTCACATACTTTATTGTTATAGTCCTTTCATGCTCACTGACATACTTTATTGTAATCGTCCTTTCATGCTCACTGACATACTTTATTGTAATCGTCCTTTCATGCTCACTGACGTTCTTTATTGTAATCGTCCTTTCACGCTCACTGACATACTTTATTGTAATCGTCCTTTCATGCTCACTGACATACTTTATTGTAATCGTCCTTTCATGCTCACTGACATACTTTATTGTAATCGTCCTTAATTCATGCTCACTGACATACTTTATTGTAATCGTCCTTTCATGCTCACTGACATACTTTATTGTAATCGTCCTTTCATGCTCACTGACATACTTTATTGTAATCGTCCTTTCATACTCACTCACATTCTCTATTGTAATCGTCCTTTCACGCTCACTGACATTCTTTATTGTATTCGTCCTTTCATGCTCACTGACATACTTTATTGTTATCGTCCTTAATTCATGCTCACTGACATACTTTATTGAAATCCTCTTTTCATGCTCACTGACATACTTTATTGTAATCGTCCTTTCATGCTCACTGACATACTCTATTGTAATCCTCTTTTCATGCTCACTGACGTTCTTTATTGTAGGGGCGGTCGGGTAGCCTAGTGGTTAAAGCGTTCGCTCGTCACGCCGAAGACCCTGGTTCGATTCCCGACATGGGTACAATGTGTGAAGCCCATTTCTGGTGTCCCCCGCCGTGATATTGCTGGAATATTGCCAAAAGCGGCGTAAAACCATATTCACTCACTTACTCACTCTTTATTTTAATCGTCCTATCATGCTCACTGACATACTTAATAGTTATCCTCATTTCATGCTCACTAACATACTTTATTGTATTCGTCCTTTCATGCTCACTGACGTTCTTTATTGTAATCGTCCTTTCATGCTCACTGACATACTTTATTGTAATCGTCCTTTCAACCTCACTAACATACTTTATTGTAATCGTCCTTTCATGCTCACTGACATACTTTATTGTAATCGTCCTTTCATGCTCACTGACGTTCTTTATTGTAATTATCCTTTCATGCTCACTGACGTTCTTTATTGTAATCGTCCTTTCATCCTCACTGACGTTCTTTATTGTAATCGTCCTTTCATGCTCACTGACATACTTTATTGTAATCGTCCTTTCATGCTCACTAACATACTTTATTGTATTCGTCCTTTCATGCACAGTGACATACTTTATTGTAATTATCCTTTCATGCTCACTGACGTTCTTTATTGTAATCGTCCTTTCATCCTCACTGACGTTCTTTATTGTAATCGTCCTTTCATGCTCACTAACATACTTTATTGTAATTATCCTTTCATGCTCACTGACGTTCTTTATTGTAATCGTCCTTTCATCCTCACTGACGTTCTTTATTGTAATCGTCCTTTCATGCTCACTGACATACTTTATTGTAATCGTCCTTTCATGCTCACTGACATACTTTATTGTAATCGTCCTTTCATGCTCACTGACGTTCTTTATTTTAATCGTCCTTTCATGCTCACTGACATACTTTATTGTAATCGTCCTTTCATGCTCACTGACATACTTTATTGTAATCGTCCTTTCATGCTCACTGACATACTTTATTGTAATCGTCCTTTCATGCTCACTGACATTCTTTATTGTAATCGTCCTTTCATGCTCACTGACATACTTTATTGTAATCGTCCTTTCATGCTCACTGACATACTTTATTGTAATCGTCCTTTCATGCTCACTGACATACTTTATTGTAATCGTCCTTTCCCGCTCACTGACATACTTTATTGTAATCGTCCTTTCACGCTCACTGACATACTTTATTGTAATCGTCCTTTCATGCTCACTGACATACTTTATTGTAATCGTCCTTTCATGCTCACTGACATACTTTATTGTAATCGTCCTTAATTCATGCTCACTGACATACTTTATTGTTATCGTCCTTAATTCATGCTCACTGACATACTTTATTGTAATAGTCCTTAATTCATGCTCACTGACATACTTTATTGTTATGGTCCTTTCATGCTCACTGAGATACTTTATTGTAATCGTCCTTTCATGCTCACTGACATACTTTATTTTAATCGTCCTTTCATGCTCACTGACATACTTTATTGTAATCGTCCTTTCATGTACACTGACATACTTTATTGTAATCGTACTTTCATGCTCACTGACATACTTTATTGTAATCGTCCTTTCATGCTCACTGACATACTTTATTGTAATCGTCCTTTCATGCTCACTGACATACTTTATTGTAATCGTCTTTTCATGCTCACTGACATTCTTTATTGTAATTGTCCTTTCATGCTCACTGACGTTCTTTATTTTAATCGTCCTTTCATGCTCACTGACATACTTTATTGTAATCGTCCTTAATTCATGCTCACTAACATACTTTCTTGCAATCGTCCTTTCATGCTCACTAACATACTTTATTGTTATCCTCTTTTCATGCTCACTAACATACTTTATTGTAATCGTCCTTAATTCATGCTCACTGACATACTTAATTGTAATCGTCCTTTCATGCTAACTCACATACTTTATTGTTATTGTCTTTTCACGCTCACTGACATACTTTATTGTAATCGTCCTTTCATGCTCACTAACATACTTTATTGTAATCGTCCTTTCATGCTCACTGACATACTTTATTGTTATCGTCCTTAATTCATGCTCACTGACATACTTTATTCTAATCGTCCTTTCATGCTCACTGACATACTTTATTGTAATCGTCCTTTCCCGCTCACTGACATACTTTATTGTAATCGTCCTTTCACGCTCACTGACATACTTTATTGTAATCGTCCTTTCATGCTCACTGACATACTTTATTGTAATCGTCCTTTCATGCTCACTGACATACTTTATTGTAATCGTCCTTTCACGCTCTCTGACATACTTTAATGTATTCGTCCTTTCATGCTCACTGACATACTTTATTGTAATCGTCCTTTCACGCTCACTGACATACTTTATTGTAATCGTCCTTAATTCATGCTCACTGACATACTTTATTCTTATCGTCCTTAATTCATGCTCACTCACATACTTTATTGTAATAGTCTTTTCATGCTCACTGACATACTTTATTGTTATCGTCCTTTCATGCTCACTGACATACTTTATTGTAATCGTCCTTTCATGCTCACTGACGTTCTTTATTTTAATCGTCCTTTCATGCTCACTGAGATACTTTATTGTAATCGTCCTTTCATGGACACTGACATACTTTATTGTAATCGTCCTTTCATGCTCACTGGCATACTTTATTGTAATCGTCCTTTCATGCTCACTGACATACTTTACTGTAATCGTCCTTTCATGCTCACTGACATACTTTATTGTAATCGTCCTTTCATGCTCACTGACATTCTTTATTGTAATTGTCCTTTCATGCTCACTGACGTTCTTTATTTTAATCGTCCTTTCATGCTCACTGACATACTTTATTCTAATCGTCCTTAATTCATGCTCACTAACATACTTTCTTGTAATCGTCCTTTCATGCTCACTGACATACTTTATTGTAATCGTCCTTTCATGCTCACTCACATACTTGATTGTAATCGTCCTTTCATGCTCACTGACATTCTTTATTGTAATCGTCCTTTCATGCTCACTGACATACTTTATTGTAATCGTCCTTTCATGCTCACTGACATACTTTATTGTAATCGTCCTTTCATGCTCACCGACATACTTTTTTGTAATCGTCCTTTCATGCACACTGACATACTTTATTGTAATCGTCCTTTCATGCTCACTGACATTCTTTATTGTAATCGTCCTTTCATGCTCACTGACATACTTTATTGTAATCGTCCTTTCATGCTCACTGACATACTTTATTGTAATCGTCCTTTCATGCTCACCGACATACTTTTTTGTAATCGTCCTTTCATGCACACTGACATACTTTATTGTAATCGTCCTTTCATGCTCACTGACATACTTTATTGTTATCGTCCTTTGATGCTCACTGACATACTTTATTGTAATCGTCCTTTCATGCTCACTCACATACTTTATTGTATTCGTCCTTTCAAGCTCACTGACATACTTTATTAAAATCGTCCTTTCATGCTCACTGACATACTTTATTGTAATCGTCCTTAATTCATGCTCACTGACATACTTTATTGTATTCGTCCTTTCATGCTCACTGACATACTTTATTGTTATCGTCCTTAATTCATGCTCACTGACATACTTAATTGTAATAGTCTTTTCATGCTCACTGATATACTTTATTGTATTCGTCCTTTCATGCTCACCGACATACTTTATTGTTATCGTCCTTAATTCATGCTCACTGACATACTTTATTGTAATCCTCTTTTCATGCTCACTGACATACTTTATTGTAATCGTCCTTTCATGCTCACTGACATACTCTATTGTAATCCTCTTTTCATGCTCACTGACGTTCTTTATTGTAGGGGCGGTCGGGTAGCCTAGTGGTTAAAGCGTTCGCTCGTCACGCCGAAGACCCTGGTTCGATTCCCGACATGGGTACAATGTGTGAAGCCCATTTCTGGTGTCCCCCGCCGAGATATTGCTGGAATATTGCTAAAAGCGGCGTAAAACCATATTCACTCACTCACTCACTCTTTATTTTAATCGTCCTTTCATGCTCACTGACATACTTTATTGTTAACCTCTTTTCATGCTCACTAACATACTTTATTGTAATCGTCCTTAATTCATGCTCACTGACATACTTTATTGTAATCGTCTTTTCATGCTCACTGACATACTTTATTGTTATCGTCCTTTCATGCTCACTGACATACTTTATTGTAATCGTCCTTTCATGCTCACTGACGTTCTTTATTTTAATCGTCCTTTCATGCTCACTGAGATACTTTATTGTAATCGTCCTTTCATGGACACTGACATACTTTATTGTAATCGTCCTTTCATGCTCACTGACATACTTTATTGTAATCGTCCTTTCATGCTTACTGACATACTTTACTGTAATCGTCCTTTCATGCTCACTGACATACTTTATTGTAATCGTCCTTTCATGCTCACTGACATTCTTTATTGTAATTGTCCTTTCATGCTCACCGACATACTTTTTTGTAATCGTCCTTTCATGCTCACCGACATACTTTATTGTAATCGTCCTTTCATGCTCACTGACATACTTTATTGTAATCGTCCTTTCATGCTCACTAACATACTTTATTGTAATCGTCCTTTCATGCTCACTGACATACTTTATTGTTATCGTCCTTTCATGCTCACTGACATACTTTATTGTAATCGTCCTTTCATGCTCACTCACATACTTTATTGTAATCATCCTTTCACGCTCACTGACATACTTTATTGTAATCATCCTTTCACGCTCACTGACATACTTTATTGTAATCGTCCTTTCAAGCTCACTGACATACTTTATTGTAATCGTCCTTTCATGCTCACTGACATACTTTTTTGTAATCGTCCTTTCATGCTCACTGACATACTTTATTGTAATCGTCCTTTCATGCTCACTGACATACTTTATTGTAATCGTCCTTTCATGCTCACTAACATACTTTATTGTAATCGTCCTTTCATGCTCACTGACATACTTTATTGTAATCGTCCTTTCATGCACACTGACATACTTTATTGTAATCGTCCTTTCATGCACACTGACATTCTTTATTGTAATCGTCTTTCATGTTCACTGACATACTTTATTGTCATCGTCCTTTCATGCTCACTGACGTTCTTTATTGTAATCGTCCTTTCATGCTCACTGACATACTTTATTGTAATCGTCCTTTCATGCTCACTAACATACTTTATTGTAATCGTCCTTTCATGCTCACTGACATACTTTATTGTTATCGTCCTTTCATGCTGAATGACATACTTTATTGTAATCGTCCTTTCACGCTCACTGACATACTTTTTTGTAATCATCCTTTCACGCTCACTGACATACTTTATTGTAATCGTCCTTTCATGCTCACTGACATTCTTTATTGTAATCGTCCTTAATTCATGCTTACTGACATACTTTATTGTTATCGTCCTTAATTCATGCTCACTCGCATACTTTATTGTAATAGTCTTTTCATGCTCACTGACATACTTTATTGTATTCGTCCTTTCATGCTCACTGACATACTTTATTGTATTCGTCCTTTCATGCTCACTGACATACTTTATTAAAATCGTCCTTTCATGCTCACTGACATACTTTATTGTCATCGTCCTTAATTCATGCTCACTGACATACTTTATTGTATTCGTCCTTTCATGCTCACTGACATACTTTATTGTTATCGTCCTTAATTCATGCTCACTGACATACTTAATTGTAATAGTCTTTTCATGCTCACTGATATACTTTATTGTATTCGTCCTTTCATGCTCACTGACATACTTTATTGTTATCGTCCTTAATTCATGCTCACTGACATACTTTATTGTAATCCTCTTTTCATGCTCACTAACATACTTTATTGTAATCGTCCTTAATTCATGCTCACTGACATACTTAATTGTAATCGTCCTTTCATGCTCACTCACATACTTTATTGTTATAGTCCTTTCATGCTCACTGACATACTTTATTGTAATCGTCCTTTCATGCTCACTGACATACTTTATTGTAATCGTCCTTTCATGCTCACTGACGTTCTTTATTGTAATCGTCCTTTCACGCTCACTGACATACTTTATTGTAATCGTCCTTTCATGCTCACTGACATACTTTATTGTAATCGTCCTTTCACGCTCACTGACATACTTTATTGTAATGGTTTTTTCGTGCTTACTGACATACTTTATTGTAATCGTCCTTTCATGCTGACTGACATACTTTATTGTAATCGTCCTTTCATACTCACTCACATACTCTATTGTAATCGTCCTTTCACGCTCACTGACATACTTTATTGTATTCGTCCTTTCATGCTCACTGACATACTTTATTGTAATCGTCCTTAATTCATGCTCACTGACATACTTTATTGTAATCCTCTTTTCATGCTCACTGACATACTTTATTGTAATCGTCCTTTCACGCTCACTGACATACTCTATTGTAATCCTCTTTTCATGCTCACTGACGTTCTTTATTGTAGGGGCGGTCGGGTAGCCTAGTGGTTAAAGCGTTCGCTCGTCACGCCGAAGACCCTGGTTCGATTCCCGACATGGGTACAATGTGTGAAGCCCATTTCTGGTGTCCCCCGCCGTGATATTGCTGGAATATTGCTAAAAGCGGCGTAAAACCATATTCACTCACTCACTCACTCTTTATTTTAATCGTCCTTTCATGCTCACTGACATACTTTATTGTTATCCTCTTTTCATGCTCACTAACATACTTTATTGTAATCGTCCTTAATTCATGCTCACTGACATACTTAATTGTAATCGTCCTTTCATGCTCACTCACATACTTTATTGTTATAGTCCTTTCATGCTCACTGACATACTTTATTGTAATCGTCCTTTCATGCTCACTGACATACTTTATTGTAATCGTCCTTTCATGTTCACTGACATACTTTATTGTCATCGTCCTTTCAAGCTCACTAACATACTTTATAGTTATCCTCATTTCATGCTCACTAACATACTTTATTGTAATCGTCCTTTCATGCTCACTAACATACTTTATCGTATTCGTCCTTTCATGCTCACTGACGTTCTTTATTGTAATCGTCCTTTCATGCTCACTCACATACTTTATTGTAATCGTCCTTTCAAGCTCACTAACATACTTTATTGTAATCGTCCTTTCATGCTCACTGACATACTCTATTGTAATCCTCTTTTCATGCTCACTGACGTTCTTTATTGTAGGGGCGGTCGGGTAGCCTAGTGGTTAAAGCGTTCGCTCGTCACGCCGAAGACCCTGGTTCGATTCCCGACATGGGTACAATGTGTGAAGCCCATTTCTGGTGTCCCCCGCCGTGATATTGCTGGAATATTGCTAAAAGCGGCGTAAAACCATATTCACTCACTCACTCACTCTTTATTTTAATCGTCCTTTCATGCTCACTGACATACTTTATTGTTATCCTCTTTTCATGCTCACTAACATACTTTATTGTAATCGTCCTTAATTCATGCTCACTGACATACTTAATTGTAATCGTCCTTTCATGCTCACTCACATACTTTATTGTTATAGTCCTTTCATGCTCACTGACATACTTTATTGTAATCGTCCTTTCATGCTCACTGACATACTTTATTGTAATCGTCCTTTCATGTTCACTGACATACTTTATTGTCATCGTCCTTTCAAGCTCACTAACATACTTTATAGTTATCCTCATTTCATGCTCACTAACATACTTTATTGTAATCGTCCTTTCATGCTCACTAACATACTTTATCGTATTCGTCCTTTCATGCTCACTGACGTTCTTTATTGTAATCGTCCTTTCATGCTCACTCACATACTTTATTGTAATCGTCCTTTCAAGCTCACTAACATACTTTATTGTAATCGTCCTTTCATGCTCACTGACATACTTTATTCTAATCGTCCTTTCATGCTCACTAACATACTTTATTGTAATTATCCTTTCATGCTCACTGACGTTCTTTATTGTAATCGTCCTTTCATGCTCACTGATGTTCTTTATTGTAATCGTCCTTTCATGCTCACTGACATACTTTATTGTTATCCTCTTTTCATGCTCACTAACATACTTTATTGTAATCGTCCTTAATTCATGCTCACTGACATACTTAATTGTAATCGTCCTTTCATGCTCACTCACATACTTTATTGTTATAGTCCTTTCATGCTCACTGACATACTTTATTGTAATCGTCCTTTCATGCTCACTGACATACTTTATTGTAATCGTCCTTTCATGTTCACTGACATACTTTATTGTCATCGTCCTTTCAAGCTCACTAACATACTTTATAGTTATCCTCATTTCATGCTCACTAACATACTTTATTGTAATCGTCCTTTCATGCTCACTAACATACTTTATCGTATTCGTCCTTTCATGCTCACTGACGTTCTTTATTGTAATCGTCCTTTCATGCTCACTCACATACTTTATTGTAATCGTCCTTTCAAGCTCACTAACATACTTTATTGTAATCGTCCTTTCATGCTCACTGACATACTTTATTGTAATCGTCCTTTCATGCTCACTAACATACTTTATTGTAATTATCCTTTCATGCTCACTGACGTTCTTTATTGTAATCGTCCTTTCATGCTCACTGATGTTCTTTATTGTAATCGTCCTTTCATGCTCACTGACATACTTTATTGTAATCATCCTTTCATGCTCACTGACGTTCTTTATTTTAATCGTCCTTTCATGCTCACTGACATACTTTATTGTAATCGTCCTTTCATGCTCACTGACATACTTTATTGTAATCGTCCTTTCATGCTCACTGACATACTTTATTGTAATCGTCCTTTCATGCTCACTGACATTCTTTATTGTAATCGTCCTTTCATGCTCACTAACATACTTTATTGTAATCGTCCTTTCATGCTCACTGACATACTTTATTGTAATCGTCCTTTCATGCTCACTGACATACTTTAGTGTAATCATCCTTTCATGCTCACTAACATACTTTATTGTAATCGTCCTTTCATGCTCACTGACATACTTTATTGTAATCGTCCTTTCATGCTCACTGACATACTTTATTGTAATCGTCCTTTCATGCTCACTGACATACTTTATTGTAATCATCCTTTCATGCTCACTAACATACTTTATTGTAATCGTCCTTTCATGCTCACAGACATACTTTTTTGTAATCGTCCTTTCATGCTCACTGACATACTTTATTGTAATCGTCCTTTCATGCTCACTAACATACTTTATTGTAATCGTCCTTTCATGCTCACTAACATACTTTATTGTAATCGTCCTTTCATGCTCACCCACATACTTTATTGTATTCGTCCTTTCATGCTCACTGACATACTTCATTGAAATCGTCCTTTCATGCTCACTGACATACTTTATTGTAATCGTCCTTAATTCATGCTCACTGACATACTTTATTGTATTCGTCCTTTCATGCTCACTGACATACTTTATTGTTATCGTCCTTAATTCATGCTCACTGACATACTTTATTGTAATAGTCTTTTCATGCTCACTGACATACTTTATTGTATTCGTCCTTTCATGCTCACTGACATACTCTATTGTAATCCTCTTTTCATGCTCACTGACGTTCTTTATTGTAGGGGCGGTCGGGTAGCCTAGTGGTTAAAGCGTTCGCTCGTCACGCCGAAGACCCTGGTTCGATTCCCGACATGGGTACAATGTGTGAAGCCCATTTCTGGTGTCCCCCGCCGTGATATTGCTGGAATATTGCTAAAAGCGGCGTAAAACCATATTCACTCACTCACTCACTCTTTATTTTAATCGTCCTTTCATGCTCACTGACATACTTTATTGTTATCCTCTTTTCATGCTCACTAACATACTTTATTGTAATCGTCCTTAATTCATGCTCACTGACATACTTAATTGTAATCGTCCTTTCATGCTCACTCACATACTTTATTGTTATAGTCCTTTCATGCTCACTGACATTTTTTATTGTAATTGTCCTTTCTCGCTCAATGACGTTCTTTATTGTAATCGTCCTTTCATGCTCACTGACGTTCTTTATTGTAATCGTCCTTTCAAGCTCACTAACATACTTTATTGTAATCGTCCTTTCATGCTCACTGACATACTTTATTGCAATCGCCCTTTCATGCTCACTGACATACTTTATTGTAATCGTCCTTAATTCATGCTCCCTGACATACTTTATTGTAATCGTCCTTTCATGCTCACTGACGTACTTCATTGTAATCGTCCTTAATTCATGCTCACTGATATACTTTATTGTAATCGTCCTTTCATGCTCACTGACATACTTTATTGTAATCGTCCTTTCATGCTCACTGACATTCTTTATTGTAATCGTCCTTTCAAGCTCACTAACATACTTTATTGTAATCGTCCTTTCATGCTCACTGACATACTTTATTGTAATCGTCCTTTCATGCTCATTGACATACTTTATTGTAATCGTCCTTTCATGCTCACTGACATACTTTATTGTAATCGTCCTTTCATCCTCACCGACATACTTTTTTGTAATCGTCCTTTCATGCTCACTGACGTACTTTATTGTAATCGTCCTTTCATGCTCACTAACATACTTTATTGTAATCGTCCTTTTATGCTCACTAACATACTTTATTGTATTCGTCCTTTCATGCTCACTGACGTTCTTTATTGTAATCGTCATTTCATGCTCACTCACATACTTTATTGTAATCGTCCTTTCAAGCTCACTAACATACTTTATTGTAATCGTCCTTTCATGCTCACTGACATACTTTATTGTAATCGTCCTTTCATGCTCACTAACATACTTTATTGTAATTATCCTTTCATGCTCACTGACGTTCTTTATTGTAATCGTCCTTTCATGCTCACTGACATACTTTATTGTAATCGTCCTTTCATGCTCACTGACATACTTTATTGTATTCGTCCTTTCATGCTCACTGACATACTTTATTGTAATCGTCCTTTCATGCTCACTGACGTTCTTTATTTTAATCGTCCTTTCATGCTCACTGACATACTTTATTGTAATCGTCCTTTCATGCTCACTGACATACTTTATTGTAATCGTCCTTTCATGCTCACTGACATACTTTATTGTAATCGTCCTTTCATGCTCACTGACATTCTTTATTGTAATCGTCCTTTCATGCTCACTCACATACTTTATTGTAATCGTCCTTTCATGCTCACTGACATACTTTATTGTAATCGTCCTTTCATGCTCACTGACATACTTTAGTGTAATCATCCTTTCATGCTCACTAACATACTTTATTGTAATCGTCCTTTCATGCTCACTGACATACTTTATTGTAATCGTCCTTTCATGCTCACAGACATACTTTATTGTAATCGTCCTTTCATGCTCACTGACATACTTTATTGTAATCGTCCTTTCATGCTCACTAACATACTTTATTGTAATCGTCCTTTCATGCTCACAGACATACTTTTTTGTAATCGTCCTTTCATGCTCACTGACATACTTTATTGTAATCGTCCTTTCATGCTCACTAACATACTTTATTGTAATCGTCCTTTCATGCTCACTAACATACTTTATTGTAATCGTCCTTTCATGCTCACCCACATACTTTATTGTATTCGTCCTTTCATGCTCACTGACATACTTCATTGAAATCGTCCTTTCATGCTCACTGACATACTTTATTGTAATCGTCCTTAATTCATGCTCACTGACATACTTTATTGTATTCGTCCTTAATTCATGCTCACTGACATACTTTATTGTTATCGTCCTTAATTCATGCTCACTGACATACTTTATTGTAATAGTCTTTTCATGCTCACTGACATACTTTATTGTATTCGTCCTTTCATGCTCACTGACATACTTTATTGTAATCGTCCTTTCATGCTCACTGACATACTCTATTGTAATCCTCTTTTCATGCTCACTGACGTTCTTTATTGTAGGGGCGGTCGGGTAGCCTAGTGGTTAAAGCGTTCGCTCGTCACGCCGAAGACCCTGGTTCGATTCCCGACATGGGTACAATGTGTGAAGCCCATTTCTGGTGTCCCCCGCCGTGATATTGCTGGAATATTGCTAAAAGCGGCGTAAAACCATATTCACTCACTCACTCAATCTTTATTTTAATCGTCCTTTCATGCTCACTGACATACTTTATTGTTATCCTCTTTTCATGCTCACTGACATACTTTATTGTTATCGTCCTTAATTCATGCTCACTGACATACTTTATTGTAATCGTCCTTTCATGCTCACTCACATACTTTATTGTTATCGTCCTTTCATGGTCCCTGACATTTTTTATTGTAATTGTCCTTTCTCGCTCACTGACGTTCTTTATTGTAATCGTCCTTTCATGCTCACTGACGTTCTTTATTGTAATCGTCCTTTCATGCTCACTAACATACTTTATTGTAATCGTCCTTAATTCATGCTCACTGACATACTTTATTGTAATCGTCCTTTCATGCTCACTGACGTACTTTATTGTAATCGTCCTTAATTCATGCTCACTGATATACTTTATTGTAATCGTCCTTTCATGCTCACTGACATACTTTATTGTAATCGTCCTTTCATGCTCACTGACATTCTTTATTGTAATCGTCCTTTCAAGCTCACTAACATACTTTATTGTAATCGTCCTTTCATGCTCACTGACATACTTTATTGTAATCGTCCTTTCATGCTCATTGACATACTTTATTGTAATCGTCCTTTCATGCTCACTGACATACTTTATTGTAATCGTCCTTTCATCCTCACCGACATACTTTTTTGTAATCGTCCTTTCATGCTCACTGACGTACTTTATTGTAATCGTCCTTTCATGCTCACTGACATACTTTATTGTAATCGTCCTTTCATGGTCACTGACATACTTTATTGTAATCGTCCTTACCATGCTCACTAACATACTTTATTGTTTTGGTCCTTTCATGCTCGCTAACATACTTTATTGTAATCGTCCTTTCATGCTCACTGACATACTTTATTGTTTTGGTCCTTTCATGCTCACTGACATATTTATTGTAATCGTCCTTAATTCCTGCTCACTGACATGCTTTATTGTAATCGTCCTTTCATGCTCATTGACATCCTTTATTGTAATCGTCCTTAATTCATGCTCCCTGACATACTTTATTGTAATCGTCCTTAATTCATGCTCACTAACATACTTTATTGTAATCGTCCTTAATTCATGCTCACTGACATACTTAATTGTAATCGTCCTTTCATGCTCACTGACATACTTTATTGTTATAGTCCTTTCATGCTCACTGACATTCTTTATTGTAATTGTCCTTTCTCGCTCACTGACGTTCTTTATTGTAATCGTCCTTTCTCGCTCACTGACGTTCTTTATTGTAATCGTCCTTTCATGCTCACTGACATACTTTATTGTAATCGTCCTTTCATGCTCACTGACATACTTTATTGTAATCGTCCTTTCATGCTCACTGACATACTTTATTGGTATCGCCCTTTCATGCTCACTGACATACTTTATTGTAATCGTCCTTTCATGCTCACTGACATACTTTATTGTAATCGTCCTTACCATGCTCACTAACATACTTTATTGTTTTGGTCCTTTCATGCTCACTAACATACTTTATTGTAATCGTCCTTTCATGCTCACTGACATACTTTATTGTTTTGGTCCTTTCATGCTCACTGACATATTTATTGTAATCGTCCTTAATTCATGCTCACTGACATACTTTATTGTAATCGTCCTTTCATGCTCACTGACTTACTTTATTGTAATCGTCCTTTCATGCTCACTGACGTACTTTATTGTATTCGTCCTTTCATGCTCACTGACATACTTTATTGAAATCGTCCTTTCATGCTCACTGACATACTTTATTGTAATCGTCCTTAATTCATGCTCACTGACATACTTTTTTGTAATCGTCCTTTCATGCTCACTGACATACTTTATTGGTATCGTCCTTAATTCATGCTCACTGACATACTTCATTGTAATAGTCTTTTCATCCTCACTGACATACTTTATTGTAATCGTCCTTTCATGCTCACTGACATACTTTATTGTTATCGTCCTTTCATGCTCACTGACATACTTTATTGCAATCGTCCTTAATTCATGCTCACTGACATACTTTATTGTAATCGTCCTTACCATGCTCACTAACATACTTTATTGTTTTGGTCCTTTCATGCTCACTAACATACTTTATTGTAATCGTCCTTTCATGCTCACTGACATACTTTATTGTTTTGGTCCTTTCATGCTCACTGACATATTTATTGTAATCGTCCTTAATTCATGCTCACTGACATACTTTCTTGTAATCGTCCTTTCATGCTCACTGACATACTTTATTGTTATCGTCCTTAATTCATGCTCACTGACATACTTCATTGTAATAGTCTTTTCATGCCCACTGACATACTTTATTGTAATCGTCCTTTCATGCTCACTGACATACTTTATTGTTGTCGTCCTTAATTCATGCTCACTGACATACTTTATTGTAATCCTCTTTTTATGCTCACTGACATACTTTTTTGTAATCGTCCTTTCATGCTCACTGACGTACTTCATTGTAATCGTCCTTTCATGCTCACTGACATACTTTATTGTAATCGTCCTTAATTCATGCTCACTAACATACTTTATTGTAATCGTCCTTTCATGCTCACTGACATACTTTATTGTAATCGTCCTTTCATGCTCACTCACATACTTTATTGTAATCGTCCTTTCATGCACACTTACATTCTTTATTGTAATCGTCCTTTCACGCTCACTGACATACTTTATTGTAATCGTCCTTTCATGCTCACTGACATACTTTATTGTAATCGTCCTTTCATGCTCACCCACATGCTTTAATGTAATCGTCCTTTCATGCTCACTAACATACTTTATTGTAATCGTCCTTTCATGCTCACTGACGTTCTTTATTGTAATCGTCCTTTCATGCTCACTCACATACTTTATTGTTATCGTCCTTTCATGCTCACTGACATTCTTTATTGTAATTGTCCTTTCATGTTCACTGACGTTCTTTATTGTAATCGTCCTTTCATGCTCACTGACGTTCTTTACTGTAATCGTCCTTTCATGCTCACTAACATACTTTATTGTAATCGTCCTTTCATGCTCACTAACATACTTTATTGTAATCGGCCTTTCATGCTCAATGACATACTTTATTCTTATCGTCCTTTCATGCTCACTCACATACTTTATTGTAATCGTCCTTTCATGCTCACTGACAAACTTTATTGTAATCATCCTTTTATGCTCACCGACATACTTTATTGTAATCGTCCTTTCACGCTCACTGACATACTTTATTGTAATCGTCCTTAATTCATGCTCACTGACATACTTTATTGTTATCGTCCTTAATTCATGCTCACTGGCATACTTTATTGTAGTAGTCTTTTCATCCTCACTGACATACTTTATTGTAATCGTCCTTTCACGATCACTGACATACTTTATTGTAATCGTCCTTTCATGCTCACTGACATACTTTATTGTAATCGTCCTTTCATGCTCACTGACATACTTTATTGTAATCGTCCTTTCATGTTCACTGACATACTTTATTGTCATCGTCCTTTCAAGCTCACTAACATACTTTATAGTTATCCTCATTTCATGCTCACTAACATACTTTATTGTAATCGTCCTTTCATGCTCACTAACATACTTTATCGTATTCGTCCTTTCATGCTCACTGACGTTCTTTATTGTAATCGTCCTTTCATGCTCACTCACATACTTTATTGTAATCGTCCTTTCAAGCTCACTAACATACTTTATTGTAATCGTCCTTTCATGCTCACTGACATACTTTATTCTAATCGTCCTTTCATGCTCACTAACATACTTTATTGTAATTATCCTTTCATGCTCACTGACGTTCTTTATTGTAATCGTCCTTTCATGCTCACTGATGTTCTTTATTGTAATCGTCCTTTCATGCTCACTGACATACTTTATTGTTATCCTCTTTTCATGCTCACTAACATACTTTATTGTAATCGTCCTTAATTCATGCTCACTGACATACTTAATTGTAATCGTCCTTTCATGCTCACTCACATACTTTATTGTTATAGTCCTTTCATGCTCACTGACATACTTTATTGTAATCGTCCTTTCATGCTCACTGACATACTTTATTGTAATCGTCCTTTCATGTTCACTGACATACTTTATTGTCATCGTCCTTTCAAGCTCACTAACATACTTTATAGTTATCCTCATTTCATGCTCACTAACATACTTTATTGTAATCGTCCTTTCATGCTCACTAACATACTTTATCGTATTCGTCCTTTCATGCTCACTGACGTTCTTTATTGTAATCGTCCTTTCATGCTCACTCACATACTTTATTGTAATCGTCCTTTCAAGCTCACTAACATACTTTATTGTAATCGTCCTTTCATGCTCACTGACATACTTTATTGTAATCGTCCTTTCATGCTCACTAACATACTTTATTGTAATTATCCTTTCATGCTCACTGACGTTCTTTATTGTAATCGTCCTTTCATGCTCACTGATGTTCTTTATTGTAATCGTCCTTTCATGCTCACTGACATACTTTATTGTAATCATCCTTTCATGCTCACTGACGTTCTTTATTTTAATCGTCCTTTCATGCTCACTGACATACTTTATTGTAATCGTCCTTTCATGCTCACTGACATACTTTATTGTAATCGTCCTTTCATGCTCACTGACATACTTTATTGTAATCGTCCTTTCATGCTCACTGACATTCTTTATTGTAATCGTCCTTTCATGCTCACTAACATACTTTATTGTAATCGTCCTTTCATGCTCACTGACATACTTTATTGTAATCGTCCTTTCATGCTCACTGACATACTTTAGTGTAATCATCCTTTCATGCTCACTAACATACTTTATTGTAATCGTCCTTTCATGCTCACTGACATACTTTATTGTAATCGTCCTTTCATGCTCACTGACATACTTTATTGTAATCGTCCTTTCATGCTCACTGACATACTTTATTGTAATCATCCTTTCATGCTCACTAACATACTTTATTGTAATCGTCCTTTCATGCTCACAGACATACTTTTTTGTAATCGTCCTTTCATGCTCACTGACATACTTTATTGTAATCGTCCTTTCATGCTCACTAACATACTTTATTGTAATCGTCCTTTCATGCTCACTAACATACTTTATTGTAATCGTCCTTTCATGCTCACCCACATACTTTATTGTATTCGTCCTTTCATGCTCACTGACATACTTCATTGAAATCGTCCTTTCATGCTCACTGACATACTTTATTGTAATCGTCCTTAATTCATGCTCACTGACATACTTTATTGTATTCGTCCTTTCATGCTCACTGACATACTTTATTGTTATCGTCCTTAATTCATGCTCACTGACATACTTTATTGTAATAGTCTTTTCATGCTCACTGACATACTTTATTGTATTCGTCCTTTCATGCTCACTGACATACTCTATTGTAATCCTCTTTTCATGCTCACTGACGTTCTTTATTGTAGGGGCGGTCGGGTAGCCTAGTGGTTAAAGCGTTCGCTCGTCACGCCGAAGACCCTGGTTCGATTCCCGACATGGGTACAATGTGTGAAGCCCATTTCTGGTGTCCCCCGCCGTGATATTGCTGGAATATTGCTAAAAGCGGCGTAAAACCATATTCACTCACTCACTCACTCTTTATTTTAATCGTCCTTTCATGCTCACTGACATACTTTATTGTTATCCTCTTTTCATGCTCACTAACATACTTTATTGTAATCGTCCTTAATTCATGCTCACTGACATACTTAATTGTAATCGTCCTTTCATGCTCACTCACATACTTTATTGTTATAGTCCTTTCATGCTCACTGACATTTTTTATTGTAATTGTCCTTTCTCGCTCAATGACGTTCTTTATTGTAATCGTCCTTTCATGCTCACTGACGTTCTTTATTGTAATCGTCCTTTCAAGCTCACTAACATACTTTATTGTAATCGTCCTTTCATGCTCACTGACATACTTTATTGCAATCGCCCTTTCATGCTCACTGACATACTTTATTGTAATCGTCCTTAATTCATGCTCCCTGACATACTTTATTGTAATCGTCCTTTCATGCTCACTGACGTACTTCATTGTAATCGTCCTTAATTCATGCTCACTGATATACTTTATTGTAATCGTCCTTTCATGCTCACTGACATACTTTATTGTAATCGTCCTTTCATGCTCACTGACATTCTTTATTGTAATCGTCCTTTCAAGCTCACTAACATACTTTATTGTAATCGTCCTTTCATGCTCACTGACATACTTTATTGTAATCGTCCTTTCATGCTCATTGACATACTTTATTGTAATCGTCCTTTCATGCTCACTGACATACTTTATTGTAATCGTCCTTTCATCCTCACCGACATACTTTTTTGTAATCGTCCTTTCATGCTCACTGACGTACTTTATTGTAATCGTCCTTTCATGCTCACTAACATACTTTATTGTAATCGTCCTTTTATGCTCACTAACATACTTTATTGTATTCGTCCTTTCATGCTCACTGACGTTCTTTATTGTAATCGTCATTTCATGCTCACTCACATACTTTATTGTAATCGTCCTTTCAAGCTCACTAACATACTTTATTGTAATCGTCCTTTCATGCTCACTGACATACTTTATTGTAATCGTCCTTTCATGCTCACTAACATACTTTATTGTAATTATCCTTTCATGCTCACTGACGTTCTTTATTGTAATCGTCCTTTCATGCTCACTGACATACTTTATTGTAATCGTCCTTTCATGCTCACTGACATACTTTATTGTATTCGTCCTTTCATGCTCACTGACATACTTTATTGTAATCGTCCTTTCATGCTCACTGACGTTCTTTATTTTAATCGTCCTTTCATGCTCACTGACATACTTTATTGTAATCGTCCTTTCATGCTCACTGACATACTTTATTGTAATCGTCCTTTCATGCTCACTGACATACTTTATTGTAATCGTCCTTTCATGCTCACTGACATTCTTTATTGTAATCGTCCTTTCATGCTCACTCACATACTTTATTGTAATCGTCCTTTCATGCTCACTGACATACTTTATTGTAATCGTCCTTTCATGCTCACTGACATACTTTAGTGTAATCATCCTTTCATGCTCACTAACATACTTTATTGTAATCGTCCTTTCATGCTCACTGACATACTTTATTGTAATCGTCCTTTCATGCTCACAGACATACTTTATTGTAATCGTCCTTTCATGCTCACTGACATACTTTATTGTAATCGTCCTTTCATGCTCACTAACATACTTTATTGTAATCGTCCTTTCATGCTCACAGACATACTTTTTTGTAATCGTCCTTTCATGCTCACTGACATACTTTATTGTAATCGTCCTTTCATGCTCACTAACATACTTTATTGTAATCGTCCTTTCATGCTCACTAACATACTTTATTGTAATCGTCCTTTCATGCTCACCCACATACTTTATTGTATTCGTCCTTTCATGCTCACTGACATACTTCATTGAAATCGTCCTTTCATGCTCACTGACATACTTTATTGTAATCGTCCTTAATTCATGCTCACTGACATACTTTATTGTATTCGTCCTTAATTCATGCTCACTGACATACTTTATTGTTATCGTCCTTAATTCATGCTCACTGACATACTTTATTGTAATAGTCTTTTCATGCTCACTGACATACTTTATTGTATTCGTCCTTTCATGCTCACTGACATACTTTATTGTAATCGTCCTTTCATGCTCACTGACATACTCTATTGTAATCCTCTTTTCATGCTCACTGACGTTCTTTATTGTAGGGGCGGTCGGGTAGCCTAGTGGTTAAAGCGTTCGCTCGTCACGCCGAAGACCCTGGTTCGATTCCCGACATGGGTACAATGTGTGAAGCCCATTTCTGGTGTCCCCCGCCGTGATATTGCTGGAATATTGCTAAAAGCGGCGTAAAACCATATTCACTCACTCACTCAATCTTTATTTTAATCGTCCTTTCATGCTCACTGACATACTTTATTGTTATCCTCTTTTCATGCTCACTGACATACTTTATTGTTATCGTCCTTAATTCATGCTCACTGACATACTTTATTGTAATCGTCCTTTCATGCTCACTCACATACTTTATTGTTATCGTCCTTTCATGGTCCCTGACATTTTTTATTGTAATTGTCCTTTCTCGCTCACTGACGTTCTTTATTGTAATCGTCCTTTCATGCTCACTGACGTTCTTTATTGTAATCGTCCTTTCATGCTCACTAACATACTTTATTGTAATCGTCCTTAATTCATGCTCACTGACATACTTTATTGTAATCGTCCTTTCATGCTCACTGACGTACTTTATTGTAATCGTCCTTAATTCATGCTCACTGATATACTTTATTGTAATCGTCCTTTCATGCTCACTGACATACTTTATTGTAATCGTCCTTTCATGCTCACTGACATTCTTTATTGTAATCGTCCTTTCAAGCTCACTAACATACTTTATTGTAATCGTCCTTTCATGCTCACTGACATACTTTATTGTAATCGTCCTTTCATGCTCATTGACATACTTTATTGTAATCGTCCTTTCATGCTCACTGACATACTTTATTGTAATCGTCCTTTCATCCTCACCGACATACTTTTTTGTAATCGTCCTTTCATGCTCACTGACGTACTTTATTGTAATCGTCCTTTCATGCTCACTGACATACTTTATTGTAATCGTCCTTTCATGGTCACTGACATACTTTATTGTAATCGTCCTTACCATGCTCACTAACATACTTTATTGTTTTGGTCCTTTCATGCTCGCTAACATACTTTATTGTAATCGTCCTTTCATGCTCACTGACATACTTTATTGTTTTGGTCCTTTCATGCTCACTGACATATTTATTGTAATCGTCCTTAATTCCTGCTCACTGACATGCTTTATTGTAATCGTCCTTTCATGCTCATTGACATCCTTTATTGTAATCGTCCTTAATTCATGCTCCCTGACATACTTTATTGTAATCGTCCTTAATTCATGCTCACTAACATACTTTATTGTAATCGTCCTTAATTCATGCTCACTGACATACTTAATTGTAATCGTCCTTTCATGCTCACTGACATACTTTATTGTTATAGTCCTTTCATGCTCACTGACATTCTTTATTGTAATTGTCCTTTCTCGCTCACTGACGTTCTTTATTGTAATCGTCCTTTCTCGCTCACTGACGTTCTTTATTGTAATCGTCCTTTCATGCTCACTGACATACTTTATTGTAATCGTCCTTTCATGCTCACTGACATACTTTATTGTAATCGTCCTTTCATGCTCACTGACATACTTTATTGGTATCGCCCTTTCATGCTCACTGACATACTTTATTGTAATCGTCCTTTCATGCTCACTGACATACTTTATTGTAATCGTCCTTACCATGCTCACTAACATACTTTATTGTTTTGGTCCTTTCATGCTCACTAACATACTTTATTGTAATCGTCCTTTCATGCTCACTGACATACTTTATTGTTTTGGTCCTTTCATGCTCACTGACATATTTATTGTAATCGTCCTTAATTCATGCTCACTGACATACTTTATTGTAATCGTCCTTTCATGCTCACTGACTTACTTTATTGTAATCGTCCTTTCATGCTCACTGACGTACTTTATTGTATTCGTCCTTTCATGCTCACTGACATACTTTATTGAAATCGTCCTTTCATGCTCACTGACATACTTTATTGTAATCGTCCTTAATTCATGCTCACTGACATACTTTTTTGTAATCGTCCTTTCATGCTCACTGACATACTTTATTGGTATCGTCCTTAATTCATGCTCACTGACATACTTCATTGTAATAGTCTTTTCATCCTCACTGACATACTTTATTGTAATCGTCCTTTCATGCTCACTGACATACTTTATTGTTATCGTCCTTTCATGCTCACTGACATACTTTATTGCAATCGTCCTTAATTCATGCTCACTGACATACTTTATTGTAATCGTCCTTACCATGCTCACTAACATACTTTATTGTTTTGGTCCTTTCATGCTCACTAACATACTTTATTGTAATCGTCCTTTCATGCTCACTGACATACTTTATTGTTTTGGTCCTTTCATGCTCACTGACATATTTATTGTAATCGTCCTTAATTCATGCTCACTGACATACTTTCTTGTAATCGTCCTTTCATGCTCACTGACATACTTTATTGTTATCGTCCTTAATTCATGCTCACTGACATACTTCATTGTAATAGTCTTTTCATGCCCACTGACATACTTTATTGTAATCGTCCTTTCATGCTCACTGACATACTTTATTGTTGTCGTCCTTAATTCATGCTCACTGACATACTTTATTGTAATCCTCTTTTTATGCTCACTGACATACTTTTTTGTAATCGTCCTTTCATGCTCACTGACGTACTTCATTGTAATCGTCCTTTCATGCTCACTGACATACTTTATTGTAATCGTCCTTAATTCATGCTCACTAACATACTTTATTGTAATCGTCCTTTCATGCTCACTGACATACTTTATTGTAATCGTCCTTTCATGCTCACTCACATACTTTATTGTAATCGTCCTTTCATGCACACTTACATTCTTTATTGTAATCGTCCTTTCACGCTCACTGACATACTTTATTGTAATCGTCCTTTCATGCTCACTGACATACTTTATTGTAATCGTCCTTTCATGCTCACCCACATGCTTTAATGTAATCGTCCTTTCATGCTCACTAACATACTTTATTGTAATCGTCCTTTCATGCTCACTGACGTTCTTTATTGTAATCGTCCTTTCATGCTCACTCACATACTTTATTGTTATCGTCCTTTCATGCTCACTGACATTCTTTATTGTAATTGTCCTTTCATGTTCACTGACGTTCTTTATTGTAATCGTCCTTTCATGCTCACTGACGTTCTTTACTGTAATCGTCCTTTCATGCTCACTAACATACTTTATTGTAATCGTCCTTTCATGCTCACTAACATACTTTATTGTAATCGGCCTTTCATGCTCAATGACATACTTTATTCTTATCGTCCTTTCATGCTCACTCACATACTTTATTGTAATCGTCCTTTCATGCTCACTGACAAACTTTATTGTAATCATCCTTTTATGCTCACCGACATACTTTATTGTAATCGTCCTTTCACGCTCACTGACATACTTTATTGTAATCGTCCTTAATTCATGCTCACTGACATACTTTATTGTTATCGTCCTTAATTCATGCTCACTGGCATACTTTATTGTAGTAGTCTTTTCATCCTCACTGACATACTTTATTGTAATCGTCCTTTCACGATCACTGACATACTTTATTGTAATCGTCCTTTCATGCTCACTGACATACTTTATTGTAATCGTCATTAATTCATGCTCACTGACATACTTTATTGTAATCGTCCTTTCACGCTCACTGACATACTTTATTGTAATCGTCATTTCACGCTCACTGACATACTTTATTGTAATCGTCCTTTCACGCTCACTAACATACTTTATTGTAATCGTCCTTTCATGCTCACTAACATACTTTATTGTAATCGTCCTTAATTCATGCTCACTGACATGCTTTATTGTAATCGTCCTTTCATGCTCGTTGACATCCTTTATTGTAATCGTCCTTAATTCATGCTCACTGACATACTTTATTGTAATCGTCCTTAATTCATGCTCACTAACATACTTTATTGTAATCGTCCTTAATTCATGCTCACTGACATACTTAATTGTAATCGTCCTTTCATGCTCACTGACATACTTTATTGTTATAGTCCTTTCATGCTCACTGACATTCTTTATTGTAATTGTCCTTTCTCGCTCACTGACGTTCTTTATTGTAATCGTCCTTTCTCGCTCACTGACGTTCTTTATTGTAATCGTCCTTTCATGCTCACTGACATACTTTATTGTAATCGTCCTTTCATGCTCACTGACATACTTTATTGTAATCGTCCTTTCATGCTCACTGACATACTTTATTGTTATCGTCCTTTCATGCTCACTGACGTTCTTTACTGTAATCGTCCTTTCATGCTCACTAACATACTTTATTGTAATCGTCCTTTCATGCTCACTAACATACTTTATTGTAATCGGCCTTTCATGCTCAATGACATACTTTATTCTTATCGTCCTTTCATGCTCACTCACATACTTTATTGTAATCGTCCTTTCATGCTCACTGACAAACTTTATTGTAATCATCCTTTTATGCTCACCGACATACTTTATTGTAATCGTCCTTTCACGCTCACTGACATACTTTATTGTAATCGTCCTTAATTCATGCTCACTGACATACTTTATTGTTATCGTCCTTAATTCATGCTCACTGGCATACTTTATTGTAGTAGTCTTTTCATCCTCACTGACATACTTTATTGTAATCGTCCTTTCACGATCACTGACATACTTTATTGTAATCGTCCTTTCATGCTCACTGACATACTTTATTGTAATCGTCATTAATTCATGCTCACTGACATACTTTATTGTAATCGTCCTTTCACGCTCACTGACATACTTTATTGTAATCGTCATTTCACGCTCACTGACATACTTTATTGTAATCGTCCTTTCACGCTCACTAACATACTTTATTGTAATCGTCCTTTCATGCTCACTAACATACTTTATTGTAATCGTCCTTAATTCATGCTCACTGACATGCTTTATTGTAATCGTCCTTTCATGCTCGTTGACATCCTTTATTGTAATCGTCCTTAATTCATGCTCACTAACATACTTTATTGTAATCGTCCTTAATTCATGCTCACTGACATACTTAATTGTAATCGTCCTTTCATGCTCACTGACATACTTTATTGTTATAGTCCTTTCATGCTCACTGACATTCTTTATTGTAATTGTCCTTTCTCGCTCACTGACGTTCTTTATTGTAATCGTCCTTTCTCGCTCACTGACGTTCTTTATTGTAATCGTCCTTTCATGCTCACTGACATACTTTATTGTAATCGTCCTTTCATGCTCACTGACATACTTTATTGTAATCGTCCTTTCATGCTCACTGACATACTTTATTGTTATCGTCCTTTCATGCTCACTGACATACTTTATTGTAATCGTCCTTTCATGCTCACTGACATACTTTATTGTAATCGTCCTTACCATGCTCACTAACATACTTTATTGTTTTGGTCCTTTCATGCTCACTAACATACTTTATTGTAATCGTCCTTTCATGCTCACTGACATACTTTATTGTTTTGGTCCTTTCATGCTCACTGACATATTTATTCTAATCGTCCTTAATTCATGCTCACTGACATACTTTATTGTAATCGTCCTTTCATGCTCACTGACTTACTTTATTGTAATCGTCCTTTCATGCTCACTGACGTACTTTATTGTATTCGTCCTTTCATGCTCACTGACATACTTTATTGAAATCGTCCTTTCATGCTCACTGACATACTTTATTCTAATTGTCCTTAATTCATGCTCACTGACATACTTTTTTGTAATCGTCCTTTCATGCTCACTGACATACTTTATTGGTATCGTCCTTAATTCATGCTCACTGACATACTTCATTGTAATAGTCTTTTCATCCTCACTGACATACTTTATTGTAATCGTCCTTTCATGCTCACTGACATACTTTATTGTTATCGTCCTTTCATGCTCACTGACATACTTTATTGCAATCGTCCTTAATTCATGCTCACTGACATACTTTATTGTAATCGTCCTTTCATGCTCACTGACATACTTTATTGTAATCGTCCTGTCATGCTCACTGACATTCTTTATTGTAATCGTCCTTACCATGCTCACTAACATTCTTTATTGTTTTGGTCCTTTCATGCTCACTAACATACTTTATTGTAATCGTCCTTTCATGCTCACTAACATACTTTATTGTTTTGGTCCTTTCATGCTCACTGACATATTTATTGTAATCGTCCTTAATTCATGCTCACTGACATACTTTCTTGTAATCGTCCTTTCATGCTCACTGACATACTTTATTGTTATCGTCCTTAATTCATGCTCACTGACATACTTTATTGTTATCGTCCTTAATTCATGCTCACTGGCATACTTTATTGTAGTAGTCTTTTCATCCTCACTGACATACTTTATTGTAATCGTCCTTTCACGATCACTGACATACTTTATTGTAATCGTCCTTTCATGCTCACTGACATACTTTATTGTAATCGTCATTAATTCATGCTCACTGACATACTTTATTGTAATCGTCCTTTCACGCTCACTGACATACTTTATTGTAATCGTCATTTCACGCTCACTGACATACTTTATTGTAATCGTCCTTTCACGCTCACTAACATACTTTATTGTAATCGTCCTTTCATGCTCACTAACATACTTTATTGTAATCGTCCTTAATTCATGCTCACTGACATGCTTTATTGTAATCGTCCTTTCATGCTCGTTGACATCCTTTATTGTAATCGTCCTTAATTCATGCTCACTGACATACTTTATTGTAATCGTCCTTAATTCATGCTCACTAACATACTTTATTGTAATCGTCCTTAATTCATGCTCACTGACATACTTAATTGTAATCGTCCTTTCATGCTCACTGACATACTTTATTGTTATAGTCCTTTCATGCTCACTGACATTCTTTATTGTAATTGTCCTTTCTCGCTCACTGACATTCTTTATTGTAATCGTCCTTTCTCGCTCACTGACGTTCTTTATTGTAATCGTCCTTTCATGCTCACTGACATACTTTATTGTAATCGTCCTTTCATGCTCACTGACATACTTTATTGTAATCGTCCTTTCATGCTCACTGACATACTTTATTGTTATCGTCCTTTCATGCTCACTGACGTTCTTTACTGTAATCGTCCTTTCATGCTCACTAACATACTTTATTGTAATCGTCCTTTCATGCTCACTAACATACTTTATTGTAATCGGCCTTTCATGCTCAATGACATACTTTATTCTTATCGTCCTTTCATGCTCACTCACATACTTTATTGTAATCGTCCTTTCATGCTCACTGACAAACTTTATTGTAATCATCCTTTTATGCTCACCGACATACTTTATTGTAATCGTCCTTTCACGCTCACTGACATACTTTATTGTAATCGTCCTTAATTCATGCTCACTGACATACTTTATTGTTATCGTCCTTAATTCATGCTCACTGGCATACTTTATTGTAGTAGTCTTTTCATCCTCACTGACATACTTTATTGTAATCGTCCTTTCACGATCACTGACATACTTTATTGTAATCGTCCTTTCATGCTCACTGACATACTTTATTGTAATCGTCATTAATTCATGCTCACTGACATACTTTATTGTAATCGTCCTTTCACGCTCACTGACATACTTTATTGTAATCGTCATTTCACGCTCACTGACATACTTTATTGTAATCGTCCTTTCACGCTCACTAACATACTTTATTGTAATCGTCCTTTCATGCTCACTAACATACTTTATTGTAATCGTCCTTAATTCATGCTCACTGACATGCTTTATTGTAATCGTCCTTTCATGCTCGTTGACATCCTTTATTGTAATCGTCCTTAATTCATGCTCACTGACATACTTTATTGTAATCGTCCTTAATTCATGCTCACTAACATACTTTATTGTAATCGTCCTTAATTCATGCTCACTGACATACTTAATTGTAATCGTCCTTTCATGCTCACTGACATACTTTATTGTTATAGTCCTTTCATGCTCACTGACATTCTTTATTGTAATTGTCCTTTCTCGCTCACTGACGTTCTTTATTGTAATCGTCCTTTCTCGCTCACTGACGTTCTTTATTGTAATCGTCCTTTCATGCTCACTGACATACTTTATTGTAATCGTCCTTTCATGCTCACTGACATACTTTATTGTAATCGTCCTTTCATGCTCACTGACATACTTTATTGTTATCGTCCTTTCATGCTCACTGACATACTTTATTGTAATCGTCCTTTCATGCTCACTGACATACTTTATTGTAATCGTCCTTACCATGCTCACTAACATACTTTATTGTTTTGGTCCTTTCATGCTCACTAACATACTTTATTGTAATCGTCCTTTCATGCTCACTGACATACTTTATTGTTTTGGTCCTTTCATGCTCACTGACATATTTATTCTAATCGTCCTTAATTCATGCTCACTGACATACTTTATTGTAATCGTCCTTTCATGCTCACTGACTTACTTTATTGTAATCGTCCTTTCATGCTCACTGACGTACTTTATTGTATTCGTCCTTTCATGCTCACTGACATACTTTATTGAAATCGTCCTTTCATGCTCACTGACATACTTTATTCTAATTGTCCTTAATTCATGCTCACTGACATACTTTTTTGTAATCGTCCTTTCATGCTCACTGACATACTTTATTGGTATCGTCCTTAATTCATGCTCACTGACATACTTCATTGTAATAGTCTTTTCATCCTCACTGACATACTTTATTGTAATCGTCCTTTCATGCTCACTGACATACTTTATTGTTATCGTCCTTTCATGCTCACTGACATACTTTATTGCAATCGTCCTTAATTCATGCTCACTGACATACTTTATTGTAATCGTCCTTTCATGCTCACTGACATACTTTATTGTAATCGTCCTGTCATGCTCACTGACATTCTTTATTGTAATCGTCCTTACCATGCTCACTAACATTCTTTATTGTTTTGGTCCTTTCATGCTCACTAACATACTTTATTGTAATCGTCCTTTCATGCTCACTAACATACTTTATTGTTTTGGTCCTTTCATGCTCACTGACATATTTATTGTAATCGTCCTTAATTCATGCTCACTGACATACTTTCTTGTAATCGTCCTTTCATGCTCACTGACATACTTTATTGTTATCGTCCTTAATTCATGCTCACTGACATACTTCATTGTAATAGTCTTTTCATGCCCACTGACATACTTTATTGTAATCGTCCTTTCATGCTCACTGACATACTTTATTGTTGTCGTCCTTAATTCATGCTCACTGACATACTTTATTGTAATCCTCTTTTTATGCTCACTGACATACTTTATTGTAATCGTCCTTTCATGCTCACTGACATACTTTTTTGTAATCGTCCTTTCATGCTCACTGACGTACTTTATTGTAATCGTCCTTTCATGCTCACTAACATACTTTATTGTAATCGTCCTTTCATGCTCACTCACATACTTTTTTGTAATCGTCCTTTCATGCACACTTACATTCTTTATTGTAATCGTCCTTTCACGCTCACTGACATACTTTATTGTAATCGTCCTTTCATGCTCACTGACATACTTTATTGTAATCGTCCTTTCATGCTCACTAACATACTTTATTGTAATCGTCCTTTCATGCTCACTGACGTTCTTTATTGTAATCGTCCTTTCATGCTCACTCACATACTTTATTGTTATCGTCCTTTCATGCTCACTGACATTCTTTATTGTAATTGTCCTTTCATGTTCACTGACGTTCTTTATTGTAATCGTCCTTTCATGCTCACTGACGTTCTTTACTGTAATCGTCCTTTCATGCTCACTAACATACTTTATTGTAATCGTCCTTTCATGCTCACTAACATACTTTATTGTAATCGTCCTTTCATGCTCAATGACATACTTTATTGTTATCGTCCTTTCATGCTCACTCACATACTTTATTGTAATCGTCCTTTCATGCTCACTGACAAACTTTATTGTAATCATCCTTTTATGCTCACCGACATACTTTATTGTAATCGTCCTTTCACGCTCACTGACATACTTTATTGTAATCGTCCTTAATTCATGCTCACTGACATACTTTATTGTTATCGTCCTTAATTCATGCTCACTGGCATACTTTATTGTAGTAGTCTTTTCATGCTCACTGACATACTTTATTGTAATCGTCCTTTCACGATCACTGACATACTTTATTGAAATCGTCCTTTCATGCTCACTGACATACTTTATTCTAATTGTCCTTAATTCATGCTCACTGACATACTTTTTTGTAATCGTCCTTTCATGCTCACTGACATACTTTATTGGTATCGTCCTTAATTCATGCTCACTGACATACTTCATTGTAATAGTCTTTTCATCCTCACTGACATACTTTATTGTAATCGTCCTTTCATGCTCACTGACATACTTTATTGTTATCGTCCTTTCATGCTCACTGACATACTTTATTGCAATCGTCCTTAATTCATGCTCACTGACATACTTTATTGTAATCGTCCTTTCATGCTCACTCACATACTTTATTGTAATCGTCCTTTCATGCTAACTCACATACTTTATTGTAATCGTCCTTTCATGCTCACTGACATACTTTATTGTAATCGTCCTTTCATGCTCACTGACATACTTTATTGTTATCGTCCTTTCATGCTCACTGACATACTTTATTGTAATCGTCCTTTCATGCTCACTGACATACTTTATTGTAATCGTCCTTACCATGCTCACTAGCATACTTTATTGTTTTGGTCCTTTCATGCGCACTAACATACTTTATTGTAATCGTCCTTTCATGCTCACTGACATACTTTATTGTTTTGGTCCTTTCATGCTCACTGACATATTTATTGTAATCGTCCTTAATTCATGCTCACTGACATACTTTATTGTAATCGTCCTTTCATGCTCACTGACTTACTTTATTGTAATCGTCCTTTCATGCTCACTGACGTACTTTATTGTATTCGTCCTTTCATGCTCACTGACATACTTTATTGAAATCGTCCTTTCATGCTCACTGACATACTTTATTGTAATTGTCCTTAATTCATGCTCACTGACATACTTTTTTGTAATCGTCCTTTCATGCTCACTGACATACTTTATTGGTATCGTCCTTAATTCATGCTCACTGACATACTTCATTGTAATAGTCTTTTCATCCTCACTGACATACTTTATTGTAATCGTCCTTTCATGCTCACTGACATACTTTATTGTTATCGTCCTTTCATGCTCACTGACATACTTAATTGCAATCGTCCTTAATTCATGCTCACTGACATACTTTATTGTAATCGTCCTTTCATGCTCACTGACATACTTTATTGTAATCGTCCTGTCATGCTCACTGACATTCTTTATTGTAATCGTCCTTACCATGCTCACTAACATACTTTATTGTTTTGGTCCTTTCATGCTCACTAACATACTTTATTGTAATCGTCCTTTCATGCTCACTAACATACTTTATTGTTTTGGTCCTTTCATGCTCACTGACATATTTATTGTAATCGTCCTTAATTCATGCTCACTGACATACTTTCCTGTAATCGTCCTTTCATGCTCACTGACATACTTTATTGTTATCGTCCTTAATTCATGCTCACTGACATACTTCATTGTAATAGTCTTTTCATGCCCACTGACATACTTTATTGTAATCGTCCTTTCATGCTCACTGACATACTTTATTGTTGTCGTCCTTAATTCATGCTCACTGACATACTTTATTGTAATCCTCTTTTTATGCTCACTGACATACTTTATTGTAATCGTCCTTTCATGCTCACTGACATACTTTATTGTTGTCGTCCTTAATTCATGCTCACTGACATACTTTATTGTAATCCTCTTTTTATGCTCACTGACATACTTTATTGTTGTCGTCCTTAATTCATGCTCACTGACATACTTTATTGTAATCCTCTTTTTATGCTCACTGACATACTTTATTGTAATCGTCCTTTCATGCTCACTGACATACTTTTTTGTAATCGTCCTTTCATGCTCACTGACGTACTTTATTGTAATCGTCCTTTCATGCTCACTGACATACTTTATTGTAATCGTCCTTTCATGCTCACTCACATACTTTTTTGTAATCGTCCTTTCATGCACACTTACATTCTTTATTGTAATCGTCCTTTCACGCTCACTGACATACTTTATTGTAATCGTCCTTTCATGCTCACTGACATACTTTATTGTAATCGTCCTTTCATGCTCACTAACATACTTTATTGTAATCGTCCTTTCATGCTCACTGACGTTCTTTATTGTAATCGTCCTTTCATGCTCACTCACATACTTTATTGTTATCGTCCTTTCATGCTCACTGACATTCTTTATTGTAATTGTCCTTTCATGTTCACTGACGTTCTTTATTGTAATCGTCCTTTCATGCTCACTGACGTTCTTTACTGTAATCGTCCTTTCATGCTCACTAACATACTTTATTGTAATCGTCCTTTCATGCTCACTAACATACTTTATTGTAATCGTCCTTTCATGCTCAATGACATACTTTATTGTTATCGTCCTTTCATGCTCACTCACATACTTTATTGTAATCGTCCTTTCATGCTCACTGACAAACTTTATTGTAATCATCCTTTTATGCTCACCGACATACTTTATTGTAATCGTCCTTTCACGCTCACTGACATACTTTATTGTAATCGTCCTTAATTCATGCTCACTGACATACTTTATTGTTATCGTCCTTAATTCATGCTCACTGGCATACTTTATTGTAGTAGTCTTTTCATGCTCACTGACATACTTTATTGTAATCGTCCTTTCACGATCACTGACATACTTTATTGTAATCGTCCTTTCATGCTCACTGACATACTTTATTGTAATCGTCATTAATTCATGCTCACTGACATACTTTATTGTAATCGTCCTTTCACGCTCACTGACATACTCTATTGTAATCGTCATTTCACGCTCACTGACATACTTTATTGTAATCGTCCTTTCACGCTCACTAACATACTTTATTGTAATCGTCCTTTCATGCTCACTGACATACTTTATTGTAATCGTCATTAATTCATGCTCACTGACATACTTTTTTGTAATCGTCCTTTCATGCTCACTGACGTACTTTATTGTAATCGTCCTTTCATGCTCACTGACATACTTTATTGTAATCGTCCTTTCATGCTCACTCACATACTTTTTTGTAATCGTCCTTTCATGCACACTTACATTCTTTATTGTAATCGTCCTTTCACGCTCACTGACATACTTTATTGTAATCGTCCTTTCATGCTCACTGACATACTTTATTGTAATCGTCCTTTCATGCTCACTAACATACTTTATTGTAATCGTCCTTTCATGCTCACTGACGTTCTTTATTGTAATCGTCCTTTCATGCTCACTCACATACTTTATTGTTATCGTCCTTTCATGCTCACTGACATTCTTTATTGTAATTGTCCTTTCATGTTCACTGACGTTCTTTATTGTAATCGTCCTTTCATGCTCACTGACGTTCTTTACTGTAATCGTCCTTTCATGCTCACTAACATACTTTATTGTAATCGTCCTTTCATGCTCACTAACATACTTTATTGTAATCGTCCTTTCATGCTCAATGACATACTTTATTGTTATCGTCCTTTCATGCTCACTCACATACTTTATTGTAATCGTCCTTTCATGCTCACTGACAAACTTTATTGTAATCATCCTTTTATGCTCACCGACATACTTTATTGTAATCGTCCTTTCACGCTCACTGACATACTTTATTGTAATCGTCCTTAATTCATGCTCACTGACATACTTTATTGTTATCGTCCTTAATTCATGCTCACTGGCATACTTTATTGTAGTAGTCTTTTCATGCTCACTGACATACTTTATTGTAATCGTCCTTTCACGATCACTGACATACTTTATTGTAATCGTCCTTTCATGCTCACTGACATACTTTATTGTAATCGTCATTAATTCATGCTCACTGACATACTTTATTGTAATCGTCCTTTCACGCTCACTGACATACTCTATTGTAATCGTCATTTCACGCTCACTGACATACTTTATTGTAATCGTCCTTTCACGCTCACTAACATACTTTATTGTAATCGTCCTTTCATGCTCACTGACATACTTTATTGTAATCGTCATTAATTCATGCTCACTGACATACTTTATTGTAATCGTCCTTTCACGCTCACTGACATACTCTATTGTAATCGTCATTTCACGCTCACTGACATACTTTATTGTAATCGTCCTTTCACGCTCACTAACATACTTTATTGTAATCGTCCTTTCATGCTCACTAACATACTTTATTGTAATCGTCCTTAATTCATGCTCACTGACATGCTTTATTGTAATCGTCCTTTCATGCTCATTGACATACTTTATTGTAATCGTCCTTAATTCATGCTCACTAACATACTTTATTGTAATCGTCCTTAATTCATGCTCACTGACATACTTAATTGTAATCGTCCTTTCATGCTCACTGACATACTTTATTGTTATAGTCCTTTCATGCTCACTGACATTCTTTATTGTAATTGTCCTTTCTCGCTCACTGACGTTCTTTATTGTAATCGTCCTTTCATGCTCACTGACGTTCTTTATTGTAATCGTCCTTTCATGCTCACTAACATACTTTATTGTAATCGTCCTTTCATGCTCACTAACATACTTTATTGTAATCGTCCTTTCATGCTCACTGACATACTTTATTGTTATCGTCCTTTCATGCTCACTGACATACTTTATTGTAATCGTCCTTTCATGCTCACTGACATACTTTATTGTAATCGTCCTTACCATGCTCACTAACATACTTTATTGTTTTGGTCCTTTCATGCTCACTAACATACTTTATTGTAATCGTCCTTTCATGCTCACTGACATACTTTATTGTTTTGGTCCTTTCATGCTCACTGACATATTTATTGTAATCGTCCTTAATTCCTGCTCACTGACATGCTTTATTGTAATCGTCCTTTCATGCTCATTGACATACTTTATTGTAATCGTCCTTAATTCCTGCTCACTGACATACTTTATTGTAATCGTCCTTAATTCATGCTCACTAACATACTTTATTGTAATCGTCCTTAATTCATGCTCACTGACATACTTAATTGTAATCGTCCTTTCATGCTCACTGACATACTTTATTGTTATAGTCCTTTCATGCTCACTGACATTCTTTATTGTAATTGTCCTTTCTCGCTCACTGACGTTCTTTATTGTAATCGTCCTTTCTCGCTCACTGACGTTCTTTATTGTAATCGTCCTTTCATGCTCACTGACATACTTTATTGTAATCGTCCTTTCATGCTAACTCACATACTTTATTGTAATCGTCCTTTCATGCTCACTGACATACTTTATTGTAATCGTCCTTTCATGCTCACTGACATACTTTATTGTTATCGTCCTTTCATGCTCACTGACATACTTTATTGTAATCGTCCTTTCATGCTCACTGACATACTTTATTGTAATCGTCCTTACCATGCTCACTAACATACTTTATTGTTTTGGTCCTTTCATGCTCACTAACATACTTTATTGTAATCGTCCTTTCATGCTCACTGACATACTTTATTGTTTTGGTCCTTTCATGCTCACTGACATATTTATTGTAATCGTCCTTAATTCATGCTCACTGACATACTTTATTGTAATCGTCCTTTCATGCTCACTGACTTACTTTATTGTAATCGTCCTTTCATGCTCACTGACGTACTTTATTGTATTCGTCCTTTCATGCTCACTGACATACTTTATTGAAATCGTCCTTTCATGCTCACTGACATACTTTATTGTAATTGTCCTTAATTCATGCTCACTGACATACTTTTTTGTAATCGTCCTTTCATGCTCACTGACATACTTTATTGGTATCGTCCTTAATTCATGCTCACTGACATACTTCATTGTAATAGTCTTTTCATCCTCACTGACATACTTTATTGTAATCGTCCTTTCATGCTCACTGACATACTTTATTGTTATCGTCCTTTCATGCTCACTGACATACTTTATTGCAATCGTCCTTAATTCATGCTCACTGACATACTTTATTGTAATCGTCCTTTCATGCTCACTGACATACTTTATTGTAATCGTCCTGTCATGCTCACTGACATTCTTTATTGTAATCGTCCTTACCATGCTCACTAACATACTTTATTGTTTTGGTCCTTTCATGCTCACTAACATACTTTATTGTAATCGTCCTTTCATGCTCACTAACATACTTTATTGTTTTGGTCCTTTCATGCTCACTGACATATTTATTGTAATCGTCCTTAATTCATGCTCACTGACATACTTTCTTGTAATCGTCCTTTCATGCTCACTGACATACTTTATTGTTATCGTCCTTAATTCATGCTCACTGACATACTTCATTGTAATAGTCTTTTCATGCCCACTGACATACTTTATTGTAATCGTCCTTTCATGCTCACTAACATACTTTATTGTTGTCGTCCTTAATTCATGCTCACTGACATACTTTATTGTAATCCTCTTTTTATGCTCACTGACATACTTTATTGTAATCGTCCTTTCATGCTCACTGACATACTTTTTTGTAATCGTCCTTTCATGCTCACTGACGTACTTTATTGTAATCGTCCTTTCATGCTCACTAACATACTTTATTGTAATCGTCCTTTCATGCTCACTCACATACTTTTTTGTAATCGTCCTTTCATGCACACTTACATTCTTTATTGTAATCGTCCTTTCACGCTCACTGACATACTTTATTGTAATCGTCCTTTCATGCTCACTGACATACTTTATTGTAATCGTCCTTTCATGCTCACTAACATACTTTATTGTAATCGTCCTTTCATGCTCACTGACGTTCTTTATTGTAATCGTCCTTTCATGCTCACTCACATACTTTATTGTTATCGTCCTTTCATGCTCACTGACATTCTTTATTGTAATTGTCCTTTCATGTTCACTGACGTTCTTTATTGTAATCGTCCTTTCATGCTCACTGACGTTCTTTACTGTAATCGTCCTTTCATGCTCACTAACATACTTTATTGTAATCGTCCTTTCATGCTCACTAACATACTTTATTGTAATCGTCCTTTCACGCTCACTCACATACTTTATTGTAATCGTCCTTTCATGCTCACTGACAAACTTTATTGTAATCATCCTTTTATGCTCACCGACATACTTTATTGTAATCGTCCTTTCACGCTCACTGACATACTTTATTGTAATCGTCCTTAATTCATGCTCACTGACATACTTTATTGTTATCGTCCTTAATTCATGCTCACTGGCATACTTTATTGTAGTAGTCTTTTCATGCTCACTGACATACTTTATTGTAATCGTCCTTTCACGATCACTGACATACTTTATTGTAATCGTCCTTTCATGCTCACTGACATACTTTATTGTAATCGTCATTAATTCATGCTCACTGACATACTTTATTGTAATCGTCCTTTCACGCTCACTGACATACTCTATTGTAATCGTCATTTCACGCTCACTGACATACTTTATTGTAATCGTCCTTTCACGCTCACTAACATACTTTATTGTAATCGTCCTTTCATGCTCACTAACATACTTTATTGTAATCGTCCTTAATTCATGCTCACTGACATGCTTTATTGTAATCGTCCTTTCATGCTCATTGACATACTTTATTGTAATCGTCCTTAATTCATGCTCACTAACATACTTTATTGTAATCGTCCTTAATTCATGCTCACTGACATACTTAATTGTAATCGTCCTTTCATGCTCACTGACATACTTTATTGTTATAGTCCTTTCATGCTCACTGACATTCTTTATTGTAATTGTCCTTTCTCGCTCACTGACGTTCTTTATTGTAATCGTCCTTTCATGCTCACTGACGTTCTTTATTGTAATCGTCCTTTCATGCTCACTGACGTTCTTTATTGTAATCGTCCTTTCATGCTCACTAACATACTTTATTGTAATCGTCCTTTCATGCTCACTAACATACTTTATTGTAATCGTCCTTTCATGCTCAATGACATACTTTATTGTTATCGTCCTTTCATGCTCACTCACATACTTTATTGTAATCGTCCTTTCATGCTCACTGACAAACTTTATTGTAATCATCCTTTTATGCTCACCGACATACTTTATTGTAATCGTCCTTTCACGCTCACTGACATACTTTATTGTAATCGTCCTTAATTCATGCTCACTGACATACTTTATTGTTATCGTCCTTAATTCATGCTCACTGGCATACTTTATTGTAGTAGTCTTTTCATGCTCACTGACATACTTTATTGTAATCGTCCTTTCACGATCACTGACATACTTTATTGTAATCGTCCTTTCATGCTCACTGACATACTTTATTGTAATCGTCATTAATTCATGCTCACTGACATACTTTATTGTAATCGTCCTTTCACGCTCACTGACATACTCTATTGTAATCGTCATTTCACGCTCACTGACATACTTTATTGTAATCGTCCTTTCACGCTCACTAACATACTTTATTGTAATCGTCCTTTCATGCTCACTGACATACTTTATTGTAATCGTCATTAATTCATGCTCACTGACATACTTTATTGTAATCGTCCTTTCACGCTCACTGACATACTCTATTGTAATCGTCATTTCACGCTCACTGACATACTTTATTGTAATCGTCCTTTCACGCTCACTAACATACTTTATTGTAATCGTCCTTTCATGCTCACTAACATACTTTATTGTAATCGTCCTTAATTCATGGTCACTGACATGCTTTATTGTAATCGTCCTTTCATGCTCATTGACATACTTTATTGTAATCGTCCTTAATTCATGCTCACTAACATACTTTATTGTAATCGTCCTTAATTCATGCTCACTGACATACTTAATTGTAATCGTCCTTTCATGCTCACTGACATACTTTATTGTTATAGTCCTTTCATGCTCACTGACATTCTTTATTGTAATTGTCCTTTCTCGCTCACTGACGTTCTTTATTGTAATCGTCCTTTCATGCTCACTGACGTTCTTTATTGTAATCGTCCTTTCATGCTCACTAACATACTTTATTGTAATCGTCCTTTCATGCTCACTAACATACTTTATTGTAATCGTCCTTTCATGCTCACTGACATACTTTATTGTTATCGTCCTTTCATGCTCACTGACATACTTTATTGTAATCGTCCTTTCATGCTCACTGACATACTTTATTGTAATCGTCCTTACCATGCTCACTAACATACTTTATTGTTTTGGTCCTTTCATGCTCACTAACATACTTTATTGTAATCGTCCTTTCATGCTCACTGACATACTTTATTGTTTTGGTCCTTTCATGCTCACTGACATATTTATTGTAATCGTCCTTAATTCCTGCTCACTGACATGCTTTATTGTAATCGTCCTTTCATGCTCATTGACATACTTTATTGTAATCGTCCTTAATTCATGCTCACTGACATACTTTATTGTAATCGTCCTTAATTCATGCTCACTAACATACTTTATTGTAATCGTCCTTAAATCATGCTCACTGACATACTTAATTGTAATCGTCCTTTCATGCTCACTGACATACTTTATTGTTATAGTCCTTTCATGCTCACTGACATTCTTTATTGTAATTGTCCTTTCTCGCTCACTGACGTTCTTTATTGTAATCGTCCTTTCTCGCTCACTGACGTTCTTTATTGTAATCGTCCTTTCATGCTCACTGACATACTTTATTGTAATCGTCCTTTCATGCTAACTCACATACTTTATTGTAATCGTCCTTTCATGCTCACTGACATACTTTATTGTAATCGTCCTTTCATGCTCACTGACATACTTTATTGTTATCGTCCTTTCATGCTCACTGACATACTTTATTGTAATCGTCCTTTCATGCTCACTGACATACTTTATTGTAATCGTCCTTACCATGCTCACTAACATACTTTATTGTTTTGGTCCTTTCATGCTCACTAACATACTTAATTGTAATCGTCCTTTCATGCTCACTGACATACTTTATTGTTTTGGTCCTTTCATGCTCACTGACATATTTATTGTAATCGTCCTTAATTCATGCTCACTGACATACTTTATTGTAATCGTCCTTTCATGCTCACTGACTTACTTTATTGTAATCGTCCTTTCATGCTCACTGACGTACTTTATTGTATTCGTCCTTTCATGCTCACTGACATACTTTATTGAAATCGTCCTTTCATGCTCACTGACATACTTTATTGTAATTGTCCTTAATTCATGCTCACTGACATACTTTTTTGTAATCGTCCTTTCATGCTCACTGACATACTTTATTGGTATCCTCCTTAATTCATGCTCACTGACATACTTCATTGTAATAGTCTTTTCATCCTCACTGACATACTTTATTGTAATCGTCCTTTCATGCTCACTGACATACTTTATTGTTATCGTCCTTTCATGCTCACTGACATACTTTATTGCAATCGTCCTTAATTCATGCTCACTGACATACTTTATTGTAATCGTCCTTTCATGCTCACTGACATACTTTATTGTAATCGTCCTGTCATGCTCACTGACATTCTTTATTGTAATCGTCCTTACCATGCTCACTAACATACTTTATTGTTTTGGTCCTTTCATGCTCACTAACATACTTTATTGTAATCGTCCTTTCATGCTCACTAACATACTTTATTGTTTTGGTCCTTTCATGCTCACTGACATATTTATTGTAATCGTCCTTAATTCATGCTCACTGACATACTTTCTTGTAATCGTCCTTTCATGCTCACTGACATACTTTATTGTTATCGTCCTTAATTCATGCTCACTGACATACTTCATTGTAATAGTCTTTTCATGCCCACTGACATACTTTATTGTAATCGTCCTTTCATGCTCACTGACATACTTTATTGTTGTCGTCCTTAATTCATGCTCACTGACATACTTTATTGTAATCCTCTTTTTATGCTCACTGACATACTTTATTGTAATCGTCCTTTCATGCTCACTGACATACTTTTTTGTAATCGTCCTTTCATGCTCACTGACGTACTTTATTGTAATCGTCCTTTCATGCTCACTAACATACTTTATTGTAATCGTCCTTTCATGCTCACTCACATACTTTTTTGTAATCGTCCTTTCATGCACACTTACATTCTTTATTGTAATCGTCCTTTCACGCTCACTGACATACTTTATTGTAATCGTCCTTTCATGCTCACTGACATACTTTATTGTAATCGTCCTTTCATGCTCACTAACATACTTTATTGTAATCGTCCTTTCATGCTCACTGACGTTCTTTATTGTAATCGTCCTTTCATGCTCACTCACATACTTTATTGTTATCGTCCTTTCATGCTCACTGACATTCTTTATTGTAATTGTCCTTTCATGTTCACTGACGTTCTTTATTGTAATCGTCCTTTCATGCTTACTGACGTTCTTTACTGTAATCGTCCTTTCATGCTCACTAACATACTTTATTGTAATCGTCCTTTCATGCTCACTAACATACTTTATTGTAATCGTCCTTTCATGCTCAATGACATACTTTATTGTTATCGTCCTTTCATGCTCACTCACATACTTTATTGTAATCGTCCTTTCATGCTCACTGACAAACTTTATTGTAATCATCCTTTTATGCTCACCGACATACTTTATTGTAATCGTCCTTTCACGCTCACTGACATACTTTATTGTAATCGTCCTTAATTCATGCTCACTGACATACTTTATTGTTATCGTCCTTAATTCATGCTCACTGGCATACTTTATTGTAGTAGTCTTTTCATGCTCACTGACATACTTTATTGTAATCGTCCTTTCACGATCACTGACATACTTTATTGTAATCGTCCTTTCATGCTCACTGACATACTTTATTGTAATCGTCATTAATTCATGCTCACTGACATACTTTATTGTAATCGTCCTTTCACGCTCACTGACATACTCTATTGTAATCGTCATTTCACGCTCACTGACATACTTTATTGTAATCGTCCTTTCACGCTCACTAACATACTTTATTGTAATCGTCCTTTCATGCTCACTGACATACTTTATTGTAATCGTCATTAATTCATGCTCACTGACATACTTTATTGTAATCGTCCTTTCACGCTCACTGACATACTCTATTGTAATCGTCATTTCACGCTCACTGACATACTTTATTGTAATCGTCCTTTCACGCTCACTAACATACTTTATTGTAATCGTCCTTTCATGCTCACTAACATACTTTATTGTAATCGTCCTTAATTCATGCTCACTGACATGCTTTATTGTAATCGTCCTTTCATGCTCATTGACATACTTTATTGTAATCGTCCTTAATTCATGCTCACTAACATACTTTATTGTAATCGTCCTTAATTCATGCTCACTGACATACTTAATTGTAATCGTCCTTTCATGCTCACTGACATACTTTATTGTTATAGTCCTTTCATGCTCACTGACATTCTTTATTGTAATTGTCCTTTCTCGCTCACTGACGTTCTTTATTGTAATCGTCCTTTCATGCTCACTGACGTTCTTTATTGTAATCGTCCTTTCATGCTCACTAACATACTTTATTGTAATCGTCCTTTCATGCTCACTAACATACTTTATTGTAATCGTCCTTTCATGCTCACTGACATACTTTATTGTTATCGTCCTTTCATGCTCACTGACATACTTTATTGTAATCGTCCTTTCATGCTCACTGACATACTTTATTGTAATCGTCCTTACCATGCTCACTAACATACTTTATTGTTTTGGTCCTTTCATGCTCACTAACATACTTTATTGTAATCGTCCTTTCATGCTCACTGACATACTTTATTGTTTTGGTCCTTTCATGCTCACTGACATATTTATTGTAATCGTCCTTAATTCCTGCTCACTGACATGCTTTATTGTAATCGTCCTTTCATGCTCATTGACATACTTTATTGTAATCGTCCTTAATTCCTGCTCACTGACATACTTTATTGTAATCGTCCTTAATTCATGCTCACTAACATACTTTATTGTAATCGTCCTTAATTCATGCTCACTGACATACTTAATTGTAATCGTCCTTTCATGCTCACTGACATACTTTATTGTTATAGTCCTTTCATGTTCACTGACATTCTTTATTGTAATTGTCCTTTCTCGCTCACTGACGTTCTTTATTGTAATCGTCCTTTCTCGCTCACTGACGTTCTTTATTGTAATCGTCCTTTCATGCTCACTGACATACTTTATTGTAATCGTCCTTTCATGCTAACTCACATACTTTATTGTAATCGTCCTTTCATGCTCACTGACATACTTTATTGTAATCGTCCTTTCATGCTCACTGACATACTTTATTGTTATCGTCCTTTCATGCTCACTGACATACTTTATTGTAATCGTCCTTTCATGCTCACTGACATACTTTATTGTAATCGTCCTTACCATGCTCACTAACATACTTTATTGTTTTGGTCCTTTCATGCTCACTAACATACTTTATTGTAATCGTCCTTTCATGCTCACTGACATACTTTATTGTTTTGGTCCTTTCATGCTCACTGACATATTTATTGTAATCGTCCTTAATTCATGCTCACTGACATACTTTATTGTAATCGTCCTTTCATGCTCACTGACTTACTTTATTGTAATCGTCCTTTCATGCTCACTGACGTACTTTATTGTATTCGTCCTTTCATGCTCACTGACATACTTTATTGAAATCGTCCTTTCATGCTCACTGACATACTTTATTGTAATTGTCCTTAATTCATGCTCACTGACATACTTTTTTGTAATCGTCCTTTCATGCTCACTGACATACTTTATTGGTATCGTCCTTAATTCATGCTCACTGACATACTTCATTGTAATAGTCTTTTCATCCTCACTGACATACTTTATTGTAATCGTCCTTTCATGCTCACTGACATACTTTATTGTTATCGTCCTTTCATGCTCACTGACATACTTTATTGCAATCGTCCTTAATTCATGCTCACTGACATACTTTATTGTAATCGTCCTTTCATGCTCACTGACATACTTTATTGTAATCGTCCTGTCATGCTCACTGACATTCTTTATTGTAATCGTCCTTACCATGCTCACTAACATACTTTATTGTTTTGGTCCTTTCATGCTCACTAACATACTTTATTGTAATCGTCCTTTCATGCTCACTAACATACTTTATTGTTTTGGTCCTTTCATGCTCACTGACATATTTATTGTAATCGTCCTTAATTCATGCTCACTGACATACTTTCTTGTAATCGTCCTTTCATGCTCACTGACATACTTTATTGTTATCGTCCTTAATTCATGCTCACTGACATACTTCATTGTAATAGTCTTTTCATGCCCACTGACATACTTTATTGTAATCGTCCTTTCATGCTCACTGACATACTTTATTGTTGTCGTCCTTAATTCATGCTCACTGACATACTTTATTGTAATCCTCTTTTTATGCTCACTGACATACTTTATTGTAATCGTCCTTTCATGCTCACTGACATACTTTTTTGTAATCGTCCTTTCATGCTCACTGACGTACTTTATTGTAATCGTCCTTTCATGCTCACTAACATACTTTATTGTAATCGTCCTTTCATGCTCACTCACATACTTTTTTGTAATCGTCCTTTCATGCACACTTACATTCTTTATTGTAATCGTCCTTTCACGCTCACTGACATACTTTATTGTAATCGTCCTTTCATGCTCACTGACATACTTTATTGTAATCGTCCTTTCATGCTCACTAACATACTTTATTGTAATCGTCCTTTCATGCTCACTGACGTTCTTTATTGTAATCGTCCTTTCATGCTCACTCACATACTTTATTGTTATCGTCCTTTCATGCTCACTGACATTCTTTATTGTAATTGTCCTTTCATGTTCACTGGCGTTCTTTATTGTAATCGTCCTTTCATGCTCACTGACGTTCTTTACTGTAATCGTCCTTTCATGCTCACTAACATACTTTATTGTAATCGTCCTTTCATGCTCACTAACATACTTTATTGTAATCGTCCTTTCATGCTCAATGACATACTTTATTGTTATCGTCCTTTCATGCTCACTCACATACTTTATTGTAATCGTCCTTTCATGCTCACTGACAAACTTTATTGTAATCATCCTTTTATGCTCACCGACATACTTTATTGTAATCGTCCTTTCACGCTCACTGACATACTTTATTGTAATCGTCCTTAATTCATGCTCACTGACATACTTTATTGTTATCGTCCTTAATTCATGCTCACTGGCATACTTTATTGTAGTAGTCTTTTCATGCTCACTGACATACTTTATTGTAATCGTCCTTTCACGATCACTGACATACTTTATTGTAATCGTCCTTTCATGCTCACTGACATACTTTATTGTAATCGTCATTAATTCATGCTCACTGACATACTTTATTGTAATCGTCCTTTCACGCTCACTGACATACTCTATTGTAATCGTCATTTCACGCTCACTGACATACTTTATTGTAATCGTCCTTTCACGCTCACTAACATACTTTATTGTAATCGTCCTTTCATGCTCACTAACATACTTTATTGTAATCGTCCTTAATTCATGCTCACTGACATGCTTTATTGTAATCGTCCTTTCATGCTCATTGACATACTTTATTGTAATCGTCCTTAATTCATGCTCACTAACATACTTTATTGTAATCGTCCTTAATTCATGCTCACTGACATACTTAATTGTAATCGTCCTTTCATGCTCACTGACATACTTTATTGTTATAGTCCTTTCATGCTCACTGACATTCTTTATTGTAATTGTCCTTTCTCGCTCACTGACGTTCTTTATTGTAATCGTCCTTTCATGCTCACTGACGTTCTTTATTGTAATCGTCCTTTCATGCTCACTAACATACTTTATTGTAATCGTCCTTTCATGCTCACTAACATACTTTATTGTAATCGTCCTTTCATGCTCACTGACATACTTTATTGTTATCGTCCTTTCATGCTCACTGACATACTTTATTGTAATCGTCCTTTCATGCTCACTGACATACTTTATTGTAATCGTCCTTACCATGCTCACTAACATACTTTATTGTTTTGGTCCTTTCATGCTCACTAACATACTTTATTGTAATCGTCCTTTCATGCTCACTGACATACTTTATTGTTTTGGTCCTTTCATGCTCACTGACATATTTATTGTAATCGTCCTTAATTCCTGCTCACTGACATGCTTTATTGTAATCGTCCTTTCATGCTCATTGACATACTTTATTGTAATCGTCCTTAATTCATGCTCACTGACATACTTTATTGTAATCGTCCTTAATTCATGCTCACTAACATACTTTATTGTAATCGTCCTTAATTCATGCTCACTGACATACTTAATTGTAATCGTCCTTTCATGCTCACTGACATACTTTATTGTTATAGTCCTTTCATGCTCACTGACATTCTTTATTGTAATTGTCCTTTCTCGCTCACTGACGTTCTTTATTGTAATCGTCCTTTCTCGCTCACTGACGTTCTTTATTGTAATCGTCCTTTCATGCTCACTGACATACTTTATTGTAATCGTCCTTTCATGCTAACTCACATACTTTATTGTAATCGTCCTTTCATGCTCACTGACATACTTTATTGTAATCGTCCTTTCATGCTCACTGACATACTTTATTGTTATCGTCCTTTCATGCTCACTGACATACTTTATTGTAATCGTCCTTTCATGCTCACTGACATACTTTATTGTAATCGTCCTTACCATGCTCACTAACATACTTTATTGTTTTGGTCCTTTCATGCTCACTAACATACTTTATTGTAATCGTCCTTTCATGCTCACTGACATACTTTATTGTTTTGGTCCTTTCATGCTCACTGACATATTTATTGTAATCGTCCTTAATTCATGCTCACTGACATACTTTATTGTAATCGTCCTTTCATGCTCACTGACTTACTTTATTGTAATCGTCCTTTCATGCTCACTGACGTACTTTATTGTATTCGTCCTTTCATGCTCACTGACATACTTTATTGAAATCGTCCTTTCATGCTCACTGACATACTTTATTGTAATTGTCCTTAATTCATGCTCACTGACATACTTTTTTGTAATCGTCCTTTCATGCTCACTGACATACTTTATTGGTATCGTCCTTAATTCATGCTCACTGACATACTTCATTGTAATAGTCTTTTCATCCTCACTGACATACTTTATTGTAATCGTCCTTTCATGCTCACTGACATACTTTATTGTTATCGTCCTTTCATGCTCACTGACATACTTTATTGCAATCGTCCTTAATTCATGCTCACTGACATACTTTATTGTAATCGTCCTTTCATGCTCACTGACATACTTTATTGTAATCGTCCTATCATGCTCACTGACATTCTTTATTGTAATCGTCCTTACCATGCTCACTAACATACTTTATTGTTTTGGTCCTTTCATGCTCACTAACATACTTTATTGTAATCGTCCTTTCATGCTCACTAACATACTTTATTGTTTTGGTCCTTTCATGCTCACTGACATATTTATTGTAATCGTCCTTAATTCATGCTCAATGACATACTTTCTTGTAATCGTCCTTTCATGCTCACTGACATACTTTATTGTTATCGTCCTTAATTCATGCTCACTGACATACTTCATTGTAATAGTCTTTTCATGCCCACTGACATACTTTATTGTAATCGTCCTTTCATGCTCACTGACATACTTTATTGTTGTCGTCCTTAATTCATGCTCACTGACATACTTTATTGTAATCCTCTTTTTATGCTCACTGACATACTTTATTGTAATCGTCCTTTCATGCTCACTGACATACTTTTTTGTAATCGTCCTTTCATGCTCACTGACGTACTTTATTGTAATCGTCCTTTCATGCTCACTAACATACTTTATTGTAATCGTCCTTTCATGCTCACTCACATACTTTTTTGTAATCGTCCTTTCATGCACACTTACATTCTTTATTGTAATCGTCCTTTCACGCTCACTGACATACTTTATTGTAATCGTCCTTTCATGCTCACTGACATACTTTATTGTAATCGTCCTTTCATGCTCACTAACATACTTTATTGTAATCGTCCTTTCATGCTCACTGACGTTCTTTATTGTAATCGTCCTTTCATGCTCACTCACATACTTTATTGTTATCGTCCTTTCATGCTCACTGACATTCTTTATTGTAATTGTCCTTTCATGTTCACTGACGTTCTTTATTGTAATCGTCCTTTCATGCTCACTGACGTTCTTTACTGTAATCGTCCTTTCATGCTCACTAACATACTTTATTGTAATCGTCCTTTCATGCTCACTAACATACTTTATTGTAATCGTCCTTTCATGCTCAATGACATACTTTATTGTTATCGTCCTTTCATGCTCACTCACATACTTTATTGTAATCGTCCTTTCATGCTCACTGACAAACTTTATTGTAATCATCCTTTTATGCTCACCGACATACTTTATTGTAATCGTCCTTTCACGCTCACTGACATACTTTATTGTAATCGTCCTTAATTCATGCTCACTGACATACTTTATTGTTATCGTCCTTAATTCATGCTCACTGGCATACTTTATTGTAGTAGTCTTTTCATGCTCACTGACATACTTTATTGTAATCGTCCTTTCACGATCACTGACATACTTTATTGTAATCGTCCTTTCATGCTCACTGACATACTTTATTGTAATCGTCATTAATTCATGCTCACTGACATACTTTATTGTAATCGTCCTTTCACGCTCACTGACATACTCTATTGTAATCGTCATTTCACGCTCACTGACATACTTTATTGTAATCGTCCTTTCACGCTCACTAACATACTTTATTGTAATCGTCCTTTCATGCTCACTAACATACTTTATTGTAATCGTCCTTAATTCATGCTCACTGACATACTTTATTGTAATCGTCCTTTCATGCTCACTGACATACTTTATTGTAATCGTCATTAATTCATGCTCACTGACATACTTTATTGTAATCGTCCTTTCACGCTCACTGACATACTCTATTGTAATCGTCATTTCACGCTCACTGACATACTTTATTGTAATCGTCCTTTCACGCTCACTAACATACTTTATTGTAATCGTCCTTTCATGCTCACTAACATACTTTATTGTAATCGTCCTTAATTCATGCTCACTGACATGCTTTATTGTAATCGTCCTTTCATGCTCACTGACGTTCTTTATTGTAATCGTCCTTTCATGCTCACTGACATACTTTATTGTAATCGTCCTTTCACGATCACTGACATACTTTATTGTAATCGTCCTTTCATGCTCACTGACATACTTTATTGTAATCGTCATTAATTCATGCTCACTGACATACTTTATTGTAATCGTCCTTTCACGCTCACTGACATACTCTATTGTAATCGTCATTTCACGCTCACTGACATACTTTATTGTAATCGTCCTTTCACGCTCACTAACATACTTTATTGTAATCGTCCTTTCATGCTCACTAACATACTTTATTGTAATCGTCCTTAATTCATGCTCACTGACATGCTTTATTGTAATCGTCCTTTCATGCTCATTGACATACTTTATTGTAATCGTCCTTAATTCATGCTCACTAACATACTTTATTGTAATCGTCCTTAATTCATGCTCACTGACATACTTAATTGTAATCGTCCTTTCATGCTCACTGACATACTTTATTGTTATAGTCCTTTCATGCTCACTGACATTCTTTATTGTAATTGTCCTTTCTCGCTCACTGACGTTCTTTATTGTAATCGTCCTTTCATGCTCACTGACGTTCTTTATTGTAATCGTCCTTTCATGCTCACTAACATACTTTATTGTAATCGTCCTTTCATGCTCACTAACATACTTTATTGTAATCGTCCTTTCATGCTCACTGACATACTTTATTGTTATCGTCCTTTCATGCTCACTGACATACTTTATTGTAATCGTCCTTTCATGCTCACTGACATACTTTATTGTAATCGTCCTTACCATGCTCACTAACATACTTTATTGTTTTGGTCCTTTCATGCTCACTAACATACTTTATTGTAATCGTCCTTTCATGCTCACTGACATACTTTATTGTTTTGGTCCTTTCATGCTCACTGACATATTTATTGTAATCGTCCTTAATTCCTGCTCACTGACATGCTTTATTGTAATCGTCCTTTCATGCTCATTGACATACTTTATTGTAATCGTCCTTAATTCATGCTCACTGACATACTTTATTGTAATCGTCCTTAATTCATGCTCACTAACATACTTTATTGTAATCGTCCTTAATTCATGCTCACTGACATACTTAATTGTAATCGTCCTTTCATGCTCACTGACATACTTTATTGTTATAGTCCTTTCATGCTCACTGACATTCTTTATTGTAATTGTCCTTTCTCGCTCACTGACGTTCTTTATTGTAATCGTCCTTTCTCGCTCACTGACGTTCTTTATTGTAATCGTCCTTTCATGCTCACTGACATACTTTATTGTAATCGTCCTTTCATGCTAACTCACATACTTTATTGTAATCGTCCTTTCATGCTCACTGACAAACTTTATTGTTATCGTCCTTTCATGCTCACTGACATACTTTATTGTAATCGTCCTTTCATGCTCACTGACATACTTTATTGTAATCGTCCTTACCATGCTCACTAACATACTTTATTGTTTTGGTCCTTTCATGCTCACTAACATACTTTATTGTAATCGTCCTTTCATGCTCACTGACATACTTTATTGTTTTGGTCCTTTCATGCTCACTGACATATTTATTGTAATCGTCCTTAATTCATGCTCACTGACATACTTTATTGTAATCGTCCTTTCATGCTCACTGACTTACTTTATTGTAATCGTCCTTTCATGCTCACTGACGTACTTTATTGTATTCGTCCTTTCATGCTCACTGACATACTTTATTGAAATCGTCCTTTCATGCTCACTGACATACTTTATTGTAATCGTCCTTAATTCATGCTCACTGACATACTTTTTTGTAATCGTCATTTCATGCTCACTGACATACTTTATTGGTATCGTCCTTAATTCATGCTCACTGACATACTTCATTGTATTAGTCTTTTCATCCTCACTGACATACTTTATTGTAATCGTCCTTTCATGCTCACTGACATACTTTATTGTTGTCGTCCTTAATTCATGCTCACTAACATACTTTATTGTAATCCTCTTTTCATGCTCACTGACATACTTTATTGTAATCGTCCTTTCATGCTCACTGACATACTTTTTTGTAATCGTCCTTTCATGCTCATTGACGTCCTTTATTGTAATCGTCCTTTCATGCTCACTAACATACTTTATTGTAATCGTCCTTTCATGCTCACTGACATACTTTATTGTAATCGTCCTTTCATGCTCACCCACATACTTTATTGTAATCGTCCTTTCATGCACACTTACATACTTTATTGTAATCGTCCTTAATTCATGCTCACTGACATACTTTTTTGTAATCGTCCTTTCATGCTCACTGACATACTTTATTGGTATCGTCCTTAATTCATGCTCACTGACATACTTCATTGTAATAGTCTTTTCATCCTCACTGACATACTTTATTGTAATCGTCCTTTCATGCTCACTGACATACTTTATTGTTGTCGTCCTTAATTCATGCTCACTGACATACTTTATTGTAATCCTCTTTTCATGCTCACTGACATACTTTATTGTAATCGTCCTTTCATGCTCACCGACATACTTTTTTGTAATCGTCCTTTCATGCTCATTGACGTCCTTTATTGTAATCGTCCTTTCATGCTCAATAACATACTTTATTGTAATCGTCCTTTCATGCTCACTGACATACTTTATTGTTTTGGTCCTTTCATGCTCACTGACATATTTATTGTAATCGTCCTTAATTCATGCTCACTGACATACTTTATTGTAATCGTCCTTTCATGCTCACTGACTTACTTTATTGTAATCGTCCTTTCATGCTCACTGACGTACTTTATTGTATTCGTCCTTTCATGCTCACTGACATACTTTATTGAAATCGTCCTTTCATGCTCACTGACATACTTTATTGTAATCGTCCTTAATTCATGCTCACTGACATACTTTTTTGTAATCGTCCTTTCATGCTCACTGACATACTTTATTGGTATCGTCCTTAATTCATGCTCACTGACATACTTCATTGTAATAGTCTTTTCATCCTCACTGACATACTTTATTGTAATCGTCCTTTCATGCTCACTGACATACTTTATTGTTATCGTCCTTTCATGCTCACTGACATACTTTATTGCAATCGTCCTTAATTCATGCTCACTGACATACTTTATTGTAATCGTCCTTTCATGCTCACTGACATACTTTATTGTAATCGTCCTGTCATGCTCACTGACATTCTTTATTGTAATCGTCCTTACCATGCTCACTAACATACTTTATTGTTTTGGTCCTTTCATGCTCACTAACATACTTTATTGTAATCGTCCTTTCATGCTCACTGACATACTTTATTGTTTTGGTCCTTTCATGCTCACTGACATATTTATTGTAATCGTCCTTAATTCATGCTCACTGACATACTTTCTTGTAATCGTCCTTTCATGCTCACTGACATACTTTATTGTTATCGTCCTTAATTCATGCTCACTGACATACTTCATTGTAATCCTCTTTTTATGCTCACTGACATACTTTATTGTAATCGTCCTTTCATGCTCACTGACATACTTTTTTGTAATCGTCCTTTCATGCTCACTGACGTACTTTATTGTAATCGTCCTTTCATGCTCACTAACATACTTTATTGTAATCGCCCTTTCATGCTCACTTACATACTTTATTGTAATCGTCCTTTCATGCACACTTACATTCTTTATTGTAATCGTCCTTTCACGCTCACTGACATACTTTATTGTAATCGTCCTTTCATGCTCACTGACATACTTTATTGTAATCGTCCTTTCATGCTCACCCACATGCTTTATTGTAATCGTCCTTTCATGCTCACTAACATACTTTATTGTAATCGTCCTTTCATGCTCACTGACGTTCTTTATTGTAATCGTCCTTTCATGCTCACTCACATACTTTATTGTTATCGTCCTTTCATGCTCACTGACATTCTTTATTGTAATTGTCCTTTCATGTTCACTGACGTTCTTTATTGTAATCGTCCTTTCATGCTCACTGACGTTCTTTATTGTAATCGTCCTTTCATGCTCACTAACATACTTTATTGTAATCGTCCTTTCATGCTCACTAACATACTTTATTGTAATCGTCCTTTCATGCTCAATGACATACTTTATTGTTATCGTCCTTTCATGCTCACTGATATACTTTATTGTAATCGTCCTTTCATGCTCACTGACAAACTTTATTGTAATCATCCTTTTATGCTCACCGACATACTTTATTGTAATCGTCCTTTCTCGCTCACTGACATACTTTATTGTAATCGTCCTTAATTCATGCTCACTGACATACTTTATTGTTATCGTCCTTAATTCATGCTCACTGGCATACTTTATTGTAGTAGTCTTTTCATGCTCACTGACATACTTTATTGTAATCGTCCTTTCACGATCACTGACATACTTTATTGTAATCGTCCTTTCATGCTCACTGACATACTTTATTGTAATCGTCATTAATTCATGCTCACTGACATACTTTATTGTAATCGTCCTTTCATGCTCACTGACATACTCTATTGTAATCGTCATTTCACGCTCACTGACATACTTTATTGTAATCGTCCTTTCACGCTCACTAACATACTTTATTGTAATCGTCCTTTCATGCTCACTAACATACTTTATTGTAATCGTCCTTAATTCATGCTCACTGACATACTTTATTGTAATCGTCCTTTCATGCTCATTGACATACTTTATTGTAATCGTCCTTAATTCATGCTCACTGACATACTTAATTGTAATCGTCCTTAATTCATGCTCACTGACATACTTTATTGTAATCGTCCTTTCATGCTCATTGACATACTTTATTGTAATCGTCCTTAATTCATGCTCACTGACATACTTTATTGTTATAGTCCTTTCATGCTCACTGACATTCTTTATTGTAATTGTCCTTTCTCGCTCACTGACGTTCTTTATTGTAATCGTCCTTTCATGCTCACTGACGTTCTTTATTGTAATCGTCCTTTCATGCCCACTGACATACTTTATTGTAATCGTCCTTTCATGCTCACTGACATACTTTATTGTTATCGTCCTTTCATGCTCACTGACATACTTTATTGTAATCGTCCTTTCATGCTCACTGACATACTTTATTGTAATCGTCCTTACCATGCTCACTAACATACTTTATTGTTTTGGTCCGTTCATGCTCACTAACATACTTTATTGTAATCGTCCTTTCATGCTCACTGACATACTTTATTGTTTTGGTCCTTTCATGCTCACTGACATATTTATTGTAATCGTCCTTAATTCCTGCTCACTGACATGCTTTATTGTAATCGTCCTTTCATGCTCATTGACATACTTTATTGTAATCGTCCTTAATTCATGCTCACTGACATACTTTATTGTAATCGTCCTTAATTCATGCTCACTAACATACTTTATTTTAATCGTCCTTTCATGCTCACTGACATACTTTATTGTAATCGTCCTTACCATGCTCACTAACATACTTTATTGTTTTGGTCCTTTCATGCTCACTAACATACTTTATTGTAATCGTCCTTTCATGCTCACTGACATACTTTATTGTTTTGGTCCTTTCATGCTCACTGACATATTTATTGTAATCGTCCTTAATTCATGCTCACTGACATACTTTATTGTAATCGTCCTTTCATGCTCACTGACTTATTTTATTGTAATCGTCCTTTCATGCTCACTGACGTACTTTATTGTATTCGTCCTTTCATGCTCACTGACATACTTTATTGAAATCGTCCTTTCATGCTCACTGACATACTTTATTGTAATCGTCCTTAATTCATGCTCACTGACATACTTTTTTGTAATCGTCCTTTCATGCTCACTGACATACTTTATTGGTATCGTCCTTAATTCATGCTCACTGACATACTTCATTGTAATAGTCTTTTCATCCTCACTGACATACTTTATTGTAATCGTCCTTTCATGCTCACTGACATACTTTATTGTTGTCGTCCTTAATTCATGCTCACTGAGATACTTTATTGTAATCCTCTTTTCATGCTGACTGACATACTTTATTGTAATCGTCCTTTCATGCTCACCGACATACTTTTTTGTAATCGTCCTTTCATGCTCATTGACGTCCTTTATTGTAATCGTCCTTTCATGCTCACTAACATACTTTATTGTAATCGTCCTTAATTCCTGCTCACTGACATGCTTTATTGTAATCGTCCTTTCATGCTCATTGACATACTTTATTGTAATCGTCCTTAATTCATGCTCACTGACATACTTTATTGTAATCGTCCTTAATTCATGCTCACTAACATACTTTATTGTAATCGTCCTTAATTCATGCTCACTGAAGTACTTAATTGTAATCGTCCTTTCATGCTCACTGACATACTTTATTGTTATAGTCCTTTCATGCTCACTGACTTTCTTTATTGTAATTGTCCTTTCTCGCTCACTGACGTTCTTTATTGTAATCGTCCTTTCTCGCTCACTGACGTTCTTTATTGTAATCGTTCTTTCATGCTCACTGACATACTTTATTGTAATCGTCCTTTCATGCTCACTCACATACTTTATTGTAATCGTCCTTTCATGCTCACTGACATACTTTATTGTTATCGTCCTTTCATGCTCACTGACATACTTTATTGTAATCGTCCTTTCATGCTCACTGACATACTTTATTGTAATCGTCCTTACCATGCTCACTAACATACTTTATTGTTTTGGTCCTTTCATGCTCACTAACATACTTTATTGTAATCGTCCTTTCATGCTCACTGACATACTTTATTGTTTTGGTCCTTTCATGCTCACTGACATATTTATTGTAATCGTCCTTAATTCATGCTCACTGACATACTTTATTGTAATCGTCCTTTCATGCTCACTGACTTACTTTATTGTAATCGTCCTTTCATGCTCACTGACGTACTTTATTGTATTCGTCCTTTCATGCTCACTGACATACTTTATTGAAATCGTCCTTTCATGCTCACTGACATACTTTATTGTAATCGTCCTTAATTCATGCTCACTGACATACTTTTTTGTAATCGTCCTTTCATGCTCACTGACATACTTTATTGGTATCGTCCTTAATTCATGCTCACTGACATACTTCATTGTAATAGTCTTTTCATCCTCACTGACATACTTTATTGTAATCGTCCTTTCATGCTCACTGACATACTTTATTGTTGTCGTCCTTAATTCATGCTCACTGAGATACTTTATTGTAATCCTCTTTTCATGCTCACTGACATACTTTATTGTAATCGTCCTTTCATGCTCACCGACATACTTTTTTGTAATCGTCCTTTCATGCTCATTGACGTCCTTTATTGTAATCGTCCTTTCATGCTCACTAACATACTTTATTGTAATCGTCCTTTCATGCTCACTGACATACTTTATTGTAATCGTCCTTCCATGCTCACCCATATACTTTATTGTAATCGTCCTTTCATGCACACTTACATACTTTATTGTAATCGTCCTTAATTCATGCTCACTGACATACTTTTTTATAATCGTCCTTTCATGCTCACTGACATACTTTATTGTAATCGTCCTTTCATGCTCACCCACATACTTTATTGTAATCGTCCTTTCATGCACACTTACATACTTTATTGTAATCGTCCTTAATTCATGCTCACTGACATACTTTTTTGTAATCGTCCTTTCATGCTCACTGACATACTTTATTGGTATCGTCCTTAATTCATGCTCACTGACATACTTCATTGTAATAGTCTTTTCATCCTCACTGACATACTTTATTGTAATCGTCCTTTCATGCTCACTGACATACTTTATTGTTGTCGTCCTTAATTCATGCTCACTGACATACTTTATTGTAATCCTCTTTTCATGCTCACTGACATACTTTATTGTAATCGTCCTTTCATGCTCACCGACATACTTTTTTGTAATCGTCCTTTCATGCTCATTGACGTCCTTTATTGTAATCGTCCTTTCATGCTCAATAACATACTTTATTGTAATCGTCCTTTCATGCTCACTGACATACTTTATTGTTTTGGTCCTTTCATGCTCACTGACATATTTATTGTAATCGTCCTTAATTCATGCTCACTGACATACTTTCTTGTAATCGTCCTTTCATGCTCACTGACATACTTTATTGTTATCGTCCTTAATTCATGCTCACTGACATACTTCATTGTAATAGTCTTTTCATGCCCATTGACATACTTTATTGTAATCGTCCTTTCATGCTCACTGACATACTTTATTGTTGTCGTCCTTAATTCATGCTCACTGACATACTTTATTGTAATCCTCTTTTTATGCTCACTGACATACTTTATTGTAATCGTCCTTTCATGCTCACTGACATACTTTATTGTTTTGGTCCTTTCATGCTCACTGACATATTTATTGTAATCGTCCTTAATTCATGCTCACTGACATACTTTCTTGTAATCGTCCTTTCATGCTCACTGACATACTTTATTGTTATCGTCCTTAATTCATGCTCACTGACATACTTCATTGTAATAGTCTTTTCATGCCCATTGACATACTTTATTGTAATCGTCCTTTCATGCTCACTGACATACTTTATTGTTGTCGTCCTTAATTCATGCTCACTGACATACTTTATTGTAATCCTCTTTTTATGCTCACTGACATACTTTATTGTAATCGTCCTTTCATGCTCACTGACATACTTTTTTGTAATCGTCCTTTCATGCTCACTGACGTACTTTATTGTAATCGTCCTTTCATGCTCACTAACATACTTTATTGTAATCGCCCTTTCATGCTCACTTACATACTTTATTGTAATCGTCCTTTCATGCACACTTACATTCTTTATTGTAATCGTCCTTTCACGCTCACTGACATACTTTATTGTAATCGTCCTTTCATGCTCACTGACATACTTTATTGTAATCGTCCTTTCATGCTCACCCACATGCTTTATTGTAATCGTCCTTTCATGCTCACTAACATACTTTATTGTAATCGTCCTTTCATGCTCACTGACGTTCTTTATTGTAATCGTCCTTTCATGCTCACTCACATACTTTATTGTTATCGTCCTTTCATGCTCACTGACATTCTTTATTGTAATTGTCCTTTCATGTTCACTGACGTTCTTTATTGTAATCGTCCTTTCATGCTCACTGACGTTCTTTACTGTAATCGTCCTTTCATGCTCACTAACATACTTTATTGTAATCGTCCTTTCATGCTCACTAACATACTTTATTGTAATCGTCCTTTCATGCTCAATGACATACTTTATTGTTATCGTCCTTTCATGCTCACTGATATACTTTATTGTAATCGTCCTTTCATGCTCACTGACAAACTTTATTGTAATCATCCTTTTATGCTCACCGACATACTTTATTGTAATCGTCCTTTCTCGCTCACTGACATACTTTATTGTAATCGTCCTTAATTCATGCTCACTGACATACTTTATTGTTATCGTCCTTAATTCATGCTCACTGGCATACTTTATTGTAGTAGTCTTTTCATGCTCACTGACATACTTTATTGTAATCGTCCTTTCACGATCACTGACATACTTTATTGTAATCGTCCTTTCATGCTCACTGACATACTTTATTGTAATCGTCATTAATTCATGCTCACTGACATACTTTATTGTAATCGTCCTTTCACGCTCACTGACATACTCTATTGTAATCGTCATTTCACGCTCACTGACATACTTTATTGTAATCGTCCTTTCACGCTCACTAACATACTTTATTGTAATCGTCCTTTCATGCTCACTAACATACTTTATTGTAATCGTCCTTAATTCATGCTCACTGACATACTTTATTGTAATCGTCCTTTCATGCTCATTGACATACTTTATTGTAATCGTCCTTAATTCATGCTCACTGACATACTTAATTGTAATCGTCCTTTCAAGCTCACTGACATACTTTATTGTTATAGTCCTTTCATGCTCACTGACATTCTTTATTGTAATTGTCCTTTCTCGCTCACTGACGTTCTTTATTGTAATCGTCCTTTCATGCTCACTGACGTTCTTTATTGTAATCGTCCTTTCATGCCCACTGACATACTTTATTGTAATCGTCCTTTCATGCTCACTGACATACTTTATTGGTATCGTCCTTTCATGCTCACTGACATACTTTATTGTAATCGTCCTTTCATGCTCACTGACATACTTTATTGTAATCGTCCTTACCATGCTCACTAACATACTTTATTGTTTTGGTCCTTTCATGCTCACTAACATACTTTATTGTAATCGTCCTTTCATGCTCACTGACATACTTTATTGTTTTGGTCCTTTCATGCTCACTGACATATTTATTGTAATCGTCCTTAATTCCTGCTCACTGACATGCTTTATTGTAATCGTCCTTTCATGCTCATTGACATACTTTATTGTAATCGTCCTTAATTCATGCTCACTGACATACTTTATTGTAATCGTCCTTAATTCATGCTCACTAACATACTTTATTTTAATCGTCCTTTCATGCTCACTGACATACTTTATTGTAATCGTCCTTACCATGCTCACTAACATACTTTATTGTTTTGGTCCTTTCATGCTCACTAACATACTTTATTGTAATCGTCCTTTCATGCTCACTGACATACTTTATTGTTTTGGTCCTTTCATGCTCACTGACATATTTATTGTAATCGTCCTTAATTCATGCTCACTGACATACTTTATTGTAATCGTCCTTTCATGCTCACTGACTTATTTTATTGTAATCGTCCTTTCATGCTCACTGACGTACTTTATTGTATTCGTCCTTTCATGCTCACTGACATACTTTATTGAAATCGTCCTTTCATGCTCACTGACATACTTTATTGTAATCGTCCTTAATTCATGCTCACTGACATACTTTTTTGTAATCGTCCTTTCATGCTCACTGACATACTTTATTGGTATCGTCCTTAATTCATGCTCACTGACATACTTCATTGTAATAGTCTTTTCATCCTCACTGACATACTTTATTGTAATCGTCCTTTCATGCTCACTGACATACTTTATTGTTGTCGTCCTTAATTCATGCTCACTGAGATACTTTATTGTAATCCTCTTTTCATGCTCACTGACATACTTTATTGTAATCGTCCTTTCATGCTCACCGACATACTTTTTTGTAATCGTCCTTTCATGCTCATTGACGTCCTTTATTGTAATCGTCCTTTCATGCTCACTAACATACTTTATTGTAATCGTCCTTAATTCCTGCTCACTGACATGCTTTATTGTAATCGTCCTTTCATGCTCATTGACATACTTTATTGTAATCGTCCTTAATTCATGCTCACTGACATACTTTATTGTAATCGTCCTTAATTCATGCTCACTAACATACTTTATTGTAATCGTCCTTAATTCATGCTCACTGAAGTACTTAATTGTAATCGTCCTTTCATGCTCACTGACATACTTTATTGTTATAGTCCTTTCATGCTCACTGACTTTCTTTATTGTAATTGTCCTTTCTCGCTCACTGACGTTCTTTATTGTAATCGTCCTTTCTCGCTCACTGACGTTCTTTATTGTAATCGTTCTTTCATGCTCACTGACATACTTTATTGTAATCGTCCTTTCATGCTCACTCACATACTTTATTGTAATCGTCCTTTCATGCTCACTGACATACTTTATTGTTATCGTCCTTTCATGCTCACTGACATACTTTATTGTAATCGTCCTTTCATGCTCACTGACATACTTTATTGTAATCGTCCTTACCATGCTCACTGACATACTTTATTGTTTTGGTCCTTTCATGCTCACTAACATACTTTATTGTAATCGTCCTTTCATGCTCACTGACATACTTTATTGTTTTGGTCCTTTCATGCTCACTGACATATTTATTGTAATCGTCCTTAATTCATGCTCACTGACATACTTTATTGTAATCGTCCTTTCATGCTCACTGACTTATTTTATTGTAATCGTCCTTTCATGCTCACTGACGTACTTTATTGTATTCGTCCTTTCATGCTCACTGACATACTTTATTGAAATCGTCCTTTCATGCTCACTGACATACTTTATTGTAATCGTCCTTAATTCATGCTCACTGACATACTTTTTTGTAATCGTCCTTTCATGCTCACTGACATACTTTATTGGTATCGTCCTTAATTCATGCTCACTGACATACTTCATTGTAATAGTCTTTTCATCCTCACTGACATACTTTATTGTAATCGTCCTTTCATGCTCACTGACATACTTTTTTGTAATCGTCCTTTCATGCTCATTGACGTCCTTTATTGTAATCGTCCTTTCATGCTCACTAACATACTTTATTGTAATCGTCCTTAATTCATGCTCACTGAGATACTTTATTGTAATCCTCTTTTCATGCTCACTGACATACTTTATTGTAATCGTCCTTTCATGCTCACCGACATACTTTTTTGTAATCGTCCTTTCATGCTCATTGACGTCCTTTATTGTAATCGTCCTTTCATGCTCACTAACATACTTTATTGTAATCGTCCTTAATTCCTGCTCACTGACATGCTTTATTGTAATCGTCCTTTCATGCTCATTGACATACTTTATTGTAATCGTCCTTAATTCATGCTCACTGACATACTTTATTGTAATCGTCCTTAATTCATGCTCACTAACATACTTTATTGTAATCGTCCTTAATTCATGCTCACTGAAGTACTTAATTGTAATCGTCCTTTCATGCTCACTGACATACTTTATTGTTATAGTCCTTTCATGCTCACTGACTTTCTTTATTGTAATTGTCCTTTCTCGCTCACTGACGTTCTTTATTGTAATCGTCCTTTCTCGCTCACTGACGTTCTTTATTGTAATCGTTCTTTCATGCTCACTGACATACTTTATTGTAATCGTCCTTTCATGCTCACTCACATACTTTATTGTAATCGTCCTTTCATGCTCACTGACATACTTTATTGTTATCGTCCTTTCATGCTCACTGACATACTTTATTGTAATCGTCCTTTCATGCTCACTGACATACTTTATTGTAATCGTCCTTACCATGCTCACTGACATACTTTATTGTTTTGGTCCTTTCATGCTCACTAACATACTTTATTGTAATCGTCCTTTCATGCTCACTGACATACTTTATTGTTTTGGTCCTTTCATGCTCACTGACATATTTATTGTAATCGTCCTTAATTCATGCTCACTGACATACTTTATTGTAATCGTCCTTTCATGCTCACTGACTTACTTTATTGTAATCGTCCTTTCATGCTCACTGACGTACTTTATTGTATTCGTCCTTTCATGCTCACTGACATACTTTATTGAAATCGTCCTTTCATGCTCACTGACATACTTTATTGTAATCGTCCTTAATTCATGCTCACTGACATACTTTTTTGTAATCGTCCTTTCATGCTCACTGACATACTTTATTGGTATCGTCCTTAATTCATGCTCACTGACATACTTCATTGTAATAGTCTTTTCATCCTCACTGACATACTTTATTGTAATCGTCCTTTCATGCTCACTGACATACTTTATTGTTGTCGTCCTTAATTCATGCTCACTGAGATACTTTATTGTAATCCTCTTTTCATGCTCACTGACATACTTTATTGTAATCGTCCTTTCATGCTCACCGACATACTTTTTTGTAATCGTCCTTTCATGCTCATTGACGTCCTTTATTGTAATCGTCCTTTCATGCTCACTAACATACTTTATTGTAATCGTCCTTTCATGCTCACTGACATACTTTATTGTAATCGTCCTTCCATGCTCACCCATATACTTTATTGTAATCGTCCTTTCATGCACACTTACATACTTTATTGTAATCGTCCTTAATTCATGCTCACTGACATACTTTTTTGTAATCGTCCTTTCATGCTCACTGACATACTTTATTGGTATCGTCCTTAATTCATGCTCACTGACATACTTCATTGTAATAGTCTTTTCATCCTCACTGACATACTTTATTGTAATCGTCCTTTCATGCTCACTGACATACTTTATTGTTGTCGTCCTTAATTCATGCTCACTGACATACTTTATTGTAATCCTCTTTTCATGCTCACTGACATACTTTATTGTAATCGTCCTTTCATGCTCACCGACATACTTTTTTGTAATCGTCCTTTCATGCTCATTGACGTCCTTTATTGTAATCGTCCTTTCATGCTCACTAACATACTTTATTGTAATCGTCCTTTCATGCTCACTGACATACTTTATTGTTTTGGTCCTTTCATGCTCACTGACATATTTATTGTAATCGTCCTTAATTCATGCCCACTGACATACTTTATTGTAATCGTCCTTTCATGCTCACTGACTTACTTTATTGTAATCGTCCTTTCATGCTCACTGACGTACTTTATTGTATTCGTCCTTTCATGCTCACTGACATACTTTATTGAAATCGTCCTTTCATGCTCACTGACATACTTTATTGTAATCGTCCTTAATTCATGCTCACTGACATACTTTTTTGTAATCGTCCTTTCATGCTCACTGACATACTTTATTGGTATCGTCCTTAATTCATGCTCACTGACATACTTCATTGTAATAGTCTTTTCATCCTCACTGACATACTTTATTGTAATCGTCCTTTCATGCTCACTGACATACTTTATTGTTATCGTCCTTTCATGCTCACTGACATACTTTATTGCAATCGTCCTTAATTCATGCTCACTGACATACTTTATTGTAATCGTCCTTTCATGCTCACTGACATACTTTATTGTAATCGTCCTGTCATGCTCACTGACATTCTTTATTGTAATCGTCCTTACCATGCTCACTAACATACTTTATTGTTTTGGTCCTTTCATGCTCACTAACATACTTTATTGTAATCGTCCTTTCATGCTCACTGACATACTTTATTGTTTTGGTCCTTTCATGCTCACTGACATATTTATTGTAATCGTCCTTAATTCATGCTCACTGACATACTTTCTTGTAATCGTCCTTTCATGCTCACTGACATACTTTATTGTTATCGTCCTTAATTCATGCTCACTGACATACTTCATTGTAACAGTCTTTTCATGCCCACTGACATACTTTATTGTAATCGTCCTTTCATGCTCACTGACATACTTTATTGTTGTCGTCCTTAATTCATGCTCACTGACATACTTTATTGTAATCCTCTTTTTATGCTCACTGACATACTTTATTGTAATCGTCCTTTCATGCTCACTAACATACTTTATTGTAATCGTCCTTTCATGCTCAATGACATACTTTATTGTTATCGTCCTTTCATGCTCACTGACATACTTTATTGTAATCGTCCTTTCATGCTCACTGACAAACTTTATTGTAATCATCCTTTTATGCTCACCGACATACTTTATTGTAATCGTCCTTTCACGCTCACTGACATACTTTATTGTAATCGTCCTTAATTCATGCTCACTGACATACTTTATTGTTATCGTCCTTAATTCATGCTCACTGGCATACTTTATTGCAGTAGTCTTTTCATGCTCACTGACATACTTTATTGTAATCGTCCTTTCACGATCACTGACATACTTTATTGTAATCGTCCTTTCATGCTCACTGACATACTTTATTGTAATCGTCATTAATTCATGCTCACTGACATACTTTATTGTAATCGTCCTTTCACGCTCACTGACATACTTTATTGTAATCGTCATTTCACGCTCACTGACATACTTTATTGTAATCGTCCTTTCACGCTCACTAACATACTTTATTGTAATCGTCCTTTCATGCTCACTAACATACTTTATTGTAATCGTCCTTAATTCATGCTCACTGACATGCTTTATTGTAATCGTCCTTTCATGCTCATTGACATACTTTATTGTAATCGTCCTTAATTCATCCTCACTGACATACTTTATTGTAATCGTCCTTAATTCATGCTCACTAACATACTTTATTGTAATCGTCCTTAATTCATGCTCACTGACATACTTAATTGTAATCGTCCTTTCATGCTCACTGACATACTTTATTGTTATAGTCCTTTCATGCTCACTGACATTCTTTATTGTAATTGTCCTTTCTCGCTCACTGACGTTCTTTATTGTAATCGTCCTTTCATGCTCACTGACGTTCTTTATTGTAATCGTCCTTTCATGCTCACTGACATACTTTATTGTAATCGTCCTTTCATGCTCACTAACATACTTTATTGTAATCGTCCTTTCATGCTCACTGACATACTTTATTGTTATCGTCCTTTCATGCTCACTGACATACTTTATTGTAATCGTCCTTTCATGCTCACTGACATACTTTATTGTAATCGTCCTTACCATGCTCACTAACATACTTTATTGTTTTGGTCCTTTCATGCTCACTAACATACTTTATTGTAATCGTCCTTTCATGCTCACTGACATACTTTATTGTTTTGGTCCTTTCATGCTCACTGACATATTTATTGTAATCGTCCTTAATTCCTGCTCACTGACATGCTTTATTGTAATCGTCCTTTCATGCTCATTGACATACTTTATTGTAATCGTCCTTAATTCATGCTCACTGACATACTTTATTGTAATCGTCCTTAATTCATGCTCACTAACATACTTTATTTTAATCGTCCTTTCATGCTCACTGACATACTTTATTGTAATCGTCCTTACCATGCTCACTAACATACTTTATTGTTTTGGTCCTTTCATGCTCACTAACATACTTTATTGTAATCGTCCTTTCATGCTCACTGACATACTTTATTGTTTTGGTCCTTTCATGCTCACTGACATATTTATTGTAATCGTCCTTAATTCATGCTCACTGACATACTTTATTGTAATCGTCCTTTCATGCTCACTGACTTACTTTATTGTAATCGTCCTTTCATGCTCACTGACGTACTTTATTGTATTCGTCCTTTCATGCTCACTGACATACTTTATTGAAATCGTCCTTTCATGCTCACTGACATACTTTATTGTAATCGTCCTTAATTCATGCTCACTGACATACTTTTTTGTAATCGTCCTTTCATGCTCACTGACATACTTTATTGGTATCGTCCTTAATTCATGCTCACTGACATACTTCATTGTAATAGTCTTTTCATCCTCACTGACATACTTTATTGTAATCGTCCTTTCATGCTCACTGACATACTTTATTGTTGTCGTCCTTAATTCATGCTCACTGAGATACTTTATTGTAATCCTCTTTTCATGCTCACTGACATACTTTATTGTAATCGTCCTTTCATGCTCACCGACATACTTTTTTGTAATCGTCCTTTCATGCTCATTGACGTCCTTTATTGTAATCGTCCTTTCATGCTCACTAACATACTTTATTGTAATCGTCCTTAATTCCTGCTCACTGACATGCTTTATTGTAATCGTCCTTTCATGCTCATTGACATACTTTATTGTAATCGTCCTTAATTCATGCTCACTGACATACTTTATTGTAATCGTCCTTAATTCATGCTCACTAACATACTTTATTGTAATCGTCCTTAATTCATGCTCACTGAAGTACTTAATTGTAATCGTCCTTTCATGCTCACTGACATACTTTATTGTTATAGTCCTTTCATGCTCACTGACTTTCTTTATTGTAATTGTCCTTTCTCGCTCACTGACGTTCTTTATTGTAATCGTCCTTTCTCGCTCACTGACGTTCTTTATTGTAATCGTTCTTTCATGCTCACTGACATACTTTATTGTAATCGTCCTTTCTCGCTCACTGACGTTCTTTATTGTAATCGTTCTTTCATGCTCACTGACATACTTTATTGTAATCGTCCTTTCATGCTCACTGACATACTTTATTGTAATCGTCCTTTCATGCTCACTGACATACTTTATTGTAATCGTCCTTACCATGCTCACTAACATACTTTATTGTTTTGGTCCTTTCATGCTCACTAACATACTTTATTGTAATCGTCCTTTCATGCTCACTGACATACTTTATTGTTTTGGTCCTTTCATGCTCACTGACATATTTATTGTAATCGTCCTTAATTCATGCTCACTGACATACTTTATTGTAATCGTCCTTTCATGCTCACTGACTTACTTTATTGTAATCGTCCTTTCATGCTCACTGACGTACTTTATTGTATTCGTCCTTTCATGCTCACTGACATACTTTATTGAAATCGTCCTTTCATGCTCACCCACATGCTTTATTGTAATCGTCCTTTCATGCTCACTAACATACTTTATTGTAATCGTCCTTTCATGCTCACTGACGTTCTTTATTGTAATCGTCCTTTCATGCTCACTCACATACTTTATTGTTATCATCCTTTCATGCTCACTGACATTCTTTATTGTAATTGTCCTTTCATCTTCACTGACGTTCTTTATTGTAATCGTCCTTTCATGCTGACTGACGTTCTTTACTGTGATCGTCCTTTCATGCTCACTAACATACTTTATTGTAATCGTCCTTTCATCCTCACTAACATACTTTATTGTAATCGTCCTTTCACGCTCACTGACATACTTTATTGTAATCGTCCTTTCATGCTCACTGACATACTTTATTGTAATCGTCCTTTCACGCTCACTGACATACTTTATTGTAATCGTCCTTTCATGCTCACCCACATGCTTTATTGTAATCGTCCTTTCATGCTCACTAACATACTTCATTGTAATCGTCCTTTCATGCTCACTGACGTTCTTTATTGTAATCGTCCTTTCATGCTCACTCACATACTTTATTGTTATCGTCCTTTCATGCTCACTGACATTCTTTATTGTAATTGTCCTTTCATGTTCACTGACGTTCTTTATTGTAATCGTCCTTTCATGCTCACTGACGTTCTTTACTGTAATCGTCCTTTCATGCTCACTAACATACTTTATTGTAATCGTCCTTTCATGCTCACTCACATACTTTATTGTAATCGTCCTTTCATGCTCACTGACATACTTTATTGTTATCGTCCTTTCATACTCACTGACATACTTTATTGCAATCATCCTTAATTCATGCTCACTGACATACTTTATTGTAATCGTCCTGTCATGCTCACTGACATTCTTTATTGTAATCGTCCTTACCATGCTCACTAACATACTTTATTGTTTTGGTCCTTTCATGCTCACTAACATACTTTATTGTAATCGTCCTTTCATGCTCACTGACATACTTTATTGTTTTGGTCCTTTCATGCTCACTGACATATTTATTGTAATCGTCCTTAATTCCTGCTCACTGACATACTTTATTGTAATCGTCCTTTCATGCTCACTGACTTACTTTATTGTAATCGTCCTTTCATGCTCACTGACATACTTTATTGTATTCGTCCTTTCATGCTCACTGACATATTTTATTGAAATCGTCCTTTCATGCTTACTAACATACTTTATTGTAATCGTCCTTAATTCATGCTCACTGACATACTTTCTTGTAATCGTCCTTTCATGCTCACTGACATACTTTATTGTAATCGTCCTTAATTCATGCTCACTGACATACTTCATTGTAATAGTCTTTTCATGCTCACTGACATACTTTATTGTAATCGTCCTTTCATGCTCACTGACATACTTTATTGTTGTCGTCCTTAATTCATGCTCACTGACATACTTTATTGTAATCCTCTTTTTATGCTCACTGACATACTTTATTGTAATCGTCCTTTCATGCTCACCGACATACTTTTTTTTAATCGTCCTTTCATGCTCACTGACGTACTTTATTGTAATCGTCCTTTCATGCTCACTAACATACTTTATTGTAATCGTCCTTTCATGCTCACTGACATACTTTATTGTAATCGTCCTTTCACGCTCACTGACATACTTTATTGTAATCGTCCTTTCATGCTCACCCACATGCTTTATTGTAATCGTCCTTTCATGCTCACTAACATACTTCATTGTAATCGTCCTTTCATGCTCACTGACGTTCTTTATTGTAATCGTCCTTTCATGCTCACTCACATACTTTATTGTTATCGTCCTTTCATGCTCACTGACATTCTTTATTGTAATTGTCCTTTCATGTTCACTGACGTTCTTTATTGTAATCGTCCTTTCATGCTCACTGACGTTCTTTACTGTAATCGTCCTTTCATGCTCACTAACATACTTTATTGTAATCGTCCTTTCATGCTCACTCACATACTTTATTGTAATCGTCCTTTCATGCTCACTGACATACTTTATTGTTATCGTCCTTTCATACTCACTGACATACTTTATTGCAATCATCCTTAATTCATGCTCACTGACATACTTTATTGTAATCGTCCTGTCATGCTCACTGACATTCTTTATTGTAATCGTCCTTACCATGCTCACTAACATACTTTATTGTTTTGGTCCTTTCATGCTCACTAACATACTTTATTGTAATCGTCCTTTCATGCTCACTGACATACTTTATTGTTTTGGTCCTTTCATGCTCACTGACATATTTATTGTAATCGTCCTTAATTCCTGCTCACTGACATACTTTATTGTAATCGTCCTTTCATGCTCACTGACTTACTTTATTGTAATCGTCCTTTCATGCTCACTGACATACTTTATTGTATTCGTCCTTTCATGCTCACTGACATATTTTATTGAAATCGTCCTTTCATGCTTACTAACATACTTTATTGTAATCGTCCTTAATTCATGCTCACTGACATACTTTCTTGTAATCGTCCTTTCATGCTCACTGACATACTTTATTGTAATCGTCCTTAATTCATGCTCACTGACATACTTCATTGTAATAGTCTTTTCATGCTCACTGACATACTTTATTGTAATCGTCCTTTCATGCTCACTGACATACTTTATTGTTGTCGTCCTTAATTCATGCTCACTGACATACTTTATTGTAATCCTCTTTTTATGCTCACTGACATACTTTATTGTAATCGTCCTTTCATGCTCACCGACATACTTTTTTTTAATCGTCCTTTCATGCTCACTGACGTACTTTATTGTAATCGTCCTTTCATGCTCACTGACATACTTTATTGTTGTCGTCCTTAATTCATGCTCACTGACATACTTTATTGTAATCCTCTTTTTATGCTCACTGACATACTTTATTGTAATCGTCCTTTCATGCTCACCCACATGCTTTATTGTAATCGTCCTTTCATGCTCACTAACATACTTCATTGTAATCGTCCTTTCATGCTCACTGACGTTCTTTATTGTAATCGTCCTTTCATGCTCACTCACATACTTTATTGTTATCGTCCTTTCATGCTCACTGACATTCTTTATTGTAATTGTCCTTTCATGTTCACTGACGTTCTTTATTGTAATCGTCCTTTCATGCTCACTGACGTTCTTTACTGTAATCGTCCTTTCATGCTCACTAACATACTTTATTGTAATCGTCCTTTCATGCTCACTCACATACTTTATTGTAATCGTCCTTTCATGCTCACTGACATACTTTATTGTTATCGTCCTTTCATACTCACTGACATACTTTATTGCAATCATCCTTAATTCATGCTCACTGACATACTTTATTGTAATCGTCCTGTCATGCTCACTGACATTCTTTATTGTAATCGTCCTTACCATGCTCACTAACATACTTTATTGTTTTGGTCCTTTCATGCTCACTAACATACTTTATTGTAATCGTCCTTTCATGCTCACTGACATACTTTATTGTTTTGGTCCTTTCATGCTCACTGACATATTTATTGTAATCGTCCTTAATTCCTGCTCACTGACATACTTTATTGTAATCGTCCTTTCATGCTCACTGACTTACTTTATTGTAATCGTCCTTTCATGCTCACTGACATACTTTATTGTATTCGTCCTTTCATGCTCACTGACATATTTTATTGAAATCGTCCTTTCATGCTTACTAACATACTTTATTGTAATCGTCCTTAATTCATGCTCACTGACATACTTTCTTGTAATCGTCCTTTCATGCTCACTGACATACTTTATTGTAATCGTCCTTAATTCATGCTCACTGACATACTTCATTGTAATAGTCTTTTCATGCTCACTGACATACTTTATTGTAATCGTCCTTTCATGCTCACTGACATACTTTATTGTTGTCGTCCTTAATTCATGCTCACTGACATACTTTATTGTAATCCTCTTTTTATGCTCACTGACATACTTTATTGTAATCGTCCTTTCATGCTCACCGACATACTTTTTTTTAATCGTCCTTTCATGCTCACTGACGTACTTTATTGTAATCGTCCTTTCATGCTCACTAACATACTTTATTGTAATCGTCCTTTCATGCTCACTGACATACTTTATTGTAATCGTCCTTTCACGCTCACTGACATACTTTATTGTAATCGTCCTTTCATGCTCACCCACATGCTTTATTGTAATCGTCCTTTCATGCTCACTAACATACTTCATTGTAATCGTCCTTTCATGCTCACTGACGTTCTTTATTGTAATCGTCCTTTCATGCTCACTCACATACTTTATTGTTATCGTCCTTTCATGCTCACTGACATTCTTTATTGTAATTGTCCTTTCATGTTCACTGACGTTCTTTATTGTAATCGTCCTTTCATGCTCACTGACGTTCTTTACTGTAATCGTCCTTTCATGCTCACTAACATACTTTATTGTAATCGTCCTTTCATGCTCACTCACATACTTTATTGTAATCGTCCTTTCATGCTCACTGACATACTTTATTGTTATCGTCCTTTCATACTCACTGACATACTTTATTGCAATCATCCTTAATTCATGCTCACTGACATACTTTATTGTAATCGTCCTGTCATGCTCACTGACATTCTTTATTGTAATCGTCCTTACCATGCTCACTAACATACTTTATTGTTTTGGTCCTTTCATGCTCACTAACATACTTTATTGTAATCGTCCTTTCATGCTCACTGACATACTTTATTGTTTTGGTCCTTTCATGCTCACTGACATATTTATTGTAATCGTCCTTAATTCCTGCTCACTGACATACTTTATTGTAATCGTCCTTTCATGCTCACTGACTTACTTTATTGTAATCGTCCTTTCATGCTCACTGACATACTTTATTGTATTCGTCCTTTCATGCTCACTGACATATTTTATTGAAATCGTCCTTTCATGCTTACTAACATACTTTATTGTAATCGTCCTTAATTCATGCTCACTGACATACTTTCTTGTAATCGTCCTTTCATGCTCACTGACATACTTTATTGTAATCGTCCTTAATTCATGCTCACTGACATACTTCATTGTAATAGTCTTTTCATGCTCACTGACATACTTTATTGTAATCGTCCTTTCATGCTCACTGACATACTTTATTGTTGTCGTCCTTAATTCATGCTCACTGACATACTTTATTGTAATCCTCTTTTTATGCTCACTGACATACTTTATTGTAATCGTCCTTTCATGCTCACCGACATACTTTTTTTTAATCGTCCTTTCATGCTCACTGACGTACTTTATTGTAATCGTCCTTTCATGCTCACTAACATACTTTATTGTAATCGTCCTTTCATGCTCACTGACATACTTTATTGTAATCGTCCTTTCATGCTCACTGACATACTTTATTGTAATCGTCCTTTCATGCACACTTACATTCTTTATTGTAATCGTCCTTTCACGCTCACTGCCATACTTTATTGTAATCGTCCTTTCATGCTCACTGACATACTTTATTGTAATCGTCCTTTCATGCTCACCCACATGCTTTATTGTAATCGTCCTTTCATGCTCACTAACATACTTTATTGTAATCGTCCTTTCATGCTCACTGACGTTCTTTATTGTAATCGTCCTTTCATGCTCACTCACATACTTTATTGTTATCGTCCTTTCATGCTCACTGACATTCTTTATTGTAATTGTCCTTTCATGCTAACTGACATTCTTTATTGTAATTGTCCTTTCATGCTCACTGACGTTCTTTATTCTAATCGTCCTTTCATGCTCACTGACGTTCTTTATTGTAATCGTCCTTTCATGCTCATTGACATACTTTATTGTTATCGTCCTTTCATGCTCACTGACATACTTTATTGTAATCGTCCTTTCATGCTCACTGACGTTCTTTATTTTAATCGTCCTTTCATGCTCACTGACATACTTTATTGTAATCGTCCTTTCATGCTCACTGACATACTTTATTGTAATCGTCCTTTCATGCTCACTGACATACTTTATTGTAATCGTCCTTTCATGCTCACTGACATGCTTTATTGTATTCGTCCTTTCATGCTCACTGACATACTTTATTGAAATCGTCCTTTCATGCTCACTGACATACTTTATTGTAATCGTCCTTAATTCATGCTCACTGACATACTTTTTTGTAATCGTCCTTTCATGCTCACTGACATACTTTATTGGTATCGTCCTTAATTCATGCTCACTGACATACTTCATTGTAATAGTCTTTTCATCCTCACTGACATTCTTTATTGTAATCGTCCTTTCATGCTCACTGACATACTTTATTGTTGTCGTCCTTAATTCATGCTCACTGACATACTTTATTGTAATCCTCTTTTCATGCTCACTGACATACTTTATTGTAATCGTCCTTTCATGCTCACCGACATACTTTTTTGTAATCGTCCTTTCATGCTCATTGACGTCCTTTATTGTAATCGTCCTTTCATGCTCACTAACATACTTTATTGTAATCGTCCTTTCATGCTCACTGACATACTTTATTGTAATCGTCCTTTCATGCTCACCCACATACTTTATTGTAATCGTCCTTTCATGCACACTTACATTCTTTATTGTAATCGTCCTTTCACGCTCACTGACATACTTTATTGTAATCGTCCTTTCATGCTCACTGACATACTTTATTGTAATCGTCCTTTCATGCTCACCCACATGCTTTATTGTAATCGTCCTTTCATGCTCACTAACATGCTTTATTGTAATCGTCCTTTCATGCTCACTGACGTTCTTTATTGTAATCGTCCTTTCATGCTCACTCACATACTTTATTATTATCATCCTTTCATGCTCACTGACATTCTTTATTGTAATTGTCCTTTCATCTTCACTGACGTTCTTTATTGTAATCGTCCTTTCATGCTGACTGACGTTCTTTACTGTGATCGTCCTTTCATGCTCACTTACATACTTTATTGTAATCGTCCTGTCATGCTCACTGACATTCTTTATTGTAATCGTCCTTACCATGCTCACTAACATACTTTATTGTTTTGGTCCTTTCATGCTCACTAACATACTTTATTGTAATCGTCCTTTCATGCTCACTGACATACTTTATTGTTTTGGTCCTTTCATGCTCACTGACATATTTATTGTAATCGTCCTTAATTCCTGCTCACTGACATACTTTATTGTAATCGTCCTTTCATGCTCACTGACTTACTTTATTGTAATCGTCCTTTCATGCTCACTGACATACTTTATTGTATTCGTCCTTTCATGCTCACTGACATATTTTATTGAAATCGTCCTTTCATGCTTACTAACATACTTTATTGTAATCGTCCTTAATTCATGCTCACTGACATACTTTCTTGTAATCGTCCTTTCATGCTCACTGACATACTTTATTGTTATCGTCCTTAATTCGTGCTCACTGACATACTTCATTGTAATAGTCTTTTCATGCTCACTGACATACTTTATTGTAATCGTCCTTTCATGCTCACTGACATACTTTATTGTTGTCGTCCTTAATTCATGCTCACTGACATACTTTATTGTAATCCTCTTTTTATGCTCACTGACATACTTTATTGTAATCGTCCTTTCATGCTCACCGACATACTTTTTTTTAATCGTCCTTTCATGCTCACTGACGTACTTTATTGTAATCGTCCTTTCATGCTCACTAACATACTTTATTGTAATCGTCCTTTCATGCTCACTGACATACTTTATTGTAATCGTCCTTTCATGCTCACTGACATACTTTATTGTAATCGTCCTTTCATGCACACTTACATTCTTTATTGTAATCGTCCTTTCACGCTCACTGCCATACTTTATTGTAATCGTCCTTTCATGCTCACTGACATACTTTATTGTAATCGTCCTTTCATGCTCACCCACATGCTTTATTGTAATCGTCCTTTCATGCTCACTAACATACTTTATTGTAATCGTCCTTTCATGCTCACTGACGTTCTTTATTGTAATCGTCCTTTCATGCTCACTCACATACTTTATTGTTATCGTCCTTTCATGCTCACTGACATTCTTTATTGTAATTGTCCTTTCATGCTAACTGACATTCTTTATTGTAATTGTCCTTTCATGCTCACTGACGTTCTTTATTCTAATCGTCCTTTCATGCTCATTGACGTTCTTTATTGTAATGGTCCTTTCATGCTCATTGACATACTTTATTGTTATCGTCCTTTCATGCTCACTGACATACTTTATTGTAATCGTCCTTTCATGCTCACTGACGTTCTTTATTTTAATCGTCCTTTCATGCTCACTGACATACTTTATTGTAATCGTCCTTTCATGCTCACTGACATACTTTATTGTAATCGTCCTTTCATGCTTACTGACATACTTTATTGTAATCGTCCTTTCATGCTCACTGACATGCTTTATTGTATTCGTCCTTTCATGCTCACTGACATACTTTATTGAAATCGTCCTTTCATGCTCACTGACATACTTTATTGTAATCGTCCTTAATTCATGCTCACTGACATACTTTTTTGTAATCGTCCTTTCATGCTCACTGACATACTTTATTGGTATCGTCCTTAATTCATGCTCACTGACATACTTCATTGTAATAGTCTTTTCATCCTCACTGACATTCTTTATTGTAATCGTCCTTTCATGCTCACTGACATACTTTATTGTTGTCGTCCTTAATTCATGCTCACTGACATACTTTATTGTAATCCTCTTTTCATGCTCACTGACATACTTTATTGTAATCGTCCTTTCATGCTCACCGACATACTTTTTTGTAATCGTCCTTTCATGCTCATTGACGTCCTTTATTGTAATCGTCCTTTCATGCTCACTAACATACTTTATTGTAATCGTCCTTTCATGCTCACTGACATACTTTATTGTAATCGTCCTTTCATGCTCACCCACATACTTTATTGTAATCGTCCTTTCATGCACACTTACATTCTTTATTGTAATCGTCCTTTCACGCTCACTGACATACTTTATTGTAATCGTCCTTTCATGCTCACTGACATACTTTATTGTAATCGTCCTTTCATGCTCACCCACATGCTTTATTGTAATCGTCCTTTCATGCTCACTAACATGCTTTATTGTAATCGTCCTTTCATGCTCACTGACGTTCTTTATTGTAATCGTCCTTTCATGCTCACTCACATACTTTATTATTATCATCCTTTCATGCTCACTGACATTCTTTATTGTAATTGTCCTTTCATCTTCACTGACGTTCTTTATTGTAATCGTCCTTTCATGCTGACTGACGTTCTTTACTGTGATCGTCCTTTCATGCTGACTAACATACTTTATTGTAATCGTCCTTTCATGCTCACTAACATACTTTATTGTAATCGTCCTTTCACGCTCACTGACATACTTTATTGTTATCATCCTTTCATGCTCACTGACATACTTTATTGTAATCGTCCTTTCACGCTCACTGACATACTTTATTGTAATCGTCCTTTCATGCTCACCCACATGCTTTATTGTAATCGTCCTTTCATGCTCACTAACATACTTTATTGTAATCGTCCTTTCATGCTCACTGACGTTCTTTATTGTAATCGTCCTTTCATGCTCACTCACATACTTTATTGTTATCGTCCTTTCATGCTCACTGACATTCTTTATTGTAATTGTCCTTTCATGTTCACTGACGTTCTTTATTGTAATCGTCCTTTCATGCTCACTGACGTTCTTTACTGTAATCGTCCTTTCATGCTCACTAACATACTTTATTGTAATCGTCCTTTCATGCTCACTGACATACTTTATTGTTATCGTCCTTTCATACTCACTGACATACTTTATTGCAATCATCCTTAATTCATGCTCACTGACATACTTTATTGTAATCGTCCTTTCATGCTCACTTACATACTTTATTGTAATCGTCCTGTCATGCTCACTGACATTCTTTATTGTAATCGTCCTTACCATGCTCACTAACATACTTTATTGTTTTGGTCCTTTCATGCTCACTAACATACTTTATTGTAATCGTCCTTTCATGCTCACTGACATACTTTATTGTTTTGGTCCTTTCATGCTCACTGACATATTTATTGTAATCGTCCTTAATTCCTAATCTCTGACATACTTTATTGTAATCGTCCTTTCATGCTCACTGACTTACTTTATTGTAATCGTCCTTTCATGCTCACTGACATACTTTATTGTATTCGTCCTTTCATGCTCACTGACATATTTTATTGAAATCGTCCTTTCATGCTTACTAACATACTTTATTGTAATCGTCCTTAATTCATGCTCACTGACATACTTTCTTGTAATCGTCCTTTCATGCTCACTGACATACTTTATTGTTATCGTCCTTAATTCATGCTCACTGACATACTTCATTGTAATAGTCTTTTCATGCCCACTGACATACTTTATTGTAATCGTCCTTTCATGCTCACTGACATACTTTATTGTTGTCGTCCTTAATTCATGCTCACTGACATACTTTATTGTAATCCTCTTTTTATGCTCACTGACATACTTTATTGTAATCGTCCTTTCAAGCTCACCGACATACTTTTTTTTAATCGTCCTTTCATGCTCACTGACGTACTTTATTGTAATCGTCCTTTCATGCTCACTGACATTCTTTATTGTAATCGTCCTTTCATGCTCACTGACATACTTTATTGTAATCGTCCTTTCATGCTCACTGACATACTTTATTGTAATCGTCCTTTCATGCACACTTACATTCTTTATTGTAATCGTCCTTTCACGCTCACTGCCATACTTTATTGTAATCGTCCTTTCATGCTCACTGACATACTTTATTGTAATCGTCCTTTCATGCTCACCCACATGCTTTATTGTAATCGTCCTTTCATGCTCACTGACATACTTTATTGTAATCGTCCTTTCATGCTCACTGACGTTCTTTATTGTAATCGTCCTTTCATGCTCACTCACATACTTTATTGTTATCGTCCTTTCATGCTCACTGACATTCTTTATTGTAATTGTCCTTTCATGCTAACTGACATTCTTTATTGTAATTGTCCTTTCATGCTCACTGACGTTCTTTATTCTAATCGTCCTTTCATGCTCACTGACGATCTTTATTGTAATCGTCCTTTCATGCTCATTGACATACTTTATTGTTATCGTCCTTTCATGCTCACTGACATACTTTATTGTAATCGTCCTTTCATGCTCACTGACGTTCTTTATTTTAATCGTCCTTTCATGCTCACTGACATACTTTATTGTAATCGTCCTTTCATGCTCACTGACATACTTTATTGTAATCGTCCTTTCATGCTCACTGACATACTTTATTGTAATCCTCCTTTCATGCTCACTGACATACTTTATTGTAATCGTCCTTTCATGCTCACTGACATACTTTATTGTAATCGTCCTTTCATGCTCACTGACATTCTTTATTGTAATCGTCCTTTCACGCTCACTGACATACTTTATTGTAATCGTCCTTTCACGCTCACTGACATACTTTATTGTAATCGTCCTTAATTCATGCTCACTGACATACTTTATTGTTATCGTCCTTAATTCATGCTCACTGGCATACTTTATTGTAGTAGTCTTTTCATGCTCACTAACATACTTTATTGTAATCATCCTTTTATGCTCACTGACATACTATATTGTAATCGTCCTTTCATGTTCACTGACGTTCTTTATTGTAATCGTCCTTTCATGCTCACTGACGTTCTTTATTGTAATCGTCCTTAATTCATGCTCACTTACATACTTTATTGTAATCGTCCTTTCATGCTCACTAACATACTTTATTGTAATCGTCCTTTCATGCTCACTGACATACTTTATTGTTATCGTCCTTTCATGCTCACTGACATACATTATTGTAATCGTCCTTAATTCATGCTCACTGACATACTTTATTGTAATCGTCCTTAATTCATGCTCACTAACATACTTTATTGTAATCGTCCTTAATTCATGCTCACTGACATACTTAATTGTAATCGTCCTTTCATGCTCACTCACATACTTTATTGTTATAGTCCTTTCATGCTCACTGACATTCTTTATTGTAATTGTCCTTTCTCGCTCACTGACGTTCTTTATTGTAATCGTCCTTTCTCGCTCACTGACGTTCTTTATTGTAATCGTCCTTTCATGCTCATTGACATACTTTATTGTAATCGTACTTTCATGCTCACTAACATACTTTATTGTAATCGTCCTTTCATGCTCACTGACATACTTTATTGTTATCGTCCTTTCATGCTCACTGACATACTTTATTGTAATCGTCCTTAATTCATGCTCACTGACATACTTTATTGTAATCGTCCTTTCATGCTCACTGACATACTTTATTGTAATCGTCCTTTCATGCTCACTGACATTCTTTATTGTAATCGTCCTTACCATGCTCACTAACATACTTTATTGTTTTGGTCCTTTCATGCTCACTAACATACTTTATTGTAATCGTCCTTTCATGCTCACTGACATTTTTTATTGTTTTGGTCCTTTCATGCTCACTGACATATTTATTGTAATCGTCCTTAATTCCTGCTCACTGACATACTTTATTGTAATCGTCCTTTCATGCTCACTGACTTACTTTATTGTAATCGTCCTTTCATGCTCACTGATATACTTTATTGTATTCGTCCTTTCATGCTCACTGACATACTTTATTGAAATCGTCCTTTCATGCTCACTAACATACTTCATTGTAATAGTCTTTTCATGCTCACTGACATACTTGATTGTAATCGTCCTTTCATGCTCACTGACATACTTTATTGTTGTCGTCCTTAATTCATGCTCACTGACATACTTTATTGTAATCCTCTTTTCATGCTCACTGACGTTCTTTATTGTAGGGGCGGTCGGGTAGCCTAGTGGTTAAAGCGTTCGCTCGTCACGCCGAAGACCCTGGATGATTCCCGACATTGGTACAATGTGTGAAGCCCATTTCTGGTGTCCCCCGCCGTGATATTGCTAGAATATTGCTAAAAGCGGCGTAAAACCATATTCACTCACTCACTTACTCTTTATTTTAATCGTCATTTCATGCTCACTGACATACTTTATTGTTATCCTCTTTTCATGCTTACTAACATACTTTATTGTAATCGACCTTTCATGCTCACTAACATACTTTATTGTATTCGTCCTTTCATGCTCACTGACGTTCTTTATTGTAATCGTCCTTTCATGCTCACTGACATACTTTATTGTTATCGTCCTTTCATGCTCACTGACATACTTTATTGTAATCGTCCTTTCATGCTCACTTACATACTTTATTGTAATCGTCCTTTCATGCTAACTGACATTCTTTATTGTAATTGTCCTTTCATGCTCACTGACGTTCTTTATTGTAATCGTCCTTTCATGCTCACTCACATACTTTATTGTAATCGTCCTTTCATGCTCACTGACATACTTTATTGTAATCGTCCTTTCATGCTCATTGACATACTTTATTGTTATCGTCCTTTCATGCTCACTGACGTTCTTTATTTTAATCGTCCTTTCATGCTCACTGACATAGTTTATTGTAATCGTCCTTTCATGCTCACTAACATACTTAATTGTAATCGTCCTTTCATGCTCACTGACATACTTTATTGTAATCCTCCTTTCATGCTCACTGACATACTTTATTGTACTCGACCTTTCATTCTCACTGACATACTTTATTGTAATCGTCCTTTCATGCTCACTGACATACTTTATTGTAATCGTCCTTTCATGCTCACTGACATTCTTTATTGTAATTGTCCTTTCATGCTCACTGACGTTCTTTATTTTAATCGTCCTTTCATGCTCACTGACATACTTTATTGTAATCGTCCTTTCATGCTCACTGACGTTCTTTATTGTTATCATCCTTTCATGCTCACTAACATACTTTATTGTAATCGTCCTTTCATGCTCACTGACATACTTTATTGTAATCGTCCTTTCATGCTCACTGACATTCTTTATTGTAATCGTCCTTTCATGCTCACTGACATACTTTATTGTAATCGTCCTTTCATGCTCACTGACATACTTTATTGTAATCGTCCTTTCATGCTCACTGACATACTTTATTGTAATCATCCTTTCATGCTCACTAACATACTTTATTTTAATCGTCCTTTCATGCTCACTGACATATTTTTTTGTAATCGTCCTTTCATGCTCACTGACATACTTTATTGTAATCGTCCTTTCATGCTCACTAACATACTTTATTGTAATCGTCCTTTCATGCTCATTGACATACTTTATTGTAATCGTCATTTCATGCTCACCCACATACTTTATTGTATTCGTCCTTTCATGCTCACTGACATACTTTATTGAAATCGTCCTTTCATGCTCACTGACATACTTTATTGTAATCGTCCTTAATTCATGCTCACTGACATACTTTATTGTAATAGTCTTTTCATGCTCACTGACATACTTTATTGTATTCGTCCTTTCATGCTCACTGACATACTTTATTGTAATCGTCCTTTCATGCTCACTGACATACTCTATTGTTATCCTCTTTTCATGCTCACTGACGTTCTTTATTGTAGGGGCGGTCGGGTAGCCTAGTGGTTAAAGCGTTCGCTCGTCACGCCGAAGACCCTGGTTCGATTCCCGACATGGGTACAATGTGTGAAGCCCATTTCTGGTGTCCCCCGCCGTGATATTGCTGGAATATTGCTAAAAGCGGCGTAAAACCATATTCACTCACTCACTCACTCTTTATTTTAATCGTCCTTTCATGCTCACTGACATACTTTATTGTTATCCTCTTTTCATGCTCACTAACATACTTTATTGTAATCGTCCTTAATTCATGCTCACTGACATACTTAATTGTAATCGTCCTTTCATGCTCACTCACATACTTTATTGATATAGTCCTTCCATGCTCACTGACATTTTTTATTGTAATTGTCCTTTCTCGCTCACTGACATACTTTATTGCTATCGCCCTTTCATGCTCACTGACATTCTTTATTGTAATCGTCCTTACCATGCTCACTAACATACTTTATTGTTTTGGTCCTTTCATGCTCACTAACATACTTTATTGTAATCGTCCTTTCATGCTCACTGACATACTTTATTGTTTTGGTCCTTTCATGCTCACTGACATATTTATTGTAATCGTCCTTAATTCCTGCTCACTGACATACTTTATTGTAATCGTCCTTTCATGCTCACTGACTTACTTTATTGTAATCGTCCTTTCATGCTCACTGACATACTTTATTGTATTCGTCCTTTCATGCTCACTGACATATTTTATTGAAATCGTCCTTTCATGCTTACTAACATACTTTATTGTAATCGTCCTTAATTCATGCTCACTGACATACTTTCTTGTAATCGTCCTTTCATGCTCACTGACATACTTTATTGTTATCGTCCTTAATTCATGCTCACTGACATACTTCATTGTAATAGTCTTTTCATGCCCACTGACATACTTTATTGTAATCGTCCTTTCATGCTCACTGACATACTTTATTGTTGTCGTCCTTAATTCATGCTCACTGACATACTTTATTGTAATCCTCTTTTTATGCTCACTGACATACTTTATTGTAATCGTCCTTTCAAGCTCACCGACATACTTTTTTTTAATCGTCCTTTCATGCTCACTGACGTACTTTATTGTAATCGTCCTTTCATGCTCACTGACATTCTTTATTGTAATCGTCCTTTCATGCTCACTGACATACTTTATTGTAATCGTCCTTTCATGCTCACTGACATACTTTATTGTAATCGTCCTTTCATGCACACTTACATTCTTTATTGTAATCGTCCTTTCACGCTCACTGCCATACTTTATTGTAATCGTCCTTTCATGCTCACTGACATACTTTATTGTAATCGTCCTTTCATGCTCACCCACATGCTTTATTGTAATCGTCCTTTCATGCTCACTAACATACTTTATTGTAATCGTCCTTTCATGCTCACTGACGTTCTTTATTGTAATCGTCCTTTCATGCTCACTCACATACTTTATTGTTATCGTCCTTTCATGCTCACTGACATTCTTTATTGTAATTGTCCTTTCATGCTAACTGACATTCTTTATTGTAATTGTCCTTTCATGCTCACTGACGTTCTTTATTCTAATCGTCCTTTCATGCTCACTGACGATCTTTATTGTAATCGTCCTTTCATGCTCATTGACATACTTTATTGTTATCGTCCTTTCATGCTCACTGACATACTTTATTGTAATCGTCCTTTCATGCTCACTGACGTTCTTTATTTTAATCGTCCTTTCATGCTCACTGACATACTTTATTGTAATCGTCCTTTCATGCTCACTGACATACTTTATTGTAATCGTCCTTTCATGCTCACTGACATACTTTATTGTAATCCTCCTTTCATGCTCACTGACATACTTTATTGTAATCGTCCTTTCATGCTCACTGACATACTTTATTGTAATCGTCCTTTCATGCTCACTGACATTCTTTATTGTAATCGTCCTTTCACGCTCACTGACATACTTTATTGTAATCGTCCTTTCACGCTCACTGACATACTTTATTGTAATCGTCCTTAATTCATGCTCACTGACATACTTTATTGTTATCGTCCTTAATTCATGCTCACTGGCATACTTTATTGTAGTAGTCTTTTCATGCTCACTAACATACTTTATTGTAATCATCCTTTTATGCTCACTGACATACTATATTGTAATCGTCCTTTCATGCTCACTGACATACTTTATTGTAATCGTCCTTTCATGCTCACTGACATTCTTTATTGTAATTGTCCTTTCATGCTCACTGACGTTCTTTATTTTAATCGTCCTTTCATGCTCACTGACATACTTTATTGTAATCGTCCTTTCATGCTCACTGACGTTCTTTATTGTTATCGTCCTTTCATGCTCACTGACGTTCTTTATTGTAATCGTCCTTTCATGCTCACTGACATACTTTATTGTAATCGTCCTTTCATGCTCACTGACATACTTTATTGTATTCGTCCTTTCATGCTCACTGACATACTTTATTGTAATCGTCCTTTCATGCTCACTGACGTTCTTTATTTTAATCGTCCTTTCATGCTCACTGACATACTTTATTGTAATCGTCCTTTCATGCTCACTGACATACTTTATTGTAATCGTCCTTTCATGCTCACTGACATACTTTATTGTAATCGTCCTTTCATGCTCACTGACATTCTTTGTTGTAATCGTCCTTTCATGCTCACTGACATACTTTATTGTAATCGTCCTTTCATGCTCACTGACATACTTTATTGTAATCATCCTTTCATGCTCACTAACATACTTTATTGTAATCGTCCTTTCATGCTCACTGACATACTTTATTGTAATTGTCCTTTCATGCTCACTGACATTCTTTATTGTAATCGTCCTTTCATGCTCACTGACATACTTTATTGTAATCGTCCTTTCATGCTCACTGACATACTTTATTGTAATCGTCCTTTCATGCTCACTGACATACTTTATTGTAATCATCCTTTCATGCTCACTAACATACTTTATTTTAATCGTCCTTTCATGCTCACTGACATATTTTTTTGTAATCGTCCTTTCATGCTCACTGACATACTTTATTGTAATCGTCCTTTCATGCTCACTAACATACTTTATTGTAATCGTCCTTTCATGCTCATTGACATACTTTATTGTAATCGTCATTTCATGCTCACCCACATACTTTATTGTATTCGTCCTTTCATGCTCACTGACATACTTTATTGAAATCGTCCTTTCATGCTCACTGACATACTTTATTGTAATCGTCCTTAATTCATGCTCACTGACATACTTTATTGTAATAGTCTTTTCATGCTCACTGACATACTTTATTGTATTCGTCCTTTCATGCTCACTGACATACTTTATTGTAATCGTCCTTTCATGCTCACTGACATACTCTATTGTTATCCTCTTTTCATGCTCACTGACGTTCTTTATTGTAGGGGCGGTCGGGTAGCCTAGTGGTTAAAGCGTTCGCTCGTCACGCCGAAGACCCTGGTTCGATTCCCGACATGGGTACAATGTGTGAAGCCCATTTCTGGTGTCCCCCGCCGTGATATTGCTGGAATATTGCTAAAAGCGGCGTAAAACCATATTCACTCACTCACTCACTCTTTATTTTAATCGTCCTTTCATGCTCACTGACATACTTTATTGTTATCCTCTTTTCATGCTCACTAACATACTTTATTGTAATCGTCCTTAATTCATGCTCACTGACATACTTAATTGTAATCGTCCTTTCATGCTCACTCACATACTTTATTGATATAGTCCTTCCATGCTCACTGACATTTTTTATTGTAATTGTCCTTTCTCGCTCACTGACATACTTTATTGCTATCGCCCTTTCATGCTCACTGACATACTTTATTGTAATCGTCCTTAATTCATTCTCACTGACATACTTTATTGTAATCGTCCTTTCATGCTCACTGACATACTTTATTGTAATCATCCTTAATTCATGCTCACTGATATACTTTATTGTAATCGTCCTTTCATGCTCACTGACATACTTTATTGTAATCGTCCTTTCATGCTCACTAACATACTTTATTGTAATCGTCCTTTCATGCTCACTGACATACTTTATTGTAATCGTCCTTTCATGCTCACTAACATACTTTATTGTAATCGTCCTTTCATGCACAGTGACATACTTTATTGTAATCGTCCTTTCATGCTCACTCACATACTTTATTGTTATCGTCCTTTCATGCTCACTGACATTCTTTATTGTAATTGTCCTTTCATGTTCACTGACGTTCTTTATTGTAATCGTCCTTTCATGCTCACTGACGTTCTTTACTGTAATCGTCCTTTCATGCTCACTAACATACTTTATTGTTATCGTCCTTTCATGCTCACTAACATACTTTATTGTAATCGTCCTTTCACGCTCACTGACATACTTTATTGTTATCGTCCTTTCATGCTCACTGACATACTTTATTGTAATTGTCCTTTCACGCTGACTGACATACTTTATTGTAATCATCCTTTTATGCTCACTGACATACTTTATTGTAATTGTCCTTTTATGCTCACTCACATACTTTATTGTTATCGTCCTTTCATGCTCACTGACATTCTTTATTGTAATTGTCCTTTCATGTTCACTGACGTTCTTTATTGTAATCGTCCTTTCATGCTCACTGACGTTCTTTACTGTAATCGTCCTTTCATGCTCACTAACATACTTTATTGTAATCGTCCTTTCATGCTCACTAACATACTTTATTGTAATCGTCCTTTCATGCTCATTGACATACTTTATTGTAATCGTCCTTTCACGCTCACTGACATACTCTATTGTAATCGTCCTTTCACGCTCACTGACATACTTTATTGTAATCGTCCTTTCATGCTCACTAACATACTTTATTGTTATCGTCCTTAATTCATGCTCACTGACATCCTTTATTGTAATCGTCCTTTCATGCACAGTGACATACTTTATTGTAATCGTCCTTTCATGCTCACTGACATACTCTAATGTTATCCTCTTTTCATGCTCACTGACGTTCTTTATTGTAGGGGCGGTCGGGTAGCCTAGTGGTTAAAGCGTTCGCTCGTCACGCAGAAGACCCTGGTTCGATTCCCGACATGGGTACAATGTGTGAAGCCCATTTCTGGTGTCCCCCGCCGTGATATTGCTGGAATATTGCTAAAAGCGGCGTAAAACCATATTCACTCACTCACTCACTCTTTATTTTAATCGTCCTTTCATGCTCACTGACATACTTTATTGTTATCCTCTTTTCATGCTCACTAACATACTTTATTGTAATCGTCCTGAATTCATGCTCACTGACATACTTAATTGTAATCGTCCTTTCATGCTCACTCACATACTTTATTGTTATAGTCCTTCCATGCTCACTTACATTTTTTATTGTAATTGTCCTTTCTCGCTCACTGACATACTTTATTGCTATCGCCCTTTCATGCTCACTGACATACTTTATTGTAATCGTCCTTAATTCATTCTCACTGACATACTTTATTGTAATCGTCCTTTCATGCTCAGTGACATACTTTATTGTAATCATCCTTAATTCATGCTCACTGATATACTTTATTGTAATCGTCCTTTCATGCTCACTGACATACTTTATTGTAATCGTCCTTTCATGCTCACTAACATACTTTATTGTAATCGTCCTTTCATGCTCACTGACGTACTTTATTGTAATCGTCCTTTCATGCTCACTAACATACTTTATTGTAATCGTCCTTTCATGCACAGTGACATACTTTATTGTAATCGTCCTTTCATGCTCACTCACATACTTTATTGTTATCGTCCTTTCATGCTCACTGACATTCTTTATTGTAATTGTCCTTTCATGTTCACTGACGTTCTTTATTGTAATCGTCCTTTCATGCTCACTGACGTTCTTTATTGTAATCGTCCTTTCATGCTCACTAACATACTTTATTGTTATCGTCCTTTCATGCTCACTAACATACTTTATTGTAATCGTCCTTTCACGCTCACTGACATAATTTTTTTTATCGTCCTTTCATGCTCACTGACATACTTTATTGTAATCGTCCTTTCACGCTCACTGACATACTTTATTGTAATCATCCTTTTATGCTCACTGACATACTTTATTGTAATCGTCCTTTCATGCTCACTGACATACTTTATTGTAATCGTCCTTAATTCATGCTCACTGACATACTTTATTGTTATCGTCCTTAATTCATGCTCACTGGCATACTTTATTGTAGTAGTCTTTTCATGCTCACTAACATACTTTATTGTAATCATCCTTTCACGATCACTGACATACTTTATTGTAATCGTCCTTTCATGCTCACTGACATACTTTATTGTAATCGTCCTTAATTCATGCTCACTGACATACTTTATTGTAATCGTCCTTTCACGCTCACTGACATACTCTGTTGTAATCGTCCTTTCACGCTCACTGACAAACTTTATTGTAATCGTCCTTTCACGCTCACTGACATACTTTATTGTAATCGTCCTTTCATGCTCACTAACATACTTTATTGTAATCGTCCTTAATTCATGCTCACTGACATGCTTTATTGTAATCGTCCTTTCATGCTCATTGACATACTTTATTGTAATCGTCCTTAATTACTGCTCACTGACATACTTTATTGTAATTGTCCTTAATTCATGCTCACTAACATACTTTATTGTAATCGTCCTTAATTCATGCTCACTGACATACTTAATTGTAATCGTCCTTTCATGCTCACTCACATACTTTATTGTTATAGTCCTTTCATGCTCACTGACATTCTTTATTGTAATTGTCCTTTCTCGCTCACTGACGTTCTTTATTGTAATCGTCCTTTCTCGCTCACTGACGTTCTTTATTGTAATCGTTCTTTCATGCTCACTGACATACTTTATTGTAATCGTCCTTTCATGCTCACTAACATACTTTATTGTAATCGTCCTTTCATGCTCACTGACATACTTTATTGTTATCGTCCTTTCATGCTCACTGACATACTTTATTGTAGTAGTCCTTTCATGCACAGTGACATACTTTATTGTAATTGTCCTTTCATGCTCACTGACATACTTTATTGTAATCGTCCTTTCATGCTCACTGGCATTCTTTATTGTAATCGTCCTTACCATGCTCACTAACATACTTTATTGTTTTGATCCTTTCATGCTCACTAACATACTTTATTGTAATCGTCCTTTCATGCTCACTGACATACTTTATTGTTTTGGTCCTTTTATGCTCACTGACATATTTATTGTAATCGTCCTTAATTCCTGCTCACTGACATACTTTATTGTAATCGTCCTTTCATGCTTACTGACTTACTTTATTGTAATCGTCCTTTCATGCTCACTGACATACTTTATTGTATTCGTCCTTTCATGCTCACTGATATACTTTATTGTAATCGTCCTTTCATGCTCACTGACATACTTTATTGTAATCGTCCTTTCATGCTCACTAACATACTTTATTGTAATCGTCCTTTCATGCTCACTGACGTACTTAATTGTAATCGTCCTTTCATGCTCACTAACATACTTTATTGTAATCGTCCTTTCATGCACAGTGACATACTTTATTGTAATCGTCCTTTCATGCTCACTCACATACTTTATTGTTATCGTCCTTTCATGCTCACTGACATTCTTTATTGTAATTGTCCTTTCATGTTCACTGACGTTCTTTATTGTAATCGTCCTTTCATGCTCACTAACATACTTTATTGTAATCGTCCTTTCATGCTCACTGACATACTTTATTGTTATCGTCCTTTCATGCTCACTGACATACTTTATTGTAGTAGTCCTTTCATGCACAGTGACATACTTTATTGTAATTGTCCTTTCATGCTCACTGACATACTTTATTGTAATCGTCCTTTCATGCTCACTGACATTCTTTATTGTAATCGTCCTTACCATGCTCACTAACATACTTTATTGTTTTGGTCCTTTCATGCTCACTAACATACTTTATTGTAATCGTCCTTTCATGCTCACTGACATACTTTATTGTTTTGGTCCTTTTATGCTCACTGACATATTTATTGTAATCGTCCTTAATTCCTGCTCACTGACATACTTTATTGTAATCGTCCTTTCATGCTTACTGACTTACTTTATTGTAATCGTCCTTTCATGCTCACTGACATACTTTATTGTATTCGTCCTTTCATGCTCACTGATACACTTTATTGTAATCGTCCTTTCATGCTCACTGACATACTTTATTGTAATCGTCCTTTCATGCTCACTAACATACTTTATTGTAATCGTCCTTTCATGCTCACTGACGTACTTAATTGTAATCGTCCTTTCATGCTCACTAACATACTTTATTGTAATCGTCCTTTCATGCACAGTGACATACTTTATTGTAATCGTCCTTTCATGCTCACTCACATACTTTATTGTTATCGTCCTTTCATGCTCACTGACATTCTTTATTGTAATTGTCCTTTCATGTTCACTGACGTTCTTTATTGTAATCGTCCTTTCATGCTCACTGACGTTCTTTACTGTAATCGTCCTTTCATGCTCACTAACATACTTTATTGTTATCGTCCTTTCATGCTCACTGACATACTTTATTGTAATCGTCCTTTCATGCTCACTGACATACTTTATTGTAATTGTCCTTTCACGCTCACTGACATACTTTATTGTTATCGTCCTTTCATGCTCACTGACATACTTTATTGTAATCGTCCTTTCACGCTCACTGACATACTTTATTGTTATCGTCCTTTCATGCTCACTGACATACTTTATTGTAATTGTCCTTTCATGCTCACTGACATACTTTATTGTAATCATCCTTTTATGCTCACTGACATACTTTATTGTTATCGTCCTTTCATGCTCACTGACATACTTTATTGTAATTGTCCTTTCACGCTCACTGATACACTTTATTGTAATCATCCTTTTATGCTCACTGACATACTTTATCGTAATCGTCCTTTCACGCTCACTGACATACTTTATTGTAATCGTCCTTAATTCATGCTCACTGACATACTTTATTGTTATCGTCCTTAATTCATGCTCACTGGCATACTTTATTGTAGTAGTCCTTTCATGCACAGTGACATACTTTATTGTAATTGTCCTTTTATGCTCACTCACATACTTTATTGTTATCGTCCTTTCATGCTCACTGACATTCTTTATTGTAATTGTCCTTTCATGTTCACTGACGTTCTTTATTGTAATCGTCCTTTCATGCTCACTAACATACTTTATTGTAATCGTCCTTTCATGCTCACTGACATACTTTATTGTTATCGTCCTTTCATGCTCACTGACATACTTTATTGTAGTAGTCCTTTCATGCACAGTGACATACTTTATTGTAATTGTCCTTTCATGCTCACTGACATACTTTATTGTAATCGTCCTTTCATGCTCACTGACATTCTTTATTGTAATCGTCCTTACCATGCTCACTAACATACTTTATTGTTTTGGTCCTTTCATGCTCACTAACATACTTTATTGTAATCGTCCTTTCATGCTCACTGACATACTTTATTGTTTTGGTCCTTTTATGCTCACTGACATATTTATTGTAATCGTCCTTAATTCCTGCTCACTGACATACTTTATTGTAATCGTCCTTTCATGCTTACTGACTTACTTTATTGTAATCGTCCTTTCATGCTCACTGACATACTTTATTGTATTCGTCCTTTCATGCTCACTGATACACTTTATTGTAATCGTCCTTTCATGCTCACTGACATACTTTATTGTAATCGTCCTTTCATGCTCACTAACATACTTTATTGTAATCGTCCTTTCATGCTCACTGACGTACTTAATTGTAATCGTCCTTTCATGCTCACTAACATACTTTATTGTAATCGTCCTTTCATGCACAGTGACATACTTTATTGTAATCGTCCTTTCATGCTCACTCACATACTTTATTGTTATCGTCCTTTCATGCTCACTGACATTCTTTATTGTAATTGTCCTTTCATGTTCACTGACGTTCTTTATTGTAATCGTCCTTTCATGCTCACTGACGTTCTTTACTGTAATCGTCCTTTCATGCTCACTAACATACTTTATTGTTATCGTCCTTTCATGCTCACTGACATACTTTATTGTAATCGTCCTTTCATGCTCACTGACATACTTTATTGTAATTGTCCTTTCACGCTCACTGACATACTTTATTGTTATCGTCCTTTCATGCTCACTGACATACTTTATTGTAATCGTCCTTTCACGCTCACTGACATACTTTATTGTTATCGTCCTTTCATGCTCACTGACATACTTTATTGTAATTGTCCTTTCATGCTCACTGACATACTTTATTGTAATCATCCTTTTATGCTCACTGACATACTTTATTGTTATCGTCCTTTCATGCTCACTGACATACTTTATTGTAATTGTCCTTTCACGCTCACTGACATACTTTATTGTAATCATCCTTTTATGCTCACTGACATACTTTATCGTAATCGTCCTTTCACGCTCACTGACATACTTTATTGTAATCGTCCTTAATTCATGCTCACTGACATACTTTATTGTTATCGTCCTTAATTCATGCTCACTGGCATACTTTATTGTAGTAGTCCTTTCATGCACAGTGACATACTTTATTGTAATTGTCCTTTTATGCTCACTCACATACTTTATTGTTATCGTCCTTTCATGCTCACTGACATTCTTTATTGTAATTGTCCTTTCATGTTCACTGACGTTCTTTATTGTAATCGTCCTTTCATGCTCACTGACGTTCTTTACTGTAATCGTCCTTTCATGCTCACTAACATACTTTATTGTAATCGTCCTTTCATGCTCACTAACATACTTTATTGTAATCGTCCTTTCATGCTCACTGACATACTTTATTGTAATCGTCCTTTCACGCTCACTGACATACTCTATTGTAATCGTCCTTTCACGCTCACTGACATACTTTCTTGTAATCGTCCTTTCACGCTCACTGACATACTTTATTGTAATCGTCCTTTCATGCTCACTAACATACTTTATTGTTATCGTCCTTAATTCATGCTCACTGACATCCTTTATTGTAATCGTCCTTTAATGCTCAGTGACATACTTTATTGTAATCGTCCTTTCATGCTCACTGACATACTCTATTGTTATCCTCTTTTCATGCTCACTGACGTTCTTTATTGTAGGGGCGGTCGGGTAGCCTAGTGGTTAAAGCGTTCGCTCGTCACACCGAAGACCCTGGTTCGATTCCCGACATGGGTACAATGTGTGAAGCCCATTTCTGGTGTCCCCCGCCGTGATATTGCTGGAATATTGCTAAAAGCGGCGTAAAACCATATTCACTCACTCACTCACTCTTTATTTTAATCGTCCTTTCATGCTCACTAACATACTTTATTGTAATCGTCCTTTCATGCTCACTGACATACTTTATTGTTATCGTCCTTTCATGCTCACTCACATACTTTATTGTAATCGTCCTTAATTCATGCTCACTAACATACTTTATTGTAATCGTCCTTTCATGCTCACTGACATACTTTATTGTAATCGTCCTTTCATGCTCACTGACATTCTTTATTGTAATCGTCCTTACCATGCTCACTAACATACTTTATTGTTTTGGTCCTTTCATGCTCACTAACATACTTTATTGTAATCGTCCTTTCATGCTCACTGACATACTTTATTGTTTTGGTCCTTTTATGCTCACTGACATATTTATTGTAATCGTCCTTAATTCCTGCTCACTGACATACTTTATTGTAATCGTCCTTTCATGCTTACTGACTTACTTTATTGTAATCGTCCTTTCATGCTCACTGACATACTTTATTGTATTCGTCCTTTCATGCTCACTGACATACTTTATTGAAATCGTCCTTTCATGCTCACTGACATACTTTATTGTAATCGTCCTTAATTCATGCTCACTGACATACTTTCTTGTATTCGTCCTTTCATGCTCACTGACATACTTTATTCTTATCGTCCTTAATTCATGCTCACTGACATACTTCATTGTAATAGTCTTTTCATGCTCACTATCATACTTTCTTGTAATCGTCCTTAATTCATGCTCACTGACATACTTTATTGTTGTCGTCCTTAATTCATGCTCACTGACATACTTTATTGTAATCCTCTTTTCATGCTCACTGACATACTTTATTGTAATCGTCCTTTCATGCTCACTGACATACTCTATTGTAATCCTCTTTTCAAGCTCACTGACGTTCTTTATTGTAGGGGCGGTCGGGTAGCCTAGTTGTTAAAGCGTTCGCTCGTCACGTCGAAGACCCTGGTTCGATTCCCGACATGGGTACAATGTGTGAAGCCCATTTCTGGTGTCCCCCGCCGTGATATTGCTAGAATATTGCTAAAAGCGGCGTAAAACCATATTCACTCACTCACTCACTCTTTATTTTAATCGTCCTTTCATGCACACTGACATATTTTATTGTTATCCTCTTTTCATGCTCACTAACATACTTTATTGTAATCGTCCTTTCATGCTCACTGACATACTTAATTGTAATCGTCCTTTCATGCTCACTGACATACTTTATTGTATTTGTCCTTTCATGCTCACTGACGTTCTTTATTGTAATCGTCCTTTCATGCTCACTGACATACTTTATTGTAATCGTCCTTTCATGCTCACTGACATACTTTATTGTAATCGTTCTTTCATGCACACTGACATACTTTATTGTAATCGTCCTTAATTCATGCTAACTGACATTCTTTATTGTAATCGTCCTTTCATGCTCACTGACATACTTTATTGTAATCGTCCTTTCATGCTCACTGACATTCTTTATTGTAATCGTCCTTTCATGCTCACTAACATACTTTATTGTAATCGTCCTTTCATGCTCACTGACATACTTCATTGTAATCGTCCTTTCATGCTCATTGACATACTTTATTGTAATCGTCCTTTCATGCTCACTGACATACTTTATTGTAATCGTCCTTTCATGCTCACTGACATACTTTTTTGTAATCGTCCTTTCATGCTCACTGACTTACTTTATTGTAATCGTCCTTTCATGCTCACTAACATACTTTATTGTAATCGTCCTTTCATGCACACTGACATACTTTATTGTAATCGTCCTTTCATCCTCACCGACATACTTTTTTGTAATCGTCCTTTCATGCTCACTGACGTACTTTATTGTAATCGTCCTTTCATGCTCACTAACATACTTTATTGTAATCGTCCTTTCATGCTCACTGACATACTTTATTGTAATCGTCCTTTCATGCTCACCCACATACTTTATTGTAATCGTCCTTTCATGCACACTTACATTCTTTAATGTAATCGTCCTTTCATGCTCACTGACATACTTTATTGTAATCGTCCTTTCATGCTCACTGACATACTTTATTGTAATCGTCCTTTCATGCTCACCCACATACTTTATTGTAATCGTCCTTTCATGCTCACTAACATACTCTATTGTAATCGTCCTTTCATGCACAGTGACATACTTTATTGTAATTGTCCTTTCATGTTCACTGACGTTCTTTATTGTAATCGTCCTTTCATGCTCACTGACGTTCTTTACTGTAATCGTCCTTTCATGCTCACTAACATACTTTATTGTAATCGTCCTTTCATGCTCACTAACATACTTTATTGTAATCGTCCTTTCATGCTCACTGACATACTTTATTGTTATCGTCCTTTCATGCTCACTGACATACTTTATTGTAATCGTCCTTTCACGCTCACTGACATACTTTATTGTAATCATCCTTTTATGCTCACTGACATACTTTATTGTAATCGTCCTTTCACGCTCACTGACATACTTTATTGTAATGTTCCTTTCACGCTCACTGACATACTTTATTGTAATCATCCTTTTATGCTCACTGACATACTTTATTGTAATCGTCCTTTCACGCTCACTGACATACTTTATTGTAATGGTCCTTTCACGCTCACTGACATACTTTATTGTTATCGTCCTTTCATGCTCACTGACATACTTTATTGTTATCGTCCTTTCATGCTCACTGACATACTTTATTGTAATCCTCTTTTCATGCTCACTGACATACTTTATTGTAATCGTCCTTTCATGCTCACTGGCATACTTTATTGTAGTAGTCTTTTCATGCTCACTAACATACTTTATTGTAATCATCCTTTTATGCTCACTGACATACTTTATTGTAATCGTCCTTTCATGTTCACTGACGTTCTTTATTGTAATCGTCCTTTCATGCTCACTGACGTTCTTTATTGTAGTAGTCCTTTCATCCTCACTAACATACTTTATTGTAATCGTACTTTCATTCTCACTAACATACTTTATTGTAATCGTCCTTTCACGCTCACTGACATACTTTATTGTAATCGTCCTTAATTCATGCTCACTGACATACTTTATTGTAATCGTCCTTTCACGCTCACTGACATACTTTATTGTAATCATCCTTTTATGCTCACTGACATACTTTATTGTAATCGTCCTTTCATGCTCACTGACATACTCTATTGTAATCCTCTTTTCATGCTCACTGACGTTCTTTATTGTAGGGGCGGTCGGGTAGCCTAGTGGTTAAAGCGTTCGCTCGTCACGCCGAAGACCCTGGTTCGATTCCCGACATGGGTACAATGTGTGAAGCCCATTTCTGGTGTCCCCCGTCGTGATATTGCTAGAATATTGCTAAAAGCGGCGTAAAACCATATTCACTCACTCACTCACTCTTTATTTTAATCGTCCTTTCATGCTCACTGACATACTTTATTGTTATCCTCTTTTCATGCTCACTAACATACTTTATTGTAATCGTCCTTTCATGCTCACTAACATACTTTATTGTATTCGTCCTTTCATGCTCACTGACATTCTTTATTGTAATCGTCCTTTCATGCTCACTGACATACTTTATTGTAATCGTCCTTTCATGCTCACTGACATACTTTATTGTAATCGTCCTTTCATGCACACTGACATACTTTATTGTAATCGTCCTTAATTCATGCTAACTGACATTCTTTATTGTAATCGTCCTTTCATGCTCACTGACATACTTTATTGTAATCGTCCTTTCATGCTCACTGACATTCTTTATTGTAATCGTCCTTTCATGCTCACTAACATACTTTATTGTAATCGTCCTTTCATGCTCACTGACATACTTCATTGTAATCGTCCTTTCATGCTCATTGACATACTTAATTGTAATCGTCCTTTCATGCTCACTGACATACTTTATTGTAATCGTCCTTTCATGCTCACCGACATACTTTTTTGTAATCGTCCTTTCATCCTCACTGACGTACTTAATTGTAATCGTCCTTTCATGCTCACTGACATACTTTATTGTAATCGTCCTTTCATGCTCACTGACATACTTTATTGTAATCGTCCTTTCATCCTCACTGACATACTTAATTGTAATCGTCCTTTCATCCTCACTGACATACTTTATTGTAATCGTCCTTTCATGCTCACTGACATACTTTATTGTAATCGTCCTTTCATGCTCACAGACATACTTTTTTGTAATCGTCCTTTCATGCTCACTGACGTACTTTATTGTAATCGTCCTTTCATGCTCACTAACATACTTTATTGTAATCGTCCTTTCATGCTCACTGACATTCTTTATTGTAATCGTCCTTTCATGCTCACCCACATACTTTATTGTAATCGTCCTTTCATGCACACTTACATTCTTTATTGTAATCGTCCTTTCATGCTCACTGACATACTTTATTGTAATCGTCCTTTCATGCTCACTGACATACTTTATTGTAATCGTCCTTTCATGCTCACCCACATGCTTTATTGTAATCGTCCTTTCATGCTCACTAACATACTTTATTGTAATCGTCCTTTCATGCACAGTGACATACTTTACTGTAATCGTCCTTTCATGCTCACTGACATACTTTATTGTTATCGTCCTTTCATGCTCACTGACATTCTTTATTGTAATTGATCTTTCATGTTCACTGACGTTCTTTATTGTAATCGTCCTTTCATGCTCACTGACATACTTTATTGTAATCGTCCTTTCATGCTCACTGACATACTTTATTGTAATCGTCCTTTCATGCTCACTGACATACTTTATTGTAATCGTCCTTAATTCATGCTCACTGACATACTTTATTGTTATCGTCCTTAATTCATGCTCACTGGCATACTTTATTGTAGTAGTCTTTTCATGCTCACTAACATACTTTATTGTAATCATCCTTTTATGCTCACTGACATACTTTATTGTAATCGTCCTTTCATGTTCACTGACGTTCTTTATTGTAATCGTCCTTCCATGCTCACTGACGTTCTTTATTGTAGTAGTCCTTTCATCCTCACTAACATACTTTATTGTAATCGTACTTTCATGCTCACTAACATACTTTATTGTAATCGTCCTTTCACGCTCACTGACATACTTTATTGTAATCGTCCTTAATTCATGCTCACTGACATACTTTATTGTAATCGTCCTTTCACGCTCACTGACATACTTTATTGTAATCATCCTTGTATGCTCACTGACATACTTTATTGTAATCGTCCTTTCATGCTCACTGACATACTTTATTGTTATCGTCCTTAATTCATGCTCACTGGCATACTTAATTGTAGTAGTCCTTTCATGCACAGTGACATACTTTATTGTAATCATCCTTTTATGCTCACTCACATACTTTATTGTTATCGTCCTTTCATGCTCACTGACATTCTTTATTGTAATTGTCCTTTCATGTTCACTGACGTTCTTTATTGTAATCGTCCTTTCATGCTCACTGACGTTCTTTACTGTAATCGTCCTTTAATGCTCACTAACATACTTTATTGTAATCGTCCTTTCATGCTCACTAACATACTTTATTGTAATCGTCCTTTCATGCTCACTGACATACTTTATTGTAATCGTCCTTTCACGCTCACTGACATACTCTATTGTAATCGTCCTTTCACGCTCACTGACATACTTTATTGTAATCGTCCTTTCACGCTCACTGACATACTTTATTGTAATCGTCCTTTCATGCTCACTGACATACTTTATTGTTATCGTCCTTAATTCATGCTCACTAACATGCTTTATTGTAATCGTCCTTTCATGCACAGTGACATACTTTATTGTAATCGTTCTTTCATGCTCACTCACATACTTTATTGTTATCGTCCTTTCATGCTCACTGACATTCTTTATTGTAATTGTCCTTTCATGTTCACTGACGTTCTTTATTTTAATCGTCCTTTCATGCTCACTAACATACTTTATTGTAATCGTCCTTTCATGCTCACTGACATACTTTATTGTAATCTTCCTTTCATGCTCACTAACATACTTTATTGTAATCGTCCTTTCATGCTAATTGACATACTTTATTGTTATCGTCCTTAATTCATGCTCACTGACATACTTTATTGTAATCGTCCTTTCACGCTCACTGACATACTTTATTGTAATCATCCTTCGATGCTCACTTACATATTTTATTGTAATCGTCCTTTCACGATCACTGACATACTTTATTGTAATCGTCCTTAATTCATGCTCACTGACATACTTTATTGTAATCGTCCTTTCATGCTCACTGACATACTTTATTGTAATCGTCCTTTCATGCTCATTGACATACTTTATTGTAATCGTCCTTTCATGGTCACTGACATACTTTATTGTAATCGTCCTTTCATGCTCACTGACATACTTTTTTGTAATCGTCCTTTCATGCTCACTGAAGTACTTTATTGTAATCGTCCTTTCATGCTCACTAACATACTTTATTGTAATCGTCCTTTCATGCTCACTAACATACTTTATTGTAATCGTCCTTTCACGCTCACTGACATACTCTATTGTAATCGTCCTTTCACGCTCACTGACATACTTTATTGTAATCGTCCTTTCACGCTCACTGACATACTTTATTGTAATCGTCCTTTCATGCTCACTGACATACTTTATTGTTATCGTCCTTAATTCATGCTCACTGACATGCTTTATTGTAATCGTCCTTTCATGCACAGTGACATACTTTATTGTAATCGTTCTTTCATGCTCACTCACATACTTTATTGTTATCGTCCTTTCATGCTCACTGACATTCTTTATTGTAATTGTCCTTTCATGTTCACTGACGTTCTTTATTGTCATCGTCCTTTCATGCTCACTGACGTTCTTTACTGTAATCGTCCTTTCATGCTCACTCACATACTTTATTGTAATCGTCCTTTCATGCTCACCCACATGCTTTATTGTAATCGTCCTTTCATGCTCACTAACATACTTTATTGTAATCGTCCTTTCATGCTCACTGACATACTTTATTGTAATCGTCCTTTCATGGACAGTGACATACTTTATTGTAATCGTCCTTTCATGCTCACCCACATGCTTTATTGTAATCGTCCTTTCATGCTCACTAACATACTTTATTGTAATCGTCCTTTCATGCTCACTGACATACTTTATTGTAATCGTCCTTTCATGGACAGTGACATACTTTATTGTAATCGTCCTTTCATGCTCACTCACATGCTTTATTGTAATCGTCCTTTCATGCTCACTAACATACTTTATTGTAATCGTCCTTTCATGCACAGTGACATACTTTATTGTAATCGTCCTTTCATGCTCACTCACATACTTTATTGTAATCGTCCTTTCATGCTCACTGACATTCTTTATTGTAATTGATCTTTCATGTTCACTGACGTTCTTTATTGTAATCGTCCTTTCATGCTCACTGACATACTTTATTGTAATCGTCCTTTCATGCTCACTCACATTCTTTATTGTAATCGTCCTATCATGCTCACTGACATACTTTATTGTAATCGTCCTTTCACGCTCACTGACATACTTTATTGTAATCGTCCTTAATTCATGCTCACTGACATACTTTATTGTTATCGTCCTTAATTCATGCTCACTGGCATACTTTATTGAAGTAGTCTTTTCATGCTCACTAACATACTTTATTGTAATCATCCTTTTATGCTCACTGACATACTTTATTGTAATCGTCCTTTCATGTTCACTGACGTTCTTTATTGTAATCGTCCTTTCATGCTCACTGACGTTCTTTATTGTAATCGTCCTTTCATCCTCACTAACATACTTTATTGTAATCGTCCTTTCATGCTCACTAACATACTTTATTGTAATCGTCCTTTCACGCTCACTGACATACTTTATTGTTATCGTCCTTTCATGCTCACTGACATACTTTATTGTAATTGTCCTTTCACGCTCACTGACATACTTTATTGTTATCATCCTTTTATGCTCACTGACATACTTTATTGTAATCGTCCTTTCACGCTCACTGACATACTTTATTGTTATCGTCCTTTCATGCTCACTGACATACTTTATTGTAATCGTCCTTTCATGCTCACTGACGTTCTTTATTGTAATCGTCCTTTCATGCTCACTAACATACTTTATTGTAATCGTCCTTTCATGCTCACTAACATACTTTATTGTAATCGTCCTTTCCCGCTCACTGACATACTTTATTTTTATCGTCCTTTCATGCTCACTGACATACTTTATTGTAATCGTCCTTTCACGCTCACTGACATACTTTATTGTAATCGTCCTTAATTCATGCTCACTGACATACTTTATTGTTATCGTCCTTAATTCATGCTCACTGACATCCTTTATTGTAATCGTCCTTTCATGCACAGTGACATACTTTATTGTAATCGTCCTTTCATGCTCACTCACATACTTTATTGTTATCGTCCTTTCATGCTGACTGACATTCTTTATTGTAATTGTCCTTTCATGTTCACTGACGTTCTTTATTGTAATCGTCCTTTCATGCTCACTGACGTTCTTTACTGTAATCGTCCTTTCATGCTCACTAACATACTTTATTGTAATCGTCCTTTCATGTTCACTGACGTTCTTTATTGTAATCGTCCTTTCATGCTCACTGACGTTCTTTATTGTAATCGTCCTTTCATCCTCACTAACATACTTTATTGTAATCGTCCTTTCATGCTCACTAACATACTTTATTGTAATCGTCCTTTCACGCTCACTGACATACTTTATTGTTATCGTCCTTTCATGCTCACTGACATACTTTATTGTAATTGTCCTTTCACGCTCACTGACATACTTTATTGTAATCATCATTTTATGCTCACTGACATACTTTATTGTAATCGTCCTTTCACGCTCACTGACATACTTTTTTGTTATCGTCCTTTCATGCTCACTGACATACTTTATTGTAATCGTCCTTTCATGCTCACTGACGTTCTTTATTGTAATCGTCCTTTCATCCTCACTAACATACTTTATTGTAATCGTCCTTTCATGCTCACTAACATACTTTATTGTAATCGTCCTTTCCCGCTCACTGACATACTTTATTTTTATCGTCCTTTCATGCTCACTGACATACTTTATTGTAATCGTCCTTTCACGCTCACTGACATACTTTATTGTAATCGTCCTTAATTCATGCTCACTGACATACTTTATTGTTATCGTCCTTAATTCATGCTCACTGACATCCTTTATTGTAATCGTCCTTTCATGCACAGTGACATACTTTATTGTAATCGTCCTTTCATGCTCACTCACATACTTTATTGTTATCGTCCTTTCATGCTGACTGACATTCTTTATTGTAATTGTTCTTTCATGTTCACTGACGTTCTTTATTGTAATCGTCCTTTCATGCTCACTGACGTTCTTTACTGTAATCGTCCTTTCATGCTCACTAACATACTTTATTGTAATCGTCCTTTCATGCTCACTAACATACTTTATTGTAATCGTCCTTTCATGCTCACTGACGTTCTTTATTTTAATCGTCCTTTCATGCTCACTAACATACTTTATTGTAATCGTCCTTTCATGCTCACTAACATACTTTATTGTAATCGTCCTTTCACGCTCACTGACATACTTTATTGTTATCGTCCTTTCATGCTCACTGACATACTTTATTGTAATCGTCCTTTCACGCTCACTGACATACTTTATTGTAATCGTCCTTAATTCATGCTCACTGACATACTTTATTGTTATCGTCCTTAATTCATGCTCACTGGCATACTTTATTGTAATAGTCTTTTCATGCTCACTGACATACTTTATTGTAATCGTCCTTTCACGCTCACTGACAAACTTTATTGTAATCGTCCTTTTATGCTCACTAACATACTTTATTTTAATCGTCCTTAATTCATACTCACTGACATGCTTTATTGTAATCGTCCTTTCATGCTCATTGACATACTTTATTGTAATCGTCCTTAATTCATGCTCACTGACATATTTTATTGTAATCGTCCTTAATTCATGCTCACTAACATACTTTATTGTAATCGTCCTTTCATGCTCACTGACATACTTTATTGTAAACGTCCTTTCATGCTCATTGACATACTTTATTGTAATCGTCCTTTCATGCTCACTGACATACTTGATTGTAATCGTCCTTTCATGCTCACTCACATACTTTATTGTTATAGTCCTTTCATGCTCACTCACATTCTTTATTGTAATTGTCCTTTCTCGCTCACTGACGTTCTTTATTGTAATCGTCCTTTCTCGGTCACTGACATTCTTTATTGTAATCGTCCTTTCATGCTCACTGACATACTTTATTGTAATCGTCCTTAATTCATGCTCACTAACATAATTTATTGTAATCGTCCTTTCATGCTCACTGACATACTTTATTGTTATCGTCCTTTCATGCTCACTGACATACTTTATTGTAATCGTCCTTAATTCATGCTCTCTGATATACTTTATTGTAATCGTCCTTTCATGCTCACTGACATACTTTATTGTAATCGTCCTTTCATGGACAGTGACATACTTAATTGTAATCGTCCTTTCATGCTCACTCACATACTTTATTGTTATCGTCCTTTCATGCTCACTGACATTCTTTATTGTAATTGTCCTGTCATGTTCACTGACGTTCTTTATTGTTTTGGTCCTTTCATGCTCACTGACATATTTATTGTAATCGTCCTTAATTCATGCTCACTGACATACTTTATTGTAATCGTCCTTTCATGCTCACTGACATACTTTATTGTAATCGTTCTTCATGCTCACTAACATACTTTATTGTAATCGTCCTTTCATGCTCACTCACATACTTTATTGTTATCGTCCTTTCATGCTCACTGACATTCTTTATTGTAATTGTCCTGTCATGTTCACTGACGTTCTTTATTGTTTTGGTCCTTTCATGCTCACTGACATATTTATTGTAATCGTCCTTAATTCATGCTCACTGACATACTTTATTGTAATCGTCCTTTCATGCTCACCCACATACTTTATTGTAATCGTTCTTCATGCTCACTAACGTTCTTTATTGTAATTGTCCTTTCATGTTCACTGACGTTCTTTATTGCAATCGTCCTTTCATGCTCACTGACATTCTTTATTGTAATCGTCCTTTCATGCTCACTGACATACTTTATTGTAATCGTCCCTAATTCATGCTCACTGACATACTTTATTGTAATCGTCCTTTCATGCTCACTGACATACTTTATTGTAATCGTCCTTTCATGCTCACTGACATTCTTTATTGTAATCGTCCTTTCATGCTCACTAACATACTTTATTGTAATCGTCCTTTCATGCTCACTGACATACTTTATTGTAATCTTCCTTTCATGCTCACTAACATACTTTATTGTAATCGTCCTTTCATGCTAATTGACATACTTTATTGTTATCGTCCTTAATTCATGCTCACTGACATACTTTATTGTAATCGTCCTTTCACGCTCACTGACATACTTTATTGTAATCATCCTTCGATGCTCACGTACATACTTTATTGTAATCGTCCTTTCACGATCACTGACATACTTTATTGTAATCGTCCTTAATTCATGCTCACTGACATACTTTATTGTTATCGTCCTTAATTCATGCTCACTGGCATACTTTATTGTAATAGTCTTTTCATGCTCACTAACATACTTTATTGTAATAGTCCTTAATTCATGCTCACTGGCATACTTTATTGTAATAGTCTTTTCATGCTCACTAACATACTTTATTGTAATCGTCCTTTCACGATCACTGACATACTTTATTGTAATCGTCCTTTCATGCTCACTGACATACTTTATTGTAATCGTCCTTAATTCATGCTCACTGACATACTTTATTGTAATCGTCCTTAATTCATGCTCACTGACATACTTTATTGTAATCGTCCTTTCATGCTCACTGACATACTTTATTGTAATCGTCCTTAATTCATGCTCACTGACATACTTTATTGTAATCGTCCTTTCATGCTCACTAACATACTTTATTGTAATCGTCCTTTCATGCTCACTGACATACTTTATTGTAATCGTCCTTTCATGCTCATTGACATACTTTATTGTAATCGTCCTTTCATGGTCACTGACATACTTTATTGTAAGCGTCCTTTCATGCTCACTGACATACTTTTTTGTAATCGTCCTTTCATGCTCACTGAAGTACTTTATTGTAATCGTCCTTTCATGCTCACTGACATACTTTATTGTAATCGTCCTTAATTCATGCTCACTGACATACTTTATTGTAATCGTCCTTTCATGCTCACTGACATACTTTATTGTAATCGTCCTTTCATGCTCACTGACATTCTTTATTGTAATCGTCCTTTCATGCTCACTAACATACTTTATTGTAATCGTCCTTTCATGCTCACTAACATACTTTATTGTAATCGTCCTTTCATGCTCATTGGCATACTTTATTGTAATCGTCCTTTCATGCTCACTGACATACTTTATTGTAATAGTCCTTTCATGCTCACCGACATACTTTTTTGTAATCGTCCTTTCATGCTCACTGACGTACTTTATTGTAATCGTCCTTTCATGCTCACTAACATACTTTATTGTTATCGTCCTTTCATGCTCACTGACATACTTTATTGTAATCGTCCTTTCATGCTCACCCACATACTTTATTGTAATCGTCCTTTTATGCACACTGACATTCTTTATTGTAATCGTCCTTTCATGCTCACTGACATACTTTATTGTAATCGTCCTTTCATACTCACTGACATACTTTATTGTAATCGTCCTTTCATGCTCACCCACATGCTTTATTGTAATCGTCCTTTCATGCTCACTAACATACTTTATTGTAATCGTCCTTTCATGCTCACTGACATACTTTATTGTAATCGTCCTTTCATGCTCACTGACATACTTTATTGTAATCGTCCTTTCATGGACAGTGACATACTTTATTGTAATCGTCCTTTCATGCTCACTCACATACTTTATTGTTATCGTCCTTTAATGCTCACTGACATTCTTTATTGTAATTGTCCTGTCATGTTCACTGACGTTCTTTATTGTAATCGTCCTTTCATGCTCACTGATATACTTTATTGTAATCGTCCTTTCATGCTCACTGACATACTTTATTGTAATCGTCCTTTCATGCTCACTGACATACTTTATTGTAATCGTTCTTCATGCTCACTAACATACTTTATTGTAATCGTCCTTTCATGCTCACTGACATACTTTATTGTAATCGTCCTTTAATGCACACTGACATACTTTATTGTAATCGTCCTTTCATGCTCACTAACATACTTCATTGTTATCGTCCTTTCATACTCACTGACATTCTTTATTGTAATTGTCCTTTCATGTTCACTGACGTTCTTTATTGCAATCGTCCTTTCATGCTCACTGACGTTCTTTATTGTAATCGTCCTTTCATGCTCACTGACATACTTTATTGTAATCGTCCCTAATTCATGCTCACTGACATACTTTATTGTAATCGTCCTTTCATGCTCACTGACATACTTTATTGTAATCGTCCTTTCATGCTCACTGACATTCTTTATTGTAATCGTCCTTTCATGCTCACTAACATACTTTATTGTAATCGTCCTTTCATGCTCACTGACATACTTTATTGTAATCGTCCTTTCATGCTCATTGACATACTTTATTGTAATCGTCCTTTCATGCTAATTGACATACTTTATTGTTATCGTCCTTTCATTCTCACTGACATACTTTATTGTAATCGTTATTTCACGCTCACTGACATACTTTATTGTAATCATCCTTTCATGCTCACTTACATACTTTATTGTAATCGTCCTTTCACGCTCACTGACATACTTTATTGTAATCGTCCTTAATTCATGCTCACTGACATACTTTATTGTTATAGTCCTTAATTCATGCTCACTGGCATTCTTTATTGTAATAGTCTTTTCATGCTCACTAACATACTTTATTGTAATAGTCCTTAATTCATGCTCACTGGCATACTTTATTGTAATAGTCTTTTCATGCTCACTAACATACTTTAACGTAATCGTCCTTTCACGATCACTGACATACTTTATTGTAATCGTCCTTTCATGCTCACTGACATACTTTATTGTAATCGTCCTTAATTCATGCTCACTGACATACTTTATTGTAATCGTCCTTTCATGCTCACTGACATACTTTATTGTAATCGTCCTTAATTCATGCTCACTGACATACTTTATTGTAATCGTCCTTTCATGCTCACTGACATACTTTATTGTAATCGTCCTTTCATGCTCATTGACATACTTTATTGTAATCGTCCTTTCATGCTCACTGACATACTTTATTGTAATCGTCCTTTCATGCTCACCGACATACTTTATTGTAATCGTCCTTTCATGCTCACTGACGTACTTTATTGTAATCGTCCTTTCATGCTCACTAACATACTTTATTGTAATCGTCCTTTCATGCTCACTGACATACTTTATTGTAATCGTCCTTTCATGCTCACCCACATACTTTATTGTAATCGTCCTTTCATGCACACTGACATTCTTTATTGTAATGGTCCTTTCACGCTCACCCACATACTTTATTGTAATCGTCCTTTCATGGACAGTGACATACTTTATTGTAATCGTCCTTTCATGCTCACTCACATACTTTATTGTTATCGTCCTTTCATGCTCACTGACATTCTTTATTGTAATTGTCCTTTCATGTTCACTGACGTTCTTTATTGTAATCGTCCTTTCATGCTCACTGACGTTCTTTATTGTAATCGTCCTTTCATGCTCACTAACATACTTTATTGTAATCGTCCTTTCATGCTAACCCACATACTTTATTGTAATCGTTCTTCATGCTCACTAACATACTTTATTGTAATCGTCCTTTCATGCTCACTGACATACTTTATTGTAATCGTCCTTTAATGCACACTGACATACTTTATTGTAATCGTCCTTTCATGCTCACTCACATACTTTATTGTAATCGTCCTTTCATACTCACTGACATTCTTTATTGTAATCGTCCTTTCATGTTCACTGACGTTCTTTATTGCAATCGTCCTTTCATGCTCACTGACGTTCTCTATTGTAATCGTCCTTTCATGCTCACTAACATACTTTATTGTAATCGTCCTTTCATGCTCACTAACATACTTTATTGTAATCGTCCTTAATTCATGCTCACTGACATACTTTATTGTTATCGTCCTTTCATGCTCACTGACATACTTTATTGTAATCGTCCTTTCATGCTCACTCACATACTTTATTGTTATTGTCCTTTCATGCTCACTGACATACTTTATTGTAATCGTCCTTAATTCATGCTCACTGACATACTTTATTGTATTCGTCCTTTCATGCTCACTAACATACTTTATTGTAATCGTCCTTTCATGCTCACTAACATACTTTATTGTAATCGTCCTTTCATGCTCACTGACATACTTTCTTGTATTCGTCCTTTCATGCTCACTGACATACTTTATTGTAATCGTCCTTAATTCATGCTCACTGACATACTTTATTATATTCGTCCTTTCATGCTCACTGACATACTTTATGGTTATCGTCCTTAATTCATGCTCACTGACATACTTTATTGTTATCGTCCTTAATTCATGCTCACTGACATACTTTATTGTAATCCTCTTTTCATGCTCACTGACTTACTTTATTGTAATCGTCCTTTCATGCTCACTGACATACTTTATTGTAATCCTCTTTTCATGCTCACTGACGTTCTTTATTGTAGGGGCGGTCGGATAGCCTAGTGGTTAAAGCGTTCGCTCGTCACGCCGAAGACCCTGGTTCGATTCCCGACATGGGTACAATGTGTGAAGCCCATTTCTGGTGTCCCCCGCCGTGATATTGCTGGAATATTGCTAAAAGCGGCGTAAAACCATATTCACTCACTCACTCACTCTTTATTTTAATCGTCCTTTCATGCTCACTGACATACTTTATTGTTATCCTCTTTTCATGCTCACTAACATACTTTATTGTAATCGTCCTTTCATGCTCACTGACATACTTTACTGTAATCGTATTTTCATGCTCACTAACATACTTTATTGTAATCGACCTTTCATGCTCACTAACACACTTTATTGTAATCGTCCTTTCACGCTCACTGACATACTTAATTGTAATCCTCTTTTCATGCTCACTAACATACTTTATTGTAATCGTCCTTTCATGCTCACTAACATACTTTATTGTTATCGTCCTTAATTCATGCTCACTAACATACTTAAACGTAATCGTCTTTTCATGCTCACTGACATACTTTATTGTAATCGTCCTTTCATGCTCACTAACATACTTTATTTGTTATCCTCTTTTCATGCTCACTGACATACTTTATTGTAATCGTCCTTTCACGCTCACTGACATACTTTATTGTAATCGTCCTTAATTCATGCTCACTGACATACTTTATTGTTATCGTCCTTAATTCATGCTCACTGGCATACTTTATTGTAATAGTCTTTTCATGCTCACTAACATACTTTATTGTAATCGTCCATTCACGATCACTGACATACTTTATTGTAATCGTCCTTAATTCATGCTCACTGACATACTTTATTGTAATCGTCCTTAATTCATGCTCACTGACATACTTTATTGTATTCGTCCTTTCATGCTCACTGACATACTTTATTGTAATCGTCCTTTCATGGACAGTGACATACTTTATTGTAATCGTCCTTTCATGCTCACTCACATACTTTATTGTTATCGTCCTTTCATGCTCACTGACATTCTTTATTGTAATTGTCCTTTCATGTTCACTGACGTTCTTTATTGTAATCGTCCTTTCATGCTCACTGACGTTCTTTATTGTAATCGTCCTTTCATGCTCACTAACATACTTTATTGTAATCGTCCTTTCATGCTCACTAACATATTTTATTGTAATCGTTCTTCATGCTCACTAACATACTTTATTGTAATCGTCCTTTCATGCTCACTGACATACTTTATTGTAATCGTCCTTTAATGCACACTGACATACTTTATTGTAATCGTCCTTTCATGCTCACTCACATACTTTATTGTAATCGTCCTTTCATACTCACTGACATTCTTTATTGTAATTGTCCTTTCATGTTCACTGACGTTCTTTATTGCAATCGTCCTTTCATGCTCACTGACGTTCTTTATTGTAATCGTCCTTTCATGCTCACTAACATACTTTATTGTAATCATCCTTTCATGCTCACTAACATACTTTATTGTAATCGTCCTTTCATGCTCACTGACATACTTTATTGTTATCGTCCTTTCATGCACACTGACATACTTTATTGTAATCGTCCTTTCATGCTCACTGACATACTTTATTGTTATCGTCCTTTTATGCTCACTTACATACTTTATTGTAATCGTCCTTTCATGCTCACTGACGTTCTTTATTGTAATCGTCCTTTCATGCTCACTAACATACTTTATTGTAATCGTCCTTTCATGCTCACTGACATACTTTATTGTTATCGTCCTTTCATGCTCACTGACATACTTTATTGTAATCGTCCTTTCATGCTCACTGACATACTTTATTGTAATCGTCCTTTCATGCTCACTGACATACTTTATTGTTATCGTCCTTTCATGCTCACTGACATACTTTATTGTAATCGTCCTTAATTCATGCTCACTGACATACTTTATTGTAATCGTCCTTTCATACTCACTTACATACTTTATTGTAATCGTCCTTTCATGCTCACTGACATTCTTTATTGTAATCGTCCTTTCATGCTCACTAACATACTTTATTGTAATCGTCCTTTCATGCTCACTAACATACTTTATTGTAATCGTCCTTTCATGCTCACTGACATACTTTCTTGTATTCGTCCTTTCATGCTCACTGACATACTTTATTGTAATCATCCTTAATTCATGCTCACTGACATACTTTATTGTATTCGTCCTTTCATGCTCACTGACATACTTTATTGTTATCGTCCTTAATTCATGCTCACTGACATACTTTATTGTTATCGTCCTTAATTCATGCTCACTGACATACTTTATTGTAATCCTCTTTTCATGCTCACTGACTTACTTTATTGTAATCGTCCTTTCATGCTCACTGACATACTCTATTGTAATCCTCTTTTCATGCTCACTGACGTTCTTTATTGTAGGGGCGGTCGGGTAGCCTAGTGGTTAAAGCGTTCGCTCGTCACGCCGAAGACCCTGGTTCGATTCCCGACATGGGTACAATGTGTGAAGCCCATTTCTGGTGTCCCGCGCCGTGATATTGCTGGAATATTGCTAAAAGCGGCGTAAAACCATATTCACTCACTCACTCACTCTTTATTTTAATCGTCCTTTCATGCTCACTGACATACTTTATTGTTATCCTCTTTTCATGCTCACTAACATACTTTATTGTAATCGTCCTTTCATGCTCACTGACATACTTTACTGTAATCGTACTTTCATGCTCACTGACATACTTTATTGTAATCGACCTTTCATGCTCACTAACATACTTTATTGTAATCGTCCTTTCACGCTCACTGACATACTTTATTGTAATCCTCTTTTCATGCTCACTAACATACTTTATTGTAATCGTCCTTTCATGCTCACTAACATACTTTATTGTTATCGTCCTTAATTCATACTCACTGACATACTTAATCGTAATCGTCTTTTCATGCTCACTGACTTACTTTATTGTAATCGTCCTTTCATGCTCACTAACATACTTTATTGTTATCCTCTTTTCATGCTCACTGACATACTTTATTGTAATCGTCCTTTCACGCTCACTGACATACGTTATTGTAATCGTCCTTAATTCATGCTCACTGACATACTTTATTGTTATCGTCCTTAATTCATGCTCACTGGCATACTTTATTGTAATAGTCTTTTCATGCTCACTAACATACTTTATTGTAATCGTCCATTCACGATCACTGACATACTTTATTGTAATCGTCCTTTCATGCTCACTAACATACTTTATTGTTATCCTCTTTTCATGCTCACTGACATACTTTATTGTAATCGTCCTTTCACGCTCACTGACATACGTTATTGTAATCGTCCTTAATTCATGCTCACTGACATACTTTATTGTTATCGTCCTTAATTCATGCTCACTGGCATACTTTATTGTAATAGTCTTTTCATGCTCACTAACATACTTTATTGTAATCGTCCATTCACGATCACTGACATACTTTATTGTAATCGTCCTTTCATGCTCACTGACATACTTTATTGTAATCGTCCTTAATTCATGCTCACTGACATACTTTATTGTTATCGTCCTTAATTCATGCTCACTGGCATACTTTATTGTAGTAGTCCTTTCATGGATAGTGACATACTCTATTGTAATTGTCCTTTTATGCTCACTCACATACTTTATTGTTATCGTCCTTTCATGCTCACTCACATTCTTTATTGTAATTGTCCTTTCATGTTCACTGACGTTCTATATTGTAATCGTCCTTTCATGCTCACTGACGTTCTTTACTGTAATCGTCCTTTCATGCTCACTGACATACTTTATTGTAATCGTCCTTTCAATCTCACTAACATACTTTATTGTAATCGTCCTTTCATGCTCACTGACATACTTTATTGTAATCGTCCTTTCACGCTCACTGACATACTCTATTGTAATCGTCCTTTCACGCTCACTGACATACTTTATTGTAATCGTCCTTTCACGATCACTGACATACTTTATTGTAATCGTCCTTTCATGCTCACTGACATACTTTATTGTAATCGTCCTTAATTCATGCTCACTGACATACTTTATTGTAATCGTCCTTAATTCATACTCACTGACATACTTAATCGTAATCGTCTTTTCATGCTCACTGACTTACTTTATTGTAATCGTCCTTTCATGCTCACTAACATACTTTATTGTTATCCTCTTTTCATGCTCACTGACATACTTTATTGTAATCGTCCTTTCACGCTCACTGACATACGTTATTGTAATCGTCCTTAATTCATGCTCACTGACATACTTTATTGTTATCGTCCTTAATTCATGCTCACTGGCATACTTTATTGTAATAGTCTTTTCATGCTCACTAACATACTTTATTGTAATCGTCCATTCACGATCACTGACATACTTTATTGTAATCGTCCTTAATTCATGCTCACTGACATACTTTATTGTTATCGTCCTTAATTCATGCTCACTGGCATACTTTATTGTAGTAGTCCTTTCATGGATAGTGACATACTCTATTGTAATTGTCCTTTTATGCTCACTCACATACTTTATTGTTATCGTCCTTTCATGCTCACTCACATTCTTTATTGTAATTGTCCTTTCATGTTCACTGACGTTCTATATTGTAATCGTCCTTTCATGCTCACTGACGTTCTTTACTGTAATCGTCCTTTCATGCTCACTGACATACTTTATTGTAATCGTCCTTTCAATCTCACTAACATACTTTATTGTAATCGTCCTTTCATGCTCACTGACATACTTTATTGTAATCGTCCTTTCACGCTCACTGACATACTCTATTGTAATCGTCCTTTCACGCTCACTGACATACTTTCTTGTAATCGTCCTTTCATGCTCACTGACATACTTTATTGTAATCGTCCTTTCATGCTCACTAACATACTTTATTGTTATCGTCCTTAATTCATGCTCACTGACATCCTTTATTGTAATCGTCCTTTCATGCACAGTGACATACTTTATTGTAATCGTCCTTTCATGCTCACTCACATACTTTATTGTTATCGTCCTTTCATGCTGACTGACATTCTTTATTGTAATTGTCCTTTCATGTTCACTGACGTTCTTTATTGTAATCGTCCTTTCATGCTCACTGACGTTCTTTACTGTAATCGTCCTTTCATGCTCACTAACATACTTTATTGTAATCGTCCTTTCATGCTCACTAACATACTTTATTGTAATCGTCCTTTCATGCTCACTGACGTTCTTTATTTTAATCGTCCTTTCATGCTCACTAACATACTTTATTGTAATCGTCCTTTCATGCTCACTAACATACTTTATTGTAATCGTCCTTTCACGCTCACTGACATACTTTATTGTTATCGTCCTTTCATGCTCACTGACATACTTAATTGTAATCGTCCTTTCACGCTCACTGACATACTTTATTGTTATCGTCCTTTCATGCTCACTGACATACTTTATTGTAATCATCCTTTCACGCTCACTGACATACTTTATTGTAATCGTCCTTAATTCATGCTCACTGACATACTTTATTGTTATCGTCCTTAATTCATGCTCACTGGCATACTTTATTGTAATAGTCTTTTCATGCTCACTAACATACTTTATTGTAATCGTCCTTTCATGCTCACTGACATACTTTATTGTAATCGTCCTTAATTCATGCTCACTGACATACTTTATTGTAATCGTCCTTAATTCATGCTCACTGACATACTTTATTGTAATCGTCCTTTCATGCTCACTGACATACTTTATTGTAATCGTCCTTTCACGCTCACTGACATACTTTATTGTAATCGTCCTTTCATGCTCACTAACATACTTTATTTTAATCGTCCTTAATTCATACTCACTGACATGCTTTATTGTAATCGTCCTTTCATGCTCATTGACATACTTTATTGTAATCGTCCTTAATTCATGCTCACTGACATATTTTATTGTTATCGTCCTTAATTCATGCTCACTAACATACTTTATTGTAATCGTCCTTTCATGCTCACTGACATACTTTATTGTAATAGTCCTTTCATGCTCATTGACATACTTTATTGTAATCGTCCTTTCATGCTCACTGACATACTTTATTGTAATCGTCCTTTCATGCTCACTCACATACTTTATTGTTATAGTCCTTTCATGCTCACTGACATTCTTTATTGTAATTGTCCTTTCTCGCTCACTGACGTTCTTTATTGTAATCGTCCTTTCTTGGTCACTGACATTCTTTATTGTAATCGTCCTTTCATGCTCACTGACATACTTTATTGTAATCGTCCTTAATTCATGCTCACTAACATACTTTATTGTAATCGTCCTTTCATGCTCACTGACATACTTGATTGTTATCGTCCTTTCATGCTCACTGACATACTTTATTGTAATCGTCCTTAATTCATGCTCTCTGATATACTTTATTGTAATCGTCCTTTCATGCTCACTGACATACTTTATTGTAATCGTCCTTTCATGGACAGTGACATACTTAATTGTAATCGTCCTTTCATGCTCACTCACATACTTTATTGTTATCGTCCTTTCATGCTCACTGACATTCTTTATTGTAATTGTCCTGTCATGTTCACTGACGTTCTTTATTGTTTTGGTCCTTTCATGCTCACTGACATATTTATTGTAATCGTCCTTAATTCATGCTCACTGGCATACTTTATTGTAATAGTCTTTTCATGCTCACTAACATACTTTATTGTAATAGTCCTTAATTCATGCTCACTGGCATACTTTATTGTAATAGTCTTTTCATGCTCACTAACATACTTTATTGTAATCGTCCTTTCACGATCACTGACATACTTTATTGTAATCGTCCTTTCATGCTCACTGACATACTTTATTGTAATCGTCCTTAATTCATGCTCACTGACATACTTTATTGTAATCGTCCTTAATTCATGCTCACTGACATACTTTATTGTAATCGTCCTTTCATGCTCACTGACATACTTTATTGTAATCGTCCTTAATTCATGCTCACTGACATACTTTATTGTAATCGTCCTTTCTCGGTCACTGACATTCTTTATTGTAATCGTCCTTTCATGCTCACTGACATACTTTATTGTAATCGTCCTTAATTCATGCTCACTAACATAATTTATTGTAATCGTCCTTTCATGCTCACTGACATACTTTATTGTTATCGTCCTTTCATGCTCACTGACATACTTTATTGTAATCGTCCTTAATTCATGCTCTCTGATATACTTTATTGTAATCGTCCTTTCATGCTCACTGACATACTTTATTGTAATCGTCCTTTCATGGACAGTGACATACTTAATTGTAATCGTCCTTTCATGCTCACTCACATACTTTATTGTTATCGTCCTTTCATGCTCACTGACATTCTTTATTGTAATTGTCCTGTCATGTTCACTGACGTTCTTTATTGTTTTGGTCCTTTCATGCTCACTGACATATTTATTGTAATCGTCCTTAATTCATGCTCACTGGCATACTTTATTGTAATGGTCTTTTCATGCTCACTAACATACTTTATTGTAATAGTCCTTAATTCATGCTCACTGGCATACTTTATTGTAATAGTCTTTTCATGCTCACTAACATACTTTATTGTAATCGTCCTTTCACGATCACTGACATACTTTATTGTAATCGTCCTTTCATGCTCACTGACATACTTTATTGTAATCGTCCTTAATTCATGCTCACTGACATACTTTATTGTAATCGTCCTTAATTCATGCTCACTGACATACTTTATTGTAATCGTCCTTTCATGCTCACTGACATACTTTATTGTAATCGTCCTTAATTCATGCTCACTGACATACTTTATTGTAATCGTCCTTTCATGCTCACTAACATACTTTATTGTAATCGTCCTTTCATGCTCACTGACATACTTTATTGTAATCGTCCTTTCATGCTCATTGACATACTTTATTGTAATCGTCCTTTCATGCTCACTGACATACTTTATTGTAATCGTCCTTTCATGCTCACTGACATACTTTTTTGTAATCGTCCTTTCATGCTCACTGAAGTACTTTATTGTAATCGTCCTTTCATGCTCACTGACATACTTTATTGTAATCGTCCTTAATTCATGCTCACTGACATACTTTATTGTAATCGTCCTTTCATGCTCACTGACATACTTTATTGTAATCGTCCTTTCATGCTCACTGACATTCTTTATTGTAATCGTCCTTTCATGCTCACTAACATACTTTATTGTAATCGTCCTTTCATGCTCACTAACATACTTTATTGTAATCGTCCTTTCATGCTCATTGGCATACTTTATTGTAATCGTCCTTTCATGCTCACTAACATACTTTTTTGTAATCGTCCTTTCATGCTCACTGACGTACTTTATTGTAATCGTCCTTTCATGCTCACTAACATACTTTATTGTTATCGTCCTTTCATGCTCACTGACATACTTTATTGTAATCGTCCTTTCATGCTCACCCACATACTTTATTGTAATCGTCCTTTTATGCACACTGACATTCTTTATTGTAATCGTCCTTTCATGCTCACTGACATACTTTATTGTAATCGTCCTTTCATACTCACTGACATACTTTATTGTAATCGTCCTTTCATGCTCACCCACATGCTTTATTGTAATCGTCCTTTCATGCTCACTAACATACTTTATTGTAATCGTCCTTTCATGCTCACTAACATACTTTATTGTAATCATCCTTTCACGCTCACTGACATACTTTATTGTAATCGTCCTTAATTCATGCTCACTGACATACTTTATTGTTATCGTCCTTAATTCATGCTCACTGGCATACTTTATTGTAATAGTCTTTTCATGCTCACTAACATACTTTATTGTAATCGTCCTTTCATGCTCACTGACATACTTTATTGTAATCGTCCTTAATTCATGCTCACTGACATACTTTATTGTAATCGTCCTTAATTCATGCTCACTGACATACTTTATTGTAATCGTCCTTTCATGCTCACTGACATACTTTATTGTAATCGTCCTTTCACGCTCACTGACATACTTTATTGTAATCGTCCTTTCATGCTCACTAACATACTTTATTTTAATCGTCCTTAATTCATACTCACTGACATGCTTTATTGTAATCGTCCTTTCATGCTCATTGACATACTTTATTGTAATCGTCCTTAATTCATGCTCACTGACATATTTTATTGTTATCGTCCTTAATTCATGCTCACTAACATACTTTATTGTAATCGTCCTTTCATGCTCACTGACATACTTTATTGTAATAGTCCTTTCATGCTCATTGACATACTTTATTGTAATCGTCCTTTCATGCTCACTGACATACTTTATTGTAATCGCCCTTTCATGCTCACTCACATACTTTATTGTTATAGTCCTTTCATGCTCACTGACATTCTTTATTGTAATTGTCCTTTCTCGCTCACTGACGTTCTTTATTGTAATCGTCCTTTCTCGGTCACTGACATTCTTTATTGTAATCGTCCTTTCATGCTCACTGACATACTTTATTGTAATCGTCCTTAATTCATGCTCACTAACATAATTTATTGTAATCGTCCTTTCATGCTCACTGACATACTTGATTGTTATCGTCCTTTCATGCTCACTGACATACTTTATTGTAATCGTCCTTAATTCATGCTCTCTGATATACTTTATTGTAATCGTCCTTTCATGCTCACTGACATACTTTATTGTAATCGTCCTTTCATGGATAGTGACATACTTAATTGTAATCGTCCTTTCATGCTCACTCACATACTTTATTGTTATCGTCCTTTCATGCTCACTGACATTCTTTATTGTAATTGTCCTGTCATGTTCACTGACGTTCTTTATTGTTTTGGTCCTTTCATGCTCACTGACATATTTATTGTAATCGTCCTTAATTCATGCTCACTGGCATACTTTATTGTAATAGTCTTTTCATGCTCACTAACATACTTTATTGTAATAGTCCTTAATTCATGCTCACTGGCATACTTTATTGTAATAGTCTTTTCATGCTCACTAACATACTTTATTGTAATCGTCCTTTCACGATCACTGACATACTTTATTGTAATCGTCCTTTCATGCTCACTGACATACTTTATTGTAATCGTCCTTAATTCATGCTCACTGACATACTTTATTGTAATCGTCCTTAATTCATGCTCACTGACATACTTTATTGTAATCGTCCTTTCATGCTCACTGACATACTTTATTGTAATCGTCCTTAATTCATGCTCACTGACATACTTTATTGTAATCGTCCTTTCTCGGTCACTGACATTCTTTATTGTAATCGTCCTTTCATGCTCACTGACATACTTTATTGTAATCGTCCTTAATTCATGCTCACTAACATAATTTATTGTAATCGTCCTTTCATGCTCACTGACATACTTTATTGTTATCGTCCTTTCATGCTCACTGACATACTTTATTGTAATCGTCCTTAATTCATGCTCTCTGATATACTTTATTGTAATCGTCCTTTCATGCTCACTGACATACTTTATTGTAATCGTCCTTTCATGGACAGTGACATACTTAATTGTAATCGTCCTTTCATGCTCACTCACATACTTTATTGTTATCGTCCTTTCATGCTCACTGACATTCTTTATTGTAATTGTCCTGTCATGTTCACTGACGTTCTTTATTGTTTTGGTCCTTTCATGCTCACTGACATATTTATTGTAATCGTCCTTAATTCATGCTCACTGGCATACTTTATTGTAATAGTCTTTTCATGCTCACTAACATACTTTATTGTAATAGTCCTTAATTCATGCTCACTGGCATACTTTATTGTAATAGTCTTTTCATGCTCACTAACATACTTTATTGTAATCGTCCTTTCACGATCACTGACATACTTTATTGTAATCGTCCTTTCATGCTCACTGACATACTTTATTGTAATCGTCCTTAATTCATGCTCACTGACATACTTTATTGTAATCGTCCTTAATTCATGCTCACTGACATACTTTATTGTAATCGTCCTTTCATGCTCACTGACATACTTTATTGTAATCGTCCTTAATTCATGCTCACTGACATACTTTATTGTAATCGTCCTTTCATGCTCACTAACATACTTTATTGTAATCGTCCTTTCATGCTCACTGACATACTTTATTGTAATCGTCCTTTCATGCTCATTGACATACTTTATTGTAATCGTCCTTTCATGCTCACTGACATACTTTATTGTAATCGTCCTTTCATGCTCACTGACATACTTTTTTGTAATCGTCCTTTCATGCTCACTGAAGTACTTTATTGTAATCGTCCTTTCATGCTCACTGACATACTTTATTGTAATCGTCCTTAATTCATGCTCACTGACATACTTTATTGTAATCGTCCTTTCATGCTCACTGACATACTTTATTGTAATCGTCCTTTCATGCTCACTGACATTCTTTATTGTAATCGTCCTTTCATGCTCACTAACATACTTTATTGTAATCGTCCTTTCATGCTCACTAACATACTTTATTGTAATCGTCCTTTCATGCTCATTGGCATACTTTATTGTAATCGTCCTTTCATGCTCACCGACATACTTTTTTGTAATCGTCCTTTCATGCTCACTGACGTACTTTATTGTAATCGTCCTTTCATGCTCACTAACATACTTTATTGTTATCGTCCTTTCATGCTCACTGACATACTTTATTGTAATCGTCCTTTCATGCTCACCCACATACTTTATTGTAATCGTCCTTTTATGCACACTGACATTCTTTATTGTAATCGTCCTTTCATGCTCACTGACATACTTTATTGTAATCGTCCTTTCATACTCACTGACATACTTTATTGTAATCGTCCTTTCATGCTCACCCACATGCTTTATTGTAATCGTCCTTTCATGCTCACTAACATACTTTATTGTAATCGTCCTTTCATGCTCACTGACATACTTTATTGTAATCGTCCTTTGATGCTCACTTACATACTTTATTGTAATCGTCCTTTCATGGACAGTGACATACTTTATTGTAATCGTCCTTTCATGCTCACTCACATACTTTATTGTTATCGTCCTTTAATGCTCACTGACATTCTTTATTGTAATTGTCCTGTCATGTTCACTGACGTTCTTTATTGTAATCGTCCTTTCATGCTCACTCACATACTTTATTGTAATCGTCCTTTCATGCTCACTGACATACTTTATTGTAATCGTCCTTTCATGTTCACTGACATACTTTATTGTAATCGTTCTTCATGCTCACTAACATACTTTATTGTAATCGTCCTTTCATGCTCACTGACATACTTTATTGTAATCGTCCTTTAATGCACACTGACATACTTTATTGTAATCGTCCTTTCATGCTCACTCACATACTTCATTGTTATCGTCCTTTCATACTCACTGACATTCTTTATTGTAATTGTCCTTTCATGTTCACTGACGTTCTTTATTGCAATCGTCCTTTCATGCTCACTGACGTTCTTTATTGTAATCGTCCTTTCATGCTCACTGACATACTTTATTGTAATCGTCCCTAATTCATGCTCACTGACATACTTTATTGTAATCGTCCTTTCATGCTCACTGACATACTTTATTGTAATCGTCCTTTCATGCTCACTGACATTCTTTATTGTAATCGTCCTTTCATGCTCACTAACATACTTTATTGTAATCGTCCTTTCATGCTCACTGACATACTTTATTGTAATCGTCCTTTCATGCTCATTGACATACTTTATTGTAATCGTCCTTTCATGCTAATTGACATACTTTATTGTTATCGTCCTTTCATGCTCACTGACATACTTTATTGTAATCGTCCTTTCACGCTCACTGACATACTTTATTGTAATCATCCTTTCATGCTCACTTACATACTTTATTGTAATCGTCCTTTCACGCTCACTGACATACTTTATTGTAATCGTCCTTAATTCATGCTCACTGACATACTTTATTATATTCGTCCTTTCATGCTCACTGACATACTTTATTGTTATCGTCCTTAATTCATGCTCACTGACATACTTTATTGTTATCGTCCTTAATTCATGCTCACTGACATACTTTATTGTTATCGTCCTTTCACGCTCACTGACATACTCTATTGTAATGGTCCTTTCACGCTCACTGACATACTTTATTGTAATCGTCCTTTCACGCTCACTGACATACTTTATTGTAATCGTCCTTTCATGCTCACTAACATACTTTATTGTAATCGTCCTTTCACGCTCACTGACATACTTTATTGTAATCGTCCTTTCATGCTCACTAACATACTTTATTGTAATCGTCCTTTCATGCTCACTGACATACTTTATTGTAATCGTCCTTTCATGCTCACTGACATACTTTATTGTAATCGTCCTTTCATGCACACTGACATTCTTTATTGTAATGGTCCTTTCATGCTCACTGACATACTTTATTGTAATCGTCCTTTCATGCTCACCCACATGCTTTATTGTAATCGTCCTTTCATGCTCACTAACATACTTTATTGTAATCGTCCTTTCATGCTCACTGACATACTTTATTGTAATCGTCCTTTCATGCTCACTGACATACTTTATTGTAATCGTCCTTTCATGGACAGTGACATACTTTATTGTAATCGTCCTTTCATGCTCACTCACATACTTTATTGTTATCGTCCTTTCATGCTCACTGACATTCTTTATTGTAATTGTCCTTTCATGTTCACTGACGTTCTTTATTGTAATCGTCCTTTCATGCTCACTGACGTTCTTTATTGTAATCGTCCTTTCATGCTAACTAACATACTTTATTGTAATCGTCCTTTCATGCTAACCCACATACTTTCTTGTAATCGTTCTTCATGCTCACTAACATACTTTATTGTAATCGTCCTTTCATGCTCACTGACATACTTTATTGTAATCGTCCTTTAATGCACACTGACATACTTTATTGTAATCGTCCTTTCATGCTCACTCACATACTTTATTGTAATCGTCCTTTCATACTCACTGACATTCTTTATTGTAATCGTCCTTTCATGTTCACTGACGTTCTTTATTGCAATCGTCCTTTCATGCTCACTGACGTTCTCTATTGTAATCGTCCTTTCATGCTCACTAACATACTTTATTGTAATCGTCCTTTCATGCTCACTAACATACTTTATTGTAATCGTCCTTTCATGCTCACTGACATACTTTATTGTTATCGTCCTTTCATGCTCACTGACATACTTTATTGTAATCGTCCTTTCATGCTCACTGACATACTTTATTGTTATCGTCCTTTCATGCTCACTGACATACTTTATTGTAATCGTCCTTAATTTATGCTCACTGACATACTTTATTGTAATCGTCCTTTCATACTCACTGACATACTTTATTGTAATCGTCCTTTCATGCTCACTGACATTCTTTATTGTAATCGTCCTTTCATGCTCACTAACATACTTTATTGTAATCGTCCTTTCATGCTCACTAACATACTTTATTGTAATCGTCCTTTCATGCTCACTGACATACTTTCTTGTATTCGTCCTTTCATGCTCACTGACATACTTTATTGTAATCGTCCTTTCATGCTCACTGACATACTTTATTGTAATCGTCCTTTCATGCTCACTAACATACTTTATTGTAATCGTCCTTTCATGCTCACTGACATACTTTATTGTAATCGTCCTTTCATGCTCACTAACATTCTTTATTGTAATCGTCCTTTCATGCTCACTGACATACTTTATTGTAATCGTCCTTTCATGCTCACTAACATTCTTTATTGTAATCGTCCTTTCATGCTCACTAACATACTTTATTGTAATCGTCCTTTCATGCTCACTAACATACTTTATTGTAATCATCCTTTCATGCTCACTGACATACTTTCTTGTATTCGTCCTTTCATGCTCACTGACATACTTTATTGTAATCGTCCTTTCATGCTCACTGACATACTTTATTGTAATCGTCCTTTCATGCTCACTAACATACTTTCTTGTATTCGTCCTTTCATGCTCACTGACATACTTTCTTGTATTCGTCCTTTCATGCTCACTGACATACTTTATTGTAATCGTCCTTTCATGCTCACTAACATACTTTATTGTAATCGTCCTTTCATGCTCACTGACATACTTTATTGTTATCGTCCTTTCATGCTCACTGACATACTTTATTGTAATCGTCCTTTCATGCTCACTGACATACTTTATTGTTATCGTCCTTTCATGCTCACTGACATACTTTATTGTAATCGTCCTTAATTTATGCTCACTGACATACTTTATTGTAATCGTCCTTTCATACTCACTGACATACTTTATTGTAATCGTCCTTTCATGCTCACTGACATTCTTTATTGTAATCGTCCTTTCATGCTCACTAACATACTTTATTGTAATCGTCCTTTCATGCTCACTGACATACTTTCTTGTATTCGTCCTTTCATGCTCACTGACATACTTTATTGTAATCGTCCTTAATTCATGCTCACTGACATACTTTATTATATTCGTCCTTTCATGCTCACTGACATACTTTATTGTTATCGTCCTTAATTCATGCTCACTGACATACTTTATTGTTATCGTCCTTAATTCATGCTCACTGACATACTTTATTGTAATCCTCTTTTCATGCTCACTGACTTACTGGGCGGTCGGGTAGCCTAGTGGTTAAAGCGTTCGCTCGTCACGCCGAGGACCCGGGTTCGATTCCCGACATGGGTACAATGTGTGAAGCCCATTTCTGGTGTCCCCCGCCGTGATATTGCTGGAATATTGCTAAAAGCGGCGTAAAACCATACTCACTCACTCACTGACTTACTTTATTGTAATCGTCCTTTCATGCTCACTGACATACTCTATTGTAATCCTCTTTTCATGCTCACTGACGTTCTTTATTGTAGGGGCGGTCGGGTAGCCTAGTGGTTAAAGCGTTCGCTCGTCACGCCGAAGACCCTGGTTCGATTCCCGACATGGGTACAATGTGTGAAGCCCATTTCTGGTGTCCCCCGCCGTGATATTGCTGGAATATTGCTAAAAGCGGCGTAAAACCATATTCACTCACTCACTCACTCTTTATTTTAATCGTCCTTTCATGCTCACTGACATACTTTATTGTTATCCTCTTTTCATGCTCACTAACATACTTTATTGTAATCGTCCTTTCATGCTCACTGACATACTTTACTGTAATCGTATTTTCATGCTCACTAACATACTTTATTGTAATCGACCTTTCATGCTCACTAACACACTTTATTGTAATCGTCCTTTCACGCTCACTGACATACTTTATTGTAATCCTCTTTTCATGCTCACTAACATACTTTATTGTAATCGTCCTTTCATGCTCACTAACATACTTTATTGTTATCGTCCTTAATTCATGCTCACTGACATACTTAAACGTAATCGTCTTTTCATGCTCACTGACATACTTTATTGTAATCGTCCTTTCATGCTCACTAACATACTTTATTGTTATCCTCTTTTCATGCTCACTGACATACTTTATTGTAATCGTCCTTTCACGCTCACTGACATACTTTATTGTAATCGTCCTTAATTCATGCTCACTGACATACTTTATTGTTATCGTCCTTAATTCATGCTCACTGGCATACTTTATTGTAATAGTCTTTTCATGCTCACTAACATACTTTATTGTAATCGTCCATTCACGATCACTGACATACTTTATTGTAATCGTCCTTTCATGCTCACTGACATACTTTATTGTAATCGTCCTTAATTCATGCTCACTGACATACTTTATTGTAATCGTCCTTTCACGCTCACTGACATACTCTATTGTAATCGTCCTTTCATGCTCACTGACATACTTTATTGTAATCGTCCTTTCATGCTCACTGACATACTTTATTGTAATCGTCCTTTCATGGACAGTGACATACTTTATTGTAATCGTCCTTTCATGCTCACTCACATACTTTATTGTTATCGTCCTTTCATGCTCACTGACATTCTATATTGTAATTGTCCTTTCATGTTCACTGACGTTCTTTATTGTAATCGTCCTTTCATGCTCACTGACGTTCTTTATTGTAATCGTCCTTTCATGCTCACTAACATACTTTATTGTAATCGTCCTTTCATGCTCACTAACATACTTTATTGTAATCGTTCTTCATGCTCACTAACATACTTTATTGTAATCGTCCTTTCATGCTCACTGACATACTTTATTGTAATCGTCCTTTAATGCACACTGACATACTTTATTGTAATCGTCCTTTCATGCTCACTCACATACTTTATTGTAATCGTCCTTTCATACTCACTGACATTCTTTATTGTAATTGTCCTTTCATGTTCACTGACGTTCTTTATTGCAATCGTCCTTTCATGCTCACTGACGTTCTTTATTGTAATCGTCCTTTCATGCTCACTAACATACTTTATTGTAATCGTCCTTTCATGCTCACTGACATACTTTATTGTAATCGTCCTTTCATGCTCACTGACATACTTTATTGTTATCGTCCTTTCATGCACACTGACATACTTTATTGTAATCGTCCTTTCATGCTCACTGACATACTTTATTGTTATCGTCCTTTCATGCTCACTGACATACTTTATTGTAATCGTCCTTAATTCATGCTCACTGACATACTTTATTGTAATCGTCCTTTCATACTCACTTACATACTTTATTGTAATCGTCCTTTCATGCTCACTGACATTCTTTATTGTAATCGTCCTTTCATGCTCACTAACATACTTTATTGTAATCGTCCTTTCATGCTCACTAACATACTTTATTGTAATCGTCCTTTCATGCTCACTGACATACTTTATTGTAATCGTCCTTAATTTATGCTCACTGACATACTTTATTGTAATCGTCCTTTCATACTCACTGACATACTTTATTGTAATCGTCCTTTCATGCTCACTGACATTCTTTATTGTAATCGTCCTTTCATGCTCACTAACATACTTTATTGTAATCGTCCTTTCATGCTCACTAACATACTTTATTGTAATCGTCCTTTCATGCTCACTGACATACTTTCTTGTATTCGTCCTTTCATGCTCACTGACATACTTTATTGTAATCGTCCTTAATTCATGCTCACTGACATACTTTATTATATTCGTCCTTTCATGCTCACTGACATACTTTATTGTTATCGTCCTTAATTCATGCTCACTGACATACTTTATTGTTATCGTCCTTAATTCATGCTCACTGACATACTTTATTGTAATCCTCTTTTCATGCTCACTGACTTACTTTATTGTAATCGTCCTTTCATGCTCACTGACATACTCTATTGTAATCCTCTTTTCATGCTCACTGACGTTCTTTATTGTAGGGGCGGTCGGGTAGCCTAGTGGTTAAAGCGTTCGCTCGTCACGCCGAAGACCCTGGTTCGATTCCCGACATGGGTACAATGTGTGAAGCCCATTTCTGGTGTCCCCCGCCGTGATATTGCTGGAATATTGCTAAAAGCGGCGTAAAACCATATTCACTCACTCACTCACTCTTTATTTTAATCGTCCTTTCATGCTCACTGACATACTTTATTGTTATCCTCTTTTCATGCTCACTAACATACTTTATTGTAATCGTCCTTTCATGCTCACTGACATACTTTACTGTAATCGTATTTTCATGCTCACTAACATACTTTATTGTAATCGACCTTTCATGCTCACTAACACACTTTATTGTAATCGTCCTTTCACGCTCACTGACATACTTTATTGTAATCCTCTTTTCATGCTCACTAACATACTTTATTGTAATCGTCCTTTCATGCTCACTAACATACTTTATTGTTATCGTCCTTAATTCATGCTCACTGACATACTTAAACGTAATCGTCTTTTCATGCTCACTGACATACTTTATTGTAATCGTCCTTTCATGCTCACTAACATACTTTATTGTTATCCTCTTTTCATGCTCACTGACATACTTTATTGTAATCGTCCTTTCACGCTCACTGACATACTTTATTGTAATCGTCCTTAATTCATGCTCACTGACATACTTTATTGTTATCGTCCTTAATTCATGCTCACTGGCATACTTTATTGTAATAGTCTTTTCATGCTCACTAACATACTTTATTGTAATCGTCCATTCACGATCACTGACATACTTTATTGTAATCGTCCTTTCATGCTCACTGACATACTTTATTGTAATCGTCCTTAATTCATGCTCACTGACATACTTTATTGTAATCGTCCTTTCACGCTCACTGACATACTCTATTGTAATCGTCCTTTCATGCTCACTGACATACTTTATTGTAATCGTCCTTTCATGCTCACTGACATACTTTATTGTAATCGTCCTTTCATGGACAGTGACATACTTTATTGTAATCGTCCTTTCATGCTCACTCACATACTTTATTGTTATCGTCCTTTCATGCTCACTGACATTCTATATTGTAATTGTCCTTTCATGTTCACTGACGTTCTTTATTGTAATCGTCCTTTCATGCTCACTGACGTTCTTTATTGTAATCGTCCTTTCATGCTCACTAACATACTTTATTGTAATCGTCCTTTCATGCTCACTAACATACTTTATTGTAATCGTTCTTCATGCTCACTAACATATTTTATTGTAATCGTCCTTTCATGCTCACTGACATACTTTATTGTAATCGTCCTTTAATGCACACTGACATACTTTATTGTAATCGTCCTTTCATGCTCACTCACATACTTTATTGTAATCGTCCTTTCATACTCACTGACATTCTTTATTGTAATTGTCCTTTCATGTTCACTGACGTTCTTTATTGCAATCGTCCTTTCATGCTCACTGACGTTCTTTATTGTAATCGTCCTTTCATGCTCACTAACATACTTTATTGTAATCGTCCTTTCATGCTCACTAACATACTTTATTGTAATCGTCCTTTCATGCTCACTGACATACTTTATTGTTATCGTCCTTTCATGCACACTGACATACTTTATTGTAATCGTCCTTTCATGCTCACTGACATACTTTATTGTTATCGTCCTTTCATGCTCACTGACATACTTTATTGTAATCGTCCTTAATTCATGCTCACTGACATACTTTATTGTAATCGTCCTTTCATACTCACTTACATACTTTATTGTAATCGTCCTTTCATGCTCACTGACATTCTTTATTGTAATCGTCCTTTCATGCTCACTAACATACTTTATTGTAATCGTCCTTTCATGCTCACTAACATACTTTATTGTAATCGTCCTTTCATGCTCACTGACATACTTTATTGTATTCGTCCTTTCATGCTCACTGACATACTTTATTGTTATCGTCCTTAATTCATGCTCACTGACATACTTTATTGTTATCGTCCTTAATTCATGCTCACTGACATACTTTATTGTAATCCTCTTTTCATGCTCACTGACTTACTTTATTGTAATCGTCCTTTCATGCTCACTGACATACTCTATTGTAATCCTCTTTTCATGCTCACTGACGTTCTTTATTGTAGGGGCGGTCGGGTAGCCTAGTGGTTAAAGCGTTCGCTCGTCACGCCGAAGACCCTGGTTCGATTCCCGACATGGGTACAATGTGTGAAGCCCATTTCTGGTGTCCCCCGCCGTGATATTGCTGGAATATTGCTAAAAGCGGCGTAAAACCATATTCACTCACTCACTCACTCTTTATTTTAATCGTCCTTTCATGCTCACTGACATACTTTATTGTTATCCTCTTTTCATGCTCACTAACATACTTTATTGTAATCGTCCTTTCATGCTCACTGACATACTTTACTGTAATCGTACTTTCATGCTCACTGACATACTTTATTGTAATCGACCTTTCATGCTCACTAACACACTTTATTGTAATCGTCCTTTCACGCTCACTGACATACTTTATTGTAATCCTCTTTTCATGCTCACTAACATACTTTATTGTAATCGTCCTTTCATGCTCACTAACATACTTTATTGTTATCGTCCTTAATTCATACTCACTGACATACATAATCGTAATCGTCTTTTCATGCTCACTTACATACTTTATTGTAATCGTCCTTTCATGCTCACTAACATACTTTATTGTTATCCTCTTTTCATGCTCACTGACATACTTTATTGTAATCGTCCTTTCACGCTCACTGACATACTTTATTGTAATCGTCCTTAATTCATGCTCACTGACATACTTTATTGTTATCGTCCTTAATTCATGCTCACTGGCATACTTTATTGTAATAGTCTTTTCATGCTCACTAACATACTTTATTGTAATCGTCCATTCACGATCACTGACATACTTTATTGTAATCGTCCTTTCATGCTCACTGACATACTTTATTGTAATCGTCCTTAATTCATGCTCACTGACATACTTTTTTGTAATCGTCCTTTCACGCTCACTGACATACTCTATTGTAATCGTCCTTTCACGCTCACTGACATACTTTATTGTAATCGTCCTTTCACGCTCACTGACATACTTTATTGTAATCGTCCTTTCATGCTCACTAACATACTTTATTGTAATCGTCCTTTCACGCTCACTGACATACTTTATTGTAATCGTCCTTTCATGCTCACTAACATACTTTATTGTAATCGTCCTTTCATGCTCACTGACATACTTTATTGTTATCGTCCTTTCATGCTCACTGACATACTTTATTGTAATCGTCCTTAATTCATGCTCACTGACATACTTTATTGTAATCGTCCTTTCATACTCACTGACATACTTTATTGTAATCGTTCTTTCATGCTCACTGACATTCTTTATTGTAATCGTCCTTTCATGCTCACTAACATACTTTATTGTAATCGTCCTTTCATGCTCACTGACATACTTTATTGTATTCGTCCTTTCATGCTCACTGACATACTTTATTGTTATCGTCCTTAATTCATGCTCACTGACATACTTTATTGTAATAGTCTTTTCATGCTCACTGACATACTTTATTGTAATCGTCCTTTCATGCTCACTGACATACTTTATTGTTATCGTCCTTAATTCATGCTCACTGACATACTTTATTGTAATCCTCTTTTCATGCTCACTGACTTACTTTATTGTAATCGTCCTTTCATGCTCACTGACATACTCTATTGTAATCCTCTTTTCATGCTCACTGACGTTCTTTATTGTAGGGGCGGTCGGGTAGCCTAGTGGTTAAAGCGTTCGCTCGTCACGCCGAAGACCCTGGTTCGATTCCCGACATGGGTACAATGTGTGAAGCCCATTTCTGGTGTCCCCCGCCGTGATATTGCTGGAATATTGCTAAAAGCGGCGTAAAACCATATTCACTCACTCACTCACTCTTTATTTTAATCGTCCTTTCATGCTCACTGACATACTTTATTGTTATCCTCTTTTCATGCTCACTAACAAACTTTATTGTAATCGTCTTTTCATGCTCACTGACATACCTTATTGTAATCATCCTTTCATGCTCACTAACATACATTATTGTAATCGTCTTTTCATGCTCACTGACATACTTTATTGTAATCGTCCTTTCATGCTCACTGACATACTTTATTGTTATCGTCCTTAATTCATACTCACTGACATACATAATCGTAATCGTCTTTTCATGCTCACTTACATACTTTATTGTAATCGTCCTTTCATGCTCACTAACATACTTTATTGTTATCCTCTTTTCATGCTCACTGACATACTTTATTGTAATCGTCCTTTCACGCTCACTGACATACTTTATTGTAATCGTCCTTAATTCATGCTCACTGACATACTTTATTGTTATCGTCCTTAATTCATGCTCACTGGCATACTTTATTGTAATAGTCTTTTCATGCTCACTAACATACTTTATTGTAATCGTCCATTCACGATCACTGACATACTTTATTGTAATCGTCCTTTCATGCTCACTGACATACTTTATTGTAATCGTCCTTAATTCATGCTCACTGACATACTTTATTGTAATCGTCCTTTCACGCTCACTGACATACTCTATTGTAATCGTCCTTTCACGCTCACTGACATACTTTATTGTAATCGTCCTTAATTCATGCTCACTGACATACTTTATTGTAATCGTCCTTTCACGCTCACTGACATACTCTATTGTAATCGTCCTTTCATGCTCACTGACATACTTTATTGTAATCGTCCTTTCATGCTCACTGACATACTTTATTGTAATTGTCCTTTCATGCTCACTGACATACTTTATTGTAATCGTCCTTTCATGGACAGTGACATACTTTATTGTAATCGTCCTTTCATGCTCACTCACATACTTTATTGTTATCGTCCTTTCATGCTCACTGACATTCTATATTGTAATTGTCCTTTCATGTTCACTGACGTTCTTTATTGTAATCGTCCTTTCATGCTCACTGACGTTCTTTATTGTAATCGTCCTTTCATGCTCACTAACATACTTTATTGTAATCGTCCTTTCATGCTCACTAACATACTTTATTGTAATCGTTCTTCATGCTCACTAACATACTTTATTGTAATCGTCCTTTCATGCTCACTGACATACTTTATTGTAATCGTCCTTTAATGCACACTGACATACTTTATTGTAATCGTCCTTTCATGCTCACTCACATACTTTATTGTAATCGTCCTTTCATACTCACTGACATTCTTTATTGTAATTGTCCTTTCATGTTCACTGACATTCTTTATTGCAATCGTCCTTTCATGCTCACTGACGTTCTTTATTGTAATCGTCCTTTCATGCTCACTAACATACTTTATTGTAATCGTCCTTTCATGCTCACTAACATACTTTATTGTAATCGTCCTTTCATGCTCACTGACATACTTTATTGTAATCGTCCTTTCATGCTCACTGACATACTTTATTGTTATCGTCCTTTCATGCTCACTGACATACTTTATTGTAATCGTCCTTAATTCATGCTCACTGACATACTTTATTGTAATCGTCCTTTCACGCTCACTGACATACTCTATTGTAATCGTCCTTTCATGCTCACTGACATACTTTATTGTAATCGTCCTTTCATGCTCACTGACATACTTTATTGTAATCGTCCTTTCATGGACAGTGACATACTTTATTGTAATCGTCCTTTCATGCTCACTCACATACTTTATTGTTATCGTCCTTTCATGCTCACTGACATTCTATATTGTAATTGTCCTTTCATGTTCACTGACGTTCTTTATTGTAATCGTCCTTTCATGCTCACTGACATACTTTATTGTAATCGTCCTTTCATGCTCACTGACATACTTTATTGTAATCGTCCTTTCATGCTCACTGACATACTTTATTGTAATCGTCCTTTCATGGACAGTGACATACTTTATTGTAATCGTCCTTTCATGCTCACTCACATACTTTATTGTTATCGTCCTTTCATGCTCACTGACATTCTATATTGTAATTGTCCTTTCATGTTCACTGACGTTCTTTATTGTAATCGTCCTTTCATGCTCACTGACGTTCTTTATTGTAATCGTCCTTTCATGCTCACTAACATACTTTATTGTAATCGTCCTTTCATGCTCACTAACATACTTTATTGTAATCGTTCTTCATGCTCACTAACATACTTTATTGTAATCGTCCTTTCATGCTCACTGACATACTTTATTGTAATCGTCCTTTAATGCACACTGACATACTTTATTGTAATCGTCCTTTCATGCTCACTCACATACTTTATTGTAATCGTCCTTTCATACTCACTGACATTCTTTATTGTAATTGTCCTTTCATGTTCACTGACGTTCTTTATTGCAATCGTCCTTTCATGCTCACTGACGTTCTTTATTGTAATCGTCCTTTCATGCTCACTAACATACTTTATTGTAATCGTCCTTTCATGCTCACTAACATACTTTATTGTAATCGTCCTTTCATGCTCACTGACATACTTTATTGTTATCGTCCTTTCATGCACACTGACATACTTTATTGTAATCGTCCTTTCATGCTCACTGACATACTTTATTGTTATCGTCCTTTCATGCTCACTGACATACTTTATTGTAATCGTCCTTAATTCATGCTCACTGACATACTTTATTGTAATCGTCCTTTCATACTCACTTACATACTTTATTGTAATCGTCCTTTCATGCTCACTGACATTCTTTATTGTAATCGTCCTTTCATGCTCACTAACATACTTTATTGTAATCGTCCTTTCATGCTCACTAACATACTTTATTGTAATCGTCCTTTCATGCTCACTGACATACTTTATTGTATTCGTCCTTTCATGCTCACTGACATACTTTATTGTTATCGTCCTTAATTCATGCTCACTGACATACTTTATTGTTATCGTCCTTAATTCATGCTCACTGACATACTTTATTGTAATCCTCTTTTCATGCTCACTGACTTACTTTATTGTAATCGTCCTTTCATGCTCACTGACATACTCTATTGTAATCCTCTTTTCATGCTCACTGACGTTCTTTATTGTAGGGGCGGTCGGGTAGCCTAGTGGTTAAAGCGTTCGCTCGTCACGCCGAAGACCCTGGTTCGATTCCCGACATGGGTACAATGTGTGAAGCCCATTTCTGGTGTCCCCCGCCGTGATATTGCTGGAATATTGCTAAAAGCGGCGTAAAACCATATTCACTCACTCACTCACTCTTTATTTTAATCGTCCTTTCATGCTCACTGACATACTTTATTGTTATCCTCTTTTCATGCTCACTAACATACTTTATTGTAATCGTCCTTTCATGCTCACTGACATACTTTACTGTAATCGTACTTTCATGCTCACTGACATACTTTATTGTAATCGACCTTTCATGCTCACTAACACACTTTATTGTAATCGTCCTTTCACGCTCACTGACATACTTTATTGTAATCCTCTTTTCATGCTCACTAACATACTTTATTGTAATCGTCCTTTCATGCTCACTAACATACTTTATTGTTATCGTCCTTAATTCATACTCACTGACATACATAATCGTAATCGTCTTTTCATGCTCACTTACATACTTTATTGTAATCGTCCTTTCATGCTCACTAACATACTTTATTGTTATCCTCTTTTCATGCTCACTGACATACTTTATTGTAATCGTCCTTTCACGCTCACTGACATACTTTATTGTAATCGTCCTTAATTCATGCTCACTGACATACTTTATTGTTATCGTCCTTAATTCATGCTCACTGGCATACTTTATTGTAATAGTCTTTTCATGCTCACTAACATACTTTATTGTAATCGTCCATTCACGATCACTGACATACTTTATTGTAATCGTCCTTTCATGCTCACTGACATACTTTATTGTAATCGTCCTTAATTCATGCTCACTGACATACTTTTTTGTAATCGTCCTTTCACGCTCACTGACATACTCTATTGTAATCGTCCTTTCACGCTCACTGACATACTTTATTGTAATCGTCCTTTCACGCTCACTGACATACTTTATTGTAATCGTCCTTTCATGCTCACTAACATACTTTATTGTAATCGTCCTTTCACGCTCACTGACATACTTTATTGTAATCGTCCTTTCATGCTCACTAACATACTTTATTGTAATCGTCCTTTCATGCTCACTGACATACTTTATTGTTATCGTCCTTTCATGCTCACTGACATACTTTATTGTAATCGTCCTTAATTCATGCTCACTGACATACTTTATTGTAATCGTCCTTTCATACTCACTGACATACTTTATTGTAATCGTCCTTTCATGCTCACTGACATTCTTTATTGTAATCGTCCTTTCATGCTCACTAACATACTTTATTGTAATCGTCCTTTCATGCTCACTGACATACTTTATTGTATTCGTCCTTTCATGCTCACTGACATACTTTATTGTTATCGTCCTTAATTCATGCTCACTGACATACTTTATTGTAATAGTCTTTTCATGCTCACTGACATACTTTATTGTAATCGTCCTTTCATGCTCACTGACATACTTTATTGTTATCGTCCTTAATTCATGCTCACTGACATACTTTATTGTAATCCTCTTTTCATGCTCACTGACTTACTTTATTGTAATCGTCCTTTCATGCTCACTGACATACTCTATTGTAATCCTCTTTTCATGCTCACTGACGTTCTTTATTGTAGGGGCGGTCGGGTAGCCTAGTGGTTAAAGCGTTCGCTCGTCACGCCGAAGACCCTGGTTCGATTCCCGACATGGGTACAATGTGTGAAGCCCATTTCTGGTGTCCCGCGCCGTGATATTGCTGGAATATTGCTAAAAGCGGCGTAAAACCATATTCACTCACTCACTCACTCTTTATTTTAATCGTCCTTTCATGCTCACTGACATACTTTACTGTTATCCTCTTTTCATGCTCACTAACATACTTTATTGTAATCGTCCTTTCATGCTCACTGACATACTTTACTGTAATCGTATTTTCATGCTCACTAACATACTTTATTGTAATCGACCTTTCATGCTCACTAACACACTTTATTGTAATCGTCCTTTCACGCTCACTGACATACTTTATTGTAATCCTCTTTTCATGCTCACTAACATACTTTATTGTAATCGTCCTTTCATGCTCACTAACATACTTTATTGTTATCGTCCTTAATTCATGCTCACTGACATACTTAAACGTAATCGTCTTTTCATGCTCACTGACATACTTTATTGTAATCGTCCTTTCATGCTCACTAACATACTTTATTGTTATCCTCTTTTCATGCTCACTGACATACTTTATTGTAATCGTCCTTTCACGCTCACTGACATACTTTATTGTAATCGTCCTTAATTCATGCTCACTGACATACTTTATTGTTATCGTCCTTAATTCATGCTCACTGGCATACTTTATTGTAATAGTCTTTTCATGCTCACTAACATACTTTATTGTAATCGTCCATTCACGATCACTGACATACTTTATTGTAATCGTCCTTTCATGCTCACTGACATACTTTATTGTAATCGTCCTTAATTCATGCTCACTGACATACTTTATTGTAATCGTCCTTTCACGCTCACTGACATACTCTATTGTAATCGTCCTTTCATGCTCACTGACATACTTTATTGTAATCGTCCTTTCATGCTCACTGACATACTTTATTGTAATCGTCCTTTCATGGACAGTGACATACTTTATTGTAATCGTCCTTTCATGCTCACTGACATACTTTATTGTTATCGTCCTTTCATGCTCACTGACATTCTATATTGTAATTGTCCTTTCATGTTCACTGACGTTCTTTATTGTAATCGTCCTTTCATGCTCACTGACGTTCTTTATTGTAATCGTCCTTTCATGCTCACTAACATACTTTATTGTAATCGTCCTTTCATGCTCACTAACATACTTTATTGTAATCGTTCTTCATGCTCACTAACATACTTTATTGTAATCGTCCTTTCATGCTCACTGACATACTTTATTGTAATCGTCCTTAAATGCACACTGACATACTTTATTGTAATCGTCCTTTCATGCTCACTCACATACTTTATTGTAATCGTCCTTTCATACTCACTGACATTCTTTATTGTAATTGTCCTTTCATGTTCACTGACGTTCTTTATTGCAATCGTCCTTTCATGCTCACTGACGTTCTTTATTGTAATCGTCCTTTCATGCTCACTAACATACTTTATTGTAATCGTCCTTTCATGCTCACTAACATACTTTATTGTAATCGTCCTTTCATGCTCACTGACATACTTTATTGTTATCGTCCTTTCATGCACACTGACATACTTTATTGTAATCGTCCTTTCATGCTCACTGACATACTTTATTGTTATCGTCCTTTCATGCTCACTGACATACTTTATTGTAATCGTCCTTAATTCATGCTCACTGACATACTTTATTGTAATCGTCCTTTCATACTCACTTACATACTTTATTGTAATCGTCCTTTCATGCTCACTGACATTCTTTATTGTAATCGTCCTTTCATGCTCACTAACATACTTTATTGTAATCGTCCTTTCATGCTCACTAACATACTTTATTGTAATCGTCCTTTCATGCTCACTGACATACTTTATTGTATTCGTCCTTTCATGCTCACTGACATACTTTATTGTTATCGTCCTTAATTCATGCTCACTGACATACTTTATTGTTATCGTCCTTAATTCATGCTCACTGACATACTTTATTGTAATCCTCTTTTCATGCTCACTGACTTACTTTATTGTAATCGTCCTTTCATGCTCACTGACATACTCTATTGTAATCCTCTTTTCATGCTCACTGACGTTCTTTATTGTAGGGGCGGTCGGGTAGCCTAGTGGTTAAAGCGTTCGCTCGTCACGCCGAAGACCCTGGTTCGATTCCCGACATGGGTACAATGTGTGAAGCCCATTTCTGGTGTCCCCCGCCGTGATATTGCTGGAATATTGCTAAAAGCGGCGTAAAACCATATTCACTCACTCACTCACTCTTTATTTTAATCGTCCTTTCATGCTCACTGACATACTTTATTGTTATCCTCTTTTCATGCTCACTAACATACTTTATTGTAATCGTCCTTTCATGCTCACTGACATACTTTACTGTAATCGTACTTTCATGCTCACTGACATACTTTATTGTAATCGACCTTTCATGCTCACTAACACACTTTATTGTAATCGTCCTTTCACGCTCACTGACATACTTTATTGTAATCCTCTTTTCATGCTCACTAACATACTTTATTGTAATCGTCCTTTCATGCTCACTAACATACTTTATTGTTATCGTCCTTAATTCATACTCACTGACATACATAATCGTAATCGTCTTTTCATGCTCACTTACATACTTTATTGTAATCGTCCTTTCATGCTCACTAACATACTTTATTGTTATCCTCTTTTCATGCTCACTGACATACTTTATTGTAATCGTCCTTTCACGCTCACTGACATACTTTATTGTAATCGTCCTTAATTCATGCTCACTGACATACTTTATTGTTATCGTCCTTAATTCATGCTCACTGGCATACTTTATTGTAATAGTCTTTTCATGCTCACTAACATACTTTATTGTAATCGTCCATTCACGATCACTGACATACTTTATTGTAATCGTCCTTTCATGCTCACTGACATACTTTATTGTAATCGTCCTTAATTCATGCTCACTGACATACTTTATTGTAATCGTCCTTTCACGCTCACTGACATACTCTATTGTAATCGTCCTTTCACGCTCACTGACATACTTTATTGTAATCGTCCTTTCACGCTCACTGACATACTTTATTGTAATCGTCCTTTCATGCTCACTAACATACTTTATTGTAATCGTCCTTTCACGCTCACTGACATACTTTATTGTAATCGTCCTTTCATGCTCACTAACATACTTTATTGTAATCGTCCTTTCATGCTCACTGACATACTTTATTGTTATCGTCCTTTCATGCTCACTGACATACTTTATTGTAATCGTCCTTAATTCATGCTCACTGACATACTTTATTGTAATCGTCCTTTCATACTCACTGACATACTTTATTGCAATCGTTCTTTCATGCTCACTGACATTCTTTATTGTAATCGTCCTTTCATGCTCACTAACATACTTTATTGTAATCGTCCTTTCATGCTCACTGACATACTTTATTGTATTCGTCCTTTCATGCTCACTGACATACTTTATTGTTATCGTCCTTAATTCATGCTCACTGACATACTTTATTGTAATCCTCTTTTCATGCTCACTGACATACTTTATTGTAATCGTCCTTTCATGCTCACTGACATACTTTATTGTTATCGTCCTTAATTCATGCTCACTGACATACTTTATTGTAATCCTCTTTTCATGCTCACTGACTTACTTTATTGTAATCGTCCTTTCATGCTCACTGACATACTCTATTGTAATCCTCTTTTCATGCTCACTGACGTTCTTTATTGTAGGGGCGGTCGGGTAGCCTAGTGGTTAAAGCGTTCGCTCGTCACGCCGAAGACCCTGGTTCGATTCCCGACATGGGTACAATGTGTGAAGCCCATTTCTGGTGTCCCCCGCCGTGATATTGCTGGAATATTGCTAAAAGCGGCGTAAAACCATATTCACTCACTCACTCACTCTTTATTTTAATCGTCCTTTCATGCTCACTGACATACTTTATTGTTATCCTCTTTTCATGCTCACTAACAAACTTTATTGTAATCGTCTTTTCATGCTCACTGACATACCTTATTGTAATCATCCTTTCATGCTCACTAACATACATTATTGTAATCGTCTTTTCATGCTCACTGACATACTTTATTGTAATCGTCCTTTCATGCTCACTGACATACTTTATTGTTATCGTCCTTAATTCATACTCACTGACATACATAATCGTAATCGTCTTTTCATGCTCACTTACATACTTTATTGTAATCGTCCTTTCATGCTCACTAACATACTTTATTGTTATCCTCTTTTCATGCTCACTGACATACTTTATTGTAATCGTCCTTTCACGCTCACTGACATACTTTATTGTAATCGTCCTTAATTCATGCTCACTGACATACTTTATTGTTATCGTCCTTAATTCATGCTCACTGGCATACTTTATTGTAATAGTCTTTTCATGCTCACTAACATACTTTATTGTAATCGTCCATTCACGATCACTGACATACTTTATTGTAATCGTCCTTTCATGCTCACTGACATACTTTATTGTAATCGTCCTTAATTCATGCTCACTGACATACTTTATTGTAATCGTCCTTTCACGCTCACTGACATACTCTATTGTAATCGTCCTTTCACGCTCACTGACATACTTTATTGTAATCGTCCTTTCACGCTCACTGACATACTTTATTGTAATCGTCCTTTCATGCTCACTAACATACTTTATTGTAATCGTCCTTTCACGCTCACTGACATACTTTATTGTAATCGTCCTTTCATGCTCACTAACATACTTTATTGTAATCGTCCTTTCATGCTCACTGACATACTTTATTGTTATCGTCCTTTCATGCTCACTGACATACTTTATTGTAATCGTCCTTAATTCATGCTCACTGACATACTTTATTGTAATCGTCCTTTCATACTCACTGACATACTTTATTGTAATCGTTCTTTCATGCTCACTGACATTCTTTATTGTAATCGTCCTTTCATGCTCACTAACATACTTTATTGTAATCGTCCTTTCATGCTCACTGACATACTTTATTGTATTCGTCCTTTCATGCTCACTGACATACTTTATTGTTATCGTCCTTAATTCATGCTCACTGACATACTTTATTGTAATAGTCTTTTCATGCTCACTGACATACTTTATTGTAATCGTCCTTTCATGCTCACTGACATACTTTATTGTTATCGTCCTTAATTCATGCTCACTGACATACTTTATTGTAATCCTCTTTTCATGCTCACTGACTTACTTTATTGTAATCGTCCTTTCATGCTCACTGACATACTCTATTGTAATCCTCTTTTCATGCTCACTGACGTTCTTTATTGTAGGGGCGGTCGGGTAGCCTAGTGGTTAAAGCGTTCGCTCGTCACGCCGAAGACCCTGGTTCGATTCCCGACATGGGTACAATGTGTGAAGCCCATTTCTGGTGTCCCCCGCCGTGATACTGCTGGAATATTGCTAAAAGCGGCATAAAACCATATTCACTCACTCACTCACTCTTTATTTTAATCGTCCTTTCATGCTCACTGACATACTTTATTGTTATCCTCTTTTCATGCTCACTAACAAACTTTATTGTAATCGTCTTTTCATGCTCACTGACATACCTTATTGTAATCATCCTTTCATGCTCACTAACATACATTATTGTAATCGTCCTTTCATGCTCACTGATGTTCTTTATTGTAATCGTCCTTTCACGCTCAATGACGTACTTTATTGTAATCGTCCTTTCATGCTCACTGACATACTTTATTGTTATCGTCCTTTCATGCTCACTGACATACTTTATTGTTATCGTCCTTAATTCATGCTCACTGACATACTTTATTGTATTCGTCCTTTCATGCTCACTGACATACTTTATTGTTATCGTCCTTAATTCATGCTCACTGACATACTTTATTGTAATCCTCTTTTCATGCTCACTGACATACTTTATTGTATTCGTCCTTTCATGCTCACTGACATACTTTATTGTTATCGTCCTTAATTCATGCTCACTGACATACTTTATTGTAATCCTCTTTTCATGCTCACTGACATACTTTATTGTAATCGTCCTTTCATGCTCACTGACATACTTTATTGTTATCGTCCTTTCATACTCACTGACGTTCTTTATTGTCAACGTCCTTTCATGCTCACTGACGTTCTTTATTGTAAACGTCCTTTCGTGCTCACTAACGTTCTTTCGTACACATTGTTTTTTCTTTTCTTACTACGTTTTTTCGTAACATTTGACTATTAACTTTTGACCTTGATATCAACTTCGTATTTGTTTAACCGGTGTCTGTTTGTTTTGTATTTTGACCTTTGTTAGTAACATTTAGTTCTTTATTCGTTATATTTGACCTTTATTGCGTACTTTTGTCCTTTTTTTAACTTTGTCTTTTTTACCGAATTGGCCGCCCATACCGCTGGACACGAATTTCACATCAGATAAAGGAGACAAAGTCGTCTTAGAAATGGCCAAACCCACAAAGTTTTTTAAACCAGGTTAAAAAATCTCAATAATTGGTCCTATCTACTTTCTCAGAGAACCCACTTCTGCATTTAGTGCAGTGTATCAAAATGCACTTTCATCGGACAAGCCTGCGAGAAAGGATGGAATTGGAAATGGGAAACAGCATGGAGGATGCTGGGGTCAATGTGGCCATGTACCAGACACATTCTGTCGGGGGACATGTACCTCTAAGGCATATGCTAAGGGTGCTTCGGTTGCCGAAATATTGGAGCTGGGCAAGTCGTCTAGAGTATCCACCTGCAGTTCTGTCTCAGAGGAAACGAAGGGTGTGGATCCAGTCAAATCTTCTAAAAGAAGAGGTTTAAAGCACCGCTACCACATCATCATGATTTTACATGTTGTGAAATTGGTAATTTCAGAAGCACAAAGAGTGTGTGATTTAAAATTAATAAAATGAAGTAGATATGATAGCCCCTCCCTCCTAACTACCCACACATGTAGTTTGATTTTGACTGATTTGTGTTCCATTATTTGCAGGGGACACCACTGGGAGATGGAGACGTTTGGCCAGGCCATCCCCAGTTAACATCAGGATAAGACTGGGACATCCGTCCCTGTCTCGGTCGGAAGTCGCAGCTGTATCAAGCCTCATTCATGCTGTTCAATTTGCAGTACAGAATAAAAAAGTTTCAGGCGAGACCTTTTCTTAGATTTTTGTAACACTTCAGCACAATGCAGAAGGATTCATGGGTATCTTCTCGTTTATGGGGCTGTGACCTTTGAAATTGACCTATTTTAAGCACGAGAAGATGAACACACTGCTATCACATCTACTTTGTTTTATTATGAAATTATTATGAAATTGGGCGGTAGGGTAGGCTAGTGGTTAAAGCGTTCGCTCGTGACGCCGTAGACCCGGGTTCGATTCCTGACATGGGTACAATGTGGATCCCCCGCCGTGATATTGCTGGAATATTGCTAAAAGCGGTGTAAAACCATACTCACTCACTATTAATGAAATTAGAATGTCAATACACACACTTTTTATGCCTCTGAAATTAAGTCAAGACAGTATTTCGATTCATCAGTGAAAACTATTGGAGCCCAGTCCTGGTCTGTCCAATTGACGACATATTCAGCCCAATCGAAACATGCCTGCCTGTGATGTTGGGTTTGTAGGGTTCGAATACGTTCCATCCATGACCTGGGACCAGCTTCAAGGAGACGATTACGCACATTAGAAATGTAACAACGTTAACGCCACATGCGTTCTGAATGTCATTTACGAGTGTGGTGGCAGTCAAAAACCAAATATCTGGCATCGATTCCATGCCCTGCTGATCGCACTTTGGCTGACACCAAAGACGTTTTCAACGTGACGTTGTATTGAGCCATGCCGATGCATCTCATTCTTCGTCCTCAAACGTATTTCACGCTGAGGGTGCACAAGTGGTATCTAAAGATGTGGCCAAGGATTGGTTAAAGAAACAAGCGATGTGGCAGATATATTTACCGGCACTGCGTTATATATCGAGGAAGAAGTTTGATATTTTTACAACGAATGAAGTTCATCAGGCTGACCTCTTGTTTCTTCCCCACGATAAGGTAAAACGCAAAACGTATAAATACGCTTTAACAGTAGTGGATGTGGCTAGTCGATACAAAGAGGCTGAGCCATTAACCTCGAAAGAATCAACAGAGGTAGCTAATGCACTGAGTCGCATATATAAACGCGGACCGCTAAAATGGCCTAAGCTATTTCAAGTAGATCCCGGTCGCAAGTTTATGGGATCGGTAACTAAACTGTAAACAAAGCACGATGTCAAAATCAGGCGTGGTGAAAGAGAGGCCCACCGCAGTCAAGCTATCCTTGAAAGATTTAACAGGACATTAGCTGAACGTTTGTTTGGCTATCAGTATGGGATCGATGAAATCCGAGCGATTGAGATCAACCGAATGGGTGACACGATTATCAGCTGTTGTATCAGCGTTGAATAATGAAGTAACGAGATTAATAGGGAAGAAACCATCCGATGCGATTAAAATGAAATCCATGACTTCCAAATCTTCAGCACCAAGGAGAGGCAAAGAACAAAAACTTCCAGATAGAGTAAGAGTATTTATACCAAGCAGGTGAACTCGAAGGAGGCCTACGTCGCGCAACCTATCCCATATGGTCCTTTAAGACTTATAACATTAGTCGATTGGTTACGAAAGAAGGAGAGCCTATTCTTTATTATCTTCAAGATGGACCGGGTAGGGCATTTGTACGAGAAGAGTTGTTCATAGTTCCCGACGGTACGGTATTACCACCATAACCATAGTGAGTGAGTATGGTTTTACGCCGCTTTTAGCAATGTTCCAGCAATATCACGGCGGGGGACACCAGAAATGGGCTTCACACATTGTACCCATGTCGAGATTCGAACCCGGGTCTTCGGCGTGACGAGCGAACGCTTTAACCTCTAGGCTACCCGACCGCCCCACCACCATAACCATAAGCGTAGGTAGTTACACCATCATTATCAATCCATCTCTTTGTATCTAAGGGGGATAATGATGTCTTGTTCATTCTTAATCCATATATCCTATGATCGTAACTTCTTAAAGAGTTCATCTCGTGTTTGAACGTTCTACCGTTGAATAATGATTCTTTATACTGTTCTTGTTTGATATGCTTTTTTACAACGTACTTCTTAACACCCTTAGCTTTTCTTATCTCTCCATTATCGGACTTCTTTATAGAATACATCTTAGGTCTTAATCCCACATACTCCGCTATAGGGGTCCCAGCACATTCATCCTTCATCTTACCTAACACCTTTTTATTTACTACGCTGTGTAGTGGATTATCTTTCGGGTAATCGCTCGTGTCGTACATATCTATTTTTTCTGCCATATCTTTATACACATCCTCGGTTTGTATTTCCATCAACAAAGAATCTGTGTCGGTATATAACACCTCGCATCTATCGCCGTATTGCTTCTTAAGTTCGTTGTAATAAAAGTCATACATTAAGTGTTTTGACAAGTCGAGAATACTCATACCGACGTACACCGGTCTGTTGAATTTTATATTACTTTTCTGCATATGCAACGCGGCTAAGTTGTTATCGAATATCTTGCTTCTGTTAAAAGCCGGACTGGCTATAAGTTTCCTGAGTCTTTCTTCCTCATTAGATCTGACTAATTTAACATCAACACGCTTCCTTAGATTCTCCATAGTTTTACCAAATACTGAGTTATTCATGAGCTTATACAGATTCTTTTCGAAATCGCTGGTAGCTATCTTTCTTAAATCTGTGTTCAGCCTTATATAGGGCTCCATCCAAGGGCTTTGATCAAACTTTAGAACTCTGTGTATTTTCTTAAGTTTCATACCTAACGATAGATACAACTGGAGATTTCTGTAGTGAACTATTTATTTTGTCTTATCCATCAAATTTGGTACGAGTTTTTCTACGTTAGCTAACCTACTATTATCCATCAAGGAGCGTTGATATTCCGACATCCAATCTTTATTAACCACTAATCTTTCGGGAGCTAGCGGATAACTGTTATAATCTTTATGTAACGAACTTGGATATTCCAAGTCAACTTCTAGTATGTACCCTTTATTCACATCATTCACTTCGATATCGTTGACCCACTCAAAACCACCCGTCGGTAAAGGTTGACTCATAGCCCATCCGTACAAATTGTTAGCGTCGAGATATAATATGTGCGTGTCGGGTTTACTTGGATCGTATCCTTCCACTAATTTATTAATAGCCTTAGAATACCTTTTCGCTGCCATTGATATACCACCTCTTAATCCTTTCTCAATTAACAAGTGCATATCGTAATCTGTGAGTAGTTTTAGTTCTATGCCGGTCTTCTTCAACAATGCATCCCAGGATTGTCCGGGACTGGAATAGTACCATGCCGGGTCCAAGCCGTATTATTTTAAACATGTCTTTCTAAATATCTCGAATATATCGGCGAGTAACAGTACATCGGTTTTTAAGTACAGATCGTGATAATCGCCTAAATTCTTACAACCTAATTTATCCCAGACCGTCAGAGCGTGTTCATAATCGGCATCTGTTATTTAAGATTCTGTTAAGTTACTATAGAATGATTCGAGGGGTGGTAATTTCAGTTTCTTCGAATCTAGACCAATCATCCATATATTCGTAAGGATATACACCTTTTCTCAGCAACAAATGACGTGTTATCTTATCGGTATATTGATTTGTTATCGCAAAGTCATCGGGATTGTTCGCATTAGCTAAATTGTCCAGGGAAGATAACAGAAACTGTACGAAGTCTATGAATCTAAGCCTATTACTTTGCTTTATTCTAGATTTCCCATCCTTGTCCCTATAATGTATAGGTTTAGTCAACGAGAACGATATGTATTTTTCCATATTATTAGGAATGCATGTTAAACCGCCGTCGGTCTTTGAGATAGCTTGCATAATGAGATGTGAATCGTATCCCCTAAGGTTGTGAAACACAACGGGAATGGGTATTGTTTGAGAATTCATTTTTAGTTTCAAGTTACACTCGTTATGAGCGGCCCCCCAATAATTACCCGTGACGTGGCAATGATCTCTTACAGAATCCCCATTCAGGGGTTTATTACAAACATGACAACTTGTTGACTTCTTATGGGCCCTCCAATCATCCCTCCTCATACACATGGGTTTCTTACACGATAATTTTTCCCTGATTATTCTCTCTTCATTTTGTAGATATTCTAGGAACTTTCCCGCTGCATCGGGACCTCTGTAAATCACGGGCAGGTTTGTTTTCCCATCATACCTTACAATTATATATCCAAACCCACAAGGAATATGTTCTTGAGTTTTGTACGTAAAACTACTATCTTGATTATTATGGTTGGTATTTTCTATGGGTATGATAAGCGCTTTGAAGTCGGCGTAAATTACGTACGGTACTGGCATTTGATTACAATAATGTTCAAATTTTAATATATTTTTTCCCTCTTTAGGCATATCGATCCTGATAGCATTCTGTCCAACACCTCTACAGTCTTCTTTATGCGCTTCTAATAGATCTTGTCTGCTGTACCCATGCAGGCATCTTTCGCAGAAATATTTCTTTTCCTTATGTTTTGTTTGATCGTATAATAGCCTGTTTAAACTCTTTATCCACATATAATAATATTTACCATCTTTTTCGATCAAAAATGAATTGATTCTGGGAATATGTTCCGGAGCGGAGCTTATCCTGTGTACAACAATTCCTTTAGAATGTCTGAAAACATTTATAGCTAAATTATTTTGCTTTTCCACCTTATCAATTTGTGATATTGGTGTAGGTTCGTCTATACCATCGAAGTTGAGTCCATCGTTTTGGGGATAGCTAGAAGGTCTATCCGGATGCTTGTCTACAGGGAACAATGCAGATCTTATCATCATTCTTAAACAGTCATCGGATTTATTTTTTACGTTAATTATGGCTTTTTTCTTCTTATAATACGGGGGTAAATCTATATAAGATCCACCTTTGAAGGGCATATAATTTGCTATATCTAAATATAAACTATCGATTTTATCCACACCCAAACCCGAACCTCTATTAGTCCAGCGTTCTAAAGTTTCCTGTATCCTCTGAATTGATGTATCTAATGATGCGTTTATAGTATCGGATTCGGTTATAACTTCTTGATTGCTACGGAAATATGGTTCAGTATATTCGGTGCTATCGTCTGTGTTACTTTTACTCAATAACATTTTAATCGTCAGCTGGTATTTTATACTATGTAAATCATCTAACTCCTCGTTAATTTTACTCCATATGATAGGCTTAATATCGTTAACATCCATGTTGGAATTAATATCCATCTTCCAACCTCTTAGATATTTACCAACGTCGGAGGATATGGGTACAAATATTAATTCTTGTTGTTTATTCTCAACATCATTATCAATATCAACATTATCATGATCATTATTATCTAGTAAAGCGATCAATTCAGCTCTTCTCATTCGAGAATAACCTCTCAGCCCACCGTTTCTCGCTTGAGCTTTTAGTTCTCTAACAGTCTGGGGTTTGTTGTATTCCAAACCGAGTAAGGTAAACAATTCAGCTTTTCTCATTCGAGAATATCCACGTAGGCCACTTTGCTTTGCCATAGCCTTCAACTCTCTGACAAAAACCATTATGGTTGAATGGTATATGCAAAATGAGACAAATGTCTAATTGGTTGTTTTCATATATCTAAATACGTATACTCCCCGACCTATTCCTCTCATTGATGTTATCTCTCTTCCTAGCATAAATAATCTGGTTCCTGACCCTATCAGCACCGTGTTCCTTACATAAACAATAACGACCTTTGACCCCTATCCCGCATACAGAACACGTATAGTTTATGTTCCCGCGCCTGATGTAATAATTGTGTATACTGCAGTAAATTTCAACACAGCGTCGATAACATAGAGTCGTCTTACCCATGAGTGTAAATATGCAATTATTCATGGTTATACATCTATCATATCATTTGTCTAAATGCAAATCACATCTACACTGGTGAGATATTGATTAGGCTATTTATAGATTAGCTAACTAGGTCATGGTTTATGTGTAGCCACAGCTGTCACTCTGACTTATGCATAATTGTATAGCTGACAATTGCAACAGATGATAATCCCATAATCACAAATGTGACCTCGCGGTTTTTCTGAGCCTCTGACGGTGTATAAAACTGACTCATTGTTGGTCTTGGTATTGGGTCGAGTTTTTTCCCATAAACAAGGTAGTATTCGTGCATGGCAGATTCGACATCCTTAAACGTTTGAATTGAATGTCCTTCCTTAAGCAGTTTTTCATGAATAAAGTCTAATCTCTTCATTCTCTGCCGCGTATATTGTGACTCGGCTGCTTGGAGTTGTTCCATTGCTTCGTTATGTCGTTTACGTTCCTCTTCAACTTCTTTAGCGTTTGATTCCCTCATACTAGAAAATAAAAAATTACTCCCCGAAAAAGCTAGAGCATTAACAATAGCTCCACCGACCATCATCGCAATTGTTGCCATGGTTTATATGAATATAATATATTCAAATGTTTAATTAATTACTTCATTATGTCTTCCGGGATAAGCCCTTGTTTGATGAGCATATCCTTCATTGCCATTGCTAATCCAATATCCAGAATCATCATACCTATATCAAATCCATTAAAATCTAGCTTGGGAGGTGTGGCTTTAGTAATCATTTTAGCCATACGGGCATAGCCAATGGCCAAGAATGATACGTCGCGTTTACCAACATTTTACCGTCTGTAACTGGAGTAGTCATGCTTCTTATAGCGTTATATGCGGGCTAACCTCTAATTGAACTTGTGACATTGGGGGTGACGTTTTCTCTTCTCCGGTCTTATAAAAGAACCATACAGCCGCTATACCAGCAACTCCTACTAGTGCCCAAGTTTTAATCGGATTAATATTTGAATTATTTATTAATTTCGCTTTGCGCGGCAGTCCTCCCTTTCTTCCTGCGGCTATTTTTTGGGGGTTCTTAGTAACTCTGGGTTGTTTTTGTGTTTTCTCATTCACAGGTGGTGCATTCACATGTATTTTCTCATTCACAGGTGGTGGTTCCTCATTCACTCGTTGTTCCGCAATCTGTTGTTCCTTGTTCACTTGTTGTTGTGTGTTCACAATCTGTTGTGGTGTCACCTGTTGAGTCTCCATTATTATTAAGTGGGCATGTATGTTTAAATTGACAATACCTAGCCGTTATTAAAGCTGGGGTGAGTGGAGCTAAGAACATTCCGTATCTATGATAAAACTCACAGCTCACTGAGCTTATAGCGTGTTCGATAAATGGGTCTTTCTCTAGAGATTCGCATAAATATATGCGATGTTCTGCCGGGATAGGGAGAAAAGTACTAGCTACAACTGTGTATAGTTGTAATATAGAAGACCCTATCGTTTTAGTCATGGTAGCTCCCAGTCTAGACTCGTAACGCGGGTGCAGTTTTTTAATTTCTTCGTCGGTCATGTTATCAATTTTTTCGATGGTATAATTTTCTCCCAAATATTGGGAACATTTTCCACCGGCTACCAAAGCGGCAAGTCTTTCTCTATGTTTATCTAAAGATTTATCTACATTTTGATCTGCATGTTGATCAGGCTCAGATTCTTTGAGCATTTGTTTGATGAGTTCGTCGCATTCCATAATGTAATACCTAAGGAGATATTTAAGTCTAACATAATATAATATGACATATCCAATACAACCCGTAATAATGAACTGTTGCGAAAGAATGATGATTTCAAACCACATTTTATGTAATATTAACCGCTAATGTTCAATTTGCTACATTTTGCTACATTTTGCTATAATTTTGCCACATTTTGCTATAATTTTGCAAAGCAATTGCATAAGCAGCTGGTTGATCGGTTTTTAATATGAGTTTACAATGCTTCGTTGCCGCTAACAGTTTTCTGACTTATCTCGTTCAATCTTGGTATAAATAACATCATTTTCGCGTAAACATTCCTCGAATGAATCTCGTTCTTTGCAATGAAACAGTGCTACCCATTTGGTCTGCTCTCTGAGATCTTTCAGGACAGAGTTGTATTTTTGAGTAAGTACCCAAACGCTATGTTGAGTATGCCGACCGGAGAATGCTAAATACGAAAGCATATCTTTCTTTTTTGTGAGTTCTTTACTAGCGCTGCAGTCGTCTATTACGAAAAGGGTTGATTCTCCTTTGAATCTTTCGTGACATACTCGGAGGCAGTCTTGTAAACGATCGCCCGGATCGACTCTGTGTACCCCGTCGTCATTCATTACCCAATCTCTCGATAGGTATGTTTTATTAACGCTTATAGTCGGGCACAGAATAATAATATGATCGAAAACGTCCCGATAATGACTTTCTAAAATATCTAGAATAAAAGCTGTTTTTCCGCAGCCCGTTTGCCCGCATATGATAGCCCAGTGCGGATCTTTAGGTAAAAGATTATTAATAGATTGCTTGCACGAATCGCCCATTCTGTATATTAAGTTGCGCATCCATAATCACGTACAAATATATGTTTAATTTACCAGCCGTTTCCTGGAGCTTCGTTATCTGTATGGTGACACCCTCGCTAGCATTTTCTATTCTCCTCCCACTGCGGTGTAGTTGGTCATCGTCCGTTGTTCGCATGTCGGGCCATAGCGCGTACTTCGTGGTGAGGTATTCACCCATCGATACACTCCCGAGAGACAGATCTTTCAAGACCGCGATAACTTCCGGGGAGCGTTTTATAGAAGGAAGTTTTTTAATCTCATCCCACTGGTGATACACTAGCATTCCTTGACTATATAGTTGATTAGGAACGCCCTCGATAGTCAATTCTACTTTTGTAATCTTGGGATTGTAGAACTTCTCGGTATTTCTTTTAAACGCATCGGAGGGGTCCTCGAACAACATTCCCTCGTGGGAACGTTTAGATTAATATTCCACATCGTATCTTTTTTGTCCCTCGTGATCTTTCGATGTCACAGCACGCAATCGTACAAAATGGCTAAACTTCCGGTATTATGGTTACAAATTTGTCTGGCTAATTCGGGATCCGTTATCATATCGTACTCCAGAGGGATATTGGATATTCCAATGGAATAGCTAGCATCTTCAGCAGCTCTGATTACTCTTCCGTAGTCATTAAAAGTGAGTTCGTATTCTAACCTATTGCCTAGGGATGCTTGATAAAAGGGCATGTGGGAATCTAGTAATTCAAAGTCTAGGGGAATATAGAATCTGTTACCTAATGCGTCGGCAACGGCCGTATCTTCTTTGTTGGTATCAACACCATTTTCAGCACCCACGCGCAGTCTCAATGTGTTCTTATTACAAATACCTTGGTACTGTAAGTTTTCCCGCTCTTTATCCGTTCTCAAGAGATCCATGTAACAATAGTATACATCTCTATCGTCGATACTCTAAACCTCATTACCGCTAATTTTAATAGCGATTTTCTTAACGATAGCATGACCTATGTTCTGAACGGGCTCCCTGTTAACGTCGGTAGAAGTAAAAAAAATCGTAAATGCTAGTCGGACAGTTCCCGGAACTAACACATCGTGTGCGCCGAGATTAGGAAAGCGAACCAGAAGCGTTTGATTCTGATCGATGGTACTAGGGTTATTAGTTATAGTTACAGACTGACGAATTGCTTTGACCCCTAATGGATCTCGAAGTCTACTGTGGGTTTAACTTGCGTCCGTATTGCGAAGACATTGTTATATTGAAAACATGTACCCTATGTTTAATATAAAAATGACTGATTTTAATCTAGATACCTTTTATGACTTAGATAACCCGAATCCAATCGAAGAGGGTACTGATGAAACCAGCTTTATGAATCTTAACGAAGAACTTTTGAACCCAACCGTATATGATGAACTTTTGAAAACAGCCGTTGATGATTATTACGATACCTTTAAAGATGATAGTCCTATTGGTCGTGACTATTCAAAGTTTGAGATAGATAGTAAAGGAATATTGCGACTGCGTGGCGCTCCGGATATTGATCTAATGCATTCTCGTACTCGTAAGCCCCTAGCCTTGTCTACGATAGCTGGTAAACACGCCATCAGCACTGTTCTTGATGAATTAGGTTTTGTAGACTACTCACGACTTTCCGCGAAGACTACTAAGGTTCTTAGGACTGTGCGGGAAGAACTCAGTAACACAGATAATTTGGAAGCTTCCTCGAAGGTGGCCTCGGACGGACTCGAAGAAATCTTGGGTACCTACTACGATAATTCCACGGTAAGTGTATCACCATATTCGGAGTTCAGTATTAGGGAATTACGAGGTCTTGACAAGGCAATGCGAACAATGCGGGGAGAACTCATGAATAATATGGCCAAGATATCCGAAATTGACAAGCATATAGCTTACGAGAAAACAAAACTCGAACAGGCGGGCGATGAGTTCAGTAGACGCCACGTAGCGGAAAGATTGCGTAACTTAGAAGACGAAAGATCGGCCCGCCTCGAAGCAGCTTCCAGTAATAGAAAGGCACTTCGTTCGCAAATCAGTCGAATTCGAGAAACTATCGATCAAGTCCTCAACGATGACACTACACTGGCCGATAAAATTAAAACATTGTTCAGAGAACAGGGAATAACAATTGCCAGTATTTTAACCGCATCGGGATTTATTATATCGACTTTGACTCTCACGTTAACAGGTGGTACAGGTGGTAGTACACCTAAAAGCATTAGGTTCAGCACTGGGAAAGCTCGCTGAGAAAGCCGCGGCTGCACTTCCCGGTATAATAGGGAGTGTTGTTTCCTGGCTATTGAATGTATTAGCTAAGACCACCACTTGGCTTAGTCAAAATTTGTGGGGGTTGATCGTAGCAATTGCAGGGCTGTTGTACGTAACCGCTAAGAACTATTTATCCAAATCAGTTCGCTAAGAACTATTTAACCAAATCAGTTCGCTAAGAACTATTTAACCAAATCATGAGTAAACCAACCGCGACTCCACCTAATACAAGCGCTGTTTTTTCATCAATATGTTGTTGATTTTTAGCCTCAATATGTGGTGGCACTTGTGTTTGTGCGTTAGTAGATGTTTGTGAAACATGTGGTGTTTGTGGCTTGACTATTTCCTTTTCGCCCGTGATTGTTTGCGTTATTAATTCAACGTGAATATCTGAATTTATACCTGGTTTTTGTTTATCGGTAGCGATAACAATTTTATTATGATAACCTATCACTTGACCGATCTTAAGTTCCATATTACTCGGAGACATGTATAGTCCCGGCGCATAAACGTAGTCCACTTTGGATTGAGCGTACTGTAATGCATCTTGAAAACGCTTTATAGACGATGGTATGTCAACTGGTGAATTAATGGCGTCCTCCACGTTTGCGACAAACTGTTTTTGTGCATCGAACGCCGTCCCAGTACCGATGATTCCCGTTCGTGTTTGCGATTGTGCACCGAGAATTGCCCACACATAAGTTCTTATCGATTCATTAAATCTTACAAATCCTGGGTTAGTAAAATTATTTTCCGTTTTATCATTAAGAAATTCATTCCAAGCGTCATCGTTCAGTTGTACAAATTTTTTAACAATATAAATTAACCCACTCTTAAAACTCATAATATCCCCTCTCCAATCGTTACTCGAAAGTTCCCAGCCTTTATACCAATGACTGGTTTTATGCCAATGATCATATACTCTTGAGTAAAGTTTGCTGTCACTCCTCAACTTAGTAAAATTAACTGGAAGTTTATTAAGTGTTTTATATACATAATCGCTTTCTTCTTTGAAGGATATATTTTCCTCTGTGTCAGGAACTCCTAGACCATGGTTTGCTCCTTTAATACGCCAATCTTTACTCGTAGAAACATTAAATTCCTGACAAATACGCTCATACGCAGACCTATCATAATTATTATTTCTGGAATTCCACGCTCGATCCTGCGGTAATGGAGCACTAATTTCTTTAAGTATACGTCTAATCTGATAATACACGTGAAATAATAAAACAAACTTATATAGTTTAAATCCTGGGGCACTAACAGATACGCCACATCCCGTTGTGGCACACCATACGGCAAAGTTTAACTGATTCTGCCAAAATTGCATCGGATTGTGAAACCAATCGTGCACCATTTTATCGCTAGTTGCCGTGACCCTGTACTTTTCAAAGATATCGGGTAATTTAATGAAAAAATCATCACCATAGGAATTTACCATAATCGATAGATTAGTAATGTGTCTCGATTTCATATTTAAGTTATGATATAGTATCAATGTATATTTAATATGTACGTTACACTCCCGGGAATAACAAATGGTCAGTCTATTGAACTGCTTCATACTATCGATAACTCGGATGGTCAGCTCGAAGTCGCTCTATGCGATGTAACGTATTACCCACGATGGACCAATATAAATGCTGCGAGGGGTTATAATAATGAGACAGAAATAAATGGTGAAAAATATATTATACCTGATGGGTATTACAGCGTATGCTCACTCAATGATGAATTTTTTAAGCCTAATGGAGTTAGTCTAACACAAAATGAGTCGAATGGGTTACTGATTTTAAACGCTGGAAAAATGGATGTAAAGCTTTACGAGAACTTAGCATACACACTTGGATGGAGAGGAGAAATAACAGTACTCAAGACATCAGATCAGGGACTCGATTTACCTGATTTAGTTCCCTATAAAGAGTTGTGCATCCATCTTGATCAGATCAGTACGACTGATAATATTCAACAAGAAAGTCCTTCTACTCAGATGTGTTCCAGTTAAAGATGAAAATACAATAGTGATAGAACGGAATCTTTCTCAACATAACAATATAAAAAATTAAAGCGGGGTATTATTTCAGACCTCAAAATTTCTATATTAGATGTAAAACACCAACCTGTACATATAGGATACTTAAGTGTAACACTCCATATTATAAATAATGGTTGATTCCATATTTAAGTTATGATATAGTCTAACTTTGTATATTTGATATGTATGTTACACTCCTGGGAATAACAAATGGTCAGTCTATTCAACTGCTTCGTACTATCGATAACTCGGATGGTCAGCTCGAAGTCGCTCTATGCGATGTAACGTATTACCCACGGTGGACCAATATAAATGCTGCAAAAGATAATAATAGGATAAAACTATTTACTGCATGGGGTACTATTATCAAATCCATTACTATACCTGATGGGTATTACAGCGTAAGCTCACTCAATGATGAAATTTTTAAGCCTAATGGAGTTTGTCTAACACAAAATGAGGCGACTGGGACAGTGAAATTCGACCAAGAAGAAACTATACTTTTATGGGACCAATCAGCTACACATGAATTTTATCGCTTAATTGGCATACATCCTGATGTTAAATTACCCGATTAAGTTCCCTATAAAGAGTTGTGTATCCATCTTGATCAAATCAGTACGACAAATAATATTCAACTAGAAAGTCCTTCAACTCTACTCAGATGTGTTCCAGTGAAAAATGAAAAATACAATAGTGGTAGAACAGAATCTTTCTCACCATTACAATATAAAAAATTAAAGCGGGGTATTATTTCAGACCTCAAAGACCTTCTGTATTAGATGTAAAACACCAACCAGTACATATAGGATACTTAAGTGTAACACTCCATATTAAAAATAATGGTTGATGCATCAGGCCCTGGAACGCTCAAACAATGTAATACAATTGCGCTTTCCGATCTCGGAGACACAGAAGGATTCGATAAACCCGGTAACGCTTTACACTTACACTATAATGTATAGAAGCGGAAAGAAGTAACATTCACGGGTAATCTAGAAGATTTAAGCGATGTCGACGTTAGTAGACTCCTTAAAAACACTTCGTACAATATTATTCGCAACGACGATAATAAATGGACTATGGTCGACGCAAACATCGAGTGGCTACTGAATATCCTCATTACCCCATTGATGCGATGATGGGTAAGGGACATAATTTAACTAAGATAATAAATAGTGGCATCGTACTCGCAGCTTATATCCCATCAAAACGAAAAAGTCTTTTAGTTACCCCCTTGCCAGAAAACCCAGGTCATAGGCACTCGATGAAGCAATTGAAAAGATGGAAACTGTTGATGGACTTCGATTACATCAAATAAGCGTCATAAAACATCTAATAGAGAAGGATAGGGAGTTGGATTGTATAAAAAGTATCGCAGAGCCGTGAATGCTCTGGACTGAGTTGACACTGCGCTTGTAGCAGCTGGCATGGGACTCGGTGTAGCAGGTGTCGGTTTACTATCAACTATAATCGCCGCGCCTATCGTGCTCGGCATGGAAATAGCCGCTGGAGTCTCGGGACTGGCAGGAATAGCGATAAAATTCATTTCTCGTAGGTTACAAAAGAAAGCATTAAAACACGATAGTATTCGGATACTCGCCGAAGCAAAGTTGAACAGCATTGAGGATCATATTTCGGCAGCAATGGTCGATTGTGAGATTCGTTTCGTTTAGTGCTGTCGGAACTCACCAAATACAATGAAATGAAGCAGGAGATTCGATCAAAATCTCATAAGATCAGTGGTATTAGCGAAGACGAGAAAAAAAAGTTCATAGAACAGGGGAGGCAACAAGCGCGTCAATTATTCCGTGCCAAAACCAAAGAACTGGTTGGAGATTAAAAATAGATTGCTTACTATCGTTTGATCACATTTAGACAAATGCTTACATGAATATATATGATAATGGAGATCGAAAAAGCTATTAAATGGAGAGAATTACCACAAGGTTTTTATTATATCAGTGATGTCAAACCAACCAAATACGGTTATCAATTGTTTCTTATCAATTTACAAGAAGAGTGTAGTTATATAGTCTGGTCTCCTAGTAAAATGAACGAAGAACTTAATAAAATTGTTGAATATCGCTTTATTGATAAAAATAATGAAGAATATTTTTATTACCATTTAGGCTCATCTAAAGCAATGATTGGCCCCAGGTATAGGTGAGATAGAGCCAATTTAACTTAATCTTATGACTATCGTTGAATCGCATCATCATTTTGGCATAAAAAATGCCACCTGTAGTAGCAGTATAGGTATATGAATCCGGCTCCAGTGGAAGTGGTCCAGAACCCCCATTACCTATACTACTACACGAGCTGGTATGGAGTTTGGCGCCATACAAATGGACTCATTATTACTATTATTATATACGATACATGTAACTCGAAAGTCTCAACAGGTTTGTCATCCCCTGAGAAGTCTGGTAACTGTTTATTGGTACAGCTTGTACCAAGGTATTCCCCGCCCACAGCACTGCAAGTGAGACCATATTTCCGGCAAGTGCATCTTTGTGGGGGGGGGGGGGTGCGCACCCCCCCCCCCTTTTTATTTTGAAAAAAATCTATATTTCTGTATAAATTACCACCAAAGACAATAAATAGATCTTAATTGTGCACCCCCCCTTTTAAAAAAAGCTGTATCCGCCTATGAGTACCATAAGAAAATACCATTTGGAAAAGTTTCAAAATAGATAAAAGGCACCAGGTGATGAGTATTGCATGTGCCAAGTTTATTTGAAAAACAATGAACGATTATCAAGTTGTGGCTTTGTGGCTTGGTATAGGATGGGAATGAAATCTTAAGCCATCAAGTGAGGATAGTAGCTGTTACTTGGCTTGTAAATGGGGTCCAGTTGATGAAAGAAAACACTATATCAATGAAATATCATATCATTGTTGTACATGTATTAATCATGTATGAAAAGTATTACAAAATCTTAGTTTCAGACAAAACGATGCCAAAACATTTTCACAAAAAAAACATTGTTACTATACATGGAATGAACAAATCCTAGTTACAGTATGGTGCTAGACATCCTCCCGACAGTTAAAGCTCTCTGGACCTTGTGATGTATGAGAATATTCTTGCACATTTTCAGACTTGTGAAATAGGTTTTGTAGTTTCTGAGAAGACAAAAATATTCAAATGCATCCTTGAACAAATCCATGTTACATTATTCTCCTCCATATCTTTGTAAACCTTCAGCTCCGTGGTCCTTGTGATTGCTGAAAGATAGATTCTTAAGTTACTTATTACAATATTTTTTCATATAATTTATTTTAGATTTTACTGGCATGAATAAATCTGAATTACATTATGTTGCTATGCGTGATATCCTTGTTTCAGGTTCAAAGACCTTTTACTGTGAAGACGATTCTTTAAGAAAGTCGAAAGTCAATTAATGGACTGACAAACACACAATGCACCATAAGCTCAAGTGGACCTTCATCTTTGCTGAGAAAACGAGAGTAATTTGAAGACGACAAATCCCCCTGGCTCCCACCAAAGCAAAAGGCACCATTTCAGCCCCTGGTTAGTACATGTACCAAGTTTGGATGAAAACTCTTTCATGGTTTTAAAGTTATGCTTTGGAAATGAAAAGCGGATGGATGGCATGACAGATGGACAGACAGACCAGATGGTGACAATCTACCCCACATTATATGCCAGGTGGATAAAAAGAGTCTACATCGACACTGAAGTTACATGATGCGTGGAATAAACTTCAATCTTCTAGATTTTATCATTCATTGAAGTTTCTGCTTTCAAAGCCTTGTGGTCACAGAGATTAAGTTGTCTGAACCTTTTGTGAAACATGATTTTTTAAATAGACACTAAATCGCAAACTGAATAAATCATCCTGAACAAACTAGGATGTGAGCATGAGAAAGAACACGGATGACAACGTTCATCATTTCAGCAGCTTCAGAGATGTTTACAGAACAAACACTGCATTTTCAGAGAACTTTCAGGAAAGAGCATGCCCCAAATTCAAAGGTAATGGCAAAAACTTAATCTATTGCATACAAATGGAACTTATATGTTGAGCTGAACAATAAACTACACCTCATTGTTATATGGCTGAAACATTGCTGATGCACTTTTAAATTGTAAATGACCATAAATATCATGTAAATATACCTAATTTCATGACATTTTTTAAAAGAAATGGCAGCATAATGGCCATCTATGTTTTTCGGTATGGCTGCTGAGTACTTATCTCTAGTTGTCTCATGCTGCCAGCTAGGACCAGCCATTCAGTCAAAAAATACAAAGTTGAAATAAAGGACAAAATTACACAATGATAGTCAGATGTTACAAATAAAGAATGAATGTTAAACAAGTATTTGTCACAGAAGTGACGAAATGTCCCCCGCCTGTATATACACCAAAATACCAAATATGAAGACAATCCAGCGATTAGTTCTTGAGATATCGCGGCAACACCGTTTTCCAACTCCAAAAGCAGATTTGCCTGCTGTGACCTTGAAAATAGGGTCAAGGTCACCAAAACCGACTGGTGTCTGCGGTGTCTGTATATACACCATAGTTCCAAATATTAAGACATTCCTGCGATTAGTTCTTGAGATATTGCGGCAACACCGTTTTCCAACTCCAAAAGCAGATTTACCTGCTGTGACCTTGAAAATGGGGTCAAGGTCACCAAAACCAACTGGTGTCTGCGGAGTCCGTATATACACCATAGTTCAAAACATGAAGACAATCCTGCGATTAGTTCTTGAGATATCGCGGCAACACCGTTTTCCAACTCCAAAAGCAGATTTACCTGCTGTGACCTTGAAAATGGGCTCAAGGTCACCAAAACCGACAGGTGTCTGCGGAGTCCGTATTTACACCCTAGTACCAAATAGGAAGACAATCCAAAGATTAGTTCTTGAGATATCGCGGCAACACCGTTTTCCAACTCCAAAAGCAGATATGCCTGCTGTGACCTTGAAAATGGGGTCAAGGTCACCAAAACCGACTGGTGTCTGCGGAGTCTGTATATACACCATAGTTCCAAATAGGAAGACAATCCAGTGTTTAGTTCTTGAGATATCGTGGCAACAAACAGGTGGGACGTACGTACGGACGGTCGTGAATACTATATCCCCCGCTTCGCGCTTTCGCGCGGCGGGGGACAATAAAGGACAAAAATACACAATGATAGTCAGATGTTACAAATAAAGAATGAATGTTGCAAATAAAGGTCATTATGTACATGTGAATAATGAACTAAAAATACTAAACAATACCAATGATCGCAAACAAAATATGTCATATGTAAAGAAAGAACAATGAGTTCTAAAGTATGTGCACGAAAAGGACACTGAACTGCTGAAGGACAATGTTGACAATAAAGAACGTCAGATGCAATTCATAAAATATTCCCAGTTTATTCGGCTTGTACCGCCATGTATATGATAAATGCATATGTAGCAGGGCGTGGAGTCATCCCACAGATGACATCCTTACCTTGTCAGCTTGCTAACGGGGATAACCTCTTTGGTCATGTGGACAAGGCATCCGACCTCTGATCAGAAGGTCCGGGGTTCGAATCCCATCACGGGACTCGGACATTTTATGGCCGCTACACATGTCAAAGTGCTCAGTGTATTACATCATTACTTGTTCACTCAGTGTGTGATGTCATATATATATTTTATACATACATGTATATATAATGTGTATACATGTATATTCTATCTTATACATGTACATACAAGTACACAACCTTCAATAAACACTGATTACATACACACACACACACACTGTGATTCAGCGCTAATAAATTGCTCAAGCAGTGAACAGAGAATTGTAAACTAAAGTCAAATCATAAATAAAGATGGTGTCACACATCTCACAAAAGAAGATTGAACTCCCAATTTTGACATACTTCTACTTGCTTAATGGAAGCTGTAATGTCAAACTGAGGTGTCACTGCATTGTAGTAACCTTGTTGCCTGACGTCAAGGTACGACCTCATCCATGGAATGTTAGAAACTGAGAGAAATTGATAATTGCATTTTTATTGATTTGAAAAAACTGCACACAAACGCAGATATTATGATATCTCCATGTACATAAACATTTTATCCATATGTGGCAAAAATATTTTTAATATTTAAAAACTATTACTTATTTTTTAGGCAAAACAATTAACACGGTGAACGATTTCCCTTTATGCCTAAACAGTAAAGTGTGAAATGGGCAATGCTGTTAACAAGTGCGTCTATCGCAGTACAATGCACACTGTTCCCCTTCTTTTTCATTTTGACTCACGAATAGATTAATTATCAAAACATTTCGAAGCACCTATCTTAGCAAAAGTGCCTCTTAATATTGACCAGTGAACATCCTTAACATCTTATTACAACATTCAAATGATTCATTTTCATAATGATGAATTATCCGATATCACAATGTATTCCAATTATTTGTAATAACAAACAGAGATACATAAGGAACATGTATCACAACAAACTAAGTCCAGCTTCAAGTAGATATCCTGTGTAGTGAGACTGTACACTCCGCCACATCTACATGGGTGTTCATGGACGCTGTCCTCTGCATAAAACTCTTCAATTGGAACATTATCTTGTATTGGCCAGTCCTGGACGAGACACCTCTCTCTCCATCTTTTATCAAAGTGTCTTCGCATTTCCTCATTTCCAAGGATCTTCCAGGCATGACTAATCTTGGTAAACATGACTGACGAATCATTTTCAGATGTGCACGGTTTCTGTTGCTTATCGGGATGGTAGACTTTGGCTAACTTATTAAACTGACGTTTCATTTCATCGTACGTAGAATTTTCCGAACATTCCAAAACCTCATAAAGGTTTTCCATTTTCTTGGCTATTTCAACATTAATGTACTTGATGTTCGCTTGAAATTATGACCAAATATGACGAAGTATGATGCCATACGTCGACGGGGCACTTCCTTTTGAGAAAGAGTCACTTGGCGATAAGATAATCACTCTCATGACATTACAATATTATTAGGCTAGGTGGCTGTGAGAAGCGTTTTCGGCGGCTGACTCAAAATTCGGTCAGACGTGAGTAACTGTTGTCAATAAGTTATAACCACATTTGGTTTTTAGAGGACGTAAATAAAGCAAAGCCGCTTTATCAGCTGTTTAAATCCTCGTCAACTGACCACAAAATGTTTAATGCCTCCTTTTTCCATGACATCCGTCATTCAGATTGACTTGGCTACTGTCTACCTAAATGTGTTGACTGGGCTCCTGTCTAACCCTAACTCGTCTGCTGGTTCCCGGCTACATATGCGCGTCGTCAACTTGCGCCATACACACACACTGAATGATTGAAACAGAATGATGTCTTTTCCTCTGTCAGAAGATAAAATGTAACTGAAGTTTTAAATGTAACTGAGTTTAAATTCGTATTTGATTTTTCGGCAAATAACATAAATCTAAACTTAAAATCATTTACAAACTCGATATAAATATGACATTACTTTTACCAAAATTAATTATCTATGTAAATACGTTTAGAAAATCAAGTTGGATATAACAAAAAGATTGTAATAGTACTAAAAGAACGGGATCATGATTACCGCCATTGCCATGATCGTGTCCGTTTCATCCTGTCGATGATTAACGATCCAGATTGTCTTTGTTTATAGTAAATTAACCGTAATAAAAGTAGCTTTTGAGTTTGAGTGTTTTCTTCTCATCAGCAAAACAAAAAATACGATCAAAAGAAAAACATAACATCCATCATAATGTAAGTGTCGGAATACATTCCATACGTAATTAAATGATAAGTAAAGCCTACTTGTGAAAGTTATTGCAAGTTATATTTACGGGGGGAGGGGGGGGGGGGGGGGGGGGGGGGGGGGGCTTACGCTATTCTCCTGTTTTATTGATTCGACACGTAGTACATTGAAGGCTGCCTCAGCAGTTCCGGCTGATCTGCCCATCTTTGGGACTCGTGTGTTTGAGTAGGGTACATTTATCTTTTGGGAGTTCTAGTATCGATAAGATTCGTATTTTCGTATTGATATGAACTGATTTTCAGAAATGGATAGAATTTCTTTGGCGTCTCCGTTTAGACACGTTCGAGGAGCTAGCCATCTTACAGCTATTTCATCTTTTGGCTTCAGGAGATCCACCGTAGATAGCGGATCTAATTGCAATTTTTGTTAGTGGACTTGCAAGAGGAATCTTGCATGTTTATACCATAACTATTTTATTATTTTTATAATTTGTTTTGCTCATTTTTTAACATCTTGCATGAAATAAATAGTTACGTATGTTCGTATTCTTTTTCAAAAAGACTCTAAACAGTGCAATATACAGTTGTTGCTACTATATGAATGAATATACTGGTTTGAAAGAACCAACTTCTAGTTAACATGAGAGTATCCTTCACAGCTCTCTCAGCTCGTGTTCCTCTCCATCTGAAACCTAGTCCATGACTGTAACTCAACAACAGTGGGTAATTTGCCTTTGTTGTTTTAACTAAGTGTAGAGATATTGGCATGTAGTGATTATGATATGTGGTTATTTTGAGAGACAACCGTGTGTTTATTTAATACTCGTGGGCGTTCACGGCCACACTTACTTACTTACTTACTTACTTACTTACTTACTTACTTACGTGCGCTTTCCGACATTACCTAAATGAGAAGCTAAAGCTAAGATTCGCAAAACAACAGTGGAACCATTTTATCATTTGCAGTGGGAACAAACTGAAACCAGACAATCCAGTGATTGACATCATGAGCATCGATCCACGCAATTAAGATCGATGACATGCATCAACCAAGTCAGCGAGCCTGACCGCCCGATCCCGTTAGTCGCCTCTTACGACAAGCATAGTCGCCTTTACGGCAAGTATGGGTTGCTGAAGACCTATTCTACCTCGGATTTTTTACGGGTCCAATGCTTGGTAGAATGAGGTTTCATCTTTGTCTGGAAAAACACCCATTCACAAAGTGAGGGACAAAGTAAGAATATAGGGTAATGTATCTAACGTAACTCTATATTCCAAACATTCACAAAATATCAAATGAATAAATCATTAAAACAAATAGATCATACACATATGAGGAAAAGAAAATTTAATAAACTTAGATGTCACAAAACACGTTTCCAGAAACGTTATCCGCAATAATGGGAGGGAGACCGTGCAGGCGGGATGCGTCTTCTGTGCTCATTTACTGTGGGAAACAAAATTTTAATAATTTGCTACGTTATCCATAACGTTTAAATAGATTGATGGTAAGTGTACATTTGTCATATGGGGCCGTGTTCGCCAATCCTTCGCAGCCGTTTTTACTGCATCGTAGGGACAGTTTGTGATAGGTCCGTTCTAATTCGTGACCAACTCGTGTTATTCCGGGGCAAACGGAATGCAGTTTACAGAAAGGAGCCATTCGTCACCACTCGCCTCTTTCCGTAACCTGTCGGAATAACACGAGTTGGTCACGAATGGGAAAGGGGCGAGTGGTGACAAATGGTCCGTTTTTTTTAATTACCATGACCCATTCAGAAAATATCGTTTAACTTCGGGCACCTCCGACACCAACGTAAGAAATACCGAGTAAGCGTATAAAAGCTCCTCACAGCGATATCCCGTTCGCGGAGCTCTCAAGAAGGTTTCACGCGCTGGGCAGGAGCTTGATTGATAGGGCCATTCTACGATATTCTCGATCTGCATCCGGTCCAAGATGGCTCTTCTGGACGATTGGAGAACTGTTGTCAATGCTCATTATATCAGCAATATCATTCTTGCTGTTTTGTATTTTATTTTGAAAACAACACCGACAGTTTGCACATTTCTTTTCGAAGACTGCAAGCTAGAAATCGTAAGTACGAGACAATAGTCCTTATTCCTTCGTGTGTTTTCTGTACTGAAGCCATTCACTTGCTGTAATACTCAAGAGTGGTGCCCCTCCGGCGTAGTTTGACATTGACAGGTCTCACCTTTCCGGGAGTGCTACATAACCAGTGGACACGTCGACAATTTAGATGAATATTTGTTTTGTCTGCGGGTTGATAACTTGATACTCATTTAATGACTGTTCCATAATAGCCTAAAAGTTTTTGTTGTACAAAATTATTATTTAGACAAAAATTTGAAAGACCCTGTTATCGTGGTCATTTCCATGAATCACCTGTTTTCGAAATATACTCTTTTCGAAGAAAGCATCAAAATGGGATTTCAATTGGATTTCAACTCATGTTGCCAACTTGAAGCTAAGCTAATGAGATAATCTAATTAGCCAGCCCTTTACCATGGGCACTATCACAAATAATTAGTTCTTGTTTACCTTGATGCACATATGCTGTAGCCTTTTTCCCTTTGAGATTAACCCTCTGGATGCCAGGACAGAGAGGTTACACAGGTACAAAGAAAAGGGGTCATAGTTCCTTTATGCTTAGCACTAGTTTATTGTAACTCGGGTCACTTGGTGAGAATTAGCTGTGGGTAAGGACAGTATATTTTCATGGTGTTTTGTTCATGAGGAACCAAACTATTCCACCACTAATATAGATATTGAAACTGTATACGTTTAGTTATTAAAAACCCATAAGAAATGATGAAATCGGACTTCATAAAAAAGAGGTAGTAGAGAAATGGATGCCCCCTTTCTAAGATATAACTTAGTCCTTAGATTCCAACATTCTCCTGACTGTGTAAGTGTAATTTGACTAATGTTGCACCATTATTAATGGAGCACTAGCCTTATCATCAAATGTAATGAAATACCAAAAAAATAACACCATTCTATTCAACGTCATGGCTGGTTTTATGTTTTTGACAACTGATATTTTGATTAATATATATCTCCCCTAATTTTCGTTCATGATATGGAAAATCTCTATGTGTAAAACAGAATTTAAAGCTTTTTTGACACAACATTAAATGACTGCTTTTACCAAGTGAATAATGTCTTGAATATATAATCTATTGGATAGTTTATCGTGTATCTCAATTGGACAAGACACGCACCTGTTTGGCATCAATTTATGTAATGAAATAATCCAAAGGATATTTCAAAACAACCAAAATTATATTCAATATTGGACATATATTTGTTCATTATTATGTTATTATTTCTCTTCATCTCGTCTCAGAATTACACAATAAAATATGTGAAGAAAGCTCTGTTGGTATAGAATTATCAGGAAAATCGTATAAGGTTAAACCAACGGGGTACATGGCATGGGTTTTATTTTAATACTTTTTAAAAGTCCTGGAGAAATAAAGTAAACAGTTTAATATTCTGTGATCACAATATTGAAAAAAGAATGAACCCATTGATTATGTAATGCAAAACAAGAGGAATAATTCGTGAATTGTTTGTGATTAACGCGCACCTGGCGAATTGTTAGATATCTCTGTTCTGTGTATCAAACGACATTGACAAATATCCAAAGTGAACTGAATTGTGTGAAAAAATGTCTAAAAGATATGCAAAATCTACATCATAACTGAAACTGTAAACATCATGATACAATGATCGTGTGCAAGCTCATTCAAGGACCTTCACCTCCAAGAAATTACCAGATATGTACAATGAGATATGTACTGTGACCGACTTTTACAAAATTGGAAAGTAATCAGAAACATTCTGACAAGCTATGTATTGTTATTTGTTGTTATATTTTTCATTGAAACCAACAGAAAATTCAGATAAATACCATTGTCGTGCGTGATTTTGCATCAGTCATGGCGTCACACAGGACGGTAACTTTGACAATTTCTGTTGAAAATATCAAATCATTGCAATGTATCTATTTTAAATTCCCTAATTCTTCCTTCAATTCTCTTCCCATGCTTTTTCTGAAAATGTTGAGCCAATATCTTGAACGAAAAGACGAATGGATAGCTCAAAATAAGAGAAAATGCTGCACTGTGTAAAATCTGAATTTTGCTTTGTTTACATTTCAAACAAGTGCAGTTTTTCAAGCACAGCGTTCATTTTCACACCAAACTTATTTTGCTTGATTTCATCTAACCACTTTTTATTGGTGACAAAGGCCATTAGTCATTTGTTTCTAAAATGTATGAGGAATTCAAGGATTTATGTATCACAGCCAAGTTTGAAATATACATGATGTTACATGCGTCTCATAACCGGTGTACCTGAAACATGAATTTTTTACTTATCCTGCATTACTCATTAATGCATGTCACTGCTTGTTCTGGACAGAGAAAAGAGCTGTGTGAAGATCTTTGCTTGAAGAAGTTGTTCCAACTATAGCATGGAAGTTAATTTAAGGTACCAATGTTTACTACAATATCTGAAAAACTATTGGACCTACTCCAGTCAAAGTTGGTATGAGATTATTAAACAGTCATACATAACTGGATATTACATTTAAAGGCAATCAGTGCATGAATAAAAAATCTGTCTATTTAGCTATCACTATTTCATCAACAACCAGACCTGTTCGTCACAGGTGGAACGAGCATTCATTGTAACAGCCATCTGCATAATGCTACCCCTGCGTCACAGGGCCATATGACACAGTTGAACCAATCAACTCAACTCGAAAGGTTGCACGGGAATCACACACGGTGTTAGCGTTGGGCGTCTCAAGAAGTTATTTAATAATATTTATCCAATTATTTTTGCATTCTTTTTCAGGTCAGTGTTATTGACTTGAATGTATCATTCCTTGCCACATTATTATATTTCATGCATCATGTTATTAGGTGTAATATATCATACGTAATTATTCATTTAGACAAATCATTGCTTTATGGTTCTAAGAAAATATTTTAGTATTTTCGTAGATGATTCGAGACTTTCGGGGCTGTTTCGGGTGAAAGAGAATCAAATTCTGAGCCAAGAATTGCACAAAGTGGACAAGATCATATTACGACATGTACTACAAAGCACGAACCTGAAATTCGTAGACGATTCCTAGAAATTCTTTGATAAACAAATTTTTCTCACGAATCCCACGAACTACAAGAATGTATGGGAATCAAATAAGATATATTTAAGATTCTTAAGAAATGATTAAGAATATGTATGAATATGTAAGAATTCATATCCGTGGTAATTCAGGCTATTACATGTCGTAGTGAAATAGGGGTATATGTATTGCACTATTCTTGGTCCCACGAAATGCCCTCGTCGTCAGATTCAGAGTCTGTGCTGTCACCTAAATGAACAACAACAGGCTGGACAGTATCTGGTCGGATACAGTCTTGTTTCGAATGCTCTTCCTCAACTTTAATAAAATGTTGGACACAGTTTGCCCAACGTACATCTGTAAATTCTCCCATCCCTTTCAAGACAATCTGCTTGACGTTGGCAAGCTTGAAGGTCTTTTTTTGCCGTGCGACCATATTTTTCAAATCACCCCAGATAAGTTTGATGGGATTCAAGTCCCAATGGTAAGGATGAAGTCTAAGCACTTCGTGACCGTGTTCTCTCAACATGTTGTCAATCAGATAAGAGGGCAGTAGTAGTCAGTTTTTTTGGCTTTCGTGGGCCGAGCAATGCAGTTGTTGCCCAACCACTGACATCTCACCTTTGGTGGAATTTGAGGTTGGACAATGGTTATTAGGATCTCGACAACTGTGATAGGGAGCATTGTCCATAACCACCAAGGATTTATCAGGCAGTGCTAAGAGGAGCTGCTTTTCAACATACGCAGTGAAAACCTGACTATTCATCTCGGTATGGTAGTCTCTGCCATCTGTAGATCTGGATCTGAACACTAGATCACACCCAGGGAGGAAACCTCTGTGGGAGCCTGCATGGAGGTCAATCAGAGGCTCCCCTTTACCAGGGCGGATCTTGCGCTGTGGCTCTCTGGTATCTGGGTGAGACCATTGGTTAGCCGCTGTGTGGCCAGGCGTTAACCCAGGTTTCGTCCAAATAGACAGGCTCATAGCCTTCTTCTCGTTTCTTTTTAATAGTGCGCAAATAATTGATACGCAAACGAATGATATCTGGGCATTCACACATTGCTATTTTTGACCCTTTCGTCTTTTTTTACTGATATCCAAATTTAGAAAGTTTACAAATGGTCATGCTCTGTAAGGAGAATTTGTTTTAGTTTTCGTGTTGAAATAAATTCATTTTCTCGCCGAATCACGTCCCTGACAACTTTCTTGTCAAAGGAATCTAACTTTAATTTCCTATCCTGTTTTGAGATGCCCCCTAAGCATTGCTAAGTGATGTGCAGGGTAGCATGTGTTTTTATGAGAGTTCAAAATCTTAACTACGGTTTGTTTGGGAAGCTGTAACGCATGAATTGTTCTTTTCATGTACTTTGAAATGTCAAAGAAGGGAAAACGTCTATCACTTTCAGCCTTAAAGTATTCAAATATTTTAACAACGAAACCTTTTCGCATCAGCGGAAAGATGCTTGCGCTGAGACATCATGAAATCTAATGTTAACACCGTATTCATTCGTGCGTGATTCCCGTGCAACCTTTCAAGTCTAGTTGATTGGTTCAACTGTGTCATATGGCCCTGTGACGCAGGGGTAGCATTATGCAGATGGCTGTAACAATGAATGCTCGTTCCACCTGTGACGAACAGGTCTGGTTGTTGATGAAATATAGTGATAGCTAAATAGACAGATTTTTTATTCATGCACTGATTGTCTTTAAATGTAATATCCAGTTATGTATGACTGTTTAATAATCTCATACCAACTTTGACTGGAGTAGGTCCAATAGTTTTTCAGATATTGTAGTAAACGTTGGTACCTTAAATTAACTTCCAGACTATAGCTGAGAGGCCAACCCTATCACGCAGCTCCCACGTGACCAAAGGAAGTGACGTCACAGATCCTCACATTACTCTTGTCACTTGCTCAGAGAAGACCTGTTTTTGATCTGTAGCATAAACTTGTTCAAATTCTTATGTGTTTTGCTTCTTGAGTTAATGTTCATTGTGCTTGTGTTGTGCACACGGTTGGCCTCTCAGCTATGTGAAACATTGTATGTTTTAACATGTGCATAATTTTTTCAGAAAGAAAACTACGGTAAACCCAGGTGTCTTGTTGTTTCAAGTAGCCATCTTGAATATTTAAGTGGCCAGTTATTAACTGGCTTGCGTTCTATAATTCTTCTTGCTTTGTACCCCACCATTGGTGTAACCTCGCAAGTATTTTGTCTTCGTTTTGTATGTTGTCTTACGTTTGTCATAATAATTGTTTTATAAACCCACGCAATGGGATAAACAAATTTTAGCATACATAATCGGGAGGGGACACATTGTGATTTTACACTGCTTCATTGCAGATATCATGCCCTCATGCTCAGTGCCGGCGTAATATGTCGGCGTGGGATCCCCACCCCCTGTGCCTTAGTTGTACATCTACATGTCTCCAGTGTCATAGTTGTACAGACTGTCTCCGCTTTCCCCCACAGCTTTCAGATGGTACCTCCATATGTCCAGGGAACGGACAATGCATCAGGCCAGGAAAACACCGGCGCCAGGTGTCTGACTTGTCGAGTATTCGCCCACAACTAGATCGGCTATCTCGGACGACAACTCCCCGACCTCCATTACTACCATGATGTCGGGCCCCATGGTCTCAGTCTCTACCCAGAGCTCCCTGGTGACCACTACTGCGTCTATCATAACGGCGCCTATCCAGTCCACCGGACAGACGCATGTCACCCAACAGTCACCCCTGCCTACGGCCCAGACACCTATGATGGACACCCCTCTCCTCCAGTACATTAGTACTGGCGAGCCTGCAGACGCCTCTGCTAGTGCCTATACAGATAGCGCCTATCCTTAAACAGGGCCAATACAGACGCCAGCGCCTCGACGGTTGCCTATACAGACGCCAGTGCCTCGTCGGACGCCTATACAGATGCCTTTACAAAAGCACCGTCTACGGCGCTCCAACACTTCCCAAGATCCTGGAAGTGCCTTACCTCTGGGTGACGGTTCTGTGGAAATCTCCCGCCATTTCTCCTCGTCTATCAACGTTGGTTGAACTTTTCCTCGGAGAAAGCGAACATACTCTCCAACATCTCCCTACCCACGGTGTCTGGTAGATATTATCTTCACCACAGTTGACGATCACAACCCCATGACCATCATATGCTTCCGGGTACCCAACTGGGTCATCGTTCACAACACCAGACCAGTCGTCACTCTTATCATGGGGATCAACTTGCCTCTACACCGGCAACGTCACAGTTCCTACTCAGAACTCGGATACACCACTGGTCTGTCAACCACAGGGTTCACAGGGGATTGGCCGTGTGTGGAGCAGGACGACATACATGTCATATGTCAAGAACTACAGCTGTAAACATCGTCGACCGGTCGTCGAATCAGGTCATGATCGCTTATGCGTAACTCTGCAACCACTCGACCAGACACCTGTTGCTGTACATCAATGACTCAATCCCGAGTCTCAGCCTTCGCCCGAGACGAGACAGCTCTCAAGACCCTGGCTAGGGCGTCACAGCCAGCCTTGCTGAGGCGTCCCAGTCACCTCAACCTCTCAGGGTAGAGGAAAAGGCAGGGCATCGGGTGCATAACAGTCCCGCCGTGGCCACTCCAAGGGAGGTAACGCTGACTGCAGGGACTTCAAGTGAATAGCCGGACAAGCACGACTGGGACTTCCACCCCTAGCCGTCCAAGTTGTCGCCACTCCAGTACATGGGAGACTGGGTCGTTGCTGGCAGAATTGTGAGATCCTGGGGGACCCATATGTCGCCAACATCAACCGACATGGGAACAAGCTGGCGCTTATAGACGACCCGCTGCTACATTGGTACAAGCTGGCGCTTATAGACGACCCGCTGCTCACGTCGTTGCCCATAGCCACCTACCCCCCTATTCAACAAATGCTACCTGGCGCACCAACCGTATTCAGGATGACCGCCTCAGGCTGCTGTGATCCCGGATCCAGGCGCAGGATGTATTCATCAGTCTAGATATCGAGGACGCCTATCGAGATGTCCCTATACATCCTGATGACCGGGTCCATTACCAATGGGCGGTTCCCCCATTTGGATTTTCTTCGGCACTGTGGCTACTCACACAGCTTACCACCATCTCCGGGACATTCAGTTCGTGGCACACATAGACGACTGTCTCCTGAATCATTGGGACACCGTCTTGCTACTTTGCTGCAGGGACTCCTGTACCTATTGGGGTGGAAGATCAACCTCAGGAAGTCAGAGTTGACACCCTTAAATCGCCTTCAATTCATCAGGCGCCTCTCCCAGGCGGACCTTGATCTCTTCTCTGTACCCATAGACTGATGGGAGCCCATGCAGGCGCACCTGACTCCAGCTCTCCACCTAACACGCACTCTGTGCCAATGGCAAGTCCTCCTGGGCCTCCTAACCTCAGCGCAGGACTTGACCTACAGAGGAAGGCTCCAACTGCATCCAGTTCAGATGTTCCTGGCTCCCTACTTCAGGCGCCAGGACCCCTCAGTATCCATTGTCCTCCCGGATCATCTCAAGCAGCATCTCCGAGGAATCGAATGTCTTAGGCGGCGTCTCCTTGACAGGGCTTACGACCTTTCTGCGCCTATTTGTAGACGCGCCCCTGCAGTGATGGGGCACACACCTGGAGGGACAAGTCGCCTCGGGGCTGTGGTCCACCGATCAGCGCCTATCGCACATCAACAACCTCGAACTAGAGGCACTTATCTTGGACATCGCTCACTGGAAGCAGGCCCTCAGACACGCCTGGCTCTCCATCTCGATGGACAACATAACCGTTGTATGGTGCCTACGGAACCAAGGAACGACTCATTCGACCTTGCTCCTTCAACAGAAGTTCCGATTGTTTCACCTGGTGGATCATCTCGGGATTCAGTTCCAGGTTCAACACATTGTGGGCTGCAGAAACATCATAGCGGATGCTCTATCTCAACCAGGCAAAGTTGCTCCGACAGAGTGGAAGCTTCACCCAGACGCCTTCGCTCTTTTTGTCAAGACCAGCCAGAACTACCAGATCTCGACCTACATATCTCCGGTCCCAGATCCATTGGCTGGGGCAGTCAACGCTTTCATTGTCCTTGGGGAAGGACTAAACGTATATGAAGGACTAAAAGCATATGCTTTTTCACCACCTGTACTCCTTCCAAAAGTCGACACAGGGCAGATCGACACAGAACCTCGATCTGACTTTGGTCACGCCCTGGACACTCACAGCAGACAGCCACACCCAGGACCATACAAGCTCTGTCTTTACGTTTGATCCATTTACAGGGAGCACTGAATGCCAAAGGCTGCTCGGCCAGAGCGGCTTGGGCCATCACGATGGCACATCGCCCAACCACTAGGAGCCTCTCTGATGACTAGTGGCAATCCTTCCAGAGCTTTTGCAGGGGCAAGCAACAAGACCCAACATCTGCATCGCCTCAATTCCTAGCCGAGTTCAAGCTCCATCTGCGTCACATGTGTACAGGGCAGTACCATCATGACCTACCTTGTGGCGCTCAACTCCTGGCAGTTCCGGAAGATCGGCGCATGACGTAAATCCTGGAACTACAGGCTCTGCTGCGCTCATTCAGGCTGGAAGACCAAAAGGCGAAATCTCGTACACTAGCTTGGGGCTTGAATGTCATTCACACCTCGCTGAGAGACGCGCCCTTGAAGCGACGCAATCCTACAATCTGATGAAAAAATGGTCTTCCTACTGGTGCTCGCCACAGCAGCCCGTGTCAGTGAACTACATGCCTGGGACGTCACGCTCGTCCACTTTGAGCATGGCGCACATGGGGACGTGCATCTTGGACTGTGCTGGGACTGCTTCGCCAAGAATCAATTCCCATGACAACCAGATAGATCGTTCCTCATCCCTCCCCTATCTTCGATTGTGGGTGCTGAAGATGAACTAGAGCTCCGTCTATATCCGGTTACAGCACTCTGTTGGTATATCAGACGATCCAAGGAACGCCATAGACAGCGACGGCGCCTCTTCATTCCAGTATAGAGCTGCGACCTTGCAAGCGGAAGGTAGCCGCAACACGATTACCCTCTGGCTACGAGCCTTCATTCTCCAGGTCTATGAGGCCGCAGCTTTGGACCATCCAGGCTCCAACAACCCACATGAGACCCGGGCAATGGCCTCCACCATGGGGCTACACAGCAACTGAGCTCTACTTGCCATCATGGAGAGGTGTTCAGGCGATCAAACACATTCATCGCCAGTCACCATATACGAGATGTCGCATTGAAGGATGTTTTAGGCTCCTCTACTACACGTCACTGACCTCACCTCCAAGTGCAGAGCCGGCTGTTTGACCTCCCCTGACGTAAGCCCTGGACTAGAAGGTTCATGCCCCACCTGCATACGGCTCGGTACTCCAGAGTTTCCCATACATAGAGTGGTCACCTGATGCCGACCACACAGCCGAGGTAGGGCTGAGGGAATTGGAGGTTCCCATACATGGAGTGGTCACCCGAAACCGACCACACAGCTAAGGATTGGCTAGGGAAGAGAGTCTGGAAATAAAAGATGAAAGTCCACATCTGAAGGTATGCCCGCCTCCTGTTCCGCCCGATAAAGATGCATTAAGGAGTAATGCAGGATAAGTAAAAAATCTCGTAAAATCCAAGATATTTTTTATATTTGTATACTTATCCTGCATCACTGTCTAAAGTGACCCACCCATCACAGATGTACCTCCCCACGATGCCTTCCGATGTCTGGACTACAGAGTAATGTGAGGATCCGTGGCGTCACTTCCTTTGGTCACATGGGAGCTGTGTGATAGGGTTGGCCTCTCAGCTAGTTGGAACAACTTCTTCAAGCAAAGATCTTCACACAGCTCTTTTCTCTGTCAAGAACAAGCAGTAATATGCATTGAGGAGTAATTCAGGATAAGTATACAAATATAAAAAATATCTAGGATTTTACTAGAATTGTTTTCATGCTAATAAAAGAGGTGCAATGCAAAGTTTTATTTTGATATGTGGATTGTCTGAGAAAAAATGTATTGAACTAAGAATGTTTTTTTTTACTCTATCATTCAACATATGTGCAACCTATAACTTGAGAAGCTACTTCATGGATTCTTTCAATATAAGGACTGCCTTCTATACTTATAGGAGCTTTGCAGTGCAAACTTTGATTCTGATATGTGGATTTTCTAAAAAGTATGATTTCTTTCATGTTTTCAACTTAGATTTTTTAACTTAAAGATTTGTGAGACCTATAATTTGAAAACTATGTTATGGTGTCTTTTCTAATTGGGAGTACATTTTCTATACCGACAGGAGAGATGCAATGCAGTTTGATTTCAATAAGTGGATTTTCTGAGAAAATAGTCCATGTTTTTTTCATGTTTTGAACTTAGAAATATGTTGGAGTCGAAGTTGGAGGTATTAGTGAGCTCTGCTCATATTGTGTCTTGTTTTAATTTAAACAGTTTTCAATTACTTACTTGTTCTAAATTTTATTGTGCATGTAAAGAGAAATGGAGATTTGTTCAGTTTACAGGGTTTTAAAACAAGTAAATCCTGTATACTTATGGTGTTCATATTATATTTATGAACTTTCAATGTTATGTATCATGTATGATTCTAATAAATAGAGATTATCGCCTGAGTGTGTTTAGGGATGGTAAATATCCTGTATTAGGAATGAACATGTATTTAAATAAGAAAGCCTTTTGTTTCTACTTACTTTTCGCGGCAATCCATCGGTTTGTCAGCATGAGTAACTGCCATTGAGCATTTGATATTTGCATCTCTATCCGCATTTGACCTAGTGATTTTGACACAAAAGGCTGTATACAGGTCAATGACTTGGACCCAAGAAATGTAATAAGTAAATGGCAAAAGTCGTACGCACGCACACACACACTGTACTTACATTTTGTTGAAAAAAACTAAAACAACATTGCAAACATACATGAATACAACATATATCCCTGTGTTATGTTTCGGACGCTAAAGAAACATTCATAGTTTTTTCGCTAATCACTTGAACAAGTGTAAAACATTTCCTTCACTTCTGAAAGACAAACCTTATCTTTAAAACAAGCCATCTTCTGAGTATTTACAATTTCTGTGTGAGGCCACATCCTTTGTCATACTGCAAGTATTCATGATAGAAAATGTATGATGCCCGAAAATCTATGATCCGACAATAATAGTATTGTCATGAATAACAAAGGCATATATGATGCTGAAAGCTCTGATTGACAACAGGACAATATGTGTACTGTATATTCTCTCGACACAGAAATTTATGACAGCATTTCAGTTTTCATTGGTCATTAAAATCGATACCATAAGTGGAATAATCCTTACTATTTACTTTTTAATCATGAGATTATGACACATGTGAATAGTGAACCTCAAGAGAATACAATGTGCATGGTCATTGTCAATCACTATTTTAACCAATAACCTGTATGATCTACCAAGTCTCAGGATTTTCCTTCTCTCGAGGTTTTACATTTTCAACCAAAACCTCTGTCATGTTTTATCCATGGTTTATTTGCTGGATAGCTGTTTGGAATTCTTGCAACTGATGTTGAAGACCAAATTCTCAAGGTCAACTCACTGTAGTAGGATAAAATTTGGTTCATATCCTTATGCATGTTAGGGTGTTAGTAGTAATTTTTTCAGCGACCTTCATTGAACTTCATGGTCACTGGAATGGTAATTCTTAAAGTAGTACTGCTTTGGTAGCTGGAGGCATGGGGAGTTCTGTTTCACAGTTGTTTTGGACCTGGCATATGTTGTGTTGTGAAGTGATGTCCTTAAACTGGAAGTGCTTATCCAAGGTTTAGGGTAGCTCAGGGCTTTTGACAAAGATGTACTGCATTGGGTTTAACCATGAGTACAGATAATCAAGTGTAGTCACTTTATTTGGTAACGTCAAAATGGTTCATGATAAATGTTTCTGGTGAAAAAGTTTGGGGGCTTTCAGGAAAAGGAAGGGTTGGGTCAGCTTCTGGTTTTTCAAACATTTTTTATTAGTGGTGTAACATTGTGTCGATACTGTATCGTGTCCTGATAGGAAGCTCACAATAGAATACATTGATTTACCACCCCTTGTATTGAGATTCATTATATATTCATTACATTACAAGTTATATTGGTGTACAAACATGTGAATAATAACAGAAATTTACGCAGATTCTCTAGTGTTTTGTGGTTGGCCACAAATAGCATAACATTCACAGTGTCCTCTAGCTTCTATGCTTCTGCCCTACAATATCCCTTCTTTGTTGTCTGAAATTAGAAAAACAAATGATTCAGGTTTGTGATTCACCTGCAAGAAGAAAACTTATGTATATATAAGTACTCTATTGGGATATGAATCGTATTGTACCCATAGAGTGTAGATATATAATGTATCACAACCTGACTATCGTTATACCTCCAGTTTTCTATTTCTAATCATCATACTTGGCATTGAAAAAGCTGCAATGTGTAAATTTTATATTGATTTGATTGGTTGAAGGGCTATTTTGTTTTGAAATTTGTCAGTTTTAATTACAGAGGTTGAATATAAAACATGTGATAGGTTACACACAACCAAATGTTACCCACAGACTTCTATAGTAGCGTTATATTTTAAAAAAACCTAAGTATTCAACTAGGGCTGGGGCGGGTAACTCGGGTACCCGGGTCAGGTGGGTACTGAGTAGAAACCGGGTACCCACAGGACTACCCGGACTCGTGGTTAGTCACGTGATATATTGTTTCATCACAAAAAATCACTACATGAGTAAATGGTTACACAACAATTTTAAGTCTCTAATGTTCGCATTTCGTCATGACGATGAACACTTCCTTCAAACTTAAATATGTTTGAACAAAGCTAAACTTCAGTGTATGCATGACCACATCGTTTTAGACGTGTATCTGAAAACAGTCGGCCATGGCTACTGTCAAACTATTCCCAATCTGACATCTTGTACCTATCTCTCGACACCAACAGCGGGTACCCGGATAGGGTCGGGTAATAGGGGTGTGGGTACCCGGGTAATAGATTTGGACTCGTCCCAGCCCTACATTCAACATGTTCAACAGCTAATTACCTGTACATGTGTGCACAGTTTGGCCTTAGAGCAGCAATAAAAACTAAAAAAATGACTAGCTTGCACCAAATGTCACCTACTTGAAAATAGCTGTGGTCACATTCAGCATAAGTCATCATGTTGAAAAAGACAGTACTAAATCTTGAAAAACATGATCAGTTTTGATAACCTGATGGATGTACATTTAAAAGACATAAAAATCTTACAGAATATCCTCCAATCACAGCCTGCAGATATCTCTCGATCTGCAGTGAAGGCTCCCTACGAAAACCACACTGTCCCAACTGGTTCTGATTTGGTGTAGTAGAACCTTTGGCCGGAGGTGATAAATGAATGAACACAACAATTACCCAAGGGTATAATTCATGTTTATCAGCCAACTACAGACCACCAATTCTTAACATTCTAGGAAAACTGAATTATTTGTTTTGGACATCTCCCTACAGTATGGTTTGGATTTTGTTAATTGATTTTGTTTTGATGTTTTTCAGAAAGAGTGGGAATGGATCACATTTCTTGGCTGCGTCATTGTTTTGAAAAATAGAAAAGAAGGTTCGTGGCACACACTAACATGACTTTTATCATGGATGTAACATGTCCGAACTATTTCAGGTTTTGCTCTAAAATTAGATATAATCATTGGCTTTTAAAGCCTTATGTTGAACTTTTGACAATTTAAATTTCTGTTCTTGTGTCTTACTCTTAATCCATCTAGTAACATTTTGTGACAAATCTGATGTATAAATTTGGTCAAATTCAAATGTACGTGATAACATTGGTGCACCCCATATAATACTGTTTGAGTTGACAGGATGAATATCAGCAGCTGTTAGGAACAAAATGTATGTATAATAATAGCCCTGTATATTTCATTTTTGATGTAATAATTCAATTTAATTTTCAGCCACGATCAACAAATATATCTCTACTACCTGTTTGTTTGCCAAGATCTTGAATGTGGTGATGTTCTTCAAGCAGAGTCCTGGTCTGGGTATAGCTTACTGTGTTTTGTGTTTACGTAAGTAGTGCGTTTCATCTCAGTTGAAGGCGATCGTGTCTCTTGGCTTATATTCCCAGAATTTGTATCCAGCCTTTAGGATGAAAATATCTTTTTTACACGTTGTTCTTGATGTCTGTGGAAATAACATGAATATATTCTGAGATTAGAAATGACTATCTAGCAGAAATGACTGTTTTTCATTCCAGTTTACAAATCAATTTTAACAACCCCAATCATACCATGTCTAATCCACTGGGATGATTATTATTTCCTGTCACCAAGTGGGGCGGGGGATATAGGAACAGAGTTCGTCCGTCCGGTTCTCAAAGGGGACAAATTTTCTCAAAATTTATTGAATTCAGTGAAATGAAATTTTATACTGGTGTTACTAGCCATGATCTCAAATGAGTTAAAAAAATAGGTGCCCTTGCTCCATGCTTTTCAGCTCAGTGCATACTGTGTGAAATGGGGACAAGTTTTCTCAGAAACCACTGAAGCACCATGAATGGAAGTTTGCATGCTTATCTTAGATATACTTGTCAAGACTGAGTTTCAAAAATTGGTCCTGTCTGCAATGGGGACATGTTTTCTCAGATACTACTGATGTTAGCTTATCAAGACTGAGTTATTTTTTCCAGAGAAGTGGCCTTTTGTGTGTATTAATTTCACATTAAATCATTTTGTTTCTGATGACATAAAGCGGCCCAAGTGCCAATCTCTTCTTAAGGCTTTATTGGACTCTTTTTTTAATAGTTTATCTTCACTATTATATGTACAAACAATTCTAATGTGCCGCATGGTGAGGGAAGGTGATTAACCTCTTTTCTTGTTGTTGTTACAATACAAAGTTAACAATTATGTGCACAAACAATTAAGGTTTAAATTTAACATGTTCTTCTTGTAATTAATATGATAAAAATGAAAGAACTGGATTTTATATACAACAACAAACAAACAGCTCTTTTGAGCAATGAATCCAGGTAAAATGATTCAACTCACTTTCATTTCATGGTTGTTTCTCGTTGACATGAGTTTCATCACATTGAGGTTTTGATTGGTGGACATTTCATGTTTCAGTCCAGTTCATATTTCTGCCTGAACCAACATACAATGGTCCAGAGTATGTCACCTATTTCCGAGGACCACATTTAGAGGTGAGAGGTGACCCCTCAAATAAGACTTCATTGTATTTTCACAATATGTGTCGTTTTCATTTGGCAACCGCTGAAAGTGGGCTACTTCTAATAATTTTGTTGTTTTCTGTATTTGTATTGCCAACATGATCAAACTCCACTCCTGAATAATACTGACATCTAAAGTCCTGTCCTCAGAAGTGACTGAGATCACAGTGGGCCAATCTGAGAGTATGTATGATATGTGTAGTCAGACTTTATATCATCGCGGGACCGCCTCCGTGGTCTAGTAGTGAATGTCTGCCTGAAGAGCGGAATGCCAAGGGTTTGATCCCAAAATTGTAATTGTTGTTACCCTGTCTGGAGCTCAGCATTAAGGGGCTAAAACAAGGACTGGTTGGTTCTGGAGTCTTTGTACTGTGTCTCAGTGTGTTATTCAATTTAGAGGTGGGACGATTAATCGATCCCCGAATACATCAATCTTTTTTAATTTCCGATTCTTGAATCGATTCAAAATCCTTACATAGCCATTCGGTAAAATGATTCATGCTTATCAAATTTAACATACTTAACATATTTCTATGTTAATGATGTTAGTTTTTGACCGTTTACGTGTTCCATTTCAGTTTATCATTTTTGATTGACAGATTAAAAAATTATTCACTATTTCCCGAAGCCTCGGTAACGGGGTTATTTCTTCATGTTACTGAGCGGACAGCCACTGTTATGGGGAAATGGGTGATGACAGATACTATTTTTATACTTAAAATACTTTTTAAAATGCTTGCCACTAACGTGGCTATATCCCCCGCCCCAAAACACTCTGACAAGTGGCCCCAGGCACAAGATGGGACACATTCTGTAGACAAAAATAAAACAAAAGTTTGCCACTAATGTGGCTATATCCCCCACCCCTGTTGAAGAATTTATGACATAATTAAATCTAAACAAACCCTAACCTTTTTTAACCGAGATGGAACGCGTCATGGAAATTGTAAAAAAAAAGAAGAGTTTGGAACCTAAGATTTTCTTGTTGCCATGGAAACGTAAAAAGTAAAAAAATTCTAAAATTTCTAAATAGCAAAAGGCACCAGTTCAGCATGTACCTGACAGACCTGCAAAGTTTGATGAAAAAATATTGAAGTAGTACATGAAGTCGTCATAAGTGCTGTTCCTCCTAGTAATACCTGAAGTGTTGTGAGTGTAAAAGAGGACTTTTAGCTTGCTGGTTGACCTCACAAATTTTTTAGTTTTGAATGTGTGTTTTAGGCATTTAGTTATCCGTTAATATTCACTTGCATTATGCTGAAACTGAACACCAAATAAACAGAAAACAAAGGGCGTTTTTTTAATTTTATTATTATTTACATTCAACATGATTCTGTAAGACAAAAGATGCACCATTCTTTAATTTAAACTTATAAATACTCAAATGTTTGAAAAAACTTATTATAAAACAAGTGATACCAACTGAAGTAGTCAAATTATGAATCAGTCAAATCAAATTGAATCGGACATGTAAATTTGATAATCAAATTGAATCACATTGTATGTGAATTGGCCAACCCCTAGTATTCATGTTAAACTGAGGCATGGTATCTCAGTGGGCTAGCACTGGGCTAGGTGGTATATAAGTGCAATAATCTTGGACATGACGTAATATCCTCGTTTCTCCTCACCTATATTATCGCTGTATCGGTAAATCTCACAATCCACAGCCCCTATCGACTGTTTAATTATGCAAATCTAAGCACAATATTTCATCGCATGATAGATACAGGACTTGCAGTATGTCACGGCTACTCGCAAGTACAAACATTAACCTTTTTATGATAGTTTCTGGAATGTTTTTGAAGTTGAATTAACCTGCCTCCATTCGAAAATGGTTAGAAAAGAACCCATATTTTTAAAGTTATCCTATCTCACACTGTGCATTTCTCTTTTTTCTTTCGATCCTAAGTGGAAACATGTCTGAAATAAAGGTACATACATACCTCACATAGCCATGGTCACCTCCCAGATCTGGGTCTTGCACGCTTTGCATGCTGGTTGACCTACATGCGCCAATCACGTGTCTGTCCCAGCAAGCTCATTCTCTTTCAAATCACCAGACAGTGGTGACACGTTTTCATCAAAAGGGAATCCATTTTTGTTTTATTCCTTGCCATTTTTCCTTTTTACGTCTTCTTGCCTGCATCGGCATTGTCGTTCGGTTTGCGTTTGCGTTTTTTTCTTTTGAGTGCCAAACTCATCATGGATGAGCAGCCCCCACGGCATCCAGTACGTATGACGTTCAGATGTGTCCTCTCTCCTTCAGACTCATACTTCAAGTGCTCCGATTGGCCCGGCATGTGTAGTATTTCAGAGCGTTGAGAGCTTCCTTGCTGGAGGAATCATTCAAACTCTCTCTGCACAAGTGAGGGAGCTATATTTCAGATCACTTATCCAAGGCTACAGAAAAACCCACAAAGTCTAAGAAGACACTGAAAAAGATGCTACAAGCATGTTGCTTTTAAAGAATGTCGTAGAGTGTCTGGGCTCAGGGTTCTATTCCACATTCTCTTTCAGATTAAATCCTCCTTGGGGCACTTATTGCATTTTCCTGGCTCAAGAAAATCTACATGACATAGTTGTAACCATTTTCCTTAATAAAATTTGTTACCACACAAAAAAAATTGTTTTTGTATGATATATGTCCACCCTTATGGTGCCTCACCCTCCACGGCGCGTCACGCCAAGGGAAGCAACTCTCACCCAAATCACTTTCCATATGTCTAATGCTGACGGAATGTGGGGAGGCGGGTGGCCGTGCCCCAAGGAGGATTTCATCAGAGAATTCATAACCTCTACAGGTTTGTAAAATTCTCTTTCAGATTAAATCCTCCTTGGGGCACTTATTGCATCAAGATAGACTCCTAAAGGTAATCTAGGAAGTGGCATCCGTCAGCAACAAGCGTGCATAAATACATCGTATTTTGATTATTTCAATGAACAAGAGTTCAATAAATGGAACCAACCTTATCGAGAGGCACCACCGTCGAAAGGCGGGGGCTGGAGACAGGGCGTTATCGACCATACGCAATGAAAAGAGCCATTCTTTGTGGCTTATCATATCGAGAACTCGAGACACACACACACACACACACACACACACACCCCCCCACTTTTTGAACAAGTGATATGGGGGCACAGATCACGAGAGACTATAAACCCTAGGCCAGAGGGTCCCCGTGAATCGAAGGAGTGCATGTGCAAATACGATGATTATCGAGTAGTAATGGCTGGTATTGTTATCGACCGTAGAAGATATAATCCTGACCGTTACTGAGCAGTGTTATAACCGGTCCGGGTGGTCTAAAATCTCGAAGGCTCAATCGGCTAGAGATGTAGAACTTTGCCCAGTTCGGAGAACTGACTGACCAAACCGAGCATGCTCGCTTGAGTGTTTGTCGAGTTGGTAATGTTTGATGAACGTGCTCGGCTGGCTCCAAATAGCCGCGGAGCAGATCTCCTCAATGGGCAGAGCCGCGGTGTATGCTTGTGTCGTAGCCACTGCTCTAACCGAATGAGCCTTCAACTTGGTAGGGGGTCCCTACCTTGAAGGGTGTACGCCGTACATATAGTAGAGACTATCCACCTTTGTTTGCTCGCAGGTGAGCCAGCCTTCCTAGCGCCATAACAGCAAAATAGTTGATTATCCTTACGGATACCCTTAGTTCTGCTGATATAGGACTTGAGGGTCCTGCGGACATCCAAGACATGAGCATGTCTTGTAGTGGTCCCCGACGAGGAAGGATGTGAAAGAGCAGGTAGCTCAATAGGAGCCGTCACGTGGAAGGCGTGTGCGACCTTAGGACGGTAAGAGTCCGGCAGGCGAATACTGACCCTGTCCCGGTGAAAGACAGTTAGTTCGGGATCGGTTGACATTGCGTGAATGTCGCCTACCCGTCTGCCGGACGTTACCGCCACAAGGAACGCCGTCTTCCAGCTCAACAGCTGAAGAGAGAGAGACGACAGATCCCGAAAGGAAGGACCGGACAGCCAATCAAGAAGATTGACAAGTTCCAAGGGGGGCTGATCTGCCGGACAGGCGGTCGGATCCTGTCCACACCTGCTAAAAAACACTGCACTAATGGGTGCGCACCCAGAAGTGCCCCGTCGACGGGGATGTGAAAGGCAGCGATAGCTGTAGGGTACCCCCGGACTGTCGATGCGGCCAGGCCGACATCTAGTCGCGACTGGAGGAACTCAAGCACGGCTACGAGATCTGCAGAAAAGGGATCTGCAATCCTTCTATCGTCACACCAGCGCGCATAGCAGGCCCATCTATCCTCGTTACTGAACGTTTGTCGAATCCCTCCGCGAAGCCAGTATTGTGTCTGCAACTCGTGCAGGAATACCGCTCTTCTGGAGGCGATTCCGGACAGTGGCCAAGCCCCTCACTGAATCCTGGGATTCGGGTGGAGGGCCTCGTTCTGGGATAGGAGGTCCGGTCGTAAAGGTAATAGAACAGGAGGCTGAGCCAGAAACCTGAGTATTACTGGAAACCAACTCTGCGCCGACCAAAGGGGTGCCAGGAGCGCAGGCTGAGTGGCTAGCTGAGACAGGACCTTGGAAATCAGAGGTACTGGGGGGAATGCCCACAGAATTCTGTCCGTCCAATCTAGCTGGAAGGTGTCCGGTGCCTCCGACCTCGGGTCGGGGACTCGGGAGCAGAACGTTGGTGTCTGGTGATTCACCCCAGACGCAAACAGATCCACCTGGAATGACCCGTATAACTGGGAGATAATCCCGAATATCCCCGGGTCGAGCCTCCACTCGTGAGGAGCGAGGATCCGGCGAGACAGAGCGTCCGCACGGACGTTGTCTACCCCCGAGGAAATAAACAGGTAGCACCCTGATAACATGTGAGTCGCACCATAGGAGGAACTGCCACGTCTCTTGGAGAAGCGATGGAGACAGCGTTCCCCCCTGCTTCCGGATGTAAGTCATCGCCGTTTGGTTGTCCATCTTTAGACGCACCACTTGGCCACGAAGCAGATCCAGAAAGCGTTGGAACACCAACCTGACCGCTCTCAGTTCTAGCACATTGATATGCAGTTTGATCTCCTGCTGGGACCATAGTCGGAGAGTGTCACGTCTGTTTGAACTGTGAGAGATGGCACGGGAGTGTCGAGGGGCAGCCCCCGGGACAGATTCCCGACCTCGGTCCACCACTGAAGGTGTGCATTGAGCCACTGCGGAGTCTCGAGAACAGTCTCGAGATCTTCCGAGTTCACCCAAAGTCGACGGAGCGCCTGTTGAATGGGTCTCATTCTCAAGCGCGCCCGCTAAACCACATCCACTGTCGCCGCCATGTTGCCCAGTAACTGGAGCCATGTACGAGCAGTGTGACTTGCGGACAGAAGGAACTGGGAAGTAACACTTCTGACCTTGGTAATGCGATCTTGTGACAGAGATACAATTCCGCTCACCGTGTTGAAATTCGCCCCTAGGAAGACTAGATTCTGAGTAGGGCTCAGATCTGACTTCTTGAGATTGACTATCCACCCTAGAGTGATCAGTATATCTATCCCAAATCCCATGGCGATCCCAAATGGTAGAACCCTGAACTGATAACACCTCCCATCGAAAGAAAACCTCAGGTATTTCTTGAACTCGGGGTGTATGGGTACGTGGAGATAGGAGAATGGCTAACGTCAATAGACCTAAAAGACGCCTGTCTCGACAGCTGAGATCACCGAGCGCAGTGTCTCCATCCTGAAAGACGGTACCTCTATAAGTTTGTTCAGCCTTCTCAGATTGAGAATAGGCCTGAACCCTCCGTCTTTTTTGGTGACTAGGAAATATGTCAAGTAGAAGCCCTCGCTTTCCTGTCCCACGGGAACCGGTTCGATCGCAGCCTTCATAAGAAGTGCGTCGACCTCGGCACGGAGGAATTCCGCCCTCTCTCGGTTAGCAGGCACCGGAGTGTGCTTTATCCCGGAGAAAGGGGCGGTCGGGTAGCCTAGTGGTTAAAGCGTTCGCTCGTCACGCCGAACACCCGGGTTCGATTCCCGACATGGGTACAATGTGTGAAGCCCATTTCTGGTGTCCCCCGCCGTGATATTGCTGGAATATTGCTAAAAGCGGCGTAAAACCATACTCACTCACTCACTCATTATCCCGGAGAAGGGGGGCGGATGATGTTTCCACCAAGCAAATGGCCATCCCTTAGAGTGGACAGGGTCCAGGGATTGGATGTGACTGTCTCCCATTCCTGCAGGAATAGAGCCAGTCGGCCGCCTACGGGGACATCCGGCTTGAGGCAGTGGACCCCGGCTTGAGGCAGTTCGATAACAGCTACGAATAGCGTCCCTCGCAAGATGACTATGTACCTCTGTAAGTTGCGCGGCCAACTCCGAAGAGTCGGCCGGCCCCTCTCCCGCTAACTCCCTCTGTACGGCCAATAGATATGCGGAGTGTACGGACACCAGGAGCTGCTGACATGCGTTACGATATTGCTCCTCGAAGCAAAAGTAAGCAGCCTTCAGCTCCATACCGCACACGGGAAAGGGTGGCAACAGCCGGCTCTGCTTGACCTTAGCCAAGTTGGGGGTCAAAGACCCCCCCAGGGTAACGGAGGTCCAGACGCATTCGTCCACCACCGGTACCTCAAAATCACCATCCTCTGCTAACGGGTACCGCTTAATAAGTTTGGGCAGGTCGACCTTCCTGCGGGCACCCGACAACAGAGGTTTGATGACACCAATGAGGACAGAATACGGAGCCGCACCTGGGGCGCCTTGCTCGGAGCAAAAGCGTCCCCCGGAAGGCGGAACTCAGTCGGACCCGACTGGGGCATGGGCGCAGCCACCTGAGGCAGTACCTGGACAATCTTGTCCTGTACATGCCTCAACGAGGAAGCGAAGGAAAATATTCCCGAGGTCTCCGAGTCGTCTCCCCCCTCCTCCATCCACTCCTCCTCTCTCGTTTCGAACCGAAATTAATCGACTCTTCCCCGAGAGAAGAGGCAGACGAAGTCGGAAGGGGACGCCCGAAGGCCTAGGCCTTCACATCCCCGGGCTGCACCAGGCCCGAAGCCGAGTCCCGGTCCCGGTCCCGAGGTGCCGGGGGTTCAAGGGAACCCACCTGGCTCTGGGCTAGAAATCCGCTAGAGGAAGCCTCGGCCTCGGAAGAGGCGTCTGGCTTCGCTAGGGAGAACTGTGTGTCGGTAGTGAACGGGCCAGTGCCCGCCACCCCTCCGCCCGGTCTGAGATCATCCCCGAGACCAAGTGGCCTGCCTCGGCCGACGCCGGGCATATCACGAGGTCCCGAAGGCGCGTCCGGCTCCGACAACGGGGAAGGCTCGGTCCGCATCTCCTCTCGGAGCTGAGACTTTACCTCCTCCATCATCGACGCCATCTGCGACCTCAACAAGGCAGAGATGTCTGCCAAAGACGGTGCAGGAGAGGGTGCAGTGATTGTGACGGGGACCCTAGAGCCTTCTCCCCCCAGCCCCCAGGGAGGGAGCGGAAAGGACAGTCTCAGCTGCTTTTTTTCCCTTTCTTACTTTTTTAGAGGGGTGGGGCTGGACGGTCTTTGCCGATCTAATATCCACCCCCGCCTTCAATAGACCCTTAAAGTGTAAGAGGTCCACATTTCTCTTTTTCTGCGCCCGGGGGGTGAAAGCAATACAGATCATGGGTCATGCCCGTCTTCCGCCTTGATGCAAGTATCATGCGATACTAATAGCCAATGTCGTAGTATAATTATAACACCAAAGTGGGCGTGTTACACGCGAAGGTGTAAAAAACCCGTAAAAAAAATAATTAACACACCACCTTGGGTATATTAAAGGAAAAGATTGTAGGCTAAAGCCCGATGATAGAACATTAAAAAACCCAAGCCGTTTTTAATGGCCCTGGTGTTACATGTATCAAACGTGGCACTACAAAATGGACGCTACGACGGCCTTTGTTTCAAAGGTATCGTACACGTGTCACATAATTACAACTTTATAACTTTACAATGCGAGGTATTACGCCTTTGCATGAAAGAAATGTACCATACATACAGTTTGGTCTGCCATGGTTCTTGTACAAACGATTATCTCATACTTTTTTTAGTCTTGAAAAAAACAGCACGTCTGTCTTTGTCAGATGACATAAGGAAAGTGATTTGGGTAAGAGTTGCTTCCCTTGGCGTGACGCGCCGTGGAGGGTGAGTCACCATAAGGGTGGACGTATATCATACAAAAACAAAGTTTTTTGTGTGGTAACAATTTTTATTAAGGAAAATGGTTACAACTATGTCATGTAGATTTTCTTGAGTCAGGAAAATGTAATAAGTGCCCCAAGGAGGATTTCATCAGAGAATTCATAACCTCTACAGGTTTGTAAAAAAAAGTTTTGTCCCAAAGAAAGACAGTCATCAGCTTCGTCTCATTTTCAACATGAAACCTTTCAACAAACTATGCTACACTTCCGCATGACATCATGATCAGTAAAATGGTGAGTGCTCCTGTTTGGATTTTGTGTGGCCCCTTGGCCATTAGTTCGCCTCACAAAACCCATTGTCAAATTCCTACACATTCGAGACATCGCTTTCAAATCTTACATCAACGACTGCATTCAAATACACAAGGATTCGAACACTCTTCTTTGACACCTCGATTTCACAAAGTCCGAAACGATTCCTACACAATGTCTTCAGTTCAATGGAGCCCTCGTCGACTGAGCCTGGGCAAGATGTTTCCCAGGATCGTTGGGAGAAGATGTAACGCCTCGTTCCATTGGCACTCCATCAGCCACTTCCCTTGCGCCAGTGGCAACAACTTCTCTGCCTCCTGACTAGGGCTGGGACGGGTAACTCAGGTACTCGGGTCGGGTGGGTGCTGAGAAGGACCCGGGTACCCACAGGACTACCTGGACCCATGGTTAGTCACGTGATATATTGTTTCATGACAAAAATTCACTATATAACTACATGGTTGCCCAACAATTTTAAGTCTCTTATGTTTGCATTTCGTCATGACTATGAACACGTTCCTTCTGACTGACATATGTTTGAACCAAAGCTGAAACTTCAGTCAACTTCAGTGTTTGCATGACCACATCGTTTTATATGTGTATCTAAATACATTTTGCCAGGGCTACTCTCAAACTATTCCCAATTGGACATTTTGTACCTATCTTTTGAAACCAACTGCGGGTACCGGGGTAGGGTCGGGTAATAGGGGTGTAGATACCCGGGTACTAAATTTGGACTCGTCCCTACTCCTGACATCCAATCCAGTGCTTCCTCAAGCTCTACCTTCAGTACGTCAATTTTCAGGTTCTAATCACTCTCCTGAACCACCTACATCCACACCTCCAGTGGTGGGTGGCTACTGCCATCAAATGTCTGAAGAAGTCTCCTTGCAACCATTCACCCCGACCCTTCACCTCTGGCAGTGCCTCATTGGTCGACATGCCTTCAGTCCTCCACACTGATACACTGATGATCAAGTCAGACAACGTATCAGTCGTGTGGTACATAGACAAGATGGGATCAACCAAGTTGATGTCACTACTGTCTCTAACATTCGACCTTTTTCACCTGATTGACTTGCGCAACCTTCAGGTTGGAGCAAGACACATTGCTGGCATCTCGGTCATAGCCGACTCCCTGTCCTGTCCCGCCATGACAAACCATCTCCCACGGAATGGCGACTACTTCCAAGGGTATTCCATTGGATTTGCCGATTATTTCCGTGCCCACCGACCTGGGATCTTAACTTCAAACTTCGTCATATAACATTGACTGCTTACAAACCTCTGGTCAAGAAGGATTTCAAAAATTGCCTTGAAGGCGGTATTTCTTCTGGCCCTTGCAACTGCGGCTTGAGTGAGCGAAATACATGCATTAGATGTCAACAGAGTGCATTTTGAACGTACCTCACATGGGAAAGTTCTTGGTCAACGTGATCAAATATTTACCATTCCCCCTCTTATGTCCAACCTTAACCCTGACGATCGCGAAGACGTATCTTTGTGTCCAGTAAGGCTCTTCAGATCAACCTGGAAGCAGCGAAACCACCTCGACTGTTCGCTCCGCTCTCCTTGGCATCCGCTGCGTAAGTGTCTCATACTAGGATCTCGTTTTGGATGCACTTGTTCATCCTTCGAGCTTATAACTTCACTGATCTTATACCTTCATTGCCCCGGGTTGTAGGTTCAAAGAACGGATCCATACCTTCTCAAATGTAAGTTGTACTCATTCAACTTGGACATGCGATTACGCTTGCTTATGAGCAAGTCACACATATTGTACCTGACTTCGTTTGTTTCCTTTGTTTACGTGTCAGGATCTTAACACTCTCTGAGGGTGTTTCTTATTCTTATTTACAATTTCTTTTCTTACGACACTTTCTTGCACCCCACCATCTAACCGTGGGATAGAATGCAGTGTGAGATAGAATAAGTTTAAAAATTTAGAAATGTTACCATTAATTGTATAGTTATAAACTTATCCTATCTAACACTTTATATTCCCATCTGTCCATCCCTGCATCACAATTCCTTAGTCTATACACTCTTGAAAGAGAATGAGTTGGCTGGGATAGATACGTGATTGGCGTATGTTTACTTTAGAAGCTGGAAACCTTTTTTTCAGGCATATTCCACTTAGGATCGAAAGAAAAAAGAGAAATGCATAGTGTGAGATAAGATAAGTACGTAAATATACAATTTATTTTAAAATTTCGAACTGTTTGGACGATGTCCTTTGACCAAACCTCCTCGTGTGCATACAGATTATGCATAATATAAAACTGGGTATATTCTACACTTATCATACCACAAGATATAGAGTTGCCCGCCCTTGAGCTGCTAATGACAGGTACTTTGTTTACTGAACTAAAGAAAATCAGCTTAAAAAAATCCATATTGATGTGTTGTTAAAGTTGAACAAAGAACAAGAAACATCTTGCGTATGACATATTTAATAGGTTAGTAAGTGTGCACCATGGCGTTCCATTATTACTGCTGCAATAATATAGTGTATGCTACATTGATAGATGAAATGCAACACATCATTCACAAACATCATCTATTGCTTCAGGAGGAGCTGGAGAAAGACACAAGAGTTAGATGGTTCATCACTTTTTATGCAGCATGGTCACCCACTTGTATGCAGTTTGCTCCAACATTCTCTGAAGTGTCAGCTGAGTGAGTGTTTCATTCTATGCTTACAGTAAAGGCAATTTTTTTTAACTTATCCTGCATTACTCTGTATTGCATTTACTGCTGTCTTTTGACAGAAAGACGAACTGTGTGAGACCCAGCTGCTGAGGAAAGTTGTCCCAACCAGTACGGGAAGCAGCGCCCTCTCACAGTCGGCACGTGACCCTGAAGTCATGACGTCACATCAAAACACATAACTGCTTTGTGACCTCCACAGACAGACGTACTTTGTATCCCTTGTGGAAATAAAAGCTTATTGTTTCTATATTTTGCGTGTTTCTCCATTCATCGTCTGCTGCTACATCGTTACCTGGTTATGGGCTGTTACCTTTAGGGTCTTCCCATTTGTAAATTGTAACGTTTATCGCTCGTTTGAGGCTCTAGTCACAGTAATTTACGGGCGCAATATTGTTCCCGCCATTTTGTTTCTTTCCTGCCATTTTTGCCATTCACCACATGGCAAAGTAATTTTGTGTTCTGCGTTTTGAAATCTTTCTTTGGCTTGGATAATACATTAAATTTATGTATTATATTTTATGCTTAAAGCTTTGCCTTTTCGCTACCTTTTAGCGTAATTGTTTGCTCCCATAAACTTCAATAAAATACAAAGTTTTTGAGTTACATTATGCTTCCCATACTTTGTTGTTTTGCCACATAGTTATGTTTTGCTTGAATTCCCGATTTTCTGCCTCGCTGCACTTTTGCCAGGGGAAAAAATCTGGTCGGGGCCGCCCCTGCTGCAGTGATTGTACGATGCCCTGTACTTTGCCGATGTTGTGCCGATGTTGCAGTCCTTTGTTGCTGTGCTCCTTCAACTCAATACGAGTATCCAGGACACACCTCACTCAACATGCTTGTCGACCCCCAGATATGGCTTACAACTCCATACTTACTGTCACCTTTATGGACAACATCATCCCTTCCGGTGACGCCCGTAATGGAACGGGTCTTCCGTCTCCTCATCCATCTATGTTGACAGCAGAGGCATTGACGGCGCACCCGGCGTATCTCAGCCAAGCGTCCCAGCGCCTCCAGCGCTACCAACACCACCGGCACTCCCGTCGCCCCCAGCTGTCCGACGCTCCTGGTGCCTCAAGCTATCTGGCGCCTCAAGCTCTCTGGTTCTCCCGGCCCCTGTGGCGCCACAAGCCCTCCGTGCCCAGATCAACAAGCTGAGTATCTCAACCGATCTTGGGCAATTGCCTTTTCAGCGCCACTGACATCTCATAGATCGTCACATGGTGAAGCAAGGTGAAACCATGTCTTTCAATTGTCGCTGCTCTCCCGTACGTCTTCGGAGTCGTGACTATCATTCAACTTCCTGGAAGGAATCTTTCAACCAATAGACATTTAGGTTGATTCAACTTGCCGACTGGCGACTTTCTCCTTAACCCCGTCGTATAAAGCGCCATGCTTTCAGAGAGATGACCTGCAGGTTTCCATCGAAACAGAGCTTCTGGTGGACAGCGTCTGTATCAGAACTGGCATATCTTCACTGTTCAGGCTCATCAAGCCTGTTTGACCTCTTCGTCATAGGCTACCGGGTACCCACTTCTCGGGATCATGGTTGACTGGTCTCGCATATCACGGTGTATCATATCGCTCTGCACCGGCCCCGCCAATTGACAAGGACATCCACTGTCTTCTTCGTCGACATCGCCGACACCAACGCTCCTCTACCCTGCCTCAGCGCCAGCGTTCCTCAAAGAGACTCTTCCTCGGCGCTCCCCGGGTTATCCACAGTGCCCCCGGTGCTCCCGCGTTTTTTCTTAAAACTTGGGTACACCACTTGTTTGTCTACCACACAGTTCATTGAGGATTGTCTGTGTGTGGAAATTGCACCTCCAATGCGGCTGTGATTTACATGTACTCCGACTGTCAACAACTCAACAACTCAATTAGGTCAACTGACCATGGCGAGCAGTGCAATGTATTTCTACAGATTGGTTTGCATGCTTACATGTATGCATGGTGCAACCACTCAACCAGACGCCTGTCGCAGTCCTTCCATGCGCAGATGATGGAAACGATAGTCCTCCGCTGCCAACACGGCTGTCGCGAGGCACCTCGTTTCATCGCCCCCTCACTATAAGAATCATAGTGCCTGTACGGTGTTCAAGGGATGAAAAAGATCACCTTCCTTCGTACAGTTTGATCTTTTAGACTACGACATCTTCATATCTTCAGCCTTGGCTACCAGATACAGCATCGATATTCTCCTTCGTCCCACGACCGTTCCATTGCCCCTGTTGACTACTTTCCTAGTATCGTGTTGTCGTCCTTTAACGTCACCTCGATATAGAACAGGAGCGCTAATACGACGCTCAGGGGATGGAAACGATCACATTACTTCGTACAGTACGATGCGATCTACATTTACAGATTTCCTCAGATGGACACATTGCCTTGACTTCCGACTACCCGGTTACGTCAATGCCTCGGCAGTCAATTTTGGAGCTGGTTTATTTTGTCTACATGGGGTTTGGTTCTCAGGCGAGCACACCTCCCCACGTATCGTCCCGACGGTACACGATCGGAGACCCCTGTTGCTGACTTTTCAACTTTGCAGTCTTGTAGACAACCTCATTTACCATGACTTCCCGCTCTTCCACTTCCACCTTGTCAGTGGCTAGTGTTCTGTGATTGCCCACACCAGCCCATGTTGTGACCCACTGTGATCCGGAGATCAACACCATTGGCACAGCAACAGCCTCGTGATAAAAGTGTCCAAGGTAATTTTAACGCCTTACAGACCGGCGCTAATTGTCATTAATTACCAGGGTGTGGCCAGTCGCGTTGCTCTTCTTCTGAACTACGGTAATCCCCTCGCTCTTTGGTGCTGACTGTCTGGGATTAGCGAGAGGTACAATGTCAGTACCCGAGGGCCTTGGACCTATTACCGTAGTTCCTCCAACAAGCACAAAGATTGATCTTCGTTTAACAGCTTTTATTCCCACTTTGTGTTGCCGGTCAACCCACTCTATTTGTCACTTAATTACGAGACTTCGGCCGCAAAGCTTCAGTCTCAGTCGAAATGCTGGTGCCTAAGTTTGGTTTCTGGTTTGAAAGATCGTGACAACAAGCCGAGAGCGGAGCACCAGTCCAGATGTAGTCTCCCCAGCCGCTCCCTAGCCGTTCTCTCGCCGTTCTTAGCTGTCCTCTCAATTTGGGGCTATGCCCCTTTTTAAACCGGTACCTACGTCACAGCTCTACTCATTTTTCCATCTATCATTGGTCAACCACCTTTCCCCCCTACACTAGATCATTCTAACCCACTCTTATCTAATAACTAGCACCTTATTCGGACCTGCCATGATGAGGCTTCTCATCCTTTTGGAATTCAAACTATTTCCCCCCCAATACCATATATGTCTCAGGTCCCTAACATCTCCATTCCACTTTTTATCTACTTCCCATCTGGTTAATCGTTTTTCATTAATGTTTAACCCTCGACCTACTACCCTCACCCCTGGTTGTTCGTGGCCAAGTATGTTCCCCGTAGTCTTCAACTATCAGAGTAGTATATATATATATAAATGTGTTATGTTCATATCTTACTGGTTTCAACTCCTCTTCTTGACCTTTATATACAATCACGTAGGTGTCTTAATGAATTGTTAATTACTTTAATTAGTTGTTAATTACTGTACTTTTATGCCTATAATAAAAGCGCTTATCCAGGACATCACTTGCAGGCAGAGAATTCTTGGTAACGCCCTGTTGATCATGTCCATTGACAACATCACCATAGTGTGGTGTTTGAGGAACCAGGGTACTCTCCACTCTCCATCCCTGCTAAACCAGACCTTCCGCTTCCTCGACTTGGTGGTCAGACTGGATCTGTAATTTAAGAAAAAGGTTGAGAGCATGTTCTTGCACAGACTCTGTTGGCTCCCACTGAATGGAAGCTCCACCCAGATGTCTTCGCCAGACTATGTCAAACAATTGACACACCAAACATCGATCTGTTTGCCACATCTCTGAACTGTCAGCTGTCACCTTACATTTCTCCGGTGCCGGATCCGGCTGCTGTGGCAGTCGACGCCTTCAGTTTTTCCTGGGAAGGATTACACGCGTACACTTTTTCGCCTCCAGTTCCCTCTCCCGCGGTTCTTCAAAGATCCAGGCCACTCGGCATCTGCCACTGATTTTGGTCGAGTCTTGTAGGCCGGTCAGAAGTTGGTTTGTTGACCTCCGAAACATCGCCAGAGACAACCCCTGGAACTTCCGATGTGGTCCAACCTTCTGCTCCATCCACACAGTCGTTTGCCACACCCTAAAACCCAAACTGTTTCGTCTGCACACCTGGCACATCTGCAGAAAGCCCCATAAGCCAAGGGCTATTCGGCTAGAGCGGCCAAGGCTATTGCTTCAGCCCACTGTTCATCTACACAGGGACTGTATGATGATAAATGGTGCTCGTTCCAGGTATTCTGTTCCGACAAATACCAGGATCCGATGACAGCGTCACCGCAGTTCCTGGCTCAGTTCCGTCTGTATTCGCGCAGCACCTGTCGGTTGAAGGGCTCTACCTCTCCACATACCTCAACTCCATCCCGGACAATCGGAGAATGACGAAAATTCCCGAACTACAGGCCTGGCTGTGCTCGTTCCGTTGAAGACCAGATGGCCAAGTTCAGACCGCCTGCGTTGGATCTGAATGAGGTCTTAAATGCTCTTCGTACAGCTCCCTTCGAACCACTCCAAACGTCTTCCTTCTATGACCTAAGGAAGAAGACGGTGTTTCTACTGGTTTCAGTTACTGCCGCTCGGGTCAATGAGATCTACGCCTTTGATGTCTCCGTTGTCCGGTTCGAATGCAGTACTCAGGGCGTCGTTCATCATGGATCATGCTGGGACTTCATCGTAAAGAATCAACTCCCAGGAGAGCCTGATAGTTCATTCATTATCCCCTGCCCCTTCGTCCATTGTGGGTGCCGAGGATGAGGAGGAGCGTTATTATGCCCAGTAAGGGCACTGAAGGTTTTCTATGATGATCTAAAGCCTGTCGCAAGTCCAGGAAACACCTCTTTTCTACAGGTCTGCCCTTCGTCGCAGTCATTGGTCAGCTGGAATACTTTTCCCTGTGGCTCGGGGCGATCATCCTCCAAGCTTTTAAAGCTGCCAGATTGGACCCTCCCCCCAAGGCTATCAACCCACACAAAATCAGGTCAGTTTTTACCATGGTTCTTCACAGTATAACTGTTCTATTCAGTCGCTCATGGAAGCCTGTTCTTGGCGATCTTACACCGCCTTCGCCAACATCTACTTCCGTGATGTAGCCTTGGAAGATGTCGCCGGCATTCACAGTTTTGGTCCCTGCTTGTAGCCCAACAGGTCACCTATCACCAACACCACTGATTCTCCGATACCCTGAGCCGGGCCCGTCAACCTCTCTGGTGTTTATCACCTGAGACAAGACGGCTCTCTTGCGTTCCGCATTCGCTCTTAGGTCAGTTTTAGTTGTTGGCTAAGCGCCTCATTCTATTTCTGTCACCTATCCGGGTTTTACTTTTTGCATCAACTCTAGTTTCCTGACAACAGGAATGGACGTAGACACCAACGCTGACACCAACGCCGCTGATTCTCCGATACCCGGAGTGGTGCCCATCGACCTCTCCAGTGTTCCTCACCTCCAGGTAAGTGGGCTCTCCTGCGTTTCGCATTCGCTCTTTGGAATGATCGTAGATATTGCCGCCGATTCTTCGATGCCCCGAGTGTGTTTATCACCTCAGATTAGAGGGCTCTACTGCGTTTCGCTTTTGCTCTTAGGTAAGTTCTAGTTTGGGGCTATCCGCCTCATTCTATTTCGGTTACCTATTAGGTGTTTCCTTTTTGCATCAACTCTTGTTTCCTGAAGACAGGAATTGTCGTAGATGTTCCGGTTATCACTTGTATTTGGTGCGGATTCATCAGCCCTTGACGAGGGTTTATTATGGATCACATCTGAAGGTATGCCCACCAGCCATGCCGTCTGATAAAGATGCAATACGGAGTAATGCAGGATAAGTTAAAAAAATTAGTAAAATCTGAATATTTTTTACATTTGTATACTTATCCTGCAATACGAAGTCTAAGTGCCCTCCCTTCGCTATGCTGCCTCGTCACGAAGTTTCAGATGTTATGTTTAAAGCAGTTATGTGTTTTGATGTGACGTCATGACTTCCGGTTCACGTGCCGACTGTGAGAGGGCGCTGCTTCCTGTACTGGTTGGGACAACTTTCTTCAGCACCTGGGTCTCACACAGTTCGTCTCTCTGTCAAAAGACAGCAGTAAATGCATGCAGAGTAATGCAGGATAAGTATACAAATGTAAAAAATATTAAGATTTTACTAAATCTAAGACTCCTGACATGTGAAAAAATGGGTAGTTCTTTTGCTGCAGTATTGTTACAGATCATCCTCCTCAGAATTTTTAACTTATCTTGCATTACTCCTTAATGCATTCACTGCTCACCTTTGACAGTAGTGAAAGCTGTGATTTATCTTGCTTGAAGAAATAAAGAAGTTGTTCCATAGCAGGACCCCCAATCACTAGCTGCCATGCCACACCGGAAGTGATAGACATACAATGTCTTCATATCCCTGCTGGTCACCATACAGTACAGACGTGTTTCTAAATTAAACCCAATTTTGCTGCTTGTCTGTCCTTGTGATTTTCAATGTTCCTATAGAAAGACCTATATCCTTTCACCCTGTGACAGGTGGCGTCTGTACATCTTTATTTCTTCTAGCAGGATTAATCACAGCTTTCACTACTGTCAAAGGTGAGCAGGGAATGCATTAAGGAGTGGTGCAGGATAATTATAAAAATATGAAAATTATCTAGATTTTATTAGTGTTAATGAATAATGAAACCAGTTATCTTCGACTGTCTTTGTTGACATTTTGAACCATTAACTACATTAACAGGTGAGCTACAGTGTCATGGCACTAATGTTTGAGGGTTTATGGTAATGAAGATAAGCAGTAAGACAACTTCTTGATTTGCTAGCTCAGCAAAGTTGTAGACCTTTAAAACATGTGCAATGATTGAGCATCTATCCCATCCTACACACGACTCATAAAGTGTGCAACATTCAAATGTACATTGATTCAAAACTATATAGAAACACATGACACAGTGTGAGAGCCAGCCAAAGTGGTCAGTTTGAGATTGCCTGCAGTTATTTTATCAGTTCAATGTGGAGAGGTTCCATGTAAACATGAAGTCATGACAATGTCTACATAGCTCCAGGTTATCACAATCCTCACAGGATTTCTGGTTTTATGATTTTGACAAATTTCAATTTTTAAAACAATATCTTTCATAACAAATGTTATATCTAGGATAACATTTGTTACATTTGACCACTTTCTAAATGGCATGTGTTCATAATATCTTTCATAAGATCATGATTATTTGTTTCAGATTTACAAAAGAAAATACATGGAAGTAGTGAAAGAACATTATTTGTTGTTGCAGGTACTCCCTAAACAATCTGAAATTTGGTAAAATTGATGTGTCCAGATATCCAGCTTTAGCTGAGAAGTAAGTGTTATCCAGACAGTTCAACATCATGCCTACAGGGAGTCATCATGTTTATTACTGGAAGATCATGTAGATTTTGCTGTTTGCAGAGCAGGATATTTATTCTGCCATGTGACATGTAATAATTATGTTTTCTATTCACCCATTCTTGATATTGCTGCATGGAAAATATGGATCTCATGGTTCTCAGATGTATTTACACATTCTGCATTTACCATATATTCCTGTGTATAAGGCAAGTTTTCATGCCCTAGAATTTGGAGCTTTCAAGGGGGTCGCCTTATACACAGGGTTTGATGTTTTTTTCCCCCAACACAAAGACATTACCATGAGCATGTACCACCAGAAATACCATGTCAACAAATCCATACTGAAGTACGCAAATTAATCATGTAATTACACTGTCTGGTTATAAAAAGTGTTCATTGTATATCTGGACTTAAGATTGTAATCTATTTTATTAATTTTATTCAAAATCTCATTCAATATTGTTCACATTCATTTCATGAATCGTGTGTGAAGTGATCGGTAGATTGCACAACTCGTCGTTATTTACAGCAACCACTGCTATTGATGCCTTGAAACTCTTTAGTGGACAGAGAATGGAATCCATTCAATGGATATATATATATATCATAAATGCCATACTTTGACTCATTGAAAGTCATATTTGTTGTAGTTTGACTATTATGTGTTAACATAAAGATTTCACGATCGCTAGCGTGGGAGCATCGGCGGTGATTGGTCATATTGTTCCATACATGTTCGACAATAGCAATCAGCTGTACCAAAGTGCTATGCTTTTGGTTATTAATTTGTTTCAAATATATAAAGTAAGGCTACTACTAAAATAACATAGTATTGGAATATATTATTCCTGATAAAACAATAGTTTCAGATACAATTCTTCTCATCATTGTATCAAAATTTGTATATATAAAGTTATATTTTTGGGTAACTTTTAACTGAATCACAGGTAGATTCCAAGAAAATGTGTGTACAGCTGATGGCTGCTTCCAGCTTAGTTTACGAGAAAATACATATGGTAATCTCAACCTCTGCATATAAAAAATGCTTATGAAAGACAATTTAATCGGTAAATCATCATGTCTATTGAAGTTTTATCTCAAATTTTAAATTTGTATTAACCAAGTTTAATTATAATCACCTGTTCGTTTAGCTGAAATCCCTGAAGGGATACAATGTAAATTTTTTTCTGCGAAAGACAAGCACATTTTTATTGCAAATGTAGGGATTGTGTACGTGATGGTGGTGTTTCATTTCGATTTGCTTTGTAGACGGGGTATGTAGATTAGCATTGATTTTTAAGGCTTTAACTGGAGGTTGGGGGATGGGTCCTGTTGAGGCTGGGGTTGCTTTATAGATGGCAATATACGGTAAACATGATATGACCACCCATCTATCAATTCATCTTTTTGATTGAGTATTGATTTTCAAAAAGTATTATTTAGAGAAGACCAAACTGAATACTTGTTTCACCGGAAATTGTTTTCGAATTGCACAGACGCAGGTGGGGAAGACCACTTGTTCAAGTGCTCAAGGGAGACATTCTAACTTTCTTACGAAATGCAGTTATGCATCCAAGTGATAACTATCACCTTTTTCTACAGTTATCCTTAGTTCTGTGGCAGCATGTGGTTCATGGTTATCTGCCTTTGTGTAAACGACAAGAACGACAGACTTGATAGTTGGAGATGTTTCTAGAAGGCTGGCTGTACTGATATAAGAGCATGATGAGGGTGGATGAGGCTAGCTATCTGAAAACTTCAGGTCTTGCAAAGTTTTGCAATAATCAATTTTGGATTTAACTGAAATTTTGTTGCTAATAATTATACAACTTCATATGGTATTTATGTAATGGTAATGTTACATTTGTAGAATCTGTTGTGTTGTGCTACAGTTCATTAGTAAATATAGGCGACAAAATACATTTGACGACTCATGTTCACATGACCGTGCAAGTAAGCTAAGTAAGCTCCTTCTGATGCCAAGCTATGACACGATCAATTCATTTTTTATAATAATACTACATAACATATGTGATTATGGAGCCATATTTGGTATTGAAGGTATTATAATTATATTACAACAAATCTTAATGAATCAGTCATGCTTGTTAAACACAAACTGGTTAAAAAATCTTTATATGTATCTATACATGAGGAAGGCATATCGTGGCACCCTAATGGAAAGTATTTGAAGAACACATGGTGTACTCATATGCTCCTCTGCAACAAAATCTGACACTTGAGTACCTGGAGTGTGTACTATATCTGTCGGGGGCCCCTTGGGGCCATCAGAGACAAGAAAGCTGCGTAATGTTAAGAAAGAGGCAAAGCACCAAACTTTCCTTGATATAATGTTTTCATCAGGTGCCACTTGTTGTTTTAGCTTCTGTTTTAGCTGATCTTCAGAATCATGAATGGAAGTATGAGAGTTGACTGTGGTAGAATCATCACATGCATTGTCAATGTCCATATTTTGTTTGTACTGAAATTGCTATGTTAAACTGTTTGATAATGCCTGTGTCATAATTGAAATAGATGTGACAATGATGCAATGTCTCACTCTGGAATGGGGTAGTGATATGAAGATATATTTGTTGGCCCCTAAATCTAACTATGAAGACAAGACACTCAGGTAGTGATATGAAGATATATTTGTTGGCCCCTAAATCTAACTATGAAGACAAGACACTCAGGTAGTGATATGAAGATATATTTGTTGGCCCCTAAATCTAACTATGAAGACAAGACACTCAGGTAGTGATATGAAGATATATTTGTTGGCCCCTAAATCTAACTATGAAGACAAGACACTCAGGTAGTGATATGAAGATATATTTGTTGGCCCCTAAATCTAACTATGAAGACAAGACACTCAGGTAGTGATATGAAGATATATTTGTTGGCCCCTAGATCTAACTATGAAGACAAGACACTCAGGTAGTGATATGAAGATAAATATGTTGGGCCCTAAATCTAACTATGAAGACAAGACACTCAGGTAGTGATATGAAGATATATTTGTTGGCCCCTAGATCTAACTATGAAGACAAGACACTCAGGTAGTGATATGAAGATAAATTTGTTGGCCCCTAAATCTAACTATGAAGACAAGACACTCAGGTAGTGATATGAAGATAAATATGTTGGGCCCTAGATCTAACTACTGGTATGTAGACAAGACACTCAGGTAGTGATATGAAGATAAATATGTTGGCCCCTAGATCTAACTATGAAGACAAGACACTCAGGTAGTGATATGAAGATAAATATGTTGGGCCCTAGATCTAACTATGTAGACAAGACACTCAGGTAGTGATATGAAGATATTTGTTGGCCCCCTAAATAAGATACAGGGATGTGAAATCTCTGCGGAAACGCAGAAAATCGCGTTTTATAAAAACAATAGTGCTCAGAAGAAATCATCTCCCCGTGTGAAAATATAATCAAAGATTTAACAAACAAAAACACTCCAAAAAATATGATTGAAAACCTGACAACCATTTGCATGCCCCCAGACCCCCCTAGACTTGCCCACACAAATCTGCCACTGTTGTTGCGACTCATGTGAGCTGCATACCTTTTGGCCTCCCTCCAGCGTATCACTGAGACATCGTGAACAATGCAAAGACCATAAAGAGTAGAATTCATGGCACATTTCAATTGATGTCCATGTGAGTGTAATTGTGGATCTTCTGTTTTTAGGTTTAAGATAGACCATAGTGCTTGGTCCAGACAGCTTCCTACTATTGTCTTCTTTGAGGATGGCAAGGAAAAGACAAGACGGCCATTATCCACCAAACATCATACACTCAAGTTCTCTTCAACAAAGGTGAGTTTTTTCCTTTCATTTCAACATGAGTATAGTTGTCCCATACTAATTAAGATGAGGGGTGGTAAACAAGGTAAGGGCAGTTAATGAACACATCATACAGTCTTGCCAATTACAAAGAAATGTAAACATATGCTAAAATAGGAATTTGCCAAAACTTGTTGTGAAAAAACGTGTTGGGCATCCAGTGTGAAACCCCTGCACAACATGCATGTGTTATCTTCGTGAGAGACATGGGGCGGTCGGGTAGCCTAGTGGTTACAGCGTTCGCTCATCATGCCGAAGACCCGGGTTCGATTACCTACATGGGTACAATGTGTGAAGCCCATTTCTGGTGTCACGCCGTGATATTGCTGGAATATTGCTAAAAGCGGCGTAAAACCATACTCACTCACTCACGACATCTTTCTGCAGGCAGGGATTCATGAGTCAGGCGACAATAATGTCAAATACATTTAGATACTATCCTTTGTGTATGTTCCATGTAAAAAACAACATTTGTTTCCTGCATTAAAATTTGCCTTTTGTCTTAGAAAACTTGAACCTCAGACCACTATATTTCTCTATGACGACTAGTGCAGATACTTGGAATATTATTTTTTCTCATCTACACTCACATGATCAGTGGTCGGGTCAGGGTAACTAATTTAATATCATGGTAACAGCTTTTCCCTCCCTTGGCTAGGTACCCGGGGTACCTGTTTCAGCCCTTATTGAATGCAAAATGCAGTGTTAAAATACTTCTGAATTTGGAACAAAGTTACTTAATTTTGAATCCTGTATGTGTATGTAATAATTTCATCTTCTTGAAATGTAGGGAGAAGGAGCTGTTGCAGATATTTCATGACGTTCAAGTGACTTTCTTGTACCTCCAGCATCCACAACTTCATCATGTGCCAATTCATGGCTTGTTCTTGGACAAAGACTCACCTCATCTTTATGATTTCAATTGTTTATGAAAATAAGTCTGTCAGTGTATTTTTCTGTTTCAGGAAAACTTTGTCAAAGAGTTTGAATTGAATGAGGTTTATAACCAGTGCAAGAAGAATCCCTTGGTTGTGAGGAAGAAAAAGGATGACTGAGGGGCCCATCTATCATTGTCACCTGTACATGATCACACAAGTGACTTCTAGTCGGCATCGCAACACCACTCAAGCTCCTCGGCTTTCCTGTGGTTTTTAATATAAAAATAACAAAAGATCCAGGTTGAACCTGAAATCTTTACTGTTGGATGTAGGTGGGAATGCAGTTAGGTACAGATTGGGTTGTATTTGTGTACATGCAATTTAATTAAAATCAGATCTAAGTTCTCGCTATCGCCAAACAAAGATCTGAGGACATTCCATTACGGTTCAGAACGACCTTTCATCCAACCAATCAGAGCGTCGCTTACCAGATCATGAAAGTGACAGTCAGAATGTGTTTTCTAATCATGCAACCACGAAATATTTAACATGGGGTATTCCGAACGACAGTTACAGGTTTTATGATTATATCAATTCAATCCAGGCCATCTATGTCATTCCAGAATGTTCTTATCAGTTTTAAAATATTTAATCGAGAACACGGCAAAATATGTTTCGAAGCGTAGTTGCCAGTTTGAAACTAGTGTCGTAAAACTCAAGAAAGCTGCCTTCTGATTGGCTAATGTCGATTTCTTGTCAGTCATTTTATTGGTCGGTCAAAATTCGCGAAAGGTCATTCTAACGTGACCTGTAATGGGGTGTCCTTAGATCTTTGTTTAGCGGTAGCGAAAACTAAGATCTGATTTTAATGAGATTGGTGTACATGTATTGTAATAATTATTCCAGATAAAAAATGAGTTTGTAATTAATATTTTTTGCCCAAATGGGTGTTGGCCAATAACAAACATCACAGACTGCAGTATGTCTTCGTTGACTGACCCAGTTGTGCAACGATGTAGTGACCACTGAGATAATTATGGATTTGGATCAAATAGCCTACTGAACCATGTAGACAAGAACAGCCAAAGATATGTTTAGTATTTTGTTCATCTTTTGAACATCTTTCTTAGTTAATGATGGAGAAAAGTCTTTTGTGTCATCTTCATTTTTGATCATGAAGATTTCATGACCATAACAAAAATGCAGTTATCTCTGAAGAATTGTTTTCTGGTGCCTTCCAAACAAATTAGTGTATGGAGTGAAAATCCATGAAAGTGACCACACTATATTACTGTTTTGCAACCCTTTGAATTAGGCTTGGTTACTATTTTGCTTACTCGGGTGGACAAATGCTTTTGCTAGTGAGGTGAGCCAGTGTGGTATTTAATGTATGTGTTATTTAAGTGTGATGATGACTTGTAAGACTGAACGCTGGATCACCTTGTGGGGCTCAACATGTGGTATATTGGTAGGAGTTAGTGGGGCTCAACGTGTGGTATATTGGTAGGAGTTAGTGGGGCTCAACATGTGGTATATTGGTAGGAGTTAGTGGGGCTCAACATGTGGTATATTGGTAGGAGTTAGTGGGGCTCAACGTGTGGTATATTGGTAGGAGTTAGTGGGGCTCAACGTGTGGTATATTGGTAGGAGTTAGTGGGGCTCAACGTGTGGTATATTGGTAGGAGTTAGTGGGGCTCAACGTGTGGTATATTGGTAGGAGTTAGTGGGGCTCAACATGTGGTATATTGGTAGGAGTGAATAGGGCTCATCATATGACAGTTATTCCCCTGTCTTTTGAAACTTGACCAAACATTAATCCAAACCATGAATGTTGTAGTTTGTATATATTGTTCAAAGTGTATGTAACTGGAGTGACAACAATGTTGCACAATTATTCTTTTACTGTCTTCAGTTGTGGAACAGTCCTGGTATTGCTGCAATCTGACAGATTAAGAGACTTGACACTGTTACTGTGTTGTAGCGCTAATATTGCATTATTGATTACACATAGCAGAATCTGAAACATGCATAACATATCTCTGTTGTGTATATGTAGTGTTTTAATTGATGACTTCATTAATGTGTGTAGCTCATTGTGTCCTTGCCTTTGACTTTCTCTTGCTGCTACTGATCCAGCTGTGTGCTGAATGAAGAGCTGCATGTCATGAATCTAGCCAGCTGAGTTTGTTTGTGTGTTGTGTGTTGTCCGTTGCGTTGGAAGACTTTAAGGTGGTGGTGACCACAGTGGCGGCAGACCCATTTTATGTGTCATGGCTGATTGTTCCTTCAATTGTCATAATCAGTAAACATATTTTTAAAATCATCAAGACTGGTGACGCTGAAACTGTATGAACATGTCCCTACCAGTGATTGTAAATAGGAAAATACTAAGAAAATCTTTGATCGCTTTCATCTGAAATTTAGCATATACATTCCTATGAATGAAGGCATCTGATTAAACGCTCTATTTTTCAGGGTTTTCTTACGACTTGAAAAATAATTAAATATTTCAAGAACAAACATAAAACACTTTCATCTATTAAAGGCAAAGTTGTCTGAATGATTATACCAGTGCTGGTTTCAAGTGCTTTAAAGACATGATCAGCTGTCAACTTGGCTTCAGCAACTGTGTCTCATGAATAACAAGGCAAGGAAAGCCAAACCATTGTTGATCTGTGTGGGATGTAGTCACTTTCTGCACAGTAACCAAACTCCAGGAAAAGTGCTTCTCAGTTGTGTGTGTGTATACAACTTGGATGCGTATTTGAATTCATAACAGATTGATGCTAACATAATCTGAAGTTAGTGACTTCAAGGTCATTTACAGCTGGTTAGAAGCGTGCATTATAACCTGATCGGGGTCACACCTTTTCAAAGTTTGTTGGGTTTGGTTGCATCCATAAACCAATCAGAAATACTGTTGAAGTAACAATAGATTTAATGTTATTGTATTTGCCCAGTTGCCCTATGTTTAATGGGTGAGAAAGATAAAAAGATCCAAGAAAAATAATACATGATTAAACTAACACTTGATTTTATTGTATGAATTGATAAAATTCATTGTATGAAGACTGCCCACTTCAAACCTCTCCGAAGTATTTACTAAATACATGTTACTAAAGATCCTGCACTTTAAACATTTAGTGTGCTATCACCACTAAACTGTAACAAACAAGGACATGCCATAATTATTACAACAAGACTGTGACCTTAGCAATAATCGCTCATCTGGAATGAGGGTCACCAGATCATTCTTTGTAAGTACGGAATATGTCTTACCAAATGTACTGATGATCCATATGACGGAGGGTTCATTATACCGGTCCCAACATCGCTTGAACTGTAATTCCGGTTTAACAGACAATGATAGGTAATAACTATTTCTTCAGCTGTTTCTTTTACAGTGTAAACTATCTTGTTGGCATCCATCATTTGTAGGTCACCAGACTGAAAGTCAAGTGAGCTTTTGTCATGGTCTGCTTTCCTGGCATGGTTGTCATCGCCAGTATCGTCGACTGTAAACATCATCTCCTCAGAAACCACAACACTGAAACTTTGAATGGTTGTTCCCACCAATGACAACACCTGAATTTGCTTGAGAGATTTAAATCTGATTTTCAATATGGTTGGCACTGCTCAGCCAGTTTCTGTTCAAAATGTGTAGCTCATAAGCTCTCACTAAATGCAGGTTTCTTCTTATGATGACATATTATTAGGATTTTAATGTGTTTTGTGAACCTATTAGAAACAATATGTGTGATCAGTAAAAACGTTATTGCCCAAAAAAGTATTATAAGTCTCAGTAACTCAAACTTTGTTTAAAGTAAATTTAACTTTAGTACATAATGTACATCGCAACAATGTTTATTATATACGATAGTGCAATTGTTTTTGCAGATTTAGAAACATTTGGATATTTGTTACTTTTATCCTCAGTATTTTAGCTGGAAATACTGAAGGCAGCTTGGCAATATTCCAGATATATGACTGCCATATACAGATCAATCTCATTAACATCAGGTCTTAGTTCTTGCTACCACAAAACAATCTGATTTTAATGAGATTGTGCACAGTTTGAATGTACTTGACAGGATTGAAGGACCTTGTTCTGTATCGCCCGTCATGTGTTGTTCTTGGGAAGATGACTTTCTGTATGGGTACAACATAATGAAGCGGTATGTATATTTTATAATCAGAATATGAATGTTCAATTGTTATTATCTATACACATGAAAATAAATGTTTTTTTAAAATACTCTACTGCCTTCTTTCTCCTTACACACATATCAGAGGGAACAAACTTTTGGCCAAAGTAGGAGCTGTATGAAGCCAACATTGGAGCTAGTATTACGGACAGCAATTCTGGTTTCCTGACACTGTTGTACTCAATCAGATCCACCTTGTTTCATGAGACTGTTGGCCCCAAGATAAAAGCATTTTCTCAGATATTGTATTCTCTTGTCTTTAAAAAGTTTGTGATTTGACATAAAATGTATGTAGGACAACTCGACTCTAATTACTTCATGATGGCTTGGATCTCCTGTCTCACTTAATAACCATGATGCTGGGAAAGAGCAGCATTCAATTACTGGTAATAAGACTTATATTACAGCATGGAGGATACATATGAGGGAGAGGGTTCTACCGTACCAGGGGAAGAGACCTGTATAAGTGAGCGCACACTTGTGTATATATGCTGAAGAAAATGTTGTTCCAACTGGTTGTGGGGCTTAGCCTGTCACACAGCTTATATGTGACCCCTGAAGTAGTGACATCACTGAACAGCACATTACTGCTGTCATGCCCAGAAACAAGACCTGTTTTTGTGTCTCTGCATTAGCTACTTGAATCCTTCGAGTGTTTGATACTCTATTGTTATTCTTGTGAATTATAATGGTGCCTACCATATATATATTTCATATGATTCATGCCATCGCATTAATATTTATCGTCTGGTGTGGTGTTTACCACAAAAACCATCAGACGTATTGTTGTTCCAAATCAGCCATCTTGAATTCACCTAGTAGTCACATATTGTCTTGGCATGTGTTCTGTATTCATTGTATTGCAATTTATTGCCGTACCTTAGCGATATTATTGTTATCAAACTCATAGTTTTTTGTGTTAAACTTATTATTCATAAACCCACAAGACTAGGATAATGATTATAGCATACATCATCAGTTGGGAACGCAGTTTGAATACACTATCATTGTAGCAACTGTCAAGGGAATAAATTGGGGTCGGACCTGCATGCTTTATGTCTAAATTGAACTACCATCTGCGCCTGGATAGGTGCAAAGATAGTCTGCTCCTCTCTCCAACTGTTTTCTCCAAAAAAAGGTTTCAAGGCAGATCCAGCAGACTCGGAAGCGGTGCCTATCTTTAATAAGAATGTCCGACTTGTCCAAACCCACCCCTTCCCCACCGACGCAATCTCATCCTGTCACTGTTGATACATCACTGTTGCCATTATCCACACTTTCATCGATGAATTACACGTTATCTGCAGCGACATACCAGTTCTCCATGGCGACAGTGGCACCGATGCTTCAGGCAACAGTACTCTGGCTCTCGAGGTGTAGGCCATGACCAAGAGGGGCATTCTTCAAGACTTTTCTGAGGACAACCCTAACCTGCTTGATCAGCTGACCACAGTCAGGCGTACCACCAACAATTTACCGCTCCAGAGGTGGAAGTGGTGACCGCAAGCCCAAGTATTGATATGACGAATGCCAACGACTGGGAACTCCCACCCCCTGCCATTCAAGTCATCGAGACCACTGTATGTGAGAGATGAGGGCCGAATTAGGACATCCATACGTCACAAGCCCCATGGGTATCAGCTGACTCTGAAAGACGACCAGCCCTTGATGGTATCACCACAATCTCATTAAAATCAGATCTTAGTTCCCGCTATCGCTAAACAAAGATCTGAGGACATCCCATTACAGGTCACGTCAGAAAGACCTTTCATCTAACCAATCAGAGCGTCGCTTACCAGATGATGAAAGTGACAGTCAGAATGTGTTTTCAAATCATGCAACCACGAAATATTTAACAGAGGGTATTCCGAACAACAGTTTCGGGTTTTATGATTATATCCATTACAATTTAGGCCATCTATAAGCCATTCCAGAATGTTCTTCTTATCAGCTTTAATTTTTTTAATCGAGAATGATCAAAATATGTTTCGAAGTGTAGTCGCCAGTTTGAAACTAGTGTCGTAAAGCTCGAGAAAGCTGCCTTCTGATTGACTAATGTCGATTTCTTGTCTGTCATTTCATTGGTCGGTCAAAATTCGCGAAAGGGATGTAATGGAATGTCCTCAGATCTTTGGGTGTCACCAATAGCAATCTCTACTGCTAAACAATCTCATTCTCAGACACTAACACTACACTACAGTAGCTACTGCGTTCAAACATCAACACACTGCTAGGCAAAGAGACCCTAGAGATCACACACATGCACTAGCTGCCTGCACTAATGCCAGGCTTCTACTCAGCATCTCCTCTGTCAGTTGGACTGGATTATCAATGTCTGGAAATCGGAGCTCACACCTTCATACGATCTCCAATATATCGGAGGCCACTTTCAGACTGATCGCGACCTCCTCTCCTTACCCAGGGACAGGTGGCATCGAATCCAACGCCATCTACTCCCTGTGCTACAACAACCCCACACTCTCTGCCGACGGCAGGCGCTCCTGGGTCTCCTCGCGTCAACCGCAGAACTTGCCATTCAGAGGATGGCTCCATCTCCACCCCATCCAAGTGTTCTCTACGTCAGGCACAAGGACCAGTCTATCGATCACCATATCCATAGACATTATCACCGTGGAATGGTGTCTCCGCAACCGGGAAATGACTCACTCCTCCTCCCTGTTATGGCAGACATTCATGTTATTTCATCTGATCGATAAACTGGACCTCCCTTTCAGATGCAACACATTCCAGGTTGCTGCAACATTCTTGCAGACACCCTCTCCAGACCAGACAAGGTAGCCCCCACAGAGTGAAAACTCCATCCGGATGCCCTCGGTCTGACGCCTTGTCTGTGGTCATCTCAGCAATCCCAGCGCCTTGGTTGCCGGTTTATGGACCTGTGGTTTGTGGAGAAATTTCCTCCACCAACCTCTCAAACTTTCCAAAGAGCTTTAAATGCCAAGGGCTACTCTGTGTGGGCTGCGAAAGCAATAACCCTTGCGCACAGACCGTCCTCCAGGGGCCTTTATGACGACTATTCGAGAAATATGCAAGGAAAACACCAGCATGCTGACACAGCATCACCCCAATTCTTGGCAGAATATCTACTATTCCTACGCCACAAATGCCATCTGAAGTGTAGTACTCTGACGACTTACCTTGTGGCCCTGAACTCCCTCCTGGCAGTTGCGGAAGATCGGAAAATGACCAAGGATTCGGAGCTACAGGCGCCTGTGATCTAAACGTGGTCCTGACTTTGCTGATGGGTGTGCTGTTGAACCTCTTCACTACAACCAAAGATACTACCTCACCAAAAGACATCAAAACAGCGGCACGAGTGAGTGAGCTACATGCACTGACATCACTCATGTCAGATTTGAATGCCGAGTGTATGGAGCTGTTCATCCTGGGCATCATTGCTAAGAATCAACTCCAGGACAGACAGATGGATCCTTTGCCATTCTGCCTCTATCTTTGATAGTTGGAATTGAGGTTGAAAAATGCTCCTAGGTCTGGTACGGGCACTGCACTGTTTCATCTGACGTTCCAAGGATCATCGAGGAAAACACCGTTGCCTCGTCATACCGATAGCTCCGACATCGCAGGAGGAAGTCAGCTGAAATACAATCACCCTGTGGCTTTGTGCCCTCATCCTTCTGGCTAACGAGGACGAGGGCCAACAACCATCACGAGATCCGGGCAGTTGCCTCCACCATGGCACTACATAGCAAATGCTCCATACGCGCCATTATGGAAGGCTGTTTCTGGCGCTCAGACACCATCTTTGCCAATCACTAGATGTGAGATGTCGCTTTTGAAGATGTGGAAGGTGTCCCTAGTTTCAGCCCTTTGGTGGTAGGCCAACAGGATACCAAGATGCCACTGACAGTTCCACATGTCAAGAGCCAATCGACCTCTCCGGTGTGCGCAGCCCAGACTAGAAAGTACACACATGTTTAACGCCACACTCAGCCATATGATGGCAGCCTGAAAATAATCAGCATCTGGACCAGGGGCATGATGAGTGAGTTAGTGAGTTGGGTTTAACGCCGCTTTTAACAGTATTCCAGTTATATCACGGCATTGGGGGCATGATGAGAGGCAATTAACCAAGCCATCATGGTTAAACACTCGGTCACCACTTACAGCCAGCAAAGGTTGGGGGACCTTTTCTAACACAGAATCCATGGAAAGTGGTATTTCCCTAATAAGATACACTCATGATAATACCAGTAAGTTATCTTAATTTTGTGGCTATCGTGGCAAATAATTTAGACTTATGAAGTTGGTCTGTGACTTGGCTGACTACATATATTATTGTGACCCAATGGTGTTAATGATGGATGAACAGACACCCCAACTTAGCAAAAATGGCTGCTTACTCAAACAACAAACAAAGTTAATCTTTAGTAATTTTAACGCCACCCTCAGCAATATTCCAGCCATATGATGGTGATCTGTAAATAATCAAGTCTGGACAAGACAATCCAGTGATTGATATCATAAGCATCGATCCACACAATTGAGATCAATGACATGCATCAACCAAGTCAGTGAGCCTGACCACCTGATCCCATAAGTCGCCTCTTACGACAAGCATGGGTTGCTGGAGACCTATTCTACACCGGATCTTCAAGGGTGCTAAAGATAAACTGTTACTATTTTTCAGTTCATTGAATTTGAGTCATGCAAACTGTAGGAGACGTTTAGACGTTTTTCAACAGGGAAGAAGATCAAAACTCAAATACAATGAATACTTGGCAGAATGAAATGACACAAATGGGTTTCAAAATCATTCCATTTATTTCAAATACGCACACTCATAGTCAACATCACTCCTTCTGAAATCTTTCTTTCAATGATTCCGGATACATACAATAATATACACTATTACATGGCAAGTCTGTTACTGACTTAAGCCACTGTCATGTGACCAAGAATTTGTCACAACTGATGACTTAGATTTGAGATTCTGTTGTATCAACACAATTGCAATAATTTCTTTTCAACTAATACTGATTGATAAAGTCAACACACATTGATTGTTTGTAAAATGACAAAATAGAGAACCTGCATATTTTGAAAGTGGCAGCAACTTGATGAGTTTCATTGGCTGTAATTGCAGGATATCGTCTCTATCAATAATATAAAGATTGATGTTAATCTTATTATTTTGACCTTAAGATTTAAGAAGTTGTGTGTGAATGATGTTCCTATTTCCTGGAGTTGCATGTTAGTTTAAGATCCATGTTGTTTCACAAGACTGCCTGCTATGACAAGGCGCTGTATTTCACTGGTGCCTTCATATATCTCTGTAATCCTTGCATCTCGATAGTGTCGCTCAGCTGGCATATCGGTCACATACCCCATACCTCCTAGCACCTGGATGCTCTGTAACACAGCACATAGGACAGAGGGAGTGATTCAACTGAGTTTTGATCAATCACAGCAGGAAAGGTACAATATTAGACTATAGATATGTAATCTTCAATATACCAGAATTCTGGAAAACAACAATCCAGAAATCTAGAAAAATAACAGAATTTGTATATATACAGTTGCTTAAGTGATCTGATGAAGCCTGTTAAAGGCGCTAGAAACTTTGATGATAAATTAATATCAAATGAAAATAATCTTGAAGTTTGTGATAAATGGCAATCAATTTTTCACTGTGATTTTAATTGGAAAACGATATTTACGGTTTATAGATGTAAACTGAAGGATGTAAAACTCTTAGATTTTCAGTACAGATTTCTACATGGAATTATCTACACAAAGAAGGAAACAGTGTTTGTAGCTTTTGTAATGTTGTCAATGAGGACATCAGCCATGTCTTTTGGGAATCTAATGAAACTAAACCGAAATTAGATATACTTTTAAAACTATTTAAAAACGTATACTCAATCGAGAAATTTATTGCTATAAAATAGGATGACAAAAATAACTTTAACAAAAAAAATGGTCACCTTTATTCTCAGTATTTGATTCTTAGCTCTCTGTTGATACATGCCATGTTTGAGTCTGTGTGTTGTAACCGTTTTGGGTTTGAAATGGGACAATGTTTGTTTCTAACCCTTTAATTGTGTATTGTGCCATTCTATGCTATCCGAAATATGTTTTTAAATGGAATATTGTATTAATCTCCAACTCTGGGGACAATATAAAAAATAAAATATAAAAAAATCTCAGTAGGAAGGGTTTGTTTGTAGTATAACTCCACATTCAGCAATTTTGTAGCTTTATGACGGTGGCCAGTAAATAATCAACTCTAGACGAGACAAACCAGTGATTGATATTCTGAGCAATGCCTAATTCCATCAGGGTACGATGACATGCAATGAACCTGGTCGCGAAGCCTAACCTGTTAAATGTCCTTTTTGGCCCTTTCCACTGTTAGTCCTTCTCTCACTCAACACACCACTGACAATTCATGTCAAATCCCCGCCACGCTACTTCCTATTGTATTTTCCCATCTAACACCTGAGCTTCCGCTCACGCATGTGCACTCGTAGTCAAGTTCAGAGGTCACTTCCAGTACACTCGAATGTAAATATACCACACAATGTAGTTAGGACTGACATGTTATCATAACCAGCCAGGTCTTGCATGGGTTGCCGCCTGAAACCTATTCTGCCCTTGTACAGTGTACATTTGATTATAAAGTTCATACTACAAGGGTAAACAATAACATAACCCAAAATAGAGCCATTCTTGAAAATATACTAAAGGCTGTGAAAAAAGGGTAGTAGTATAGATGATGGGGGTTCTGGCTCACTTCCACTAGAGCCAGATTTATATACCTATACCACCACTACAGAGGGAATTTTTTATGTCAAAATGACAATGTGATTTAACAATCGTCATGATATCATATTAAAAGAATCATCAATATTAATTAATAATGAATCAAATTTATTATAGCCCACGAGGATATCGGAAAGGTTTAGGAGCAATACAAAAATTAGCCACCGCGGCTAAGGTATCTAAAGATGTGGCCAAGGATTGGTTAAAGAAACAAGCGATGTGGCAAATATACTTACCAGCACCACGTTATATACCGAGGAAGAAGTTTGATATTTTTACAACGAATGAAGTTCACCAGGCTGATCTCTTGATTCTTCCCCATGATAAGGTAAGACGCAAAACATATAAATACGCTTTAACCGTAGTGGATGTGGCTAGTCGATACAAAGAGGCTGAGCCCTTAACCTTGAAAGATTCAACAGAAGAAGCTAATGCACTGACCCTCATATATAAACGCAGACCACTAAAATGGCCTAAGCTATTTCAAGTAGATCCTGGTTGCGAGTTGATGGGATCGGTAACTAAACTATTAACAAAGCACAATGTTGAAATCAGGCGTGGTGAAAAAGAGGCCCACATTAGTCAAGCTATCATTGAAAGATTTAACCAGACATTAGCGGAACGTTTGTTTGGCTATCAGTATGGGGTTCAAAAGAAATCTGAGCGATTAAAATCAACCAAATGGGTGACACGATTATCAGCTGTTGTATCAGTGCTGAATAATGAAGTAACGAGATTAATCGGGAAGAAACCATCCAATACGATTAAAATGAAATCTGTGAATTCCGAATCTTCAGCACCGAGGAGAGGCAAAGAACAAAAACTTCCAGATAGAGTAAGCGTAAGATATTTATACCAGCCCGGTGAACTGGAAGGAGGCCTACGTCGCGCAACCGATCCGATTTGGTCCCTTAACCCTTTCGCCCCGACTGCCCGATTTATCGGGCACGATAAACCGTGTCCCAGAACCCGGCTGCCCGAAAAATCGGGCAGCATAAGCCGTGGCCCAGAACCCGGCTGCCTGATAAATCGGGCGGCGCAAGCGTGTTTACAAAATCGCTCTTTCTACTTCCTTTCTCGTGTGTAATCTCGTTCTAAATATGGAAACGAGATCTACACTATTGACACGTCATTCGATGGAATTTCCCCGTCTTTTTGGCGCGAAAATCGCGGGTATGTCACCTGTTTTCGCGACAGGTATTTTTCTCGCTTGAATCGTAAATCAAGCGTAATGGCGGCCAACTACGATTCGGATAGCGATCAGATGATTAACAACGACTCTATCGGGAATAATAATGTGGTTGAATTGAATAATTTACGAGAAGGGGAGAGGGAATTTCGCGAATATTTTGGTGAAGATTTTGACGGTTTCGACGAGGTGTCCCCCCCCGCCAACTTTCAAGAATGGGAGTGGCAGAGGGACCACAATAGTGGAGACATGAGGGATTTTGAAGATTTTGAAGAGGACTCAAGAATATATATTGACACGGTGAGTGAAGAGTCGTGCTATTGATTTTTTTCCAACTGTTTTACAATGATTCTGTGTTTGAACATATTATCAGTGCGACGAATGAGAATCTAGCCACCGACACGTGAACGAGCGATCACAACAACAACAAAGGTGAGTGGCATGACGTATCTGTTATTTTTTTTTTAATTTATTTTTCTGATCGCAATCCGAATTGTAGTTTGCCGGTTTGTCGTATGTCCTTATATTTCGCTCAATTTGAATAAAATTTATTTCCATATTCATGTTTGTTTTCTTGTTTTTTACATCTTAATTTAAATTTTAGTAACTGTAATGATTATTTATTTATTAATTGATTTAATAAAGTACTGATTTAATTTATTATGCAATTGTAAATAGCAGTGTATTGTAAATATGTTATCACAACTTGTATATTTGCAGAACTTGAATTTACGATCTTTCCGTCCTTTTACAATCTTTCCCTCTTCAGATCAATCTGTGTTATCTTCCCTGTGATGTCATTCTTATAGTAGCTGTGGTTCAATGTTCAGATAATGTGATAAATAACTTTTTAAAAACTTAAATACTTAATTTTTGTTTCAAATCCTGAAAAAGAACAAAATAAATCAAATATTTGTGTTTTTACCTGTGTTAACGAGTTTACCTGCGTTAACAAGTTTACCTGTGTGAACGAGTTTACCTAAGAGGCTGTAAGTGTATCATAAGTAATATGTGACATCAGTATAAAAAACAAAGTCAGTACCAAGAGTTGTAAACTTGTTTATTTGTTTACAGATGTGCATGAAGAGAATTTACCTGTAACACCTGGGATTACCTGTGCCGTCCAAGATGACAAGACCACTGTGTTATGTTTACCTTGTATCTGTGATTTATTTTTGTGATTTGTAATACAATTTGAGCCAAAATTCATTGTCTGTTTTCATTTTTTCAGTGTTTTCAAGTTTTATTTCACTTGTAAACACCTGTAATTAGAAAATAACAAAGGTTAGAGACAATAACAACAAAGAATATTAAAGTATACTTAATCCTCTTTACAATGGTATATGATAAATGTATATTAAAAGCAAGTTTCTGGTAGAAAAAGTGCATAAAAAATGATAGGGTCAGTGTCAGGGACTGCAGGGTTTCAAGGGACATAACTCTGGGGCAGCCAGTGATGAAAGAGTTAAGATATATAACATTAGTCGATTGGTTACAAAAGAAGGAGAGCCTATTCTTTATTATCTTAAAGATGGACCGGGTAGGGCATTTGTACGGGAAGAGTTGCTCATAGTTCCCAACGATACAGTATTACCGCCCTCAGTAACCATAAGCATAGGTAGTTACACCATCCTTATCAATCCATCTCTTTGTATCTAAGGGGGATAATGATGTCTTGTTCATTCTTAATCCATATATCCTATGATTGTAACTTCTTAAAGAGTTCATCTCATGTTTGAATGTTCTACCGTTGAATAATGCTTTTTTACCACATACTTCTTAACACCCTTAGTTTTTCTTATCTCTCCATTATCGGACTTCTTTATAGAATACATCTTAGGTCTTAATCCGACATACTCCACTATAGGAGTCCCAGCACATTCATCCTTCATCTTACCTAACACCTTTTTATTTACTACGCTGTGCAGTGGATTATCTTTTGGGTAATCGCTCGTGTCGTACATATCTTTTTTTTCTGCCATATCTTTATACACATCCTCGGTTTGTATTTCCATCAACAAAGAATCTGTGTCGGTATATAACACCTCGCATCTATCGCCGTATTGCTTCTTAAGTTTGTTGTAATAAAAGTCATACATTAAGTGTTTTGACAAGTCAAGAATATTCATACCAACGTACACCGGTCTATTGAATTTTATATTACTCTTCTGCATATGCAACGCGGCTAAGTCGTTATCGAATATCTTGCTTCTGTTAAAAGCCGGACTGGCTATAAGTTTCCTGAGTCTTTCTTCCTCATTAGACCTAACTAATTTAACATCAACATGCTTCCTCAGATTCTCCATAGTTTTACCAAATACTGAGTTATTCATGAGCTTATATAGATTCTTTTCGAAATCGCTGGTAGCTATCTTTCTTAAATCTGTGTTCAGCCTTATATAGGGCTCCATCCAAGGGCTTTGATCAAACTTTAGAACCCTGTGTATTTTCTTTAGTTGCATACTTAACGATAGATATAACTGGAGATTTCTGTTGTGAACTATAGATTTTGTCTTATCCATCAAATTTGGTACGAGTTTTTCTACGTTAGCTAACCTAGTATTACCCATCGAGGAGTGTTGATATTCCGACATCCAATCTTTATTCACCATTAATCTTTCGGGAGCTAGCGGTTAACTGTTATGATCTTTATATAACGAATTTGGATATTCAAAGTCAACTTCTAGTATGTACCCTTTATCGGAATCTGAGGGAATATCATCCACTTTGATATCATTCACATCGACCCACTCAAAACCCCCCGGGGCAAAGGTTGACTCATAGCCCATCCGTATAAATTGTTGGCGTCGAGATATAATATGTGCGTGTCGGATTTCCTCGGATCATATCCTTCCACTAAGTTATTATTAGCCTAAGAATACCTTTTCGCTACCATCCATATACCACCTCTTAATCCTTTCTCAATAAACAAGTGCATATCGTAATCTGTGAGTAGTTTTAGTTCTATGCCGGTCTTCTTCAACAATGCATCCCACGAGAGTCCGGGGCTGGAATAGTACCATGCCAGGTCCAAGCCGTATTGTTTTAAACATGTCTTTCTAAATATCTCCAATATATCGGCGAGTAACAGTACATCGGTTTTTAAGTACAGATCTTGATAATCACCTAAATTCTTACAACCTAATTTATCCCACACCGTCAGAGCGTGTTCATAATCAGCATCTGTTATTTTAGATGCTGTTAAGTTACTTCAAGAGGTGGTAATTTAGTTTCGTTGAATCTTGACCAATCATCCATATATTCGTAAGGATATACACCTTTTCTCAGCAACAAATGACGACACCGATCGGTATATTGATTTATTATTGCAAAGTCATCGGGATTGTTCGCATTAGCTAAATTGTCCAGGAAGATAACAGAAACTGTACAGAGTCTATGAATCTAAGTCCATTACTTTGCTTTATTCTGGCTTTCCCATCCTTGTCCCTATAATGTATAGTTATAGTCAACGAGAACGATATATATTTTTCCATATTATTAGGAATGCATGTTAAACCGCCGTCGGTCTTTGAGATAGCTTGCATGAGATGTGAATCATATCCCCTAAGGTTATGAAACACAATGGGGATGGGTATTGTTTGAGAATTCATTTTTAGTTTCAAGTTACACTCGTTATGAGCGGCTCCCCGATAATTACCTGTGACGTGGCAATGATCTCTTACAGAATCCCCATTCAGGGGTTTGTTACAAACATGACAACTTGTTGACTTCTTATAGGCCCTCCAATCATCCCTCCTCATACACATGGGTTTTTTACAAGATAATTTTTCCCTGATTATTCTCTCTTCATTTTGTAGATTATCTAGGAACTTTCCCGCTGCATCGGGACCTCTGTAAATCACGGGCGGGTTTGTTTTCCCATCATGCCTTACAACTATATATCCAAACCCACAAGGAATATGTTCTTGAGTTTTGTATGTAAAACTACTATCTTGATTATTGCGTTCGGTATTTTCTATAGGCTTGATAAGTGCTTCGAAGTCGGCGTAAATTACATATGGTACTGGCATTTGATTACAATAATGTTCAAATTTTAATATATTTTTTCCCTCTTTAGGCATATCGATCCTGATAGCATTCTGTCCAACACCTCTGCAGTCTTCTTTATGCGCTTCTAATAGATCTTGTCTGCTGTACCTATGTAGGCATCTTTCACAGAAATATTTCTTTTCCTTATGGGTTGTTTGATCGTATAATAGTCTGCTTAAACTCTTTATCCATGTATAATGATATTTACCATCTTTTTCGATTAGAAATGAATTGATTCTGGGAATATGTTCCAGAGCGGAGCTTATCCTGTGTACAATTCATTCAGAAGAATGTCCGAAAACATTTATAGCTAAATTATTTTGCTTTTCCACCTTATCAATTTGTGAGATTGGTGTAGGTTTGTCTATACCATCGAGGTTTAGTCCATCGTTTTGGGGATAGCTTGAAGGTCTATCTGGATTTTTGTCTACGGGCAACAATCGGATTTATTTTTTACATTAATTATGGCTTTTTTCTTCTTATAATACGGGGGTAAATCTATATAAGATCCACCTTTGAAAGGCATATAATTTGCTATATCTAAATATAAACTATCGATTTTATCCACACCCCAACCCGAACTTCTATTAGTCCAGCGTTCTAAAGTTTCTTGTATCCTCTGAATTGATGTATCTAATGATGCGTTTATAGTATCGGATTCGGTTATAACTTCTTGATTGCTACGGAAATATGGTTCGGTATATTCAGTGCTATCGTCTGCGCTACTTTTACTCAATGACATTTTAACCGTCAGCTGGTATTTTATACTATTTAAATCATCTAACTCCTCGTTAATTTTGCTTGTTACGATGGGCTTAACATCATTAACATCCACGTTGTAATTAATATCCATCTTCCAACCTCTTAGATATTTACCCACACCATCTGTGGGTACAAATTTTAACTCATCAACTGGTTGATTTTTATCATCTTGTTGATTTTTATCTAGTAAAGCGATCAATTCAGCTTTTCTCATTCGAGAATAACCTCTCAGCCCACTTTTTTTCGCTCGAGCTTTGAGTTCTCTAACAGTCTGGGGTTTGTTGTATTCCAAACCGAGTAGATCGATCAATTCAGCTTTTCTCATTCGAGAATAGCCATGTAGACCACGTTGTTTTGCTAAAGCTTTCAACTCTCTGACTAAAACCATTGTGGTATATATACAAAATAAAACATTTGTCTAAATGGTTATATTTCCATATATCTTATTCTCCCCAACCTATTCCTCTCGTTGATGTAATCTTTCTACCTAGCGTAAATAATCTGCTTCCTAACCCTATCAGCGCCATGTTTCTTACATAAACAATAATGACATCTGACACCTATCCCACATACAGAACACGTATAATTTACATTTCCTTGTCTGATGTAAAAAGCGTGAGTACCGCAATATACACCAACGCATGGTTTCTGACATTGAATTGGCTTCCCCATGAGTGTATATCTGCACAGATTCATGATTATACACCTATCATATCATCTGTCTAAATGAAAAGCACATATCGAGTCTCTCAACCAACCAGATCTATTTATAGCTTGGCCAGTCAGCGCGACATGACTAGCTTATATAACTCAGCCTGACATAGTGTGTTGAAAGGTCATGGCTTATGCATAATTGTGTAGCTATAAATAGCAACTGCAGACAACCCAAACACTTTAAAAGCTATCTTACTGTCTTTCTGAGCCTCTGATGGTGTATAAAACTGAGAGAGTGTTGGCCTCGGCATTGGGTCAAGTGTCTTTCCATAAACGAGGAAGTATTCGTGTATAGTAGATTCAACATCCTTAAACGTTTGAATTGAATGTACTTGTTTGCCTGGCCCACTGCTTCGAGTTGTTCTAATGTTTACGCTCCTCTTCAACTTCTTTAGCGTTTGATTCCCTCAGAGTAGAAAATAAATAATTACTCCCTGAAAAAGCTAGAGCATTAACAATAGCTCCACCGACCATCATCACAATTGTTGACATGATGTGGTCAACAATACTATGTTTATAAAATATTCAAATGTTTAATTACTTCATTATGTCTTCTGGGATTAGCCCTTGTTTGATGAGCATATCCTTTGTTGCCATTGCTAATCCTATATCAAGAATCATCATACCGATATTGTAACCATTAAAATCTAGCTTTGGTGGTGTGCCTTTAGTAATCACTTTAGCTATACGGGCATAGTCAATGGCCAAGCCGCTGACCACCGCTGAATGATACGTTGCGTTTACCAACATTTTACCGTCTGTAACTGGAGTAGTCATGCTTTTTATAACATTACATGAGGGCTTAACTCTAATTGAACCTCATCTAATTTTTGAACTTGTGACGTTTTCTCTTCTCCAGTCTTATAAAATAACCATACCGCCGTTATAGCAACAACCCCTAGTACGTAGGGGGCCCAAGTTTTAATCAGACGACTATGTTCAGTATTATGCATTAGTTTCCCCTTCCTCGCCAACCCACCCTTCCTACCAGCTGCAACTTTTCAAGGATTCTTAGTCACTCTGACTTGTTGTTGTGATTGTGCAATCGCTGGTATCTTCTCATTCACTTGTTGTGATACAATCGGGGTTTGTACTTGTTGTTTTTCCATCTCCATTATTATTAAGTGGGCACATATGTTTAAATTGACAATACCTAGCCGTTATTAAAGCTGTGGTGAGTGGAGCTAAGAACATTCCGTATCTATGATAAAACTCACAGCTTACTGAGCTGATAGCGTGTTCGATGAATGGGTCTTTCTCGAGAGATTCGCATAAATACATGTGATGTTCTGCTGGGATAGGAAGAAACGTACTAGCTACGACTGTGTATAGTTGTAACATAGCCGACCCTATTGTTTTAGTCATGGTAGCTCCCAGTCTAGACTGTATATTCTTCGTCGGTCATGTGATAAATTTTTTAGATGGTATAATTTTCCCCAAAATATTAGGAACATTTTCCACCGGCTACCAAAGCGGCGAGTCTTTCTCTATGTTTATCCGAAGATTTATCGACATCTTGATCTGGCTCATCTTTGAGCATTTGTTCGATGAGTTCGTCGCATTCCATAATGTAATACCTAAGGAGATATTTAAGTCTAACATAATGGAAAATAACATATCCAATACAGCCAGAAATAATAAACTGTTGACAAAGAATGAGGATTTCAAACCACATTATTACATAACAGCCGCTAATGTTCAATTTACTATATTTTTGCTATATTTACTATATTTTTGGTATATTTTGCTAAGCAGTTGCTATATTTACTAAGCAGTTGCTACATTTTGCTAAGCAATTGCATAAGCAACTGGTTGATCAATTTTTAATACGAGTTTACAATGCTTCGTTGAAGCTAACAGTTTTCTGACTTTATCTCGTTCGGACTTGGTATAAATAACATCATTTTTGCGTAGACATTCCTCAAATGAATCTCGGTCTTTGCAATGAAACAGGGCTACCCATTTGGTCTGCTCTCTGAGATCTTTCAGGACAGAGTTGTATTTTTGAGTAAGTACGCAAACGCTATGTAGAGTATGCCGACCGGAGAATGCTAAATATGAAAGCATATCTTTCTTTTTGGTAAGTTCTTTACTCACACTGCAGTCGTCTATTATGAAAAGGGTTGATTCTCCTTTGTATTTTTCATGACATACTCATAAACAGTCTTGTAAACGATCGCCCGGATCAACTCTGTGTACCCCATTGTCATTCATTACCCAATCTCTCGATAGGTATGTTTTATTGACATTTATCGTCGGACACAAAATAATAATATGATCGAAAACATCCCGATAATGACTTTGTAAAATATTTAGAATAAAAGCTGTTTTTCCACAACCTGTTTGCCCACAGATGATAGCGCAGTGCGGTTCTTTAGGTAAAGGATTATTAATAGATCGCTTGCACGAATCTTCCATTCTGTATATTAAGTTGCGCGTCCATAATAACATACAAATATATATTTAATTTACCATTGGATTCCTGTAGCTTCGTTATCTGCATAGTAACACCCTCGCTAGCATTTTCTATTCTCCGCCCACTACCATGTAGCTGGTCATCGTCTGTGGTTCTCATGTCGAGCCAAAGCGCATACTTTGTGGTGAGGTATTCACCCATCGATACATCCCCGAGAGACAGATCTTTCGCGACCAGTTAACTTCTGGGCTTTGTTTTATAGAAGGGAGTTTTTTAATCTCATCCCATTGTTGATACGCTAGCATTCTTTGACTATATAGTTGATTAGGCACGCCCTCGATAGTCAATTCTACTTTTGTAATCTTGGGATTGTAGAACTTCTCAGTATTTCTTTTAAATGCTTCAGAAGGGTCCTCAAACAACATTAAAATACCCTTCAACGATCTCGTGGGGATGTTTAGATTGATATTCCACATCGTATCTTTTTTGCTCCTTGTGATCTTTCGATGTCACAGCACGCGATCGTACAAAATAGCTAAACTTCCGGTATACTGGTTACAAATTTGTCTGGCTAGTTCAGGATCTGTGATCATATCATACTCCAGTGAGATATTGTCAATGGAATAGCTAGCATCTTCAGCAGCTCTAATTACTCTACCATAGTCATTAAAAGTGAGCTTGATAGAAGGGCATGTGGGAATCTAGTAATTCAAAGTCGAGCGGAATATAGAATTGGTTACCTATTGCATCAGCAACAGCGAGTTCTTTTACGATGGTATTATCACCATTATCAGCACCCACACGCAGTCTCAATGTGTTCTGATTACTAATACCCTGGTACTGTAAGTTTTTCCGCTCTTTATCCGTTCTCCAGAGATCCATGTAACAGAAATATACATCGCTATCGTCAATACTCAAAACTTCATTACTGCTAATTTTAATAGCGATTTTCTTAACTTTAGCACAACCTATGTTCTGAACAGGCTCCCTGCTAGCATCTGTAGAATTCAAATTAATCCTAAATGCTAGTCAGACAGTTCCCAGAACTAACACATCATGAGGACCTAGATTGGGAAAGCGAACCAGAAGTGTTTGATTCTGATCAATGGTACTCGGGTTATTAGTTATAGTTACAGACTGGCGAATTGCTTTGACCCCTAATGGATCCTGCAGTCTACGTTGTGGATTTAACTTGCGTCCGTATTGCGAAGACATTGTTATATTAAAATTATGTTTACTTATGTTTAATATAAAAATGGATGATTTTAATCTAGATAACATAACTGATACTAGTACAATCGAAGAGGGTACTGATGAAACCAGCTTTGGTGGCATGAATCTTAGCGATGAACTTTTACAATCAACCGTTAATGATTATTACGATACCTTTAAAGATGTTAGCCCAATTGGTCGTGCTTATTCAAAGTTTGAATTAGATGGTAAAGGAACATTGCGACTGCGTGGCGCTCCAGATATTGATCTTATAAATTCTCGTACTCGTAAGACCCTAGCCTTGTCTACGATAGCCGCTAAACACTGTATCAGCACTGTTCGTGATGAATTAGGTTTTGTAGACTACTCACAAGAAAAACTTTCCGCGAAGACTACTAAGGTTCTTCGGACTGTGCGTACTGAACTCGGTAACATAGATAATTTGGAAGAAAGCTTGAAGGTGGCCTCGGACGGACTCGGAGAAATCTTGGATACCTACTACGATAATTCCACGGTCAGTGTACCAACCTTCAGAGTTCAGTATTAGGGAATTACGAGGTCTTGACAAGGCAATGCAAACAATGCGGGGAGAACTCATCAATAATATAGCCAAGCTATCCGAACTCGACAAGCATATAGCTTATGAAAAAACAAAACTTGAACAGGCGGGTGATGAATTCAGTAGACACCGCGTTGCAGAAAGATTACGTAGCTTAGAAGATGAAAGATCGGCCTGCCTCAAGGCTGCTTCCAGTAATAGAGAGGCCCTTCGTTCACAAATCAGTCGAATTCGAGAAACTATCGATCAAGTCTTCAACGATGATACTACACTAGTCGATAAAATTAAAACATTGTTCAGAGAACAGGGGATAACCATTGCCAGTATTTTAACCACATTGGGATTTATTATATCAACTTTGACTCTCACATTAACCGGTGGCACATGAGGTGGCACACCCCCTAGTGATAAAAATGGTGTAAAAGAGGGGATAAAAAAGCTATTAAAAGCATTCGGAGAAGCACTGGGAAAGCTCGCTGGGAAAGCTGCGTCTGCACTTCCAGGTATAATAGGGAGTATAGTTTCCTGGCTCTTGAATTTATTAGCTAAGACCACCACTTGGCTTAGTCAAAACTTGTGGGCACTGATCATAGCAATTGCCAGGTTGTTGTACGTATCCGCTAAAGACTATTTAACTAAATCAGTTCATTAACTAAATCATGAGTAAACAAGACTCCACCTACTATAAGCGCTGTTTTTTCATCGATATGTTGTTGATTTATAGCTGCAATATGTGGTGGCACTTGTGGTTGTGAGTCAGTAGATGGCTGTTGTGGTGTCTGTGGCTTGACTATTCCCCTTTCGCCTGTGTTTGTTTGCGTTATTAATTCGGTGTTAATATTTGAATTTATAACTGGTTTTTGTTGATCGGGAGCAATAACAATTTTATTATTATAACCGATCATTTGACCGATCTTAAGTTCCATATTACTCGGAGAGATGTATAGTCCCGGCGCATAAACGTAGTCTACTTTGGATTGAGCGTACTGTAAAACATCTTGATAACGTTTTATAGAAGATGGTATGTCAACTGGTGAATTAATAGCATCCTCCACGTTTGCAACAAACTGTTTTTGCGCATCGAGAGCCGTCCCAGAACCGATTATTCCCAGTTGTGTTTGCGATTGTGCACCAAGAATTGCCAATACATAAGTTCTTATTGATTCATTAACTCTTACAACTCCTGGGTTAGTAAAATTATTTTCTGTTTTATCATTAAGAAATTCATTCCAAGCGTTTGCGGCATCGATCAGTTGTACAAATTTTGTAACAATATAAATTAAACCACTCTTAAAACTCATAATATCTCCTTGCCAATCATTACTCCAAAGTTCCCAGTCTGTATACCAATGATGGCTTTAAGAAAATAATCATACATTCTTATGTAAAGTTTGCTGGTATGCAACAACTTAAACGCATTAAATGGACCTTTGTTAACTTCTTTAAATAAATCATTGCTTTCTTCTTTGACAGTTATTTTCCCTGTGTAAGGAACGCCTAAACCATGGTTATTTCCTTTAATACGCCAATCTTTACTCATAGAAACATTATATTCATTACAAATACGTTCGAAGGCCCTCTTATCGTACGGATTATTTGTGGAATTCCATGCTCGATCCTGCGGTAATGGAGCACTTATTTCTTTAAGTATACATCTTATCTGATAGTACACATGAAATGATAAAACAGACTTATTTAGTTCAAATCCTGGGGCATAAAGAGATACACCACATCCTGTTGTGGCACACCATACGGCAAAGTTTAACTGGTTCTGCCAAAATTGCATTGGATTGTGAAACCAATCGTGCACCATTTTATCACTAGTTGCCGTGAACCTGTATTTTTCAAAGATATCAGGGAATTTAACAAAAAAAATAGCACCAGAGGCACTTACTAAAATCGACTGATTAGTAATGTAAGTTGATTTCATATTTAAGTTGTGATATAGTATCTTTGTATATTCAATATGTATGTTACACTCCCAGGAATAACAAATGGTCAGTCTATTGAACTGCTTCATACTATCGATAACTCAGATGGACAACTTGAAGTTGCTCTCTGTGATGTAACGTATTACCCACAGTGGACCAATATAAGTGCTGTGAAAATAGTGATGTAGTACTACATGGTGGACATCACTCCCATTATTATACCTGATGGGTAATACAGCGCAGCTCCCTCAATGATGAAATTTTTAAGCCTAATGGAATTAGTCTCACACAAAATGAGTCGAATGGGATGCTGATTATAAGCGCTGGAGAAAGGGAAATATTTCTTTTCCCAGGCATAGCGAGCACACTTGGATTTATCAATGGAGAAGTAAGAATGTTAATACAACCCAACGAAACATTGCAGGGAGTTAAATTACCCAATTTAGTTCCCTATAAAGAGTTGTGCATCCATCTTGATCAGATAAGTGTCATGGTGACTGATTTACGACACCCATTGTCTGAAGAACATTTGATTGCAAAGGCTCATTACCCTGGAGCCATGACATCTATATGCCTTGAAACATTTAATTGCTGTTATTTATAAGATGCTAATCCTAATTGTTAATCCCCAGTTTTGTGTACATCTGCCATCCTGAACAGGATGTGCAAGTATGTCACTGATGATTTACTGTTTACATTTATATTTATTACTTACTAAATGTCAGGTGACCTTGGCTATATAAGCCTTGGTCCAGAGAGGGAGAAGAGGAGAAAAAAAAGGAAGAAGGACAGAAGAAAGAAAAGAGAGAGGAAAAAAAAGGTCTTACCCTTAGCCTAGCTAGGGTTAGGCTGGGTGCTCCGGGGCACCAAGACAACAACCACTACCACTATGTGCTGACCTTGCACATAGTGTCATTTGTATGTATATATCTACATGTATGAAGTAAAACTGTATATACCGCAAGCCACCGTCTCCAAGTTGTCACTTCCTACTGAGAACCATACGTCGGCCTCTTGCATATACGAGTATGCAAATCGTTCATTAATCAACGTCGGACCGCCACGCGTTGTTAATTTTTCCATGTTCTGGGTGAACAATACCTTCCAAATGACGTGCTGGTTTTCTTGGGGAATTAGTCAGCAAAGAGCCAGAGTCACAGGAGACTAATCACAATTTTATTTACAAGAACAATTAACAATTTACAATATCTTAGAAAATAACTGAGGGTGCCACAGAGAGTCGGTACACACTCTGGGCTGTGGGAGAGAGGTCTGCTTGGTAAGAGAGTCAAACCCCTTCTCTCTTCTCTCAATCTCTCTGGACCAAGGCTTATATAGCCAATGTCACCTGACATTTAGTAAGTAATAAATATAAATGTAAACAGTAAATCATCAGTGACATACTTGCACATCCTGTTCAGGATGGCAGACGGTCGATGTACACAAAAAAGGGGGTTAACAAATAGGATTAGCATCTAATAAATAACAGCAATTAAATGTTTCAAGGCATATAGATGTCATGGCTCCAGGGTAATGAGCCTTTGCAATTAAATGTTCTTTAGACAATGGGTGTCGTAAATCAGTCACCATGACATAAGCACGACGGATAATATTCAACTCGAAAGTCCTTCTACTCTGTTGAGAGCTATTCCAGTCAAAGATGAAAAATATAATAGTGGTAGAACGGAATCTTTCTCAACATTACAATATAAAAATTTAAAGCAGGGTATTATTTCAAATCTTAAAATTTCTGTATTAGATGTAAAACATCAACCTTTGCATATAGGATACTTGAGTGTAACACTCCATATTATAAATAATGGTTGATTCATCAGGCCCAGGAACGCATAACCTTAGACAATGTAATACAATTGCGCTTTAAGATTTAGGAGACACAGAATGATTCGGTAAACCCGGCACCAATGGCAAGTTATACGCTTTACACTTACAAGATAATGTATACAAGCAGAAAGAAGTTGCATTCACAGGTAATCTAATTTAAGCGATGTCGACGTTAGTAGACTCCATAAAAACACTTCGTACAATATTACTCACAACGATGATAATAAATGGACTATGGTTGAAGCAAACATCGAGTGGCTACTGAATATCGCAATTACCCCACCATATGTGATGATGGGTAAGGCACATCAATTAACTAAGATAATGAATAGTGGAATCGTACTCGGGGCTTATATCCCATCAAAACGAAAAAGTGTGTTAGTCTTTCCCCTACCAAGAAACCCAGGTCATATGTTATATAGTCGTCCGGCAGTAAAAAATGTTAGTTTAAATTTGGTGACTGAATTCAATGATATAAAAGATAACTTGAGTGCAATACCTAATCTTTCTAAGCTTATCATTGAAGTCTTGTTTGGAGATGCACCGGAAGATGCCTTCGAAATATTACCAGGTCTATCGATTAAATGGCTTAACCCTCTTGGTGCCACAGGACCATATATGGTCCCTCACTTTTCACACCCGCATAGTGCCAAGGGACCATATATGGTCCTGAGAAAATGCCCTTTTTAAACTGTGAATTTTGATATTTAACACTGAGTGCGCAAAGTGAAAACTATAACCATCATCACCCCAATCATCTTAGCTTTAACATCGTGTAACTCATACTTCATACAATGCGAAATATGGCGAGATTAGTAAAGTGGCTACCGCTCTTCTCGGCCTTTTTCTGCCATGTTTGAACACCAAGCGAATGACGGCGAATTTTGATTATGCACCCATGTCACAAACACGTAAATATTTTCAGACAAAATCCTTGTTCATAAGAAAAAATATGACCTGAGTGGTCAGAAAGACATATTTTCCCAGCTGTATACTTATTCACGTAAATACAATTCTGTTCACTCCTTTATGAACAAGTTTATTTACACGTTTTGTATATTTTATCGACTATCGGTAATGGCGGAACGGTCGGTACACATGAGAAAAATATTTATAACCATCATCACCCTAATCATCTAAACGTTAATATCGTGTAACTCATATTTTATGCAGTGCTACGGAGTGCGAAATATGGCGACATTAGTAATGTGGTTACCGCGCTTCTCGATCTTTTTCTGCCAGTTGAACTTCATGGGAATGAAGGCAATTTTTATTATGCACCCATGTCACATACACGTAACTATTATTATATCAGACAGCCAATTTGAAATAGACATCTGATCGGACTGGTCAGAAAGATTTACTAGACCCCACTTTACAGTTATTGGCGTAAGAGTACTAACGTTTAGTCAGCCACGAAAGTTTTTTGTTCAAGTATTGCATATGTTTATCGACTGTGTGTCATGGCGATTTAGCACGGCGCTACATACCAACCGACAGTGCAGATTGTCTTTTTGTTTATGATGCTGATTTACAGAAAATATTCAAATCAAAGATATGGAAAGATAGCTATAATCGTTAATATTAAGTTGGTATAGTGTATATTTATGGGCAGGGTTCATGATCAAAACCTAAACATTGAATGGCCAAGCCCGAAGTGATCGACAGGGCACGTTCGCATCATATCTGTGCCACGATTTCTTGTTTACCGGTTGTCCTACATACTCGCCCGTTCAGACAAATAACTGCTACTTTTTTCATATAAAATGACTAAGAGTCATGTGTGATTGCTCAAACTACCTGACCGTGTGAGTGACTTGCCCTAACTGTTTCACATTTTGTCGCAAATGGAGATTTCAAAAGTGTGGCCACGACATCTAATGTGAGTCGACGCCATATTGTAAACAAATTGTGTCAAGGTCGGTTCCACATGTGGTAGCTCGGCCCCCGTTTCTGTCGATGGTACACGCGATACAAACATAATGCAACTACTTAAAACATCAACATAACTTGTACAATGATGACATCAATACCTTTTTTTGTATTTGGATTAACCGCTTATGGATACGCTGTGCTGTTAAGTTCGATTTCGATTTGTTTTTCCTTTCATAGAAACTGTGATAATGGCGCTGTGATTGGTTTGCTGAAATAGTATTTTCCATGAGTCTCATGTACATGGTACGTGCTGTGATTGTAGAAGATAATTGATAACCAATTGTGTATGCATATATATCATCAAATACACATTACTAATCTCTTCAGAAAATGGAATATATTATAGCTCGTTTTCAAACATTCTGCCATGGATATTAGATCAAAAATTAATATTAGATTTACAAATTATTTATGTACACTGTACTCTCGATTAACGTATGATAATCTATTGCAAGTCTTCAACTCTTATTTGATATGTCATATGAAATGTCAGCAATGAGTAAAATTAATTTTATTTCGTTACAATCTGCAATTCTATTCAAATAGGCTAATAGACGGTCCGTGATTTCCTGCCGCTGTGAATTTGTCGTCTGGACACGTGTGCGCGTGATTTGACCTCGCGTGTTGCATTGTGACGTGGATGACGTCACATGAAACAGCTGATCTAATGTTGTGGTAGTATAATGGATACACGTGGTTTCATTTTCCCAATAACAATAAGCATATCTTGTACATCACAATCGGAAAATGTCTAAGGCGACCGACGAGTGAATGAGACCGCTTATCATTTGACTAACAGTGTTAGAATATTTGGCGCAGTTTTCTAATTTTGGTATGTTGACATGTGCTTTTCATATTTGTTTGAAGGCTTGATATTCCAAAAAAATAATGTGCATTTAGTTGAGTTCAGTGAGAAAGCTGTCAAAATGGATCCAATATTAAAACAACCTAGATTTTTTAATATTTTAGCTTCATCCATTTGGAATCTCGAATGGTTCAATTTATAACATAAACAGTAAAAGTAATTAGATCTACTCACAATATATAGATAAACAATTTCTGAAAGACAAAACGTTTTCAGTGTAAATGTGATTTCGTTTTGATGTTTTATATTTATATTATATTTATGTCTTTTTTTCACTCTGCATTATCTAAATTACCAAATACTTCGACCAGTGATATAGTAGTAATTAGATTCTACTTTGTTTTGTATCCTAAGTATGAAATAGATTTTTTTTTAAATAAATATTTGTCTAAGAGCAAAATCAATGCATTCTTGTGGGTTTTTTCTCCACCATTTTAATTTGTATATCTTCCCTCCAAGTTGTAGTTTAGCTAGGCCAAAATTAAGAAAAAAGGAAAGACATAATAAACCATTTTTATGTAAGATTTTGCTGGTTAAATTTTCGGAATTCAATACCAAGAATATATTTTCCCTTTTATGACAAATAATTCCATTACTTTCACTGACCAACGATCATTATCTATTTCAAACTTTTCCTTCAGTAGAATGGGATGGAATGGGAAACTAGTGGAAATAAACTATCACGTATGTCCTTAAATGTACATGTACATACCTAGCTAGGTGTAAATACACTTCTAAAGTTGTATTTATAAATCAAATGAATAAATGAAAGAAAAAGTGTTTTTTCCTGGATTGGCCATACAAGTATATTTTGAGCAAAGGTCTAAGTTAGGCAGCCAAGTGCGAAATATGAGCTGATACGAGGATGTATGTTTTCTGGTGGTCAAAGTGAAACAATGACATATGGCGCCCGAGTTGCGAGTGATCAAAAATAGGTTTGTTGAATAGATTTGCATGAAAACGTTTCAACAATTTTGATTGAATCTACATGTACTTACTCTTGGGTGGTATTACGTTAGTATAATCTTGTTAATTATTAAGAAATAGCAATGATGCCCGATATTGAGCAATGTCAATTTGAGTATTGTTAGAGCTGTTTAGCGATCTTTCACATTCTGTCCTTTGAAAATGTAACGATGTCAATTACCCGGAAGTTGTTTTTATCACTAATAAAAGAGCACGGTCACTGAAACATGCATGGACGTAACCGGGATTTCTTCACGATATACATTCCAAACTGTCATTCGTTTTGTGACATAATCTTTGAAACAGTCTGCGTATGAATTAATCACGACCACTTCCGTCAATTTTGTTTGGACGTCAAAAACACGCACAATTTCATCGGGATTTTTTATCGGTAAATATAACTCACGGAAAATTCTCAGTGAATGTGTACTTCAACATAAATATCATATGTCTATCACTGTTAGGACATGTACTTGCCAATGATATGAATTATTGGTCATTTAGATTTCAAACAAGGGCGCTTACTTGACTTTGCTTGCCATATTCGGGTGCGTCCATATTACGATTAATGTGGAAAAGTAGGAAACTTATAATACCAGCACATTTATCGATGGCTGGGCAGTGCATAGATCTTTTGGATTTGGTGACTTTAGATACTGTTGGAAAGACAATCAACTCGAGTTGCATGTTATACAATTTGGTTACCCTGTGTGAAGAAATGAAGACGTTGCAACACTTTTGATACAATGTACCGGTATACGTTTTTGTAACTGCGACGTCAGCACATTGCAGCACTGAGCGGTTTGCAGGCTGACTGACGTCCAGGCACCATGAGGGTTAAGAAACACAAACACCAACGTAGTATTATTGATATTGGAGCATCACCCGTTGCAACCCTTGAGGGGGTCCAAATTATTAAAAGTGACAGCATTTCTCTTACTAAGATATTCATGCCGCATAATATACATTTGATAAGGTTGATGTATACTCTCAAAACATTTAAGCAAGACCAATTAAAGACTATTATATAATATAATAATATACACCATGGGTTTATATCTGGCGCTCGATGAGGCATCTGAAAAGTTGGATACTGTTGATGGATTTCGATTACTGTATATGACCGCGGATAAGCCGACCCCATAGATAAGCCAAGGTGTTAACTTGACCATTGAAATACGAAAGAAAATGATATGACCCGCAGATAAGCCGAACCAGGAAGTGAAAGGCAAAAAACACCGCGAAGTCGGACTGCAAGATATGTGCTGGTACTCGCAGATATTCAAAAATATAAGATGGAAAACGTTGTAATTATATTGAAAAAGTCATTATTATTTCTAATAAAGATTTAACAAACCAGTCATCCACTTTCATGATGTGGGAAGCTGTTTCTCTTGTTTTTTTTAATCTCATAATGATCGTTATATGTTGCCATCAACAACGAAGCGCCATTTTGTGAATCGGTGTGTATAGAATTATGAACCCGTGAGAAATTATATCAGCTAGAGCGAAGACTCGCAGTTTGAATTCAGCATCGTAAGCATGGCGTTTTCGTTTCATACTCATGATGAGAATATCAGTCAGTAAATATACCAACTTTTATACCCCCCTTTATACCACTATTGTATGTTAATCCAATTGATTTAAATAAACTAAACACATTGAATGACCATCACCAGAGACCATATAATAGAGGGACGGCCCTCTAGCCTATGCGCGAAACCATCAGTGCTACGGCTTGTACTGCACAGCCTGTCCAGAAGCGAGCAGAAACGCATTCACTGCAGTCATCGTTGTCGCCTTTTTTTCCCATGCAAAAGATATATTTTACAATACAAAATTACACTCATGTATTTCTTAACATTGTTAACATTACAACTGAGATTTGTTGGTGCCCTAAAGCATGTCGTTGTCACTGTATTTGATGACTGTGATCACGCTTTGTCTTTGTCCGCACATGTAATGGCGCAGATTATGATTTTCAATAACGGCCTCTAATTCGCAATGAAAGTCCTTGGTTACCAAGGTATATAAAAAGGAAATATGTTAAAAATTGGCTTAGTGCCATTTACAAATTTAGGGCGGATGCGATATTTCAGATTTTGACTCCAGAAATGGGACCAAATCTGACTTTTCCCAAAATAATTACACCACAACTCTTAATTTTCGCATGCTTTCAGACGAATGTGTTCCTATCATCGGTCCTCAATTAAATAGTTTTACAATCATCACGATTTCCCCTTTGGCTTGGTACCAAAGTTATTTAGGTACGATCTGTAGTTTTTTTTGTATGATTTTTGGCGCAAGGCCATATTTTACGTCACATATTTTAAATTAACTTACCATATAGCAGACGAAATAACATGCATTTTGTCTGTGATTATCATCCGCATATATCTTTTGAAACATTATACAAAGTGACTTATATTGTATGATATTAGAATTGTTTTTGTAAGACGCATATTTTTTTTACCATTGGTTTCGCCATTTTTTCGTAAGTTTAACTTTGTTTCAGTTAGGCTTCTATCACATATCGCGCATAAACTACATACTACAATACTACATATTTGTTATCTTCTGAAGATTTTGTCTGTATTAATCATGATTACATTTAATCAATTATTTATTTTATGCCGTGTAAATATTGATTATGAGCAAAATGATCTTGGCCTAAACCCAATCATAATAATGTAAATATGATGAAGGTACTACTTACTTTGTGTATTTACACAACAATGAAAACATCATACAAAAATAAAAATCCGTTACATGAAATATTTGTATTATAAAATTATCATTTGCTTTGTAAATGCCAAGAAAAAAGAAGGATTATATCGGCAGTCGTCGGGAGAGAAGTTCCAGACAACAAGGTCGAAGGTGTCAAACTTATCTCTCTCCGGCAAACCCTGTTATCACTGCTAGCCCCAAACTGGCATTAACCAATAACATTTGATTCTTTCGAAGCCCATTGTCAGACACATCGTAAATTCATTTAACAACGCTCGTAGTTTAATGTGTATTTTTAATTCATTGGAACTATTAGCATTATAAAATAGTAGCGAATTTACATGAAATAAAAACATTAATATGGCGTCATTTTTTTTCTGGCTAATAGTAAAGCATTTACACCAGTCGGTGATCATGCATTTTTGCAAGTAAATCTAGTCTGGACTTATTATAAGAAATGAAGTTCATCTGGAGATATATTTTGTGAACATCGGGAATATGGTGATATGTTACAAGTGTCTTCCCTGCTTCTGAATGAGTTTTATTTACACTTCCTGAGTTCCTGTGCAATTTACCGGATCGTAGTTTTCTGTGGCGTTCGTAGTAGATTTGGTATATTTGTTTATTTATAATAGTTAACAATTGCAGCATAAAATGAGATATGTAAATTGAAATAAATGTCCCGGAAGACACACATGTTCAGCAAATAATTTGCAGCCAACTGACATGTGCTTATGAAAGATATCATACAAAAATCTTTGTAATCCGCTAAGAGACGTCCTTTTATTGGATTGTCGCTGGTCGTAGTCGGAGAAATCTCGGATAAGGGAATTAACTCTTACCCCGGATATTATGTAATATTGTTTACGTGGTTACCAGAATGGTCAGTCGTGAATGTCTGCGCATCTATTGCGCATCTGCAGCGGTACAGGGAGGTTAACAGCAGGGTGTCGGGGTGTATCAGTTACATGCCAGACCGTAGCGCTGATGGTTAGTGATAAACTGTTGGTGAGGGCCGTCCCTCTATTATATGGTCTCTGCCATCACTTACTCACAGGCTTCTCCAGTTTATTAAACTAATCTCTCGAAAACAAAGGAATTAAGCCCCTACTCCCAACACGATCGCTAAGCACCCACAACTTGAAAATGTTTGTGTAAACAACATGACAATACCAATCGGACCGTTATTATCAGTGCTAATTTCCTTGTGTACCGTTTTGCTTTTTAAACAACAGGAAGCAATCACAGTGGTCACCGTTTGTGACATCACAGGAAACAGCTGATCACATGTTTTTGCAAATGGCGAACGGAATAACTCGCCAATACAGTTGTTTATTTGCCTCTTTCAATAAAGGTAGACAATTGTTCACTATCAATTTATGAACTTTGCAAAACGTACGTAATAGCTATTGGCGCTTTCATCTGGGGATTATATATTATAGCTGTGAATTACATATATTGTTAGATATCTACATGTAAAGATTGTGAAGTTTATGAAGAACGATAAACTTTGAACATTCAATTGAAAACTTATTATCGGAAGTAGTAACATGCATAACATTTTTTTAATAATGACAACATTGGTGTATAATAATAACTTTATTGATAATTTATAGCAATAATGGCTCTAGTCGTGGCAACTTCCAAACTTTCGGGAAGTTGTAATAGCGATAAAATTCATTTCTCATAAGTTGCAAAAGAAAGCATTAAAACATGATAATATTCGGACACTCACTGAAGCAAAGTTGAACAGCATTGAGGACCATATTTCAACAGCATTAGCTGATTGTAAGATATCCGAGGATGAGTTTCGTTTAGTGCTGTCAGAACTCACCAAATACAACGCAATGAAGCAGGAGATTCGATCCAGACCAGTGGTATTAGCGAAGATGAGAAAAAAAAGTTCATAGAACAAGGGAGACAACTAGCGCATCAATTATTCCGTGCCAAAACCAAAGAACTAGTTGGAGATTAAAAATAGATTGCTTCCTATCGTTGGATCATATTTAAATGAATGCTGACATTAGTAAAAATATTGATGATTCATTTAATACGATATCATGACGATTGTTAAATCACATCATTATTTTGACATAAAAAATTCCCTCTGTATTGGTGGTATAGGTATATGAATCTGGCTCTAGTGGAAGTGAGCCAGAACCCCCATCATCTATACTACTAGGGTAATCAAAACATGCAAACATAAATAAATGTTTCCATACAACAAAACCACAAACATCTTTTATGATGGACAATAGCTGGCAAAAATGACGTGAGCTCTGACACACTTTGCGGCACAATGCAAGGAAAGTTTGAAAGAGTTTGATCAGAGTTTGGCATACAAGCAATGAGAAAAATAGTAAAATGCATGGCTAAAATCCTCAAATAAGATTTTCTTAACCCATTTCCAACTTCAACCATGTTCGATTTCTCAAATGGTTTGCTTGTACCAACTCCGTCAAAACATAGTCACTTAGTCACATCGCCGCTATAATTTGGAGTGTGCCAGAGTGTCAAAGGGTCTTCTAAACCCATTTCTGACTGCAACCATGTTTAAATTCTTAAATGGTTTGCTTTTAACAACGCCATGAAAAGTAAGGTACCGTAGCAATTGGCTGTTGGGAAATGACGAACCAAGTCAGCTAGCCTGACCACCGAAACGTGTTAAGCGCCTCTCATGACAAGCATATTCAACTCTTAAGACAAGCATGGGTTGCTGAAGACCAACTCTAACCCTGATCTTCAAGGGTAGTATACATGATGCAGAAAACATTTGACAAGACTGGTTATTGGTGTTGGGTCTCTAAAAAATCAGTGAAAGGGAGATAATCGTAAATTGTCTGATCACTTCCTCCAGAATTTATACTCAAATCTAATTTCAGATTTTAAAATCAAATATATTAACCAAGAGGTACATGTGCAACATGCTACTATGTATGTGTTGGTCAGACTGTAGTCATATACAACATGCTACTATGTATGTGTTGGTCAGACTGTGGACATATACAACATGCTACTGTGTATGTGTTGGTCAAACTGTAGACATATACAACATGCTGCTGTGTATGTGTTGGTCAGACTGTGGACATATACAACATGCTACTGTGTATGTGTTGGTCAGACTGTGGACATATACAACATGCTACTGTGTATGTGTTGGTCAGACTGTGGACATATAAAAAATGCTACTGTGTATGTGTGGATATATACAACATGCTACTGTGTATGTGTTGGTCTGACTGTGGACATATACAACATGCTATTGTGTATGTGTGGACATATACAACATGCTACTGTGTATGTGTGGACATATACAACATGCTACTGTGTATGTGTGGACATATACAACATGCTATTGTGTATGTGTGGACAAGTACAACATGCTGCTGTGTATGTGTGGACATATACAACATGCTTCTGTGTGTGTGTTGATTTCACTGTGGACATATATACAACATGCTACTGTGTATGTGTGGATATATACAACATGCTACTGTGTATGTGTTGGTCAGACTGTGGACATATACAACATGCTACTGTGTATGTGTTGACATATACAACATGCTACTGTGTATGTGTTGGTCAGACTGTGGACATACACAACATGCTACTGTGTTTGTGTTGGTGAGACTGTAGACATATACAACATGCTACTGTGTATGTGTTGGTCAGACTGGACATACACAACATGCTACTGTGTATGTGTTGGTCAGACTGTGGACATATACAACATGCTACTGTGTATGTGTTGGTCAGACTGTGGACATACACAACATGCTGCTGTGTATGTGTGGACATATACAACATGCTAGTGTGTATGTGTTGGTCTGACTGTGGACATACACAACATGCTACTGTGTATGTGTGGACATATACAACATGCTTCTGTGTATGTGTTGGTCAGACTTTGGACACAAACAACATGCTACAGTGTATGTGTGGACATATAAAAAATGCTACTGTGTATGTGTGGATATACACAACATGCTACTGTGTATGTGTTGGTCAGATTGTGGATATATACAACATGCTACTGTGTATGTGTTGGTCAGACGTTGGACATAAACAACATGCTACTGTGTATGTGTGGATATATACAACATGCTACTGTGTATGTGTGGACATATAAAAAATGCTACTGTGTATGTGTGGACATATACAACATGCTACTGTGTATGTGTTGGTCTGACCGTGGACATATACAACATGCTATTGTGTATGTGTGGACATATACAACATGCTACTGTGTATGTGTGGACATATACAACATGCTACTGTGTATGTGTGGACATATACAACATGCTACTGTGTATGTGTGGACATATACAACATGCTATCGTGTATGTGTTGACATATACAACATGCTACTGTGTATGTGTGGACATATACAACATGCTACTGTGTATGTGTGGACATATCTACAACATGCTTCTGTGTGTGTTGATTTCACTGTGGACATATATACAACATGCTGCTGTGTATGTGTGGACATATACAACATGCTATTGTGTATGTGTGGACATATACAACATGCTACTGTGTATGTGTGGACATATACAACATGCTACTGTGTATGTGTGGACATATACAACATGCTTCTGTTCGGTGTTGATTTCACTGTGGACATATATACAACATGCTGCTGTGTATGTGTGGACTTATACAACATGCTACTGTGTATGTGTGGACATATACAACATGCTACTGTGTATGTGTTGGTCTGACTGTAGGCATATACAACATGCTACTGTGTATGGGTGGACATATACACATATATAACCTAGTAAAATCCTAGATATTTTTTATATTTATATACTTATGCTGCATTATTCCTTAATGCATATTGTTCTTGTCAAAGAATAGAGCTGTGTGAGGGTCTTTGCTTGAAGAGGTTGTTCCAACTAGCTGAGAGGCCAGGCCATCACGCAGCTCCCACATGACCAAGGGAAGTGACATCATGGATCCTCATATTACTCTGGAGTCCGAAACATCGGAAGGCATCGTGGGGAAGTACATCTGCAATGGGTGGGTCCCTTTAGACGCAGTGATGCAGGATAAGTATACAAATATAAAAATTATCAAAGATTTTACGAGATTTGTTACTTATCCTGCATTTCTCCTTAGTGCATCTTTATCAGACGGAATCCGTATGAGGGCATACCTTCAGATGTGGGCTTTCATCTTTTCTTTCCAGACTCTGTTCCCTAGCCAGTCTTTGGCTATGTGGTCGGCATCAGGTGACCACTCCATGTATGGGAACCTCCAATTCCCTCAGCCCATCCTTGGCTGTGTGGTCGGCGCCAGGTGACCTCTCCATGTATGGGAAAACTACCGGTACAAAAAGCTGTTCCTTGGATCGTCTGATGTAGCAACGGAGCGCTCTAACCGGACATAGACAGAGCTCTTGTTTGTCTTCCGCGTCGACATTCGATGATAGGGGAGGGATGAGGAATGATCTATCGGCCTGTCCTGGGCACTGATTCTTTGCAAAGAAGTCCCAAAACAGGCACAGCGCCAGTAGGAAGACCGTCGTTTCATCAGATTATAGAATGACGTAGTTTCGAGTGGCTCGAAAGGTGCGTCTCTCAGCGATGTGAGAATGACGTTCAAGTCCCAAACTGGTGGACGGAATTTCGCCTTTTGGTCTTTCAGCTTGAATGAGCGTAGCAGCCTGGAGTTCCAGGATTTTTGTCATGCGCCGATCCTTCGGAACTGCCAGGACGGAGTTGAGTGCCACAAGGTAGGTCATGATGATACTGCCCTTGAGCTTACGCTTGTGGTGCAGATGGAGCATGAACTCGGCTAGGAATTGAGGCGATGCAGAAGTGGGGTCTTGTTTGCCCCTGCAAAAGCTCTTGAAGGATTGCCACTTGTCGTCATAGAGGCTCATGGTGGTTGGGCGATGCGCCTTTGGCGTTCAGTGCTCTCTGTAAATGGACCAGACATGAAGACATAGCTTGTCTGGTCCTGGGTGTGGCTGTCTGCTGTGAGGGCAGATCAGCAGATTTGGCCAATCTGGGAGTGGCAGTGGGTTGGCGTCGGATAGATCTCAGAGGTCGATGAACCAAGCCCTCTCTGGCCACCAGGGCGAGACCAAAGTCAGATCGAAGTTCTGTGTCAATCTGATCTTCTGGACGACTTTGGGACGCTGGTCAGGATCTGGTAGTTCTGGCTGGTGGAGAATAGGTCTATGTTGGGGAGACCATGGTTTCGACAAACAAGAGCAAAGGCGTCTGGGTAAAGCTTCCATTCTGTGGGAGCGACTTTGCCTGGCTGAGATAGTGCATCGCTAGGATGTTTCGGCAGCCCAGAATGTGTTTGACCTTGAACTGAATCCCCAGATGTTCTGCCAGATGAAACAATCAGAATGTCTGCTGCAGGAGCGAGGTCAAATGAGTCGTTCCCTGGTTCCGTAGACACCATACGGCGGTTATGTTGTCCGTCGAGATGGAGAGCCGGGCATGTCTGAGGGCCTGCTTCCAATGAGCGATGGCCAAGATAAGCGCCTCCAGTTCGAGGTTTTTGATGTGCCATAGGTGCTGATCAGCGGACCACAGCCTGGAGGCAACCTGTCTCGCCTTAGACATTCGATTCCATTGTCCACCACTGGAGATGCTGCTTGAGATGATCCAGGAGGACGATGGACACTGAGGGGCCCTGGCGCCGGAAGTAGGGAGTCAGGAACATCTGAACTGTCACAGTTGGAGCCTTCCTCTGTAGGTCAAGTCCTGCGCTGAGGTTAGCAGGCCCAGGAGGACTTGCCATTAGCACCGAGTTCGTGGTAGGGGGAGGGCTGGAGTCAGGGGCGCCTGCATGCACTCCCACCAGTCTCTGGGTACAGAGAGGAGGTCGAGGTGCATCTGGAAGAGGCCCCCAATGAACTGAAGGCGATTTGAGGATGTCAACTCTGACTTTGAGTCTTCCACAGGAGCTAGAGGGCGAAGTCCCTGTGGCAGAGTAGAGTGACAGTGTCCCGATGATTCAGTAGGCAGTCGTCTATGTACGCCTCAGCTGAATATCCCAGTGATGGAGGTCGGGGACGAAGAAATTCCAAATCAGAGGACCGCCCATTGATAATGGACTCCCTTGAAGAAAAAGCGGAGGAATTTCCGGTCGTGGGGATGTCTAGGGACATGTAGATAGGCGTCCTCGATATCCAGGCTGATGAGTACATCCTGTGCCTGTATCTGGGATCGCAGTGGCCTGAGCGTGGTCATTCTGAAATAAGGTTGATGCGCCAGGTAGCCTTTGTTGAAAGCGGCGAGGTTGTGGATCATCCTGTTTGTCCGAGTCCTTCTTGGGGACCTGGAAGACAGGTGAATAGAAGCTCGGTGTTATGGCTGGGGCGTGTATAACCTCTATGGCTTTCTTGTCTACCAGTGCCGTGATGTTCCGGCTCAGTAGCTGCTGTTGAGTATGTATCCAATATGGGGGACGACGTGAGTAGTGGGTTGTCCATAAGCTTCAGCTTGTACCCTTGTTGGATGACGTTGGTGACATATGGGTCCCCCAGGATCTCCCAATTCTGACAGAATCGCTCCAGTCTCCCACCTACTGGAGTGTCGACAAGTTGGACGGCTGGAGGTGGGAGGTCCCAGTCGTGCCTGTCTGGCGATTCACTTGAGGTTCCTGCAGTCGGCGTTACCTCCCTTGGACTGGTATGTGCCCGAGGACTTTCTTTTTCCTCTGCCTCTGCCCCGAGAGGTTGAGGTGGAGCCCCGCCCCCGAGTCTGGAGGGTGTTGCGTTGTGGCTGGTAAGAACCAGACTGGGACGCCTTAGCAAAGGCTGGCTGTGATGCCCTGGCCAGGGCCTTGAGAGCCGTCTCATCTAGGGCGAAGGCTGAGACCCGGGTGTGTGTCTTGGATATCTGTCCATTAAAGAGGTCAGAGGCTGACCAAGGTTGACGCAGAAGGTTTCTCTTAAAATCTGGTTAAAATCAGGTACCCTAGGCGTCTAGTGGCTGCGAGCTCCATCAGAGCGGCGCGCATATGAGAGCACATGTCCCACTTGTTGTTGGAGGTAGGATACGACAGTTGTTAGGTTTGTCAATCCTATGGGGTTTATCCTCCAATAAGTCCTGCAGTATAGCCCTGGAGGACAACGCCATCAGTGAGAGAGGTTTGAGCGTGTGGCAAATCTCGGTTTCCACAAAGGCGAGTTTACTGTCTGAAACTCGAACTGAGATGGAGCAGATCGATTCCGTCATGTGGTGCAGATCCTCATCTAGGGTATGAGTGCGGTCCGCAACTTGAAGAGAGTGGACTGGGTAGTCATCTCGTCTTGCCTCCAATCTGTCTACCAGCCAGTCTGCGACTTGGTCTAAACCCAGGTGGGACTCGCCATCCATGGGGGTGTCGTCATAAAAGTGGATGAAGGTGCCCTCCGAGGAGTCAGACCGATAGCCACCGGAGCGTCTGCGAACTGGGGAGCGGCTCCAAGATTGATGACCCTGAAGATAAGATCTGCTGTCACTCCGACGTGAAGATGTACTTGGGGAAACCGAGTCCACGGAGTAACGAGAGGTAGATGGTGTCTGTATAGTCGACCGACTAGGCAGTGGCAGAGGCGCGGGCTTCTGTACAGGCGCTATTGGATAGATACGTGTCGTCTGTAAGGGCGCTTGAAGTGTCTGCAGAGACTCTGTCCGGAAGATAGTATAGAGGCCGTTTGGTAAGTTAGCGCCACGTCGGGTGTCAAGGTGTCCGCAGCCGTAAAGATAGACACTGTAATGGTCGTCAGAGTGCTCTGAGTCGAGGCTGCAACCGTGGGGTCTGACATCAAGGTAGCAGTTGAGGTCCGGGGGGGGGGGGGGGGGATTCATCCGAGATGGCCGATCTGGAAGGCGAAACCTTGGAGTGGTCTGACATCCTGCGCCGGTGTTTCCTGGTCTGCTGTGTTCTGCGTTTCTAGGAAACACGGAGATACTGACTGAAAGCTGTGGGTGTAAGCAGTAGAGTCTTTACATCGGTGACCCTGGAGGCATCCCACGTTGATATATTACGCCAGCACTTTGAGCAGGAGGGCATGATATCTGCAGTGTAAAATCACAATGCATCCCCGCCCGATTATGTATGCTATAATTTGTTTATCCCACTGTGTGGGTTTATGAAACAATTATTATGACAAACGTAAGACAACATACAATGAAAACAAACAAACTTACGAGGATAGGCCAATCCCCGGGCAACAAGTAAAAAAGAATATAGAACGCAAACCAGTTCATTAACTGCTGGCCACGTAAAATATTCAAGATGGCTACTTGAAACAACAAGAAACCTGGCATTATGTTTTCTTTTGAGAAAACGCCAGTAAGTGTCTAATAACTTTATGAACAAGTTTATCAAACATAGAATTTACAAAAAACAAACAGTAGGCACAACACAAAGACAAAAAACATTAACTCAAAGAGCAAACACGTGAGGGTTTGAATAAGTTTATGCTGCAGAAAAAAACAGGTCTTCACTCAGCAAGTGACAAGAGTAATGTGAGGATCTGTGACGTCACTTCTTTGGTCACGTGGGTGCTGCGTGATAGTGTTGGCCTCTCAGCTAGTTGGAACAACTTCAAGCAAAGACCCTCACACAGCTTTTCTCTCTCAAGAACAAGCAGTAAAATGCATTAAGGAGTAATGCAGGATAAGTAAAAAATATACAATATAAGGATTGAAGTTGAAATACAACTTCAATCGTTCATGAAAACAGATACATATATACACACACAAGGAAGCAGGACCAAATCATTCTTGTCTGAGACTGTCAGCTGATCATAGATATCACGTTCATGTCAGATAGATATTTTCATCAAGTCCAATGGCTTTCCACGGGGATATAGTGTTCTTCCTGTACTCCAGGATCACATCGATTCCTTTCTTGAAGATTCTGGTCTGCACTTTATGTTCTGTGCGGAGAGTATACGCCTTTGCCGACAACTTACCTCTGTACTTTTTCAAAACAACAGGTAGATCTGTACGGATCGACATTTTTCTATCTCTCAACATTGCCGAGTTTGAGAAACTAGCTTGCCACACATCCTGTCTATCAGCCATATTGACAAATTTCACAACTATAGGCTTAGGAGAGTTTTATGTATGTTCATTTCTGGTGTGGTGTGGCAGCCGGTGAATGTTTACAACATCCAAGGCGGAAGTAAACCCTATGTCCGAGAAAGTTTGTGACACGCTATACCTTGTTGTTTACTGTCGGGGATGCCATAGACAAGCAGGTTTTGTTTTCGGGAATACATTCCTCGTGTTAGCAGACTTTAGAGTGTGAAAAGGATTAACTTAGAGGCATCAAATGGAAATTTGATACCTCATTTAATGTCACTTTTCAATGTCAAAGTAGAATTATTTTTGAATACATTATTATGCATATATATTTTGGATTGTCAGGCAATCTTAGCCATGACCTATAGTTGCTGTTTCTCCCACTGCTTTGCATTCTGTGCGCCAATCTCTGATTCTTTCTTTTGTCATTATGGTACATCGCAGTTAAAGTAAGAACTACCATACTATAAAATACCTTGAACACTTGACGTATTTCTGAGCAAAAATGGGCAAGCATCTAACATTTTACCTGGGCCATTGATCAAACAGTGACAAAGGTGAAATGCAATGTGTGCAGTGAGTGACAGTGATAACGTGAATAAGAGCCAGTAACACAACATACCTGATGGGCAGCAAATGTAGCAGCTTCTGATGCTGCCAACTTAGCCATGGCTGCTTCCTGAAATACATCATAAGGATGTAACAAGGTTAAGAACTCTCATTCACTTGCTCAAAGTTATGCCAAAAATCTGATGATGTGCTGTCTTCATGTCTGTCAAACATACTAAACACACAGTGTTCATTTGGAACACAAATCAGATACATCATCACACCTTGTTACAGCTTCAACACTTTAAAATTATTATATAATCAATAATTTCTATTATTATTTGAAGATGCTTAATTCATAACATCAACTTTTAGTACTTAAGTATGATCAAGGTAAAGCAACTGATATCGTCATCACTTCATATCTCGTTTGTGCATGTATCAAAAAGTTTATGTTTATGGTACAAAGTGTGAAACATGCAAATATCAAACAATAACTATCATTGTTAATAATTCTACAAATACTACAGGTCTATTATATCACTGCTATTAATCCTGTATTTTGGCTGTCCTCACACTATAAAATCTTCAGCTTTTCAACAGAAGTCCTCTTTACTGTCAATTATCCGTAATCAGTTGCCCAAGAAATAGTATGTTGCTGCCCAAAGGCTCTAGCATGCGTAAGGTGGGAATCCTCACCAACTCTGTCCAACAATCAGCACCCAAGATGCAGATATTGGGGAGGTGGGTGGGAATTACTCTCTGTACTTCCAGCAGGTGGTGTGTGAATCCCCAGCTATCATGTACTTCCCACATTCAATGGTGAAGGAAACACTATGTCTGTCCCACAATACACCTCTAACTATTTACATGACCAGATAACGGAACTATTCAACTGTAAATAATATACTAATAATGACTATTAAACGTTAACTGAGGACATAGATTAACAACAGTGTGACAAACTACCAAAATGTGCAAGATAAAACTCAGAAAAAGTTTCAGATGTTGTTGCTAGCACACACAGGTTTCCTGCCTTGCACATGAGCAAGAGCCTTTGGGAAGCAAGATACTATTTCTTGCACAAGATTTATGGAGGTAGGATATTCACAGGAATAATGAGCAGTCAGCAGCAAGCAAATTGGCATGGACCACACCTGTTGTTGACAATGATGTCACATTGCTATGGGCCTCTTGGCAAACAATGAAAACAATTCAACAACTCAGTGAGAATTCTTAAAAAAAATCACCTACATCTGTGCTGATAATATTGCTGATTATTTGGTCTAAACATTTGAGCATAAAGCATTTGCCAGCTACTAATCTAGTCAAAGTCAGGACTGAACACAGCGTATAACAGTTCCAACAACAAACCCTTTGACAAAATATAGTATGCATACCGGGGAAGTCCACAACAAAACGCTGAATAACATGAAAGGCGAGGGCTTTGAGAACATTTTATTTGAATCTGAATAATTTCATCTCATGTTCAAAAGCATTCATCACCTATCTAATGAAGCAGTAGGAGTATTTGCTTGTGTGTTGTTTGACACCACAGTATTCCAGCCATGTGACAGAGGCCTGTAGATTATCCAGTCTGCACCCGACAAAATATAGTGACTGATATTATGAGCAACATTTCACACTGTCGGGATATGATGATACGCAATCAATCTACCAAGTCACAGAGTCTGACCACCCGATCCATACAGACAAGGACATAGTAGGACTTATTCAAATACAGAATTAGCATAGAGCTGAAGAAAAATGAGGACACAAAATCTGCAGAACTGCAGACATCTACTTCATCATGAAAAGATTTGGTATCTTACGTCATCCATCCTGGCTACTTAATGTGTTGGAGAGCGCACAAGAGATAACATCATATGAAGTATGTACAAGTGACAGCTGCCAGATCAAGTAGCTAACCATCTTCCTATAAAAGTGCAGTTTCCATACTTGCCGAACTAGGCTGGAATTATGGAGCTATATATTGGGTGGACTAACGAGCCTTTGCATAGTCCAATCAAAACCAACATCCGATTGATTACAGGTTTTGCAAAGTATGTGCACCACCAACCAGGCATCAACAGATAGTTTCCAGTGTAAGGTGAAGGCTGGAATCATTTCCTCACGCTCCCTTGGTGTGCCAGTGTAAGGTGAAGGCTGGAATCATTTCCTCACACTCACTTGGTGTGCCAGTGTCAGGTCAAGGCTGGGATCACTTCATCACAGCCCTTGGTGTGCCAGTGTCAGGTATAGGCTGGGATCATTTCCTCACACTAACTTGGTGTGCCAGTGTCAGGTGAAGGGTGGGATCACTTCATCACAGCCCTTGGTGTGCCAGTGTCAGGTCAAGGCTGGGATCACTTCATCACAGCCCTTGGTGTGCCAGTGTCAGGTCAAGGCTGGGGTTATTTCCTCACACTCACTTGGTGTGCCAGTGTCAGGTCAAGGCTGGGATCACTTCATCACAGCCCTTGGTGTGCCAGTGTCAGGTCAAGGTTGGAATCACTTCATCACTCTCCCTTGGTGTGCCAGTGTCAGGTCAAGGCTGGGATCACTTCATCACACACTTTGGTGTGCCAGTTTCAGATCAAGGCTGGGATCACTTCATCACAACCCTTGGTGTGCCAGTGTCAGGTCAAGGCTGGGATCACTTCATCACACACCTTGGTTTGCCAGTGTCAGGTCAAGGCTGGGATCACTTCATCACTCTCCCTTGGTGTGCCAGTTTCAGATCAAGGCTGGGATCACTTCATCACACCCCTTGGTGTGCCAGTGTCAGGTCAAGGCTGGGGTCACTTCATCTCTCTCCCTTGGTGTGCCAGTGTCAGGTCAAGGCTGGGATCACTTCATCACACACTTTGGTGTGCCAGTGTCAGGTCAAGGCTGGGATCACTTCATCACACACTTTGGTGTGCCAGTGTCAGGTCAAGGCTGGGATCACTTCATCACACACTTTGGTGTGCCAGTGTAAGGTCAAGGCTGGGATCACTTCATCAAACACTTTGGTGTGCCAGTGTCAGGTCAAGGCTGGAATCACTTCATCACACACTTTGGTATGCCAGTGTCAGGTCAAGGCTGGGATCACTTCATCAAACCCCTTGGTGTGCCAGTGTCAGGTCAAGGCTGGGATCACTTCATCACAGCCCTTGGTGTGCCAGTGTCAGGTCAAGGCTGGGATCACTTCATCACACACTTTGGTGTGCCAGTGTCAGGTCAAGGCTGGGATCACTTCATCACACACCTTGGTGTGCCAGTGTCAGGTCAAGGCTGGGATCACTTCATCACACCCCTTGGTGTGCCAGTGTCAGGTCAAGACTGGAATCATTTCTTCACTCTCCTTTGGTGTGCCAGTGTCAGGTCAAGGCTGGGATCACTTCATCACACACCTTGGTGTGCCAATGTCAGGTCAAGGCTGGGATCACTCCATCACACACCTTGGTGTGCCAGTGTCAGGTCAAGGCTGGGATCACTTCATCACACACCTTGGTGTGCCAGTGTCAGGTCAAGACTGGAATCATTTCTTCACTCTCCCTTGGTGTGCCAGTGTCAGGTCAAGGCTGGGATCACTTCATCACACCCTTTGGTGTGCCAGTGTCAGGTCAAGGCTGGGATCACTTCATCACACACCTTGGTGTGCCAGCGTCAGGTCAAGGCTGGGATCACTTCATCACAGCCCTTGGTGTGCCAGTGTCAGGTCAAGACTGGAATCATTTCTTCACTCTCCCTTGGTGTGCCAGTGTCAGGTCAAGGCTGGGATCACTTCATCACACACTTTGGTGTGCCAGTGTCAGGTCACGGCTGGGATCACTTCATCACACACCTTGGTGTGCCAGTGTTAGGTCAAGGCTAGGATCACTTCATCACACCCCTTGGTGTGCCAGTGTCAGGTCAAGACTGGGATCACTTCATCACACACTTTGGTGTGCCAGTGTCAGGTCAAGGCTGGGATCACTTCTTCACTCTCCCTTGGTGTGCCAGTGTCAGGTCAAGGCTGGGATCACTTCATCACAGCCCTTGGTGTGCCAGTGTCAGGTCAAGGCTGGGATCACTTCATCACACACTTTGGTGTGCCAGTGTCAGGTCAAGGCTGGGATCACTTCATCACACCCCTTGGTGTGCCAGTGTCAGGTCAAGGCTGGGATCACTTCATCACACCCCTTGGTGTGCCAGTGTCAGGTCAAGACTGGAATCATTTCTTCACTCTCCTTTGGTGTGCCAGTGTCAGGTCAAGGCTGGGATCACTTCATCACACACCTTGGTGTGCCAATGTCAGGTCAAGGCTGGGATCACTCCATCACACACCTTGGTGTGCCAGTGTCAGGTCAAGGCTGGGATCACTTCATCACACACCTTGGTGTGCCAGTGTCAGGTCAAGACTGGAATCATTTCTTCACTCTCCCTTGGTGTGCCAGTGTCAGGTCAAGGCTGGGATCACTTCATCACACCCTTTGGTGTGCCAGTGTCAGGTCAAGGCTGGGATCACTTCATCACACACCTTGGTGTGCCAGCGTCAGGTCAAGGCTGGGATCACTTCATCACAGCCCTTGGTGTGCCAGTGTCAGGTCAAGACTGGAATCATTTCTTCACTCTCCCTTGGTGTGCCAGTGTCAGGTCAAGGCTGGGATCACTTCATCACACACTTTGGGTGTGCCAGTGTCAGGTCACGGCTGGGATCACTTCATCACACACCTTGGTGTGCCAGTGTTAGGTCAAGGCTAGGATCACTTCATCACACCCCTTGGTGTGCCAGTGTCAGGTCAAGACTGGGATCACTTCATCACACACTTTGGTGTGCCAGTGTCAGGTCAAGGCTGGGATCACTTCTTCACTCTCCCTTGGTGTGCCAGTGTCAGGTCAAGGCTGGAATCATTTCTTCACTCTCCCTTGGTGTACCAGTGTCAGGTCAAGGCTGGGATCACTTCTTCACTCTCCCTTGGTGTGCCAGTGTCAGGTCAAGGCTGGGATCACTTCATCACACCCTTTGGTGTGCCAGTGTCAGGTCAAGACTGGGATCACTTCATCACACACTTTGGTGTGCCAGTGTCAGGTCAAGGCTGGGATCACTTCTTCACTCTCCCTTGGTGTGCCAGTGTCAGGTCAAGGCTGGGATCACTTCATCACACACTTTGGTGTGCCAGTGTCAGATCAAGGCTGGGATCACTTCATCACACACTTTGGTGTGCCAGTGTCAGGTCCAGGCTTGGATCACTTCATCACACACTTTGGTGTGCCAGTGTCAGGTCAAGGCTGGGATCACTTCTTCACTCTCCCTTGGTGTGCCAGCGTCAGGTCAAGGCTGGGATCACTTCTTCACTCTCCCTGGGTGTGCCAGTGTCAGGTCAAGGCTGGGATCACTTCATCACACCCCTTGGTGTGCCAGTGTCAGGTCAAGGCTGGGATCACTTAATCACACACTTTGGTGTGCCAGTGTCAGGTCAAGGCTGGGATCACTTCATCACACACTTTGGTGTGCCAGTGTCAGGTCAAGGCTGGAATCCTTTGCTTTGCTTTGTGTCAAATAGTATATACAATCAAACTTCACAACCAGATAAGTACTTGTATTTCAAAGAAAAGTTTAGTGGTAGTGAAAGATATAAATGGGCCCACCATATTGACTGCTTGTATATATGACGACTGAGTGTGAAACCATCAGTGTCAGCTGAACCTTGATAGGTTCTCAATTGTACTTGCATTGTTTTCCTCAGGTAAATCTTTTTGTTTGAAATGTTTTTTAAACAGAAAATGTAAACTGACTGCAAAATGGTCAAGGGTATGAACATTATCCAAAAAATAGAATGTTGCGTCGTTTATGATCACATACATCAACACTCAAAGCCTTAAAGATTTGCTACTTTCGTACATAATGACTGACTTGACATTTGTTTAGTAGATACGTCTGTATATCTATTATGTGATATATTTAGAATTTAGAATTAAGGAGTTAATCAATGGGGTCAATTGAAATTTGATAAACAGCCACAGTAAACTATAGAGCATTACCATGGTAAACTGCTTTCCTGAATCTTTCAGCATAGCAGCTTTCCATGTGAGGAGTCTTGCACTCTCTAGTCTCACTTGCATGTCAGCCAGCTTCATCTGAAATTAGTTCAAATTTCATTAGATTATATCAGCCTTCAGGTTTCAACAATGTCTTACTCAGATCTTGAAGTATTAATATCAAGTTACTGTCTGATGCAGTATGCGATATTTGTGTTTATTTTTGAGTGCATATTTTACATATCCAAAAACTCAACAAACCAAGATATGTTAAAGAGACGTGTTGACATGCCAAGCTGACCAAATTACCCGAGGAATTATCTGTACAAACAAAACACATATTTTGTGAATCCCAAGCCTTTAATTCATGAGGGACTGATGATCTATGACTGTGTTGAAGGTTGGTTAAGCCATAAAAATATTACCTTTTGTCTTCTTCTGAAAGAAAATTAGAAAAATCTTAATATATTTTACATTTGTATACTTATCCTGCACTACTTCTTAATGCATTTACTGCTTACCTTACGACAATAAAGGAGAGTGCCTACCGATGGTCTTGGGTGAAGAGAAAATTGTTTCGCTCTCAGATCCAACTTTTTATATGGACCATCGCTGCTGTCATGTGACCTTGATGGAATATCAGCAATCACATTACTGACAATTGCCCAAGCTTAAAAAAAAGAGGTTTCTGAAGCCAAAGTGGGCAAGTCTGCAACGGGTGTCCCCTAAGACATAGTAATGCAGGATAAGTATACAGATGTAAAAAAATATTTAGATTTTAGTTAATTTTTTACTTATCCTGCTTTACTCCTTAATGCATCTGTATCAGACGGAATGAAGGAGGGCATACCTTCAGATGTACAAAAAACACCTAAATAACTCACACCCCCAAGCAGACACATGGTAATAACGGATGATAGTGAAAGCTAAAATCTTTATCTACTGTGTTACTGAGCTACAGCTGATAGAAGCTTGAAGCAATTCCTTGCACCAGGTAGTCTTAGACAAAACTGCGTAGGAGGGAAACTGCTTCCAGATAGGATGAGTTCATTATTTGCTTCTGGGGTTGGTTACCTACTGGGCTACTACCAGAGGGCCAAAACTGTGCATGCCTTTGATGTCTCCAAAAGCCACCTTGTGAAGATAATGACATTTTCCGCAAGCCTAGTTTTGGAGCGGCGGATGAAAACTTGTAGTGCACACACAGGGCTCAAAACGATTTCACCCTTATCTTCAACTCCCACAATCGTTAAAATTGGTTGAATAGTGAAGGAATGATTGGGTTGGCCTGGAAGTTGATTTTTTGCGATAAAATCCCATCACAACCCTAGATGAACTGCTCCCTGTGTGCTATGCTCAAACGGGACACAAGTGATGTCAAGTGCATGTAAATCTCTCACCTGTGCCACCTAGGCTAAAGCCAAGAGAAAAATTGTTTTCTTGGTGAGGTCATAAAATGAGGATGCATTGAGTGACTCGAAGGGAGGGGGTGGGGGGTGGGTAACGGCCAACACTGAATTGAGCACTACGAAAATATGTAGTAATGGTGCTACCCTTCAAGTGTCTTTTGGTCCGCAAGTGTAGGAGGCATTCGGCACTAAGTTGTGGTGATGCTGTCGGGGAATCTTGATTTTTTTGCCTTGCTAAAGGTTTCAAATGATCCCAACTTGTCATCGTATAAACACCTAGTAGAGGGACAATGCGCTTATGCAATAGTCTTGACAGCCCGCACAGACTAGTAAAATCCTGTGGACATATACACATATATAACCTAGTAAAATCCTAGATATTTTTTATATTTGTATACTTATCCTGCATTACTCCTTAATGCATCTTTATCGGACGGAACTGGAGGCAGGCATACCTTCAGATGTGGACTTTCATCTTTTATTTCCAGACTCTCTTCCCTAGCCGATCCTTGGCTGTGTGGTCGGTTTCGGGTGACCACTCCATGTATGGGAACCTCCAATTCCCTCAGCCCCTCCTCGGCTGTGTGGTAAGCATCAGGAGACCACTCCATGTATGGGAAACTCCGTTTCCCTCAGCCTGTCTGCGGTTGTATGGTCGGCCTGGATGACCATTACATGGAAGGGAAGAGGTATGTGTTGTGTCCTGGTACTGCGTAGCCTGACAATAACTCTTGGTTAGGTCGAGTCTGGGTTACCGAGACGTATACAAGTGGGGCATGAACCTTCTAGTCCAGGGCTTATGCCAGGGGAGGTCGAAAGGCCGCCTCTGGACTTGGAGGCGAGGTCAGTGATGTGTAGTAGAGGACCAAGTTGTGCGTGCCTAGCACATCCTCCAATGCGACATCTCGCATATGGTGACTGGCGATGAAAGTGTTTGATCGCCAGAACACCCCTCCAAGATGGCAAGTAGAGTTCAGTTGCTGTGTAGCGCCATGGTGGAGGCAATCGCCCAATCCCACGGCCTCCCTCTAGGTGTGCGCCTCATCACTGCAGGGGCGCGTCTATGAATAGGTGCAGAGAGGTCGTAGGCCCTGTCAAGGAGACGCCGCCTAAGACATTCGATTCCACCGTCCACCACTTGAGATGCTGCTCGAGATGATCCAGGAGGACGATGGATACTGAGGGGTCCTCGCGCCTGAAGTAGGGAGCCAGGAACATCTGAACTGGGCACAGTTGGAGCCTTCCTCTGCAGGTCAAGTCCTGCGCTAAGGTTAGCAGGCCCAGGAGGACTTGCCATTGTCGCCGAGTGCGTGGCAGGTGGAGAGCTGAAGTCAGGTGCGCCTGCATGCGCTCCCACCAGTCTTTGGGAACAGAGAAGAGATCGAGGTCCATCTGGAAGAGGCCCCCGATGAACTGAAGGCGATTTGAGGGTGTCAACTCTTACTTCCTGAGGTTGATCTTCCACCCCAATAAGTACAGGAGCCAGGGGGTGAAGTCCCTGTGGCGAAATAGAGTGACGGTGTTCCAATGACTCAGGAGACAATCGTCTATGTATGCCTCAAACTGAATGTCCCGGAGATGGAGGTACGAGGCTATCGGCTTGGTAAGCTGTGTGTGTTGCTACGGTGCCGAAGAAAATCCAAATGGGGGAACCGCCCATTGGTAATGGACCCGGACGTCGGGATGTATAGGGACATATCCATAGGCGTCCTCGATATCCAGGCTGATGAATACATCCTGTGCCTGGATCCGGGATCGCAGCAGCCTGAGCGTAGTCATTCTGAAATAAGGTGGACGCGCCAGGTAGCGTTTGTTGAAAGCGGCGAGGTTGTGGATCACCCTGTGTTTGAGTCCTTCTTGGGGACTAGGGAGACAGGTGAATAGAAGCCCGGTGTTACGGCTGTGGCGTGTATAACCTCTATCACTTTCTTGTCCAGCAGCGCTGCGACGTACTGGCTTAATTCTGGCTTGGTAGCTGCAGTTGAGTAGGGGGGTAGGTGGCTATGGCGATGTGAGTGGCGGGTCATCTATAAGCGCCAGATGATGTTGGTGACAAATGGGTCCCCAAGGATCTCACAATTCTGCCAGAAACGACCCAGTCTCCCACCTACTGGAGTGTTGACAACTTGGACGGCTTGGGGTGGAAGTCCTAGTTGTGCTTGTCTGGCTATTCACTTGAAGTCCTTACGGTCAGCGTTACCTCCTTTGGAGTGGCCGCGGTGGGACTGGTATGTGCCCGATGACGTGCCACTGGGGCTGGAGGGTGTTGCGTCGCGGCTGGTATAAGCCAGACTTGGATGCCTCAGCATAGGCTGGCTGTGACACCCTAGCTAGGGTTTTGAGAGCTGTCTCTCTCGAAGGCCGAGACTCGGGATTGAGTCATTGATGTACAGCCACAGGCGTCTGGTGTATGTTGGTCAGTGGGACTGGCTCGATGAGTGGATGGAAACTGTCTTGAAGTCCATTAATAAAAGTGTCCACAAACATTTGGTCAGGTTGTCCATATAATTCTGTCTGTAAGTGCCTCTTATATATTGATGTGGAAGCTACAAGACACTTCCTCTTTTCTTTCCGGAAATTTGTTTTAAGACAATTCATTTGGCCATGCCCTGCTTGACGGGAGTTGATACATTTGTGGGCAAAGATGCCGGTTTCCCTTTTGCATCCTCTGTAGTTGAAGTTATTACAAAATCTGTCTCCCCAATGATATTGTGTGGGCTCACGTGAGAGTCATGATTATGGTTATAGGGGTCGAATGTGGTGTCCCTCTTGCTTGTCAAAAAGCAGAATTCTGACGTGTGCGTGAGGCTGTGGCTTATACTACACGCCCGGGTGTCTTCATGATGTGACAGTAGTGTAAATCCTTGTATCAAGGATACTCCAGTCAATGATAATGCCTTTTGCAGCAAAAGATGCGGCCCAGGTTGTAAACATGCGGTGGTATTCGTAAAACAGAGAAAGTCGCTGATATCTGTCCATTTCTTCTCTGCGGTTTGGAAATGCTTCGCAGAACACAGATTTGTGAAATCCGAAAGCCTTGATAAATTCCCCTAAGGTAAGGGGGCGCTTTAGTCTGATGTCCTCGTTCATGGGTATCTGTTCGCCTTCTGCTGAAAACTCAGACATTCTGTAGTTACCAGCTTCAATACTAGCTGATAGCATTTTAGCCAAATTGCAATACTTTCTGTCCTCAATTATTTCCTTTCAGTGTTCGCTCTTCATTAGGTCAAAGTGGGGAAGTGAATCTGAGGGTACAGGTTTGACCTGCATGCATGACATATCGTGGGCACTAGCAACTGGTGTGTGCAGTAAAGTTGGTAGCTCTGGCTCATGAAAATTGGTAGAATATACCATTTTATCGCTGGGCTTGTCTGTTCTCGATCTTCTCTACTTTCCTCCGTAATTCTTGGCATTCTGCCAGAATACTGCTGAGGGTCGGTTCCTTCAATGTGGCTTCTGTTGGTGGATGTTGTACGGGTGGCGGCATGACTTGTTCTGGTTCCCGTTGTCTCTCCTCTTCTGCTAGAGTGACCGTAGTAGACGGCTGGCAGTGACTAGATGTCTGGCGGGAAATGTCTGTTCTCTGGTCTTTCGTATTCAACAGATATATCTGCACAAAAAGTTTCTTTTGTAGATTGTCCGGTACGATTACTCCCATGTTTGTTAACTTCCCTAATTTATACTGTTAATTATTTCCTACGACTTATATAATAATATTAGTACGACTGTTATGCAAAATGAATAATATATGAGAACGGACCCCGTTAAAAAGCAGTGCTGGACACAAGGTAGTTACGCTATACCTGTGGACTGGGATAAGGTAGCATCAGAGAGCATGGAAATGAAAATATACACACAGTGGAGACCTGCGTAAACTGATAGGTAGAAAAAACACGGGTTAAAGATGCCTGGTTTTAATACGTGCCTGATACGCAAATCTGGCGTCTTGGACTTTGAGCGTGGCTAGTCTGGAAGAACCAGTCATCCTCTGTAAAGTGTGCCAGATCTGCTTTAGCGAAGGCATGTCTAGGAAAATCATCATTCCTGAATTTTGTTGGCTTGAATGATGGCGCAAGCGTAAGTTTTGAAAAGTCTTCATCCAATGCCCCTAACCATATCCTTCAACATAGGATCCACCAGAATCGATGTGGGATGTGGCCATATGGTATTTTTCTTATCATCCCCGTTACCAAGGGAGGGCGCTACTGACATGAGACGGTCTGCTACCCACTTAGGCATTTGTGCTAAGCTAAGATGAGTATTCCATTAAACTGAAGAATTTTCATCCTTGCCAATTGACAAGTCCGAAGAATAGGAATGATAGTGACGTGCTCTCCTTGAAGGTGAATGACTCCTGCGATGGTGCCGTTTCTCTAACAGAAGGCTTCGAAGAGACGCCCGGTGAAAAAGACATGTGCGACAATGTCCATGTATGAGCTGTGGAACTGGTGTCGACCGAAGGTGACTCATTGTGACAGATCACGAGTGTAGACGCTGATGTATGAGTAGTCTGCTGTGTATGTGTTGTTGCTGTCACTGGAGTCTGGTATATAGGTGAAGGTGCTGGGTACAATTGTGCCATAGACTGCTGCCACATGGATGGCATAAAAATTTTCATCCAATTGTTGTTCTGGTACGGTGCTGATGGTTGAGTGTACACCTGCTGTGCTGCCGGGAAGGCAGGTGGTATAGCGTTAAATTGATCATGCATCGCTGACACAATGGGGTACACTTGAATCCCTGAAGCAGATGTAATCATAGAAGCGGCTGGGGGGGGGGGGGGGTTAAGCAGGTGCAGCTCTTGGCACGAGCCCTGGTGAATAGACGCCTGTAGTTGTCGGCTAGATCGTGGCTTGAGTCTATGCTCCCCAGTAGAAGTGCTGAAAACTCATGTGCCAGCTTCAATGGAACCGTCACAGGTGTAGCCAAATATGAAAATTTGAAGAAGGTGAAATGCTCACAATAGAGCCCTAATTGTAGAAACTGGAGGAGAGTGAATGTCGGCAGTCACTATCACGGAGGACATAGCTCCACCCAGTTGGGTGGAAATAACCAAAGATTGCAAGTCGGTCGCGTCCTGCGACCAAGACATCTTCCTCACAACACGATGGGAATGCTGCAAAATATGTTTGTGAGTGACCTGTCTATGAAAAAAGGAAAACTTGATGGAGAGAAAAGTGAACAAAAACAGCATTTGAACATTGGAGTGCAAACCTGAGTGCAATCCATACAACGTGGATCTTTGGAAGATTTTTACCACGACAATTTGTACACTGTGCAAGCATATGTTATGCAAATAGAGAGAGAGCAAATTTGAGAGATTGCCAATGAAAATTTCCATGTATCGATCGGCAAGAAATTTACAAGTTTAAATAGTGCATAATATGAAAATATAATGAAAAAAGCTTCAGGTATTTTAAATAAAAATAAGCATGTTAAAAAATACCTAGCTACAAATCGCAAACAATTTGACTACCTTTGAAGGAAAAAAGACAATATCTTTTCACATGTAATATCACCAACATATTAATACACAAGACAGTGAGAGTAATATGAAAGGAATACAATACCCATCCCAGGTATAATTTAGTGTAGTAGCCAAAAGCTAACCATCTAAAAACAATTCCAAAAGTTGAGGAGCCCAGCTGAGACACGTCCTAGTTGCTACACGACAGGCAGTAATGTGATAGCTGATATTCCATCAAGGTCATTATTATCATAAGGTAAGCAGTAAATGCATTAAAGAGTAATGCAGTAAAAGATATGATTTGTCAATCCCAGAGAGAGATTTTGACTCAGCCAACCCAATGTTTTGACATCAGATTGTCACCTTTGACCTAAAAAACAGGGCATTGTGGTTTGTCTACAGAGGTAACCATGCCTCACAAACTGACAATGACATGATCATGTTTTAAAAGAACCTGAATGCTGACCTTGACCTTTAGCTAAACTTGGCAAAGACCTGCTCAAAGCTATAAATCAGTATAACCAGAAAACAATGACCTTGATGTTTGACCTTATCATGACATTTTTCAAAGATATTTAGACCAAAAAATGTAGATATAAGAAATATCACTGGTGGCAGTGGTCAAACCCCAACAACATCTTTACGCAGTCCCATTTCACAGAGCTGCTAATTGTTCTTGGAAGACCCATGAAAACTCCTTGTGTCTCCATGTTCAGTAGCAAAAAGGGCTACCTGCAGAACATGGGGCAATAGGGTGCCCATCAGATGTGCATGACATCTACAAGTGAACAGTGAGCATGTGGTTTGACTAATCCACAAACCCAAAACCATGATGTTGCTGCTGGATATTTTTATATATCATGAGTGATTCATTCATCATAAAACAAGAGTCATCAGAAGTTGACAAATCCCACTGGTCCCCACAAATTTGAAAGAACAAATCATCAGACTTTTACTTTAAGTCCAACTTGATGAGAGAAGTTTTATCATATCTATCTGTCTGTATATAAGAGTTATAGTTATAGTTATTGAGCTATCTAAACTATATCATGGAATTGGCATTCAGAACTTTGTATTTCTATGTCAGTTATACACCACTATGAATCAAAATCAAACTTGTTGCCATGGAAACAGGAAAAATATAAATTCTAAACATCCCTAAATAGCAAAAGGTACCAGTTGACAACTTGGTCTTTGTGTGCACAGTTTCAAGAAAGAGTACCTATTACTTTAAGAGATATGGTCCGCACAAACACACAACTATGAACAGAGTCACATTCAAACTTGTTGTCTTGGAAACAGGAAAAACGTAACTTTTTGTAAATTCCTAAATAGCAAAAGGCACCACTTCTGCCTTTGATTAATACAAGTACCAAGTTCGGATGAAAATGTTGAATAGTGTTTTAGTTCTGCTCCGGAAACGACACCTCACTCCATTTCAGCCAAGTCTAACTTGTCACCGGTACCATGGAAACAGGGAAAAATCAAATTTTGAAAAATTCCAAAATAAGTCCAAATTGTTTTCATGTAAATTGAGACACAACAAAATGACTCTAAGCCGCAAATAGCAAAACTCACCACTTTAGGTTCTGTTTGTTATATCTGCCAATTTTTGTGGAAAATATTGAAAAAGTTTCCAGTTACACCCTGGAAATGATTGCGGATGGACAGTTGACTATATCCACCCTGTATTATATGCCGGGGGATAACAATGATTGACAAACTGATTATTTTCAAAATGAAAAAAATGACATAGTGGAAAAGAATCTTTTAAACATGGTCAGAAAAAAACCATATAGTAGGTCTAATGGAAACAGAAAGACAGGATTGGGCTTACCTGGATCGCTTGAAGCTTTACTATTGGTTGTCCAAACGCCAGTCTCTTTGTTGAGTAATCAATGGCACAATCCAGGGCAGCCTTACAGTGAAAAGAACATAAACATTATGTAGAACATTAAAAGTAGGTTCTATCGAATGCAGAATTCCAACTATCTTACAAGGAAATGCAATGCTCCCTGGGTCATATTGCCAAGCATAACATATTGGCTATGGACATTATCAAGACAGTGAGAAGTAGGCCAAATTTGTTTGATAATTGCACTGGTGTAACTTTCACAATTGCTCAGTTTCATAACTCAATACAATGCCCTGAATGAATATCCTCTTCTTTGTTTAAATAACTACATGTGTCAAACAGTCTGCATTATTACTACATCTGCATAAGTTGCACAGACATCAAACAAAATAAAAAATGTCATTTTCATCATTACATTGTTGGAGGTAAAGTGCTTGATCATTCAGGTCGGCAACAAATCACCAATATACCATAAGTACCAAAGTTTGTGTGTTTGTTTGTTTAATGCTGAACTCAGCAATATTCCAGCTATATGACGGCAGTCTGTAAATAATCGAGTCTTGACCCGACAATCCAGTGATTGACATCATGAACATCGATCCACGCAATTGGGATGCAATGACATGCATCAACCAAGTCAGCGAGCTTGATCCTGTTAGTCGCCACTTACGACAAGCATAGTTGCCTTTTACAGCAAGCATGGGTTGCTGAAGACCTATTCTACCCAGGATCTTCATGGATCAAGTACCAAAGTAGTACCATTATGGCAAACATTGAAAAAACAGTACCTGGCCAATACCTAGAGCTTGTCCAGCTATACCAATTCTTCCCGCATCCAATGTTTCCTGAAAGTAACCTCTGATTGAAGCAAAAGCATTCTAAAACAAGAAAGGTGTTTGTATTACATGCAAACACAGACGCAGACCCATCACCAGCTTTCCCTGAATGCCCCCAACATATGTTGTTACTTGTCGGACCATGTTGAATGATAGATTCAAATGTACATTCAGAAAACAGTTCACTTGACCGCTACATCCTTTCAATTTTATATAACTAGATTTAAATATCCATTTTGATAATATTCCAAGAGTTGAAAACAATATCAAAGTAAGGAATTAATCTCCAATTTCAAAACAAATGATTTACATACCTGTTGAACTTACTATATGATATTGTATCGCAGACATTTTGTGTTATTTTCAAAGAAACATTTGTAAAGCTTCAGTAAAGAAAATGAATAAGATACTTTCCATACTTTAGATTAATATATTTTGTACCAAAATATTAAGTGGACATGTAACTATTGAAAGAAGAGATTAGGGAAATTTGTAAAGAGGACATGTTACTATTGAAAGAAGAGATGAGGGAATTTGTAAAGAGGACATGTTACTATTGAAAGAAGAGATGAGGGAATTTGTAAAGTGGACATGTAACTATTGAAAGAAGAGATAAGGGAATTTGTAAAGAGGACATGTTACTATTGAAGGAAGAGATGAGGGAATTTGTTAAGTGGACAGAAGAGATGGAGGTATTTGTTAAGTGGACAGAAGAGATGGAGGTATTTGTTAAGTGGACAGAAGAGATGGAGGTATTTGTTAAGTGGACATGTTATTTTTAAATGAAGAGATGAAGGAATTTGTTAAGTGGACATATTACAATTGAAAGAAGAGATAGGGGAATTTGTAAAGTGGACAGAAGAGATGGAGGAATTTGTTAAGTGGACAGAAGAGATGGAGGAATTTGCAAAGTGGATATGTTAAAGAAATGGAGCAATTTTCTCATGTCATTTATACTTTTTCATGGTATTTGTGGATCATATCAAAGTATGGTGCATCTGACTTTAAACATATGCACAAAACAATAGCTGTTTTCAGATAAGACTCTGTGGTATTGAGATAAATTCTGCTATCTGTCACCACAGCGAGCACTGACATAGAGACAATCCACTTTTCCATAACTAGCGGTTCAACAGTGATGCTCAACTGATGCCTTATTAGCATATCATTCAAACAGGTAAATTTGTATGGATGGATTATTAATATCCAAATGATGACAGTGGTAAGAAAGCTATATTAAAATGGGATATAATTACATCCCATATTGGGTAGATTATCTAGTTCTCTAAGTTACCCCTACATACACACCTCTGTGTTTTGCCAGATCGGTGTCACATACCATAACATTCATAATAAGAGATGACTGTACAAAAAAAAGACAGTTGTTTGAAAAAAACACCTGATTCCTCAATAAACATTCACAACTACATGACGGTTGTTAAACCACATAAACACAAAGATATATGAGATTCAAATGAATCATTTCAAAATATGTAAAAGAAAACTCAACATAACCTTTATAACATTAAGAGGAGGCTATTGTTTAAAGATCAGCATTTTATACTTACATAAATTGTTCAATGGATATCATCAAGTTAATGTAGTAAATATTAGGGGTTTTAAATGGCCTTCATGGGTGACATACACATTTTGTATACCAAAGCTGTTGTACTTATATGCAGCACATTTCTGTCCTTACATTATTAGTTGATGAGATCTTAATATTTCCTATTGTTTATATCTCAAATTTGAATGACCTTTGAATATTGAAGTTTGTTTGTTTGTTGTTTAATGCTTCACTAAGCAAAATTCCAGTTATGCTTTATGACAGCTGCTTGTACATCAACTCCACACTCACAAGCATACCGGATGTGGAGATCGTCTCACCTACTCTCCGCAAACAGATCTGGGAGGGTAAGCATATAAATCTGACATTACTTATGATCCCAGGCGAAATGTCTACATCAGCAAGGTCATTCGCGGTCGACAATACACAGATGCTCCTGAAACCTCAGGTCGACACTAGGATGACCATGCCATTGACAATTAATATGTTCGTCATGGCATTCTGCAGATATAAAAGTATTATGTGCATCAGGTGGCCACATCGAGACAAGGAGTTAGACAAGTATGAGCGTTGCATCCTGGAGATGCATGCCCAGTATGGCAACCAACTGCTCTACCAGTATCATCGCAAGTTTTCGGCTAAAGCAGCAGCCCTACTCGAGCAACAGAACTGGAAAGTGGATTGGAGTAAGGTTGACACAGACCTTTACAGGGTGATATTCACAGGCTAGCGTGTCAAGGCTTGTCAACTGTGCCAGGATATAGGTCACATGACAGAATTTTGCTCCCTTGTGGTTACCAACCATGCCAACAGGTACACCACCAACCAACAACTGCCGGCGCGTGACACACAAGAGCAGATGACAGGGCCAGCGGAACGCCGCACTGTCGATCGATGTCGACGTCCCATAGTCATCCACCAGGGAGTACCCGTATGTAACAATTACAATTACAAGTCACACCCCCAGTTCAAGTGTTACCAGCACAGTGGTTCAGAACACAATGGAACTCAGGACCATCGTCAGATAGCCAAGTGTAACCAATGACTGCAATGCACTCCATCCCCAATCAATGTCGGGGTATTAGCTGAGAAACTGAGTACCTGTGACAACGTTCAAGCTGTCAACATGCTCATTCATGGACTGACTCATGGTTTTCTAACGGGTATTGTAAATCCACCAACACACTCCAAGATTTGTTGTAATTTACTGTCAGCTTGTAACAATCCAGAGGTGGTCGTTACCCTTTGCAGCAAGAACTAGACAAGCGTTTTCTGATAGGTCCTTTTCAGCAGACGCCTTTTCCTTCCCACAGAGTCAACCCAATTGGCATGGTGGAAGGAAAATATTCAGGAAAGAAGCGGTTGATCGTGGACCTATCATCACCTCACAATGATGACCAACACCCTAGTCTTAGCTCATTAATCAGCAAGGAAGACCAGTCACTGACCTATATGAAGGTAGATGATGCTATTGAGATCATCAAGACTACTGGACCAAGGGCGCACATGTGCAAGTTTGATATTGCAGATGCTTTTAAACTCATTCCCATACACCCTTCTATGTGGCATCTTCATGGAATTCAATGGGACGAACACTTCTATTATTACACAAGGTTAGTCTTTGGATCTCGATCCAGCCCAAAACTGTTTGATCAACTGTCCGAATCAATTTGCTGGATTGCTGAGCATGTGTACAATGTAACCCATATACTCCACCTGTTGGACGACTTTCTCACAATTGATGAATCTTTTAACTCCGGAGCAGGCACAATGCAGGAAATGGTGAACTTATTCGCAGACTTAAATATTCCATTGTCCTTACATAAGACAATCGGCCCCACTCAGTGTTTAGAGTATTTGGGCATTGTGCTAGACTCAGAGAACATGGAAGCCCATCTCCCAGAAGCTAAAGTTGTCAGAATTCTGCAAATAATGGAATCGATTGATGCAAAAAAGAAAATCACTAAACGAAAGCTCCTCAGTGTTCTTGGACACCTAAACTTTGCAATGCAAATAATTCGCCCAGGCCGCTCCTTTGTCAGTTACCTACTCAAACTAGCCTATTCCGTGCCCGAACTACAACATCATATCTCTCTGATCAAGGAATGTCGTGTTGACCTAAACATGTGGAGAACTTTTCTCAGCCAATGGAATTATAAATCCTTTTTCTTGAAAGACAGGATTACTGCCCCTTAGTTTCACCTGTTCATGGATGCTGCTGCCTCTGTCGGCTTTGCTGCCTACTTTCAAGGGAAATGGTGCGCAGACAAGTGGCCACAACAGCTGTTCGATGTAGCAGGAGAAGACATGTCAATAGCTTTATTGGAACTCTACCCCATTGTCATGGCATCATCATTGTGGGGTCACCTGTGGGTTTCAAGGAGCATCTGTTTTGTGTGTGATAATGCTGCAACGGTATCAATTCTCAATAAGGGTAGATCAAAGATTCCGGTTATCATGCTCTTCATTTGGAAATTAGTGCTTACTGCAGCAACGTACAACTTTGTGTTCAACGCCGTCCATATGCCAGGTCGTGACAATCTTATAGCAGATGCTTTGTCCCGTTTCCAGATGCAGGAAGCTCCCAGGGCTCAACCACACCCCACTCCCTGCCTGCAACTCAAAGACCTAACGATGCCCCCGATCTCGACTTAGATCGCCTCTGGTCACAAGCGATCTCCAAGCATACAAGAACTGTGTACGCCTCTGGGTTAAGAGTTATTTATGAGTATGTCCGGTGTGGTGTGGTTTCCTCATGCTCACAGAACAAATATTGTTAAATTTTGTGTCTCACTGCCATTACAAACTTGGACTGACATATTCTACAATCAGGGAATATCTGAGCGGGGTCAGGTTTGCCTATCTACGTCATGGGGTAGACAATCCTTGGTGTCGTGGTACCTTGTTGCGTTTAGAGACCATCATGCCGTCTGTAAAGAAGACATCCGGTGCCAAAAAACAAATACCCCTTCCGGTTACAATTATGGTGCTACAACAATTAGTACTGACCTTGAACCACCGCATGTTTTCGCCATTCATTGACATCATGCTTAAGGCAGCCTTTTGTACAGCTTTCTTTGCCTTTTTACATGGGGGGAGTTGACATAGAATCAGTTTGATCCTAGAGTGAATCTGTCTGTCGCTTCTGTTAAATTTGTGGTTGACTATTCCGAGTTCCAACTAACACTAAAAACCTCAAAAACAGACAACTTCCGAAGGGGTGTGACCCTCAGTGTGCATGCAGTAAAACGGGTGTTGCCCTGTTTGTGCTATGCGCAGTCATGTATCTCAACGGTTAGCGAGCGGTGCTCATCCTCAGGACCCATTACTTGTTAGATGGTACAGCTTTTACTCAACTTGTATTTGTTAACCGCCTTAAGTTCACACTTACCACAGCCGGACTAGATCAACAACAGCTCAACAGCCACTCGTTCCGGATTGGGGCTGCCACCTCAACAGCAGCAGCTCATGTACCCGACCACCTTATCAAAACCATGGGACGGGGGTCCTCAGACTGTTATGTGCGGTACATTCGTACCTCCCAGAATACCATAGCTCACGCTCAAAATGCCATGTGTAGCGTGCAGAGTAGATAGTCATATATGTTAGCAGATACACTGCAAGTCATTATTCATGCTCATTGTAATTTTGTAACCATCTACTTCATGTTGGGGGTATTCTCAGTTATTTCGCAGTTATTTCTGATCATTGTGGCAGTTAAATATCCATAATGTTTCTGGGGATATTTTCCCCCCCATCATTCATTGCTGAACATATTTATGTGTTAATGGCATGCTGCCAAATACTGTTTCTGATGCTCAGAAGTGTAAGTCATATCCTTGAATGCACCCCATGCTGGGGTCAGTAATGACTGATGCTCAGTCAAGCAGCTTCTCATTCTTGTGATGCTCACTCACTGTTCATGCGGCACTATATGCGGGTAGTTGCTCCCAATGCTTGGGCGTGTAATTTGTGCTGGTTAAGGTTGATGCTCAACCACAGGTTTCAATGTTATAGTTATTGTGGTAGTTAGTATTAACATGAGAATGCCAAAGAAACTAGCCTTGTATACATATGCTATGGTATAATGTTATTCTAATAAATTTGTCAGTTATCATGTGTTTGTTAAATTTATTATAAAGTGTACACTAATTGTTATTTGTCCATCACATCTTTGATCTTTATCCTTCAGTCCTTGGGTTTTACAAACAATTGCATGTACAACATGATACATATTTCTTACTACTAATTAGCCACAGAGCAGATAATACTCTCCTCAAGCAACAAACTACCTCAGTTGCAAACGAGTAACTTCCTGATGCATCCATGAGTGCTCTGGAATAACCATGTCCACATGCCAAAATGTTTCAGCAGACTGAAACTCTGTACTCCATGTCTATCATCCATGGAATAACAATAAACATCAACTGTCATATTGATATAAAAAATGCAAATAAGCTACAAAAACCAAGATCTGTCACAGCTGATAAATACAAAACGTTATATATACATGCCCCCAGCACTTACCATGGCAATCTTAAATCCAAAGCCTGGTTCACCAAGAAGGTTTTCTTTAGGGATGTGACAGTCATCAAAGATGAGGTTGCATGTCGATGATGCCCGTATGCCCAGCTTGTCCTCTTTCTTGCCCAGAGACAACCCTTCCACTGGTTTGGGCAGGAGGAAGGCACTGATACCCTGCAAGTATCACAAAGAATCAACTTTCTAACAATTTATACAAGCATGTGTGATGTGTTCCCATCTATACACCTTTAGAATTTTACCTGTCCAAAATGTCTCCACACAAAGAAGTTATGGTCTTCTCTTCATTCAGTCATACTGTTTTCATACACTCAACAACTACACACAACTACATACTGAAAAAGTTTAATTTCTCTTTACATGGTTTTCCAATTGCTATTGTAAAGTAACTTGATTATCTTGGTGTGTTGTTCAGTGGGACTGGGAGACTTTGTAGTGGTGTTGAGAGACCAGCTGTGTTTGCAGTATGTAAGAGTTTTCACCAGTTAAACATGCCGGTTGACTGTCAATCAAAATTATTTCAACAACTTATCCAGCCTGTTTTTCACTAAGTTTCAGCTGTTTGGGAATATTAGCATATTAGAATGCATGCATCTTAAATTGAGCAAACATATCTTAAATGTAAAGCAATCTACTCCTGCATTTACAGTGTGGCCTACCTTTAGAATGGAGTACCACAAACTTTTAAAACAGGTCATAAGAGTGACTATACGCTATCCCGTAATTTATGAGATTTTGTAGCCAGATACACATGCGAAATAATGCACTGTGACATCAGCATAACAAGAGAGTTGCTGAGGTCATCGAGAAAGCACATTAGCTTCTCTTTGTGATCTATTATCTCTCCAGGCAATCTCTTTGAATATGCCCAGTGATGTTGAGAGTTTTCAATTTAAGTTTACTAAATGTAGCTGTTGCTGTTATACCAAGTGACACTTTGGGAAAGCATTTTTAGTTTATCTCAGTTTCAACTTCATTGGAGATAGAAGGATTACACATGGGAACGAATATTGTTTAATAGACACATATTTCATCACCCATGTTGCTTAGGTCAGTTTGAGACGGGATATGCTTATCACTGCAATAGTGTGATCTGCTGCTGTTGTTGTACATAGTGGGCCCTTAGTTTAGTTCAGTTTGTTAGTTAAGTTCAGTTAGTTCTAAACGAGTCTACTTTGTTAAAATAGATTTGTGTAATTTAGTAAATCTTTACTTTGTTTATTATCTATTATTTTGCAAAAACATAAAAATAGAGTGTTATTACTTATATTGGCACATACCATGAAAGAGTATATTGTTTAGCTACTGTTAGGTAGTGTTGTCAGTGTTACTCAGCAGTTAACTTACTGTTAGTATACTGGGGTACATTAAAGGTTTAGTTGTATCAAGTTTCAGCATTATGTTAATCACACATTATTTCTCCGTGTAACCTATTGTTTGGCCATTGTTTTTCTTGAGGATTTCAACGCCAAAGGGGAAGACTGAGGAAGAACTCACGGATTAGGTAGCAGGTAACAGTGTAAGAATCTACATCAAAACATCCATACATGCAGTTAACATGGTAAACTAGAAGTTGTTATCTATAAAGCCGTACATTTTCTTATTTACTCACCAACTTCTACAATGTCAATCAAACAGTAACAAAGGTTGCCCAGTTCTCATAGTTTCAAACAAGTACCAGTTTTTTTTGTATTTCTGGTGATCCTTGGTTAAATAATTCCCAAATTCTCACCATAAGTACTTTTTATAATGTCTTGTTCAATTGTTTGCCTTGTTGCTATTAGAACACAGAAATACTCTCATAAAGAGAGGTCATTTACGGAATAAAGAGAACTGTCATTTTATCATGAATAAATATTTCATGGATACATGTACATGATATTAGTATTCGTAAATTGTAATTTTGTTGTAACTGTAACTCATTCTATAGAGAGTGACTAATACCTTTAGTTAATTCTCTTCTTATTGGGTTAATTATTTCTTGACTATACTATCAGGATATAACATTTAAACTAAGTTTTCATTTAATAATTAGATCCACAGCAGTGGATCATAAGTTCATAAGTTATCTTGGTGTAACATTTACACAAAATTTCATATAATTTTAGAACAGCAAGTAATACATATTAGGAATCAGGAAAAATGCAGATACAAAATATTAGTAGTTTCAGTTATTGCTTTTTAGATAGATGGTAGCCTAAGGTAACGGGAACTAATATCCCAGACATACTATTCAATAAGACAAAAGTTATGTCTACATAGTTTAACAGATTTAAAGCTTTTAGATAAATACTAGCCTAAGGTACCGTAACAAGATCCCATCTCCCAGACATACAAATCAATAAGACAAAAGTTATGTCTACATAGTTTTATAGATTGCCTTGAACTATACTAGCCACATAAAGAAACTGTGCACGGAGAAAATATAGATATAAGGGCACACCGTCCATATATGAAAGATAGGTTTGAACACAGCAATTATTGGAGACATTCAAACGCTCATGCACGTGCCATGCGATATGACGTCATTGATGGGGGCCTATGGACGTGCAATGTGTTACTGCACGTGCATCCTGTGCAGCTGTACACAGCATGTGCAACTCAAAATTCCCTGTCACTTTGGAAAGCATATTCTGTGGTCATTCAAAAATTCAAAACTTCTCAGGCGCAGACACAAGCATATCACAAGCAAATCATGCCAAGATTGACAGCTGCACAGCGTCATGAAGCCATTGGAACGATCCGAGCGGGAATGAGGCAACAACAGGTGGCAACACATTTCCAATGCCATCGTAACACGATATCGGCATTGGTGAGGCGTTATCAGAACACAAATGACGTTGCCGACCACCCACGTTCAGGACGTCCCCGAGTAGCGACGCCAAGACAGGACAGATGGATTCGAGTTACACATCTCCGACACAGGTTCCAAACAGCAGTAACGACGTCCCAGACAATTCCTGGACTGCGCCGTATCCATCCCAACACTGTCAGGAATCGTTTACGTCAGTACGGGATTCGACCACGACGCCCTGCCATACGTCCCATCCTGACACACCGTCATCGAGTCAACCGTCTAAGATGGTGTCTAAATCATGTTCGCCAACCTTGAATATGGTGGAGAAATGTTGTCTTTACAGATGAATCGAGGTTCAACATTTCCCACAGTTAAGGGCGCCAACGTGTCTACCGGCGTTTGGGAGAACGTTATGCACGCAACTGTATTGTGGAGAGGAATCGTTTTGGAGGTGGCTCTGTGATGATTTAGGGTGGGATAACAGCACGGCACCGAACCCCTTTGGTGGTTGTTCAGGGCAATCTCACCGGTGTTGGCTACAGAGATCGGATTCTGAGGCCTGTGGTCATTCCTTTCCTTCAACGTCATGGCCCGGGATTGACATTTCAACAGGACAACGCTCGTCCTCACATGGCTAGGGTCGCAATGGATTTCCTTCACCATAACAATGTCATGTTACTGCCATGGCCTGCAATTTCTCCAGATCTCTCCCCAATAGAGCATGTGTGGGATGAAATGGAGCGCCCTCTGCATCGTCTTCCACATCCTCCAGATAACGTCCGTGACTTGGCACAGGATTTGAGGAGGATATGGCAGGCAATTCCCCAGGTGTTCCATGCCCATTTGGTGGACTCAATGCGTCGCCGATGCACTGCTGTGATTCACGCACAGGGTGGTCATACCCGTTATTGACTTTGTGACTTTGTCGTTTGACCCCCTATTCCATTTTGATCTTCTGACGTCATCGTAACAGATGTTGTTCAGGTTCTGGTGACATTTTCTTATGGTCCCATCATTCAGCTGCTACAGCGTCTGCATCATTTTGTTCTTGCTGTGTTGTATTTCAATCCAGAATATATTTTCTCCGTGCACAGTTTCTTTATGTGGCTAGTATATTTTATTTATGTAAATCTGTCATTACCTACATAAGAAAAACATTCAGTAATTACTTCAATAAAGAATCATTATGGATTAGCCCCATACAAGCTCGTCTATAGTGATACCATAATCTCTTTCCAAGCACCCAGTCAATATGTCAACACGATTAGTGCCAGTCAAACAGGATTAAGTATTCCCCTCTGTCTAGCCATTCATTAACTGTAGAGCACACCCCTTTGTGTATCTACCAATCATATTCCTTTTTATTGTTCTAATTTTTGTTAAATACATACAGAAGCAAAATGTTAGGCAGAAGGGGTTTGACGCTCATACCAAGCAGACCTCTCACTCACAGCCCAGAGGGTTCTACCGACTCTCTGTGGCACCCTCAGCTATATTCTAAGATATTGTAAATTGTTCATTGTTAATTGTTCTTGTAAATAAAATTTTAATTTGTCTCCTGTGACTCCGGCTCTTTGCTGACTAATTCCCCCAAGAAAACCAGCATGCCATTTGGAAGGTTTTGTTCCTCAGAACAGAACCATAATAATTTTGCGGAGAATCATCGATTTCGGAACCACGGAGCCCAGAAACTAATTTGACCAGCTACAAGAACCCATTGGAGGACATGTACAACCGTGATCATCTAATGGAATAACAAGCAATCTGCTTCCACCTCTTACCTCAACACTGGATTAAAGACAACCAACTCCTCTAAAGACACCTACCAAGTATTCAGATATTGTAAGTACTTCATTACATTGTTGGTTTCTTGTATTTCTTTATTTTTGTACGGTACATACTATAAGGTGTAATGGCAAATATTTAGTATTGTATGGAAAGTAACTTTGAAAGTGAAATTCCGACTGTGTCTTTAGTTACGCCCCTTGCCAAAAGTGTAATTCAGGCAAAATTTGGCACAAAAACAACAAATTGTTTAGTTGACAAAAACAACAAATTGTTTAGTTGATACAGGGGCATCCATTTGTTGCATTTCGTCTGCTTTTCTGAACATAGCTTTTGAAAACCTTGCACTTGGAAACTCATCCTTTCCACAAGTTAATGGTGTTGGCGGCGAATTGAATGTGTTCGATTTTGTTATTGAGAATCAGGAATTTTCTCAAAGATTTTATGTTCTGCCTACACTACCAAAGGCAGTGATACTAGGTGAGAACTTCCCTAATGACAATGATGCAGTCATAGATTATAGCTGTCATTCCTTGATACTTCGCAACAGCACCTCAGATAGGCAATATATTAATTTCATAGCCAATTCGGTGCAAGAGATTTGTGGATTAGCAAAAACAATAGATCAGATTTACATCCCCCCTCAGAGTGAAATTCATTTCAAGGTTAGACTATCAGAGGCCAAAGAGGATTCCCTCATCCTCATTGAACCCATTGCTTCCCTCACTGCTCATTCTGAAGTAGCAGGTGGTAGAACTCTTTCTGAAGCAAACAGCAAAACTGCTACATTTAGGCATATAAATCCTTCACAAGAAGAAAAGATTCTAGACAAGGGTACAGTTGTAGGCAAATTTAGTTACACTGACAAAGAGTCTATTTTTTAAATAGACTCTGACCAACCATTGATGAATACCATTAACACTGACAATGAGAAGATAGACAATGACACCATGGACTTTGTCAAACTTGCACAAGAATTAGGATTTGATTTGACAAATACACAACTGACTTCAGACCAACGACACAGACCACTTAAATTTTTTTGACAAAATAGAGACATGTTCTCAACGAGTCTTGCAGATTTAGGAAAGACTGACATACACCAACCTATCACTGACACTGGCAACCATCCACCCATTAAGTGTAGACCATATCGCCAATCTCCTCATCTCCAAAAAGTCACTGAAGAACTTATGGATGATTTTCTGAAGTCTGGGGAGTCCACTTCTATGTATTCAACTCCCATGATCCTAGTCAAGAAACGTGATGGCTCATAAAGATTTGATGGTGACTACAGAAAGTTGAATTCTGACACTCTACCAATGTCATGGCCTCTTCCTGTTTTTGATGATGTTGTCGATCACATTGCCAATGCCCAAGCTAAGATCTTCTCAACATTAGACCTTTCTAATGGCTTTTTCCAAGTGGCACGCATCAAGACCTTTATCAGTTTAAACGTTTGCCCCAAGGTTTGACAAATTCTCCTCTTTGTTTTCAGCAGCTCATGAGCAAAGTGCTAAGAAAGTTGCTTTTAAAGGTTGCACTGATTTGATGATTTGATAATTTACAGCAAAACTTTGAAGACAATCTCCAACATTTGGAGCAAGTATTTTATTATCTGAAACAGGCAAAATTAACACCATCCACCAACAATATAAAGCCATCCAAATGCAACTTTGCAACAGACAAAGTTTCTCATGTTGAGGTGTTCAAGTTGATGACAAAAAGATTGAAGCAATTAAAAACTTCCTAGTGCCCAAATCACAAAAACAGATCCTCTCTTTCTTAGGCCTCTCAAACTTCTACAGAAAGTGTGTGAAAAATTACGCTAAAATTGCGCTTCCACTGAATGCTTTGCTCAAGACGCATTCAGGGGCAGAAGTAGGCAAGAAACAAAAGGAAGTGACATCCCTTGTTTTTACAAACGGCAGAAAATGGCGGCTACGGAAATGTCATTCACTAGAAATAAAGGTTGAACTCAGTAAAATTAGAGTTGGGAAGAAATGATGCTGAAAATGGATTGCTATTTATGTTCTGTGAACTTTGGGTATGTGTTTGTCTCATAGTACGGCTGCTGATGATGGGGATTACCGCTTGAGGCAGCACGTTTGGATTTCCCAAAGCAATACACGACAGTGTGGAGCTCAGTGATTTCTTTTGGTAAGTCGAGCATTCTCTGTTATAGCTTCGAAAGGACATGGATGCTTCATTTCAGTGACCCGACATATACATGATCTGTCTGGCTTCAAAGCCTGCATCATTCACAGCCTGAATCGATGTCATCAGTTTTCCGAAATGATTTTTAATGTTATTTTTAGACATTGAGGAATTGTATGTTTCCGCTCGATTGACAACGTAATCATGTGAGATACTGACGTTCATCGGGATATGAACGAGTCAGCTTGGTAGTGTTCACCTAGGCGAGGTCACCCGCTACTGTCAATATAAGAACATGCAAATGATTTTAATGGAAAAAGCTGAGAGCTCAAAACAGATGACGGTTCTCTCTGAGTAGTAATGTGGGGATAAGTGACGTCATCATTTCTAGGGTCACGTGGTAGCTGTGTGATGGGAAAAGCCACACAACCAGTTGGATGCCAAAAGAGCATGTCTGTATGTTTAAACTAGTGATCTCCAGATTCACTTCAGTAAGCTATTCTAGCAATGGATAAGTTTACAAGAAACATGCTTGCCACAAGTCAAACAGGTGCAAAAATAAGAAATGCAGGAAAACTGAGCTCAAAAGTTTGCAGAATCGTGTGCAGAATTATCAAAAAGTGGTTGCAGGATTTACACAAATTTAGCACAGAATTTTAAAAAAGAATTGATGTGGAATACACTAGGGAGTAGGATTGTGGATCTCAGCCAAAAGGAGATGGTGTTCCTGGATATCTCTCCTTTGCAATATAACATATTTGGGCCACAGCAGCCTGCACGTTCCTACCATCTGTGCTCCTGCACAAGGTGATCAAAAACATCTCAACAACCACGAACATGTTTCTGGTTCTTCTGGCACTGTCTGTCAAGAACTCAGACCTGTTAAATGCCGCTTGTTGTGTCTTGAGGTGAACAGATCGACATTCAGAGTCAGTGATCTTGAAACTGCCCAACCTGGTGGAGCCTGTCATACATGACAAATCTTTGTCAAGGGAAGGAACTTTCTCAGTGTAAGCTTTCCTCTGCACTGGTTGCTTCTTCAAATGCTTAGGTTTGAAGGAAGTAGTGTGGTTCTCTAGACTCAAGCTGTCCTTGGCCCATGTGACGTACCTGCACCATGGTTGGGAGACGCTTGGACTGATGTCTAGAGGTTGAGGTGCTGCTTGGCAATGAAGGATGAGACAGGTGAATGCCTGACAGGTGAGTGGCTGTGTCTGGCATTCCTGTGCGGTACTACTTCTGTAGAGAGAGTGGGGAATTGTCATATGAGGCAAAAGGCGCAGGCACCACTTAGATGGAGAAGGTGCCACTATTGGAAGCACAGGCGCACATGTAGGTTGGGACGAAGTCTACATTTGAATGTCTTGTCTACATTTGAATGTCAGTAAATAACTCTTTAAAGTACTCAACACTCTTATTTTCAGTCTCTGGGAATCTCTCACCATATCTCCACCTTCAACCTTCTGTCTATCTTTAGACATTTTTTTCACACCTGCAGGGTTTCCCTCAGTCTCTTTTTATCTCGCATTAATCACTTCCTTTGATGCTTAATGCAATCTGTCTTCTAATTGGCCAGCCTGGTCCTCTACAGGTAGCTTCCTTCCATACCTGACTTCCTCCTCACTTCTTGTGCTGCTGTTGGGGAGGAAGGATATTTTCTTTTCTTCAGGTATGGAATGGCCACTTTTCAATCTGTTTTCATCTGCTTCTGTCAGAAATTGATATCTATATTAGGGTGCTGAACTAATTAAATAACATATATAATATAATTTAAAGTAATATTAAATTAGCAAATGGAATATTAATATTATTAAACTAGTTTGTAAAATAATTAACCACATTTGCTTTTCCAAGTGTCATATAACTTTAATGTTAAATTGCTATTAGTTTTATTATGGTTATAAAATGGTTTTTGTACTTCCATATAAATAGATAAATACCTGTAAATCTGCAAATATATCACTTCATGTGCTGCTGTTGAGGAGGAAGGATATTTTCTTTTCTTCAGATATTTCCGCAACAGCAAACACCCCCATTATAATAAACACATTATCATCATCTGCCTGTGTCTATGTTTCCCAACGACCCCAGGCAGATCATAAACACCATCCTGGCTACAAATACGGCGCCCAACATGTGGCTGAGCATGTTCATATTAAATTTGAGCAAAAAAGGCTCAGTACCCAACTATGCGGTCCGGGACGTGCCTTCTGTTGACGGGGAGTATGTAGCAGGGCGTGGAGTCATCCCACAAATGACATCCTTACCTTGTCAGCTTGCTGACAGGGTTAACCTCTTTGGTCATGTGGACAAGGCGTCCGACCTTGGATCAGAAGGTCAAGGGTTCAAAACCCATCACGGGACTTGGAAATTTTATGGCCGCTACACTAGTGTCACACCAAAGTGAGGGAACTAGCTTGGGATGACAGTCTGGGCAATGTAGCATGCTGTGATATATAATTATTTGTACTGTGATATGATGTCACAGTGAAACACTTATGAATGAATAAAAACACATTTCATAAAGCAAGTCAGTTTGATTACTTGATAATATATAGGATATATAGGATCAGCACAAGGAAAATGGTGGCCAGCACGAAAAAACAATACGAGTTAGTTGCATGGATTTCTTTTCTTCCAAGGTTTCCACTGTGATCGCATGAAGCTAAGAGGTTGGATAACAGACCAAAGGAACTCCAGGAAGGATTGATCTGACTAAAAAAAGTTTTAGAATTCTTGTCCTGTATTGGCATATAGGGTGTCTCTACCGAACATAGGTCATTTTTTTCTCCTTTACATCTTTATTGCATGTAGATCACTTTTTTTGCATGAAACATTTTATTTATTTATTTATTTATTTTATTTAATTTATCGATGTTGCTGATCTTAGCAGCTGCATGTTTTGTTACATTATTGTAGTCTGACAGTTTAAGTTGAATATTTTGGAAAGTTGGCAGTCTTTGCTGTTTATTTTTGTAAATGAGTTTTGTAACAAATAAAGCTATTACATTTAAATAGTCGTTATTCTTTCCGGGAAACGTAGAAGTTTATTCTTCTAAATAAGAACAATTTTTAATTCTGTTTAATCAAGAAACCAAATTCCCAAGTATGTCCAAAGTGGAAGAATTTTACATTGTTGACATAACCCAATTTTTCAACAAAAAGTAGGTAGGATGTTGTGTAGGATTTTGTTTTGAAATCAGTGTAGTGGAGGGTGCCCTCTACATCTTAATGGGATCATGTTGTATTTTAGCCATCTATTGTTTATTACTTAGATATTGAGTTGAGTTTATAATGGCAATAGCAAGGGTTACGTCATCGAATGTTATGCATTACATGCACCATACCATATGATATTTTTCTATAATTTTTATTGTCCATTACGAATGTTTAATTCAATAAGCTAACCTGTGCTATACAGATGTGACTGTTAGTCATCAGGTAATATACTCCAATAGGTGTTTATTTGTAGTTAAGTCGGCTTGGGAACCCGAGCAATTCACAATCATATTCCGTTTCTCTCACACGCCCAAACTTAATCATGCCTAGCGCATGCGCAGTCAGCTGTCAGCAATTCCTTTGTTCAGCTCACAACACATGGTTCAATCAAGCGCGTTTCGTAATGGTCGGATCTTGACTGAACTTTATGCCATATTTCCGGTTTCTCAACGAAGTACCTACGTAGTAACGAAGTAACCGTCACATACAGTAACGTCTCGTAACAGTACTATGGCCCCTCGTCGAAAACGTATTTCGACTTGCGAAGCTGCCATCGATGTAAACAACCAAGATGGCCGACCGGCCGTATCAACACGACTTCGGTCTAATTCTTCGAACGTCCGCAGGAGATACCAGTCAATTAATCCAGACTCGGCGGCTACCGAACATTCTCACGACCCTTCCAACTGGTACGTTGCAGAACTCCGAGAGCGCATCGCCAGGGACATCGGAATTTTACACCTGCCAAATTCTATGTCACGAGGTCAACTCATTCAGTTCTACTCAAAGAATGTGCCAGCGAACATACGGCCACTACCTGCCTCCCGGACTTCAGCTACAAGCCAAGTCAGACAAGAGTTTCGAAACATTCCTAATTCAGTGGATATTCGCGATGTCGGAGAACCTAACGAAATTCCAAACGACGTCACCAAGTGTCATGGCTGCGCCCACACAGCCTGACTTGCAGAGTTTAGTCGCGACTGTTCAAGCGCTTCAACAGTCAGTGGAAACTATCACAAGAGTTTTGCTGCCTTACCATACTCAGTCGTCACCTTCCGCCACCGACACAACGACAAGTCCCTCCATTCTGCCGCAGCAATCAACCGCCAGAGAAGAAATTAGAATAAACGGGAAATTCACCCTGTCAACTGCAATTGCCAACCATGCCGCCACCGCTACGCAACCACTGGACCCCAACACACTGCCAAGACTGGAGACAGCGTCTGCACATCTCAGGCAACAGATTCACGAGGGTAGGGACATTAATTTGGCTCTGTTACTAATTCCGGATGATGTTCATTGTGGCCCACGTAGCATTCAGATAGGCGATGGTCAATTACATCTCAAAACTCCCAATGACAAGAGACTTCAGAAAGTGTTGGGTATCAGAGACTTCCTCAAAGCATTTGAAAGGTTCAAAAAGATAATGATGGAGAAATTCCCCAACAGGTCAGCAGAGTTGGACGAATATCAAGGCATTATTATTGGACTAAGTAACGAGACGGACGACAATGCGTTCTACACTTACCACAAGATGTTCTCTGCACAAGCGGCAGCAGCCATTGAACTATTAAATCGACCAGTATACTGGGGCAGACTGGACCGAGAACTCTATATAAAGATTTTTACATCCAGGAAAGCCAATGCATGCCAGTGGTGCGGCGAATTAAGTCACACATCAGAATTCTGCCCGTTGTCACTTAATGACCAAATGAAATCATCCCTGGTACCCAGGAAGCCGCAGCAGATATGGACGAACAATTTCGACGGTACAGACGCCCATGGACGAGCCATCATCTTCCATCAGGGACAATCCATCTGCAATAATTACAATGACAGAGGATGCAGCCATCAACATTGCAGGTTCATGCACGTGTGCTTAATATGCAAGAGGACTCATCCGAAATTTCAATGTCGCACAGACAAGACGTCCAAGAAGTCGGACAAATGACTTGAAGCCAGACCATCTCCTGTTAATATTGAGACACTTAGAGCTACTTTAGCCAAGCATCCAGACCAAAACATGACAGCATATCTCATCCTCGGCTTCCAAGAAGGTTTCTACACAGGAATTAAGAACCCACCAACCGTCACACGAGTATGTCGAAACTTGCTATCAACCCGAGGACCCCTCAACGTAAATATGGTGACGAAACTGATACATGAAGAGAAGGACAAAGGTTACCTTATGGGTCCATTCCACACAAGTCCCTTTCCTCTGCAGCGAGTTAGTCCCATAGGATTTGTTGAGGGCAAATATTCAAAAAAATTACGACTTATAGTAGATATGTCAGCTCCACATGAAGACCAAGATAATCCAAGTCTCAACTCTTTGATTGATAAAGAAGAATATTCCTTGAAGTACGTTAAAGTCGATGATGCCATATCATGCATTAGACAGCTAGGTAGAGGAACATTCATGTGCAAAACGGATGTTACAGATGCCTTCAAACTTATCCCAATTCACCCCTCATTGTGGCATCTGCACGGTATCAAATGGCAAGGAGAATATTTTTACTACACACGATTGGTGTTTGGCTGCAGATCCAGTCCAAAAATCTTTGATACCCTCGCTGCAGCAGTGTGTTGGATAGCCAAACAGTGTTATCATATCGACTATATATTACACCTGCTAGATGACTTTATCTGCTTCAATAAGACTTTGGAACAAGGACAGAGAACCATGTCGTCTCTGTTGAAAATGTTTGGTGACCTAGGCATCCCTCTCTCTCAACCAAAAACAGTTGGCCCCACGACTTGCTTGGTGTACCTCGGTATCACCCTAGACTCCATCAAGATGGAAGCTAGACTGCCCATGGAGAAGATAGACAGATTGACGACCATCATCCACTCCTTACTACAACAGAGTGAAGTCACCAAACGAGACTTGCTGGTAGTACTGGGACACATGAACTTCGCAATGCAAGTGGTGAAACCAGGACGTACCTTTATCGGCTACCTTCTGCAATTGGCACATTCAGTTCCAGACCTAAAGAACAGGGTACAGTTAAATCAAGAATGTCGACTCGACTTCACCATGTGGATTTGTTTCCTCGAACAATGGAATGGAGTGTCCCTTTTCACAGCTGACAGGATCGATGCTCCAGACTTCCTGCTATACACAGACGCAGCAGGAGCCATAGGTTATGGCGCATATTATCAGTGGTTTGCCTCTAAGTGGCCTGGGCGTCTGTTCACACTGGTAGCAGACGACATGTCTATAGCCCTGATGGAGTTATACCCGATTGTTATGGCAGCAGAGGTCTGGGGAAAAGAATGGGCTAAGAAATCAGTTAGATTTTATTGTGATAACAAAGCCACAGTGGACATCATCAATAAGGGCAGATCCAAATCTCCGGGTATCATGAGGTTCCTGAGGAAGTTAACGCTCACCTCAGCTAAATTCAATTTCATGTGCAGCGCGAGGCATGTCCCAGGGAAACACAACCATATCAGTGATGCTTTGTCTCGATTACAGATAGCCAGATTCAGACGCCTAGCTCCTCAAGCCTGTCGCCACCCAACTGCGTGTCCTCCTATGGAAGAACTGATGTTTCCGAGAACACTACCAACTACAGCATGGCAGACAACGAGTTAGACAACCTGTGGGCATCAGCAGTCTCCCATCGTACATATGAAGTCTACCAAGCAGGGTTCAAGGCCTATGCCCTCTTCATCGCAACATGTAGCAGTATATGGAGTTCATCACTTCCTCCCATATCGGAAGAATTGCTACTCAGATTCGTGGCACACTGTCATAAACATCAAAACCTCAGGTATGCAACAATAAAGACATACCTATGCGGTGTGAGGTTTATGTATCTCAAAGCGGGAGTGCCGAACCCTTGGACTCTGGGCAACCTGACAAGGCTGCATACCATAGTAGGTGCTGTGAAGAGACAGCAAGGCTGTACAGTATATGTTCGGTTGCCCATAACAAGCTCTATACTTACCAAGTTGTGTCACCTTTTAGACCAAGGTGTCTTCACCTCCTCACTCAATATTATGCTGAAAGCAGTGTGTTGCCTGGCCTTTTTCGCATTCCTCAGATGCGGGGAATTTACATGTGATAGATTCAGCCCGCATGTCAATTTGTGTTTCAATTCAGTGGTGTTTGCCAGCAATTTGTCATCCCTTATACTCACCTTACAATCTTCGAAAACTGATCCATTTCGCAAAGGTGTGAACATTGTGCTGCATCGGATGAATACTGCCATCTGTCCAGTACACAATATGCTGACCTACATGTATCACAGGAAACAATCTGGAACTTCCCCTCATGACCCTTTGTTTGTGTCACCCAGTGGTAGTGCCTTATCCAGGAAGTTCTTTATTCAGTGCCTCAAAACCTTATTAAGTATGGCTGGATACGATGACAAAGCCTACAACGGACATTCATTCAGAATAGGAGCAGCAACATCAGCTGCAAGTAAAGGCGTGCCAGATCACATGATTCAGACATTGGGTAGATGGACCTCAACGTGTTACACTCGTTATATCAGGACGTCCCAAGTCTCCATACGTGAAGCTCAGATAGCGATGGCACAGAAGTGACCAGCTTCAATAGGATTAAACAAACTGGAACTCTGTAACTTTTTATCATGTTCTCTTGTTTATGTCTTACGGCCTAATTACTTTTGGGGATTCTCATCAACTCAATTTCACAATTATCATTAATAATAATATGGGCAATCTATCCGCTCTATCAGAGGGCAATTCAGGCGGATACTATTCCCCCTGCAAGTAATTTAACATTCATCTCTTTTTTGTTTTTTCATCATTCGTCTACTCTGCCAGGTACTCCTGGCGCTCGGGAGCAAGTCTTGGGGTGCGCGACTCCTACTTGTATTACTTGGCAGAGGTACAGCCCGCCGATCGGGTATATTTCTTCACCGTCCATTGTTCGTATACTCAGCCAAGTCTCAGTACGCTCAAACAGTATGGAGTGCGCTACTCCGATATTAGAGACTTGGCTGAAGTTAGTCTTCCATGTACTATGTTTATGTGTCATGTATATATGTATATACCGAGAATCCCCATATGCCAAAAATTTAATAAATGTTGTTCTTTTATATGTTGTCGTGTTGTTATTGACATTATAAATGGGGAAATGTTTTCTGCAGTTTGTTTATGTTGACTGGCGGTGAATACATAAAACTGCTCATGATATTATACAAACAAACTGCTATCACACAATATAACATCAGGAAATTGGAAAGTCTACAATCTTGGTGTTGTCATTTGCTCATGAGTTTTTAAATTTCAAGGGCAGGGCTACTCATTTTAGGCCCTTTGGTGAATTTAGTAAATCTAAATATTTTTTACATTTGTATACTTATCCTGCATTACTCCTTATTGCATTTACTGATGTCTTTTGACAGAAAGACAAACTGTGTGAGATCCAGCTGCTGAAGAAAGTTGTCCCAACCAGTACAGGAAGCAGTGCCCTCTCACAGTCGGCACGTGAACCGGAAGTCATGACGTCACATCAAAACACATAACTGCTTAAAACATAACATCTGAAACTTCCTGACAAGGCAGCATAGCGAGGGGAGGGCACTTAGACTTCGTAATGCAGGAAAAATATACAAATGTAAAAATTATTTAGATTTTACATTTTTTTTAACTTATCCTGCATTACTCCGTATTGCATCTTTATCAGACGGCATGGCCGGTGGGCATACCTTCAGATGTGATCCATAATAAACCCACATCAAGGTCCAATGAATCCGCACCAAATAGAAGTGATAACCGGAACATCTACGACAATTCCTGTCTTCAGGAATCAAGAGTCGATGCAAAAAGGAAACACCTGAATAGGTAACCGAAATAGAATGAGGCGGGTAGCCCCAAATTAGAACTTACGTAAGAGTGAAAGCGAAACGCAGTAGAGCCCTCTAATCTGAGGTGATAAACACCAGAGAGTTTGACAGGCCCCGCTCGGGGTATCGAAGAATCAGCGACATCGGCGGCAATATCTACGACCATTCCCAAGAGTGAATGCGAAACGCAGGAGAGCTCTCTTGCCTGGAGGTGAGGAACACAGGAGAGGTCGATGGGCACCGCTCGGGGTATTGGAGAATCAGCGGCGTTGGCGTGGGTGTCGGCATTGGCATGAGTGTCAACATCTACTATACTAACGAGAGTTGATGCAAAAAGTAAACCCAGATAGGTGACAGAAATAGAATGAGGCGGTTAGCCAAAAACTAAAACTGACCTAAGAGCGAATGCGGAACGCAAGAGAGCCGTCTTGTCTGGGGTGATAAACACCAGAGAGGTTGACGGGCCCTGCTCAGGGTTTTGGAGAATCAGAGGCGTCAGTAATAGTGACCTGTTGGGCTACAACCAGGGACCAAAACTGTGAACGCCAGCGACATCTTCCAAGGCTACATCACAGAGGTAGTGGTTGGCGAAGGCGGTGTCTGATCGCTAAGAACAGGCTTCCATGAGCGACTGGATAGAAGAGTTATACTGTAAAGAGCCATGGTAAATGCGATCGCCCTGATTTCTTGTGGGTTGATAGCTTTGTGGGGAGGGTCCAATCCAGTGGCTTTATAAGTTTGGAGGATGACCGCCCGGGTCACAGGGAAAAGTAACGACTGCGACGAAGGGCAGACCGGCAGAAAAAAGGTGTTTCCTAGACTTGCGTCAGGCTTTAGATCATTGTAGAAAATCTTCAGTGCCCTTACTGGGCATAACAACGCTCCTCCTCATCCTTGGCACCCACAATGGACGAGGGGGTAGGGGATAATGAATGAACTATCAGGCTCTCCTGGGAGTTGATTCTTTACGATGAAGTCCCAGCAGGGTCCATGATGAGTACCGCGTTCGAACCAGACACGGAGGACGTCGAGGGCAGGGTGCTCATTGACCTGAGCGGCAGTAGCCGAAACCAGTACAAACACCGTCTTCCTCCTTAGGTTGTAAAAGGAATACGTGTTGAGTGGTTTGAAGGGAGCCAACGCAGGCGGTCTGAACTTGGCCTTCTGGTCTTCAAGACTGAACGAGCACAGCCAGGCCTGTAGTTCAGGAATTTTCGTCATTCTCCGATTGTCCAGGATGGCAAGAACGGAGTTGATGGCGACCAGGTATGTGGAGATGGTAGAGCCCTTCAACCGATGGGTGCTGCACAAGTACAGAAGGAACTGAGCCTGGAACTGTAGATGAGCGGTAGATGGACGGTGGGCTGAAGCAATAGCCTTGGCCGCTCTAGCCGAATAGCCCTTGGCTCATGGGGCTTCCTGCAGATGTGTCAGGCGAGCAGACGAAACCGTTTTAGGGTGTGTCAACCGACTGTGTGGATGGAGCAGAAGGTTGGACCACACTGGAAGTTCCAGAGGTTGTCTCTGGCGATGTTTTGGAGGTCTGACCAACACACCAAAATCAGTGTCAGATGCCGAGTGGCTTGGAGAACCGCGGGAGAGGGCACCGGAGGCGGAAAAGTGTATGCGTGTAATCCTTCCCAGGAAAAACTGAAGGCGTCGACTGCCACAGCGGCCAGATCCAGCACCGGTGAAATGTAAGGCAACAGCTGGCAGTTCAGAGATGTGGCGAACAGATCGATGTTTGGTGTGTCGATCGATTGACATAGTCTGGCGAGACCTCTGCGTGGAGCTTCCATTCGGTGGGAGCCACCTAGTTAGGCCTGGACAGAGCCTGTGCCAGAAATTGCCCTCAACCTGGTGAATGCAAGATGAGCTCCTTTTGCTTAACGTACAGATCCAGGCTGACCACCATGTCGAGGAAGCGGAAAGTCTGGTTTAGCAGGGATGGAGAGTGGAGAGTACCCTGGTTCCTAAAACACCACACCATCGGCGATGTTGTCAATGGACATGGTCAACAGGGCGTAACCGAGAATTATCTGCCAGCAAGTGACGTCCTGGACAAGCGCTTTTATCTCGAGGTTGTTGCTGTGCCAATGGTGTTGATATCCAGATCACAGTTGGTCACAATGTGGGCTGGTTTGGGCAGTCACTGAACACTTGCCACTGACAAGGTGGAAGTGGCAGTGGAAGAGCGGGAAGTCATGGTAAATGAGGTCGTCTACAAGACTGCAAAGTCAGCAACAGGGGTCTCTGATCATGTACCGTCGAGGCGATACATGGAGAGGTGTGGTCGCCTGAGAACCAAACCCCATGTAGACTAAATATCAGCTCCACAATCGACAGCCAAGGCATCGACATAACCGGGTCGTCTGAAGTCCAGGCAATGTGTCCATAAGAGAATGAGGAAATCTGGAAAACTGTGGTTCGGGTAGATCGCACCGTACTGCACATAGTAATGTGATAGTTTCCATCCCCTGAGCGTCGTATTAGCGCTCCTGTTTTTATATTGAGGTGGCGATGAAGGACGACAACACGATACTAGGAAAGTAGTCAACAGGGGTCGATGGAACGGTCATGGAACGAAGTAGAAAATTGACGCTGTATCTGGTAGCCAAGGCTGATGATATGAAGATGTCATAGTCTAAAAGATCAAACCGTATGAAGGAAGGCGATCATTTTCATCCCTTGAATGCCGTATGTTCTAATAGTGAGGGGGCGATGAAACGAGATGCCTCGCGACAGCCGTGGTGGCAGCGGTAGTCTATCGTTTCCATCATCTGTGCATGGATGGACTGCGACAGGCATCTGGTTGAGTGGTTGCACCATGCATACATGTAAGTATGCAAACCAATCTGTAGAAATACATTGCACCACTCACCATGGTCAGTTGACCTAATTCCGGTCTGAGTTGTTGACAGTCGGAGTACTTGACATGTGACATGTAAATCACCCTGTGCAGTAGCCGAGAAAGCCGCATTGGAGCTGGAAATGATTTGCAATCTCCACACACAGACAATCCCCAATAAACTGTGTCGTAGACAAACTAGTTGTGTACTAGTTGAGTTTTGCGAAAAAAAATGCAGGAGCACCGGGGGCGCCGTTGAAAACACGGGGAGCGCCGAGGAAGAGTCTCTTTGAGGAACGCTGGTGCTGAGGCAGGGCCGGTGCAGAGCGATATGATCCACCGTGATATGCGAGACCAGTCAACCATGATCCCGAGAAGTGGGTACCCGGTAGTCTATGATGAAGAGGTCAAACAGGCTTGATGAGCCTGAACAGTGAAGATCTACCAGTTCTCATACAGAGGCTGTACACCAGAAGCTCTGTTTCAATGGAAACCCGCAGGTCATCTCTCCGAAAGCATGGCGCTTCAAAAGGTAGCGGAAAGGCAAAGCTTTAAGCATAAACATTATACATAAATTTAATGTATTACCCAAGGCAAAGAAAGAATTCAAAATGCAGAACACGAAATTACGTGGCAACGTGGTGAATGGCAAAAATGGCGGGAACAACATTGCGCCCGTAAATTACTGTGACTAGAGCCACAAACGAGCGATAAACGTTACAATTTACAAATGGGAAGACCCTAAAGGTAACAGCCCATAACCAGGTAACGATGTAGCAGCCACGATGAATGGAGAAACACGCAAAATATAGAAACAATAAGCTTTTATTTCCACAAGGGATACAAAGTACGTCTGTCTGTGGAGGTCACAAAGCAGTAATGTGTTTTGATGTGACATCATGACTTCAGGGTCACGTGCCGACTGTGAGAGGGCGCTGCTTCCCGTACTTGTTGGGACAACTTTCTTCAGCAGCTGGATCTCACATAGTTCGTCTCTCTGTCAAAAGACAGCAGTAAATGCAATATGGAGTAATGCAGGATAAGTTCATGATTTACAGCATCTGATACCACCTTAGTCTTGTCAAGATTTACCTTGTGTTTCAGCTGTTTATCAGTGGTAGCGAACACCTGCAAGATAACACAACATGTCAGTCTGACACAGTACATAATACAAAAGCTGACAACATATCCTTGTCACACTCCAAATAATATTGCAATATTTCTCGTCCATGGATACATTTTGGATACTTAGAAATATATCCTTCAAATTAATAAACTCATTGAGAAACTGATCATGCAATTATCATTTCTCATTTATTAATGCATAGAATTTAGTATTAGTTCCAAGCTTTACAACATATCTAAGAAAAGAGTATGAGCCAACTAAACTGCATAATTCACCTGTGAAGATCAGGATTAGAATAGGTCTTCAGAAACCCATGCTTGTCGTAAGAGGCGACTAATGGGATTGGGTGGTCAGGCTCGCTGACTTGGTTGATGTATGTAATCATATCCCAATTGCGTGGATCAATGCTCATGATATCATTCACTGGATTGTCTGGTCTTGACATGATTATTTACAGACTGCAGTCATATAGCTGGAATATTGCTGGGTGCAGTTTTAAACAAACAAAAACATTTAACAACTGACATGGGATATGGTGGGATTTGTCAAGAAATCTCTACTTTCCCTTCCTTCCTGTCTCTCTCTCCTCTGTGAAATTTACAAAAAAAAATTACAAACCTGTAGAGGTTAAGAATTCTCTGATGAAATCCTCCTTGGGGCACTTATTGCATTTTCCTGGCTCAAGAAAATCTACATGACATAGTTGTAACCATTTTCCTTAATAAAAATGTTACCACACAAAAACTTCGTTTTTGTATGATATACGACCACCCTTATGGTGCCTCACCCTCCACGGCGCGTCACGCCAAGGGAAGCAACCCTCACCCAAATCACTTTCCATATGTCTAATGCTGATGGAATGAGGGGAGGTGGGTGGCCGTGCCCCAAGGAGGATTTCATCAGAGAATTCATAACCTCTACAGGTTTGTAAAATTCTCTTTCAGATTAAATCCTCCTTGGGGCACTTATTGCATCCAGACAGACTCCTAAAGATAATCTAGGAAGTGGCATCCGTCAGCAGCAAGCGTAATAAATACATCGTATTTTGAATATTCAGTGAATAGACTAAGAGTTCAATAAAATGGAACCAACCTTGATCGTGAGGCACCACCGTCGAGAGGCGGGGGCTGGAGACAGGCGTGGTCGACCATATACTATGATATAAGCCTTCGTGGCTGATCATATTTTGAGAACTCAAAACACGCCACCCCCCACCCCCCCACACTTTTTTTAGCGAGTGATATAGGGGCGTAGATCACGAGAAACATATAACCGTGCTGAGCTAGGCCAGAGAGTCTCCGAGGATCTGAGGAGTGCTGTGCAATACGAGTATTATCGATTAGTATGGACGGATAATTTATCGACCGTAGAGGATAGAATCCGGACCGTTACTGAGCAGTTGTATAACCGGTCCGGGCGAACTAAAATCTCGAAGGCTCAATCGGCTAGTGATTTGAACTTTGCCCAGTTCGGAGAACTGACTGACCAAACCGAGCACGCTCGCTTGAGTGCTTGTCGAGTTGGTAGTGTTTTATGAACGTGCTCGGCTGGCTCCAAAGAGCAGATCTCCTCAATGGGCAGAGCCGCAGCGTACGCTTGTGACGTAGCTACCGCTCTAACCGAATGAGCCTTCAACCTGGTAGGGGGGTCCCTGCCTTGAAGTGTGTACGACGTACAGATAGTAGAGACTATCCACCTGGAGATAGTTTGTTTGCTCGCAGGTGAGCCAGCCTTCCTAGCGCCATAACAGCAAAATAATTGGTTATCCTTACGGATACCCTTAGTTCTGCTGATATAGGCCTTGAGAGTCCTGCGGACATCCAAGACATGAGCATGTCTTGCAGTGGTCCCCGACGAGGAAGGCTGTGAAAGAGCAGGTAGCTCAATAGAAGCCGTCACGAGGAAGGCGTGTGCGACCTTAGGACGGTAAGAGTCCGGCAGGCGAATACTAACCCTGTCCCGGTGAAAGACAGTTAGCTCTGGATCGGCTGACATTGTGTGAATGTCGCCTACCCATCTGCCGGACGTTACCGCCACAAGGAACGCCGTCTTTCAGCTCAACAGCTGAAGAGAGAGAGACGACAGATCCCGAAAGGAAGGACCGGACAGCCAATCAAGAACGATTGACAAGTCCCAAGGGGGACTGATCCGCCGTACAGGCGGTCGGATCCTGTCCACACCTGCTAAAAAACGCTGTACTAATGGGTGCGCACCCAGAAGTGCCCCGTCAACAGGGACGTGAAAAGCTGCAATAGCTGTAGAGTACCCCCCGGACTGTTGATGCGGCCAGGCCCTCATCTGGGCGCGACTGGAGGAACTCAAGCACTGCTACGAGATCTGCAGAAAAGGGATCTGCAATCCCTCTATCGACACACCAGCGCGCATAGCAGGCCCATCTATCCTCGTACTGAACGTTTGTCGAATCCCTCCGCGAAGCCAGTATTGTGTCTGCAACTCGTGCAGGAATACCGCTCTTCTGGAGGCGATTCCGGACAGTGGCCAAGCCACCCACTGAATCCTGGGATTCGGGTGGAGGGCCTCGTTCTGGGATAGAAGGTCCGGTCGTAAAGGTAATAGAACAGGAGGCTGAGCCAGAAACCTGAGTATTACTGGAAACCAGCTCTGCGCCGGCCAAAGAGGTGCCAGGAGCACAAGTAGTCGCGCAGGCTGAGTGGCTAGCTGAGATAGGACCTTGGGGATCAGAGGTACTGGGGGGAATGCCCATAGGATTCTGTCCGTCCAATCTAGCTGGAAGGCGTCCGCTGCCACCGACCTCGGGTCAGGGACTCGGGAACAGAACGTTGGTGTCTGGTGATTCACCCCAGACACAAACAGATCCACCTGGAACGACCGGAATATCCCCGGGTCTAGCCTCCACTCGTGAGGAGCGAGGATCCGGCGAGACAGAGCGTCCGCACGGACGTTGTCCACCCCCGGGAGATAAACAGGTATCACCCTGATATCGTGTGAGTCGCACCATAGGAGGAACTGCCACGCCTCTCGGAGAAGCGACGGTGACACCGTTCCGCCCTGCTTCCGGATGTAAGTCATTGCCGTTTGGTTGTCCATCTCTAGACGGACAACTTGGCCACGAAGCAGATCCAGGAAGCGTTGGAACACCAACCTGACGGCTCTCAGTTCTAGCATATTGATATGCAGTTTGATCTCCTGCTGGGACCATAGTCCCGAGGCTGTGTGATCGTTCAGAACGCCTCCCCAGCTGGAGAGTGACGCGTCTGTTTGAACTGTGAGAGACGGAATGGGAGTGTCGAGGGGGAGCCCCCGGGACAGATTCCCGACCTCGGTCCACCACTGAAGGTGTGTAATGAGCCACTGCGGGGTCTCGAGAACAGTCTCAAGATCTTCCGAGTTCACCCAAAGTTGACGTAGTGCTTGTTGAATGGGTCTCATTCTCAAGCTCGCCCGCCAAACAACATCCACTGTCGCCGCCATGTTGCCGAGTAATTGGAGCCATGTACGAGCAGTGTGTCTCATGGCCAGAAGAAACTGGGAAGTAACCCTTCTGACCTTGAGTATGCGGTCTTGTGATAGAGATACAAGTCCGCTCACTGTGTTGAAGTTCGCCCCTAAGAAGACAAGATTCTGAGTAGGGCTCAGCTCTGACTTCTTGAGATTGACTATCCACCCTAGTGTGATCAGAATGTCTATCACAGCTAGTGTAGCTATCTGACTGAGGGATTGCGATAGAGCTCTTAGTAACCAGTCGTTGCCGACCCTTCGACCTGGCTACTTGGGCAGTAATCAACATCAGCTTGGTGAACACCCTCGGGGCCGTAGCGATCCCAAATGGTAGAACTATCATGGAACTGTTCTGGGTGAACAATACCTTCCAAATGACGTGCTGGTTTTCTTGGGGAACTAGTCAGCAAAGAGCCAGAGTCACAGGAGACTAATCACAATTTTATTTACATGAACAATTAACAATTTACAATATCTTAGAAAATAACTGAGGGTGCCACAGAGAGTCGGTACACACTCTGGGCTGTGGGAGAGAGGTCTGCTTGGTAAGAGAGTCAAACCCCTTCTCTGCTTAAAACCTGCCTACAGTATGTATTTAACAAAAATTTGAACAATAAAAGGGATGTGATTGGTTGATACACGATTGGTTGTGTCCTAAGCTAAATGGATGGCTAGACAGAGGGGAATACTAAATCCTGTTTATCCTGTTGGACTGGCACTAATCTTGTTGACATATTTACTGGATGCTTTGAAAGAGATTAGGGTGTCACTATAGATGAGCTTGTGTGGGGGCTAATCCTTAATGCCCTATAGACGAGCTTGTATGGGGGCTAATCCTTAATGCACTATAGACGAGCTTGTATTGGGGCTAATCCTTAATGAGTCTTAATTGAAGTAATGTTATTCTAATATACCCCGGTAGTTGATGACAGATATACTTAAATAAATATCCTTTGTCTGGGAGATGGGATCTTGATACCTTAGGCTAGCATTTATCTAAAAGCTTCAAATCAATTAAACTATGTAGACGTAACTCTCGTCTTATTGAATAGCATGTCTAGAAGACGCGCTCCCATTACCTTAGGCTAGCAACCATCCAAAAAAGCTTTAACTGAAACTACTGATATTTTATATATGCATTTTACCTAATGATAATTATTACTTGCTAAACTATAATTATATGAAATGATGTATAAAAATTACACCACGATAACTCATAAAAGCACTTGATGTAGGTCTAATTATTATAGGATAACTTAGTATAAATGTTATCCCATGATAGAACCCTGAACTGATAACACCTCCCGTCGAAAGAAAACCTGAGGTATTTCTTGAACTCGGGGTGTATGGGTACGTGGAGATATGCGTCTTTTAGGTCTATTGACGTTAGCCATTCTCCTGTCTCGACCGCTGAGATCACTGAGCGCAGTGTCTCCATCCGGAAGGACGGTACCTCTATAAGATTGTTCAACCTTCTCAGATTGAGAATAGGTCTGAACCCTCCGTCTTTTTTGGTGACTAGGAAATATGTCGAGTAGAATCCCTCGCTTTCCTGTCCCACGGGAACCGGTTCGATCGCCGCCTTCATTAGAAGTGCGTCGACCTCGGCACGGAGAAATTCCGCCTTCTCTCGGGTAGCAGGCACTGGAGTGTGCTTTATCCCGGAGAAGGTGGGCGGATGATGTTTCCACCGAGGCAAGTGGCCATCCCTTAGAGTGGACAGTGTCCAGGGATTTGAGGTGACTTTCTCCCATTCCCTCAGGAATAGAGTCAGTCGGCCGCCTACGGGGACATCCGGTTTTAGGCAGTGGACCCCTACTGTGTGCAGTTCGATAACTTGCGACTGTGGGTCCGCCCGGGGCGCTTCGGGCGCTAATGGGAACCCATCGGGTTCCCGGCCCCGCGAAAAGGCTGCTGGCCTCGACCAGCTGCCTTGCCCCGGCCCCTGCCTCGCTTGCTCTTCCTGGCGCCCTTACCTGAAGGAAGCGGCTGCTTCCAAGCAGGTGCGGACTTCTGAGCCGGCGCATCAGCGTGGGAGAAGTCAAGCGGAGAGGCCCGCTTACGCGGTTTGACGCTAGGTATCTCCAACAAGGCCTTAGAGTCCTTGATAGAAGCATACATTTGAGCGGCCTCTCTGACCACCTGCTGAGCCCCAGGGAAGAGGGTCGAACCCATCTTATAAGGCAAAGCTAGGAGATCCTGGCGTGTGGACGTCGAGTACTTAGATACTGACATCCACAGCCTGCGCATGCCCATGACTGCGCACATCATCTGCGAGGCACAGCTACGAATAGCGTCCCTCGCATGGTGACTATGTACCTCCGTCAGTTGCACCACCAACTCCGAAGAGTCGGCCGGCCCCTCTCCCACTAGCTCCCTCTGTACAGCGGACAGATACGCGGAGTGTACGGATATGCGAAGTTGTTGGCCTGCATTACAGTATTGCTGTTCAAGAGAACCCACCTGGCTCTGGGCCATAATTCCGCTAGCGGGAGCCTCGGCCTCGGAGAAGGCGTCTGACTCCGCTAGGGAGAAAGGTGCGGAGGTAGTGAACGAGCCAGCGCTCGCCACCCCTCCGCTGGGGAGCGACCTCGAGCCGGAGCCGAAGCCCGGTCTCGGGTCGTCCCCGAGGTCAAGTGGCCTGCCTCGGCCGACGCCGGACATTCCACAAGACCTCGAAACCGCGCCCGGCGCCGACGACGGGAAAGGCCCAGCCCGCATCTCCTCTCGGAGCTGGGACTTGACCTCCTCCATCATCGACGCCATCTGCGACTTAAACAGAGCAGATATATCTGCTAACGAAGGTGCAGAAGAGGGTGCAGTTAAGGGGACCTCGGGAACCCTAGAGCCTTCATCCCCGGCCCTCGGAGAGGGAGCGGAGGAGACCGTGGCGGAAGGCGTATTAGCCCTAGGTTTACTTTTACCCTTTTTAGACTGGGGGGAAAGACCTTCTTAGAGTGAATATCCACCCCCGCCTCGAGTAGACTTTTATAGTGTATCAGGTTGGCATGTCGCCTTTTCATTGTTTTGGGCGTGAAAGCCATGCATGTGGAGCATGTCTGGTCATCATGCCCGTTCTCAACCAAGCACTTTAGGCAGCACGCATGCTGGTCTTGGGGCGGAATGTTTAGCCCGCATCCCGTACAAAGTTTGAAGTTTGACCATAAATATTGTGTTGGGTTGGGTGGGAAAAGTGTATCAGTGCGATTAAAGATCGGCAAGATACGTGCTTTTAATAAATTGTGAAAACAGAAGCAAAGGCGTAATGTGTAATGGGATTGTAGCGCGATACTAATAGCCATTGTTCGTTGGATAATTTTTTTAAATACACCAAGTGGGCGTGTTACGCACTAAGGTGTAAAAACCCTTTTAAAAAAGGTATGTGTAGTTATAATCTAGTACAGCACCTTGGGTTTTGTAAAGGAAAAAACGTGCAGTTGTAATCTGTATGATTAACCAAACCCCAAGCCATTTTGTTGGCTTTGGGTTTACATGTGTCAGACAGTGGAACCGCACAATGGACGCCATTACGGACATTTGAATTCACATGCGCCGTACACGTGGCGTTTCTTCTAAGAGAATTACAACGTTATAATTTTACAATGCGAGGTATTACGCCTTTGCAAGGTAATAAATGTACCATACATACAGTTTGGTCAGCCATGCTGTCTAAGGTCACGATCTTTCGTACTTAGAAACTTTTCTCAGAGTTGCCACACGTCTTGTCAGAATGAATGACATAAAGGAAAGTGATTTGGGTGAGGGTTGCTTCCCTTGGCGTGACGCGCCGTGGAAGGTGAGGCACCGTAAGGGTGGTCGTATATCATACAAAAACGAAGTTTTTGTGTGGTAACATTTTTATTAAGGAAAATGGTTACAACTATGTCATGTAGATTTTCTTGAGCCAGGAAAATGCAATAAGTGCCCCAAGGAGGATTTAATCTGAAAGAGAATAAACTATTTAATTTTTAAAGGGTGACTTGCCATGTTCCTGTGCCTGTGCTTTGAACAGTATTTCAGTTATATCTCAGCATGTTACCTTAATATGGGATGAAACCTTAAAGTGCTTTAAGTCCTGGAAGTTTACCCACAAAATGGACAATCCAAGGATCACATACAATGCAAATCTGGGATTAAAACCCAAAACAAATGGATCCTGGCATGACTAGGGGATGCAACTCTGGACAGGAAATTTGCCTAGCCTAACACCACTGAGACACTCATACTTTTGTGCTGACTAAAAGAAAACAAACCCTGACCAAACAAAACAGCATGCCACAGCATTAGTGACAGGCCATTGTAATGACCTGGATCCCTATTTCAGTCAGCTCATTTGGGGGCCCTAAAATCAGTAGGGCTGCAACGAATACTCTGAGGTGAAAACTGTTCACGAACACAGGGTAAAGAATAAGAATATTTATTCACAAATACAATAACAAGTCATACCAGGTACTAGTATCTGCTCATATGCGACAATGACCAGTGACCACGTACATAACTGTCAAATAATTAATCAGGGTTCAAATTTATTTTCCAGTCAAGATGGCTTGAATCAGTTAGAAACACTATTACCGTATTCAACATAATAAGCGCCCAGGGCGCTCTCAAAACTAGAAATAGGGGGCTCTTATTGGAACATAATTTGAGTGAGAAAACAAGATGTTTTCCCCCATCTCAGATCACGTAACACTGGAAATACCTGTCAACAAATCCGAACTGTAGTACGCAATTTAATCCTATCATTATAATTTCTGGTAATAATAACATAAAAAAATCATTGTTTATCTGGAGTAATGTTTGCAATATATTTTAATTATATTCAAAATTTCATTCAATAATTATAATAATGTTTACAATAATTTCGAGGAAATCGTATGCGAAGTGATCGGTAGATCGCACAACTCACCGTTATTAACAGCAACCACGGTCAGAATACCGCTATTGACGCCTTGAAATGAACTTTACTGGCAAGAGAATGGATACACATATCATAAATGCAGTACCATGACTCACTAAAAGTTACATTTGAGGCAATTTGACTATTAAATGTCAACATAATGTTTCCGCAATCCAAATACATGTAGCACGGGAAGTCCCTACGGTGACTGGTCAAAATCGTTCCATACGTCAAAAAATATCCTGCATACAATTTGTACCAAAGTGCTACGCTTATGGTTCTTTTAATTTTAAGTATATATGGTGGAAGCTGCAACTAAAATAACACGATTTTGGAATATATTATTCCTGATAATATAATAATTTCAGACACAATTTCTTCCGACCATTGCATCAAATTACTTTAAAGTGGCATCACTGGGTACGTTTTAACTGTATCCCCGGTAGATTGGGAGGAAACACGTGCACAGCTGATTGCTATTTCCCACTTAGTTTACGAGAAAATACACACGGTAATCGTAATATCTGCATATAAAACAATGCCTTTGAGAGCAGGAAATACATTTTAAATGGTAAATCATCATGTTTAGTGATGTTTTATATCAAATTTCATACATTTTAATGACCAAGTTTGTTATACCTATTCCAATCTTTTTCGAAACTCTGAAACATGCAATGTTGATCATGTTAGGTAGGCAGAGCATGTATACTGTTTTGTTGGTCATCTACCACCTACGACCTGACCTTCGTTAAACCGCTGATCATATATGACGCTCATCAATTATTTGGACCCCGAAGGTAGCGTTGTAGCAAGGGATCACTGTACATTGATCAATCGTAAGGGGTGTTAATTGTGATTGTTCATGATCCAATATATTAGCAAAAGTCACCATGGGCGCTTATTATGTCGAATATGGTAATCAAGTTCAATGAGCCACCTGATTGCCATTACAAGGCCAGGTGGCCTATAAATGCAGCCATCAAATCACTAACAGATGATCTCTAATATCAACCTCTAATAGCTAAATCAACTGCACACTGTAAAATGAATTAGAAACATAATACGAAGAAAATCAATTTCACAGCATACCACAGTTGCTGCGGATTCATAGCCATTTGTTATCCATGACTTGGTCCCATTGAGCACCCAGCTGTTCCCCTGCAGCCTAGCTGTCGTTGAGGCCGCCCCTGCATCACTGCCATTGCCTGCAACACCACAGACACAGCTGAAAGTAAGGGCTTATTCTGTTGACACACTACCTGTGTCACCACAGACACAGCTGACAGAAAGGGCTTATTCTGTTGACACACTACCTGCGTCACCACAGACACAGCTGACAGTAAGGGCTTATTCTGTTGACACATTACCTGCAACACCACAGACACAGCTGACAGTAAGGGCTTATTCTGTTGACACACTACCTGCATCACCACAGACACAGCTGACAGTAAGGGCTTATTCTGTTGACACACTACCTGCGTCACCACAGACACAGCTGACAGTAAGGGCTTATTCTGTTGACACACCTCCTGCAACACCACAGACACAGCTGACAGTAAGGCCTTATTCTGTTGACACACTACCTGCGTCACCACAGACACAGCTGACAGTAAGGGCTTATTCTTTTGACACACTACCTGCATCACCACAGACACAGCTGACAGTAAGGGCTTATTCTGTTGACACACTACCTGCGTCACCACAGACACAGCTGACAGTAAAGACTTATTCTGCTGACACACTTCCTGCAACACCACAGACACAGCTGACAGTAAAGACTTATTCTTTTGACACACTACCTGCATCACCACAGACACAGCTGACAGTAAGGGCTTATTCTTTTGACACACTACCTGCATCACCACAGACACAGCTGACAGTAAGGGCTTTTTCTGTTGACACACTACCTGCAACACTACCTGCAAAACCACAGACACATCTGACAGTAAGGGCTTTTTCTGTGTACACAATACCTGTAACACAACAGACACAGCTGACAGTAAGGGCTTATTCTGTTGACACACTACCTGCGTCACCACAGACACAGCTGACAGTAAGGGCTTATTCTGTTGACACACTACCTGTGTCATCACAGACACAGCTGACAGTAAGGGCTTATTCTGTTGACACCCTACCTGCAACACTACAGACACTGCTGACAGTAAGGGCTTATTCTGTTGACACACTACCTGCAACACCACAGACACTGCTGACAGTAAGGGCTTATTCTGTTGACACACCTCCTGCAACACCACAGACACAGCTGACAGTAAGGGCTTATTCCGTTGACACACTACCTGCAACACCACAGACACAGTTGACAGTAAGGCCTTATTCTGTTGACACACTACCTGCAACACCACAGACACAGCTGACAGTAAGGGCTTATTCTGTTGTCACACTACCTGCATCACCACAGACACAGCTGACAGTAAGGGCTTATTCTGTTGACACACCTCCTGCAACACCACAGACACAGCTGACAGTAAGGGCTTATTCTGTTGACACCCTACCTGCATCATCACAGACACAGCTGACAGTAAGGGCTTATTCTGTTGACACACTACCTGCATCACCACAGACACAGTTGACAGTAAGGCCTTATTCTGTTGACACATTACCTGCAACACCACAGACACAGTTGACAGTAAGGCCTTATTCTGTTGACACACTACCTGCATCACCACAGACACAGCTGACAGTAAGGGCTTATTCTGTTGACACACTACCTGCAACACCACAGACACAGCTGACAGTAAGGGCTTATTCTGTTGACACCCTACCTGCATCACCACAGACACAGCTGACAGTAAGGGCTTATTCTGTTGACACACTACCTGCATCACCACAGACACAGCTGACAGTAAGGGCTTATTCTGTTGACACACTACCTGCAACACCACAGACACAGCTGACAGTAAGGGCTTATTCTGTTGACACACTACCTGCAACACCACAGACACAGCTGACAGTAAGGGCTTATTCTGTTGACACACTACCTGCGTCACCACAGACACAGCTGACAGTAAGGGCTTATTCTGTTGACACACTACCTGCATCACCACAGACACAGCTGACAGTAAGGGCTTATTCTGTTGACACACTACCTGCGTCACCACAGACACAGCTGACAGTAAAGACTTATTCTGTTGACACACTACCTGCAACACCACAGACACAGCTGACAGTAAGGGCTTATTCTGTTGACACACCTCCTGCAACACCACAGACACAGCTGACAGTAAGGCCTTATTCCGTTGACACACTACCTGCAACACCACAGACACAGTTGACAGTAAGGCCTTATTCTGTTGACACACTACCTGCATCACCACAGACACAGCTGACAGTAAGGGCTTATTCTGTTGACACACCTCCTGCAACACCACAGACACAGCTGACAGTAAGGCCTTATTCTGTTGACACACTACCTGCAACACCACAGACACAGTTGACAGTAAGGCCTTATTCTGTTGACACACTACCTGCATCACCACAGACACAGCTGACAGTAAGGGCTTATTCCGTTGACACACTACCTGCAACACCACAGACACAGTTGACAGTATGGCCTTATTCTGTTGACACACCTCCTGCAACACCACAGACACAGCTGACAGTAAGGCCTTATTCTGTTGACACACTACCTGCATCACCACAGACACAGCTGACAGTAAGGGCTTATTCTGTTGACACACCTCCTGCAACACCACAGACACAGCTGACAGTAAGGCCTTATTCTGTTGACACATTACCTGCAACACCACAGACATAGCTGACAGTAAGGGCTTATTCTGTTGACACACTACCTGCGTCACCACAGACACAGCTGACAGTAAGGGCTTATTCTGCTGACACACTACCTGCGTCACCACAGACACAGTTGACAGGTTTATGTAAGCAGTGGTACATGACATTCTACTGCAACTGCTGGGATGAAACTAAAGACAGATCTTGTCAACATATTCTACCTGGTTCACTGAGCGCAAAGCAGCCAACTTTTTTTCCTGATAAGAATGGAGACATGAACTGGTCCTTTTGGGCTTTGGTGGCATACTTCTGAACTGGACCTAAATAAAGTGACTGAAAAAAACATAAACCATTAGTAGGTTACACAAACAAATATAACTGAAGATGTAAGGCAGAGGATACAGTTAACTTTGCCTTATGCTTGTAACACATGTGTAAGGTACATTCTGTGCAGGAGACAAGATAAGCATGTGCAGCTAGTAGAGTCAAAACTTCATTATCTCAAAATCAGTTATTTCTAATGTACCGTCAACTGGAATCCATTCCCTGGTCCCAATTTTTCCCTTATTCAAGATACATTCACATATATAAAAGTGATCTTTCGAATCTGCAAGTCATCTTCACTCATGTCATCAGCATGCTGAGAAAATCCTACATTTATTAATTTTTGAGTCAAGCTTCTCGATAGCAAACATTAAGTAGGTTCACTTCACAATTTCTTATGACTTCAATTAATTCCTTCAAATGATTTACTTTTTCATCATGATATGGTCAGATATGATCCTTATACATTGTCAGCGCTATATGTAGCTATGGCAGAATAAGAAAATGGATAGCCAAACAAAATAGGAAAACAATTACTCACATTGTTGACACTCATGATAACTCCAGCAGTAGCACAACCCCTACTGATCTCCTCCATGGCTATAGCATAGGCCAGGTAGTCCAGGCCTGTACCCCCGTCCTCCTCGGGCACCGACACACACATCAGTCCCAGCTCTCCCATCATCTCCACCTGCACAGGCAAGCAGTCTCTGCACATGCTACTGTTAGGTAGGGGCAACCCAGACAGGTAACTACTCACAGTTAGTGAGGGGGAAACACTAAAAAAAGTCATGATCACTGAATTATTCAAACACATTTCATTACAGGTCTCACAGTTTGATTACTCCCTGAGAAGCCATCAATGCTATTTCCCTGGTAATATTGACGGAACTTACACAGTTTCACAAGGAGACAAATTTCACCATGAATTTGAAAAAAACTTGATTCAATTGGTCAATCAGAGGTTTCATATGACAATAAAACAGTGTTATCACTATCCCCCTGGCACATTAGAATTTTGTAAATTTTCTAATAAATTGTATATTTATATGCTTATCCTATCTCACACTATGCATTTCTTCTCATTCTTCGATCTTGGTGTGGAAACGTCCAAGAACAAAGTTTCCAGCTTCAGAAAACACCACTCACCCAAACACATCCCATACATCTCCAAATCACCACTGTGATCATGGTTCACGCACCACTAAAATCCCGTGCGACACGACCCCAGCGACCTGATCACCTGACATATCCAGCACCCTCATTCTCAGTCTAGAACATACAGGCTGGTGTAACTGTGATGGGGGGATAGTTGGGTGGGCATTAAGCATGTGAGAGAGGATAAGTATATAAATATACAATTTATTAGAAAATTTACAAACTATGCATTTATCCCATAGTAGATGGTGGGGCGCAGATACCCTAGCCTGTAAGGACCTCAACCGTGAGACATACACGAGGAAGCTGGAACAAATCAGGAAATGCAAAGGATTTTAGAAGGATTAGTGATAAACTCGTGTAAGGGTTGCTTCAAAAAACCCTCTGTGCTACCAAGAGATATACATCATGACATCAGGGAATCATGTGTTCCATGGTTTCACACAGGACGCTGTTCCAAGAACGACCGCGTAACCATGAGCCAGGCGACACCTACTCGGTCACGACTTAAACCTCACCCCTGACAGGAGGAGGTGTTTTGATTCAAACACCACGTCCCCGGCGTAGGTTCTACAAGACAGACCTCATACATACGGTCCCAAGGACGTAAGGTGGACCAGCTTGGCATCTCTTTTTTCGCTTCGTCAACCTATCAAACTCACGTAGAGATTGAATAAGGTAAGAACGAGAAGAGGAAACCATTGACGATACCCGTTTATCACACAGGTCGTCAATCAACTACGGAGACATCACATGCGCAAAGACAGAGGTGAGCAGGTAGATCGGGACACCATTTAAACAAATGGCCGCACCGGATGGTGACTACTGTTGGTGTAGACCCGTTTATCACACAGGTCGTCAATCAACTACGGAGACATCACATGCGCAAAGACAGAGGTGAGCAGGTAGAAGATCGGGACACCATTTAAACATTTGGTCGCACTGGATGGTGACTTCGGTTGGTGTAGACCCGTTTATCACACAGGTCGTCAATCAACTACGGAGACATCACATGCGCAAAGACAGAGGTGAGCAGGTAGAAGATTGGGACACTATTTAACACATGGCCGCACCGGATGGTGACTTCTATTGACGTAGACCGAAGTCCCAACAGACAAGCATATATACCCTCCCAATGGGAGCTTGTCTGGGAAACCCGATTAACATAAGCAATAAATGAAAATATTGCAGTATATACAGGAAACCAGACTTGGGACTTGTAGTCCGCTGGGCTTCCTCATCTGCGCTTTGTGGATGCTGTGACCTTGGACTTCGGCAACTGAGATTCCGAAAGGAGTAGGAGGCAAAGACCATATCAGAACGCCTCAACATCCCTCCATGATGGCTGAAAGTGTGCAATACTATGCAACGCCAAGGTGGAAGTCACTGCCCTCGTCTCATGAGGATTGGAAGCAGCTGGGGTGGTAGTCCCTCAAAGGTGTAGACCCTGAGGATGATAGAACGCAGCCAGTGGAGATGGTGGTTCAAGATACATCAGAGGTTGCAGCTGTCGACAAGTGGATGAAAACATGCTTGCGACAGCGACGGATGGTCTGAGATGCCTTCAAGTAGATCTTGTAGGCTCAGGCTGGACAAAGTGAGACGTCTTCCATGACATCAGCTCTCAATCAATGAGAGTGATGGAGGCTGAAATGACGAAATGTCTTTGAATACTTACCTTATTGAAGACGCTGGAACCTGACTCAACCGACGTCTAAGCACGAGTCCCTCTAACACGAGCTGCAGGAGCCAACGCAAGCAGGAAGATTGTCATGAACGTAAAGTTTGAGGTTTTATCCACAAGTGGTTTATAGTCAGCCAGGAGAAGTGACGGAGGAATACAGGGAGATCCCATGCTGGAGGGCCAAATCTGGAAGATTGGTCCATAAGGTGGTATGAGAGAATCAATGTCCGAAGGTCAGTGACAGTAGATCTATTGGTTCGGGAACTGTAGCAAGTTTTATCCCATTAGTGAGTAGTTGGTACAGAACTGATCGCTGCCCAGTAAGTGACAAGTGTTGAATCATAAGATACTTCTTAAGTGACATAGGTAATCTGCTACTTGTGGTATAGTAGCTTGGCTGCAGAAAACTGCAAACTGGTGAAAACTTTTCCATTTATCGTCACCTAGATTCTCGTTGATTTACGAAGTGCTAAGGAGGCTGCCTTAGCTGCTCTAATGGAAATTATCTTACGAGACTGCTCTTGATATACTGTAAAACGTGAAATTAATGCGTCTCCAAAAGAATGCGACCGCTGGCCCCTAGCCAAAAATGCGACTCAATATGAATGCGACACCCCCTCCTCTCAAGCATCAGTGGATTTATATCTAAACAAAAGGTCCTCTGTCAGGTTTACAGGAGAATCCTCACCTTAATCCAACCTTACATTAATCCAATCACACACCAAATAGCACCGCTTATTAGCGCTGAGTAGAGTACTTCCGCTAAAACAATACATGCGCGCTGGCTCGTATCGGCCTTTATTGCAGTCGCAAAGAGCAAAAACACCGTGTTGGGTGGCGTCTGTCTGGACTTGCAGGTGTGATCAGTGATGACATGAGTGAGTAGAATGCTTGTCTTGACCCCAGCAGTGACAATTCACAGGATGTAATTAGTGTTTGAATGACATTGTTTATATACTTGTAACAAGTGCTGCTCAATAAACAGTGATGTGGAATACATAGTTGTTTGTTTTCAGCGTATGTCTAAGTTGGTATTTCTGCTATCCAAAATGTCTTATTTAATAATGCGAGCAAAGACCACTCGCATTTTTCGCATTTAATTCACGCTCGCGTTTATATCAAGGTTTATAGTACTCCATACGTGAAGTTTGTATAATTCTGGTCTTGGATGGACCTGATTGGATGGAGGATGTAGCAGTAGATGTGACCAGTTTGGAAGTCTTAGTAGTGGAATCTCTGCCAGTTCGACGATCTCTGGAACCCAAGTTCTTGTCGGTCAGAAGGCGCTACCAACAGCAGTTGTAGGTAGCTCGTGTGTAGTATCCTTGGTATCAAGGCTAGTGGGGGAAACGCATACGCGTTTAGGTCCTCCCATGATATTGTCCGAGTTTCGACTGACCAGGCTAGTGGGTCCGGCGCTGGTGCCACAATGTTATCTGATGCAAAAAGGGTTATTAGTAGACAACCTTTTTTTTTATTGCCAGTTGGAATGCTTCAGCCGTAGCTTCCATTCTGTTGGCAATAGTCTTGCTGGTCTGCTAATCCACTTGCCGCTCCCAGTATATGTCTTGCCTTTATCTGTAAGTTGAGCTTGTCTATCAAAGGTGAAAGGCAACTGCAGGAGGGTCTCTGATTTCATCGTGCCTTGAAGGTGCATGCCACAGTTGAAATGAGTGTCCCGATCATCAGACATTGGTTTCTTGTCTGTGGGGTCCAAAGAAATATTGCCCGGATTACAGACTCGTATTCCAGATAATTGATGTGGCAGACCTGTCTGCTTCTGACCATAGGCCTGATGTTACTTCCAAGTTGAAGTGAGCTCCCCTACCTTGAAGTGAGGCATCCATGAACAGGTGGTTGTTGTTTTCCGGCTTGTGTAACCAAGTTCCTGTGCAAACAATTGATTCCACTGTCCTTCACAAGAGGTGTTTCCTCAATGTGTTCTGGTACTAGGATGTTAGTCTGGCTCATTAGACTTGATCCCAAGGAATGGCGATCCTGGAATGGTTGTAAGTCGGACTTCTGATAATTTATTAACCAACGTAGTTGTGTTAATAATTTCTGGGTAAATATTGTGGTCTGAGTAATTGTTGATATCCGGGCTTGAATCCCTTCATCCAGGTAAAATGTATTACGGATTCCTGTGTGACGAACAGCAATTGGTTTCGTCACTCGTGTACATAGTCATGGGTCAAAGCAATTCCAAAGGGTACTGCCAGTGACAAGAAGGGTGGTTCTCCTTCCAGTTGTGTTTATCCAAGCTGTCGTCTGTTGACCGGTGACGGTTGGAATGGGGTAGCGGAGAGGTCATCCGTAGTGTAATAGCTATTACCATACATAGAACACTGAACTTCCAAGTTGTTGATGTGGAGATGAGTTCGCCTGCAGATCGACATTCATGCACACATAACACAAAACTGGTGTTCTAAAGCGATGGTAAAATCTTGACGGTCGTGTGTGTGATCTAGTATCTAGTAGAAAAACGAGGCTGAAGATGTAGTTTACCAGTTGGTTGATTGTACGAAGCAGGGTAATCGGGACCACGTTGAAGAGCAGTAGTAGCAGAACCCGTGCCTTGAATGGACGTGGAGAACATAAGGATCATATACCGAAATAAAATGTCGATATTCACCAGCTCTCGTCTTGAATAAGTGAGGGACGACTTGTCCTGCCAGGTTGATCGGCGACATGTAGAACTAGTGAAGAGACGATGGATTCTAAGCACCGGAAAAAGCGCTGTGCATCCCAGTATCGATGCGACGTTAAAAGGCGTTGTGAAGATGTGACAGACCGTACGTATAGTCGTTGACTACTACTGTAAATACTTCGCACGACTTGCATGAGATCAGCCTGTACCAAAATCAGCATGGTAGTCTTTTTTACAAACAGCAATCTGGGCATGATGTGTAATTCACCCTTGCGCAGAAACAGGAAATACAGCAGTCTTTCTGATCACGTGGTCAAAAGCTCCCAACACACGAGCGGTGTCCCGAGTAACGAAAAACTCCAGTGTATAGGCAGTCAGTTCCTTGTAGAATATGGGATGAACCGGTGTAGTACCTTGTATGACGCTTGAAACCATCTTCAGACATCGAACATCTGCCGTTTGTATCGATGAAAGACCGACGAACTCCCCCGTCGAATCGTCTGTTAGAATGGTGTAGGTTGACCATGGATAAGGCGTGCCAACTCATATGGAATATCAGGCTGAAACGAGGGCGTCGATGATAAAGATCGGCTGCGATGATATCAAACCTCAGGATGATGGCGCCTGTTTGACGATTCCAATCTGAATAGGGGGAGCACGTAGCCTTGAGCATCATGATCTGTAATGGAATATCAGGCTTAAAGCGACGGCGTTGATGATAAAGGTCGGCTGCGATGATATCGAGCTTCAGGATGATGTTGATTGTGAGACGATTCAATTCTGTCATAACCTTGTAATTGTGCTTTCTCATAGGAGAGTATCGTAAGACAATTCATGACTGGCAGGCACGTGGACCGGATCCATGAAGATCCCGGTAGAGAAGAGACGTCAGTATCTCAAGCTTGCCATTAAGAGATCAACGAGACCGGTTGGTCAAGTTCGCTGATATGGTTGGTGCAGGTCATCGTTTCCAAGACGTAGATGGATGCTCGTGATAACAATCACTGGATTGTCCGATCTAGACAACGGAATGCAATGAAGGCCTTGTCCAAATTCGTGTATAGAAGTCCGATGCACGATGAGAGTGAGGTCTATTGATTCCGTGGAAGAATGACGATCTTATGACTGAGGACGATCTGTCGTTCCTCTGTATTATATAACAAAGTTATATCTGGCATAACATCTTCTCAGTAAAGTACACGCTCGTACTTTATGGGGTTGAGTACCATCCGGGATTCGAACCCACACTGCCTGAGTAAGGAACTAATCGCCATCACACAAAGTCAGCAATCTAACCCACTCAGCCACCGAGGCTTCCTGCAGGTAAAGTCGTACCAGCGGACGAGTTCTTGATCGGACGATGTGTCGACGTATCGATTTATCCATGTGTCGACGTATTGATGTATCAATTTATCCATGTATCAATTTATCCATGTGTTGACATATCGATTTATCCATGTGTCGAAATATTGATTTATCCATGTGTCGACATATCGATTTATCCATGTGTTGACGTATCAATTTATCCATGTGTCGACATATCGATGTGTTGATGCATCGATGTGTATCGTAGAGTGGAGATCCCTCGGTATCGATCTGTAGATGAGACGAAACTGTCGATCCTCCCAGGTACGATCTGATGGGCTGTCCATCCAACATCAGCATCTTGTCAATAATGGTGAAGTATGCCGATAACGGTGAAGTAAGGTGATCTGTCGATCGGTCGATCCCTCGGTCGTCTATGATCCCTTGATCACTCGGGCGTTACGATCCAGCGAAGGATGACGATCCTGTGAGTGAACATCCGTCGTCAGTTGGCTATCACTTCCTCGCCGACGATTGTAGTGTTTTCAGGCAGAAGGGCTGTCGCCATTAGAAAGCCGGAGAGTAAGTAAGCTAAGTAAGTTGAGATCCAATTCTGGCATGGTGGTACACAGTAGACATCGTTTTTAATACCGCTGTCTCTTTGTGTTAATGGTAAACTTAGCCGTGATGTCGTGTATTTAAATTTTATATATATATAAACAAAACAAAATTTAAAAAATTCTCTGTTCAACATGTTCAAGAATAACGTCTGAACACCATAGCGATAGAATAGGGAATCAGGGTGCTGGATATGTCAGGTGATCAGGTCGCTGGGGTCGTGTCGCACAGGATTTTAGTGGTGCGTGAACCATGATCACAGTGGTGATTTGGTGATGTATGGGATGTGTTTGGGTAAGTGGTGTTTTCTGAAGCTGGAAACTGTTCTAGGACGTTTCCACACCAAGATCGAAGAATAAGAAGAAATGCACAATGTGAGATAGGATAAGTTTAAAAATTTGTTTGTTCATATAGTTGTGATTATAAATCTTAAAATAGAGACCTCTAAAGCCCCAAGAAGAGATAGTCACTTGGGCCACATTATGTCATCAGAAAAACTGATTAAATGTGAAATTAATACCGGTACACATAAAAGGCCCCTTCTCTGGAAAAAAATAACTCAGTCTCATTAAGTATCTCTTAGATAAGCTAACTTCAGTAGTTTCTTTGAAAATTTGTCCCCATTGCAGACACTATGCACCAAGTAAAATAACATGGATCAAGGACTGTAACTCTGAAAACAGATCAATATTCGAACTCAGTCTTGACAAGTATCTCTTAGATAAGCATGCAAACTTTCATTCATGGAACTTCAGTAGTCCCTTAGAAAACTGGTCCCCATTTCACATAGTATGCAAGAGGTTGAAAGCATGGAGCAAGCGCCATAACTCTGCAAAAGACGAAGTTACAACACCAATTTTCGAATTCATTTGTGATCATCACCAGTAAAATCAGTGTGTAAAATTTCATTTCTCTGACTTAAATAGTTTTTAGAAAATTTGGCCCCTCTGAGAAGCAGATGGATGGAAAGAAGGAAAGACAGACGGACGAACACCATTCCTATTTCCCCTGCCCCACTTTGTGGAGGAGGATAATAGCCAACTGATTTAAACAGCTGATTCAACTGCAGCAACAGAGTGGAGGCTAATAATTATAGAAAAGTACTAATCCTCATATTGAAGCGGTAACCAAGGGAAAATAAGAAAACAAAGCAATAAATGAACTGAAAGTGTCCTCAAGTCATACCTTGCCAGGTGAACATGAAATCCTTTTACATTTAACCATCTCATACTTATTCTGAATGTTACTTTCAATTTTACATCTGATAACTAACCTATAGTAGTTCTCCGTTTGCATGTTGCAATCTTACTCTTAACATGCTTAATATTTCCCATCACTTTAGTTTAAAAACACTTGTATTTGTGGAGACACCGGTCATACTTGTGCTAATCAACATGCTGTTGCAGTACTCAACTAGACAATGTGTACCCTTCAAGTGTTTACCATTGATTGGAACAAGTCTGTGATAACAATGTGCATGAAGTATATTAATTATTGCTGTGTAAAATGTCGCACATTATTATGTATTGTTTGTCCACTCAGAGGCAGTAGTCTAGAACTGATACGGGGTATATGGTTTAAGGCCAACATGCATGAGGCAATCTGAATACACTGTAATATACATGGGATAACTCCACTTCACATAGTAGGGCTTGTGGAGGATTGACATTATTAGGGTCAAATCATGGACAGGTGTTCTGTTCTTATCTTTTCCTCTTCACTTATTCTAAGAGTGCCCTCAGCATGTATTCACTGGAATAAGATAGTACCTGTAGTACATTTACATGGACATGTTTAGTCATGTTGTATACTTCAATAACAAATTACTTAGATAAACATTACAGATGCCAACTGCATTTTTTTTACAATTTTAATTGGATTTTATTTGATCCTCTGTTCAATGATATCGTATCATACATGTATATGGAATACATAAACTCATGATTCTTGAGTCAGCTAAACAACAGTCAAACAATTGTGGAACAACTCCCAAACAATTTTTCTCTTTCTTAAATAGGGGATTAATTAAATCCACCAATGCATCAAATACCAGTTACACATCTCATAACTTACCTGTGTTTTTGGGTAGGTGTGTTCTTTGTCAATCTTTCCTGCAATAGGTGCAAGTTCATTTTCTGCAAAGTCTCGACAGGTCTTGCGTAACAGAGCATGAGTTTCTGGAAGATCTACCAAAGTGCTGAGACACCGCAAGTGTGAAGCACACACTCCTGAAAGAAGGAGCATATTGGACTTGCCCTATCCTCAGGAAGATGTTATGTTGTGACTGCATCCATATTAGGATTCTGATTTTACACCAGACATCATTGTTAATAAATCAATTAATATCTATTGACAAACTTAAAACTATCATTATCAATAAGATTAATGATATATGATTTCTTTCTAATATCAATATATAAAACATGTTTGCTGTTCTATCAGATGTATGTGTAACAGCTGTGTTGGTTTCCTGGACAGCATCATGTGTTAAATACACAACAAAAGTTCCATCAGTATACAAGATATATGCAGCAGTTCCTTCATATGGTGTGGTAGGACATAACCCTCAACCAGGTCAAAATGGGGAGAAACAGAAACAGCATTTTGTTTCCATATGAATATACAATAAAAAATAATTTCCTACTTTAGAATATTTCATCAAATCAAAAATGCTACATCTTGTCACCCCCCAATTAGTGTACAAACAAACAGATAGTTTACTAATGGGAAAGAACACTCCAACTTTCAGTCATCTAGCCGGCGCCACTTTAATTAGCCCGTATAACCATCAGAAGCCAATTAGCGCCAGCGACCCAACAAACTGGGCTTCTGACCAGCAAGGTGCCAACTGGAAAACCTCACTGACAGCGAGGGATAATACTCTTGAATCCTTACATTTGAGTGGTTGATGCTTACTACAACCCTTCACCTTTGCAAATTCATCTGTGTGTGTAAATGTGTATGTACACTCAAGAAGTATGTATTATTTACGTAACAATAAACTGATAATAAAGCATAAATCAGTAAATGTACATCAATTAAATACTCAACCAAAGAGGAAAGTATACACTAGTAGAATTGAAATATTTCATTAATCAAACCATTATGAAAAACACATGTGCATGTGGTAACCATGTGTCCCACGCCATTTTCTTATACTGAATTAACCATTCACAAGACCTCATTCCCCTTAAATATTTTCTCATCAAAATAACATGATTCATGAGTAGCGCCCAATTAAAAAAATTAAACATACATGGAGAAGTAATGAAATATGGACTAGCCAGACAGGCCAAATACTTTTCATTTTAGCAAGCCCTTTGTAATCTTAACTGGCCATGAGTCAACGGGCCAGTAGTTAAATTGAACCCTGATCAGACAGAGGACAAAAGACAAGCAACCAGTTTTTGGAAGAATCTGTCAGACTCAAATTTGTGACCTTCGGATCATTAGCTTGACAAGATAACCTACTGAGCTATGTCCACAGACTCTGTACTGTTAAACTAAGTGCATATTTATCAAGTTATGCCTAAGATGTTAGGAAAATGAACGAAAATGACAGTGGTGATGGACACTAATGAAGGTTAGGTCAGCCATGGTATCGTATGACTTTTCTTCGACAGACATTTACAAGTGGTCATGGTGCCATGTTGCACACTCGTTCCGTTACATAATCTACAAGGTACCAAGTAAAGCGGTGAGGTGAGGTGAAATGGGGTTTAACGTTGTGTCCAAGATTATAGCACTTATATAGCGACGTGCATTTAGTTTGTGTGTGTTTTTACTAGTCCGGACTGATGCCGATTATAGTTCTAGCTCACTATAAATCATATTATTTATGCCGCAGTTTAACATGAATATCCCACTCAGACACAGTATACTGATTCCGAGCTGACCAGTCCTTGTTTTTGCCCCTTTATGCTGAGCACCAAACAGGGTAACAACAAGTACCATCTTTTAACATCTTTTGGTATGACACGGCCGGAGATCGAAGCCCGGACCTTCCGCTCTCCATGAGGATGCTCTACCACTAGGCTACGGAGGCGGTCCCCAAGCAAGGAATACTTCGCGAGCATGGAGTGAGTGAGTGAGTGAGTTGGGTTTAACGCCGCTTTTAACATTATTCCAGTTATATCACGGCGTCGCGAGCATGGAACAATGAAGGATCAGGCCTAACTATTTTTGCCATGAGAACGCTTTTATGAGAAGAATATATGCAGAACAAGAAAATGCTTGAAATTGCATGATAAGGAGGAACAAGACGTTTGGATGTGTGAATCATCAATAAATAAACACCTAATAAACCGCATCCATGTACATAAGAATGAAACCTAAAGAATTAAAAAAAATAATTATGTATATCCCCATCTAATGTAAGTGAGGCAGATAAAAGAAATAAATCTACATTGAAAATAAAAATTCTCTCATAAAATGGCACTTGTTATGGTATGTGCCGCTGCAGGTTACATTTTGGTAAATAAATATGGAAAACTCTCTACATCACTAGGCTTATTCAAAGAGATTGTGTGTTTACAAAGAACCCTGTTGCTAGGCTAATGTCACAGACCTGAGTATCTGGCAACAAAATCTAAATAATTATTTCATGTGCAATTGTGACCTGTTTGAGTGGGTGAGCGGCTTTTAGCAATATTCCAGCAATATCACAGCGGGTGACCTGTTTGAAATATTTGTGGTAGATCTACTGAATTCTGAAGGTAGGTCTAATAATAATGCACAAAGAAAAACAACTTGAATTTGTATTTATGATCATTAAGGTAGGAATGTTTACCTAGGCAATTTGGGCCTAAGTCGTTGCACAGTCTTGTCAAGTTTACAAATGAGGTGATCTTACTGATAATACTGAGCCTATTTCAGACTCATTACCGAGATGGCAGACGAGATCTAACCTACATGAACTGCACTCACGTCAATGGTCCAGGGGGACAGATTATGTGGTCTATGTGAGTAGAAACAAACCTTGTTGGAAATCGTAGACATATTAACACATGTTATATATTGCCGCTTATATAAAAGTGTAGCAAGAATAAAACATAACACACACATACTGCTAATATCTTTCATATGTCGCGAGCACATCGCATGTGAAATTGAACGGTACATCGCCATATCCCATCGGCCTACAGAACGTATCGTTTCAGCTTCTTTCACGTCCGAAACGAAATGTACACTCCGCTGCTGGTGGACCTTCAAGTAGACTATTGGAGCTCCGTTCTTATGGAAATGAAGCAGGCTCTGTGGGGAGCTTCTCAGAACAGTCGGATAGTCTCCCTTGCCTGAAAGGCCGGCAAGCTCCTCACAGCTATAGTCCGTTCGCGGAGCTTTCTTCGCTGCCACCAGTCAAAACTCCCCACTGTGATAGGTGGCCTCAACCATGCTTGGAGTTGAACTCGCAACCGAATGACCGTTGTTTACAAACGAGTGACGACTGTCGTGACACCGAATACACTTACCGCTGATTAATTACTTTCTTTGTTTGTCAATTTAAATTTCAATTTCATTAAAACGGAGCACCTTCTAAATACAGTACCACAATTTCTCTTGAGGATGATCTCTGCCGTAGGTCACGTCTCAAAGACAAGCAACCAGTTTTTGTGAGAATCCGTCGGACGCTAACTCGAGACCTTCAGATTGTTAGCCCGACAGCTAACCGACTGAGCTACGTCCATACTGTGAAAGAAAGTGCAAATTTACCTAGTCATGCCTATGACGTTACGGAACTGAACGAAAAGGGTCGAATAGGTGACGGACACTTACGAAGGTTACGGGTAGGCATGGTGTCTCGTGACTTTAGTCTACGGACACTTACGAATGATCCCGATGCCATTTGGCACACTCGTCCCATTCCGTAATCTACAAAAAAAACGAGTGGTGGGAGTGAGCCGATATGGCGCGAACTGAAAACAGATCTGAAAATCAGTAGTGAAAAAATGTAGCCGGTGAAAGTGGCTTGTTTGAATGTCCCATGACAGTTTCCAGTAGCCAAAATATTTGACACAAAACCATTTCATTCTTTTTACACGACGTTTTTGTGTGAAGAATAATAGGAGCCGCAAAAGAATCTATAAAAGCCACGAAACGGGTACCTAACCCTAATGATCGTAAAGGAGTGATTGATCGTAAAGGGGATCCAAGGGATAAGGATAGAGTTTGGGGTAGCCTACCCTAAAACTGGCGACATTTCGATGTGTTCAGCGCCAATATAATTATCCCTAATAAACTGCATTCTTGTGCATAATATTAAAACATAATGAACCGAAAATATATATGTATATTAGTTCCCATTTATAACCATTTTAGCCATTTGAATTACGAGAAAAACGAAAAATAGATAAAAACTAAAAGTGCTTTCGTAAACTAGCGCTTGCTCTAAAATGCGCCGCCGACGACTATATTTAGTAAACAAATATTCAAAACTCTCAACACCGGTGGGCGTATTCAACAACATTGCGTGTAGAGATGATCGATCACTGGGGGGAGCTTATATGCACACTCGATGACCCCTGGCGTCTCAGGGCATTGTGTGACTGGCAACAAAACCATTCGTCACCACTCGCCCCTTTCCGTAACCTGCAAGAAGACTCGTCCCCACATGGACGAATGTTATGTGCGAAAATAAGACAAACCAATCAGAATGCGCGTATGATTTCAGGTTCTTCTTCAAAGAATCCCTCAGATATGATTTTTGATTTTACATATGTCTTGCATCTAAAATTATACCCAAGACACAGTTAAATGTGTTCAATCATACCGTATAATACCTTAAGTCCTGATGTGTCTTAAATAGCATCTGGAATATATATGACATATTGGAAATTTGCGTGAATCATTACGCAACGAGTTGACAATTTATTTAGTTATGCCCGTTTGCGCTTAGACGGAACCCAGTCGCAAAAATGGCCACGAGAGGGGCACGACATTCGTGACCAACTCGTGTTATTCCGGGACAAGCCGAATAGCGATCTTCTTGCAGGTTACGGAAAGGGGCGAGTGGTGACGAATGAGGGGCACGAGTCGCTATTCGGCTTGTCCCGGAATAACACGAGTTGGTCACGAATGGCAACAAAACACCACAAATTACGTCATAGGGTATTGTCACGAGTTTGAAAAGTTTGTGGTACTGTATTCTAAAGGTAGGCAAAATGAAATATGATGGCATTCCCAAAGACATAAACAAAAGTATAAACGTTACTACATATGGGGTTAGAGGGCAAATTTCAAGATTCTTGTAATGGCCGCGCCCACACTGGTGGCAGTGATGTTACCGAAAGTGTAACGAAGGTGTCACGCGCTGGGAAGGAGCTTGAAGGAGCAAGCTCCTTCCCTGCGCGTGACAAGGGATATCGCTGTGAGGAGCTTGAAAGGCCGGGCACACTCTCCTACCCAGAGTTCCATGCGGCCGGCAGCCAGCTAGCATAGTACCTCTGCCACAGGCCAGCGCCATGTGACGATTCGTCACATCTTTCACAGTCCATTCAAGATATTGCATATGCTTTTCATCCGTTTCATGTTTGACAAGTCTACACATTTTCATAAGCAAATGTCATAGAATGGTTAACTTTCATTGAGAAAGTATGCAAATACGTAAAAATCTACTTGTTTTTGCGTAGTTATCCTATGTTTACATTGGTTGTACGGCTCCACGTGCTGTCATCGAAGCGCAACGGAGAGCTAGCGACACGGTCACTTTGATGCATAAATATATATTGTCATGCAACTCACTGTCGCAGTTGTAGTAGCATATCTATATAGTTATGCAAAACAATATGTAAAGCGCCCCCCAATACTTGCATTAGTCCGTTCTATACTGATTTCTGAAAAAGCGCGTTTGTTTACAAACAAGAGAAAAGTCCGGTCACGTGATATGCAAATTAGCCTGTGGCAGTGGTGTTATGCTGAGTCACCACTGCGACGGAGTGTGGGCCGGGCAATGACTAAGCTCCATAACAAGATACGTGCAAGGAGCTTAGCAAGGAGGACATGTGTAGCGACCAGAACTGGGATAAACAGTCCACAATTTCGTAAAACCCCATTTACTGCGGTAATGTTTTCGGTTAGCTCTAAAACGCATGGCGATATATTTGCGGAATATGATATTATTTTGGGGAACCATATTGAATATGATCTTCTGTATATTTCCATGTTCTAATTCCAAATAAATAACCCACATTCAATTCTTCACTATAAATTGGAAACATCTTCAGTTATTATTATTATTTTGTACTTGTCAAATATTCACACGCCTTTCTGTGCGGCAATTCACATTTATGCACAAATGACACTGTGTCTGTACGGTATTGCTTTTCACAATTATTTAGATCTATAACTGAAATAAAGGATGTGTTTCTACTTCTCCCATAACAGGGCTTGATCTTCAATCGCCAGCAGTGGTTTATTCGCAGTGGTTTATTTTTTTTCACCCAATCTGATTGGCTGGCCGAGAGTGGAGAGTGTGTCATCGCGTTTTGATTGGCTGGCTAAAAATAATTGACGGCACTATTTTCGGATCGGGGATACCCGAGGTCGTCCAGTACAGGAAATCCCCAGCTGGCAAAACATTACCGTAGTGACAATGTTTCCATTGCCGAAAGTTGGTGAATGAGAGAAAATATGTGGGGGAAGAAGGGGTTTGATATGTGGAGATATATCAGAGAATTTCGGCTTCCCAATATACCAGATTCAGTTGCAGAATGAGAAGACGGTAACCGAAGCGAGATACCGCATCGATATTACGGGACCAGGTGAGCAACTCCGGTACATTCTTTACTGGGCGTTTTGAAGGCTAATAACAAAGCTAATGAAACAGTTAATTAATTCATGTAAAAATACCGATGAAATAGTGAAACAAAACCATATTGTTTGGTATTTTTTCTAAAAATAACTGTCAACCACATAAGAAATGTCACGTTATAACGAAGTGTTGATCTAGAGCCGATCGATCAAAAACATATTTCATAGTTATATTAAAATAATCGAGACTTAACTTTCATATTTTAAGAAAATAAACACTCAGATAATTTGGATCTAAAGCAATACTCAATTTTAATGCAGGAAACGATCAACCTTTGCCGGACGGACCGTACACCTCACGAACAAGATGTTTTGCAACCACAGCAGTTGTTTCCCCTTTCAACGTTAACGGGTGGAGTTTATAGAGTTCAATATAATGGGCGATCTTTTTGTTCCAAAGGGCAATAACTCTCCTTTTGAAATGATATAAGCGACGGTCCAAACTGTCGCTTCCGGTCTGGTTCCCGGATCAATGCGCGCTGCGACAACTTCTGACATGTAGAGACGGAGCCAAGCTAAAGAGTTATCCTGTTGCACCTTCGTTCAAAAACGGTCGTTTACAACTGAATATTTTTAACTAGCACATATTTTGTAGTGATTATTAGTTTATAATATCAACATTTGTTGATTCTTCAACTGCAAGACGAATTGTCACTTTGAAATATAGCGGGAAAAACGTCATGAAAAATGGTATATTGCCACGGTATTTTCTACGTCAGAAAACAGCGAGGCATTCTGTCAGTCTGGGCTAACATATTGCATCGATGAAATAATAACTCATTTTATTTATCAGCCTTTGTGTTATTTCCCACAACAATTCAAGCATTCAAATCTCAACAAATACTACCATGGACTTCAATTTAATAAAATTAGTGATACGCCAACATTTGCAGCACACAGACATCTTTGACAGGCCTTTACCAATGATCTATATAGTAAGTATACATCCGTGCCTTTACAAATAGTTTAAGAAGAAATAACGTTCAAAATAATAAAACAACTGATTTTAAATGTTACTTTTTATATCAAAATTAAAGTTGCATCTGGATATTTAAATTTAAATTATTATTTTAGAAATAGGCCAAATGAACATCTACCATGCATCTATTAAGCACTCACTTACTCAGTTGCAATATACATACCAGTCATCATACATTGAAATAAGAGATTTTATTATTCTGCCCCTTATAACATGTGTCCCATCATTAAGTGCTCTGAGTCATCACAGGTGTTAATTCATTGATCCATCATTTCTTACAGAATTCTGATACTCATGCTCCTAAAAAAGTAGTTAATTACCGAGATGTGTCCGAACAAACAACAAATCATACTGACTAGCCCACAAAATGTGCATGATGCATAAATAGATGTAAATCATAGTTTTATCTTCTTGTTTTAGTAACATTATATTTATTTTAATGTTGACAAATTATTTCCCATACAAACCCACACACTATCCTGCTGTATCTAAGTATCCTGATTTTCATTCGAGAGTGCTTCAAGACACCTGTAGTATAAAGTATATTTTGTAGATATTATTATCATATAGCAAATATGAATTTTATATGTAAATATGAATATGAAAGTTTATCATCAAATCTTCTGATGGTTAATTAAATAAATGCAAATTAAACACCATTCATTCCATGTAGATAAATGGATTTATTTATGTTATTTGTTTTTGCATATAACAGATTATACTTACATATGTTACAGTCAGTGTCTATAATCAGGCCACATATGTATTTTGACTGAAAATTTCAGTCAATATGCATATTGACTGATTCACTCAGGTAAGGTATATATTTTCTTAAATTTTTATTCATTTATTATTGCCTGAAAAAATGGACCGGATTTTAGACAGACTGGCTGAAATGAATAAGACTGCATAATTTAATCTCCTCAATTTAATTTGAATCTATTTTGATCTTATCAAGATCAAAGTAACTTTTGTAAGAAATTAAATATGTTTTCACAATGAATTGATTGATTCTCCAAACCTGGAACAATACCAGAGTCGCTTTTTTATGTTACTTATCATTATTAGCATAATATTCAGTTCAGAAACAGATGACAGCTAAAAAGTCATGCACCTGTAATCAAATACTAGTACACATGCACAAGTGCGCCAAGTTATTAAATAAAATAATTGTCAACAGGTCATTGTGCAAGGCAGATATCTTTTGGTGTGAAGAGAAAAAAGAATAACATTAATAATTTGTTTATGTTGGAATTTGAAACATCAGTTTAGAACAAGGAAACATAAAAAGCAAGGCCTAATGAAGTTAAGAATCAGCTTTATCTGTGTCACAATCATATGATTATTGTCAATGCAAACTGGATGTAGACACTGCATTGTTAATACCATCAACATTTTAGAGATTGGCAATTAGTATGAATATATTGTTTTATTTTATATAAATTGTAGTTGGTACAAATACTCTTGAATATGTATTTTAACTAATATATAGGGTCCTCTGTGTCTGAATTTTTTTTCTACTTTCTAAAATTAAAAAAAGGCCAAAAGAATATATATCTTTCATTGATCATATTGAAAAATAATCATGGTAGTATTTGGCAACAAACAGCTACAATTCATATACATAAAATCCTTGTATACAACATGCACCAATTAACCCTTAAATATCAAAACAGATTTCAGTGATTTCCATTTCTTTTATTTTGAACATTGTATCATGATATCTAGTTGATGACGTAATTGTACAGTGCCTGTTACTCTTACAATTTCTTGAGAACATTTCTCATTGCTCTCTGTTATATATCTGACAAATACTTACACGTGTTGCTGTCAATATTCACAACATTGAGGCTACGGGCAACGTTGCATAAGACCTTCACATTTCGCGTACCGTATCGCCTCACCGTTGTACATACTGAAATGCATGTATATGATGTAGCCTGCTCGGCGATGCTACAACATAGATATAGGAACGTATACAAAATCTACTTAATTTTCATATTCATACATCAAGGGCAACACTTTCAGTACCGATTGCAAAACGTCAACAAAGCGACCTGGGATGAACGATCAGCTGATCTCACCGCATCGCTTCGAACGCCTATCTAGTGGATAACTATACAATATAATCAGTCGTGGTCATCCCTGATGTATCATTAAATCAAGGAACATTTATTTCCGGACATGGCAATAGATAAATCATTGTTTAGGCGAAAAGATGTGCTGTCCACACACAAGCGTGACCGTTGCCGACAGAGGTGAAGGTTATACTAGTTAACTGTATATAGGCGTCATAGTAACATGTAGTGCTCGTATCGCGCATACCACATGCGCCGTCAGTTTAAGGTTGGACCGTCCGGGTCAGCGCACCTAGCGGGTTAGTGAAGGGAAGATAAATTGAAAAAGATCGCCCATTAATGTATTTTGGCCTATAATTATTTGGTATTTTTTAAACATGAAGACTTCAATTATTAAAACATACTATCTCAGGAAATTATGAAAAAACAACATTACCCCGTTTAAACTTGAATGTATTAAGTCATACCTAAATCAAAATAAACTCCAGCAGATAATATACCGTATTCGACGTAATAAGCGCCCCGCTCTAATAGGCGCCCACGGCAATATTTGCTAATATATTGGACAGTGAACAATCCTAATTAGCACCCCTTCCGATTGATCAATGTACACAAGACTTATATTTTCGCGTATAATACGCACTCGTGTATTATATGCACACTTAATTATGGGCAATTTAATTCTGGAAAAATATATCTGTCGTACCTAAATATTTCAGGCTGTCAGTATGAACCACGAAATTTATCTTTTAACTCTGTTTTTTTTTCACTAAAATAATATTCTAATTAGAGCCCCCTATTTCTAATTTTGAGAGCTCCCTGGGCGCTTAATAAGTCGAATACAGTATGTATTTATATTTTTTCGTAACTATTTTGATTTATTATAGGAGCAGACAAAATGATGAAGATAAAGATGGTGGGCACCAATCAACCTTATTATGTATTTTTTTCAAATTTTGTTGTTGTTGTTGCAACAATGATGTACATGTATGCATCTTAAAATATATTTTGTATTTTAGACAGGATAAAATAATCTCAAAATTAATTTCATATTATTAGTTTTAGGTAGAAACTCAATATTACAGTTAATCATTTTCAGAATTAACAGACAATACAGGGTATTAAGACATGTAGAATTAGGATTGTCTCAAGTATATTCTTTAAACCAAAGATGTATTATTTACCATGATTACTGAAAAAAACACTTCTTTAATAATGCAATTGTTATATTATCATAGCAGATAAAGAGCCCCAATATGCATAGCTAGCTTAATTTTAATGATAAGTATTTAGCATTTCTTGGGATGATAAACTGGACATATGACAAAATAAAAAAAAATATTTTGATTTATTATTAACCCATGGTTTATTTTTGTTCACATAATCTAATTGGCTGCCTTGGAGTTGAAAGCTGTGTCGCTATTTTAACCAGAGGCCTTAATTATTCTAATGTGTAAATTTTCAGAACATGGTAAATAAAGAAAAACTCAAATTTATGGGTGATGAAGTGACCAACAAGAGGTCCTCTTATAACATTTTACCATAAACCTCATTTCTTTACAATAGCAATGTCTAATTTTAATTTTAATACTTTTTACAAAAAAAATCTCATATGAACAGGTCACTAAAATACATATTTATTATTATGTCTTGTTTTCATGAAGATAAAAAGAAGAAAATGTTAATTTTGAATTACCTATTATCAGTAAGTCTTAACTTCTAATCTGATAAAATAACAAAAGAATAAAGTTTGGAGGTAACTGTTGCAGTAAAATAACAATGTAACATTACAAGGGTATTAAATTGCAAATATTTGTAGAACTACTGAAATGGTAATTTATTGTTTACATATATCCTATGTATTTATGTTTCACACACAATAAAGTATTGTGCTTGTCAAATTCACATTGTTTCTTGTCATTCACAAATATGTGGAAATTAGATGACTCATCTAGTAACATTTTTGGTGTCATGATGTTAAATATTATGTTCAAAAGAAAAATTGTCCACTGAATAAGTTTTTTTTAAATAATAAAAACACATGTGTTCACCATGTTCAGGAACAAGAAAAAAGAAGAGAAAAAGATTACATGAAATAATCATCATTTTACATATTAAATTATTCACTGTAAAATTAGTTTTAAAGAGGAAAATTCGTCCAATAATATTACAATCCATTGATGGATTTGAGAAGATGTAATCAGCTGATTAGTTGCCTGAGTTGGTATTTATAGAATCTTGCCTGATCAATCCTGCTGACAGTTCCTTTGGGCCCTTGTTGTTCGTTAACAATATTTCACAATATATAAGACAATATTTAATTTCCTCTTAATTGGGTTTATAATTTTTTTTTCTAGCGAACAAATAAATGAATAACGTATTTACTTACACTAAAAAGTGGGCCTATTTAGTGTTGCGCATTGAGAATGATATAGTCACGGCGAGACGAATGCAAATAAAGATATGGGCCGAGTAATCCAAAACCATTAACAAATATCAAATCACATTACTAATTCTCAAAACGTTACTCCCATCAGCTTTTAATAGTTAACAAAAAACATAACATGAATGCTAACAAGTGGCTTGCCTGTCACCGAAAACTCGTGTGAGTTGTCTTAGCTAGATCCTTTTTACCTGTTTATGGTGCAGTTGTCTTAGTGAGCATATTCGAAAACGAGTCTGGGGGGAATCCCGAGTGGTTACTAAACACGGGAAATCTTCAACTACGAGCTCGACTTTTTATGGCGTATTGTTATGGGAGAAAAAGGATTAACCAGTGTTCGGTTGTTACCGAAATATCTACACACTCGTGATTAATCTGCCACAATTAGGACTCGTGACAGATTAATCACTCGTGTGTAGATTTTTCGGTAACAACCGAACACAGTGGTTAAGCCTCGTTCTAATCGTGACAGATTAATCACTCTCGTTCTAATCGTGGCAGATTAATCACGAGTGTGTCGATTTTTCGGTAACAACCGAACACAGTGGTTAATCCTCTATATCACACTGTGGTCACAAAAGCATATGTAATAGAATATTTATGAAAACGTTGCGAGATTTTTTAATATTGATTAGAAAAATTGGTCCGGCTAGTCAAAATGGTCCTTTACAATCGTCCATATTACAATAGAAAAGGCGGTAACTTGAGAGATTTCTGAAATATTTCGGATTGTGGCCGTAGAATAAAAGAGCCTCGACTCAATATGCATTCCATTTAGTTTTTGTTTTGTTTGTAACTGTAAACAGTTTTCCGTATTCTGTTGTTCGTTGGTCTCCTCCAATCCCACGATGTGAATATAAATGCAAAAAATGTATCCTCATTAATTTATTTAATGTAAACTGTGCAGAAAGGAATCCTTGTAATTCACACATGAGTAGATGTGAGAAATCATATTTATATAGTTTTTCAAAACAATTATTTCACTTGCCTCTGCATTTAGACAAGCTCTTTCTACTTCTTTTATTTAGTTCGATGGGTTAATTGTATATGGTTTGCCACAAGATTGAGGCGAAAATTACGCAAGATGAAAGTGTTTTATAATTCTTTTTACAAAGTTACGGGTAAGTGCACAGGTACATCGGACATATACATTACTCAGAATGAAACGCGGGGTGTTGTATATTAGACATATTATATACATCATTATAAATGAAAGACGCAGGGGAGTATGTATATCGGATATAAACTATACATCACTCAGAACGATAGATAACGATAGAGGGTTTGTATCGGATGTATTATATTATACATACTTCAGAATGCTGTAGATGCAGACAAATGTAAGCTTTGAAACATGCTAAGAAGTATCCAAGCTGGATGTTGACGATTGTTTCAGAGTGGCAATCTACCCACATATACAAGTTAGTGGTAACCTCAAATACCTCCTTAACTTAACCCTATCACATATACATGATTCAGGTAATGCAAGCTCAGAAGTTGGGTGTGCAAATTTAAGACGAACAGATAGAAGCGGTAAGACGGATATGACTGCTCATGCATGCATGCACCAGTAAACCAGACCTAACAGAAAAGAGTATATAGTTACTTCATAGTGTTTAAGGAACCAGACAGCTTCAATTTGAAATTGCAGTTTGTCTCGTTAGGAAGATCTCCAAATGACAAGAAAGATATATTGAAGCAAGTCGAAATGATATATTTAGCCTAAAATCACGATGATCCATGGACAGTGCATTGTGTATGTCTATGTTGGGCATTGCTTAAAATATACCCACCGCTTCGCTTGTCATGTGAGGCGACAATCGATGGTTGGTTGGTTGGTTGGTTGGTTGGTTGTTGTTTAACGCCGCACTCAGCAGTATTCCAGCTATATGACGGCGGTTTGTAAATAATCGAGTGATAGACACCACGAGCATCGATCCATGCTATTGGGATACGATGACATGCATCAACCAAGTCAGCGAGTCTGACCACCTGATCCCGTTAGTCGCCTCTTACGACAAGCATAGTCGCCTTTTAGGGCAAGCATGGATTGCTGAAAAGACCTATTCTACCCCGGATCTTCACGGGCACCACAATCGATGGACCGGGTGGGCATGCTTGTACAGTGACTTCGTTAATTGTGTGTCATGTACCCCGATATAAATACATGTAAATAAACGATTGGTTTAAGTATGAACAACGTCCCACGCCGACATGTACGATGTCTGGCAATCAACCAAATAACGAACCTGACTCCCCGAGGCTCTTTAGTCGCCTCTCATTATACGATTCTAAGCCGGAATCCCCATCCGATCAAGGGAATATTACCTGCATGCTCATCTTTGCTGTTACTGGTTCTTGCAGTAAAATGTTGGTCCACGTGGGCAGAGAGTAAAATAGTGATTGATATTATAAGCAAACATCCAGCACGTCGGAGGACGTTGAACCTCCGATCCATGAAGTCACCTAGTAAGACAATTAAAATTAAATGTGTTGCTGGGGACCACTTCTACACGAAATCAACTGCCTGAGTGGTCTAGTGGATAGACGTCTGCAGAAGGAGTGAGTAAGTGGGTGAATATGTATTAACACTGCTTTTAGCAGCATTCCTGGAGTATCATGGCACAGGACACCAGAAATAGGGTTTACTCATTGAACACATGATGGGAATCGACGAGACGGGCGAACGATTTGACCAATCGCACCCCTGACAGCGGAAGGTAAAATAAACGGAATAAGATAGTACCTGTGCTTGGAGATTGGCATTACGTGGATAAAAGAACTGTACACAGTACATATTCTGTTTTACAAAACTCATATACGAATCCATGTTTTACCCTCACCCTCCCTCGGTAAATACAAGAATTTCTGAATTCTGACACTCCTTGTGTGACACACACACAATTGCTATAAAAGTACCAATCATGACCTCTCTCAATATTTGCTAAGTTTGTGGTCCTAATCACTTTCAAAAGCTAAAATTAATTATAAATATTCAAAAGTTGATAGATTTTCAAGGTGTTATGCCGCTTCTGCACGGTTTGATTACGGTAATACAATGGTAAATATCTAATCAATAATTAATAAAAATCAATACCAATCGTGGACTATGCCCCCTCAATATGTGCATATAAGTTATATTGTCAACAGCCAATACAATTAATTGTACATGTGAAAGGGCTATCCCATTTCTGGTCAATGGGACATAAGTGATAATAGAGTAAAAGATCTCTTAAAAATTGGAAATATTGACCCATTACATTAAGATTCTGTCAAGAAAGTGCGAAATGTTATTTACTATCTGTAGCCAAGAAGAAATCTTAAGATTCCATTTATTGTAGATTTTAAAGGCGTTATCCCACTTCTGGTCAAAGGGACATAAGTCATAATATAGTCAAAAATCTCTTAAAATTAGAAATATTGACCCATTACATAAAGATTCTGTCCACAAGTGCGAAATGTTAATTGCTATCTGCAGCCAAGAGAAAATCTTAAGATTCCATTCATTGTAGATTTTAAAGGCATTATTCCACTTCTGGTAAAGGTGATATGAGTCATAATATAGTCAAAAATCTCTTTAAATTAGAAATATTGACCCATTACATTAAGATTCTGTCCACAAGTGCAAAATGTTTTTTACTATCTGCAGCCAAGAAGAAATCTTAAGATTCCATTTATTGTAGATTTTAAAGGCATTATCCCACTTCTGGTCAAGGTGATATGAGTCATAATATAGTCAAAAATCTCTTAAAATTAGAAAATTACAGTAGGATTCTGTCCACAAGTGCGAAATGTTATATGTAATATAAATTCCTGTTTATGCTGAGAACCACACTATAATTTTTTTTATAAATTTTCAACAGACGTCCACCACACTGCCAACATATCCATAGTTGTGAGGGAAACCCTATCCCTTGCCAGGGGCGCCACCACGCATGCGCAAGGCGGGAATCTAGTCACTTCTTTCAACCCATTACTCTCATCAACTAGATGCAGACATTTGGGGAGGTGGGAGGGATTAATTCCTGATGTGATAGAGGTGGTATTCTTAGAATTATTCACAATGATAACTATTGTTTGATAATTCTTGTGAATACCTCACCTCTATCACATCAGTGCCAGTATACACCAGAGGGACCGGCGGGTTCTGGTATCTAGCATCCCTTAGATATTTGGCTAGTGGAGTGGTAAAACCAAGGATTATATGCCAAAAGGGGATCTAAAACGGATGTGTCTAATAGTCTACTTCCAAGACTGAGACGTATAGAATTTTCAAAACGTCATATGAGGGGTATATGTATATTCCCTTGTGATATTTAGACATAGTATGACGTCACTTCCTGTGATAACGTCACATGTGACGTCACTTCCGGTGATGACGTCATCTTTGACGTCACTTCCGGTGTCATACCATGCCTCTTGTGGTATATGTCTACTATATTCTCGTATCACTGTGACGTGGTTTACCGTTATGCCCTTCTGGGTAGTGATATTTAACGTATCTTGACGTTAGTCCGGTGTGATGACTCCTATGACGTCACTTCCGGTGGTAGTACATTGATGTTTCCTATCATGTAGATTACCGTATATCACTTAATCCTTCGATCTCTGATTTCAGTGTTGCCATTTGCCCTGCTTTACTAACTCAGTTGCGCAGTCCAGTGACAAAGACAACTTACCCTGAGTTCATGAGGTACTTCTGAAAGAGGAAGGGGAACAAGGTTACTTGGCGACTATCACCTGGGTCAGCCCCAAGGGCCCCAGAGTGTATAGTCTTTAGATCGGTCTGTATGTATGTATGGATACTGTATTCCATGTGGCTAGACTTGTTGTAAGGGCTCTGATCTCGTGAGGCCTGCAGTTTCCCAAACTCGGCGTGGAGATTTGTGCCAGTTTATAGCTATCTATGATAACTGATTTGCCATCCCGCTACAGTGCTCTCTGTGATGTCCTTTTCTGACGAGGGCTTGCAAGAGATAAAGAGGCATTTTCTCTGCTTTCTGTGGGGTTGAGTTGCTGTAATGAAGTATCTCAAGGCTCTTATGGGACAGATCAATCTATCCGGGAAGTCCACACTTTTACTTAAGGCTGGTATTGTATATTGCCTGTCCGAGTGTGTCCAAGGGTTGACGACTGGTTTTTGGCAATAAATTCTGGGAGCGATCTAAACGACTCTGATTTCATTCTTGGGTATGAGTTACAGTGGAGGTGTCAATAGCGTGTAATTCTGACACGAGCCGCCGTAGCCATGGCTAGTAGAAAAAACAACAACAACAAAACCCAACAGTTTCCCTGGGGATAATAGCAATGTCGCACTACTCATGGGTTCGTATGGTGTTTTCATCAATGCTGACAATACTATAATTAGATCTCATTTGGGAAGTACGTGGTACTTTAATGTCTTTTCCAGGGCAAAGGACTTTATGAGTCGATTCAGTACTGGGTGGGTACCTATATATAGACCAACGTGTTATAATACTGATGTCGTAATTTCTTGTCGTTTTTTAGATAGAACAAGAATTCAGCCACTATAGGTATCGTTATTTCCCGTTATTTGCTTTTTTCGTTCTCCACTCGACAAACCTGCCCCATCTGTTATTGTATAGGGCAGACGATGCTGGTCTCCATGAGCTTGCCACTCTTCGTTCAGCTGATTTAGAATAACCGGCGGCTTGCATCTTATTCGAGATAACTTCTAAGCGTGAAGATGGAGGTTGTCGAGGCGGCCGTAAAATATGTCCGTCTTTGGTTGTCTCAATAGGTCTAGACATACTGGGAGTTTCAGAGGTACTTCTACCAGAAGTTGTAGAAGTCTCGGAAACCAAGCCCTTTTCGGCCATGCCGGGGCTATGAGGATTATGACACAGTCTGTTTCCTCTATTTTCTTCAGTACTCTGTCTACGAGAGCCCATGAGGGAAAAGTGTATGCAAACATTCCCTCCCATTCCATGGCGAGCGCATCGACTTGGAGTGCTAGTGGGTCTGGTACCGGGCTGACGTAGACTGGTAGTTTGTTGTTGAGACATGTGGCGAATAGATCTAGGTTTGGAGTGTCCCATAGCTGGGTTATCCACTTGAACACCTCGGGATGTAGTGACCATTCTGTGGGTACTATCTTGTTCTTCCGGGATAGGTAATCTGCTAGGATATATAGCTTGCCCGGTATGTGTCTTGCTTCGATCTTGCAACTAACTGAGTCTACCAAGGCATATAAACATGTAACCTCCTTCAGTAAAGGCTGAGACCTTGTGCCTCTGTAGGTTAAATCTTGGATAGATGTGAGCGGGCATAGGCGAGACATCCACCAGCGTCTCGACTTGACGGCCTGATCGAGTGGGCTTGTTATCATGTGCTCTACTCTTGCATATCTGTACTCTGGGGGTGCTGCTATGCCCTTGTTGAGAAGAATCTTGCGCCTATGTGGGTACTAGCTCTGTTTTAGAGGGTGAACCAGGAAATCTAAGAGTGTTAGTAGTGAGGCACACTGTGTTTAAACTAATTGCGATTGTCCTGATTGGCCAATAGGAAATCGTCTATATATCCGAGAAGCCTTATGAGCTTATATGGGCGATAACCGATGATGGGATTGGTGATCCTGGTGAATAACCATGGGGCTAAGGATATGCCGAATGGTAGTACTCTGAACTGGTATCTCTGACCGTTGACTGCAAAGCGTAGGTACCTGGAATACTGGGGAGTAGAACCCGTGAGTGGTCTCTGACTCCTTTAAGATGCTGATAGCCCCTTGCTGAACTTGTGTAATCTTGGGTCGATGTCTGTGAGACCGGCTAGTTCGACTGGATTCGATGTGGTCGTATCTTTGATCTTCTGAAGTTCTAAATCGTTGTCCATTGGGCAAGCGATGTCGGTAGGGTCTGAAGGCATTTCCGGTGGTATCCCCTTCGGGGACTGCTTCGGCTTCCTCCTCTGCGAAGTGGGATGATCATCTTTAGCAGGAACTGTGCTGATATCCAGTCTTGTGCTCATTGAAGATCTTCCTGAATCTTCAGTATGTTCCAGTGAGCTGTGGATGAATCCGGTCTGCTGTAGTGTCATCTCCGTGGGGTGTCTAAGTGTAGGCCTACGTTCTGATTGTTCGGGGTATGACGTGGAGAATTGCAGCTGCAATCCAGTTAATGTATGAACTGAAATTAATCATCTGTTTGTTGACATAATCTAAGTCCCTGATTATGGCCATGTCAACGTGCATTTTAGAGTTAGTTTCTTAACCAGATAGTAGAAAAGTTCAACGATGCTCGGCTGTTGTGCGCAGGGGCAACTTGTGTCGTGTAATCACTCTTATTAATGGCAGGCATACCCAGTCTAACATTAAGTGCCGAATGTAGCATTTAATGAATAATCGATTCTTGATGACGTCATCAATATGTGACGAACAGGGAAGGGTAAGGAATTTTAGAATCAACTGACCGGTACCTCCTACCCGTCACGTTCTAACAAGGTCATCCCACTCTCCCAAAAGTTGAGGAGCAGATGCATTTTACCGGTCAAAAAGAAAGTGCCTCTAACTTGCATCCGGCAACGTATGGTACCGTCGATCATCGAGTTTGGCCAGAAACTAACGATCTTCACCCTCTGCCACGTCCCCCCTTTTAACTTAATTGAGTTCGGAATTCAATGTCTGTAACTTCCTACAGTTCTGTGAACCATATGCCATGCTGCAAAGAGGTACAGGAAAGGACAGACTAAGAAGTCTGTCATACCCGATAGCTCCACCAAATTAACAACGCGTGTTGATATGAATAATTTGCATACTCGTATATGCAAGAGGCGACGTATGGTTCTCAGTAGGAAGTGACAAGTCGGAGACGATGGCTTGCGGTATATACAGTTTTACTTTATACATGTAGATATATACATACAAAAGACACTTTGTGCCAGGTCAGCACATAGTGGTTGTGGTTGTTGTCTTGGTGCACCGGAGCACCCAGCCTAACCCTAGCTAGGCTAAGGGTAAGACCTTTCTTTCTCTCCTCTCTGGACCGAGGCTTATATAGCCAAGGTCACCTGACATTTAGTAAGTGATACATATAAAATGTAAACAGTAAATCATCAGTGACATACTTGCACATCTCGTTCAGGATGGCAGACGGTCGATGTACACAAAAATGGGGATTAACAAATAGGATTAGCATCTTATAAATAACAGCAATTAAGTGTTTCAAGGCATAAAGATGTCATGGCTCCAGGGTAATGAGCCTTTGCAATTAAATGTTCTTCAGACAATGGGTGTCGTAAATCAGTCGCTATGACAACTTCCCTCCTTTACGTGAAGCTTGGACCCCAAGCTTACATGAGTCCAAATTGATATGTGTGAACTTTTTCACCAACGAAAACAACCTTGCAAATGTGAACAAAATCAGTTACATGAAATCCTTATGCAACAAATATATCTATGCAATGACAGTATGAAAGTGATCATCTGGCCATTTTTATTTAGTGCCATTTTGAAAACTAACGAGGTGATCTTTGTAATGTGAAATTTCACTACAAGGTAATTACTGCTTTTCACAGATTCAATAAATATATCACTGAAGTATCTTTGAATTCAGGAGTCTAGTTTGGCAGTGCGACTCAGTACCGAATAATGATAATGAGTAATGTCATAAAAAGTACAAATTAAACATCTCAGCAAATATTTCGCATAAAGAAATTTGAAACCAGGAGTCTAGCTTTACCGCGTGACTCAAACGGTACTTGTTGGTACTATTGCCCTTTTAAGTACAATGGGTGCTCTTCCCGTGTCTTTGACGGAGCTTGCCCAGATATTGTGGGTGCGATGCCCAAGAAAACAAATCCTTAATTCCGACATCAAAACTCTGAAATGCTGAATACTGCTGTGCTGTTAATTACTTAATACTGACATACAATAAACATATGTGTGGGGGTGGCTCACCCAAGAATATCCCTAATCTGAATTCAAAGTCCTAGACAATACATTCAATTTTGTACCAAACTGTGCACATTAATAACTTGTAACAAATGACAAATTTTGTCGTTTAGATTTTTGAAATTACGAGTCGAGCTTTAAGGTGTGACTCGATAACCCTACAGCTTAAGTTTGTCTGGGCCCTAACTGCAACTATATGTCTGGCGTGGCCTGGAGACATTTCAAAGATTCCCTACACAATAACTTCAAAGATCTAGCTTGACTAAAGATGTAATTTGGAGTATATTGCACATAAACAAAACTGAATATTGTAAAGACACATTTTGGCATTAATATACTGGCTTTGATTAAACATACCAGCTTGCACTATTCAACAGTCACACAATATATATGCTTGATTGAGTCCATGTAAGTAAACACAAATTAGTAAGTCCCAATGAGATATCTTGTACACAGTGTCCATCTTGTAGGTGCCTGTAAGGCGGTTTCTGTATTGTGCAGGGTCTGCAGGAAGATGGCTGTGGTCGGGTCTCTGTGGGATACGCGTGTATACTTCTTTTCTTAGGTCATGTGCAGGAACGACATCTTGAAGGGGAAGACTTAGCAGTGTTGCTAAGATATTCGAGCAGGGAAGGTTTGGGATCGGAGAGCTTATTCTTGATTGGAGAGGTTCTTGTTCTTTCTTCAATCTTGTTACAGGCCGTTTCTTTGTTCTTGGTGATTGGCCTTCAGGAAGGTAGTATATCCTTTTAATAAGAGACTGTCACTTCCTACAGTTTTGTGAACCATATGCCATGCTCCAAAGAGGTACAGGAAAGGACAGACTAAGAAGTCTGTCATACCCGATAGCTCCACCAAATTAACAACGCGTGTCAGTCCGACGTTGATTAATGAATAATTTGCATACTCGTATATGCAAGAGGCGACGTATGGTTCTCAGTAGGAAGTGACAAGTCGGAGACGATGGCTTGCGGTATATACAGTTTTACTTTATACATGTAGATATATACATACAAAAGACACTTTGTGCCAGGTCAGCACATAGTGGTTGTGGTTGTTGTCTTGGTACCCTGGAGCACCCAGCCTTACCCTAGCTAGGCTAAGGGTAAGACCTTTCTTTCTCTCCTCTCTGGACCAAGGCTTATATAGCCAAGGTCACCTGACATTTAGTAAGTGATAAATATAAAATGTAAACAGTAAATCATCAGTGACATACTTGCACATCTCGTTCAGGATGGCAGACGGTCGATGTACACAAAAATGGGGATTAACAAATAGGATTAGCATCTTATAAATAACAGCAATTAAGTGTTTCAAGGCATAAAGATGTCATGGCTCCAGGGTAATGAGCCTTTGCAATTAAATGTTCTTCAGACAATGGGTGTCGTAAATCAGTCGCTATGACAATATAGTCAAAAATCTCTTAAAATTAGAAACATTGACCCATTACAGTAGGATTCTGTCCACAAGTGCGAAATGTTATTTATTATCTGCAGCCAAGAAGAAATCTTTAGATTCCATTTATTGTAGATTTTAAAAGCATTATCCCACTTCTGGTCAAGGTGATATGAGTCATAATATAGTCAAAAATCTTGTAAAATTAACAGTATTAACCCATTGCATTCACATTCTGCTCACAAGTGCGAAATGTTATTTATCATCATCAACCGAGAACAAATCTTAAGATTCCATTAACTGATTTTAAAGGTGTTATTCCATTTATGGTTGAGTGAGTAAGTGACTATGGTTTTATGCTGCTTTTAGCAATATTCCAGCAATATCACTGGGGGACACCAGAAATGGGCTTCACACATTGAACCCATATTGGGAATCGAACCCGGGTCTTCGGCGTCACGAGCGAATGCTTTAACCACTAGGCTACCCGGCCGCCCCCATTTATGGTTGAGGTGATATGAGTGATAAATAGAGGTTATCAGGCGAGTGTGTTTGGGGATGGTAAATATCCTGTATTAGGAATAAACATTGTATTTTGAGAGCCTTGGCTTGTTGAATACATAGTAATTGATATTTCACCAGATTCCCGATGGTTAATTCTGACTTGATCGCTGAATGACAAGGGCGATGCCATGTTTGTTTATTAACAGTGAAAGTAGTCCAACTTGACCTTTGATATTTGCATCTCTATCCGCATATGACCCCACTGGATATCGTTTTTATCCATTGGCTTTATTCTGCTGAGGAACCTACCCATTATATGATAATACAGTATAGAATCTCATAAAATTAGAAATATTGACCGATTACATTCAGATTCTGTCCACAAGTTTGAAATGTTATTTACTATTATCAGCTGAAAGAAAATCTTAAGATTCCATTAAGTGTAGATTTTACAGGTGTTCTCCCTTTTTCTGGTCGAGGCCATAGAAGTAATAATATATACTGAACAACAAAGGTTCCTGTGACATTGAATAAGATTTAATGCAAAGTTATGTTTTTTACCAAATCTGAAACAATTTCGGTTTGCAACAGATAAAAGACTCCTGTAAGTGTTCAAATGGTTTAATTTGCCATACTGACTTCAGAAAATGTGTGATTTCATAAAAAACATGAACATGCCAAAATGTCAATTTACAAATCAATCGTATGTGTGTCCACCTCTGGCTGCAATGCAAGCAACACATCTTCGTCTCATGAAATGGACCAGGCGTCGCACAAAGTCCTTTGGGATATCTGTCCACATCTGCTGGAGCATGTTTGAAGTTCCTGCTGTGTCTGAGGAACACGTGGTTGACGTCGAAGGCTTGAACCCACAAACATAGTATTCTGGCATCCCATTGGTGAGATTGGTGAGAGATCAGGGGAGCGAGCCGGCCAGGGGATGACATTCACATTGTTTTGTTGAAGAGAATCCTGAACAAGTCCAGCAATATGAGGCCGCGTGTTGTCATGTTGAAAGGTAATGCCTGGGCCATGACAATGCAAAAACGGTAGAACAACAGGGCCAATGATCTCGTCGCGTAACGCTGTCCATTGAGATTTCCCTCTACCACTATCAAACAGGTCCTTTGTCTTGCTGTAATCCCACCCCATGCCATAATGCTGCCGCCCCCGAACCAATCTTCTTCCATGACACAACGATTGACGTAACGTTCACCTCTAAGTCGGTACACTCGAATCCGTCCATCGCTGTGGCTGAGGTGAAAACGAGACTCGTCAGTGAATAGAACTTGTCCCCACTGCATGGCCGTCCAGCGTAGATGCTGCATACACCAGTGTAGACATGCTTGACGGTGGTTTCCTGTCAAAATGGGACGGCTGGCTGGTCTTCTGGCGACAATCCCTGCACATCTGAGATGGTGACGTGCGGTTTGTGAAGATATTCGTCAAAGGCCAGGGATGCTTCTTGCAGTCACTGTTGCTGGCTGGAATCGATTTCGTAGGTGTGTTGTTCGAATCCAGTTGTCTTGTCGATTATTGGTTACGCGTGGCCTGCCACTCCGAGGATGGTTTTTGACTGCATTTGTCTGTAAATATTTTCATAATTAGATTAGATAATACCATTCAGCCAATATTGAAGTATTATTCCGCTGTTGAAAATTAATAACTTTTCCATACCAGGTAGTAACTTTCCCTCAGCAAATTTTAAATACTCATTTGCAATCAACTCCAGTAACTTTATGTGTCTTAAGATTGTGTATGACCTGTGTATGTGTATGTCGTCTTTGGTTATATAACAATCAAGAACATAATTGGTGGATTGTAAACTTGTACTAGCTAACTTGGGCTGGGACAGGGAACTCGGGTACTGAGTAGGACTGGATACCCACAGGACAACCTAGACCCGTGGTTAGTCACGTGATATATTGTTTGATGACAAAAAGTATCTAGAACTTCCATGGTTAGTCTATAAGTGTCTAATGTTCGCATTTCTTTCTGACTATGCACACATTCCTTCTGATTTTATATGTTTGAATAGAGGTAAAACTTCAGTCAACTTCAGTGTATGCATGACCAGATCGTTTTCTATGAGTATCTACATACATTTTGCCAGGGCTACAGTCAAACTATTCCCGTTCCACATTTGTACCTATCTCTTGGGACCAACAGCAGGTACCCGAGTAGGGTCGGGTAATAGTGGGTTAAGGTACCCAGGTAAGTAATTTGGACTCGTCCAAGGCCTATAACTAACACTTCTTGGTCAATGTCTACCCTTTCATTATATTTGATACATATCTTTTTTAAATACTCATAAAAGTCTCATACAGCCTGCTGTCTGCCTCTCACACTCTCTTTAAAAGTCACTCTCAGTTGCACATTTGACATCTTGGTTGTATTATTTTGGATGAAAAGACTTCTTAAGCATGCATTTTTACTCACTGTCATATTGACGATATTATGATTCAGCTTATGAAAGCTTTTCAATATTTTATGTGTTCTAAAACAAGTGCTTTATCTGTAAAACTATATCTGCTTCGTGAGTAGACTCATTGTATCTGTAAACACAGTCAAGAACTCTTCAGTAGTTTTTATCTTCTTAAGCGCTTTCTGTACGTATTCATGGCTAATCCATGGATGTGGCACTCGCGGTACCAACAGTAAAACTCTGTTCAGCATTCGCAGGGCTATCTGCTGTTCAAATGTGGCGTTTCCGGCCCATAACCGGTTTCTCTATCAGTTCTAATCCTGAAACCAGTAAAAACAATTGTTAAGCCAATCACAACAGATTTAGGAGGAAATTCAAATAGAAGTCAATCTACTTATTATGAAATTTCTTATTTCATATTTACCCTTTTGCTATCTTTGAAAGAATACCAAATTGCTACCATCATCTTACATGGACCCTTTGGTGAGCAAATAATATACTGGAAGTCAATTTCTTCTCAAATAAAAATTCTTGTCCTTTTGCCTTGAAAGCAAGATTGTAATGGAACTGACCATCCTCAAACAAAAGTAAATTCAACAGTTGATACATTTTAAAAAGGTTATGCCACTTCTTGACAGAATGATATATTTGATAATATTAAAGCTTTATGGATGGGATGGAATTATCATGGAACTGTTCTGGGTGAACAATACCTTCCAAATGACGTGCTGGTTTTCTTGGGGAATTAGTCAGCAAAGAGCCAGAGTCACAGGAGACTAATCACAATTTTATTTACAAGAACAATTAACAATTTACAATATCTTAGAAAATAACTGAGGGTGCCACAGAGAGTCGGTACACACTCTGGGCTGTGGGAGAGAGGTCTGCTTGGTAAGAGAGTCAAACCCCTTCTCTGCCTAAAACCTGCCTACAGTATGTATTTAACAAAAATTTAAACAATAAAATGGAATGTGATTGGATGATACACGATTGGTTGTGTCCTAAGCTAAATGGATGGCTAGACAGAGGGGAATACTAAATCCTGTTTATCCTGTTGGACTGGCACTAATCTTGTTGACATATTTACTGGATGCTTTGAAAGAAATTAGGGTGTCACTATAGATGAGCTTGTATGGGGGCTAATCCTTAATGCACTATAGACGAGCTTGTATGGGGGCTAATCCTTAATGAGTCTTAATTGAAGTAATGTTATTCTAATATACCCCGGTAGGTGATGACAGATATACTTAAATAAATATCCTTTGTCTGGGAGATGGGATCTTGATACCTTTGGCTAGCATTTATCTAAAAGCTTCAAATCAATTAAACTATGTAGACGTAACTCTTGTCTTATTGAATAGTATGTCTAGAAGACGCGCTCCCATTACCTTAGGCTAGCAACCATCTAAAAAGCTTTAACTGAAACTACTGATATTTTATATATGCATTTTACCTAATGATAATTATTACTTGCTAAACTATAATTATATGAAAGGATGTATAAATATTACGCCATGATAACTCATAAAAGCACTTGATGTAGATCTAATTATTATAAGATAACTTAGTATAAATGTTATCCCATGATAACTTCCCCTCCGTCTGAAAAAGTTTGGACCCCAAACGTGTAAAAATAAAAATAATTAAGGCTTAGATGGACAATGTATAAAGTTAAACTGGTAGTAGTGAATAATAATTATTATAGAGTCTCTTTGATATAAGGAAACATAATATAAAAATGCTGTCATAAGGGGTTCTGGATGTGGAGCTGGCTTGTCTTGGCACTCTGTACTGGTGGTTTTATGGGTGATGTAGGAGGCCTTGAGTTCCACATCCTGGATTGGGGTTGTAAGGTAGTAGGCTGTGTCCATGGAGGTTTTACATGGAAACAAAGAAAAGAGAGTTAGCATGTTCAAATAATATGTCATATATAAATACTTCCTCAGTTTGTCTGTAATAACTAGAAAATAAAACAAATATGATAATTATGATGTAAAAGATCAGTGCATAATTATTACTAAACGGTGTCATGACCAGGAAGAATGTATTGGCGGCAAATTACAAAGGTTTATCATGAAAAAAATAGTAATATCCTTCTACTTTTGGATACAATCATTAGACACATTATATGTGCATGTGCATATAACAAGTGCATTGATTTGTTACATTAATACGGTATACAAAAGGTGTATATCATTGTTAGTTTTCGTAACTATTTGGTTTGCCTTTTCTTTGTTTTGGTTCATTTCGGTTGTTAAGTTTGCTTTATTTGAATTTGGTTTGTTTCGCTTTGATTTTCCTTCGGTTCAATGCGATAGGGTTTGGTTTATTTTGGTTCGGTATGGTTTGGGTTCGATTCCCAGTATGGTTTGGTTCGCTTCGGTACGGTTTGGGTTCGATTCCCAGTATGGTTTGGTTCGCTTCGGTATGGTTCGCTTCGGTACGGTTTGGGTTCGTGTCATTTCACTTCGGTACGGTTTGGGTTCGCTTCGGTACGGTTTGGGTTCGATTCCCAGTATGGTTTGGTTTGTGTCATTTCACTTCGGTACGGTTTGGGTTCGCTTCGGTACGGTTTGGGTTCGATTCCCAGTATGGTTTGGTTTGTGTCATTTCACTTCGGTACGGTTTGGGTTCGCTTAGGTACGGTTTGGGTTCGATTCCCAGTATGGTTTGGTTTGTGTCATTTCACTTCGGTACGGTTTGGGTTCGCTTAGGTACGGTTTGGGTTCGATTCCCAGTATGGTTTGGTTTGTGTCATTTCACTTCGCTTTTGAGATTGGTTGATCAGGTCAATGCTCAAAATTTGTTGTGATACAAATAACTCAGATGATAAGGCTGATGCCATTTGTTCTCAACTGGCGACCCATAGTGAAAAGACTGGACACAAGAAAACATAACAAGATACAGCTAATAGCTGTTTCGTGATTTGCACCGTTTATTCAGGAGATTTTGTATTTTGATCAAGAATATGTGCAATTGGCAGATATCAGAATATATGGGGAGTAGATCACCGTATGGTTGAGTGGTACCACATTCTGTGTAATTCAGATATGATTCACGGTAGAAAAAGGTGTTGATATTTCCAAAGTCTTTATGTGGAAAAATACCCCTTTTGGATTTATAAATTGGTGCTTCCTCTGGATCGTATGGAGGATTATCTTCTAGACAGGACCAATTTCGGAGATCCTGCCAGCTATCATCAAGGTAGCGCTGTATGAGGTGGGGAGGAACACTTTCAAAATAGCATGTGTGGACAGTATCAGGATGTTCTTTATATGAGACCTTGACATAGCAGTCTCCTTGAATAATTTCAATGCCCAGAACTCTTTCTATTTTATGTTCTACTCTTCGTAGGTGTTTGGGAAAAAACGGATGTGGTTTGACATTTAATTCTATGCATGGTTTGGTGTTGTCTTGCTTGACATTTCCTGACATTGTATTCCCTGACAGAACATTGACTGATTTATTGTCTAGTGCTGATTCCTTTTGGTCGAAAAACTTATGATTCTTCAGTGGACGTTTTCGTCGTTTTCCTGACATACTTCTTTTGAGGTGAAATTCTCTCCGAATGGAGTCTGGAATGCTGCTGCCATACTCCCATGTGTTTCCTCTTTCTGGATCCTTCCATTTTACTCTGTAGTAGATTTTGCCATTAGCTCTCTTGGAACTAACAATTGAGTGGATGTCCTCTGGATTGAAGACCTGAGGGATGTCCTTGGTTTGATAACCTGATGTTGGACTTGGAGGTTGTACCTGGCTGTCGTCGGGTTGTTTTCTGGATTTGGGCTGGTGATGCTTACTATTCACTCCTCTTTTCCCTTTATTTACCTTTTCATTTACCTTGGTTGGAGCACTAGGACCTGGTGTGGTATGATTTTCCTTCATGGTTGCCGTGGGACTGGTAGGTTTTTCTGTTGTACTTGAAGCAGGGTTTTTCTTCTTTGTTGGGGTCTTTTGCTTCTGACTCTTGTTGCTGGAAGTACCTGCCTTTGTTTTGGAATTGACCTTCTTACCTTTCTGTTGTGGAGGTGATTGATCAGTAGCCTGGTAAGTTGAACTTGTTGATGGGGAATTGTTGCTGTCAAACTGAGTATCATTGACTGGTTCCTCGTTGTCATCCATGACTCCTGAATCTATGTCACTGGGGTTATTGAGGTATGGTTCTGGAGGATACTGTGGACGATCAGCAGGATCAAAATATGGCTTCAGACGGTTGGCATGGACCAGTGGTTTGTGTATTTTGTCGTCAGAACTTCGGCGCAGTTTGTAGGTATAATTTGGACCTGTATGGATGATATAATAGCTACCATACCACTTTTTGGTTAATTTGTTGGAAAGGCCTTTTTCAACTTTTTGACAGTAAAGCCAAACTCTTTGACCTGGGACGAATTCTGGTTCTTTAGCCTTTCTGTTATATTGTTCTGAATACACCTCCTTAGCCCGAGCAGTGTTTTCAGCTGCGATTGTTCTAGTGATATCAAGCTCCTCAAGCAAATTGGAAAGATAACTTTTGTTATTGTGGCCTAAATTTTCTTTTGGAATTAATGCTACATCTTGTGGAGCTCTCATTTCCCGGCCGAAAAGCATAACATATGGGGATTTTTGAGTTGATGAATTTGGAGCCATCCGATAGGCCATCATGATGCCAGGAATAAAACGGGGCCAATCATTTTGAGACTTGTTACAGTAGGCTCTTAGTGATTGATTGATATAAGAGTTGAGCCTTTCTACACAGCTGTTAGTTTGAGGATGGTATGGGCTGGTATGGGTAAATTTAATTGCCAAAAGTTCACAAATTGCTTTGATAAGTTTGGACATGAAGTTCTGACCTCTGTCTGAAATTAAGGTCCTTGGAGCACCATACCGACAAAATATTTCTCTGACGAGAACATCTGCTACTTCTTTGGCTTCTTGGGTCCGAAGTGGAAAGGCTTCACACCATCTAGATGATGCATCTGTGATGACCAAAATGTATTTGTACTTATCTGGTGTTGTTGGCAGGGGACCGAGAATGTCAACGTGCCATCGGGTGAAGACCTCTTCTACAGGTAGTGGACGAAGTGGTGCCTTCTTGCCATGGTAGTGCCTCTTGGTCTGTTGACATACCTCACATGTCTGGACATAAGTAGCAATATCGCTGTACATTTTGGGCCAGTAGTACTTAGGTCTCATGGTGTTGTGCATCCTTTCTTTCCCATGGTGGCAACCGCCAAACTCTGAGTCATGATAGGATTGCAGGACTTGATTTCTGAGGGTTCTTGGGACTGCCAGCTGTTTAATGAACTTGTCTGCGTGTCCTTTCTGTCTTTGTGGAACGAATCGGTATAGGATGCCTTCATCAATTTCAAAAGTATTGGCTTCAATAAGAATCTTTTGACGATCCTTTTCATTTTGTGGAAGGACTTCATCCTCTTTGTAGTCAAAGATTTGGATGAAATCTGGACAAATCCTTTGTAGGTGACGTAAATTTGGATGTTCTTTTATACTTACTTCAACCAATGTGTCTTGGGTAACATCAGCATTTGTAGCATGTAATGCTGCGACAACATTAACTGGTACTGACTGATAATCCTCTTCATATTCAAAGGTGACTGACCAATGTGTTGTCTGTGTGTCTGATCCTAAGTGATTGACAATAGGTGTGCAAATATCCTCAGTCTGAGTTGTCTGTGTGACCTGTGTGGATGAATGGGTGTTTGGCAAGATTGTATTGCTAGTTGATTTGCTTAGCTGAGTTGAAGTTACTGAGAAGACTGTTTTCTCAGCATCTTCTTCTGTCTGATCATTACAGTTAATATTTTCCTCATATTCCCTACGTGAGAGAGCATCGGCATTCCCATTGGCTTTGCCGCTGCGGTGAACAATGTCAAAAGTGTAGGTAGAAAGTTCCAAAGACCATCGTCCTAACCTACCTGTGGCATCCTTGATGGATTTCAGCCACTTCAATGCTATATGATCAGTGTAGACTGTGAATTTGGAATTTGCAAGGTATGGACGAAAGGATCTAATGGCTTCAACTAGAGCTAAGCCTTCCTTTTCTGTAATGCTCCAGTTCTTTTCGCTGCCATGAAGAGCTCTACCACCAAAAGCTATTGGATGTTCATTATTTTTCTCGTCTTTTTGACTCAAAACAAAACCTATGCTCATATCACTGGCATCAGTTGCAAGAAGAAATTCTTTGTCAAAATTTGGATACGCCAGAACAGGTGTATTACTCATAGCATGTTTTAGTGTGTTGAATGCCTGATCACACTCAAGTGACCATTGGAACTTTGGTTTCTTTCCTAGTTCTGCCTCCGAATGCTTCTTTAGCAAGGCATTCAGTGGAAGCGCTATGTGAGCGTAATTTTTCACATACTTCCTGTAGAAGTTTGTGAGACCTAAGAAGGAGCGAATCTGCTTTTGTGACTTGGGCACTGGAAAGGTTCTAATTGCTTCAATCTTTTTGTCATCAACTTGAACACCTCCACATGATAAAACATGACCCAGAAAAGAAACTTTGTCCGTTGCAAAATTGCATTTGGATGGCTTTAGTGTTAATTTTGCCTGTTTCAGATAGTAAAATACTTGCTCCAAATGTTGGAGATGCTCTTCAAAGTTTTTGCTGTAAATTATCAAATCATCAATGTAGATCAGCGCAACCTTAAAAAGCAATTTTCGTAACACTTTGCTCATGAGCTGTTGAAAACAAAGTGGAGAATTTGTCAAACCTTGGGGCAATCGTTTGAATTGATAAAGGCCTTGATGCGTGACGAAAGCAGTTTTATGCTTTGAATCTTCATGTAATGGCACTTGGAAGAAGCCATTAGCAAGGTCTAAAGTTGAGAAGATCTTAGCATGTGCATTGGCGATGTTATCAACAACATCATCAAAAACAGGAAGAGGCCAAGACATTGGTAATGTGACAGAATTCAACTTTCTGTAGTCACAAACAAATCTATATGAGCCATCGCGTTTCTTGACTAGGATAATTGGAGCTGAATACATAGAAGTAGATTCCTCGATCAAATCATACTTCAGAAAATCATCTATAAGTTCTTCAGTGACTTTTTGGAGATGAGGAGATTGACGATATGGTCTACTCTTAACGGGTGGGTGGTTGCCAGTGTCAATGATATGTTGGTGCAGGTCAGTTTTACCTAAATCTGCAAGACTTGTTGAAAACATGTTTCTATTTTGTCCCAAAAATCTAAGTAGTCTGTGTCGTTGGTCTGGAGTCAGTTGTGTATTGGTCAAATCAAATCCTAACTCCTGTGCAATTTTGACATAATCCCTGGTGTCATTGTCTCTCTTCTCATTGTCGGTGTTAACGGTACTGATGAATGGTTGGTCAGAGCCGATTTCAAAAACAGAGTCTTTGTCAATGTAACTAAATTTGCCTACAACTGTACCCTTGTCAAGAACCTTTTCTTCTTGGGAGGGATTCATAAGCCTAAATGTAGCAGTCTTGCTTTTTGATTTAGAAAGAGTTCTACCGCCTGCTACTTCAGAATGAGCAGTGAGGGAAGCAATGGGTTCAATGAGGATGAGGGAATCCTCTTTGGTCTCTGATAGTCTGACCTTGAAATGAATTTCACTCTGAGGGGGGATGTAAATCTGATCTATTGTTTTTGCTAATCCACTAATCTCATGCACTGAATTGGCTATGAAATTGATATATTGCCTATCTGAGGTGCTGTTGTTGAGTATCAAGGAATGACAGCTATAATCTAAGACTGCATCATTGTCATCAAGGAAGTTCTCACCTAGTATCACTGCCTTCGGCAGTGTAGGCAGTACATAGAATCTTTGAGAAAATTCCTGATCCTCAATGACAAAATCTAACACAACTGAACCTAACACTTTATGCAATTCGCCGCCAACACCTTTTACCTGTGGAAAGGGTGAGTTTTCAAGAGTAAGGTTTTCAAAAGCTGTGCTCAGAAAAGCAGACGAAATACAACAAATGGATGCCCCTGTGTCTACTAAACAATTTGTTGTTGTTGTGCCAAATTTTGCCTGAATTACACTTTTGGCAAGGGGCGTAACTAAAGACACTGTTGGAATTTCACTTTCAAAGTTACTTTCCATACCAGACTCCATATTTGCCATGACACCTATTAGTATGTACCGTACTAAATTAAAGGATGACAAGAAATCAACAATGTATTACTTACAATATTTGAAGACTTTTTCTTCCTTTGTTGGTGTCTTTGGAGGAGTTGGTTGTCTTTAATCCAGTGTTGAGGTCAGAGGTTGATGCAGCTTGCTTGTTATTCCATCAGATGATCACAGTTGGACATGTCCTCCAATGGGTTCTTGTAGCTGGTCGTAGTTAGTTCCTGGACTCTGTGGTTCCGAAAACGATGATTCTCCGCCAAATTATCATGGAACTGTTCTGGGTGAACAATACCTTCCAAATGACGTGCTGGTTTTCTTGGGGAATTAGTCAGCAAAGAGCCAGAGTCACAGGAGACTGATCACAATTTTATTTACAAGAACAATTAACAATTTACAATATCTTAGAAAATAACTGAGGGTGCCACAGAGAGTCGGTACACACTCTGGGCTGTGGGAGAGAGGTCTGCTTGGTAAGAGAGTCAAACCCCTTCTCTGCCTAAAACCTGCCTACAGTATGTATTTAACAAAAATTTAAACAATAAAATGGAATGTGATTGGATGATACACGATTGGTTGTGTCCTAAGCTAAATGGATGGCTAGACAGAGGGGAATACTAAATCCTGTTTATCCTGTTGGACTGGCACTAATCTTGTTGACATATTTACTGGATGCTTTGAAAGAAATTAGGGTGTCACTATAGATGAGCTTGTATGGGGGCTAATCCTTAATGCACTATAGACGAGCTTGTATGGGGGCTAATCCTTAATGAGTCTTAATTGAAGTAATGTTATTCTAATATACCCCGGTAGGTGATGACAGATATACTTAAATAAATATCCTTTGTCTGGGAGATGGGATCTTGATACCTTTGGCTAGCATTTATCTAAAAGCTTCAAATCAATTAAACTATGTAGACGTAACTCTTGTCTTATTGAATAGTATGTCTAGAAGACGCGCTCCCATTACCTTAGGCTAGCAACCATCTAAAAAGCTTTAACTGAAACTACTGATATTTTATATATGCATTTTACCTAATGATAATTATTACTTGCTAAACTATAATTATATGAAAGGATGTATAAATATTACGCCATGATAACTCATAAAAGCACTTGATGTAGATCTAATTATTATAAGATAACTTAGTATAAATGTTATCCCATGATAGTATTTTAAAAAAAGGTGGTAAAAAATATGTTACACTGTTGTTTTCATATATCTTACTTAGCTGTATTATAACCATATGTCAGATGTATGAATCGCTGGATTGTCTGGTCAAAACTCCATTATTAACAGGCCACAATCATGCAGCTGGAATATTGACAAGTGCAGTGTCGAACAAGAAACAAATAATCTGCTTCGTTTAGTGACACATTACAGTATTTCAGGCATATCATGGCATGTCAGATTAATGGGAGATGAATGCCGAACATGATGCAAGTCGAAGGCGTTTACCACTCTGGTGAAAATCAAGAAGACAGGTATTCTGCTGCCAAACCAAGAAACATAACCTGCACAATTCTGTGACTTGAACCCACAAACATAGTATTCTGGCATGTATAAGGGAACTGACTCTGCACAGCTAATTGCATGCCTTGGATTACAGACCCTATAACAATTATATCCAAAAGAGTCTCTCCATTTTATTATATTTTTATAACTATAATATAACAACTGTTTTGATCTGTAAAATATGTTCATTTAAGAGACTAGGTGTTAGTCTAGACTGGGCCATGTGCTTCAGGAACCTAAACCCATAAAAACTGTTGAGTATCTGAGCTACTAGTCAAAGTATACCCTTACTTTAAAGAAGGTTATAATGTGTTGTTTTTTGGTTGTATCATGGTATAACATTTATACTAAGTTATCCTATAATAATTAGATCCACATCAAGTGCTTTTATGAGTTATCATGGTGTAATATTTAAACATCATTTCATATAATTATAGTTAAGCAAGTAATATTTATCATCAGGTAAAATGTATATATAAAATATCAGTAGTTTCAGTTATAGCTTTTTAGATAGATGCTAGCCTAAGGTAATGGGAGCGCATCTAGACATACTATTCAATAAGACAAGAGTTACGTCTTCATAGTTTAATAGATTTGAAGCTTTTAGATAAATGCTAGCCTAAGGTATCAAGATCCCATCTCCCAGACAAAAGATATGTCTACATAATCTTATAGATTACCTTGAACTATTTTATTTAAGTAAATCTGTCATCACCTATATTAGAATAACATTCAGCAATTTAGACTCATTAAGGATTAGCCCCCATACAAGCTCGTCTATAGTGCATTAAGGATTAGCCCCCATACAAGCTCGTCTATAGTGCATTAAGGATTAGCCCCCATACAAGCTTGTTTATAGTGCATCAAGGATTAGCCCCAACACTGCCCCGTCTATAGTGACACCATAATCTCTTTCCAAAGCATCCAGTAAATATGTCAACAAGATTAGTGCCAGTCCAACAGGATTAACAGGATTAAGTATTCCTCTCTGTCTAGCCATCCATTTAGCATAGGGCACAACCAATCTTGTATCAACCAATCCTATTCCTTTTTATTGTTCAAATTTTTGTTAAATACATACTGTAGCTAAGTTTCAGCCCCACAGTCTTTAATATAATGATAAACGATCTCTTCGAGGGCCTATCCCCTAAAGTAAACACATCCAAATTCGCGGATGATGGAGCCCTCTGGATCCGCACAAAAAGTATTAATATGGCCCAAAATTTACTCCAAAAATCTCTTAATAAAATACAACAATGGGCTGACAAATGGGGCTTCTCAGAAAAAACAACAGGAATAGTATTCAAACATAAAAACATGAAACCCGCCTCCCCAATCCTCCAGCTAAACAACCAAACAATCAAATTTCAAAAACAAACCAAATTCTTAGGACTTATTTTCGATCAACATCTCACCTGGGATGCTCACATCCAAAACCTAACAACTAAATGCAGTAAAGACCTAAACACCCTAAGATGCCTCACTGGCTCAAACTGGGGAGCCTCCAAAGATACCCTCCTCTCACTCTACATATCACTAATTAGATCAAAACTAGACTACGGCTGCGCCATATACAACACCCTAAACAACTCTCTATCTAAAAAACTTGACTCAATACAATATCAGGCTCTCAAACTAATTACACGCACCCAACATGGCACCTCCTACACTTCACTTCAGGCCTTAACAGGAGAAATGCCACTAAGTCTACGCAGGGAACAGCTAAGCTTAAATTTCTGGGCCGCATCCCAATCAAACCCTCTGATCCAAAACCTAATAAACCAAAATATCAGCCCCAAAAACCAAGCTCTAGCTCGTAAACACCCCTTACTTACCCCAATATCCCAAAGAATAACAAACTACCTAAATGAACACCAAATTAAAAATCTTAAACAAAACTGCAAACAATCAAATATCTTCACCCCTAAACTTAAAATACCCAAAATAGACACAACACTAGCTAGCCAAATAAATAAACAAACCGACCCAAACATAGCTAAAACCACCACACTAACATACATACACGAAAATTGGCCAAATTGGTGTCACATTTACACGGACGGATCTTCAGATCCGACCCCCAAACACACAGGTTTCGGGGTCCATACCACACAACCAACTAAAACTACACAATCCTTCCGACTCCCAAACAACCAATCAATATTCACGGCAGAACTAATGGGCATGGCCTCAGCCCTCCATAGTCAAGAATCCAAAAACCACAATAAAATCCTAATACTTACCGACTCCCTAAGTGGACTGCAAGCCCTCCAAAACAAAAATACCAAAAACCGACCTAAATTAATAAATCTAATACTTAAAAGCTCCAACGACCTAACTAACGCAGGCAAACAAATAACTTTCTTGTGGATACCCGCCCACGTAGGAATATACGGCAATGAAAACGCCGATAAAGCAGCTAAACTATCCCTCAAAATCCCAGAAATAAGCTTAAACTTACCCATCTCAAAATCAGAAATTAAAAGTGTAAATAAGCAAAAAATCACCAAAAAATGGCATAACCTATATCTAAACTCAAATAGCCAAATCAAAAAAGTACTCAGCAAACCACTAACCAAACCAAAAATTCACCATCCATCAAAAAAAATCGACAGAGTAATCACTAAACTCCAAACAGGACACACCAACCTAAATAACCACCTAAAAAAAATAAAAAAACATACTACAGGTAACTGCCCACACTGCAAACAACTAGAAACCCCAGAACACGCACTCATCTACTGCACACACTACCTAACACATCGAACCGCATTACAAACCACCCTCAATCTAAACCAGGCTCTCACTCTAGAAGCAATACTAAACCCACAAAATAAACTAGAAAACTTCAAGGCCTAAGGCGTATTCTTAATCAAAACGGAACTAATAAAACGCATCTAAAAACACTATAATCCACCAAATCAAAATTACATAAACACACAAAAATCCACCATACCCAGCTCCCTTAGTTCTCCTCCCCTACCCCATCGGCATCTATTCCAAATCTCAAAATTCCCAAATTCTATATAAGCAACCCCTAAAGCCCCCTCTTGGGTTGCACACACCACTTTCGCCCCTTTCGGAAACACATTAAATGGCCTGGCCGGGCCCGTGTGCGAAATACGCATCAGTCGGAAAGTGCACGTTAAATCTCCAAAGTAAGTAAGTAAGTAAAGTTTTAGCAGAGAAGGGGTTTGACCCTCTTACCAAGCAGGCCTTTCTCCCACAGCCCAGAGTGTTGTACCGACTCTCTGTGGCACCCTCAGTTATTTTCTAAGTATATTGTAAATTGTTAATTGTTCTTGTAAATAAAATTGTGATTAGTCTCCTGTGACTCCGGCTCTTTGCTGACTAATTCCCCAAGAAAACCAGCACGTCATTTGGAAGATATTGTTCACCCAGAACAGTTCCATGATAATTTGGCGGAGAATCATCGTTTTCTGAACCACGGAGCCCAGGAACTAACTACGACCAGCTACAAGAACCCATTGGAGGACATGTCCAACCGTGATCATCTGATGGAATAACAAGTAATCTGCATCCACCTCTGACCTCAACACTGGATTATTAAAGACAACCAACTCCTCCAAAGACACCAACAAAGGAAGAAAAAGTCTTCAAATATTGTAAGTACTACATTGTTGATTATTTGTCTTTCTTTAATTTAGTACGGTACATACTTATAGGTGTCATGGCAAATATGGAGTCTGGAATGGAAAGTAACTTTGAAAGTGAAATTCCAACAGTGTCTTTAGTTACGCCCCTTGCTAAAAGTGTAATTCAGGCAAAATTTGGCACAACAACAACAAATTGTTTAGTAGACACAGGGGCATCCATTTGTTGTATTTCGTCTGCTTTTCTGAGCACAGCTTTTGAAAACCTTACTCTTGGAAACTCACCCTTTCCACAGGTTAAAGGTGTTGGCGGCGAATTGCATAAAGTGTTAGGTTCAGTTGTGTTAGATTTTGTCATTGAGGATCAGGAATTTTCTCAAAAATTCCATATTCTGCCTACACTTCCAGAGGCAGTGATACTAGGTGATAACTTCCTTAATGACAATGATGCAGTCTTAGATTATAGCTGTCATTCCTTGATACTTAACAACAGCACATCAGATAGGCAATATATCAATTTCATAGCCAATTCAGTGCAAGAGATTAGTGGATTAGCAAAAACAATAGATCAGATTTACATCCCCCCTCAGAGTGAAATTCATTTCAAGGTTAGACTATCAGAGACCAAAGAGGATTCCCTCATCCTCATTGAACCCATTGCTTCCCTCACTGCTCATTCTGAAGTAGCAGGTGGTAGAACTCTTTCCAAAGTGAAAAGCAAAACTGCTACATTTAGGCTTATGAATCCCTCCCAAGAAGAAAAGGTTCTTGACAAGGGTACAGTTGTAGGCAAATTTAGTTACATTGACAAAAACTCTTCTGTTTTTGAAATCGACTCTGACCAACCATTCATCAGTACCGTTAACACAAACAATGAGAAGAGAGACAATGACACCAGGGATTATGTTAAAATTGCACAAGAGTTAGGATTTGATTTGACCAATACACAACTGACTCCAGACCAACGACACAGACTACTTAGATTTTTGGGACAAAATAGAAACATGTTTTCAACGAGGCTTGCAGATTTAGGAAAGACTGACATGCACCAACATATCATTGACACTGGCAACCACCCACCCGTTAAGAGTAGACCATATCGCCAATCTCCTCATCTCCAAAAAGTCACCGAAGAACTTATGGATGATTTTCTGAAGTATGATTTGATCGAGGAGTCTACTTCTATGTATTCAGCTCCCATTATCCTAGTCAAGAAACGTGATGGCTCATATAGATTTGTTTGTGACTACAGAAAGTTGAATTCTGTCACTTTACCAATGTCTTGGCCTCTTCCTGTTTTTGATGATGTTGTTGATCACATCGCCAATGCCCAAGCTAAGATCTTCTCAACTTTAGACCTTGCTAATGGCTTCTTCCAAGTGCCATTACATGAAGATTCAAAGCATAAAACTGCTTTCGTCACCCATCAAGGCCTTTTTCAATTCAAATGATTACCCCAAGGTTTGACAAATTCTCCACTTTGTTTTCAACAGCTCATGAGCAAAGTGCTAAGAAAATTGCTTTTTAAGGTTGCGCTGATTTACATTGATGACTTGATAATTTACAACAAAAACTTTGAAGAGCATCTCCAACATTTGGTGCAAGTATTTTACTATCTGAAACAGGCAAACTTAACACTAAAGCCATCCAAATGCAATTTTGCAATGGACAAAGTTTCTTTTCTGGGTCATGTTTTATCATGTGGAGGTGGGGCAGTCGGGTAGCCTAGTGGTTAAAGCCTTCGCTCGTCACGCCGAAGACCCGGGTTCGATTCCCGACATGGGTACAATGTGTGAAGCCCATTTCTGGTATCCCCTGCCATGATACTGCTGGAATATTGCTAAAAGCGGCGTAAAACCATACTCACTCACTCACTCATGTGGAGGTGTTCAAGTTGATGACAAAAAGATTGAAGCAATTAGAAACTTTCTAGTGCCCAAGTCACAAAAGCAGATTCCCTCCTTCTTAGGTCTCACAAACTTCTACAGGAAGTATGTGAAAAATTATGCTCACATAGCGCTTCCACTGAATGCCTTGCTAAAGAAGCATTCAGAGGCAGAAGTAGGAAAGAAACCAAAGTTCCAATGGTCACTTGAGTGTGATCAGGCATTCAACACACTCAAACATGCTATGAGTAATACACGTGTTCTGGCTTATCCAAATTTTGACAAAGAATTTCTTCTCGCAACTGATGCCAGTGATATGAGCATAGGTTTTGTTTTGAGTCAAAAAGATGAGAAAAATAATGAACATCCAATAGCTTTTGGTGGTAGAGCTCTTCATGGCAGCGAAAAGAACTGGAGCATTACAGAAAAGGAAGGCTTAGCCCTTGTTGAAGCAATTAGATCCTTTCGTCCATACCTTGCAAATTCCAAATTCACAGTCTACACTGATCATATAGCATTGAAGTGGCTGAAATCCATCAAGGATGCCACAGGTAGGTTAGGGCGATGGTCTTTGGAACTTTCTACCTACACTTTTGACATTGTTCACCGCAGCGGCAAAGCCAATGGGAATGCTGATGCTCTCTCACGTAGGGAATATGAGGAAATATTAACTGTAATGATCAGACAGAAGAAGATGCTGAGAAAACAGTCTTTCAGTAACTTCAACTCATCAAATCAAATCAACTAGCAGTACCACAATCTTGCCAAACACCCATTCATCCACACAGGTCACACAGACAACTCAGACTGAGGATATTTGCACACCTATTGTCAATCACTTGGAATCAGACACACAGACAACACATTGGTCAGTCACCTTTGAATATGAAGAGGATTATCAGTCAGTACCAGTTAATGTTGTCGCAGCATTACATGCTACAAATGCTGATGTTACCCAAGACACATTAGTTGAAGTAAGTATAAAAGAACATCCAAATTTACGTCACCTACAAAGGATTTGTCCAGATTTCATCCAAATCTTTGACTACAAAGAGGATGATGTCCTTCCACAAAATGAAAAGGATCATCAAAAGATTCTTATCGAAGCCAATACTTTTGAAATTGATGAAGGCATCCTATACAGATTCGTTCCACAAAGACAGAAAGGCCATGCAGACAAGTTCATCAAACAGCTGGCAGTCCCAAGAACCCTCAGGAATCAAGTCCTGCAATCCTATCATGACTCAGAGTTTGGCGGTTGCCACCATGGGAAAGAAAGGATGCACAACACCATGAGACCTAAGTACTACTGGCCCAAAATGTACAGCGATACTGCTACTTATGTCCAGACATGTGAGGTATGTCAACAGACCAAGAGGCACTACCATGGCAAGAAGGCACCACTTCGTCCACTACCTGTAGAAGAGGTCTTCACTCGATGGCACGTTGACATTCTCGGTCCCCTGCCAACAACACCAGACAAGTACAAGTACATTTTGGTCATCACAGATGCATCATCCAGATGGTGTGAAGCCTTTCCACTTCGGACCCAAGAAGCCAAAGAAGTAGCAGATGTTCTCGTTAGAGAAATATTTTGTCGGTATGGCGCTCCAAGGACCTTAATTTCAGACAGAGGTCAGAACTTCATGTCCAAACTCATCAAAGCAATTTGTGAGCTTTCGGCAATTAAATTTACCCATACCAGCCCATACCATCCTCAAACAAACAGCTGTGTAGAAAGGCTCAATTCCTATATCAATCAGTCACTAAGAGCCTATTGTAACAAGTCTCAAAATGATTGGCCCCGTTTTATTCCTGGCATCATGATGGCCTATCGGATGGCCCCAAATTCATCAACACAAAAATCCCCATACGTTATGCTTTTTGGCCGAGAAATGAGAGCTCCACAAGATGTAGCACTTATTCCAAAAGAAAATTTAGGCCACAATAACAAAAGTCATCTTTTAAATTTACTTGAGGAGCTGGAAATCACTAGAACAATTGCAGCTGAAAACACTGCTCGGGCTAAGGAGGTGTATTCAGAACAATATAATAGAAAGGCTAAAGAACCAGAATTCGCCCCAGGTCAAAGAGTTTGGCTTTATTGTCAAAAAGTTGAAAAAGGCCTTTCCAACAAATTAACCAAAAAGTGGTATGGTAGCTATTATATCATCCATACAGGTCCAAATTATACCTACAACCTACGCCGAAGTTCTGACGACAAAATACACAAACCACTGGTCCATGCCAACCGTCTGAAGCCATAATTTGATCCTGCTGATCGTCCACAGTATCCTCCAGAACCATACCTCAATGACTCCAGTAACATAGAGTCAGGAGTCATGGATGACAATGAGGAACCAGTCAGTGATTCACAGCCTGACAGCAACAATTCCCCATCAACAAGTTCAACTTACCAAACCGCTGATCAATCACCTCCACAACAGAAAGGTAAGAAGGTCAATTCTAAAACAAAGGCAGGCACTTCCAGCAACAAGAGTTCGAAGCAAAAGACCCCAACAAAGAAGAGAAACCCTACTCCAAATACAACAGCAAAACCTGCAGGTTCCAGAACGACAACAATGGAGGAAAATCATGCCACACCAGGTCCTAGTGCACCAACCAAGGAAAATGAAAAGGTAAAAACAAAGGGAAAAGAGGAGTGAATAGTAAGCATCACCAGCCAAAATCCAGAAAACAACTTGACGACGGCCAGGTACAACCTCCAAGTCCAACATCAGGTAATCAAACCAAGGATATCCCTCAGGTTTTCAATCCGGAAGACATCTACTCAATTGTAAGTTCCAAGAGAGCAAACGGCAAAATCTACTACAGAGTAAAATGGAAGGATCCAGAAAGGGGAAACACATGGGAGTATGGCAGCAGCATTCCAGACTCCATTCGGAGAGAATTTCACCTCAAAAGAAGTATGTCAGGAAAAAGACGAAAACGTCCACTGAAGAATCATAAGTTTTTCGACCAAAAGGAATCAGCACAAGACAATAAATCAGTCAATGTTCTGTCAGGAAATACAATGTCAGGAAATGTCGAGCAAGACAACACCAAACCATGCATAGAATTAGATGTCAAACCATATCCGTTTTTTCCCAAACGCCTACAAAGAGTAGATCATAAAATAGAAAGAGTTATGGGCATTGAAATTATTTAAGGAGACTGCTATGTCAAGGTCTCATATAAAGATTATCCTAATCAATTCACATGCTATTTTGAAAGTGTTCCTCCCCACCTCATACAGCGCTACCTTGATGATAGCTGGAATGATCTCCGTAAGTGGTCCTGTGAAGATAATCCTCCATATGATCCAGGGGTAGCACCAATTTATAAATCCAAAAGGGTTATTTTTCCACATGACTTTGGAAATATCAACACCTTTTTCTACCGTGAATCATATCTGAATTACACAGAATGTGGTACCACTCAACCATACAGTGATCTACTCCCCATATATGCCGATAGCTGCCAATTGAACATATTCTTGACAAAGGTACAAAATCTCCTGAATAAACGGTGCAAAACACAAAAAAGCTATTAGCTGTATCTTGTTATGTTTATTGTGTCCAGTCTTTTCACTATGGGTCGCCAGTTGAGAACAAATGGCATCAGCCTGATCATCTGAGTTATTTGTATCACAACAAATTTTGAGCATTGACCTGATCAACCAATCTCAAAAGCGAACCCAAACCGTACCGAAGCGAAGCAAACCATACTGCGAATGGAACCCAAACCGTACCGAAGCGAAGCAAACCATACTGCCAATGTACCAATTCAGCCGTGAATACTGACTGACCATCGGGCAAGCGAACTGAATGTGCTTGGGGTTTGGAGCTGTGGATATGGATCCCGTAACCAGCACTGTTGTTGATAGGATTCTTGGATCCATCAGTGTATATATGGGCCCAGCTGTCCCAGGTAGTTTGAATTTTAGTGATAGCTACTGATCGTAGTAGGGTTGGGTTTTCTCTTTTAGTGACTTCTGATGTTAAAGCAGTGTCAACTTTGGGAGTTTGTAAAGTCCAGGGAGGGTGTAACCCTTTGTAGTGACTTTCTGGAGGCTGAATGTCATCGCAATTGTGACTTCGAATGAGTTCACTGCTAATATCCCAGATGGCTTTAGTGAGGGATTTTTTCGAGCTAGGGCCTCATCTCGAGCGTTTTTGTCTTGCCATATCTTTTTAACCAAAGGGTTTGATGTTCGTCCCCAGAACGATAATATTGCCTGCTCTCGTCTTAGTTTCAATGGGAGTTCTCCCGTTTCTACTTGTAGTGCTTCTAGTGAGGTGCCTGTCGCTGCGCCTGTGGCCAGTATTAGGGCTTTGTATTGTATTCTGTCTAGTCGCCTCAAGACAGTATTTGATGCTGAGTGAAAAGCCTCACAACCATAGTCAATTTTTGATCTGATAAGAGCTTTGTAGAGGTCCAGCTGAGTGTCCCTCGATGTGCCCCAAGATGTGCCTGAAATTGCCCGTAATACGTTCAGGTCTTTTTGACATCTGTTTTCCACATATTCTATATGCTTGCGCCAAGTGAGGTGTTGATCAAGGATAACTCCAAGAAATATTGCAGATTTTTTGAATTTGAAAGGTTTGCCTTTTATGGAGACACAGGGTATCATAGCATCTTTGAATAGAACTCCAACAGTTTTTTCACTTGAAAGGGTGAATCCCCATTTATTGCACCATTGATCTACTCCGTCCAGTGCTGACTGGAGTTTTTTTCTGATTTGTGAGATATCTCTGTGCTTTACCCATATTGCTCCGTCATCAGCGAACTTAGAAGTTTGTGTAGGAGAGTTGACATGGTCAAAAAGATCATTGATCATGATATTAAACAGGGTTGGGCTTATAATGCTGCCTTGTGGCGTGCCATTGTCCAGTGCCATAGGATCCGATCGATTGTTCCCTATTTTAACTGAAAGCGACCTGTCTTGCAGGAAGCTGTCTATGAAGTTTGCCATGTTCCCTTCAACTCCATTTTGCGATAGTTTTGAGAGGAGTCTGTCATGCCATACCATGTCGAAGGCTTTGCTGAAGTCCAGAAATACTGCGGCTAGGTATTGTCTGTTTAATTGGGCTTTTTTTATTTCGTTTTCCAGTCTTAGAATATGATCCAGACACGAGTGTCCCTTCCTGAAGCCACTTTGGTCAGGTTTTATGTGGTTGCCAGTTTCAAGATGATGCATGAGCCTTTTTGTAACCATGGCTTCCATGGCTTTGCACATGTTTGAGGTGAGTGAGATAGGTCGATAAGAGTTTGGTAGGGCTTCGTCTTTCCCTTGCTTTAGCAGCGGGATAACCGCAGCATGTTTCCATGCTTTTGGGACTTCTCCTTTGGACCATATCGTGTTATACAACTCAGTGAGTAAGCCTTTGGTTTGATCAGGTAGGTTTTTCAATATCTCGTAGCTGGTTGTGTCAAGACCAGGTGCTGTGCCTTTTCTATGTTGTATCGCATCATCAAACTCTGTCACAGTAAATGGTATATTGTATACCAGATGCTTGCTTTGCGGCCGTTTTGAGATCTTAGGCATAAGCATTTTTGCCTGTTTGAATTCTTCGCTGCAATTTGTGTTGCTGCTGACAGATGAGAAGTGCTCAGCTAGAATGTTGGCCTTTTCTTTGACTGTATGGGCGTTGGCTAACTTGGGAATTTTTGTGGGTTTACGCTTACCCCTGATTGCGTGTATTTTGCTCCAGACTGTTTTAGCATTTGTTTTCTCATTAAGGGATTTGCAGAAGGTCTGCCATGACTCTTTTTTAGAATCGTCTATGAGTTGTCTTACTTTCGTCCTGGCTGCTCGGACTTGGGCAAAGGCTGATTTATCCCTTTTTGACCTATTTAGGGCTTTCTTTCTCACTCTCCTAGCTTTTGCTATTTCCCTGTTCCACCATGGTACCGGCGTTTTGCCAGTTTTGTGGTCTTTTTTTTTAATTGATTTTTCCACAAGATGTAGCATTAATTCCAAAAGAAAATTTAGGCCACAATAACAAAAGTTATCTTTCCAATTTGCTTGAGGAGCTTGAAATCACTAGAACAATCGCAGCTGAAAACACTGCTCGGGCTAAGGAGGTGTATTCAGAACAATATAATAGAAAGGCTAAAGAACCAGAATTCGCCCCAGGTCAAAGAGTTTGGCTTTACTGTCAAAAAGTTGAAAAAGGCCTTTCCAACAAATTAACCAAAAAGTGGTATGGTAGCTATTATATCATCCATACAGGTCCAAATTATACCTACAAACTGCGCCGAAGTTCTGACGACAAAATACACAAACCACTGGTCCATGCCAACCGCCTGAAGCCATATTTTGATCCTGCTGATCGTCCACAGTATCCTCCAGAACCATACCTCAATGACTCCAGTAACATAGATTCAGGAGTCATGGATGACAACGAGGAACCAGTCAATGATATTCATCTTGACAGCAACAATTCCCCACCAACAAGTTCAACTTACCAAACCGCTGATCAATCACCTCCACAACAGAAAGGTAAGAAGGTCAATTCCAAAACAAAGGCAGGTACTTCCAGCAACAAGAGTCCGAAGCAAAACACCCCAACAAAGAAGAAAAACCCTGCTTCAAGTACAACAGAAAAACCTACCAGTCCCACGGCAACAATGAAGGAAAATCATGCCACACCCGGTCCTAGTGCTCCAACCAAGGTAAGTGAAAAGGTAAACAAAGGGAAAAGGGGAGTGAATAGTAAGCATCACCAGCCCAAATCCAGAAAACAACCCGACGACAGCCAGGTACAACCTCCAAGTCCAACATCAGGTAATCAAACCAAGGATATCCCTCAGGTCTTCAATCCAGAGGACATCCACTCAATTGTAAGTTCCAAGAGAGCAAATGGCAAAATCTACTACAGAGTAAAATGGAAGGATCCAGAAAGAGGAAACACATGGGAGTATGGCAGCAGCATTCCAGACTCCATTCGGAGAGAATTTCACCTCAAAAGAAGTATGTCAGGTAAACGACGTAAGCGTCCACTAAAGCATCATAAGTTTTTCGACCAAAAGGATTCAGCACAAGACAATAAATCAGTCAATGTTCTGTCAGGGAATTCAATGTCAGGGAATGTCCAGCAAGACAACACCAAATCATGCATAGAATTAGATGTCAAACCATGTCTGTTTTTTCCAAAACACCTACGAAAAGTAGATTATAAAATGGAAAGAGTTCTGGGCATTGAAATTATTCAAGGAGACTGCTATGTCACGGTCTCATATAAAGAATATCCTAATCAATTCACATGCTATTTTGAAAGTGTTCCTCCCCACCTCATACAGCGCTACCTTGATGATAGCTGGAATGATCTCCGTAATTGGTCCTGTCTAGAAGATAATCCTCGATATGATCCATATGAAGCACCAATTTATAAATCCAAAAGGGGTATTTTTCTAGATAAAGATTTTGGAAACATCAACACCTTTTACTACCGTATTTCACTCACAGACAATAGTCCCCATAGACCATACCAGGATCAACTCGCCATACATACCGAACAATGCCAATTGCACATATTCTTGATCAAAATACAAAATCTCCTGAATAAATGGTGCAAATCACGAAACAGCTATTAGCTGTATCTTGTTATGTTTTCTTGTGTCCAGTCTTTTCACTATGGGTCGCCAGTTGAGAACAAATGGCATCAGCCTGATCATCTGAGTTATTTGTATCACAACAAATTTTGAGCATTGACCTGATCAACCAATCTCAAAAGCGAACCCAAACCGTACCGAAGCGAAGCAAACCATACTGCGAATGGAACCCAAACCGTACCGAAGCGAAGCAAACCATACTGCCAATGGAACCCAAACCGTACCGAAGCGAAGCAAACCGTACCGAAGCGAAGCGAAGCAAACCGTACCGAAGCAAAATAAACCAAACCCTATCGCATTGAACCGAACGAAAATCAAAGCGAAACAAATTCAAATAAAGCAAACTTAACAACCGAAATGAACCAAAACAAAGAAAAGGCAAACCAAATAGTAACGAAAACTAACAATGAATTCTAAAAAGGATATACACCTTTCTAACACCTTTTGTATACCGTATTAATGTAACAAATCAATGCACTTGTTATATGCACATGCACATATATGTATAAATTGTCTAATGATTGTATCCAAAAGTAGAAGGATATTACTAAATTATTTTTTTTCATGATATACTTTTGTAATTTGCCGCCAATACATTCTTCCTGGTCATGACACCGTTTAGTAATAATTATGTATTGATCTTTTACATCATAATTATCATATTTGTTTTATTTTCTAGTTATTACAGACAAACTGAGGAAGTATTTATATATGACATATTATTTGAACATGCTAACTCTCTTTTCTTTGTTTCCATGTAAAACCTCCATGGACACAGCCTACTACCTTACAACCCCAATCCAGGATGTGGAACTCAAGGCCTCCTACATCACCCATAAAACCACCAGTACAGAGTGCCAAGACAAGCCAGCTCCACATCCAGATTCCCTGATGACAGCATTTTTATATTATGTTTCCTTACACCAAAGAGACTCTATAATAATTATTATTCACTACTACCAGTTTAACTTTATACATTGTCCATCTAAGCCTTAATTATTTTTATTTTTACACGTTTGGGGTCCAAACTTTTTCAGACGGAGGGGAAGTTATCATGGGATAACATTTATACTAAGTTATCCTTTAATAATTAGACCTACATCAAGTGCTTTTATGAGTTATCATGGTGTAATATTTATACATCATTTCATATAATTATAGTTTAGCAAGTAATAATTATCATTAGGTAAAATGCATATATAAAATATCAGTAGTTTCAGTTAAAGCTTTTTTAGATGGTTGCTAGCCTAAGGTAATGGGAGCGCGTCTTCTAGACATGCTATTCAATAAGACAAGAGTTACGTCTACATAGTTTAATAGATTTGAAGCTTTTAGACTGACTGACTGATATAGAAGATTTAACGTGCGCTTTCCGACTGCAGCGTATTTCGCACACGGGCCTGGCCAGACCATTTAGTGTATTCCGAGAAGGGTGAAAGTGGTGTGTGCAACACAAGAGGGGGCTTTTAGGGGTTGCTTATATCGATTTTTTGAAATTTTAAAATTTGGAATCAATGCCGAGGTGGGTGGAGGAGGGAACTAAGGGAGCCGGGTGAGGTGGGTGTATGTATGTTTATTGGATTTTGGATTGGTAGATTAATTAGTTTTTAGATGCGCTTGATTAGGCCTGTTTTGATTAGGAATACGCCTAGGGCCTTGAAGTTTTCTAGTTTATTTTGAGGGTTTAGTATTTCATCTAGAGTAGGAACCTTATTTAGATTGAGGTTGGTTTGTAGTGTGGATCTGTGTGTTTGGTAGTGGGTGCAGTGGATGAGTGCGTGTTCTGTGGTTTCGGGTTGTTTGCAGTGGGGGCAGTTGCCTGTGGTGTGTCTTTTAAGTTGTTTTAGGTGGTTATTTAGGTTCGTGTGTCCTGTTTGGAGTTTTGTAATTAATCTGTCAATTTTTTTTGAGGGGTGTAGGATTTTAGGTTTGGCTAGTGGTTTTCTGAGCACTTTTTGGATTTGGCTATTTGAGTTTTGATATTGATTATGCCATTTTTTGGTTATTTTTTGTTTGTTTACACTTTTAATTTCTGATTTTGAGATGGGTAGGTTTAGGCTTATTTCTGGTATTTTGAGGGATAATTTAGCTGCTTTATCGGCGCTTTCGTTGCCGTAAATTCCTACGTGGGCGGGGATCCACAAGAAGGTTATTTGTTTGCCTGCTTTTGTTAGGTAGTTGGAGCTTTTAAGTATTTGGTTTATTAATTTGTCGTTTTTTGGTATTTTTGTTTTGGAGGGCTTGTAGCCCACTAAGCGAGTCAGTGAGAATTAGGATTTTTTTGTTGTTTTTTGATTGTTGGTTATGCAGGGCTGAGGCCATGCCCATAAGTTCGGCCGTGAATATAGATTGGTTGTTAGGGAGTCGGTAAGATTGTGTGGATATAACTGGTTGTGTGGTATGGACTCCGAAACCTGTGTGGTTGGAGATCGGGTCTGAAGATCCGTCAGTGTATATGTGACACCAATTTGGCCAATTTTCGTGTATGTATGAAAGTGTGGTGGTTTTAGCTATGTTTGGGTCGGTTTGTTTTTTTATTTGGTTAGTTAGCGTTGTGTCTATTTGGGGTATTTTGAGTTTAGGGGTGAAGATATTTGATTTTTTGCAATTTTGTTTAAGATTTTGAGTTTGGTGTTCATTGAGGTAGTTAGTTATTCTTTGGGATATTGGGGTGAGTAAGGGGTGTTTGCGAGCTAGAGCTTGGTTTCTTGGGCTAATGTTTTGGTTAATTAGGTTTTGAATGAGAGGGTTTGTTTGGGACGCGGCCCAGAAATTAAGGCTTAGATAAGGCTTTTAGATAAATGCTAGCCTAAGGTATCAAGTTCCCATCTCCCAGACAAAGGATATTTATTTAAGTATATCTGTCTTCACCTACCGGGGTATATTAGAATAACATTACTTCAATTAAGACTCATTAAGGATTAGCCCCCATACAAGCTCGTCTATAGTGCATTAAGGATTAGCCCCCATACAAGCTCGTCTATAGGGCATTAAGGATTAGCCCCCACACAAGCTCATCTATAGTGACACCCTAATCTCTTTCAAAGCATCCAGTAAATATGTCAACAAGATTAGTGCCAGTCCAACAGGATAAACAGGATTTAGTATTCCCCTCTGTCTAGCCATCCATTTAGCTTAGGACACAACCAATCGTGTATCAACCAATCACATCCCTTTTATTGTTCAAATTTTTGTTAAATACATACTGTAGGCAGGTTTTAGGCAGAGAAGGGGTTTGACTCTCTTACCAAGCAGACCACTCTCCCACAGCCCAGAGTGTGTACCGATTCTCTGTGGCACCCTCAGTTATTATCTAAGTATATTGTAAATTGTTAATTGTTCTTGTAAATAAAATTGTGATTAGTCTCCTGTGACTCTGGCTCTTTGCTGACTAATTCCCCAAGAAAACCAGCACGTCATTTGGAAGGTATTGTTCACCCAGAACAGTTCCATGATAAAGGATTAGCCCCCATACAAGCTTGTTTATAGTGCATTAAGGATTATCCCCAACACAACCTCGTCTATAGTGACACCATAATCTCTTTCCAAAGCATCCAGTAAATATGTCAACAAGATTAGTGCCAGTCCAACAGAATTAACAGGATTAAGTATTCCTCTCTGTCTAGCCATCCATTTAGCATAGGGCACAACCAATCGTGTATCAACCAATCCTATTCCTTTTTATTGTTCAAATTTTTGTTAAATACATACTGTAGCTAAGTTTTAGCAGAGAAGGGGTTTGACCCTCTTACCAAGCAGGCCTTTCTCCCACAGCCCAGATTGTTGTACCGACTCTCTGTGGCACCCTCAGTTATTTTCTAAGTATATTGTAAATTGTTAATTGTTCTTGTAAATAAAATTGTGATTAGTCTCCTGTGACTCGGGCTCTTTGCTGACTAATTCCCCAAGAAAACCAGCACGTCATTTGGAAGGTATTGTTCACCCAGAACAGTTCCATGATAGTTGGATCACATGTAACGGGTCTCCATATCTACAGCTTTCCATATGCCCGTATCTGATGATCTGTTGTTGAACTTCTTTTCTTGGCCATGACCTTCGCATCATAGTCATATCTATCAGCATTGAGAAAATGTAAATGGTTTTTTTATTCATAAATGATGAAGGTGTAACAGTATGGTTCTTTAATATAATATTATTATTATTGTGTTGGCATTTAGTTCTGTCTGCACCAAGTAGTCATGACTGTATGGCAGCAATATGGTAAGCTGATCAACCTAAAAACTCTTCTTGTTATGTAATTTGAATCCTGCAATAAAATGTGGGACAAAAAGAAAACATGCCTTATTTTGAAAGGCAGTTATTATCATTGTGGCTTAGCATATAAGTTTTGAAGATATCAGCTTAAAGACTGTATGCATGTAACTTCTTGAAAATAATGATATGAATATTCTTTTCACAGCCAGACTCAAAACAGAATTTTGCGCAGTTGTTGTGATTGAGCACAGTGTACAAAACAGAGCTGCTCATTATAACAATTTGTCAAATACTACTTCTTGCAACTATTTGTAACTTTGGACATACGCTCCAGACAAGTGGACATTAAAAAAGTTAAAACATAACCTTGCCATATACAATCATATCTAAATTTCACAGATTTACAAATCATTTCACAAAATAATATTAAATCTTCTTTTGTGTTCATTCCCATAGGGAATTCAAATAATTCCAGTAAAGTAAAATTATTTTTTTCTGCTACAACATTAACTATATGAGCTAATCACCTTACACCCTTCATAGAGCCAGTTCCTCCTTGGAATTCAAGTATCAACAGTCTTCTGAGCAGTAAGAGATCTGAACAGACAACTAATAGTCAGTAGTAATTAGGGAATCATCTGGTGACGTGTTTATGGCAAGTGTGTAGAGTCAGTGCTAGCAGTAGCTCGCCTGTATTCAGTTGTTTGAGCCCTCAACAGACCAATGAACCCGTTTCCACTTTCCCCAGTTTGGCTTTAGCAAGTCTAGAAAAAGACAAATACACACTTCCATGGAAGGTGGTAATACATCAATCAATACAGATGTTCACAGGTCATAATCAACCAAGGACATTTTATACACAATATCATCATACAATCTACACTTAATGGAATGTTAAGATTTCTTCTTGGCTGATAGTAAATCACATTTCAATATTGTGAGCAGAATCTGAATGCTATGGGTCAATATTTGTAATTTTAAGAGATTTTTTACTAGTTTATTACTCGTATCCCCTCAACCAGAAATGGGATAACACCTATAAAATCTACAATAAATGGAATCTTAAGATTTCTTCATGACTACTCATAGTAAATAACATTTCAAACTTGTGAGCAGAATCTGAATGCTATGGGTCAAAATTTTCAATTTTAAGAGATTTTTGACTATATTATTATTCATATCACCTTGACCAGAAATGGGAAAACACCAATAAATCTCCAGTTAAAGGAATCTGAAGATTTTCTTTTGGCTGCTGATAGTAAATCACATTTCTAGCTTGTGAGCAGAATCTGAATGCTATGGGTTAATATATCTAATTTTAACAGATTTTTGACTATATTATTACTCATCTCCCCTCGACCAGAAATGGAATAAAGTCTATAAACTCAACAAATAATGGAATCTTAAGATTTCTTTTTAGCTGATGATAGTAAAGAACATTTCTAGCCTGTGAGCAAAGCCTGAACACTATGAGTCAAGATTTCTAATTTTAAGAAATTTTCTACTATATTATTATTCATATCACCGTGAACAGAAAGGGGATAACACCTATAAAATCTACACTTAATGGAATCTTAAGATTTCTTCTTGGCTGATGATAGTAAATAACATTTCAAACCTGTGAGCAAAGCCTGAATGAGTCAAGATTTCTAATTTTAAGAGATTTTCTACTATATTATTATTCATATCACCTTGACCAGAAATGGGATAACACCTACTAACTTGACAAATAATGGAATCTTAAGATTTTCTCTTGGCTGCTGATGGTAAATTACATTTCTACCTTGTGAGCAGAATCTGAATGCTATGGGATAATATTTCTAAATTTAAGAGATTTTTGACAATATCATTACTCATCTCCCCTCGACCAGAAATAAAGTCTACAATTAATGAAATCTTAAGATTTCTTCTTGGGTGATGTTAGTAAATAACATTTCAAACTTGTGAGCAAAGCTTGAATTTTGTACCTATCGCTTTAGGCCTACAGTGGGTACCCGGGTCGGGTCGGGTAGTAGGGGGTTGGTACCCGGGTAGTTAATCTGGACTCGTCCCAGCCCTAGATAACGCCTATTAACTGGACAAATAATAGAATCTTAAGATTTTCTTTTGGCTGCTGATAGTAAAGCACATTTCAATTGGTCAATATTTCTAATTCTGAGTGAGTGAGTTGGGTTTAACGCCACTTTTAACATTATTCCAGTTATATCACGGTGTGTCAGCTTAATGTGGGAGAAAAGCCCGAAGTGATGCAGGTCTCCAACGTTTACCACTTCGGTGAAACCCACGATCACAGGTATGGTGCTGACAAACCTAGAAACATAATTGGGGCAAACCGGGATTCAGACCCACAATCATAGGTTTCTGGCTTGTCCACGGGACACAACTCTGCACAGTGAATCGCAGCGCCTTAGACGACTGGGCCACCAATGCCCCCTCTAATTTTTGACAATATCACTACTCATCTGCCCTTGACCAGAAATGGGATAACACCTTTAAAATCTACAATTAATGAAATCTTAAGATTTCTTCTTGGGTGATGATAGTAAATAACATTTCAAACTTGTGAGCAAAGCTTGAATGCTATGAGTCAAGATTTCTATTTTTATGAGATTTTTTTACTATATTATTATTCATATCACCTTGACCAGAAATGGGATAACACCTTTAAAATCTACAAATAAGGAAATCTTAAGATTTCTTCATCACTGATGATAGTATATAACATTTCAAACTTGTGAGCAGAATCCGAATGCTATGGGTCAATATTGCTAAAGTTAAGAGATTGTTGACTATATTATTACTCACATCCCCTCGACCAGAAGTGGCATAAATGTAATGCTTTCAAGAATGAAAGGAATCTTGAGAGTTTTGTTTGCTGAACATTGTCATTCACATTTCCAACCTTTGAGAAACATGTACTTTGACAATAAGCTTTGCATATGAAACTACTTAGTTTAAAAATATAACGTTTGTTCCCTTCACAACTGTAATAGGCTAACTGATCATCATGGATGGACTGACTGCACAATGTATGACATTGTGCTAGATCTGAACCTGCCTTGATAGAAACCACAGAAAAAAAGTAAAGGTATAATGACTTACCTTGACGTTCTCGTCTTTCAAAGAAATATTATCTTAGAAACTTCAGCCACTTGGCCTTCAACATCAAGGACCAGACGACAATTTTGATCAAGTTGTGAAGGGAAGATAACTCTTACTGTTGCTTTGTCTTGCAAATAATAATGTCAATGATGACAGAGCATGAGATAACAAGTTCAATTCTCTATTAGTAATGGGTTTATTAACTATATGTTATCTGTCTTAAGTTGGTAATTTTGAAGCCTTTCTAAATATTTCAATCATATTAAATAATTTCATTTAGATTCCATATGGTCTCTCCAGAAATATGAGGACATTTTGCTGGCAAAACGGTTATGAAAGCTTCAACTGATATATGTAAAAAAGCTACCAAAAATAGCTCAATGAGTTTCCCAGTTATGTTAATGATGACCAGGAAGAAGATTTTGTCATACCGGGTATTACTTATGGTATTTTTTCCTTTAAAACAGTGAGAAAAGAATAGGGTGGTGGGTGAATCAAAGGAACATTAAAGAAATCTTTTTCAACAAGAGAAATCTTTTTCAACAATTTCTACTCTAATATTTCTATATGTAATTAGTTTCTTTTATTTTTTAAGTTAGACTTCTAAGATGAAGCACAAACTCTCTCACATCCCGCATCTGCTATGCCTGGAAGCAGTTACATGTACCTCCACCATTAATAAAAAAAATAGTTGCTTTTATCATCATGTACACAATGATCAAATGGAGTGATTTTGAATAATTGTTACCGCTAAAATCTAACATTATAGTGATAGTAATATTTACAAAAAATGACTTTGGCACTTATTTTTGAGAATACAAACAAAAATACATGCATCAGTTGCCAGAGGGCTGTGAGGTATTGGGGCTTAGAAATCCCTTGAATAGTACACATGTAATTGTACCACTTTTAACTCTGACATGTTGAGTATTCATTGTTTGATGTTTAATGACACACTTAGTTATATTCAAAATAATTAATATTATTATATTAATGTACATACCCTCCCACATATATAGTGTGAACATCATCGCCTATTGTACAATGTCATGAGAGTATACTCCTAGACATTTTCCTCCTGTGTTACTGTGTATGAGAAGAAATATGTCAAACTCTTTTAACTCTTGAAAATAGCATTACACAAACATCCTTGGAACTTGAATTATTACACTTGTATCCCCACCAATGAGTGGCATAACATCTTTAATACATAAATTAGAGAATAATTTTATGTTCATTTGGCTTTTGCTATTTTGTAGGAAAACACTGTGTTCAGAAGTGGCCAAGACAGCTATTTTACAGAAAATTTACTCTGTTAATAAACGTCTGTAGCGACCAGAACTGGGATACGACCAGAACTGGGATAAACACCGTAGAGAATTATATCTGTGGCATGCAACTATGTGTTTAATTGACAAACATTTAATAAGAGCAAAATCATCTGCACCTTTTGTGTTTTGTATTTTTACTCCGTTCTGCAAAGCGCGCCAATGGCAATGCTACTGACTCGACGTCCGACATTTGCAGCTAAATATAGCAGCGTATAAAAGTGGTAATGCGGAACTAAAGCGGAATACAATATCGCTCATGACAAAATGCAATTCCTATAAATATGGTCGTGTTGCTTATTATCTGTTCGTGTTGCTTATTATCTGTAATTACTGCCCATTGCCATGTTTAATTTCTAACCATGATATCACTCCCAAATGTATTATTTAATTGTCTATCATATCATAACCTTTGTGAGGTGGTGACATGTTTAATAACAGAGTAAATTTTCTGTTAAATAGCTATCTTGGCCACTTCTGAACACAGTGTTTCCTACAAAATAGCAAAAGCCAAATGAAAATAAAACTATTATCTAATTTATGTATTTTAAAGTTGTTATGCCACTCATTGGTGGGGATACAAGCGTAATAATTCAAGTTCCTAGGATGTTTGTGTTATGCAATTTTGCAAGAGTTATGAGAGTTGGACATATTTCTTCTCATACACAGTAAAACAGCAGGTAAATGTCTAGGAATAAATACTCATGACATTGTACAATAGGCCATGATGTTCACAAAATATATGTGGGAGGGTATGTACATCAATATAATAATATTAATTATTTTGAATATAACTAAGTGTGTCATTTAACATCAAACAATGAATACTCAACATGTCAGAGTTGAAAGGGGTACAGTTAAATTTGTACTGTTCAAGGGATTTCTAAGCCCCATCACCTCACAGCCCTCTGGCAACTGATGTGTGTATTTTTGTTTGTATTCTCAAGTCCCAAAGTCATTTTTTGTAAATTTTACTATCATTATCAGGTTAGATTTTAGTGGTAACAATTATTCAAAATCACTCCATTTGATTATTGTGTACATGATGATAAAAGCAAATATTTTCTTATATTAATGGTGGAGGTACATGTAACTGCTTCCAGGCATAGCAGATGCAGGATGTGAGAAAGTTTGTGCTTCATCTTAGAAGTGTAACTTAAAAAATAAAAGAAACTAATTACATATAGAAATATTAGAGTAGAAATTGTTGAAAAAGATTTCTCTTGTTAAAAAAAGATTTCTTTAATGTTCCTTTGATTCACCCACCACCCTATTCTTTTTCTCATTGTTTTAAAGGAAAAAATACATATGTAATACCCGGTATGACAAAATCTCCTTCCTGGTCAGTATTGAAATAACTGGGAAACTCATTGAACCATTCCTGGTAGCTTATTGACATAAATACGTTGAAGCTTTCATAACCGTTTTGCCAGCAAAATGTCCTCATATTTCTGGGGAGACCATATGAATCTAAATGATATTATTTAATATGATTGAAATATTTAGAAAGGTTTCAAAATTACCAACTTAAGACAGATAACATATATTTAATAAACCCATTACTAATAGAGAACTGAACTTGTTATCTCATGCTCTGTCATCATTGACATTAAAATTTGCAAGACAAAGCAACAGTAAGAGTTATCCTCCCTTTACAACTTGATCAAAATGGTCGTCTGGTCCTTGCTGTAGAAGGCCAAGTGGCTGAAGTTTCTAAGATAATATTTCTTTGAAAGACGAGAATGTGTAGGTAAGTCATTATACCTTTACTTTTTACCTTTTTTCTGTGGTTTCTATCAAGGCAGGTACAGATCTAGCACAATGTCATACATTGTGCAGTCAGTCCCTCCATGATGATCAGTTAGCCTATTACAGCTGTGAAGGGGACGAAGCTTTTTTTTAAACTATGTAATTTCATATTCAAAGCTTATTGTCAAAGTACATGTTTCTCAAAGGTTGTAAATGTGAATGACAATGTTCAGAAAACAAAACTCTCAAGATTCCTTTCATTCTTGAAAGCATAACATTTATGCCACTTCTGGTTGAGGGGATGTGAGTAATAATATAGTCAACAATCTCTTAACATTAGCAATATTGACCCATTGCATTCAGATTCTGCTCATAAACTAGAAATATGCTTTGCTATCAGCAGCCAAGAGAAAATCTTAAGATTCCATTAATTGTAGATTTTAAAGGCGTTATCCCATTTCTGGTCAAGGTTATATGAATAATAATATGGTAGAAAATCTCTTAGAATTAGAAATATTGACCCATTGCATTCAGATTCTGCTCACAAGTTTCAAATGTTATTTACTATCAGTAGTCCTGAAGAAATCTTCAGATTCCGTTAACTGTAGATTTTAAAGGTGTTATCCCATTTCTGGTCAAGGTTATATGAATAATAATATAGTAAAAAAATCTCTTAAAATTAGAAATCTTGACTCAAAGTGTTCAGGCTTTGCTCACAGGTTTGAAATGTTATTTACTGTCATCAGCCAAGAAGAAATCTTAATGTTCCATTAATTGTAGATTTTAAAGGTGTTATCCCATTTCTGGTCAAGGTTATATGAATAATAATATAGTAAAAAAATCTCTTAAAATTAGAAATCTTGACTCAAAGTGTTCAGGCTTTGCTCACAGGTTTGAAATGTTATTTACTATCATCAGCCTAGAAGAAATCTTAAGATTTCATTAATTGTAGATTTTAAAGGTGTTATCCCATTTCTGGTCAAGGGCAGATGAGTGATGATATAGTAAAAAATCTCTTAAAATTAGAGGGGGCATGGGTGGCCGTGTCTGTGCAGAGTTGCGTCCCTTGGATCCGCCAGCAACCTATGATGGTTGGTTCGAATCCCGGTTCACCCCAATAATGCTTCTAGGTTTGTCAGCACCATCACTTCGGGCTTTCCTCCCACATTAAGCTGACACACCGTGATATAACTGGAATAATGTTAAAAGTGGTGTTAAACCCAACTCACTTAAAAATTAGAAATATTGACCCATTGCATTCAGATTCTTCTCACAAACTAGAAATGTGCTTTGCTATCAGCAGCCAAGAGAAAATCTTAAGATTCCATTAATTGTAGATTTTAAAGGCGTTATCCCATTTCTGGTCAAGGTTATATGAGTAATAATATGGTAGATAATCTCTTAGAATTAGAAATATTGACCCATTGCATTCAGATTCTGCTCACAAGTTAGAAATGTGATTTACCATCAGTAGCCAAAAGAAAATCTTAAGATTACCTTAATTGTAGAGTTTAAAGGTGTTATCCCATTTCTGGACAAGGCAAGATAAGTAAGGATATAGTCAAAAATCTCTTAAAATTATAAATATTGACCCAAAGCACTCAAATTCTGCTCACAAGTTTGAAATATGATTTACTATCATCAGCCAAAAGAAAATCTTAAGATTCTATTATTTGTCGAGTTTGTAGGTTTTATCCCTTTTCCGGTCAAGGTTATATGAATGATAATATAAATTTTAGTAAAATAATCTCTTAAAATTAGAAATCTTGACTCATAGCCTTCAGGCTTTGCTCACAGGTTTGAAATGTGATTTACTATCATCGGCCAAGAAGAAATCTTAAGATTCCATTAAGTGTAGATTTTAAAGGTGTTGTCCCATTTCTGGTCAAGGTGATATGAGTATTAATATAGTCAAAAATCTCTTAAAATTAGAAATACTGACCCATTACATTTAGACCTTTGTTCATAGGTTTGAAATGTTATTTACTATCATCAACCGACAAGAAATTAGAAATCTTGACTCAAAGTATTCAGGCTTTGCTCACGGGCTAGAAATGTTATTTACTATCATCAGCCAAGAAGAAATCTTAAGATTCCATTAATTGTAGATTTTAAAGGCATTATCCCACTTTTGGTCAAGGTGATATGAGTCATTATATAGTCAAAAATCTCTTAAAATTAGAAATACTGACCCATTACATTTAGACCTTTGTTCCTAGATTTGAAATGTTATTTACTATCATCAACTGACAAGAAATCTTAAGATTCCATTAATTGTAGATTTTAAAGGCATTATCCCATTTCTGGTCAAGGTGATATGAGTATAATATAGTAGAAAATCTCTTAAAATTAGAAATATTGTCCTATTACATTAAGATTCAGTCCACAAGTGTGAAATATTATTTACTATCATCAACCGAGAAGAAATCTTAAGATTCCATTAATTGTAGATTTTAAAGGCATTATCCCACTCCTGGTCAAGGTGATATGAGTCATAAAATAGTCAAAAATCTCTTAAAATTAGAAATACTGACCAGAGACCATATAATAGATTATTATATGGTCTCTGTACTGACCCATTACATTTAGACCTTTGTTCATAGGTTTGAAATGTTATTTACTATCATCAACCGACAAGAAATTAGAAATCTTGACTCAAAGTATTCAGGCTTTGCTCACGGGCTAGAAATGTTATTTACTATCATCAACCAAGAAGAAATCTTAAGATTCCATTAATTGTAGATTTTAAAGGCATTATCCCACTTCTGGTCAAGGTGATATGAGTATTAATATAGTCAAAAATCTCTTAAAATTAGAAATATTGTCCTATTACATTAAGATTCAGTCCACAAGTGTGAAATATTATTTACTATCATCAACCGACAAGAAATCTTTAGATTCCATTAATTGTAGATTTTAAAGGCATTATCCCACTTCTGGTCAAGGTGATATGAGTCATTATATAGTCAAAAATCTCTTAAAATTAGAAATACTGACCCATTACATTGAGACCTTTGTTCATAGGTTTGAAATGTGATTTACTATCATCAGCCAAGAAGAAATCTTAAGATTCCATTAAGTGTAGATTTTAAAGGTGTTATCCCATTTCTGGTCAAGGTGATATGAGTATTAATATAGTCAAAAATCTCTTAAAATTAGAAATATTGTCCTATTACATTATGATTCAGTCCACAAGTGTGAAATATTATTTACTATCATCAACCGACAAGAAATCTTTAGATTCCATTAATTGTAGATTTTAAAGGCATTATCCCATGTCTGGTCAAGGTGATATGAGTCATTATATAGTCAAAAATCTCTTAAAATTAGAAATACTGACCCATTACATTTAGACCTTTGTTCATAGATTTGAAATGTTATTTACTATCATCAACCGACAAGAAATCTTAAGATTCCATTAATTGTAGATTTTAAAGGCATTATCCCATTTCTGGTCAAGGTGATATGAGTCATAAAATAGTCAAAAATCTCTTAAAATTAGAAATACTGACCCATTACATTTAGACCTTTGTTCATAGATTTGAAATGTTATTTACTATCATCAACTGACAAGAAATCTTAAGATTCCATTAATTGTAGATTTTAAAGGCATTATCCCATTTCTGGTCAAGGTGATATGAGTATAATATAGTAGAAAATCTCTTACAATTAGAAATATTGTCCTATTACATTAAGATTCAGTCCACAAGTGTGAAATATTATTTACTATCATCAACCGACAAGAAATCTTAAGATTCCATTAATTGTAGATTTTAAAGGCATTATCCCACTTCTGGTCAAGGTGATATGAGTCATAAAATAGTCAAAAATCTCTTAAAATTAGAAATACTGACCCATTACATTTAGACCTTTGTTCATAGGTTTGAAATGTTATTTACTATCATCAACCGACAAGAAATTAGAAATCTGACTCAAAGTATTCAGGCTTTGCTCACGGGCTAGAAATGTTATTTACTATCATCAGCCAAGAAGAAATCTTAAGATTCCATTAATTGTCGAGTTTATATACTTTATCCCATTTCTGGCTGAGGGGAGATGAGTAATGATATTGTAAAAAATCTCTTAAACTTAGAAATATTAACCCATAGCATTCAGAATCTGCTCACAAGCTAGAAATGTGATTTACTATCCGCAGCCAAAAGAAAATCTTCAGATTCTGTTAACTGTAGATTTTATAGGTGTTATCCCATTTCTGGTCGAGGGGATATGAGTAATAAAATAGCAAAAAATCTCTTAAAATTAGAAATATTGACCCATAACACTCAGGTTCTGCTCACAAGTTTGAAATGAGATTTACTATCATCAGCCAAGAAGAAATCTTAACATTCCATTAAGTGTAGATTGTATGATGATATTGTGTATAAAATGTCATAGGTTGATTATGACCTGTGAACATCTGTATAGATTGATGTATTACCACCTTCCCTGGATATGTGTGTTTGTCTATTTCTAGACTTGCTAAAGCCAAACTGGGGAAAGTGGAAGTTGATAGTTTATACTGAAGGGTTCATTGGTCTGTTGAGGGCTCAAACAACTGAATACAGGCAAGCTACTGCTAGCACTGACCTGACACACTAGCCATAAACATGTCACAAGATGATTCCCTAATTACTACTGACTAGTTGTCTGTTCAGATCTCTTACTGCTCAGGAGATTGTTGATACTTGAATTCCAAGGAGGAACTATCTCTATGAAGGGTGTGAGAACCTCTGTGTAAATTTAAGCAAGGTCATAAGCTCATATTGTTAATGTTGTAGCAGAAAAAAATAATTTTACTTTACTGGAATTATTTGAATTATACCTTGCTTCAAACCATCCATTCTGTCATGAGCCTTAGATATTTACGAACCCATGTAATCCTGTGACACATTAAAAGCTGCTTCTTCAGCTCTCATTCTGTTTGATAAGATATTGATATGTTGTCGTATTATGTTCACATCGCTGTCAGGGCAGCACCAAATAAATTGTGTGAGAATTCACCAATAAAAGGTAGCAATGCTCTCTTGGAGCGCGTTTGAGAACCAACAATTTGACCTTGAAGAATAATGTTTCTGATCAAAGTAAGCCCTCCTAACATGTCTTTGAAAGTGTCGTCATGTACGCGATAAGTAAAATTCAATATAGCCCTCATATTTTCATCACAGGACATATGATTAGCCTGAAGACTAATTCTTACTAATACTTTGTACACCATGTCTGAACTCCTGAAGCAAAGACAAAAAGAAACTATTCTGCCTGACATAGATTATCAATATGTACATTTTACCTCAACATTCAAGTAGATCTCTACACTAACTATGGTAATAAGCAGTACTTCTTTGTTCTTGTTTCATTTGCCAGGTACTATACTCAACAACAAAAGTTCCTGTGACACCAATATTTTAGTGTATTTTTCAAACAAGTAAAGTTTGGTTTTCAATATTGTAGTACATGTATGGAATCTAGTCACAAAAACGCAACTGCTACAGAAAAGCATGCATTCGATGCAAAAGTTGACTTTTATGCAAGCCCCATGCATTTCACTACCCAAGAATGGGTATAAAAACATGTGCGTTAACTGGATTCCATGTGCATTGTTTAGCATCATGCTGACAACAACTACTCAGAAAAACAACAAAATTACGCAATTATTCCACATTACGAAATGCCACGCTTGTCCGAAAATGAGCGCCTGTGAGCAATTTGGTGTTTATGGCAACATTGGCAACAGACAAATGAAGTCAGACACAATCCTCAGAGTGGCAGGCCATGCGTAACCATCAATCGACAAGACAACTTGATTTGAACAATACACCTACGAAATCGATTCCAGCCAGCAACAGTGACTGCAAGAAGCATCCCTGGCCTTTGACGAATATCTTCACAAACCGTACCTCACCACCTCAGATGTGCAGGGATTGTCGCCAGAAGACCCGCCAGACGTCCCATTTTGACATGAAACCACCGTCAAGCATGTCTACACTGGTGTAGACAGCGTCTACGCTGGACGGCCATGCAGTGGGGACAAGTTCTATTCACTGACGAGTCTCGTTTTCACCTCAGCCAAAGCGATGGACGGATTCGTGTGTACCTACGTCAAGGTGAATGTTACTTCAATCGTTGTGTTATGGAAGAAGATTGGTTCGGGGGCGGCAGCATTATGGTATGGGGTGGGATTACAGCAAGACAGAGGACCTGTTTGAGAGTGGTAGAGGGAAATCTCAATGGACAGCACTACCGCGATGAGATCACTGGCCCTGTTGTTCTACCATTTTGTCGTCATCATGGCCCAGGCATTACCTTTCAACATGACAATGCCCGGTCTCATATTGTTCGACTTGTTCAGGATTCTCTTCAACCAACCAACGTAATTGTCATCCCCTGGCCGGCTCACTCCCCAGATCTCTCACCAATCGAGCACATATGGAATGAGATGGATCGGCGCCTTCGACGTCAACCACGTGTTCCACAGACACAGCAGGAACTTCAAACATGCTCCAGCAGATATGGACAGATATCCCACAGGACTTTGTGCAACGCCTGGTCTATTCCATGAGACAAAGACGTGTTGCTTGCATTGCAGCCAGAGGTGGACACATACACTATTGATTTGTAAATTGACATTTTGGCATGTTCATGTTTTTTATGAAATCACGCATTTTCTGAAGTCAATCAATCAATCTTTATTGTATGATAGGCCATTGGCCAATATACACTTACAGATAAACAATATCATTTACAGCTGTACAGCGCATTATATAATTATTGGATAACTAATATGATGCTTGACATGTAATAGAGGTATTGTAATAACAGTGGTAATAACCACAGTGGCAGCAGTAGTAGTATAAAATACAAAAGGAATGGAATGGAAATATGAAGTTTTACGTCGCAAAGGCTTTCAGCCATAGCGCGACGTTCAATACAAAAGGATCTATCAGTAATATACTCATCATGTCATGACAATTTGACAATTTAAATGTATATGCATTTCTAGTAGAAACAAACAGACAAAAATGAAATGTAGATACTCCTGATCTAGATGCGAAAGTTTCAAAACAACTAATTATTTCTGGACATATCGGATTTACTAAGTAATTTACTACGCACTCGTAGACTTTGATAGATGTATTGTAATATCTTAGTTAATTTTTTACTAGGGATACCATTAAAAGATAATATTTTGTTCATGGAATAGTGGTTCTTAGTGATATCAGGCATATATTTCAATCTTAGGTTGTCGTAAATTGGACATATAAACAAAAAGTGTAATTCATTTTCAATATGGTTTTCGCAGAATGGACAAAAACGCATATCCTTAGGAATAGAGGAGAAGCGACCCCTGTTGCACATCAAATCATTTAACCCTAGCCTGAGTTTAATAAATGTGTCTCTAATTTTTATCTCTGTTATAGTATGCAGGTAAACCTCTGGTGTTAGACAATATTTAAAGGTTTTATAGACGTCATAGCGTGTACTGTTATCTAGTGACGACCTCCAGTTTTGAGTAAACATATCAATTGCTACCTGCTTAAAAGAGCTAAGAAAATACATTTTGTCTCCAACGCTTTGATTTAGCCAAACATGTCCAAATCCGTGACAGAAGAGTAAATGCTTAATGTTTGATGCCCAGGTTACGTAACCAACACTTTCACGATAGACAATCATTTCGTAGCATTTTCTTGGGATTCGTTCCCGCGACATCTCTGTTATTTTGAGCCAGTATCTGAGTAAACGTAAATATGAACAAATATATAACGGGTATCTACCACATTCGCCATAGACCATATGACTTGGAGCTGATTCAGAAACATTTAGTATGACAAATTAAACCATTTGAACATTTACAGGAGTCTTTTATCTGTTGCAAACAGAAATTGTTTCAGATTTGGTAAAAAACATAACTTTGCATTAAATCTTATTTAATGTCACAGGAACTTTTGTTGTTCAGTATATATTATTACTTATATGGCCTTGACCAGAAAAAGGGAGAACACCTGTAAAATCTACAGTTAATGGAATCTTAAGATTTTCTTTCAGCTGATGATAGTAAAACACATTTCAAACTTGTGGACAGAATCTGAATGTAATGGGTCAATATTTCTAATTTTATGAGATTTTATACTGTATTATCATATAATGGGTAGGTTTCTCAGCAGAATAAAGCCAATGGATAAAAACGATATCCGTTGGGGTCATATGCGGATAGAGATGCAATTGTCAAAGGTCAAGTTGGGACTACTTTCACTGTTTATAAACAAACATGGCATCGCCCTTGTCATTCAGGGATCAAGTCAGAATTAACCATCTGGAATCTGGAGAAATATCAATTACTATGTATTTAACAAGCCAAGGCTCACTAAATACAATGTTTATTTCTAATACAGGATATTTACCATCCCAAAACACATTCGCGTGATAACCTCTATTTATCACTCATATCACCTCAACCATAAGTGGGGGCGGTCGGGTAGCCTAGTGGTTAAAACATTGGCTCTTGACGCCGAAGACCTGGGTTGATTCCCAATATGGGTACAATGAGTGAAGCCCATTTCTGGTGTCCCCCAGTGATATTGCTGGAATATTGCTAAAAGCAGCATAAAACCATAGTCACTTACTCGCTCAACCATAAATGGAATAACACCTTTAAAATCTACAGTTAATGGAACCTTAAGATTTGTTCTCGGCTGATGATAATAAATAACATTTCGCACTTGTGAGTAGAATGTGAATGCAATGGGTTAATACTGTTAATTTTACAAGATTTTTGACTATATTAAGACTCATATTGCCTCAACCATAAATGGAATAATGCCATTCAAATCTACAATTAATGGAATCTTAAGATTTCTTCACGACTACTGATAGTAAATTCTTGTGAGCAGAATCTGAATGCAATGGGTCAATATTTCTAATTTTAAGAGATTTTTTACTATATTATGACTCGTATCACCTTGACCAGAAATGGGACAATGCCTTTAAAATCTACAATTAATGGAATCTTCTTAAGATTTCTTCTCGGTTGATGATAGTAAATAACATTTCAAACCTATGAACAAAGGTCTAAATGTAATGGGTCAGTATTTCTAATTTTAAGAGATTTTTGACTATATTATGACTTGTATCACCTTGACAGAAGTGGGATAATGCCTTTAAAATCTACAATTAATGGAATCTTAAGATTTCTTTTTTGGTTGATGATAGTTAATAATATTTCACACTTGTGGACAGAATTTTAATGTAATGGGTAAATATTTCTAATTTTAAGAGATTTTTGACTATATTATGACTCATATCACCTTGACCAGAAGTGGGATAATGCCTTTAAAATCTACAATTAATGGAATCTTAAGATTTCTTTTTTGGTTGATGATAGTTAATAATATTTCACACTTGTGGACAGAATTTTAATGTAATGGGTAAATATTTCTAATTTTAAGAGATTTTTGACTATATTATGACTCATATCACCTTGACCAGAAGTGGGATAATGCCTTTAAAATCTACAATTAATGGAATCTTAAGATTTCTTGTCGGTTGATGATAGTAAATAATATTTCAAACCTATGAACAAAGGTCTAAATGTAATAGGTCAGTATTTCTAATTTTAAGAGATTTTTGACTATATTATGACTCATATCACCTTGACCAGAAGTGGGATAATGCCTTTAAAATCTACAATTAATGGAATCTTAAGATTTCTTGTTGGCTGCAGAAAGTAAATAACATTTCACACTTGTGAGCAGAATGTGAATACAATGGGTAAATATTTCTAATTTTAAGAGATTTTTGACTATTTTATGACTCATATCACCTTGACCAGAAGTGGGATAATGCCTTTAAAATCTACAATTAATGGAATCTTAAGATTTCTTCTCGGTTGATTATAGTTAACAACATTTAAAACCTATGAACAAAGGTCTAACTGTAATGGGTCAATATTTCTAATTTTAAGAGATTTTTGACTATATCATGACTCATATCACCTTGACCAGAAGTGGGATAATGCCTTTAAAATCTACAATTAATGGAATCTTAAGATTTCTTGTCGGTTGATTATAGTAAACAACATTTAAAACCTATGAACAAAGGTCTAAATGTAATGGGTCAATATTTCTAATTTTAAGAGATTTTTGACTATTTTATGACTCATATCACCTTGACCAGGAGTGGGATAATGCCTTTAAAATCTACAATTAATCGAATCTTAAGATTTCTTGTCGGTTGATTATAGTAAACAACATTTCAAACCTATGAACAAAGGTCTAAATGTAATGGGTCAATATTTCTAATTTTAAGAGATTTTTGACTATTTTATGACTCATATCACCTTGACCAGGAGTGGGATAATGCCTTTAAAATCTACAATTAATGGAATCTTAAGATTTCTTGTTGGTTGATGATAGTAAATAATATTTTCCTCTTGTGGACAGAATCTTAATGTAATGGGTCAATATTTCTAATTTTAAGAGATTTTTTACTATATTATAACTTGTATCAACTTGACAGACATGGGATAATGCCTTTAAAATCTACAATTAATGGAATCTTAAGATTTTTTCTCGGTTGATGATAGTAAATAACATTTCACACTTGTGGGCAGAATCTTAATGTAATAGGTCAATATTTCTAACTTGAAGAGATTTTTGACTATTTTATGACTCATATCACCTTGACCAGAAGTGGGATAATGCCTTTAAAATCTACAATTAATGGAATCTTAAGATTTCTTTTTTGGTTGATGATAATTAATAATATTTCACACTTGTGGACAGAATTTTAATGTAATGGGTAAATATTTCTAATTTTAAGAGATTTTTTACTATATCATGACTCATATCACCTTGACCAGAAGTGGGATAATGCCTTTAAAATCTACAATTAATGGAATCTTAAGATTTCTTGTCGGTTGATTATAGTAAACAACATTTAAAACCTATGAACAAAGGTCTAAATGTAATGGGTCAATATTTCTAATTTTAAGAGATTTTTGACTATTTTATGACTCATATCACCTTGACCAGAAGTGGGATAATGCCTTTAAAATCTACAATTAATGGAATCTTAAGATTTCTTTTTTGGTTGATTATAGTTAATAATATTCCACACTTGTGGACAGAATCTTAATGTAATGGGTAAATATTTCTAATTTTAAGAGATTTTTTACTATATTTTGACTCGTATCACCTTGACCAGAAATGGGACAATGCCTTTAAAATCTACAATTAATGGAATCTTCTTAAGATTTCTTCTCGGTTGATGATAGTAAATAACATTTCAAACCTATGAACAAAGGTCTAAATGTAATGGGTCAGTATTTCTAATTTTAAGAGATTTTTGACTATATTATGACTTGTATCACCTTGACAGAAGTGGGATAATGCCTTTAAAATCTACAATTAATGGAATCTTAAGATTTCTTTTTTGGTTGATGATAGTTAATAATATTTCACACTTGTGGACAGAATTTTAATGTAATGGGTAAATATTTCTAATTTTAAGAGATTTTTGACTATATTATGACTCATATCACCTTGACCAGAAGTGGGATAATGCCTTTAAAATCTACAATTAATGGAATCTTAAGATTTCTTCTCGGTTGATTATAGTTAATAATATTTCACACTTGTGGACAGAATTTTAATGTAATGGGTAAATATTTCTAATTTTAAGAGATTTTTGACTATATCATGACTCATATCACCTTGACCAGAAGTGGGATAATGCCTTTAAAATCTACAATTAATGGAATCTTAAGATTTCTTGTCGGTTGATGATAGTAAATAATATTTAAAACCTATGAACAAAGGTCTAAATGTAATAGGTCAGTATTTCTAATTTTAAGAGATTTTTGACTATATTATGACTCGTATCACCTTGACCAGAAGTGGGATAATGCCTTTAAAATCTACAATTAATGGAATCTTAAGATTTCTTGTTGGCTGCAGAAAGTAAATAACATTTCACACTTGTGAGCAGAATGTGAATACAATGGGTCAATATTTCTAATTTTAAGAGATTTTTGACTATTTTATGACTCATATCACCTTGACCAGAAGTGGGATAATGCCTTTAAAATCTACAATTAATGGAATCTTAAGATTTCTTCTCGGTTGATTATAGTTAACAACATTTAAAACCTATGAACAAAGGTCTAACTGTAATGGGTCAATATTTCTAATTTTAAGAGATTTTTGACTATATCATGACTCATATCACCTTGACCAGAAGTGGGATAATGCCTTTAAAATCTACAATTAATGGAATCTTAAGATTTCTTCTCGGTTGATTATAGTAAACAACATTTAAAACCTATGAACAAAGGTCTAAATGTAATGGGTCAATATTTCTAATTTTAAGAGATTTTTTACTATTTTATGACTCATATCACCTTGACCAGGAGTGGGATAATGCCTTTAAAATCTACAATTAATGGAATCTTAATATTTCTTGTTGGTTGATGATAGTAAATAATATTTTCCTCTTGTGGACAGAATCTTAATGTAATGGGTCAATATTTCTAATTTTAAGAGATTTTTTACTATATTATAACTTGTATCAACTTGACAGACATGGGATAATGCCTTTAAAATCTACAATTAATGGAATCTTAAGATTTTTTCTCGGTTGATGATAGTAAATAACATTTCACACTTGTGGGCAGAATCTTAATGTAATAGGTCAATATTTCTAACTTTAAGAGATTTTTGACTATATCATGACTCATATCACCTTGACCAGAAGTGGGATAATGCCTTTAAAATCTACAATTAATGGAATCTTAAGATTTCTTCTCGGTTGATTATAGTAAACAACATTTAAAACCTATGAACAAAGGTCTAAATGTAATGGGTCAATATTTCTAATTTTAAGAGATTTTTGACTATATTATGACTCATATCACCTTGACCAGAAGTGGGATAATGCCTTTAAAATCTACAATTAATGGAATCTTCTTAAGATTTCTTCTCGGTTGATGATAGTAAATAACATTTCAAACCTATGAACAAAGGTCTAAATGTAATGGGTCAGTATTTCTAATTTTAAGAGATTTTTGACTATATTATGACTTGTATCACCTTGACAGAAGTGGGATAATGCCTTTAAAATCTACAATTAATGGAATCTTAAGATTTCTTTTTTGGTTGATGATAGTTAATAATATTTCACACTTGTGGACAGAATTTTAATGTAATGGGTAAATATTTCTAATTTTAAGAGATTTTTGACTATATTATGACTCATATCACCTTGACCAGAAGTGGGATAATGCCTTTAAAATCTACAATTAATGGAATCTTAAGATTTCTTTTTTGGTTGATGATAGTTAATAATATTTCACACTTGTGGACAGAATTTTAATGTAATGGGTAAATATTTCTAATTTTAAGAGATTTTTGACTATATCATGACTCATATCACCTTGACCAGAAGTGGGATAATGCCTTTAAAATCTACAATTAATGGAATCTTAAGATTTCTTGTCGGTTGATGATAGTAAATAATATTTAAAACCTATGAACAAAGGTCTAAATGTAATAGGTCAGTATTTCTAATTTTAAGAGATTTTTGACTATATTATGACTCGTATCACCTTGACCAGAAGTGGGATAATGCCTTTAAAATCTACAATTAATGGAATCTTAAGATTTCTTGTTGGCTGCAGAAAGTAAATAACATTTCACACTTGTGAGCAGAATGTGAATACAATGGGTCAATATTTCTAATTTTAAGAGATTTTTGACTATTTTATGACTCATATCACCTTGACCAGAAGTGGGATAATGCCTTTAAAATCTACAATTAATGGAATCTTAAGATTTCTTCTCGGTTGATTATAGTTAACAACATTTAAAACCTATGAACAAAGGTCTAACTGTAATGGGTCAATATTTCTAATTTTAAGAGATTTTTGACTATATCATGACTCATATCACCTTGACCAGAAGTGGGATAATGCCTTTAAAATCTACAATTAATGGAATCTTAAGATTTCTTCTCGGTTGATTATAGTAAACAACATTTAAAACCTATGAACAAAGGTCTAAATGTAATGGGTCAATATTTCTAATTTTAAGAGATTTTTTACTATTTTATGACTCATATCACCTTGACCAGGAGTGGGATAATGCCTTTAAAATCTACAATTAATGGAATCTTAAGATTTCTTGTTGGTTGATGATAGTAAATAATATTTTCCTCTTGTGGACAGAATCTTAATGTAATGGGTCAATATTTCTAATTTTAAGAGATTTTTTACTATATTATAACTTGTATCAACTTGACAGACATGGGATAATGCCTTTAAAATCTACAATTAATGGAATCTTAAGATTTTTTCTCGGTTGATGATAGTAAATAACATTTCACACTTGTGGGCAGAATCTTAATGTAATAGGTCAATATTTCTAACTTTAAGAGATTTTTGACTATATCATGACTCATATCACCTTGACCAGAAGTGGGATAATGCCTTTAAAATCTACAATTAATGGAATCTTAAGATTTCTTCTCGGTTGATTATAGTAAACAACATTTAAAACCTATGAACAAAGGTCTAAATGTAATGGGTCAATATTTCTAATTTTAAGAGATTTTTGACTATATTATGACTCATATCACCTTGACCAGAAGTGGGATAATGCCTTTAAAATCTACAATTAATGGAATCTTAAGATTTCTTGTCGGTTGATTATAGTAAATAACATTTAAAACCTATGAACAAAGGTCTAAATGTAATGGGTCAATATTTCTAATTTTAAGAGATTTTTGACTATTTTATGACTCATATCACCTTGACCAGGAGTGGGATAATGCCTTTAAAATCCACAATTAATGGAATCTTAAGATTTCTTGTTGGTTGATGATAGTAAATAATATTTTCCTCTTGTGGACAGAATCTTAATGTAATGGGTCAATATTTCTAATTTTAAGAGATTTTTTACTATATTATAACTTGTATCAACTTGACAGACATGGGATAATGCCTTTAAAATCTACAATTAATGGAATCTTAAGATTTTTTCTCGGTTGATGATAGTAAATAACATTTCACACTTGTGGGCAGAATCTTAATGTAATAGGTCAATATTTCTAACTTTAAGAGATTTTTGACTATTTTATGACTCATATCACCTTGACCAGAAGTGGGATAATGCCTTTAAAATCTACAATTAATGGAATCTTAAGATTTCTTTTTTGGTTGATGATAATTAATAATATTTCACACTTGTGGACAGAATTTTAATGTAATGGGTAAATATTTCTAATTTTAAGAGATTTTTGACTATATCATGACTCATATCACCTTGACCAGAAGTGGGATAATGCCTTTAAAATCTACAATTAATGGAATCTTAAGATTTCTTTTTTGGTTGATGATAGTTAATAATATTTCACACTTGTGGACAGAATTTTAATGTAATGGGTAAATATTTCTAATTTTAAGAGATTTTTGACTATATTATGACTCATATCACCTTGACCAGAAGTGGGATAATGCCTTTAAAATCTACAATTAATGGAATCTTAAGATTTCTTTTTTGGTTGATGATAGTTAATAATATTTCACACTTGTGGACAGAATTTTAATGTAATGGGTAAATATTTCTAATTTTAAGAGATTTTTGACTATATTATGACTCATATCACCTTGACCAGAAGTGGGATAATGCCTTTAAAATCTACAATTAATGGAATCTTAAGATTTCTTGTCGGTTGATGATAGTAAATAATATTTAAAACCTATGAACAAAGGTCTAAATGTAATAGGTCAGTATTTCTAATTTTAAGAGATTTTTGACTATATTATGACTCGTATCACCTTGACCAGAAGTGGGATAATGCCTTTAAAATCTACAATTAATGGAATCTTAAGATTTCTTGTTGGCTGCAGAAAGTAAATAACATTTCACACTTGTGAGCAGAATGTGAATACAATGGGTCAATATTTCTAATTTTAAGAGATTTTTGACTATTTTATGACTCATATCACCTTGACCAGAAGTGGGATAATGCCTTTAAAATCTACAATTAATGGAATCTTAAGATTTCTTCTCGGTTGATTATAGTTAACAACATTTAAAACCTATGAACAAAGGTCTAACTGTAATGGGTCAATATTTCTAATTTTAAAAGATTTTTGACTATATCATGACTCATATCACCTTGACCAGAAGTGGGAATATGCCTTTAAAATCTACAATTAATGGAATATTAAGATTTCTTCTCGGTTGATTATAGTTAACAACATTTAAAACCTATGAACAAAGGTCTAACTGTAATGGGTCAATATTTCTAATTTTAAAAGATTTTTGACTATATCATGACTCATATCACCTTGACCAGAAGTGGGAATATGCCTTTAAAATCTACAATTAATGGAATATTAAGATTTCTTCTCAGTTGATTATAGTAAACAACATTTAAAACCTATGAACAAAGGTCTAAATGTAATGGGTCAATATTTCTAATTTTAAGAGATTTTTTACTATTTTATGACTCATATCACCTTGACCAGGAGTGGGATAATGCCTTTAAAATCTACAATTAATGGAATCTTAAGATTTCTTGTTGGTTGATGATAGTAAATAATATTTTCCTCTTGTGGACAGAATCTTAATGTAATGGGTCAATATTTCTAATTTTAAGAGATTTTTTACTATATTATAACTTGTATCAACTTGACAGACATGGGATAATGCCTTTAAAATCTACAATTAATGGAATCTTAAGATTTCTTCTCGGTTGATTATAGTAAACAACATTTAAAACCTATGAACAAAGGTCTAAATGTAATGGGTCAATATTTCTAATTTTAAGAGATTTTTGACTATTTTATGACTCATATCACCTTGACCAGGAGTGGGATAATGCCTTTAAAATCTACAATTAATGGAATCTTAAGATTTCTTGTTGGTTGATGATAGTAAATAATATTTTCCTCTTGTGGACAGAATCTTAATGTAATGGGTCAATATTTCTAATTTTAAGAGATTTTTTACTATATTATAACTTGTATCAACTTGACAGACATGGGATAATGCCTTTAAAATCTACAATTAATGGAATCTTAAGATTTCTTCTCGGTTGATTATAGTAAACAACATTTAAAACCTATGAACAAAGGTCTAAATGTAATGGGTCAATATTTCTAATTTTAAGAGATTTTTGACTATATTATGACTCATATCACCTTGACCAGAAGTGGGATAATGCCTTTAAAATCTACAATTAATGGAATCTTAAGATTTCTTGTCGGTTGATTATAGTAAATAACATTTAAAACCTATGAACAAAGGTCTAAATGTAATGGGTCAATATTTCTAATTTTAAGAGATTTTTGACTTTTTTATGACTCATATCACCTTGACCAGGAGTGGGATAATGCCTTTAAAATCCACAATTAATGGAATCTTAAGATTTCTTGTTGGTTGATGATAGTAAATAATATTTTCCTCTTGTGGACAGAATCTTAATGTAATGGGTCAATATTTCTAATTTTAAGAGATTTTTTACTATATTATAACTTGTATCAACTTGACAGACATGGGATAATGCCTTTAAAATCTACAATTAATGGAATCTTAAGATTTTTTCTCGGTTGATGATAGTAAATAACATTTCACACTTGTGGGCAGAATCTTAATGTAATAGGTCAATATTTCTAACTTTAAGAGATTTTTGACTATTTTATGACTCATATCACCTTGACCAGAAGTGGGATAATGCCTTTAAAATCTACAATTAATGGAATCTTAAGATTTCTTTTTTGGTTGATGATAGTTAATAATATTTCACACTTGTGGACAGAATCTTAATGTAATGGGTAAATATTTCTAATTTTAAGAGATTTTTTACTATATTTTGACTCGTATCACCTTGACCAGAAGTGAGATAATGCCTTTAAAATCTACAATTAATGGAATCTTAAGATTTCTTGTCGGTAGATGATAGTAAATAACATTTAAAACCTATGAACAAAGGTCTAAATGTAATGGGTCAGTATTTCTAATTTTAAGAGATTTTTGACTATATTATGACTCATATCACCTTGACCAGAAGTGGGATAATGCCTTTAAAATCTACAATTAAAAGAATCTTAAGATTTCTTGTCGGTTGATGATAGTAAATAACATTTCACACTTGTGAGCAGAATCTTTATGTAATGGGTCAATAATACTAATTGTAAGAGATTTTTGACTATTTTATGACTCGTATCACCTTGACCAGAAGTGGGATAATGCCTTTAAAATCTACAATTAATGGAATCTTAAGATTTCTTGTCGGTTGATGATAGTAAATAACATTTAAAACCTATGAACAAAGGTCTAAATGTAATGGATCAGTATTTCTAATTTTAAGAGATTTTTTACTATATCATGACTCATATCACCTTGACCAGAAGTGGGATAATGCCTTTAAAATCTACAATTAATAGAATCTTAAGATTTCTTCTCGGTTGATTATAGTTAACAACATTTAAAACCTATGAACAAAGGTCTAAATGTAATGGATCAGTATTTCTAATTTTAAGAGATTTTTTACTATATCATGACTCATATCACCTTGACCAGAAGTGGGATAATGCCTTTAAAATCTACAATTAATGGAATCTTAAGATTTCTTTTTTGGTTGATGATAGTTAATAATATTTCACACTTGTGGACAGAATTTTAATGTAATGGGTAAATATTTCTAATTTTAAGAGATTTTTGACTATATTATGACTCATATCACCTTGACCAGAAGTGGGATAATGCCTTTAAAATCTACAATTAATGGAATCTTAAGATTTCTTTTTTGGTTGATGATAGTTAATAATATTTCACACTTGTGGACAGAATTTTAATGTAATGGGTAAATATTTCTAATTTTAAGAGATTTTTGACTATATTATGACTCATATCACCTTGACCAGAAGTGGGATAATGCCTTTAAAATCTACAATTAATGGAATCTTAAGATTTCTTGTCGGTTGATGATAGTAAATAATATTTAAAACCTATGAACAAAGGTCTAAATGTAATAGGTCAGTATTTCTAATTTTAAGAGATTTTTGACTATATTATGACTCGTATCACCTTGACCAGAAGTGGGATAATGCCTTTAAAATCTACAATTAATGGAATCTTAAGATTTCTTGTTGGCTGCAGAAAGTAAATAACATTTCACACTTGTGAGCAGAATGTGAATACAATGGGTCAATATTTCTAATTTTAAGAGATTTTTGACTATTTTATGACTCATATCACCTTGACCAGAAGTGGGATAATGCCTTTAAAATCTACAATTAATGGAATCTTAAGATTTCTTCTCGGTTGATTATAGTTAACAACATTTAAAACCTATGAACAAAGGTCTAACTGTAATGGGTCAATATTTCTAATTTTAAAAGATTTTTGACTATATCATGACTCATATCACCTTGACCAGAAGTGGGAATATGCCTTTAAAATCTACAATTAATGGAATATTAAGATTTCTTCTCGGTTGATTATAGTTAACAACATTTAAAACCTATGAACAAAGGTCTAACTGTAATGGGTCAATATTTCTAATTTTAAAAGATTTTTGACTATATCATGACTCATATCACCTTGACCAGAAGTGGGAATATGCCTTTAAAATCTACAATTAATGGAATATTAAGATTTCTTCTCAGTTGATTATAGTAAACAACATTTAAAACCTATGAACAAAGGTCTAAATGTAATGGGTCAATATTTCTAATTTTAAGAGATTTTTTACTATTTTATGACTCATATCACCTTGACCAGGAGTGGGATAATGCCTTTAAAATCTACAATTAATGGAATCTTAAGATTTCTTGTTGGTTGATGATAGTAAATAATATTTTCCTCTTGTGGACAGAATCTTAATGTAATGGGTCAATATTTCTAATTTTAAGAGATTTTTTACTATATTATAACTTGTATCAACTTGACAGACATGGGATAATGCCTTTAAAATCTACAATTAATGGAATCTTAAGATTTCTTCTCGGTTGATTATAGTAAACAACATTTAAAACCTATGAACAAAGGTCTAAATGTAATGGGTCAATATTTCTAATTTTAAGAGATTTTTGACTATTTTATGACTCATATCACCTTGACCAGGAGTGGGATAATGCCTTTAAAATCTACAATTAATGGAATCTTAAGATTTCTTGTTGGTTGATGATAGTAAATAATATTTTCCTCTTGTGGACAGAATCTTAATGTAATGGGTCAATATTTCTAATTTTAAGAGATTTTTTACTATATTATAACTTGTATCAACTTGACAGACATGGGATAATGCCTTTAAAATCTACAATTAATGGAATCTTAAGATTTCTTCTCGGTTGATTATAGTAAACAACATTTAAAACCTATGAACAAAGGTCTAAATGTAATGGGTCAATATTTCTAATTTTAAGAGATTTTTGACTATATTATGACTCATATCACCTTGACCAGAAGTGGGATAATGCCTTTAAAATCTACAATTAATGGAATCTTAAGATTTCTTGTCGGTTGATTATAGTAAATAACATTTAAAACCTATGAACAAAGGTCTAAATGTAATGGGTCAATATTTCTAATTTTAAGAGATTTTTGACTTTTTTATGACTCATATCACCTTGACCAGGAGTGGGATAATGCCTTTAAAATCCACAATTAATGGAATCTTAAGATTTCTTGTTGGTTGATGATAGTAAATAATATTTTCCTCTTGTGGACAGAATCTTAATGTAATGGGTCAATATTTCTAATTTTAAGAGATTTTTTACTATATTATAACTTGTATCAACTTGACAGACATGGGATAATGCCTTTAAAATCTACAATTAATGGAATCTTAAGATTTTTTCTCGGTTGATGATAGTAAATAACATTTCACACTTGTGGGCAGAATCTTAATGTAATAGGTCAATATTTCTAACTTTAAGAGATTTTTGACTATTTTATGACTCATATCACCTTGACCAGAAGTGGGATAATGCCTTTAAAATCTACAATTAATGGAATCTTAAGATTTCTTTTTTGGTTGATGATAGTTAATAATATTTCACACTTGTGGACAGAATCTTAATGTAATGGGTAAATATTTCTAATTTTAAGAGATTTTTTACTATATTTTGACTCGTATCACCTTGACCAGAAGTGAGATAATGCCTTTAAAATCTACAATTAATGGAATCTTAAGATTTCTTGTCGGTAGATGATAGTAAATAACATTTAAAACCTATGAACAAAGGTCTAAATGTAATGGGTCAGTATTTCTAATTTTAAGAGATTTTTGACTATATTATGACTCATATCACCTTGACCAGAAGTGGGATAATGCCTTTAAAATCTACAATTAAAAGAATCTTAAGATTTCTTGTCGGTTGATGATAGTAAATAACATTTCACACTTGTGAGCAGAATCTTTATGTAATGGGTCAATAATACTAATTGTAAGAGATTTTTGACTATTTTATGACTCGTATCACCTTGACCAGAAGTGGGATAATGCCTTTAAAATCTACAATTAATGGAATCTTAAGATTTCTTGTCGGTTGATGATAGTAAATAACATTTAAAACCTATGAACAAAGGTCTAAATGTAATGGATCAGTATTTCTAATTTTAAGAGATTTTTTACTATATCATGACTCATATCACCTTGACCAGAAGTGGGATAATGCCTTTAAAATCTACAATTAATAGAATCTTAAGATTTCTTGTCGGTTGATGATAGTAAATAACATTTCACACTTGTGAGCAGAATCTTTATGTAATGGGTCAATAATACTAATTGTAAGAGATTTTTGACTATTTTATGACTCGTATCACCTTGACCAGAAGTGGGATAATGCCTTTAAAATCTACAATTAATGGAATCTTAAGATTTCTTGTCGGTTGATGATAGTAAATAACATTTCAAACCTATGAACAAAGGTCTAAATGTAATGGGTCAATATTTCTAATTTTAAGAGATTTTTGACTATATCATGACTCATATCACCTTGACCAGAAGTGGGATAATGCCTTTAAAATCTACAATTAAAGGAATCTTAAGATTTCTTGTTGGCTGCAGAAAGTAAATAACATTTCACACTTGTGAGCAGAATGTGAATGCAATGGGTCAATATTTCTAATTTTAAGAGATTTTTGACTATTTTATGACTCATATCACCTTGACCAGAAGTGGGATAATGCCTTTAAAATCTACAATTAATGGAATCTTAAGATTTCTTCTCGGTTGATTATAGTAAATAACATTTCAAACCTATGAACAAAGGTCTAAATGTAATGGGTCAATATTTCTAATTTTAAGAGATTTTTGACTATTTTATGACTCATATCACCTTGACCAGAAGTGGGATAATGCCTTTAAAATCTACAATTAATGGAATCTTAAGATTTCTTGTCGGTTGATGATAGTAAATAACATTTCAAACCTATGAACAAAGGTCTAAATGTAATGGGTCAATATTTCTAATTTTAAGAGATTTTTGACTATTTTATGACTCATATCACCTTGACCAGAAGTGGGATAATGCCTTTAAAATCTACAATTAATGGAATCTTAAGATTTCTTGTCGGTTGATGATAGTAAATAACATTTCACACTTGTGAGCAGAATCTTTATGTATTGGGTCAGTATTTCTAATTTTACGGGATTTTTTACTATATCATGACTCATATCACCTTGACCAGAAATGGGATAGCCCTTTCACATGTACAAATAATGGATACTTGTAGCTGATTTTTATTAATTATCGATTAGATATTTACCCTTGTATTACTGTAATTAAGCCGTGCAGAAGCGGCATAACACCTTTAAAATTTATTAACTGTTGAATATTTATAATTAATTTTAGCTTTTGAAAGTGATTAGGACCACAAACTTAGCAAATATTGAGGGAGGTCATGATTGGTACTTTTATAGGGAGTATTATACCAGTAAGTGTGTTACACAAGGAGTGTCAGAATTCAGAAATTCTTGTATTTACCCAGTGAGGGTGAAGGTAATACATGGATTCTTACATGAGCTTTGTAAAACAGAATATGTACTGTGTTTATCCACGTTTATCCATGTAATGCCAAGCACGGGTACTATCTTATTCAGTGTATTTTACCTTCCGCTGTCAGGGGTGCAATTGGTTAGCCTATTGGTCAAAGCGTTCGCTCGTCACGTCGAAGGCCCGGGTTCGATTCCCATCATGTGTTCAGTGAGTAAACCCTATTTCTGGTGTCCCGTGCCATGATACTCCAGGAATGCTGCTAAAAGCAGTGTAAATACATATTCACCCACTTACTCACTCCTTCTGCAGACGTCTATCCACTAGACCACTCAGGCAGTTGATTTCGTGTAGAAGGGGTCCCCAGCAACACATGCTTAATTTTAATTGTCCCCCGCCGCGCGAAAGTGCGAAGCAGGGGATATAGTATTCACGACCGTCCGTCCGTCCGTACGTCCCACCTGTTTGTTGCCGCGATATCTCAAGAACTAAACACTGGATTGTCTTCATATTTGGAACTATGGTGTATATACAAATTCCGCAGACACCAGTCGGTTTTGGTGACCTTGACCCCATTTTCAAGGTCACAGCAGGCAAATCTGCTTTTGGAGTTGGAAAACAATGTTGCCGCAATATCTCAAGAACTAAGCACTGGATTGTCTTCATATTTGGAACTATGGTGTATATACAGACTCCGCAGACACCAGTCGGTTTTAGTGACCTTGATCCCATTTTCAAGGTCACAGCAGGCAAATCTGCTTTTGGAGTTGGAAAACGGTGTTGCCGCGATATCTCAAGAACTAAACACTGGATTGTCTTCATATTTGGAACTATGGTGTATATACAGACACCGCATATACCAGTCGGTTTTGGTGACCTTGACCCCATTTTCAAGGTCACAGCAGGCAAATCTGCTTTTGGAGTTGGAAAACAGTGTTGCCGCGATATCTCAAGAACTAATCGCTGGATTGTCTTCATATTTGGAACTATGGTGTATATACAGACACCGCATACACCAGTCGGTTTTGGTGACCTTGACCCCATTTTCAAGGTCACAGCAGGCAAATCTGTTTTTGGAGTTGGAAAACGGTGTTGCAGCAATATCTCAAGAACTAATCGCTGGATTGTCTTCATATTTGGTACTATGGTGTATATACAGGCGGGGGACATTTCGTCACTTTGTGACAAATACTTGTTGTCTTACTAGGTGACTTCATGGATCGGAGGTTCAACGTCATCCGACGTGCTGGATGTTTGCTTATAATATCCATCACTATTTTGCTCTCTGCCCATGTGGACCAACATTTTACTGCAAGAACCAGTAACAGCAAAGCTGACCATGCAGGTAATATTCCCATGATCGGATGGGGAGAATCGTAAAATGAGAGGCGACTAACGAGCCTCGGGTAGTCAGGTACGTTATTTGGTTGATTGCCAGACATCGTACATGTCGGCGTGGGACGTTGTTCATACTTAAACCAATCGTTTATCTACATGTATTTATATCGGGGTACATGACACACAATTAACGAAGTCACTATACAAGCATGCCCACCCGGTCCATGGATTGTGGTGCCCGTGAAGACCCGGGGTAGAATAGGTCTTTTCAGCAATCCATGCTTGCCCTAAAAGGCGACTATGCTTCTCGTAAAAGGCAACTAACGGGATCGGGTGGTCTGGCTCACTGACTTGGTTGATGCATGTCATCGTATCCCAAATGCATGGATCGATGCTCATGATGTCTATCACTGGATTGTCCATGTTGTCTGGTCCAGACTCGATTATTTACAGACCGCCGTCATATAGCTGGAATATTGCTCAGTGCGGCGTTAAACAACCAACCAACCAACCATCGATTGTCGCCTAACGTGACAAGCGAAGCGGTGGGTATATTTTAAGCAATGCCCAACATAGACATAGACAATGCACTGTCCATGGATCCTCGTGATTTTAGGCTAGATATATAAATATATTATTTCGACATGCTTCAATATATCTTTCCTTTATTTCAAATTGAAGCTGCCTGGTTCCTAAAACACTATGGAGTAACTATATACTCCTTTCTGTTAGGTCTGGTTTACCGGTGCATGCATGCATGAGGAGTCATATCCGTCTTACCGCTTATATATGTTAGTTATACATTTATATTTATACATTTATTATAAATTTGCACACCATACTTCTGAGCTTGCATTACCTGCATCATGTATATGTGATAGGGTTAAGTTAAGGAGGTATTTGAGGTTACCACTAACTTGTATATGTGGGTAGAAAGCCATTCTGAAACAATCGTCAATATCCAGCTTAGATACTTCTTAGCATGTTTCAAAGCTTACATTGGTCTGCATCTACAGCATTCTGAAGTATGTATAATATAATACATCCGATACAAACCCTCTATCGTTATCTATCGATCTGAGTGATGTATAGTTTATATCCGATATACATACTCCCCCGCGTCTTTAATTTATAATGATGTCTGGTATACAACATCCCGCGTTTCATTCTGAGTAATGTATATTTTATGTCCGATGTACCTGTGTACTTCCCCGTAACTTTGTAAAGAAGAATTATAAAACACTTTCATCTTGTGTAATTTTCGCTTCAATCTTCTGGCAAACCATATACAGTTAACCCATCGAACTAATTAAAAGAAGTGGAAAGAGCTTGTCTAAATACAGAGGCAAGTGAAATAATTGTTTTGAAATTATATAAATATGATTTCTCACATCTACTCATGTGTGAATTACAAGGATTCCCTTCAGCACAGTTACATTAAATAAATTAATGAGGATACATGTTTTGCATTTCTATTCACATCGTGGGATTGGAGGAGACCGCACGTTAAATTGGCCCACAAACAACAGAATACGGAAAATTGTTTACAGTTACAAACAAAACAAAGTCTAAATGGAATGCATAATGTGTCGGGGCTCTTTTATTTAACGGCCACAATCCGAAATATTTCAGAAACCCCTCGAGTTACCGCTTTTACTTTTGTAATATGGCCGATTCCATTACATTCTATACACTATTGTGACCACAATGTGATGTAGAAACACATCCTTGATTTCAATTATTGATCTAATTATAACATAATTTGTTAAAAGAAATATCGCACAGACACTGTGAAATTTGTGCATAAATGTGAATTGCCGCACAGAAAGGCGTGTGAATATTTGTCAAGTACAAAATAACAAAATAATAATAATAACTAAAGATGTTTCCAATTTATAGTGAAGAATTTAATGTGCGTTATTTATTTGGAATGGGACATGGAAATATACAAAAGATCATATTCAGTACGGTCCCCCCAAAAAAATATAAACTAAATCATATTCCGGATATATATCGCCATGTGTTTTAGAACTAACCGAAAGCATTACCGCAGTAAATGGGGTTTTGCGAAATTGTGGACTGTTTATCCCAGTTCTGGTCGTATCCCAGTTCTGGTCGCTACAAACGTCACCACCTCACGAAGGTTATGATATAATAGACAATCAAATAATTCATTTGGGAGTGATATCATGGTTAGAAATTAAACATGGCAATGGGCAGTAATTACAGATAATAAGCAACACGACCATTTTTATAGGAATTGCATTTTTTCATGAGCGATCTGCATAAAAAGAAGAAATTGTATTCCGCTTTAGTTCCGCATTACCACTTTTATACGCTGCTATATTTAGCTGCAAATGTCGGATGTCGAGTCAGTAGCATTGCCATTGGCGCACTTTGTAGAACGGAGTAAAAATACAAAACACAAGAAGTGCAGATGATTTTGCTCTTATTAAATGTTTGTCAATTAAACACATAGTTGCATGCCACAGATATAATTCTCTATGGTGTTTATCCCAGTTCTGGTCGTATCCCAGTTCTGGTCGCTACAGACGTGTGTTGTGCCCTTTGCCAACAATGGTCCAAATCTACAATATTCATGAGTAGGCGGAGCTTATGTGACCACGCGTCACACTTGTTTCGTTCGCACTGCATCTCACCTGCACACCTATGTGCATATTGGACTTCTGCCGAGTTGTGACAGCATACAGCTGTAACTTCTTTGTTAAATAACCAAACCATATCAATGGATCCTTGTGAAATGAACAAAGCGAACTGTATATAACAAAGTGGTGTTGAGAGATTTGTTATTTTTTAGGCAAAAATGTTACGGTAGGACATTTAATCTCTTTAAGTGTCACCTTTCTTTTTGCCATTTGGTCCTGTAAAATAAATACTGCAAACATGTGCTGAATATATTAAAAGTAAATTCTAAAATGTAAACTGACGGCCAAAAGAAACGTTACCAACGATATTTCTAGGATAAAATATGACCAACACAATTTGAAGCAGCAATAACAATTGTATTGTAGAAATTCATCATTCAGTACACAGTAAAATGCGAATTTACTAATTCAACAACAAAGTCCTTGACCTCCAACAGGGACATTTCTTGACAAGGGGTCATTCGTCCAGTATTCGATCAACAACATTGCTTACAACTTTAAGGTGACGACGGCCCAGACCGTTCAATACGGGATATGACCTCCATGAGCGGCAATGCATCTTCGAATGCGGCGTCTGAATAGACAAGCGTCCTCACATCGACTGCGGGTATCCGATTCCATTCCTCACGGAGGGCAACGATCAACGCTTGTGTCGTGAAGGGAGGATGTTGACGTTTCCGAAGACGGCGCCCCAGCTGGTCCAAGAGATGTTCTATGGGTGACAGATCTGGTGATCGAGCTGGCCACGGCAGGACAGTCACGTTGTTGGCGTTGAGGAAGTCTCTTGTAATACGGGCTTTATGGGGTGTGGCGTTATCTTGTTGGAACACCGTCCGTTGTTGACGCTGGATGAAAGGAAGAACCACTGGCCGTAATATATATACTGGCCGTCAATGTAGCGTTGTGCTGTCAGATTGCCTTCGATGATGAGAAGTTTCGTCTTCTCGTCCCCGCAAATGCCGCCCCAGACCATCACACTTCCGCCCCCGTAAGGTTCCACCTCCTGGACACAACACGGAGCCGTACGTTCACCACGTCGTCGATAAACACGCGTCCGCCCATCAGGTTTGAAGAGTTGGAACCTGCTCTCCTCACTAAACAGCACTCGCCGCCATTCCCTTTGTTGCCATCGCTGAGTTTGCCTGCACCACGTCAATCTGGCACGTCGATGTTGACGGGTCAAGGTCATGCCCTTGAAAGGGCGATAAGCCCGGAGACCATAATGTCGTAGTCGTCTGGTCACTGTTTGTCTGCTGACCGGATGTCCTAAGCTGTTGGCAGCTGATGACGTCACAGTAAGAAGTCTGTTCCTCAGATGAAGTACCCGTAAAAAGCGGTCATCCTGCGGGGTCGTGACCTTTGGTCTGCCACTCCGTGGTCTGTCTGCAGTTCTGCCAGTTTGTCGGAGACGTGCGTCCAGTCTGGTAATGGTCATCTTGGAGCAGTTCATGTTAATGGCAACCGCTCTCTGTGTCGCTCCCATCTGCAGCATACCTATGGCTCTCTCCCTCTGGACAGCGGTCAGTCTTGGCATGTTCGTTAGTGTTAATCATCGCAACCAATGACAGGGAACAGATCCTTGCGTAATTTATACCTGGAAATTGCACGATAATTTGGGAAAGAATGTTTTAAAACATTGATGAAAAACACCAATATCTCCCCAAATCCGTAAAGCACGTGCAAAGAACGACAGAGAACATGAAGGCTGTATTCGTGAGATGTGTTCTTTTCCGTTTTTGAACAGGTTGGCATCTTTGTTTCAAAGTGGCAAATCAGTTAATGTTGGTAACGTTTCTTTTGGCCCTCAGTTTATATGAAAGTATCTTGTTCACACCAGTACGTCAAAACAACACTGTTGTTGAGGTGCTGTATGTTGAAGCATCTAGAGAACATAACACCTCAATGTGAACGAAGACATATATATGGAACCTTTTAAGTTCAGTAGCGTTTAATTTAGGCATCCTAAATAGTAGTGATTTTTGTTTGTTGACTTGTTTTTCGGCGCACTCAACAATATTCAAGCCGCATAACGGCGATCTGTAAATTATAATCGACTTGGGGCAAACAATCATGCAATGTTCTCCTTGTCAGTCCACGATATCAAGGGTGGTTCTCTTTTTTATTCATATTTAAAAAAGCAATACACCTTTCAAATACTATCACGTCATCCTTTGACAGCATATCTCTACGTTAAATATGATTTGTTGCCAATACCAATACTGTTGGTACATTGTCGCGATACGTTAAATCGTCTGCTCTTAACCCTCTACTATACAGGGTCATGTCGACGGTCATGAGTGAGTGAGTATGGTTTTACGCCGCTTTTAGCAATAGTCCAGCAATATCACAGCGGGGAACACCAGAAATGGGCTTAACATATTGTACCCATGTGGGGAATCGAACCCGGGTCTTCGGCGTGACGAGCGAACGCTTTAACCACTAGGCTACCCCACTGTCGACGGTCATGATAACAATGAAGAAAATATATTTATTCGGACATAAACTATTACGAAACTGGTAGTTTTAGCTAGGTTAAGAATTATCTACCTTTAACTGCTTGACAACTGAGGCCAGTTCACCAGACGTCAGGCTTCAGCAAATGCTTTTGCCCTGAGAAACAGCATCTTCCCGAGGCAAGGGTGTTGAAAGACAATAAACGTTCAAACTGGACTTTTATGGTCAGTTAACTCCTTTGCCTCGGGAAGATGGACAAATTGCATTACCGATGTCTTCCTTAGCAAGATTGTATCCCCATACAAACCCAATTAAACAACAAGGTACATGTATTGCAGTTCGTCGCCTAAAACCCAAATTGGTGTAACTCCCATCACTACTGTTTTGAGAACATTACTGTTTGAAATGTCATATTTTAAAAATGCCCGTAACAAGGGACCTATAATTTAAAATTTAATTTAATTAAAATACCAGAACCTCATTCTAATCTTTAGTATCTTTAGCTATCTTGTGACATGAACATAGAATATTTTTCAAAAATCAGTTCCAGAATGTTTTGTTTAAGACTTTGAAAGGCATTTAGAAGTGATACTCATAAGGAAGAAAATCTATGTATGTCAACTTCTTTATTATGAGGAACACAACGTTTTCGGATTCAATACTTACTCTTTCATCAGGTGAATTAATGCTATGAGGCAGAAAACATGCATATTTCCTGTAAGTACAACAAAAGCAATAAGATAACAAAGGTGGAGCCTACAGATAATTGGCGCTGATTAGGTGATTAGCAATGGCCAAAGGGATGTCTTCACTTAACTTATCACTGATTGGTAATAGACTACGGACAATAGGCAAACGGGAGGCCGGGGGTAAATAGCACTGATAGGTAATAGAATGGAAATGACAATGGACAAATGGAACCGACAGAGATAGCAATAAATCCCAAGCACTGGGCAGTTTGGTCCCCTGGTCACGGTTAATGGCTGGCTGGTGTCTCCTGATGTCAATGGCTTCTTGTAGTTATTTTGTAGACAGTTGTTAGTAGACAGGACTTTGGTGGCTTCCCACATGATGTTATGGCCTTGGTTCTTGAGGATGTGTGTGTAAATAGCTGATTTCTTGTCTAGTTTGTTGACAGAGGTCTGATGTGCCATGAGTCTGGTGTTGAGGGGTCTGAGGGTTTCTCCAATGTATTGGTGGCCACAGTTGCAGGGGATCTGGAATATACATTTCACATCGGGTTGAGACTTGCGCTGCTTGTGCCTCTGCCATTGGCTCGTATATGGGTCTTGATGGACTTGCCGCGAGAAAAGGGGACGTCCATGTTGGCTTTGTTCTTGATGAGGCAGGAAATATGATGGGTCTTGGTAGGGTATGGTGATTCTGATGGGCGAAGGGACAGGTTTGGGTCAGGGATCTGAGTTCTTGAGGGTCTTGCGGATGGTTTTGGAGACTAGATGGGCAGGGTAACTGTTGAGGGCAGTGAAGGTTTTCTTGAGTCCGCTGATGAGGGCATCAGGGTGGCAAATGGATTTGGCACATCCGGAGAGGGTGGAGATGATGGCTTGTCTATTTTCAGATACCAGCAGATGGGTTCGAATTGTACTGTGGAGAGGGCCGATTCTTTGAAGGATGTCATGAAGGCTTAAGTGATGAGTAAAGATTAGAGGGGAGCCCACTGGCAGTATGGGTTTGTTTTTAGATCTTGTCGTTGAAAGTAAAATATGTGTCAAAGCAGCTGGAGGCTAGGTGGATGCTGCTGTCTGTGTTAAGTTTGGTGTCTAGGTAGTTGATTCTATTATGGAGCTTGTTGCGGAGGAGGTCAAGTGCTTCTTGTAGAGCGATGTTGATGAAGAGGTCCATGACGTCATAGCTGACCATGGAACCTGTGAGGTTTGCTTCTTTCAGCTGGTTAACGAAGGAGGAGGAGGAGTTGCTGATGTAGGATTTGCACTTTTGCCTTAGGGAGCTTGGAGTCGGGAGAGGTGCTGGGCGTTGCTGTGGAATCCCCTGGAGCAGAAAAGTATTTTGGCTTTAGGTGGGCTCTTGTGGATCTTTCACTGTTGCTCTTGCATAAGGGGCTTTGGAATTGATGGGGTTCAACTGGTTGAAGATGGTGTCATTTATCTCTCTGTTCTGGTGGAGGTCATTTGGGGACTTTTTATTTTACACGTTCAAGTTTAGCAGTGGGGTCTTTCTTGATTGTGAAATAGATGGTCATGTCAAGCTGCAGGAGGTATGTATTCCACGGTGCCTCATCCCAGTGTGCTTGGATTTTGTATGGAGACTAAAAACACCTTGGCACAATTTTTGTGGCAGACAATTCCTTTTTTTCAACAGTCTGAAGCATGATTATTTTTTTCAAGCATTTTCTGGGACAATTGTTTCAGCGAAAAAGAATCTTTAACATTTTTTATCTTAAATTCCTCACATTGATCCCAACTGTTCTTCATTGGAGAAACTACGTCGCGATTGAATTCTGTGTTAAAAAATATTGGCTGTGGTATATGCTCCTTGACTGAATTCGCTGCTCAAGATACAGACGATACAGTTTGGTTGTGTGTACATCCTGATTAAGATATTCTTTTCTACTTGAATATTATCTTGAGCAGTAGGATTCAACACGGGGTAATAAGCATATTGGCTCACCAGGAAGTCACTTTTCTTGTCAGACACCTTTAATGTTAATACTTGGGTATTATGTGAAAAACTCTTTGAATATGCTCTCGTTATCACCCTTAGGAATCATCTTTGAGCACTTGAGGTTAAATTTTCAATCACAGATGTTGTGGTTTTCATTCTTCACTACAGTACATCTTGGCCTCTGCTACAAGTGTAAAGTAGGCTATCCATGCCACGAACATTGTCCATTGTTCCAGAGTCCATTGCATGATTCCGACTATATCATAAGCATGAAAACTGCTGGGTAAAAGAAAGTATACACCCGTGTTTGATGGTGGCTATAAATGAAGCAAACCAGTAATGGTTATTCCATGGAGATGTGCTTCATACAGGTATCTTTAGTTGTGTTTTGGACATCAAGTTTGCAGTGTTTCGGTGGATGTTTTCAGCCGAGTAGCATTTTCATAACGTTCGAAATATGTTGATTAAATCCAATTTTAAAGTGAATGTGTTTTTTTCTTTCGCCTGGCAGTTTATTTAGGAATCACTATCCAATACCGGTAATGCCAGGTGTTCACAAAGAGGAGGGCAAATCCTGCCCCACTGACGGGTCGAAATAGGGAATTGCATCAATTGGTGCCAATTTGGAAATATCCCCCACACCTCTTCCATAAAGCGCTTTGAAAGCTTTACTGAGGATTTGAATGTTGTAACATTGATCAAAGTTTTGAGCAAGAGACCTTAACGCTCGTATACATAAAACATAGATCGGCAAGGAGGAAAGCACAAGCTATACCTGATTGCCAGGTTTTTTTTATTTTGGTTTCAACCGCTCGTTTTCGTTTTCTGTCATGCCTCCCCGTATTTCTGTTTCACCACCATCCGTTTCTGTATCGTCAGTTCCTGCAGATGGCAACAAATAATCAGAATCCTCGACAGTTTCAAGCTGTCAAGGCTCTTTTGTCTTCACTATGATTCGCCAACTTCAGCTGTATGTGAGAGTGTGAGATCCTCCTATTAAAGAGATTCATTGGTCACAGCAACCGATTGCATTGCATGATCAACCTTCAGGACACTTGTGCTTCATCTGCAGTCACCCAAAACGTCATAGAGATCCAGAAGACCTGGCCTTGTAAATAGTGTCTAGTTCTGTAACAACAAAACTACGAAGAAAAATCTTCTGTGAATGATTCATCTAAGTGAAAATGTATGTAAGACCCCCTGTTCTATGTGTACTGTAGACCCTGGCCTTTAAGAATTGGAATAATGATTGATTAAAATATACGTTAGAAATTTGCAGGTATATTGCAGGTAGCACCATGATACTTTTGTCAACATTCTGTGAAGCAGCAATATTGAATATGTTCATCCACATAATGCCAGGGTCCTTCCACAGTCTTGGCACATTTTCACTGATATTAATCAACGTCTTGCAAGCCCCAAATGGCCAGCGAATAAGTTCACTGATGCAAAGAAAAGAGAAGACGTGAATAATGATTTCAAAATGGGGGCGTTGTAAGTTTCAAGTGAATCTGAAAACGAACAGGCATACTGACAAATATGGCCGTATCTCATATGTTATTCATTAATACTATTATTTTTGCCAAAAGTTACTTTGTTTTAGTTCCACATTGTTGAATTGATAAAAGAGGGTTTGCTTTACTTTGTCATATGATATGGAAAGTGAGTGTACAGACAGTGAAGTATTAGCATCATGTCGACATACTGCTGACATCAACTGCCAGGTCCATCTTGTCACGTGACTTTTTGATTTGTTATTGACCCCCACCCCATACTACTCTGTTTAGGCTATACGACTTGTAGTGGTTTATATATATATATATATACTGAGTCAAATTAAAAACTTCACATTTTTAAAAGTAATCCCATATATGATATACAACGGACAAATGTATCAGAGAAGGTAATTTTTAATCATTAATGTCCAAAGAAGGATTTTAATCAACGGTGGTAACCATAATTTGTTCCAAGCACCGACGGTATTTGGTAATAACATCAATAGTTTAAATCATAAGTCCCAAGCACGAGAATCTGATGGCACACAAGTTCAGTAGCGTGTATGGCCACCATGTGCGTTGACAACTGCCACACAACGCCTCCACATGGACCTTGTGATGCTTGTGAACACATGATTGGGAAGACGACGCCATTGTCGCTGCCAAATGGTGCCAAGATCTTGCAAATTCTGTGGTTGGTTCTGGAGAGTGCGCAGACTTCTGCCAAGAGCATCCCAGACGTGTTCGATGGGATTGAGGTCGGGAAATCTTGACGGCCAGTCCATGACGTTGACTCCCGCATTCTGAAGGAAATTCCTTGTCAAAATTGCTGTGTGGGGTCTGGCATTGTCGTGTTGGAAGATCAAACCGGGTCCATGCGCTGCCATAAAAGGCAGAAGTTCTTGTGCCAGTACCTGGTCGCGGTAAGCAGCAGCGTTGAGGTTGCCACGGATGACAAGAAGCCTGGAACGTGCATTGCCACAGAAAGCACCCTACACCATGACACTTCCACCTCGAAATCTGTCAACTTCCTGTACACAACACTGGGCGTAACGTTCATGACGGCGCCTCCACTCCCTCGCCCTACCATCAGCAAATCGAAGATGAAATCGGGATTTATCACTGAAGACGACTTGATTCCAATTCCTCTGAGTCCATCGTAAGTGTCGCTGTGCCCACAATTGACGTTGACGTCTGTGTAATTGCTTCAGAATCGGCCCGCAGTATGGCCGTCGTGCTTGAAGGTGAGCAGTTCTCAGACGGTTTCGAACAGTTTGCGCACTCAGTCTACCCCTAAACAGTTCATTTCTGGTTGATGTAGCCGTCAAAAATCGGTTACGGAGGTGACGTAAGACAATCTGACGATCCTCTGCATGTGACGTCACACGTGGTCAACCTGGCCGAGGGCGATCAGCGGTGGTACCCGTTTGCTGTAGACGCGTCAGTAAATCATAAACGGTCCGTCGACTACAACCCATCGTCCTTGCGACTTCAGCTACGGACGTTCCCGTCTGCAACATGCCGATGGCACGTTCACGTTGCACATTTGAAAGGCGTGGCATGACAAATGGCCGTAAAGACTTTTGTTTTCTTGTGTTTTTCTTTTTTGGTTAATGACTGCTAACAAGTATGGCTCGAGACCATATAATAGATATTGTCTCTGGTATGGCTGAAATCACGTGCGGTATTATGGCCACGTGACCAGTTGCACGTGAAAAAAACACTTTTGCCACTACAGTGCTGTGCACACGATTTTGATCAATTTACCTGCACTAAAACGGGTGTTACCTGAAGACAATACGTGGCCATTACAGTTTAAATACACAATAAGGGCCGACAATGATAACTGGTCAAAATGTTAAAATTTTAGGATTATGAAGTTTTGAATTTGGTTCAGTATATATGTAATCGATTAGATTTATTACTGAAATCGTAAATTGAGCCGTTTTGGATGAAAATAAGAAAGCCCAATTGGCATTGTGCCGTTTGGGCTAGTAACCTATGGAAGCCGGAAGAGGAAGTATGCAGGCCTGTTTGTTGATGGTGTCATGGTCACCGTTAGCTCAGAAGACTGACACACCTATCAACAACGTAAGATATATAGCTATTTTTGTTTTGATGTGTAATAGATCTAGTCTATGTGTTGGTAACTATCATAGTAACGTTTTGGTTTATAAATTGTATCCTGGATGAGTTGGATGTACCTTCAGCTTGATCCAGCAGCAGTACGGAAATCCAGATATGGATCAGCAACACACAATTTTATAAGCGTCAAATTGCGATTGCGAAAGTGTTGCAGGGGTAGTTCATTACGAAAAATGACAAGCTGCGGTTGTGTTTGTGGAGGTGACATTTGTTCCATTATGAATCACTTCCTCAGTCAATCACCCTGTATTAAAATATAACATTAAATAGCATTCAAAGATACGGCTGCATATTAATTATATCCTAGTTTGAGCAGTCATATTAATTCATACAAGCAACACATATAGTTACACATCACTAGTTCTTTGTAGATAACTTATATCATATACAATTTACAGAACTTTCAAATACTGATACATATATTAAATGTCTCTTTTCATAATTGAATATATCAGTTACACACTATATAGTTAGAAGAATAATATAGTAGCCGTGTGGCGTCATAAATATATACTTATTATCTCTAAGAGTAGGAATATATATAAAATTCTAACATTTTGTGTTAAATAATAACACATAGATAATACATATGAATTCATTCATAAGTGAGTGATAAAATAAGGATTTATACATACCCTGTGGGTGACACCGGGGTGTGTCTATAAACCCACATCATATAGGATTATGGCATTCCTATATACATACATACATACATACATACATACATCATGACAACCATTTCCTTAAATTATAGAAAACCTACTTCTAATTCTATCCTTACATTCAAAACTCCCAATCAAATCATGCTCTCACACATACTTACATGTTAAACACTTTATACTGATAAAATAGAAGATATCTTGATTATTTGATATCATAGGTAAGCATTTACAATATTTTACATTATTGATTACATATTTAAATAAGTTAGGAATCTATTTAGGAAAGATAATGTAAATAACTAACCTGAACCATATGTAGTCAATGTCTTGTTTGTGCAGAGTTATAAGCAGAGTGAATAAAAAGTGTGCAAATGTTAGTGAAGAAAGCTGTAGTTAGATAATGTTAATCATCTAGGAAGCTGAAAGCTATTGTATTGACAAGCTAGAGAGTTTGTGACAAAGGGACCGGAATAGACAAACCTGTCCACCCTTCAATAAAATTGACCAACTGCTTGGACTCAACCAAAGCATATACATTTTGGACTACAACTAATGAAGATATATACAACAACTTGAAATGAAAAAGCTAAAACTATACTGGACAACAAAAGTTCCTGTGACTTTGAATAAGATTTAATGCAAAGTTATGTTTTTTACCAAATCTGAAACAATTTTGGTTTGCAACGGATAAAAAAACTCCTGTAAGTGTTCAAATGGTTTAATTTGCCATACTGACTTCAGAAAATGTGTGATTTCATAAAAAAACATGAACATGCCAAAATGTCAATTTACAAATCAATAGCATGTGTGTCCACCTCTGGTTGCGATACAAGCAACACATCTTCGTCTCATGGAATGGACCAGGCGTTGCACAAAGTCCTGTGGGATATCTGTCCATATTTGCTGGAGCATGTTTCGAAGTTCCTTGAGTGTCTGTGGAACACGTGGTTGACGTCGAAGGCGCCGATCCATCTCATCCCACATGTGCTCAATTGGTGAGAGATCAGGGGAGCAAGCCGGCCAGGGGATGACATTCACGTTGTTTTGTTGAAGAGAATCCTGAACAAGTCCAGCAATATGAGGCCGGGCGTTGTCATGTTGAAAGGTAATGCCTGGGCCATGATGATGCAAAAACGTTAGAACCACAGGGCCGATGATCTCGTCGTGGTAGCGCTGTCCATTCAGATTTCCCTCTACCACTATCAAACGGGTCCTCTGATTTGCTGTAATCCCACCCCATACCATAACGCTGCCACCCCCAAACTGATCTCCTTCCATGACACAATGATTGACGTAATGTTCACCTCGACGTCGGTACACTCGAATCCGTCCATCGCTGTGGCTGAGGTGAAATGAGACTCGTCAGTGAATAGAACTTGTCCCCACTGCATGGCCATCCAGCGTAGACGCTGTCTGCACCAGTGTAGACGTGCTTGACGGTGATTTCCTGTCAAAATGGGACGTCTGGCGGGTCTTCTGGCGACAATCCCTGCACATCTGAGGCGACAACGTATGGTTTGTGAAGATATTTGTCGCAGGCCAGGGATGCTTCTTGCAGTCACTGTTGCTGGCTGGAATCGATTTCGTAGGTGTGTTGTTCGAATCCAGTTGTCTTGTCGATTATTGGTTACGGGTAGCCTGCCACTCCGAGGATGGTCTCTGACTGCATTCCTCTGTTGCCAACGTTGCCATGAACACCAAATGGTGTTTCTGTGGACGTTAAATTGTCTTGCAACATTATGTTGACTCGATCCTGCTTCAAGCATACCAATGGCTCGCAGATGCTCATTTTCGGACAGGCATGGCATTTCGTAATGTTGAATAATTGCGTAATTTTGTTGCTTTTCTGAGTAGTTGTTGTAAGCACGATGCTAAACAATGCATATGGAATCCCGTTAACGCACATGTTTTTATACCCATTCTTTGGTAGTGAAATGCATGGGGCTTGCATTAAAGTCAACTTTTGCATGGAATGCATGCTTTTCTGTAGCATTTGCGTTTTTGTGACTTGATTCCATACATGTACTACAATATTGAAAACCAAACTTTACTTGTTTGAAAAATACAGTAAAATAGTGGTGTCACAGGAACTTTTGTTGTTGAGTATATATTCCTAAAAACTGTACATACAATATCCTGTTACAAAAGTACCACTGTCACTGCCTAGATTTAGCACTTATGTCGTACATATATAATCTGACAATGATCACAGTATTTGTTGTCTTTGCACACACACATGGCATTTGTTCTGAGTCACTGCATAGATGGACAATATAGATAAAATAGACGAAATCATATCTCTAATGTATCTCCACTTGACCAGACCTGCCAACCCCTCATCATGACAATGTGGGAGATTTGACTTCAAAATGGGGGAGATTTGCCTCCAAAGGGGGAGATTTACAAAATAGTGAAGATAAGATAATTTCCAACTTTTATTTTTAATAATGTTACTTAGAAAACCAAATATTTTCAAACAATAAATAATCAATAGGTTTCTTATACGTACAGCTTGCTTAATTTCCGTTTGCATTTTCCTCCTCCAAAAATAAACCCAGCACAATCTACCCATATAAATTTCATTCAAAGATCATCTCAGATAAACGCAAACAGATATTGAAATTTCACAATCGGTAGCTTGACCAGTTGACGACGTGTTCAATCCCACCAGTTGTCAGGCTTCGTTACGATGCACGTTTTCTGAGTATTTGGCGCGATGTTGGTTACAAAATTCGCCAAAGTAATATCAAATGCATTTATCCTGATGCAACATCATCGCCCCTAATTTCAATAAGATATACTGTTTTTTTCTGTCTGCGGTAGCCTGTTGACAGTGCCATTACTTCGCTTCTTAAATTTCCTAGAAATGTTCACGTTATTCCATTCCAAGAAATGTATGCCATATTTGGAAGTACTATTACGTTTTACTACAATTTATGAATGAAATGAGTCTCATTGTCGTTGTTGACCTTTCTGACCTTGACGTGTATTAATCTCATTGGTTGACTAGTACAGTTGTATGCAAATTAGATTGCAGATCTGGGACGCATGCAAACTATTAGCCAATCAAATCGTGTAAAATAATCACATGATACATTCTCGCGAAATTTGATAAAGTTCAATTTTGATATTCTGTGCACACAAGTCACGATGTCAGTCAAAAGGAAATATATAAGTTTCACTTTAAACTTTGACTTTGAAACCCTAGCTGTGAGGAAGCCTGATCGTGTAACTCATTGTTATGTGGACTACCGAATCAACCAATCACGCATAGTGTTGTTTCTGAAGACGGCGCTTGCAGGACATATTTTGTTTTCATTTCCACGAGTTCAATGACGTAACTTTGAGGTATGTTGATGTTTTAACAAAGTTTCTGACAAATCTGATAACCAATAAAGTCATGTATAACTGGACCGGACATATGTATCTACGTTCTTAAATTATGGAAGAAAAAACACGCTAAGAACATGAAGACAACAGTTCATTTCATGAAGGAAGTGATGAATACTTGGCTGATTTTTCATTTCAAGTTGAACCCTTCAGGCACCTGTTAGGACTATCTGAGTTTTCTTAACAGTTTACATTGTTCAATCGTTCACCATATGAATTTAATTACCAGTTGATTACTGGACAAAGGCCCATCTGGGTCCCCCTGTGGGTGGCTGTGATAAGGGTCGCTAATCCGGGAGCCTACCGGACAGATCGGGACGCAGATTTCCCGTTCATTGTTTTTACTCAAGGGACAATGGAGGCGAATTTTAAAAATAATGAAGAATTCTGTTTTGCGGGACAAATAGTCCATCATGCGGGAGACTGGGAGATTTCATCAAATTGCGGGAGTCTCCCGCAAATGCGTGAGGCTTGACAGGTCTGCTTGACATGTTTTCAAGCCTCACCTTGCCAAATACATGGAGCGTGCATCCATGCATATTTATTAAAGGGGCACTGATCTAACGCAATTCCCCGGGACTGGTTGTTGCCTTTGTTATTGTTTTTTCCCAGTGAGTACCCGGATGTATAGCAGAAATCTAGACTAGTTCGCGACCTCTGCTGCGCCATTCGTATGCGCATTAGTCACTTTTATGGGTAGTAATGGCGTATGGTCACATTGATCAACAAAATGAAATACAGTTTTCGAGATAATAAGGAAATGTAGGTATCTTTGTGAGTAGCATCGGTAATGGTAACGAAGTTTTGACTTGCTTGGTAATTTTGCGATTATCGTTTACACTATTTTGACTTGCAACACAAAGTAAATATTTCACCTGAGCATATGCTTTGTTATAGTGTGTATATTTTTTTACTGTCAAATGTGTAAAAAATTTATTAAACGTCTAAATATTCAGATATTTTACAAAGTGACTGAAAAACATTTCCATCTGTATTATTATGACAACGAATTCCAAACATTTTGATGTTTAATGTCATCACCAAGAGACTGAAAATGTTACGTTGAAAAGTACATTTCTAAGTTGTTTGGCTTTTAATCCTACATAATAATCTGTTGTGATGTTTGTAGGCCCTTTTGATCGTCTTGATCAATGTGGACAGATTTTTTAGTCAAAATGACTGAAATATTTACACATTTTATAAATTGCCTGAGAGAATCACATTTTTCAAATTGACGGTAATATATACACGCTTACAAAGGAAAAGACCTGTGACAACAACGTCTATCGCGCATTGAAGAATTTCACAACCAAGACGTAGAGAAACAAGAACGAATCGGTTCAAATGAAGGAAAACAAAATGCAAATATCATAATTACAACCTACCAAATTTATGTGTATAAGTTTTAGGCAGCTTCCTTGTTCGAGGAATGTATCCGTGAATATCCACACAAAGGAACAATATTCCACTCGTCTGCAGCTGTACAAAGAAACGTATTCGATGTCACGTGTCTCTGTAACAATCAAATATTTTAAAAGATATATATCGTTTCGGGATATTATAACCCGTGTTCGTTTCTCAACTGATCACTTAGATTGTTTCAGGTGTTTTACATAGGTGTCACGTCTCAATGGTCGGCTGAGAAAGCCCACGTGACAACTATTTTCATAACGTCCACGGTTCCTAAAAATTTCATTGAGTGATAGATAACAATGATCAAGCAATCAACGTGTTACCAGTTAACCCTTTGAACAAAGTATGTTGTTTTTACATCGGCACTTCGCGCCATGATATGAGTGTATTCCCTTTGTTTTAATTAGTAAACCTAGACATGTAAACACTCACTCTTGGCATATCCACTGTGCAAGATAACAGTGATTAATCAATCAACATATTTTCTGTTAATCCTTTGATGACTAGGAACGATCCGTTGATTTACAAAAAAAAGTATATCAACTGATCATTCATCTCTTGCTGGGCTGACACGTGCACTTTACATAACACACATTTCACCTCACTTCAAACCATGATTTAGATTGAATAATTACCCCAGACACAATAAATGCCAAATGGGAACCTTTGTCAGGTAATCTAAGTGGTGCTACCACTAATTGTACCTGTAATAAATTCATTAACTGAGCATCAAGTGAATGATGACAAATACACAAGTGTAGGGTTATACGAGAAAACGTGGATGACAACAAGGGAGTAGCAAGCCGAAATCCGAAAATGCTTTCACTGCATGGATACTTTTTTGGTATTAAACTATAACCATCTGGGGTATTTCCAAATGACGACATCCGATGAGTTCCCTTGTTGTTTTTGTCTGTTTGTTTAGGCTGAAGAAATTAATTAACATGCGCCCTTTGTCGAAATCTTTATAGATCACAGTTAACCAATCAGTGTTCAAAAATGCATAAAACAAATATTGCCTCCAGCCTCCAAGTTTATTTAGCTGTCCTTGCAGACGGTACCCCAGTCTCTGGTCACGCTCAGTTGCGTTGCGTATCATCCGGGTACTCACGGGGGAAAAACAATAACAAAGGCAACAACCAGTCCGTTAGATCAGTGCCCCTTTAAATGTCTATTTAGTATTTTGGAAAAAATATGGTTCCAAGTATTTTCGCAGAAAAAATGTCATCATATCCCTTCAGCAAATTCAGGTATCAACAATTGGGTGACAACAAACTTGGTTGACTAGAAATTTGATATAAACATCACTAGACATCTTGATTTACTGTATCATGATGTAATATACTAAGTTTTCATATAATAATTAGATCCATAGCAAATGCTTTTATAAATTATCATGGTGTAACATTTATACAAATTTTCATATAATTATAGAACATCAAGTAATATATATATTGGGATCCAGGAAAAATGCTGATGCAAAATATACCAGCCTAACATAACAAGAACCCATCTCTCTTATACTATTCAATAAGACAAAAGTTATGTCTACATAGTTTAATAGATTGCCTTGAACTATTTTATTTAGGTAAATCTGTCATCACCTATATTAGAATAGCATTGAGCTAATACTTCAATTTAGACTCATTAAGGTTCAGCCCCCAAACAACGGCCTTGTGCATCATAAAATATTGTGATACTCTTTAAACCTCCAATACCTATTCCTAACAGCTTCAGTGCTTTCAGTTAACAGTGTCACTTGAGATGAATATGATTGTAATTATTGTTGTTATTTGGGTACTTGATTTAGGTGATGCACAATGTGATGGCTGTCGTCAAGTGTTGCTGATGTTTGACATGGGATGTGCTCTGTCATCTTCACAGCACAACAACAAAGCATCTGGTAACTCGGCTGGCCGAAATATACGCATCAACAGTAAGTCCAGTATCTGTAGATCAAGTATTAACAAGCACCATGTAAATTCTATTTTGTTTTTGTTTGAACCGCTGCTGCCGCACATTCTACAAAACCATTCAGCGATTGGCCATCTCAGGGATATGACATCATGCATTTCTCTTTTATGTTTTTTTGACATCTTGATTAGTTGTGTCAAAGGTCAAGGCCATCATCAAGGACATATCTTTGCCTAAAGAAGGATTTACTTTAGGTCAATGAAACAAGTCATCTTGAGAGCAGTCCCAAGATGGAAACAAGGTGTGAGTGACCTATGTATGAGGCCAAGGTGACATAATAGGTCAAACATTATACTTGTTTGGCATTTTCACAAAATGCCTTTTTGTGCATGTATTTCTATGCAAGTCTTATGCATGTAATGGTTATATTATGAAAAATACTCATGTATGACAAAAGACCCCATAAGGATCCAGATTAGAACAGTTGCCCCAGCAACCCATAAACACCATGGATCATTGCTGAATATATCAATCACTGGATTATCTGATCAAGACTCAATTATTTACAGGCCCCCTTCATATAGCTGAAATATTGCTGATTGCCAGGTTGACCAACAAACAGAACAAATGTATGACAAATGGCAATAATCTCATGATATCACATTTAGGTCACTGTGACCATATACTCAAATCATACACGTAACCCAAGTGGTGAAGCCCGTTGACATACAATAAATGCCAAGGAACACTTCTCCCTCTCCTCCTCCCTGTCCCCCTCTGCCACCCCCTCTCTCTCCCCCTTTCCTTCCAACTTCCTTTCCACCTCCTTCCCACTCCCTCTCCTTTTTAATCCCTCTCCCTCTCCTTCTTACTCCCTCTGCCTCTGATTCCCATTCCCTCTCCCTCCCCTTCCCACTCCTTCCCTTTCCCAATATCCAACACAATTCGACCGTTCTGAAGGATGATATTTTATACCATCCTTTCTGCCATGGCACCGCCCCGACAGGTGAATTGACGTAGTGTTTAAGGTACAGCCTCTGCTGCTTCGCTTCCAAGGTGTCTAAGTTGCCAGCCCTGGTGTTCTGCACATCGTTCACCCTCTCTCCAGGCTCCAGGGATAACAGGTGGTTAACATCCTCTTGATCAATGAGAGGGTTCTGTTCACCAGGATATCTGACTCTCATGATGTTGTGAAGGCACAAACATACAAGGACTATGGCATATACTGTATCAGGGTCCTGCAACATGCCGGAGAGCAAACACTGGAATCTGTTTGCAAGGATACCAAATGCATTTTCCACAACTCGTCTTGCCCTCGAGAGGCGGTAGTTGAAGATCCTCTCGTCATTGGCAAGACCCCGTCTGGAGAAGGGCTTCATGAGCCAGGTATTCATGCCAAATGCATCGTCTGCAATGATATACTCGTAGTAAGACATCGGTCTGTCATCACCGGGAAGGGGGGCTGCTGATGGGATGCCGATTACACCCCTTTCAATGGCGTTTTTCAACTCACACTAGTTCCAAATCTGAGCGTCGGAGCAACCACCTTGTGCACCAATATTCACCCACCGGAATTTGTAATCGGCGTCGACTAGGGCCATCAGAACTATTGAGTGATATCCTTTACAGTTGAAGTATAGGGAGCCACCGTTCTTAGGACACTGTATGGCAACATGTTTGCCATCTAGAGCGCCGAGAGCATGTGGGAAATGCCATTTTGCAGAAAACTGGTCGGCTATTGCCTGCCACTGTTCAGGCTCAGTAGGTGTGTCGATAACATCCCCAGCATATGTTGCAATTTTGGTCTCACATACGTCCCAAACAATACCAGAGATAGTAAGCCATACATCAAGGACCGGTAGCTGTCACCCGTAGCCAGGTAACGCTGTGTGACTGCTAGCCTCACTCCAGGTTCTATGGACTGTCTGTACCAGATAATGTTCTTCATAACCATGCGACCCACTACTTGTAACAGTTCTTGGAACATCTGTAGGTCTATTCTCACAAACTTCTTGAAAGCAGCTGGATTTTCCACACTCAGTTCAGCCATGAGTGCTTCATACTGGCCATGGATGGGTCGTCGGAGGAGCCAGTCCCTGGTCCACCATCTCTTCTGCCTCCGGTCACCTCTCAGTCTGTCCTCAAGCAGCTCCACCATGGCCCTGGCATTTTGTGCAATATCAGTGTCCAGGTCCAGCCAGTTAAGTGCCAGCCTCAGTTGTTGGTTGTTCATGTTGGTTGTTGTTAGATGTAGACTTCTTGGATGAAACAGATATGAAGTAGGGCCCTATAAACTGGAAGTCTGGTGACAGAACGGGGGTGACACCTAGATGACATAATCCGTAATAAACTGTAGTGGACTGTAGTAACCCGTATTATGCCGTGATGTCACGTAGTCACCCGTGGGAATCCTTGAGAAACCTTGGTAATCCCTACCTATCCCTAATAGAACGTAGTGCGATCATGCTGATCCGTGACAAATCCGTAACAAACCGTATTGTACCCTTGGCTAATCCGTGGTGTAACCGTACAAGTACGTAGTTCACTGTAACTAGCCTTACCGATGCTTGGCGACTTGAGTCCGGGGGTGTACTATGAATAAGTACAGTTTATTACGGACTACAACGGATAAGTACGTTCTAATACGGATCAGTAGGGATGTACTACGGTTTTCTGATCCGTGGGGAATTTTTGAACATGCTAAAAAATTGTCACAGATATACAAGTACTACTACGATTGACCCAGGATACAATACGGACAGATACGGACCACTACAGATTGCCACAAATGATGCCGGATCGTATCCGTGGCTAATCCGGCGTCCAATCAGTGAATGTGTGACCGGGGCATAAACCCTCTCCCTCTTCTTCCCAACCCCTCACCTTCCCAACCCCTCTCCCTCTCCTTCTGATTCCCACAACCTCTCCCTCTCCTTCCCGTTCCCTCTCCCTGCCACTCCCTCTCCTTCCCACTGCCTCTCCCTCTCCTTCCCACACCCTCTCCTTCCCACTCCCTCTCCTTCCCACTGCCTCTCCTTCCCACTACCTCTCCCTCTCCTTCTTACTCCCTCTCCATCTCCTTCCCGTTCCCTCTCCCTGCCGCTCCCTCTCCTTCCCACTACCTCTCCCTCTCCTTCTTACTCCCTCTCCCTCTGATTCCCACGACCTCTCCCTCTTCTTTCCGTTACCTCTCCCTGCCACTCCCTCTCCTTCCCACTGCCTCTCCTTCCCACTACCTCTCCCTCTCCTTCCCACTCCCTCTCCTTCTTACTACCTCTCCCTCTCCTTCTTACTACCTCTCCTTCTTACTACCTCTCCCTCTCCTTCTTACTACCTCTCCCTCTCCTTCCCACTAACACTACCTCTCCCTCTCCTTCCCACTACCACTACCTCTCCCTCTCCTTCCGAACTCCCTCTCCTTCTTACTACCTCTCCCTCTCCTTCTTAGTACCACTCCCTCTCCTTCTTACTACCTCTCCCTCTCCTTCCCACTATCTCTCCCTCTCCTTCCCACTACCTCTCCCTCTCCTTCCCACTACCTCTCCTTCTTACTACCCCTCCCTCTCCTTCCCACTCCCTCTCCTTCTTACTACCCCTCCCTCTCCTTCCCACTCCCTCTCCTTCTTACTACCACTCCCTCTCCTTTCCACTACCTCTTCCTCTCCTTCCCACTCCCTCTCCTTCTTACTACCTCTCCCTCTCCTTCTTACTACCACTCCCTCTCCTTCTTACTACCTCTCGATCTCCTTCCCACTCCCTCTCCCTCTCCTTCCCACTACCTCTCCTTCCCACTACCTCTCCGACTCCTTCCCACTTCCTCTCCCTCTCCTTCCCACTACCTCTCCTTCCCACTACCTCTCCCTCTCCTTCCAACTCCCTCTCCCTCTCCTTCCCACTACCTCTCCCCCTCCTTCCAACGACCTCTCCCTCTCCTTCCCACTACTTCTCCCTCTCCTTCCCACTCCCTCTCCTTACTACCTCTCCATCTCCTTCCCACTACCTCTCCCTCTCCTTCCCACTACCTCTCCCTCTCTCTCCCTCTCCTTCCCACTACCTCTCCCTCTCCTTCCCACTACCTCTCCCTCTCCTTCTTACTACCTCTCCCTCTTCTTCCCACTACCTCTTCCTCTCCTTCCCACTCCCTCTCCCTCTCCTTCCCACTCCCTCTTCCTCTCCTTCCCACTCCCTCTTCCTCTCCTTCCCACTCCCTCTCCCTCTCCTTCCCACTCCCTCTCCCTCTCCTTCCCACCACCTCTCCTTCCCACTACCTCTCCCTCTTCTTCCCACTCCCTCTCCCTCTCCTTCCCACTACCTCTCCCCCTCCTTCCAACTACCTCTCCCTCTCCTTCCCACTACTTCTCCCTCTCCTTCCCACTCCCTCTCCTTACTACCTCTCCATCTCCTTCCCACTACCTCTCCCTCTCCTTCCCACTACCTCTCCCTCTCCTTCCCACTACCTCTCCCTCTCCTTCCCACTACCTCTCCCTCTCCTTCTTACTACCTCTCCCTCTTCTTCCCACTACCTCTCCCTCTCCTCCTTACTACCTCTCCCTCTTCTTCCCACTACCTCTTCCTCTCCTTCCCACTCCCTCTCCCTCTCCTTCCCACTACCTCTCCTTCCCACTACCTCTCCCTTTCCTTCCCACTCCCTCTCTCTCTCCTTCCCACTACCTCTCCCCCTCCTTCCAACTACCTCTCCCTCTCCTTCCCACTACTTCTCCCTCTCCTTCCCACTCCCTCTCCTTACTACCTCTCCATCTCCTTCCCACTACCTCTCCCTCTCCTTCCCACTACCTCTCCCTCTCCTTCCCACTACCTCTCCCTCTCCTTCTTACTACCTCTCCCTCTTCTTCCCACTACCTCTTCCTCTCCTTCCCACTCCCTCTCCCTCTCCTTCCCACTCCCTCTTCCTCTCCTTCCTACTCCCTCTCCCTCTCCTTCCCACTCCCTCTCCCTCTCCTTCCCACTACCTCTCCTTCCCACTACCTCTCCCTCTCCTTCCCACTCCCTCTCCCTCTCCTTCCCACTACCTCTCCCCCTCCTTCCAACTACCTCTCCCTCTCCTTCCCACTACTTCTCCCTCTCCTTCCCACTCCCTCTCCTTACTACCTCTCCATCTCCTTCCCACTACCTCTCCCTCTCCTTCCCACTACCTCTCCCTCTCCTTCCCACTACCACTCCCTCTCCTTCTTACTACCTCTCCCTCTTTTTCCCACTACCTCTTCCTCTCCTTCCCACTCCCTCTCCCTCTCCTTCCCACTACCTCTCCCTCTCCTTCCCACTACCTCTCCCTCTCCTTCCCACTACCTCTCCCTCTCCTTCCCACTACCTCTCCCTCTCCTTCTTACTACCTCTCCCTCTTCTTCCCACTACCTCTTCCTCTCCTTCCCACTCCCTCTCCCTCTCCTTCCCACTCCCTCTTCCTCTCCTTCCTACTCCCTCTCCCTCTCCTTCCCACTCCCTCTCCCTCTCCTTCCCACTACCTCTCCTTCCCACTACCTCTCCCTCTCCTTCCCACTCCCTCTCCCTCTCCTTCCCACTACCTCTCCCCCTCCTTCCAACTACCTCTCCCTCTCCTTCCCACTACTTCTCCCTCTCCTTCCCACTCCCTCTCCTTACTACCTCTCCATCTCCTTCCCACTACCTCTCCCTCTCCTTCCCACTACCTCTCCCTCTCCTTCCCACTACCACTCCCTCTCCTTCTTACTACCTCTCCCTCTTTTTCCCACTACCTCTTCCTCTCCTTCCCACTCCCTCTCCCTCTCCTTCCCACTACCTCTCCCTCTCCTTCTTACTACCTCTCCCTCTTCTTCCCACTCCCTCTCCCTCTCCTTCCCACTCCCTCTTCCTCTCCTTCCCACTCCCTCTCCCTCTCCTTCCCACTCCCTCTCCCTCTCCTTCCCACTCCCTCTCCCTCCCCTTCCCTCTCCAGCTCCCTCTCCTTCCCGCTCTCTCTCCCTCTCCTTGCCACTCCCTCTCCTTCCCCATACCTCTCCCTCTCCTTCTCCCTTCTCCTTCCCACTATCTCTCCCTCTCCTTCCCACTACCTCTACTTCCCACTCCCGCTCCCTCTCCCTCCCACTCCCTCTCCTTTCCACTCCCTCTCCCTCTCCTTCCCACTCCCTCTCCTTCCCTCTCCCTCTCCCTCTCCTTCCCGCTCCCTCTCCTTCCCTCCCCCTCTCCCTCTCCTTTCCACTCCCTCTCCCTCTCCTTCCCACTCCCTCTCCTTCCCTCTCCCTCTCCTTCCCACTCCCTCTCCTTCCCGCTCCCTCTCCCTCTCCTTCCCTCTCCCTCTCCTTCCCTCTCCCTCTCCTTCCCACTCCCTCTCCTTTCCACTCCCTCTCCCTCTCCTTCCCTCTCCCTCTCCTTCCCACTCCCTCTCCTTCCCACTCCCTCTCCTTCCCACTCCCTCTCCTTCCCGCTCCCTCTCCTTCCCTCTCCCTCTCCCTCTCCTTTCCACTCCCTCTCCCTCTCCTTTCCACTCCCTCTCCTTCCCCCTCCCATTCCTTCCCACTCCCTCTCCTTCCCACTCCCTCTCCCTCTCCTTCCCACTCCCTCTCCTTCCCCCTCCCTCTCCTTTCCACTCCCTCTCCTTCCCACTCCCTCTCCTTTCCTCTCCTTTCCACTCCCTCTCCTTTCCACTCCCTCTCCTTCCCACTTCCTCTCCTTTCCACTCCCTCTCCCTCTCCTTCCCTCTCCCTCTCCTTCCCACTCCCTCTCCTTTCCACTCCCTCTCCCTCTCCTTCCCTCTCCCTCTCCTTCCCACTCCCTCTCCTTCCCACTCCCTCTCCTTCCCACTCCCTCTCCTTCCCGCTCCCTCTCCTTCCCTCTCCCTCTCCCTCTCCTTTCCACTCCCTCTCCCTCTCCTTTCCACTCCCTCTCCTTCCCCCTCCCATTCCTTCCCACTCCCTCTCCTTCCCGCTCCCTCTCCTTCCCTCTCCCTCTCCCTCTCCTTCCCACTCCCTCTCCTTCCCGCTCCCTCTCCTTCCCTCTCCCTCTCCCTCTCCTTTCCACTCCCTCTCCCTCTCCTTTCCACTCCCTCTCCTTCCCCCTCCCATTCCTTCCCACTCCCTCTCCTTCCCGCTCCCTCTCCTTCCCTCTCCCTCTCCCTCTCCTTTCCACTCCCTCTCCTTCCCCCTCCCTCTCCTTTCCACTCCCTCTCCTTCCCACTCCCTCTCCTTTCCACTCCCTCTCCCTCTCCTTCCCTCTCCCTCTCCTTCCCACTCCCTCTCCTTCCCACTCCCTCTCCTTCCCACTCCCTCTCCTTCCCGCTCCCTCTCCTTCCCTCTCCCTCTCCCTCTCCTTCCCACTCCCTCTCCCTCTCCTTTCCACTCCCTCTCCTTCCCCCTCCCATTCCTTCCCGCTCCCTCTCCTTCCCTCTCCCTCTCCCTCTCCTTCCCGCTCCCTCTCCTTCCCTCTCCCTCTCCCTCTCCTTCCCACTCCCTCTCCTTCCCTCTCCCTCTCCCTCTCCTTCCCACTCCCTCTCCTTCCCTCTCCCTCTCCCTCTCCTTCCTGCTCCCTCTCCTTCCCTCTCACTCTCCCTTTCCTTCCCACTCACACTCCCTCTCCCTCTCCTTCTCCTTCCCACTATCTCTCCCTCTCCTTCCCACTACCTCTTCCTCTTCTTCCCTCTCCCTCTCCCTCCCACTCCCTATCCTTTCCACTCCCTCTCCCTCTCCTTCCCACTCCCTCTCCTTTCCACTCCCTCTCCCTCCCCTTGCCACTCCCTCTCCCTCCCCTTGCCCCTCCCTCTCCCTCTCCTTCCCACTCCCTCTCCTTCCCTCTCCCTCTCCCTCTCCTTCCCACTCCCTCTCCTTCCCTCTCCCTCTCCCTCTCCTTCCCACTCCCTCTCCTTCCCTCTCCCTCTCCCTCTCCTTCCTGCTCCCTCTCCTTCCCTCTCCCTCTCCCTTTCCTTCCCACTCCCACTCCCTCTCCCTCTCCTTCTCCTTCCCACTATCTCTCCCTCTCCTTCCCACTACCTCTCCCTCTCCTTCCCTCTCCCTCTCCTTCCCTCTCCCTCTCCTTCCCGCTCCCTCTCCTTTCCACTGTCTCTCCCTCTCCTTCCCTCTCCCTCTCCTTCCCGCTCCCTCTCCTTTCCACTCTCTCTCCTTCTCCTTCCCACTATCTCTCCCTCTCCTTTCCACTCCCTCTCCCTCTCCTTCCCACTCCCTCTCCTTCCCTCTCCCTCTCCCTCTCCTTCCCACTCCCTCTCCTTCCCTCTCCCTCTCCCTCTCCTTCCCACTCCCTCTCCTTCCCCCTCCCATTCCTTCCCGCTCCCTCTCCTTCCCTCTCCCTCTCCCTCTCCTTCCCGCTCCCTCTCCTTCCCTCTCCCTCTCCCTCTCCTTCCCACTCCCTCTCCTTCCCTCTCCCTCTCCCTCTCCTTCCCACTCCCTCTCCTTCCCTCTCCCTCTCCCTCTCCTTCCTGCTCCCTCTCCTTCCCTCTCCCTCTCCCTTTCCTTCCCACTCCCACTCCCTCTCCCTCTCCTTCTCCTTCCCACTATCTCTCCCTCTCCTTCCCACTACCTCTCCCTCTCCTTCCCTCTCCCTCTCCTTCCCTCTCCCTCTCCTTTCCACTCTCTCTCCCTCCCCTTGCCACTCTCTCTCCCTCCCACTCCCTCTCCTTTCCACTCCCTCTCCCTCCCCTTGCCACTCTCTCTCCCTCTCCTTCCCTCTCCCTCTCCTTCCCTCTCCCTCTCCTTCCCGCTCCCTCTCCTTTCCACTCTCTCTCCCTCTCCTTCCCTCTCCCTCTCCTTTCCACTCTCTCTCCCTCTCCTTCCCTCTCCCTCTCCTTCCCTCTCCCTCTCCTTCCCGCTCCCTCCCCTTGCCACTCTCTCTCCCTCTCCTTCCCTCTCCCTCTCCTTCCCGCTCCCTCTCCTTTCCACTCTCTCTCCCTCTCCTTCCCTCTCCCTCTCCTTCCTGCTCCCTCCCCTTGCCACTCTCTCTCCCTCTCCTTCCCTCTCCCTCTCCTTCCCTCTCCCTCTCCTTCCCGCTCCCTCCCCTTGCCACTCTCTCTCCCTCTCCTTCCCTCTCCCTCTCCTTCCCGCTCCCTCTCCTTTCCACTCTCTCTCCCTCTCCTTCCCTCTCCCTCTCCTTCCCGCTCCCTCTCCTTTCCACTCTCTCTCCCTCTCCTTCCCTCTCCCTCTCCTTCCCACTACCACTCCCTCTCCCTCTCCTTCCCTCTCCCTCTCCTTCCCGCTCCCTCTCCTTTCCACTCCCTCTCCCTCTCCTTCCCGCTCCCTCTCCCTCCCCTTGCCACTCTCTCTCCCTCTCCTTCCCTCTCCCTCTCCTTCCCACTACCACTCCCTCTCCCTCTCCTTCCCACTCCCTCTCCTTCCCTCTCCCTCTCCCTCTCCTTCCCACTCCCACTCCCTCTCCCTCTCCCTCTCCTTCCCGCTCCCTCTCCCCCACACTCTTTCTCCTTCCCTCTCCCTCTCCTTGCCACTCTCTCTCCCTCTCAATCCCAGTCCCTCTCCCTCCTTCCCACTCCCTCTCCCTCTCCGCTTCCCGCTCCCTCTCCCCCCCACTCCTTCTCCTTCCCTCTCCCTCTCCTTGCCACTCTCTCTCCCTCTCAATCCCAGTCCCTCTCCCTCCTTCCCACTCCCTCTCCCTCTCCTTCCCGCTCCCTTTCCCCCCCTCCCCACTCCTTCTCCTTCCCTCTCCCTCTCCTTGCCACTCTCTCTCCCTCTCCTTCTTACTCACTCTCCCTCTACTTCCCACTCCCTCTCCTTCCCACTTCCCAGTGACACACAATTTCTCCAAAAGTTAGTTTAACAATATGGAATTAAATTTTGAATAAGATTATTGAAATAGACATGACAGATATTAACATCAAGTCGGATAGATCTTCTGAACACTTCAGTGCAGATTTGTTAACCTCCAAATTATCCACATGCCCACAGACAAGTAGTGACAACAAATTCTGCTTAGTAACATTAAAGATTCACTTGGTATAGAATAATAGGGTTTTGATCCCCAGTTTTATGTGCATACTTTCAGTCTTTTAATATAATCAAATCAAGAATTTTATATTGTAACATTGTTTTATGTTTCAGTAATTGAACCAACAAGCATTGGTGAACGCAGTGACATAGCATTACAGTCTCCAAGCTCTCAACCAAGTGATTCTGGTGCTGCTTCCACAGATACCCAACCTCAACACGAAATACAGTGACACGTTCTGTATCCATAGATACTCCACATTGAGAAACCATACAGTGACTCGTTTTGTATCCATAGATACCCAACATCAACGCTTAAAACTTGTTCATAACTTCTGTACTGTGATCTGTGTCTAAAGTGCATACTTAACACAAGAATTGTAAGCCACTTTTGTGTTGCACAAGACTTGAGATGGCGAGCTCAACACCCAGACTGGAAGACGTGGTTATTGCATACTGTCCATGTGACACAGATTTTGTCAGGAAGTTAGCTGGTAAGTTAGAGTGTCAATCTGGGGTAAAAAAAGAAGTAAGTTGGAGCCAATATAATTAACTATCTTCCAGGACCTTTGCAAAAAATGTTACAGATATCTGCACGTTTTCATGACTTAATTTCTGTAGACAAGCATTCACCAATATTAAACAAAAAACAAAATAACTACTTTGTAATGATTGATAATGATACAACAGAGGTATTGTGTTTTTAATCCACAAGTAATGTAAAATAATTGAGAAAACAAATTTTAAAGTCATTTGTAGCAAGCACCATCTAATTCTAGTCAATATCACGCTGAATGAAGAAAACTGAGACTGTCCATGTTCAGTCATCTGTAAGCTACATCAGAAACTAAAACTTACAATTAATACATAGACAGTATCTATTGATTAAATACAAGAAATCCCTACCTGTTTTGTAAATCTATAAGGATCCTAAGCGTAATCACAGTTGAATTTTGCTCCAATTGATGCAGCTATTGACAACAACATAAAGGCCATATTTGTTGTTGGTCAAGCCATCATTTTACACGACACTGTTCACTATGTATATTACTTGAAACATAATATTGATTTTCTACAGGTGGCAATGATGTCTGCAGTCCTTACAAGTTTGTTTTGATGATTGTACTCATGGAAGTGACATTACCAGCTGTTGTTACAAGTGTCTTCTTTAAAGATACAAAATTCTTACAAATCTTCTTCCTCTATTACATCATTGCCAAATTCTTGTATTTTCACTGCAATCCCACTAAACTAAACTTTCATATCTTCAACATAATTCCTCTCAACTGTCAACTGTACAACAATCAGTCGTTCCTGCAATAGGACCCAACAGCCCACAGCGCTCTTGTGCATGAAAATGCCTTATTGGCTGTTTATGATACATGAGTATTAGTAAGTATTGGTGTTTCTTGCGACTCTTCAAGATGGCATCATCTCTTCATTCAGCATGTCATATGTGTGGTCATTTTACGAGGGGCGTTCAATAAGTTTTGCAACTTCAATATAAGACCAAGTCGCAGAATATCTTTTGCACTTTTATATTTTTCAATATGATCTCCATTCACCTCAATACACTTATTCCATTTGTCCTTCAAGCTTTTAATACCACTTTAATAGAAATCCGCGTATTGGGCCTCTAACCACGCCTCTGTGGCAGCCTTTATGTCCTGGTCATCCTGGAAGAGTCTTCCATGAAGGGCAGATTTCATTTGCCGGAACAGGAAATACTCATTGGGGGCTAACTTTGGGCTGTAGGGTAGGTGATTTAACTGTACAGCTGAGACTTAGGCCCCAGTGACTATTTACACATCTGGATCTGTTTGTGACTTCCCTGAATCCAGGGCTCCCAAATTACACCCATTACCAGACCAAGGGCATTACAGATCAACACTCTATCGATGGATTGAACAGATCTCTTCGCTTACGCACTCCCTCAATGGTCTCTCCTAGACAAGGTGATTAAAAACAGAATTCACGGACTGTACCACCATTCTGATTGCCCCTGATCTGGCCCAGCAGGCTGTGGTTTCAATACAGGTCAGACCTCTTTAACAAAAATCTTCCCAGCCGAATTCTCACCGCCTGGAAGTCATCTCGCAAAAGATGCAAGCCACTGACATACAGCCTGATCTTCAGAGATCTACTCTCTAGGCACTATCGTTACAGCACAGGGCAATTATCAGACAAGGCAAGGATTTTCACTAGCAGCAATCAGAAGGTGTTCACCTTTTCTTCAGCTACTGAGTGTATCTTGAAAGTATAATGTATCTATACAGTTAGAGTGTTAACTGAATGACTGGAAGTGACATCACAATCAGAAGGGAAATGAGACTGGAAGTGAGGTCATAAATAACGTCATAAGCAATGGAAATGATATCATAAGGCGGAAATGATGTCAAAACTGGTTGTAAAGGCCGGAAGTGACAATAAAATGAAACATTATGATATCCAAGAGACTACAGGGATAATCATTAAAAGGAATATCGGGAATATAAGGGTAGTTCTTGGATGTCAACTCGTGGGGTTTTGAAGCACATTTATATGATGGAATCACAGGTTTATAGGTATTGCTGTCAACTATACATTGAGTGTACTGGAGGCAGAATCCTCCTTTCCTCTGGTATATTCTGGTATATTCTGGCAATGGCCGGGACTGAGGTGGGGGGGCTAAAAAGGGTAATTTGGCAATATTGCTTAAAACGACTTTTTCTCTGGAACTAAGAGATGGACAACAACCATATTTGGTTGGAAGTACTCTCAGGTGATGGGAATTCATAATTGTACAAATGGAGGGGCTGAACACCCCCCGGACACATTTAAGATCCCCACTGTATAACCATATGTACAATTGCTGAGTATAATGAGAGGAATACACTGGCCTTCTGTTCATCTGTCTGGCACTACCAAATGAGTTAGAACCTTGACCATAACATTCAAACCAATATTATCCCCACCCTATAATATACAGATACATTGTATACATTTGTTTGTTTGGAAGAGAGTAAAAGATTTATGCCAATAGGATTTGCCCTGGGGTCCAGCCTTGCCTTAGATCCTGGATCATACCATGGAAACAGTTCAGATCTTTATGCTACATTTGTATCTAGAGAAGTACACGTTCATGCTGTCAGATTTGCCATCCACCCCTTTACCCATCCATCCATCCACCATGCGTAAATATCCAGGTGAGTGATACAGGCCCTATGGGCCTCTTGTTAATAATTCAAGGAATACTAGCGCTATTACATCAGAAGTATTCCCTCCGATCTCACCAATCATCTTTCTCTGGTTGACCGTTGTTTGGAAAGAAGTGAGTTTTTTTCAGCCTTTATGCACAAGAGCGCTGTGGGCTGTTGGGTGCTATTGCAGAAACGACGGATTGTTGTATAGTTGACAGTGCAGAGGACTTATGTTGAGAATATGAAAGTTTACTTCAGTGGGATTGCAGCCAAACTTTGGCAATGATGTTATAGAGGTAGTATTCTTTGATTATTCTCACAATGTGTTGTTGTAAAGGTAGAAAGTGAAATGTCAGTGTTACAAATGGGACAGGTGACAAATGGAAAGTGTAACAAATGGTGAAGTGTAGAAAATGGGAAATGTAATAAATGGTCAGTGTAATAGATAAGTGTAACAAATGGTGTAGTTTAACAATGGAGAAGTGTAACAAATGGGAAGTGTCACAAATGGGAAGTGTCACAAATAAGTGTAACAAATGGGAAGTGTAATAAATGGAAAGTGTAATAAATGGGAAGTATAACAAATGGGAAGTGTCACAAAAAAGTGTAACAAATGGGAAGTGTAATAAATGGAAAGTGGAACAAATGGGAAGTGTCACAAGTAAGTGTAACAAATGGGAAGTGTAACAAATAAGTGTAATAAATGGAAAGTGTAACAAATGGGAAGTGTCACAAATAAGTGTAACAAATGGGAAGTGTAATAAATGGAAAGTGGAACAAATGGGAAGTGTCACAAGTAAGTGTAACAAATTGGAAGTGTAACAAATAAGTGTAATAAATGGAAAGTGTAGCAAATGGGAAGTGTAACAAATGGGAAGTGTCACAAATAAGTGTAACAAATTGGAAGTGTAATAAATGGGAAGTGTAACAAATAAGTGTAACAAATTGGAAGTGTAACAAATGGGAAGTGTAACAAATAAGTGTAACAAATGGGAAGTGTAGCAAATGGGAAGTGTAATAAATGGAAAGTGTAATAGATTAGTGTAATATATGGTCAGTGTAACAAATATGTGTAACAAATGGTGAAGTTTGACAATGGAGAAGTGTAACAAATGGTCAGTGTAACAAATGTGTAACAAATTGGAAGTGTAGCAAATGGGAAGTGTAATAAATGGAAAGTGTAATAGATAAGTGTAATATATGGTCAGTGTAACAAATATGTGTAACAAATGGTGAAGTTTGACAATGGAGAAGTGTAACAAATGGTCAGTGTAACAAATGTGTAACAAATTGGAAGTGTAGCAAATGGGAAGTGTTAAAAATGGAAAGTGTAATAGATAAGTGTAATATATGGTCAGTGTAACAAATATGTGTAACAAATGGTGAAGTTTGACAATGGAGAAGTGTAACAAAGGTCGGTGTTACAAATAAGTGTAGGAAATGGAGAAGTGTAACAAATGAGAAGTGTAACAAATAAGTGTAACAAATGGGAAGTGTAACAAATAAGTGTAACAAATGGGAAGTGTAACAAAGGGGAAATGTAACAAATAAGTGTAACAAATGGGAAATGTAATAGATAAGTGTAATAAATGGAAAGTGTAGCAAATTGTAAGTGTAACAAATGGGGAGTGTAACAATTGGTGATGTGTAGCACATGGGAAGTGTTATAAATGGGAAGTGTAATAAATATGTGTAACAACTGGTGTAGTTTAACAATGGAGAAGTGTAACAAATGGGAAGTGTAACAGATGAGAAGTGTAACAAACTGGAAATGTAAGAAATGGGAAGTGTAACAAATGGTCAGTGTAACAAATAAGTGTAACAAATGGTAAAGTTTAACAATGGAGAAGTGTAACAAATGGGAAGTGTAACAAACAGGAAGTGTAACAAATGGGAAGTGTAACAAACAGGAAGTGTAACAAATGGGAAGTGTAACAAACAGGAAGTGTAACAAATGGGAAGTGTAATAAATAGTGAAGTGTGGCAAATAAGAGTAACAATTGGGATGTGTAGCAAAAGGGAAAATGTAACAAAAGTATAAAGGTATATATATGGAGAGAGAGAGCTTTGTTTGCAGATGCTTTGCGTGAAGCCAAGTTGTCTGTGTGGTATGCCAGCCCCTCACTCCCACATCACCAGGTGGGACAGCTCAAGAGTCAGGCAATTCTGGGATGCAAGGTGACCATTGAGCATTTAAAATTATTTTGGGGATTTCAGATACAACTTTAAGTATGGCAGCCATAGCAGCTCTATTTAATGACCCTCTAATTGCCATTAAATGGACATCTCCAGGCAGGTAGTGTTTCTCTACCAGTATAGTGGTACAAGGTGTCTCCAGGCAGGTGGTGTTTCTCTACACGTATAGTGGTACAATGTGTCTCCAGGCAGGTGGTGTTTCTCTACCTGTATAGTGGTACAATGTGTCTCCAGGCAGGTGGTGTTTCTCTACACGTATAGTGGTACAATGTGTCTCCAGGCAGATGGTGTTTCTCTACCAGTATAGTGGTACAATGTGTCTGCAGGCAGAAGAAGCTTCAGCTACCTGTATAGTGGTACAATGTGTCTCCAGGCAGATGGTGTTTCTCTACCAGTACAGTGGTACAATGTGTCTCCAGGCAGATGGTGTTTCTCTACCAGTACAGTGGTACAATGTGTCTCCAGGCAGATGGTGTTTCTCTTCCAGTATAATGGTACAATGTGTCTCCAGGCAGAAGAAGCTTCAGCTACCTGTATAATGGTACAATGTGTCTCCAGGCAGATGGTGTTTCTCTACCAGTACAGTGGTACAATGTGTCTCCAGGCAGATGGTGTTTCTCTTCCAGTATAATGGTACAATGCGTCTCCAGGCAGAAGAAGCTTCAGCTACCTGTATAGTGGTACAATGTGTCTCCAGGCAGAAGAAGCTTCAGCTACCTGTATAGTGGTACAATGTGTCTCCAGGCAGATGGTGTTTCTCTACCAGTACAGTGGTACAATGTGTCTCCAGGCAGATGGTGTTTCTCTTCCAGTATAATGGTACAATGTGTCTCCAGGCAGAAGAAGCTTCAGCTACCTGTATAGTGGTACAATGTGTCTCCAGGCAGAAGAAGCTTCAGCTACCTGTATAATGGTACAATGTGTCTCCAGGCAGAAGAAGCTTCAGCTACCTGTATAATGGTACAATGTGTCTCCAGGCAGAAGAAGCTTCAGCTACCTGTATAATGGTACAATGTGTCTCCAGGCAGAAGAAGCTTCAGCTACCTGTATAGTGGTACAATGTGTCTCCAGGCAGAAGAAGCTTCAGCTACCTGTATAGTGGTACAATGTGTCTCCAGGCAGAAGAAGCTTCAGCTACCTGTATAGTGGTACAATGTGTCTCCAGGCAGAAGAAGCTTCAGCTACCTGTATAGTGGTACAATGTGTCTGCAGGCAGAAGAAGCTTCAGCTACCTGTAAAGTGGTACAATGTGTCTCCAGGCAGAAGAAGTTTCAGCTACCTGTATAGTGGTACAATGTGTCTCCAGGCAGAAGAAGCTTCAGCTACCTGTATAGTGGTACAATGTGTCTGCAGGCAGAAGAAGCTTCAGCTACCTGTATAGTGGTACAATGTGTCTCCAGGCAGATGGTGTTTCTCTACCAGTACAGTGGTACAATGCGTCTCCAGGCAGATGGTGTTTCTCTTCCAGTATAATGGTACAATGCGTCTCCAGGCAGAAGAAGCTTCAGCTACCTGTATAGTGGTACAATGTGTCTCCAGGCAGAAGAAGCTTCAGCTACCTGTATAGTGGTACAATGTGTCTCCAGGCAGAAGAAGCTTCAGCTACCTGTATAGTGGTACAATGTGTCTCCAGGCAGAAGAAGCTTCAGCTACCTGTATAGTGGTACAATGTGTCTCCAGGCAGAAGAAGTTTCAGCTACCTGTTTATAGCGCAGCTCAGTGTCCCACTATTCACTTCCATTTACTTAGTTCTTTTGATGGACACTTGGGAATAAATTCAGTCATGTTACTGTTTATTGAATAGAGCCTGCATGACAAACTTGATTTTGTGTAAGTAGACCTGCAGCGTTCACTCAGTTTAATGTTAATACCTTTGGCATGTAGCTTCTGTCACTTTGTAATTTTGGATGTTGTTGGTTTTGTGCAAATATGATTAGTGAACAGAACTCTCACACTGATACTGAATGTGTCAAGTAATTATTTTGTTTCTATGTGTAACATACAAATGCTTGTATCACAGTGCTTCCTGCAGTTATGCCAGGTAAGTGATAACCCCTTTATTTTATGTCACTAAACATGCTTATGTCGGCAGTAATGCCTGTGCTCTTTCCTCCATTCGAGACATTCCCCTTTTTGATGACAGGCATTCCTGCCAATATTGTCAAAGGATTCTGCATCTGACAAGCAGCTGAATGATGAACTTGCCCTGGCCTACATTTCTGACTCTGCTGTGTTCCCAGTTGGGCTCAGCACATACCGGGACCTGGCTCCCATTCTCAGTGGTGGAACGTGAGTATAGCATTACAACATGGGAGCAGACAGATGCATACACATTGCAAACATTAATCATAGTATGCATTGAGTGAGAAGCTGTATTTTTCCTCATAGTGATATAGCTGTATAGAAGGGATATATACTGTTGTGATGTACACATGTTACATGTACAGTTGAGGTTGATTTTTAACTTTTAACAGTTCCATCTTCATCTTCATAGAGATACTTCAAAAACTGTAAAATGATGGACAGGGGAACATGAGAGAGATGGCTAACAGAAAACCACTTCCTGATATAGGATTCCTACTATTCCAATCCAGTGACAAAAGTAAAGTTTCATTAAATATGAAAGTTCCAGGGGATGGCCAGGTAGAACATGGGGGATTAACTGTCTGTATATTCAGATACTAGGGTGTAAACCCTCATCCTGATGATATATAGCTTGGATATAAATTGCCATGAAGCAGATGGGATATATGCTGTCATCATATAAACAGATGGGATATAATAATTCATGGATTAAGTTCATTTATATCACACCATTTTGCATACTGTCTTAGCATCACAACAGTTTATACCCTATCTGTTTATATCCCATGTTTATTCCCATCAGTTTTTATCCAATCAGTTCATAACCAATCTGCTTGTATCCCATCTGTTTAAACCCCATCAGTTTATATCCCATCTGTTTAAATCTCATCTGTTTATATCCCATGTTTATTCCCATCTGTTTTTATCCCATCAGTTCATAACCCATCTGTTTATAACCCATCTGTTTAAGTCCCATTTGTGTAAATTCCATCTGTTTATATCCTATCTGTTTATATCCCATCTCTTTATATCCCATCTGTTTAAGTCCCATCTGTTCATACCCCATCTCTTTATATCCCCTTTCTTTATATCCCATCTCCTTTTCCCCATATGTTTATATCACATCTCTAAAAATCCCATCTGTTATACCCCATCTGTTTATATCCCCTCTCTTTACATCTATACCACATCAGATGAACCTTATCTGAATATGTCCCATCTGTAGATCACATCAGTTTATATCCCCTCTCTTTACATATATATCACAACAGTTCTACTAAAATCTAGATATAATATATATTTGAATACTTATCCTGCATTACTCCTTAATGCATTTACTGCTTGTTTTTGACAGAGAAATGGGAAAATTATTATTATTTTTGCACTGTCATTAAATATAAATTAAGGAATGAATGAATAAACAACATAACAATATTAATATTTCGTTTTTAATGATTTTATTACAAGTTACACACGGTTATTATCTATCGTGAAGACGTCCGATTTTCGATCACAAATGAATTAATTTCGTTAATCCGACATACTCGTTAATCTGACACAATCATGTGCAACCAACGATGTCGGATTAACGAGACTTGACTGTAGTTGAGTGGCTAATCACACAGCTCCCTACCACAGAAGGGGTGATGTCACTGATCAGCACATTGCTGCTGTCACCCATAGAGAACAGTCACCAGTTTGGGGTCACAGCTCTAATCCACAAAATCCTTTAAGTGTTTTCAACAGTATAGTTTCTTTGTGATTGCTATTTAACAAATAAACGATGAGTGGGGCTGGTTTATAGTACAATACACAACGACCATGAGTCGTTTATTTCTTATATGAGATATCAACATTATGTACAGCCTCTTTAAGAATGTTAGTAAAAAGTACACACTTTAAAAATATTTGCCTGTATTTAAATAATGATGACTCCCAGAATAGAATCTGACCGCCGCAATGTTGGACAAGTCCATTTTATTAACAGGGTTTGATCTTTTCTGCATATTCTCACAATTTTCACATCGATTATCTGTACCTTTTCTCCCAATACTGACGGTCATATCTCTCTCAGTTTTGGAAATGATAGTTCGGACATTGCGTTTATCTATGTTGTCCAGCTACGGAACAACTCATTTGACACTTCCCTCTTAAAAAATAACGTTGTACAATTTACATTTACATGCAAGCGCATGTTCGTATCACCAGAAATGACGTCATGATAGAACAATGTTTGACGTGAAATAAACCATGCTTCGTTTTTCATTGTTCTTTGCGATTTATCACGTAGCTATCTTATATTGGTGCTTATGGTGTGTGACTTCATATCTTTCATATGATTTATGCCATAGCATTAATATTTTTCACCTGGTGGTGGTGTTTACCATGATAAATATCAGTTGTATTGTTGTTCCAACTAGCCATTTTGAATTCACCACGTGGTCACGTATTTTTGTGTCATGCCTTCTGTATTCTCTATATTGTATGGTACTTCAATTCATTGTCGTACCCTAGCAATATTATCGTTATTAAACTGTTGTTTCTTTTTGCGATGTTTGCGTAAACTTGTTCTTCATAAACCCACATGGCTGGGATAAATGATTATAGCATACGTAATCCGGTGGGAAAGCATTTTGATTACACTCTGCTATCATTGCAGATACATGCCATATTGTAGTAGCAAGTGTCATGGAAATAAGTCGTGGTGGGACCCTCACCTATTGTGTCTGATTACACCACCATCTTCTCCCAGTCTACAAAGTGTAAGGTTTGTCTGCCACTCTCCCCTACACCTTTCTCCAAATACCGACAAGTGTCTTGCAAAAGGCAGACATAGCAGGCATGGAACTGACGTCTCAGCAAGAAAATGTCCGACTCAACCAAGCCTACCACCGCTCTCCAGCCGCTTTAGACGCCATACATGGACCCTGCTTGGCTGCATCTGATGCAGAGTATCTGCTCCTTCACATCTCACAGCTCTGCCTCTCCTGCCTCGAGACATAGTGAGAATATGTCGTCCAGGTACAGATGTTGGTTCCTTAGCCTCTTTGCAGTCCGACCCCATAGAGACTGTTGTTCTGACTCCTCAGAGGGTTCCTTACCATCCCTACTTATGACGGCTCCCTCGTTGATGTTGACTCTCACCTTCCTGTCTCCGGTGCCCGACCCACAAGCCTAGGCAGTCGACGCCTTCAGCGTACCCTGATAAGGAATAAAAGCATGCCCTCTTTCACCGCCAGTGCTTCTTCCCTGTGTCCTTCAGAAGATAGATGAACCCAGAGCCTTGCTCTGACTTTGCTAGCGCCTTGGTGGCCGGTGAGAAGCTGGTTCGTGGAGGAACATCATCCACCAATCCCCTCGAACTTCCAGACTGGCCAAACCTGCTGATCCACCCTCACAGCAGACAGCCCCACATGGCTCCGGACAGGTTACACCTTCACGCCTGGTCAATCTACAAAGAGCCCTAAGTGCCAAAGGTTACTCGGCAAGGGTAACAAAAGCCATCACCGTCACGCTGTTACGCAACTGCTCAATCTTTGCCATTATGGAAGGCTATTTCTGGCGTTCAGACAACGTCTTCGCTGGCCACTACCTAAGAGATGTCACCTTTGAACAAGTGGAAGGCGTCCATAACTTTGGCCTTTTGTTGGTTACCCCGCAGGTCACCGTCCCTAGACGCCACTGACGCTTCCACATGTCGGGAACCGACCTGTCGACCTCTCCGGTGTGTGACACCCTAGACAAGAAGGTGACATGCTGCAAGCACTGGCTCGGTATGTCAGAACTAGACTTTAACTCTGTTTAATTTCTTTTACTGCAATGATACCTGGACGTCACATACCTGACTCTCTCCTTCCCTGCCAACAGGAATGGCCACTCGATGCCGGACATCACTGTTGCTGATTAGTGGAGACTAAGGAGAGTTTTGGAAAATCACATCTGATGGTATGCCCTCCTCCGTACTGTCAGATATAGATGCATTAAGGAGTAATGCAGGATAAATTAAAAAATCTTGTAAAATCTAGATATTTTCTATATTTGTACACTTATCCCGCATTACTCTAAAGAGGCCCAACCTGTTGCAGAGCTGCCACCCCATGATGTCTTCAGATGATCTGTTTTTACCAGTAATGTGCTGATCAGTGATGTCACCTCTTCCGTGGTCAGGTGGTAGATGTGTGATAGGGTTAGCCACTCAACCAGTTGGAACAACTTCTTCTTCAGCAAGACCTCTCACGGCCCTTTCTATGTCAAGAACAAGTAGTGAATGTATTAAGGAGTAATGCAGGATAAGTGAAAAAATCAGGATATTAACCATCCCCAAACACATAAGTGTGATAAACTCTTAATCAAATAATGTCATTCTTCAATTCTGTGCTCGAAAAATCTCTTCCCATCTCTCACAAAAGTTTTCCTGGAATGTGCGCATTAATATATATTACGTCAGAAGGTGACAGACTTAGCCCTACAACCAGTTGGAACAACTTCTCTTCAGCAAGACCTCTCACAGCTCTTTCTCTGTCAAAAACAAGCAGTAAATGCATTAAGGAGTAATGCAGGATAAGTATACAAATATAAATTATATCTAGATTTTAGTAGAACTGTTGTGATATTTATGTAAAGAGAGGAATATAAACTGATGTGATCTACAAATGGGGCATATTCAGATAAGGTTCATTTGTTGTGGTATAGATGTAAACAGATGGGGTATATAGAGATGTGATATCAACATATGGGGAAAAAGAGATGGGATATAAAGAGAGGGGATATGAACAGATGGGGTATAACATATGGGGTATATAGAGATGTGTTATAAACATCTGGGGTATAAGGAGATGGGATTTAAACTAGGGGTGTCACGATAAATCAAAATATCGATATTGGTAAGCACTTGAAGTCATTAAATCGATTGTTAAACCAGTTTACGATCAATAGTATCGATTTCAGTAAAGAATATTGATAGCTTCGATTGCATTTACCATATCAATAAAATACATGCAATGCTGTTCAAATTTGTTTTTCTTTTGATCATGAGTGGTAGTAATGTGGAAGTTTCTTTTTCTTAAATAATTTACTAACAGGGTAAAGAAAAAACAAATCAGTCATATCTAAAACTTTACTTTTTATTTGTTGTTATGGTTATCACATTCAAAGGAAACTTCAGTTCCAAGGTTTAAATTAACTCTAAATCCATCTGAAAACTATCGATATTTATTGCAATAGTTGGTTGCAATATCAATAGTTATCTCAATAGTTTCTTTCAATAGCAATAGTTATCGCAATAGTGATTTCCGGACCAATAGTCACCCAAATTTAAACAGATGGGATATAAACAGATGGGGTATGAACAGATGGGATATAAACAGATGAGATTTAAACAGATGGGATATAAACTGATGGGGTTTAAACAGATGGGATACAAGCAGATTGGTTATGAACAGATTGGATAAAAACTGATGGGAATAAACATGGGATATAAACAGATAGGGTATAAACTGTTGTGATGCTAAGACAGTATGCAAATGGTGTGATATAAATGAACTTTATCCATGAATTATTATATCCCATCTGTTTATATGATGACAGCATATATCCCATCTGCTTCATGGCAATTTATATCCAAGCTATATATCATCAGGATGAGGGTTTACACCCTAGTATCTGAATATACAGACGGTTAATCCCCCATGTTCTACCTGGCCATCCCCTGGAACTTTCATATTTAATGAAACTTTACTTTTGTCACTGGATTGGAATAGTAGGAATCCTATATCAGGAAGTGGTTTTCTGTTAGCCATCTCTCTCATGTTCCCCTGTCCATCATTTTACAGTTTTTGTATCTCTATGAGACTTAAAGGAAGATGAAGTTGGAACTGTACTTGGCTCCACCTAAGTCAGGTCTGATATTCAACAAATCAGCAGTGGTGGTGATATTGCAAGAAGTCACTTTTGTACTTTCAAAAATGTTGAGATATGTGGCAGTTTGGCATGCAAAACATTGTTTTAACTTGTGACCTGTGTTGGCAGTACTGCAAACAGATGGGACCATAGAGTCTTACATCTGTTGGGGGCACAGGTGGCACAGTCATCTAAGGCGCCACAATTCGCTGTGCAGAGTTGCGTCCCTTGGGCATGCCAAAAATCTTTGATTGTGGGTTCGAATCCTGGTTCGCCCTGATTATGTTTCTAGGTTTGTCAGCACCATACCGGTGCTCGTGGGTTTCACCGAAGTGGTAAACGTCTGAGACCTGCATCACTTCGGGCTTTCCTCCCACATTAAGCTGACACGCCATGATATAACTGGAATACTGTTAAAAGCGGCGTTAAACCCAATTCACTCACTCACTCACTCACTCACTCACTCACTCACTCACTCACTCACTCTTACATCTGTTTTCAGTGTCATAACCACAACTGGTCCTAATATGATTCATCATGGCTAGTTACGTTTTGTTTCCTTTTCATTCCAGGCGTTTAATGTTAGCGAAAATCAACTGGGTTTTTGTCTTCAAGGACACACTGTATAGAGAAAATGTACCCAAGTTGATAGACTGCATCAACAACATTCTCCTCCATCATGAGAGAGAGGCTGCAACCACCCAGGACTTAGTGACTACACATGGGATGAAGATCAACATCAACTTTACCCATGGCTTGGACTTTGCCACGGAGGATCTGGGGGAGGAGGATGTGACAGATAACCCTGCCAATCAACAAGCATCACTGGCCAGATCTGGTCTCAGCTATGATTTCTGGGACAGGCATTTTGAAGGAAGAACAGAGGTACCATGGAAAGACTTTAAAGATGCATTTGTGCTTGACTATGGTGACAAGATAGTTGAGCAGTATTCTGAAGATAAGAAGAAACTGTTTGTTAATCTGATGTATAAGGATATCTTCGATCTGAAGAAAACAGTCAGCAAGTTTGTGTATAACCAGGCATGCAGCAACAACATGAATGCTGACCCACACTGTTTCTACAACAGGATTGAGGAGTACGCTATTGCCTATCTCTCACTGAGGGAAGTGATTGGCATGGACAGCACACTCCGCATCACTACCATACAGAGTTTGGGTGAGCAATAGCAATCAGGATGTTTAATTCCTTTATGAAACCTGTAGTCTCAGTGTGTGATATCTATCTTTATCATATAATGTGTAGGTTTCTCGGGAGGATAAAGCCAACGGATAAAACCGATATCCGTTGGGGTCATATGGGGATAGAGATGCAAATATCAAAGGTCAAGTAGGGACTACTTTCACTGTTTATAAACAAACATGGCGTTGCCCTCGTCATTCGGCGATCGAGTCAGAATTAACCATCGGGAATCTGGATAAACTACAGGGATAATTGCTATCATTATCAAAAGAACAGTCTAATATACTGAAAATCCGTGTCTAACTGTGACATAACTAAGGCATTTTATAAGTTTTGGCAACTTTGGAGATATAACTTTCGAAACAATTTTGCGAGGGCACAAGGCCTAGCCAAGCGGGATCTGTAGCCATATCTGTGCTTGTAGACCTCTGCGGCTTGAAACCTTCTCCACAAATTAAAATAGTTTGATTTGGCCGAAATATATTTGAATTGTTACCTTGTTTCGTTTTGTCGCTGTGTGTACATCTGACTACTTTTCTTAACGAGTAGTATAGGTAATGGGGGTTCTGGTCCACTTCCACTGGAGCCGGGTTCATATACCTATACTGCTACTACAGGTGGCATTTTTTATGCCAAAATGATTATGCGATTCAATGATAGTCATGAGATTAAGTTAAATTTGGTCTAGCTCACCAATACCTGGGGCCAATCAATGCTTCTATTAGTATAAAAATGATGATGCGATTCAACGAAAGTCGTTTTAAAAGAAACATCAATATTAATTAATAATGGATAAAATTTACTATAGCCCACGAGGATATTGGAAAGGTGTAGGAGCAATAAAAAAATTAGCCACCGCGGCTAAGGTATCTAAAGATGTGGCTAAGGATTGGTTAAAGAAACAAGTGATGTGGCAGATATATTTACCGGCACCGCGTTATATACCGAGGAAGAAGTTTGATATTTTTACAACGAATGAAGTTCATCGGTCTGACCTCTTGTTTCTTCCCCACGATAAGGTAAAACGCAAAACGTATAAATACGCTTTAACGGTAGTGGATGTGGCTAGTCGATACAAAGAGGCTGAGCCATTAACCTCGAAAGAATCAACAGAGGTAGCTAATGCACTAAGTCGCATATATAAACGCGGACCGCTAAAATGGCCTAAGCTATTTCAAGTAGATCCCGGTCGCGAGTTTATGGGATCGGTAACTAAACTGTTAACAAAGAACGATGTCGAAATCGTCCGTGGTGAAAGAGAGGCCCACCCAAGTCAAGCTATCGTCGAAAGATTTAACCGGACATTAGCGGAACGTTTGTTTGGCTATCAGTATGGGATCGAAATGAAATCCGAGCGATTGAGATCAACCGAATGGGTGATACGATTATCAGCCGTTGTATCAGCGCTGAATAATGAAGTAACGAGATTAATAGGGAAGAAACCATCCTATGCTATTAAAATGAAATCCGTGACTTCCGAATCTTCAGCACCGAGGAGAGGCAAAGAACGAAAACTTCCGGATAGAGTAAGCGTAAGATATTTATACCAGCCCGGTGAACTCGAAGGAGGCCTACGTCGCGCAACCGATCCCATATGGTCTCTTAAGACGTATAACATTAGTCGATTGGTTACGAAAGAAGGAGAGCCTATTCTTTATTATCTTCAAGATGGACCGGGTAGGGCATTTGTACGAGAAGAGTTGTTCATAGTTCCCGACGGTACGGTATTACCACCATAACCATAAGCATAGGTAGTTACACCATCATTATCAATCCATCTCTTTGTATCTAAGGGGGATAATGATGTCTTGTTCATTCTTAATCCATATATCCTATGATTGTAACTTCTTAAAGAGTTCATCTTGTGTTTGAAAGTTCTACCGTTGAATAATGATTCTTTATACTGTTCGTGTTTGATATGCTTTTTTACAACATACTTCTTAACACCCTTAGCTTTTCTTATCTCTCCATTATCGGACTTCTTTATAGAATACATCTTAGGTCTTAATCCCACATACTCCGCTATAGGGGTCCCAGCACATTCATCCTTCATCTTACCTAACACCTTTTTATTTACTACGCTGTGCAGTGGATTATCTTTAGGGTAATCGCTCGTGTCGTACATATCTATTTCTTCTGCCATATCTTTATACACATCCTCGGTTTGTATTTCCATCAACAAAGAATCTGTGTCGGTATATAACACCTCGCATCTATCGCCGTATTGCTTCTTAAGTTCGTTGTAATAAAAGTCATACATTAAATGTTTTGACAAGTCGAGAATACTCATACCGACGTACACCGGTCTGTTGAATTTTATATTACTCTTCTGCATATGCAACGCGGCTAAGTCGTTATCGAATATCTTGCTTCTGTTAAAAGCCGGACTGGCTATAAGTTTCCTGAGTCTTTCTTCCTCATTAGATCTGACTAATTTAACATCAACACGCTTCCTTAGATTCTCCATAGTTTTACCAAATACCGAGTTATTCATGATATACAGATTCTTTTCAAAATCGCTGGTAGCTATCTTTCTTAAATCTGTGTTCAACCTTATATAGGGCTCCATCCAAGGGCTTTGATCGAACTTTAGAACTCTGTGTATTTTCTTAAGTTTCATACCTAACGATAGATACAACTGGAGATTTCTGTAGTGAACTATATATTTTGTTTTATCCATCAAATTTGGTACGAGTTTTTCTACGTTAGCTAACCTACTATTACCCATCAAGGAGCGTTGATATTCCGACATCCAATCTTTATTAACCATTAATCTTTCGGGAGCTAGCGGATAACTGTTATGGTCTTTATGTAACGAACTTGGATATTCCAAGTCAACTTCTAGTATGTACCCTTTATTCACATCATTATTATGAATATTAATAACATTGATATTATTCACATTGATATCATCGACCCATTCAAAACCACCCGTGGGTAAAGGTTGACTCATAGCCCATCCGTACAAATTGTTAGAGTTGAGATATAATATATGCGTGTCGGGTTTACTCGGATCGTATCCTTCCACTAATTTATTATTAGCCTTAGAATACCTTTTAGCTGCCATCGATATACCACCTCTTAATCCTTTCTCAATAAACAAGTGCATATCGTAATCTGTTAGTAGTTTTAGTTCTACGCCGGTCTTCTTCAACAATGCATCCCACGATAGTCCGGGACTGGAATAGTACCATGCCGGGTCCAAGCCATATTGTTTGAAACATGTCTTTCTAAATATCTCGAATATATCGGCGAGTAACAGTACATCGGTTTTTAAGTACAGATCGTGATAATCGCCTAAATTCTTACAACCTAATTTATCCCAGACCGTCAGAGCGTGTTCATAATCGGCATCTGTTATTCTAGATTCTGTTAAGTTACTATAGAATGATTCGAGGGGTGGTAATTCAGTTTCTTCGAATCTAGACCAATCATCCATATATTCGTAAGGATATACACCTTTTCTCAGCAACAAATGACGAGTTATCTTATCGGTATATTGATTTGTTATCGCGAAGTCATCGGGATTGTTCGCATTAGCTAAATTGTCCAGGAAAGATAACAGAAACTGTACAGAGTCTATGAATCTAAGCCCATTACTTTGCTTTGTTCTAGATTTCCCATCCTTGTCCCTATAATGTATAGGTTTAGTCAACGAGAACGATATGTATTTTTCCATATTATTAGGAATGCACGTTAAACCGCCGTCGGTCTTTGAGATAGCTTGCATAATGAGATGTGAATCGTATCCCCTAAGGTTATGAAACACAACGGGGATGGGTATTGTTTGAGAGTTCATTTTTAGTTTCAAGTTACACTCGTTATGAGTGGCTCCCCGATAATTACCCGTGACGTGACAATGATCTCTTACGGAATCCCCATCCAGGGGTTTGTTAGAAACATGACAACTCGTTGACTTCTTATGAGCCCACCAATCATCCCTCGTCATACGCATGGGTTTCTTACACGATAAGTTTTCCCTGATTATTCTCTCTTCATTTTGTAGATATTCTAGGAACTTTCCCGCTGCATCGGGACCTCTGTAAATCACGGGCGGGTTTGTTTTCCCATCATACCTTACAACTATATATCCAAACCCACAAGGAATATGTTCTTGAGTTTTGTACGTAAAACTATTATCAGTATTGCTATGGTTGGTATTTTCTATGGGTTTGATAAGCGCTTCGAAGTCGGCGTAAATTACGTACGGTACTGGCATTTGATTACAATAATGTTCAAATTTTAATATATTTTTTCCCTCTTTAGGCATATCGATCCTGATAGCATTCTGTCCAACACCTCTACAGTCTTCTTTATGCGCTTCTAATAGATCTTGTCTGCTGTACCCATGTAGGCATCTTTTGCAGAAATATTTCTTTTCTTTATGTTTTGTTTGATCGTATAGTAGCCTGTTTAAACTCTTTATCCACGTATAATGATATTTACCATCTTTTTCGATCAGAAATGAATTGATTCTGGGGATATTTTCCGGAGCGGAGCTTATCCTGTGTACAACAATTTCTTTAGAATGTCCGAAAACATTTATAGCTAAATTATTTTGCTTTTCCACCTTATCAATTTGTGATATTGGTGTAGGTTCGTCTATACCATCGAAGTTGAGTCCATCGTTTTGGGGATAGCTAGAAGGTCTATCCGGATGCTTGTCTACGGGGAACAATGCAGTTCTTATCATCATTCTTAAACAGTCATCGGATTTATTTTTTACGTTAATTATGGATTTTTTCTTCTTATAATACGGGGGTAAATCTATATAAGATCCACCTTTGAAGGGCATATAATTTGCTATATCTAAATATAAACTATCGATTTTATCCACACCCCAACCCGAACCTCTATTAGTCCAGCGTTCTAAAGTTTCCTGTATTCTCTGAATTGATGTATCTAATGATGCGTTTATAGTATCGGATTCGGTTATAACTTCTTGATTGCTACGGAAATATGGTTCAGTATATTCGGTGCTATCGTCTGTGTTACTTTTACTCAATGTCATTTTAATCGTCAGCTGGTATTTTATACTATGTAAATCATCTAATTCCTCGTTAATTTTACTCGATATGATGGGCTTAATATCGTTAACATCCATGTTGGAATTAATATCCATCTTCCAACCTCTTAGATATTTACCAACGCCGGCGGATGTGGGTAGAAATATTAATTCTTGTTGATTATTCTCAACATCATTATCATTATCATCATTATCATTAGGTTGATTATTATCTAGTAAAGTGATCAATTCAGCTCTTCTCATTCGAGAATAACCTCTCAGCCCACTGTTTCTCGCTCGAACTTTGAGTTCTCTAACAGTCTGGGGTCTGTTGTATTCCAAACCGAGTAAATCCATCAATTCAGCTTTTCTCATACGAGAATATCCACGCAGTCCACTTTGCTTTGCCATAGCTTTTAATTCTCTGACAAAAACCATTGTGGTTGAATGGTATATGCAAAATGAGACAAATGTCTAATTGGTTGTTTTCATATATCTAAATACATATTCTCCCCAACCTATTCCTCTCATTGATGTAATCTCTCTTCCTAGCATAAATAATCTGGTTCCTGACCCTATCAGCACTGTGTTCCTTACATAAACAATAACGACCTTTGACCCCTATCCCGCATACAGAACACATATAGTTAATGTTTTCGCGCCTGATGTAATAATTGTGTATGCCGCAGTAAAAAAAATCAACACAGCGTCGGTTACAAAGAGTAGTCTTACCCATGAGTGTAAACTTGCAGTTATTCATGGTATATACATCTATCATATCATTTGTCTAAATGCAAATCACATCTACACTGTGAGATATTGATTATGCTATTTATAGATCGCTCCAAAATAGGTCATAGCCACAGCTGTCACTCTGACTTATGCATGGTATAGCTGAAAATCAATAGAGAAGTCAATCAAATAATAATAAATGTGACCTCTCGGTTCTTTTGTTCCTCTGACGGTGTATAAAACTGACTCATTGTTGGTCTCGGTATTGGGTCTAGTTTTTTTCCATAAACGAGGAAGTATTCGTGCATGGCAGATTCGACATCCTTAAACGTTTGAATTGAATGTCCTTCCTTAATCAGTTGTTCATGAATAAAGTCTAATCTCTTCATTCTCTGTTGTGTATATTGTAACTGGGCTGCTTGGTATTGTTCTAAAGCTTCGTTATGTCGTTTACGCTCCTCTTCAACTTCTTTAGCGTTTGATTCCCTCATACTGGAAAATAAATAATTACTCCCCGAAAAAGCTAGAGCATTAACAACAGCTCCACCGACCATCATCGCAATTGTTGCCATATTCAAATGTTTATATGAATATAAATATTCAAATGTTTAATTACTTCATTATGTCTTCCGGGATAAGTCCTTGTTTGATGAGCATATCCTTCGTTGCCATAGCCAATCCAATATCAAGAACCATCACTCCGATGTCATATCCATTAAAATCTAGCTTGGGAGGTGTGGCTTTAGTAATCATTTTAGCCATACGGGCATAGTCAATGGCCAAGCCGGTGACCACCGCTGAATGATACATCGCGTTTACCAACATTTTACCGTCTGTAACTGGAGTAGTCATGCTTCTTATAGCATTATATGAGGACTAACCTCTAATTGAACTTGTTGTTGCAGCGGGGGTGACGTTTTCTCTTCTCCGGTCTTATAAAAGAACCATACAGCCGCTATACCAGCAACTCCTACTAGTGCCCATGTTTTAATCGGATTAATATTTGAATTATTTATTAATTTCGCTTTGCGCGCCAGCCCTCCCTTTCTTCCTGCGGCTATTTTCAAAGGATTCTTAGTAACTCTGGGTTGTTTTTTTGTTTTCTCATTCACATGTGGTGCAATCTGTGTTTGTGGTGGTTCCTCATTCACTCGTTGTTCCGCAATCTGTTGTGGTTGTGCAGTTATTTCCTCGTTCACAATCTGTTGTGTCACCTGTGTCTCCATTTATATTATTAAGTGGGCACGTATGTTTAAATTGACAATACCTAGCCGTTATTAAAGCTGTGGTGAACGGAGCTAAGAACATTCCGTATAGATCTATGATAAAACTCACAGCTCACTGAGCTTATAGTGTGTTCGATGAATGGGTCTTTCTCGAGAGATTCGCATAAATACAGGCGATGTTCTGCCGGGATGGGGAGAAACGTACTAGCTACGGCTGTGTATATTTGTAATATAGAAGACCCTATCGTTTTAGTCATGGTAGCTCCCAATCTAGACTCGTAACGCGCGTACAGTTTTTTAATTTCTTCGTCGGTCATGTTATCGATTTTTTCGATGGTATAATTTTCTCCCAAATATTGGGAACATTTTCCACCGGCTACCAAAGCTGCGAGTCTTTCTCTATGTTTATCTAAAGATTTATCTGTAACATTTTGATCTGCATCAGATTCTTTGAGCATTTGTTCGATGATTTCGTCGCATTCCATAATGTAATACCTAAGGAGATATTTAAGTCTAACATAATATAATATGACATATCCAATACATCCCGTAATAATGAACTGTTGTGAAAGAATGAGGATTTCGAACCACATTTTATGTAAAATTAACCGCTAATGTTCAATTTGCTACATTTTGCTACATTTTTGCTACATTTTTGCTACATTTTGCTATAATTTTGCTAAGCAGTTGCTACAATTTGCTATAATTTGCTAAGCAATTGCATAAGCAGCTGGTTGATCGGTTTTTAATACGAGTTTACAGTGCTTCGTTGCCGCTAACACTTTTCTGACTTTATCTCGTTCCCCCTTGGTATAAATAACATCATTTTCGCGTAAACATTCCTCGAATGAATCTCGATCTTTGCAATGAAAAAGCGCTACCCATTTGGTCTGCTCTCTGAGATCTTTCAGGACAGAGTTGTATTTTTGAGTAAGTACCCAAACGCTATGTTGAGTATGCCGACCGGAGAATGCTAAATACGAATAGTTCTTTACTCGCGCTGCAATCGTCTATTACGAAAAGGGTTGATTCTCCTTTGTATTTTTCGTGACATACTCGGAGGCAGTCTTGTAATCGATCGCCCGGATCGACTCTGTGTACCCCGTCGTCATTCATTACCCAATCTCTCGATAGGTATGTTTTATTAACGCTTATAGTCGGGCACAGAATAATAATATGATCGAAAACGTCCCGATAATGATTTTCTAAAATATCTAGAATAAAAGCTGTTTTTCCGCAGCCCGTTTGCCCACATATGATAGCGCAGTGCGGATCTTTAGGTAAAAGATTATCAATAGATTGCTTGCACGAATCTCCCATTCTGTATATTAAGTTGCGCATCCATAATCACGTACAAATATATGTTTAATTTACCAGCCGCTTCCTGGAGCTTCGTTATCTGTATGGTGGCACCCTCGCTAGCATTTTCTATTCTCCTCCCACTGCCGTGTAATTGGTCATCGTCCGTTGTTCGCATGTCGAGCCATAGCGCGTACTTCGTGGTGAGGTATTCACCCATCGATACACTCCCGAGAGACAGATCTTTCACGACCGCGTTAACTTCCGGGGAGCGTTTTATAGAAGGAAGTTTTATAATCTCATCCCCCTGGTGATACGCTAGCATTCCTTGGCTATATAGTTGATTAGGAACGCCCTCGATAGTCAATTCTACTTTTGTAATCTTGGGATTGTAGAACTTCTCGGTATTTCTTTAAAACGCATCGGAAGGGTCCTCGAACAACATTAAAATACCCTTCAGCGACCTTGTGGGAACGTTTAGATTGATATTCCACATCGTATCTTTTTTGTCCCTCGTGATCTTTCGATGTCGCAGCACGCGATCGTACAAAATGGCTAAACTTCCCGTATACTGGTTACGAATTTGTCTGGCTAATTCGGGATCTGTTATCATATCGTACTCCAGCGAGATATTGTCAATGGAATAGCTAGCATCTTCATTAGCAGATCTGATTACTCTACCGTAGTCATTAAAAGTGAGTTCGTATTCTAACCTATCACCTAGGGATGCTTGATAAAAGGGCATGTGGGAATCTAGTAATTCAAAGTCTAAGGGAACATAGAATCTGTTACCTAATGCGTCGGCAACGGCCTTATCTTTTTCGTTGGTATCAACACCATTTTCAGCACCCACGCGCAGTCTCAATGTGTTCTTATTACAAATACCTTGGTACTGTAAGTTTTCCCGCTCTTTATCCGTTCTCCAGAGATCCATGTAGCAATAGTATACATCGCTATCGTCGATACTCAAAACCTCATTACCGCTAATTTTAATCGCAATTTTCTTAATGATAGCACGAGCTATGTTCTGAACGGGCTCCCTGTTAACGTCTGTAGAAGTCAAACTAATCGTAAATGCTAGTCGGACAGTTCCGGGAACTAACACATCGTGTGCGCCGAGATTAGGAAAGCGAACCAGAAGCGTTTGATTCTGATCTATGGTACTAGGGTTATTAGTTATAGTTACAGACTGACGAATTGCTTTGACCCCTAATGGATCTCGAAGTCTACGTTGTGGGTTTAACTTGCGTCCGTATTGCGAAGACATTGTTTATATTGAAATTATGTACCCTATGTTTAATATAAAAATGGCTAATTTTGAACATAATGACTTTGATCTAAGTACCTTTGATGACTTTGATAACCAGAATCCAATCGAGGGTACTGATGAACCCAACTTTGGTGTCACGAATCTTAACGATGAAATTTTACAATCAACCGTCAATGATTATTACGATGCCTTAAAAGATGATAAAAATTATGTTATCCCAATAGGTCGTGAGTATTCAAAGTTTATGCTAGATAGTAAAGGAATATTGCGACTGCGTGATTCTCCGCATATTGATCTTATGCATTATAGTACTCGTAAGCCCCTAGCCTTGTCTACTATAGCTGGTAAACATAGCCGCGAGTTTGTTCGTGATAAATTAGGTTTTGTAGAATACGGACGAGCAAAACTTCCCGCGAAGACTACTAAGGTTCTTCGAACAGTGCGTACTGAACTCGGTAATACAGATGATTTGGAAGCTTCCTCCATGGTGGCCTCGAACGGACTCGGAGAAATCTTAGATACCAATTACGATAATTCCACATTACAGGTATCACCATCCTTAGAGGCCGATATTAGGGAATTTCGAGGTCTTGACAAGGCAATGCAAACAATGCGGGGAGAACTCATCAATAATATAGCCAAGCTATCCGAAATCGACAAGCATATAGCTAAAGAGAAAACAAAACTCGAACAGGCGGGCGATGAGTTCAGTAGACGCCGCGTAGCGGAAAGATTGCGTAACTTAGAAGACGAAAGATCGGCCCGCCTCGAAGCAGCTTCCACTAATAAAGAGGCACTTCGTTCGCAAATCAGTCATATTCGAGAAACTATCGATCAAGTCCTCAACGATGATAATACACTGGCCGATAAAATTAAAATATTGTTCAGAGAACAGGGAATAACAATTGCCAGTATTTTAACCGCGTTGGGTTTTATTATATCGACTTTGACTCTCTCGTTAACAGGTGGTAGTACAGGTGGAGGTACACCGCCTAACGATAAAAATGGTATAAAAGAGTGGATAATAAAGCATTTAAAAGCATTAGGTTCAGCACTGGGAAAGCTCGCTGAGAAAGCCGCGGCCGCACTTCCCGGTATAATAGGGAGTGTTGTTTCCTGGCTATTGAATTTATTAGCTAAGACCACCACTTGGCTTAGTCAAAACTTGTGGGGGCTGATCGTAGCAATTGCAGGGCTGTTGTACGTATTCACTAAGAACTATTTAACCACCAAATCATGAGTAAGCCAACCGAGACTCCACCCACTACAAGCGCTGTTTTTTCATCGATATGTTGTTGATTTTTAGCCTCAATATGCGGTGGTACTTGTGCGTTAGTAGATGGTTGTGAAACATGTGGTGTTTGCGGCTTGACTATTCCCTTTTCGCCCATGATCGTTTGCGTTATTAATTCGAGGTTAATATCTGAATTTATACCTGGTTTTTGTTGATCGGTAGCGATAACAATTTTATTATTATAACCTATCACTTGACCGATCTTAAGTTCCATATTACTCGGAGACATGTATAGTCCCGGCGCATAAACGAAGTCCACTTTGGATTGAGCGTACTGTAATGCATCTTGAAAACGCTTTATAGATGATGGTATGTCAACTGGTGAATTAATGGCGTCCTCCACGTTTGCGACAAACTGTTTTTGCGCATCGAGCGCCGTCCCAGAACCGATAATGGACGTTCGTGTTTGCGATTGTGCAACGAGAATTGCCCATACATAAGTTCTTATCGATTCATTAAATCTTACAAATCCTGGGTTAGTAAAATTATTTTCCGTTTTATCATTAAGAAATTCATTCCAAGCGTTTGCGGTATCGTTCAGTTGTATAAATTTTGTAACAATATAAATTAAACCACTCTTAAAACTCATAATATCCCCTCTCCAATCGTTACTCGAAAGTTCCCAGTCTTTATACCAATGATGAGTTTTTAGAAAATAATCATATAATCTGATAGTACACGTGAAATAATAAAACAGACTTTTTTAGCATAAATCCTGGGGCATTAACAGATACGCCACATCCCGTTGTGGCACACCATATGGCAAAGTTTAACTGATTCTGCCAAAATTGCATCGGATTGTGAAACCAATCGTGCACCATTTTATCGCTAGTTGCCGTGACCCTGTACTTTTCAAAGATATCGGGGAATTTAACGAAAAATTCAGCACCAGAGGCAGTTACTATAATCGATTGATTAGTAATGTATCTCGATTTCATATTTAAGTTATGATATAGTATCATTGTATATTTAATATGTATGTTACACTCCCGGGAATAACAAATGGTCAGTCTATTGAACTGCTTCATACTATCGATAACTCGGATGGACAACTCGAAGTAGCTCTATGCGATGTAACGTATTACCAACGGTGGACCAATATAAGTGCTGCGAGAAGAAATAATGAGATATTTGTAATAGATGACCAAAATAGAATTAATAGAATTATTACTATACCTGATGGGTATTACAGCATAAGCTCACTCAATGATGAATATTTTAATTCTAATGAGGAATTTTATAATACTATTAAAATTAGTATCACACAAAATGAGGCGACTGGGACAGTGAAAATCATCAATGGAAACACAAAAATACTTATTGGTGAGAACTTAGCATACATACTTGGATTGGGAGGAGAAACAACATTATCACGCGGAGTAACAATGTTTGCATGGGGTTCATTACCCGATTTAGTTCCCTATAAAGAGTTGTTCATCCATCTTGATCAAATAAGCACGACGGATAATATTCAACAAGAAAGTCCTTCAACTCTTCTCAGAAGTGTTCCAGTGAAAAATGAAAAATATAATAGCGGTAGAACGGAATCTTTCTCATTATTACAATATAAAAAATTGAAGTGTGGTATTATTTCAGACCTCAAAATTTCTGTATTAGATGTAAAACACCAACCTGTACATATAGGATACTTAAGTGTAACACTCCATATTAAAAATAATGGTTAATTCCATATTTAAGTTATGATATAGTATCATTGTATATTTGATATGAATGTTACACTCCCTGGAATAACAAATAGTCAGTCTATTGAACTGCTTCATACAATCGATAACTCGGATGGACAACTCGAAGTAGCTCTATGCGAAGTAACGTATTACCCGATGTGGACCAATATAAGTGCTACGAGGGGTTATAATAATGAGACAGAAATAAATGGTAAAAAATACATTATACCTGATGGGTATTACAGCGTATGCTCACTCAATGATGAATTTTTTAAGCCTAATGGAATTAGTCTAACACAAAATGAGTCAAATGGGTTACTGATTTTAAACGCTTGAACAAAGGATGTAAAGCTTTACGTGAACTTAGCATACGCACTTGGATGGGGAGGAGAATTAACAGTAATCAAGACATCAGATCAGGGACTCTATTTACCTGAGTTAGTTCCCTATAAAGAGTTGTGCATCCATCTTGATCAAATCAGTACGACAGATAATATTCAACAAGAAAGTCCTTCAACTCTGCTAAGAAGTGTTCCAGTGAAAAATGAAAAATATAATAGCGGTAGAACGGAATCTTTCTCAACATTACAATTTAAAAAATTAAAGCGGGGTATTATTTCAGACCTTAAAATTTCTGTATTAGATGTAAAACACCAACCTGTACATATAGGATACTTAAGTGTAACACTCCATATTATATAATGATTGATTCCATATTTAAGTTATGATATAGTATCATTGTATATTTGATATGTATGTTACACTCCTGGGAATAACAAATAGTCAGTCTATTCAACTGCTTCGTACTATCGATTACTCGGATGGACAACTCGAAGTCGCTCTATGTGATGTAACGTATTACCCGAGGTGGACCAATATAAATGCTGCAAAAAATAATAATGGGATAATGATATTAACTTCATATGGTACTGTCAAATCCATTACTATACCTGATGGGTATTACAGCGTAAGCTCACTCAATGATGAAATTTTTAAGCCTAATGGAATTAGTCTCTCACAAAATGAGGCGACTGGGACAGTGAAATACAACCATGCAGATAATATAGTTGTATTGGGCCAACCAGGTAGAGAGGAATTTAGTCGCTTAGATGGTGCACATCCTTATATTAAATTACCCGATTTAGTTCCCTATAAAGAGTTGTTCATCCATCTTGATCAAATAAGCACGACGGATAATATTCAACTAGAAAGTCCTTCAACTCTACTCAGATCTATTCCAGTGAAAAATGAAAAATACAATAGCGGTAGAACGGAATCTTTCTCGTCATTACAATATAAAAAATTGAAGTGTGGTATTATTTCAGACCTCAAAATTTCTGTATTAGATGTAAAACACCAACCTGTACATATAGGATACTTAAGTGTAACACTCCATATTAAAAATAATGGTTGATGCATCAGGCCCTGGAACAGTAAGACAATGTAATACAATTGCGCTTTCCGATCTCGGAGACACAGAAGGATTTGGTAAACCCGGTACCGATGGTAAGTTATACGCTTTACACTTACACGATAATGTATACAATCGGAAAGAAGTCACATTCACGGGTAATCTAGGAGATTTAAGCGATGTTGATGTTAGTAGATTCCTTAAAAACACTTCGTACAATATTACTCGCAACGATGATAATAAATGGACTATGGTCGAAGCAAACATCAAGTGGCTACTGAATATCGTCATTACCCCACCTTATGTGATGATGGGTAAGGGACATAATTTAACTAAGATAATAAATAGTGGCATCGTACTCGCGGCTTATATCCCGTCAAAACGAAAAAGTGTGTTAGTTACCCCCCTGCCAGAAAACCCAGGTCATATGTTATATAGTCGTCCGGCCTTAAAAAATGTTACTTTAAATTTGGTTACTGAATTCGAAGATAATTAAAGTTAACTTGAGTGCAATACCTAATCTTTCTACGCTTATTATTGAAGTCTTGTTCGGAGATGCACCGGAAGATGCCTTCGAAATATTACCAGGTCTATCGATTAAATGGCTCAAGAAACATGAGCGTCAACGTTGCAGTATTATTCATATCGGAGCATCGCCCGTTGCAACCCTCGAGGGGGTCCAAATTATTAAAAGTGACAGCATTTCTCTTTCTGAGATATTCTTGCCGTATAATATACATTTGATAAGGTTGATGTATAGTCTCAAAACATTTAAGCAAGACCAATTAAAGACTATTATATGATCGTTATATACACTATGAGTTTATATCCGACGCTCGGTGAAGCATTTGAAAAGATGGAAACTGTTGATGGATTTCGATTACATCAAATAAGCGACATAAAACATCGAATAGGGAAGGATAGGGAGTTGAGACTTGGATTGTATAAAAAGTATCGCAGAGCCGTGAATGCTCTGGACGGAGTTGACACCGCTCTTGTAGTATCTGGCATGGGACTCGGTGTAGCGGGTATCGGTTTACTATCAACTATAATCGCCGCGCCTATTGTGCTCGGCATGGAAATAACCGCTGGAGTCTCGGGACTGGCAGGAATAGCGATAAAATTCATTTCTCGTAGGTTACAAAAGAAAGCATTAAAACACGATAGTATTCGGATACTGGCCGAAGCAAAGTTGAACAGCATTGAGGATCATATTTCGACAGCAATGGCCGATTGTAAGATATCCGAGGATGAGTTTCGTTTTGTGCTGTCGGAGCTCACCAAATACAATGAAATGAAGCATGAGATTCGATCAAAATCTCGTAAGACCAGTGGTATTAGCGAAGACGAGAAAAAAAAGTTCATAGAACAGGGGAGGCAACAAGCGCGTCAATTATTCCGTGCCAAAACCAAAGAACTGGTTGGAGATTAAAAATAGATTGTTTACTATCGTGTGATTACATTTAGACAAATGCTAACATAAATATATAATAATGGAGAAAGCTATTCAATGGAAAGAATTACCACAAGGTTTTTATTATATCAGTGATGTCAAACCAACCAAATACGGTTATCAATTGTTTCTTATCAATTTACAAAAAGAGTGTAGTTATATAGTCTGGTCTCCTAGTAAAATGAACGAAGAACTTAATAAAAATGTTGAATATCGCTTTATCGATAAAAATAATAAAGAATATTTTTATTACCATTTAGACTCATCTAAAGCAATGATTGGCCCCAGGTATTGGTGAGCTAGAGCCAATCTCATGACTATCGTTAAATCGCATCATCATTTACGCATAAAAAATGCCACCTGTAGTAGCAGTATAGGTATATAAATCTGGCTCCAGTGGAAGTGGTCCAGAACCCCCATTACCTATACTACTTAACGTTATGACAGGACAGACCGACTGTCAACAACGTCTTACCGTGGCCGTTACGTCTCATAGACTAGCGTTAGAGTAGCTTCCCTTTGACAAAGGGCAGTTACTCTAGCGGACAGCCCGAAAGGCAATTAAAAACAATTGTTGTTTTGCGTATATGTTGCTTCGCCACTGGATAAGAAACAGGTTTCAGTATGAACTATATTGGCTACAGTCACTGTCCGACTGACACATCACTTACCCTATGACGTAATAAATATTAATGCGCGCATTCCAGGAAAACTCCCAATGTTTCGGTAATGTTTGTGAGAGAGGGAAAGCGATTTTGAAGCACAGAATTAAAGAATAACATTATATGATAAAGATGTTATCACGCCTGTGTGTTTGGGGATGGTAAATATCCTGTATTAGGAATAAACACTATGTATTTAGCTCGCCAAGGCTCACTAATTACAATGTTTATTCCTAACACAGGATATTTACCATCCCCAAACACACTCACGTGATAACCTCTATTTATCACATTATGGGTAGGTTTCTCGGCAGGATAAAGCCAGCAGATAAAAACTATATCCGATGGGGTCATATGCTGATAGAGATGCAAATATCAAGTTCAAGTACCCAGCAGGCATTAGAACATTGAAACAGCGTTGAAACAACGTTACTCTTCAACGTTGAAACAACATTGCAAATTGGTTTCATATGAAAATTGAACTGACGATGACAATTCAAAGTTGTGTTTCAACATCAGTTTTCAATGTTGCTTCAACATTATTTCAATGTTGCTTCAACATTATTTCAACGTTATCTCAACATAATTTCTACGTTGCTTCATCGTGTATGTTTCAATGTGTATGTTTCAAGGTGTATGTTTCAACGTGCATACATCAGGGGACCAGTTGTAATTCTTGAAACCATCTTTCAGTACAGCATCAGCTCATGAAGTGGTGGCTTCCCTGTGGCAGGACCCTTGGGCAAGACACTTTCAGAAATTGCCTGTGTTTGAGATTTGTGAAATATTCTAGACGATCATTATACACACCCAACAACTAACCATTTTCTTTCAGTTAAACAATAATTAAGCTAAGCTATAGGTTAATTAGGGTGGTAACCAATTTGCCTAACATATATATTACCATACACAAAGTGGTGGATGAGAAGGCAGTCTTGTCCTTCTTCCCCTTCATATTGATCTTCAACATAAGTGGCTTTGTCATCATCCTGAAAAATAACCAGTAAAATATCTGAGGATGCAAATTCAAAGTATAGATCGATGTTTTTGATGTATGTATAATCATTGACCAACTTTTTAATTATTTGCATGTGGATTAACACCACTTCCTTATTATTATAAGGGGCAGTGTGGTAACCTAGTAATTTAAGCTTTCGCTTGTCACACCAAAGACCCGGGTTCGATTCCCCACATGGGTATAATGTGTGAAGCCCATTTCTAGTGGTCCCCATCGTGATATTGCTAGAGTATTGCTGAAAGTGGCGTTAAACCATACTCTCTCACTCAGCCACTCCTCATTGTTTGGGGCACGGGTGGCCCAGTCGTCTAAGGTGCCGCGATTCACTGTGCAGAGTTGCGTCCCTTGGACACGCCAGAAACCTATGATTGTGGGTTCGAATCCCGGTTCGCCCCGATTATGTTTCTAGGTTTGTCAGCACCATACCCATGCTCGTGGGTTTCACCGAAGTGGTAAACGTCTGAGACCTGCATCACTTCGGGCTTTCCCTCCACATTAAGCTGACACGCTGTGATATAACTGGAATACTGTTAAAAGCGGCGTGAAACCCAACTCACTCACTCACTCACTCACTCCTCATTATAAACATTCCACTTATCTTACAATGAGGCAGTAAATAGAGGATATTTCATATGTCAAGTGAAATATCAAATGAATAACCAACAGCAAAAGATTAACTCCATAAATGACCATCTGTCATTATTTTGCCTTGTCAATGTGGAAGTAACGTAAAACAGTTTGTGTATGGGCTTGACAATACGATAAAGGGAGACAATTTCAGTGGAGGTAACTCTTGTATGACAATAGTTCAATCGAAAGTGTAATAACAAAATATAAATCACATTGAAAATAAAAGTGCTTTCATAAACTAGTGCTTGCTATAAAATGTGCTGCCAAAGGCTATATTTCGTGGCATAGCCACGCGTGAAAATATCTCCTTTTCCCCTCATCACGAGATGAGAGAAACATGATATTTCATGAGACATTTGGAATATCCTGTTTACTTTCTGTCTACCAGAAAATTAAATTATTTCATTACAAATGTAAAACCTTGAAACGTAAATTCTCTTTACCTGACACACAGGGACGGCTCGTTACCCCTCATACATTTGCAACTTAAAAGTGGTTCTGTGTTTGCAAAATCTTAAACAATATAAACAAAAGTATTAAAAAATATTGAGGGTCACAAAAATTCTTTATCATACATTTAGATACGATGTACAAAATCAACTAGGAGACTGCTGTTGGAAGCAAAAGAATACGCGCTGGTCAAGTAACAACAGTGGAGCTTTGTGAAACAAACCATCTCGATTGACGAGTAATAGGAGATATTTACAGTTTGTAATGACACATTTTCGAGAGAATAACAAACGGCAAGAAGTGATATTCACTCCATAAATGACCGTCTGTCATTATTTTGCCTTGTTAATGTGGAACTAACGTAAAATGACGTCAGCAGTTTGTGTACGTGCTTGACACTACGATAAAGGGAGACAATTTAAGGGGAGGTAGCTCTTGTATGACAATAGTTCTGTCAAAGTGTTATGTTCACTGCAGTGAAATATCAAGTGTTATATTCACTGCAATGAAAATATCACTTTTCTCAACTTCAGAAAACTCTTTCACACTGAAGTATACATAAAAAGTAAATACCTTCACACATTGTCAGGAATACCGACTCAACCACTTCTAGTACCAGACTTATATTGCTCCATAGACTTGAGTTCTACGTACTGAGCTACTGTAACCCTTCACTAATTTATTTTATTTTACCTCAGCATTGCCTTTTTTACATGGTAATTGGCATTCGCCCAGCCAATCCTTCAGTACTTTTTCTGAACAAAGAACATTTGAACTTCAGATGTGGTATGAAAATCAAAACAGTCATGCATATATGCAAAGTCATAATAAGTATATTAATTCAACCACACCCATGAAGATCCGGGTTAGAATAGGTCCTCAGCAACCCATAATTGTCGTAAGAGGCAACTAACAGGATTGGGTGGTCAGGCTCACTGACATGGTTGATGCATGTCATCATATCAATTGCGTAGATCGATGCTCATGATGTCAATCACGGAATTGTCTGGTCCAGACAAGGGCTAAGGACAGAGTTGGAGTACTCTAATAGCAACTAAATGGGTACCTGACCCTAATGATCATAAAGCTGGAGTTGATAGATCGTAAAGAGGATCCAAGGGCTAAGGACAGAGTTCGAGTAATCTAATAGCAACTAAATGGGTACCTGACCCTTATGATCATAAAGCTGGAGTTGATAGATCGTAAAGAGGATCCAAGGGCTAAGGGCAGAGTTCAAGTAATCTTATAGCAACTAAATGCAAACCTGATAAACTGCATTCATATGTAATAAAATCATAATAATGAAAGTTAATTTGAAAAAAATAGTATACATGTATGTATTTCTCATTTATAATCATTTTAGCCACTTGAATTTCGCCGGTGTGACTGGCAACAAAATACTACAAATTACATCATGGGGTATTGTGACATGTTTGAAAAGTTTGTGGTACTGTATGCCTGTTGTTCAGGGAAAGGTGGTATATTTCCTGTAAACAAAAATATACTGAACTGCAAAAGAAACATCACCATGGATAGTTATAGGAGAAACCTTATTTGTTCAAACACTGTAAACATACTGTGAGACATAATAAAAAGATGAAACTTGGCAAAACTTATCATCAAGGTTTAAATTAAAGTGTCAAATATTCTCAAAGTGAAACACAACACTAGTCTCTGAGAAAATGGCATCACAAGTCAGTATCTTGTGTGTCCGCCATGTGCATTGATGACTGCCATGCAACGTCGATACATGGAATGGATGAGGCGGTTGATGAAGGCCATAGGCACTTGAGCCAACACTCTGAGGAACGCCTGACGCAGTTCAGCTGCAGTTGTCGGCCTTGATCGGACCTCATTCAGCCGTCTTTGAATCTCGTCCCACAGGTGCTCAATGGGATTTAAATCAGGACTGAGTGCAGGCCACTCCATGGTTCTGATGCCATTCTGCTGGAGGAAGTCTCTTGTTGCTCTTGCAGTGTGTGCATGGGCGTTATCATGCTGAAACCCGTGGTTGCCGCAACAGGCCAAATGAGGTATGGCATGTGGCCTCAAGACTTGATCAATGTACCGAGCTGCTGTGACACTATTGCCTCTCCCTGGACCAATGTTCTGGAAGACCACAGGGCCGAACCTCTGTGCAAGCCCAATTCCACCCAAAACCATGATGCTCGGACCACCCCATGAGTCTCTCTCAACAACACAAGCATCCGAATAATGTTCCCCACGATGTTGCCATACTCCCTCTCTGCCATCTGCTGTTGAGATACAGTAACGGCTCTCGTCTGAGAAGAGGACTCTTCTCCACTGCTGGTGGCGCCAATGCTGGTGCTGCCAATGCTTGTGCTGTGTTGCCCACTGAAGACGGTCCCGGCGATGATGTGGTGTCAGAATGAGTCCTCGGTGTGGCCTGTGACAGTGGAGGTGTCTGCTCGTCAATCGTCGACGCACGGTGTCCGCACTAATGTGTCGCTGGTGTGTTCCCATGGTCTGTCGAGCAGGTTCCGCAGCAGTAACAAAGCGATCTTGAAGATGCTGTCGCACAATCTGACGATCCTGACGTCGGATGGTGACCCTTGGTCTTCCACTACGTGGTCGGTAATCTGTAGTGTTGGTGGTCTGGTACCGTTGCTGGAGCCTGTATATGGTTCTTACAAGGACTTGAAATGCATTGGCGACTTGCGGGGCGGTTTGTCCAGCTTGCAATCGTCCAAGGGCTTTGTGTCGTTGATTTCTTGTCAATCTTGTCATCTGCTTTGTTTTTTATCATCAAATTTCATTTTTCCAGACAAGGTAATGCTAAATTTTAGAAACTTTGACAAAAATTACCCAGATACTTAAATGACAACTTTTCATGCAATGTTACTTGGGGTGATGTTTCTTTTGTGGTTCAGTATATCTTTCTTTTACAAATCATGATGTCAATGGTGGAAATACATAATCTTTTAAATTTGCAAAATACAAATGACTTGTATCTTAAACCCACAAAGTTCAAGTATCTAAATGTTAAATACCATACATGACATTCTAGGTTGAAATATGTATGCATAATAAGGGTATTTTGCAAACACATGTTCAAATTTGAGCTTAATCCTATAAATGCTAATGTAATGTTGCTTGACAATGTATCTTTGAGCAAATCCATACTGCCAACCAAATCTTGTCTGTAAATATTCATTATATTTTCACAATTTGAGTAAAGATACAAAACTACTTCAATAAAATATATGTTTCTTAGTCCTACCTGAACTACAAAGAGGTATTGCATGCTTAGCTGAGCGTAGAGACCCAAGTCTTCACCTTGATCTATTTATAATAAACAAAAAGGATTCCACTAAGGTTACATTGTAATCCCTAAATAAACCAAATATGTGAATCAAGATCTGCGTAATATGGCACCAACATTACAAATTTAGCGAGTTATTGATAGCAATATTTGTACTATGAGCAGACAAAATATGAAAAAGTTTTGTTTGTGTACAGAAGCAACATTGTTATTAAAACTGCAAATGTTAATGCAGGCGTCACACTGTCCCGAAATTGACACCAGATGGACACACGATAAAGGAAATGTTCAAATTCGGCTCTGATCGTAAAAACATCGGGCCATTTGTGAGGGCATCTTTAGCCATCGTATGACCGCCGGTGGAGTGTCTCAGGCTCCGGCAGCAACTTCGTGAGCGGTGGCAAAATCTTTGGCATGCCAAAAAATTGCCGAAAGACCTTGCGATGGTTCATTTTCGTATTGAATTCGTGTGTCCATTTTGCCCTTCGTAAGGCCATCGTGAGGGCATCTTGTCAAATCGTGTCATCTTTGTCTTTACTTCGTGCCATCGGGCATTTTTCGCCCAAGAAGACAATACGAAGGAAACAAGAAGCTGCCCGATTGTCTTAGGAAGGCAACACGACTACGTGAAGCCCTCGCAATGCCATTGTGTAGCCATCGTATTATAGTACGATGACATCGATATGGGACCAGGGTGTCGGCGAAAACAGCCGAATTTGAGTAGCTCAAGCCTTTCTCATGTGTCATGGTAGACATGTAAAAGGCCAGCCTCAGAGCATCTTCCTCAGTCAGTCCTGAGCAACTCTACAGAGCAGAAGAGAGTGTAACTCCCAAAGCTTCAATCACATTTAATCACAATTCAGTTGATGATGTGACAACCAGGAAAAAGAAGGCAGCAGCATTTCTTCTTTTGATGCACCTCAGAGAACGTGATAAGCAACTCTTACAGGCCCAGCACCTCCTCTTACAGGTAAAAATTGTCTTATTTCACTTTGTCATTTCTTGCTATTTGCACCGACTCCGTGGTCTAGTGGTAGAGCGTCCGCCTGGAGAGCGGAAGGTCCGGGGTTCGATCCCGGACCGCATCATACCAAATGACGTTAAAATATGGTACTTGTTGTTACCTTGTCTGGCGCTCGGCATTAAGGGGATAAAAAAAGGACTGGTCGGCTCGGAGTCAGTATACTGTGTCTGAGTGGGGTATTCATGTTAAACTGCGGCATGGTATCTCAGTGAGCTAGCATTATAAATCTGCATCAGTTCAGACTAGTACAAGCAACCACACAAACACACACACGTACATGCACGTCGCTATATAAGTGCAATAATCTTGTGTGCGACGTTAAACCCCATTTCACCTCACCTCTTGCTGTTTGCCTTTCTAGCATTCGACAATGTACTTATCTTGTTTTGCTTTTTATTTTCCAGGGCAGGGGCAAACCGAGACGAAGGAGGAAACCGAGGTCTATGTGGGTCAGGAAATGGCTGTCTGACAAAAGAAGAGAAAGCTATGGCCACTATAGCTCTCTACTAAATGAGCTGAAGACAGAAGATGAGAAGGCCTTCTACAACTACACAAGACTTCCCAGAGGCCTCTACGATGAGGTGCTGCGAAGGGTAGAAGGCAGAATAGAGAAGAAGCACACATGGTACGGAAAGTCTCTCCCTCCTGGTCTCAAGCTGTCCATCACTGTACGACACTTGGCCTGTGGTGACAATTATCCAAGCCTGTCCTACAACTTCAGAGTTGCTCCAAACACCGTCTCCCTAATCATTAATGAAGTATGCGATATTTAACTACAGACTCCCCAGAGCCAGGCGTGTAGTGGAGAATGCCTTTGGCATTCTGGCACACAAGTTCCAAGTTTTGCTGAGGACCATGAACCAGAGGCCAGAGACATGCAGAAAAATCATTAAAACTTGTGTGATCCTTCACAATCTCACCAGACTGAGATATCTAGCCACCCACAACAACGTGATGTACTTGGAGGAGAGGAACCCATTAGGGGAGGCAAATATAATTAGAAGATACATGGGCCACTACTTTACCTCAAAGGCTGGTTCGGTGCCATGGCAGGACAAGATGATCATGTAATTATTCCCACAAAGCAGTGACAGTAAAATGAATACAGAGACACTAACATTGTGATGATGAACAAATTATTATCACATATTGCATTATAGTTTCAAGCAAAATGTGTATGGAGTAATAAATTTTGTTTTTGAAATTTTGATTGAAAATACTTGTTCTTTTTTCGACTTATTAATAAAATAAAGGCCCAACATTTAGATAGTTTAAAAATCTCAAGTTCAAAATGTAAACTCCCATACTACTAAATACTACATAAATAAGTAAAGGATTTGTAAAGTAAGGATAACGGACCAAAAAAAGAACAAAGTGACAATTTTTATTATATACAATCTCAAGTTTCTGTATGATATTTGCCGCTGAGGAGGCTGAGAAGGAAGTTGGACGAATGCAGCCTTGCGAGGAGTAGGTACGTAGCCCTGAGTAGAAGTGCTGGCTGGCCTTACTTGGACAAGGACTGACATCTTTCTTGGATTTCCTCCCCCTTCTCTCTCTGGTTGGAGACTCATTGGTGTCTTCTTGGACATCTTAATCATCAGTTTCCTCTGCTTTCCTCTGCTTCTTCCCTTTGCCTCTCCCTGCCTTGGGTGGCATGTTAAAGTTGAATCAGCAATTGAATTTCCCACGGTCGGCTGAAGGTTTTATACCATCGGGAGGTCACGTGACGCCTTCGTGACCTAGTTCGAACGCATCGTACTCTTAATACGACGGTGTGTAGCCATCGCGTGGCCTTCGTGTGTCCTGTGGATATAAACTATTATAAAAAGTCTCATCTTCGTGTTGCCTTCGTGTGTGGTTCGGGTGCCATCGTGTGACCTTCTGTAGGCATCGTACTTGCTTCGCCTGTTGATTGGTTGTTGACCAAGTTCGGGGCCATCTTCGCGCGAAATTCAAAATCCCATATTCGTATGGCCATCTCGTGTTAATTTCGGGACAGTGTGACGCCTGCATAAGTAATTTCCAATGATATTAAAGAAGTATGAAATGCATATTATTTCTACTATGTCAACTTGAGAAAGTGAAGATCAATAAAAAAAACAACTCTAATAAAATGCTAAAATATATACACTAAATGATTGAGTGTAAAGATGCAAATAAAAATATTAGTCCCTTCATTGTGATCTGTATATATGCATACCTGATACAAAATCCAACATCAATTTTTTTCTTGGCCAATCTTTTTTCAGGTGGTTGACACAACTGCTCATCATCCGAAGAGTTCTCCACTGTAGTTGTGAAATCAAAGTCCTAGCATTCCCTCTTTGCGTCTTAAGTAAAAAGCACACATCTAATACTTTAAAAACAAAAGTAACAATAACATATAACGGCTGCAATGTATGATCTGAGATACACTGATTCATGACGATGCAAGTTTTGAGTTAGCTTATTTGGCGTATATGTATTTAGCGGTATGCAACTGGGGGAAGAGTGAATTAGCTCCCTTGGCTGGAAGCACGTGTAGAAATCTGTACATGCAATGCCGACGCTTGTCAACATTAAAGTATCATGAAGCCTAAGAAGACTGATGTCTTTATTCGAGAACCCGACATGGTGTCAGAAGTGGGATGTTTTCCTCACGGATAGCCCACTATCAACTCGAATAGCAAAAGTATGTACGTTTGATTACCAAGACTGATCTCGACTCGTATGAACCGAAAGTTTGAAACTGGCGTAAAATGGCTGAGGTTGGAATTAATAACGAAGGGCAAGGTCTAGCTCAGTTACAAGTTCCTGTAGCGACGTATAGGGTTTCTTCTCCCGAACAGTTTGATTTTACTAAACCGTTTTAGTGTCTGAGTGTCTGTTTGGTGTTCCTGGTGGACACTGGGGTGTGATGTTGCAGTCCGTATTTCGGTTGACCTCAGAGTCACAAACTTTGTCTCTTGAGGTTTCCGGTGTTGGAATCTTGCGTAGATCTGATCGGTTCCTCCGTAGTTCCCCATTTGGTGTGTTCACGATGTAGGATCTGGGGGTATCTGCTTTCCGAACGACTTTGCTCTCGGATTTGTTCAACCAGACAGAGTCGCCTGGATTCAACTGTGGGAGTGTTTTCACTCTGTGACGTAGATCATGGTTGTGTTTTGTCGCCAACTTCTGTTTTGAGTGGAGGTCTTGAAAGTGCTCGTGGTTAACACTTGTCGGCTGTAACTGAATCGGATGTTTTGGCAGACATGTTCGCAGTTTTCTGCCCATCAACAGTTCACTTGGAGATAATCTGCCTGTGAGAGGGGTTGTTCTATATTCCAACATAGCAAGATGAGGGTCTTCAGCTTTCCGCAAAATGTTTTTACATGATTGCACCGCACGCTCTGCTTCGCCGTTGCTTCTTGCGTACAACGGACTGCTGGTCACGTGACTGAAGTTGTACTTGCTGGCGAACTCTCGAAATTCTGCTGATGCATACTGAGGCCCGTTGTCAGAAATTACTGTTTCCGGTATTCCATGTCTTGAGAATATTGACTTCAGATTGTTGATGATGCTAGTTGAGGTTGTCGAGGACAGCTTAGCTATTTCAGCATATCTGGAGAAATAATCGACCACAATCAGATACATGGTTTTGTTCAGTTCGAACAAATCGGTCCCTACTTTCTGCCAAGGCCTTTCAGGTAAGGTGTGGGCATCAGAGGCTCTTTCCGGTTTGGTCTGTATTTCGAACATACCTTGCAATTCTCAACGACTGACTTTAACTCAGTGCTAAGTCCTGGCCACCACAACGATGTCTGTGCTCGTTCCCTGCACTTTCGTATCCCTTGATGAGCTGCGTGGATTTTTCCCATCATTTCTGGGCGAAGTGTTTTGGGGATGACCAATCTGTTGTCCTTGAGAAGTAAGCCATTACTACTGTCAGGTTGTTCCGAAACCTGTATAACCTCTTTTCCTCCCCCTGTAGAGAGTGATATGCACGCCATCCATTTTCGACGAAACTGAAGATCCTAGAATATTCAGAATGCTGCTCTGTTGCGATTTGTTGCAGTTTTGCATCTGAAGCTGGTAAGTGACTGATAACCATTTCCACATACATTTCAGTTTCCTCTTCCAGTTTCTTTTCCGTTCTCAGTGGTATTTCCTCCACTGGAGCTCTGGAGAGGGTGTCAGCTACAGTCAAGTTCTTCCCAGGGGTGTGAAAAACTATGTAGCTGTATCTCATCAGTCGCATCCTAAACCGCTGTAGTCTAGGAGATAGGTCATTGAGGCACTTGGATCCCAGGATTGCCACTAATGGCTTGTGATCCGTTTCCACTTGAAAGTGTTTGCCGAGAACGAAGTCATTGAAACGTTCTGTCGCCCAGGTTATGGCCAATGCTTCTTTTTCAATCTGGGCATATCTCTGTTCCGTGTCCGACAGCGATCTTGAAGCAAACATCACAGGACGCCATGACTCATCTTCCTGTTGCTGCTTTAGCTCAGCTCCTATGCCATAGCTTGATGCATCCGCTGAAATCCTTGTTTCTTTCACAGGGTCATACATCGCCAATGTAGGAGCTTGACATAGCTGTGACTTAATCCTGTCAAACGATATCTGTTGAGCTTCTCCCCACAGGAAAGCACTGTCCTTGTGCAGGAGGTCCCTCAGAGGCTTTGTGTTCTCTGCCAGGGAACTTGAGAATTTGGACATCTGGTTTACCATGCCAAGGAATCTCCTCAACTCAGTTAGATCCTTTGGTGGTTTCATGTTGTCGATCGCACTAACCTTCTGAGGATCTGCTTCGACACCTTTTTCACTAATGATCTGTCCCAGGAAACGAAGTTTGGTTTTACAAAATTCACATTTGGCCTTGTTTAGGGTGATTCCGTTGTCAGAGATCCGTTTCAGCACGTTGATCAGACGTTCATCATGTTCTTGTTGTGTTGTGGCGTAGATGAGAATATCATCAATCAGGCAGATGACACCAGGCAAGCCTTCAAGTATTTGTGACATCTTGCGTTGGAATATTTCTGGAGCACTCGATATTCCAAACGGCATCCTTCGGAATCTAAAGCGTCCGAAAGGAGTGATGAAGGTTGTTAGTTCTGACGATTTTTCAGATAACTTAATTTGATAGAATCCGGAATTTGCGTCAAGACGAGAGAAGAGCTTTGCATCCTTAATCTGTCCCAAGATGTGATCTACTGATGGCATTGCAAATAGTTCCCTTTTGACACTGTTGTTCAGCTGTGTAAGGTCTACACATATGCGCACCCCAGTCTTTCCCTTCGGTACCACAACCATTCCCGAGCACCAGTCGGTTGGTTCTGTGACAGGCTCAATGACAGCTGCATCCTGCATCTTCTGAAGTTCTTGTTTAACGTTTTCAAGTAGCGGGATTGCAACTCGTCTTGGTGCGTTCAGTGAAAAAGGGTCAGCATCCTCTTTCAACTGGATGTCATACTCACCAGGAATCTCACCAAGTCCTTCAAATATTTTGGGAAATTGTCCAACCACTTCTTCAGTTGTGACTGTGTCAACGAACTTGATAAGTTCTAATGCGTTGATAGCAGGTCGTCCAAGGAGAGGGCGTTCTAGACCTTTCACAACGTAGATATCCTGGGTGGTAAGTTTCTCGCCCTTCTTCAACTGCGAGCTGAAAACTCCTAACACTTCCAGTCTGGATCTCGAAACTGAAATGTATGTGGAAATGGTTATCAGTCACTTACCAGCTTCAGATGCAAAACTGCAACAAATCGCAACAGAGCAGCATTCTGAATATTCTAGGATCTTCAGTTTCGTCGAAAATGGATGGCGTGCATATCACTCTCTACAGGGGGAGGAAAAGAGGTTATACAGGTTTCGGAACAACCTGACAGTAGTAATGGCTTACTTCTCAAGGACAACAGATTGGTCATCCCCAAAACACTTCGCCCAGAAATGATGGGAAAAATCCACGCAGCTCATCAAGGGATACGAAAGTGCAGGGAACGAGCACAGACATCGTTGTGGTGGCCAGGACTTAGCACTGAGTTAAAGTCAGTCGTTGAGAATTGCAAGGTATGTTCGAAATACAGACCAAACCGGAAAGAGCCTCTGATGCCCACACCTTACCTGAAAGGCCTTGGCAGAAAGTAGGGACCGATTTGTTCGAACTGAACAAAACCATGTATCTGATTGTGGTCGATTATTTCTCCAGATATGCTGAAATAGCTAAGCTGTCCTCGACAACCTCAACTAGCATCATCAACAATCTGAAGTCAATATTCTCAAGACATGGAATACCGGAAACAGTAATTTCTGACAACGGGCCTCAGTATGCATCAGCAGAATTTCGAGAGTTCGCCAGCAAGTACAACTTCAGTCACGTGACCAGCAGTCCGTTGTACGCAAGAAGCAACGGCGAAGCAGAGCGTGCGGTGCAATCATGTAAAAACATTTTGCGGAAAGCTGAAGACCCTCATCTTGCTATGTTGGAATATAGAACAACCCCTCTCACAGGCAGATTATCTCCAAGTGAACTGTTGATGGGCAGAAAACTGCGAACATGTCTGCCAAAACATCCGATTCAGTTACAGCCGACAAGTGTTAACCACGAGCACTTTCAAGACCTCCACTCAAAACAGAAGTTGGCGACAAAACACAACCATGATCTACGTCACAGAGTGAAAACACTCCCACAGTTGAATCCAGGCGACTCTGTCTGGTTGAACAAATCCGAGAGCAAAGTCGTTCGGAAAGCAGATACCCCCAGATCCTACATCGTGAACACACCAAATGGGGAACTACGGAGGAACCGATCAGATCTACGCAAGATTCCAACACCGGAAACCTCAAGAGACAAAGTTTGTGACTCTGAGGTCAACCGAAATACGGACTGCAACATCACACCCCAGTGTCCACCAGGAACACCAAACAGACACTCAGACACTAAAACCAGAGTTGGAAGAATTTCCAGACCTCCCCAGAGACTTGATCTCTGATGAGACTTTGTAGTGAAATGTTGAGGTGTTGATCAATCCAGTTTTATTGTTTTAGTTTAGTGTTCAACAATGTGAATGTAACAAGGTTAAACAGTCATGTTGAATCATTGACCTTTATTCATTTGCTCTTTAGAAAAGACTCTTTTGTCAAAAGTATTGTTGGTGAGAATGAATATTTGACAGAGGAAATTGTTAACTTAGTTTAGCAATACTCTAATATGTCATTCAGATTCACAAGTTATTTTCTGGTTTGTAACAATAGGCTTGCCAATGACTTTAATAGCTCAGAAAGGAGGATGTGGAGTTAGCTTATTTGGCGTATATGTATTTAGCGGTATGCAACTGGGGGAAGAGTGAATTAGCTCCCTTGGCAGGAAGCACGTGTAGAAATCTGTACATGCAATGCCGACGCTTGTCAACATTAAAGTATCATGAAGCCTAAGAAGACTGATGTCTTTATTCGAGAACCCGACAGCAAGATATATTTTGTGATTACTATATACATGTTGATTTACTTCAGCCAGTGCATAGTGATATGTATCATACCCTACCCTTCCTGTATCGCTGCATCCTTAATGATTTACCAATAATTAAATGGATATATGCTTACCAGATGTACATTTTACCTTCACTAGGTTAAATGTAAGCCATTTCCTTGTCGGACATCGCATCTCCTTCATGTATCCACACAGATGGTATGGCCTCTTCCATCTCCTCGTCTGCCTCCATCCATACCACTCTTGCCCATGTCTTCATCTTCATGATTTATCTAGTACCTACAAACAAAATATTTACCTTAGTCCTATGTTGTTACACACAGTGTACATGTTCTACTATAAGAGAATAGTATGGGTCAAGTATATGTACATGTATCTAGGATCATAAAGCTATACCACACCCACAAAATACTTAGTTTCTCTGAGATATCTTGACATCTCTAAAATATGTGGTACAGCTACTATAAGGATTCAATGTGCAAATACTTGAGTATTTAAACAATAAGAATAAATATATAGTAACAAATCGTGAAACCTAAACTGTAAAAATCTTGTAAAAGCACAATGTGACTTATAAATGTATTCAGTTTTGCTTCATCGTCTGTTTACTGCTACATATTTACTCATAATACTATGAAACCTTTCATTTTGTCTTTGCAATTACTTGCATGATACAAACATACATAGACATAATTGTGTCGCTGCAAATAATGTGATTAATTAAGTTTTTAACTGTTAGTATATAAAACAAAGAAATACTATTTATGATGTCTCAACTCCATGTTAAAGTGGTAAGGGAAGATGACTTCTATTGTCTAATGGCAGACAACGCCACTTTTCTCTCAATGTCCTCTCTTGTGACAAGCCTTTCATGGCCATATCTTCCAATGTGCAGGTAATTCAAGACACCAATATTCAGAAGTTTGGAATCACAGGGTCTCCAAAAATAGCTTTCTTTTCTGTGGTTGCTCAATATTTTGCAAACAGAGAAACAATTTTCTCTCTTCTCCTTGACTGGTCATTTAAAAACAAACAACCATCCTTCTTCTTGGTAGATATGTATTATGACAAGGATCTCTTGTGGGGTTGGCAGTTGGACTTTTCAAATTTAGTGAGTCTTTTGACTATTTGAACGACTGGGTTTTGAGCTTTCTTCACCATCTTTTTAAGCTTTTGCAAATAATTTTCAAACTGGAATGCACTGAGTTCATTGAGTGATACTCCATAATGCTCAACATCATCTGGCATGTGAATCAATGCATGACCATTGTAAGATTACACAATATATCTCTTTTCCCGACTGAACAAAATTTGACCATCAATTCACTTGCATACTGCAAGTCGGCTTTCCTTGTGTTAGCTTTCGAATCCAAAAGAACTGACATTGCAACAGTTAATCTAAGGAAATTATGATACATTCTGTTGGTCAGCATGTTGAGTAGTATAGGTAATAGGGGTTCTGGACTACTTCCACTGGAGCCGGATTTATATACCTATACCACCACTACAGGTGGAATTATTTATGTGTAAATGATTATGCGATTCAACGATAGTCATGAGTCGTATTAAAAGAAACATCAATATTAATTAATAATGAATAAATTTTACTATAGCCCACGAGGATATGGGATCGGTAACTAAACTGTTAACAAAGCACGATGTCGAAATCAGGCGTGGTGAAAAAAAGGCCCACCGTAGTCAAGCTATCGTTGAAAGATTTAACAGGACATTAGCGGAACGTTTGTTTAGCTATCAGTATGGGATCGAAATGAAATCGGAACGATTAAGATCAACCGAATGGGTGACACAATTATCAGCTGTTGTATCAGCGCTGAATAATGAAGTAACCAGATTAATCGGGAAGAAACCATCCAATGCGATTAAAATGAAATCCGTGACTTCCAAATCTTCAGCACCGCGGAGAGGCAAAGAACAAAAACTTCTGGATAGAGTAAGCGTAAGATATTTATACCAGCCCGGTGAACTCGAAGGAGGCCCTCGTCGCGCAACTGATCCAATTTGGTCCCTTAAGATATATAATATTAGTCGATTGGTTACGAAAGAAGGAGAGCCTATTCTTTATTATCTTAAAGATGGACCGGGTAGGGCATTTGTACGAGAAGAGTTGTTCATAGTTCCCAACGATACAGTATTACCGCCCTAAGTAACCATAAACATAGGTAGTTACACCATCCTTATCAATCCATCTCTTTGTATCTAAGGGGGATAATGATGTCTTGTTCATTCTTAATCCATATATCCTATGATTGTAACTTCTTAAAGTATTCATCTCATGTTTGAATGTTTTACCGTTGAATAATGCTTCTTTATACTGTTCGTGTTTGATATGCTTTTTTACCACGTACCTCTTAACACCCCTAGCTTTTCTTATCTCTCCATTATCGGACTTCTTTATAGAAAACAACTGGACCAATATAGAGTAAGAATTGCCACAACTCTGTTGTCTTCTATCTGTCCAGCATTTCAAGAGGTCATGGTTGTCTTGCAAATTGTCTTGGCATCTTTCCACTTAGTGACATTAGGTTATCTGAGATGATATTTATTTGCTGATGGGACAACTTGCACTCTCCTGGGCCTTGTTTCAAGTCTTCTTCACAACACCAAGAAACACAAGATGCATGTAGTCAAAAGAGAAGGAACTGATGCATGGTATGCCTATGTCAATTCAAAGGAGACCTTCCAACTTGATGATCGTTGTACAACATATGATGTAATCCTTCATCAGTCCTCAGCTTAAGCATATTTTCTTCTTGAACATCAAAGACTGCACGGCGTTCCCATGTTCTTCTAACAACACACCACTCACAACTATAGTATGCATTATGTCCCTTGATACATTTCGAAAAGACCCAACCTTCAGCATCACATATGAAAGAACTTACTTTCACTGAAAAATGACATCTATCCACATCAATGCCATTGGCACATATCTCTCGAAGTTCAACTAAAAAGGCAGACAAATATTCGACCACAGGATTTGGTTTTGCTTTTCCACAAGCTGCAACAATAAATGGATCAAAGTTGTTCACACTGCATAAATTGGCCACCACTGCATATTTGATGACTTGAACAGAGGAATTCCATCAATGTTGAAATTGAGTAAGAACAATATATTGGTTCCTTCAAAGAACTGTGGATGTTGCACTATGACCTTAGAATACCTGAATCCATCCCTAAATAGAGGTAGTCACCTCTACATTTATCTGTGATTACAATATTCCTAGGTGTTTCAAAAGAGTGTGTGCGTCTTTAGGGAGACGGAGACCTTGCTTCCTGAGGATATCCAGACGTTCATTTAGTGATGAACGTGTGCATTTATTGTAATCAGCCCAACCAGCGAGCAGTCCCGCCAAGTTATTGTCTCCTCCATCCCTCAATTCAATGTGAGACTCAACAGATGTGCCAGTATCACTTCCAGGCACAAAATGTTGCATGTTTTCTTCCTCAGAACTTGCACTGTCAGCATTCTCTGAGTCATTCAGAATGGGATCAGCTTGAACCTCCTGATGTTTGTCTTCTTCCTCACTGCTACTACTATGTAAGGCAAGGGCATCCACCTCTGCATGGTTCATTCTTCAACGTCTCAGAAATGTCATCTGTTGAAAAAATATTCAACAATTTGACATGCTAAAAACTGGAAGTGTATCCATCAATCAATGTTAACTGCATGCAACACAAATCTTAAGTAATATATTAACACTGAAATGAACAGCAATATTATGAACATTGCAACAGTTGTGAACATTTCAAGTCATTTCAGTGGTAAAATTGCTTAAGTATATAATGGCAGAGCATAGTACATATGTCATACCATATGCTATAAGGGCCTATAGTGGACAATTCTAGTGGAAATTTTGAAAAAGAATCGACAAATCAGTGATTTGTTAGGGCACGTTGACAGGCAATCAACCAAATCACCACGCCTGACCACCCAATTACTTAAGACCTATATATATTGGCACTCCACTCATTCATGATGTCTAATGGAATACCCCGGTATGTCTTCTTGTAGGGATGCTGACTTGTTAATTTGCCGCTAATTATAGCGTGGCTAATGCAGTAATGGACCAGCCAGGTTTGAGGATATTCTAACATGCCTGAGTAGACTTGTCTATAGACATTGACGAATCAAATAATTGAAAAGTAAGCGATAAAGTTTAAAATAAGCAGAAGAAAATAATGGCCCCAATATCGGTACACCTGCATTATACCGGACACCTATCCGCCATGTTTGTTTGATGCCACTAATAAAGCTTCATGCGACAGCATCAATATTTGAAAAAATAATACAATAAAGCTCAAAATAAGCAGAAAGAATTACCATGTTGGATTTGTATGATTTAATATGATTAAACCTTGAAATTGAATATTAAATTAAATTTAAAAAGTACTCAATATTAGAAGTTCCATCATGGCGTGCGCCAACCTTATCAGTAACATCCGTCAAAGACACATTTCAGCTAACACATTGTATTTTTGATCTACTTTGGTAATGAAACATTCCATTACTTACGAAAGCATTTAATTCAAGCTGTTGTGTGAGGGGGCAAGCCCCCCCCCCCCAAACCCACTGTTTTTCAGCTAGGCAGCAAATATGGCATCTGAAAAACATGGAAACCGTTACTAAGGAATGAGCTCATGCACATCCCTTACCAAAACATTTTAGAAGATGTGTGGTATATTGCACTCAAAGCAAATCATAAACATCGTAAATTGACATAATGCAACATATTGATCGAAGATTTACTCGAAAATGCCGTACACAGAAATTCCATAATGGCTTGTGGAAACCTCGATCATCCTGGCCACAACCACTGTGTTAATTGGGTCAACATTTCAACAACTATATTGTATTTTTCATTAACTTTACTAAACATATTTGGGGATATATGAATTTTAACTACACGTTAATAAAAGTCAGTTCATAATGTTGCGCATGCCGACTGAGCTATGCTGTACTTCATAAAGCCTGCATGGATAGCCCTATAGGCCTAGCCTATCACCGGACAGATTGTTGTTGTTTTTTATCTGTTCATCCAATTTTTGTGCGAAAATGCAATTTTATAGATTTATGTGTCATAACTAAATAACCATCAAACTACAATTCATTTTCAAGAAAAGAATGGAAACAAAATGTGCCCAAATGTTACTTGAACCTACCTTCTCGATCATATGTCAGCCAAGTTTTTAATTTTCTGCGCAGTCGCAAATCCACTTCCTGTCTACGCTGATGCTAAATATGCAGTTATCATCAACTGCAAGTATCGAGTTCAAATCCAAGTGGCAAGTTCTTTATTTTTTAGTGTTGAGGTTATGCTTTTTTCAATTAAACATTTGCATGATATACAGGGACACCCATTACTATTACTGATCTTGATGCACTGTAGACACAAGGAATATTCAAAATGAGGTAAATGTTCACTCGGTGTACATGTAATATGTAATAAAATAATAAAGTCCACGTTAGTCCATCATCTTCTTTATATCAGTTTCAGACATAGTTCTTTCGCTGTCTCATGACAGCTCTTCCAAGACAGCGAAAGTACTATGTCTGAAAATGATATAAAGAAGATGATGGACTAACATGTATTTTCCAACTGTCAAAGGTCGAATTGAACTGATGTACGTAGGTCTTAAATTTAACAACATTATGACATCAGTATCACAACTATAGTTCAAGGTTTAAGATTTAACATTCATATGACCCTGCATTTTGGTTGATCAATGTCACAACCTAAAAGTAACCAATATTAAACGTTGATCCAGTGTTGTGTGCCAGCTGGGTAGGGACTACTTTCAGTGTTTACAAACCAACATGGCATCGCCCTTGTCATTTAGAAATCAAGTCAGAATTAACCACAGGAGAAACTACTGGGCTAACTGCTATGATTATCCAAAGAATAGTCTAATATACTGAAAATCAGTGTCCAACTGTGACGTAGCTAGGGCATTTTACAAGTTTTAGAAACTTTGAAGATATAAATTGTGAAACAATTTAGCGAGGATACTTGCCTAGCGGGATCAGTTACCATATCTGTGCTTGTAGACCCCTGCGGCTTGGAACCTTTTCCCAAAATTGAAACAGTTAGATTTGTCCAAAATATGTCTGAATTGTTATCTTGTTTACTTTTGTCGCTGTACATCTGACTGCACTTTGTGACATTATGACAGGACAGGCAGACTCTAAAACAAACGTGATGTCTCATAGACTAGGGTTAGAGTAGCTTCCCTTTGAAAAAGTGCAGTTACTCAAGCAGACAGGCCAATGGATTGCTGTGAAAGGCAAGTAGAAACAATTTGTGTAGGCAGTTGTTGTTTTGGCTATATGTAGTTACGCAACTGTATAAGAAACAGATTTCAGTTGGAACTATGTTGACTGTTGTCACTGTCCGACTGACACATCACTTACCTTCTGACGTAATATATATTAATGCGCACATTCCAGGAAAACTTGCAGTGTTTAGGTAATGTTTGTGAGAGATGGGAAGAGAACAGAATTGAAGAATGACATTATTTCATAAAGAGGTTATCACACTTGTGTTGGGGATGGTAAATATCCTGATTTTTTCACTTATCCTGCATTACTCCTTAATGCATTCATTGCTTGTTCTTGACATAGAAAGAGCTGTATGAGGTCTTGCTGAAGAAAAGGTTGTTCCAATTGTTAGAGTGGCTAACCCTATCACACAGCTCCCACCTGACCACGGAAGAGGTGACGTCACTGATCAGCACATTACTGGTAAAAACAGATCATCTGAAGACATCATTGGGGGACAGCTCCGCAATGGGTTGGTTACTTTAGAATTAAGTTAAAATATCTACCGGTAGTAAAATCATCTTATCCTGCATAACTCCTTGATGCATCTTTATCAGACGGCATACCTCCTTTGACTCCAACCAATCAGCAACAATGATGTCCAGCACTGATCAGCACATTATAGCTGTCGCCTAGAGAACAGTCACATGTTTGAGAACTCTGCTGAATCTATTTGAATCCTTTGCTGATTTTATCAACCCTATTATTACATTGTGATTGTTATTCTGCTTACAGTTTGTCTCTTCATATATTTCATATGATTTCTGCCATAGCATTATTATTAAATGCCTGGTGGTGGTGTTTGCCATTCCAATTAGCCATTTTGAATTCATTGCGTGGTCACGTTTGTTCATGTCATGCATTCTGTATTCTTTATATTGCTTGGTTCTTTAATTCATTGTCTTACCCTTACATATTATCGTTATTAAAGAGGTGGTTATTTGCGGTTTCTAGCTCCTCCAGCCCCGCGAGGCAGAGACAGCACCTCCTGTGGATCTTGGTGGTACCTCTACAGTCCGTTCTTCCTCGTCACGCAGCTCTGCCTCTCCTGGTTCAACATCCAGACACAGTGGAAGCAAGACATCCCATTCAAGATGCTGCTACCATTCCGACTCATCTGGATGTAGACTCCCACCTCGGCTTCAAGCAGGTCCCTGACTGGCTAGCGAATTGCCTGGCAACTGTCACTCCTTCACAGGGGGCGGTCGTGTAGCCTAGTGGTTAAAAGCGTTCGCTCGTCACGCCGAAGATCTGGGTTCGATTCCCGACATGGGTACAATGTGTGAAGCCCATTTCTGGTGTCCCCCGCCGTGATATTGCTGGGATATTGCTAAAAGCGGCGTAAAACCATATTCACTCACTCACTCCTTCACAGGGTCTAGACATGGATAAACATCCAACATCCGTCCATCCTGATCTGATGATCAAAAACAGGATATCAGCTTTTGACAAAAACTTAGCCAAGCTTTCTCTTACCGCCTCCTTCAAAGCACCCAAGTACAGGAACCATCTGTGTCATGGATACTAGACTGGCATACATCAAGACGAAAATTGATTGCTCCATCAAGTCTCTTTCTATAATGGCATCCACCTCTTCAATGGCCAAGTCTCTGCCACCCACTCCAGTGTCTCCACGGCTTGAGACAAGACTGCCTTCAAGGCCTCGGCAGAAGACCTTCAAGCCATACGGACATGCCTTTCATGGCAGTAGCCATGGCAAGGGAAAGTCTACTGGAACCTACCAGCCCCACTGTGACCATTCCCATTGAGGGAATGGTGACACAAGAATAAGTGATGATACGATGGATGCCAACGACTCGAACCTCCCATCCCTAGTTCCAATTGTCGAGACACCTGTAGGTTGGAGAATAGGACTCTACTAGCAGAATTGGGACATCCTGGGGGGGGCCAATAAGTTGTCAACATCCTGCACAACCGGTTTCAACTCACACTGAGAGATGACCCGCCACTGACGTCGTCACCCATAGCAGATACCTGCCCCCCAGCACAACAGCAGCTCCTTCTCTCCAACATCCACATGCTGCTGGCCAATGAGGCCACAGAGATTGTCCCTAACACAAGGTTTCTACTCGCCAATATTCCCCGTCCCCCATGAAGGATTCGGACTCAGGGATGTGGTCTTCGCTCATCATCAGTGGCACATCAACAACCTAGAAATGGAGGCTCTCATCCTGGCTCTCTCTTACTGAAAACAGGCGCTTCAGCACTCAGATCACGATATCCACAGACAACATCACTGTCGTTGGTGCCTCTGCAATTAGAGGACAACCCACTCCTCCTCCCTGTTCTGACGTTCTGGTTCTTCCAACTAGTTGATCAACTGGAGCTCAATTTGTCAACACCTCGGCTACCCCGGCTACACCAACATCGACCTATTTGCCACCAGCCAGAACTTTCAGGTCGAGACCTTCATATCTCCAGTGCTGGATCCACAAGCCTGGGCAGTCGATGCCTTCATTGTCCCCTGGTAAGAACTAAAACTGTACGCTTTTCCACCACCAGTGATCCTTCCCAGGGTAGTTCTAAAGATTAGGTCGACCGAGAGTCTCGCTGTGACTTTAATAGCGCCTGCGAGAGGCTGGTTCGTGGATCTCAATGAGACGTCAGCCATCTTCATGCCTGGTCCATCTACAAAGAGCCCTAAGCGCCAAGGGTAGCTCGTCAGGGGCGGCGAAAGCAATCACCTTGGCCGACAGACCTTCCACCAGGGGCCTTTATGACGACATGTGGTTTTCCTTCGAGAGTTTCTGCAATTCTTGACAGAATTTCTACTATTTCTGTGCCTTTGTCTGTGGGGCAGCACCATCAAGACCTACCTTTTGGCCCTTAACTCTGTCTTGGCAGTTCCGGAAGATTGAAAGAAAACTAAGATTCCGGAACTCCCAGTCTTCCTCTTGGCTCTGGCAACAGCAGCACGATTGAGTGAACTGCATGCTCTGGATAGCACCCATGTTAGTTTTGAGTGTGGAGCGCATAGGAAGCCATTCATCTTGGGCTGTGCAGGGACTTCATAGCCAAGAATCAACTCCCAGGACAGCCAGATAGATCCTTCACCATCCTGTGCCTATCTTCAATACTTGGGTTTGAAGATGAACAGGAACTTCTACTGTGTCCAGTGCTACTATTTGTGAACTGTGATGCTTCATTCGACACTCCAAGATTGGTCGAGGACAACAATGCCACCTTTTCATCCCAGTATCTAAGACATTGCAGGTGGAAGTCAGACGCAAAACGATCACCCTATGGCTTCACGCCATCATTCTTCAGGTCTATGCGGCCCGGGACTGGACCCTCATTGAGCCAACAACCCGCATGAGATCCGGGCGGTCACCTGTAACATAACGCTTCACAGCAAATGTTCCATCCGTGCCATTATGGAAGGCTGCTTCCAGTGGACACAGTCTTCACCAGCCACTACTCGCAAGATGTTGCCTTAGAAGACGTGGAAGGTGTCCACAGCTTTGGCCCTTTTGTGGTTGCCGAGCAGGTCAGTGCCCCAGCATGTCTGGAGCCAACCTTTCGACCTCTCCCAGACACCCCAGACTAGAAGGTTACATGCTGCACGCATTGGTTCTAGACTTTAGCTTTGCTTAATTTTTATTACTGCAATTATATTTGGACATCACGCATACCTCACTCCCTCGTCTCCTACCGACAGGAAAGGTTACTCAATGCCAGACATCGCTGTTGCTGATTGGTTGGAGTCTATAGAATGTTTATTGAAGATCCCATCTGAAGGTATGCTGTCTGATAAAGATGCATTAAGGAGTTATGCAGGATAAGTTAAAATATCTAGTGAAATCTGGATATTTTTTATATTTGTATACTTATCCTGCATAACTTCATCTAAAGTGGCCCACCTGTTGCAGAGTTGCCCCCCATGATGTCTTCAGATGATCTGTTTTTAGCAGTAATGTGCGGATCAGTGATGTCACCTCTTCTGTGGTCAGGTGGGAGCTGTGTTAGCCACTCAACAAGGTGGAACAACTTCTTCTTCAGCAAGACCTCACACAGCGCTTTCTCTGTCAAGAACAAGCAGTGAATGCATTAAGGAGTACTGCAGGATAAGTATACAAATATAAAAACCATCCCTTTACTTGTATTAGGAATATTCACTGTGTATTTAGCTTGCCAAGGCTTGTTAAATACAATGTTTATTCCTAATACAGGATATTTACCATCCCTAAACACACCCACATGATAACCTCTATATACAGATGATGTGTTGTAATCTCAGTGTTTGGTATTAATCTACGCCAATGATATGTTGTAGTCTCCATGTTTGATATTAATTTTTGCCGATGATATGTTGTAGTCTCCGTGTTTGATATTAATTTATGCCGATGATATGTTGTAGTCTCCATGTTTGATATTAATTTATGCCGATGATATGGTGTAGTCTCCATGTTTGATATTAGTTTATGCCGATGATGTGTTGTAGTCTTCATGTTTGATATTAATTTATGCCGATGATATGTTGTAGTCTCAGTCTTTGATATTGATTAATGCCGATGATATGTTATTGTCTTCATGTTTGATATTAATTTATGCCAATGATATGTTGTAGTCTCCATGTTTGATATTAATTTATGCCGATGATATGTTGTAGTCTTCATGTTTGATATTAATTTATGCTGATGATATGTTATTGTCTCCATGTTTGATATTAATCTTTGCTGATGATATGTTATTGTCTCCGTGTTTGATATTAATTAAGCTGATGATGTGTTGTAGTCTTCGTGTTTGATATTAATCTATGCCGATGATATGTTGTAGTCTCAGTGGTTGATCTTAATCTATGCCGATGATGTGTTGTAGTCGTCATGTTTGATATTAATCTATGCCAATGATGTGTTGTAGTCTCATTGGTTGATCTAAATCTTTGCTGATGATGTGTTGTAGTCTTCGTGTTTGATATTAATCTATGCCGATGATGTGTTGTAGTCTTCGTGTTTGATATTAATCTATGCTGATGATGTGTTGTAGTCTCAGTGGTTGATATTAATCTTTGCCGATGATGTGTTGTAGTCTCAGTGGTTGATATTAATCTATGCCGATGATATGTTGTAGTCTCAGTGGTTGATCTTAATCTATGCCGATGATGTGTTGTAGTCGTCATGTTTGATATTAATCTATGCCAATGATGTGTTGTAGTCTCATTGGTTGATCTAAATCTTTGCTGATGATGTGTTGTAGTCTTCGTGTTTGATATTAATCTATGCCAATGATGTGTTGTAGTCTCATTGGTTGATCTAAATCTTTGCTGATGATGTGTTGTAGTCTTCGTGTTTGATATTAATCTTTGCCGATGATGTGTTGTAGTCTCAGTGGTTGATATTAATCTTTGCCGATGATGTGTTGTAGTCTCAGTGGTTGATATTAATCTATGCCGATGATGTGTTGTAGTCTCAGTGGTTGATATTAATCTATGCCGATGATGTGTTGTAGTCTCAGTGGTTGATATTAATCTTTGCCGATGACGTGTTGTAGTCTTCGTGTTTGATATTAATCTTTGTCGATGATGTGTGGTAGTCTCATTGGTTGATCTAAATCTTTGCTGATGATGTGTTGTAGTCTTCGTGTTTGATATTAACCTATGCCGATGATGTGTTGTAGTCTTCGTGTTTGATATTAATCTATGCCGATGATGTGTTGTAGTCTTCGTGTTTGATATTAATCTTTGCTGATGATGTGTTGTAGTCTCAGTGGTTGATATTAATCTATGCCGATGATGTGTTGTAGTCTTCGTGTTTGATATTAATCTATGCCGATGATGTGTTGTAGTCTTCGTGTTTGATATTAATCTATGCCGATGATGTGTTGTAGTCTCAGTGGTTGATATTAATCTTTGCTGATGATGTGTTGTAGTCTTCGTGGTTGATATTAATCTTTGCTGATGATGTGTTGTAGTCTTCGTGGTTGATATTAATCTATGCCGATGATGTGTTGTAGTCTTCGTGGTTGATATTAATCTATGCCGATGATGTGTTGTAGTCTTCGTGTTTGATATTAATCTATGCCGATGATGTGTTGTAGTCTCAGTGGTTGATATTAATCTATGCCGATGATGTGTTGTAGTCTTCGTGTTTGATATTAATCTTTGCTGATGATGTGTTGTAGTCTCAGTGGTTGATATTAATCTATGCCGATGATGTGTTGTAGGCAAGTTTTCCTTTCCTGCGATTGTGAATGGTTTGTCTGATCTCCTTCATGATGATGATCCAAACATCCGGGCAGTGGCTGCCATAGCTCTTGCCAAAGCAGGTGAGTGATAGCATGAGTAAGAGTGGAACTGCCTCCTGACACTAATCTGGACGAGTGTTGAAACTATACATTATGACTGAATTTGGCTAGTTAAATGTGGGACTTTTATTACCTGAATCTTACTTCACCACTATAGGCTTGATATGATTTGTTCTATTAAAGTAGTTGCAAGGAATGTCTATGACGACTCTCAAGAAGTCTTCATATTTACGCACTTCTAATGCTTGTGAGTTACATGTCAGTTACATCTCAACTCACTATTGTTGTAAAAAAATCATGCAATGAATAGCTTACAATATCAGAATCTCCACTGTGTTCACAAGTTCTATGTAAGCTGAAACTTGGCAAGTATGATCCCAGTGATAGTGTCACTGAAACATGCTCACAGAGTTATGATCTGATTTTAAACATGGCTGCCCCAGGGTCCCATGGAACTTGTCATTTTGCCCTTTCTTCAGACATTTCTGTATCATCACTGTAATGTGTTGATTCCCAAGTTAAATCGTGTTTTAAGGGACATAGAATGGATATACCGGTAACTCGTAATAGCCTCCGGGGGCGCTCCGATTGAGCCCAGAAATTCCAGCCTAGTTCAGCAGGGGTGGAAACTGGACTTTTATTGTCAGTTATCTCCTTTGCCTCAGGAAGATGACAGCTTCTAAAGTCTGTTGGTCCTGATGGCAGCCTGACAGTCTGGCATTTTTTATATTTCAAAGTTAAAGTTTCAGTCAACTTCAGTGTATTCATGATCAGATCGTTTTGTATGTGTACCTAAATAGTTTTTGCCAGGGCTGCATCAATACGATTCCCATTTAGACATTTTGTACCCAGCTCTCAAGACCTATATATATAAGGGGTGCCCAGATAGGGCCGGGTAATAGGGCATCAGGTAAATGGTTAGTAAATGTGGGCTCATCCAAGACCTACATGTTTTCATTCTGACCCATCTAAGGCCTTGACCATTCACATGTGTTAGATTATCTAGTTTTGCAGCATTTTGGACATCTTCCTTGAAAGCTTCTTCAGTGAAGCTGAAAATATCAATGATGATTATCAATTGTGGCCACAGACATATCATCTAATTTAAAACATGGTCATTTTAGCAACCTATAGAATTTGTCATATTAATTCCTCAGCTATTTATGTATGTAACATTTACAAATTTGATATGCAATAAGTATGTGGGATAAAAAATAATAAGACTTTTTTAGAGAATCAAGGTTTCTTTACCCCAGACCTAAGGCTTATCATTATGATAAATTCATGTTTTGTTGGAATCTAGTGGATAGAGCATATGCCAGGAGAGCGGAAGGTCGGTGGTTTGATCCTCGGCCATGTCATAAAAAAGATGTACTTGTTGTTACCCTGCCTGGCACTCAGCATTAAAGGGATAAAGCAAGGTCTGTCAGCTCGGAGTCAGTATACGACGTGGTATCTCAGTGGTCTAGAACTATGAAACCAGCATCGGTCTGGACTAGTACAAACATGTACACACATGTACCTGCTCGTCGTTGTATAAGTGCAATAATCTTAAACACAATGTTAAACCCCATTTCACCTCACATATTTTACTAGTCTCATCTACCCTTCTGTTGTGACCTTTATGAAATTATTGGAGAGAATTTCAGATGACCTAATGAGCCTTAAATTGTGGCTCCACCTTGTGTTAGTGTCGTGGCTTATAATGAATATCGAGTGTTGATTGTTAAGTTCTGAGGCTCACATAAAGGAGATTGTGTATTTGTGATATCTGTTGGTTGTGGACAATACATGATGTCACAGAGGTATGTACACAAAAGCTGGAGTCAATGGAACAAAGTGTTTCGGTATGACTACTCAGTAAAATAAACAGAGGTCTGTGACATTTGGACAAACTTGAGGAACATGCATGCGCAGTGATTAAGTTCAATCGAACCCCAGTATCTCGAAAATAGCAGGACCGTGTTGTAACTTCAAGATATCCAGACACTCGAAATAATGAGGCATGAACATCCTGACAGATCAACTAACAGTATTACAGGCAATGAACAATAAGAACTGTTACAAGTTATGACAGTGTAGGATTGATATAATGTCTACATGTACATGCACCTTCTTCATGTTCTTAGGCAATGCAGCTATCAGTGATGATGACATCATAGCAGCTGTGGAGAACCATTTGAATAGCCAAGAGAAGGTTAAAATCTCTCCAACATTGTTGGCAAAAGTTTTTCAATGTGGAAGAGGATTAATATGAAAAGTATATCATTATAATGTTTTTAGATCAAGTCTTTCTATGTGAATCACAGAACATACCAATCACCCCTTATATGTATATATCGAAAGTTGAGTGTCGTAGTCTTAAGTTTGCCTCATATTGCTTTTGTTGATGTGTCAGGCAAACAGAGGCGAGAAACAGTTGATAAGCTGATCAGCATCATGGAGGACGAGGATCGACTGGTGAGGGAAAGTGCATGCCTGTCTCTTGGATACCTCAAGTCCCAGAGAGCTGTCTCCTACATTGTAGACAGATGGTAGGTATACACAATCAGCCTCATATAAACAGCTGATATTTCTTCCAGATGATCAGCAAAATCTGCTGTAACCTTGGACCCTCACATAAATCAATCAAGTGTACTACATTGCAATGGCAGCCATATTAATAGAACAGCCTTTCCTGCATTTATTGTTTATGAAATTCATTGTGTAGAAGTATTTGGTATACCTTTACAACATGTGTTACAGATATTATATTGTTTTGAATCCCTTATGGATTCAGGTTTAAAAATGGTCTTTCATCAACCCGTGCTGGTTGTTAGGGGTGACTTCATGGATTGGGTGGTCAGGTACCTTGTCACATAATAGCAATCTCTGTTTTGTCTGATCTTCATTCATTTATATTCAACTGTCATATGACTGGAATATTGCTAAGTGGGGTATTAAACAGCAAACCAAAGGTTTTTGAGGTAAACTTTTACTTTTGGATTTTCTGTGTCCTTTGACCTTTACATGCCTCTTTTTAGGTTACCTGACTAAAAGTCAAGTGAGCTTATGTTGTGGCTGGTTCTCCTCAGAAAGCACTGGACCTATGAAGCTGAAGCTGAAATTTCACATGCTCATTCCTCCGTGAAGATCGGGGGTAGAGTAGGTCTTCAGCAACCCATGCTTGTCATAAGAGGTGACTAACAGGATCGGGTGGTCAGACTCGCTGACATGGTTTATGCATGTCATCGTATCCCAGTTGCGTGGATTGATGCTCATGATGTCAGTCACTAGATTGTCTGGTCCAGAGTCGATTATTTACAGACTGCCATCATATGGTGAGAATTTTGCTGAGTGCAGTGTTAAACAAACAAACAAACAACCAAGCATGCTTATTCCCACCAATGATGACACCCCAATTGTTCAAGAGGTTCGAATCTGTTCTCCCACAGCAGCCATATTGAAAAATCTATTTATGACCATTAGTGGGCCATTTGTTTGCAAAGTGTAATAAAATGTGGTGTTTGTTCAGTTGGTTGTGGGAACCAAGAGACGCTTTATTTTTCTTTTGTGATATTTTACATTTTGACCTTGACTGACCTTTGCACTTCAACCATTCTGCAAACTGAAACTCCTTAAAGGGGCATCTGCAGTAGGAACTACCGCACTCTAGTGGGCTCAGCTTATACGAGTGATCTGACAGGTCAATATGCATCATGATAACACATGAATTTCATTGGTTAATGTGTAAATGGGTGAGGTCATGTGAACACCCACCCACATGGGACGTTTGACAACAAGGATGTAAGTTTTAATGGGAATAAATATCCATCAAACGATTCCAGGTCTTTTCACCAAACACGTAGGTTTTTGGTTTCAAAACCTACCTGTTATGTCGTCTTCACATCTTCATAAAATGATACCTGGGAATGTCCACAATTTATCCAACACAGTCCAACACACTAATTATAGTTCTGAGCTATTCTCTGGACGAGAATGAAATACGTTTGTCGTGATGAATAAGAGCAGTGATATTGAACCAAAAAACATGATATGTGTCAAGGCACCAATCGTAATCCTGTGGTGTACTGTATATCTGCATTTTATGAATAGCATTTCTCACCATATATACATCTTCCCGAGGCAAGGGAGTTAACTTACTATAAAAGTCCAGTTTCCACCCTTGCCGAACTAGGCTGGTATTATGGAGTTACATTTTGTCTGGACTAACGAGTCTATGCATAGTCCAATCAAAATCGCGAACCGAAATCGAAATCTGCTTCGTAAACTGTCATCAAGATTTCGGTCGATTGCAGGATTTACAAAGCATGTGCACCGCCAACTCGTTGTCAACAGATATTTTCTAAATCTTTTCAAGTTTTTAATCAAGGTGCTCACATGATTTGATGCACTTCGTGATGTAAGACCCGTTTTATCACAATATTGATCTTGATTGTCGATCAGATCGTCTTGTCTGGGCGCCGCCTTTTTGTTTGAAACAAATGCAAGTGATGCGAGAGGTGGAATCTGATTGGTCCATAGGAGAGGCATAGAAGGGACATAACTCGTAACAGCCACTGGTGGCTCTACAATGGATCCCAGGAATTCCAGCCTAGTTCAGCAAGGGTGGAAACTGGACTTTTAAAGTCAGTTAACTCTCTTGATCCGGGAAGATGCATATATACGGCAATCGGTGATTTCAACAGTGTTTTTCTTCATCTTGCCTTCATCTGGAATCTGGATGACATCCATTGTGTAAAAAACCATGGTAAAGGTCTAAAATATTTTCAGATGATGAAAGTAGTTTCTTGACTTTTCTGTGACATGTTTTCATTGCCCAGAAGCAATGACTTTTGGCAAAGTCACACTTGTCCAAAAGCCCCTTATGCCGAAGTAACTCGATCCGTGAAACTTGGCGCGTCCCAGTGACCCAGATTCTCTGTTGATTGGCATGCCAAGTGTTATTTGCATAAGGCCATCCAAATTTTTTGTATGTGTTACTCCCCTCCAGCCTCAACTAACTAGAGAGTGGGCGGACGAAAGAAAATATATAACTAAAAAAATGTCTATCAATAATTGTGTAAGTTATTTTATGACATTTAAAAAAAGGTTTAAACACTTGGTAGTAGAATCTAGTCTATGAATTAATTTACGATGTAGATCAATTTGCTTTGCTTCAGAAACAAATATTTAATAAACAACTGAAGAAAGATAAAATTGACCTTGTTCTTTTATGACGGTGCACAGCATCATCACAAGATTCCTTCCAAATACCCACCATGTGATCAGGGTCACGACCTTGAGATGAATTAATAAGTTAATTTGCATTTTTAGAAAAGAAATGTTATTGTGAATACTATTATTAAAAAACATCCTGTACATGGTACTTTTTGATTGCACTGCGAATTTCTCTTTTTACTTGCTAAAACTTTTTGTTTTCCCCCTTCCTGACCACGCGATCTCCTAGCATGGAGAAAGTTCCAATTCAAGATGATGACATTCCGACCGTCACCAAATTGACAAGATGTTGCCTCTCTTCCCGCCCTTTCAAGTGCAACAGAGACTTTGACAAATTCACTTTGATCTTTTTGCGTATGTTTTTCTAAAAGCTTCTCCCGAAGTCAATTATTGTTCAAAACTGAAACATCACCACCTTGCGGGCTATTCATAGTCAGGGTGGGACTTTAAGGCCGTTACTCTGCCATTTTGGTTCAAAATGTAATAAAGTTTGGTTTGTAAACATGTAGGACTTACTATCTATTACATAGGACTTAGTATGGCCTAGAATCACTATCTCCTATGTAGGACTTATTATCTTTTATGTAGGACTTAGTATGGCCTAGAATCACTATCTCCTACGTAGGACTTACTATCTCTTACATAGGACTTATTATGGCCTAGAATCACTATCTCCTACGTAGGACTTACTATCTCTTACATAGGACTTAGTATGGCCTAGAATCACTATCTCCTACGTAGGACTTACTATCTCTTACATAGGACTTAGTATGGCCTAGAATCACTATCTCCTACGTAGGAGATAGTAAGTCCTACGTAGGAGATACTTAGACAAAAAACATTTTCACCGTGGCCCTACTACGCTTCCATAGTATTGCTGCCTCAATGCTGTTTTAAGAGACTTTTTGTTGGCATTTAAATTGTGGACTACGTATCCAGGTGAGCTTCAGTGCTGTGGCATTATCTAGTTTCACTGCTTTTAGATATCTCTATATGCATACCAATTTGACACCAGAAAAGCCAATAATTTGCATTTTGTTCCTGTTTAGGCGGAATGACCCCATCTCTACTGTGAGACAGGCTGCTGAACTGGCACTCAGCAAGATGAATGTCGAGGAAGCCCAGAAGTGTATTCAAGTCACCAAAGTTCTGTCTGCAGAAATGTCAGCTCTCAAACCTCAGCCAAAGAAGACTTGAGTTTGCCATTGAAATCTGCCCTGGGATAAGTCAGTGAAAATACTCACTTCCATATGATGCCTTGCTGCCTGTATGGTACCACAAGAACATTTTTAATCTCTTAACCTTTCAATTAATTCACTACATGATTCCTTTTTTTTCAAAGCCTGTCATGTTTGGAATAAGTCACCCGGCATGTTTCTAGCCCTAACATATAGTTCTACCAGATTAGTATCTAATGACCTTAAATGTAGTTCAACCAGATTAGTATCAAATGACCTAAAATGTTGTTCTACCAGATTAGTATCATGTGTTGTACTGTTGCCATGTTATAGGAAACATTCCATGATATGTATTGTACTGTTGCCATATTACAGGAAACATCCCATAAGATGTGTTTGTACTGTTGCTATGTTATAGGAAACATCCCATAAGATGTGTATTGTACTGTTGCCATGTTACAGGAAACATCCCATAAGATGTGTATTGTACTGTTGCCATGTTACAGGTAATATCACATGATATGTATTGTACTGTTACCATGTTACAGGAAACATCCCATAAGATGTGTATTGTACTGTTGACATGTTACAGGAAACATTCCATGATCTGCATTGTACTGTTGCCATGTTACAGGATACATCCCATAAGATATGTATTGTACTGTTGCCATGTTACAGGTAATATCACATGATATGTATTGTACTGTTGCCATGTTACAGGATACATCCCATAAGATATGTATTGTACTGTTGCCATGTTACAGGTAATATCACATGATATGTATTGTACTGTTGCCATGTTACAGGAAACATCCCATAAGATGTGTATTGTACTGTTGCCATGTTACAGGAAACATCACATGATATGTATTGTACTGTTGCCATGTTACAGGATACATCCCATAAGATATGTATTGTACTGTTGCCATGTTACAGGTAATATCACATGATATGTATTGTACTGTTGCCATGTTACAGGAAACATCCCATAAGATGTGTATTGTACTGTTGCCATGTTACAGGAAACATCACATGATATGTATTGTACTGTTGCCATGTTACAGGAAACATCCCATAAGATGTGTATTGTACTGTTGCCATGTTACAGGAAACATCACATGATATGTATTGTACTGTTGCCATGTTACAGGAAACATGCCGTAAGATATGTATTGTACTGTTGCCATGTTACAGGAAACATCCCATAAGATGTGTATTGTACTGTTGCCATGTTACAGGAAACATTCCATGATATGTATTATACTGTTACCATGTTACAGGAAACATCCCATGATATGTATTGTACTGTTGCCATGTTACAGGATACATCCCATAAGATGTGTATTGTACTGTTACCATGTTACAGGAAACATTCCATAATATGTATTATACTGTTGCCATGTTACAGGAACATCCCATAAGATGTGTATTGTTCTGTTGCCATGTTACAGGACACATCCCATAAGATGTATATTGTACTGTTACCATGTTACAGGAACATCCAATAAGATATGTATTGTACTGGTGCCATGTTACAGGAAACATCACATGATATGTACTGTACTGTTGCCATGTTACAGGAAACATCCCATAAGATGTGTATTGTACTGGTGCCATGTTACAGGAAACATCACATGATATGTATTGTACTGTTGCCATGTTACAGGATACATCCCATAAGATATGTATTGTACTGTTGCCATGTTACAGGAAACATCCCATAAGATGTGTATTGTACTGTTGACATGTTACAGGAAACATCCCATAAGATATGTATTGTACTGTTGCCATGTTACAGGAAACATCCCATGATATGTATTATACTGTTGCCATGTTACAGGATACATCCCATAAGATATGTATTGTACTGTTAGCATGTTACAGGAAACATCCCATGATATGTATTGTACCGTTGCCATGTTACAGGATACATCCCATAAGATATGTATTGTACTGTTGCCATGTTACAGGAAACATCCCATGATATGTATTGTACTGTTGCCATGTTACAGGAAACATCCCATAAGATGTGTATTGTACTGTTGCCATGTTACAGGAAACATCACATGATATGTATTGTACTGTTGCCATGTTACAGGAAACATGCCGTAAGATATGTATTGTACTGTTGCCATGTTACAGGAAACATTCCATGATATGTATTATACTGTTACCATGTTACAGGAAACATCCCATAAGATATGTATTGTACTGTTGCCATGTTACAGGAAACATCCCATAAGATGTGTATTGTTCTTCTGCCATGTTACAGGACACATCCCATAAGATGTATATTGTACTGTTACCATGTTACAGGAACATCCCATAAGATGTGTATTGTACTGGTGCCATGTTACAGGAAACATCACATGATATGTACTGTACTGTTGCCATGTTACAGGAAACATCCCATAAGATGTGTATTGTACTGGTGCCATGTTACAGGAAACATCACATGATATGTACTGTACTGTTGCCATGTTACAGGATACATCCCATAAGATGTGTATTGTACTGGTGCCATGTTACAGGAAACATCACATGATATGTATTGTACTGTTGCCATGTTACAGGATACATCCCATAAGATATGTATTGTACTGTTGCCATGTTACAGGAAACATCCCATAAGATGTGTATTGTACTGTTGCCATGTTATAGGAAACATTCCATGATATGTACTGTACTGTTGCCATGTTACAGGATACATCCCATAAGATATGTATTGTACTGTTGCCATGTTACAGGAAACATCCCATAAGATATGTATTGTACTGTTGCCATGTTACAGGTAATATCACATGATATGTACTGTACTGTTGCCATGTTACAGGAAACATCCCATAAGATGTGTATTGTACTGTTGCCATGTTACAGGTAATATCACATGATATGTACTGTACTGTTGCCATGTTACAGGAAACATCCCATAAGATATGTACTGTACTGTTGCCATGTTACAGGATACATCCCATAAGATATGTATTGTACTGTTGCCATGTTACAGGAAACATCCCATAAGATGTGTATTGTACTGTTGCCATGTTACAGGAAACATCCCATGATATGTATTGTACTGTTGCCATGTTACAGGAAACATCCCATAAGATGTGTATTGTACTGTTGCCATGTTACAGGAAACATTCCATGATATGTACTGTACTGTTGCCATGTTACAGGAAACATCCCATAAGATGTGTATTGTACTGTTGCCATGTTACAGGAAACGTCCCATGATATGTATTGTACTGTTGCCATGTTACAGGAAACATCCCATGATATGTATTGTACTGTTGCCATGTTACAGGAAACATCCCATTAGATGTGTATTGTACTGTTGCCATGTTACAGGAAACATCTAATGCATCACGTCTGCACTAGCAGTAGTAGTGGTTTATTTCAGTAAGTCAGGCCACAGGCCCATTTTACAATATATATATTCAAGCATTCAAACATGTTGCGCCACAAGTGCATGTAGTAATATCAATACTAATCAGTACAAGGGTATCTGAGACTATATACATATGGTGGTAGAATTAGTAGTTTATATAATGGACAACTGCTTGCTCCTCATTTTAAGAGCAAAGAATGTAAACTTGGCAAGATTATTGATTTTGAAAGCATTTCTGGTGGTAAATAAGACCTTACATTTATGCTCTGACGGAGATGTATAATAATAACTTGGCAGAAATTTTCTTCTAAGATCGTCATAAAACAGACAAACTAAACAAACATGGTATTCTGTTTCTACACTTGGAATGATACAAAATGGACAAAGTCTTTCACACTTTGGAATACCTAACTTTCTACCCTGTGATACCATAATATCACTGCTCGACGTGCGAAACTGTGAGAGAATAATCCTAAATGCAGCAATATTCACAACACTTAAATAATTTTCATATTCATTTGATAGCTTAATTGTTTTATACAAATATAATGAAGATAATTTGTCAAAAGATTCAAAGAGACACTGGTTATCAATATCAATACATTTTGTTCCAAAAGCGGATATAAATGAATGGATACAAGAAACTGATTGTCTATTCCAAATTTCACCATATCCAAAGGAAAATAACAGATTTTTAACCTTCAGTGCCCAGCAATCTAGACCCTTTTCTGCCCGGTCAAACTGGTACACATACGTGTGATATAATATACTGTTTTCGTTCTGAGTTAATAAACGCAGCCAGTACTTAATAATTTTCAGATGTTGGTTTACTTTTAAGGAGTATCTCCCAAGTTCAGCTCTTGCTACAATATTAGGAACAGTTCTTCTCAGTTTCAAAATAAGCTTGCAGAATTTGTCATGAACATTTACAATATCTTTAGAGGGAATGAAATCCACTTATCTCTGAGCCATATAATAATATTGGCAGTACTTTAACATAAAAAATACGAAGTAACATTTTCAGGGGAAGTTTGTGAAAATTGTACATATGTGATTGTAACAATAATATTACCTTCCAAGCTTGTTGGGATAATATCTTTTGAGTTTTATACCAGGAACCCGAGCTGGAAAAATGTACTCCAAGATATTTATAACTGGGGACTATCTCAAGAGGGCTGCCATTAAGAAAAAACTTTTCATAGCTTTTAAGCCTACCTGCCTTATGAAAAATAATGATTTTACTCTTGGTAGAATTAACTCTTAATTGCCACTTATTGCAATAATCCACCAACTTATCTAAACGTTTTTGTAACCCGAGAACAGTGCTATCAAATAGGATAATGTCATCTGCAAATAAGAGTATGAAGAGATCCAGCAAGTCTAAATTAACACAGTATTGCTTATCCACACTCAAAAACTGTACTATATCATTTACAAAAAATGAAAATAGGAAAGGTGACAACTGGCAACCTTGTCGTACACCAAAAGGACAGTCAAAGAAGGGAGTACATCTATTGTTAACCAAAACACATGACTTCACATTTTGATACATATTATTCAAAAGTCTAAACATTTTCCCCTTTACATTACCAATCCACAATTTATAAAATAAAGATGGTCTATGAACAGAGTCGAAGGCTGCTTTCAAATCTATGAAAGCACAATAAAGTCTACCTTTATATAATGATAAGTATTTCTGTATGATAGTATCAATTACAAAAACATTATCTACCGTTTGAAAACCTTTTCTAAACCCTGACTGTTCAGGAATAATAAAATTTTGATTTTCAGCCCATTTAGAAACATCTAATAATATTTATTGTATTGCTGCTTGGTAAGATGAGATGTTTATTGGCATTATGTCTGTGATGTCTACAGCGTATTCAAGAGGGTTCTTTTGTAACTTTTTCATAACAGTTGCATAAACGCCTTTGTCAATAAGAGCTAGTACAAAATATTGTGCCAATAATACAGTTAAAATGATTATGCCCTGTTTACCATTTCCTTCAGTTACAAGTACACACAACCACACTAATTCATTGGAAAATGTAATATAAGTTATTGCACTATGGATAAAAGAATAATTCGTAAAGTCTGTATGTTATTGTTCTTGATTGAAAATGTGAATATTTTGCACAAAGGCAGAAGTTATGTGCTTTCACCAGTTTTTTGTTGTTGGCACAACAGGAACTCGGAATTGAGCTTCAGCTGTAGGATGCATTCTGGAATGTCTTTAGTATAAATAAACATTTGAATCATAATGTTTATTATTTAATAGCCGTTAAACTGTGCATTTAGAAGGAACATAAAAGTTTAGAAATATTTTTTTTTCCACATACGAGTCTGCATAGATGGTTTTTTGAGTTAACCTTTTCAGTTGGAGATACTTGATTCCATCTTGAACAACGCTGCTCACCTCGTAACAATCGGAAAGGAATGAGCTTTTATGGCACCTTGCTGTCTCTGTAAGGACGTGCTGAGTCGTCCTAGAAGGCAAAGTTCTGATCTGAGCACTGAGCAAATGGGATGACCACAGGATGCAAAATTAGGACCACGCTGACAGGTCTTGTTCCCTTGCCCAATCATGAGACACGTCCTGTTGTCTTAAGGTGATGGTAAGCCATGATGCTGCCACCAACGTACCTATCATGCTCTTGGAGTGCTGCCTAATGGTACATCTCTCTTGATGACCTCAAAGCAGGTGTGCCCACTGTTGTCTGAGATGCCTGTGTGCCAGGCATTCCTCAGAAAGGTCAGCAAAAAAGGCATCCATACAATCTTCAGCTACTGAGAACACAATGAAGGTTGAAAAAGTGTCTCTTTCTGGTTCAAAATCCACTGAGAGACACTTTGGTGACAAATCGGTATGAAAGGAGGTGCCTTCTCCCCAAAAGATGGGAGATCTCGTTGCCTGTCCCACCCTCCCACAGATAAAAGGGAGCAGACGTTCCTTTCTAGTCTCAGGAACACTGACATGCTCACGGGCCTTTTGAGTGAAGTGGTTCCTGTAGGTCTGAAAGAGCCGCAGAGGCCCATGCGATACCACACGTCCCATTTATCCTGAAAGAGTTCTCAGAACCATTACCTCATCCATGACAAACTTGGATTACCGAGACACCATGCATGACTCACCCCAGCACATGTGTTTCTGTCACTAACACTGCCTCTTCCTATGATGCTGAAACCTCATACTGGCATTATGCCCCACCAACAGGAAAGATCAGGGAATCAAGTCATTTATTGAGTGGGTGGGTTATAAAAAGCAAGTCATAAGGTTGGAAGAATGTTACACTCTACCATTCTCACCCTATACCATCAATGTCATCAGGTAGATTGATGTGTTTAAGAACAGGTCTGGCCATATCCTGAAGATGCAGGATGGTCTTCAATCGGTGCAAGTATTGTTGTCTGCCAAATCGTGCAACGCCATATCTCATACAGCAAATACGCCAGCAGATCCAAGAGCCGTCGAAGAAGAGTTTACTTCTCCACCATCACCCTGGCTTCTATGATACAGGAACGACTGTCCGATTTTGAAAGTCAGCGAGATCTTTCCAAATGAAGATATGTCACGTCGGGATATGATTATTTTTCTGCCCCAGATATATTGTCAAAACCAGAGACCAGCTACACAAACAACGAGCAGTCCTTTTTGCAGAGGCAGAGGCAAGTGACTCACATCAGGTTCAGCTTATCACTCACATCTCAAACTCATGTCGGCCTTGCTTGTCTCACGACAGCCCCGGGAGAAGTCAGGGATCGCCTCATGCAATACGCCCAAAATTGGAAGTTAATAACGGACGACACCTGGCAGCTGGAGGTTGTAAATGAAGGTACAAGCTACCTTTCCCAGGTCTTATGGTCCATCCTGTAAAGCGCTGATTCCTTCTCGGAGGGACCAAGCTTATCGCCACAAAATGCTTCTGGACAAAGGAGCCATCAGGGCTTTAGAAGAGTCATACATCATCCAAGGATTCCACTCAACAATCTTCTTGGTTTCGAAATAAAATATATCGGAAATGCTCATGATAAATCAACTTGAAATTACTCAACAAGGACTATCTAGTTCATCGTCACAAGTTCCAAAAAATATTAACGAATGCCCTCAGACGAGGAGATTGGATGATAAGCCTGGACAACTGGATGACTTTCAGGACGCCTATTTTCACGTCCCCATCCATTTAAGTTACCAACATTATTTACAAGTTGTAGTCAAGAAGCAGAAGAATGCGTTCAACGTTCTATCGTTCACCACATCCGATCGCCTTATGGCTATTTACCAGGATTTTCACCCCTTTTATCGCGTTTGCTCATCTAGAGCTTGACTACAATTTTTGAGAGGCGGCCCTACATGTGGCCGTCGAGAATGGACATGAGCTGCATGTAGACGATTCTAATCGATTTCTAATCGTCTGACCCGTAACTCGTATTCCAGTAGCCAGATAAAAGTTTTCAACAATTTGATTCGCCCGCTTGAGCTCGATTTCGTTCAGCTTGCTTTCGGACCAATCGATCATGTATTCTCGTACATATTTTGGGTTTGTTAGTACCTGTTTCAGAGACTGTGAAACATATTGAACATATTATCCACCTCATGCTGACTTCTGCCAGTTTCCAGAATGCCAATAAACCGTAGACGCACTCCGCATTGGAGTTCATATCTTGGAGACCCGTGGAGATCCGGGGTAGAAGAGGTCTTCAGCAACCCACACTTGCTGTAAAAATCGACTCTGCTTGTCGTAAAAGGCGACTAACGGGATCTGGTGGTTCATCTTCCCGAGGCAAGAGAGTTAACTGACTTTAAATGTCCAGTTTTCCCTTGCTGAACTTGGCTGGAATTTCTGGGCTCGATCGTAGCGCCACCAGTGGCTATTACTAGTTATGTCCCTTCTATGCCTCTCCTATGGACCAATCAGATTCCACCTCTCGCATTACTTGCATTTGCTTCAAATAAAATGGCGGCGCAAAGACGATCTGATCGATAATCAAGATCTATATTGTGATAAAACGGGTCTTACATCGCAAGGTGCATCAAATCATGTGAACACCTTGATTAAAAACATGAAAAGATTTGGAAAATATCTGTTGACAACGAGTTGGCGGTGCACATGCTTTGTAAATCCTGCAATCGATCGAAATCTGCAAGACAGTTTACGAATCGGATTTCGCTTTCGTTGCGCGAGTGTGATTGGACTATGCATAGACTCGTTAGTCCAGCCAAAATGTAACTCCATAATACCAGCCTAGTTCGGCAAGGGTGAAAACTGGACTTTTATAGTCAGTTAACTCTCTTGCCTCGGGAAGATGCGGGTGGTTAGGCTCGCTGACTTGGTTGATGCATGTCATTGCGTGGATCGATGCTTAGGATGTCAATCACTTGATTGTCTGGTCCAGACTCGATTATTTACAAACTACCATCATATAGCTGGAATATTGCCGAGTGCGGCGTTAAACAACAAATAAGCAAACAAGGAAACATATCTTGGATACTAGATGGTCCCCCTGGTCTTTTTTTTTATACTGGCTATGATGTAATAGATTTAAGCTATTCAAAGGGATTATAGGTCCAAAATTGAAAAATACACACTACATTTCGACAAAACTTATCACACAAAAGAAAACATTCACATGCCTATGTGATGAACATGAATACTTTTACTGCAGTCATTATGCTTCAACTACGCAGTTTTACTCAACAGGACTCGCACACATTCAATTTTATTTCGTGGATTTACCCCAATTCATTATTGTTTCCGCATATTTAAAGACGCCTTATTCCATCTGTCTGATCAGGCCTCAAATCAGATAGAGAATGTCCCACAGACTCAGACTACGATTACATCTTCTGCTCGTAGGACAATGTAAATGGCAAGTTGGGTCCTCTTGGTTGAAGTTGATAATACGTATAACAATTATCAGACGTGTTAAAATCCTGCACAAGCTTTTTTTTCTTCCTTACACCCTCGAGTTTTGGAAATACATAATTATGACTAAATGAGTAAAAAAGCCGTTTTTCAGGGTTTTTCTTCAACTCCTAAACATTCATCATGGGTAAAGTACTTGTTCATGTTGAAATATTAGAACATGTTAACAATACGTGTAATGAGTCTGCTCGTGATACTGCTTCAAAGTACTCTCAGTTGTTGTAAAGAGAGTTTGACACAATAACATTGTCAATTACATTTGACCCAGAAGGGACATGACTGTGAAATCCCAGGTCGGAGCCTCACCTCCCATTCAGGATTGATATATCGAGAATACCACATAGGTTTTAAAGAATTGTACCTGCAGGGTTTACTGTGGTATCACAAGACTATCTGTCAATGTTAATATTATCCCTTAAATCTGAGATATCTTCATCTCCTAGGATCTCAGCTTTGTCGTCTTCTATTTGATCACTATTTGATCACCCCGCCACCTGCTTCACTGCATCAAACAGTTCTACCGCCTGAACATCTCCCCCGCCAGCTGCTTCACTGCATCAAACAGTTCACCGCCCGAACATCTCCCCCGCCAGCTGCTTCACTGCATCAAACAGTTCTACCGCCTGAACATCTCCCCCGCCAGCTGCTTCACTGCATCAAACAGTTCTACCGCCTGAACATCTCCCCCGCCAGCTGCTTCACTGCATCAAACAGTTCACCGCCCGAACATCTCCCCCGCCAGCTGCTTCACTGCATCAAACAGTTCTACCGCCTGAACATCTCCCCCGCCAGCTGCTTCACTGCATCACACAGTTCACCGCCCGAACATCTCCCCCGCCAGCTGCTTCACTGCATCAAATAGTTCTACCGCCCGAACATCTCCCCCGCCAGTTGCTTCACTGCATAAACAGTTCTACCGCCTGAACATCTCCCCCGCCAGCTGCTTCACTGCATCAAACAGTTTCACCACCCGAACATCTCCGCCAGCTGCTTCACTGTATCAAACAGTTCACCGCCCAAACATCTCCGCCAGCTGCTTCACTGTATCAAACAGTTCCACCGCCCGAACATCTCCCTCGCCAGCTGCTTCACTGCATCAAACAGTTCCACCATCCGAACATCTCCGCCAGCTGCTTCACTGTATCAAACAGTTCCACTGCCCGAACATCTCCGCCAGCTGCTTCACTGCATCAAACAGTTCCACCACCCGAACATCTCCGCCAGCTGCTTCACTGTATCAAACAGTTCCACTGCCCAAACATCTCCGCCAGCTGCTTTAAACAGTTCCACCGCCCGAACATCTCTGCCAGCTGCTTCACTGCATCAAACAGTTCCACCGCCCGAACATCTCCTCCAGCTGCTTCACTGCATCAAACAGCTCCACCGCCCGAACATCTCCTCCAGCTGCTTTACTGCATCAAACAGTTCCACTGCCCGAACATCTCCGCCAGCTGCTTTAAACAGTTCCACCGCCCAAAAACTCCGCCAGCTGCTTCAAACAGTTCTACTGCCCGAACATCTCCTCCGCCAGCTGCTTCACTGCATCAAACAGTTCCACCGCCCGAACATCTCCGCCAGCTGCTTTAAACAGTTCTACTGCCCGAACATCTCCTCCGCCAGCTGCTTCACTGCATCAAACAGTTCCACCGCCCGAACATCTCAGCCAGCTGCTTTAAACAGTTCTACTGCCCGAACATCTTCTCCGCCAGCTGCTTCACTGCATCAAACAGTTCCACCGCCCGAACATCTCAGCCAGCTGCTTTAAACAGTTCTACCGCCAGAACATCTCCTCCGCCAGCTGCTTCACTACATCAAACAGTTCCACCACCCGAACATCTCCGCCAGCTGCTTTAATCAGTTCCACCGCCTGAACATCTCCGCCAGCTGCTTTAAACAGTTCTACCGCCAGAACATCTCCTCCGCCAGCTGCTTCACTACATTAAACAGTTCTATCGCCAGAACATCTCCTCCGCCAGCTGCTTTACTGCATCAAACAGTTCTACCACTCGAGTGGTACAGTAGGCACCTTTGATCTTTTTAGTGAAGTATCTAGTGACACTACGCTAGACGATTTTATTCAATATCTGTCTGTTATCCCTCGATAAAAGCACAAAAAATGAAAAACAATCCTTATAATTACCAAGTTAATCCTTTCGTAGAATGGTCAATGTTGAGGTCATGTACAAGGATATTTAAGGATTGTCTTTCAAATTCTTTTGCGCATCTTTCAAAGGAAACATCAGTAATATGCTGGCCAAGGTTGAAGGTACGTTGTTATTGATAATCAAGCAATCGGCCGTGATCCCTCTGTTTGATTACCCGATTAGTTTGATCATGAGCGCTTTATCACTGCTACTGTAAATAAAAGTCAAGAGCTCTTCGTTACTTTTGATATTCTTGAGCGCTATATCTGTAAACACATCCCCCATCTTGCTAGACTCACTGCTAGTTAGCTGTGAATTGATAATACATGACCTGTATTTAATTGTATCCTTGTTTCCTGCATTTTTTCCATTTGTACCATTGTTTTCTATATGTCTCGTTTATATCACAAAACGGTGTGTATTCAGAGCTAATTCGTCGATTTGGCGGTCACGACACCAACAGCAGAATCCCTCAAATTATGTTTTTGGCGCTGTTTTTTGGTGTGTTTGTCATTGTCTACTCAAACTATTGACAGTGTGTGTATCTTTGTCCACTCAAACTATTGATAGTGTGTTTATCATTGTCTACTCAAATCTTTGACAATGTGTTTATCATTGTCTACTCAAACTATTGACAGTGTGTTGTTTATCATTGTCTACTCAAACTATTGACAGTGTTTTTATCATTGTCTACTCAAACTATTGAGAGTGTGTTTATCATTATCTACTCAAACCTTTGACAGAGTGTTTATCATTGTCTACTCAAAGCTTTGACAGTGTGTTTATCATTGTCTACTCAAATATTTGACAGTGTGTTTATCATTGTCTACTCAAATCTTTGACAGTGTGTTGTTTATCATTGTCTACTCAATCTATTGACAGTGTATTTATCATTGTCTACTCAAACCTTTGACAGTGTGTTTTTCATTGTCTACTCAAACCTACATGGCATTTGTACAACATTGTAGTGATACCCACGTTCTCCAAATTGGATAGTATACAGTGATCACAGATTTACTATGTCTAGTACCTTTTACAAATTGATGTGATTGTTCTGAAATCTGATAGTGATCAAATAGGGTATGATTTACATACATTTCGAAAGCTTCTCGTGTTATTATATGCAGATGATACAGTGTTATGGGCAGAAACGGATAAGGATCTGCCAGTCCAGACATACTTCTATTAGACGTTTTATATTGTACTAATTCTTATTTTAATCAATGTGACAATTTTTGGTTTTTAAATATGACTTCATGTATCACATAGCATTTACGTATTTGATAGTATTAAAATTAATAACAGATTGAATAACATATATATATTTTGATATCATCAGATAATGCAGGGTAAAATCATATATACAATAATGTTAGAAAATAACGGAATCTCCTTTACAAGATACAATGTTTTGTCATTCAGAAATCACTTATTTATATTGTGTGTATGTACTAATTTATTTTATTGAAATGTTTTAGATTAATTTGTGTCGGGAAAGTAATGCAACAAAGGCCGTTCTCGACATGGATGTATTTTGACAGCTTGCCCTTGTAGTCTAAGACATGCCATTCAATTGCTCAACTATATGCACATTATTGTCATGGGATGCCGTTATTGTATTGAATCACATCTGAAAAGCACATGTCAACATACAATTCTTTCGCTCTTAGTCAAGCGATAAACGTTCTCATTTACTCGTCGGTTACCGTGGAAATATTCCTAATCGTGGTGTACTACGTTCTAGCCCAGTCACAACTAGTTAGATAATATTACTTGTTCCGAAACTAAACCCAGTTGTCTGACAACATGCGAGGTCAAACCACGCGCACCTGTCGCGAAATCAGCGACCATAAAGCGTTTACTCATTGTAAACATATAACATATGTAAGAGACTTCAAAAAGATTAAAATACGATTATAGAGTACAATCTACATCTATAAAATGATGAATTATATATTAATATCCATTGTCGAATGTTAAAAATATATAGAGGATATTTCATGTGTCGAGTGAAATATCATGTTTCTCTCATCGAGTGACGAGGAAAAAGGAGATATTTTCACGAGTGGCGTAAATTCTTCATACCTTAACACACAGGGACGGTTCACCTTAAAAGTAGTTTTGTGTTTGCTAAATCTTGAACAGTATAATCAAAAGTATCAAAAAATATTAAGGGTAACGAACATTCTTTATCATACATTTAGATATGATTATATACAATAACAACTTTAACAAAAAAATATATCCTTGAAAACTAGACCGCTGTTGGAAGCGAAAGAATGCATGATAATGAAGAAACAAAAATGGCGAACAGTCTCGAGTGATGAGTTAAATGAGAAATCTACAGTTTATAACGACACATTTTCGAGAGAATAACAAACGGCAAGAAGTGATATTCACTCCATAAATGACAATCTGTCATTATTTGGCCTTGTCAATGTGGAACTAACATAAAAAGGACGTCAACAGTTTGTGTACGGGCTAGACACTTACGATAAAGGGAGACAATGTAAGGGGAGGTAGCTCTTGTATGACAATAGTTCCGTCAAAGTGTTATGTTCACTGGGGTGAAATTTCAAATGTTATGTTCAAGGCTATATATAATTAGATATCAATTATAGTACGATCAAGGTTTGTTACATGAACAATAGACATGCGGAAAAATCTATTTCAGCAAACCAATCATACGCCATCGAATCCCAGATTATCCGTCATTCGCTTGAAGTACAAATATGGCAGAAAAAGGCCGAGATGCACGGTAACCATTTTACTAACCTCACAAGATTTCGCGATGCGCTGCACTGTATAACATATGAATGACACGATGTTATAGCCAGATGATTGGGGTGATGACTGCTAATCATGTTGCTTTTGTTCTCTCAGTGTTTGACATATGAAGTCACGGTTGAGACGTGACGTTTTCTCTGGACGTACAGTATATGGACAGCAGTAAGGGGTAGCGAGGGATCATATATGGTCCCGTTGAACAAAGAAGGTTAAATTAAACTTCTTGGCCAACTTCCCGTGTTTTGATTTTGACAATCCGAGCAGAATGCATATGCAAAGAGAATCAGAGTGGAGGACAATTTGTGCGCACGATGATGCCCACTTCCTGCTTAAATGCCCTATCCCAAAATAGATGTTATCTATGAGGAAGGCCATAATTTCACATATTGTTTTCTCAGGAAACTTCACATAACAATTGTTTTCTATTTTAACAAATTGTCGTGGACTTTTGAAGATGTAACTATGCCTATAGCCACCACTGTTAGTGACAACTGCCCCATGGATGAAGGAAGGACGTTTTTACTCACGTTTGTTGTGTTGGATAGCGAGGTACAAGTAGAAACAATCAATTGTTTTGCCACAAAACTGAACTTCTTTTGAAATTGCAAATTCATTCATCAGGATTGATCTCGGTTTTTTAATTCTTTTATTCACATCTCGATGAATAAAAACTTATGCCAGTTCTTATTTTGCAATGTCAAAATTTCGTTAAACGTTTGTTTTGTTTAGAACTAATTCGTCTGCTTTGCGTCAAGTATTAAGTACATGTAGTTTAACAAAGCATGAACAAATTGTCTAATATGCTCCAATATTACCTTAACTAATATCATCAGTAAGTGACAGGATTGGTTGGTTGGTTGGTTGGTTGGTTGTTTTACGCCATACTCAGCAATATTCCAGCTATATGACGGCGGTCTGTAAATAATCGAGCCTGGACCAGACAATCCAGTGATTAATATCCTGAGCATCGATCCACGCAATTGGGATCGATGACATGCTTCAACCAAGTCAGCGAGCCTGACCACCCAATCCCGTTAGTCGCCTTTTAAGACAAGCATAGTCACCTTTTACGGCAAGCATGGGTTGCTGAAGACCTAGTCTACCCCGGAATCTTCACGGGTCAATACGTGACAGGAAGCCAGGTGAGCTGTTGAACTACAGCCTATTTTGTAAAATTCAGAATAAATGTAGACATAACAAATGAAGAAAGACATTAGAACGGTTGGGCTCATAACCTTTGGTTAGCAGAAGCAAGAGATGTTATTCTGTCCAGAGCTTAACCAATGCTGAGAGTTCAAGTCAGTTTTTTTTTAATCACCCAAAAAGGAAGCCTGTGATTAGTTGCAGCCTGAATTGATAGCAGCACAGCTTTCTTGACGTCATTTATTGACCAGTAAATCCTTCGGTCTTAACTGACCTTCACAAGGCGGCAGATCCCCTGCGGCTGGGGCTGGGGCTGGAAATTGAACCAGGAGAGCCTTCCCTAATCTGAAATGATTGTTAAACTCGTAGCTTCTAAAATTGTTTTTTATGGAAGTGCATATATACCTTTAAAATTAGAAATACAGCAAAACATCTTGTATTTCCGCAATAAGAGAATATATAACAAACAACAGAACAAACAATACTCATGGGATCATGTAAAGTATATTCCCAAATGATAAATAAAAGCAAACAAAAGTTTTCCCTTAATCAAAACATGCAGCTATCAGTCACGGCGACTACTGCTTGTAACCTTTCACCTGCAGTGGAGCTGTACATCAGCCCTGCAAATGCAGCAATGGCGCTGTATATTACCCCCGTAACAGCTGCAGTGGAGTTTAATGACACCCCCGTGACTGCTACAGTGGAAGTTTATATTACCCTGTGATATTTGCAGTGGAAGGTTATACTACCCTGTGATATTAGCGGTGGAAGTTTATATTACCCTGTGCCATCAGCAGTGGAAGGTTATACTACCCCGTGATATCAGCAGTGGAAGGTTATACTACCCTGTGACATTTGCAGTGGAATTTTATATTACCCTGTGACATTAGCAGTGAAAATGTATATTACCCTGTGATATTAGCAGTGGCAGTTTATAATACCCTGTGACATTTGCAGTGGTAGTTTGTATTACCCTGTGACATTTGCAGTTGAAGTTTATATTACCCTGTGCCATTATCAGTGGAAGTTTATATTACCCTGTGCCATTAGCAGTGGAAGTTTATATTACTATATTACCCTGTGATATTAGCAGTGGAAGTTTATATTATGCTGTGATATTTGCAGTGGAAGTTTATATTACCCTGTGATATTTGCAGTGAAATTTTATATTACCCTGTGTCATTTGCAGTTCAAGTTTATACGACCCTGTGATATTAGCAGGCGAAGTTTATATTACCCTGTGACATTAGCAGTGGAAGTTTATATTACCCTGTGTTATTTGCAGTGGAAATTTATATTACCCCGTGACATTTGCAGTGGAAGTTTATATTACCCTGTGATATTAGCAGTTGAAGTTTATACTACCCTGTGATATTAGCAGTTGAAGTTTATTTTACCCTGTGACATTTGCAGTGGAAGTTTATATTACCCTGTGATATTAGCAGTGAAAGTTTATATCACCCTCTGACATTTGCTGTGGAAGTTTATATTACTATATTACCCTGTGATATTTGCAGTGGAAGTATATATTACCCTGTGATATTTGCAGTGGAAGTATATATTACCCTGTGGCATTTGCAGTGGAATTTGATATTACCCCTGACATTTTCAGTGGAATTTTTCATCACCCCCGTGACATTTGCAGTGGAATTTTATATTACTCTGTGCCATTTGATGGGGAATTCACCCCGTAGCATGGTCGTACACATTAGTAAGCTGCAAGGCACGATTATATGCATGGGGTGATCTGATATAACAGTACGCTGCAAGACACGATTATATACAAAGGATGATCTGATAATAGAGTAAGCTGCAAGACACGATTATATACATGGCATGATCTGATATAACTACGCTTCAAGACACGATTATATACATAGGATGGTCTAATATAACAGTACGCTGCAAAACACGATTATATACATAAATGAGTGAGTGAGTAATTGAGTGAGTTTGGTTTTACGCCGCTTTTAGCAATATTTCAGCAATATTACGGCGGGGGACACCAGAAATGAGCTTCACACATTGTACCCATGTCGGGAATCGAACCCGGGTCTTCGGCGCGACGGATATACATAGATGATCTGATATAACAGTAAGCTGCAAGACACGATTATTTACATGGGATGATCTGATATAACAGTAAGCTGCAAGACACGATTATATACATAGGATGATCTGATATAATAGTACGCTGCAAGACACGATTATTTACATAGGATGATCTGATATAACAGTACGCTGCAAGACACGATTATATACATGGGAAAATCTGATATAATAGTACGCTGGAAGACACGATGATATACATGGGATGATCTGATACAACAGTAAGCTGAAAGACACGATTATTTACATAGGATGATCTGATATAACAGTACGCTGCAAGACCAGATTATATACATGGGATAATCTGATATAACAGTAAACTGCAAGACACGTTTATATACATGGGATAATCTGATATAACAGTAAACTGCAAGGCACGTTTATATACATGGGATGATCTGATATAACAGTAAACTGCAAGACTAGTTTAAATACATGGAATGATGTGATAAAACAGAACGCTGCAAGACACGATTATATACATGGGGTAATCTGATATAACAGTAAACTGCAAGACACGTTTATATACATGGGATAATCTGATATAACAGTAAGCTGCAAGACACGATTATATACATGGGATGATGTGATATAACAGTACGCTGGAAGACACGATTATATACGTGGGATGATCTGATTTAATAGTACGCTGCAAGATACGATAATATACATGGCGTGAACTGATATAACCGTACGCAGGAAGTAGGACTGAAACGAGTCCAAATTTACTACCCGGGTACCCACAACCCTATTACCCGAAAATTATAGAAAATGTCCCATTGGGTATAGTTTGACAGTAGCCCTGCCAAGACACGATTATATACATGGGATAATGTGATATAACAGTGAACTGCAAGACACGTTTATATACATGGTATAATCTGATATAACAGTACGCTGAACGACAAGGTTATATACATGGTGTGATCTGATATAACAGTAAACTGCAAGAGACTATTAAATACATGGGATGATCTGCTATAACAGTAAACTGCAGGACACGACTATATACATGGGATGAGCTGATATAACAGTACGCTGCAAGACACGGTTATATACATGGTGTGAACTGATATAACAGTAAACTACAAGACACGATTATATACATGCTGTGATCTCATATAACAGTAGCCTCTAAGAGACTTTTAAATACATGGGATAATCTGATAGAACCGTACGCTGCAAGACCAGATTATATACATGGGATGATCTGATATAACAGTACGCTGCAAGACACGGTTATATACATGGGATGATCTGATATAACAGTAAACTACAAGACACGATTATATACATGCTGTGATCTCATATAACAGTAGCCTCTAAGAGACTTTTAAATACATGGGATAATCTGATAGAACCGTACGCTGCAAGACCAGATTATATACATGGGATGATCTGATATAACAGTAAGCTGCAAGACACGGTTATATACATGGGATGATCTGATATAACAGTAAGCTGCAAGACACGGTTATATACATGGGATGATCTGATATAACAGTAAACTACAAGACACGATTATATACATGCTGTGATCTCATATAACAGTAGCCTCTAAGAGACTTTTAAATACATGGGATAATCTGAAAGAACCGTACGCTGCAAGACCAGATTATATACATGGGATGATCTGATATAACAGTAAGCTGGAAGACACGATTATATACATGGTGTGAACTGATATGGCAGTAAGCTGCAAGATACCATTATATTATGTTGTGATCTAATTTAAAAGTACGCTGGAAGACACGATTCTGTCCATGGGATGAGCTGATATAACAGCACGCTGCAAGAGAATATTATATACATGGTGTGAACTGATATAGCAGTAAGCTGCAAGACACCATTTTATACATGTTGTGTTCTAATTTAACAGTACGCTGGAAGACACGATTCTGTACATGAGATGATCTGATATAACAGTTCTCTGCAAGACACGGTTATATACATGGTGTGAACTGATATAACAGTAAACTACAAGACACGATAACATACATGGGATGATCTGATATAACAGTAAGCTGCAAGACACGATTATATACATGGGATGATCTGATATAACAGTAAGCTGCAAGACACGATTATATACATGGCATGATCTGATATAACAGTACGCTGCAAGACACGGTTATATACATGGGATGATCTGATATAACAGTAAACTACAAGACACGATTATATACATGCTGTGATCTCATATAACAGTAGCCTCTAAGAGACTTTTAAATACATGGGATAATCTGATAAAACCGTACGCTGCAAGACCAGATTATATACATGGGATGATCTGATATAACAGTAAGCTGCAAGACACGATTATATACATGGGATGATCTGATATAACAGTAAGCTGCAAGACACGGTTATATACATGGGATGATCTGATATAACAGTAAACTACAAGACACGATTATATACATGCTGTGATCTTATATAACAGTAGCCTCTAAGAGACTTTTAAATACATGGGATAATCTGTTAGAACCGTACGCTGCAAGACCAGATTATTTACATGGGATGATCTGATATAACAGTAAGCTGGAAGACACGATTATATACATGGTGTGAACTGATATGGCAGTAAGCTGCAAGATACCATTATATTATGTTGTGATCTAATTTAAAAGTACGCTGGAAGACACGATTCTGTACATGAGATGATCTGATATAACAGTACTCTGCAAGACACGGTTATATACATGGTGTGAACTGATATAACAGTAAACTACAAGACACGATTACATATATGCTGTGATCTCATATAACAGTAGCCTCTAAGAGACTTTTAAATACATGGGATAATCTGATAGAACCGTACGCTGCAAGACCAGATTATATACATGGGATAATCTGATATAACAGTAAGCTGCAAGACCCGATTATATACATTGGATGATCTGATATAACAGTAAGCTGCAAGACACGATTATATACATGGGATGATCTGATATAACAGTAAGCTGCAAGACACGGTTATAAACATGGGATGATCTGATATAACAGTAAACTACAAGACACGATTATATACATAGGATGATCTGATATAACAGTAAGCTGCAAGACACGATTATATACATGGGATGATCTGATATAACAGTAAGCTGCAAGACACGATTATATACATGGGATGATCTGATATAACAGTAAACTACAAGACACGATTATATACATGGGATGATCTGATATAACAGTAAACTACAAGAGAATATTATATACATGGGATGATCTGATATAACAGTAAACTACAAGACACGATTATATACATGGGATGATCTGATATAACAGTAAACTGCAAGACACGTTTATATACATGGGATTAGCTGATATAACAGTAAGCTGCAAGACACGATTATATACATGGGATGATCTGATATAACAGTAAGCTGCAAGACACGATTATATACATGGGATGATCTGATATAACAGTAAACTACAAGACACGATTATATACATGCTGTGATCTTATATAACAGTAGCCTCTAAGAGACTTTTAAATACATGGGATAATCTGTTAGAACCGTACGCTGCAAGACCAGATTATTTACATGGGATGATCTGATATAACAGTAAGCTGGAAGACACGATTATATACATGGTGTGAACTGATATGGCAGTAAGCTGCAAGATACCATTATATTATGTTGTGATCTAATTTAAAAGTACGCTGGAAGACACGATTCTGTACATGAGATGATCTGATATAACAGTACTCTGCAAGACACGGTTATATACATGGTGTGAACTGATATAACAGTAAACTACAAGACACGATTACATATATGCTGTGATCTCATATAACAGTAGCCTCTAAGAGACTTTTAAATACATGGGATAATCTGATAGAACCGTACGCTGCAAGACCCGATTATATACATTGGATAATCTGATATAACAGTAAGCTGCAAGACCCGATTATATACATTGGATGATCTGATATAACAGTAAGCTGCAAGACACGATTATATACATGGGATGATCTGATATAACAGTAAGCTGCAAGACACGGTTATAAACATGGGATGATCTGATATAACAGTAAACTACAAGACACGATTATATACATAGGATGATCTGATATAACAGTAAGCTGCAAGACACGATTATATACATGGGATGATCTGATATAACAGTAAGCTGCAAGACACGATTATATACATGGGATGATCTGATATAACAGTAAACTACAAGACACGATTATATACATGGGATGATCTGATATAACAGTAAACTACAAGAGAATATTATATACATGGGATGATCTGATATAACAGTAAACTACAAGACACGATTATATACATGGGATGATCTGATATAACAGTAAACTGCAAGACACGTTTATATACATGGGATTAGCTGATATAACAGTAAGCTGCAAGACACGATTATATACATGGGATGATCTGATATAACAGTAAGGTGCAAGACACGATTATATACATGGGATGATCTGATATAACAGTAAACTACAAGACACGATTATATACATGCTGTGATCTCATATAACAGTAGCCTCTAAGAGACTTTTAAATACATGTTATAATCTGATAGAACCGTACGCTGCAAGACCAGATTATATACATGGGATGATCTGATATAAGAGTAAGCTGGAAGACACGATTATATACATGGTATGAACTGATATAGCAGTAAGCTGCAAGACACCATTTTATACATGTTGTGTTATAATTTAACAGTACGCTGGAAGACACGATTCTGTACATGAGATGATCTGATATAACAGTACTCTGCAAGACACGGTTATATACATGGTGTGAACTGATATAACAGTAAACTACAAGACACGATTACATACATGCTGTGATCTCATATAACAGTAGCCTGTAAGAGACTTTTAAATACATGGGATAATCTGACAGAACCGTACGCTGGAAGACAAGATTATATATATAGTGTGAACTGATATAGCAGTCAGCTGCAAGAAACCATTATATACATGGGATGATCTGATATAAGAGCAAACTGCAAGTAACGATTTAATATATGGGATGATCTGATATAACAGTAAGCTGCAAGAAAAGACTATGTACATAGGATGATCTGATGTTACAGTAAGCTGGAAGAGAAGATTATATACATGATGTGATATAAAAGTAAACTGCAAGACACGATTATATACATTGGATGATCTGATATAACAGTACGCTGCAAGACAATATTATATACATGGGGTGATCTGATATAACAGTAAACAGCAAGACACGATTATATACATGGGATGATCTGATCTAATACGAAGCTACATGACACGATTATATACATGTGATGATCTGATATAATAGTACGCCGCAAGACACGATTATATACATGGGATGATCTGATATAACAGTAAGCTGCAAGACACGATTATATACATGGGATGATCTGATATAACAGTAAGCTGCAAGACACGATTATATACATGGGATTATATGATATAATAGCCCGCTGCAACACACGATTATAGACATGGGATTATCTGATATAACAGTAAAGAGCAAGACACGATTATATACATGGGAAGATGTGATATAACAGTAAGCTGTAAGACACGATTATAGACATGGGATGATCTGATATAACAGTAAGCTGCAAGACACGATTATATACCTGGGATGATCTGATATAACAGTACGCCGCAAGACACGATTATATACATGGGATGATCTGATATAACAGTACGCTGCAGGACACGATTATATACATGGGATGATCTGATATAACAGTACGCTGGAAGACACGATTATATACATGGGATGATCTGATATAACAGTACGCTGCAAGATACGATCATATACATGGGATGATCTGATAAAAGAATACGCTGCAAGGCACGATGATATATATGGGCTGATCTGATATAACAGTGAGCTGTAAGACACGATTATATACATAGTCTGAACTGATATAACAGTAAGCTGCAAGACACGATTATGTACATGGTATGAACTGATATAAGATTAAGCAGGAAGACTCGATTATGTACATGGTGTGAACTGATATAACAGTAAACTGCAAGACACGATTATATACATGGAATGATCTGATATAACAGTAAACTACAAGAGAATATTATATACATTGGATGATCTGATATAAAGGTAATCTGCAAGACACGTATATATACAAGGGATGATCTGATCTAACATTAAGTTGTAACACACTGTTATGGACATTGGATGATCTGATATAACAGCACGCTGAAAATACGATTATATACATTGCGTGAAATGATATAACAGTAAGTTGCAAATCAGGATGATGATCATGGGATGATCTGATCTAACAGTAAGCTGTAAGACACGATTATATACATGGTGTGAACTGATATATGCGTAAGCTGCAAGACACGATTATGTACATGGCATGATCTGATAAAAGCTGTACGCTGCAAGACACGATTATATACATGGGATGATCTGATAAAAACAGTACTCTGTAAGATACGATTATATACATGGTTTGAACTGATATAACAGTAAGCTGCAAGTCACGAAGATATACATGGGATGATCTGATATAACAGTAAGCTGCAAGTCACGAAGATATACATGGGATGATCTGATCTAACAGTACGCTGCAAGTCACGAAGATATACATGGGATGATCTGATCTAACAGTACGCTGCAAGTCACGAAGATATACATGGGATGATCTGATCTAACAGTACGCTGCAAGTCACGAAGATATACATGGGATGATCTGATCTAACAGTACGCTGCAAGTCACGAAGATATACATGGGATGATCTGATATAACAGTACGCTGCAAGTCACGAAGATATACATGGGATGATCTGATATAACAGTAAGCTGCAAGTCACGAAGATATACATGGGATGATCTGATATAACAGTAAGCTGCAAGTCACGAAGATATACATGGGATGATCTGATATAACAGTAAGCTGCAAGTCACGAAGATATACATGGGATGATCTGATATAACAGTACGCTGCAAGTCACGAAGATATACATGGGATGATCTGATCTAACAGTACGCTGCAAGTCACGAAGATATACATGGGATGATCTGATCTAACAGTACGCTGCAAGTCACGAAGATATACATGGGATGATCTGATATAACAGTACGCTGCAAGTCACGAAGATATACATGGGATGATCTGATCTAACAGTACGCTGCAAGTCACGAAGATATACATGGGATGATCTGATCTAACAGTACGCTGCAAGTCACGAAGATATACATGGGATGAACTGATATAACAGTAAGCTGCAAGTCACGAAGATATACATGGGATGATCTGATATAACAGTAAGCTGCAAGTCACGAAGATATACATGGGATGAACTGATATAACAGTAAGCTGCAAGTCACGAAGATATACATGGGATGATCTGATCTAACAGTACGCTGCAAGTCACGAAGATATACATGGGATGAACTGATATAACAGTAAGCTGCAAGTCACGAAGATATACATGGGATGATCTGATCTAACAGTACGCTAATGTATGAAATGTACTGTGGGTGAATCGGGGTAAGGATGGTGCAATATTATTTGTGCTAGGTAGTATTGATTAACTGACTGCCACCGTACATGATTGATGGTTCGTATGCATTCATCGCTTTTATTGTCAGACAAATGGGGCGTTGTTTCCCACGATAGTTCCAATCATCTACATCACTATGGTTACATGCCGCCCTAGAGTTCGCCTGGTTGTTCTGCAATGAAATGAAATGAAAACTATATACAATGCACCCTGTTATGCATATCATTGTCTCTCGGCATTTTGCTCATATAATGATTGGCACGCGTTTTATTTCCAAGATGTGTCTGGGCGTGCGCATGTGTGGCTGCAGATGTTTCCGAGTCACTAATATAGTATCATGACATCTGTCTGGTCCCGAGTTTGTGGGCGTGCGCCTGTGTTTCCGAGTGTATATAGTTTCCTCAGCCATCGTGTCCATTAATAAGAGAATATAAAACATGTGTCAAAGAAATCACATATTAATTCAAGCAATGCAGTGTGTATCATATGTATGTCTTTAATTTCTCAGTTCAACAAAAACTGTTTCTCAAGTGCAGATTTCATTTACGGGACAATATTGCACACTTCAAGGCGAACATATTGACATAGTTCAATGCAGACCGCCTCCGTGGTCTGGTAGTAGAGCGTCCGCCCGGGAAGCGGAATGTCCGGGGTTCGATCCCCAGCCGCGTCATACCGTTAAAAGACGTTTAAAGATGGTACATGTTGTTACCCTGTCTGGTGGGGCTAAAAGGGGCTAAAACAAGGACTGGTCGGCTTGGAGTCAGCATACTGTGTCTGAGTGGGGTATTCATGTTAAACTGCGGTATGGTATTTCAGTGGGCCAGCACTATAAATCGGCATATATACTTATATACGTCGCTATATGAGTGTAATAATGTTGAACGCGACGTTAAATCCCATTTCACCTCAATTTTGTTCAATGCACTTATTGATCATGTCTAAGCTTTCGTTTTGTATGAAAGCGTCTTTGTTTTACACCATTTCCTTTATGATATTTCTATATCCGAATAACGATAACTTTAGAGTTGACATTTATGTCATACCATCCCTATTGTCAACATATACACATGTGAAATATGCTCTCCAAGCATCGGAGGTTATGTTCGAAAATAACAGATGATTACAGGAATAAATAGAGGTTATCACGCGAGTGTGTTTGGGGATGGTAAATATCCTGCATTAAGAATAAACATTGTATTTAGTGAGCCTTGGCGCGCATTAATATTTATTACGTCACAGGGTAAGTGATGTGTCAGTCGGACAGTGACAGTAGCCAATATAGTTCCAAGTGAAATCTGTTTCTTATACAGTGGCAGCAACAATTGTTTTTACTTGTCTTTCGCGGCAGTCCATCGGTCTGTCCGCTAAAGTAACTGTCCTTTGTCAAAGGGAAGCTACTCTAACCCTAGTCTATGAGACGTCACGGCCACGTTCAGACGTTGTTGACAGTCGGCCTGTTCTGTCATAACATTAAGAAGTTCAGTTAGATGTACACACAGCGCCAAAACGAAACAAGGTAACAATTCATACATATTTCGCCTAAATCCAACTATTTTTATTTGTGGAAAAGGTTTCAAGCCGCAGAGGTCTACAAGCACAGATATGGCTACTGATCCCGCTTGACTAGGCCTAGTGCCCTCGCAAAATTGTTTCGAAATTTATATCTCCAAAGTTGCCAAAACTTATAAAATGCCTTAGTTACGTCGCAGATCGACACTGATTTTCAGTATATAAGACTGTTTTTTTGGATAATTATAGCAATTATCCCTGTAGTTTATCCAGATTCAGGATGGTTAATTATGACTCGATCGCCGAATGACGAGGGCGACGCCATGTTTGTTTATAAACACTGAAAGTAGTCCCTACTTGACCTTTGATATTTGCATCTCTATCCGCATATGACCCCAACGGATATCGTTTTTATCCGTTGGCTTTATCCTGCCGAGAAACCTACCTATTATATGATAAACAGATTTATCAAGTGATGTTACTGGATATGAAGAAGGACGGCCGAGGTGTACCATGACGACGAACAGAACATGTTAGCGATGTGGTGTATTGTAAGGGTGCAAACAACGAAGAAAGACGACAAGGGTGTGTAGTACAAAAATGACCGTTTGAGATGACTTGATCAATAATTGGTCCCGCCCCCGCGATTGGTCTGTAGGTTGTTCGTACGGCGTGGCATGGTCCGGATCAAACTCCCGATGACAAAGTGAGGGAGTCTTATTCACTCCTCTAGCAGCGCCTGGTTTAGTTCGGCTAATGTAGCGGGCGGTGGCCTTCACGCCGGCGTACACGTGCTCTACGGGGGAAAGGTCAGGATTCATGCCTTTAGTCTTCGTAATATCATTAGTCTTCGTATAATCAGGTGACAATTTCGTCCTCTGCCACGGCCGTATACAATACCACAGGTAACACTTGCGTCCTCTGCCACAGCCGTATACAATACCATAGGTGACGCATTTGTCCTCTGCCACATCCGTATACAATACCATAGGTGACACATTTGTCCTCTGCCACTGTCGTATGCAATACCACATAGCTAGCGGCCCTCTACTGTATTCCAGCAAATGGGCTGGTAATACTAAACTTTCCTTATTTCCTCCGTGGAGACGGGTACAGTATTTGTGGAGTGAAAGTTACACTGACAAGGTAAACCTATCAAGGCGACATGGCCATGGCCAATGCTGTGTGTTGTGGGCGTTCACCATGACACCATCAAACATGAGACAGACACTTCTGATGACTGACCAACACGTGGAATTTCAAGATACAGACGAAACGTGACATAAGTGTTTCAAACGTCTGTAAAATACCTGTGGTATTCAACGAACGTCAACAGCCTCTCTACCAAGTCCATCCTCGTGCTGTAGTCTCTTCATACTGGTATCACTGCCAAACTAAACACATACTGCACAGTTATTAGTCACAATCACTCAGAAACGTGTTACCCCGTGACAAAATATACCAAGTGTTCGATACTCCGGGTGTAAGGAACATTCTCCCCAAAAGTTATGTTCAAATCTTTCAAGGTATGAACATTTACTCTTTTTCGTTAAATATACGTTAAGTCGTGTGGACATTCTCCAAGTATTCCAAATATTATGTTTAAACAAGTCACGGAAGCAGTTTTTTTTTTCGTCTTTCAGTATGTCATGATTCTGCGACAATTTGTTTTTTTTCAAAATACGTCATGCGAGATGTTCATCCATATCTCCAGACAAATATATGCTGGAATATCTTTCCATAGACAATAACACGTCATCGTGGACAATGCAGTGTGGGTTCTATGTATATATTGTAGGAACAGAGGAGACATAATCAACCAGAACCTGACTGTATATGTGGCTGCAACACAAGTATGGTGGCTGATGTCAGAACCTCAGTGATGACAGCAGGACGCTCATGTTGTCGGCTGGGCACCGGCGTTTGACACAGGATATAGTTTGTGCGCCACCAGCTATCGATCAACGGAGGACCAACATGTGAGTAATATGTTTGCAAAACTAAAACCTGTTCACTGCTGATAATCGATCGCAGTGGGTATTTGTTGTGTGATCGCCTGTGGATTGTGTGATCAGATTGTTAACGCGATACCGCCAATCGTACTACTGTGTCATACGAGTGAAAGATAACATCGGACCATGCACTTTGTGCGGGACAACCGCCAGCTTATACGCACTTCATTGAAGATCGTGGATACTCTCTATACCGTACGTTGTTATGGTGATTATGAAACACCACAACAAGGTGTGCATTACCATTCATCAGCAATATGTTTAATTACAACTGTCGTCACATTAGTGGTGATAGCAATTGTAGTAACAACTACAGTACTTGTAGCATTTGCAGTAGTATCATTAGAGGCAGCAGTAGTAGCAGCAGCAGAACTAAAAGCAGCAGTAATGATAATCGGAGCAGTAGCAGTAGTAGCAATATTAGTAGTAGTAGTAATAGTAGTAGTAGTAGTAGTAGCAACAGCAGTAGTAGCAATAATAGTAGCAATAACAGTAGTAGTAATAGTCGTAGTAGTAGTAGTAGTAGTAGCAATAGTAGCAGTAGCAATAGTAGTAGTAGCAATAGTAGTAGTAATAGTAGTAGTAGTAGCAACAGTAGTAGTAATAGTAGTAGTAGTAGCAACAGCAGTAGTAGCAATAATAGTAGTAGTAGTAGTAGCAATAGTAGTAGCAGTAGTAGTAGTAGCAATGGTAGTAGTTGTAGTAAAAATAGTAGTAGTAACAGTAGTAGTAGTAGTAATAGTAGTAGTAGTAGTAGTAGTAGTAGCAAAAGTAGTAGCAATAGTATTTGTAGTAACAGTAGTAGTAACAGTAGTAATATTAGGAGCAGAATCAGCAACGAGTGAGTGTGTGAGTTGGGCTTAATGGAGCTTTGAAAAGTATTCCAGTTATATCACGGCGTGTCAGCTTAATGTGGAAGGAAAACCCGAAGTGATGCATGTATCAGACGTTTGCCACTTTGGTGAAACCCACGAGCACGTATGGTGCTGACAAACCTAGACACATATACTGTTTAGCATGATACATACAGGAAGACTATACTTATTCAAAAGTACATATGTGAAATATATCATCTCACTAAATGTTGACGCTGCATCAGTAGTAACCTAAGAATTGTAGATAAATACTAAAAGAATTGTAGATAAATACTAAAAGAATTGTAGATAAATACTAAAAGAATTGTAGATAAATACTAATACATACCCTGGACCCGCTGCTTCGTTTTTAATTTCCTAATATACCATATTTAGGAGTCGGAAGCACAGGAGGGAAATACTCGCTTTCTATTATAATCGAAGATTAACACATTGGTCTTACTAAAGTAGGCCCTTGCAAATTTATTGGATAGTGATATCAATGTTTTTCGGATTGGTTATCGCGTGCATTGAAAATGTATTTGTCTAAAGTGCTGTGAAACAACTCCAGTGACCAGTCATTATAGCTGCCAAACCGCCATCACTACAATGAAATAAAATAAAATAGACCATCGTGTTTTCTTTAAGTGGAAATACAACCAGAGAAAAGGGAAAAAATATACTGGCCAAAAAAAAGAAACGCATAGCTGAAATCAATTTTTCAAACTTGACTGTTATTAAAAATGAAGGCTTGGACTCAATATAAATGTCCTATAAATGCACCCGAACACAACATTTGGTGACTTGTCGCCAAAATACAGCATCTTGAAACCAAACTGGGAGAATTTGCATGGAGAAAAAGCTGTAAGCATGCTGCACGTGCAAATACGGCTACTTAACTTTTATACCGATGGGTATAAAAAATTTGGCAGTCCTGCTGCGAATCACTCTCCGATGTTCTGTATACTCGACTCTCATGATGCCAAGACTGAATGAAGACTGCAGAAACAGAGCCATTGGACGTCTGGAAGCTGGAGAAAGTCAGACATCAGTAGCCAGGCACTTTAACGTGAGGCAGAGTACCATATCTCGTCTGTGGCAGCGCTACAGACTCCACAACTCGACAAGAGATCGACCGAGAAGTGGAAGACCCAGGGTCACAACTGCGGCGCAGGACCGCTTCATCCGGATGTTGCATCTTCGCAACCGGACAATCAGTGCAGCATACACAGCTAACAATGTTCCTGGTCTTCGTAGAGTCTCAGCGCAAACCATCAGAAATCGCCTAAGACAGCATGGGATACGGCCAATGAGACCATATACAGCGCCCGTTCTGTGGCAACATCATCGTCGTGCACGTCTGCAATGGAGCAGAAATGTTCGACCATGGACCCTAGTGCACTGGAGAAGGATATGGTTCAGTGATGAGTCGCGGTTCATGCTGTATCGCCATGATGGTAGGATGCGTGTCTACAGACGGAGAAATGAACGCTACACTCGACACTGTATTCATGAAGTCGACCGATACGGCGGTGGAAGTGTCATGATGTGGGCAGGCCTATCCGTGAATGGTACGCTACCGTGATAAAATCTTTCAACGTGACCTTATTCCCGCAATTGACGTCAGAAGAGATATTTTCCAGCAAGACAACGCATGACCGCATATAGTGCGTGTTACCATGGATTATCTTTCCTACAACAATGTTACTGTGCTGCCATGGCCCTCCAAATCGCCTGATCTAAACCCCATTGAACATTTGTGGGATCTGCTAGACAGACGTGTACGACGCCGACAGCCTCAACCACAGACGCTTCAAAAACAGGTGAACCATGCATTGCAGGATGAGTGGAGAAGGATTCCACAACGCCAGATTCGACGTTGCCCAGGCGGTGCAGAGCTGTGATCGATGCTCGTGGTGGTAACACCCGGTACTGACTTTGGCACAGTGCCATCACAGACACAGACGTCCCTTAGAACATTGTAGCGTAAGAAACATGTGCCTCATCCTGTGTAAAATTTGGTTATTGTATCTTCATTATTTATTGTGTAATCCTATTTCATTAAACATGTAATGAAACACTGATTATTCTGTTATGCGTTTCTTTTTTTGGCCAGTGTATATACAAACTTGTGGTCACTTAAAACAGACATAGTATGCCAGCATAATTTTGACGAATTACGCAAAATTGAAACGATGTTTTTTTCTTGCGAGAATACAAAAATAGTTTTATAATTTGATACAGTATACTGTAAATACCTTTTGTAGAGCTTTCTATGTCTGTCGATAGGAAACTTGAAGTTGTACTAAGTGTGTTAGACCGCAAACGTTGTGATGCATCCATATATTCTTTATTCATCCTCTGAGTTGGTACATTACAATAACATACCTAGGAGATTATGTAGTTATGTACATAATTGGACGTTACTTATCGTATAGGCACGGGTAATATATGGATGGCTTTACTGAAAATTCATAGGAGTTCGTTGTGTCAATGCTTATGTATCAGTGCAGCGAGTCCTCTAAACATCAGGTGTACATAACTGACACACACAGAGATGAATTGTTCAGACTCGTCTTGGTTCAGTTCGTAGACAGGACAGTAGGCATAGCACAGGCTCTATATCAGGTAGGCTGTGGAGGTATTAGGGCTGGCACGAGTCCAAATTTACTACCCGGGTATCCACACCTCTATTACCCGACTCTACCCGATCTTGGTGTCAAAAGATAGGTACAAAATGTCCGATTGTGAATAGTTTGACAGTAGCCCTGGCAAAATGTATTTAGATACTCGTATAAAATGATGTGGCCATGCATACTCTGAGGTTGACTGAAGTTTCAGCTTTGTTCAAACATATGTAAGTCAGAAGGAACGTGTTCAGAGTAATGAAGAAATGCGACTTAAAATTGTAGTTATATAGTGAATTTTTTTCATTAAACAATATATCACATTACTAACTGCGGGTCCGGGTAGTCCTTTGGGTACCCGGGTCCTACTCAGTACCCACCAGACCCGAGTACCCGAGTTACCCGTCCCAGCCCTAGGAGGTATACACTAAACCCTATTTTTCCAGTGTTGATCAGTTCACAACAAAGTTGATCCCGTATAACATTAAGGTCATCACAGTGAACAACTGCATGGATGTCACGTCGGTAAGATCTCTTGTGGAGGCACAGATATGGAGTAGAAACCTTGCACTGCACACGGTATGTGCTAACTTCCATGCTGGGTGAACCACAACATTTTAATGGGTCAATGAGAACTTCATCCTTTGTAATTCGTTCACATCACGCTGTAAACATCTTAACAGCAACTTTTACAGTCTGTTTCCACATCTTCTGACTGGGTAAGTTGCCTGTGCACAGGTACCAATCTATTACATTACCTAGATGGTACTTCTGCATGAGTTTAATCGCTTCAGGTATAAAACCGCGTTGTCCTTTCGCATAGGCCATGCACATAACGTACGAGATGAGGAAGATATATCTGGTTCACGAGGTTTCCCACAAAGAATAGTTTGCATGTATCAATCACGGCCTCTAAGGGTAGTAGTCCCAACAGGCAAGGTTATACTTCAGTCCTTACTCTCTTTTGCACCCCTTGGATGACTTTGATTACATGTCGATAGACTCTTTCAAGTATAACAATTTCAGTAGAGCTGCTAGAGATCCATAACTGACATCCAAAGAGTCACTTTGGTAGGGCAACAGCCTTGATAAGTCTCAAACATGTTTGGGATTGACAAATTTTGGATCTAGTCCTTCGCGTGACATGGAGTACGCATAAGACCTTAGCTTATTGCTGGGCCTCCAGAGTCCTTTCCATAGAGTTGAAGTCATCAGTCAGTATAACACCAACATGCTCGACTGACTTGGCTGTAGGTATAGGGTGCCCCTGGAGCATTATTTCAGCTGTCGCTTACCTTTTTCTGCTTCCGAAGGTCATGTTCTGACTTTTAGCGGGACAGAGTATGAAACGCCACTGTTTACTGTAATCTTCAGGGATTTTCAGAAGTGCCAAAGGGATTTACTGAACTTGAGCTGACCAAGGCGACATCATAAGCTTGTAAGTCCATGATAAGAGACCCTCGTTTGAAGTCCACAATCATGTCTAAGAGCTGGTTTATGTAAATTAGATATAGACGTGCTGATAGTACACCCCTTGCCGTACTCCATGTTGCAGTGTAAACCAGCGAGACTGCCTATCTCCTATTTGAATGGAGCTCTCCATGTCCTGATACAGTTTGTCAATGACAGTCCACAGTTTTCCCCTCACGTCGTCATCATACAGCTTCCTTTTTGACCATCATGCGATACACTATCAAAGGCTTTTGTGCTGTCTATGACAAGTACAAAGGAAACGCTATCTAGCTCCATATAGTGGTTTACAGTTTCTTGTAGGTTAAAGGAAGCACATGTGGAACATAAGCCGTTTTTGTGTGCCATTTGTTGGAAATTAGGAAAAAGTCGTTGGTTGCCTCAGTGCTGTCAGATGTGGAACTACGATAATCCTCTGTAAGTGTTCGATTCTTTTCTAGATTTACGTCCTCCTATGTGAATAGGCAGGATAACACTTCGTTTCAATTGGAGCAGAATGAACAGACCGCAGAGATGATACATAAAATCTTTCCGCCAAATTTCAGGTGTTCGTATACCAACCCATCTACACCTCCAGCTTTGCCATTCCTCAGTGCCTTGCAGACTCGCTCGACCGCCTCCGTGGTGATACGAGGTGTGCAGTCGCATGTATCATCAGAACACAGCCTCCTAATCTCCCCAACTCCTCGACATACGTTAGTCTGGTGTTGGTGAATCTGTATGTGTCTGTGGTTGGTGGATCTACTTAAGGCTGATGTTGTTGGATCTTCGTGAGTCTATTGTTGGTTAATCTGAGAGAGTCTGGTGTTGGTGGATCTGCGTGAGTCTGGTGTTGGTGGATCTGCGTGAGTCTGTCGTTGTTGGATCTGTGTGGGTCTATTGTTGATGGATCTGCTTGAGTCTGGTGTTGGTGGATCTGCGTGAGTCTGTTGTTGTTGGATCTGTGTGGGTCTATTGTTGATTGATCTGAGAGAGTCTATTGTTTGTGGATCTGCACGAGTCTGGTGTTGGTGGCTGTGCGTGAGTCTGTTGTTGTTGGATCTGTGTGGGTTTGGTGTTGGTACATCTGGGTTAATCTTGTGTTGATGGATCTGAGAGAGTCTGATGTTGGTGGATCTGTGCGAGTCTATTGTTGATGGATCTTCGTGAGTCTGATGTTGATGGTTCTGAGAGAGTCATGTGTTGGTGGATCTGTGTGAGTCTATTGTTGGTGGATCTTCGTGAGTCTGATGTTGGTGGATCTGCGTGAGTCTGTTGTTGTTGGATCTCTGTGGGTCTATTGTAGGTGGATCTGCGCGAGTCTATTGTTGATGGATCTGAGAGAGTCTGGTGTTGGTAGATCTGTGCGGCTCTGGCTTTTGGTGGATGCGTGGGTCTGGAGATGATGGATTTGTGTGAGTCTGGTGTTGGTGGATGCGTGGGTCTGGAGATGATGGATTTGTGTGAGTCTGGTGTTGGTGGATCTGTGTGAGTCTGGTGTTGGTGGATCTGTGTGAGTCTATTGTTGGTGGATCTTCGAGAGTCTGATGTTGGTGGATCTGCGTGAGTATGTTGTTGTTGGATCTGTGTGGGTCTATTGTAGGTAATCTGCGCGAGTCTATTGTTGATGGATCTGAGAGAGTCTGGTGTTGGTGGATCTCTGTGGCTGTGGCTTTTGGTGGATGCGTGGGTCTGGAGATGATGGATCTGCGCGAGTGAGGTAGTGGATCTGTGTGAGTCTATTGTTGGTGGATCTTTCTGAGTCTGAAGATTTAGATCTGCGTGGGTCTGGAGATGATGGATATAAAGGATTGATGCGTCTGGAGTTGGTTGGGCGATGATGGGGTCTGGTAAGGGGATATTCCCTGGAGTATATCTCAGGATGAGAGTAGCGATACATGGAATCATCATCAGCATCATATATATCGTCGTTGTCACCATGCATGACCTCCTGTGTTACGGAGGCTTTCCTAGTCACCACGAACTTAGCTTGGTTTTTATGTTCATATTGTACCAAGTTCGTTGTAAGTCCTGGTGGTATATGTGTTATGCATGTGCGTGTTGATCTGATTTACACTTCTAATTTCAAAATATATTACACATCTTATTCATCTTAGGGCCGAATGATATGCACTTTATTAAAATATGTTTAGATCATTATGATATTTCACCATGATATGTATATTTTCGTAAACATTTTTAGATTATGGGGATGTTGTATTTTAGCTGTGAGACGAAAGTCATTTCACTTGTCAATCAATCTTTATTTACAGTACTAAAAATGCCATAGGCCTATAGTACATATATACAATATCACATCTTTAATGCAGAGGATCTGGTGTACATTGCATGGTATATATACATTGCAAGATACTTTGTGACTGTTTGATTTTGGTATGACATGAGGATATAAAATTTGTCTATTCGCGGATTCAGATACAAATATGTTTTTTATGTATTCTTTTCTGATATTTGCGTGCAGTGGTATTCATCTTCTATCTCATGACAAGTACAATATTTACACAATCGGTCTTCCCTTGATATAGCGAAAACTCGACCTTTTTCCGTCAGAAGTTCATGAGAACTACAACTGAAACGGGATAGCGCTGTTCGGAATTTCTCAACCTTTATGTCCAAACGATATTTTTCAGTAAGAATGAATGATTGATATATATAAAAACAGTAAAGTTCTATGTTTTAAATTATATATGAAATGATATGGTGCTGGTACATGTTGCTCTCTCCAAATGAAATCACACCCGATGCCCAGTTATTTTTACCTCTACTATAGTAAAGAATCTTCATGTTATAGCATGTTGTAGCATTTCTTTGGGAATCTGGTACTTGGCATTTTAAGCAATTATATCCAATATTTTATAACTTTCAGGTTGCTAAATATATACAAAGGGTATCTCCCATTTTCCCCATAAACTGTAACATTTGGAGTGATGGAATTTACGCCTAAAATCCTTTACACGCACATAGATTCCTTCTCCGTTGTATCATAGTTTTAATTCCCATAGACCCCATACTATAACATTCATAGAAAAGAATAGGACTAACGTTAGTGTCGAAAATCTTGAAAAAAGTTTCAAAGCTAATGTTTCGGAGGGGTTTTAGGTTTTGTAAAATGCCAATTAAAATCGTTTTGGGTTGCAGTGTGGCTTTGTTACAATGCAGTGACCATGTTAGTCGATTTGTAAAATGTACACCCGAATATTTGAAACTTCTTACAACCTCACCTTTATAGAACCATTTTTCCCATTTTGATAATTTCTCTTTATTTATGAAATCTATAACTTTTGTCTTATCGATATTGACATTCAATTTTCATTCATTACAATCGTACTTAAATTCATTAGTTACCTTTTGGAGTCAATGTACTGTGCTCGAGAACATAACTACATGTATATCATCAGCGAAAAGAAGTAGAAAAAGTTTGATAGTTTCCGGATGTAGTTGGATGCCTTCGTTACAATTTTCATATTTTGTATCGAAAGTTCATTTATGAAAAACGAAAACAGAAATGGACTTAGAGTACATCCTTGTCTAACATCCAATATTACAGGAAAAGGAATCGGAAAATGTGTTATAGTTTCGAACACAAACCTTCACAATGTGAAATATGCAACATAATAATTTACCAACTTTAGTACCGATACCTTGAGATTTACAAATAGCTCACAGCATGTTTCTGTCCACCGAGTCAAACGCTTTGGCAAAATCTACAATTATGGCATACATTTTTTCTCCTTTTAGTGCTGACAAAATCTGCACAAGTGTCTGAAATATTAATACATGATCAAGGGGGCACGGGTGGCCCAGTCGTCTAAGGCGCCGCGATTCGCTGTGCAGAGTTGCGTCCCTTGGGCACGTCAGAAACCTATGATTGTGGGTTCGAATCCCGGTTCGCCCCGATTATGTTTCTAGGTTTTTTAGCACCATACCCGTGCTCGTGGGTTTCACCGAAGTGGTAAACGTCCGAGGCCTGCATCACTTCGGGCTTTCCTCCCACATTAAAGGGCAAGTTCACACGGAAATGAACCTATTTTTCTTGTACTTTTTCCACATTAAAAGTGTTAACCTAGAAGTGTCATAGACAAAAATATAAAAATATCATAATTAATCAACATATTTTTCGCATTAAAGCTATTTATATTTTTCACATTTACCAAGTGTTCTATTTCCATAACAAAAACACCATGGCTTATGCCCCTTGCAATATGACGTCATTGGTGCCAATTGATAAACATTATGACGTCATCATACTTTGTTAGAGCCGCTTCACGTGGTGTAGGTACAGGTGTGTGATTCTTGCGTCTCATATACCAGCTAGCATTGTGTTATGCTGAGTCACCACTGCGCCGGAGTGTGTCGTAGGCCATGTTGTTTTACCGCAAACTGGTACTTGATATCTTTTGCGTTGAGAATAGACGGGGACCCAGTTGAATTGGCACCAATTACGTCATAATCTAAGGGGGATAACTCAGGCCTGTTTAGCTCGAAAAACGAAGGACTCATAACGGCATATCAATTTCACACTATTGTGAGCTTCCTACTTTCACTGTGAAACAATGAGTGCATATTTTCAAACACAGATACTAACTAATTCTAAAATTGCGTTTTGTTCAGAAAAAGGAAGAAAATAACTTTTGCGTGTACACTTCCCCTATAAGCTGACACGCCGCGATATAACTGGAATACTGTTAAAAGCGGCGTTAAACCCAACTCATTACCTCATTCACTAATACAGGATCAATTGTAGAGAGTGCATGCCTGAAACCGGCTTTTGATTCATCAATATTATCAAAGGAATCGGTTAAAAATACTAAACGTTTGTGTATAATACTGGTAGAAATCTTACTGAAAAACACTCAAAAGATTTATACCCCTATAGTTGTTGCTGTCATTAAATGATCCCTGTTTGTACAAAGGAATTACAATCCCTACAGTCCACTGTTCTGGAAAATAAGACTTTTCAAGCATAACGTTAAAAAGTATTTCAAGGTAGGGGAAGATAATTTCGGATGGATATTTACAAATTTAAGAATCAACTTCTTCACCACTCCTTTATTACCTTTTAAATTTGCAATGCTTTCTGAATTTCATTTCTTGTTATTGGTGAATCAAGAATATCTCAGGTCAACTGGCAAAAAGATTTATCAAATGCATTCGATTCGTCAATATCAAAACATCTTTCCTCGTACTCTGTAGAAGTTGAAAATAGTTCCTTGAAATGGTTAAACCAATCATCGATTGGAATATTGTTTTGTGAATAACAATTAGTATTTAACCCTTTAAGAATGGTCTAAAATTGTATAGAATCGCGTATATAATATACAAGTGTTTCCTGCTTCCCTTTGAAAAAAAAATCACTTTCTTTTCTCTGCATACACTGTTATATCTATTTCTTATGATAATACTTGTATACCTTGTTTAAATATTTACATCTTTCTTTTTTAAGTAGTTCACATTCATGGTGAAACCACTGTTGACTAGACGTGTTAAAAGTACACACTCTTTAGTTTAAACATATTTTATTCTCATGAAAAGGATTGGGCACAAGTTATCACAACTGAGATCGCCCTCTCCCATAGATTTACATGTATACAATTAATAAATTAAAGGAACAGAAAGGGAAAAAATGAAATAGAGAAACGTATGTACATTCACATTGCTCACTCGAATATTTTTGTTTTCTTTATATATGTATGTACATTCCTTAAAATGTTTTCGTTCACATGATTAGGTAAAATGTCATTGCCAGGTCAATATTTACATCACAAGTATCTTTCACAATTAACAATAGTGAGTGCATCAATTCGTTTCTAGCTGATTTAAAAAAAAGGACATTCAGTGAAAACATGATATGAGTTTTCACATGAGCTGCCATTTTGGATCCTCGTTTAAACCTTTTCTAAATAAGTCATTTTTTAATTCACTATCATCATGTCTTAATTTTGTATGTATTATGTTAATTTTCCTTAGACCATATGAGAAATATGATGCAACTGTAGATCAGTCTTTTCACATCACTTGCTGCCATGCACAAGGCCTCGGACATGTATCTTACGCTTTCGTCTATGTTGTGTAACACTTCGTCAACAGCCTTTTCTAATAAAAAAAAGTATTCACTGCTCAACAAGTTGTACATAAATTCGCTGACCCAAACAGAAGCCTTCTTATTACTATGGGCTTGCACGGGTTCAGTCTGCATAGCAGTACGTAAGCTAGCAATGACAGGAAGATGAGAAAATTCCTTCCGTGATACGATCTTGAAATTACAGCACACGTCAAACAACACAGATGAACAGATTATGTAATCTATGACGCTAGCACCTTCATTGCCAATAAACGTGTGGTCCCCAACTTCTTAGTCTGACCTACATCTTCCATTCATGACATGTATATTTAAGATCTATACAAATTTATCAAACGTTTTCAAAAGTAGTTTAACACATTGTCTGCTGACGCTCGTACCATAATAAAATGGTCGACTAGAAAACTATACACTGAAGAATTATCATTATTTAAATATTCAAAAATATTATCTTCATCAAAAAAACATTTGTCTAATAACATAAATATTCCACGGATTTTTGTTCATTTCACAAAATTATCAACAACAAAATTCTAATAAGAAGTAATATTCCGCCTAAAAGGCGACCAAAGTCGGAGTCAAATTAATAACTTCACATTTTAAAAAGTAATCCCATATATGATATACAACGGACAAATGTATCAGAGAAGGTATTTTTAATAATTAATGTCCAAAGAAGGATTTTAATTAACGGTGGTAACCGTAATTTGTTCCAAGCACCTACGGTATTCGGTAATAACATCAACAGTTTAAATCATAAGTCCCAAGCACGAGAATCTGATGGCACACAAGTTCAGTAGCGTGTATGGCCACCATGTGCGTTGACAACTGCCACACAACGCCTCCGCATGGACCTTGTGATGCTTGTGAACACATGATTGGGAAGACGACGCCATTGTTGCTGCCAAATGGTGCCAAGATCTTGCAAATTCTGTGGTTGGTTCTGGTGAGTGCGCAGACTTCTGCCAAGAGCATCCCAGACGTGTTCGATGGGATTGAGGTCGGGAGACCTTGACGGCCAGTCCATGACGTTGACTTTCGCATTCTGAAGGAAATTCCTTGTCAAAATTGCTGTGTGGGGTCTGGCATTGTCGTGTTGGAAGATCAAACCGGGTCCATGTGCTGCTATAAAAGGAAGAAGTTCTGGTGCCAGTACCTGGTCGCGGTAAGCAGCAGCGTTGAGGTTGCCATGGATGACAAGAAGCCTGGAATGTGCATTGCCACAGAAAGCACACCACACAATGACACTTCCGTCTCGAAATCTGTCAACTTCCTGTACACAACACTGGGCGTAACGTTCATGACGGCGCCTCCTCGCCCTACCATCAGCAAATCGAAGATGAAATCGGGATTCATCACTGAAGACGACTTGATTCCAATTCCTCTGAGTCCATCGTAAGTGTCGCTATGCCCACAATTGAGGTTGACGTCTGTGTAATTGAGTCAGAATTGGCCCGCAGTATGGCCGTCGTGCTTGAAGGTGAGCAGTTCTCAGACGGTTTCGGAAAGTTTGCGCACTCAGTCTACCCCTAAACAGTTCATTTCTGGTTGATGTAGCCGTCAAAAATCGGTTACAGAGGTGACGTAAGACAATCTGACGATCCTCTGCATGTGACGTCACACGTGGTCGACCTGGCCGAGGGCGATCAGCGGTGGTACCCGTTTGCTGTAGACGCGTCTGTAATTCAAATAGTATAGGTAATTGTGATTCTGGACCACTTCCACTGGAGTCAGATTTATATACCTATACTGCCACTACAGGGGTAATTTTTTTTGCAAAAAATGATGATGTGATTCAACGATAGTCATGATTCGTATTAAAAGAAACATCAATATTAATTAATAATGGATAAAATTTACTATAGCCCACGAGGATATTGGAAAGGTATAGGAGCAATAAAAAAAATAGCCACCGCAGCTAAGGTATCTAAAGATGTGGCCAAGGATTGGTTAAAGAAACAAGTGATGTGGCAAATATACTTACCAGCACCGCGTTATATACCGAGGAAGAAGTTTGATATTTTTACAACGAATGAAGTTCATCAGGCTGACCTAATGTTTCTTCCCCACGATAAGGTAAGACGCAAAACGTATAAACACGCTTTAACCGTAATGGATGTGGCTAGTCGATACAAAGAGGCTGAGCCATTAACCTTGAAAGATTCAACAGAAGTAGCTAATGCACTGAGTCGCATATATAAATGCGGACCACTAAAATGGCCTAAGTTATTTCAAGAAGATCCTGGTCGCGAGTTTATGGGATCGGTAACTAAACTGTTAACAAAGCACGATGTCGAAATCAGGCGTGGTGAAAGAGAGGCCCACCGTAGTCAAGCTATCGTTGAAAGATTTAACTGGATATGAGCGGAACGTTTGTTTGGCTATCAGTATGGGATCGAAATGAAATCGGAGCGATTGAGATCAACCGAATGGGTGACACAGTTATCAGCTGTTGTATCAGCGCTGAATAATGAAGTAACGAGATTAATCGGGAAGAAACCATCCGATGCGATTAAAATGAAATCCGTGACTTCCGAATCTTCAGCACTGAGGAGAGGCAAAGAACAAAAACTTCCAGATAGAGTAAGCGTAAGATATTTATACCAGCCCAGTGAACTCGAAGGAGGCCTACGTCGTGCAACCGATCCAATTTGGTCTCTTAAGACATATAACATTAGTCGATTGGTTATAAAAGAAGGAGAGCCTATTCTTTATTATCTTAAAGATGGACCGGGCAGGGCATTTGTACGAGAAGAGTTGTTCATAGTTCCAGATGATACAGTATTACCACCATAACCATAAGCATAGGTAGTTACACCATCCTCATCAATCCATCTCTTTGTATCTAAGGGGGATAATGATGTTTTGTTCATTCTTAATCTATATATCCTATGATTGTAACTTCCTAAAGAGTTCATCTCGTGTTTGAACGTTCTACCATTGAATAATGCTTCTTTATACTGTTTGTGTTTGATATGCTTTTTTACCACATACTTCTTAACACCCTTAACTTTTCTTATCTCTCCATTATCGGACTTCTTTATAGAATACATCTTAGGTCTTAATCGGACATACTCCGCTATAGGGGTCCCAGCACATTCATCCTTCATCTTACCTAACATCTTTTTATTTACTACGCTGTGCAGTGGATTATCTTTTTGGTAATTCCTCGTGTCGTACATATCTATTTTTTCTGCCATATCTTTATACACATCTTCAGTTTGTATTTCCATCAACAAAGAATCTGTGTCGGTATATAACACCTCGCATCTATCGCCGTATTGCTTCTTAAGTTCGTTGTAATAAAAGTCATACATTAAGTGTTTTGACAAGTCAAGAATACTCATACCGACGTACACCGGTCTGTTGAATTTATATTACTCTTCTGCATATGCAACGCGGCTAGTCGTTATCAAATATCTTGCTTCTATTAAAAGCCGGACTGGCTATAAGTTTCCTGAGTCTTTCTTCCTCATTAGATCTGACCAATTTAACATCAACACGCTTCCTTAGATTCAACATAGTTTTACCAAATACTGAGTTATTCATGAGCTAATATAGATTCTTTTCGAAATTGCTGGTGGCTATCTTTCTTAAATCTGTGTTCAGCCTTATATAGGGCTCCATCCAAGGGCTTTGATCAAACTTTAGAACTTTTCTTTAGTTTCATACCTAACGATGGATATAACTGGAGATTTCTGTAGTGAACTATATATTTTGTCTTATCCATCAAATTTGGTACAAGTTTTTCTACGTTAGATAACCTTGTATAACCCATCAAGGAGTGTTGCTATTCAGACATCCAATCTTTATTAACCATTAATCTTTCAGGAGCTAATGGATAACTGTTATGGTCTTTATGTAACGCATTTGGATATTCCAAGTTAGCTTCTAGTATGTACCCTTTATTCGCATTGATATTATGGATATCATTCACTTCGACCCACTCAAAACCACCCGACGGTAAAGGTTGAGTCATAGCCCATTCGTACAAATTGTTGGCGTCGAGATATAATTTATGCGTGTCGGGTTTACTCGGATCATATCCTTCCACTAATTTATTATTAGCCTTAGAATACCTTTTAGCCGCCATCGATATACCACCTCTTAATCCTTTCTCAATAAACAAGTGCATATCGTAATCGGTGAGTAGTTTTAGTTCTACGCCGGTCTTCTTCAACAATGCATCCCACGATAGTCCGGGACTGGAAATGTACCATACAGGGTCCAAACCGTATTGTTTTAAACATGTCTTTCTAAATATCTCGAATATATCGGCGAGTAACAGTACATCGGTTTTTAAGCACAGATCGTGATAATCACCTAAATTCTTACAACCTAATTTATCCCACACCGTCAGAGCGTGTTCATAATCGGCATCGGTTATTTTAGATTCTGTTAAGTTACTATAGAATGATTCAAGGGGTGGTAATTTAGTTTCGTTGAATCTAGACCAATCATCCATATATTCGTAAGGATATATACCTTTTCTCAGCAACAAATGACGCGTTAACCTATCGGTATATTGATTTGTTATCGCAAAGTCATCGGGATTGTTCGCATTAGCTAAATTGTCCAGGGAAGATAATATGAACTGCACGGAGTCTATGAATCTAAGTCCATTACTTTGCTTTATTCTGGCTTTCCCATCCTTGTCCGTATAATGTATAGTTTTAGTCAACGAGAACGATATGTATTTTTCCATATTATTATGAATGCACGTTTAGCCACCGTTGGTCTTTGAGATAGCTTGCATGATGAGATGTGAATCATATCATCTAAGGTTGTGAAACACTACGGGGATGGGTATTGTTTGAGAATTCATTTTTAGTTTCAAGTTATCCTCGTTATGCGCGGCACATAATAGTCTGCTTAAACTCTTTATCCACGTATAATGATATTTACCATCTTTTTCGATCAGAAATGAATTGATTCTGGGAATATGTTCTGAGGCGGAGCTTATCCTGTGTACAACAATTCCTTTAGAAGAATATCCGAAAAAAATTTATAGCTAAATTATTTTGCTTTTCCACCTTTTCCAATTTGTGATATTGGTGTAGGTTCGTCTATACCATCGAGGTTGAGCCCATCGTTTTGAGGATAGCTAGAAGGTCTATCCGGATGTTTGTCTACGGGGAACAATGCAGATCTTATCATCATTCTGAAACAGTCATCGGTTTTATTTTTTACATTAATTATGGCTTTTTTCTTTTTATAATACGGGGGTAAATCTATATGAGATCCACCTTTGAAGGGCATATAATTTGCTATATCTAAATATAAACTATCGATTTTATCCACACCCCAACCCGAACCTCTATTAGTCCAGCGTTCTAAAGTTTCCTGTATCCTCTGAATTGATGTATCTAATGATGCGTTTATATTATCGGATTCGGTTATAACTTCTTGATTGCTTCGGAAATATGGTTCGGTATATTCAGTGCTATCGTCTGCGCTACTTTTACTCAATGACATTTTAATTGTCAGCTGGTATTTTATACTATGTAAATCATCTAATTCCTCGTTAATTTTACTCGATATGATGGGCTTAACATCATTAACATCCATGTTAGAATTAATATCCATCTTCCAACCTCTTAGATATTTACCAATGCCGGCGGATGTGGGTACAAATTTTAATTCTTTTTTTTTTTTTATCAACATCATCATCGGGTTATCATCATCATTGGGTTGATTATTATCAACATCATTATTACCTAGAAAAACGATCAATTCAGCTTTTCTCATTCGAGAATATCCATGTAGACCACGTTGTTTTGCTAAAGCCTTCAACTCTCTCAGAAAAACCATTGTGGTTTAATGGTATATGCAAAATGATTCAAATGTCTAATTGGTTATTTTTCATATATCTAAATACTTATTCTCCCCAACCTATTCCTCTCGTTGATGTAATCTCTCTTCCTAGCGTAAATAATCTGGTTCCTGACCCTATCAGCATCGTGTTTCTTACATAAACAATAACGACCTTTGACCCCTATCTCACATACAGAACATGTATAGTTTATATTTCCCCGCCTGATGTAATAAGAGTGTATACCACAGTAAATACCAACAGAACGTCGGTTACATTGAGTCTGCTTCCCCATGAGTGTAAATCTGCACAGATTCATGGTTATACATCTATCATATCATTTGTCTAAATGCAAATCACATCTCCACTGGTGAGACATGGCTATTTCTAGATTAGCAGTCAGAGTGACTTGCTCACCCGCCCTAACATAGTTTATGCGTAGTTATTGTGTAGCTATAAATAGCCACAGCAGTCAATCCCAACTTGATAAATATGATCTCTCGGTTTCTCTGAGCCTCTGACGGTGTATAAAACTGATTTATTGTTGGTCTCGGCATTGGTTCAATTTTTTTCTCATAAACGAGGAAGTATTTGTGCATGGCAGATTCGACATCCTTAAACGTTTGAATTGAATGTCCCTCCCTACGCAGTTCATCATGAAGAAAATCTAATCTCTCTACTCTCCATCTGGTCCATTGTGACTGTGCTTTAATGCTTTATTATGTCTTTTCTGCTCAGAACCTCTCATACTAGAAAATAAAAAATTACTCCCCGAAAAAGCTAGAGCATTAACAACAGCTCCACCGACATCATCGCAATTGATGCAATATTATATGAATATAAAATATTCAAATGTTTAATTACTTCGTTATGTCTTCCGGGATAAGCCCTTGTTTGATAAGCATATCTTTTGTTGCCATAGCCAATCCAATATCGAGAATGACCATACCGATATCATAACCATTAAAATCTAGCTTGGGTGGTGTGACTTTAGTAATCATTTTAGCTATACGGGCATAGCCAATGGCCAAGCCACTGACCACTGCTGAATGATACGTTGCGTTTACCAACATTTTACCGTCTGTAACTGGAGTAGTCATGCTTCTTATAGCATTATATGAGGGCTAACCTCTAATTGAACTTGTTGTGCAATCAGGGGTGATGTTTTCTCTTCTCCGGTCTTATAAAACAACCATACAGCCGCTATAGCAACAACTCCTACTAGTGCCCAAGTTTTAATCGGACGACTATTTGAATTATGCATTAGTTTCGCTTTCCTCGCAAGCCCCCCCATCCTACCAGCCGCGATTTTTCTGGGATTCTTAGTAACTATGGCTTGTTTTTGTGTTTGTGGTTGTGGTGCAATTGCTGGTATTTCATTATTCACTATCTGTTGTGTTTTTGTTGCAATCGAGGTTATTTCCTTGTTCACCATCTGTTGTGTTTCCGCAATCTGTTGTGACAATACCTAGCCGTTATTAAAGAGATGGTCACCGGAGCTAAGAACATTCCGTATCTATGATAAAACTCGATGGTATAATTTCCATATAGAACCCGTAATAATAAACTGTTGCCAAAGAATGAGGATTTCAAACCACATTATGTCATATTAACCGCTAATGTTCAGTTTATCCTATTTTTGCTATAATTTGGCTATATTTGCTATAATTTTGCTATATTTGTTATAATTTTGCCATATTTTTGCCATAATTTTGCTACATTTTGCTATAATTTTGCCATATTTTGGCTATAATTTTGCTACATTTGCTAAACAATTGCATAAGCAGCTGGTTGATCGGTTTTTAATACGAGTTTACAGTGCTTCGTTGCTGCTAACAGTTTTCTGACTTTATCTCGTTCGAGCTTGGTATAAATAACATCATTTTCGCGTAGACATTCCTCGAATGAATCTCGGTCTTTGCAATGAAACAGTGCTACCCATTTGGTCTGCTCTCTCAGATCTTTCAGGACAGAGTTGTATTTTTGAGTAAGTACCCAACAGTATGCTGAGAATGCCGTCCGGAGAATGCTAAATACGAAAGCATATCTCTCTTTTTGGTGAGTTCTTTACTCGCACTGCAATCGTCTATTACGAAAAAGGTTGATCCTCCTTTGTACTTTTCATGACATACTCGTAAACAGTCTTGTAAACGATCGACTGGATCAACTCTGTGTACCCTGTCGTCATTCATTACCCAATTTCTCGATAGGTATGTCTTATTAACGCTTATAGTCGGGCACAGAATAATAATATGGTCGAAAACGTCCCAATAATGACTTTCTAAACTATCTAGAATAAAAGCTGTTTTTCCACAACCCGTTTGCCCGCAGATGATAGCGCAGTGTGGTTCTTTAGGGAAAAGATTATCAATAGATTGCTTGCACGAATCGTCCATTCTGTATATTAAGTTGCGCATCCATAATCACGTACAAATATATGTTTAATTTACCATATAGGCTGTGTATAGTGACACCCTCGCTAGCATTTTCTATTCTCCTCCCACTGCCGTGTAGTTGGTCATCGTCCATTGTTCGCATGTCAAGCCATAGTGCGTACTTCGTGGTGAGGTATTCACCCATTGATACACCCCCGATAGACCCTCGTGTGCGCCGAGATTAGGAAAGCGAACCAGAAGCGTTTGATTCTGATCGATGGTACTAGGGTTATTAGTTATAGTTACAGACTGGCGAATTGCTTTGACCCCTAATGGATCTCGAGGTCTACGTTGTGGGTTTAACTTGCATCCGTATTGCGAAGACATTGTTATATTGAAATTATATAACCTTATGTTTAATATAAAAATGGATGATTTTAATCTAGATAACATAACTGATACTAGTACAATCAAAGAGGGTACTGATGAAACCAGCTTTGGTGGCATGAATCTTAACGATGAACTTTTACAATCAACCGTTAATGATTATTACGATACCTTTAAAGAAACCCCAATTGGTCGTGACTATTCAAAGTTTGAATTAGATAGTAAAGGAATATTGCGACTGCGTGGCGCTCCGGATATTGATCTGATGAATTCTTGTACTCGTAAGCCCCTAGCCTTGCCTACGATAGCTGCTAAACACGGTATCAGCACTGTTCGTGATGAATTAGGTTTTGTGGACTACTCATGACGAGAAAAACTTTCCGCGAAGACTACTAAGGTTCTTCGGACTGTGCGTACTGAACTCGGTAACATAGATAATTTGGAAGAAAGCTCGAAGGTGGCCTCGGACAGACTCAGAGAAATCTTGGATACCTACTACGATAATTCCACGGTCAGTGTATCACCATATTCAGAGTTCAGTATTAGGGAATTACGAGGCCTTGACAAGGCAATGCAAACAAAGCGGGGAGAACTCATCAATAATATAGCCAAGCTATCCGAACTCGACAAGCATATAGCTTATAAGAAAACAAAACTTGAACAGGCGGGCGATGAGTTCAGTAGACGCCGCGTTGCTGAAAGATTGCGTAACTTAGAAGACGAAAGATCGGCCCGCCTCAAAGCTGCTTCGAGTAATAGAAAGGCACTTCGTTCACAAATCAGTCGAATTCGAGAAACTATCTATCAAGTCCTCAACGATGACACTACACATGTCGATAAAATTAAAACATTGTTCAGAGAACAGGGGATAACCATTGCCAGTATTTTAACTGCTTTGGGATTAATTATATCGACTTTGACTCTCTCATTAACCGGTGGCAGTAGACCACCCACACCTCCCACACCGCCTCGTGATAGGGGTGGCATAAAAGAGTGGATAAAAAAGCATTTAAAAGCATTAGGTTCAGCACTGGGAAAGCTTGCTGGGAAAGCTGCGTCTGCACTTCCCGGTATAATAGGGAGTATAGTTTCCTGGCTCTTGAATTTATTAGCTAAGACCACCACTTGGCTTAGTCCAAACTTGTGGGCACTGATCGTAGCAATTGCAGGGCTGTTGTACGTATCCACCAAGAACTATTTAACCAAATCATAAGTAAACCAGCCGCGACTCCACCTACTATAAGCGCTGTTTTTTCATCGATATGTTGTTGATTTTTAGCAACAATATGCGGTGGCACTTGTGGTTGTGCGTTAGTAGATGTGTTAGTAGATATCTGTGGCTTGACTATTCCCGTTTCGCCTGTGTTTGTTTGCGTTATTAATTCGGTGTTAATATCTGAATTTATAACTGGTTTTTGTTGATCGGTAGCAATAACAATTTTATTATTATAGCCTATCACATGACCGATCTTAAGTTCCATATTACTCGGAGACATGTATAGTCCCGGCGCCTAAACGTAGTCTACCTTGGATTGAGCGTACTGTAATACATCTTGATAACGCTTTATAGATGATGGTATGTCAACTGGTGAATTAATAGCATCCTCCACGTTTGCGACAAACTGTTTTTGTGCATCGAGTGCCGTCCCCGAACCGATTATTCCCGTTCGTGTTTGCGATTGTGCACCGAGAATTGCCCATACATAAGTTCTTATTGATTCATTAACTCTTGCAACTCCTGGGTTAGTAAAATTATTTTCTGTTTTATCATTAAGAAATTCATTCCAAGCGTTTGCGGTATCGTTCAGTTGTACAAATTTTGTAACAATATAAGCCAAACCACCCTTAAAACTCATAAGATCTCCTCTCCAATCGTTACTCGAAAGTTCCCAGCCATGATAAAGATTATGCAATCTTACAAAAAGATTGTTTTTCTGTAACAGCTTAAATGGATTGAATGGTTGATTAGTTTTTTTAACTAAATCATCGCTTTCTTCTTTAACTGTTCTTTTCCTGACAAATACGTTCATACGCGAACCTATTGTACGGATTATTTTATGCATTCCATGCTCGATCCTGCGGTAATGGGGCACTAATTTCTTTCAGTATACGTCTAATCTGATAATACATGTGAAATGATAAAACAGACTTATTCAGTTCAAATCCTGGGGCATAAAGAGATACACCACATCCCGTTGTGGCACACCATATGGCAAAGTTTAGCTTGTTCTGCCAAAATTGCATCGGATTGTGAAACCAATCGTGCACCATTTTATCGCTAGTCGCCGTAACCCTGTATTTTTCAAAGATATCAGGGAATTCAACGAAAAACTTAGCACGAGAGGCACTTACTAAAATCGACTGATTAGTAATATAAGTTGATTTCATATTTAAGTTATGATATAGTATCATTGTTCATTTATTATCATCGTTGAGAGTAAGATTGTACTAAGTGTTTTTATGGAGTCTACTAACGTCAACATTGGTTAAATCTCCTAGATTACCTGTGAATGTAACTTCTTTCCGCTTGTATACATTATCTTGTAAGTAAAAAGCGTATAACTTACCATTGGTACCAGGTTTACCGAATCCTTCTGTGTGTCCGAGATCGGTAAGTGCAATTGTATTACATTGTCTGAGTGTCTGAGTCTGAGTGAGCATACGCTGTAATCCCCAACAGGTATAATAAGGTATTTTTCAACAACATCTTTTTCACCTAATATAAACATCTCGTTATTTCTTTTCACAGCATTTATATTGGTCCACGGCGGGTAATACGTTACATCGCATAGGGCGACTTCAAGTTGTCCATCCGAGTTATCGACAGTATGAAGCAGTTCAATAGACTGACAATTTGTTATTCCCGGGAGTGTGACATACATATTAAATATACAATGGAGATTAAAAATAGATTGCTTCCTATCATTAGATCACTTTTAAACGAATGCTTACATAAGTATATAATAATGGAAAATTACAAACCAACAAAGGAAGAACTCGAAAAAGCTATCGAAGCATTTATGCTCAGGGACAAAATTATCAAATTGAGAGAATTACCACAAGGTATATATTATATCAGTGATGTCAAACCAACCAAATACGGCCATCAATTGTTTCTTTCCAATTACCAAGAAGAGTATATAGTCTGGTCTCCTAGTAAAATGAACGAAGAACTTAGTAAAAATGTTGAATATCACTTTGTTAAAAATAATGGTATACGTATCAGTAAAAATAATAGAGAATATTTTCATTATAATTTAGTTAAGTCTCATCATTGCTTTTGTACTAATGGTATCATTGATTGGCTCCAGGTAGTGGTGAGCTAGATTCAATTTAGTTTAATCTCATGACTATCGTTGAATCGCATCATCATTTTTTGCATAAAAAATTCCCCCTGTAGTGGCAGTATAGGTATATAAATCTGACTCAAGTGGAAGTGGTCCAGAATCACCATTACCTATACTACTCAACCCATCGTCCTTGCGACTTCATCTACGGACGTTCCCGTCTGCAACATGCCGATGGCACGTTCACGTTGCACATTTGAAAGGCGTGGCATGACAAATGGCCGTAAAGATTTTTGTTTTCTTGTGTTTTCCTTTTTTTGTTAATGACTGCTAACAAGTATGGCTGAAAACACGTGAAAAAACACTTTTGCCACTGTAGTCCTGTGCACATGATTTTTATCGATTCGCCTTCAAAAAACGGGTGTTATCTGAAGATAATACGTGGCCATTACTGTTTAAATACACAATACGGGCCCACAATGATAACTGGTCAAAATGTTAAAATTTTAGGATTGTAACGTTTTTAATTTGGTTCAGTATATTTTCTCTGTCTTTTGTTATAACAATAAAATCTGGAAACAGGGGTGTTTAACTTAATTGTTTTGCACCAAGATTCTGTCAATCCAATGATGACGCATTTACATATAAGTTTACAAAGTCACGATCCTGTAATTTAGCCATCATCCCTGATACATTCCAAAATAAAAAATGTACATCGTTGTTCTCAATACTGTGGGGTACATTTGTTTGATGCACCCATAAACTGTCACGGCCCTAGCCACACCCCTATCTCACAGCCTTACGACCAGGGGTATGTGTCTCTTCTGTCGCCTTGTCTATTGTTTATACCTCTATCTTGACTCTAACTCACTGATACTATCCAAATGATTTTGTTTGTCGCCCACTCTATTATTCATAGCATCTATTATCAAGTCTTAGGATAGCTTGTTCTTCTTTCTGATGGTCGATCTCGTTTTTAATAACACGTACCTCTTTTTTGATCGACAGTCCGGCTCGTCCACTGTGAGTGTGGAGACACGGTCCTCGACGCCATTGAGCGCGGAGATTTTTTGTTTACATCCGTGACCGACAGCCGCGACTGGGCCAATATGTCAATAAAGTCACCCTATATAGGCAATAAAATGCAAAACAATGAAGGTTTGTGGCATGCAGGGCGTATGTTGAGTGCGGTGGGGAGGTATGTGAACATGACATGCGTACATTTCCATTTAATTTGTACGATACAGCTAATTTCAACTTCGACCAAGGTGGCGAGTGACGTAACTTGTCCATTAAGTAGTATCTATACTGTATGGGTTGGTGTTTCAGTAATATCACTATCCTGCTTCAGGGGCCTGTGTGGGGGGAGTACGGCGACACTTTCTCAACTTGTTTGCCTTTCGGGGCAACAAGAGTTCCGATTCTTGTTCTCCATAACTGTAGGGGTATTCCCACTTTCAGTGGAGTGGTATGATTTAGCCGATCTTCATATGTACTATGGATTATGATATGATATGCACCGATCCATCCAGGGGAGGTAATCACTTGATTAGACCCTATATGTGTTCAGATAGAACACACCTAATGTGTACCCCACTTAGGACTTAATCACATTTTTAAACATCTATGTTTATATCTAAACATGTCTTGTATGTGTTTACATTCTAAACACATTTTACAGTGTATGTAACGCATTCCACTAGTGCTAAACGACCAACAAAACATATTTCACCATATCTAAACACCATGTTGTGATGACACATGTGACCGTCGCAAGTGACGTCACAAAAGATAACTGCCCTTTTTGTTCTTTGAGCACAGTTTGTCACCGAGAGACGTGTTTCATGTCCTTCAACCTATGCATCCAACGTACTTGCTAATTCAGAAAGGTTTCGTGGGTGATTTAAGGCATATTTTACTACACCTTACTTGAACGGTGCTTCGTGTATTGCAACATGTGTGTTTTCATGAACAGATGGGCGGATTGTTTATGTGTGCAATATATTTTCATTCAGAAAACCAGTCAGGTTTTAGCATTGAAATCGACATGGAACATATATCAATACAACAACCTGGGGTGCGAAACATCTTTAAAAGCCTTTTGGTCAGCGGTGATGTAAAATTTTTTTTATTTGTTGAGCGTTTTGAATTATTCTTATGGGTGGAAAACTCATACGTTGTTGGTTTAGTTTTTGCGAGTGATTTACCCGCCACCTACAAGTTTGCACTAAAGTCTTTAATCCTATCTGACAATATATACATGGTCACGAGACGTTCGCTCACATATGTACTCTAAACCCGCCCTGCTTATGGAGTGGCCTGGCTGAGTGTGTTAAGGGCCTTGTATAGAGGGAGATGGCTTACATGAATGTCAGCCACGTGGTCTGTAGGTGACCTCGCCTCCCAGCCCTCAGACCGTTCACAACGCTGGAGCCGTAATCATCTCATCAGCTTCATAATCGTCAGCAAATTGTTTTCCTCACAGTCAACCACCCAGGGGTTTTCCAGGCAATCAATAGAGATCCACGGGCATTTTTACTTTATGAAATTAAATCAACGAGCAGCGTTTGCATAGACGAGCTTTATTTGATGCAGGCTCCCCGAAGGCTTTGCCAGCCAACGGGAGATTACCGCGCCTCGCTTGTACGTCTTAGTCCGGGTCCGCGACTCATACATCCACAAGAATTGGACGAATATAGGGACATTTTAACACATTATTGGACATTTTCCCCATTTTATTGCAATGGGATTTTTTCTTTTTACAATGCCATTAATGAGTATAGTTAGGGAGAAAAGAAGGAATGTAGAAACTGATTAAAAAGCAATATTCGTGCCTTCCTGGTATTGGGGGATATTATCATAAATGCCAGTCAAATTGACAACAAGAGTCGTCTCTGCATGTTGGTTTAATAGTCACACGTTTGGAATATACACTAAAACAGTAGAACCAAATGTGTTTGTTCAGGATACTAAGTGTCTCAAGGCTCCCGGTATACAGCAGTGAATGAATGGAGGAATTGTTTGTTACAGTGTCACACGGGTATGTAAGATGTAGGTCAGAATCATGTACAGAACAACACTTACATATAAAGCATGGCCACTTTTAATGCTACAATATTAATACACATTAAATAAGACATAAAACAATCCTACATACATATTCACAACAAAATGCACCAAAATGCAGACAGGTTTGGATGGGGCGGGTGTCACTGCGGGGAAGAGAGTTTGGGGTGGTGTTGGTCATGGGAACACTATGGGGAAGAGAGTTTAGGGTGGTGTTGGTCATGGGAACACTATGGGGAAGAGAGTTTAGGGTGTGGTGTTGGTCATGGGAACACTATGGGGAAGAGAGTTTAGGGTGGTGTTTTGTCATTGGAACACTATGGGGAAGAGAGTTTGGGGTGGTGTTTTGTCATGGGAACACTACAGGGAAGAGAGTTTTCGTTGGTGTCAGGGTGACACTATGGGGAAGAAAGTTTGGGGTGGTGTTGGACAGTGGAACATTGCGGGGAAGAGAGTTTGGGGTGGTGTTGGTCATGGGAACACTATGGGGAAGAGAGTTTAGGGTGGTGTTGGCCAGGGGAACACTATTAGTAAGAGAGATTTCGATGGTGCGGTTCGGGGTGATACTACAGGGAAGAGAGTTTTCGATGGTGTTAGTCAGGGTGACACTATGGGGAAGAGAGTTTGGGTGGTGTTATACAGTGGAACATTGCGGGGCAGAGAGTTTGGGGTGGCGTTGGTCATGGGAACACTATGGGGAAGAGAGTTTTCGATGGTGTTGGTCATGTGAACACTACTGGGAAGAGAGTTTTCGTTGGTGTTAGGGTGACACTATGGGGAAGAGAGTTTGGGGTGGTGTTGGTCATGGGAACACTATGGGGAAGAGAGTTTTCGATGGTGTTGGTCATGGGAACACTTTGGGGAAGAGAGTTTAGGGTGGTGTTGGTCATGGGAACACTATGGGGAAGAGAGTTTAGGTTGTGGTGTTTTGTCATGGGAACACTATGGGGAAGAGAGTTTAGGGTGGTGTTTTGTCATGGGAACACTTTGGGGAAGAGAGTTTAGGGTGGTGTTTTGTCATAGGAACACTACAGGGAAGAGAGTTTTCGTTGGTGTCAGGGTGACACTATGGGGAAGAACGTTTGGGGTGGTGTTGGACAGTGGAACATTGCGGGGAAGAGAGTTTGGGATGGTGTTGGTCATGGGAACACTATGGGGAAGAGAGTTTAGGGTGTGATATTTTCTTTGAGAAACATTTACGACGTTTCGTGTTCAGTGCAGGTGGAATGACTTTACGAGAACATTCCTGAAGCTATTTTCCTTCCAAATTAAATGCAATTCCCTCACCATTTCTTTGTATGACAGGCCTATTTGGGTACCCTGTTGGTAGTATCATACGATTAAGGTTTTATTCCTTTATCTGCTATTAGAAGCACTTCTATTAGAACCTGGCGTTTTCGTGACTTTTATGTCCCCGTGGCCTACTTATAGAATAACCCACGAGGTACGAGTGATTACGGAAAATATGTCACGAGTGAAATTAATGTTTTAATTGTTTATATTCTTATGCCATCATTGAAAGTGTCAGTAGTCTTATTTTCGTGTTATTCTTACCAGTATAAATTTGAACTAAGTTCATGTCAACTTGTCAAATTTAGTCTTTTTCATTGTGTTTTCTTTTTCATTGGCAGTTATCAATGTCGTCATCGTTCACAAAGGCAAACCTGTCTGTACTAAGTCCGGTTTGGGGGATTCGGGTGGTCGAAAGATTCGCCAAACAGCAAGTCCTCTAACACAGACGCAAATCCAGACTTGGTGGTGTTGATTTTGGCGCACTAGAAACAGTTTCTGGCAACATCACAATCTGAATCTTGGAACTTCAATCTGGCCATATGCAGTTTTGGCAAGAAAGACATTAAAAGTGTTCAGAGGTTGAATTATGCGAATAACTCTTCCTGTCAGATCTACTTTAACGAGGTCATTTCGTTTGAAAGGTGTCAAATGGTCAGCCATGTTTGTTTACAAACAATGTAGACGTAGTTTTGTTTTTTGTAATTACGCTTATTGTAAACTAAAACTCGTGCGAAATAAATGCTTTATTCATTATACTGTGAAATCGTGTGGTTGATATGAAACTATGTTCTAGTCTTATAAATCTCGATTAAGTGAGATTGTAGCACGTAAAACATGTGAATGAATGCCCTGGATTTGTGAATGAACTCAATGAGAGAAAAATAGTCCCGTCGACCAATGAAAATTGACATTTGTTTAACTGACCAATCAGCTTCGAGAATCACTAATTGCACACTGTACAAATATCAAAAAGTTATTACACTGCATATTTAAGCCCATATGGGTAATAATCACATTTATCATCCAAAACTGGCTCCCACAGGAGATATTGCTTGGGTGAGATCAAGCGATATCTACACTGTAGATATCGCTGCTATGAACTTGCATCACATTGGGTTGCAGACCATTGAGACTTTACTAGTTACCATGACGTCATAATCAAATGACATCACTAATGGCTCTGCTGCTGAAGCTGTTAGCAGTACTTTTTACACTTAAGACACTGCTTGTTACTGTCTACAAACTGAAAAGGTTGGAAGAATGATGTTGGATGATAAATAAAATCTCACCCTCGTGTCTTTTGATATCCAATATATCAACACTCGTTGATAAAAGTGGAAAAGATCCTCGGCAAGCCTCGGAGTTTTTCCACTTTTATCAACACGTGTTGATATATTTGATATCAAAAGAGACTCGGGTGAGATTCTCTATATCTATATTCTATTCTATTCTATCTTTTATTATCTTAACTTACTTTTTCTGTTGAAAGGTTCAGTGACACATTATGAATAACAAACGATATTGGACTTCTTTCATCCAGTATACCATATTTCCGTAATGCCACGTGTTTATGATCCTATTTGTTAAAAACGTCAACTGTACTATTTTTTTGCGGTTTGAAGTGTAGTTCAGTGATTTCTGTCAATATCATCACCAACTTTGGAAGATAGAAACTATGTAGAAAAACATGTATGTCAGATGCTCCTTATTACAGTTGAGCAATGGTGCCCTTAGACATAACCCAAACATCCGATCTGATCTGACATCTCATGTGAGCCAAACTAAAAATCTTAAATGTTTCCGGTTAATTTGCAGAATCTGTAAATACAACGAAACAATTTGATAAGTCAGCGAAGTATTCAAAAGTATGTGAAACGTTTTGTTAGCTATTTTGGAATTTGCCTAAACTTTTGCAGTCTTGTTGAAATGTTGAGCCTTCAAATCAGCCAATTAGTTATGTTTTAATATTACTTCAAAGTGCAATAATCTATGTTAACTTCCTTGTATATTTTTCTGTGGATTATATGACCTAATAGCAAATATTTCAGAAAAAGGAAGGTGATTACAGTACCTTGTGGTTCTAGTTTATTATTGTGCATAAGTTTCACTGCTTAAAATACATTCAATATAGCCACAATCATCAATATTGAGATCGCTTTGAGATGTTTACGATCACTGATCCCAATTATGCAATTTACGTTGCATATATTAACGAACTATCTAGACGGTAACATGCGTTTTCAAACACACTATGATCACTCTCATAGATTATTACATACCACATGTACAGTCCAGCTATTTGTTTGTAAACTTTCGTGCACATAAACTGCACACCTTTTAACCAAAGGCCTGACAGTAGTGGTTAGCTTACATGAAATAAGTGTTTCACTTATCCCGCCTAAAAGTGGCGCCTGTTCTACATGGAATGGGCACTGATAGCTCGTGTCTATACAATGGCAACCACACCAAAAGAATTGACTTCCAGCTTTTGTTCTCGCGCTGCATTCAATACACGTTTGCAGAGTTTTCAGATCCGTTTTTTCTTGAACTCACCGCCGAGACAATGCGCTTGCTTTATTTGAACACCGCATGAAGACTGACATTTTGGAATCTGCGATGGTCCCCCACAGACATCGGGCATGTTAGGTTGCCGACAAGTCGTATAGTGAGATCTACGGTAGCAATCGGATTATCTTCAAACCAATCCTTCCTTTCTTTAAATACAAACGTTTTCTGATTTACGGCTGTTTTCCTGATTTGAATGTCAGTGATACGAGGTACTGAGAAATGTATTGTTTGGTCTGTTGAACGCCTGGGGACTAGGTGGTACTGGAGGTAGAAGACACTTGTATTTATTTCTGTATACACACCATTTCTCATTACTGCTGCTCCCCAAAAGAAAAAAACCAACTCTTCCATGTATTATTCTTCATTTATTTCAGACTACAGTCTATTCCCAACTGCTATAAGAAGACCAAGAAGGGTCAGTTACATCCTACAAGAGCCAATGTTTAAAATCCTGAAGGGACATTGTTGCGTTGTCGCCCTTACAAATGTTTTCCAAATATATAAATAAATATCACAATGCGACAACGCGACAAGGCCACATTTTGCATTGTCAAGCTTGAATGGTATTTTTTATTTTCATCAAAGAACGACAATGCGCTTAATTCGCCATTTTCAATATTGATAAAAGTCGCGTTGACGGCATATCAAAAATTTGTCAACCAGGCGTTAATTGCGCGACAACACGACGATGCGACATATTGAAAATGTCGCTTTGTTCGCCCTTTTCAATTGATGGTACGCAAATGGAGTAAGTGAATTAATCTACCCATGCGCAGCAATGGTAATACTCCTTTTCAAAATCCAGTGGTCATTTCTTAGCTTCAATGATTCTAAAACAAAAAGACTAATGCGAATAAGGGTTGTTTTTTGTCAAATTGAAAACAGTACTATGTCAGATAATATATTTTGGACTTTTGGATTGAAATTATTTATATTTGAACGTGCACAGGATCGTTGGAATGCTTGCTTTTGAAAATGATCGATTATATATTATATAATAAAATAATAAAGTCCTAGTTAGTCCATCATCTTCTTTATATCAGTTTCAGACATAGTACTTTCACTGTCTTACAACAGCTCTTCAGTGTAACTGACAATAATTAAATTTTCGTTGTGTTCATGGAAATTCCTGCATTCTGATTAGCTGAATTGGTCACGTGTTATTGCATTCATTTCCCAATGAATCACTCTCCTACCCAAGATATTGCATATGCTTTTCATCCGTTTCATGTTTGACAAGTCTACACATTTTCATAAACAAATGTCAAAGAATGGTTAACTTTCATTGAGAAAGTATGCAAATACGTAACAATCTACTTGTTTTTGCGTAGTTATCCTATGTTTACATTGGTTGTAAAGCTTCACGTGCTGTCATCGAAGCCCAACGGAGAGCTAGCGACACGGTCACTTTGATGCATAAATACATATTGTCATGCAACTCACTGTCGCAGTTGTAGTAGCATATCCTTTGAAAACGAAGGCCGAGAATGAATGAAACAGCAAACGTGCAGGCTCGCTCGCCTGTTTTTTTCCCGCTCGCCTCGCCTTTCATGTCTTCGGGTTTCATTTCTAATTAGCATTTCTCCAACTGTGTTTTACCGTAATCAGGAAAGTAATGTTTGAATCATGCAGTAAATGACCATGTTATTTGAAACAGCCGCCTTATCTCGGACATATTTCTTCCGGTTCGTTACAGTCTGATTCATGTCACGCCACTGTATGTATTCCCACACCTGGAATGTTTATCAATGTCGTCATTTTTGTCTGTTTTGATATATGCAACTGCTTTGGGTTAAACTATTGTAGATAAAACATGTTTTACGTTGTCGAATTTAACCGATGTGCAAACTTTTGTAAGAATCCGCTACGCGGATTCATACAGTTTGCACATCGGTTTTTCGATTCATACCTCAATGAACCGAAAAAAATACGCGGATTCTTACAGTTTGCACATCGGTTTTCGATTCATACCTCAATGAACCGAAAAAAATACGCGGATTCTTACAGTTTGCACATCGGTTTTTGATTCATACTTCAATGAACCGAAAAAAATACACAGTCAATCCTTAAATGACGTATGAATGACGTCAAATGTATGATGATGTCATAACTTACAACTGTGACGTCATAATGTATTTACACAATCCAGCGCCGACACAAAGTAATTTAATAATTGTAGACATTTGAATTGAAATATACAGTATTTGTAAAGTAGCAGTGTAACATTTACGATTGAAATGACAAATGTATTAATACATTCTAGAGTTCAATTTGGTTTCATCAGTTGGATAAACATTTGTTCTTTTTCTAGTCTCTGCTGCTTACTCCTGGTATACAATTTATAAAACGGAAAAATAATAAATTTCCCGTTTTCGCAATCATCAATATGTTTGCTCTCACTAAAGCAAACTAACATAAGGGTCCCTTATCTGCTGTATGTGTACAGTGACTCATGTCAATTGTTCATAACCCAACCCATGCTTGTGAGCAGGAAATACAATTTTGTGAGTAGATATCAACTAGCGGGCAAAAGAAACGCCACCAAATAAATAACGTTCGTCAGTTTTCAACAAATTTGCCGAACAGCACGAAAACAGTTGGAAACACAAAGCTGGAATGCAACTTACCTATTCCTCGTGAACATGTGCACGTTCTTCACGTGATTTGCGAGAAAAGTGAATATAATCACTAAAAACTGCAAAATGTGCACAAAGTTACCCGTATGAAATTCTGATATAAAACATGAGCAGGATTGTATTCTCTCATCACGTGAAACCGTTTAAAACAACGAACATGCCTTGACTGGACGCAGTGCAGAGGGAGAGAGCCATCGGTATGTTGCAAATGGGTGCGACGCAGGAGCACGTTGCCAGGATCATGGGCTGCTTCAAGTGCACCATCGCCAGACTTGTCACACGTCACAGGCAAACTGGCAGTACTGCAGACAGGGCGAGGAGTGGAAGACCCAAGGTCACGACCCCACAGGAAGACCGGTATTTACGGGTGCTTCACCTTATGTACAGATTCCTGACAGTGACGGCATCATCCGCAAGCAGCCTTGGACATCAAGTCAGCAGAAGGACCGTTGCTAGAAAACTCCGCCTGTATGGTCTCCGTGCCTATCGACCTTTCAAGGGCATGACGTTAACGTTTCTACACCGACGTCACAGACTGAGATGGGCCAGGACTGTACAGCAGTGGCAGCAGAGAATTGTCGAAGAGTGCTCTTCAGCGACGAGAGTAAGTGCTAGCTCTTCAAGTCTGATGGGCGGGTTCGAATCAAGCGACGACATGGTGAACGGAAGGCGCCTTGTTCCTTCCAAGACGTGAATTTTCATTTTAGTGAACAGATCTTTGTAAAATAGATCCTTATAAAATAACTTTGTCCTCTAGACCTCTTTGAGTAAGATTTGAAACTCATACACGTCACTGTCCATTGAATGCACGCATTGGGCAAACGGCCTGCTCAATGTACGCAATGGACAGTTGCACAGATTGGGTGTAACATATACTATACACCACACATAAACTATGAAAAAGTCTTTGAATGGTATTTAGAAGTGATACACACAGGAAAAAGAATTTGTGGATGTCAACTTCTTTGTTATGAGGAACACAGCGTTTCGGAGGTTTTACTTACTTATACTCACACGCAAAAGAAACGCAAGTGCTTTTCAAGAAATAGGTAACAAACACGGAACCATAAATGGATACGAGTTTTAGCATGTAGTGAAGCCTGAAGGTGATTTTTGGTTGCATTTTGGAAGCCCCGAGTAAAAACGCATCATAAAAAACGAATCGCCAAAACGCACCATTTCAATGTGGATATCATGCACCCATTTCTGAAAATGCAGGAACTGTCACAAACTGTGGTGGGTATAAAACTGTAGCCGATTCTTGGACGTACCACTCCTTGGTCAACAATGCCTGCCTAACTCAAATTCAGAGAAACCAGGCTATCGGACGTTTGGCAGCTGGTGAGTCTGTCCAAGATGTTGCCCGTCATTTCAACGTTAACATAACCACAATTTACCGTCTCCTGCATCGATACAATGCTACACAGACCACAGATGACCTTCCTCGGAGCGGTCGTCCTAGGGTCACCACACCTCGACAAGATCGGCAGATTACCCGTCAACACCAGCGACATCCGTTCCTAACTGCAAGTGAAAGTGCTCGACAGACCATAGGAACACATAATCGACACATTAGCCGGGACACTAATCCGACGTCTCCGTTCCAACAACCTCAGATGTCGCCGACCAGCACGTCGTCCTGTTCTCCAACCACCGCATCGACAAGCACGACTTCAGTGGGCACAGGGTCATCACAATTGGCGTCATCGTGAGTGAAGGCGTGTCGTCTTCTCTGATGAAAGTCGCTTTTGTGTCTCCCATGCAGACGGAAGAGTCAGAATTTGGCGGCGTCGAGGTGATCGTTTCGCTGACAGAAACGTTGTGGAAAGGGATCCATAGGGTGGACCTAGCGTCATGATATGGGCAGGGATTGGACTTAATGCGAGACTTGGACCAATGTGTTTTCTGAATGTTGGTCAAGGTCGGGGACACGGCGTCACTGCTCAGCGGTATATCGACCAAGTGATCAGACCCCCACGTTGTTCCATTTTTGGCACAACATCTACAACACAAATTCCAGCAGGACAACGCTCGTCCCAATGTTGCCAGAGCTACCATGGCCTTTCTGCAACAACACAACATCCGTGTTCTACCGTGGCCAGCCCTCAGCCCTGATCTGAACCCCATCGAACACTTGTGGGATGAGGTTCAAAGGCGTCTGCACAATGTGCGCCCAGTCCCTACAACTGCCGATGAACTATGCACAGCTGCTCTGGATGTGTGCAGGAGGATCCCTAGGGTCTTCACAAATCGTCTGATCCACTCAATGTACAGGAGATGTGTGGCAGTGATCAATGCTAATGGTGGTCACACCAGGTATTGACCGACATTTTGGGTATTGACCCGAAACTGTGTAAGCCCTTAACATTTGAAAAAACCCAATTATGTCATCTGCCTTTTAATCAATTAAACTGTCTTCAGTCATTTTTTTGGTCAATCTTGCCCTATTCATATTTCTTGTCTTTACTGCTGAAAATAAATAACATGTATACTGCATACTTGACGTGCGTTTCTTTTGCGTGTATATATATGGAGTACCTCATCTTCTAGTGAGGACGATTCTGCCGCAGGTTACCTGTCTCAAAGGCAAGCAACCAGTTATGAGAGATCCGTCGGATTGTTAGCCCGACAGCTAACCGACTGAGCTACGTCCACACAGTGCAAATTTACATAGTCATGCTTACGACGTTACGGAACTGAACGAAAAAGATCGAATATGTGACGGACACTTACGAAGGTTACGGGTAGGCAGAGAGTCTCGTCACTTTAGTCTACGGACACTTACGAATGATCCCGATGCCATTTGGCAGACTCGTCCCATCCGTAATCTACAAGATACCGAGTGGTGAGGAATGAGCCGATATGGCGCGAACTGAAAACAGCTCCAGGCGTCAGACGTCAGACGTCGAACTCGCGAGTACGCATGAATGACATAGTATTTAATATTTTGTTTGACAGAAATATGTGGTAGGGAACACTGTAAGCATGATGTAGATAATAGTAAGGGCTTTAGGAACGAGGGAGGCATGAGCATGGCTAATGACGACACAACGGTGAGTTCGCTTTTGAATCAGTACTGAAAAAAATGTAGCCGAGGAAGGTGGCTTGTGTGAATGTTCCAGGACAGTTTCCAGTAGCCAAAGTATTCGACACAAACCCATTTCATCCGTTTTACTCGACGTTTTTGTGTGAAGAATATTAGGAGCCGCTATAGAATCTGTAATAGCCACTAAGCGGGAACTTAAACCTAATGATCGGAAAGGGGTGATTGATCGTAAAGGGGATCCAAGGGCTAAGGATAGAGTTCGGGTAATCTAATAGCCTCTGAACGGGTACCTAACCCTAATGATCGTAAAGGGGTGATTGATCGTAAAGGGGATCCAAGGGCTAAGGATAGAGTTCGGGTAATCTAATAGCCTCTGAACGGGTACCTAACCCTAATGATCGTAAAGGGGGGATGGATCGGAAAGGGGTGATTGATCGTAAAGGCTAAGGATTGATTTAGGGCCGACCCTAACACTGGCGACATTTGGATGTGTAAACCTATATTCCTGTATAATATTCCTAATAAACTGTACTCTTGTGCATAATAATGCAATTAATGAACCGAAAAAATAATATATGTATATTAGTTCCCATTTATAACCATTTAATCCACTTGAATTACGAGAAAAACGAAATAAAAAGTATGTAAAAAATAAAAGTTCTTTCGTAAACTAGCGCTTGCTCTAAAATGCGCCGCCGCAGGCTATATTTAGTGAACAAATATTTAAAGCTCTCAACACAGCTGGGCGTATTTAATTACATTTCGTGTAGAGATGATAGATCACAGGGAGGTGCTTATGCACACGCGATGATCCCTGACGTCACACGGCATTGTTTCGCCGGTGTGACTGGCAACAAAATACTACAAATTACGTCATAGGGTATTGGTATGGATGTATCTGTAAGAAAGGTGATAAAACAGCAAACGTGGAAACTTAACAAGAGAAGCAGACAGCTAATTGGCGCTGATAGGTGACCCCACAGACCTCCCAAAACATTTCAACGCCATGCATCAGAGAATCCTGTTCACCATCACAATTTGTATTAAGCCGGAGAGTGCGCATCCACACAAATGTTGTCATACAGCCTACACGTGTATCAACTCGGAGAGTGCACATCTACACAAATGTTGTCAAAAAGCCTACACATGTATCAAGCCGGAGAGTGCACATCTACACAAATGTTGTCATACAGCCTATACGTGTATCAAGCCGGAGAGTGCACATCTACACAAATAATGTCATACAGCCTACATGTGTATAAAGCTGAAGTGTGCACATCTACACAAATGTTGTCATACAGCCTACACGTGTATCAAGCCGGAGAGTGCACATCTACACAAATGTTGTCATATAGCCTACACGTGTATGAAGCCGGAGAGTGCACATCTACACAAATGTTGTCATACAGCCTACACGTGTATCAAGCCGGAGAGTGCACATCTACACAAATGTTGTCATACAGCCTATACGTGTATCAAGCCGTAGAGTGCACATCTACACAAATAATGTCATACAGCCTACACGTGTATAAAGCTGAAGTGTGCACATCTCCACAAATGTTGTCATACCTCCTACACATGTATCAAACCGGAGAGTGCACATCTCCACAAATGTTGTCATATAGCCTACAAGTGTACATGTATCAAGCCGGAGAGTGCACATCTACACAAATGTTGCCATACAGCCTACACGTGTATCAAGCCGGAGAGTGCACATCTACACCAATGTTGTCATACAGCCTATACGTGTATCAAGCCGGAGAGAGCACATCTACACAAATAATGTCATACAGCCTACATGTGTATAAAGCTGAAGTGTGCACATCAACACAAATGTTGTCATACAGCCTACACGTGTATCAAGTCGGAGAGTGCACATCTACACAAATAATGTCATACAGCCTACACGTGTATAAAGCTGAAGTGTGCACATCTACACAAATGTTGTCATACAGCCTACACGTGTATCAAGCCGGAGAGTGCACATCTACACAAATGTTGTCATACAGCCTACACGTGTATCAACTCGGAGAGTGCACATCTACATAAATGTTGTCAAAAAGCCTACACATGTATCAAGCCGTAGAGTGCACATTTACACAAATGTTGTCATACAGCCTACACGTGTATGAAGTCGGAGGGTGCACATCTCCACAAATGTTGTCATACCTCCTACACATGTATCAAGCCGGAGAGTGCACATCTACACAAATGTTGTCATACAGCCTACACGTGTATCAGGCCGCAGGAGTGCACATCTCCACAAATGTTGTCATACCTCCTACACATGTATCAAACCGGAGAGTGCACATCTCCACAAATGTTGTCATATAGCCTACAAGTGTATCAAGCCGGAGAGTGCACATCTACACAAATGTTGCCATACAGCCTACACGTGTATCAAGCCGGAGAGTGCACATCTACACCAATGTTGTCATACAGCCTATACGTGTATCAAGCCGGAGAGTGCACATCTACACAAATAATGTCATACAGCCTACATGTGTATAAAGCTGAAGTGTGCACATCAACACAAATGTTGTCATATAGCCTACACGTGTATCAAGTCGGAGAGTGCACATCTACACAAATAATGTCATACAGCCTACACGTGTATAAAGCTGAAGAGTGCACATCTACACAAATGTTGTCATACAAACTACACGTGTATCAAGCCGGAGAGTGCACATCTACACAAATGTTGTCATATAGCCTACACGTGTATCAAGCCGGAGAGTGCACATCTACACAAATGTTGTCATACAGCCTACACGTGTATCAAGCCGGAGAGTGCACATCTACACAAATGTTGTCATACAGCCTATACGTGTATCAAGCCGGAGAGTACACATCTACACAAATGTTGTCATACAGCCTACACGTGTATCAAGCCGGAGAGTGCACATCTACACAAATGTTGCCATACAGCCTACACGTGTATCAAGCCGGAGAGTGCACATCTACACAAATGTTGTCATACAGCCTATATGTGTATCAAGCCGGAGAGTGCACATCTACACAAATAATGTCATACAGCCTACACGTGTATCAACTCGGAGAGTGCACATCTACACAAATGTTGTCATATAGCCTACACGTGTATCAAGCCGGAGAGTGCACATCTACACAAATGTTGTCATACAGCCTACACGTGTATCAAGCCGGAGAGTGCACATCTACACAAATGTTGTCATACAGCCTATACGTGTATCAAGCCGGAGAGTACACATCTACACAAATGTTGTCATACAGCCTACACGTGGATCAAGCCGAAGAGTGCACATCTACACAAATGTTGTCATACAGCCTACACGTGTATAAAGCCGAAGAGTGCACATCTACACAAATGTTGTCATACAGCCTACACGTGTATCAAATCGGAGAGTGCACATCTACACAAATGTTGTCAAAAAGCCTACACATGTATCAAGCCGGAGAGTGCACATTTACACAAATGTTGTCATACAGCCTACACGTGTATGAAGTCGGAGAGTGCACATCTCCACAAATGTTGTCATACCTCCTACACATGTATCAAACCGGAGAGTGCACATCTACACAAATGTTGTCATACAGCCTACACGTGTATCAGGCCGCAGGAGTGCACATCTCCACAAATGTTGTCATACCTCCTTCACATGTATCAAACCGGAGAGTGCACATCTCCACAAATGTTGTCATATAGCCTACAAGTGTATCAAGCCGGAGAGTGCACATCTACACAAATGTTGCCATACAGCCTACACGTGTATCAAGCCCGAGAGTGCACATCTACACCAATGTTGTCATACAGCCTATACGTGTATCAAGCCGGAGAGTGCACATCTACACAAATAATGTCATACAGCCTACATGTGTATAAAGCTGAAGTGTGCACATCTACACAAATAATGTCATACAGCCTACACGTGTATAAAGCCGGAGAGTGCACATCTCCACAAATGTTGTCATACAGCCTACACGTGTATCAAGCCGGAGAGTGCACATCTACACAAATGTTGTCATATAGCCTACACATGTATCAAGCCGGAGCGTGCATAATCTACACAAATGTTGTCATACAGCCTACACGTGTATCAAGCCGGAGAGTGCACATCTACACAAATGTTGTCATACAGCCTACACGTGTATCAAGCTGAAGAGTGCACATCTACACAAATGTTTTCATACTGCCTACACATGTATCAAACCGGAGAGTGCACATCTCCACAAATGTTGTCATATAGCCTACAAGTGTATCAAGCCGGAGAGTGCACATCTACACAAATGTTGCCATACAGCCTACACGTGTATCAAGCCGGAGAGTGCACATCTACACCAATGTTGTCATACAGCCTATACGTGTATCAAGCCGGAGAGTGCACATCTACACAAATAATGTCATACAGCCTACATGTGTATAAAGCTGAAGTGTGCACATCAACACAAATGTTGTCATATAGCCTACACGTGTATCAAGTCGGAGAGTGCACATCTACACAAATAATGTCATACAGCCTACACGTGTATAAAGCTGAAGAGTGCACATCTACACAAATGTTGTCATACAAACTACACGTGTATCAAGCCGGAGAGTGCACATCTACACAAATGTTGTCATATAGCCTACACGTGTATCAAGCCGGAGAGTGCACATCTACACAAATGTTGTCATACAGCCTACACGTGTATCAAGCCGGAGAGTGCACATCTACACAAATGTTGTCATACAGCCTATACGTGTATCAAGCCGGAGAGTACACATCTACACAAATGTTGTCATACAGCCTACACGTGTATCAAGCCGGAGAGTGCACATCTACACAAATGTTGCCATACAGCCTACACGTGTATCAAGCCGGAGAGTGCACATCTACACAAATGTTGTCATACAGCCTATATGTGTATCAAGCCGGAGAGTGCACATCTACACAAATAATGTCATACAGCCTACACGTGTATCAACTCGGAGAGTGCACATCTACACAAATGTTGTCATATAGCCTACACGTGTATCAAGCCGGAGAGTGCACATCTACACAAATGTTGTCATACAGCCTACACGTGTATCAAGCCGGAGAGTGCACATCTACACAAATGTTGTCATACAGCCTATACGTGTATCAAGCCGGAGAGTACACATCTACACAAATGTTGTCATACAGCCTACACGTGGATCAAGCCGAAGAGTGCACATCTACACAAATGTTGTCATACAGCCTACACGTGTATAAAGCCGAAGAGTGCACATCTACACAAATGTTGTCATACAGCCTACACGTGTATCAAATCGGAGAGTGCACATCTACACAAATGTTGTCAAAAAGCCTACACATGTATCAAGCCGGAGAGTGCACATTTACACAAATGTTGTCATACAGCCTACACGTGTATGAAGTCGGAGAGTGCACATCTCCACAAATGTTGTCATACCTCCTACACATGTATCAAACCGGAGAGTGCACATCTACACAAATGTTGTCATACAGCCTACACGTGTATCAGGCCGCAGGAGTGCACATCTCCACAAATGTTGTCATACCTCCTTCACATGTATCAAACCGGAGAGTGCACATCTCCACAAATGTTGTCATATAGCCTACAAGTGTATCAAGCCGGAGAGTGCACATCTACACAAATGTTGCCATACAGCCTACACGTGTATCAAGCCCGAGAGTGCACATCTACACCAATGTTGTCATACAGCCTATACGTGTATCAAGCCGGAGAGTGCACATCTACACAAATAATGTCATACAGCCTACATGTGTATAAAGCTGAAGTGTGCACATCTACACAAATAATGTCATACAGCCTACACGTGTATAAAGCCGGAGAGTGCACATCTCCACAAATGTTGTCATACAGCCTACACGTGTATCAAGCCGGAGAGTGCACATCTACACAAATGTTGTCATATAGCCTACACATGTATCAAGCCGGAGCGTGCATAATCTACACAAATGTTGTCATACAGCCTACACGTGTATCAAGCCGGAGAGTGCACATCTACACAAATGTTGTCATACAGCCTACACGTGTATCAAGCTGAAGAGTGCACATCTACACAAATGTTTTCATACTGCCTACACGTGTATCAAGCCGGAGTATGCATAATCTACACAAATGTTACCATCTAGCCTACACGTGTATGTCTTTATAAGAAATCGTCACGCAACTTGCTGTGCATCAAGCAGGACATGTGCCTTTCTGACACAAGCTTTTTCATATGGACAACACATGTAGTCAACCAATTTTATTTTGAATAAGGCTTTAATTAATGTTTATTTCACTTTGTACGTTGGTCAAAGGCTTCATACGACATAAACCTATTTGACTGATTGACATTTAGCCCCTGCCTGATGCTCCTGTCACATCTTCTGCAGATGACTGTTTGAGGTTTCCTTCATGCACCACCGCCTCTAATAACCGGGCCGTCCCACGCTCTCCCATAATCAATTTACCTCGGTTTTTATGACAGTTAGTGTATTGAGTTTAGTAGATACTTGGATGTTTTAGATGAAATCAGAGAGTCTGGCTACCACTGCCAGGCGCATTACGCCATCGTAAGAGAGAAGTGTGTGGAAAGAGCAACTCCAATGTCACTGCTAGTAGTAAGTTATATAGCAATACCAAACACACTACTTTAAGCACTAGCACTTAGTATTAATCGGCAATTACTTGTATATATTATGTAGCAGTTCACACACACACACACACACACACACACACACACACACACACACACACACACACACACACACACACACACACACATATATATATATATATATATGTATATATATATATATATAACCATGTTGTTTCACTTGTATCTCAAAAACATGTTCTGTATTCAGTCTCAAATATCTACCAATACAGATTCATTATTCCAAAATAGTAATGTAAATTATCTGAATGAATCAATGAAAATAGTGACGCCACTAGGTATCTACCGGTAGCACCCGCCCCTTACACAAGTTTCATTAAGAAAATAGTGCTAGTGAGTAAGGAGGTAAGAAAACGACGTGTAAAGGTCATAGTGTGTCATAACAAACATAGCTTGACCTTTGGCCTGTGCCTAACAACGAGTCTATAACAGATGATGGAATAAAACTCATTCCATACGAAATGTCACGCGAAACAAGACACCCTTTTCATTTATTTCAGTTGAATCACTTGTAATGTGTTTGAACGCTAACACAATTGCCGTGATCCTGTCTTGCCAAGGGAAGTTAATCTATATAAGGATAGAAAGTAAGAGTGGTTTCCACTTTGACTGCGTACTCCCTTTATGAAATATAATTGAACGGTTGATTATGTATAGCTTGATAACATGCTATTTAATAACCATTTAATCCATGAATAAACATTTAATTAAGAATGTAAGATGAACGCAATTCAGTTATAATCTCACAGTGGTTACATAAACAATGCGTCATGTTATGTGCAGCTAGGACAATGCATAATGTTATATACAGACAGAACATGGTGTTTTGTAGACTGCATACCGGCCTAAAATCGTCTCAGAGAGACTTTTAATGTTTAAAATTTCACGCCTACTGCACAGACAGCAGTAATTTCCTTCGTAATGGCACAGTGAAAATTAGCTATTGATGATGGGTATAGTGTGTCAGGTCGTTGGAACAACCACCCGTTACATTTGTCGAAAAACTAAACTTATTTTCTGTTCCACGGGTTATTTTCTTTAACAGCTGAATTTTGGGTTTTAAATGACTCTCCTTATGTTCATAGTTTAAGAGATTTGAATACTGAACCTGACAGATATAAGTATATCATCAACCAATGCAATATGTATATCACATCACATATGTTAATTTTGTCTTTTTTGTTCTTTTTTGCCTAATGGAAATAATTATTTCATTTACCTAGTTAAGCCTAGGGGACATTCCATTACATTCAGTCAATGACAGTGTGCATTTGACATATTACTATTCTAGAAAGATCTAAGCGAAATGCAGTGCAATGCGGCACTGTTCCAGTGGTATTCAATGTTGCCCTGGATATCTCTGAAAGGTGCGGATGTTACGAGTTTGAGCTCGGACTAGCATAGGTATTTTGTCACATTTTGTTATATACTGAACCGCAAAAGAAACGTCACCATGGATAGATATATGAGAAACCTTATTTGTCAAAACACTGTAAACATACTTTGAGACATATCAAAAAGATTTAACTTGGCAAAACTTATCATCAAGTTTGAAATTAAAGTGCCAAATGTTCACAACACTAGTCTCTGAGTCAGTATCTCGTGTGTCCGCCATGTGCATTGATGACTGCCGTGAAACGTCGATACATGGAATGGATGAGGCGGTTGAAGAAGACCATAGGCACTTGAGCCCACATTCTGGGGAACGCCTGACGCAGTTCAGCTGCAGTTGTCGGCCTTGGTCGGACGTCATTCAGCCGTCTTTGAATCTCGTCCCACAGGTGCTCAATGGGATTTATATCGGGACTGAGGGCAGGCCACTGCATGGTTCTGATGCCATTCTGCTGAAGGAAGTCTCTTTTTGCTCTCGCAGTGTGGGCACGGGCGTTATCATGCTGAAACTCTTGGTTGCGGCAACGTACCAAATGAGGTATGGCGTGCGGTCTCAAGACTTGATCAATGTACCGAGCTGCTGTGACACTATTGCCTCTCCCTGGACCGATGTTCTGGAAGACCACAGGGCCGACCCTCTCTGCAAGACCAATTCCGCTCCACACCATGATGCTCGGACCACTCCACGAGTCTTCTCAACAACACAAGCATCCGAATAACGTTTCCCACGGCGTCGCCAGACTCTCTCTCTCTGCCATCTGCTGTTAAGATACAGTAACGGCTCTCATCTGAGAAGAAGACTCTTCTCCACTGCCGATGGCGCCAATTCTGGTGCTGTGCTGCCCACTGAAGACGGTCCCGGCGATGACGTGGTCTCAGAATGGGTCCTAGCGACTTATGTGTTATGTAGTAGTTACTTATGACAGTTATATAGTACATATAGTGACTTATGTGTGTTAGGTAGTAGTTACTGATGCCAGGTATATAGTACATATAGTGACTAACGTGTATTATGTAGTAGTTACTTTTGTCAGTTATATAGTACATACAGTTATTTATGTGTGTTATGTAGTAGTTATTTATGCCAATTATATAGTACATAACAGTTACTTATGTGTATCATATAGTAGTTACTTATGTCAGTTATATAGTACATATATAGTGACTTGTGTGTGTTAGGTAATAGTTACTGTCTACTATGTTGTAATTACTTTTGCCAGTTATATAGTACATATAGTAACTTATGTGTGCTATGTAGCAGTTATTTACGACAGTAATATAGTACATATATAGTGACTTATGTGTGTTAGGTAGTAGTTACTTATGCCAGGTATATAGTGCATATAGTGACTTATGTGTATTATGTTGTAGTTACTTATGTCAGTTATATAGTAGATATAGTTATTTATGTGTGTTATGTAGTAGTTACTTATGCCAGTTATATAGTACATACAGTTACTTATGTGTATCATATAGTAGTTACTTATGTCAGTTATATAGTACATATAGTTTCTTAAGTGTGGTAAGTAGCAGTAACTTACGACAGTTATAGTGTACATATGGTGACTTATGTCTGTTATGTAGTAGTAACTTATGTCTTTTATTACGTACATCTAGTAACTTATGTGTGATATGTAGTAGTTACTTATGTCAGTTATAGAGTACACAGTTATTTATGTGTGTTATGTAGTAGTTACAAATGTCGGTTGAATTATACATATAGTGACTTATGTGTGCTATGTAGTAGTTACTTATGTCAGTTATATTGTACATATAGTGACTTGTGTGTGAAATATATCAGTTACTTCTGTCAGTTATATAGTACATATAGTTATTTATGTGTGTTATGTAGTAGTTACTTATGGCGGTTATTTAGTACATATAGCGACTTATGTGTTATGTAGTAGTTACTTATGTCAGTTATATTGTACATATAGTGACTTATGTGTGGTATGTAGTAGTTACTTATGTCAGTTATATAGTACATATAGTAACTTATGTGTATTATGTAGTACATATAGTGACTTATGTGTGTTATGTAGTAGTTACTTATGTCAGTTATATAGTACATATAGTTACTTATGTGTACTATGTTGTAGTTACTTTTGCCAGTTATATAGTACATATATTAACTTATGTCTGCTATTTAGCAGTTACGTACGACAGTTATATAGAACATATATAGTGACTTATCTGTGTTAGGTAGTAGTTACTTATGCCAGTTATATAGTACATATAGTGACTTAAGTGTATTATATAGTAGTTACTTATGTCAGTTATATAGTACATATAGGGACTTATGTGTGGTATGTAGTAGTTACTTATGTCAGTTATATAGTACATATAGTAACTTATATGTATTATGTAGTAGTTACTTATGTCAGTTATATAGTACATATAGTGACTAATGTGTATTATGTAGTAGTTACTTATGTCAGTTATATAGTACGTATAGTGATTTATGTGTGTTATGTAGTAGTTACTTATGTCAGTTATATAGTACATATAGTAACTTATGTGTGATATGTAGTAGTTACTTATAACTAATATATAGTACATATAGTGACTTATGTGTACTATGTTGTAGTTACCTTTGCCAGTTATATTGTACATATAGTGACTTATGTGTGTTATGTAGTAGTTACTTATGTCAGTTATATTGTACATATAGTGATTTATGTGTGGTATGTAGTAGTTACTTATGTCAGTTATATTGTACATATAGTGACTTATGTGTGAAATATAGCAGTTACTTGTGTCAGTTATATAGTACATATTGTTATTTATGTGTGTTATGTAGTAGTTACTTATGCCAGTTACATAGTACATATAGCGACTTATGTGTGTTATGTAGTAGTTACATATGTCGGTTATATTGTACATATAGTGACTTATGTGTGGTATGTAGTAGTTACTTATGTCAGTTATATAGTACATATAGTAACTTATGTGTGCTATTTAGTAGTTACTTATGTCTAATATATAGTACATATAGTGACTTATGTGTACTATGTTGTAGTTACCTTTGCAAGTTATATAGTACATAGAGTGACTTTAGTGTGTTAGGTAGTAGTTACTGATGCCAGGTATATAGTACATAAAGTTATTTATGTGTGTTATGTAGTAGTTACTTATGTCAGTTATATTGTACATATAGTGATTTATGTGTGCTATGTGGTAGTTACATATGTCGGTTATATTGTACATATAGTGACTTATGTGTGCTATGTATTAGTTACTTATGTCAGTGATATTGTACATATAGTGACTTATGTGTGAAATATAGCAGTTACTTGTGTCAGTTATATAGTACATATAGTTATTTATGTGTGTTATGTACTAGTTACTTATGCCAGTTATATAGTACATATAGCGACTTATGTGTGTTATGTAGTAGTTACTTATGTCAGTGATATTGTACATATAGTGACTTATGTGTGAAATATAGCAGTTACTTGTGTCAGTTATATAGTACATATAGTTATTTATGTGTGTTATGTACTAGTTACTTATGCCAGTTATATAGTACATATAGCGACTTATGTGTGTTATGTAGTAGTTACTTATGTCAGTTATATTGTACATATAGTGATTTATGTGTGCTATGTAGTAGTTACATATGTCGGTTATATTGTACATATAGTGACTTATGTGTGGTATGTAGTAGTTACTTATGTCAGTTATATTATACATATAGTGACTTATGTGTGAAATATAGCAGTTACTTGTGTCAGTTATATAGTACATATAGTTACTTATGTGTACTATGTTGTAGTTACTTTTGCCAGTTTTATAGTACATATAGTAACTTATATCTGCTATTTAGCAGTTACGTACGACAGTTATATAGTAAATATATAGTGACTTATCTGTGTGAGGTAGTAGTTACTTATGCCAGTTATATAGTACATATAGTGACTTATGTGTACTATGTAGTAGTTACCTACGTCAGTTATATAGTACATATAGTGACTTATGTGTACTATGTAGTAGTTACCTACGTCAGTTATATAGTACATAAAGTGACTTATGTGTACTATGTAGTAGTTACCTGCGTCAGTTATATAGAACATATATAGTGACTTAAGTGTATTATATAGTAGTGACTTATGTCAGTTATATAGTACATATAGTGACCTATGTGTGCTATGTTGTAGTTACCTACGTCAGTTATATAGTACATATAGTGACTTATGTGTACTATGTTGTAGTTAGTTATGTCAGTTATAGGTTATACATAGTGACTTATGTGTGTTATGTAGTATTTACTTATGTCAGTTATAGAGTACAGAGTTATTTATGTGTGTTATGTAGTATTTACTTATGTCAGTTATATAGTACATATATTTACTTATGTGTGAAATATAGCAGTTACTTACGACAGTTATAGAGTACATATGGCGACTTATGTCTGTTATGTAGTAGTTACTTATGTCTTTTATTACGTACATATAGTAACTTATGTGTGATATATAGTAGTTACTTATGTCAGTTATATAGTACATTTAGTTACTTATGTGTGAAATATAGTAGTTACTTATGTCAGTTATATAGTACATATAGTTATTTATGTGTGTTATGTAGTAGTTACTTATGACGTTTATTTAGTACATATAGCGACTTATGTGTGCTATGCAGTAGTTACTTACGAGAGCTATATAGTACATATAGTGACTTATGTGTGATATGTAGTAGTTATTTATGTCGGTTATATAGTACATATAGTAACTTATGTGTGCTATGTAGCAGTTACTTACGACAGTTATATATTGCATATATAGTGACTAATGTGTGTTAGGTAGTAGTTACTTATGTCAGTTATATAGTACATAAAGTGACTTATGTGTATTATGTAGTAGTTACTTATGTCAGTTATATAGTACATATAGTTACTTATGTGTGATATGTAGTAGTTACTTATGCCAGTTATATAGTACATACAGTTACTTATATGTATCATATAGTAGTTACTTATGTCAGTTATATAGTACATATAGTTACTTATGTGTGATATGTAGTAGTTACTTATGCCAGTTATATAGTACATATAGCGACTTATGTGTGTTATGTAGTAGTTACTTATGTCAGTTATATTGTACATATAGTGATTTATGTGTGCTATGTAGTAGTTACATATGTCGGTTATATTGTACATATAGTGACTTATGTGTGCTATGTAGTAGTTACTTATGTCAGTTATATTGTACATATAGTGACTTATGTGTGAAATATAGCAGGTACATGTGTCAGTTATATAGTACATATAGTTACTTATGTGTGATATGTAGTAGTTACTTATGCGAGTTATATAGTACATTCAGTTACTTATATGTGTCATATAGTAGTTACTTATGTCAGTTATATAGTACATATAGTTACTTATGTGTGATATGTAGTAGTGACATATGTCAGTTATATAGTACATACAGTTACTTATGTGTTTTAGTTAGTAGCTACTGATGCCAGGTATAAAGTACATATAGTGACTTATGTGTTTTATGTACTAGTTACTTATGTCAGTTATATAGTACATAAAGTGACTTATGTGTGTTAGGTAGTAGTAAATGATGCCAGGTATATGGAACATATAGTGACTTATGTGTATTATGTAGTAGTTACTTATGTGAGTTATATAGTACATATAGTGACTTATGTGTATTACGTAGTAGTTCCTTATGTCAGTTACATTGTACATATAGTGACTTATGTGTGCTATGTAGTAGTTACTTATGTCTGTTATATAGTACATATATTGACTTATGTGTACTATGTTGTAGTTACCTTTGCCAGTTATATAGTACACATAGTGACTTAAGTGTGTTAGGTTGTAGTTACTGATGCCAGGTATATAGTATATATAGTTATTTATGTGTGCAATATAGCAATTACTAATGTCAGTTATATAGTACATATAGTTACTGATGTGTGAAATATAGCAGTTACTTATGTCAGTTATATAGTACATATAGTTACTGATGTGTGAAATATAGCAGTTACTTATGTCAGTTATATAGTACATATAGTAACTTATGTCTGCTATTCAGCAGTTACTTATGACTGTTATTTGGTACATATTGCGACTTATGTGTGCTATGTAGTAGTTACTTATGTCAGTTATATAGTACATATAGTAACTTATGTGTGATATGTAGTAGTGACTTATGTCAGTTATATAGTACATATAGTGACTTATGTGTGCTATGTAGTAGTTACTTATGTCAATTATATAGTACATATAGTAACTTATGTCTGCTATTTAGCAGTTACGTACGACAGTTATATAGTAAATATATAGTGACTTATCTGTGTTAGGTAGTAGTTACTTATGCCAGTTATATAGTAGATATAATGACTTAAGTGTTTTATATAGTAGTTACTTATGTCAGTTATATAGTACATAAAGTGACTTATGTGTGCTATGTAGTAGTTACCTCCGTCAGTTATATAGTACATATAGTGACTTATGTGTGCTATGTAGTAGTTACTTGTGTCAGTTCTAGAGTAAAGAGTTATTTATGTGTGTTATGTAGTATTAACTTATGTCAGTTATATAGTACATATAGTTACTTATGTGTGAAATATAGCAGTTACTTATGTCAGTTATATTGTACATATAGTTACTTATGTGTGCCATGTAGTAGTTACTTATGTCAGTTATATAGTACATATAGCGACTTATGTGTGTTAGGTGGTAGTTACTTATGTCAGTTATATAGTACATACAGCGACTTATGTGTGCTACGTAGTAGTTACTTACGTCAGTTATATAGTACATATAGTGATTTTCGTGTACTATGTTGTAGTTAGTTTTGTCAGTTATAGATTATATATAGTGACTTATGTGTGTTATGTAGTAGTTACTTATGTAAGTTATATAGTACAGATAGTAACTTATGAGTGATATGTAGTAGTTACTTATGTCAGTTTTAGAGTACAGAGTTATTTATGTGTGTTATGTAGTATTTACTTATGTCAGTTATATAGTACATATAGTTACTTATGTATGATATATAGCAGTTACTTATGTCAGTTATATAGTACATATAGTTATTTATTTGTGCTTTGTAGTAGTTACTTCTGACAGCTATTTAGTGCATATAGCGACTTATGTGCTATGTTGTAGTTACTTATGTGAGTTATATTGTACATATAGTGACTTATGTGTGATATGTAGTAGTTACTTATGTCAGTTTTATGGTACATATAGTGGCTTATGTGTGTTAGGTAGTAGTTACTGATGCCAGGTATATAGTACATATAGTGACTTATGTGTATTAAGTAGTAGTTACTTATGTCAGTTATATAGTACATATAGTGACTTATGTGTATTATGTAGTAGATACTTATGTCAGTTATATTGTACATATAGTGACTTATGTGTGCTATGTAGTAGTTACTTATGTCAGTTATATTGTACATATAGTAACTTATGTGTGGTATGTCGTAGTTACTTATGTCAGTTATATAGTACATATGTTTATTTATGTCTGTTATGTAGTAGTTACTTATGACGGTTATTTAGTACATTCAGCGACTTATGTGTTATGTAGTAGTAACATATGACAGTTATATAGTACATACAGTGATTTATGTGTGCTATGTAGCTGTTACTTATGACAGTTATATGGTATAGTGTGAGTTATGTGTACTATGTTGTAGTTTCCTTTGCCAGTTATATAGTACATATATAGTGACTTATCTGTGTTAGGTAGTAGTTACTTATGCCAGTTATATGGTACATATATTGACTTATGTGTACTATGTTGTAGTTACACATGTCAGTTTTGTTGTAAATATAGTGACTTATGTGTGCTTTGTAGCTGTTACTTACGACAGTTATATAGTACATACAGTGACTTATGTGTGTTACGTATTAGTTACTTATGTCAGGTGTATAGTACATATAGTGACTTATGTGTGCTATGTAGCAGTTACTTACGACAGTTATATAGTACATATATAGTGACTTATGTGTGTTAGGTAGTAGTTACTTATGCCAGGTTTATAGTACATATAGTGACTTATGTGTATTATGTAGTAGTTACTGATGGCATTTATATAGTACATAAAGTGACTTATGTTTATTATGTAGTTGTTACCTACGTCAGTTATATAGTATATATATATTGACTTATGTGTGCTATGTAGTAGTTACTTATGTCTGTTATATAGTACATATAGTGACTGATGTGTACTATGTTGTAGTTACCTTTGCCAGTTATATAGTACATATAGTGACTTATGTGTGTTAGGTAGTAGTTACCTACGTCAGTTATATAGTATATATATTGACTTATGTGTGCTATGTAGTAGTTACTTATGTCTGTTATATAGTACATATAGTGACTGATGTGTACTATGTTGTAGTTACCTTTGCCAGTTATATAGTACATATAGTGACTTATGTGTGTTAGATAGTTGTTACTGATGCCAGGTATATAGTACATATAGTTACTTATGTGTGTTATTTAGGAGTTACGTACGACAGTTATATAGTACATATATAGTGACTTATCTGTGTTAGGTAGTAGTTACTTATGCCAGTTATATTGTACATATAGTGACTTATGTGTACTATGTTGTAGTTACATATGTCAGTTTTGTTGTAAATATAGTGACTTATGTGTGCTATGTATCTGTTACTTACGACAGTTATAAAGTACATACAGTGACTTATGTGTGTTACGTAGTAGTTACTTATGCCAGGTATATAGTACATATACTGACTTATGTGTGCTATGTAGCAGTTACTTACGACAGTTATATAGTACATATATAGTGACTTATGTGTGTTAGGTAGTAGTTACTTATGCCAGGTTTATAGTACATATAGTGACTTATGTGTACTTTGTAGTAGTTACTTATGTCTGTTATATAGTACATATAGTGACGGGGCGGTCGGGTAGCCTGGTGGTTAAAGCGTTCGCTCGTCACGCCGAAGACCCGGGTTCGATTCCCGACATGGGTACAATGTGTGAAGCCCATTTCTGGTGTCCCCCGCCGTGATATTGCTGGAATATTGCTAAAAGCGGCGTAAAACCATACTCACTCACTCACATATAGTGACTGATGTGTACTATGTTTTAGTTACCTTTGCCAGTTATATAGTACATATAGTGACTTATGTGTGTTAGGTAGTAGTTACTGATGCCAGGTATATAGTACATATAGTTATTTATGTGTGTTATGTAGTAGTTACTTATGTCAGTTATATAGCACATATAGTAACTTATGTGTGTTAGGTAGTAGTTACTGATGCCAGGTATATAGTACATATAGTTATTTATGTGTGTTATGTAGTAGTTACTGATGTCAGTTATATTGTACATATAGTGACTTATCTGTACTATGTTGTAGTTTCCTTTGCCAGTTATATAGTACGTGAAGGAGAATGTCCGAAAACTCGCTATTAGATTCGCACGTGAAGCAGGTTGTCGGCCTAACGGCCGACAACCTGCTTCACGTGCGAATCTAATAGCGAGTTTTCGTTCATTCTCCTACTTAAAACAAAACTCTCTCCAAAACTGTCCACCAAACTAATGTACTCACATAATTATCGTGCGATACTAATGGAGGTCACGTGTATCATCACTTTCTCGATCAAACGATTATGATCGACTCGATGAAACGGAGCAATGCACGTGCTAAACTATTGGAGGACCACATGCATACGAGTCGTGGAAATTTGTTCCGTATGGGAGACAACATGTCGGATTGTGGTGATGAATTGTTTGTGACTCAGAACACATTTTGTAATCAGTCTGATGTGGTTGTGAACTCTCATTTTGAAACATTGCTTTACATGGATAACTTTCAAGAAGATTATTGTCAGAATTTTGAATTAGGCCGGTTATTTTCTGATGAGAACACTGACACTGAACCGTATAATACAAGTCAGGATAACTTTGATGATAATTGCGACACCGAACTATACTTGGCAAGTCAGATGATAGAAGAATCAGGAATTATTGGCACACGGGTGTCTAAGAGACAGTTACATTCCGAAATACTAGATTCGTTAAAAGGTGACAATGAACGTTTTGAGAAAGCCGTACAGGTTACACAGTTGGGAACCAATCTAGACAATGAAAAGCTTCGGTTCGGTACCCCCCTTTCTGAAACGGATATGGTGCATTTGTGCGATTCGGCATACTCTGTGAACACTGAACATAAGAGTAGATGGGCTTTGAATATTTTCAAGAATTGGGTTGTTGAGAGGCAAAAACGCAGTAATAATGAAATTCCAATAGCAAATCAAAACATAGTATCGTTAGCTGAAGACGAAAATGATCTGAACAGAACATTGATGTTATTTCTGTCGGAGGTTCGAAACCAAAAGCGTGAAGAGTACCGCGGCAACACTCTGTACGAAATTGTGTCTTCTCTTCAGTATTACTTAAGAAGGAATGGGGTTGTCGTCAATTTCTTTGAGTCATCTTGTTACACCGGTATGCGATCCCTTCTTGATGCAAAGATGAAATTACTAGCTCGAAAAGGGATAGGGGTTGAAAAACGACAAGCGGATGTCATCACTGAACAGCAGGAAGATGTACTTTGGGAAACAGGTATACTCGGAGAAGATACACCACAGAAGCTCTTGAACACCCTCGTTTATTTAATCGGGTTGAACTTTGCTCTTAGGGCAGGAGATGAACAAAGATACCTACGCAGTGGTTCAAATTCACAGTTACAGTTGTTGATGTCAAGCAGTGGCGTCAAACAATTGAAATATACTGAGGACATTTCCAAAACGAACAGAGGGGGGCTGAAGCACAGGAAGGTTGAAAGGAAACACGTGACCATCTCTAGTAATGAGGAAAACCCTGGAAGATGCCTCGTCAGACTGTACGAAAAGTATATGTCATTAAGGTAAATATAATTCTCTCACAAGTTCACAACTAATATTGTGAAAAGGAAGAGGTAGTTCCTATGCGACGTTTGTGTCTGCGAGTTCTATATGTCTGTCAGTCAGCGAGTTCTACCTGTCTGTGTAACGTAATGTGCACCTGATTAACATATTTTGTATGACTTTACCTTACGTTCTAATGTTCTTATGCACTATGTACTTTGTACGGCCAGCTGCATGAATTGATGACAGTTCACTTTGTTTTCAGACCAGTACATGGAAAGTGTGACGCCTTCTATTTGCGCCCGTTACGATACACTGCAGGCAAGGTTTGGTTTGCTGATGCGGCCGTTGGGATCCATCCACTCCGGTCAACTGTCAGCCGTCTCTGTAAGGCCGCTGGGTTCAGCGGATTTTACACAAATCACTCCCTCAGAGCTACAACAGCAACTTGGCTTTACGACAGCGGAGTAGACGAACAGCTAATTGCCGAGAAGACGGGACATAAATCGATTGCAATTCGAAGTTACAAGGTCTAAACTTTACCTATACGTTTGTGAATTTCCCACAATTTTTAAATGTGGTATATGGCGTTTTCTAATCTGCTTGTAGTTGCAACATTACCGTAGATGTTAGATGACGCGATAATGCATTTTAGCAATCGCCAGACTTCGGATCAACATCCCCGGGGTTCGAATCCCAAATAATATTTCTATATATTCAGTGGTCACACCCACTGTCAGTATACTATATATATCTTGGAGCTGCTATTTTTTGCGTGACAAGCCCCCGTTGTACTACTAAAACTAAGATGACGAGGAAATAAAAGTTGCATTTTGATATAATGCAAAATTAAATGTTTATGTGATATAATCAAGCAAAATAAGCTTTTCTTTTATCAGAGGACGTCCAAGGAAATGGCGGATACAGTAGACTCAATCGTGCAGAGTAAAATCAAGACGTCCCAGTGCTTCTGTAACTGGTCCCCCTGTTATTGACGCCGCAATCTTTGATCCGCCAGGCAATCAACCATCGACAAGACCGACGCTTGGCCCATCAAAAGGCGAACAGGCTCCCTACACAAGTGACAGACGCGATTTCACAATGAAACTTGGTGACGGCACAACATTTTCTGTGAAATTTTGAATTTATGTTCAGCATAAATATTTCTGAAATCATTTGTTTTGTTGTCTTTGTCTTATAATATACGTAGACTGTCAGTTTGTCTCTCCCGAAACAAACCTACCACCTGCATGACTTAAAACGCAGTGCTTGTGCGTTACTAATGTACTGTAAATTATTCAACTAATGGAGGTTGAACTATTGGAGGTTATCTGTAAATTATCTCAGTAATGGAGAATGTCGTCCACTATTGGAGACCTCCTAAAATGACTAATGTTCATGTAGTTTTGTTTTAAATATAGTGACTTATGTGCGTTAGGTAGTAGTTACTGATGCCAGGTATATAGTACATATAGTGACTTATGTGTATTATGTAGTAGTTACTTATGGCATTTATATAGTACATAAAGTGACTTATGTTTATTATGTAGTAGTTACCTACGTCAGTTATATAGTATATATAGTGACTTATGTGTGCTATGTAGTAGTTACTTATGTCTATTATATAGTACATATAATGACTTATGTGTACTTTGTTGTAGTTACCTTTGCCAGTTATATAGTACATATATTGACTTATGTGCGTTAGGTAGTAGTTACTGATGCCAGGTATATAGTACATATAGTTATTTATGTGTGTTATGTAGTAGTTACTTATGTCAGTTATATTGTACATATAGTGACTTATGTGTACTATGTAGTAGTTACATATGACGGTTATATAGTACATATATTGACTTATGTGTACTCTGTTGTACTTACTTATGCCAGTTATATTGTACATATAGTGACTTATGTGTACTATGTTGTAGTTACTTTTGCCAGTTATATAGTACATATAGTGACTTATGTGATTATGTAGTAGTTACTTATGTCAGTTATATTGTACATATAGTGACTTATGTGTGAAATATAGCAGTTACTTATGTCAGTTATATGGTACATATAGTTATTTATGTGTGTTATGTAGTTGTTACTTATGTCAGTTATATACAACATGTAGTACATATGGTTACTTATGTGTACTATGTTGTATTTACTTATGGCAGTTATATAGTACATATAGTAACTGATGTGTGTTAGGTAGTAGTTACTCATGACAGTTATATAGTACATGTAGCGACTTATGTGTGTTATGTAGGAGTTACTTATGTCAGTTATATAGTACATATAGTTACTTATGTGTACTATGTTGTAGTTACTTTTGCCAGTTATATTGTACATATAGTAACTTATGTGTGAAATGAAGTAGTTACTTATGTCAGATATATAGTACATATACTTATTTATGTGTGTTATGTAGTAGTTACTTTTGTCAGTTATATAGTTAATATAGTAACTTATGTGTGCAATTTAGCAGTTACGTACGACAGTTGTATAGTACATATATAGTGACTTATCTGTGTAAGGTAGTAGTTACTTATGCCAGTTATAGAGTACATATAGTGTCTTATGTGTGCTATGTAGCTGTTTCTTACGACAGTTATATAGAAGATACTGTGAATTATGTGTGTTACGTAGTAGTTACTTATGCCAGTTATATAGTACATATAGTGACTTAAGTGTATCATATAGTAGTTACTTATGTCGGTTATATAGTACATATAGTGACTTATGTGTGCTATGTTGTAGTTACCTACGTCAGTTATATAGTACATATAGTGACTTTTGTGTACTATGTTGTAGTTACTTATGTCAGTTATGTAGTACATATAGTTACTTATGTGTACTATGTTGTAGTTAGTTATGTCAGTTATATTGTAAATATAGCGACTTATGTGTGTTATATAGTAGTTACTTATGTCAGTTATATAGTACATATAGTGACTTATGTGTGATATGTAGTAGTTACTTATGGCAGTAATATAGTACATATAGTTACTAATGTGTACTATGTTGTATTTACTTATGCCAGTTATATAGTACATATAGTACCTGATGTGTGCTAGGTAGTAGTTACTCATGACAGTTATATAGTACATGTAGCGACTTATGTGTGTTATGTAGTAGTTACTTATGTCAGTTATATAGTACATATAGTTATTGATGTGTGTTATGTAGTAGTTATTTATTTCAGTTATATAGTACATATCGATCGTAACTTATGTCTGGTATTTAGGAGCTACGTACGACAGTTATATAGTACATATATAGTGACTTATGTGTACTATGTAGTAGTTACATATGTCAGTTATATTGTAAATAAAGTGACTTATGTGTGCTATGTAGCTGTTACTTACGACAGTTATATAGTACATACAGTGACTTATGTGTGTTACGTAGTAGGTCCTTATGCCAGTTATATAGTATATATAGTGACTTAAATGTATTATATAGTAGTTACTTATGTCAATTATATAGTACATATAGTGACTTATGTGTGCTATGGATTAGTTAGTTATGTCAGTTATAGATTATATACAGTGACTGATGTGTGTTATGTAGTAGTTACCTTTGTCAGTTATATAGTACATATAGTGACTTATGTGTATTATGTAGTAGTTACTTATGACAGTTTTATAGTACATATAGTGACTTATGTGTGCTATGTAGTAGTAACATATGTCAGTTTTATAGTAGATATAGTGACTTATGTGTACTTTGTAGTAGTTACATATGTCAGTTTTGTGTGTTATGTTGTAGTTACGTGTACCAGTTATAAAGTACATATAGTGACTTATGTGTGTTATGTAGTAGCTACGTATGCCAGTTATATAGTATATATAGTTACTTATGTGTGCTATGCAGTAGTTACCTTTGCCAGTTATAAAGTAGATATAGTTACTTATATGTGTTATGTAGTAGTTACGTATGCCAGTTATATAGCACATATAGTTATTTGTTTGTACTTTGTAGTAGTTACCTATGTCAGTTATAAAGTACATATTGTTACTCATGTGTGTTATGTAGTAGTTACGTATGCCAGTTATAAAGTATATATAGTTACTCATGTGTAATGTAGTAGTTACGTATGCCAGTTATATAGCACATATAGTTACTTATTTGTGCTATGTAGTAGTTACCTATGTCAGTTATAAAGTACATATAGTTACTTATTTGTGCTATGTAGTAGTTACCTATGCAAGTTATAAAGTACATATAGTTACTTATGTGTGTTATGTAGTAGTTACGTATGCCAGTTATAAAGTTCATATAGTTACTTATGTGTGTTATGTAGTTGTTACCTATGCCAGTTATAAAGTACATATAGTTACTTATTTGTGTTATGTAGCAGTTACTTATGCCAGTTTTTTTAGTTCATATAGTGACTTATGTGTGTTATGTAGTAGTTACGTATGACAGTTTTATAGTACATACAGTGACTTATGTGTGTTATGTAGTAGTTACCTTTGCCAGTTATAAAGTAGATATAGTTACTTATGTGTGTTATGTAGTAGTTACTTATGCCAGTTTTATAGTACATGTAGGAACTTATGTGTGTTATGTAGTAGTTACTTATGACAGTTTTATAGTACATATAGTGACTTATGTGTGTTATGTAGTAGTTACTTATGCCAGTTTTATAGTACATATAGTGACTCTTGTGTGTTATGTAGTAGTTACTTATGCCAGTTTTATTGTACATATAGTGACTTATGTATGTTATGGAGTACTTACCTATGTCATTTATATAGTACATACAGTGACTTATGTGTGTTATGTAGTAGTTACTTATGCCAGTTTTATAGTGCATATCGTTACTTATGTGTGCTATGTAGTAGTTACTTATGCCAGTTTTATAGTACATATCGTTACTTATGTGTACTGTGTAGAGGTAACACACCGTCGGCAACGAACACAACAAAACTTTTTAACGTGTTTGTCGATATACTTAATCGGTTGTTCCCCTATGATGTAAACAGAGAGGAATTATGTCCATCTATTCTCAGCCAGCATAACCGCCTCTGTGTGCACAGAGGAGAAGCTATCAGCTCTGTCATGGCTCTCTATTTTGAAACGCTCGAATACACAAACAGTCAGTTCCACAAACTACGAGGGAAATCGACAATCATCTAAGGATATCAACTTCATTGAAATCGATTTTATGACAGTCTCAATTTGCAGGAGTGACGTGAAACTAAACATTTGTTTATAGAAGGCTACATACAGAGTCGCCCTCCCATCATGGTAATACAATACAGACATGACTGTCTCCATTGAAAAGCAAAACATATTATCACTTGTCTTTGGAGGGATTCATATTTGCAGCAATCGATTGTTACGCAACAAATGATGCCCATTACATGGTCTTGATTGAAGTTAACGGAACATGTGGACAAAAGCAATTTAAACCAGATACATCAGAAATGGATGCATATTACACGCATTTGTTATATTCCTGAAATCGTACTGTGACTGGAGATACGTGTGGTAGTGTATTGGGTGGTGGTGCTGTGTGAGAACGTGTCTGTGTGTACAGTGACTGAAGGATCAGATATAACATGAAAGTTGGAGAAGCAATAAATACGCACCATCGGCTTGTGGCTTATAGCGCTAGAATCTCATAAAGCGTTCATATTGGCACTTGTTTTTCTGGGAACAATTCAAATCCATTCATTTTTGTTTAAAAGGGGAAATGTCCATATACAACGGAGTAACATAACACACTTAATAAGATACAAAGTCAAGGTAACAATTCACATCGAAACACAAGCGCAAGATGTATGTACAAAGCCAGTTGATGTTGCATTAGAGGGTCCTTGCAGGACAGTATTAAAGACAATCTTATAGCATGACATAGCAGATAATGACAAATGCGGTAAGTACTTGTTTCTTATATTTTCGAATATATAGGTCGAATAAACGTCAAATGTTATTCTCTTAATTCTCAACAGATGAAAATCTTCCTGTTTTAAATTTTAGATCATTCAGGCCAAGTATAAAACGAATAATGATGTTACCAAATTCCTGCACCGTCAGTTAGATAAATACGAGTCTGGTTGAAACAAAGACTTGAAATGACGATAAGTATCATATCTTGAACTTTCGTAAATATCTGAATGCCATTTATGTTGAAACATATTAGTACTTTAAGGTTATTGTTACCTCTGGGTGCGTCGCTGGCGTGTGAGTGTTACTTATTGGGTGGTTCACCGTCACCACCTAACTGACGCCAGGGGATCGTTATACATAAGTATTAAGTCTCAGTGTAAGTCAAGTTTGTACTACACGGAGAGCGGTAGGCGTCGACTAAGAGTGTGACCTGGGGTCCCGGCACGATGGGCCCCGAGTCCCGTGAGTCGACTGCCACTCTGATAATGAATGCATTTGCAGATGTACATGCTAAATTATGATTGGACAATATTAGCAATGCATATAAAAACCCAAAAGTCCAGAAACTCTACGGTCTTTTCCCAGTCTCAGTCAAAGGTATTTACAATAATGAGCATGCTGTTTTCATGGGAACATACTAAGGAAGCAGGCCCATGGGCGAGAATATTTTCCTTTACTCAAAACTCATGTTTTTGTTTCGCAAATACTTAACTTGTATTCCATCAAGTATCATACAGAAAATTTAACTCATTTTATCTTAATTCAACCATTTTATAGCGATATTGAAATATTTCGCCCATGGGCGAGCATATTTTCCTTTGCTCAACAGTTTTTGTTTCGCAAATACATTAAGGGATTATAAGCATGACACATGATTCAACTCATTTTAACTTAATTCAACTAATTTTAGGCGTTAATATAAAATTAAAGTTTAGTTTGTTTCTTTTTCACTTCCTATTTTATGTCTCATTAATACATCACACTGGGAAATTAAGTGACAATAGATATGCAATATACAGGTACACGTGCGCATATTTTAATGGGAAAAAAACGATTCGTCTTTCATTGCATAACGTCAAGCTGAATATCTCACATTCTAACGAAATCTCGAAATAATTAAATAATGCGGTACGATGTTTACAGGCGATAGAGTGAATATTATGACACTAAAGCAACTTTTAAATGCATTGGTACTTTTGGTATGAAAATGGTAACAGTTCAGAAAAAGACAACAGCCTTCTTATGATAATTCTCATATTCTCATTAGTACGTTGTATCTAATTACAGTGTCGGCATTATTTACAGGTGATTCTACAATACCTGCTCTCGGTCAATTACGATCTACCACACCACGCGCGAATAAACAGTTATGCAGGTGTTGCTGTGGGCAAATACCTAGCCTGTATATGTATATTTTTATGTGGATACATGTATTACATATTTTCGTTGATATGTGGATATATTAAGCACAAAGACAAAAAAAAGTTTATGAAAGATGAATTAGTGCCTTGATATATTCAACGAGATGTGTATCATCGTTTAATGGGTCATTCAATAAAAGTATGTTTGGAGGAGATATCAAAGGAGCCGCCCAATATACACAGTGTCGTCCGGTGAACTACCACCCCACCCTGTCCGTAAGCGTTATGTAATCGGTACACAAATATATTTGATGCGGTGTCAGTGTGGAAGGAGTTTGAATTACGTCCGCCACTGGCCACAGAGGTAATCCTCAAAGTATAGTAACAATCAACAAGGTCAATGCCGTACTAATTACCTAGTGACGCACGTAACAACGACTGTCAATCTGTCTGCTACAGCTACCATACCATCATCCCTGTCACAACTGGCATATCAACGGCTTATTCAAAATATTAATTGTAGAAACGTCGTTGAGAGACTAACGTATGTCGTATACAGTCCTCATATTTGATAAAAAAGAAAAGTAAATACGTCAACTGGGAATTCAACTGGATGTTACCTTCCTTATATCAGCTAACAGCCCTTTTTTGAGAAAATATGTACTAGACATAAGATTTATAGACTAATAAAATCAATTGTAAGACCGCATAGACCATAAAACCGAATTAAATATGTCTTGGTATTTTCTCTTGTGTATTAGATGATGGTAATGACCTGAAATGTTTTAACGTTAGATTAGGAAGGAGAGACATTAAAGTGTTTTATAATACTTGGGAACATGAGCAATAAGATGTAGCAACATAAACATGCATCCAATTGAATAGGGAAAATGGTGAAAACAAATGGAAAAGGATTTTAATACAAAATTATTGAATTAAATAACTTGCCTGAACACAAGGGGTACCCAAACTGGTTTGACAGTTATTCAATCAATCAATCTTTATTGTATGAAAGGCCATTGGCCCATATACACATACAGATAAACAATATCGTTTACAGCTGTACAGCTTATTATATAATTATTGGATAACTAATATGATGCTTGACATGTATTAGAGGTATTGTAATAACAGTGGAAATAACCACAGTGGCAGTAGTAGTATAAAATACATATTCGGGTGTTGTAGACTGTCGAATGGGACTCATGTGTGTACGTAGGGTACACATATCTATTGCAAGTTTTAGAACTCATACACTTTCTCTTTTTGTGTTGATATGATTTCTATTTTCGTACATGATATGATTTCATTTTTATCTTTGGCTGCTCTGTTTATATATGTTGGAGTAGTTGTCTGTCCCTCATAAATTGACATTGCTGCCTCGGTATTGCATCTCTTGACTACAGGAGATCTACAACATGTAGCGGATCTAACTGGAATTCTTGTATTAACCAAGCCCGGGTTTGACATTCCAGTAACTGGATTCAGGTTGATCGCAAGATATGCTTACCTCGACATAGTGATTGTTGTAAATTCTTCAAAGTTTTGTTTGTTTGTTAGTTGTTTAACGCCGCACTTACCAATATTTCAACTATATGACGGCGGTCTGTAAATAATCGAGTCTGGACCAGACAATCCAGTGATTGACATTATGTGCATCGATCCACGCAATTTGGATACGGTGACATGCATCAACCAGGTCAGCGAACCTGACCACCCGATCCCGGTAGTCGCCTCTTACGACAAGCGCTGTCGCCCTTTTACGGCACGAAAGGGTTGTTGAAGATCTGTTCTACCCCGGATCTTCACGGGTCCATTGACGCAGGGATTTGCGTAAAGTCATTCCGACAGCATACAATGCCTACTCAATGTCTCCCCAAAGTAATATAGTACAGTACTTAGAGTACATGTGAGATTATACCCAGGTTAGGGAGATGTTTAATCTATATAACGTGTTATTATTCTACCTAACAATGTATTTAATGAAATTAATGCAAAACAAACTCAACGGTTGAAAGGTTTCATTGAAAAAACTACCCCTGGTCTTGCCTAATAAAACAACTGCAGCCTGACACAAATCAAACGCAACTTACAAACACAATCATAATCTGGTTAATCTCTATCACTCAACGAGTTGGAGTAGCTTACTCTGCCCACAGTATGACAGTATTGGGCAGCTCAGTATTTAGGAGGTAAGACCAGGCAGGTACACTGGTCACACTTGACTGGTCTGTCCGATGATTAGGTCGTCTGACAATTGGGAGTGAACCATAGCAAGCACAGCAAGATTGTTGCTCCTTTTATAGGACCGATTAATTTATGACCACGGGCCTCGGCACAAGCTTGGTGCTGGAAGACAAGTTATACATGTACATCCCATATGGTGACTGTTTGTCGCTATTGATATTCCAAATTCATTCAAAATACCACAACATTTAAGTACTCCTTGAAACTTTACAATCACTTCAATATTTACAATAGATTAAACGAGAACAAAGGATATATTGCAGATTATTAAGTCATTGTCTCTTTTATCAGCCGCTACGTTTGTATCGTTTGCATTGTACAAAGAAATATTTTGTCTGTCCTTTTGCAGATTTAGCCCCAGAATGTGCTTATTCGAATTAGGAACGAAAATAATTGCTTATCATGAGTATATATGATACAGTTAAAAGTTACTTGTACACTGTAGATGTATTCACTTTAAAGTCGTATACGACCTTAGCGAGCGAGTTACTAGTATATGATCCAGGTTAATTGGAACGAAGTCTAAAAAGGTTTAAAAAGTTTTGTATTTGGTAATGTGTAGGTTTGTTAAATATGATTTTTTTAATTCCTTTTATTCAAAATGTAAAAAAATAATTATGCGCTGAAAAATAGAGCTGACTTGATGGGAGATATGGCGTTAGCCACCTGAGATTGTCTGGTGGACACGGTTTAACCTAACTGTGCCCTCACCCTGGTTGTTGTCGTTGTTATAAGGGATTGGGAGCTACAGCTCATTGCATTTTTGGTTACAGTCTGTCTCACTAAAGTGGACATTTGCAGGTGAACTCTGTTCAATTAGTATATGAAATGCCCCAAAATGTGAACTCCAGACAATAATAACCTGAGAATAAATCCACGTGCGTCTGCCTTTCCCCTCGTTCACCTGAAATTCAGTGACAATGTTGCTGAACAGTTGAATCTGATGGACGTATTGTGCAGAACCTGTTTGACACTATTGATTCCAGGACCACTAACACTGGGAAGAGTGGCACTCTGATCTGAAAACAGTTTGGTCCTAACCGCCCCAACATCTACAAGTTTGTAAGCTTTTTGACATCTTTAAGAGGAAATTAACAGTCCCATGCTGAGACCTTTCTCAAAATTCAGGCCGGTGGCAGGCTGCCAACAAAGAGAAGGAGTAGTATAGGTAATGATGGTTCTCCCGCAACCCCACTGGAGCCGGATTTATATACCTATACCACCACTACAGGGGGAATTGTTTATGTCAAAATGACTATGGGATTCAACGATAGTCATGAGTCATATTAAAAGAAACATCAATATTAATTAATAATGAATAAAATTTACTATAGCCCACGAGGATATTGGAAAGGTGTAGGAGCAATAAAAAAATTAGCCGTCGCGGCTTAGGTATCTAAAGATGTAGCCAAGGATTGCTTAAAGAAACAAGCAATGTGGCAAATATATTTACTGGCACCGCGTTATATACCGAGGAAGAAGTTTGATATTTTTACAACGAATGAAGTTCATCAGGCTGACCTCTTGTTTCTTCCCCACGATAAGATAAAACGCAAAACATATAAATACGCTTTAACCGTAGTGGATGTGGCTAGTCGATGCAAAGAGGCTGAGCCATTAACCTCGAAAGATTCAACAGAAGTAGCTAATGCACTGAGTCGCATATATAAATGCGGACCACTAAAATGGCCTAAGCTATTTCAAGTAGATCCCGGTCGCGAGTTTATGGGATCAATAACTAAACTGTTAACAAAGCATGATGTCGAAATCAGGCGTGGTGAAAGAGAGGCCCACCGCAGTCAAGCTATCATTGAAAGATTTAACCGGACATTAGCGGAACGTTTGTTTGGCTTTCAGTATGGGATCAAAATGAAATCCGAGCGATTGAGATCAACCGAATGGGTGACACAATTATCAGCTGTTGTATCAGCGCTGTATAATGAAGTAACGAGATTAATAGGGAAGAAACCATCCGATGCAATTAAAATGAAATCTTTGACTTCCGAATCTTCAGCACCGAGGAGAGGCAAAGAACAAAAACTTCCGGATAGAGTAAGGGTAAGATATTTATACCAGCCTGGTGAACTCGAAGGAGGCCTACGTCGCTCAACCGATCACATATGGTCCCTTAAGACATATAACATTAGTCGATTGGTTATGAAAGAAGGAGAGCCTATTCTCTATTATCTTAAAGATGGATCGGGCAGGGCATTTGTACGAGAAGAGTTGTTCATAGTTCCCAACGGTACGGTATTACCGCCCTAAATAACCATAAGCATAGGTAGTCCATCATTATCAATCCATCTCTTTGTATCTAAGGGGGATAATGATGTCTTGTTCATTCTTAATCCATATATCCCATGATTGTAACTTCTTAAAGAGTTCATCTCGTGTTTGAATGTCTACCGTTGAATAATGCTTCTTTATACTGTTTGTGTTTGATATGCTTTTTTACCACATACTTCTTAACACCCTTAGCTTTTCTTATCTCTCCATTATCGGACTTCTTTATAGAATACATCTTAGGTCTTAATCCGACATACTCTGCTATAGGGGTCCCAGCACATTCATCCTTCATCTTACTTAACACCTTTTTATTTACTGCGCTGTGCAGTGGATTATCTTTTGGGTAATCGCTCGTGTCATACATATCTATTTTTTCTGCCATATCTTTATACACATCCTCGGTTTGTATTTCCATCAACAAAGAATCTGTGTCAGTATATAACACCTCGCATCTATCGCCGTATTGCTTCTTAAGTTCGTTGTAATAAAAGTCATACATTAAGTGTTTTGACAAGTCGAGAATACTCATGCCGACGTACACCAGTCTGTTGAATTTTATATTACTCTTCTGCATATGCAACGCGGCTAAGTCGTTATCGAATATCTTGCTTCTGTTAAAAGCCAGACTGGCTATAAGTTTCCTGAGTCTGTCTTCCTCATTAGATCTGACTAATATAACATCAATACGCTTCCTTAGATTCTCTATAGTTTTACCAAATACTGAGTTATTCATGAGCTTATACAGATTCTTTTCGAAATCGCTGGTAGCTATCTTTCTTAAATCTGTGTTCAACCTTATATAGGGCTCCATCCAAGGGCTTTGATCAAACTTTAGAACTCTGTGTATTTTCTTAAGTTTCATACCTAACGATAGATATAACTGGAGATTTCTGTAGTGAACTATATATTTGGTCATATCCATCAAATTTGGTACGATTTTTTCTACGTTAGCTAACCTAGTATTACCCATCAAGGAGTGTTGATATTCCGACATCCAATCTTTATTAACCATTAATCTTTCGGGAGCTAGCGGATAACTGTTATGGTCTTTATGTAAGGAATTTGGATATTCCAGGTCAACTTCTAGTATGTACCCTTTATTCACATCGATATTATGGATATTATTCACATTGATATCATCGACCCACTCAAAACCACCTGTGGGTAAAGGTTGACTCATAGCCCATCCGTACAAATTGTTGGCGTCGAGATGTAATATGTGCATGTCGGGTTTACTCGGATCATATCCTTCCACTAATTTATTGTTAGCCTTAAAATACCTTTTCACTACCATCGATATACCCCCTCTTAATCCTTTCTCAATAAACAAGTGCATATCGTAATCTGTGAGTAGTTTTAGTTCTATGCCGGTCTTCTTCAACAATGCATCCCTAGATAGTCAGGGACTGGAATAGTACCATGCCAGGTCCAAGCCGTATTGTTTTAAACATGTCTTTCTAAATATCTCTAATATATCGGCGAGTAACAGTACATCGGTTTTTAAGTACAGATCGTGATAATCACCGAAATTCTTACAACCTAATTTATCCCAGACCATCAGAGCGTGTTCATAATCGGCATCGGTTATTTTAGTTTCTGTTAAGTTAATATAGAATGATTCAAGAGATGGTAATTTAATTTCGTCGAATCTAGAGCAATCATCCATATATTCGTAAGGATATACACCTTTTCTCAGCAACAAATGATGTGTTAACCTATTGGTATATTGATTTGTTATCGCAAAGTCATCGGGATTGTTCGCATTAGCTAAATTGTCCAGGGAAGATAACAGAAACTGTACGGAGTCTATGAATCTAAGCCCATGCCATTACTTTACTTTTTTCTGGCTTTCCCATCCTTGTCCCTATAATGTATAGTTTTAGTCAACGAGAATGATATGTATTTTTCCATATTGTTAGGAATGCACGTTAAACCGCCGTCGGTCTTTGAGATAGCTTGCATAATGAGATGTGAATCGTATCCCCTAAGGTTATGAAACACAACGAGGATGGGTATTGTTTGAGAATTCATTTTAAGTTTCAAGTTACACTCGTTATGCACGGCTCCCCGATAATTACCCGTGACGTGGCAATGATCTCTTACAGAATCCCCATTCAGGGGTTTATTACAAACATGACAACTCGTTGACTTCTTATGATCCCTCCAATCATCCCTCGTCATACACATGGGTTTCTTACGCGAATAAATTTTCCCTTATTATTCTCTCTTCATTTTGTAGATATTCTAGGAACTTTCCCGCTGCATCGGAACCTCTGTAAATCACGGGCAGGTTTTTTTTTTCCATCATACCTTACAACTATATATCCAAACCCACAAGGAATATATTCTTGAGTTTTGTACATAAAACTACTATCAGTATTGCGTTCAGTATTTTCTGTGGGTTTGATTAGCATAATTACGTACGGTACTGGCATTTGATTACAATAATGTTCAAATTTTAATACATTTTTTCCCTCTTAAGGCATATTGATCCTGATAGCGGTCTGCCCAACACCTCTACAGTCTTCTTTATGCGCTTCTAATAGATCTTGTCTGCTGTACCCATGTAGGCATCTTTCGCAGAAATATTTCTTTCTAGCATGTTTTGTTTGATCGTATAATAGCCTGTTTAAACTCTTTATCCATGTATAATGATATTTTCCATCTTTTTCGATCAGAAATGAATTGATTCTGGGAATATGTTCCGGAGCGGAGCTAATCCTGTGTACAACAATTCCTTTATAATGTCTGAAAACATTTATAGCTAAATTATTTTGCTTTTCCACCTTATCAATTTGTGATATTGGTGTAGGTTCGTCTATACCATCGAAGTTGAGTCCATCGTTTTGGGGATAGCTAGAAGGTCTATTTGCAATTTTAGAATCTACGGGGAACAATGCAGATCTTATCATCATTCTTAAACAGTCATCGGATTTATTTTTTACGTTAGTTATGGCTTTTTTCTTCTTATAATACGGGGGTAAATCTATATAAGATCCACCTTTGAAGGGCATATGATTTGCTATATCTAAATATAAACTATCGATTTTATCCACACCCCAACCCGAACCTCTATTAGTCCAGCGTTCTAAAGTTTCCTGTATCCTCTGAATTGATGTATCTAATGATGCGTTTATAGTATCGGATTCGGTTATAACTTCTTGATTGCTACGGAAATATGGTTCTGTATATTCAGTGCTATCGTCTGTGTTACTTTTACTCAATGACATTTTTATCGTCAGTTGGTATTTTATGCTATGTAAATCATCTAACTCCTTGTTAATTTTGCTCAATATGATGGGCTTAACATCATTAACATCCATGTTGGAATTAATATCCATCTTCCAACCTCTTAGATATTTACCAACGCCGGCGGATGTGGGTACAAATATTAATTCTTGTTGTTTATCATCAACATCGTCAACTGATTTATTATTATCAACATTATCAACATTTATCATTATCTAGTAAAGCAAGCAATTCAGCTCTTCTCATTCGAGAATAACCTCTCAGCCCACTGTTTTTTGCTTGAGCTTTGAGTTCTCTAACAGTCTGGGGTTTGTTTGTATTCCAAACCGAGTAAATCGATCAATTCAGCTTTTCTCATTCGAGAATATCCACGTAGACCACGTTGCTTTGCCATAGCCTTCAACTCTCTGACCAAAACCATTGTGGTTTAATGGTATATGCAAAATGATTCATTTGTCTAATTGGTTGTTTTTCATATATCTAAATACGTATTCTCCCCAAACTATTCCTCTCATTGATGTAATCTCTCTTCCTAGCATAAATAATCTGGTTCCTGACCCTATCAGCACCGTGTTTCTTACATAAACAATAACGACCTTTGACCCCTATCCCACATACAGAACATGTATAGTTTATATTTCCCCGCCTGATGTAATAAGAGTGTATTCCACAGTAAATATCAACACAGCATCGGTTACATTGAATTTTCTTCCCCATGAGTGTAAATCTGCATAGATTCATGGTTATACATCTATCATATCATTTGTCTAAATGCAAAGCAAATCACATCTCCACTGCTATTTATAGTTTAGCAGTCATGGTGATTTATTGATTAGCTGTCACTATGACTAGGTCATGGTTTATGCGTAGTGATTGTGTAGCTGAAAATCAATACAGCAGTCAACCCGATTATCACGAATGCTACCTCGCAGTTCTTTTGAGCATCTGACGGTGTATAAAACTGACTCATTGTTGGTCTCGGTATTGGGTCAAGTTTTTTCCCATAAACGAGGAAGTATTTGTGCATGGCAGATTCGACATCCTTAAACGTTTGAATTGAATGTCCTTCCTTACGCAGTTCTTCATGAATAAAATCTAATATCTCCATTCTCCGCCGCGCCCATTGTGACTGAGCTTTTTCGAGTTGTTCTAATGCTTTATTATGTCTTTTACGCTCCTCTTCAACTTCTTTAGCGTCTGATTCCCTCATACTAGAAAATAAAAAATTACTCCCCGAAAAAGCTAGAGCATTAACAATAGCTCCACCGACCATCATCGCAATTGTTGCCATGTTTATATGAATATAAAATATTCAAATGTTCAATAATATAAAATATTCAAATGTTTAATTACTTCATTATGTCTTCCAGGATAAGCCCTTGTTTGATGAGCATACCTTTCGTTGCCATTGCTAATCCAATATCTAGAATCATCATACCGATATCATAACCATTAAAATCTAGCTTGGGAGGTGTGGCTTTAGTAATCATTTTAGCCATACGGGTATAGCCAATGGCCAAGCCGGTGACCACCACTGAATGATACGTTGCGTTTACCAACATTTTACCATCTGTAACTGGAGTAGTCATGCTTCTTATAGCATTATATGCGGGCTAACCTCTAATTGAACAAGTTGTTGTGACATCGGGGGTGACGTTTTCTCTTCTCCGGTCTTATAAAACAACCATACAGCCACTATAGCAGCAACTCCTACTAGTGCCCATGTTTTAATCGGATCAATATTGGAATTATTCATTAGTTTCGCTTTGCGAGCGAGTCCTCCCATCCTGCCTGCAGAGATTTTTTTTTTTTCCTCGTAACTCTGGGTTTTAGTATTTTCTCATTCAAAATCGCTGGTGGTGGTTCCTCATTCACCCGTTGATCCGCAATCGGGGTTATTATTTACTCATTTACAATCTGTGGTGTCTGTTGAGTCTCCATTAGTATTAAGTGGGCACTTATGTTTAAACTGACAATACCTAGCCGTTATTAAAGCTGTGGTGATTGGAGCTAAGAACATTCCGTATCTATGATAAAACTCACAGCTCACTGAGCTTATAACGTGTTTGATGAATGGGTCTTTCTCGAGAGATTCGCATAAATACATGCGATGTTCTGCGGGGATAGGGAGAAACGTACTAGCTACGACTGTGTATAGTTGTAATATAGCCGACCCTATCGATTTAGTCATGGTAGCTCCCAGTATAGACTCGTAACGCACGTACAGTTTTTAAATTTCTTTGTCGGTCATTTTTTCGATGGTTTAATTTTCCCCAAAATATTGGGAACATTTTCCACCGGCTACCAAAGCGGTGAGTCTTTCTCTATGTTTATCTAAAGATTTATCTGTAACTACTCCAGCGTGTTGATCAGGCTCATCTTTGAGCATTTGTTCGATGAGTTCTAATATTTAATAGATATTTAAGTCTAACATAATATAATATGACATATCCAATACAACCCGTAATTATAAACTGTTGCGAAAGAATGATGATTTCAAACCACATTATGTCATATTAACCGCTAATGTTCAATTTATCGTATTTTTACCATAATTTTGCTACATTTGCTATAATTTTGCTACATTTTGCTATATTTTTGCCACATTTTTGCTACATTTTGCTACATTTTTGCCCCATTTTGCTACATTTTGCTACTTTTTTGCCACATTTTGCTGCATTTTGTTAAGCAATTGCATAAGCAGCTTGTTGATAGGTTTTTAATACAAGTTTACAGTGCTTCGTTGCCGCTAACAGTTTTCTTACTTTATCTTGTTCGAGCTTGGTATAAATAACATCATTTTCGCGTAAACATTCCTCGAATGAATCTCGATCTTTGCAATGAAACAGTGCTACCCATTTGGTTTGCTCTCTGAGATCCTTCAGGACAGAGTTGTATTTTTGAGTAAGTACCCAAACGCTATGTTGAGTATGCCGACCGGAGAATGCTAAATACGAAAGCATATCTTTCTTTTTGGTGAGTTCTTTACTCGCGCTGCAGTTGTCTATTACGAAAAGGGTTGATTCTCCTTTGTATTTTTCGTGACATACTCGTAAACAGTCTTGTAAACAATCGCCTGGATCGATTCTGTGTACCCCGTCGTCATTCATTACCCAATCTCTCGATAGGTATGTTTTATTAACGCTTATAGTCGGGCACAGAATAATAATATGATCGAAAATGTCCCGATTATGACTTTGTAAAATATCTAGAATAAAAGCTGTATTTCCACAACCAGTTTGCCTGCATATGATAGTGCAGTGTGGTTCTTTAGGTAAAAGATTATTAATAGATTGCTTGCACGAATCGTCCATTCTGTATATTAAGTTGCACATCCATAATCACGTACAAATATATGTGTAGTTTACCAGCCGTTTCCTGGAGCTTCGTTATCTGTATAGTGACACCCTCGCTAGCATTTTGTATTCTCCGCCCACTACCGTGTAGTTGTTCGTGGTCCGTTGTTCGCATGTCGAGCCGTAGCGCATACTTCGTGGTGAGGTATTCACCCATCGATACACTCCCGAGAGACAGATCTTTCACGATCGCGTTAACTTCTGGGCTTCGTTTTATAGAAGGAAGTTTTTTAATCTTATCCCACTGGTGATACGCTAGCATTACTTGGCTATATAGTTGATTAGGAATGCCCTCGATAGTAAATTCTACTTTTGTAATCTTGGGATTGTAGAACTTCTCGGTATTTCTTTTAAATGCATTGCCGGGGTCCTCGAACAACATCAAAATACCCTTCAACGATCTCGTGGGGACGTTTAGATTGATATTCCACGTCGTATCTTTTTTCTCTCTCGTGATTTTCGATGTCGCAGCACGCGATCGTACAAAAAGGCTAAACTTCCTGTATACTGGTTACGAATTTGTCTGGCTAATTCGGGATCTGTTATCATATCGTACTCCAGCGAGATATTGTCAATGAAATAGCTAGCCGTTTCTTCACCACCGGTTTTGATTACTCTGCTGTAGTCATTAAAAGTGAGTTCGTATTCTAACCTATCGCCTAGGGATGCTTGATAAAAGGGCATATGGGAATCTAGTAATTCAAAGTCGAGCAGAATATAGAATCGGTTACCTTATGCGCCGGCAACGGCCTGATCTTTTAAGATGGTATTATCACCACTATCAGCATCTACACGCAGTCTCAATGTGTTCCGATTACAAATACCTTGGTACTGTAAGTTTTCCCGCTCTTTATCCGTTCTCCAGAGATCCATGTAACAATAGTATACATCGCTATCGTCGATACTCAAAACTTCATTACCGCTAATTTTAATCGCGATTTTCTTAACGATAGCACGACCTATGTTCTGAACGGACACCCTGTTAACATCGGCAGAAGTCAAAATAATCGTAAATTTTAGTCGGACAGTTCCCGGAACTAACACATCGTGTGTGCCTAGATTAGGAAAGTGAACCAGAAGCTTTTGAATCTGATCGATGGTACTAGGGTTATTAGTTATATATACAGACTGACGAATTGCTTTGACCCCTAATGGATCTCGAAGTCTACGTTGTGAGTTTAACTTGCGTCCGTATTGGGAAGACATTGTTATATTGAAATTATATAACCATATGTTTAATATCAAAATGGGTGATTTTAATCTAGATGATTTTGATAACCTGAGTACAATCGAAGAGGGTACTGATGAAACCAGCTTTGGTGGCATGAATCTTAACGATGAACTTTTACAATCAACCGTCAATGATTATTACGATACCTTTAAAGATGTTAGTCCTATTGTTCGTGACTATTCAAAGTTTGAATTAGATATTTAAGGAATATTGCGACTGTGTGGCTCTCCGGATATTGATCTTATGCATTATCGTACTCGTAAGCCCCTATCCTTGTCTACGATAGTCGGTAAACACGGTATCGGGACTGTTCTTGATGCATTAGGTTTTGTGGACTACTCACGAGGAGCAAAACTTTCCGAAAAGACTACTAAGGTTCTTCGGACCGTGCGTGATGAACTCGGTAACATAGATAATTTGGAAGCTTCCTCGAAGGTGGCCTCGGATGGACTTGGAGAAATCTTGGATACCTATTACGATAATTCCATGTTACAGGTACCATCCTCGGAGTTATAAGGAGTATAAGGGAATTAAGAGGTCTTGACAAGGCAATGCAAACAATGCGGGGAGAAGTCATCAATAATATAGCCAAGCTATCCGAAATCGACAAGCATATAGCTTATGAGAAAACAAAACTTGAACAGGCGGGCGATGAATTCAGAAGACACCGCGTTGCAGAAAGATTGCGTAGCTTAGAAGACGAAAGATCGGCCCGCCTCGAAGCTGCTTCCAGTAATAGAAAGGCACTTTGTTCACAAATCAGTCGAATTCGAGAAACTATCGATCAAGTCCTCAACGATGACACTACACTGGCCGATAATATTAAAACATTGTTCAGAGAACAGGGAATAACAATTGCCAGTATTTTAACCGCGTTTGGATTTATTATATCGACTTTGACTCTCGCGTTAACCGGTGGCAGTACAGGTGGTAGCAGCGGATCACCGCCTACTGATAGGGATGGTATAAAAGATTGGATAAAAAAGCATTTAAAAGCATTAAGTTCAGCACTGGGAAAGCTCGCTGAGAAAGCCGCGGCTGCACTTCCCGGTATAATAGGGAGTATTGTTTCCTGGCTCTTGAATTTATTAGCTAAGACCACCACTTGGCTTAGTCAAAACTTGTGGGCACTGATCGTAGCAATTGCAGGGCTGTTGTACGTATCCGCTAAGAACTATTTAACAAAATCATGAGTAAACCAGCCGCGACTCCACCAAATACAAGCGCTGTTTTTTCATCGATATGTTGTTTATTTTTAGCCGCAATATGCGGTGGTACTTGTGGTTGTGAATTCAGTAGACACCACGTTGCAGAAAGATTGCGTAGCTTAGAAGATGAAAGATCGGCCCACCTCGAAGCTGCTTCCAGTAATAGAAAGGCACTTCGTTCACAAATCAGTCGAATTCGAGAAACTATCGATCAAGTCCTCAACGATGACACTACACTGGCCGATAATATTAAAACATTGTTCAGAGAACAGGGAATAACAATTGCCAGTATTTTAACCGCGTTTGGATTTATTATATCGACTTTGACTCTCGCGTTAACCGGTGGCAGTACAGGTGGTAGCAGCGGATCACCGCCTACTGATAGGGATGGTATAAAGTGCATTAAGTTCAGCACTGGGAAAGCTCGCTGAGAAAACCGCGGCTGCACTTCCCGGTATAATAGGGAGTTTTGTTTCCTGGCTCTTGAATTTATTAGCTAAGACCACCACTTGGCTTAGTCAAAACTTGTGGGCACTGATCGTAGCAATTGCAGGGCTGTTGTACGTATCCGCTAAGAACTCTTTAACAAAATCATGAGTAAACCAGCCGCGACTCCACCTAATACAAGCGCTGTTTTTTCATCGATATGTTGTTTATTTTTAGCCGCAATATGCGGTGGTACTTGTGGTTGTGCGTCAGTAGGAGCGATAGTAGATAACTGTGGCTTGACTATTCCCATTTCGCCTGTGATTGTTTGCGTTATTAATTCAACGTTAATATCTGAATTTATACCTGTTTTTTGTTGATCGGTAGCAATAACAATTTTATTATTATAACCTATCACTTGACCGATCTTAAGTTCCATATTACTCGGAGACATGTATAGTCCCGGCGCCTGAACGTAGTCCACTTTGGATTGAGCGTGCTGTAATACATCTTGATAACGCTTTATAGACGATGGTATGTCAACTGGTGAAATAATGGCGTCCTCCACGTTTACGACAAACTGTTTTTGCGCATAGAGCGCCGTCCCAGTACCAATAATGGACGTTCGTGTTTGCGATTGTGCACCGAGAATTGCCCATACATAAGTTTGTATTGATTCATTAACTCTTACAACTCCTGGGTTAGTAAGATTATTTTCCGTTTTATCATTAAGAAATTCATTCCAAGCGTTTGCGGTATCGTTCAGTTGTATAAATTTTGTAACAATATAAATTAAACCACCCTTAAAACTCATAATATCCCCTCTCCAATCGTTACTCGAAAGTTCCCAGTCTTTATGCCAATGATGGGTTTTTATAAAAGAATCATACATTCTTATGTAAAGTTTGCTGGTATACAACAACTTAAACGCATTAAATGGTTCTTTTTCATTAACTTCTTGAAATAAATCATCGCTGACTTCTTTAACAGTTCTTTGTCCATCATACGGAACACCTAGACCATGGTTAATTCCTTTAATATGCCAATCTTTACTCGTAGAAATATTAAATTCCTGACAAATACGCTCATACGCAAACCCATTGTACGGATTATTTGATGCATTCCATGCTCGATCCTGCGGTAATGGAGCACTAATTTCTTTAAGTATACGTCTAATCTGATAGTACAAGTGAAATGTTATAACAGACTTATTCAGTTCAAATACTGGAGCATAAAGAGATACGCCACATCCCGTTGTGGCACACCATATGGCAAAGTTTAACTGATTCTGCCAAAATTGCATCGGATTGTGAAACCAATCGTGCACCATTTTATCGCTAGTTGCCGTGACCCTGTACTTTTCAAAGATATCAGGGAATTTAACGAAAAAATTAGCACCAGAGGCAGTTACTAAAATCGACTGATTAGTAATGTATGTCGATTTCATATTTAAATTATGATATAATATCATTGTATATTTAATATGTATGTCACACTCCCGGGAATAACAAATGGTCAGTCTATTCAACTGCTTCATACTATCGATATTTCAGATGGTCAACTCGAAGTCGCTCTATGCGATGTAACGTATTACCCGCTGTGGACCAATATAAGTGCTGCAAGATATAATAATGAGACAGTAATAAATAGTAAAAAACACATTATACCTGATGGGTATTACAGCGTATGCTCACTCAATGATGAAATTTTTAAGCCTAATGGAATTAGTCTCACACAAAATGAGTCGAATGGGATTCTGATTTTAAACGCTGGAGAAAAGGAGTAAAGCTTTACAGGAACTTAGCAATTACACTTGGATGGAGTGGAGATATAACAGTACTCAAGACATCAGCACAGGGGCGTGATTTACCCGATTTAGTTCCCTATAAAGAGTTGTGCATCAATCTTGATCAAATCAGTACGACGGATAATATTCAACTTGAAAGTCCTTCAACTCTGCTCAGATCTGTTCCAGTCAAAGATGAAAAATATAATAGCGGTAGAACGGAATCTTTCTCAACATTACAATATAAAAAATTAAAGCGTAGTATTATTTCAGACCTCAAAATTTCTGTATTAGATGTAAAACACCAACCTGTACATATAGGATACTTAAGTGTAACACTCCATATTATAAATAATGGTTGATTCCATATTTAAGTTATGATATAGTATCATTGTATATTTAATATGTATGTTACACTCCCGGGAATAACAAATGGTCAGTCTATTCAACTGCTTCATACTATCGATGACTCGGATGGTCAGCTCGAAGTCACTCTATGCGATGTAACGTATTACCCGCTGTGGACCAATATAAGTGATGCAAGAGGTAATAACACGTTTTTTTTATCAGGTATTTTACCTGTTAGAAGAAACATTACTATACCGGATGGGTATTACAGCTTATGCTCACTCAATGATGAATTTTGTAAGCCTTTGGGAGTTAGTTTCACACAAAATGAGTCGAATGGGATACTGAAATTAGACCCTGGAGAAAGGGATGTAATGTTTTCCTGGAACTTAGCAGTTACACTTGGATGGAGTGGAGATATAACATTAATCGAGACACCAGATCAGGGACGTGATTTACCCGATTTAGTTCCCTATAAAGAGTTGTGCATCCATCTTGATCAAATAAGCACGACGGATAATATTCAACTAGAAAGTCCTTCAACTCTGCTCAGATCTATTCCAGTGAAAAATGAAAAATACAATAGCGGTAGAACGGAATCTTTCTCAACATTACAATACAAAAAATTAAAGTGGGGTATTATTTCAGACCTCAAAATTTCTGTATTAGATGTAAAACACCAACCTGTACATATAGGATACTTAAGTGTAACACTCCATATTATAAATAATGGTTGATTCATTAGGCCCTGGAACACTCAGACAATGTAATACAATTGCAATTTCCGATCTCGGAGACATAGAAGGATTCGGTAGACCCGGTACCGATGGTAAGTTATACGCTTTACACTTACAAGATAATGTATACAAGCGGAAAGAAGTTACATTCACGGGTAATCTAGAAGATTTAAGCGATGTCGAGGTTAGTAGACTCCTTAAAAACACTTCGTACAATATTACTCGCAACGACGATAAAAAATGGACTATGGTCGAAGCAAAAATCGAGCGGCTATTGAATATCGTCATTACCCCACTGTATGTGATGATGGGTAAGGCACATAATTTAACTAAGATAATAATTAGTGGCATCGTACTCGTGGCTTATAACCCATCAAAACGAAAAAGTGTGTTAGTCTCTCCCCTGCCAGAAGACCCAGGTCATATGTTATTTAGTTGTCCGGCCGTAAAAAATGTTAGTTTAAATTTGGTTACTGAATTCAATGATATTAAAGTTAACTTGAATGCAATACCTAATATTTCTACGGTTATTATTGAAGTCTTTTTCGGAGATGCACCTGAAGATGCTTTCGAAATATTACCAGGTCTATCGATTAAATGGCTCAAGAAACACGAGCGTCGACGTTGCAGTATTATTCATATTGGAGCATCACCCGTTGCAACCCTCGAGGGGGTTCAAATTATTAAAAGTGACAGCATTTCTCTTACTAAGATATTCTTGCCGTATAATATTCATTTGATAAGGTTGATGTATACTCTCAAAACATTTAAGCAAGATCAATTAAAGACTATTATATGACCGTAATATACACTATGAGTTTATATCCGGCACTCGATGAAGTATTTGAAAAGATGGATACTGTTGATGGATTTCAATTACATCAAATAAGCGACATAAAACATCGAATAGAGAAGGATAGAGAGTTGAGACTTGGATTGTATAAAAAGTATCACAGAGCCGTGAATGCTCTGGACAGAGTTGACACCGCGCTTGTAATAGCTGGCATGGGACTCGGTGTAGCAGGTGTTGGTTTATTATCAACTATAATCGCCACGCCTATCGTACTTGGCATGGAAATAGCCGCTGGAGTCTCGGGACTGGCAGGAATAACGATAAAATTCATTTCTCGTAGGTTGCAAAAGAAAGCATTAAAACACGATAAGATTCGGATACTCGCCGAAGCAAAGTTGAACAGCATTGAGGATCAAATTTCGAAAGCAATGGCTGATTGTAAGATATCCGAGGATGAGTTTCGTTAATGGCTTTTGGAACTCACCAAATACAACATAATGAAGCATGAGATTCAATCAAAATCTCGTAAGACCAGTGGTATTAGCGAAGACGAGAAAGAAAAGTTCATAGAACAGTGGAGGCAACAAGCGCGTCAATTATTCCGTGCCAAAACCAAAGAACTGGTTGGAGATTAAAAATAGATTGCTTACTATCATTAGATCACATTTAGACAAATGCTTACATAAATATATAACAATGGAGAATTACAACATTTATGTTCATGGACAAAATTATTATATCACTAATGTCAAACCAACAAATGAAGAACACAAAACATTTATGTTTATAGACAAAATTATCAAATTGAGAGAATTACCACAAGGTATATGTTATATCAGTAAACCAAACAAGTACGGTCATCAATTACAAAGAAGAGTATATAATCAGGCCTACTTGTAAAATAATAGAGAAATTTATATCATAGACTCCAGGTGGTGGTGAGCTAGAGTCAATTTAGTTTAATCTCATGACTATCGTTGAATCCCATAGTCATTTTGGCATAAAAAATCCCCCCTGTAGTAGTTGTAGTGGCTCCAGTTGGGTTGCGGCAGAACCATCATTACCTATACTACTGAAGGAAATATCGCAACCTCGACACAAGTGTGCTCAGTCAAACGATGAACTTACGACCGGCAGAAAACAACTCCAGTTGAGTATGCCGATGCTGTATCTCAACCGTGTTGGCCTGAAAAATTAAACATGCTAATTAAACCCATAAACGTATAATTATTTTTAATAGAAACCGTATCTTAGTTTGTTCTTGCACTGTATCATATCGTGTATTTCATCTGCATATGTGTAATGTGTATATGTATAAATGACTACACTTTTACCGCATATTCTGCAACAGACAATAATTAATCACCTTATTATTGTCTCTCCATTTACCATGGCTGACTGCACTAATACCCTTTTACTGTGTACTAATTACATGTTTGAATGTTATCAGTTTTGCGTTCTGAGATACAGTGATGTAAGCATCTTCTACAATTAACAATACATGTATATAATATACAGAACTCTCTGCCGGAATTTTTCGTGGAAAACATTCGATCAATTATAAATGACTGCGTGACAAGACAAATCAACTATGTATACCCAAAAAAAGAAACTGGCTTATTTTAGGAACAGTGCTATATCAGGACATTTGAAATTTCTAACCAAGCAGATACATTAGAGACAGTGACTAGACTACATTTACGTAATCCGTACCAATCAGAGGTGTAAAATAACTGAAAATCATTTCTGTCGGAGACCTACCAAATTTACCAAGTTTTATTGTTACTGTATTTATTACAATGCAAATACTTTAGTGATACATTTTTCAGAGGAGAGGGTATACACACAAGTATATTGCTTCCGTGTGTGAATGCAGGTAATACTTGGCATTTCAGTTCTCAGTTTTATACCGGTTGTATATCTGAATTTGTATATGGAACCATGCGTACAGCATGACAATTACTTGCTAGTCGTCAGTCTACAACGCACATAACACGTTCAAACAATTTTAGGCACCGCTATTGCAAGTTATTTATTACAATAATGTTATATTAAAATCTATTTCAGTTTGTTTTCACCATTTTCCCTATTCCATTCCATGCATGTTTATGTTGCTACATCTTATTGCTCATGTTCCCAAGTATTATAAAACACTTTAATGTCTCTCCTTCCTAATCTAACATTAAAACATTTCAGGTCATTACCATCATCTAATACACAAGAGATAATACCAAGACATATTTAATTCGGTTTTATGGTCTATGCAGTCTTACAATTGATTTTATTAGTCTATAAATCTTATGTCTAGTACATATTTTCACAAAAAGGGCTGCTAGCTGATATAAGGAAGGTAACATCCAGTTGAATTCCCAGTTGACGTATTTACTTCTTTTTTTTTTATCAAATATGAGGACTGTATACGACACACGTTAGTCTCTCAACGACGTTTCTACAATTATTATTTTGAATAAGCCGTTGATATGCCAGTTGTGACAGGGATGATGGTATGGTAGCTGTTGCAGACAGATTGACAGTCGTTGTTACGTGCGTCACTAGGTAATTAGTATGGCATTGACCTTGTTGATTGTTACTATACTTTGAGGATTACCTCTGTGGCCAGTGGCGGACGTAATTCAAACTCCTTCCACACAGACACCGCATCAAATATATTTGTGTACCGATTACTTAACTCTTACGGACAGGGTGGGGTGGTAGTTCACCGGATGACACTGTTAATTGGGGGGCTCCTTTGATATCTCCTCCAAACATACTTTTATTGAATGACCCATTAAACGATGATACACATCTCGTTGAATATATCAAGGCACTAATACATCTTTCATAAACTTTTTTTTGTCTTTGTGCTTAATATATCCACATATCAACGAAAATATGTAATACATGTATCCACATAAAAATATACATATACAGGTTAGGTATTTGCCCACAGCAACACCTGCATAACTGTTTATTCGCGCGTGGTGTGGTAGATCGTATTTGACCGAGAGCAGGTATTGGTTGTACACGCGCATGAATTTGTATGATAAACTGTCAAAACGTTTTGAGAGATAAGGCCGGGTCCATTAAAGATCGTTGCAATATGTAAAAAAGGTGAAATTTGTAAAACTTCTGCAAAGGAAACATCCAACCAAAGGCCCTTTTAAAATAGTAATGTAATGATATAATACAAAGTGTGTTTCACATGATACACTATACTTTGTAAACAATTAGTTAATTCTTTAAAGGGACTGATGAAAACATGGGCGAAATATTTTAATAACGCCAAAAATTAGTTGAATTAAGTTAAAATGAGTTGAATCATGTGTCATGCTTATAATCCCTTAATGTATTTGCAAAACAAAAACTGTTGAGCAAAGGAAAATATGCTCGCCCATGGGCGAAATATTTCAATATCGCTATAAAATGGTTGAATTAAGATAAAATGAGTTAAATTTTCTGTATGATACTTGATGGAATACAAGTTAAGTATTTGCGAAACAAAAACATGAGTTTTGAGTAAAGGAAAATATTCCCGCCCATGGGCGAAACCTTTTTCTCGCCCATGGGCGAAATATTTCAATATCGCTATAAAATCGTTGAATTAAGTTAAAATGAGTTAAATTTTATGTCATGATACGTGAAGGAATGCATTAAAATATATTTGCGAAACAAACACATAAGTTTTGTGTAATGGAAAATATTCTCGCCCATGGGCCAAACCTTTTTCTCGCCCATGGGCGAACTATTTCAATATCGCTAAAAAATCGTTGAATTAAGTTAAAATGAGTTACATTTTGTGTATGATACTTGATGGAATACAAGTTTAGTATTTGCGAAACAAAAACATGAGTTTTGAGTAAAGGAAAATATTCTCGCCCATGGGCAGGCCCATGGGCAAGATGGTGTAAATATTGAGTTTTAAACTCTTTTTTTTCATTTGTTCTCCCTTAGTATGTTCCCATGAAAACAGCATGCTTATTTTTGTAAATACCTTTGACTGAGACTAGGAAAAGACCGTAGAGTTTCTGGACTTTTGGGTTTCCAAAATTAAAATGGGACGTGTTATTTTCGTTTGAATGGACATGAACATATTGTCTTTACCTGATTGACATTTATGCTTATCCATCTACAATGAAGCTGAGACTTGATGTGCGTGACAGGTGGCATGTCGCTTGGGGCGTCAGTCAGCCATCTTTTCTTACAAATGACGGACACAGTCACAAAAGATAAAGTGACCAAGCTGTGACACTTAATTATCTCAAGCAACTTCTATTAGGTGTGGAATTCTGTATGCACATTGTAACTATATATACATAAAAAGTAGCTGCATGACATTATCAACGGCACGCATGCGAAAGTGCTCAATGAAAACATCAACACAACCAATTGTCTCGGCCAGCCCATGGAAACCAATGTACTGTCAACGTGCATGTTGACGGGGAATTAGCTCTTGGGGGAATAAAGGACAAAATCGACATCACTGTCCCGGAACGCTTTATGCACAACATGTAAACAATAAACAACAATTGCACAATGAGCGGAATACCTGCTCTGACAACACAAACACAGCAATGAGCAGACTTTCCAGCTCAGGCGTACAAGAGGTGAGCGGAGCTCCAGCTCACCTCAGGGCGTTTCCTACGAGCAGCATATCCTGCTCGAGGTCGTCCCTATGCCAGCACTCGGAATACCAAGCCTGACTAACACCGTAGTAACTGTCTAATGGTAGCACATATATAGTAATGAACAACAATGGACAGACAAAGAGACAACGACGTTGCTTTGGACATGTGGGCGTGATTAACAAACACAGTTCATGGGATGATCAATTAGGGCAATAAATGCCATACTTTAAAAAGCAGTAGTTAAAGGGAAGTAATATGGTAGTCCAGGCTGACTGACAGTCAAAATACAATGAAATGTTGGTGAGGATTAACAACGGGGATTAGCGCCTAAAACGTAATGACAATTAAGTTATGGAGACATGGCTACAGGGTAAATTGCGCTTGAAGTCAAATGTACTGCAGACAATGGTAGTTATAAATCAGTCGCTATGACAACTTCCCTCCGTTCCGTGAAGCTTGGACCCAAAGCTTTGACAAGTCCAAATTGATATGTGTGAACTTTTTCACCAACGATAACAATAGTGCAAAATGTGAACAAAATCAGTTAGATGAATTCATGATATCGTTGAAATTCTTGTGCAACAAATATACCTATGCAATGACGGTATGAAAGTGATCATCTAGCCAATTTGATTAAGTGCCAGTTTGAAAGTGATCTTTGTAATGTGCAAATTCACTACGAGTTAATTACCGCTTTGGACAGATTCAATAAATATATTATTGAGGTTCTTTGAATTCAGGAGTCTGGTTTGGCGGTGCGACTCAGTACTGAATAATGATAATGAGTAATCTCATAAAAAGTACAAATTAAACATCTCAGCAAATATTTCACATAAAGAAATTTGAAACCAGGAGTCTAACTTTACCGCGCGACTCAAACGTTACTTGTTGGTACGTTTGCCCTTTTAAGTACAATGGGTGCGCTTCCCGTGTCTTTAACGGAGCTTGCCCATATGTTATGGGTGCTATGCCCAAGGAAAATTATAATCCTTAATTCCGACATCAAAATTCTGAAATGCTGAATACCGCTGTGCTGTTAATTACTTAATACTGACATACAATATACATGTGTGTGGGTGGATAACCCAAGAAAATCCCTAATCTGAATTCAAAGTCCAAGACAATACTTTCAATTTTGTACCAAACTGTGCACATTAAAAACTTGTAACGAATGACAAATTTGGTCGTTTAGATTTTTGAAATTATGAGTCGAGCTTTAAGGTGTGACTCGATAACCCTACAGCTTAGGTTTGTCTGGGCCCTAGCTGTATCTATATGTCTGGCATGGCCTAGAGACATTTCAAAGATTCCCTACACAATAACTTCAAAGATCTAGCGTGACTAAACATGGAATTGGAGTATATTGCACATATAAAAATTAATTTTGGAAAGACACATTTTGGCATTAATATACTGGCTTTGATTAAACATACCTGGTTGCACTTATCAACAGTCACACATCATATATCCTAGATTGAGTCCATGTAAGTAAACACAAATCAGTAAGTCCCAATGAGATATCTTGTACACAGTGTCCATCTTGTAGGTGCCCGTGAGGCGGTTTCTGTATGATCTGCATCATGATGGCTGTGGTCAGGATCACTGTGGGATAGGCGTTTATACTTCCTTGGTCCTGTGTATGAACGAAATCTTGAGAGATTCGGAGAGATTCCTGTTGTTTTCTTCAATCTTGTTTCTTCATGGCTCGAGTTGATGATTGTTCTTCAGGGTGGTAGGCATACAGAGAGGTTACTGGATCGGGAGTAAACTCAAGAGTTACTCCAGCCGGATTCTAACACCAGTTGTCAACGCGTATGTTGACGGGGAAATAAGCTCAGATTGAAGACGAAGAATACGTTGAGTCCAAACTTCTTTAGTCGGCAATAATACAAACAAATACAATTACTAATAGAAATATGTCGAGCGGAGATTCCAACTCAACAACTACAAGTGAAGTCCAGCAAGCAGGCGTATCCTACTCGCGGCTGTACATACAGGTGCTGTCGGAATACCAGACTGACTAACACCGTAGTAACTGTCTAATGGTAGCACATATATAGTAATGAACAACAATGGACAGACAAAGAGACAACGACGTTGCTTTGGACATGTGGGCGTGATTAACAAACACAGTTCATGGGATGATCAATTAGGGCAATAAATGCCATACTTTAAAAAGCAGTAGTTAAAGGGAAGTAATATGGTAGTCCAGGCTGACTGACAGTCAAAATACAATGAAATGTTGGTGAGGATTAACAACGGGGATTAGCGCCTAAAACGTAATGACAATTAAGTTATGGAGACATGGCTACAGGGTAAATTGCGCTTGAAGTCAAATGTACTGCAGACAATGGTAGTTATAAATCAGTCGCTATGACAGTACGTCTACAAGAAGCCCATGTATTCTTGCCAAGATTATCGATATGGACAGGCATGTAGTTAGCCTTCCAGGGTAAACGGTGTTCGGCCATTGTTATTGTTTTACACCAATATTTCAAACAACGAGTGTAAGATACAATGAACAATGTGAATCTCCCGCATTCTCCATAAACAATATTACTTGGTGTTTTACAAGCGAGGAAATCAAACCTTTCAATTGTATAGAGCTCTGTAACAACCCCATATCTCAGACCCATACAGTAAAATAGGTTGTACTTGAGAATCAAATCATTTGAAATACATTTTCAGTGATAGCTGAGGGATAATAGTGTGGACTTCTAATAGAGCTTTCGTTGCTCTGGTAGACAGATTAATAATAGACTTATTCAGATACAGTGTGTGGATAAACAATATGCCAAGGCATTTGTATTCACTCACAACATTATTAAATCACCTTATCATCCATTCATTTGAATATTCCGAAAGTACGTCACACTCCTGTAGACCAATTACTAGACATTAAGATCACATCATCAAAAAGTAGCATGAAAAGTTCTGGTATATCAGGGAGGAACGTCATGTCTACCAGACTGCATGATATCAACATATAACTCATTTATAAAAAATGAGAAAACTACAGGATTTAAAACACATTCTTGGGTTAAGCCAATCGGGTAATCGAAAATGTTACTCTTAGTATCACAATAGCGAACACATGCTTTTTTAGATTGCATACATGTTTTGACAATGGCAAACATTACATTTCCCCTCTTAAACCCTAAGTTCCAAAGCAACTCCACAATTTAGCTCCTTTTACAGAATCAAATATTTTTTTAAATCAACAAAAGCCACATACAGCTTGCGTTGACCGTATGATAAATATCAATGACTGCATACAAAGCGAATATTTAGTCAGAGGTCGAATAGTCCTTTCGATTGCAAAAACTTGACTAAAAAGGCATAATATCAGGTAACGTGTATTTTAGCATTTCAGCTGTAACACAATCTATCCCAGCAGATTTACCTGTTTCAAAGCGATATATGCAATCAAATATTCCGTGATAGGTGATTCCAACAGAAGGATGTCAACATCACAACAATTTTCACTGACGCCCCTTCACTTATCACTTTCAAACTCATCGACCACTAGATATATAGAATCATACTTCGAGTATATTTTCCCTGAATTACTTAACCATTCTGTTGGGGATATAGACTCTCTTGGTGTAGAATGTCTCTACAGAGACAACACCTGTACCTTCTGAGAGCCTTCCGAGATTCAGATCTTGCTGCCCTACATACCATATTCAACTTTGGTTTATCATGATCAGGTTCACCATTTTGGTTTTGTTTCTAAATACAGGACGCCGAGTCCAGAATAGACTGTACCAAATATGTAATCCCCTCCTCTACATTAGCTTCAATTTTATCCATCAAAGAATGTTCATGAATATGCAAGGACCCTCTCAGTGCTGTGATAAAATAACTTTCCTTCAATTCGTTCCATGAAAGTCGAGTCCTGATAGAGACTAGTCTTCACGGTTTAAACTACGTATGGCAGGATTGCTGGAAGGAAACCTGCAGGAAAAGGCCCGAATCTAATCGATCATCATTTGACATATCTACATACTGGACAAAAATCAATAGATGCAATGAAATCATCAACAGCACAAGAACCATTATCTCCTACATAAGTGAACTCGCCTGCTCTGTCACTGTAAACACTCCCATTTAGTACAATCTGACGAAGAACAAAGCACGGATTCAAAAAGCTACGTCCTAATTACAATTGAGGATAGTACCTCACAGCGTGGTGGATACCATAGGACATTACAATCCGACCAGGACCTGTATCTTTCTACACAGAATAGAAATAACTCAAACACCGGTTACGATAAACATATGTCATTGTTGTTCGGGAACATTTGTGGTGATTGTGAGTTTATTGCCTATCTCCAATCGTTAAACTACTAGAAAATATGGTATAACTCGTATGCAGAGAAGTACTGCAAGGACCAAGTGTGTGAAGGGGAGAAAGTGTAAAACTAAGCCGTCAAACTCAAATTCCACAACACCAAGCACCCATCCTTCTAATCGGGCAACCCGAAGTTATGCTAGTGTGGTGAAAACTAACCAGCAAGCTACTTCAAACCACTCTACTCGATTATAGCGAGGTCAGAGCGCAAGACGGAACGAGGCCGCGACGTCGACGAGACCAAAACATGCAGAATATTTGGACCACTTTAAATCAAATCGCACATACTATCATGGGAACCAGGAAAAACGTTTCCTGCGTGGTACAGGACGCGGAAGAGGACGTAGCAGAGAACCAGGAAGAGTTAAGAATATACAGCAAGGTGATTACAGGAGATCAAATAATGCACAACGTGATGATTACAACAGCTATTTTTTAGGGTACAGCCACCAAACACGGCACAGATTCAAAGAAATGTAACTGCTGCAGAAGAAAAAATAACGCGTTGACCCGAGAATAATTAACATTTCTAAAAGACAACTCACAACAGCTGAAATAACTTTACTAAAACGGGGTCTAAAAATCACGCCAACTCCGTCACAGAATTACGAAGAACTTAAAGTGGACATTCATGCATTCAGTAGAAGACTGAGACTCATGGAATATTTTGTATTTGATGATCAAGATGATGATATATCCGTTTCCGATACGATAAAAAATCGATAACAAATAGACCATTATTAAGGAACAAAAGCATGTTCAATCCAAAAAAGAACATGGATAAATACCTTGATGACTACTTAAACAAACTGGAGAAATATCCTCTACGGAACATCAGGAAGTGCCATCCCAACTTATCACTGGAAGAACGTAAAGCTGTGGAGGATCTTAAAAATGACAAATCCATTGTTATTAAGGAAGCAGATAAATGCGGCGCAGTAGTAATAATGGACTCGGGATATTATGTATAGAAATTTATGAATTATTGCAAGACAAGGAATTTTACAATGAAACAGATAATACTGAAAAATCTGTAATTATAAAGAATATAAAACATAGTGAAGACTTCTCTGGAGATCTACACCCTAAAGAAAAGGAGTACTTAATAAACTGTGACCCGCAGACGGCTAATTTCTACGGACTCCCCAAGATCCATAAAAGTAAATTAATATGTAGTGCCATTGCCGAACAGAATTCGGACCAGCTCTACTGATTTGACAGTCAGGCCGATTGTCGGAGGACCGAGCATCCCGGCTCAGCGCTTTAGTAATCTCGTCGATATCATTTTAAAACCATTAACAAAGCATGTACCGAGTTTTGTAAGAAACGATGTAGATTTTCTTACCCACCTTCCCGATGCCGCACTTATTGATGTGAAGAGTTTATTTACCAACATACCTAATGACCTGGGATTGGAAGTAGTTCAATTTTGGCCATGAAAACATCCTGAGGCTATTAACACTGAATTTTCGGAAAGCTTCATCGTGGAATCCTTAATATTAGTTTTAGAAAATAATACCTTCTGTTTCAACGGAAAAAAATCTATCATCAAAGAAAGGGAACGGCCATGGGAACGAAAGTCGCTCCAACATAGCTACACTTGTGATGGGTTAAAATGAGGATATTCTTTCCATGTCAGAATCCATTGCCAAACATGTACGCGAAACTTGGAAGCGATTCTTAGACGATTGTGAAAATTTAGACATTTTTCTGGATATTATCAATACGCTCCATCCTTCCATCAGTTTTACTATGGAGTTTAGCGAGAGCGAAATTTCATTTCTGGACGTCCTTGTAGTTAAGGAAGATACTCAATTGAAAACTGATATCTACTACAAACCAACGGACACCCATCAATACTTACAATTCGGTTCATGTCACCCGAGGCATACAAGAACCAACATTCCTTATTCACTTGCGCGGAGCGTATGCACCTTCGTGTCGGAAACGGATAAAAGAGACTTAAGAATTGATGGGGTATCTCAGGAAGCTAGGATATCCGCTTCCCGTCGTAAATGACGCTATAGAAAAGTTGTTAAAAATTCAAAGCCATACTCTCTTGAAACCTAATGAAAAATCTGTGGGCGATCAAATGATACCGTTTGTGTCCACCTTCAATCCTTATAACTGTGATACCATGCCAGTCATAAGGGACAACCTCCCAATTCTACAGCAAAGTGATAAAATGAAACAAGGACTGAATAAATTTAAAATAATAAAAAGTACCAAGCAACCAAAAAATCTCAAGCAAATTCTTTGTCCATCCAAATATCCTTGTACAGAGAGTGTACCATGTGTAAGTAGATGTAACACACCAAGATGCGGCACGCGTAACATCATAAGTGAAGGGACTACTTTCCTTTTTCCAACTGGCAAGGATTTAATTGTGAAAGCCGACATGAACTGCCGCAGCAAAGATGTGGTGTATGTTATGAGATGTTCGGGATGCAGCGAAAACTACATCGGTGAAACCGGCATGGAATTAAAAGATAGAGTCACTGTACACAAACAGCAGATTAGAGACCCTAATGTTTGCTGCTTAAGTGTCAGCAAACACATTGATGATTGCGGAAACGGGGAATTTAGTATTTTTCCTTTTTATAAATTGTATACCAGTAACAAGCAGCTGAGACTGGAAAAAGAACAAATGTTTATCCAACTGATGAAACCCAAAGTGAACTTTAGAATGTATAATAGATTTGTCATTTCAATCGTAAATGTTACACTGCTACTTTACAAATACTGTATATTTTAAATTCAAATGTCTCCCTACAATTGTTAAATAATTTGGTGTCGTCGCTGGAGTGTGTAAATACATTATGACGTCACAGTTGTAATTTATGACGTCATCATAAGTATCATTTATTATATATACACACACATATATATATTGATTGGTCTGATTTCACTTCTTCACACATGTTGCTCTGTGTCATTTTAATGCCCACAAAGGCAACGATGATTTATACATTGATGTAGACAGTGCTCCTGTTGAACAGCGTATTTCTCATCTATAGATTCGGACGTAGCTTTTTGAATCCGTGCTTTGTTCTTCGTCAGATTGTACTAAATGGGAGAGTTTACAGTGACAGAGCAGGCGAGTTCTCTTATGTAGGAGATAATGGTTCTTGTGCTGTTGATATATATATACAACATGAAATCGCATTTTAAATCGGGCAAAGTTCATATGGTAACTGAGTAGCCAGTTTAAGTCTGAAAAATATGATATTAATGTCTCCAATACACACACGATTATATCAAATATTAAACGATTGGAGATAGGCAATAAACTCACAATCACCACAAATGTTCCCGAACAACAATGACATATGTTTATCGTAACCGGTGTTTGAGTTATTTCTATTCTGTGTAGAAAGATACAGGTCCTGGTCGGATTGTAATGTCCTATGGTATCCACCACGCTGTGAGGTACTATCCTCAATTGTAATTTGGAGGTCTCTGATTTTTCTGTCATGATTATGTCCATCCTGGCGTGGTGTACTTCACAGCTTACTATTCTTGAAATATCCACTCAGTCCACTATCTTTCACGGCTTTAAGTTGTTCACGTTGGCGGATAGTCAAGTCACTTGACTCCATAACGGTTATTCCTGAGTGTTGTTCGATCTTTCATCTCGTCATCAGACAGTCGTAATTTAGCGATGAACGGTCTTGATTTAGAGGTATCCTCAAGTTGGGCGCCGAGTCGACGTGCATGGATGACATCATCACCTACCCATTTCTTGGTCTGAACATTGCTGTTTAAATTATCTAGTACCTTGCCTTGCAGTCAGTGTGCGTCTCCCCTGTTTACTATTTCACGTTATAGAAAATAACGCTGTCACGCCTGCTAAATGCCTCTAACTTGTCGATCTCGTCGTTGAACAGTGCTATTTTCTCTTTCACGTATTCTATCTTGCCGGAGATCAAACCAACATCCTCGTAAATTATGCTCTGATTGTGTCGTACAGTTTCCATGTCATCTTTGATTTAAGGTAATAAAGTCCTGTACACAGATCTCGAACCTGATTTGAGAGTGTGGTTATCTGATTTCCGACGTCACATTTCAGGCATTGGATTATCTTCAAAATGATATCTTTGACTTCTTCATAACTCAGTGGTAAGGGATTCATTTCGAACAACGAAACACAGGGTTCTATGTTTTATTACCCCAGCGGTTAGCGGAGTACCACCCAGTGGGCAAGCATGTGAAAATTAAGGTGGCCAAGCTTACCATTCAATTTCGAATGACGTAACGCCACTGGTGCAAGCAAGTTAAAAAATATGGTCGTTTTGGTAAATATGAATAAAAATAAAATTTCTCATATGCGTTCAAACCAGCATTGCTCAAACAATTATGCAAGGTAACTATTCTTACACATAATTTAGTCTGAAGTGTATATCGGGCCTAACGCCAGTGGGTGAATATATGCTATGATTGTCAAGTGTTATATTACTTGCCGGGTGCCTTTTTGTCGAGTCGCCGCGGGTCGCCGCGGGTCGCCGCGAGTCGCCGTATGCGTCCCCTGTCCCACCCATTAACAAGCACACGCAAAGGAAAATCAATTGGTCACCTGAGCAAACACGGGAACATATGGATCATTTCAAAATGAGGACTTACATCAGTCATAATTTTGGTCACTGTCAAATTTGGAAACATGTCTAACATAACACCTTTTGAAAGTTTTGCATCGGCATTGTATGCTGTAAACCAGGCCTGATCAAACAACTTGTGAGCAAGAGTTGCCACACTAAGCTATATTCCAGCTATATGATTGACATCCTGATTTCTAGTTTAGCTGGGTAAATCAGTGTAGGAGATTAGCTATTTCACCATTATTGAATGATATCAAATCATCTACATACCTGAAGCTAAAGAGAAGCTTCCTGGCCACATTTTCTGGTTTTGATTTTGCCAATCAGAGCAGAATTACCATTCATGTACAACCAATCTCATTAAAATCAGCTAAACAAAGATCGTCACAGGTCACAGGTCACATTAGAGCAACCTTTAATCCGACCAATCAGAGAGCCGCTTACCAGATCATGAAAGTGACAGTCGGAGTGTGTTTTCTGATCATGCAACCTCGAAACATTTAACACGGGCTATTCCGAACGCCAGTTACAGGCTGTATGACTGAATCCACACAACCTGGTCCATATATTAGTCATTCCAGAATTTTCTTCTGTTCAGATTATTAATCTTAATCGAGAATTTGTCAAAATATTTTTCGAAGCCTATTCGCCAGTGTGAATTATTGTCGTAAAGCACGAGAAAGCTGACTTCTGATTGGCTGATGTCGACTTCTGGTCATTCATTCCATTGGTCGGTTCAAGTTGGCGACAGGTCGCCCTGACCATTCGTGACCAACTCGTGTTATTCCGGGACAAGCCGAATACCGACGCGTGCCCCTCTCATGGCCATTTTTGCCATGGCCGGGTTCCGTCTTAGCGCAAACGGGCATACCTAAAACAATTGTCAATTCGTTGCGTAATGGTTCACATACATTTCCCCATATATTACATATGTTTCAGATGCAATTTAAAGCATATCTGGACATGCGGAATTATACAGTATGATTGAGCACATTTAACTGTGTCTTTGGTATATTATTAGATGCAAGACATATGTAAAATCAAAAAAAAAAATTCTGAGGGATTCTTTGACGAAGAACTTGAAATCATACGCGCATTCTGATGGTATTTTCGCACATAACATTCTTCGATAGGGGGTCGAGTCTTCTTGCAGGTTACGGAAAGGGGCGAGTGGTGACGAATGCGTCCTGACTTGATCCGTAATGGGATGTCGTCAGATCTTTGGCTAGTGTTAGCGAGAACCTAGATCTGATTTTAAATGAGATTGTATGCATAACGAAACAGATAACCAAGAATGTCTACCGAGATATCTACATTTTGCTTATATGTCCTACCCTTACTTCACATAGATGTTCTCTATTAGGAAGTGCACCATTTCAGGTTTTCATCATTTTGCTCAGTACATTTCAGATGACATTTGCTCTCATATTTGACAAATTGTCCTGAACCTTGAAGATAGATAATAAACAACATTTGTATCTACATTTACCACGTTTGGTGATGAATGTCCCATGGGTCAAGGATTGAGGTTTTCTCTTAGTTGTGTACAAAGGTTGAAAAATCAAATGTTTTAACATAATGGAACTTAGTTCTTTTTTGAGATTGCAAATACACAAATTATTCGATTTAGTTTATTAGAATCCATATGGTATTAGCAATAATTTGTACATATCACTTTGCATCACTTTGTGCGGATTTGTATGGAGCTTCTGTGACAGAATGGGGTCATTTCAATTCTGTTTTCCCTTTTTCAGTTTGTTCATTTTACGTTATCCACTCTGAAAGACTTTCAACAGGTTCTACTGCTCTATTGATCTATATTTTGGCATACGCTTCGACGGCAGCTATAATCATTTTAAAGTTGTGACCCCACAGTCAGAATGTCATTCTGGATAGTGTGTAGTACCCCACAGTCAGACTGACATCATGGTCAGTGTGTGATATCCCACAGTCAGACTGTCATCCTGGATAGTGTGTAGTACCCCACAGTCAGAATGTCATTCTGGATAGTGTGTAGTACCCAACAGTCAAACTGACATCATAGTCAGTGTGTGATACCCCACAGTCAGACTGTCATCCTGGATAGCGTGTAGTACCCCACAGTCAGACTGTCATCCTGGATAGTGTATAGTACCCCACAACCAGACTGTCATCCTGGATAGTGTGTGATACGTCACAGTCAGACTGTCATCCTGGATAGCGTGTAGTACCCCACAGTCAGAGTGTCATCCTGGATAGTGTGTAGTACCCCACAGTCAGATAGACATAATGGTCAGTGTGAGATACTTCACAGTCGGAATGTCATTCTGGATAGTGTGTAGTGCACAACAGCCAGACTGTCATCCTGGATAGTATGTAGTACCCCACAGTCAGACTGTCATCCTGGATAGTGTGTAGTACCCAGCAGTCAGACTGTCATCCTGGATAGTGTGTAGTACCCCATAGTCAGAATGTAATTCTGGGTAGTGTGTGATACCTCACAGTTAGAATGACATCCTGGATAGTGGGTGATACCCCAAAGTCAGACTGTCATCCTGGATAGTTTTAAGTACCCCACAGTCAGACTGTCATCCTGGATAGCGCGTAGTACCCCAAAGTCAGACTGCCATCCAGGATAGTGTGTAGTACCCAGCAGTCAGACTGTCATCCTGGATAGTGTGTAGTACCCAACAGTCAGACTGTCATCCAGGATAGTGTGTAGTACCCCACAGTCAGAGAGACATAATGGTCAGTGTGAGATACTTCACAGTCGGAATGTCATTCTGGATAGTGTGTAGTACCCCACAGTCAGACAGACATAATGGTCAGTGTGAAATACTTCACAGTCGGAATGTCATTCTGGATAGTGTGTAGTGCCAAACAGCCAGACTGTCTTCCTGGATAGTATGTAGTACCCCACAGTCAGACTGTCATCCTGGATAATGTGTGATACCTCACAGTCCGACTGTCATCCTGGATAGTGTGTAGTACCCCATAGTCAGAATGTAATTCTGGGTAGTGTGTGATACCTCACAGTTAGAATGTCATCCTGGATAGTGTGTGATACCCCAAAGTCAGACTGTCATCCTGGATAGTTTTAAGTACCCCACAGTTAGACTGTCATCCTGGATAGTGTGTAGTACCCCACAGTCAGACTGCCATCCAGGATAGTGTGTAGTACCCCACAGTCAGAGAGACATAATGGTCAGTGTGAGATACCCCACAGTCGGAATGTCATTCTGGATAGTGTGTAGTACCCCACAGTCAGACAGACATAATGGTCAGTGTGAAATACTTCACAGTCGGAATATCATTCTGGATAGTGTGTAGTGCCCAACAGCCAGACTGTCATCCTGGATAGTATGTAGTACCCCACAGTCAGACTGTCATCCTGGATAGTGTGTAGTACCCCACAGTCAGATTGTCATCCTGGATAGTGTGTAGTACCCCACAGTCAGACTGGCATGCAGGATAGTGTGTAGTACCCCACAGTCAGACAGACATAATGTTCAGTGTGAGATACTTCACAGTCGGAATGTCATTCCGGATAGTGTGTATCGCCCAATAGCCAGACTGTCATCCTGGATAGTGTGTAGTTTCCCACAGTCAGACTGTCATCCTGGATAGTGTGTGATACCTCACAGTCCGACTGTCATCCTGGATAGTGTGTAGTACCCCATAGTCAGAATGTCATTCTGGATAGTGTGTGATACCTCATAGTTAGAATGTCATCCTGGATAGTGTGTGATACCCCACAGTCAGACTGTCATCCTGGATAGTTTTAAGTACCCCACAGTCAGACTGTCATCCTGGATAGTGTGAAGTACCCCAAAGTCAGAATGTGATCATAGAGAGCGTGTAGTACCCCACAGTCAGACTGTCCTCCTGGATAGCGTGTAGTACCCCACAGTCAGACTGTCATCCTGGATAGTGTGTAGTTCCCCAAAGTCAGACAGACATAATTGTCAGTGTGAGATACTTCACAGTCGGAATGTCATTTTGGATAGTGTGTAGTACCCCACAGTCAGACAGACATAATGTTCAGTGTGAGATACTTCACAGTCGGAATGTCATTCTGGATGGTGTGCAGTGCCCAACAGCCAGACTGTCATCCTAGATAGTGTGTAGTACCCCACAGTCAGACTGTCATCCTGGATAGTGTGTGATACCCCAAAGTCAGACTGTCATTCTGGATAGTGTGTGATACCTCACACCCAGACTCTCATTCTGGATAGTGTGTAGTACCTCAAAGTGAGAATGTCATCCTGGATAGTCTGTGATACCTCACAGTAAGACTGTCAACCTCGATAGTGTGTAGTACCCCACCGTCGGAAGTCATCCTACATAGCGTGTAGTACCCCACAGCCAGACTGTCATCCTGGATAGTGTGTAGTTCCCCAAAGTCAGACTGTCATCCTGGATAGTGTGTAGTACCCCACAGTCAGACTGCCATCCAGGATAGTGTGGAGTACCCCACAGTCAGACAGACATAACTGTCAGCGTGAGATACTTCACAGTCAGAATGTCATTCTGGATAGTGTGCAGTGCCCAACAGCCAGACTGTCATCCTAGATAGTGTGTAGTACCCGACAGTCAGACTGTCATCCTGGATAGTGTGTAGTAACCAACAGTCAGACTGTCATCCTGGATAGTGTGTAGTACCCCACAGTCAGACTGTCATCCTGGATAATGTGTAGTACCCAACAGCCAGAATGTCATTCTTGATAGTGTGTGATACCTCACAGTCAGACTGACATCCTGGTCAGTGTGTGATACCTCACAGTGACACAGTCATCATGAATAGTGTGTGATACCCCAAAGTCAGACTGTCATTCTGGATAGTGTGTGATACCTCACACCAAGACTCTCATCCTGGATAGTGTGTAGTACCCCAAAGTCAGAATGTCATTCTGGATAGTGTGTGATACCTCACAGTAAGACTGTCAACCTCGATAGTGTGTAGTACCCCAAAGTCAGAATGTCATTCTGGATAGTGTGTGATACCTCACAGTAAGACTGTCAACCTCGATAGTGTGTAGTACCCCACCGGCAGACTGTCATCCTGGATAGTTTTAAGTACCCCACAGTCAGACTGTCATCCTGGATAGTGTGTAGTACCCTACAGTCAGACAGTCATCCTGGATAGTGTTTAGTACGCCACAGTCAGACTGTCATCCTGGTCAGTGTGTGATAGCCAAATCCATTATTCTTCAGAAGAGGTGAGGTGAAATGGGGTTTAACGTCGCGTCCGAGATTATTGCACTTATATAGCGACGTGCATGCACGTGTATGTGTGTGTGTGTGGCTGCTTGTACTAGTCCGGACTGATTTATAGTGCTAGCCCACTAAAATACCATGCCGCAGTTTAACATGAATACCCCACTCAGACACTGTATACTGACTCCAAGACGACCAGTCCTTGTTTTAGCCCCTTAGTGCCGAGCGCCAGACAGGGTAACAACAGGTACCATCTTTTTACGTTTTTGGTATGACGCGGTCGGGGATCGAACCCCGGACCTTCCGCACTCCGGACGCTCTACCATTAGACCACGAAGGCGGTCTTCTTCAGAAGATTGGACGTTATAGGTGACACATAATTATCTGTTGTACTCAATTAAATACGTTAAAACTATTGGTGGTTCTCTGAACACATGAGAGAACACAGAAAATACATGACTAATCCAGTCCATGGCAGCAGTATACTTGTATTGCCCACACAAAGCACACTCCGGCCTGCGTGTCCTTCCCAAACAGGACGAATTGAATGTTGGATTTATTCGTATTGTCATACGATGCCAAATGGAACTTTGATTTATTGTATTTAGTGAATACAAAAAGAACCTCGTTAATTGGTCTCGATCAAACAAAGGCTACCCCACCAGTGTTGCTTTAAATGTAAGCAAACACGATGATGGAACGGGATGTTGTTAATAAGCCTGCGAGTGTGGACAGAGCGACTGACCAGGCACTGAGGAAGACGGCTGGTCAATCCGAGGCAAAAAGATTCAACACTGATGAAAGCATAGTATTTGCCAGATCTGCAGTTTGCTGTTGTCAAACACTGCAGACGGTATGTTGGATAATGAGAGGGGTGGAACGGTGGATCGTTGTGGTCCTGCCGCCACCACATATCGGCATCTCCGACTTGAGACTGAGAGAGTCCACAAACGCCGGCTGTTAGTGCTGGGACTGTGACATCAATACAAACTCGATTGCAGTACGGGAATCCGTCGTTTGCTCTCGGTCTAATTCAGCCTTCTTTATCTGGGTCCGAATTAAGAGGAATGCCATCCGATTAAAGACGTTTTCTCGCCTCATTTGAGCTCGTTACTTTCAAATCAGAGTCAAAAGGATATGACAATCTTGCAGATTCCCATTTTGCCCTAACCTTGAGATGGGGATCTAATCTAGATGGTAAGAATGGAGAGCCCACATCAAAGTGCTTAATCCGCGAAACAGGCAAGTGATTTCCAGACAGTTGTTTGTGAAGACAATAAGACCTCCTCCTAAGCCACCAGCAACACTTGGGCTATGACAGATCTCGTCTCACAGTAAACACACACTTCGCGTGTACCCCCAATGCTAACACTCTCATATGTAAACAACTACACACCTTGAAACTTATGATTGGTGAATAAACGGATCACCATGTAAATGTGGACTCTACACCTTGTGACCTACATGATTCGTGCTTTAACCAAGTGACTATATAAATGTGGACTCTACACCTTGTGACCTATATGATTCGTGCTTTAACCAAGTGACTAAATAAATGTGGACTATACACCTTGTGACCTATATGATTCGTGCTTTAACCAAGTGACTTTATAAATGTGGACTATACACCTTGTGACCTATATGATTCGTGCTTTAACCAAGTGACTATATAAATGTGGACTCTACACCTTGTGACCTATATGATTCGTGCTTTAACCAAGTGACTAAATAAATGTGGACTATACACCTTGTGACCTATATGATTCGTGCTTTAACCAAGTGACTATATAAATGTGGACTATACACCTTGTGACCTATGATTTGTGCTTTAACCAAGTGACTATATAAATGTGGACTCTACACCTTGTGACCTATATGATTCGTGCTTTAACCAAGTGACTATATAAATGTGGACTCTACACCTTGTGACCTATATGATTCATGCTTTAACCAAGTGACTATATAAATGTGGACTCTACACCTTGTGACCTATATGATTCGTGCTTTAACCAAGTGACTATAAAAATGTGGACTCTACACCTTGTGCCCTATATGATTCGTGCTTTAACCAAGTGACTATATAAATGTGGACTATACACCTTGTAATTAATGACTGGTATATAAACAAGTAGACCTGTGGAAATCCCGTGTTAGAAAGGGTAAAAGCGACCAAACAGAGGGTGGACAGGCTCGGTGACTTGGTTGATCGCGTGTCATCATACCCCGATGACATGCATCGTTGCTCACTATGTCAATCATTGCATTGTCTGGTGCAAACTCGATTATATACAGGCCGTCGTCAAACAGTGGCATATTACTGTGACGTTAAATAACTAACAAACACATATAGACAAGGCTCTGTACAAATGTGGACCATGCGCCTTGTGACTGATACTTGGTACAGAGACAGGTCACCATGTATTCACGAGCATCTATTTGTTCTGCTGTCAGGCTTCAGATTCACATATCGTCAATGAGCTGCATTAGTGATCATGTCAACCATAGAGTAAGACGTTTGGGATGCTTAAAGGGATTTAAAAGTGTTCAACAATTTACTGTGTAGAGAAAGATGTATATCGTAAGGTCCAACTTGAAAATGTGATGTGAGGAATTAGAAACTGTTAATGTAATCCTCAACATCTTAAATGATAAATGTATAATTGTGGATAAATTTGTCGCCACCTGTGTGTGTCCAGGCTAACATTACCCTTCATGTTAAATACTCATAAGAGATAACAGACATAAATTCTATTTATAACTTTAAATAACTAAACCCATCGAAATAGCTTCACCCAGCTAAGTAACAATTTAATCGCACAGTAAGTCAACAGTGCACTATGAGAGAATGTGACTGAGGGTATATATGTCCATGTATAAATATGCATTTAAGGTTACTTCCACAGCAGCAACAGTGGGTTCTGAATATCCCAGTTCTCCACGCCTTTCAGATTCAAAGTTGTAGCAATAATTCAAACTTAAGAGCAGTGATCAACAAAACACACACACACATACAAACAAATGCGGCTTTTCAACTCCGGCAGTTTCAGAGGAGTATGTGTATTATCTATATTTCAGCTATAACACGGAGAAGGACTACAGCAATAGGGTTTAACACTGGTAGCATGACTCTAGGTCTTCGACGTGACAGCTGGATGAGATGATGACGGCAAAGGTGACCTTTCAAGATATGAAACTCTTCCACAGTGGTCCAACTGCATACTGACAAGATATCAAATATCCTGTCATTTTCACTGAAATGGCTGACCGAAGGGAAAACAAAGATCGGGTACTATGATTGCACTGGCGTGCAACTATAGAATTGCACATCTTGAGTGTATTCAAGTGTCGTCATGGGAACATGAGTGCTCAGCTACAGCCTCACTTGTCGAGGGGTTTCAGATGATATAACAAGGCCACCAGAAGGCACAGACTGTACGACGGGCGACACACTAGCAGGTCACAAGAAACGTTTTGACGTTTTGTTGGGATGAGATACAAATGTAAAGTCATTGGACACTGTGTCAATTCATCCACTTCTAGTTTGCAGGTGAAGACTGTGAAACACACAGGCCTAAGCTTCCGCACAAAACTGCACTACAGCTGAAGTCCCTAGTGCTTAACTTAAACCAGCAGGGATGCGCAATCCACTTACCTCCCACCCTACTGCAGCGTGATCACATACTCTTTCACATCAAGTTAATGAGTTATAATTCCTTAACATAATGGCCCCTACTATTCCCGCGCCTCCCCGACTGCCTCCAGACAGAGAACAGAAGTGCCCCGGACGCTGACCTCGCCCTCCCCACGTCACCCCACCCACGGTATCCGGCCCAGGTGTACTCCCTGCCCCCGCCCGGGCCCAGACTCTATATACTTGTAACTTGAAGTCTCCACACAGCATTAAATCTCACTTTATTTCCCTGTATCGTTTTCTCTCAAAGCTGGAAATCTAAATAGCAAAAGTTTCACTTATAAAATATGCTTGTCAATTTAATGCCATTAAAAGAGACATTAGTTTTGAGATGTCACATTGAATATTTCAAATCCTTCACAACAATGGCCTTAATGAATACAAGGCAGTGATCGTGGTAAGAAACGCATAAAGCTGTCAAATTTCGTGTTTGTTCCTCATTACTATAATCCTGGAAACAGTAGCAGTTCTTATGCATTATTCGTGAACTAATGACTGGGTAATGTTAGACTTAACGTGCTAGCTCTGATTCCATCATGGCGCTCCTGCATAACGGTAATGCTATTAAGTATCTTTGGCATGTGTTCTTAAAAACTCAATGCTACATCATATTTGCAACTAATATTAATGTAGTTAACAACGCGGATGCGCAAGAGCGCTACTATCACACGTTGTTCAGCACATAGTCTTCACCGGGACCACGACACCAACAACCAACCAAAAGTCAATATGAGCAAGACAATGACAAACCACCGCCACAACGTCAACCTGTCCTAAACCAAAGCAAACTGTCACCATAACATCAACTTGTGTTACGCCACGACCAACCGTCACCATAACATCAACTTGTGTTACGCCACAACCTTCTTACGCCATAACGTCCATCAGAGCTACAACCCGACCAACCGTCGCCATAAAGTTAACCTGAGCCACACATCACGACCAACCGTCGCCATAACGTCCATCTGAGCTACAACCCGACCAACCATCGCCATAAAGTCAACCTGAGCCACACCACGACCAACAATCGCCATAACGTCAACCTGAGCCACGTCACGACCAACCGTCGCCACAACGTCCATCTGAGCCATACCACGACCAACCCTCGCCATAACGTCAACCTGAGCCACGTCACGACCAACCGTCGCCATAACGTCAACCTGAGCCACGTCACGACCAACTGTCGCCATAACGTCAACCTGAGCCACACACCACAACCAACCGTCGCATTAACGTCCATCTGAGCCACACCACGACCAACCGTCGCCATAACGTCAAACTGTGCTACACCACAACCAACCGTCGCAATAAGTCAATCTTAACACACCACGACAAACCGTCGACTTAACGTTAACCTGAGCCACACCCCGACCAACCGTCGTCATAACGTCCATCTGAGCCACAACACGACCAACCGTCGCCATAACGTCAACCTGAGCCACGCCACGACCAACCGTCCCCATAACGTCCATCTGAGCCACACCACGACCAACCGTCGCCATAACGTCCATCTGAGCCACACCACGACCAACCGTCGCCATAACGTCAAACACTGCTACACCACAACCAACCGTCGCAATAAGTCAATCTTAACACACCACGACCAACCGTCGCCATAATGTCAACCTGAGCCACACCACGACCAACACTCGCCATAACGTCAAACTGTGCTGCTACACCACGACCAACCGTGGCAATAACGTCCATTCGAGCCATACCACGACCAACAATCGCCATTACGTCAACCTGAGCCACACCACGACCAACCGTCGCCATAACGTCCATCTGAGCCACATCACGACCAACCATAGCCATAGGTCAATCTTACCACACCCCGGCCAACCGTCACTATAAGTCAATCTTACCAAACCACGACCAACCGTCGCCATAACGTCAACATGAGCCACATCACGACCAACCGTCGCCATAAGTCAATCTTACCAAACCACGACCAACCGTCGCCATAACGTCAACCTGAGCCACACCACGACCAACCGTCGCCATAACGTCCATCTGAGCCACACCACGACCAACCATAGCCATAGGTCAATCTTACCACACCCCGGCCAACCGTCATTATAAGTCAATCTTACAACACCAATCTTACTAACGTCAGTCTGTGCTACACCGCAACCAACCGTCGCCATAACGTCAAACTAGACTACACCGCAACCAACCGTCGCCATAACGTCAAACTAGACTACACCGCAACCAACCGTCGCCATAACGTCAACCTGTGCTACACCACGACCAACCGCCGCCATAACGTAAATTTTGTTGTAAGACGTGTAGCGTGACACTGCCGTGGTTTCTCGTACACCTATTGCATCTTCGTAACATGACGGTTCGGCTAAACAATTGTCCATTAAAAATGTTCATCAGCTGGCTTCATTTGTATTCCATATGACCATATTCAAACAAAAGGTCTTCGGGTAGCATCGATAACATCTTATTGTTCATGCAACCACAGTGACCAGATGCAGGCATCAAGGCCCTAGAATGTAATGATGCCAGTGCCAATCTCTCTTCACTTTCAGGTCCCTAGGGGGAGTCTGCATGGTTAAGTATAGTGAAGATAACGCGTTTCTAGTGTACACATATTATGGTGTGATGACATTGCTGACAGCTCAACAAAGGCATTGATTCTGTATTTTACTATGATCATGTGTGTACGTTCTTTATTTAATCTGTACCTGCATTGGCGATAACGGAGCCTAATGCTCGCTGAGTGTCCAAACACTGTTTGCACGCCCTATCCCAGGACGTGCCTAGGAATGATGGATTTGTGTTCCATGTGTTAGGGGAATTAAATAATGACCCTCTTTACTTGTGCTTAATGTATTACATTGTACATCGTTGTTTACCCAAATGAAGGAAAGTTCGTCAAAAGATAAATAAACGAATTTGAAGTATATGGTGTATGTGACTGTTATATATCAATTTAAGCTGAAAACATTTTTTTGATAATATGCACTGAAGCGGGAGCAGGCAATATGCCCCTAACCTTTGCGTGTACTGTTACCATATTGGATCATATGTTTACTCGGTTTATTCCATGTCAGCAGAAATTTGATGTTTCATTAGCGGCTTCAAAATCGATTCAATCTTCATCCGTTTTATCGGTTTTGTCAACAGCGTCCCCGCCCTTTTTGCCATGCAATTTTCCGCGTACAAATCACCACATAATCCTATTTCAGCAATATTTGTGTCATCATTGCTTGTGAAATATAACATAGGCACGATAATGAAGGCATAAAAACTCGCAGAAATATCAGCGGTCAAGTAATTTGATTCAGAAATTTTCATACCCCACGTGTTATAGTATATGTGTACACACCATCTGGAACGTGTGTTAAAAAGGTTAGAGTTATGTTAAGATGTGTGTTACTGTGCGTGTTAAGGCGGGTGTTAGGATGTGTGTTAAGCTGCGTGTTAGGGTGTGTGGTAGGGTATGTGTTAGTATGTCGTTAAGGTGTGTTTTTAGCTTTTGTTAGTATGTGTGTTAGTGTTAGGATCTTTGTTGAGATGTGTGTTAGTATGTGTGTTAGGGTGTGTAGTAGGGTGTGTGCTAAGGTGTGTGTTAGGGTGTGTGTCAGGGCGTATGTATTAGGATGTGTGTTAGGGTGTGTTAGTTTGTTTGTGAGTGCGTGTGTGTTAGTGTGTGTGTGTGTGTTAGTGCATGTGTTAGTATGTGTGTTAGGGTGTATATTAAGGTGTGTCTTAGGGTTTGTATTAGGGTATGGGTGTCTATATGTATTAGGGTGTGTTAAGGTGTGTTAGGGTATGTGTTATTGTGTGTTAGGGTATGTGTTAGGTAGTGTGTTAGGGTATGTCTTAGGGTATGTGTTAGGGTGTGCTAGGGTGTTTGTTAAGCTGTGTGTTAGTGTGAGTTTGGGTGTGTATGTTAAGGTATATGTTAAAGTGATACTACGGTGTGCGTTTTAGGTTGTGTGTTAGGGTGTGTGTTTGGGTGTATATTAAAGTGTGTTAGGTGTGTCTAAGTGTTTGTCTTAGGGTACGGGTGTCTATATGTATTAGGGTGTGTGTTAAGGTGTGTTAGGGTATGTGTTATTGTGTGTGTTAGGGTATGTCTTAGGTAGTGTGTTAGGGTATGTCTTAGGGTATTTGTTAGGGTGTGCCAGGGTGTTTGTTAAGCTGTGTGTTAGTGTGAGTTTGGGTGTGTGTGTTAAGGTATATGTTAAAGTGATGCTACGGTGTGCGTTTTAGCTTGTGTGTTAGGGTGTGTGTAAAGGTGTGTATTGGGTTGTATGTTAGGGTGTGTGAAAGGGTTTGTGTTAGTGTGTGTGTTCGCGTGTGTGTTCGGGTGAATGTTAGGGTGTGAGTTTGGGTGTGTGTTAGGATGTGGCAGGGTATGTGTTAGGGTGTGTGCTTGGGTGTGTATTTGGATGTGACTTTGGGTGTGTTAGGGTATGTGTTAGGGTGTGTGCTAGGGTGTGCGTTTTGATATGTGTCAGGGTGTATATTTAGGTGTGTGTTAGTGTGTGCTAGGTTGTGAGTTTGGGTGTGTTAGGGTCTGTGTTAGGGTCTGTTGCGGGATGCTTGTGTACTCGAGAGTTTTTGACGTAGGTGTTCTCTGGCGTTTATGTTTACTTGGCAAGTGGATTCTGATATTCATCTCAACGAAGTAAAACAATAATTCGCTATTTGATTAATTTTGATGTCTGTCCTGTGACGACTCAGGTTAACGATGGTCGTATTAGATATTAACGTGTAGCGAAGAAGTGAATGTGGCTAGGATGCCAGCCACAAGTGAGATGATGCTAACATGTAGGGAGCAGACATTCTAGGCGTCATGCATCGATGCCCCTCGCTCTCTATAGACGAGACATGACAAACAGATTGGCAGCTGCCATCATTCCAGGTCTTTTTCACTGGTAGGAAGTCGGTGTCTCACAGGCACTGGCGTTAGGACAAGTGGCGCGAAGCAACAGCAATCAATTTTAAACTTTTAACTATAATTCAAAGAAAGTTACAGAACATCCACTCAAAGAGAGATATTGTTAAACTTTTATGGTTCACATGAGAAGTCAATTATCCTGACTTTTAGTTATAACGTAAAAAGAAATTCATCAATGAAAGGGCCTTAAAACATGCATATTGCAATTCATCTTTAAGGCCAGACGAAGGTCTCCTGGTTTAGCAAAGCCACCCAATATCGTTTTGCAGACAGAAAATACGAAAACATATTTATCGCAAAACATTTCCAAACTGAACTCATCGTTGTGGTTGCATCTAAATCACTTGATAAACATGACTGGTCTATTGCAAGAATGCAAGCCAATCAAACAAGCCCCTCTGGTTGAACTTGTGCACCTAGTCGTACTGCAGGGATCAACATTTTGAATGTCTGTCTGCAGCTGCAGTCCCAAAACGATCTTGTGGTCACCGACACATCCACTGATAAATGATAAGAGATATGTATGTATCACCACATGAAGACAGATGTCGACTGTATGTATCACCACATGAAGACAGATGTCGACTGTATGTAACACCACATGAAGACAGATGTCGACTGTATGTATCACCACATGAAGACAGATGTCGACTGTATGTATCACCACATGAAGACAGATGTCGACTGTAAGTAACACCACATGAAGACAGATGTCGACTGTATGTATCACCACATGAAGACAGATGTCGACTGTATGTAACACCACATGAAGACAGATGTCGACTGTATGTATCACCACATGAAGACAGATGTCGACTGTATGTATCACCACATGGAGACAGATGTCGACTGTATGTATCACCACATGAAGACAGATGTCGACTGTATGTATCACCACATGAAGACAGGTGTCGACTGTATGTATCACCACATGAAGACAGATGTCGACTGTATGTATCACCACATGAAGACAGATGTCGACTGTATGTAACACCACATGAAGACAGATGTCGACTGTATGTATCACCACATGAAGACAGATGTCGACTGTATGTAACACCACATGAAGACAGATGTCGACTGTATGTATCACCACATGAAGACAGATGTCGACTGAATGTATCACCACATGAAGACAGATGTCGACTGTATGTATCACCACATGAAGACAGATGTCGACTGTATGTATCACAACATGAAGACAGATGTCGACTGTATGTATCACCACATGAAGACAGATGTCGACTGTATGTAACACAACATGAAGACAGATGTCGACTGTATGTAACACAACATGAAGACAGATAGCGATACCTCATCTCCGGCCAGGTGTATGTCACAGACTTGTTGCATCAACAAACACTCAGTAATAGGACCAGTCAAACAAAAACTTAGTCCCAGGGCTAATCAACAAACAGACACAAGCCTAGGGCCAGTCAACCACTCACAAGCCTACTCTAAAACTGCGTTTAGAACTTAAACATATACAAGACATGTTTAACCTTAACATGCTTAAGAATGTGTTTAAATCCCAAACGGAATACACATTTGGTATGTTATCTAAAAGCCGGTTTAAGATCTAAACACATGAAATGAGCTTTTAGGCATCATCAAAACACAACATCCCCATAATCTAAACAAATATACATGTTTAAATAAGATTAACGTGCCCTTGCGTTATCACATGACCACCGGGACTCACAACGAACTTGGTACAATATAAACAAAGTAATCTCTTAATAAACAAGCTAAGATAATGGTTACTAGAAAAGGTCTTCCCAACGTTTAGACCATTACCAAGAGATTCAGGCAGGGTAACAACAAGTAACACGTCTTTTGACCGACCGCTACTCTCCTGGCAGACATAAATGGCTGTACACAAGCGCAAGTACACAGTCAACACTGTCTAACATGGTTAAACACTGTCATAGGCAAAGGTGACATAATACTCACCTTGTTACGGATAGCCCACTAACACTCACGCATTTAGGGGCTGTCCACTAACATTCACTCTTGTAGGGGCTGTCCACTAGCACACATATTTCTAAGGACTGTCCACTAACATTCCTACTTCTCGGGGCTGTACACTTACACTCCCACTTCTAGGGGTTGTCCACTAGCACCCACATTTCAAGGTGCCGTCCACTCACACTTAGACTTCTAGGGTCTGTCAACTAACAGTCACGCTTCTAGGGGTTGTCCACTAACACTCACATTTCAAGGTGCCATCCACTCACACTTACACTTCTAGGGGCTATCCAGCAACACTCACACTTCTAGGGGTTGTCCACTAACACTCCCATTTCAAGGTGCCGTCCACTCACACTTACACTTCTAGAGGCTGTCCAGCAACACTCACACGTCTAGGGGTTGTCCACTAACACTCAAATTTCAAGGTGCCATCCACTCACACTTAGACTTCTAGGGTCTGTCAACTAACAGTCACGCTTATAGGGGTTGTCCACTAACACTCACATTTCAAGGTGCCATCCACTCACACTTACACTTCTAGGGGCTATCCAGCAACACTCACACTTCTAGGGGTTGTCCACTAACACTCCCATTTCAAGGTGCCGTCCACTCACACTTACACTTCTAGAGGCTGTCCATTAACACTCACATTTCTAGGGGCTGTCCACTAACACTAATTTTTTCTAGAGGCTGTCCACTAACATTCACACTTCTAGGGGTTGTCCAGCAACACTCACACTTCTAGGGGTTGTCCACTAGCTACCACATTTTTAGGGGCAGTCCATTAACACTCACACTTCTAGGGGCTGTTCACCAAGACTCACATTTCAAGGGGCCACCCACCTACAGTCATAATTCTAGGGACTCTCCACTAACACTCCACATCTAGGGACCGTCCACTTACACTCACACTTCTAGGGGCTCTCCACAAACACTCACATTTCAAGGGACTGTCCACTAACACTCACATTTCTAGGGGCTGTCCACTAACTCTTACACTTCTAGGGGCTGTCCACTAACACTCACACTTCAAGGGGCTGTCGACTATCACTCACACTTCTAGGGGCTGTCCACTCACACTTACACTTCTAGAGGCTGTCAACTAACACTCACACTTCTAGGGGCTTTCCACTAACACTCACATTTCAAGGTGCCCTCCACTAACACTCACACTTCTAGGGGCTGTCAACTTACACTTACATTTCTAGGGGCTGTCCACAAACACTCACACTTCCATGGGATGTCAACTAACACTTACACTTCTAGGGGTTGTCCACTAACACTCACATTTCAAGGGGTCGTCAACTAACACTCACACTTTTAGGAGCTGTCCACTAACACTTAAACCTCTAGAGGCTGTCCACTAACACTCACACTTCTAGGGGCAGTCCATTAACACTCACACTTCTAGGAGCTGTCCATTAACACTCACACTTCTAGGGGCAGTCCACTAACACTCACACTTCTAGGGGCTGTCCACTCACACTTACACTTCTAGGGGCTGTCCACTAACACTCACGCTTCTGAGGCGGTCCACTCACACTTACACTTCTAGGGGCTGTCCACTAACACTCACACTTCTAGGGGCAGTCCATTAACACTCACACTTCTAGGGGCTGTCCACTAACACTCACACTTGTAGGGGCTGTCCACTAACACTCACATTTCTAGGGACTGTCCACTTACACTCACATTTCTAGGGACTGTCCACTTACACTCACACTTCTAGGGGCTTCCCACTAACACTCACATTTGAAGGTGCCGTCCACTAACACTCACACTTCTAGGGACTGTCCACTTACACTCACACTTCTAGGGGCTTCCCACTAACACTCACATTTGAAGGTGCCGTCCACTAACACTCACACTTCTAGGGACTGTCCACTTACACTCACACTTCTAGGGGCTGTCCACAAACACTCTCACTTTTAGGAGCTGTCCATTAACACTTAAACTTCTAAAGGCTGTCCACTAACACTCACACTTCTAGGGGCTGTCCACTAACACTCACACTTCTAGGGGCTGTCCATTAACACTCACACTTCTAGGGGCTGTCCACTAACACTCACACTTCTAGGGGCTCTCCACTAGCACTCACATTTCAAGTGGCTGTCCACTAGCACTCACATTTCTAGGGGCTGTCCACTCACACTTACACTTCTAGGGGCTGTCCACTAACACTCCCACTTCTAGGGGCTGTCCATCAAGACTCACATTTCTAGGGGCTGTAGGGGATGTCCATTAACACCCACATTTCTAGGGGCTGTAGGGTCTGTCCACTCACACTCACATTTCAAGGGGCCTCCCACCCAAAGTCATAATTCTAGGGACTCTTCACTAACACTCCACTTCTAAGGGCAGACCACTAACACTAACACTTCTAGGGGCTGTCCACTAACACTCACATTTCAAGGGGCCGTCCATTAATACTAACACTTCTAGAGGCTATCCACTAACACTCACACTTCTAGGGACTGTCCATTAACACTCACACTTCTAGAGACTCTCCACTAACACTCACACTTCTAGGGACTGTCCATTAACACTCACACTTCTAGAGACTCTCCACTAACACTCACACTTCTAGAGACTCTCCACTAACACTTACACTTCTAGAGACTCTCCACTAACACTTACACTTCTAGGGACTGTCAATTAACACTCACATTTCTAGGGACTGTCCATTAACACTCACATTTCTAGGGGCTGTAGGGGCTGTCCACTAACACTCACATTTCTAGGGGCTGTCAACTAACACTCACATTTCAAGGTGCCATCCACTCACACTTACACTTCTAGGGGCTGTCCAGCAACACTCACACTTCTAGGGGTTGTCCATTAACACTCACACTTCTAGAGGCTGTCCACTAACACTCACACTTCTAGGGGCCGTCCATTAACACTCACACTCCTAGAGGCTGTGCACTAACGCATACACTCCTAGGGGCTGTCCATTAACACTCACGCTTCTAGAGGCTGTCCACTAACACTCACATGTCTAGGGGCTGTCCAAAAACACTCACACTTCTAGGGGCTGTCCACTAACACTCACACTTCTAGGGGCTGTCAACTAACACTCGCATTTCAAGGGGCCTCCCAGTCACAGTCATAATTCTAGGGACTCTCCACTAACACTCCACTTCTAGAGGCTATCCACTTCCACTCCACTTCTAGGAGCTGTCCACTAACACTCCCACTTCTAGGAGCTGTCCACTGACACTCACATTTCTAGGGGCTGGCCACTAACACTTACACTTCTAGAGGCTGTCCACTACCACTCACACTTCTAGGGGTTGTCAACTAACACTTACACTTCTAGGGACTGTTCACTAACACTCCCACTTCTAGGACCTGTCCACTAACACTCACGCTTTTAGGGGATGTCCACTAACACTCATGCTTCTAGGGGCAGTCCACTAACACTCATGCTTCTAGGGGTTATCCACTAACACTCACACTTCTAGGGGCAGTCCACTAACACTCACACTTCTAGGGGCAGTCCACTAACACTCATATTTCAAGGATTCCTCAAGAACTAGAAAAGTCAAAATAGCAAGTTCGATGACTTTAATACTTTAGGGCATACTTAATCGCAAATACTTGACAAAATATTTAATTTGTAAAACGGAAATAGCGTAAAACAGACTATAAAAACGACAGGCGAAATCGTCTCTCGCCTTGAGTTTGAACGTGTTCCCGGTGTTTGACGCGCTTTCCAATTTTAACGATCATAACGATCCGGACGACGCCCAGTTTGACTTCTTCTGCCTTGGATGTTTTAATGCATAACGATTTTTTCTGTCTGCTAATCCATTTGATCATCATATCCACAACTTATGTTACTTTAGTATGACTTCAGTTGTTTACTCAGTAATCCCTGACAGGTATATGTTGTGTGGAATCGTGCATCTGGTGTTTTATTACTCAAACAGGATGTTAGTAATAACACGATTGTTATTTGTTATTTTAATTATTCACAATGTCAAGATTAACGGTCGTTTTACACATTCACCAATGTATGCAATGTTGTAATGTTTGTAGGATTAATAGATAAAGCAGAAACAGAATATGTAAAACGGCTAAGCATCACAAGATATTTTAACGCGGCAAGCGTATCAGCCAATGAAAACAATTGTCACCGCTCTGCCGGAAGCTTTTAGACCACGCCTACCCAAATAGGTTTGTTTTGGAAGTCGATTACGGAGCGTGTGATTTCAACTCTTTCACTTGGACATTTAAATACTTTCTACGAATATTATGAATTTTTCTCTCTCGGATCTTGACTAAATGTATGAAGGAAAACTGATATTCGCAACAAATCGCAATCATTGTTTTTAACTTTACTTGCCCTCTAACACATGATTTTTTGTTTGTTTTTCGATAATTACGAAATGATATAACTGTAGATTCTACTGGCGTATCTGTCTATCGAAAACACAAATTGCCCTGTTTGAATTAGATCTGTGATGATGAGTGAGACTTCCTTAATTTCTTACATCAAGCAATATGATCCATTTTCATTTCCCGTGCATTTCTTAGTAAATGAAACATAGCGGCGGCATACATTTAATCAGACACAAAATACCACGCCTACAAACAATTGGACGGGACCGATGCTGAAAATTTCGAAAATCTATGATTTTGAGTAAAATTGAATAATATTCCAGAGCGGTAAAATCTTTTTGGTCGAAAGTGTCACTAGGAATTAGCACGTAATAGGAAGTGACGTCATGTGATTTCAGCAGCAGGGAGCGGATATACAGAATGGTTACACCCATGTATGTAGATCACACCCTGTCCGCTCAGTGCATCAGGTGATGAGTGTTTGGATATTACATTAACTTTCCGATAGGTAGCCTAATATCCATATTTATACTTTTGGTAATTGAAATGGCTACACTATCCGCACATTAAGTGATTATCTGGCCGGGGCTAGCGTTGCTTGTCCACGGGGACGCTTTCATGTTCCGATCACGAGGAAATTTTGTCTTTAACTCAGAATAAATCGATGTCCGTGTATGCCTCAATCTCTCGGCATGTCACTTCTAACTTAAGTTACAAAAAGCATGTGCACACTCGGTTTACGCTGCCAGCACTAAAGTGACCCAGGGGGACCCTTTCCCATCCTTGCCAAATGGCATTGAGTCTCCTTGCCTTGCAACTCCCGCGAACGTATGACCTATATAAAGTCAATATCTTGCTATTGTAATATTAATTCTATCTCCCTTGAAAGTTGCCGTGTTCAATGTGAGCGGATGGTTATAGGGGAATGAGAGGGTTGTGCCCAAGGCCAGAAATGATCTCCAGTACGTGAGGTAACAAGACCGCCCCCTCCTCCTCACAGCCCTCCCGCTCTCCCGTCCGGCCCCTCCCCCCGCCGCTCAGCCACCCGCCCGCAGCCACAGTGCACATCTACGCCGCTGCCACCGGCCGCTGTGAGACGTTCTTTCAGAGTCACGTCCAACAGGACATTTACTTGACCAACAGCCACTGACCGCTGGATACCACCATACATTACCTCATCTCGGGAACACTAGTGATTTTAGCGGCACTTTCTTACTGTCCGCGGTAAGTAATTATTAGGATTTATGAAAAGAAAATCTATTCATATGACTAAACGTTTGATAACTGTTGTAACTCTTAGCAATATTTCAATTTATTTTCCATATGGTAGTTAAATGTGCAGCTTGACATTGATTACTGGAGTAATTCGATAACGTGAGGTTTGTGGAAATAGAGCAGGAGGTTTGTCTTGCAGCGCGTGCATCAGCTCGGTAGAGTGACTTGGAGAGGGATGTCGCGAGGCCAGGTCCTTTCATGGAATGTGTAATTACATCACCATTCTCCAGCACTAGACACGATCTGAGCCAGACGAGTCCGTACCGCACCTTTTAAAAATACCTTACACTAAATGGCAATGTTTCTCTCTTTAAACGTTACCAGAGGAACTGCCCAATAGGACCAGGGGTGTTTGTTGAGAGGAAGCAGCTTGAAGCATGCTACCACATGTATGTTGGAGTGTCGGCGGAAGGGTTCCGTGTATCTCGCCTTTACGTTTTGTCACCAGGCATTAGGATCAACACCTGGGATTATGTTTTATGCAGTAAACAATATAACGTTGAGAAGAGATGATTTTATCTTCATGTATTGAAATGTGCGTGAAAATAGTTACATAATTTTAATAGTGTACTTCATAGTTTTTGATGATGTAGATACATCCTTCTCTTGACTGCCGAGCAAGCTGACCAGATATAGTGCGGAAAGAGCCTGCTTGCTGCGGGCAATAAGCAGGGTCCCACAGGACAATCACCTGGCCACCGTCATGGACAGAGCATGCTGTCACTCTCCTTTGTTAAGGGTTGCATAATTCATTGCTACTACTGTGCGGGGTTGATTATTCTGGTTAATTAATTTGCTACAGCTACTTATGCAGCAACTGCAAATTGTATAATAACATTTTGTTCACTACATCACATGAGCTGTAAATGATTTAGTCTTGCGCAGTTTGTATGTAGCCCGGGATCCTGGAGGTGATATTATTACTGTACACATATCGGCATTATCCAGCCACACAGAGGCTGCGGACAGCACTGAATGTACATAATATATACATGGTTAGCAGCATTGTATACACGATTTACATATAATTACAGGACACCCACCGCCAAGTATTTGTTTTAATCTCTGACAACATGAGTTGTTCTGCATTGTTCAGTAATATGTGTTGCATTTCGTTGAATAATGATTCATGGAAGAATATTACTCTTATTAAGGGAATTGGGAATACTTTCACAGAAGAATAATCATTCTTCACCTTCTCACAACCGGTAACCATTACCTGTATTCACTGTAAGACTCACGAATTCTTAACTTTTCGTGTGGAAAACCTTTTTCGTTTAGTGTGCCTAATTTCGTATGGATTTGACTGGTTGTCTACTCTTGGCAACAACATGGGGTACTTCAGAAGAAATGAAGAGCTAATATGTGCATGTAAGCGACACTTCAGAAATATTCTCAGCTTGGAGTCGCCAGTGAAAACAGATATATGATGCCGAGCCTGACGTGCCCGAGCATGCCCATCATTTCAATCCGTCATCCAATTACTCAAAAGCCGATTGATGATGGTGTGTCTGTGAGGACGGTACCGGTGTGGCCCCTGTGTCGCCCCACCACACAACTGCAGGTGCAACGGTGACTGCAGGAGTCACGCCCGCAACGGGAATGTTAATTGAGAGCAGCACCCCGGGGGCGCACCACATACACTCAGCCACCTTCTGTAGGTAGATAATTACACATCATAGACATTTGTATCATAACACTTACCTATTACCCAACAACACATCTTGGGCAAATGCTTATTCAACGTTGCTGTTTGAATAAATTCTGACTTTGATCTACACACAGTGACATTTTCAGAATCTGTATCTCACGATACCATACAGTCCAGACATCGATGCATTTACGTATTTCCGATTTTCTGTTTACGAAGCCTTAATAGAAATATTTACTGTCATTGTTAGATATACCCCACAATAATGTTCTGTGTATTGGCTGCAAACAAATAGGCTCCATAACAGTCTACATAGGATAGGTCTCCCAGGTTGTAGAACAGGTTAATGCTACAGGGTCAGTGCACCGTTATCTGCAGTCGTCAAATGAGAGAAATAAATAACTGAAACACTACACCAGGGATCGTTGTGTCCACACATATTTATTTCAGTCCGCAGCAAATTACATTTCTGAGTTTTAATCATATCTCAAATTAGTGTTGTTGTTGTTGTTGTTGTTGTTGTTGTTGGCGTATTACGGCTGCGAATGTCTACAAGCAAACCAACCCTCCTCCACCACATGACCAGCGGCAAAGCTCTCTGCGCAAACTCTATTTTTGGCTGAACAACTGTCTACATAATGAATACCCATCGAACATTACGACGTGTATCACAGCCATCTGCACCATCTAAATAAATGTCAGGGTGCCACCCATGCAATACTATAGCCAGGACCCACCTACTCGCCTTCTCCTTGAGTTTTGAAATATTTATAATATTTCAGTTAAACGTACAACAGTGATGTGTGAAATATTTATAATATTTCAGTTAAACGTACAACATCATCAAGTACGCCCTTTCTCCAATTTCTATAATTCTTCACCCTTGTTTCATCTGTATCCACCTGGCACGGGTATGGCTATTGCATGTGCGTCATAGCGCCGTGATGTGTGTAATAGTCATACAAGCATCTGCTGGTCGTCATAGTGCCGTGATGTGTGTAATAGTCATACCAGCATCTGCTGGTCGTCATAGTGCCGTGATGTGTGTAATAGTCTTACCAGCATCTGCTGGTCACCATAGCGCCGTGATGTGTGTAATAGTGTTACCAGTATCTGCAGATCGTCATAGAGCCGTGATGTGTGTAATAGTCGCACCCGTATTTGCTGATCGTCATAGCGCCGTGATGTGTGTAATAGTCGTACCAGTATCTGCTGTTCGCCATAGCGACGTAATGTGTGTAATAGTCGTACCAGTATCTGCTGGTCGCCATAGCGCCGTGATGTGTGTAATAGTCATACCAGTATCTGCTGGTCGCCATAGCGACGTGATGTGTGTAATAGTCATATCAGTATCTGCTTGTCGCCATAGCGCCGTGATGTGTGTAATAGTCATACCAGTATCTGCTGGTCGCCATAGCGCTGTGATGTGTGTAATAGTGTTACCAGTATCTGCAGATCGTCATAGCGCCGTGATGTGTGTAATAGTCGCACCAGTATTTGCTGATCGTCATAGCGCCGTGATGTGTGTAATAGTGGCACCCGTATTTGCTGATCGTCATAGCGCCGTGATGTGTGTAATAGTCGTACCAGTATCTGCCGGTCGTCATAGCGCCGTGATGTGTGTAATAGTCGTACCAGTATCTGCTGGTCGCCATAGTACCGTGATGTGTGTAATAGTCATATCAGTATCTGCAGATGGTCATAGCGCCGTGATGTGTGTAATAGTCATAGCAGTATCTGCAGATGGTCATAGCGCCGTGATGTGTGTAATAGTCATAGCAGTATCTGCAGATAGTCATAGCGCCGTGATGTGTGTAATAGTCATAGCAGTATCTGCAGATGGTCATAGCGCCGTGATGTGTGTAATAGTCATACCAGTATCTGCTGTTCGCCATAGCGCCGTGATGTGTGTAATAGTCATACCAGTATCTGCTGGTCGCCATAGCGCCGTGATGTGTGTAATAGTCATACCCGTATTTGCTGGTCGCCATAGTACCGTGATGTGTGTAATAGTCGTACCAGTATCTGCAGATAGTCATAGCGCCGTGATGTGTGTAATAGTCGCAACCGTATTTGCTGGTCGTCATAGCGCCGTGATGTGTGAAATAGTCATAGCAGTGTCTGCCGGTCGTCATAGCGCCGTGATGTGTGTAATAGTGTTACCAGTATCTGCCGGTCGTCATAGCGCCGTGATGTTTGTAATAGTGTTAGAGGTATCTGCAGATCGTCATAGCGCCGTGATGTGTGTACTAGTCGCACCCGTATTTGCTGATCGTCATAGCGCCGTGATGTGTGAAATAGTCGTACCAGTATCTGCTGGTCGTCATAGCGCCGTGATGTGTGTAATAGTCATATCAGTATCTGCTGGTCGCCATAGCGCCGTGATGTGTGTAATAGTCATAGCAGTATCTGCCGGTCGCCATAGCGCCGTGATGTGTGTAATAGTCATAGCAGTATCTGCCGTTCGCCATAGCGCCGTGATGTGTGTAATAGTCATACCAGTATCTACTGGTCGTCATAGCGCCGTGATGTGTGTAATAGTCGAACCAGTATCTGCCGGTCGTCATAGCGCCGTGATGTGTGTAATAGTGGCACCCGTATCTACTGGTCGCCATAGCGCCGTGATGTGTGTAATAGTGGCACCCGTATCTACTGGTCGCCATAGCGCCGTGAATTGTGTAATAGTCGCACCAGTATCTACTGGTCGTCATAGCGCCGTGATGTGTGTAATAGTGGCACCAGTATCTGCTGATCGCCATAGCGCCGTGATGTGTGTAATAGTGGCACCAGTATCTGCTGATCGCCATAGCGCCGTGATGTGTGTAATAGTGGCACCAGTATCTGCTGATCGCCATAGCGCCGTGATGTGTGTAATAGTGGCACCAGTATCTGCTGGTCGTCATAGCGCCGTGATGTGTGTAATAGTGGCACCCGTATCTGCTGGTCGTCATAGCGCCGTGATGTGTGTAGTAGTCGCACCCGTATCTGCTGGTCGTCATAGCGCCGTGATGTGTGTAGTAGTCGCACCCGTATCTGCTGACCGTCCTGGCAATATACAGATGCTGTTTATACTGCTATTCTCATTATTCTGCAAGAACAAATAATAGTCTTTGTATTTTAAATGGTACATAAAAAATTTTCAGCTATCCTTTAGGGAGAAAAAAGAATCTCAGCACCTAAAAATAAAGGAAAAGAACAATGGCTTGCAACCCCTACCCCGCACCAACTCCACCTAGCACCACAATCCCGGCTCAGCTCTGCACACCCAAACTTTGTGTTCTCTAAAAAAAACTAAACGTCCGTGTTTGCCAAAACAAGTCACCTGGTTATTTTTCAAGTGTAAATATATCTACTGTATTTGCAAAATTGATTTTGTACCCCATACTTCACAGTTATATAAAACAGCCGCCTAGTTACATAATTGGCTTCCATTGATGCATCTTACATTTGGAGCCCAGTCTGAATACAATAGAATAGAAGAAAGCATGTGGTGTGCTCTCTGTCCCTTCCTGACAAGAGATTTGAGACAATGCTTCAATCTAGATTTTGGTGGAAGACAATTCCAAAATAGCTATATCTGTCTGACACTTTTATATCATCATATCATATCCGCTACTGACTACTTTAGTTGGCACTCATCTTTTAGACCCAAACATATCAGCATCAGCCTTTTCATTATTGATAGTTGTCAATGCCTACATGAGAGAGAAATTCCTGTAGTTTATTGGGTGAATCAGGTCGAAGTTCCAGGTCATCAGCGAAACGTAAAAGACACATAGTATGTGAAGACCGTTATTATCAGATTCATACTAATATTTGTTTGGTCATTTTCTGAATCTTTTTTTAAAGATGTGTTCTCAGTGTCAGGATCAACAACTTAAATAGCATATCGGCTTCGAATTACTTTTCTCATTTTACAATTTCAGCTGATGTTCCTGATACAGTCAGTCAATAAACTTTATAATCTAAAAACATCTTATCATCACTTTTCTATTATTACTCAACCACAAACACTTACATATAACACGTCAACACAAGAGAATGGTCGGTCTCGATTAACTGACGAAACTCTTTCAAGGAACCCCGTGGAGATTCCGGGTTAAACCCCCAGCAACCCACATGTATGCTGATCGTAAGACGTGACCAAAAGGATCGGCGGTCAGGCTCGGTGACATGATTGTGTGTCTTAGTACCCGATGACGGTGATCTTTGCTCACAAAATCAATCACTGGATTGTCTGGTCCAGACTCGATCATTTACACGTCGCCGTCATATAGTGAGAATATTGCTGAGTGCGGCGTTAAACAACAAACGAACAAAGCTAAAACTAAACTGTTAAGGAAAATTGTAAACTGTGTAAAATGTAATTCTTCAGCTACAAACAGTTGAATTTCACAGTGTCTATGCCAGTACTGAACTAAATTTGGAACAAAGTGCGCAAGGTGAGGTTTAAATGTTAAATGTAGCACGGTCAATCAACAGACAACATAACTCTTCCTTGAAAATACAGTATCTTTATCTCCTTATGCTTCCGTGACATAATTAAACACTACTCTATTTGTAAAATAATTCTAAATACCTGGGCTCAATCTGTTGTGTTGAGTACGTTTTTGATCGTTTTGTATTAACGGAGAAGGTTATTAACGCGTATCTGTTCCAACGGCAGTATGTGTTGTGTGCCACAGAATTACATACGTGTATTTGCCTTCACTGTGTTCATGCTGCAGTCAATGTGCAAAATGTGATTCATTTGAGGCAATTTACAAAATAGAATTTCAGTCGTTTTACAACTTGACTGTAAAATCTGTCCATTTATTTGACAGTCCGATTAAAATTATTGAGAAGTTCAAGTTAAGAAGTTAATAACAACTCAAGAGACTAATTATGCTAGGATTAGAAGCCCAAAACGTATATTATATGGACGTTCGTTTTGTTTTAATTCTATCATTTTTGCTGGGTGATGACATTTAATTTAAAAATGTTTGGAATTCGTTATCATAAAAAAACGGACAGATTGTTCAGTCAAGTTGTAAAATAATTTAAATATTTAGGCGTTTGGTATATAGCCTAAGTGAAAATGTCAGTACTGTACCATATATATGGTCATAGTCACGGAACTTGATCAAGGCCTGCAATCAAACATGGCTTATAACTCACACGAATCAATTATAAAGCGGCCACCAGATAGGCAACATGCATGAACACAACATGCTTCTCGCAGTTTTGCTATTTTTCTCGAGAATGCCGATAAAGCACCTGTGCACGTTTCTGAAGGTCATTCATATAATTCTGTGTTTTTCTCATCTTCATGTTTAGTTTCAGAGGGCGCGTGTGGATTGAAGACAGTTACAGAAATAAAACATTTTCTAAAAGTAAATGCTATATGTATCCATTATTGAAGTTTAAAGGAGGGGAGAGCTGAGAGCTTATGTGATGCACAGAACAAAGACAGTTATTTCTAGTCTCTTACTGACCCTCGAGGATAAATGTAATAAAACATTCACCCCCATTTCACTCTCATTCCCTCCTCAGCTCTACCAGCCTGTACACAGCCCGTTTTCAGCTCTGAAATTAAGTCTTTTAGGCAATCGAGGATTGAGCGTGACAGAAACTGGGGGACAAATCATATTAACAATGATTCTCTTAATGCCGCATATGAATCTATTCACGAGATTTCCAGGTACATGAGGACTTTTCGTAACCAGGAATATCCGCGGAGGGCATTAAATGAGGATCGGGTGGCCACCACGTGCTACACGGTAGATTGTGTGTCATCAAACCGGACAACGTTGGACTTTGACTGACCTGGGCGTAAAACATACTCACTCATTTACTTGTATGGGTAATTGAATTTTCATCTTAATTGTTATTGATGAACGCATAAGATATTTTTTAAAGAATTGAAACAGGTGACATAATAGTTACAGTTGTATTTGAGATGTAGCTCTTGGAAAGATTGAACATCAAATATATTTATTTATGTACTCGAGCGTATTGTTAGCGATTAAACCAGTTAGAAACACTTACAGTTTGCAGATGTGTTGAGGTGTATCCTACCCACAAAATTGATATAGGGTGTAGAGTAGCGTGTTCCTTACAAATTAAAATATAGAACATGCACAAATAAAATCTTACAAACAGATTCTGACAGAACTCGTGAATTTTAATATATATATTGTTTAAGACACCACAATCAGATTAGTGTTTGCGTACAATTCAGGTTGTGAGCATGCATCTTCAGAACTCGTGAACGTTATTATCGTTCAGCACGTCGTTTTCGCAACCGTCTGTAGGTTCACTCGACTTAACCCGTTTGCTAAAAACACCTTTCCAAGCTAAACATTCTTGTACTGATAATGGTAAAACAAATATGTGTGATGATTAATACCAATGATTATGATTCGAAAAAACTAAAGACGGTAATGTTGTCGTTGCTATCTTGCACGAGAAGTTGTTTTGCTTTTTTATATTTTGCTCTATACGTATTTAGAAGTTCTATGTAATGCCATTAAATCAACTTAAACATTATTGACTGGCAACCAGCAAACACATTGCGCAAAAACTGTCCATCCTATTTGCAAAGCACTGCCTCTTACCATAAATATTATTTATACCTTCGGAACAGAAAAGCTCGAAAATATGCATACATCCTCTATGAACTCTTTCTAGATTTAACGTTGTTCAGATTGTCAGGTACTGCGACATGTGAACAAACGCTGATCGTCTCATGGAACGCAAGCCGATGGTTGCCTCAAATGGGTCAGCCACATGTGCCTGGTTATCAAGGCATAGTAACTTAAACGTCAGGAAGTAGACGTACATTGAGTCTGTGAAATGAAAATAAGAAATGTGATGAAATGAAATTACTTTTTAATAGTATAGAAGTAAGGAGTTTGTTTGACCTAAGACATTTAGACTTTCTAAAATATTATAGACAAGCTTAAGGGTTTTGTTTTCATCGTTTTGATTCAGGATCTGTATGAAAGACTACCCAGGTCGGTGAAAAGGTTGTGATATATGTGAAAACAAGGCTATTAAAATATAGAGGATACATGATGAATGTTACTAAAATTGTGTATAAGGGATATTTCTTTACTGTAAAGGTAACCATTGAAACTGAAAATATAGATATTCTTGTCTTCAGTATTAACATTCAAATAAAAGATATTTGTATCAACGATAGCGCCCTCATTCTACCTGTGAGAAAGCGTTGTGTTTCTGAAGTTATCACGCATCACATGTTTGCAACAACCTTATGTTTGGGTGTTTGCTCGGTTTCCATTGCTGCTCTTGATAGAGTTATATAATGACTGAAAGGTAGTAGGTGTTAATATATATTCAAGATGGCATAAAGAGAACAATGTGTGGTACATCCAGTATCTACTATATCAGGGCAACATTTAATTATAAAATTCATCAGTTCTCCTTTCAGGTCATTTTTTTCCTGACTTAAAAGTAAACCTCACAACACTACCGTGCGGAATATATTGTAGAACTCTGGTAAAGTACCATTTGACTATATAACACACAATAAGCATTGTGGCTTGTTTGGGTGATAACCCATATATCCATAGAACAGACTCATGCACAGAATGGCATCACGGTGATGTATGTTGAGGTTACACCCATACCTGTTGGTAGTCATAGCGCCGTGATGTATGTTGAGGTTACACTCATACCTGCTGGTAGGCATAGCGCCGTGATCTATGTTGAGGTTACAAACACACCTGCTGGTAGTCATAGCACTGTGATATATGTTGAGGTTAGACCCATACCTGCTTGTAGGCATAGCGCCGTGATGTTTGTTGAGGTTACACCCATACCTGCTTGTAGTCATAGCGCCGTGATGTATGTTGAGGTTACACCCATACCTGTTGGTAGTCATAGCGCCGTGATGTATGTTGAGGTTACACCCATACCTGTTGGTAGTCATAGCGCCGTGATGTATGTTGAGGTTACACACACACCTGCTGGTAGTCATAGCACCGTGATATATGTTGAGGTTAGACCCATACCTGCTTGTAGGCATAGCGCCATGATATATGTTGAGGTTAGACTCATACCTGCTTGTAGGCATAGCGCCGTGATGTATGTTGAGGTTACACCCATACCTGCTGGTAGTCATAGCGCCGTGATTTATGTTGAGGTTACTGACTGACTGACTGAGTATGGTTTTACGCCGCTTTTAGCAATATTCCAGCAATATCTCGGCGGGGGACACCAGAGATGGGCTTCACACATTGTACCCATGTCGGGAATCGAACCCGGGTCTTCGGCGTAACGAGCGAACGCTTTAACCACTAGGCTACCCGACCGCCCCTGTTGAGGTTACACCCATACCTGTTGGCAGTCATAGCGCCGTGATGTATGTTGAGGTTAGACCCATACCTGCTGGTAGGCATAGCGCCTTGATCTATGTTGAGGTGATATACACACATGCTGGTAGTCATAGCACCGTGATGTATGTTGAGGTTAGACTATACCTGCTTGTAGGCATAGCGCCGTGATGTTTGTTGAGGTTACACCCATACCTGCTTGTAGTCATAGCGCCGTGATGTATGTTGAGGTTACACCTATACCTGTTGGTAGTCATAGCACCGTGATATATGTTGAGGTTAGACCCATACCTGCTTGTAGGCATAGCGCCGTGATGTATGTTGAGGTTACACCCATACCTGCTGGTAGTCATAGCGCCGTGATGTATGTTGAGGTTACACCCATACCTGCTGGTAGTCATTGCGCCGTGATGTATGTTACTATGTTAGACCCATACCTGCTGGTAGTCATTGCGCCGTGATGTATCTTGAGGTTACACCCATACTTGCTTGTAGTCATAGCGCCGTGATGTATGTTACTATGTTAGACCCATACCTGCTGGTAGTCATAGCGCCGTGATGTATGTTAAGGTTACACCCATACCTGCTGGTAGTCATAGCGCCGTGATGTATGTTACTATGTTACACCCATACCTGCTGGTAGTCATAGCGCCATGATGTATGTTACTATGTTACACCCATACCTACTGGTAGTCATAGCGCCGTGATTTATGTTGAGGTTACACCCATACCTGCTTGTAGTCATAGCGCCATGATGTATGTTACTATGTTACACCCATACCTGCTGGTAGGCATATCGCCGTGATGTATGTTGAGGTTACACCCATACCTGCTGGTAGTCATAGCGCCGTGATGTATTTTGAGGTTACACACACACCTGCTGGTAGTCATAGCACGTGATATATGTTGAGGTTAGACCCATACCTGCTTGTAGGCATAGCGCCGTGATGTATGTTGAGGTTACACCCATACCTGTTGGTAGTCATAGCGCCGTGATATATGTTGAGGTTACACCCATACCTGCTGGTAGGCATAGCGCCGTGATGTATGTTGAGGTTACACACACACCTGCTGGTAGTCATAGCACCGTGATATATGTTGATGTTCGACCCATACCTGCTTGTAGGCATAGCGCCGTGATGTTTGTTGAGGTTACACCCATACCTCCTGGTAGTCATAGCACCGTGATGTATGTTCAGGTTACACCCATACCTGCTGGTAGTCATAGCGCCGTGATGTATGTTGAGGTTACACCCATACCTGCTTGTAGGCATATCGCCGTGATGTATGTTGAGGTTACACACACACCTGCTGGTAGTCATAGCACCGTGATATATGTTGAGGTTAGACCCATACCTGCTTGTAGGCATAGCGCCGTGATGTTTGTTGAGGTTACACCCATACCTGCTTGTAGTCATAGCGCCGTGATGTATGTTGAGGTTACACCCATACCTGTTGGTAGTCTTAGCGCCGTGATGTATGTTGAGGTTACACACACACCTGCTGGTAGTCATAGCACCGTGATATATGTTGAGGTTAGACCCATACCTGCTTGTAGTCATAGCGCCGTGATGTATGTTGAGGTTACACCCATACCTGCTGGTAGTCATAGCGCCGTGATGTATGTTGAGGTTACACCAATACCTGCTGGTAGTCATTGCGCCGTGATGTATGTTACTATGTTAGACCCATACCTGCTTGTAGGCATTGCGCCGTGATGTATGTTGAGGTTACACCCATACCTGCTTGTAGTCATAGCGCCATGATGTATGTTACTATCTTACACCCATACCTGCTGGTAGGCATATCGCCGTGATGTATGTTGAGGTTACACCCATACCTGCTGGTAGTCATAGCGCCGTGATGTATTTTGAGGTTACACACACACCTGTTGGTAGTCATAGCGCCGTGATGTATGTTGAGGTTACTGACTGACTGACTGACTGAGTATGGTTTTACGCCGGTTTTAGCAATATTCCAGCAATATCACGGCGGGGGACACCAGAAATGGGCTTCACACATTGTACCCATGTCGGGAATCGAACCCGGGTCTTTGGCGTAACGAGCGAACGCTTTAACCACTAGGCTACCCGACCGCCCCTGTTGAGGTTACACCCATACCTGCTTGTAGGCATAGCGCCGTGATGTATGTTGAGGTTACACCCATACCTGCTGGTAGGCATAGCGCCGTGATGTATGTTGAGGTTACATACACACCTGCTGGTAGTCATAGCACCGTGATATATGTTAAGGTTAAACCCATACCTGCTTGTAGGCATAGCGCCGTGATGTTTGTTGAGGTTACACCCATACCTGCTTGTAGTCAAAGCGCCGTGATGTATGTTGAGGTTACACCCATACCTGTTGGTAGTCATAGCGCCGTGATGTATGTTGAGGTTACACCCATACCTGCTGGTAGGCATAGCGCCGTGATGTATGTTGAGGTTACACACACACCTGCTGGTAGTCATAGCACCGTGATATATGTTGAGGTTAGACCCATACCTGCTTGTAGGCATAGCGCCTTGATGTTTGTTGAGGTTACACCCATACCTGCTTGTAGTCATAGCGCCGTGATGTATGTTGAGGTTACACCCATACCTGCTGGTAGGCATAGCGCCTTGGTCTATGTTGAGGTTAGATACACACCTGCTGGTAGTCATAGCACCGTGATATATGTTGAGGTTAGACCCATACCTGCTTGTAAGCATAGCGCCGTGATGTTTGTTGAGGTTACACCCATACCTGCTGGTAGGCATATCGCCGTGATGTATGTTGAGGTTACACACACACCTGCTGGTAGTCATAGCACCGTGATATATGTTGAGGTTAGACCCATACCTGCTTGTAGGCATAGCGCCGTGATGTATGTTGAGATTACACCCATACCTGCTGGTAGTCATAGCGCCGTGATGTATGTTGAGGTTACACCCATACCTGCTGGTAGTCATAGCGCCGTGATATATGTTGAGGTTAGACCCATACCTGCTTGTAGGCATAGCGCCGTGATGTATGTTGAGGTTACACCCATACCTGCTTGTAGTCATAGCGCCGTGATGTATGTTACTATGTTAGACCAATACCTGCTGGTAGTCATAGCGCCGTGATGTATGTTAAGGTTACACCCATACCTGCTGGTAGTCATAGCGCCGTGATGTATGTTGAGGTTACACCCATACCTGTTGGTAGTCATATCGCCGTGATGTATGTTGAGGTTACACCCATACCTGGTGGTAGTCATAGCGCCGTGATGTATTTTGAGGTTACACACACACCTGCTGGTAGTCATAGCACCGTGATATATGTTGAGGTTAGACACATACCTGCTTGTAGGCATAGCGCCGTGATGTATGTTGAGGTTACACCAATACCTGCTGGTAGTCATAGCGCCGTGATGTATGTTGAGGTTACTGACTGACTGACTGACTGAGTATGGTTTTACGCCGCTTTTAGCAATATTCCAGCAATATCACGGCGGGGGACACCAGAAATGGGCTTAACACATTGTACCCATGTCGGGAATCGAACCCGGATCTTCGGCGTAACGAGCGAACGCTTTAACCACTAGGCTACCCGACCGCCCCTGTTGAGGTTACACCCATACCTGTTGGTAGTCATAGCGCCGTGATGTATGTTGAGGTTACACCCATACCTGCTGGTAGGCATAGCGCCGTGATCTATGTTGAGGTTACATACACACCTGCTGGTAGTCATAGCACCGTGATATATGTTAAGGTTACACCCATACCTGCTTGTAGGCATAGCGCCGTGATGTTTGTTGAGGTTACCACCATACCTGCTTGTAGTCATAGCGCCGTGATGTATGTTGAGGTTACACCCATACCTGCTGGTAGTCATAGCGCCGTGATGTATGTTACTATGTTAGACCCATACCTGCTGGTAGTCATAGCGCCGTGATGTATGTTAAGGTTACACCCATACCTGCTGGTAGTCATAGCAACGTGATATATGTTGAGGTTACACCCATACCTGCTTGTAGTCATAGCGCCGTGATGTATGTTGAGGTTACACCCATACCTGCTGGTAGTCATAGCGCCGTGATGTATGTTACTATGTTAGACCCATACCTGCTGGTAGTCATTACGCCGTGATGTATGTTGAGGTTACACCCATACCTGCTGGTAGTCATAGCGCCGTGATGTATGTTACTATGTTAGACCCATACCTGCTGGTAGTCATAGCGCCGTGATGTATGTTAAGGTAACACCCATACCTGCTGGTAGTCATAGCGCCGTGATTTATGTTGAGGTTACACCCATACCTGTTGGTAGTCATAGCGCCGTGATGTATGTTGAGGTTACACCCATACCTGCTGGTAGTCATAGCGCCGTGATGTATTTTGAGGTTACACACACACCTGCTGGTAGTCATAGCACCGTGATATATGTTGAGGTTAGACACATACCTGCTTGTAGGCATAGCGCCGTGATGTATGTTGAGGTTACACCCATACCTGCTGTTAGTCATAGCGCCGTGATGTATGTTGAGGTTACTGACTGACTGACTGACTGAGTATGGTTTTACGCCGCTTTTAGCAATATTCCAGCAATATCACGGCGGGGGACACCAGAAATGGGCTTCACACATTGTACCCATGTCGGGAATCGAACCCGGGTCTTCGGCGTAACGAGCGAACGCTTTAACCACTAGGCTACCCGACCGCCCCTGTTGAGGTTACACCCATACCTGTTGGTAGTCATAGCGCCGTGATGTATGTTGAGGTTAGACCCATACCTGCTGGTAGGCATAGCGCCTTGATCTATGTTGAGGTTACATACACACCTGCTGGTAGTCATAGCACCGTGATATATGTTGAGGTTAGACCCATACCTGCTTGTAGGCATAGCGCCATGATGTTTGTTGAGGTTACACCCATACCTGCTGGTAGGCATATCGCCGTGATGTATGTTGAGGTTACACACACACCTGCTGGTAGTCATAGCACCGTGATATATGTTGAGGTTAGACCCATACCTGCTTGTAGGCATAGCGCCGTGATGTATGTTGAGATTACACCCATACTTGCTGGTAGTCATAGCGCCGTGATGTATGTTGAGGTTACACCCATACCTGCTGGTAGTCATAGCGCCGTGATATATGTTGAGGTTAGACCCATACCTGCTTGTAGGCATAGCGCCGTGATGTATGTTGAGGTTACACCCATACCTGCTTGTAGTCATAGCGCCGTGATGTATGTTACTATGTTAGACCCATACCTGCTGGTAGTCATAGCGCCGTGATGTATGTTAAGGTTACACCCATACCTGCTGGTAGTCATAGCGCCGTGATGTATGTTGAGGTTACACCCATACCTGCTGGTAGTCATAGCGCCGTGATGTATGTTAAGGTTACACCCATACCTGTTGGTAGTCATAGCGCCGTGATGTATGTTGAGGTTACATCCATACCTGCTGGTAGTCATAGCGCCGTGATGTATTTTGAGGTTACACACACACCTGCTGGTAGTCATAGCACCGTGATATATGTTAAGGTTAGACACATACCTGCTTGTAGGCATAGCGCCGTGATGTATGTTGAGGTTACACCCATATATCTGCTGGTAGTCATAGCGCCGTGATGTATGTTGAGGTTACTGACTGACTGACTGACTGAGTATGGTTTTACGCCGCTTTTAGCAATATTCCAGCAATATCACGGCGGGGGACACCAGAAATGGGCTTCACACATTGTACCCATGTCGGGAATCGAACCCGGATCTTCGGCGTAACGAGCGAACGCTTTAACCACTAGGCTACCCGACCGCCCCTGTTGAGGTTACACCCATACCTGTTGGTAGTCATAGCGCCGTGATATATGTTACTATGTTACACCCATACCTGCTGGTAGTCATAGCGCCGTGATGTATGTTACTATGTTACACCCATACCTGCTGGTAGTCATAGCGCCGTGATTTATGTTGAGGTTACACCCATACCTGCTGGTAGTCATAGCGCCATGATGTATGTTACTATGTTACACCCATACCTGCTGGTAGGCATATCGCCGTGATGTATGTTGACGTTACACCCATACCTGCTGGTAGTCATAGCGCCGTGATGGATGTTGAGGTTACACCAATACCTGCTGTTAGTCATAGCGCCGTGATGTATGTTACTATGTTACACACATACATGCTGGTAGTCATAGCGCCGTGATGTATGTTGAGGTTACACCCATTACTGGTAGGCATAGCGCCGTGATGTATGTTACAATGTTACACACATACATGCTGGTAGTCATAGCGCCGTGATGTATGTTGAGGTTACACCCATACCTGCTGGTAGTCATAGCGCCGTGATGTATGTTACTATGTTACATCCATACCTGCTGGTAGGCATATCGCCGTGATGTATGTTGAGGTTACACCCATACCTGCTGGTAGTCATAGCGCCGTAATGTATGTTGAGGTTACACCCATACCTGCTGGTAGGCATAGCGCCGTGATGGATGTTGAGGTTACACCCATACCTGCTGGTAGTGATAGCGCTGTGATGTATGTTACTATGTTACACCCATACCTGCTGGTAGGCATAGCGCTGTGATGTATGTATGTTGTATGCCCTATTCATGATCGAAACATGTACAGTCTCGTTGTAAGCATGAACTGAGCTGCACAGGGAGCAGCAACACGCCGCCCAGCGTCATCAGGCAGCCATGTTTGATTTTACTCCGATAGTTCGAATATCTGGTTACGTTGTATACCTTACGCTCACCAACTTACACTCATAACTTCAAGATGTTTCACTTCTATAGTAATACGTGTAGCTCCCCGATGTAACAGATCTTCATATACACATTGATACACTGACATGGGTAGGAGAGAAAGCGAGAGACACTTAACTGTCGTTAAAACTGGAAGAAAAATTACGAAAACTGTATCAGTCAAAGACTGCTGCTTTTCCTATTGAAAATCACGAAACAATCAATGACCTGTGTGCTGTCATACCTCGCCGCACTGAAAGCTTAGTTTAATGAAAGAGCTCTTCATCTGTGTTAGCCGTGTAATTGATTTTACCATCACCATGGTCATTTGACAAATTATAATTGTATCACGACGCCCTGTGCCTTCTTCCACAATATACCAGAATTTGATCTGTTGTAGTGTAATGTAGTTATGGAGTTGAACGATGCCCCTACCCGCCACCACGCTGTGATATCCGGGTTTGCCAACCGTGCTGTAAACATTCATGCAGTGATAAGAGGTGTCACCACTGTAGACACATGCCCTGAAGTAGAGGAATAATGTGCAACACTTATATGCAAATACTGTTTAAGTGTGAAATGTTCATCTGTAGGGGTTTGAATTATCAATATCTACCCTTTGTTGATCATGGTTTAAAACACTGGTTACTGTAGGATGAGCGTGTTATTGTTAAAGCAGGTCTACCCTGCCCCCAGTATAGTGTTGCCCTGACCAGGGGAATCCACTCTAGGTCGCCGTTATTTGCCAGGCTGATTGTTACTTGTGTTGCCCATAAACAATTCATGGATGGTGTGGCCTGAAACCCCTATACTAAGAGGTAAACTATATTCTTCCAGTAGGCCAACGCTGGCCTTGAGCGAAGGCTTCACTTGCAGATCAGCGGGCAGAGGTTCCAAAATAATCTGATAAAGAGCGACGACCACATCAGTGGACACATTAGACATTCTGTTTAAAGAGCAGCAATGTGTAGCATCGGGTTTTCGAACACTTGTCAAAACGAAAAATACAATATATCAAAATAAACTGAACCGCAAAAGAAACGTGGATAGATATATGAGAAACCCTACTTGTCAAAACACTGTAAACATACTTTGAGACATATTAAAAAGATGAAACTGGGCAAAACTGATCATCAAGGTTGAAATTAAAGTGTCAAATGCTCTTAAAGTGAAACACAACACTAGTCTCTGAGAAAATGGCATCACAAGTCAGTATCTCGTGTGTCCGCCATGTGCATTGATGACGTCGATTCATGTGCAACGTCGATTCATGGAATGGATGAGACGGTTGATGAATGCCACAGGCACTTGAGCCCACACTCTGAGGAACGCCTGACGCAGTTCAGCTGCAGTTGTCGGCCTTGGTCGGACGTCATTCAGCCGTCTTTGAATCTCGTCCCACAGGTGCTCAATCGGATTTAAATCGGGACTGAGGGCAGGCCACTGCATGGTTCTGATGCCACAAAGCTGGTTGAAGTCTGTTATTGCTCTCGCAGTGTGGGCACGGATGTTATTATGCTGAAACTCGTGGTTGCGGCGACGGCCAAATGAGGTTTGGCGTGTGGTGTCAAGACTTGATCAATGTACCGACTGCTGTGACACCACTGCCTCTCCCTGGACCAATGTTCTGGAAGACCACAGGGCCGACCCTCTGTGCAAGACCAATTCCACCCCACACCATGATGCCCGGACCACCCCATGAGTCTCTCTCAACAACACAAGTATCCGAATAATGTTTCCCATGGCGTCGCCATACTCTCTCTCTCTCTCTCTCTCTCTCTCTCTCTCTCTCTCTCTCTCTCTCTCTCTCTCTCTCTCTCTCTCTCTCTCTCTCTCTCTCTCTCTCTCTCTCTCTCTCTCTGCCATCAACTGTTGAGTAACAGTAACGGCTGGTGGAGCCAATGCTGGTGCTGTGTTGCCCACTGAAGACGGTCCCGGCAATGGCGTGGTGTCAGAATGGGTCCTCGGTGTGGCTTGTGACAGTGGAGGTGTCTGCTCGTCAATCGTCGACGCACGGTGTCTGCACTTATGTGTCGCTGGTGTGTCCCCAAGGTCTGTCGAGCAGTTTCCGCAGAAAACTTCCGTCGAAGATGGTGTCGCACAATCTAACGATCCTGACGTCGGATGGTGACCCTTTGTCTTCTACTACGTGGTCGGTCATCTGTAGTATTGGTGGTCTGGTACCTTTGCTGGAGCCTATATATGGTCCTTACGTGGACTTGAAATGCATTGTCCAGCTTGCAATCGTCCAAGGGTTTGGTGTCGCTGATTTCTTGTCAATCTACGCATGTGGTAGCAATTCAATAACGAATGAATGTTATCCGATCTGGGTGGATATTTATAGGGCAAGAAATGGGGGAACGCATGTGCATTTCAATCTGCACGGAACCTACGTGCAGTGGATTACCATGGCCGTTGCCGTTATGCGTCTGGGCGATCGGTTTTATTGTCATCTGCTTTGTTTTTTATCAACAAATTTCATTTTTCCGGACAAGGTAATGTTAAATTTTAGAAACTTTGACAAAAATTAACCAGATATTTAAATGACAACTTTTCATGAAATGTTACTCAGGGTGACGTTTATTTTGCGGTTCAGTATATGTTTACAGCCACATTTAACGTGGTACAGTGTAGTAAATATTGTATTAATCTTTTCTGACAAACAAACTACGAACATGTAAACAGCTACTCAGCTTCATTTCTTATACCGGCCATTCAGCGGCTCTTTATCTTTACTGAGTAGTTTCTTGCCCACAAATACAACATAGGTCTGGAACAGACCATCCTATCCTATTGTAAGGACCTGACCTAACGAGAGGAGGTGGAAGCATCAACTTGGAACATCAGCTTACTGTAAATCTACGTTAAATACCATCAGAAGATGGCATGAATTTGGTGTTTATGAATATTATATACTGTTAATCTGATTTGTGTCATCAGACACTTTGTATAATACCTGGCTCAGTCAGATGGTCTAAATAATACCTGGTAATATATGGTGCTGGACATATTAACTGAATGTGCAAGGAATTATACATAGCAAATGAATGAGCCAGGAATTATACATAGCGCCTGAATGAGCAAGGAATCATACTTAGCACCTGAATGAGCCAGGTGGTACACATAGAAACTGAATGAGCCAGGAATTATACATAGCACCTGAATGAGCCAGGAATTATAAATAGCACCTGAATGAGCCAGGAATTATACATAGTACCTGAATGAGCCAGGAATTATATATAGTAACTGAATAAGCAAGGTGGTACACATAGAAACTGAATGAGCCAGGAATTATACATAGCACCTAAGTGAGCCAGGAATCATACTTAGCACCTGAAGGAGCCAGGAATTATACATAGTATCCTGAATGAGCCAGGTGGTACACATAGAAACTGAATGAGCGAGGAATTATACATAGCACGTGAATGAGCCAGGTGGTACACATAGCACCTAAAGGAGCCAGGAGTTAAATGTAGCACCTGAATGAGCCAGGAATTATACATAGTACCTGAATGAGCCAGGTGGTACACATACTACCTGAATGAGCCAGGAATATTACAAAGTACCTGAATGAGCCAGGTAGTATACATAGTACCCGAATGAGCCAGGAATTATACATACCACCTGAATGAGCCAGGAATTACAAATAGTGCCTGAATGAGCCAGGAATTATACATAGTACGTGAATGAGCCAGGTAGTATACATAGCACCTAAAAGAGCCAGGAGTTAAATGTAGCACCTGAATGAGCCAGGAATTATACATAGTACCTGAATGAGCCAGCCAGTATACATAGTACCTGAATGAGCCAGCCAGTATACATAGCACCCGAATGAGCCAGTCAGTATACATACCACCTGAATGAGCCAGGAATTATCAATAGTACCTGAATGAGCCAGGAATAATACATAGTACGTGAATGAGCCAGGTAGTATACATAGCACCTGAATGTGCCAGGTAGTATACATAGAACCTGAATGAGCCAGCCAGTATACATAGTACCTGAATGAGCCAGCCAGTATACATAGTACCCGAATGAGCCAGGTAGTATACATAGAACCTGAATGAGCCAGCCAGTATACATAGCACCTGAATGTGCCAGGTAGTATACATAGAACCTGAATGAGCCAGCCAGTATACATAGTACCTGAATTAGCCAATCAGTATACATACCATCAGAATGAGCCAAGAATTATCAATAGTCCCTGAATAAGCAAGGAATTATACATAGTACGTGAATGAGCCAGGAGGTACACGTAGTAACTGAATGAGCCAGGAATTACACATAGTACCTGAATGGGCCAGGAATTATAATAGTACCTGAATGAGCCAGGAATTATACATAGTACCTGAATGAGCCAGGTAGTATACATTACACCTAAATGGGCCAAGAAATACACATAGTACCTGAATGAGCCAGCCAGTATACATAGTACCTGAATGAGCCAGCCAGTATACATAGTACCTGAATGAGCCAATCAGTATACATACCATCAGAATGAGCCAAGAATTATCAATAGTCCCTGAATATTCAAGGAATTATACATAGTACGTGAATGAGCCAGGAGGTACACGTAGTAACTGAATGAGCCAGGGATTACACATAGTACCTGAATGGGCCAGGAATTATAATAGTACCTGAATGAGCCAGGAATTATACATAGTACCTGAATGAGCCAGGTAGTATACATTACACCTGAATGGGCCAAGAAATACACTTAGTACCTGAATGAGCCAGCCAGTATACATAGTATCTGAATGAGCCAGGAATTATACATAGTACCTGAATGAGCAAGGAATTATACATAATACGTAAATGAGCCAGGAATTATACATAGCGCATGAATGAGCCAGGAATTATACATAGTATCCGAATGAGCCAGGTGGTACACATAGTACCTGAATGAGCAAGGAATTATACATAGCAAATGAATGAGCCAGGAATTATACTTAGCGCCTGAATGAGCAAGGAATCATACTTAGCACCTGAATGAGCCTGGAATTATACATAGTACCTGAATGAGCCAGGTGGTAAACATAGAAACTGAATGAGCCAGGAATTATACATAGCACCTGAATGAGCCAGGAATTATACATAGTACCTGAATGAGCCAGGAAATATATATAGTACCTGAATGAGCAAGGTGGTACACATAGCACCTGAATAAGCCAGGAATTATACATAGTACCTGAATGAGCCAGGTGGTACACATAGTGCCTGAATGAGCTATGAATTATACATACCACCTGAATGAGCCAGGAATTATATATAGTGCCTGAATGAGCCAGGAATTATACATAGAACGTGAATGAGCCAGGTAGTATACATAGCACCTTAATGAGCCATGAATTATACTTAGCACCTGAGTGAGCCATGAATTATACATAGCACCTTAATGAGCCAGGAATTATACATAGCACCTGAATCAGCCAGGAATTATACATAGCACCTGAATGAGCTAGGAATTATATATAGTACCTGAATGAGCAAGGTGGTACACATAGCACCTGAATGAGCCAGGAATTTTACATAGTACATGAATGAGCCAGGTGGTACACATATTACCTGAATGAGCCAGGAAGTATACATACCACCTGAATGAGCCAGGAATTATATATAGTGCCTGAATGAGCCAGGAATTATACATAGTACGTGAATGAGCCAGGTAGTATACATAGCACCTTAATGAGCCAGGAATTATATATAGTACCTGAATGAGCAAGGTGGTACACATGGCACCTGAATGAGCCAGAAATTATACATAGTACCTGAATGAGCCAGGAATTATGAATAGTACCTGAATGAGCCAGGAATTATACATAGAACGTGAATGAGCCAGGTGATATACATAGCACCTGAATGAGCCAGGAATTATACATAGTACCTGAATGAGGCAGCCAGTTTACATAGTACCTGAATGAGCCAGCCAGTATACATAGTACCTGAATGAGCCAACCAGTATACATGGTACCTGAATGAGCCAGCGACTATACATAGTACCTGAATGAGGCAGCCAGAATACATGGTACCTGAATGACCCAGCCAGTATACATACTACCTGAATGAGGAAGCTGGTAGACATAGAACCTGAATGAGATAGCCAGTATACATAGTACCTGAATGATCAAGCCAGTATACATAGTACCTGAACGAGCAAGGTGGTACACATAGTACCTGAATGAGCAAGCCAGTATACATAGTACCTGAACGAGCAAGGTGGTACACATAGTACCTGAATGAGCCAGGAATTATACATAGCACCTGAATGAGCCAGGAATTATACATAGTACGTGAATGAGCCAGGTAGTATATATAGCACCTGAATGAGCAAGGAATTAAACATAACACCCGAATGAGCCAGGAATTAAACAAAACACCTGAATAAGCCAGGAATTGTACATAGCACCTGAATCAGGCAGCCAGTATACATAGTACCTGAATGAGCCAGCCAGTACACATAGTACCTGAATGAGCCAGGAACTATAATAGAACCTAAATGAGCCAGGAATTATACATAGCACCTGAATGAGGCAGGTGGTAAACATAGTACCTGAATGAGCCAGGTTGAATACATAATACCCGAATGAGCCAGGTTTTTATACATACCAACTGAATGAGCCAGGAATTATACATAGTACCTGAATGAGCCAGGAATTATACATAACACCTGTATGAGCTAGGTGGTACACATAGTACCTGAAATAGCCAGGAATTTTACATAGCAAATGCATGAGCCAGGAATTATGATTAGTACCTGAATGAGCCAGGAATTATACATAGTACGTGAATGAGCCAGGTAGTATACATAGTACCTGAATGAGCCAGGAATTAAACATAACACCTGAATGAGCCAGGTAGTATTCATAACACCTCAATGAGCTAGGAATAGTACATAGCACCTGAATGAGCCAGCCAGTATACATAGTACCTGAATGAGCCAGCCAGTAAACATAGTACCTGAATGAGGCAGCAAGCATACATAGTACCTGAATGAGGCAGCCAGTATACATAGTACCTGAATGAGCCAGCCAGTATACATAGTACCTGAATGAGCCAACCAGTATACATAGTACCTGAATGAGCCAGCGAGTATAGATAGTACCTGAATGAGGCAGCCAGAATACATGGTACATGAATGAGCAAGCCATTATACATAGTACCTGAATGAGCCAGGAATTATACATAGTACCTGAATGAGTCAGCAAGTATATATAGAACCTGAATGAGCCACCAGGAATTACACACAGCACCTGAAGGAGCCAGCCAATATACATAGTACTTGAATGAGCTAGTCAGTATATATAGTACCTGAATGAGCCAGGAATTATACATAGTATCTAAATGAGTCAGCAGGTATATATAGAACCTGAATGAGCCACCAGGAGTTACACACAGCACCTGAAGGAGCCAGCCAATATACATAGTACCTGAATGAGCAAGGCTTTATGCAAATACCTGAATGAGCTAGGAATTACACATAGCACCTGAAGGAGCCAGCCAGTATACATAGTACCTGAATGAGCAAGGCTTTATGCAAATACCTGAATGAGCTAGCCAGTATACATAGTACCTGAATGAGCCAGGTGGTACACACAGAACCTGAATGAGCCATCAGGAATTACACTAAGCATCTGAAGGAGCCAGCCAGTATGCATAGTACCTGAAGGAGCCAAGGATTATACATAGTACCTGAATGAGCCAGCGATTATACATACTACCTAAATGAGCCAGGAATTTTACATAGCACCTGAATGAGCCAGGAATTATAGAAAGCGCCTGACTGAGCCAGGAATTATACAGAATACCTGAATAAGCTAGGAATTACACATAGCACCTGAAGGAGCCATCAAGTATGCATAGTACCTGAATGAGCAAGGAATTATGCAAAGTACCTGAATGAGCTAGCCAGTATACATAGTACCTGAATGAGCCAGGTGGTACACATAGAACCTGAATGAGCCATCAGGAATTACACACAACATCTGAAGGAGGCAACCAGTATGCATAGTACATGAAGGAGCCAAGGATTATACATAGTACCTGAATGAGCCAGCGATTATACATACTACCTAAATGAGCCATGAATTATACATAGCACCTGAATGAGCCAGGAATTATACAAAGCGCCTGAATAAGCCAGGAATTATACAGAATACCTAAATGAGACAGGTGGTACACATAGTACCTGCATGAACCAGGAGTTATGCATAGTACCTGAATGAGCCAGGAATTATACAGAATACCCGAATGAAACAGGTGGTACACATAACACCTGAATGAGCCAGGAATTATACATAGTAATTGAATGAGCCAGAAATTATACATAGTACCTGAATGTGCCAGGTAGTATATATAGTAACTGAATGAGACTGGTCGTACACATAGCACCTGAATGAACCAGGAATTATACATAGTAACTGAATGAGCCAGGTAGTATGTATAGTTTCCGAATGAGGCAGCCAGTATACATAGTACCTGGATGAGAAAGCCGGTATATATAGAACCTGAATGAGCAAGCCATTATACATAAAACCTGAATGAGCCAGGTAGTATGCATAGTTTCCGAATGAGGCAGCCAGTATACATAGTACCTGAATGAGCAAGCCAGTAACATAGAACCTGAATGAACCAGGAATTATACATAGTACCTGAATAAGCCAGGTAGTATGCATAGTTTCCGAATGAGGCAGCCAGTATACATAGTACCTGAATGGGCAAGCCAGTATACATAGAACCTGAATGAGCCAACCAGTGTACATAGAACCTGAATGAGCCACCAGGAATTACACAGAGCACCTGAAGGAGCTAGCCAGTATACATAGTACCTCAATGAGCAAGGCTTTATGCAAATACCTGAATGAGCTAGCCAGTATACATAGTACCTGAATGAGCCAGGTGGTACACATAGTACCTGAATGAGCCATCAGGAATTACACTAAGCATCTGAAGGAGCCAGCCAGTATGCATAGTACCTGAAGGAGCCAAGGATTATACATAGTACCTGAATGAGCCAGCCATTATACATACTACCTAAATGAGCCAGGAATTATACATAGCACCTGAATGAGCCAGGAATTATAGAAAGCGCCTGACTGAGCCAGGAATTATACAGAATACCTGAATAAGCTAGGAATTACACATAGCACCTGAAGGAGCCATCCAGTATGCATAGTGCCTGAATGAGCAAGGAATTATGCAAAGTATCTGAATGAGCTAGCCAGTATACATAGTACCTGAATGAGCCAAGGATTATACATAGTACCTGAATGAGCCAGCGATTATACATACTACCTAAATGAGCCATGAATTATACATAGCACCTGAATGAGCCAGGAGTTATACAAAGCGCCTGAATGAGCCAGGAATTATACAGAATATCCGAATGAAACAGGTGGTACACATAGCACCTGGATGAGCCAGGAATTATACATAGTAATTGAATGAGCCAGAAATTATACATAGTACCTGAATGTGCCAGGTAGTATATATAGTAACTGAATGAGACTTGTCGTACACATAGCACCTGAATGAACCAGATATTATACATAGTAACTGAATGAGCCAGGAACTATACATAGTACCTGAATAAGGAAGCCGGTAGACATAGAACCTGAATGAGGTAGCCAGTATACATAGTACCTAATTGAGCCAGGAATTATACATAGTACCTGAATGAGCCAGGTAGTATGTATAGTTTCCGAATGAGGCAGCCAGTATACATAGTACCTGAATGGGCAAGCCAGTATACATAGAACCTGAATGAGCCAACCAGTGTACATAGTACTTGAATGAGCTAGCCAGTATACATAGTACCTAATTGAGACAGGAATTATACATAGTACCTGAATGAGCCAGGTAGTATGCATAGTTTCCGAATGAGAGAGCCAGTATACATAGTACCTGAATGGGCAAGCCAGTATACATAGAACCTGAATAAGCCAACCAGTATACATAGTACTTGAATGAGCTAGCCAGTATACATAGTACCTGAATGAGCAAGCCGGTATAGATAGAACCTGAATGAGCAAGCCAGTATACATAGTACCTGAATGAGAAAGCCGGTATAGATAGAACCTGAATGAGCAAGCCATTATACATAATACCTGAATGAGCAAGCCAGTATACATAGTACTTGAATGAGATAGCAAGTATACATAGTACCTAAATGAGCCAGGAATTATACATATTACCTGAATGAATCAGCCAGTATACATAGTACCTGAATGAGCCACCAGGAATTACACACACCCCTGAAGGAGCCTGGAATTGTGTATAGTACCTGAAGGAGCCAGGGATTATACATATTACCTAAATGAGCCAGGAATTATACATAGCACCTGAATGAGCCAGGAATTATACAAAGCGCCTGAATGAGCCAGGAATTATACAAAATACCTGAATGAGACAGGTGGTACACATATTACCTGTATGAGCCAGGAATTATGCATAGCATCTGAATGAGCCAGGAATTATACATAGTACCTAAATGAGCCAGGTCGTATACATAGTATCTGAATGAGCCAGGAATTATACATAGTACCTGAATGAGCCAGGAATTATACATAGTACGTGAATGAGGCAGTGCAGTATACATAGCGCCTGAATGAGCCAGGAATTATACATCGTACCCGAATGAGCCAGGAATTATACATAGTACCTGAATGAGCCAGGTCGTATACATAGTATCTGAATGAGCCAGGAATTATACATAGTACCTGAATGAGCCAGGAATTATACATAGTACGTGAATGAGCCAGGGTAGTATACATAGCGCCTGATGGAGCCAGGAATTATACATCGTACCCGAATGAGCCAGGAATTATACATAGTACCTTAATGAACCAGAAATTATACATAGAACCTGAATGAGGCAGCCAGTATGCATAGTACTTAAATGATATAGCCAGTATACCTAGAACCTGAATGAGCCAGGAATTGTGCATAGTACCTGAATGAGCCAGGGATTATACATAGTACCTGAATGAGCCAGGAATTATGAATAGTACCTGAATGAGCCAGGAATTATACATAGTACCTGAATGAGGCAGGTAGTATACATAGCACCTGAATGAGCCAGGAATTAAACATAACACCTTAATGAGCCAGGTAGTATTCATAACACCTGAATGAGCCATGAATTGTACATAGCACCTGAATGAGGCAGCCAGTATACATAGTACCTGAATGAGCCAGGTGGTACACATAGAAACTGAATGAGCCAGGAATTATACATAACACCTTAATGAGCCAGGAATTATACATAGCACCAGAATGAGCCAGGAATTATATAAAGCACCTGAACGAGCAAGGTGGTACACATAGTACCTGAATGAGCCAGGAATTATGAATAGTACCTGAATGAGCCAGGAATTATACATAGTACGTGAATGAGCCAGGTAGTATACATAGCACTTGAATGAGCAAGGAATTAAACATAACACCTGAATGAGCCAGGAATTAAACAAAACACCTGAATGAGCCAACCAGTATACATGGTACCTGAATGAGCCAGCGAGTATACATAGTACCTGAATGAGGCAGCCAGAATACATGGTACCTGAATGACCCAGCCAGTATACATACTACCTGAATGAGGAAGCTGGTAGACATAGAACCTGAATGAGATAGCCAGTATACATAGTACCTGAATGATCAAGCCAGTATACATAGTACCTGAACGAGCAAGGTGGTACACATAGTACCTGAATGAGCCAGGAATTATACATAGCACCTGAATGAGCCAGGAATTATACATAGTACGTGAATGAGCCAGGTAGTATACATAGTATCTGAATGAGGCAGCCAGTATTCAGAGTTTCTGAATGAGGCAGCCAGTATACATAGAACCTGAATGAGACAGCCAGTAAACATAGTACTTGAATGAGGTAGCCAGTATACAAAGTACCTGAATGGGCCAGCCAGTATACATAGAACGTGAATGAGAAAGCCAGTATACAGAGTTCCTGAATGAGGCAGCCAGTATACAGAGTTCCTGAATGAGGCAGCCAGTATACATAGAACCTGAATGAGGCAGCCAGTATACATAGTACCTGAATGGGTCAGACAGTATACATAGTACCTGAATGCGGTAGCCAGTATACATAGAACCTGAAAGAGCCAGCCATCATACAAAGTACCTGAATGGGCCAGACAGTATAGATATTACCTGAATGAGGCAGCCAGTATACATAGAACCTGAACGAGGCAGCCATCATACAAAGTACCTGAATGGGCCAGACAGTATACATAGTACCTGAATGAGCCATCCAGTATACATAGTACCTGAATGAGGCAGCCAGTATACATGGTACCTGAATGAGGCAGCCTGTATACATGGTACCTGAATGGGCCAACCAGTATACATGGTACCTGAATGAGGCAGCCAGTATATAGAGTTCCTGAATGAGGCAGCCAGTATACATAGTACCTGAATGGGCCAGGCAGTATACATAGTACCTGAATGAGCCAGCCATTATACAAAGCACCTGAATGGGCAAGCCAGTATACATAGTACCTGAATGAGGCAGTCAGCATACAGAGTTCCTGAATGAGGGAGCCAGTATACATAGAACCTGAATGAGGAAGCCTGTATAGATAGCACCTGAATGGGTCAGACAGTATACATAGAACCTGAATGAGGCAGCCAGTATACCTGGTACCTGAATGGGTCAGACGGAATACATAGTACCTGAATGCGATAGCCAGTATACATAGAACCTGAAAGAGCCAGCCATCATACAAAGTACCTGAATGGGCCAGACAGTATAGATAGTACCTGAATGAGGCAGCCATCATACAAAGTACCTGAATGGGCCAGCCAGTATACATAGAACCTGAAAGAGCCAGCCATCATACAAAGTACCTGAATGGGCCAGCCAGTATACATAGAACCTGAAAGAGCCAGCCATCATACAAAGTACCTGAATGGGCCAGACAGTATAGATAGTACCTGAATGAGGCAGCCAGTATACATAGAACCTGAATGAGGCAGCCTGTATACATAGTACCTGAATGAGCCATCCAGTATACATAGTACCTGAATGAGGCATCCAATATACATGGTACCTGAATGGGCCAGCCAGTATACATAGTACCTGAATGAGTCAGCCAGTATATAGAGTTCCTGAATGAGGCAGCCAGTATACATAGTACCTGAATAGGGCCAGCCTGTATACATAGTACCTGAATGGGCCAGACAGTATACATAGAACCTGAATGAGCGAGACTGTATACATGGCACTTGAATGAGCCAGACTGTATACATGGTACCTGAATGGGCCAGCCAGTATACATAGTACCTGAATGGGCCAGCCAGTATACATATGAGTGAATGAGGCAGCCAGTATGCAGAGTTCCTGAATGAGGCAGCCAGTATTCATAGTACCTGAATAGGCCAGCCAGTATACATAGAACCTGAATGAGGCAGCCAGTATTCAGAGTTTCTGAATGAGGCAGCCAGTATACATAGAACCTGAATGAGGCAGACAGTAAACATAGTACCTGAATGAGGCAGCCAGTATACATAGAACCTGAATGGACCAGCCAGTATATAAGAACCTTAATGAGGCAGCCAGTATACAGGGTTCCTGAATGAGGCAGCCAGTATACAGAGTTCCTGAATGAGGCAGACAGTATACATAGTACCTGAATGAGCTAGCCAGTATACATAGAGGCTGAATGAGGCAGCCAGTATACATTGTACCCGAAAAAGGGAATCAGTATTATAGTACCTGAATCGGCCAGAGAGTTTACACAGTACCTAAATGGGGCAGCCAGTATACATAGTACCTGAATGAGCCAGCCAGTATACATAGTACTTAAATGAGGCAGCCAGTATACATAGTACCTGAATGAGGCAGCCAGTATACATAGTACCTGAATGGGCCAGACAGTATACATAGTACCTGAATGAGGCAGCCAGTATATAGAGTTCCTGAATGAGGCAGCCAGTATACATAGTACCTGAATGGGCCAGACAGTATACATAGTACCTGAATGGGCCAGACAGTATACATAGAACCTGAATGAGCCAGACTGTATACATGGCACTTGAATGAGGCAGCCAGTATACATGGTACCTGAATGCGCCAGCCAGTATACATAATGCCTGAATGGGCCAGCCAGTAAACATAGTACCTGAATGAGGCAGCCAGTATTCAGAGTTTCTGAATGAGCCAGCCAGTATACATAGAACCTAAATGAGCCAGCCAGTATACATAGTACCTGAATGACGCAGCCAGTATACATAGTACCTGAATGAGGCAGCCAGTATACATGGTACCTGAATGGGCCAGCCTGTATACATAGTACCTGAATGAGGCAGCCAGTATACATAGTACCTGAATGAGGCAGCCAGTATACATGGTACCTGAATGAGGCAGCCTGTATACATGGTACCTGAATGGGCCAGCCAGTATACATATTACCTGAAAGAGGCAGCCAGTATATAGAGTTCCTGAATGAGGCAGCCAGTATATATAGTACCTGAATGGGCCAGGGAGTATACATAGTACCTGAATGGGCCAGACAGTATAGATAGTACCTGAATGGGCCAGACAGTATACATAGAACCTGAATGAGCCAGACTGTATACATGGCACTTGAATGAGGCAGCCAATATACATGGTACCTGAATGAGGCAGCCTGTATACATAGTACCTGAATGGGCCAGCCAGTATACATAGTACCTGAATGAGGCAGCCAGTATATAGAGTTCCTGAATGAGGCAGCCAGTATACATAGTACCTGAATCGGCCAGCCAGTATACATAGTTCCTGAATGGGCCAGACAGTATACATAGAACCTGAATGAGCCAGACTGTATACATGGTACTTGAATGAGGCAGCCAGTATACATGGTACCTGAATGGGCCAGCCAGTATACATAGTACCTGAATGGGCCAGCCAGTAAACATAGTACCTGAATGAGGCAGCCAGTATTCAGAGTTTCTGAATGAGGCAGCCAGTATACATAGAACCTGAATGAGCCAGCCAGTATACATAGTACCTGAATGACGCAGCCAGTATACATAGTACCTGAATGAGGCAGCCAGTACACATGGTACCTGAATGGGCCAGCCTGTATACATAGTACCTGAATGAGGCAGCCAGTATACATAGTACCTGAATGAGGCAGTCAGTATACATAGTACCTGAATGAGGGAGCCAGTATACATAGTACCTGAATGAGGCAGCCAGTAAAAATAGTACCTGAATGAGGCAGTCAGTATACAGAGTTCCTGAATGAGGGAGCCAGTATACATAGAACCTGAATGAGGAAGCCTGTATACATAGCACCTGAATGGGTCAGACAGTTTACATAGAACCTGAATGAGGCAGCCAGTATACCTTGTACCTGAATGGGTCAGACAGTATACATAGTACCTGAATGCGATAGCCAGTATACATAGAACCTGAAAGAGCCATCCATCATACAAAGTACCTGAATGGGCCAGACAGTATAGATAGTACCTGAATCAGGCAGCCAGTATACATAGTACCTGAATGAGCAATCCAGTATACATAGTACCTGAATGAGGCATCCAATATACATGGTACCTGAATGGGCCAGCCAGTATACATAGTACCTGAATGAGTCAGCCAGTATATAGAGTTCCTGAATGAGGCAGCCAGTATACATAGTACCTGAATGGGTCAGCCTGTATACATAGTACCTGAATGGGCCAGACAGTATACATAGAACCTGAATGAGCGAGACTGTATACATGGCACTTGAATGAGCCAGACTGTATACATGGTACCTGAATGGGCCAGCCAGTATACATAATGCCTGAATGGGCCAGCCAGTAAACATAGTACCTGAATGGGCCAGCCTGTATACATATGAGTGAATGAGGCAGCCAGAATGCAGAGTTCCTGAATGAGGCAGCCAGTATTCATAGTACCTGAATAGGCGAGCCAGTATACATAGTACGTGAATGAGGCAGCCAGTATTCAGAGTTTCTGAATGAGGCAGCCAGTATACATAGAACCTGAATTAGGCAGACAGTAAACATAGTACCTGAATGAGGCAGCCAGTATACATAGTACCTGAATGGGCCAGCCAGTATTTAAGAACCTGAATGAGGCAGCCAGTATACAGAGTTCCTGAATGAGGCAGCCAGTATACAGAGTTCCTGAATGAGGCAGACAGTATACATAGTACCTGAATGGGCCAGACAGAATACATAGAACCTGAATGAGCCAGACTGTATACATGGCATTTGAATGAGGCAGCCAGTATACATGGTACCTGAATGGACCAGACAGTAAACATAGTACCTGAATGGGCCAGCCAGTATACATAGTACCTGAATGAGGCAGCCAGTATATAGAGTTCCTGAATGAGGCAGCCAGTATACATAGTACCTGAATGGGCCAGCCAGTATACATAGTACCTGAATGGGCCAGACAGTATACATAGTACCTGAATGAGCGAGACTGTATACATGGTACTTGAATGAGGCAGCCAGTATACATGGTACCTGAATGGGCCAGCCAGTATACATAGTACCTGAATGGGCCAGCCAGTAAACATAGTACCTGAATGAGGCAGCCAGTATACATAGTACCTGAATGAGGTAGCCAAGCATACATAGAACCTGAATGAGCTATCCAGTATACATAGTACCTGAATGGGCGAGGCAGTATGCATAGTACCTGAATGAGCCTGCAAGTATACATAGTACCTGAATGAGGCAGCCAGTATTCAGAGTTCCTGAATGAGGCAGCCAGTATACATGGTACCTGAATGAGGCAGCCAGTATAAATGGTACCTGAATGGGCGAGACAGTATACATAGAACCTGAATGAGCCAGCGTGTATACATGACAGCTGAATGAGGCAGCCAGCATACATGGTACCTGAATGGGCCAGCCAGTATACATAGTACCTGAATGGGCCAGCCAGTATACATAGTACCTGAATGGGCCAGCCAGTATACATAGTACCTGAATGCGGTAGCCAGTATATATAGTACATGAATGTGGCAGCCAGTTTACATAGTACCTAAATGGGCCAGCCAGTGTACATAGTACCTGAATGAGCCAGCCAGTATACATAGTACCTGAATGTGGCAGCCAGTATACATAGTACCTGAATGGGCCAGACAGTATACATAGTACCTGAATGGGCCAGCCAGTATACATAACAACTGAATGATCCTGCCAGTATACATAGTACCACCTGAATGAGGCAGACAGTATCTATAGAACCTGAATGTGCCAGCTAGTATACATAGTACCTGAATGAGCCAGCCAGTATACATAGTAACTGAATGAGGAAGCCAGTATACATAGTACCTGAATGAGACAGCCAGTATACATAGTACCTGAATGAGCCATCCAGTATACATATTACCTGAATGGGGAAGCTATTATACATAGTACCTGAATTGGCAAGCCAGTATACATAGTACCTGAATGAGCAAGCCAGTATACATAGTACCTGAATTGGCAAGCCAGTATACATAGTACCTGAATGGGCCAGACAGCTTACATGGTACCTGAATGAGGCAGACAGTATACATAGTACCTGAATGAGGCAGCCAGTATACATAGTACCTGAATGGGCAAGCCAGTATACATAGTGCCTGAATGATCCAGCCAGTATACATATTACCTGAATGGGGAAGCCAGTATACATAGTACCTGAATGAGGGAGGCCAGTATACATAGTTCCTGAATTGGGAAGCCAGTATACATAGTACCTGAATGGGCCAGACAGTTTACATAGTACCTGAATGAGGCAGCCAGTATACATAGTACCTGAATGGGCAAGCCAGTATACATATTACCTGAATGAGCAAGCCAGTTTACATAGTACCTGAATGAGGCAGCCAGTATACATAGTACCTGAACTGGCAAGCAAGTATACATAGTACCTGAATGGGCCAGAGAGTTTACATAGTACCTGAATGAGGCAGCCAGTATACATATTACCTGATTGGGCCAGCTAGTATACATAGTACCTGAATGGGCCAGCCAGTATACATAGTACCTGAATGAGGCAGCCTATATACATAGTACCTGAATGGGCCAGACAGTATACATAGTACCTGAATGAGCCAGCCAGTAAACATAGGGACTGAAAGAGCCAGCCAGTATACATAGTATCTGAATGGGTCAGATAGTATACATAGAATCTGAATGAGCCAGCCTGTATACATGGCACCTGAATGAGGCAGCCAGTATACATGGTACCTGAATGGGCCAGCCAGTATACATAGTACGTGAATGAGGGAGCCAGTATACATAGTACGTGAATGAGCCAGACAGTATACATAGTACCTGAATGAGCCCGCCAGTATACATAGTACCTGAATGGCCCATCCAGTATACATAGTACCTGAATGAGCCATCCAGTATACATAGTACCTTAATGGGCCAGTCAGTTTACATAGTACCTGAATGAGGCAGCCAGTATATGTAGTACCTGAATGAGGCAGCCAGTATACATAGTACCTGAATGAGCCAGACAGTATACATAGTACCTGAATGGGCCAGACAGTATACATAGTACCTGAATGGGCAAGACAGTATACATAGTACCTGAATGAGGCATCCAGTATACATAGTACCTGAATGAGCCATCCAGTATACATAGTACCTGAATGAGCCATCCAGTATACATAGTACCTGAATGGGGAAGCGATTTTACATAGTACCTGAATGGGCAAGCCAGTATACATAGTACCTGAATGAGCAATCTAGTATACATAGTACCTGAATGATCCAGCCATTATACATAGTACCTGAATAGGCAAGCCAGTATACATAGTACCTGAATGAGCCAGCCAGTATACATAATACGTGAATGAACAAGCAAGTATACCCAGCACCTGAATGGGAAGCCAGTATACATAGTACTTGAATGAGCCAGCCAGTATACATAGTACTTGAATGAGCCAGCCAGTATACATAGTTCCTGAATGAGCCAGCCACTATACATAGTACCTAAATGAGCCATCCACTATACATAGTACCTAAATGAGTCAGCCAGTATACTTAGAACCTGAATGAGCCAGCCAGTATACATAGTACCTGAATGAGGCAGCCTGTTTACATAGTACCTGAAAAAGGCAGCCAGTATACATAGCACCTGAATGGGCCAGCCAGTATACATAGTACCTGAATGATCCAGCCAAGTATACGTAGTACCTGAACGAGCCAGCCAGTATACATAGTACATGAATGGCCAAGCCAGTATACATAGTACCTGAATGAGCCAGCCTGTATATTAAGCACCTGAATGAGCCAGCCAATACACATAGTACCTGAATGAGCCAGCCAGTATACATAGTACCTGAATGAGCCAGCCAGTATACATAGTACCTGAATGAGCCAGGAATTATACATAGTACTTAAATGAGCAAGCCAGTATACATAGTACCTGAATGAGGCAGCCAGTATACATAATACCTGAATGAGGCAGCCAGTATACATAGTACCTGAAAAAGGCAGCCAGTATACATAGCACCTGAATGTGCCAGCCAGTATACATAGTACCTGAATGATCCAGCCAAGTATACATAGAACCTGAATGAGCCAGCCAGTATAGATAGTACATGAATAGCCAAGCCAGTATACATATTACCTGAATGAGCCAGCCAGTATACATAGTACCTGAATGAGCCAGCCAGTATACAAAGCACCTGAATGAGCCAGCCAGTACACATAGTACCTGAATGAGCCAGCCAGTATACATAGTATCTGAATGAGGCAGCCAGTATACATAGTACCTGAATGAGGCAGCCAGTATACATAGTACCTGAATGAGCCAGGAATTATACATAGTACCTAAATTAGCCAGGCAGTATACATAGTACCTGAATGAGCCAGCCAGTATACACAACACCTGAATGGGAAGTCAGTATACATAGTACCTGAATGAGGAAGCCAGTATACATAGTATCTGAATGGGCAAGCCAGTATACATAGTACCTAAATGAGCCAGCCAGTATACATAGTACCTGAATGAGCCAGCCAGTATACATAGTACCTGAATGAGCTAGCCACCAAAAATAGTTCCTGACTGAGCAAGCCAGTAAACTTAGAACCTGAATGAGCCAGCCACTATACATACTTCCTGAATGAGCCAGCCACTATACATAGTACCTGAATGAGCCAGCCAGTATACATAGTACCTAAATGAGCGAGCCAGTATACATAGTACCTGAATGAGCAAGCCAGTATACATAGTACCTGAATGACCCAGCCACTATACATACTTCCTGAATGAGCCAGCCACTATACATAGTACCTGAATGAGCCAGCCAGTATACATAGTACCTAAATGAGCGAGCCAGTATACATAGTACCTGAATGAGCAAGCCAGTAAACTTAGAACCTGACTGAGCCAGCCAGTATACATAGTACTTGAATGGGCCAGCCGGTATACATAGTACCTGAATGAGCCAGCCACTATACATAGAACCTGAATGAGCCAGCCACTATACATAGTACCTAAATGAGCGAGCCAGTATACATAGTACCTGAATGAGCAAGCCAGTAAACTTAGAACCTGACTGAGCCAGCCAGTATACATAGTACTTGAATGGGCCAGCCGGTATACATAGTACCTGAATGAGCCAGCCACTATACATAGTACCTAAATGAGCCAGCCAGTATACATAGTACTTGAATGAGGCAGCCAGCACACATAGTACCTGAATGAGCCAGCCACTATACATATTTCCTGAATGAGCCAGCCACTATACATAGTACCTGAATGAGCCAGCCACTATACATAGTAGTTGAATGAGGCAGCAAGTATATTTAGAACCTGAATGAGCCAGCCACTATACATAGTAGCTGAATGAGGCAGCAAGTATATTTAGAACCTGAATGAGCCAGCCACTATACATAGTAGCTGAATGAGGCAGCAAGTATATTTAGAACCTGAATGAGCAAGCCACTTTACATAGTACCTGAATGAACCAGCCACTATACATAGTAGCTAAATGAGGCAGCCACTATACATAGTACCTGAATGACCCACCCACTATACATACTTCCTGAATGAGCCAGCCACTATACATAGTACCTGAATGAGCCAGCCACTATACATAGTAGCTGAATGAGGCAGCAAGTATATTTAGAACCTGAATGAGCCAGCCACTATACATAGTAGCTGAATGAGGCAGCAAGTATATTTAGAACCTGAATGAGCCAGCCAGCACACATAGTACCTGAATGAGCCAGCCACTATACATAGTAGCTGAATGAGGCAGCAAGTATATTTAGAACCTGAATGAGCCAGCCACTATACATAGTACCTGAATGAACCAGCCACTATACAAAGTAGCTAAATGAGGCAGCCACTATACATAGTACCTGAATGACCCAGCCACTATACATACTTCCTGAATGAGCCAGCCACTATACATAGTACCTGAATGAGCCAGCCACTATACATAGTAGCTGAATGAGGCAGCAAGTATATTTAGAACCTGAATGAGCCAGCCACTATACATAGTAGCTGAATGAGGCAGCAAGTATATTTAGAACCTGAATGAGCCAGCCAGTACACATAGTACCTGAATGAGCCAGCCAGCACACATAGTACCTGAATGAGCCAGCCACTATACATAGTAGCTAAATGAGGCAGCAAGTATATTTAGAACCTGAATGAGCCAGCCACTATACATAGTAGCTGAATGAGGCAGCAAGTATATTTAGAACCTGAATGAGCCAGCCAGTACACATAGTACCTGAATGAGCCAGCCAGCTCACATAGTACCTGAATGACCCAGCCACTATACATACTTCCTGAATGAACCAGCCACTATACATAGTACCTGAATGAGGCAGCCACTATACATAGTAGCTGAATGAGGCAGCAAGTATATTTAGAACCTGAATGAGCCAACCACTATACATAGTAGCTGAATGAGGCAGCAAGTATATTTAGAACCTGAATGAGCCAGCCACTATACATAGTAGCTGAATGAGGCAGCAAGTATATTTAGAACCTGAATGAGCCAGCCACTATACATAGTACCTGAATGAACCAGCCACTATACATAGTACCTAAATGAGGCAGCAAGTATATTGAGAACCTGAATGAGCCAGCCACTATACATAGTAGCTGAATGAGGCAGCCCGTATACATAGTACCTGAATGAGGCAGCCAGTATACATAGTAAATGAATGAGCCAGCCACTATACATAGTACCTGAATGAGCCAGTCAGTATACATAGAACCTGAATGAGCGAGCCAGTATACATAGTACCTGAATGAGCCAGCCAGTATACATAATGTATAAATAACGGTTAAGCCGTACTATAACAATTATATGTATCGAAGTTAACAAAAAAGAGTGCGTTTAGAATTGTTTTTCGATTATATGAGTTATCAGTGTCTTTAGGTGTTGTTTTGTATATTTTAAGAATCATCAACATGTTAAAGATTGATATATAGTGACAAACATGTATGTTTCTAACTGTTTTTCTTGGTTCTAGCTTTGATGATAATTCAGGTTCACCTAGCAAGTATAGTTCTGTCTTCGCTTTGTTTGCGAGAAGGTTATGCCCTTATAATGCAAATATGTGTGCTGTCGCTGTCGCATTAAGGTGTGTCAGTATGAGTGGCACTCGGTTATTACAAATGACAATGACTAAGTAAGGGGTTGTAAAATCGATTTGAGAGGTCTTTAAAAAAAATACATTTGAAGCTCCAACTGTCAGCTTATAAATCTCAATCACGGAGAACCGCCCACACATATTAATACAATCTATGCCTAGTGTCTAACATAAATAAGTCTAAGTACTACAGTGCCTTACATAAGCCTCAGTACAGCATCGTCTAACATAAGGCTTAGCACCACATCGTCTAACATAACCCTTAGTACCACAGCGTCTAACATAAGCCTTAGCACGCATCGTCTAACATAAGCCTTAGCACCACATCGTCTAACATAAGCCTTAGTACCACAGCGTCTAACATAAGCCTTAGCACCACATCGTCTAACATAAGCCTCACTACCACATCGTCTAACATGAAGCCTTAACGCCACATCGTCTAACATAAGCCTCAGTACCACGTCGTCTAACATAAGCCTCAGTACCACATCGTCTAACATAAGCCTTGGCACCACATCGTCTAACATAAGCCTTAGTACCACATCGTCTAACAAAAGGCTTAGCACCACATCGTCTAACATAAGCCTTGGCACCACATCGTCTAACATAAGCCTTAGTACCACAGCGTCTAACATAAGCCTTAGTACCACAGCGTTCAACATAAGCCTTAGCGCCACAGCGTCTAACATAAGCCTTAACACAACATCGTCTAACATAAGCCTTAACACCACAGCGTCTAACATAAGCCTTTGTACAACAGTGCCTAAAATAAGAATAAGCACCACTTTGCCTTACATAAACCTCAGGACAACATCGCCTTTCATAAGCCTCAGCACCACAGTGCATAACATAAACCTTAGTACCAAAGTGCCTAAGATGAGTCTTTGTACCAAAGTGCATAACAAAAGCGTCAGTACCACAGGACCGGGTATTATGTTATGTCTTGACGTGTAACGCCATGTTGTGTACATAGACCATGTATCTTGACGTGTATCGCCATGTTGTGTACATAGTTCATGTATCTTGACGTGTAACGCCATGGTGTGTACATAGACCATGTATCGTGACGTACAACGTCATGGTGTGTACATAGTCCATGTATCTTGACGTGTAACGCCATGGTGTGTACATAGTCCATGTATCGTGACGTGTACCGCCATGTTGTGTAAATAGACCAAGTATTTTGACGTGTAACGCCATGGTGTGTACATAGTCCATGTATCGTGACGTACAACGCCATGGTGTGTACATAGACCATGTATCTTGACGTGTAACGCCATGGTGTGTACATAGTCCATGTATCGTGACGTGTAACGCCATGGTGTGTACATAGACCATGTATCGTGACGTACAACGCCATGGTGTGTACATAGACCATGTATCTTGACGTGTAACGCCATGGTGTGTACATAGTCCATGTATCGTGACGTGTAACGCCATGGTGTGTACATAGACCATGTATCTTGACGTGTAACGCCATGGTGTGTACATAGTCCATGTATCGTGACGTGTAACGCCATGGTGTGTACATAGACCATGTATCGTGACGTGTAAAGTCATGTTGTGTACATAGTCCATGTATCGTGACGTGTAACGCCATGTTGTGTACATAGACCATGTATCTTGACGTGTAACGCCATGGTGTGTACATAGACCATGTATCTTGACGTGTAATGTCATGTTGTGTCCATAGTCCATGTATCGTGACGTGTAACGCCATGTTGTGTACATAGTCCATGTATCGTGACGTGTAACGCCATGGTGTGTACATAGACCATGTATCGTGACGTGTAACGTCATGTTGTGTACATAGACCATGTATCGTGACGTGTAACGCCTTGTTGTATACATAGACCATTCATCGTGACGTGTTACGCCATGTTAGGTACATAGTTCATGTATCTTGACGTGTATCGCCATGTTGTGTACATAGTTCATGTATCTTGACGTGTAACGCCATGGTGTGTACATAGACCATGTATCGTGACGTACAACGTCATGGTGTGTACATAGTCCATGTATCTTGACGTGTAACGCCATGGTGTGTACATAGTCCATGTATCGTGACGTGTACCGCCATGTTGTGTAAATAGACCAAGTATTTTGACGTGTAACGCCATGTTGTGTACATAGTCCATGTATCGTGACGTACAACGCCATGGTGTGTACATAGACCATGTATCTTGACGTGTAACGCCATGGTGTGTACATAGACCATGTATCGTGACGTGTAAAGTCATGTTGTGTACATAGTCCATGTATCGTGACGTGTAACGCCATGTTGTGTACATAGACCATGTATCTTGACGTGTAACGCCATGGTGTGTACATAGACCATGTATCGTGACGTGTAATGCCATGTTGTGTCCATAGTCCATGTATCGTGACGTGTAACGCCATGTTGTGTACATAGTCCATGTATCGTGACGTGTAACGCCATGGTGTGTACATAGACCATGTATCGTGACGTGTAACGTCATGTTGTGTACATAGACCATGTATCGTGACGTGTAACGCCTTGTTGTATACATAGACCATTCATCGTGACGTGTTACGCCATGTTAGGTACATAGTTCATGTATCTTGACGTGTAACGCCATGGTGTGTACATAGTTCATGTATCTTGACGTGTAACGCCATGGTGTGTACATAGTCCATGTATCGTGACGTGTAACGCCATGTTGTGTAAATAGACCAAGTATTTTGACGTGTAACGCCATGTTGTGTACATAGTCCATGTATCGTGACGTACAACGTCATGTTGTGTACATAGACCATGTATCTTGACGTGTAACGCCATGTTGTGTACATAGTCCATGTATCTTGACGTGTAACGCCATGTTGTGTAAATAGACCAAGTATTTTGACGTGTAACGCCATGTTGTGTACTTAGTCCATGTATCGTGACGTACAACGTCATGTTGTGTACATAGACCATGTATCGTGACGTGTAACGCCATGGTGTGTACATAGTTCATGTATCGTGACGTACAACGTCATGTTGTGTACATAGACCATGTATCGTGACGTGTAACGCCATGTTGTGTACATAGTCCATGTATCGTGATGTACAACGTCATGTTGTGTACATAGACCATGTATCTTGACGTGTAACGCCATGTTGTGTACATAGACCATGTATCTTGACGTACAACGTCATGTTGTGTACATAGACCATGTATCGTGACGTGTAACGCCATGTTGTGTACATAGTCCATGTATCGTGACGTCCAACGTCATGTTGTGTACATAGACCATGTATCTTGACGTGTAACGCCATGTTGTGTACATAGTCCATGTATCGTGACGTACAACGTCATGTTGTGTACATAGACCATGTATTTTGACGTGTAACGCCATGTTGTGTACATAGACCATGTATCTTGACGTGTAACGCCATGTTGTGTACATAGTTCATGTATCGTGACGTGTAACGCCATGGTGTGTACATAGACCATGTATCGTGACGTACAACGTCATGTTAGGTACATAGTTCATGTATCTTGACGTGTAACGCCATGTTGTGTACATAGTCCATGTATCTTGACGTGTAACGCCATGGTGTGTACATAGTCCATGTATCGTGACGTGTAACGCCATGGTGTGTACATAGACCATGTATCGTGACGTGTAATGTCATGTTAGGTACATAGTTCATGTATCGTGACGTCTAACGCTATGTTGTCTACATAGACCATGAAGCGTGACGTGTAACGCCATGTTGTGTACATAGACCATGTATCGTGACGTGTAACGCCATGTTAGGTACATAGTTCATGTATCTTGACGTGTAACGCCATGTTGTGTACATAGTCCATGTATCGTGACGTGTAACGCCATGGTGTGTACATAGACCATGTATCGTGACGTGTAACGTCATGTTGTGTACATAGACCATGTATCGTGACGTGTAACGCCTTGTTGTATACATAGACCATTCATCGTGACGTGTTACGCCATGTTAGGTACATAGTTCATGTATCTTGACGTGTAACGCCCTGGTGTGTACATAGTTCATGTATCTTGACGTGTAACGCCATGGTGTGTACATAGTCCATGTATCGTGACGTGTAACGCCATGGTGTGTACATAGTTCATGTATCGTGACGTGTAACGCCATGTTGTGTACATAGACCATGTATCGTGACGTGAAACGTCATGTTGTGTACATAGACCATGTATCGTGACGTGTAACGCCTTGTTGTATACATAGACCATTCATCGTGACGTGTTACGCCATGTTGTGTACATAGTTCATGTATCGTGACGTGTAACGCCATGTTGTGTACATAGACCAAGTATCTTGACGTGTAACGCCATGGTGTGTACATAGTTCATGTATCGTGACGTGTAACGCCATGGTGTGTAAATAGACCAAGTATCGTGACGTGTAACGCCATGGTGTGTACATAGTTCATGTATCGTGACGTGTAACGCCATGTTGTGTACATAGTTCATGTATCGTGACGTGTAACGCCATGTTAGGTACATAGTCCATGTATCGTGACGTACAACGCCATGTTGTGTACATAGACCATGTATCTTGACGTGTAACGCCATGTTGTGTACATAGTCCATGTATCGTGACGTACAACGTCATGTTGTGTACATAGACCATGTATCTTGACGTGTAACGCCATGTTGTGTACATAGTCCATGTATCTTGACGTGTAACGCCATGTTGTGTAAATAGACCAAGTATTTTGACGTGTAACGCCATGGTGTGTACATAGTTCATGTATCGTGACGTACAACGTCATGTTGTGTACATAGACCATGTATCTTGACGTGTAACGCCATGTTGTGTACATAGTCCATGTATCGTGACGTCCAACGTCATGTTGTGTACATAGACCATGTATCTTGACGTGTAACGCCATGTTGTGTACATAGTCCATGTATCTTGACGTGTAACGCCATGTTGTGTAAATAGACCAAGTATTTTGACGTGTAACGCCATGGTGTGTACATAGTCCATGTATCGTGACGTACAACGTCATGTTGTGTACATAGACCATGTATCGTGACGTACAACGTCATGTTGTGTACATAGTTCATGTATCGTGACGTGTAACGCCATGTTGTGTACATAGACCATGTATCTTGACGTGTAACGCCATGGTGTGTACATAGTCCATGTATCGTGACGTGTAACGCCATGTTGTGTACATAGACCATGTATCTTGACGTGTAACGCCATGTTAGGTACATAGTTCATGTATCTTGACGTGTAACGCCATGGTGTCTACATAGACCATGTATCGTGACGTGTAACGCCATGGTGTGTACATAGTCCATGTATCGTGACGTGTAACGCCATGGTGTGTACATAGTTCATGTATCTTGACGTGTAACGCCATGTTGTGTACATAGACCATGTATCTTGACGTGTAACGCCATGGTGTGTACATAGACCATGTATCGTGACGTGTAAAGTCATGTTGTGTACATAGTCCATGTATCGTGACCTACAACGTCATGTTGTGTACATAGACCATGTATCTTGACGTGTACCGCCATGTTGTGTACATAGTCCATGTATCGTGACGTGTAACGCCATGTTGTGTACATAGACCATGTATCTTGACGTGTAACGCCATGGTGTGTACATAGACCATGTATCGTGACGTGTAACGCCATGTTGTGTAAATAGACCAAGTATTTTGACGTGTAACGCCATGTTGTGTACATAGTCCATGTATCTTGACGTGTAACGCCATGGTGTGTACATAGACCATGTATCGTGACGTGTAACGCCATGTTGTGTAAATAGACCAAGTATTTTGACGTGTAACGCCATGTTGTGTACATAGTCCATGTATCGTGACGTACAACGTCATGTTGTGTACATAGACCATGTATCTTGACGTGTACCGCCATGGTGTGTACATAGTCCATGTATCGTGACGTGTAACGCCATGTTGTGTACATAGACCATGTATCGTGACGTGTAACGCCATGTTGTGTACATAGTGCATGTATCGTGACTATAACGCTATGTTGTCTACATAGACCATGAAGCTTGACGTGTAACGCCATGTTGTGTACATAGACCATGTATCGTGACGTGTAACGCCATGTTAGGTACATAGTTCATGTATCTTGACGTGTAACGCCATGTTGTGTACATAGTCCATGTATCTTGACGTGTAACGCCATGGTGTGTACATAGTTCATGTATCGTGACGTGTAACGCTATGTTGTCTACATAGACCATGAAGCGTGACGTGTAACGCCATGTTGTGTACATAGACCATGTATCTTGACGTGTAACGCCATGTTAGGTACATAGTTCATGTATCTTGACATGTAACGCCATGTTGTGTACATAGTCCATGTATCTTGACGTACAACGTCATGTTGTGTACATAGACCATGTATCTTGACGTGTAACGCCATGGTGTGTACATAGACCATGTATCTTGACGTGCAACGCCATGTTGCCTACATAGACCATGTATCTTGACGTGTAACGCCATGGTGTGTAAACAGACCATATATCATGACGTGTAACGCCATGGTGTGTACATGGACCATGTATCGTCGGCCTTTTCAACGAGTTTCAGCTAAATGTAACTAAAGGTAATATTCAGTCCTACTGCTATGCCGTCCGTATTGACCCTGTTATGGCCGCCTTTGGATACTAAAGTCCTCTTAAGCCCTAAATATATGTTGTGTCGTTGTGTAGTAGTCGGATCTTTTAGTGTCTTTCTTACTAATTTTAAATACATTTCAGTGATATAATATCAGTTCCTTTACTGTCTTTTGTCTACAGGTTTTCATACGATTTAAATGTATAGCTTTGTGAGAGATATTCTGCTGACGTGACCGTTATGTGTTTCTCTCACTGACTACATATTGCCTGCTCCTTGTTTCTGCATGGGTGACGCTTTTTGACTCTATGGGAATTAGACAACTTAGTCCAAGTATCCTACCTGGAAAGGTATGTCTGTTAAAAGATGGAAATCGTCAGTGTATCCGTTCTCGAAAATAGAACATATGGACGTGTTGACGATGTCTTTGGCCACAGAAATCTTAAAGCTTCAATTCTCCTACCTTTGTACCAGTCAGCTAATCCCCAAACCCACCGTGCACGTGCTGCCGCTGCTCCCTGTCGACCTCTTCAGCAGGCTTCCAGACCACGGCAAGTTGTTTCCATTTGGATGAATGTATCAGATACGTGACGTGTACCGATATCCTTATAACAGTTAATTCTTTAGTAAGAATACATCTGGGCATTACAGAGGCATGAATGTGAACATATGCAGGTGTACATTACAGAGGCGTGACTGTGGACATATGCAGCTGTACATTACAGAGGCGTGACTGTGGACATATGCAGCTGTTCATCACAGTGGCGTGACTGGACATATACAGCTGTACATTACAGAGGCGTGACTGTGGACATATGCAGCTGTACATTACAGTGGCGTGACTGTGGACATATGCAGGTGTACATTACAGTGGCGTGATTGTGGACATATACAGCTGTACATTACAGAGGCGTGACTGTGGACATATGCAGGTGTACATTACAGTGCCGTGACTGTGGACATATACAGCTGTACATTACAGTGGCGTGACTGTGGACATATGCAGGTGTACATTACAGTGGCGTGACTGTGGACATATACAACTGTACATTACAGAGCCGTGACTGTGGACATATGCAGGTGTACATTACAGTGGCGTGACTGTGGACATATACAGCTGTACATTACAGAGCCGTGACTGTGGACATATGCAGGTGTACATTACTGAGGCGTGACTGTGGACATATGCAGCTGTTCATTACAGAGGCGTGACTGTGGACATATACAGCTGACCATTACACAGGCGTGACTGTGGACATATGCAACTGTTTACAGAGGTGTGATTGTGGACAAATACAGATGTACATTACAGTGTCGTGACTGTGGACATATACAGCTGTACATTACAGTGGCGTGACTGTGGACATTTATTGCTGTACATAACAGTTGCGTGACTGTGGACATATGCAGTTGTACATAACAGTGCCGTGACGGTGGACACATACAGATGTACATTGCAGAGGCGTGACTGTGGATATATGCAGCTTTACATTACAGAGGCGTGACTGTGGACATATAAAGCTGTACATTACAGTGGCGTGACGGTTGACATATGCAGCTGTACATTACAGTGGCGTGACTGTGGACATATACAGCTGTACATTACAGAGGCGTGACGGTGGACATATTCAACTGTACATTACAGAGGCGTGACTGTGGACATATGCAGGTGTACATTACAGTGGCGTGACTGTGGACATATACAGTGTACATTACAGTGGCGTGACTGGACATATACAGCTGTACATTACAGAGGCGTGACTGGACATATTCAGCTGTACATTACAGAGGCGTGACTGTGGACATATACAGCTGTACATTACAGAGGCGTGACTGTGGACATATACAGTTGACATTACAGAGGCGTGACTGTGGACATATACAGCTGTACATTACAGAGGCGTGACGGTGGACATATACAGCTGTACATTACAGTGGCGTGACGGTGGACAATGACTGTGGACGCATGTTCGGTTGCTTGATGAATGTTGTTAAGCAGCCCCACCAATAGTTCATTGTCCGTCATACTCGTATGTGCGCCGCAGCATTGGCGATGTGAAAGTTATTATTATGAATTATAGAGAGCAAGTGGAGTTGTTTACAACCGGATTATCTCGACGACGGCTTGAAGTACCACCAGACGCCCTGCTCTGCTGTGAGTGTAATGAGCGAGTGTAATGCTGAAATATGCTCTCATCAAGTATTTGCGGTTACATGAAATGGCTAACAAGCAAAGGTCTTGTTTGAATTGTTGTCAGTACAAATTCACCCAGGTAAGCACATGATATTGAATTTCTGAACATTCCGTTATTTCACATATAAACTAGCATATAGCTATCTGAATTTTGATTCACATAATACACATTTGGGAAACATGGAGCTCTACATTTCGCTGCCTCATACTGGGCACTAGAGAACTGGTTCCTAACACAAGGTAAATCATTATGCTATAATGAAGGAACGTCGAAGTAGTAATATTCATTGACAACAGACCACTGTTCGCTGGAAGGCGACTAAGCCGCCGACTAGCTGGCACAACAAACTTGTCCTGGAGGATATTCAAAGCCATCTACTTAGTAATATACTACTATTGCTAACTGCACACGACAAATATAGATTATATATCTTCTATCTTAGATTAGACTGGCGGAGCATTTTCTCCGTGTGAAAGCTATCTAATGGTGGCATTGTGCTAGATGGGCGAGATATACAGTATGTACTGACGGTGTTCTGTGCTGCTCATAAACGGAGCAATGATGCGTTGACCGGTGATTGTGAAGCTCCATGCCATCATGTGTATGACATATCGATTACACCACAGCTTTTTCATACAACCATTCAAGACGCATGCTTTGATTTCCCCCGGTTTATTCTTTTCTTTCCGACTAATTAGTTAAAGCCCTCCTACCGTCAACAATTCCTCGCCGTGAGCGGAGTGTTGGCCTCGGACAGGCGGGGAACAATTAGTAGCAATTCATCTCTGCTTGTTCGTCGTCTCTTCCCTAAGGAGCATCGCAGTTCAAGTTAATATGATTGAAATGAGCTGGGACGTTTCAGCGATCTTTGCAAGTCGTCAATAAAGACATATTGGCAAATATAACATGGGCTCGCCACCCATCTAATGATACCCAGAAATCTTTTAAAGCGGGGGATAATTATCTCTTGAACAAGGGATAAGGTGCGAGGTTAAGTACTCTCAAATGCAGCCAATATTTTCTTTCTCGCTCCCTCTATGGATTGGTCTTCGCCATGTGTTCTATGTTGCTATAAAAAGACGGGTGGCCTGGCAAATTGGACGGCAAACAAACAATTGAGCACGAGAAACGGTGATCAGCTCCGATTTCCCTCCTACATAGTTCGATCTCCTTGAAAAGCGCTAAACCACATGACGTCTCGCCTGGCTTGACGGTACATACAGTGGTCGTGGCAGAGAACTGAGGCGGCCCGTGGCTCTAGACTGCAACATTGGATGACGTCGTGCTACCCGCAGACTCCAGAGAATCGCCCCAACCTACTCTCTGCTCATCGCCCCAACCTACTCTCTGCTCATCGCCCCAACCTACTCTCTGCTTCTCCTTGATGCAATCCCGGCTGTGGGAAACAACACGGTAGACTTGCCAAGTAATTGGATTACAAGTTGAGATGCTATAGCAGTTGTATTATATGGAAAGAATACCCCAAGACAACCATCCGCGTCTCGATTTAGAGGAATGATTGACTAGCAGAAACTTCGTCAAGGCCCCAGTGATTTGGTAGCAGGCAGACATCTGCCCCCAAGCCGGCATTAGTCGTGGACAACGTCCTGCGCGATCAACTAGTGTCCGGCACAGAGCAGCTGTGAATTACTCGCACTTGACTAAGTCTGGTGAAAGCCGACTACGGCGTGCTACGTCCACCTGTAGTGCACTTTCTGGCGTTGCTGTCACATGTAGACCGACGCTAAACAACGTTTGGCATATACCTGGATATGGCACTGGACATGGCTGGAAAGGTTAGTAGTAGACAATGTGTCAAATATCTACCTACTTTAGGGGCAATGTCTGTATAACACTCGCTGCTGTCTTCTTCCTTCACACATTACACAAGCTACACACGACCCCAGTCATGTCTGTTTAATAGAATATCTAAGGCCTGAATTTTGCTTTTAAAACGCTAGGATACATTGATAAAGTAGTTTTCATTTGTGTCAACAATTTCAGTGAGGTTAATTGTAATCCCAGGTGTATGGCAAGGAATGTTATTTTCATAACTGTACTCTGATGGATGTTGAATAATGTCTGTGCTCACAACGTCGTCCGCCATGCCTGCAGGCAGAGTGAACCACTTCTCCCACGCGGCTGTAGTAACTCACGGAGAGGGACCATCACTCAGGGCGACACTGACCAGGCAGCTGTGACGTAGTGGTCCGCCATGGGACGAATTAGGGTCGTGTTGGGTCATCCCTTGATATACCACTTTAAATTGGCAATACTAGAATGTATCCACTTAAAAAATGTATTATTGAACAAGAATGAACTTTCTGTACTTTTCGACAATAGAAAAAGTCTCTTGTGACCGCATTATTGTGAGGCATACTAGTTTGACATAGGCACCCTTGAGACAAACACACATTCTCTTCACTGTAAGGCATACTATAGTGTGTCATAGGCACTCGAGACAAACACACATTCTCTTCACTGTAAGGCAAACTATAGTGTGTCATAGGCACTCTTGAGACAAACACACATTCTCTTCACTGTAAGGCATACTATAGTGTGTCATAGGCACTCGAGACAAACACACATTCTCTTCACTGTAAGGCAAACTATAGTGTGTCATAGGCACTCTTGAGACAAACACACATTCTCTTCACTGTAAGGCATACTATAGTGTGTCATAGGCACTCTTGAGACAAACACACATTCTCTTTACTGTAAGGCATACTATAGTGTGTCATAGGCACCCTTGAGACAAACACACGTTCTCTTCACTGTAAGGCAAACTATAGTGTGTCATAGGCACCCTTGAGACAAACACACATTCTCTTCACTGTAAGGCATACTATAGTGTGTCATAGGCACTCTTGAGACAAACACACATTCTCTTCACTGTAAGGCAAACTATAGTGTGTCATAGGCACTCTTGAGACAAACACACATTCTCTTTACTGTAAGGCATACTATAGTGTGTCATAGGCACTCTTGAGACAAACACACATTCTCTTTACTGTAAGGCATACTATAGTGTGTCATAGGCACTCTTGAGACAAACACACATTCTCTCCACTGTAAGGCATAATATAGTGTGTCATAGGCACTCTTGAGACAAACACACATTCTCTTCACTGTAAGGCATACTATAGTGTGTCATAGGCACTCTTGAGACAAACACACATTCTCTCCACTGTAAGGCATACTATAGTGTGTCATAGGTGTAGCAGAATAAGTGTGTGCATCGATAAATGATGTGAAAACACGGCTACGGGTGTGATTCGTTTTATTAGATGACAAGTATGCGTGGTATACTTTTCTTTCACACCCTAAAATACACAATAACACTCAATAAGAATCTTGTAACTAATGACAATCAAAATGAGAACATGATACTTCATTAGGATTACCTTATACATGTATAGAGGATATGTATACGTCAGAACATGACACATCATTAGAATTACATTATACATACATATAGTATATGCATACGTCAAATCAAAATAGGGGGCACGGGTGGCCCAGTCGTCTGAGGCGCCGCGATTCGCTGTGCAGAGTTGCGTCCCTTGGGCACGCCAGAAACCTATGATTGTGGGTTCGAATCCTGGTTCGCCCCAATTATGTTTCTAGGTTTGTCAGCACCATACCGGTGCTCGTGGGTTTCACCGAAGTGGTAAACGTCTGAGACCTGCATCACTTGGGGCTTTCCTCCCACATTAAGCTGAAACGCTGCGATATAACTGGAATACTGCTAAAAGCGGCGTTAAACCCAACTCACTCACTCACTCACTCAAATCAAAATACTTCTTAGGTGGTTTAAAACGTGATCAATAGATAAACATAATAATAATATATATTTACATGTGGTGATAAGTAAACATACCAGAAGTATGGCCTCTAGGCGTAGGTTACGCTTTAGTCTGCCACGACTAAATGGCCAGGGCTACAGTGACATCAAAGTACCTATAAATATGGAAATTATTCTAAATGTACAATAAGCTTCATTACACAATGCTCTTGCACGTGTGGATATTATTATCAAACCAGTGCTATTGTTTATACATATTTTGAGATCTGAACACAGCACTACCATAAAACACAATAAATTACTAAACATCCTAAAACTATCATAAATGTCCACACACTTACAATACATTTAACACATACATGATAATAGCCTCATAAACATATTCAAACAACACCCTGTCCAGGAGAATCAGACATTGACTAAATCTCACACACATCATAACAAATACCTTATTTAACGAACTCCTATTATATATAATCTTATTTATGAAAAGATAGGTTTATATATGTTTGAGTATTTAATTGGAAACATACCTTGACTTCACAAAATCTATAAAATGTGCCCACTTGCTGTCGTCTGTCAGTGACTTGTCAGTGAAGTGACTGAGGTGCAAGTGAGGTTTAAAAAGCATGCAAAGCTGACCCTAAGGAAAACAATAGGGTCAACCACTCAACCAGAACATTTGCCCTGGCTGACACAAAGGAGCTGATAGGGTAGTGACTGACCCAAGCATAACTAAGTTAAAAGGTATTGTATCAAATCTTTATTAAAATCCCTAAAACCCATACTGCTAACTAATACTAAATACTAATATTAATAATAAATACTAATATTAAATACTAATATTAATAATAATACTATTGCTAATACTAACTACACTATGTATTATATACACTATATACTAATACTGACACAAATAACTAATGCTAATATTAATACTTATACCAACTACACTATGTATTATAAACACTTATATACTACTGTTATATTACTGGTTGACAGTTGACAGTTAACCAAAACCTGTAACTGCCAAATAGGCACTCTTGAGACAAACACACATTCTCTTCACTGTAAGGCATACTATAGTTTGACATTGGCACTCTGGAGACACAAACATTCTCTTTACTGTAAGGCATACTATAGTTTGACATAGGCACTTTGGAGACACAACCATTCTCTTTGCTGTAAGGCATACTATAGTTTGACATAGGCACTTTGGAGACACAAACATTCTCTTTACTGTAAGGCAGACTATAGTTTGACATAGGCACTTTGGAGACACACACATTCTCTTTACTGTAAGGGATACTTTATTTTGACATAGGCAGTTTGGAGACACAAACATTCTCTTTACTGTAAGGGATACTTTATTTTGACATAGGCACTTTGGAGACACACACATTCTCTTTACTGTAAGGGATACTTTATTTTGACACAGGCAGTCTGGAGACACAAACATTCTCTTTACTGTAAGGCATACTATAGTGTGTCATAGGCACTTTGGAGACACAAACATTCTCTTTGCTGTAAGGCATACTATAGTTTGACATAGGCACTTTGGAGACACACACATTCTCTTTGCTGTAAGGCACACTATAGTTTGACATAGGCACTTTCGAGACACAAACATTCTCTTTGCTGTAAGGCATACTATAGTTTGACATAGGCAGTCTGGAGACACAAACATTCTCTTTGCTGTAAGGCACACTATAGTTTGACATAGGCACTTTCGAGACACAAACATTCTCTTTACTGTAAGGCATACTATAGTTTGACATAGGCAGTCTGGAGACACACACATTCTCTTTACTGTAAGGGATACTTTATTTTAACATAGGCAGTCTGGAGACACAAACATTCTCTTTGCTGTAAGGCATACTATAGTTTGACATAGGCACTTTGGAGACACAAACATTCTCTTTACTGTAAGGCATACTATAGTTTGACAAAGGCACTTTGGAGACACAAACATTCTCTTTGCTGTAAGGCATACTATAGTTTGACATAGGCACTTTGGAGACACAAACATTCTCTTTGCTGTAAGGCATAATATAGTTTGACATAGGCACTTTGGAGACACAAACATTCTCTTTGCTGTAAGGCATACTATAGTTTGACATAGGCAGTCTGGAGACACAAACATTCTCTTTACTGTAAGGGATACTTTATTTTGACATAGGCAGTCTGGAGACACAAACATTCTCTTTACTGTAAGGGATACTTTATTTTAACATAGGCACTTTGGAGTCACAAACATCCTCTTTACTGTAAGGCATACTATAGTTTGACATAGGCACTTTGGAGACACACACATTCTCTTTACTGTAAGGGATACTTTATTTTGACATAGGCAGTCTGGAGACATAAACATTCTCTTTACGGTAAGGGATACTTTATTTTGACATAGGCACTTTGGAGACACAAACATTCTCTTTACTGTAAGGCATACTATAGTTTGACATAGGCACTTTGGAGACACACACATTCTCTTTACTGTAAGGGATACTTTATTTTGACATAGGCAGTCTGGAGACACACACATTCTCTTTACTGTAAGGGATACTTTATTTTGACATAGGCGGTCTGGAGACACAAACATTCTCTTTACTGTAAGGCATACTCTAGTGTGTCATAGGCACTTTGGAGACACAAACATTCTCTTTGCTCTAAGGCATACTATAGTTTGACATAGGCACTTTCGAGACACAAACAATCTCTTTACTGTAAGGCATACTATAGTTTAACATAGGCACTTTGGAGACACAAACGTTCTCTTTACTGTAAGGGATACTTTATTTTGACATAGGCAGTCTGGAGACACAAACATTCTCTTGACTGTAAGGGATACTTTATTTTGACATAGGCACTTTGGAGACACAAACATTCTCTTTACTGTAAGGCATACTATAGTTTGACATAGGCACTTTGGAGACACACACATTCTCTTTACTCTAAGGGATACTTTATTTTGACATAGACAGTCTGGAGACACAAACATTCTCTTTACTGTAAGGCATACTATAGTGTGTCATAGGCACTTTGGAGACACAAACGTTCTCTTTGCTGTAAGGCATACTATAGTTTGACATAGGCACTTTGGAGACACACACATTCTCTTTGCTGTAAGGCACACTATAGTTTGACATAGGCACTTTCGAGACACAAACATTCTCTTTGCTGTTAGGCACACTATAGTTTGACATAGGCACTTTCGAGACACAAACATTCTCTTTACTGTAAGGCACACTATAGTTTGACATAGGCAGTCTGGAGACGCAAACATTCTCTTTACTGTAAGGCATACTATAGTTTGACATAGGCACTTTGGAGACACAAACATTCTCTTTGCTGTAAGGCATACTATAGTTTGACATAGGCACTTTGGAGACACAAACATTCTCTTTGCTGTAAGGCATACTATAGTTTGACATAGGCACTTTGGAGACACAAACATTCTCTTTGCTGTAAGGCATACTATAGTTTGACATAGGCACTTTGGAGACACAAACATTCTCTTTGCTGCAAGGCATACTATAGTTTGACATAGGCACTTTGGAGACACAAACATTCTCTTTACTGTAAGGGATACTTTATTTTGACATAGGCAGTCTGGAGACACAAACATTCTCTTTACTGTAAGGGATACTTTATTTTAACATAGGCACTTTGGAGTCACAAACATCCTCTTTACTGTAAGGCATACTATAGTTTGACATAGGCACTTTGGAGACACACACATTCTCTTTACTGTAAGGGATACTTTATTTTGACATAGGCAGTCTGGAGACATAAACATTCTCTTTACGGTAAGGGATACTTTATTTTGACATAGGCACTTTGGAGACACAAACATTCTCTTTACTGTAAGGCATACTATAGTTTGACATAGGCACTTTGGAGACACACACATTCTCTTTACTGTAAGGGATACTTTATTTTGACATAGGCAGTCTGGAGACACAAACATTCTCTTTACGGTAAGGGATACTTTATTTTGACATAGGCACTTTGGAGACACACACATTCTCTTTACTGTAAGGGATACTTTATTTTGACATAGGCGGTCTGGAGACACAAACATTCTCTTTACTGTAAGGCATACTCTAGTGTGTCATAGGCACTTTGGAGACACAAACATTCTCTTTGCTCTAAGGCATACTATAGTTTGACATAGGCACTTTCGAGACACAAACAATCTCTTTACTGTAAGGCATACTATAGTTTAACATAGGCACTTTGGAGACACAAACGTTCTCTTTACTGTAAGGGATACTTTATTTTGACATAGGCAGTCTGGAGACACAAACATTCTCTTGACTGTAAGGGATACTTTATTTTGACATAGGCACTTTGGAGACACAAACATTCTCTTTACTGTAAGGCATACTATAGTTTGACATAGGCACTTTGGAGACACACACATTCTCTTTACTCTAAGGGATACTTTATTTTGACATAGACAGTCTGGAGACACAAACATTCTCTTTACTGTAAGGCATACTATAGTGTGTCATAGGCACTTTGGAGACACAAACGTTCTCTTTGCTGTAAGGCATACTATAGTTTGACATAGGCACTTTGGAGACACACACATTCTCTTTGCTGTAAGGCACACTATAGTTTGACATAGGCACTTTCGAGACACAAACATTCTCTTTGCTGTTAGGCACACTATAGTTTGACATAGGCACTTTCGAGACACAAACATTCTCTTTACTGTAAGGCACACTATAGTTTGACATAGGCATTCTGGAGACGCAAACATTCTCTTTACTGTAAGGCATACTATAGTTTGACATAGGCACTTTGGAGACACAAACATTCTCTTTGCTGTAAGGCATACTATAGTTTGACATAGGCACTTTGGAGACACAAACATTCTCTTTGCTGCAAGGCATACTATAGTTTGACATAGGCACTTTGGAGACACAAACATTCTCTTTACTGTAAGGGATACTTTATTTTGACATAGGCACTCTGGAGACACAAACATTCTCTTTACTGTAAGGGATACTTTATTTTAACATGGTACTTTGGAGTCACAAACATCCTCTTTACTGTAAGGCATACTATAGTTTGACATAGGCACTTTGGAGACACACACATTCTCTTTACTGTAAGGGATACTTTATTTTGACATAGGCAGTCTGGAGACACAAACATTCTCTTTACTGTAAGGGATACTTTATTTTGACATAGGCACTTTGGAGACACAAACATTCTCTTTACTGTAAGGCATACTATAGTTTGACATAGGCACTTTGGAGACACACACATTCTCTTTACTGTAAGGGATACTATAGTGTGTCATAGGCACTTTGGAGACACAAACATTCTCTTTACTGTAAGGCATACTATAGTTTGTCATAGGCACTTTGGAGACACACACATTCTCTTTGCTGTAAGGCATACTATAGTTTGACATAGGCACTTTCGAGACCAAACATTCTCTTTGCTGTAAGGCACACTATACTTTGACATAGGCAGTCTGGAGACACAAACATTCTCTTTACTGTAAGGCACACTATAGTTTGACATAGGCACTTTGGAGACACACACACTCTCTTTACTGTAAGGGATACTTTATTTTGACATAGGCTGTTTGGAGACACAAACATTCTCTTTACTGTAAGGGATACTTTATTTTGACATAGGCACTTTGGAGACACACACATTCTCTTTACTGTAAGGGATACTTTATTTTGACATAGGCGGTCTGGAGACACAAACATTCTCTTTACTGTAAGGCATACTATAGTGTGTCATAGGCACTTTGGAGACACAAACATTCTCTTTGCTGTAAGGCATACTATAGTTTGACATAGGCACTTTGGAGACACACACATTGTCTTTGCTGTAAGGCACACTATAGTTTGACATAGGCACTTTCGAGACACAAACATTCTCTTTGCTGTAAGGCATACTATAGTTTGACATAGGCAGTCTGGAGACACAAACATTCTCTTTGCTGTAAGGCACACTATAGTTTGACATAGGCACTTTCGAGACACAAACATTCTCTTTACTGTAAGGCATACTATAGTTTGACATAGGCAGTCTGGAGACACACACATTCTCTTTACTGTAAGGCATACTTTATTTTAACATAGGCAGTCTGGAGACACAAACATTCTCTTTGCTGTAAGGCATACTATAGTTTGACATAGGCACTTTGGAGACACAAACATTCTCTTTACTGTAAGGCATACTATAGTTTGACAAAGGCACTTTGGAGACACAAACATTCTCTTTGCTGTAAGGCATACTATAGTTTGACATAGGCACTTTGGTGATACAAACATTCTCTTTGCTGTAAGGCAAACTAAAGTTTGACATAGGCAGTCTGGAGACACAAACATTCTCTTTACTGTAAGGGATACTTTATTTTGACATAGGCAGTCTGGAGACACAAACATTCTCTTTACTGTAAGGGATACTTTATTTTAACATGGCACTTTGGAGTCACAAACATCCTCTTTACTGTAAGGCATACTATAGTTTGACAAAGGCACTTTGGAGACACACACATTCTCTTTACTGTAAGGGATACTTTATTTTGACATAGGCAGTCTGGAGACACAAACATTCTCTTTACGGTAAGGGATACTTTATTTTGACATAGGCACTTTGGAGACACAAACATTCTCTTTACTGTAAGGCATACTATAGTTTGACATAGGCACTTTGGAGACACACACATTCTCTTTACTGTAAGGGATACTTTATTTTGACATAGGCAGTCTGGAGACACAAACATTCTCTTTACTGTAAGGGATACTTTATTTTGACATAGGCAGTCTGGAGACACAAACATTCTCTTTACTGTAAGGCATACTATAGTTTGACATAGGCACTTTGGAGACACAAACAATCTCTTTACTGTAAGGCATACTATAGTTTAACATAGGCACTTTGGAGACACAAACATTCTCTTTACTGTAAGGGATACTTTATTTTGACATAGGCAGTCTGGAGACACAAACATTCTCTTTACTGTAAGGCATACTATAGTGTGTCATAGGCACTTTGGAGACACAAACATTCTCTTTACTGTAAGGCATACTATAGTGTGTCATAGGCACTTTGGAGACACAAACGTTCTCTTTGCTGTAAGGCATACTATAGTTTGACATAGGCACTTTGGAGACACACACATTCTCTTTGCTGTAAGGCACACTATAGTTTGACATAGGCACTTTCGAGACACAAACATTCTCTTTGCTGTTAGGCACACTATAGTTTGACATAGGCACTTTGGAGACACACACATTCTCTTTACTGTAAGGGATACTTTATTTTGACATAGGCAGTCTGGAGACACAAACATTCTCTTTACTGTAAGGCATACTCTAGTGTGTCATAGGCACTTTGGAGACACAAACATTCTCTTTGCTGTAAGGCATACTATAGTTTGACATAGGCACTTTCGAGACACAAACAATCTCTTTACTGTAAGGCATACTATAGTTTAACATAGGCACTTTGGAGACACAAACGTTCTCTTTACTCTAAGGGATACTTTATTTTGACATAGGCAGTCTGGAGACACAAACATTCTCTTGACTGTAAGGGATACTTTATTTTGACATAGGCACTTTGGAGACACAAACATTCTCTTTACTGTAAGGCATACTATAGTTTGACATAGGCACTTTGGAGACACACACATTCTCTTTACTCTAAGGGATACTTTATTTTGACATAGACAGTCTGGAGACACAAACATTCTCTTTACTGTAAGGCATACTATAGTGTGTCATAGGCACTTTGGAGACACAAACGTTCTCTTTGCTGTAAGGCACACTATAGTTTGACATAGGCACTTTCGAGACACAAACATTCTCTTTGCTGTTAGGCACACTATAGTTTGACATAGGCACTTTGGAGACACACACATTCTCTTTACTGTAAGGGATACTTTATTTTGACATAGGCAGTCTGGAGACACAAACATTCTCTTTACTGTAAGGCATACTCTAGTGTGTCATAGGCACTTTGGAGACACAAACATTCTCTTTGCTGTAAGGCATACTATAGTTTGACATAGGCACTTTCGAGACACAAACAATCTCTTTACTGTAAGGCATACTATAGTTTAACATAGGCACTTTGGAGACACAAACGTTCTCTTTACTCTAAGGGATACTTTATTTTGACATAGGCAGTCTGGAGACACAAACATTCTCTTGACTGTAAGGGATACTTTATTTTGACATAGGCACTTTGGAGACACAAACATTCTCTTTACTGTAAGGCATACTATAGTTTGACATAGGCACTTTGGAGACACACACATTCTCTTTACTCTAAGGGATACTTTATTTTGACATAGACAGTCTGGAGACACAAACATTCTCTTTACTGTAAGGCATACTATAGTGTGTCATAGGCACTTTGGAGACACAAACGTTCTCTTTGCTGTAAGGCATACTATAGTTTGACATAGGCACTTTGGAGACACACACATTCTCTTTGCTGTAAGGCACACTATAGTTTGACATAGGCACTTTCGAGACACAAACATTCTCTTTGCTGCTAGGCACACTATAGTTTGACATAGGCACTTTCGAGACACAAACATTCTCTTTACTGTAAGGCATACTATAGTTTGACATAGGCAGTCTGGAGACACAAACATTCTCTTTACTGTAAGGGATACTTTATTTTAACATAGGCAGTCTGGAGACACAAACATTCTCTTTGCTGTAAGGCATACTATAGTTTGACATAGGCACTTTGGAGACACAAGCATTCTCTTTACTGTAAGGCATACTATAGTTTGACATAGGCACTTTGGAGACACAAACATTCTCTTTGCTGTAAGGCATACTATAGTTTGACATAGGCACTTTGGAGACACAAACATTCTCTTTGCTGTAAGGCATACTATAGTTTGACATAGGCACTTTGGAGACACAAACATTCTCTTTACTGTAAGGGATACTTTATTTTGACATAGGCAGTCTGGAGACACAAACATTCTCTTTACTGTAAGGGATACTTTATTTTAACATGGCACTTTGGAGTCACAAACATCCTCTTTACTGTAAGGCACACTATAGTTTGACATAGGCACTTTGGAGACACACACATTCTCTTTACTGTAAGGGATACTTTATTTTGACATAGGCAGTCTGGAGACACGAACATTCTCTTTACTGTAAGGGATACTTTATTTTGACATAGGCACTTTGGAGACACAAACATTCTCTTTACTGTAAGGCATACTATAGTTTGACATAGGCACTTTTGAGACACACACATTCTCTTTACTCTAAGGGATACTTTATTTTGACATAAGCAGTCTGGAGACACAAACATTCTCTTTACTGTAAGGCATACTATAGTGTGTCATAGGCACTTTGGAGACACACACATTCTCTTTGCTGTAAGGCATACTATAGTTTGACATAGGCACTTTCGAGACCAAACATTCTCTTTGCTGTAAGGCACACTATAGTTTGACATAGGCAGTCTGGAGACATAAACATTCTCTTTACTGTAAGGCATACTATAGTGTGTCATAGGCACTTTGGAGACACAAACATTCTCTTTGCTGTAAGGCATACTATAGTGTGTCATAGGCACTTTGGAGACACAAACATTCTCTTTACTGTAAGGCATACTATAGTTTGACATAGGCACTTTGGAGACACAAACATTCTCTTTGCTGTAAGGCACACTATAGTTTGACATAGGCACTCTGGAGACACAAACATTCTCTTTACTGTAAGGCATACTATAGTTTGACATAGGCACTCTGGAGACACAAACATTCTCTTTGTTGTAAGGCATACTATAGTTTGACATAGGCACTTTGGAGACACAAACATTCTCTTTGCTTTGAGGCCTACTTTAGTTTCACATAGCCATGACTGGTTTAAAAAGACAGAAACAATATTTCTTGTATTTCAGCGCCTTGAGACAGTATTGAGTAGGAGTTATCTCCCCCTGACATCCCGGTGTACTACGGGGTTGTGTGACTGTTGTTGGCATCCTAATAACATCCTCTAGATAGCCAACTATCACGCCAGAACATGGTACAAAACATGGAAAACTTAAGGGCACGGAATTGCAAATTATTACGGTCAATTATTTCAAAGATTAAACATTCTGTAGTAGTAAAGTATAATTGTCAAGATTTGAGAGCCTTCATTACAATAAAGGCAGTAATAAGAGGCGTCTGTCACGCACACGTTGGCGGTTTGTAGTTAGTGTTTAGCAACAGTGTCTCTCTAGCCGCCTCAGCCGCCATGATTGAGATCACAGTCCCAGCTTAAACGAGAAAACAATTACAGGGCCAGGTTGCCTTTTGAATTTTAAGTGCATTGCACGGAACGGTTAACGTTAGTTGCTTTAGATTCATTCATGCACTGAATGTAAATTGAATTTTGTTTGTTTTTCCACTTTTGTAAAAAGTCAAAATCAACTTGTTTTAAGAAAACATGGAGTTATTCTGCAACTGGTGCAAGTGAAGTGTCATGATGGCGGAAGAAGCTGCAGCAGTAGATAATTAGCACCAGTAAATTCCACTGTATTCAGGACAGGCTCTGTGGAATATATGATAGCAATTATTGAGCCATTTCCTATCCCAATGCACACTTGAGTATTGTGGATTTGCCTATCATAGAGACAAAATGCAGGACCCGCCTAGCAGTGTAACGATGTAAGAGGAAATAGAAGCGGTCTCTAGGGAAGTACAAAGAGATGCGCTCCCCACCACACTGTCCTGGCAGTAGCACCACAAATGTGTTAAGGTGTACGCAGTAGTCGCTAATCGGAGATACTTCTGTAGGTTAAGTTGCATCTGAAACACATAGTGTCAGTATTGAAGCACCAGTCTGACTTCAGCTACCTGTGGAACCACAACAAGCATGCTTGTACATTTGATCTCTTTCCCTGGGATCACCGCAGATTTGTTATCAAATTAACAGTTAATGCATCCAAACTGAGGAACCTCATGTATCTTTAATAAAGTCAGTATGTTGATACTGTTCCGATTCGTACCCAAAGCAAATGTATTTATGGGCCTGGGTTGCTAGCCAGGGTAAATGCAGGAAATCCTAACAGCCCACAGTAGAATGCATGACGTAAATAGGGTAACTGGGCAGTTTATTACCTGGAGAGAATGTAAAGAACGCCAACAGGGCTGGGTTGTTACCCAGAATAAATGTAGAGAATGCCAGCAACCTGAGGGTATTACCCGGATAAATGTAACGAATGCCAACATCCTCAAGGTGTCACCCAGAATAAGTGTAGACAATTCCAACATCTTTAGGGTGTCACCCAGCATAAATATAGAGAATGTCAACAGCCTTAGGGTGTCACCAAGAATGAATGTAGACAATGCCAACATCCGTATGGTGTCATCCAGAATGAATGTAGAGAATGTCAACAGCCTTTGGGTGTCAGCCAGAACAAATGTAGAGAATGTCAACAGCCTTAGGGTGTCACCCAGAATAAATGTAGACAATGCCAACAGCCTTAGGGTGTCACCCAGAGCAAATGTAGACAGTACCAACAGCCTTGGGGTGTCACCTAGAATTAATGTAGAGAATGTCAATAGCCTTGGGGTGTCACCCAGAATAAATGTACAGAATGCCAACATCCTTAGGGTGTCACCTAGAATAAATGTACAGAATGCCAACAGCCTCAGGGTGTCACACAGAATAAATGTAGACAATGCCAACATCCTAAGGGTCTCACCTAGAAAAAATGTAGAGAATGCCAACATCCTTAGGCTGTCAGCTAGAATATATGTAGAGAATGCCAACAGCCTTAGTGTGTCACCCAGAATGTGTAGAGAATGTCAACAGCCTTAAGGTGTCATTCAGAATAAATGTAGAGAATAACAACATCCCTAGCGTATTACCCGGATAAATGTTACGAATGCCAACAGCCTCAGGCTGTCAGCCAGAATAAATGTAGAGAATGCCAACAGCCTTAGGGTGTCACCCAGAATAAATATAGAGAATGTCAAGATATATAGAGTGTCCCCCAGAATTAATGTAGAAAATGTCAACAACCTTAAGGTGTCATCCAGAATAAATGTAGAGAATGCCAACATCCTTAGGGTGTCACCTAGAATAAATGTAGAGAATGTCAACATCCTCAAGGTGTCACCTAGAATAAATGTAGAGAATGTCAACAGCCGTAGGGTGTCACCCAGAATAAATGTAGAGAATGCCAACATCCTCAAGGTGTCACCTAGAATAAATGTAGAGAATGTCAACAGCCGTAGGGTGTCACCCAGAATAAATGTAGAGAATGCCAACATCCTCAGGATGTCACACAAAATAAATGTAGACAATGCCAACATCCTCAGGGTGTTACCCAGAATAATAGTAGACAATGCCAGCAGCCTTAGGGTGTCACCTAGAAAAAATAAAGAAAATGCCAACAGCCTTAGGGTGTCATCCAGAATAAATGTAGAGAATGCCAACATCCTCAGGATGTCACACAAAATAAATGTAGACAATGCCAACATCCTCAGGGTGTTACCCAGAATAATAGTAGACAATGCCAGCAGCCTTAGGGTGTCACCTAGAAAAAATAAAGAAAATGCCAATAGCCTTAGGGTGTCATTCAGAATAAATTTAGAGAATGCCAACATCCTTAGGCCGTCAGCCAGAATACATGTAGAGAATGCAAACCGCCTTAGGGTGTCACCCAGAATAAATGTAGAGAATGTCAACAGCCTTAAGGTGTCTTCCAGAATAAATGTAGAGAATGAAAACAACCTTAGGGTATTACCCGGATAAATGTTACGAATGCCAACATCCTCAGGGTGTCACCTAGAACAAATGTGGAGAATGTCAACAGCCGTAGGGTGTTACCCAGAATAAATGTAGAGAATGCCAACATCCTCTGGATGTCACCCAGAATAAAGGTAGACAATGCAAACAGCCTTAGGGTGTCACCTAGAATAAATGTAGACAATGCCAACTGCCTGAGGGTGTCACCTAGAATAAATGTAGAGAATGTTAAGATCGTTAGGGTGTCATCAAGAATAAATGTAGAGAATGCCAGCAACCTTAGGCTATTACCCCGATGAATGTCACGAATGCCAAAATCCTGAGGGTGTTACCTAGAATATATGTAACGAATGCCAACATCTTTAGTGTGTCACCCAGAATAAATGTAGAGAATGTCAACATCCTTAGGGTGTAATCAGGTACGATATAGAGAATGCCAACATCCTTAGGGTGTCACCCAGAATAAATGTAGAGAATGTCATCAGCCTGAGCGTGTCACCCAGAATAAATGTAGTCAATGCCAACATCCTTAGGATGTCAGTTAGAATAAATGTAGATAAGGCCAACATCCTGAGGGTGTCGGGGCGGTCGGGTAGCCTAGTGGTTAAAGCGTTCGCTCGTCACGCCGAAGACCCGGGTTCGCTTCCCGACATGGGTACAATGTGTGAAGCCCATTTCTGGTGTCCCCGCCGTGATATTGCTGGAATATTGTTAAAAGCGGCGTAAAATCAAACTCACTCACTCATTCACTTAGGGTGTCATCCAGAATAAATATAGAGAATGTCAACAACCTTAGGATATTACCTGGATGAATGTAACGAATGCCAACATCCTCAGGGTGTTACCCGGAATAAATGTAGAGAATGCCAACAGCCTTAGGGTGTCACCCACAATAAATGTAGAGAATTTGAACATCCTCAGGGTGCTACCAAGAATAATAGTAGACAATGCCAACTGCCTTAGGGTGTCACCTAGAATAAATAAAGAGAATGCCAACAGCCTTAGGGTGTCATCCAGAATAAATGTAGAGAATGTCAACATCCTTAGGGTGTCATCCAGAATATATTTAGAGAATGCCAACATCCTTAGGCTGTCAGCCAGAATAAATGTAGAGAATGTCAACAGCCTTAGGCTGTCACCCAGAATAAATGTAGAGAATGCCAACAGCCTTAGGGTGTCATCAAGAATAAATGTAGAGAATGTCAACAGCCTTAGGGTGTAATCCAGAATATATATAGAGAAGGCCAATAACCTCAGGGTGCCACCCGGAATAAATGTAGAGAATGCAAACATCTTCAGGATGTCATCCAGAATAAACAAAGATAATGTCAACAGCCTTAGGGTGTCACCCAGAATAAATGTAGAGAATGTCAAAATCCTTAGGGTGTCATCAAGAATAAATGTAGAGAATGCCAGCAACCTTAGGGTATTACCCAGATGAATGTAACGAATGCCAACATTCTCAAGGTGTCACCCGGAATAAATGTAGACAATGTCAACATCCTTAGGGTGTAATCCAGAATAGATATAGACAATGCCAACAGCCTTCGGGTGACACCCGGAATAAATGTACAGAATGCCAGCATCCTCAGGATGTCACCTAGAATAAGTGAAGACAATGTCAACAGCCTTAGGGTGTCACTCAGAATAAATGTAGAGAATGTTAAGATCGTTAGGGTGTCATCAAGAATAAATGTAGAGAATGCCAGCAACCTTAGGCTATTACCCCGATGAATGTAACGAATGCCAAAATCCTGAGGGTGTTACCTAGAATAAATGTAACGAATGCCAACATCTTAAGTGTGTCACCCAGAATAAATGTAGAGAATGTCAACAGCCTTAGGCTGTCACCCAGAATAAATGTAGAGAATGCCAACATCCTCAGGATGTCACCCAGAATAAATGAAGACAAAGTCAACAGCCTTAGGGTTTCATCCAGAATAAATGTAGGTAATGCCAGCAACCTTAGGGTATTAATTACCCAAATGAATGTAACGAATGCCAAAATCATCAGGGTGTTACCTAGAATAAATGTAACGAATGCCAACATCTTCAGGTTGTTACCCAGAATAAATGTAGAGAATTCCAACATCCTTAGGGTGTCACCCAGAACAAATGTAGACAATGCCAACAGCCTTAGGGTGTCACCTAGAATAAATGTAGACAATGACAACAACCTTAGGGTGTCACCCAGAATAAATTTAGAGAATGTCAACAGCCTTAGCGTGTCACTCAGAATTAATGTAGTCAATGCCAACATCCTTAGGATGTCAGTTAGAATAAATGTAGATAATGCCAACATCCTTAGGGTGTCACCCAGAATTAATCGAGATAATGCCGATATCCTAAGGGTGTCATCCAGAATAAATGTAGAGAATGTCAACAGCCTTAGGGTGTCACCCAGAGTAAATGTAGAGAATGTCAACAGCCTTAGGGTGGCATCCAGAATAAATGTAGAGAATGCCAACATCCTCTGGATGTCACCCAGAATAAATGAAGACAATGTCAACAGCCTTAGGGTTTCATCCAGAATAAATGTAGAGAATGTCAACAGCCTTAGGGTGTCGGTACCCAGAACATATGTGAGGAATGGCCATAGTTTTTAACCAGAATAAATGGAAGGAATCCAAGCCGGTGGGTGTTACCAGAACACATGAAGGGAATGCCACCAGGCCTGGGTTGTTACCGTGGGCAAATGTAGGATTCCGAACAACCATGGTGTCACTTGAGGGCAGAATAGTTTTTGCGGCGTGGGTGCGTTTGTATAATACATCTAGAATCTGTGACAGTATCGATTTGACACCAAAACGAGGATTATTGAAATATTTGGAACATTGCCACGCATAAATCACAGTGAAAGGAAAGTTTCGGGTATGTGTTCGGGTATGTTGTAATACTCCCTCATGGTCACTGATGGTATACATAGTGGAGCTGCGACAATGAATATACCGACCGTGACCTGAAGGACTTTGTTTCTTGATATGTAATACTTATGCCCTGTTCACATGCATAACATTTACTCACGACAGTAATTTTGCACATTTGTGCCAATGTTTGTGTAATTATACGTACGTGTGTAGGTGTGTAAATAAGGTATGTAAATGGTGTAAGCCACAAATATTCATCAGACTGTTCACGACGTTCGACATGGAAAGGTGGTTACCCAATCCAAGTCCAATGAGAAGAGAGTGACATACAAAGGTCTTCGTATAAAGCAACGTGTGTGATTTAATCCGTACACAGATGTTACATTCTCTGACGTAGTCATAAACGTTAACGTGACAACATATACATACAGTGCAAATTTACATTTACATTTGCACCTGCTTCAGACATGATGCACATTTGCTCCTGGTGTCAATATACACACATACTCGTAAACGCGTTAACATGACAAGTATACCCAAGTATGTATATTTACACTCGATGCAAATATACACACATATGTATAGAGGTGCATGTGAACTGGGTATTAACAAATTACGAGTATCTAGAATCATAAAGTAAATTAAAAATATAAACCTGAAATTATAAGGAAAGAATATTCTATTCCTGGTTCGATATGGTAAGACATGATCTAAGAGTTTATGTCATTACGAGTCATCATTAACAAGCTGATTCCGACACAGGCCAATAAAACCACATTGAGGGTGATTATAGAACACTGACTCAGCTGATCGGTACACACTATCTATAGATTCATGTCCATTATGTCGAGGTCTACACGCTGTGTATGCTATGGTGGATCGTAATTTGTTGACACTCTCATAATGCATTCCTCATTAGATGATCGATATGCCTACACCCAGTAACCTCCTCATTAGCTAATCGATATGCCTATACCCAGTAACCTCCTTATTAGCTGATCGATATCAATACACCCAGTAACCTCCTCATTAGCTGATCGATATCAATACACCCAGTAACCTCCTAATTAGCTGATCGATATCAATACACCCAGTAACCTCCTCATTAGCTGATCGATATCAATACACCCAGTAACCTCCTCATTAGCTGATCGATATCAATACACCCAGTAACCTCCTCATTAGCTTATCGATATCAATACACCCAGTAACCTCCTCATTAGCTGAGCGATATCAATACACCCAGTAACCTCCTCATTAGCTGAGCGATATCAATACACCCAGTAACCTCCTCATTAGCTGATCGATATCAATACACCCAGTAACCTCCTCATTAGCTGATCGATATCAATACACCCAGTAACCTCCTCATTAGCTGATCGATATCAATACACACAGTAACCTCCTCATTAGCTGATCGATAGCTACACCCAGTAACCTCCTCATTAGCTGATCGATATCAATACACCCAGTAACCTCCTCATGGTATCCTGGAGTATGTCCATATACCCAGTAAGCTCCACATGGTACGCTGGAGTATGTCCATAAACGCAGTAAGTTCCACATGGTACGCTGGAGTATGTCCATATAACTTCTAAGCTCCACATGGTATGGCGGAGTATGTCCATATACCTAGTAAGCTCCACGTGGTATTTTGGAGTATGTCCATATACCCAGTAAGCTCCACATGGTATGCTGGAGTATGTCCATATAGCCAGTAATCTCCACATGGCATGCTGGAGTATGTCCATATACCTAGTAAACTCAACATGGTATGACGGAGTATGTCCATATACACAGTAATCCCCACATGGCATCCTGGAGTATGTCCATATACCTAGTAAGCTCCACATGGTATGCTGGAGTATGTCCATATACCTAGTAACCTCCACATGGTATGGCAGAGTATGTCCATATACCTAGTAAGCTCCACATGGTATGTCGAAGTATGTCCATATACCTAGTAAGCTCCACGTGGTTTTTTGGAGTATGTCCTTATACACAGTAAGCTCCACATGGTATGCTGAAGTATGTCCATATACACAGGAATCGCCACATGGTATACTGGAGTATGTCCATATACCCAGTAAGCTCCGCATGGTATACTGGAGTATGTTCATATACCTAGTAAGCTCCACATGGTATTGCAGAGTATGTCCATAAACCCAGTAAGCTCCACATGGTATGGCGGAGTATGTCCATATACCTAGTAAGCTCCACATGGTACGCTGGAGTATGTCCATATACCTAGTAAGCTCCACATGGCATGCTGGAGTAAGTCAATATACCGAGTAATCTCCACATGGCATGCTGGAGTATGTCCATATACCTAGTAAGCTCCACATGGTATGGCGGAGTATGTCCATATACCTAGTAAGCTCCACATGGTATGGCGGAGTATGTCCATATACCTAGTAAGCTCCACATGGTATGGCGGAGTATGTCCATATACCCAGTAAGCTCCACATGATATGCTGGAGTATGTCCATATACCTAGTAACCTCCACATGGTATGGCAGAGTATGTCCATATACTTAGTAAGCTCCACATGGTATGGCGGAGTATGTCCATATACCTAGTAAGTTCCACATGGCATGCTGGAGTATGTCCATATACCTGGTAAGCTCCACATGGTATGCTGGAGTATGTACATATACCTAGTAACCTCCACATGGTATGGGAGAGTATGTCCATATACCTAGTAAGCTCCACATGGTATGGCGGAGTATGTCCATATACCTAGTAAGCTCCACGTGGTATTTTGGAGTATGTCCATATACCCAGTAAGCTCCACATGGTATGCTGAAGTATGTCCATATACACAGTAATCGCCACATGGTATACTGGAGTATGTCCATATACCTAGTAAGCTCCACATGGTTTGGCGGAGTATGTCCATATACACAGTAATTTCGACAAGGCATACTGGAGTATGTCCATATACCTAGTAAGCTCCACATGGTATGCTGGAGTATGTCCATATACACAGTAATTTCGACAAGGCATACTGGAGTATGTCCATATACCTAGTAAGCTCCACATGGTACGCTGGAGTATGTCCATATACCTAGTAAGCTCCACATGGTATGCTGGAGTATGTCCATATACACAGTAATTTCGACAAGGCATACTGGAGTATGTCCATATACCCAGTAAGCTCCACATGGTATGCTGGAGTATGTCCATATACCTAGTAAGCTCCACATGGCATGCTGGAGTATGTCCATATACCGAGTAATCTCCACATGGCTTGCTGGAGTATGTCCATATACCTAGTAAGCTCCACATGGTATGGCGGAGTATGTCCATATACCTAGTAAGCTCCACATGGTATGGCGGAGTATGTCCATATACCCAGTAAGCTCCACGTGGTATTTTGGAGTATGTCCGTATACCCAGTAAGCTGCACATGGTATTTTGGAGTATGTCCATATACCTAGTAAGCTCCACATGGTATGGCGGAGTATGTCCATATACCTAGTAAGCTCCACGTGGTATTTTGGAGTATGTCCGTATACCCAGTAAGCTCCACATTGTATTTTGGAGTATGTCTGTATACCCAGTAAGCTCCACATGGTTTACTGGAGTATGTCCATATACATAGTAAGCTCCACATGGTACGCTGGAGAATGTCCATATACCAGTAAGCTCCACATGGTATTTTGGGGTATGTCCATATACCCAGTAAGCTCCACATGGTACGCTGGAGTATGTCAATATACCCAGTAAGCTCCACATGGTAGGCTGGAGTATGTCCATATACCCAGTAAGCTCCACATGGTATTTTCGAGTATGTCCATATACCTAGTAATCTCCACATGGTATACTGGAGTATGTCCATATACCCCGTAAGCTCCACATGCTATGGTGGAGTATGTCCATATACCTTGTAAGCTCCACATGCTATGGTGGAGTATGTCCATATACCTAGTAACCTCCACATGGTACGCTGGAGTATGTCCATATACCTAGTAACCTCCACATGCTATGGTGGAGTATGTCCATATACCTAGTGAGCTCCACATGGTATGGCAGAGTATGTCCATATACCTAGTAAGCTCCACATGGTATGCTGGAGTATGTCCATATACCTAGTAAGAACCACATGCTATGGTGGAGTATGTCCATATACCTAGTAAGCTCCACATGGCATGCCGGAGTATGTCCATATACCTAGTAACCTCCACATGGTACGCTGGAGTATGTCCATATACCCAGTAAGCTCAACATGGTACACTGGAGTATGTCCATATACCTAATAAGCTTCACGTGGTATTTTGGAGTATGTCCATATACCTAGTAAGCTCCACATGGTATACTGGAGTATGTCCATATACCTAGTAAGCTCCACATGGCATGGCGGAGTATGTCAATATACCTAGTAAGCTCCACATGGCATGCTTGAGTATTTCCATATACCTAGTAAGCTCCACATGGCATGACGGAGTATGTCAATATACCTAGTAACCTTCACATGGTATGCTGGAGTATGTCAATATATCTAGTAACCTCCACATGGCATGCTTGAGTATGACCATATACCTAGTAAGCTCCACATGGTATGGCGGAGTATGTCAATATACCTAGTAAGCTCCACATGGTATGGCGGAGTATGTCCATATACCTAGTAAGCTCCACATGGTACGCTGGAGTATGTCCATATACCTAGTAACCACCACATGTGTTTTGCAAGTACAACCATAACGGTGAATTAACCTAAGTTAAAGAATACAATTATTATCGACATTTATCACAATGCCCAAATACACGATGGGAAAGTTCAGCTTAAATGCGAGATTTCCTGTCAGTTTCGTTGAAATAAATTATTCAATGTCAATAGTTATTCTTCTGGTTTAAAAGACATATTATTATTAGCATCGCTGAACCAAATGGATCTATAGTTAAGACATAGAGTCTAGAATCTATAAATATATTGATTCCATCCAACGACAAAAATATATATTTCAGTAAAATCGCTGAATTTATGTTTTCGTTTAATGTTAAAATTTAGATTATATTTTTCAATGTAGAAAGGCCAATGTAATCAATGTTGATTACAATGTGAAATTCCAACATATTTTCAAAGATCGAAGGCCACTGTTGAATCAATGTTGAAAACAAAGTCAAAATGTTACCTGGTACTAGTATTAGAGGAGGAAAGAGGTATGTCATTGTGGACTTTCGGTACCTCTGTTACCTGCATGGTAGCCAAGCAGAATTCACACCATCCCTTCAGCTGCTGGCGATTGTTAGTGAGACAATCCGAAAATTAAGATAACATATGTTCTATGATTAAAAACGTGGAAGTTAAAAGATTGGTAAGGTGAAATGGGGTTTAACGTCGCGTCCAAGATTATTGCACTTATATAGCGACGTGCATGCACGTGTGTGTGTGTGGCTGCTTGTACTAGTCCGGACTAATGCCGATTTAAAGTGCTAGCTCACTGAGATACCATGCCGCAGTTTAGCATGAATACCCCACTCAGACACAGCATACTGACTCCGAGCCGACCAGTCCTTGTTTTAGCCCCTTTAAGCGGAGCGCCAGACAGGGTAACAACAAGTACCATCTGTTAACTTCTTTTGGTATGACGCGGCCCGGGATCGAACGGAGGTTAAAGAAGATGCTATGGATATAGGGTATTGTTTTGTGTATCAGTCAAACGGTAAGTACTTCATTGGATTTGGTGATGGGTGTTTAGCGCAGTCGGTAGAGATGTTGGGTATTTGAAGACACCAAATAAAGTTCGCTTCACACTTTCGGCGAAACATTTAGAGACGCTTACAGTGTTCGCCTAAATAAAGCAGCTCATGGTAGGTTACCCAGTAACCCTCCAGTGTGATGGTTTTACGAATAAATTAACCTCTACAACCAGAGATAACCATCTCGTGAAATGAATATCAATATACCCAGTAAACTTCACACAATATAGTTCAGACATTCAGCAACCGCTATGCAACGTCAATGTCCATTCATGAGATGGTGACATATGCTCATATACCGAGTATCCTCCCCGCGTGATGGAGGAGGACGTCAACATACCCAGTACATGTCATGCAGAAGGGAAGAGAATATCCATATTTCCACTAACCTTCACCAATACGGCAATATATTACCATATATCACTATGCTGTATTGTACATGCGATGTAGTTCCAGTGTCCAAACGACTTCACACGGTAATTGGCAGAATGCATTGAACTTAGAATATCTCATTTTCCTCTATAAATATGTCTGTTTTCGAAAGTCGCTTGTCACATAGCCAATGATATTCTGAAATACTATATGTTGGTCTCTCCAACATGACGAAATAGAGCGTAAAGCAAAAGACGATGTGGCCAGCTAGACAGGGACAGGGAAGAACTGACTCACTGGCCCATGCAACTTGTATGTGTTCAAATTATCAAAAAAGAAGTTTCATGGTTCCCGTTCCCAAACAGGGCATAACGCCACACATCAAATGACTCCTCGGTTTTTTACAAGCTCATCATTCTACACCTCTCACTAGACACCACCTTTATAAGACAGACATAGCTGACAGATCCTTGAATTCGCCTTCTTTGATCTGCGAGATATGTTAACACACCCACATTATATCTGCCAGATCCTTGAACACGCGTTTCTGTGATCTATCAGATAATATTACCACCCCGACATTATATGTGTCAGATCCATGAACACGCCTACTTGTGGTCTATCAGATGATGTTACCATGTCTCATTAGCATGTTCCTTGTAAGTATACAGGAGTATATAGAGGGGGTGAAGTGAGACAGACTCCTTGTAAGTATACAGGAGTATATAGAGGGGGGTAAAGTGAGACAGACTTCTTGTAAGTATACAGGAGCATATAGAGGGGGTGAAGTGAGACAGACTTCTTGTAAGTATACAGGAGTATATAGAGGTGGTGAAGTGAGACAGACTTCTTGTAAGTATACAGGAGTATATAGAGGGGGTGAAGTGAGACAGACTTCTTGTAAGTATACAGGAGTATATAGAGGGGCTGAAGTGAGACAGACTTCTTGTAAGTATACAGGAGTATATAGAGGGGTTGAAGTGAGACAGACTTCTTGTACGTATACAGGGGTATATAGAGGGTGTGAAGTGAGACAGACTTCTTGTAAGTATACAGGAGTATATAGAGGAGGTGAAGTGAGATAGACTCCTTGTAAGTATAAAGGAGTATATAGAGGGGGTGAAGTGAGACAGACTTCTTGTAAGTATACAGGGGTATATAGAGGGGGTGAAGTGAGACAGACTTCTTGTAAGTATACAGGACTATATAGAGGGGGTGAAGTGAGACAGACTTCTTGTAAGTATACAGGAGTATATAGAGGGGGTGAAGTGAGACAGACTTCTTGTAAGTATACAGGAGTATGTAGAGGGGGTGAAGTGAGACAGACTTCTTGTAAGTATACAGGAGTATATAGAGGGGGTGAAGTGAGATAGACTCATGTAAATATACAGGAGTATATAGAGGAGGTGAAGTGAGACAGACTTCTTGTACGTATACAGGAGTATATAGAAGGGGCTGAAGTCAGACAAACTTCTTGTAAGCATACAGGAGTATACAGAGGGGGTGAAGTGAGACAGACTTCGTGTGCGTATACAGGAGTATATAGAAGTGGGTGAAGTGAGACAGACTTCTTGTACGTATAACAGGGGTATATAGAGGGGGTGAAATGAGACAGACTTCTTGTACGTATACATGGGTATATAGAGGGGGTGAAGTGAGACAGACTTCTTGTAAGTATACAAGACTATATAGAGGGGGGTGAAGTGAGATAGACTTCTTGTAAGTATACAGGAGTATATAGAGGGGGTGAAGTGAGACAGACTTCTTGTAAGTATACAGGGGTATATAGAGGGGCTGAAGTGAGACAGACTTCTTGTAAGTATACAGGAGTATATAGAGGGGGTGAAGTGAGACAGACTTCTTGTACGTATACAGGGGTATATAGAGGGTTTGAAGTGAGACAGACTCCTTGTAAGTATACAGGAGTATATAGAGGGGGTGAAGTGAGACAGACTTCTTGTACGTATATAGGGGTATATAGAGGGGGTGAAGTAAGACAGACTACTTGTAAGTATACATGAGTATATAAAGGGGGGTGAAGTGAAACAGACTCCTTGTAAGTATACAGGAGAATATTGAGGGGGTGAAATGAGACAGACTTCTTGTATGTATACAGGAGTATATAGAAGGGATGAAGTGAGATAGACTCCTTGTAAGTATAAAGGAGTATATAGAGGTGGTGAAGTGAGACAGACTTCTTTTAAGTATACAGGAGTATATAGAGGAGGTGAAGTGAGACACACTCCTTGTAAGTTTACAGGAGTATTTAGAAGGGGGTGAAGTGAGACAGACTTCTTGTAAGTATACAGGAGTATATAGAAAGGGTGAAGTGAGACAGACTCCTTGTAAGTATACAGGAGTATATAGAGGAGGTGAAGTGAGACAGACTCCTTGTAAATATACAGGAGTATATAGAAGGGGTTGAAGTCAGACAAACTTCTTGTAAGCATACAGGAGTATACAGAGGGGAGTGAAGTGAGACAGACTTCGTGTGCGTATACAGGAGTATATAGAAGTGGGTGAAGTGAGACAGACTTCTTGTACGTATACATGGGTATATAGAGGGGGTGAAATGAGACAGACTTCTTGTACGTATACATGGGTATATAGAGAGGGTGAAGTGAGACAGACTCCTTGTAAGTATACAGGAGTATATAGAGAGGGTGACGTGAGACAGAATCCTTGTAAGTATACAGGAGTATATAGAGAGGGTAAAGTGAGACAGACTCCTTGTAAGTATACAGGGGTATATAGAGGGGGTGAAGTGAGACAGACTCCTTGTAAGTATACAGGGGTATATAGAGGGGGTGAAGTGAGACAGACTTCTTGTAAGTATACAGGACTATATAGAGGGGTGAAGTGAGACAGACTCCTTGTAAGTATACAGGACTATATAGAGGGGGTGAAGTGAGACAGACTTCTTGTAAGTATACAGGAGTATATAGAGGGGGTGAAGTGAGACAGACTTCTTGTAAGTATACAGGAGTATATAGAGGGGGTGAAGTGAGATAGACTCCTGTAAGTATACAGGAGTATATAGAGGAGGTGAAGGGAGACAGACTTCTTGTAAGTATACAGGAGTATGTAGAGGTGGTGAAGTGAGACAGACTTCTTGTACGTATACAGGAGTATATAGAAGGGGGTGAATTCAGACACACTTCTTGTAAGCATACAGGAGTATATAGAGGGGAGTGAAGTGACACTAGACTTCGTGTGCGTATACAGGAGTATATAGAAGTGTGTGAAGTGAGACAGACTTCTTGTACGTATACATGGGTATATAGAGGGGGTGAAGTGAGACAGACTCCTTGTAAGGTTACAGGAGTATATAGAGGTGGTAAAGTGAGACAGACTTCTTGTAAGTTTACAGGAGTATATAGAGGAGGTGAAGTGAGACAGTCTCCTTGTAATTATACATGAGTATATAGAGGGGGTGAAGTGAGACAGACTCCTTGTAAGTATACATGAGTATATAGAGAGGGTGAAGTGAGACAGACTCATTGTAAGTATACAGGAGTATATAGTGGGGGTGAAGTGAGACAGACTTCTTGTAAGTATACAGGAGGATATAGAGGGGGTTAAGTGAGACAGACTTCTTGTACGTATATAGGGGTATATACAGGGGGTGAAGTGAGACAGACTACTTGTACGTATACATGAGTATATAAAGGGGGGTGAAGTGAAACAGACTCCTTGTAAGTATACAGGAGAATATTGAGGGGGTGAAATGAGACAAACTTCTTGTATGTATACAGGAGTATATAGAGGGGATGAAGTGAGATAGACTCCTTGTAAGTATAAAGGAGTATATAGAGGTGGTGAAGTGAGACACACTCCTTGTAAGTTTACAGGAGTATATAGAAGGGGGTGAAGTGAGATAGACTTCTAATAAGTATACAGGAGTATATAGAAAGGGTGAAGTGAGACAGACTCCTTGTAAGTATACAGGCGTATATAGAGGAGGTGAAGTGAGACAGACTCCTTGTAAATATACAGGAGTATATAGAAGGGGGTGAAGTGAGAATGACCTCTTGTACGTATACAGGGGTGTATTGACGGGGGGAAATGAGACAGACTTCTTGTTAGTTTACAGGAGTATATAGAAGGGGGTGAAGTGAGACAGACTCCTTGTAAATCTACAGGAGTATATAGAGGAGGTGAAGTGAGAGAGACTTCTTGTACGTATACAGGAGTATATAGAGGGGTGAAATGAGACAGACTTCTTGTAAGTATATAGGAGTACATAGAAAGGGGTGAAGTGAGACAGACTTCTTGTAAGTATACAGGAGTATATAGAGGTGTGAAATGAGACAGACTTCTTGTAAGTATACAGGAGTACATAGAAAGGGGTGAAGTGAGACAGAGTTCTTGTAAGTATACAGGAGTATATAGAGGAGGTGAAGTGAGACAGACTTCTTGTAAGTATACAGGAGTATATAGAAAGGGTGAAGTGAGACAGACTCCTAGTAAGTATACAGGAGTATATAGAGGAGGTGAAGTGAGACATACCTCTTGTACGTATACAGGAGTATATAGAGGGGTGAAGTGAGACAGACTCCTTGTAAGTATACAGGGGTGTATTGACGGGGTGAAATGAGACAAACCTCTTGTACGTATACAGGAGTATATAGAGGGGGTGAAATGAGACAGACCTCTTGTACGTATACAGGGGTGTATAGACGTGGTGAAATGAGACAGACTTCTTGTAAGTATACAGGAGTACATAGAAAGAGGTGAATTGAGACAGACTTCGTGTACGTATACAGGAGTATATAGAGGGGGTGAAGTGAGACAGACTCCTTGTAAGTATACAGGAGCATATAGAGGGGGTGAAGTGAGACAGACTTCTTCTAAGTATACAGGGGTATATAGAGGGGGGAAGTGAGATAGACTTCTTGGAAGTATACAGGAGTATATAGAGGAGGTGAAGTGAGACAGACTTCTTGTAAGTATACAGGAGTATATAGAGGTGGTGAAGTGAGACAGACTTCTTGTAAGTTTACAGTAGTATATAGATGGAGTTAAGTGAGACAGACTTCTTGTACGTATACAGGAGTATATAGAGGGGGTGAAGTGAGACAGACTTCTTAGAAGTATACAGGAGTATAAAGAGGGGGATGAAGTGAGACAGACTTCTTGTAAGTATACAGGAGTATATAGAGGGGGTGAAGGGAGACAGACTTCTTGTAAGTATACATGTGTATATAGATGTGGTGAAGTGAGACAGACTTCTTGTAAGTATACAGGAGTATAAAGAGGGGGGTGAAGTGAGACAGACTTCTTGTAAATATACAGGAGTATATAGAGGGGGTGAATAGAAACAGACTTCTTGTAAGTATACAGGAGTATATAGAAGGGGGTGAAGTGAGACAAAATTCTTTTAATTATACAGGAGTATATAGAGGGGGTGAAGTGAGACAGACTTCTTGTAAGTATACAGGTGTATATAGAGGGGGTGAAGTGAGACAGACTCCTTGTAAGTATACAGGGGTATATAGAGGGGGTGAAGTGAGACAGACTTCTTGTAGGTATACAGGAGTATAAAGAGGGGGGTGAAGTGAGACAGACTTCTTGTAAGTATACAGGAGTATATAGAAAGGGGTGAATTGAGACAGACTTCTTGTACGTATACAGGAGTATATAGAAGGGGGTGAAGTGAGACAGACTTCTTGTACGTATACAGGAGTATATAGAGGGGGTGAAATGAGACAGACCTCTTGTACGTATACAGGGGTGTATAGACGCGGTGAAATGAGACAGACTTCTTGTAAGTATACAGGAGTACATAGAAAGAGGTGAATTGAGACAGACTTCGTGTACGTATACAGGAGTATATAGAGGGGGGTGAAGTGAGACAGACTTCTTGTAAATATACAGGAGTATATAGAGGGGGTGAATAGAAACAGACTTCTTGTAAGTATACAGGAGTATATAGAAGGGGGTGAAGTGAGACAAAATTCTTTTAATTATACAGGAGTATATAGAGGGGGTGAAGTGAGACAGACTCCTTGTAAGTATACAGGGGTATATAGAGGGGGTGAAGTGAGACAGACTTCTTGTAAGTATACAGGAGTATAAAGAGGGGGGTGAAGTGAGACAGACTTCTTGTAAATATACAGGAGTATATAGAGGGGGTGAATAGAAACAGACTTCTTGTAAGTATACAGGAGTATATAGAAGGGGGTGAAGTGAGACAAAATTCTTTTAATTATACAGGAGTATATAGAGGGGGTGAAGTGAGACAGACTTCTTGTAAGTATACAGGTGTATATAGAGGGGGTGAAGTGAGACAGACTCCTTGTAAGTATACAGGGGTATATAGAGGGGGTGAAGTGAGACAGACTTCTTGTAGGTATACAGGAGTATAAAGAGGGGTGTGAAGTGAGACAGACTTCTTGTAAGTATACAGGAGTATATAGAAAGGGGTGAATTGAGACAGACTTCTTGTACGTATACAGGAGTATATAGAAGGGGGTGAAGTGAGACAGACTTCTTGTACGTATACAGGAGTATATAGAGGGGGTGAAATGAGACAGACCTCTTGTACGTATACAGGGGTGTATAGACGCGGTGAAATGAGACAGACTTCTTGTAAGTATACAGGAGTACATAGAAAGAGGTGAATTGAGACAGACTTCGTGTACGTATACAGGAGTATATAGAGGGGGTGAAGTGAGACAGACTCCTTGTAAGTATACAGGAGCATATAGAGGGGGTGAAGTGAGACAGACTTCTTCTAAGTATACAGGGGTATATAGAGGGGGGAAGTGAGATAGACTTCTTGTAAGTATACATGAGTATATAGAGGAGGTGAAGTGAGACCGACTTCTTGTAAGTATACAGGAGTATATACAGGTGGTGAAGTGAGACAGACTTCTTGTAAGTTTACAGTAGTATATAGATGGAGTTAAGTGAGACAGACTTCTTGTACGTATACAGGAGTATATAGAGGGGGTGAAGTGAGACAGACTTCTTATAAGTATACAGGAGTATAAAGAGGGGGATGAAGTGAGACAGACTTCTTGTAAGTATACAGGAGTATATAGAGGGGGTGAAGGGAGACAGACTTCTTGTAAGTATACATGTGTATATAGATGTGGTGAAGTGAGACAGACTTCTTGTAGGTATACAGGAGTATAAAGAGGGGGGTGAAGTGAGACAGACTTCTTGTAAATATACAGGAGTATATAGAGGGGGTGAATAGAAACAGACTTCTTGTAAGTATACAGGAGTATATAGAAGGGGGTGAAGTGAGACAAAATTCTTTTAATTATACAGGAGTATATAGAGGGGGTGAAGTGAGACAGACTTCTTGTAAGTATACAGGTGTATATAGAGGGGGTGAAGTGAGACAGACTCCTTGTAAGTATACAGGGGTATATAGAGGGGGTGAAGTGAGACAGACTTCTTGTAGGTATACAGGAGTATAAAGAGGGGGGTGAAGTGAGACAGACTTCTTGTAAGTATACAGGAGTATATAGAAAGGGGTGAATTGAGACAGACTTCTTGTACGTATACAGGAGTATATAGAAGGGGGTGAAGTGAGACAGACTTCTTGTACGTATACAGGAGTATATAGAGGGGGTGAAATGAGACAGACCTCTTGTACGTATACAGGGGTGTATAGACGCGGTGAAATGAGACAGACTTCTTGTAAGTATACAGGAGTACATAGAAAGAGGTGAATTGAGACAGACTTCGTGTACGTATACAGGAGTATATAGAGGGGGGGTGAAGTGAGACAGACTTCTTGTAAATATACAGGAGTATATAGAGGGGGTGAATAGAAACAGACTTCTTGTAAGTATACAGGAGTATATAGAAGGGGGTGAAGTGAGACAAAATTCTTTTAATTATACAGGAGTATATAGAGGGGGTGAAGTGAGACAGACTCCTTGTAAGTATACAGGGGTATATAGAGGGGGTGAAGTGAGACAGACTTCTTGTAAGTATACAGGAGTATAAAGAGGGGGGTGAAGTGAGACAGACTTCTTGTAAATATACAGGAGTATATAGAGGGGGTGAATAGAAACAGACTTCTTGTAAGTATACAGGAGTATATAGAAGGGGGTGAAGTGAGACAAAATTCTTTTAATTATACAGGAGTATATAGAGGGGGTGAAGTGAGACAGACTTCTTGTAAGTATACAGGTGTATATAGAGGGGGTGAAGTGAGACAGACTCCTTGTAAGTATACAGGGGTATATAGAGGGGGTGAAGTGAGACAGACTTCTTGTAGGTATACAGGAGTATAAAGAGGGGTGTGAAGTGAGACAGACTTCTTGTAAGTATACAGGAGTAAATAGAAAGGGGTGAATTGAGACAGACTTCTTGTACGTATACAGGAGTATATAGAAGGGGGTGAAGTGAGACAGACTTCTTGTACGTATACAGGAGTATATAGAGGGGGTGAAATGAGACAGACCTCTTGTACGTATACAGGGGTGTATAGACGCGGTGAAATGAGACAGACTTCTTGTAAGTATACAGGAGTACATAGAAAGAGGTGAATTGAGACAGACTTCGTGTACGTATACAGGAGTATATAGAGGGGGTGAAGTGAGACAGACTCCTTGTAAGTATACAGGAGCATATAGAGGGGGTGAAGTGAGACAGACTTCTTCTAAGTATACAGGGGTATATAGAGGGGGGAAGTGAGACAGACTTCTTGTAAGTATACAGGAGTATATACAGGTGGTGAAGTGAGACAGACTTCTTGTAAGTTTACAGGAGTATATAGAGGAGTTAAGTGAGACAGACTTCTTGTAAGTATACAGGGGTATATAGAGGGGGTGAAGTGAGACAGACTTCTTATAAGTATACAGGAGTATAAAGAGGGGGGTGAAGTGAGACAGACTTCTTGTAAGTATACAGGAGTATATAGAGCGAGTGAAATGAGACAGACTTCTTGTAAGTATACAGGAGTATATAGAAGGGGTGAAGTAAGACATACTTCTTGTAAGTATACAGGAGTATATAGAGGGGGTGAAGGGAGACAGACTTCTTGTAAGTATCCATGTGTATATAGATGGGGTGAAGTGAGACAGACTTCTTGTTAGTATACAGGGGTATATAGAGGGGGTGAAGTGAGACAGACTTCTTGTAAGTATACAGGAGTATAAAGAGGGGGGTGAAGTGAGACAGACTTCTTGTAAATATACAGGATTATATAGAGGGGGTGAATAGAAACAGACTTCTTGTAAGTATACAGGAGTATATAGAAGGGGGTGAAGTCAGACAAAATTCTTTTAATTATACAGGAGTATATAGAGGGGGTGAAGTGAGACAGACTTCTTGTAAGTATACAGGTGTATATAGAGGGGGTGAAGTGAGACAGACTCCTTGTAAGTATACAGGGGTATATAGAGGGGGTAAAGTGAGACAGACTTCTTGTAAGTATACAGGAGTATAAAGAGGGGGGTGAAGTGAGACAGACTTCTTGTAAGTATACAGGAGTATATAGAAAGGGGTGAATTGAGACAGACTTCTTGTACGTATACAGGAGTATATAGAAGGGGGTGAAGTGAGACAGACTTCTTGTAAGTATACAGGTGTATATAGAGGGGTGAATTGAGACAGACTGCTCGTAAGTATACAGGAGTATATAGAAAGGGTGAAGTGAGACAGACTTCTTGTAAGTATACAGGAGTATATAGAGGGGGTGAAGTGAGACCGACTTCTTGTAAGTATACAGGAGTATATAGATCAGGTGAAGTGAGACAGACTCCTTGTAAGTATACAGGAGTATATAGAGGGGGTGAAGTGAGATAGACTTCTTGTAAGTATACAGGAGTATATAGAGGGGGTGAAGTGAGATAGACTCCTTGTAAGTATACAGGAGTATATAAAGGGGGTGAAGTGAGACTGACTTCTTTTAAGTATACAGGAGTATATAGAGGAGGTGAAGTGAGACAGACTTCATGTAAGTATACAGGAGTATATAGAGGGGTGAAGTGAGATAGACTCCTTGTAAGTATACAGGAGTATATAGAGGGGGTGAAGTGAGACAGCCTTCTTGTAAGTATAAAGGAGTATATAGAGGGGGGTGAAGTGAGACAGACTTCTTGTAAGTATACAGGGGTATAGAGAGGGGGGAAGTGAGATAGACTTCTTGTAAGTATACAGGAGTATATAGAGGTGGTGAAGTGAGACAGACTTCTTGTAAGTTTACAGGAGTATATAGAGGAGTTAAGTGAGACAGACTTCTTGTACGTATACAGGTGTATATAGAGGGGGTGAAGTGAGACAGACTTCTTATAAGTATACAGGAGTATAAAGAGGGGGGTGAAGTGAGACAGACTTCTTGTAAGTGTACAGGAGTATATAGAGCGGTTGAAATGAGACAGACTTCTTGTAAGTATACAGGAGTATATAGAAGGGGTGAAGTGAGACAGACTTCTTGTAAGTATACAGGAGTATATAGAGGGGGTGAAGTGAGACAGACTTCTTGTAAGTATACGGGGGTATATAGAGGGGGTGAAGTGAGACAGACTTCTTGTAAGTATACAGGAGTATAAAGAGGGGGGTGAAGTGAGACAGACTTCTTGTAAATATACAGGAGTATATAGAGGGGGTGAATAGAAACAGACTTCTTGTAAGTATACAGGAGTATATAGAAGGGGGTGAAGTGAGACAAAATTCTTTTAATTATACAGGAGTATATAGAGGGGGTGAAGTGAGACAGACTTCTTGTAAGTATAAAGGTGTATATAGAGGGGGTGAAGTGAGACAGACTCCTTGTAAGTATACAAGGGTATATAGAGGGGGTGAAGTGAGACAGACTTCTTATAGGTATACAGGAGTATAAAGAGGGGGGTGAAGTGAGACAGACTTCTTGTAAGTGTACAGGAGTATATAGAGCGGTTGAAATGAGACAGACTTCTTGTAAGTATACAGGAGTATATAGAAGGGGTGAAGTGAGACAGACTTCTTGTAAGTATACAGGAGTATATAGAGGGGGTGAATTGAGACAGACTTCTTGTAAGTATACGGGGGTATATAGAGGGGATGAAGTGAGACAGACTTCTTGTTAGTATACAGGAGTATAAAGAGGGGGGTGAAGTGAGACAGACTTCTTGTAAATATACAGGAGTATATAGAGGGGGTGAATAGAAACAGACTTCTTGTAAGTATACAGGAGTATATAGAAGGGGGTGAAGTGAGACAAAATTCTTTTAATTATACAGGAGTATATAGAGGGGGTGAAGTGAGACAGACTTCTTGTAAGTATACAGGTGTATATAGAGGGGGTGAAGTGAGACAGACTCCTTGTAAGTATACAAGGGTATATAGAGGGGGTGAAGTGAGACAGACTTCTTGTAGGTATACAGGAGTATAAAGAGGGGGGTGAAGTGAGACAGACTTCTTGTAAGTATACAGGAGTATATAGAAAGGGGTGAATTGAGACAGACTTCTTGTACGTATACAGGAGTATATAGAAGGGGGTGAAGTGAGACAGACTTCTTGTACGTATACAGGAGTATATAGAGGGGGTGAAATGAGACAGACCTCTTGTACGTATACAGGGGTGTATAGACGCGGTGAAATGAGACAGACTTCTTGTAAGTATACAGGAGTACATAGAAAGAGGTGAATTGAGACAGACTTCGTGTACGTATACAGGAGTATATAGAGGGGGGTGAAGTGAGACAGACTTCTTGTAAATATACAGGAGTATATAGAGGGGGTGAATAGAAACAGACTTCTTGTAAGTATACAGGAGTATATAGAAGGGGGTGAAGTGAGACAAAATTCTTTTAATTATACAGGAGTATATAGAGGGGGTGAAGTGAGACAGACTTCTTGTAAGTATACAGGTGTATATAGAGGGGGTGAAGGGAGACAGACTCCTTGTAAGTATACAGGGGTATATAGAGGGGGTGAAGTGAGACAGACTTCTTGTAAGTATACAGGAGTATAAAGAGGGGGGTGAAGTGAGACAGACTTCTTGTAAATATACAGGAGTATATAGAGGGGGTGAATAGAAACAGACTTCTTGTAAGTATACAGGAGTATATAGAAGGGGGTGAAGTGAGACAAAATTCTTTTAATTATACAGGAGTATATAGAGGGGGTGAAGTGAGACAGACTTCTTGTAAGTATACAGGTGTATATAGAGGGGGTGAAGTGAGACAGACTCCTTGTAAGTATACAGGGGTATATAGAGGGGGTGAAGTGAGACAGACTTCTTGTAGGTATACAGGAGTATAAAGAGGGGTGTGAAGTGAGACAGACTTCTTGTAAGTATACAGGAGTATATAGAAAGGGGTGAATTGAGACAGACTTCTTGTACGTATACAGGAGTATATAGAAGGGGGTGAAGTGAGACAGACTTCTTGTACGTATACAGGAGTATATAGAGGGGGTGAAATGAGACAGACCTCTTGTACGTATACAGGGGTGTATAGACGCGGTGAAATGAGACAGACTTCTTGTAAGTATACAGGAGTACGTAGAAAGAGGTGAATTGAGACAGACTTCGTGTACGTATACAGGAGTATATAGAGGGGGTGAAGTGAGACAGACTCCTTGTAAATATACAGGAGCATATAGAGGGGGTGAAGTGAGACAGACTTCTTCTAAGTATACAGGGGTATATAGAGGGGGGAAGTGAGATAGACTTCTTGTAAGTATACATGAGTATATAGAGGAGGTGAAGTGAGACCGACTTCTTGTAAGTATACAGGAGTATATAGAGGTGGTGAAGTGAGACAGACTTCTTGTAAGTATACAGGAGTATATAGAGCGGTTGAAATGAGACAGACTTCTTGTAAGTATACAGGAGTATATAGAAGGGGTGAAGTGAGACAGACTTCTTGTAAGTATACAGGAGTATATAGAGGGGGTGAAGGGAGACAGACTTCTTGTAAGTATACATGTGTATATAGACGGGGTGAAGTGAGACAGACTTCTTGTTAGTATACGGGGGTATATAGAGGGGGTGAAGTGAGACAGACTTCTTGTAAGTATACAGGAGTATAAAGAGGGGGGTGAAGTGAGACAGACTTCTTGTAAATATACAGGAGTATATAGAAGGGGGTGAAGTCAGACAAAATTCTTTTAATTATACAGGAGTATATAGAGGGGGTGAAGTGAGACAGACTTCTTGTAAGTATACAGGTGTATATAGAGGGGGTGAAGTGAGACAGACTCCTTGTAAGTATACAGGGGTATATAGAGGGGGTAAAGTGAGACAGACTTCTTGTAAATATACAGGAGTATATAGAAGGGGGTGAAGTCAGACAAAATTCTTTTAATTATACAGGAGTATGTAGAAAGGGGTGAATTGAGACAGACTTCTTGTACGTATACAGGAGTATATAGAAGGGGGTGAAGTGAGACAGACTTCTTGTAAGTATACAGGTGTATATAGAGGGGTGAATTGAGACAGACTGCTCGTAAGTATACAGGAGTATATAGAAAGGGTGAAGTGAGACAGACTTCTTGTAAGTATACAGGAGTATATAGAGGGGGTGAAGTGAGACCGACTTCTTGTAAGTATACAGGAGTATATAGATCAGGTGAAGTGAGACAGACTCCTTGTAAGTATACAGGAGTATATAGAGGTGGTGAAGTGAGACAGACTTCTTGTAAGTTTACAGGAGTATATAGAGGAGTTAAGTGAGACAGACTTCTTGTACGTATACAGGGGTATATAGAGGGGGTGAAGTGAGACAGACTTCTTATAAGTATACAGGAGTATAAAGAGTGGGGTGAAGTGAGACAGACTTCTTGTAAGTGTACAGGAGTATATAGAGCGGTTGAAATGAGACAGACTTCTTGTAAGTATACAGGAGTATATAAAAGGGGTGAAGTGAGACAGACTTCTTGTAAGTATACAGGAGTATATAGAGGGGGTGAAGTGAGACAGATTTCTTGTAAGTATACATGTGTATATAGATGGGGTGAAGTGAGACTGACTTCTTGTTAGTATACGGGGGTATATAGAGAGGGGGTGAAGTGAGACAGACTTCTTGTAAGTATACAGGAGTATAAAGAGGGGGGTGAAGTGAGACAGACTTCTTGTAAATATACAGGAGTATATAGAGGGGGTGAATAGAAACAGACTTCTTGTAAGTATACAGGAGTATAAAGAAGGGGGTGAAGTGAGACAAAATTCTATTAATTATACAGGAGTATATAGAGGGGGTGAAGTGAGACAGACTCCTTGTAAGTATACAGGGGTATATAGAGGGGGTGAAGTGAGACAGACTTCTTGTAAGTATACAGGAGTATAAAGAGGGGGGTGAAGTGACAACAGACTTCTTGTAAGTATACAGGAGTATATAGAAAGGGGTGAATTGAGACAGACTTCTTGTACGTATACAGGAGTATATAGAAGGGGGTGAAGTGAGACAGACTTCTTGTAAGTATACAGGTTTATATAGAGGGGTGAATTGAGACAGACTTCTCGTAAGTATACAGGAGTATATAGAAAGGGTGAAGTGAGACAGACTTCTTGTAAGTATACAGGAGTATATAGAGGGGGGTGAAGTGAGACCGACTTCTTGTAAGTATACAGGAGTATATAGAGGAGGTGAAGTGAGACAGACTCCTTGTAAGTATACAAGAGTATATAGAGGGGGTGAAATGAGATAGACTTCTTGTAAGTATACAGGAGTATATAGAGGGGGTGAAGTGAGATAGACTCCTTGTAAGTATACAGGAGTATATACAGGGGGTGAAGTGAGACAGACTTCTTTTAAGTATACAGGAGTATATAGAGGAGGTGAAGTGAGACAGACTTCTTGTTAGTATACAGGAGTATATAGAGGGGTGAAGTGAGATAGACTCCTTGTAAGTATACAGGAGTATATAGAGGGGGTGAAGTGAGACAGCCTTCTTGTAAGTATAAAGGAGTATATAGAGGGGGTGAAGTGAGACAGACTTCTTGTAAGTATACAGGGGTATATAGAGGAGGTGAAGTGAGACAGACTTCTTGTAAGTATACAGGAGTATATAGAGGGGGTGAATTCAGATAGAGTTCTTGTAAGTATACAGGAGTGTATAGAGGGGGTGAAGTGAGACAGACTTCTTGTAAGTATACAGGAGTATAAAGAGGGGGGTGAAGTGAGACAGACTTCTTGTAAATATACAGGAGTATATAGAGGGGGTGAAGTGAGACAGACTTCTTGTAAGTATACAGGAGTATATAGAGGAGGTGAAGTGAGATAGACTACTTGTAAGTATAAAGGAGTATATAGAGGGGGTGAAGTGAGACAGACTTCTTGTAAGTATACAGGGGTACATAGAGGGGGTGAAGTGAGATAGACTTCTTGTAAGTATACAGGACTATATAGAGAGGGTGAAGTGAGACAGACTTCTTGTAAGTATAGAGGACTATATAGAGGGGGTGAAGTGAGACAGACTTCTTGTAAGTATACAGGAGTATATAGAGGGGGTGAAGTGAGATAGTCTCCTGTAAGTATACAGGAGTATATAGAGGGGGTGAAGTGAGACAGACTTCTTGTAAGTATACAGGAGTATATAGAGGGGGTGAAGTGAGACAGACTTCTTGTAAATATACAGGAGTATATAGATGGGGTGAAGTGAGACAGACTTCTTGTAAGCATACAGGAGAATATAAAAGGGGGTGAAGTTAGACAGACTTCTTGTAAGTATACAGGAGTATATAGAGGGGGTGAAGTGAGACAGACTTCTTGTAAGTATACAGGAGTATATAGAGGAGTTAAGTGAGACAGACTTCTTGTACGTATACAGGGGTATATAGAGGGGGTGAAGTGAGACAGACTTCTTGTAAGTATACAGGAGTATAAAGAGGGGGGTGAAGTGAGACAGACTTCTTGTAAATATACAGGAGTATATAGAGGGGGTGAATAGAAACAGACTTCTTGTAAGTATACAGGAGTATATAGAAGGGGGTGAAGTGAGACAAAATTCTATTAATTATACAGGAGTATATAGAGGGGGTGAAGTGAGACAGACTCCTTGTAAGTATACAGGAGTATATAGAGGGGGTGAAGTGAGATAGACTCCTTGTAAGTATACAGGAGTATATAAAGGGGGTGAAGTGAGACAGACTTCTTTTAAGTATACAGGAGTATATAGAGGAGGTGAAGTGAGACAGACTTCTTGTTAGTATACAGGAGTATATAGAGGGGTGAAGTGAGATAGACTCCTTGTAAGTATACAGGAGTATATAGAGGGGGTGAAGTGAGACAGACTTCTTGTAAGTATACAGGAGTATATAGAGGGGGTGAATTCAGATAGAGTTCTTGTAAGTATACAGGAGTGTATAGAGGGGGTGAAGTGAGACAGACTTCTTGTAAGTATACAGGAGTGTATAGAGGGGGTTAAGTGAGACAGACTTCTTGTAAATATACAGGAGTATATAGAGGGGGTGAAGTGAGAGAGACTTCTTGTAAGTATACAGGAGTATATAGAGGAGGTGAAGTGAGATAGACTACTTGTAAGTATAAAGGAGTATATAGAGGGGGTGAAGTGAGACAGACTTCTTGTAAGTATACAGGGGTATATAGAGGGGGTGAAGTGAGATAGACTTCTTGTAAGTATACAGGACTATATAGAGAGGGTGAAGTGAGACAGACTTCTTGTAAGTATACAGGACTATATAGAGGGGGTGAAGTGAGACAGACTTCTTGTAAGTATACAGGAGTATATAGAGGGGGTGAAGTGAGATAGTCTCCTGTAAGTATACAGGAGTATATAGAGGGGGTGAAGTGAGACAGACTTCTTGTAAGTATACAGGAGTATATAGAGGGGGTGAAGTGAGACAGACTTCTTGTAAATATACAGGAGTATATAGAGGGGGTGAAGTGAGACAGACTTCTTGTAAGCATACAGGAGAATATAAAAGGGGGTGAAGTTAGACAGACTTCTTGTAAGTATACAGGAGTATATAGAGGGGGTGAAGTGAGACAGACTTCTTGTAAGTATACAGGAGTATATAGAGGAGTTAAGTGAGACAGACTTCTTGTACGTATACAGGGGTATATAGAGGGGGTGAAGTGAGACAGACTTCTTGTAAGTATACAGGAGTATAAAGAGGGGGGTGAAGTGAGACAGACTTCTTGTAAATATACAGGAGTATATAGAGGGGGTGAATAGAAACAGACTTCTTGTAAGTATACAGGAGTATATACAAGGGGGTGAAGTGAGACAAAATTCTATTAATTATACAGGAGTATATAGAGGGGGTGAAGTGAGACAGACTTCTTGTAAGTATACAGGGGTATATAGAGGGGGTGAAGTGAGACAGACTTCTTGTAAGTATACAGGAGTATAAAGAGGGGGGTGAAGTGACAACAGACTTCTTGTAAGTATACAGGAGTATATAGAAAGGGGTGAATTGAGACAGACTTCTTCTACGTATACAGGAGTATATAGAAGGGGGTGAAGTGAGACAGACTTCTTGTAAGTATACAGGTTTATATAGAGGGGTGAATTGAGACAGACTTCTCGTAAGTATACAGGAGTATATAGAAAGGGTGAAGTGAGACAGACTTCTTGTAAGTATACAGGAGTATATAGAGGGGGGTGAAGTGAGACCGACTTCTTGTAAGTATACAGGAGTATATAGAGGAGGTGAAGTGAGACAGACTCCTTGTAAGTATACAAGAGTATATAGAGGGGGTGAAGTGAGATAGACTTCTTGTAAGTATAAAGGAGTATATAGAGGGGGTGAAGTGAGATAGACTCCTTGTAAGTATACAGGAGTATATAAAGGGGGTGAAGTGAGACAGACTTCTTTTAAGTATACAGGAGTATATAGAGGAGGTGAAGTGAGACAGACTTCTTGTTAGTATACAGGAGTATATAGAGGGGTGAAGTGAGATAGACTCCTTGTAAGTATACAGGAGTATATAGAGGGGGTGAAGTGAGACAGCCTTCTTGTAAGTATAAAGGAGTATATAGAGGGGGGTGAAGTGAGACAGACTTCTTGTAAGTATACAGGGGTATATAGAGGAGGTGAAGTGAGACAGACTTCTTGTAAGTATACAGGAGTATATAGAGGGGGTGAATTCAGATAGAGTTCTTGTAAGTATACAGGAGTGTACAGAGGGGGTGAAGTGAGACAGACTTCTTGTAAGTATACAGGACTATAAAGAGGGGGTTGAAGTGAGACAGACTTCTTGTAAATATACAGGAGTATATAGAGGGGGTGAAGTGAGACAGACTTCTTGTAAGTATACAGGAGTATATAGAGGAGGTGAAGTGAGATAGACTACTTGTAAGTATAAAGGAGTATATAGAGGGGGTGAAGTGAGACAGACTTCTTGTAAGTATACAGGGGTATATAGAGGGGGTGAAGTGAGATAGACTTCTTGTAAGTATAGAGGACTATATAGAGAGGGTGAAGTGAGACAGACTTCTTGTAAGTATACAGGACTATATAGAGGGGGTGAAGTGAGACAGACTTCTTGTAAGTATACAGGAGTATATAGAGGGGGTGAAGTGAGATAGTCTCCTGTAAGTATACAGGAGTATATAGAGGGGGTGAAGTGAGACAGACTTCTTGTAAGTATACAGGAGTATATAGAGGGGGTGAAGTGAGACAGACTTCTTGTAAATATACAGGAGTATATAGAGGGGGTGAAGTGAGACAGACTTCTTGTAAGCATACAGGAGAATATAAAAGGGGGTGAAGTTAGACAGACTTCTTGTAAGTATACAGGAGTATATAGAGGGGGTGAAGTGAGACAGACTTCTTGTAAGTATACAGGAGTATATAGAGGAGTTAAGTGAGACAGACTTCTTGTACGTATACAGGGGTATATAGAGGGGGTGAAGTGAGACAGACTTCTTGTAAGTGTACAGGGGTATATAGAGGGGGTGAAGTGAGATAGACTTCTTGTAAGTATACAGGACTATATAGAGAGGGTGAAGTGAGAGAGACTTCTTGTAAGTATACAGGAGTATATAGAGGGGGTGAAGTGAGACAGACTTCTTGTTAGTATACAGGAGTATATAGAGCGGTTGAAATGAGACAGACTTCTTGTAAGTATACAGGAGTATATAGAAGGGGTGAAGTGAGACAGACTTCTTGTAAGTATACAGGAGTATATAGAGGGGGTGAATTGAGACAGACTTCTTGTAAGTATACATGTGTATATAGATGGGGTGAAGTGAGACAGACTTCTTGTTAGTATACGGGGGTATATAGAGGGGGTGAAGTGAGACAGACTTCTTGTAAGTATACAGGAGTATAAAGAGGGGGGTGAAATGAGACAGACTTCTTGTAAATATACAGGAGTATATAGAGGGGGTGAATAGAAACAAACTTCTTGTAAGTATACAGGAGTATATAGAAGGGGGTGAAGTCAGACAAAATTCTTTTAATTATACAGGAGTATATAGAGGGGGTGAAGTGAGACAGACTTCTTGTAAGTATACAGGTGCATATAGAGGGGGTGAAGTGAAACAGACTCCTTGTAAGTATACAGGGGTATATAGAGGGGGTGAAGTGAGACAGACTTCTTGTAAGTATACAGGAGTATAAAGAGGGGGGTGAAGTGAGACAGACTTCTTGTAAGTATACAGGAGTATATAGAAGGGGTGAAGTGAGACAGACTTCTTGTAAGTATACAGGAGTATACAGAGGGGGTGAATTGAGACAGACTTCTTGTAAGTATACATGTGTATATAGATGGGGTGAAGTGAGACAGACTTCTTGTAAGTATACAGGAGTATAAAGAGGGGGTGAAGTGAGACAGACTTCTTGTAAATATACAGGAGTATATAGAGGGGGTGAATAGAAACAGACTTCTTGAAAGTATACAGGAGTATATAGAAGGGGGTGAAGTCAGACAAAATTCTTTTAATTATACAGGAGTATATAGAGGGGGTGAAGTGAGACAGACTTCTTGTAAATATACAGGAGTATATAGAGGGGGTGAAGTGAGACAGACTTCTTGTAAGCATACAGGAGAATATAAAAGGGGGTGAAGTTAGACAGACTTCTTGTAAGTATACAGGAGTATATAGAGGGGGTGAAGTGAGACAGACTTCTTGTAAGTATACAGGAGTATATAGAGGAGTTAAGTGAGACAGACTTCTTGTACGTATACAGGAGTATATAGAGGGGGTGAATAGAAACAGACTTCTTGTAAGTATACAGGAGTATATAGAAGGGGGTGAAGTCAGACAAAATTCTTTTAATTATACAGGAGTATATAGAGGGGGTGAAGTGAGACTGACTTCTTGTAAGTATACAGGTGTATATAGAGGGGGTGAAGTGAGACAGACTTCTTGTACGTATACAGGAGTATATAGAGGGGGTGAAATGAGACAGACCTCTTGTACGTATACAGGGGTGTATAGACGCGGTGAAATGAGACAGACTTCTTGTAAGTATACAGGAGTACATAGAAAGAGGTGAATTGAGACAGACTTCGGGTACGTATACAGGAGTATATAGAGGGGGTGAAGTGAGACAGACTTCTTGTAAGTATACAGGAGTATATAGAGGGGGGTGAAGTGAGACAGACTTCTTGTAAGTATACAGGAGTATGTAGAAAGGGTTGAATTGAGACAGACTTCTTGTACGTATACAGGAGTATATAGAAGGGGGTGAAGTGAGACAGACTTCTTGTAAGTATACAGGTGTATATAGAGGGGTGAATTGAGACAGACTGCTCGTAAGTATACAGGAGTATATAGAAAGGGTGAAGTGAGACAGACTTCTTGTAAGTATACAGGAGTATATAGAGGTGGTGAAGTGAGACAGACTTCTTGTAAGTATACAGGAGTATATAGAGGGGGTGAAGTGAGACAGACTTCTTGTAAGTATACAGGAGCATATAGAGGGGGGTAAAGTGAGACAGACTTCTTGTAAGTATACAGAAGTATAAAGAGGGGGTGAAGTGAGACAGACTTTTTGTAAAAATACATTAGTATATAGAGGGGGTGACGTGAGACAGACTTCTTGTAAGTATACAGGAGAATATAAAGGGGGGTGAAGTGAGAAAGACTCCTTGTAAGTATACAGGAGTATATAGTGGGGGTGAAGTGAGACAGACTTCTTGTAAAAATACAGGAGTATATAGAGGGGGTGACGTGAGACAGACTTCTTGTAAGTATACAGGAGAATATGAAGGGGGGTGAAGTGAGAAAGACTTCTTGTAAGTATACATGAGTATGTAGAGGGGGTGAAGTGAGACAGACTTCTTGTACGTATACAGGGGTGTATAGAGGGGGTGAAATGAGACAGACTTCTTGTAAGTATACAGGAGTATATAGAAGGGGGTGAAGTGAGACAGACTTCTTGTAAGTATACAGGAGTATATAGAGGTGGTGAAGTGAGACAGACTTCTTGTAAGTATACAGGTTTATATAGAGGGGTGAATTGAGACAGACTTCTCGTAAGTATACAAGAGTATATAGAAAGGGTGAAGTGAGACCGACTTCTTGTAAGTATACAGGAGTATATAGAGGGGGTGAAGTTAGACAGACTTCTTGTAAGTATACAGGAGTATATAGAGGGGGTGAAGTGAGACAGCCTTCTTGTACGTATACAGGGGTGTATAGAGGGGGTGAAATGAGACAGACTTCTTGTAAGTATACAGGAGTATATAGAAGGGGGTGAAGTGAGACAGACTTCTTGTAAGTATACAGGAGTATATAGAGGTGGTGAAGTGAGACAGACTTCTTGTAAGTATACAGGTTTATATAGAGGGGTGAATTGAGACAGACTTCTCGTAAGTATACAGGAGTATATAGAAAGGGTGAAGTGAGACCGACTTCTCGTAAGTATACAGGAGTATATAGAGGGGGGTGAAGTGAGACCGACTTCTTGTAAGTATACAGGAGTATATAGATGAGGTGAAGTGAGACAGACTCCTTGTAAGTATACAGGAGTATATAGAGGGGGTGAAGTGAGATAGACTTCTTGTAAGTATACAGGAGTATATACAGGGGGTGAAGTGAGATAGACTCCTTGTAAGCATACAGGAGTATATAGAGGGGGTGAAGTGAGACAGACTTCTTGTAAGTATACAGGAGTATAAAGAGGGGGGTGAAGTGAGACAGACTTCTTGTAAGTATACAGGAGTATATAGAGGGGTGAAGTGAGATAGACTCCTTGTAAGTATACAGGAGTATATAGAGGGGGTGAAGTGAGACAGCCTTCTTGTAAGTATACAGGAGTATATAGAGGGGGATGAAGTGAGACAGACTTCTTGTAAGTATACAGGAGTGTATAGAGGGGGTGAAGTGAGACAGACTTCTTGTAAGTATACAGGAGTATATAGAGGGGGTGAAGTGAGACAGACTTCTTGTAAGTATACAGGAGTATATAGAGGCGGTGAAGTGAGCCAGACTTCTTGTAAGTATACAGGAGTATATAGAGGGGGTGAAGTGAGATAGACTCCTTGTAAGTATAAAGGAGTATATAGAGGGGGTGAAGTGACACAGACTTCTTGTAAGTATACAGGGGTATATAGAGGGGGTGAAGTGAGATAGACTTCTTGTAAGTATACAGGACTATATAGAGAGGGTGAAGTGAGACAGACTTCTTGTAAGTATACAGGAGTATATAGAGGGGGTGAAGTGAGATGGACTTCTTGTTAGTATACAGGAGTATATAGAGGGGGTGAAGTGAGATAGTCTCCTGTAAGTATACAGGAGTATATAGAGGGGGTGAAGTGAGACAGACTTCTTGTAAATATACAGGAGTATATAGAGGGGGTGAAGTGAGACAGACTTCTTGTAAGCATACAGGAGAATATAAAAGGGGGTGAAGTTAGACTGACTTCTTGTAAGTATACAGGAGTATATAGAGGGGGTGAAGTGAGACAGACTTCTTGTAAGTATACATCTGTATACAGAGGGGGTGAAGTGAGACAGACTTCTTGTAAGCATACAGGAGAATATAAAAGGGGGTGAAGTTAGACAGACTTCTTGTAAGTATACAGGAGTATATAGAGGGGGTGAAGTGAGACAGACTTCTTGTAAGTATACAGGAGTATATAGAGGGGGGTGAAGTGAGACCGACTTCTTGTAAGTATACAGGGGTATATAGAGGGGGTGAAGTGAGCCAGACTTCTTGTAAGTATAAAGGAGTATATAGAGGGGGGAAGTGAGACAGACTTCTTGTAAGTATACAGGAGTATATAGAGGGGGTGAAGTGAGATAGTCTCCTGTAAGTATACAGGAGTATATAGAGGGGGTGAAGTGAGACAGAATTCTTGTAAATATACAGGAGTATATAGAGGGGGTGAAGTGAGACAGACTTCTTGTAAGCATACAGGAGAATATAGAGGGGGTGAAGTGAGACAGACTTCTTGTAAGTATACAGGAGTATATAGAGGGGGTGAAGTGAGATAGTCTCCTGTAAGTATAAAGGAGTATATAGAGGGGGTGAAGTGAGACAGACTTCTTGTAAATATACAGGAGTATATAGAGGGGGTGAAGTGAGACAGACTTCTTGTAAGCATACAGGAGAATATAAAAGGGGGTGTAGTTAGACAGACTTCTTGTAAGTATACAGGAGTATATAGAGGAGGTGAAGTGAGACAGACTCCTTGTAAGTATACAGGAGTATATAGAGGGGGTGAAGTGAGATAGACTCCTTGTAAGTATACAGGAGTATATAGAGGGGGTGAAGTGAGACAGACTTCTTTTAAGTATACAGGAGTATATAGAGGGGGTAAAGTGAGACAGACTTCTTGTAAGTATACAGGAGTATATAGAGGGGGTGAAGTGAGATAGACTCCTTGTAAGTATACAGAAGTATATAGAGGGGGTGAAGTGAGACAGCCTTCTTGTAAGTATAAAGGAGTATATAGAGGGGGGTGAAGTGAGATGGACTTCTTGTAAGTATACAGGGGTATATAGAGGGGGTGAAGTGAGACAGACTTCTTGTAAATATACAGGAGTATATAGAGGGGGTGAAGTGAGACAGACTTCTTGTAAGTATACAGGAGTATATAGACGGGGTGAAGTGAGACAGACTTCTTGTAAGTATACAGGAGTATATAGAGGGGGTGAAGTGAGACAGACTTTTTGTAAGTATACAGGAGTATATAGAGGGGGTGAAGTGAGACAGACTTCTTGTAAGCATACAGGAGAATATAAAAGGGGGTGAAGTGAGACCGACTTCTTGTAAGTATACAGGAGTATATAGAGGAGGTGAAGTGAGACAGACTCCTTGTAAGTATACAGGAGTATATAGAGGGGGTGAAGTGAGATAGACTCCTTGTAAGTATACAGGAGTATATAGAGGGGGTGAAGTGAGACAGACTTCTTTTAAGTATACAGGAGTATATAGAGGGGGTGAAGTGAGACAGACTTCTTGTAAGTATACAGGAGTATATAGAGGGGGTGAAGTGAGATAGACTCCTTGTAAGTATACAGAAGTATATAGAGGGGGTGAAGTGAGACAGCCTTCTTGTAAGTATAAAGGAGTATATAGAGGGGGGTGAAGTGAGATGGACTTCTTGTAAGTATACAGGGGTATATATAGGAGGTGAAGTGAGACAGACTTCTTGTAAGTATACAGGGGTATATAGAGGGGGTGAAGTGAGACAGACTTCTTGTAAATATACAGGAGTATATAGAGGGGGTGAAGTGAGACAGACTTCTTGTAAGTATACAGGAGTATATAGACGGGGTGAAGTGAGACAGACTTCTTGTAAGTATACAGGAGTATATAGAGGGGGTGAAGTCAGAGAGACCTCTTGTAAGCATACAGGAGAATATAAAAGGGGGTAAAGTTAGACAGACTTCTTGTAAGTATACAGGAGTATATAGAGGGGGTGAAGTGAGACAGACTTCTTGTAAGTATACAGGAGTATATAGAGGGGGGTGAAGTGAGACAGACTTCTTGTAAGTATACAGGAGTATATAGAGGAGGTGAAGTGAGACAGAATCCTTGTAAGTATACAGGAGTATATAGAGGGGTTGAAGTGAGATAGACTCCTTGTAAGTATACAGGAGTATATAGAGGAGGTGACGTGGGACAGACTTCTTGTAAGTATACAGGAGTATGTAGAGGTGGTGAAGTGAGACAGACTTCTTGTAAGTATACAGGAGTATATAGAAGGGGGTGAAGTCAGACAAACTTCTTGTAAGTATACAGGAGTATATAGAGGGGGGTGAAGTGAGACCGACTTCTTGTAAGTATACAGGAGTATATAGAGGAGGTGAAGTGAGACAGAATCCTTGTAAGTATACAGGAGTATATAGAAGGGGGTGAAGTCAGACAAACTTCTTGTAAGTATACAGGAGTATATAGAGGGGGTGAAGTGAGACAGACTTCTTGTAAGCATACAGGAGAATATAAAAGGGGGTGAAGTTGGACAGACTTCTTGTAAGTATACAGGAGTATATAGAGGGGGTGAAGTGAGACAGACTTCTTGTAAGTATACAGGAGTATATAGAGGGGGGTGAAGTGAGACCGACTTCTTGTAAGTATACAGGAGTATATAGAGGAGGTGAAGTGAGACAGACTCCTTGTAAGTATACAGGAGTATATAGAAGGGGTGAAGTGAGATAGACTCCTTGTAAGTATACAGGAGTATATAGAGGGGGTGAAGTGAGACAGACTTCTTTTAAGTATACAGGAGTATATAGAGGGGGTGAAGTGAGACAGACTTCTTGTAAGTATACAGGAGTATATAGAGGGGGTGAAGTGAGATAGACTCCTTGTAAGTATACAGAAGTATATAGAGGGGGTGAAGTGAGACAGCCTTCTTGTAAGTATAAAGGAGTATATAGAGGGGGGTGAAGTGAGATGGACTTCTTGTAAGTATACAGGGGTATATATAGGAGGTGAAGTGAGACAGACTTCTTGTAAGTATACAGGGGTATATAGAGGGGGTGAAGTGAGACAGACTTCTTGTAAATATACAGGAGTATATAGAGGGGGTGAAGTGAGACAGACTTCTTGTAAGTATACAGGAGTATATAGACGGGGTGAAGTGAGACAGACTTCTTGTAAGTATACAGGAGTATATAGAGGGGGTGAAGTGAGACAGACCTCTTGTAAGCATACAGGAGAATATAAAAGGGGGTAAAGTTAGACAGACTTCTTGTAAGTATACAGGAGTATATAGAGGGGGTGAAGTGAGACAGACTTCTTGTAAGTATACAGGAGTATATAGAGGGGGGTGAAGTGAGACAGACTTCTTGTAAGTATACAGGAGTATATAGAGGAGGTGAAGTGAGACAGAATCCTTGTAAGTATACAGGAGTATATAGAGGGGTTGAAGTGAGATAGACTCCTTGTAAGTATACAGGAGTATATAGAGGAGGTGAAGTGGGACAGACTTCTTGTAAGTATACAGGAGTATGTAGAGGTGGTGAAGTGAGACAGACTTCTTGTAAGTATACAGGAGTATATAGAAGGGGGTGAAGTCAGAAAAAACTTCTTGTAAGTATACAGGAGTATATAGAGGGGAGTGAAGTGAGACAGACTTCGTGTGCGTATACAGGAGTATATAGAAGTGGGTGAAGTGAGACAGACTTCTTGTAAGTATACATGAGTAAGTAGAGGGGGTGAAGTGAGACAGACTTCTTGTAAGTATACAGGAGTATGTAGAGGAGGTGAAGTGAGACAGACTCCTTGTAAGTATACAGGAGTATATAGAGGGGGTGAAATGAGATAGACTTCTTGTAAGTATACAGGAGTATATAGAGGGGGTGAAGTGAGATAGACTCCTTGTAAGTATACAGAAGTATATAGAGGGGGTGAAGTGAGACAGCCTTCTTGTAAGTATAAAGGAGTATATAGAGGGGGGTGAAGTGAGATGGACTTCTTGTAAGTATACAGGAGTATATATAGGAGGTGAAGTGAGACAGACTTCTTGTAAGTATACAGGAGTATATAGAGGGGGTGAAGTGAGACAGACTTCTTGTAAATATACAGGAGTATATAGAGGGGGTGAAGTGAGACAGACTTCTTGTAAGTATACAGGAGTATATAGACGGGGTGAAGTGAGACAGACTTCTTGTAAGTATACAGGAGTATATAGAGGGGGTGAAGTGAGGCAGACCTCTTGTAAGCATACAGGAGAATATAAAAGGGGGTAAAGTTAGACAGACTTCTTGTAAGTATACAGGAGTATATAGAGGAGGTGAAGTGAGACAGAATCCTTGTAAGTATACAGGAGTATATAGAGGGGTTGAAGTGAGATAGACTCCTTGTAAGTATACAGGAGTATATAGAGGAGGTGAAGTGGGACAGACTTCTTGTAAGTATACAGGAGTATGTAGAGGTGGTGAAGTGAGACAGACTTCTTGTAAGTATACAGGAGTATATAGAAGGGGGTGAAGTCAGACAAACTTCTTGTAAGTATACAGGAGTATATAGAGGGGAGTGAAGTGAGACAGACTTCGTGTGCGTATACAGGAGTATATAGAAGTGGGTGAAGTGAGACAGACTCCTTGTAAGTATACAGGAGTATATAGAGGGGGTGAAATGAGATAGACTTCTTGTAAGTATACAGGAGTATATAGAAAGGGTGAAGTGAGATAGACTCCTTGTAAGTATACAGGAGTATATAGAGGGGGTGAAGTGAGACAGACCTCTTGTAAGTATACAGGAGTATATAGAGGAGGTGAATTGAGACACATTTCTTGTAAGTACACAGGAGTATATAGAAGGGGTGAAGTGAGATAGACTCCTTGTAAGTATACAGGAGTATATAGAGGGGCTGAAGTGAGACAGACTTCTTGTAAGTATACAGGAGTATATAGAGGGGGTGAAGTGAGACAGACTTCTTGTTAGTATACAGGGGTATATAGAGGGTGTGAAGTGAGACAGACTTCTTGTAAGTATACAGGAGTATATAGAGGGGCTGAAGTGAGACAGACTTCTTGTAAGTATACAGGAGTATATAGAGGGGGTGAAGTGAGACAGACTTCTTGTTAGTATACAGGGGTATATAGAGGGTGTGAAGTGAGACAGACTTCTTGTAAGTATACAGGAGTATATAGAGGGGGTGAAGTGACACAGACTTCTTGTAAGTATACAGGAGTATATAGAGGGGGTGAAGTGAGACAGACTTCTTGTAAATATACAGGAGTATATAGAGGGGGTGAAGTGAGACAGACTTCTTGTAAGTATACAGGAGTATATAGACGGGGTGAAGTGAGACAGACTTCTTGTAAGTATACAGGAGTATATAGAGGGGGTGAAGTGAGACAGACCTCTTGTAAGCATACAGGAGAATATAAAAGGGGGTAAAGTTAGACAGACTTCTTGTAAGTATACAGGAGTATATAGAGGGGGTGAAGTGAGACAGACTTCTTGTAAGTATACAGGAGTATATAGAGGGGGCTGAAGTGAGACAGACTTCTTGTAAGTATACAGGAGTATATAGAGGAGGTGAAGTGAGACAGAATCCTTGTAAGTATACAGGAGTATATAGAGGGGTTGAAGTGAGATAGACTCCTTGTAAGTATACAGGAGTATATAGAGGAGGTGAAGTGGGACAGACTTCTTGTAAGTATACAGGAGTATGTAGAGGTGGTGAAGTGAGACAGACTTCTTGTAAGTATACAGGAGTATATAGAAGGGGGTGAAGTCAGAAAAAACTTCTTGTAAGTATACAGGAGTATATAGAGGGGAGTGAAGTGAGACAGACTTCGTGTGCGTATACAGGAGTATATAGAAGTGGGTGAAGTGAGACAGACTTCTTGTAAGTATACATGAGTAAGTAGAGGGGGTGAAGTGAGACAGACTTCTTGTAAGTATACAGGAGTATGTAGAGGAGGTGAAGTGAGACAGACTCCTTGTAAGTATACAGGAGTATATAGAGGGGGTGAAATGAGATAGACTTCTTGTAAGTATACAGGAGTATATAGAGGGGGTGAAGTGAGATAGACTCCTTGTAAGTATACAGAAGTATATAGAGGGGGTGAAGTGAGACAGCCTTCTTGTAAGTATAAAGGAGTATATAGAGGGGGGTGAAGTGAGATGGACTTCTTGTAAGTATACAGGAGTATATATAGGAGGTGAAGTGAGACAGACTTCTTGTAAGTATACAGGGGTATATAGAGGGGGTGAAGTGAGACAGACTTCTTGTAAATATACAGGAGTATATAGAGGGGGTGAAGTGAGACAGACTTCTTGTAAGTATACAGGAGTATATAGACGGGGTGAAGTGAGACAGACTTCTTGTAAGTATACAGGAGTATATAGAGGGGGTGAAGTGAGACAGACCTCTTGTAAGCATACAGGAGAATATAAAAGGGGGTAAAGTTAGACAGACTTCTTGTAAGTATACAGGAGTATATAGAGGAGGTGAAGTGAGACAGAATCCTTGTAAGTATACAGGAGTATATAGAGGGGTTGAAGTGAGATAGACTCCTTGTAAGTATACAGGAGTATATAGAGGAGGTGAAGTGGGACAGACTTCTTGTAAGTATACAGGAGTATGTAGAGGTGGTGAAGTGAGACAGACTTCTTGTAAGTATACAGGAGTATATAGAAGGGGGTGAAGTCAGACAAACTTCTTGTAAGTATACAGGAGTATATAGAGGGGAGTGAAGTGAGACAGACTTCGTGTGCGTATACAGGAGTATATAGAAGTGGGTGAAGTGAGACAGACTCCTTGTAAGTATACAGGAGTATATAGAGGGGGTGAAATGAGATAGACTTCTTGTAAGTATACAGGAGTATATAGAAAGGGTGAAGTGAGATAGACTCCTTGTAAGTATACAGGAGTATATAGAGGGGGTGAAGTGAGACAGACCTCTTGTAAGTATACAGGAGTATATAGAGGAGGTGAATTGAGACACATTTCTTGTAAGTACACAGGAGTATATAGAAGGGGTGAAGTGAGATAGACTCCTTGTAAGTATACAGGAGTATATAGAGGGGCTGAAGTGAGACAGACTTCTTGTAAGTATACAGGAGTATATAGAGGGGGTGAAGTGAGACAGACTTCTTGTTAGTATACAGGGGTATATAGAGGGTGTGAAGTGAGACAGACTTCTTGTAAGTATACAGGAGTATATAGAGGGGCTAAAGTGAGACAGACTTCTTGTAAGTATACAGGATTATATAGAGGAGGTGAAGTGAGACACATTTCTTGTAAGTACACAGGAGTATATAGAAGGGGTGAAGTGAGAGAGACTTCTTGTAAGTATACAGGAGTATATAGAGGGGCTGAAGTGAGACAGACTTCTTGTAAGTATACAGGAGTATATAGAGGGGGTGAAGTGAGACAGACTTCTTGTTAGTATACAGGGGTATATAGAGGGTGTGAAGTGAGACAGACTTCTTGTAAGTATACAGGAGTATATAGAGGGGCTGAAGTGAGACAGACTTCTTGTAAGTATACAGGAGTATATAGAGGAGGTGAAGTGAGATAGACTCCTTGTAAATATAAAGGAGTATATAGAGGGGGTGAAGTGAGACAGACTTCTTGTAAGTATACAGGGGTATATAGAGGGGGTGAAGTGAGACAGACTTCTTTTAAGTATACAGGGGTATATAGAGGGGGTGAAGTGAGACAGACTCCTTGTAAGTATACAGGAGTATATAGAGGGGGTGAAGTGAGACAGACTTCTTGTACGTATACAGGAGTATATAGAGGGGGGTGAAGTGAGACAGACTTCTTGTAAGTATACAGGAGTATATAGAGGAGGTGAAGTGAGACAGACTTCTTGTAAGTATACAGGAGTATGTAGAGGTGGTAAAGTGAGACAGACTTCTTGTACGTATACAGGAGTATATAGAAGGGGGTGAAGTGAGACAAACTTCTTGTAAGTATACAGGAGTATATAGAGGGGAGTGAAGTGAGACAGACTTCGTGTGCGTATACAGGAGTATATAGAAGTGGGTGAAGTGAGACAGACTTCTTGTAAGTATACATGAGTAAGTAGAGGGGGTGAAGTGAGACAGACTTCTTGTAAGTATACAGGAGTATATAGAGGAGGTGAAGTGAGACAGACTCCTTGTAAGTATACAGGAGTATATAGAGGGGGTGAAATGAGATAGACTTCTTGTAAGTATACAGGAGTATATAGAAAGGGTGAAGTGAGATAGACTCCTTGTAAGTATACATGAGTATATAGAGGGGGTGAAGTGAGACAGACTTCTTGTAAGTATACAGGAGTATATAGAGGAGGTGAAGTGAGACACATTTCTTGTAAGTACACAGGAGTATATAGAGGAGGTGAAGTGAGATAGACTCCTTGTAAGTATAAAGGAGTATATAGAGGGGGTGAAATGAGACAGACTTCTTGTAAGTATACAGGAGTATATAGAGGGGGTGAAGTGAGACAGACTTCTTGTAAGTATACGGGGGTATATAGAGGGGGTGAAGTGAGACAGACTTCTTGTAAGTATACAGGAGTATATAGAGGGGGTGAAGTGAGACAGACTTCTTGTACGTATACAGGAGTATATAGAGGGGGGTGAAGTGAGACAGACTTCTTGTAAGTATACAGGAGTATATAGAGGAGGTGAAGTGAGACAGACTTCTTGTAAGTATACAGGAGTATATAGAGGGGGTGAAGTGAGACAGACTTCTTGTACGTATACAGGAGTATATAGAGGGGGGTGAAGTGAGACAGACTTCTTGTAAGTATACAGGAGTATATAGAGGAGGTGAAGTGAGACAGACTTCTTGTAAGTATACAGGAGTATGTAGAGGTGGTGAAGTGAGACAGATTTCTTGTACGTATACAAGAGTATATAGAAGGGGGTGAAGTCAGACAAACTTCTTGTAAGTATAATGGAGTATATAGAGGGGAGTGAAGTGAGACAGACTTCGTGTGCGTATACAGGAGTATATAGAAATGGGTGAAGTGAGACAGACTTCTTGTAAGTATACATGAGTAAGTAGAGGGGGTGAAGTGAGACAGACTTCTTGTAAGTATACAGGAGTATATAGAGGAGGTGAAGTGAGACAGACTCCTTGTAAATATACAGGAGTATATAGAGGGGGTGAAATGAGACAGACTTCTTGTAAGTATAAAGGAGTATATAGAAAGGGTGAAGTGAGATAGACTCCTTGTAAGTATACATGAGTATATAGAGGGGGTGAAGTGAAACAGACTTCTTGTAAGTATACAGGAGTATATAGAGGAGGTGAAGTGAGACAGATTTCTTGTAAGTACACGGGAGTATATAGAAGGGGTGAAGTGAGATAGACTCCTTGTAAGTATACAGGAGTATATAGAGGGGGTGAAGTGAGAGAGACTTCTTGTAAGTATACAGGAGTATATAGAGGGGCTGAAGTGAGACAGACTTCTTGTAAGTATACAGGAGTATATAGAGGGACTGAAGTGAGACAGACTTCTTGTAAGTATAGAGGAGTATATAGAGGAGGTGAAGTGAGACAGACTTCTTGTAAGTATACAGGGGTATATAGAGGGGGTGAAGTGAGACAGACTCCTTGTAAGTATAAAGGAGTATATAGAGGGGGTGAAGTGAGACAGACTTCTTGTAAGTATACAGGGGTATATAGAGGGGGTAAAGTGAGACAGACTTCTTGTAAGTATACAGGGGTATATAGAGGGTGTGAAGTGACACAGACTTCTTGTAAGTATACAGGAGTATATAGAGGGGGTGAAGTGAGACAGAGTTCTTGTTAGTATACAGGAGTATATAGAGGAGGTGAAGTGAGACAGACTTCTTGTAAGTATACAGGAGTATATAGAGGGGGGTGAAGTGAGACAGACTTCTTGTAAGTATACAGGAGTATATAGAGGAGGTGAAGTGAGACAGACTTCTTGTAAGTATACAGGAGTATGTATAGGTGGTGAAGTGAGACAGACTTCTTGTACGTATACAGGAGTATATAGAAGGGGGTGAAGTGAGACAAACTTCTTGTAAGTATACAGGAGTATATAGAGGGGAGTGAAGTGAGACAGACTTCGTGTGCGTATACAGGAGTATATAGAAGTGGGTGAAGTGAGACAGACTTCTTGTAAGTATACAGGGGTATATAGAGGGGGTGAAGTGAGATAGACTTCTTGTAAGTATACAGGAGTATAGAGAGGGGTCGAAGTGAGACAGACTTCTTGTTAGTATACAGGAGTATATAGAGGAGGTGAAGTGAGACAGACTTCTTGTTAGTATACAGGAGTATATAGAGGGGGTGAAATGAGATAGACTTCTTGTAAGTATACAGGAGTATATAGAGGGGGTGAAGTGAGATAGACTTCTTGTAAGTATACAGGAGTATATATAGGTGGTGAAGTGAGACAGACTTCTTGTAAGTATACAGGAGTATATAGAGGGGGTGAAGTGAGACAGACTTCTTGTAAGTATACAGGAGTATATAGAGGGGGTGAAGTGATATAGACTCCTTTTAAGTATACAGGAGTATATAGAAAGGGTGAAGTGAGGCAGACATTCTTGTAATTATACAGGAGCATATAGAGGAGGTGAAGTGAGACAGACTTCTTGTAAGTATATAGGAGCATATAGAGGGGGTGAAGTGAGACAGACTTCTTGTAAGTATACAGGAGTATATAGAGGTGGTGAAGTGAGACAGACTTCTTGTAAGTATACAGGAGTATATAGAGGGGGTGAAGTGAGACAGACTTCTTGTACGTATACAGGAGTATATAGAGGGGGGTGAAGTGAGACAGACTTCTTGTAAGTATACAGGAGTATATAGAGGAGGTGAAGTGAGACAGACTTCTTGTAAGTATACAGGAGTATGTAGAGGTGGTAAAGTGAGACAGACTTCTTGTACGTATACAGGAGTATATAGAAGGGGGTGAAGTGAGACAAACTTCTTGTAAGTATACAGGAGTATATAGAGGGGAGTGAAGTGAGACAGACTTCGTGTGCGTATACAGGAGTATATAGAAGTGGGTGAAGTGAGACAGACTTCTTGTAAGTATACATGAGTAAGTAGAGGGGGTGAAGTGAGACAGACTTCTTCTAAGTATACAGGAGTATATAGAGGAGGTGAAGTGAGACAGACTCCTTGTAAGTATACAGGAGTATATAGAGGGGGTGAAATGAGATAGACTTCTTGTAAGTATACAGGAGTATATAGAAAGGGTGAAGTGAGATAGACTCCTTGTAAGTATACAGGAGTATATAGAGGGGGTGAAGTGAGACAGACTTCTTGTAAGTATACAGGAGTATATAGAGGAGGTGAAGTGAGACACATTTCTTGTAAGTACACAGGAGTATATAGAGGAGGTGAAGTGAGATAGACTCCTTGTAAGTATAAAGGAGTATATAGAGGGGGTGAAATGAGACAGACTTCTTGTAAGTATACAGGAGTATATAGAGGGGGTGAAGTGAGACAGACTTCTTGTAAGTATACAGGGGTATATAGAGGGGGTGAAGTGAGACAGACTTCTTGTAAGTATACAGGAGTATATAGAGGGGGTGAAGTGAGACAGACTTCTTGTACGTATACAGGAGTATATAGAGGGGGGTGAAGTGAGACAGACTTCTTGTAAGTATACAGGAGTATATAGAGGAGGTGAAGTGAGACCGACTTCTTGTAAGTATACAGGAGTATATAGAGGGGGTGAAGTGAGACAGACTTCTTGTACGTATACAGGAGTATATAGAGGGGGGTGAAGTGAGACAGACTTCTTGTAAGTATACAGGAGTATATAGAGGAGGTGAAGTGAGACAGACTTCTTGTAAGTATACAGGAGTATGTAGAGGTGGTGAAGTGAGACAGATTTCTTGTACGTATACAAGAGTATATAGAAGGGTGTGAAGTCAGACAAACTTCTTGTAAGTATAATGGAGTATATAGAGGGGAGTGAAGTGAGACAGACTTCGTGTGCGTATACAGGAGTATATAGAAATGGGTGAAGTGAGAAAGACTTCTTGTAAGTATACATGAGTAAGTAGAGGGGGTGAAGTGAGACAGACTTCTTGTAAGTATACAGGAGTATATAGAGGAGGTGAAGTGAGACAGACTCCTTGTAAATATACAGGAGTATATAGAGGGGGTGAAATGAGACAGACTTCTTGTAAGTATATAGGAGCATATAGAGGGGGTGAAGTGAGACAGACTTCTTGTAAGTATACAGGAGTATATAGAGGTGGTGAAGTGAGACAGACTTCTTGTAAGTATACAGGAGTATATAGAGGGGGTGAAGTGAGACAGACTTCTTGTACGTATACAGGAGTATATAGAGGGGGGTGAAGTGAGACAGACTTCTTGTAAGTATACAGGAGTATATAGAGGAGGTGAAGTGAGACAGACTTCTTGTAAGTATACAGGAGTATGTAGAGGTGGTAAAGTGAGACAGACTTCTTGTACGTATACAGGAGTATATAGAAGGGGGTGAAGTGAGACAAACTTCTTGTAAGTATACAGGAGTATATAGAGGGGAGTGAAGTGAGACAGACTTCGTGTGCGTATACAGGAGTATATAGAAGTGGGTGAAGTGAGACAGACTTCTTGTAAGTATACATGAGTAAGTAGAGGGGGTGAAGTGAGACAGACTTCTTCTAAGTATACAGGAGTATATAGAGGAGGTGAAGTGAGACAGACTCCTTGTAAGTATACAGGAGTATATAGAGGGGGTGAAATGAGATAGACTTCTTGTAAGTATACAGGAGTATATAGAAAGGGTGAAGTGAGATAGACTCCTTGTAAGTATACAGGAGTATATAGAGGGGGTGAAGTGAGACAGACTTCTTGTAAGTATACAGGAGTATATAGAGGAGGTGAAGTGAGACACATTTCTTGTAAGTACACAGGAGTATATAGAGGAGGTGAAGTGAGATAGACTCCTTGTAAGTATAAAGGAGTATATAGAGGGGGTGAAATGAGACAGACTTCTTGTAAGTATACAGGAGTATATAGAGGGGGTGAAGTGAGACAGACTTCTTGTAAGTATACAGGGGTATATAGAGGGGGTGAAGTGAGACAGACTTCTTGTAAGTATACAGGAGTATATAGAGGGGGTGAAGTGAGACAGACTTCTTGTACGTATACAGGAGTATATAGAGGGGGGTGAAGTGAGACAGACTTCTTGTAAGTATACAGGAGTATATAGAGGGGGTGAAGTGAGACAGACTTCTTGTAAGTATACAGGAGTATATAGAGGGGGTGAAGTGAGACAGACTTCTTGTACGTATACAGGAGTATATAGAGGGGGGTGAAGTGAGACAGACTTCTTGTAAGTATACAGGAGTATATAGAGGAGGTGAAGTGAGACAGACTTCTTGTAAGTATACAGGAGTATGTAGAGGTGGTGAAGTGAGACAGATTTCTTGTACGTATACAAGAGCATATAGAAGGGGGTGAAGTCAGACAAACTTCTTGTAAGTATAATGGAGTGTATAGAGGGGAGTGAAGTGAGACAGACTTCGTGTGCGTATACAGGAGTATATAGAAATGGGTGAAGTGAGAAAGACTTCTTGTAAGTATACATGAGTAAGTAGAGGGGGTGAAGTGAGACAGACTTCTTGTAAGTATACAGGAGTATATAGAGGAGGTGAAGTGAGACAGACTCCTTGTAAATATACAGGAGTATATAGAGGGGGTGAAATGAGACAGACTTCTTGTAAGTATACAGGAGTATATAGAAAGGGTGAAGTGAGATAGACTCCTTGTAAGTATACATGAGTATATAGAGGGGGTGAAGTGAAACAGACTTCTTGTAAGTATACAGGAGTATATAGAGGAGGTGAAGTGAGACAGATTTCTTGTAAGTACACGGGAGTATATAGAAGGGGTGAAGTGAGATAGACTCCTTGTAAGTATACAGGAGTATATAGAGGGGGTGAAGTGAGAGAGACTTCTTGTAAGTATACAGGAGTATATAGAGGGGCTGAAGTGAGACAGACTTCTTGTAAGTATACAGGAGTATATAGAGGGACTGAAGTGAGACAGACTTCTTGTAAGTATAGAGGAGTATATAGAGGAGGTGAAGTGAGATAGACTCCTTGTAAGTATAAAGGAGTATATAGAGGGGGTGAAGTGAGACAGACTTCTTGTAAGTATACAAGGGTATATAGAGGGGGTGAAGTGAGACAGACTTCTTGTAAGTATACAGGGGTATATAGAGGGTGTGAAGTGAGACAGACTTCTTGTAAGTATACAGGAGTATATAGAGGGGGTGAAGTGAGACAGAGTTCTTGTTAGTATACAGGAGTATATAGAGGAGGTGAAGTGAGACAGACTTCTTGTAAGTATACAGGAGTATATAGAGGGGGGTGAAGTGAGACAGACTTCTTGTAAGTATACAGGAGTATATAGAGGAGGTGAAGTGAGACAGACTTCTTGTAAGTATACAGGAGTATGTATAGGTGGTGAAGTGAGACAGACTTCTTGTACGTATACAGGAGTATATAGAAGGGGGTGAAGTGAGACAAACTTCTTGTAAGTATACAGGAGTATATAGAGGGGAGTGAAGTGAGACAGACTTCGTGTGCGTATACAGGAGTATATAGAAGTGGGTGAAGTGAGACAGACTTCTTGTAAGTATACAGGGGTATATAGAGGGGGTGAAGTGAGACAGACTTCTTGTAAGTATACAGGAGTATAGAGAGGGGTCGAAGTGAGACAGACTTCTTGTTAGTATACAGGAGTATATAGAGGAGGTGAAGTGAGACAGACTTCTTGTTAGTATACAGGAGTATATAGAGGGGGTGAAATGAGATAGACTTCTTGTAAGTATACAGGAGTATATAGAGGGGGTGAAGTGAGATAGACTTCTTGTAAGTATACAGGAGTATATAGAGGCGCTGAAGTGAGACAGACTTCTTGTAAGTATACAGGAGTATATAGAGGGGGTGAAGTGAGACAGACTTCTTGTAAGTATACAGGAGTATATAGAGGGGGTGAAGTGATATAGACTCCTTTTAAGTATACAGGAGTATATAGAAAGGGTGAAGTGAGGCAGACATTCTTGTAATTATACAGGAGCATATAGAGGAGGTGAAGTGAGACAGACTTCTTGTAAGTATATAGGAGCATATAGAGGGGGTGAAGTGAGACAGACTTCTTGTAAGTATACAGGAGTATATAGAGGTGGTGAAGTGAGACAGACTTCTTGTAAGTATACAGGAGTATATAGAGGGGGTGAAGTGAGACAGACTTCCTGTAAGTATACAGGAGTATATAGAGGGGTTGAAGTGAGACAGACTCCTTTTAAGTATACAGGAACATATAGAGGAGCTGAAGTGAGACAGACTCCTTGTAAGTATACAGGACTATATATAGAGGTGGTGAAGTGAGACAGACTTCTTGTAAGTATACAGGAGCATATAGAGGGGGTGAAGTGAGACAGACTTCTTGTAAGTATACATCTGTATATAGAGGGGGTGAAGTGAGATAGGCTCCGTTTAAGTATACAGGAGTATATAGAGGGGGGTGAAGTGAGACAGACTTCTTGTAAGTATACAGGAGTATATAGAGGGGGTGAAGTGAGACAGACTTCTTGTAAGTATATAGGACTATATAGAGGGGGTGAAGTGAGATAGACTCCTTGTAAGTATACAGGAGCATATAGAGGGGGTGAAGTGAGACAGACTTCTTGTTAGTATACAGGAGTATATAGAGGGGTTGAAGTGAGATAGACTCCTTTTAAGTATACAGGAACATATAGAGGAGCTGAAGTGAGATAGACTCCTTGTAAGTATACAGGAGTATATAGAGGGGGTGAAATGAGACAGACTTCTTGTAAGTATACAGGGGTATATAGAGGGGGTGAAGTGAGACAGACTTCTTGTAAGTATATAGGACTATATAGAGGGGGTGAAGTGAGACAGACTTCTTGTAAGTATACATGAGTATATAGAGGGGGTGAAGTGAGACAGACTTCTTGTAAGTATACAGGAGCATATAGAGGGGGTGAAGTGAGACAGACTTCTTGTAAGTATACAGGAGTATATAGAGGGGGTGAAGTGAGACAGACTTCTTGTAAGTATACAGGAGTATATAGAGGGGGTGAAGTGAGATAGGCTCCTTTTAAGTATACAGGAGTATATAGAGGGGGGTGAAGTGAGACAGACTTCTTGTAAGTATACAGGAGTATATAGAGGGGGGTGAAGTGAGACAGACTTCTTGTAAGTATACATGAGTACATAGAGGAGGTGAAGTGAGACAGTTCTGAGAGCAACAGTTGATCTTGTGATTTTTTTAAATATGTTTTTTAGTGGTTCAGTATCTCTGATCTGAGGTCTCATCTCATACGTCAAGAGCGCGTCCATTGTTATGCTTTCAACGCGTGTGTGTGTCATCTGCGAGTCGTTCCCGCTAAGTCGTTAAACATCCCTTTTGATATGAGAGATCCCTTGTAATCAAACAATAGTTATAGTTCAGGTCTATTAACTGATCACAGTTATTGTACGCTTAATCACAGCTTTTATTCCTCCTAACCGTCGCAGTTTGTATATCGATCAGTGGTTAGATATGAATACATCAACAACACCATACTGATTGGGACACGGCTCGCAGTACAGCTACAGGAATATCGCTGTGTCAGCTCACGTTAAGCACGAATGATATTGAGATATCAACCCAAGGTAAATCTAGGAGGATACTGTTATATCAGGGCTCCAGATATTTTTACAGCTATTGTATATTTACTCACATGTTGTCATTCACTTTGGGATTTGATAATTTTCTCTGGATATTCAATATGTTTTAGACCCTTGCGTCCAGTCTGCTGGTTATTATTTAGCCAATGAAAGAACCTTTTGGAAACGCTGTTTCGGGGGACTTCTAATTTGCACCTGTCTAAGTGTGTCACATATCGTATATATAAGTGATACATGTCTAAGTTACAGTCAGCGAGACGTAGCACTTTTTTGCATTATTCACTGCAGTAGAGTTCATGTATGCGTGATGCCTGCATGCGATCAATATCTACAATCTGTAAAATCTACATTGGGTAATTACGCATAGTGTTGTTGTACTATGGTTGTTGTTTATTCATGTTTATTTGTACACAAATAATTCAATATAATTTATGTTGTGATATTTATTGTGCGTATTTTACACAAATACCAAGATTATCTAGGGATCTGTATATTAATAATGTAAAGCTGGATATCGTTAAAACAACTCATTAGGAAACTGTTATCTCAGAACCAGAAATAAGTACACGTGTATCACGTCACTGTCGAACTAGCGCAATACAGTTCGCTGTTAGCTAGATACCACCATTTATTACCCCAGGGGTAAAACATATCGGTGCAATATCGCTTTTCAATTATTCTAGGCATTTGATTGGATGATTGTGAACTGTGACCTTTTCGGCAGTACTTTCGCTACATTCATTCGTTCATATTTCGATCACAAGAACACTGTTTTTGTTAACAACCAAACAAAGGAACACATCCTGAAGTTATGTTAAGTTGTATTTTATTATCAAATTCTGAAGCATATCAGCCGAAAAACAATATCTTAGTTTAAATATGCATCTATATCTCTCTGAATGTGTGAATGCGGAAGCTCATATTGTTCAGGATGACCGAAGAATTTGTGATGAGTGCTACACAGTAGAACAATTTCCCTAAACTGACATAACATAAATTACAAGTCATTAGTACTACAAAGTATTATTCCCTAAACTGTTCTGAACACAACCGAAGAGCAACATGAATATACGAGGCGAAGGTATCCTTTGGAAAATCGGATATTACTTTCCAGTATATAAGTGTGATGGCACGTTTCACGCATGAAACACTGTGTTTCCTCGACCTGTTGACATTTTCGGCAGCTGCAGTCGGTGAAAGGAACGTTCGAAGCCAAACTGGAACTCGCTGTCTGCTGCGTACCCCAGTTAGCCACAACGCACTTCTGCTTTGACAGGGTGGTATTTTATAGAGCGAAATTAACGAGATATTACGATCAATTGAATGTGTTAAATTAAACACCAATTCGGCCTTTCTATTTGACAACAACATAATATTATCGTTTTGTCTTTTATCTGTTCTGGAGAAAAAGTGAACAAGAAAGTATTTTTGTCCGCGCCATGGCATCACTGACTACGGGTGTGGTTTGGTCAACCAACCTTTTTCCCAGTTGATGTATGGACGGTCCTGAAAATCTTTGTTTTTGTTATTCCTCCTCCTAATGCATATTGTATGTGGTAATATTACACTCGCTCCAATATCGATATCAAGTTTATGATTCTCGCGAAATAATTTCCAGTTTGCCATCTGTACACCTCGGGCAAAAGGAAACAAGTTGGTATAATAACCTGTAAATGAATGAATGAATTTCTTTATTTCCTCCAGAGCTGAATCTTACATAGGCACATACATTATTTACAATATATTATTTAGATTACTTGGCTATATTCAATGAGATCATGTCATACAATGCTCATTGATACACAATTTACAATATACAATTTGTGAGCAGTAAGGTATATGTGTCTAGTAGATATACATAAGGTATTTGGGGGCACTAGGCGATTCGCTGTGCAGTGTTAGGTCCCTTGGGCACGCCAGAAACCTATGATTGAGGGTTCGAATTCCGGTTCGCCCTGATTATGATTCTAGGTTTGTCAGCATCATACCCATGCTCGTGGGTTTCACCAAAGTGGTAAATGTCTGAGACCTGCATCACTTGAGTCTTTCCTCCCACATTAAGCTGTCACGCTTGCTTGATAACGGTGTTAGAACCTACACCACCGAAACGTGCTTGATAACGGTGTTAGAACCTACACCACCGAAACGTGTTTGATAACGGTGTTAGAACCTACACAGGAACGTGCTTGATAACAGTGTTAGAACCTACACCGAAACGTGCTTGATAACAGTGTTAGAACCTACACCGAAACATGCTTGATAACAGTATTTGAACCTACACCGAAACGTGCTTGATAACAGTGTTCGAACCTACACCGAAACGTGCTTGATAACAGTGTTAGAACCTACACCGAAACGTGCTTGATAACAGTGTTAGAACCTACACCGAAACGTGCTTGATAACAGTATTTCACCTACACCGAAACGTGCTTGATAACAGTATTAGAACCTACACCGAAACGTGCTTGATAACTGTGCTAGAACCTACACCGAAACGTGCTTGATAACAGTATTTGAACCTACACCGAAACGTGCTTGATAACAGTGTTAGAACCTACACCGAAACGTGCTTGATAACAGTGTTAGAACCTACACCGAAACGTGCTTGATAACAGTGTTAGAACCTACACCGAAACGTGCTTGATAACAGTATTTGAACCTACACCGAAACGTGCTTGATAACAGTATTAGAACCTACACCGAAACGTCTCTCTTGATTGTAATAAAGAAGGTGTTCATCCATAAATTCTTATCCTTACTTAGTACTCCAACTTCTAAATGCCTATCAAAGAAGTTCAAACATAAAATCGTCGTCAAGCATATCTATTTTTACATCTTTATTAACAGTTTATCAACCAAACATGATAAGGACTGATTTCTGTCAAACATAAAACATTGACAGTGCAAAATAATTTGACAATCATAGTCGTAGCATTGTCCATAACAATGGTTACAATACTTTTGCTCTTGATCCGATTTTAATACAAACTTGCAGGGGATGTCTGAAATGTGAAAAGACATGCATTATTTACATTATAAAGAACATGCATTTGTAACCGTGTATGAATTGTATGGTACCGCGAAAGTGTTAGTCTCTCAAAATGTTTTGTTCATTCTCTGATAGACGTCTGATTACAAGAGCTCGCCAAATCAATTTAGTGATCGTAATGAACTAACACATTTCCTTGCCTCTGAGGAACACGTCATAACTCTTTGTTTACAGGATAAATTACTGTTTATGATTATTCCGTCGATTTTAGCATCGTCAAACGTGTTGCTTATTTTATTATGAAGCTGGCGTGTTTTACAGAATAAAAGGGATTCACTCTTCGGGGCATTATAGGTGAGTCTCCATTTGTTGGCATATAAACGAACTGCATCAAGTGAAGACTGTAAGCCGCTAGGGTTGTAGACATGGGTGTTATATCATCGGCCAATTAAATAAATTCCATGAACAGAGAGGCAATCGTTTGCTTTCCTTAATTTACAGATCGTTTATGAAAACGAGAAAGAACCATGCTGACATAATCCGACCTTGCCCGACACCTTGTTTCATGGGAAACTCATCAGATTTGTCTTCTTCGTATGACATAAAAGCCCATCTGTATGTATAGCTATGGAAAAGTAGGGTCCATAATTTGCCCTTGACAGCAAGGTAATTTCATTTGATGAATAGACCGTGATGCCAAATACGATCGAAAGCCGTTTCAATATCTCTCTACAAATGCAGCAAACACTTGTGATTCTCTTTCAAAGTAGAAATTAACACATTCAAACATGAATGCAAACATGAATGCTCCATGTTCTCTTCTGAAACCAAATTGCAAACTATAGAGGAAGGATTGGAAGTCACTGATCAGTGTTTATTTTTATTTTCTACAGTAAGTTATGTTCTCTAAGAGTATAGATAGACACGATGTAAGAGGTATGCCACAGTAGATACGGGGATCATGTTTGTGGTTTTTCTTTATATAGGCATTACCGTACCTTGTCTGAAGGCACATGGATGGTAGAGGGATACAAGCACTTGGATTTTTGTATACAGGATATCGTCTAGTGGATCATGTTTCCAACGATTTTCTTCTACGATATTATGATTTTTTGATACAATGGTGCGTTTAAATCATCAGTGGTGAGGTTTGGATACGTCTGAATAAGTCATCCTTCAGTTTACATATAGTTGCTGAAGAAACAGTACTACGTACAACGTAAAGTAGATGGAATCAGAAGGGTGTTACTAAATCAACTCACTCTGAGCAAACATTAGGGAGTTAAACTTTAAAGTCACATCGGAGGTATTTCATTGGTGACTAGAACAAGTTATGCATTAGTAATACATACATTTGGACTAAAACCTGTCAACAAAGGAGAGTAAAACAATGACAAGCCTCTATTTAAAACTAGTAAAACTGGTAAAGCTAGAATAGTACCCCTGCATCTAAATGAGCTGGAATGATATCGCTTGCTATGACAATTCGTTCTGTAGAACTGTAAAGGGTCTCTTGCTATGACAATAAGTGTTGTAGAACTAGAGCGAGACCTCTTGCTATGACAATAAGTGTTGAAGAACTAGTGCGAGACCTCTTGCTATGACAATAAGTGTTGAAGAACTAGAGCGGGTCTCTTGCAATGACAATATGTGCTGTAAAACTAGAGCGGGTCTCCTACTATGACAATAAGTGATGTAGAGCCAGAGAGGGTCTCTTGTCATGACAATAAGTGTTGTAGAACAAGAGAGGGTCTCTTGCTATGACAATAAGTGTTGTAGAACTAGAGATGGTCTCTTGCTATGACAATAAGTGATATAGAACCAGAGAGGGTCTCTTGTCATGACAATAAGTGTTGTAGAACTGTAAGGGTCTCTTGCTATGCCAAAAGTGCTGTAGAACTAGAGATGGTCTCTTGCTATGACATTAAGTGCTGTAGAACTAGAGAGGGTCTCTTGCTATGACATTAAATGCTGTATAACTAGAGAGGGTCTCTTGCTATGACAATAAGTGCCTTAGAACCAGAGAGGGTCTATTGCTATGACAATAAGTGTTGTAGAACTAGAGATGGTCTCTTGCTATGACATTAAGTGCTGTAGAACCAGAGAGGGCCTCTTGATATGACAATAAGTGCTATAGAACCAGAGAGGGTTTCTTGATATGACAATAGGTGCTATAGAACTAGAGATGGTCCCTTGTTATGACAATAAGTGCTATAGAACTAGAGAGGGTCTCTTGATATGACAATACGTGCTGTAGAACCAGAGAGGGTCTCTTGATATGACAATAAGTGCTGTAGAACCAGAGAGGGTCTCTTGATATGACAATACGTGCTATAAAACCAGAGAGGGTCTATTGCTATTACAATAAGTGCTGTAGAACTAGAGATGGTCCCCTTGTTATGACAATAAGTGCTATAGAACTAGAGAGGGTCTCTTGATATGACAAAACGTGCTGTAGAACCAGAGAGGGCCTCTTGATATGACAATACGTGCTATAGAACTAGAGCGAGATCTCTTGCTTTGACAATAAGTGTTGTAGAACTAGAGCGAGATCTCTTGCCATGACAATAAGTGTTGTAGAACTAGAGCGAGATCTCAAGCCATGACAATAAGTGTTGCAGAACTAGAGATGGTCCCTTGTTATGACAATACGTGCTATAGAACTAGAGAGGGTCTCTTGTTATGACAATACGTGCTGTAGAACTAGAGAGGGCCTCTTGATATGACAATACATGCTGTAGAACCAGAGAGGGTCTCTTGCTGTGACAATAAGAGAGGGTCGCTTGCTATGATAATACGTGCTGACGAACTAGAGCGAGATCTCTTGCTTTGACAACAAGTGTTGTAGAACTAGAGCGAGATCTCTTGCCATGACAATAAGTGTTGTAGAACTGGAGCGAGATCTCAAGCCATGGCAATAAGTGTTGCAGAACTAGAGCGAAATCTCTTGCTATGACAATAAGTGTTGTAGAACAAGAGAGGGTCTCTTGCCATGACAATAAGTGTTGTAGAACTAGAGCGAGATCTCTTGTCATGACTATAAGTGTTGTAGAACTAGAGCGAGATCTCTTGCAATGACAATAAGTGTTGTAGAACCAGAGAGGGTCTCTTGCTGTGACAATAAGTGTTGTAGAACAAGAGAGGGTCTCTTGCTATGATAATACGTGCTGACGAACTAGAGCGAGATCTCTCGCTTTGACAACAGGTGTTGTAGAACTAGAGCGAGGATTCTTTCTTTGACAACAAGTGTTGTAGAACTAGAGCGAGATCTCTTGCCATGACAACAAGTGTTGTGGAACTAGAGCGAGATCACTTGCTCTGGTTTTACTCTATGCTGAACAAGCTGCAACCTGGCGTTGATTGTGTATGGGATCTACAGTAATCGCATAACTGCAGTAACAATTACGGACCACTAGTAGCGAAATAACCATTATCACATTTTGTTTTATCCGACATATTTACTGAGAAATTACACTCACTCTACGCTAAATCCTATTATGATATTATTTAAACTTATTTTACAGGTTTGTTTTTACTTTTTCAAAACAGACAAACCAGCCATCACCCGAAACGTCTTCCTGTTGGGTGAAGAGATCAACACGGTTCGGGCCCCTCGCTAATGTAGATACCCACGCTTGATTACACCCAGTAAGATGTAAGTGAGGGTCTCCTGCAGGTCGATGCACTTCCCATTCATCTGGTTAGTTACATGGCTGGAGCAGCAACAGACTTGGGCCTGAGTATGAGCATACCCAGAAACATCCGATCAAACAGGCCAAATAAATCTTGCGAAATGAAAGCTTTTCGATGTGTAGTCGTTTGTAAACTTCTTATGCCTATAAAATTTTAAATAAGTTATCAATTTCTCTCTGCTTTTACTCAAGTGCTGAAAAGGTGTCAGTATTATCGCCACGGTCATAAATCGCAAGATAGAATGTGTAAGTGGACTGTAGGGAATACAGCTTTTATTTGCTTCATCTCTCCATTAACAGCAGAGATTATAAAGTCGCCTGTTACTACATCATCCCTTTACACCTCCATAACAGAACTGGTATTTATGAAGCTGTAGCTCGGCATGATAGACATAGTAGCAATAACTGTGTGGAGACAAGATACACGCACCACAAGACATATCTCCGTTGTATATCCATTCGTTCAAAGACAAATAAAGTTAATTACAGTATTCTCTTGCGACAAGAACCGTTTATTATTGATAAGGAACGGGCAATTCACAGCTGTTCCTACAGCTGAGGGAACTGATGCCGCGATCTTCACCTTTCATGGCTTAATAACTTGCCAGTCATAAATACACAGACATAGAGACGAGGGTCGTGTAAGAACCTCCGCTTTTTGGCGTAAATTCAAAACACAATAAACACTGATTACTAATATCACTAACGGCTCTATAATGTACCACTTTGCTGAACACAATGGGTAACATGACGGATTTAAAAAAAGTACCTACATGGAGCCTCACATCTCCAGACTTCCATGTAATGCTGGTCAGTGCGCTGTTGCCATGACATCATCTTTATCCAATGGCTAAAAATGTGAGATCCCGAGTGTAGTTTTCGCTATGACAAATATAATCTTCACAACTTGTACATAATTCTTCCAAATAATGTGGAGGCGTCAACCTTATAAATTGAATTCAACTCACATGGTCTAAAGTTTTCAATCTGAACTGTTGATGGTGATGTTGATGTTGATATCAACAGACTGAGATTAATCAAGTGTTTATAATTCACAATTCTAGCGTTGAGTAATGGAAAGCTATACACTGTCACCAAACAGGGTCACTGATAAAACTATACAATGTCTCAACCAATCAACCTCTAGCACTCTACACTGTCTCCACACAGATCCACCTCTAACACTATACACTGTCTCAAAGCAGAGCCACCTCTAACACTATACACTGTCTCAACGCAGTGCCACCTCTAACACTATAAACTGTCTCTACACATTGCCACCTCTAACACTATACACTGTCTTCACACAGGACCACGTCTGACACTATTCACTGTCTCCACACAGGACCCCCTCTAACACTATACACTGTCTTCACACAGGACCACGTCTGACACTATTCACTGTCTTCACACAGGACCACGTCTGACACTATACACTGTGTCCACACAGATCCACCTCTAACACTATACACTGTCTCAACACAGATCCACCTCTAACACTATACACTGTCTTCACACAGGACCACGTCTGACACTATTCACTGTCTCCACACAGGACCCCCTCTAACACTATACACTGTCTTCACACAGGACCACGTCTGACACTATACACTGTCTCCACACAGATCCCCCTTTAACACTATACACTGTCTCCACACAGGGCCCCCTCTAACACTATACACTGTCTCCACACAGATCCACCTCTAACACTATACACTGTCTCAACACAGGGCCACGTCTGACACTATACACTGTCTCCCCACAGAGCCACTTTTAACACTATACATTTTATCGGCACAGGGCCCCCTCTAACACTATACACTGTCACCACACAGGGCCCCCTCTAACACTATACACTGTCTCCACACAGATCCACCTCTAACACTATACACTGTCTCCACACAGATCCACCTCTAACACTATACACTGTCTCAACACAGGGCCACGTCTGACACTATACACTGTCTCCCGACAGAGCCACTTTTAACACTATACATTTTATCGGCACAGGGCCCCCTCTAACACTATACACTGTCTCCACACAGGGCCCCCTCTAACACTATACACTGTCTCCACACAGATCCACCTCTAACACTATACACTGTCCCCACAAAGGGCCACCTATAACACTATACACTGTCTCCATACAGAGCCACCCCTATCACTATACACTGTCTCCACACAGGGCCCCCTCTAACACTATACACTGTCTCCACACCGGGCCACCTCTAACACTATACACTGTCTCCACACAGGGCCCCCTCTAACACTATACACTGTCTCCACACAGGGGCCCCTCTAACACTATACACTGTCTCCACACAGGGCCCCCTCTAACACTATACACTGTCTCTACACATTGCCACCTCTAACACTATACACTGTCTCCATACAGAGCAACCTCAAACACAACACACTGTCTCCACACAGGGCCACCTCTAACGGTATACACTGTCTCCACACAGATCCACCTCTAACACTATACACTGTCTCCACACAGATCCACCTCTAACACTATACACTGTCTTCACACATGACCACGTCTGACACTATTCACTGTCTCCACACAGGACCCCCTCTAACACTATACACTGTCTTCACACAGGACCACGTCTGACACTATTCACTGTCTTCACACAGGACCACGTCTGAGACTATACACTGTCTCCACACAGATCCCCCTTTAACACTATACACTGTCTCCACACAGTGCCCCCTCTAACACTATATACTGTCTCCACACAGGGCCCCCTCTAACACTATACACTGTCTCCACACAGGGGCCCCTCTAACACTATACACTGTCTCCACACAGGGCCCCCTCTAACACTATACACTGTCTCTACACATTGCCACCTCTAACACTATACACTGTCTCCATACAGAGCAACCTCAAACACAACACACTGTCTCCACACAGGGCCACCTCTAACGGTATACACTGTCTCCACACAGATCCACCTCTAACACTATACACTGTCTCCACACAGATCCACCTCTAACACTATACACTGTCTTCACACAGGACCACGTCTGACACTATTCACTGTCTCCACACAGGACCCCCTCTAACACTATACACTGTCTCCACACAGAGCCACCACTAACACTATACACTGTCTCCATACAGAGCCACCTCTAACACTATACACTGTCTCCACACAGGGGCCCCTCTAACACTATACACTGTCTCAACGCAGTGCCACCTCTAACACTATACACTGTCTCCACACAGGGCCATCTCTTACACTATACACTGTCTCCACACAGAGCCACCACTAACACTATACACTGTCTCCATACAGAGCCACCTCTAACACTATACACTGTCTCCACACAGATCCACCTCTAACACTATACACTGTCTCAAAGCAGAGCCACCATTAACGCTATACACTGTCTCCACACAGTGCCACCTCTAATACTATACGCTGTCTCAATGCAGTGCCACCTCTAACACTATAAACTGTCTCTACACATTGCCACCTCTAACACTATACACTGTCTCCATACAGAGCAACCTCAAACACAACACACTGTCTCCACACAGGGCCACCTCTAAAGGTATACACTGTCTCCACACAGATCCACCTCTAACACTATACACTGTCTCAAAGCAGAGCCACCTCTAACACTATACACTGTCTTCACACAGGACCACGTCTGACACTATTCACTGTCTCCACACAGGACCCCCTCTAACACTATACACTGTCTTCACACAGGACCACGTCTGACACTATTCACTGTCTTCACACAGGACCACGTCTGAGACTATACACTGTCTCCACACAGATCCCCCTTTAACACTATACACTGTCTCCACACAGGGCCCCCTCCAACACTATACACTGTCTCCACACAGAGCCACCCCTATCACTATACACTGTCTCCACACAGGGCCCCCTCTAACACTATACACTGTCTCAACGCAGTGCCACCTCTAACACTATACACTGTCTCCACACAGGGCCCCCTCTAACACTATACACTGTCTCCACACAGGGCCATCTCCAACACTATAAACTGTCTCCACACAGAGCCACCACTAACACTATACACTGTCTCCACACAGGACCCCCTCTAACACTATACACTGTCTTCACACAGGACCACGTCTGACACTATTCACTGTCTTCACACAGGACCACGTCTGACACTATACACTGTGTCCACACAGATCCACCTCTAACACTATACACTGTCTCAACACAGATCCACCTCTAACACTATACACTGTCTTCACACAGGACCACGTCTGACACTATTCACTGTCTCCACACAGGACCCCCTCTAACACTATACACTGTCTTCACACAGGACCACGTCTGACACTATACACTGTCTCCACACAGATCCCCCTTTAACACTATACACTGTCTCCACACAGGGCCCCCTCTAACACTATACACTGTCTCCACACAGATCCACCTCTAACACTATACACTGTCTCAACACAGGGCCACGTCTGACACTATACACTGTCTCCCCACAGAGCCACTTTTAACACTATACATTTTATCGGCACAGGGCCCCCTCTAACACTATACACTGTCACCACACAGGGCCCCCTCTAACACTATACACTGTCTCCACACAGATCCACCTCTAACACTATACACTGTCTCCACACAGATCCACCTCTAACACTATACACTGTCTCAACACAGGGCCACGTCTGACACTATACACTGTCTCCCGACAGAGCCACTTTTAACACTATACATTTTATCGGCACAGGGCCCCCTCTAACACTATACACTGTCTCCACACAGGGCCCCCTCTAACACTATACACTGTCTCCACACAGATCCACCTCTAACACTATACACTGTCCCCACAAAGGGCCACCTATAACACTATACACTGTCTCCATACAGAGCCACCCCTATCACTATACACTGTCTCCACACAGGGCCCCCTCTAACACTATACACTGTCTCCACACCGGGCCACCTCTAACACTATACACTGTCTCCACACAGGGCCCCCTCTAACACTATACACTGTCTCCACACAGGGGCCCCTCTAACACTATACACTGTCTCCACACAGGGCCCCCTCTAACACTATACACTGTCTCTACACATTGCCACCTCTAACACTATACACTGTCTCCATACAGAGCAACCTCAAACACAACACACTGTCTCCACACAGGGCCACCTCTAACGGTATACACTGTCTCCACACAGATCCACCTCTAACACTATACACTGTCTCCACACAGATCCACCTCTAACACTATACACTGTCTTCACACATGACCACGTCTGACACTATTCACTGTCTCCACACAGGACCCCCTCTAACACTATACACTGTCTTCACACAGGACCACGTCTGACACTATTCACTGTCTTCACACAGGACCACGTCTGAGACTATACACTGTCTCCACACAGATCCCCCTTTAACACTATACACTGTCTCCACACAGTGCCCCCTCTAACACTATATACTGTCTCCACACAGGGCCCCCTCTAACACTATACACTGTCTCCACACAGGGGCCCCTCTAACACTATACACTGTCTCCACACAGGGCCCCCTCTAACACTATACACTGTCTCTACACATTGCCACCTCTAACACTATACACTGTCTCCATACAGAGCAACCTCAAACACAACACACTGTCTCCACACAGGGCCACCTCTAACGGTATACACTGTCTCCACACAGATCCACCTCTAACACTATACACTGTCTCCACACAGATCCACCTCTAACACTATACACTGTCTTCACACAGGACCACGTCTGACACTATTCACTGTCTCCACACAGGACCCCCTCTAACACTATACACTGTCTCCACACAGAGCCACCACTAACACTATACACTGTCTCCATACAGAGCCACCTCTAACACTATACACTGTCTCCACACAGGGGCCCCTCTAACACTATACACTGTCTCAACGCAGTGCCACCTCTAACACTATACACTGTCTCCACACAGGGCCATCTCTTACACTATACACTGTCTCCACACAGAGCCACCACTAACACTATACACTGTCTCCATACAGAGCCACCTCTAACACTATACACTGTCTCCACACAGATCCACCTCTAACACTATACACTGTCTCAAAGCAGAGCCACCATTAACGCTATACACTGTCTCCACACAGTGCCACCTCTAATACTATACGCTGTCTCAATGCAGTGCCACCTCTAACACTATAAACTGTCTCTACACATTGCCACCTCTAACACTATACACTGTCTCCATACAGAGCAACCTCAAACACAACACACTGTCTCCACACAGGGCCACCTCTAAAGGTATACACTGTCTCCACACAGATCCACCTCTAACACTATACACTGTCTCAAAGCAGAGCCACCTCTAACACTATACACTGTCTTCACACAGGACCACGTCTGACACTATTCACTGTCTCCACACAGGACCCCCTCTAACACTATACACTGTCTTCACACAGGACCACGTCTGACACTATTCACTGTCTTCACACAGGACCACGTCTGAGACTATACACTGTCTCCACACAGATCCCCCTTTAACACTATACACTGTCTCCACACAGGGCCCCCTCCAACACTATACACTGTCTCCACACAGAGCCACCCCTATCACTATACACTGTCTCCACACAGGGCCCCCTCTAACACTATACACTGTCTCAACGCAGTGCCACCTCTAACACTATACACTGTCTCCACACAGGGCCCCCTCTAACACTATACACTGTCTCCACACAGGGCCATCTCCAACACTATAAACTGTCTCCACACAGAGCCACCACTAACACTATACACTGTCTCCATACAGAGCCACCTCTAACACTATACACTGTCTCCACACAGGGCCCCCTCTAACACTATACATTGTCTCAACGCAGTGCCACCTCTAACACTATACACTGTCTCCACACAGGGCCCCCTCTAACACTATACACTGTCTCCACACAGGGCCCCCTCTAACACTATACACTGTCTCCACACAGGGCCATATCTAACACTATACACTGTCTCCACATAGAGCCACCACTAACACTATACACTGTCTCCATACAGAGCCACCTCTAACACTATACACTGTCTCCACACAGGGGCCCCTCTAACACTATACACTGTCTCCATACAGAGCAACTTCTAACACTATACACTGTCTCCACACAGATCCACCTCTAACACTATACACTGTCTCAAAGCAGAGCCACCTCTAACACTATACACTGTCTCCACACAGTGCCACCTCTAATACTATACACTGTCTCAACGCAGTGCCACCTCTAACACTATAAACTGTCTCTACACTTTGCCCCCTCTAACACTATACACTGTCTCCACACAAGGCCCCGTCTAACACTATACACTGTCTCCACACAGGGCCATCTCTAACACTATACACTGTCTCCACACAGAGCCACCACTAACACTATACACTGTCTCCATACAGAGCAACCTCAAACACAACACACTGTCTCCACACAGGGCCACCTCTAACACTATACACTGTCTCCACACAGATCCATCTCTAACACTATACACTGTCTCCACACAGATCCACCTCTAACACTATACACTGTCTCAAAGCAGAGCCACCTCTAACACTATACACTGTCTTCACACAGGACCACGTCTGACACTATTCACTGTCTCCACACAGGACCCCCTCTAACACTATACACTGTCTTCACACAGGACCACGTCTGACACTATTCACTGTCTTCACACAGGACCACGTCTGAGACTATACACTGTCTCCACACAGATCCCCCTTTAACACTATACACTGTCTCCACACAGGGCCCCCTCTAACACTATACACTGTCTCCACACAGAGCCACCCCTATCACTATACACTGTCTCCACACAGATCCACCTCTAACACTATACACTGTCTTCACACAGGACCACGTCTGACACTATACACTGTCTTCACACAGGACCACGTCTGAGACTATACACTGTCTCCACACAGATCCCCCTTTAACACTATACACTGTCTCCACACAGATCCACCTCTAACACTATACACTGTCTCAACACAGGGCCACGTCTGACACTATACACTGTCTCCCCACAGAGCCACTTTTAACACTATACATTTAATCGGCACAGGGCCCCCTCTAACACTATACACTGTCTCCACACAGGGCCCCCTCTAACACTATACACTGTCTCCACACAGATCCACCTCTAACACTATACACTGTCTCAACACAGGGCCACCTATAACACTATACACTGTCTCAACACAGGGCCACCTATAACACTATACATTTTATCGGCACAGGGCCCCCTCTAACACTATACACTGTCTCCACACAGGGCCCCCTCTAACACTATACACTGTCTCCACACAGATCCACCTCTAACACTATACACTGTCTCAACACAGGGCCACTTCTGACACTATACACTGTCTCCCCACAGAGCCACTTTTAACACTATACACTGTCTCCATACAGAGCAACCTCAAACACTATACACTGTCTCCACACAGATCCACCTCTAACACTATACACTGTCTCAACACAGAGCCACTTTTAACACTATACATTTTATCGGCACAGGGCCCCCTCTAACACTATACACTGTCTCCACACAGGGCCCCCACTAACACTATACACTGTCTCCACACAGGGCCCCCTCTAACACTATACACTGTCTCCACACAGGGGCCCCCCTAACACTATACACTGTCTCCACACAGGGCCCCCTCTAACACTATACACTGTCTCCACACAGGGCCCCCTCTAACACTATACACTGTCTCCACACAGAGCCACTTTTAACACCATACATTTTATCGGCACAGGGCCCCCTCTAACACTATACACTGTCTCCATATAGGGCCCCCTCTAACACTATACACCTCTAACGCTATATCCTGTCTCCACACAGGGCCACCCCTATCACTATACACGCTCTCCACACAGAGCCACCCCTATCACAATACACTGTCTCCACACAGAGCCACCCCTATCACTATACACTGTCTCCATACAGGGCCACCCCTATCACTATACACTGTCTCAACGCAGTGCCACCACTAACACTATACACTGTCTCCACACCGGGCCACCTCTAACACTATACACTGTCTCCACACAGGGCCCCCTCTAACACTATAAACTGTATCAACGCAGGGCCACCACTAACTCTATACACTGTCTCAACGCAGTGCCACCTCTAACACTATACACTGTCTCCACACAGGGCCCCCTCTAACACTATACACTGTCTTCACACAGGGCCCCCTCTAACACTATACACTGTCTCCACACAGGGCCCCCTCTAACACTATACACTGTATCAACGCAGGGCCACCACTAACACTATACACTGTCTCAACGCAGTGCCACCTCTAACACTATACACTGTCTCCACACAGGGCCCCCTCTAATACTATACACTGTCTTCACACAGTGCCCCCTCTAACACTATACACTGTCTCTACACAGGGCCCCCTCTAACACTATACACCGGCCCCCCACAGGGCCATCTCTAACACTATAAACTGTCTCCACACAGAGCCACCACTAACACTATACACTGTCTCCATACAGAGCCACCTCTAACACTATACACTGTCTCCACACAGGGCCCCCTCTAACACTATACACTGTCTCAACGCAGTGCCACCTCTAACACTATACACTGTCTCCACACAGGGCCCCCTCTAACACTATACACTGTCTCCACACAGGGGCTCCTCTAACACTATACACTGTCTCCATACAGAGCAACTTCTAACACTATACACTGTCTCCACACAGATCGACCTCTAACACTATACACTGTCTCAAAGCAGAGCCACCTCTAACACTATACACTGTCTCCACACAGTGCCACCTCTAATACTATACACTGTCTCAACGCAGTGCCACCTCTAACACTATAAACTGTCTCTACACTTTGCCACCTCTAACACTATACACTGTCTCCATACAGAGCAACCTCAAACACAACACACTGTCTCCACACAGGGCCACCTCTAACACTATACACTGTCTCCACACAGATCCATCTCTAACACTATACACTGTCTTCACACAGGACCACGTCTGACACTATTCACTGTCTCCACACAGGACCCCCTCTAACACTATACACTGTCTTCACACAGGACCACGTCTGACACTATTCACTGTCTTCACACAGGACCACGTCTGACACTATACACTGTCTCCACACAGATCCCCCTTTAACACTATACACTGTCTCCACACAGGGCCCCCTCTAACACTATACACTGTCTCCACACAGAGCCACCCCTATCACTATACACTGTCTCCACACAGATCCGCCTCTAACACTATACACTGTCTTCACACAGGACCACGTCTGACACTATACACTGTCTTCACACAGGACCACGTCTGAGACTATACACTGTCTCCACACAGATCCCCCTTTAACACTATACACTGTCTCCACACAGGGCCCCCTCTAACACTATACACTGTCTCCACACAGATCCACCTCTAACACTATACACTGTCTCAACACAGGGCCACGTCTGACACTATACACTGTCTCCCCACAGAGCCACTTTTAACACTATACATTTTATCGGCACAGGGCCCCCTCTAACACTATACACTGTCTCCACACAGGGCCCCCTCTAACACTATACACTGTCTCCACACAGATCCACCTCTAACACTATACACTGTCTCAACACAGGGCCACCTATAACACTATACACTGTCTCAACACAGGGCCACCTATAACACTATACATTTTATCGGCACAGGGCCCCCTCTAACACTATACACTGTCTCCACACAGGGCCCCCTCTAACACTATACACTGTCTCCACACAGATCCACCTCTAACACTATACACTGTCTCAACACAGGGCCACTTCTGACACTATACACTGTCTCCACACAGGACCCCCTCTAACACTATACATTTTATCGGCACAGGGCCCCCTCTAACACTATACACTGTCTCCACACAGGGCCCCCTCTAACACTATACACTGTCTCCACACAGATCCACCTCTAACACTATACACTGTCTCAACACAGGGCCACTTCTGACACTATACACTGTCTCCCCACAGAGCCACTTTTAACACTATACATTTTATCGGCACAGGGCCCCCTCTGACACTATACACTGTCTCCACACAGGGCCCCCTCTAACACTATACACTGTCCCCACAAAGGGCCACCTATAACACTATACACTGTCTCCACACAGGGCCCCCTCTAACACTATACACTGTCTCCACACAGGGGCCCCCCTAACACTATACACTGTCTCTACACAGGGCCCCCTCTAACACTATACACTGTCTCCACACAGGGCCCCCTCTCACACTATACACTGTCTCCACACAGAGCCACTTTTAACACCATACATTTTATCGGCACAGGGCCCCCTCTAACACTATACACTGTCTCCATATAGGGCCCCCTCTAACACTATACACCTCTAACGCTATATCCTGTCTCCACACAGGGCCACCCCTATCACTATACACGCTCTCCACACAGAGCCACCCCTATCACTATACACTGTCTCCACACAGATCCACCTCTAACACTATACACTGTCTTCACACAGGACCACGTCTGACACTATACACTGTCTTCACACAGGACCACGTCTGAGACTATACACTGTCTCCACACAGATCCCCCTTTAACACTATACACTGTCTCCACACAGGCCCCCCTCTAACACTATACTCTGTCTCCACACAGGGCCATCTCTAACACTATACACTGTCTCCACACAGAGCCACCACTAACACTATACACTGTCTCCATACAGAGCCACCTCTAACACTTTACACTGTCTCCACACAGGGGCCCCTCTAAGACTATACACTGTCTCCATACAGAGCAACTTCTAACACTATACACTGTCTCAACACAGAGCCACCTCTAACACTGTACACTGTCTCCCCACAATTCCACCTCTAACATTGTACACTGTCTCCACACAGAACCACCTCTAGCACTATCACTGGTTACACACGGCCTCCCATTACACTGTCACTCGAAACCCGTGTTCAAATAATCAAGTACGTTTTAACCCTAAATATGTTTTCACGTTAAAATGTAAGCACTTTGTATTACTAATACAAATACTCTTTATGGTGCAATTTTTATCTCGTACCAGCAAGTCAACTTTGTCCTGGAAGTGAATCGTATTTAATGACGATAACTGAGGTACATATGTTTACATAGTTACTTGGAAACCACCAAGAATATATTTTGAAACATTTCACTTTTCTTACGAATGTAGTTTAGATGGGGCCATCCAGGTATGGAATGACAAAAGAGCGTGCGTTTAAAGGACCATCCCTGCACCCTTCGTCTCTGATTCATAGTTTATTAACTTCAAGTTGATTATGCAAGGCAGCAACAATGTTTTGTATTACCAGTGCTATATTCCCGGGACTCAATTCTCTTCAATCTCGATCTGTGTGTGTATGCGTTGGGGGCAACAGTGACACCTTGCCTGAAGCTGTTAACTGTAAAAGCGTTTTTGGCCAGCTGAGATCTCATTTTACTTGCATGCCTGAGGCGTTGATAGCGCGTGTTTCCTATTGGCTGTCGGGGTCTCAGTTGACCACATCTTGCACGATGGCCCACTCCGCCTGACAGCTTGCGTGAGTCGCACAAACACCGTGTCCCATGCTATTTCCATACACACACTTAAAAACTTTATTATCATTTTACGTGCATGCAGTTTCGTAGAGGTGTCATCATTGACGAGAATGTTAAAACCTTTAATCACAGTCCAGCCGCTGCAGGAATGGGTTATCACTCCGTATACAGATAACCTACGGTGATTCAACAGTTAAGCCTAAAAGATCAACGATCACAAATGCTGCGTTTGCATATACGAAAGGATAATTTTCACTGAGGAAATCGAATTCATTTTACGTGAAAGGGAGAAACTGTTGTTGTTTTTTTGTTTGTTTTTTTAAATCTTGAACAACGGCGTGAATGAGCTGCTGTTGCAGTGTTTGTGTGACGCATTCAGGTGTAGAGAATGCTGGGTGGGGAAGCTGTCTGATACATCATGGACGGTTTCAGCATCCTGTACTAGGAGCTTAGGTCTTCCCGACACGAGCACGGAGAGATGGAACATATTGCTGTCTCGTGACACCGGCTCGATCTTGCTTCTTCCTAGAGCTCATATGTTACAATGTTTCACGTATTACGTATAACTCATAAAGTGCTCTCGAATTACATGCTTGAGTTGCTTTCAATTCAAACGACGTCCAGTGATAGGGCTGGTCCTCCTGGCGATTGCCTGCGGATATGATTTGATGCACACGCCAGTAATTATTTAGCCTATGAGAAGATAGGATACATCTATACCAGTGATCTTGGGCGGAATATAATAGAGTGAATCGGCATCAGCGATCTCAATTGATTAATACCCTACCTGACAGTTTGGGCAAATGTCACTTTAAACAACCGCAGGCAGAACCAATCGGTTTTGTCTCGGACAAAGCAGTGTGCCCACACGATCTGTTTGACTGCCCTTGGTAATCGAAGTGGGGAGCTCAAACGTCGCGCGAGGCTGACGAGAGGACCAGCGGGGAGGGTTCCGATGAGGATCCCAGGGGAGGGAGTGGGGGGGGGGGGTTGTGAAGAGAGAACCAGACGTGAGGGCTCCGATGGGGACTCCAGGGGACCAGGTGAGGGTGACGAGAGGACCAGGGGGGAGGGTTCCAATGGGGATCCCAGGGGGGGGGGGGGGGGGGGGGGGGGGGGGCCGAAGAGAGGACCAGACGTGAGGGTTCCGATGGGGACCCCAGGGTAGGGTGTGGGTGACGAGAGGACCAGACGTGAGGGTTCACACAAATCACACACAAAGAAACTGACGGTATAGCTACATGACGGTAAAGATAAAGGTAAGGGAATCTACGTAACTGACAGTATAGCTACAGAACGGTAAAGACAAGGGTAAGGGTGTCTCAGTAACTGACGGTACAGCTACAGAAGGGTAAAGATGAGGGTTAGGGTGTCTCAGTAACTGACGGTACAGCTACAGAAGGGTCAAGATAAGGGTAAGGTAGTCTAAGTAACTGACGGTATAGCTACAGAAGGGTCAAGATAAGGGTAAGGGAGTCCAAGTAACTGACGGTATAGCTTCAGAAGGGTCAAGATAAGGGTAAGGGAGTCTAAGTAACTGACGGTATAGCTACATAACGGTAAAGTTAAGGGTAAGGGAGTAAGAGGGGTACAACAGTAACAAAAAGGCAAGCTCAGTAATCGATATACGTATAAGATAACCAAACTACACAAGGGCTTTGTATATAATGTGAGGACAAGGTACCAACGCCAATGGATGCTTCGGAAAAAACCCGGACATATCGGGAACACAGTCGGGGAAGAGGGGAGCACATTATCCGAAAACAGACATGGTTCTATCACTAATTCTGGGACATATTCGTCCTCACAAATACGTCTCCACCTCTGACAAGTATGGCATGGAAAATAAAGTCTTCGCATCAAGCCAACACTTCCTTGTTCCATCAGTTGCCTTATCTGTCTCAATTGTGATGAGACAATCTACACACAGTCAATCATCATAGTAAGGAACTTCAGGTTTTTGCTACGATACGAAACATTTACTGCTCTCATTTATACTACTGATCTTGCTAATATTTGTCTGTTAATGTGTTCATTGAATATTAATTTAAGAGGACAATATTCCGGCCTGATAAACTGATGTTTTGAAAAAGGGTTAAACCTTACCCATAGTCTCCTAGATTTCAAATTTATGAACCAAGGACATCTACCCACATTGTACACATTCTTCGTAATTATTTGTGGTTTTTAAGTGATTTTCGAGGAAAATATTTCACATAACATTGGCAAGAATATAAACCTTAACATTACTTACAGTGACTGAAGTGATCGTCAGGACACTCAAATCAAACGACTATGCAGAGGGCAGAATGCCAGAAGGGACAAATTTCAGGCTAATCCCTAACGTAAAGAAACGTCTATGGCCGTCTTACTGAGGGATTTGAAGAGAACAAATCAAACATCGTTCCCGTCTGGTTAAATGTCTGAAGTGACCATACCACGTTGCTGTGCTCAGGGGCGATTTATCCGTACTTGAGCGATATCAAGTCGAGCTTAATAGAATAATATAAATAATCATGTCGCTTCATGTTTCTGGTGGGTGGCCAAGGTGCCGTGCTGGGACATTGTCAGTTAAGTGTTTAGTATTAGTATCTGACCGAGAGGTTGGAAGCCATTGAATTTTTTCTGTTCACAATTTCAGTATTGTTGCGATACCTACATGATTTACTATGACTTGTCTATCAATATTGAAAGAAATGAGAATTATTCATATGGTGACAAATTATGGAAATATGTTCAAAATATCTCAGTTTTAGACACATACAACAAATGTGGCTATATCCAAATCCAGATAGAGTTTTGATCAGGTACAATAACGTATGTCTAATGTAAAATACAAAAGTGCTTATATCTGCGCATAAGCCAACTATTGGGCTGTTTAGGACCAGGGAACTGGCAATCTGACATTAATGTGTATTGTCTCCTCCTCCAGTCCTAGCGTTTTCAAACGTAATGACGGAGGACGGACCAGAGTGCTGTAATAGAAACTGCATGAGTTAGTCATGTAGAGCAGATTACTTGATGATCTTCTCGTCACAATTAGTTTACTGCTATCCCCCGGCCTCGGCAGCCAGGCTGTCAGAAATGGGATACGCCTGGATGCAACAAAGAAATTATGACAAGCGCCAGGAGACATCAACCCGTCAGCGCAGGCTCTCTTTCCCCCCAACGTTGATGCTTAGCTGATCGTGCAATCAAGACCAATTTGCTGTCTCCAATCGCTCCATTAGGCCTTATCAACGATTTCGCCTCTCCAATCCCTTCTAATATGTTCTAGGGAAGCCACGCAAGCGTAATAATGTATTGTGTCGCAAGTACAAGAAACTTGTCCCATGCACTTGTGGCCGAGTTCCTGCTAACCTGCCTCGTGATTCAAGGGCTCACTAATGGCAGTGAGTCTCTGCTTTGTGCTGCTGAATCTGCAGTTAAACTTGAATACTGTATAAATCACTGTTGTTGAGGCCGGGTTAAGCTTAAAAGCGAATGACTACGGGATTCAACAAAATACACTGCTTACAAAGTTATTTTCCGCCGAGACGTCCTCTAATGTTGGAAACAAATTGAATCTTTACAGAGCGTGTTGATGGCCTTTGTAAATTTGGTGATGGTATTGATTGCTTGACGAGGGTGGAACGACAGCTTGAGAGCTCTATCGAGGACCTGGTTCAATTGGGACGCAATGTCTTCCCCTGTGAATGGCCTGGACGGGGGAAAGCCACAAGCTTGCGGCTTCTTGCTCCCTGCCATTTATCCCAGTTACACAATTAGGACCCCAATAGAAGTCAGCCGGAATAGTCGGCTATGTTTGGTGCAGAAATTACCATAGTTGTTTTATGGGTAAATTGATGTCATTGGTTGCATTGCTGTGGGGGCCGTGAAGTTGCCGCATGGGAATTTCTGTATTGTTTCACTAAACCCAATTAATGGCCAGTACATGTTGGGAAATATTCGTAGATGATTTATACAATACCGGTTTGGACATAAACACAACAGTGGGTAATCGCAATGGTATTACAAGTTATCAAAATAGTATGATAGCAATAAAAAATATGATTTATTGTGTGAAGGAAATACTTTATATGGACTTGAGTGTTGTTGAGGACAGCGCTACTGTGGTTACATAACATTTGATGCCAGTGTTATCACAACTGTTTGTTCACCGAAGGTGCTTGTGTTTCTTTAAAGCGTTAAACAACCTTTCAGTTAGACATTATCAATGTCACCTGTCTCTTATAGACGATATATATATGATATACGACACAAATATATTGGTTCATCAGTTCACGATATAGCAGGGTGGTATATAGCAGTAGCACAGTGTCGCAATCAGTTGACGATATAGGAGGGTGATATATAGCAGTAGCACATTGTCTCAATCAGTTGACGATATAGGAGGGTAGTATATAGCAGTAGCACATGGTCTCAATCAGTTCACGATACAGAAGGGTGGTATATAGCAGTAGCACACTGTCTCAATCAGTTCACGAAACAGGAGGGTGGTATATAGCAATAGCACATTGGTTCATCAGTTGACGATACAGAGATAGGTACATAGCACTAGCACATTGGTACATCAGTCGACGATACAGAGATAGGTATAAAACAGTAGCACATTGGTTCCTTTCAGTCGACGATATAGGAGGGTGGTATATAGCAGGAGCACATTGGTTCATCAGTTGACGATACAGAGATAGGTACATAGCAGAAGCACATTGGTTCATCAGTTGACAATACAGAGATAGGTACATAGCAGTAGCACATTGGTTCATCAGTCGACGATATAGGAGGGTGGTAAATAGCAATAGCACATTGTCTCAATCAGTTGACGATATAGGAGGGTGGTATCAGTAGCACATTGTCTCAATCAGTTGACGATACTGGAGGGTGGTATATAGCAGTAGCACATTGGTTCATCAGTTGACGATACAGGAGATAGGTATATAGCAGTAGCACATTGGTTCATCAGTTGACGATACAGAGATAGGTACATAGCACTAGCACATTGGTTCATCAGTCGACGATACAGAGATAGGTATAAAGCAGTAGCACATTGGTTCATGCAGTCGACGATATAGGCTTGGCATATAGAAGTAGCACATTGGGTCATCAGTTGACGATACAGAGATAGGTACATAGCAGTAGCACATTGGTTCATCAGTTGACAATACAGAGATAGGTACATAGCAGTAGCACATTGGTTCATCAGTCGACGATATAGGAGGGTGGTATATAGCAATAGCACATTGTCTCAATCAGTTCACAATACAGGAGGGTGGTTTATAGCAGAAGCACATTGGTTCATCAGTTGACAATACAGGAAGATAGTATATAGCACTAGCACATTGGTTCATCAGTCGACGATACAGGAGATAGGTATATAGCAGTAGCACATTGGTTCATCAGTTGACGATACAGAGATAGGTACATAGCACTAGCACATTGGTTCATCAGTCGACGATACAGAGATAGGTATAAAGCAGTAGCACATTGGTTCATGCAGTCGACGATATAGGCTTGGCATATAGAAGTAGCACATTGGGTCATCAGTTGACGATACAGAGATAGGTACATAGCAGTAGCACATTGGTTCATCAGTTGACAATACAGAGATAGGTACATAGCAGTAGCACATTGGTTCATCAGTCGACGATATAGGAGGGTGGTATATAGCAATAGCACATTGTCTCAATCAGTTCACAATACAGGAGGGTGGTTTATAGCAGAAGCACATTGGTTCATCAGTTGACAATACAGGAAGATAGTATATAGCACTAGCACATTGGTTCATCAGTCGACGATACAGAGATAGGTATAAAGCAGTAGCACATTGGTTCATGCAGTCGACGATATAGGAGGGTGGTATACAGCAGTAGCACATTGGTTCATCAGTTGACGATACAGAGATAGGTACATAGCAGTAGCACATTGGTTCATCAGTTGACAATACAGAGATAGGTACATAGCAGTAGCACATTGGTTCATCAGTCGACGATATAGGAGGGTGGTATATAGCAATAGCACATTGTCTCAATCAGTTGACAATACAGGAGGATAGTATATAGCAGTAGCACACAGGTTCATCAGATGACGATACAGAGATAGTTACATAGCGCTAGAACATTGGTTCATCAGTCGACGATATAGGAGGGTGGTATATAGCACTAGCACATTGGTTCATCAGTTGATGATACAGAGATAGGTACAAAGCAATAGCACATTGGTTCATCAGTCGACGATATAGGAGGGTGATATATAGCAGTAGCACATTGGTTCATCAGTCGACGATACTGGAGGGTGGTATATAGCAGTAGCTAATTGGTTCATCAGTCGACGATATAGGAGGGTGGTATATAGCAGTAGCTAATTGGTTCATCAGTCGACGATATAGGAGGGTGGTATATAGCAGTAGCTAATTGGTTCATCAGTCGACGATATAGGAGGGTGGTATATAGCAGTAGCACATTGGTTCATGCAGTTGACGCTATAGGAGGGTGGGAAATAGCAATAGCACATTGGTTCATGCAGTTGAGGATATAGGAGGGTGGTATATAGCAGTAGCACATTGGTTCATCAGTTGACGATACAGAGATAGGTACATAGCAGTTAGCATTTTGGTTCATCAGTCGACGATACTGGAGGGTGGTATATAGAATAGCACATTGGTTCATCAGTCGACGATATAAGAGGGTGGTATATAGCAGTAGCACATTGGTTCATGCAGTTGACGCTATAGGAGGGTGGGAAATAGCAATAGCACATTGGTTCATGCAGTTGAGGATATAGGAGGGTGGTATATAGCAGTAGCACATTGGTTCATGCAGTTGACGATACATGAGATAGGTAGATAGCAGTATCACATTGGTTCACCAGTCTACGATACTGGAATGTGGTATATAGCAGTAGCACATTGGTTCATCAGTTGACGAAATAGGAGGGTGGTATTTTGCAGTAGCACATTGGTTCATGCAGTTGAGGATATATGAGGGTGGTATATAGCAGTAGCACATTGGTTCATCAGTCGACGATACAGGAGGGTGATATGTAGCAATAGCACATTGGTTCATCAGTTGGGTTGGAATATGTCAGATTAATTGTATTATTATTACAGGATACAGGAGGATATCAGTATTTCCTTGGTTAAATGGACGGTGACACGTGCCAGTGGAGAATATAGGGAGATTAACTGTAGGTATTGTCAGTGTAGAATGTATGGTAGATTCACTGGGAGTAGTGTCAGTGTAGGACGTGAGGGGAATTAACTGGGAGTAGTTTGAGTGTAGGATGTTAGGGAGATTAACTGTAGGTGTTGTCAGTGTAGAATGTTTGGGAGATTACTTGTAGGTATTGTTAGTGTAGGATGTGAAGGGGAATAACTGGGATTAGTGTCAGTGTAGGATGTTATGGAGATTAACTGGGAGTAGAGTCAGTGTAGGATGTTAGGGAGATTAACTGTAGGTATTATCAGTGTAGAATGTTTGGGAGATTAACTGGGATTAGTGTCAGTGTAGGATGTTAGGAAGATTAACTTTAGGTATTGTCAGTGTAGGATGTGAGGGGGAATAACTGGGAGTAGTGTCAGTGTAGGATGTTTGGGAGATTAACTGGGAGTAGTATCAGTGTAGGATGTTAGGAAGATTAACTGTAGGTATTGTCAGTGTAGGATGTGATGGGGAATAACTGGGACTAGTGTCTGTGTAGGATGTTAGGGAAATTAACTAGGGGTAGTGTCAGTGTAGGGTGTTAGGGAGATTAACTGTATGTATTGTCGGTGTAGAATGTTTGGGAGATTAACTGTAGGTATTGTCAGTGTAGGATGTGAGGGGTTATAACTGGGAGTATTGTCAGTGTAGGATGTTAGGGAGATTAACTGGGAGTAGTGTCAGTGTAGGATGTTAGGGAGATTACTTGTTGGTATTGTCAGTGTAGGATGTGTGGGGGAATAACTGGGAGTAGTGTTAGTGTAGGATGTTAGGGAGATTAACTGTAGGTATTGTCAGTGTAGGATGTGAGGGAGATTAACTGTAGTTATTGTCAGTGTAGGATGTTAGGGGGTAACTAGGAGTAGTGTCAGTGTAGGATGTTATCTAGATTAACTGCAGGTATTGTCAGTGTAGGATGTTAGGGAGATTAACTGTAGGTATTGTCAGTGTAGAATGTTTGGGAGATAACTTTTAGGTATTGTTAGTGTAGGATGTGAAGGGGGGTAACTGGGAGTAGTGTCTGTGAAGGATGTTAGTGGTGATTACTTGTTGGTATTGTCAGTGTAGAATGTTTGGGAGATAACTTGTAGGTACTATTAGTGTAGAATGTGAGGGGGAATAACTGGGAGTAGTGTCAGTGTAGGATGTGAGGGGGAATAACTGGGAGTAGTGTCAGTGTAGGATGTTAGGGAAAGTAACTTGGAGTGGTGTCAGTGTAGGATGTTAGGGAGATTAACTGGGAGTAGTGTCAGTGTAGGATGTAAGGGAGATTAACTGGGAGTAGTGTCAGTGTAGGATGTTAGGGAGATTAACTGGGAGTAGTGTCAGTGTAGGGTGTGAGGGAGATTAACTAAGAGTAGTGTCAGTGTAGGATGTTAGGGAGGTTAACTTGGAGTAGTGTCAGTGTAGGGTGTTAGAGAGATTAACTGGGAGTAGTGTCAGTGTAGGGTGTTACGGAGTTTAACTTGGAGTGGTGTCAGAGTAGGATGTGAGGAAGATAACTGGTAGGTATTGTCAGTGTAGAATGTTAGGGAGATTAACTGTAGGTATTGTCAGTGTAGGGTGTTAGGGAGATTAACTGGGAGTAGTGTCAGTGTAGGGTGTTAGAGAGATTAACTGGGAGTAGTGTCAGTGTAGGGTGTGAGGGAGATTAACTGGGAGTAGTGTCAGTGTAGGATGTGTGGGAGATTAACTGGGAGTAGAGTCAGCTTAGGATGTAAGGGAGATTAACTGGGAGTAGTATCAGTGTAGGATGTGAGGGAAAGTAACTGGGAATAGTGTCAGTGTAGGATGTTAGGGAGTTTAACTGGGAGTAGTGTCAGTGTAGGATGTGAGGGAGATTAACTGGGAGTAGTTTCAGTGTAGGGTGTTAGGGAGATTAACTGGGAGTAGTGTCAGTTTAGGGTGTTAGAGAGATTAACTGGGAAGAGTGTCAGTGTAGGATGTGAGGGAAAGTAACTTGGGGTAGTGTCAGTGTAGGATGTTAGGGAGATTAACTGGTAGGTAGTGTCAGTGTAGGGTGTTAGGGAGATCAACTGTAGGTATTGTCAGTGTAGGATGTGAGGGAAAGTAACTTGGAGTAGTGTCAGTGTAGGATGTTAGGGAGATTAACTGGGAGTAGTGTCAGTGTAGGATGTGAGGGGGAATACTTGGGAATAGTGTCAATGTAGGATGTTAGGGAGATTAACTGTCATTAGTGTCAGTGTAGGATGTTTGGGTGATTTCTTGTTGGTATTGTCAGTGTAGGATGTTTGGGAGATTACTTGTAGGTATTGTCAGTGTAGGATGTGAGGGGGAATAACTGGGAGTAGTGTCAATGTAGGATGTTAGGGAGATTAACTGTCAGTAGTGTCAGTGTAGGATGTTTGGGAGATTACTTGTTGGTATTGTCAGTGTAGGATGTTTGGGAGATTACTAGTAGGTATTGTTAGTGTAGGATGTGAGAGGGAATAACTGGGAGTAGTGTCAATGTAGGATGTACGGGAGATTAACTGGGAGTAGTGTCAGTGTAGGATGTGAGGGAAAGTAACTTGGACTAGTGTCAGTGTAGGATGTTAGGGAGATTAACTGGGAGTAGTGTCAGTGTATGATGTTAGGGAGATTAACTGGGAGTAGTGTCAGTGTAGGATGTGAGGGAAAGTAACTTTGGGTAGTGTCAATGTAGGATGTTAGGGATATTAACTGGGAGTATTTTCAGTGTAGGAAGCAAGGGAAATTAACTAAGAGTAGTGTCAGTGTAACGTGTAAGGGAGGTGTCGTGTTCCTGGGATACCTGTTCATTATGGAAAGTAGTTTGAAGCTTGTCTGGTTGTTGGCCAGACGTCACGTGAGCAAACCTTGCGATATCCTTCCAGAACCTACAGTCCACGCCAAGCGATTATCTCTGTTGTGTTTGCTTGTACGTCATGATGACACCTCCCTCTGTGTCGCTCTGCTCCAGTACATGTGAAGGATTTGCAAAGAACTTCTTTAGGTTTAGGTTTTGTTCATCTTCTCTGGAATAACGCGTAAACTGTTTCACAAGACACAGGGGTTTTGAACTTAATATTTGTTTTTCAATTGCTCATAAAACTCATGAGTAGAAAGTATTGATTTTGTCCTTCCACTAGCTCTGTGTATAATGTTTTCGCGTAATATGTCCGCAGACTGATATAACTTAGACTGGCTGAAGCAGAGCGGTATATCAGTGTAACGACACATAACGTCGCTATTTCACTGCATGTACACTTCCTAAATAACAGCTGCATGGGTTTCCGCAAACCTGTTGTTTATGTTGTACATTTCAATTCCGACCCTATTGTCATAAACCAAGGACTAAAACAACGCCGTGTCTTCCCCATTCGGCTTCTCTTTACTTTAAATAAATCTCGTCCTGCCTGTCCCGATCGATATACTTGGTGACACTGTTTCACCTTTGTACAATTCATTTCCTTCTGTGGACTCGCTCAGCTAGGCATGGAATGATTTGCTGTGTGCTCGCATGTGCCGCGGCTCCTTCATCACGACGAGGTTAAAGATGCTGGCGCTGACTCTGCAGCCCACTCTCATTAGGATTTCTCCCCACCCAGTCGGCGCACGCGCTCGTTATTGCCTGTGCGTGTGTAGTATGGACTTTCTTCGTTTAAAAGAGTTATCTGTCCACTCAGGAAATATGATTGGAAAGACTAAGGATTTAAATGTTCCTTCCAACTGAGCGGACCTACCTGATATTTCCTATCATTCTTCACTTATTTTTGGACAGGTACGAGAATATCTATCTTGATAAATTAAGCATGCCTTTATCAGACTACAAGACCCCAATCATCCGAGTCCGCGAAATGTCTTTGATACATATTATTATAAGATAGTATGAGTGTACTGTCTGGGGGTAACGTATGTCTACATGCGTGTACTGGCTGGGTGTGCGTAATGGCTGGTGGTAGCGTGTGTCTACATGTGTGTACTGACTGGGGGTAACGTGTGTCTACATGTGTGTACTGGCTCGGGGTAACGTGTGACTACATGCGTGTACTGACTGGGGGTAACGTGTGACTACATGTGTGTACTGACTGGTGGTACCGTGTATCTACATGTGTGTACTGACTGGGGGTAACGTGTGACTACATGTGTGTACTGACTGGGGGTAACGTGTGACTACATGCGTGTACTGACTGGTGGTAGCGTGTGTCTTCATGCGTGTACTGACTGGGGGTAACGTGTGACTACATGTGTGTACTGGCTGGGGGTAACGTGTGACTACATGTGTGTACTGACTGGGGGTAACGTGTGACTACATGTGTGTACTGACTGGTGGTAGCGTGTGTCTTCATGCGTGTACTGACTGGGGGTAACGTGTGATTACATGTGTATACTGGCTGGGGGTGACGTGTGTTTACATGTGTGCACTGGCTGGGGGTAATGTGTGTCTACATGTGTATACTGGCTGGGGGTAACGTGTGTTTACATGTGTATACTGGCTGGGGGTAACGTGTGTCTACATGTGTGTACTGGCTGGGGGTAACGTGTGTCTACATGTGTGTACTGGCTGGGGGTAATGTTTGTCTACATGTGTGTACTGGCTGGGGGTAATGTTTGTCTACATGCGTGTACTGGCTGGGGGTACCGAGTGTTTACATGTGTGCACTGGCTGGGGGTAACGTGTGTCTACATGTGTGTACTGGCTGGTAGTAGCGTGTGTCTACATGTGTGTACTGACTGGTAGTAGCGTGTGACTACATGTGTGTACTGGCTGGTAGTAGCGTGTGTCTACATGTGTGTACTGACTGGTAGTAGCGTGTGTCTACATGCGTGTACTGGCTGGGGGTAACGTGTGTCTACATGTGTGTACTGGCTGGGGGTAACGTGTGTCTACATGCGTGTACTAACTGGTGGTAGCGTGTGTCTACATGCGTGTACTGACTGGGGGTAACGTGTGACTACATGTGTGTACTGGCTGGGGGTAACGTATGTCTACATGCGTGTACTGACTGGTGGTAGCGTGTGTCTACATGCGTGTACTGACTGGGGGTAACGTGTGACTACATGTGTGTACTGCCTGGGGGTAATGTGTGTCTACATGTGTATACTGGCTGGGGGTAACGTGTGTTTACATGTGTATACTGGCTGGGGGTAACGTGTGTCTACATGTGTGTACTGGCTGGGGGTAATGTTTGCCTACATTTGTGTACTGGCTGGGGGTACAGTGTGTTTACATGTGTGCACTGGCTGGGGGTAATGTGTGTCTACATGTGTGTACTGGCTGGAGGTAATGTTTGTCTACATGCGTGTAGTGGCTTCGGGTACCGTGTGTTTACATGTGTGCACTGGCTGGGGGTACCGTGTGTCTACATGTGTGTACTGGCTGAGGGTAACGTGTGTCTACATGTGCGTACTGGCTGGGGGTACCGTGTGTTTACATGTACGTACTGGCTGGGGGTAGCGTGTGTCTACATGTGTGTACTGGCTGGGGGTACCGTGTGTTTACATGTGTGCACTGGCTGGGGATACCGTGTGTCTACATGTGTGTACTGGCTGGGGGTAACGTGTGTCTACATGCGTGTACTGACTGGTGGTAGCGTGTGTCTACATGCGTGTACTGACTGGGGGTAACGTGTGACTACATGTGTGTACTGGCTGGGGGTAATGTGTGTCTACATGTGTATACTGGCTGGGGGTAACGTGTGTTTACATGTGTGCACTGGCTGGGGGTACCGTGTGTCTACATGTGTGTACTGACTGGGGGTAACGTGTGTCTACATGTGTATACTGGCTCGGGGTAACGTGTGTCTACATGTGTGTACTGGCTGGGGCTACCGTGTGTTTACATGTGTGCACTGGCTGGGGGTACCGTGTGTCTACATGTGTGTACTGGCTGGAGGTAACGTGTGTCTACATGGGTGTACTGGCTCGGGGTAACGTGTGACTACATATGTGTACTGGCTCGGGGTAGCGTGTGACTACATGTGTGTACTGGCTTGGGGTAGCGTGTGTCTACATGTGTGTACTGACTGGGGGTAACGTGTGTCTACATGCGTGCACTGGCTTGGGGTAACGTGTGACTACATGCGTGTAGTGGCTGGGGGTACCGTGTGTTTACATGTGTGTACTGGCTGGAGGTAACGTGTGTCTACGTGTGTGCACTGGCTGGGGGTAACGTGTGACTACATGCGTGTACTGGCTGGGGGTACCGTGTGTGTACATGTGTGTACTGGCTGGGGGTAACGTGTGTCTACATGTGTGTACTGGCTCGGGGTAGCGTGTGACTACATGTGTGTACTGGCTGGAGGTAACGTGTGTCTACGTGTGTGCACTGGCTGGGGGTAACGTGTGTCTACATGTGTGTACTGGCTCGGGGTAGCGTGTGACTACATGTGTGCACTGGCTGGGGGTAACGTGTGACTACATGTGTGTACTGGCTGGGGGTAGCGTGTGTCTACATGTGTGTACTAACTGGGGGTAACGTTTGTCTATATGTGTGTACTGGCTGGGGGTAGCGTGTGACTACATGTGAATACTGGCTTGGGGTAGCGTGTGACTACATGTGTGTACTGGCTGGGGGTACCGTGTGTTACATGTGTGCACTGGCTCGGGGTAACGTGTGACTACATGTGTGTTCTGGCTGGGGGTAGCGTGTGACTACATGTGTGTACTGGCTGGGGGTACCGTGTGTTTACATGTGTGCACTGGCTCGGGGTACTGTGCATCTGAACAAGAATAATACCATGTGTGCGCAGGTCGGGGTCCGTATGAAGCTTTCGATATCATCCATGAAGATCCGAAGCTGTTAAGCGCATTTTAGCTTTGGGCATTATGTATCTACGTGTAACACCGAGTAATAAAAACTACTAGTTTATGGAAACTTGTTTAATCGCTCAAGGCTGCCACAGTTTGACTACGTATACAACAGCTACTATTGGTATTGAATTGAACGACGGCGGTGTTTAGGAATACTTCTCCCCCGAGCGTCAGCAGACATTGGTCAGCGTCTGGCAGGATGCTGTCTCGTGGGCGATATTAAACCATTCTTGATATTGCGACAGTCTTTAACGCGGCAGAGAGCCACTTTCAAAGACAACAAATAGCGAAGTACATTGATGAATATTATATATTTATTCCCTGCCGATCTCACACATGCAAATGTTCTTTTAGACTAGGGATACACATGCTGGACATGAAATCTAACACAATGTATGCAGGTTCCGTTATCAATACTCATTTAGAATCCAAAAGGACCATGAGAGCTGGACCACCAAGACGAGAAAGAAGTTGAATTCCCTTAGAAATATTGGAGTAAGAGCAGGAGGTCTGAACCCAGTCTGTTGTGTGAACATATGGCGAAATTAATGGAGGCAATATAGATCATCCAGTCATTTATTCATTCATTTATTATAAACTCTACAGGCATCACATATACACACATCACATATACAACCTGTACACACATCACATATAAAACATATACACACATCACATATGTAATCTGTACGCACATCACATATATAACATGTACACACATCACATATATAACCTGTACACACATCACATATAAAACATATACACACATCACATATGTAATCTGTACGCACATCACAGATATAATATGTACACACATCACATATATAACCTGTACACACATCACATATAAAACATATACACACATCACATATGTAATCTGTACGCACATCACATATATAACATGTACACACGTCACATATACAACCTGTACACACATCACATATGTAATTTGTACGCACATCACATATATAACATGTACACATATCACATATGTAACCTGTACACACATCACATATTAAACATGTTCACACATCACATATATAACCTGTACACACATCACATATATAGCATGTACACACATCACAAATATAACATGTACACATATCACAGATATAACCTGTACACACATCACATATTAAACATGTTCACACATCACATATATAACCTGTACACACATCTCATATATAACCTGTATACACATCACATATATAACCAGTACACACATCACATATGTAACCTGTACACACATCACATATATAACAAGTACACATATCACATTTATGACCTGTACACACATCACATATAAAACCAGTACACACATCACATATGTAGCATGTACACACATCACATATATAACATGTACACATATCACATATGTAACCTGTACACACATCACATATATATCCTGTACACACATCACACATATAACATGTACACACATCACATATATAACCTGTACACACATCACATATATAACTTGTACACACACACATATATATATAACCTGTACACACATCACATATATAACCTGTACACACATCACATATATAACTTGTACACACACACATATATATATAACCTGTACACACACACACAGACACATCACATATATAACCTGTACACACATCACATATATGACCGGTACACACATCACATATATAGCCAGTACACACATCACATATATAACCTGTACACACATCACATATATGACCTGTACACACATCACATATATAGCCAGTACACACATCACAAATATAACATGTACACATATCACAGATATAACCTGTACACACATCACATATTAAACATGTTCACACATCACATATATAACCTGTACACACATCTCATATATAACCTGTATACACATCACATATATAACCAGTACACACATCACATATGTAACCTGTACACACATCACATATATAACAAGTACACATATCACATTTATGACCTGTACACACATCACATATAAAACCAGTACACACATCACATATGTAGCATGTACACACATCACATATATAACATGTACACATATCACATATGTAACCTGTACACACATCACATATATATCCTGTACACACATCACACATATAACATGTACACACATCACATATATAACCTGTACACACATCACATATATAACTTGTACACACACACATATATATATAACCTGTACACACATCACATATATAACCTGTACACACATCACATATATAACTTGTACACACACACATATATATATAACCTGTACACACACACACAGACACATCACATATATAACCTGTACACACATCACATATATGACCGGTACACACATCACATATATAGCCAGTACACACATCACATATATAACCTGTACACACATCACATATATGACCTGTACACACATCACATATATAGCCAGTACACACATCACATATATAACCGGTACACACATCACATATATAACATGTACACATATCACATATATAACCTGTACACACATCACATATATAACCTGTACACACATCACATATATAACTTGTACACACACACACATATATATAACCTGTACACACACACACAGACACATCACATATATAACCTGTACACACATCACATATATGACCGGTACACACATCACATATATAGCCAGTACACACATCACATATATAACCGGTACACACATCACATGTATAACCTGTACACACATCACATATATAACCTCTATACACAGCACGTATATATCACGTTCACGCATTATTTTTATATGCGCGAATTGCTGCAACATAGGCTATGCGGAGTTAAGCAATAATAACTCACATATTTGAAATGCATAGGCATCACTTATATAACATATGTACGCGACACGTTTTGGCGCCAATATTGGTCAATCACCATATGCATCCTACATGTAGAACCCACACAGAATGGTATGGTGTTTGAAAGTATTCGTTTTCTACAATTGCATTAGTTACTCCAAATTGTTTTATTTACCATGTGTATTGCATACATGCCCTCGACATATACTTCCCTCTGTGACTCCTGCGGAATAATGAATATTTCATGTTTGTGTATGAGTGATACTTTGCTGATATGAGACCAAGTATGAAATATTCATCACACAATTTCTAGGTCTCCCTGTTTCCATGTTACCTATGAGATAAAGGTACTTCTACTGCTGCTGTAAGTCAGCATGTTGATACATGGGAGACTGGCGATCAATTGCTGGCGGCGTGCTGGTGCTTCTTTCCATGCGCCCTCGTGTGATAATTTAAGGGCGTTGAAGATTACTATATTGGGAATATGCTGTTCAACGACAAACACTTTACATTTGTCGACGATTAAAAAGAGCTAATAAATTAGTGTGAAGAAGTACACATCAATAACGGGAGTTAGTTTACAGTTGAGAGTGTGAAATCTCCTCGACCTATCAGCTGCGAGACGGCGTGTACTGATAGAGTAGCGGGCCATTCACATTTCTATTGTTTCACTGGATGGCGTCGTGACAAAAAAGTCGCTATTGAGACTTTAGCCATACTCAAACACAGGACCATTAAACCTCGGAAACAATGCTCTCGTCGTCTTGCCTTTCTAACTGTTGTTTCACTGATGCCGTGTATAATGACAGAATAAGCGGACTCTGAGATTGTTGCGTGTAATGGATGACGAGTTAAGCCAATATTTGTATATGCGTTATAGCAGCAGCGGACACTCTGTGTTACAGTTCTGGCGGCGTCTTTCATCGCCATGTTGAGGTATGCGGACTAAGGCGACTACTGTGAGCAGCTGATGTTGACGACGCCCGGAGCAGGCACTTTACCCCCACCTTTACACCCAGCACATCACGCTACTTCAGGTACGTTCTCTATTATCACAGTACGTTGGAACACAGCTACCATGTACACACCTTTGTGTAGCGCCATCACAAGCATTTGACACAACCTAAACAAATTGTTGTACATGTTTATTAAGGTACGATGTTATAAATACATGACGAAATATTCAGCACTAATAAAGACGTTGATGATGGGATCCACGCTCGAGCACTACTTGCATATGACGTATCAACTTCTTTAAACAAGGCAATTCTCGAACATATCACGTCACAACATTTTTGAACTTGACACCTCAACTAACATATGGCGTTTACGTCTTTTAGCATAACACATAAACTTACATTTGGCTTTTACAACATTTTTAAACATGACACCTCTACTTACATATGGCGTTTACAACATTTTTAGACATGACACCTCAACTTACATATGACGTTTACAACATTTTTAAACATGACACCTCTACTTACATATGGCGTTTACAACATTTTTAAACATGACACCTCCACTAACATATGGCGTTTACAACATTTTTAAACATGACACCTCTACATACATATGACGTTTACAACATTTTTAAACATGACAACTCTACTTACATATGGCGTTTACAACATTTTTAAACATGACACCTCAACATACATATGGCGTTTACAACATTTTTAAACATGACACCTCTACTTACATATGGCGTGTACAACATTTTTAAACATGACACCTTTACTTACATATGACGTTTACAACATTTTTAAACATGACACCTCTACTTACATATGGCGTTTACAACATTTTTAAACATGACACCTCAACATACATATGGCGTTTAGAACGTTTTTAAACATGACACCTCTACTTACATATGGCGTTTACAACATTTTTAAACATGACACCTCAACATACATATGGCGTTTACAACATTTTTAAACATGACACCTCTACTAACATTTGGCGTTTACAACATTTTAAAACATGACACCTCATCTGGCATTTGGCGTTTACAACATTTTTAAACATGACACCTCTACTTACATATGGCGTTTACAACATTTTTAAACGTGACACCTCTACTTACATATGGCGTTTACAACATTTTTAAACGTGACACCTCTACTTACATATGGCGTTTACAACATTTTTAAACATGACACCTCTACTTACATATGGCGTTTACAACATTTTTAAACATAACACCTCTACTTACATATGACGTTTACAACATTTTTAAACATGACACCTCTACTAACATATGGCGTTTACAACATTGTTATGCATGAGACCTCAACTTACATATGACGTTTACAACATTTTTAAACATGACACCTCTACTTACATATGGCGTTTACAACATTTTAAGACATGACACCTCAACTTACATATGGCGTTCACAACATTTTAAAACATGATACCTCTACTTACATATGGCGTTTACAACATTTTCAAGCATGACATCTCAACTTACATATGGCGTTTACAACATCTTTCAATATGACACCTGAGCTTGCATATGACGTTAACTACATTTTTAAACATGACACCTCTACTTACATTTGGCGTTTACAACATTTTTAAACATGACACCTCTACTTACATATGGCGTTTACAACACTTTTAAACATGACACCTCAACTTACATTTGGCGTTTACAACATTTTTAAACGTGACACCTCTACTAACATATGGCGTTTACAACATTTTAAAGCATGACACCTCAAATTACATATGGCGTTTACAACATCTTTCAATATGACACATGAGCTTGCATATGACGTTTGCGACATTCTTCAATATGACACCTTATCTCGCATAAGACGTTTACAATATTTTTAAACATGACACCTCTACTAACAGTTGGGGTTTATAAACATTTTAAAACATGACACCTCTACTTACATATGGCGTTTACAACATTTTTAAACATGACACCTCTACTTACATATGGCGTTTACAACATCTTTTAACTTGACACCTCAACTAACATATGGCGTTTACAACATCTTTAAGCATGACACCTCTACTTACATAGGACGTTTACAACATTTTTAAACATGACACCTCTACTTACATATTGCGTTTACAACATTTTTAAACATGACACCTCTACTTACATATGGCGTTTACAACATTTTAAAACATGACACCTCTACTTGCATATGGCGTTTACAACATTTCTAAACAAGACACCTTAACTTACATATGGCGTTTACATCTTTCAATATGACACCTGAACTTGCATATGACGTTGACAACATTTTTCAATATGGCACCTCTACTTAGATATGACGTTTATAACATTTTTCATTATGACACCTGAGCTTGCATATGACGTTTGCGACATTCTTCAATATGACACCTCATCTCGCATATGACGTTTACAACATCATTCAACATGACGCTTCAACTTACATATGGCGTTTACAACATCTTTAAGTATGACACCTCTACTTGCATGTGGCGTTTAAAACATTTCTAAACAAGACACCTTAACTAATATATGGGGTTTACATCTTTAAGCATGGCACATCTACTTGGATATGGCGTTTACAACATCTTTTAACTTGACACCTCAACTAACATATGGCGTTTACAACATCTTTAAGCATGATACCTCTACTTGCATATGACGTTTACAACATCTTTCAATATGACACCTGAACCTTCATATGACGTTTACAATATCTTTCAATATGACGTCTGAACTTACATATGACGTTTACAATATCTTTCAATATGGCACCTCTACTTACATATGACGTTTACAACAATTTTCATTATGACACCTGAGCTTGCATATGACGTTTGCGACATTCTTCAATATGACACCTCATCTCGCATATGACGTTTATAACATCTTTTAACTTAACAACTCTACTTACACCTGGTAGTACAGAACTTGTTAAACTACCCTTCTTAAGAATGCAACATTGACAGAGCGATCTGTAATTAATTGCACTTCACTAGTCCATCTGTTGGATAACAAAATATCAGGCCGGTATTGGGCCAATTTTGGATTTCGGGCATGAATAAGTTATCAATCCCATTTGTAAGACTGAATAGGGGATATGGAGTGACAACATGCTTGACTGGACTGCTGATACGTCCGGACCCTGATGGCGAGGGGTCGTGCTCATGCTAGTAACCACTGGTTTGACGTGCCGAGGAATTGCGTTTTAGGAATATAGTTGAATAAAATCATTCACACTGTGGCCACTATTCATTTTATTTTATCTTTCCTGTGGATGAAAAAATGCATACTTATTGATAATTACTAACCACCTTTAATGCGACTACCAGTTTATCAAGAATACTTTTTGATCAAATTAAAAAAAATATCAATGTTTGCAATTTTGTGTGCATCAAATATACTAATATAACCACTTACTTCTATGTCAGCTAATTAAAAAAACAACAACATAATGCTTCATATCTCATATAGTACAGGACGGTGTGAGAGAATATCTAACACAATATTTCATATTTCATAGTTGTGGTCGGTGTGAGAGTATGTCTAACACAATATTCTATATCTCACAATAATGGGCGGTTTGAGAGTATGTCTAACACAATATTCAGTATGTCTAACACAATATTCTATATCTCACAGTAATGGGCGGTGTGAGAGTATGTCTAACACCATACTTCTTATCTCACAGTAGTGGGCGGTGTGAGAGTATGTCTAACAAAATATTCTATATCTCACAGTAGTGGTCGGTGTGAGAGTATGTCTAACACAATATTCCATATCTCACAGTAATGGGCGGTGTGAGAATATGTCTAACACAATATTCTGTATCTCACAGTAGTGGGCGGTGTGAGAGTATGTCTAACACAATACTTAATATCTCACAGTAGTGGGCGGTGTGAGAGTATGTCTAACACAATACTTAATATCTCACAGTAGTGGGCGGTGTGAGAATATGTCTAACACAATACTTAATATCTCACAGTAATGGGCGGTGTGAGAGTATGTCTAACACAATACTTAATATCTCACAGTAGTGGGCGGTGTGAGAGTATGTCTAACACAATACTTAATATCTCACAGTAATGGGCGGTGTGAGAGAATGTCTAGCACAATACTTCATATCTCACAGTAATGGGCGGTGTGAGAGTATGTCTAACACCATACTTCATATCTCACAGTAGTGGGCGGTGTGAGAGTATGTCTAACACAATACTTAATATCTCACAGTAGTGGGCGGTGTGAGAGTATGTCTGACACAGTATTTCATATCCCATAGTCCAAGATTAAGATATGTTAAACAGGAAAATCACACATTTCAAATATTAAAGGGATATTTTACGTCGTCTTAAATTGGTGCACCAAAGGTTACAGTTCATCTACTATACACAAGCTTTCGAAATAGTTCCCGTGAAAGTGACACGTAAATATTTTATAGAGATAGTCAAAGCTGTAGTGAATTATTTACATGCTCACATCCGGTTTCTTAGCGGTTTGGCATTCCAGGTTGTTGTCGAGCTTTCTAAGGTTACGTGCGGTGTGCCTTGCGGGCTTCGCTCCAGAGACACTGTGTACAGGTTGAGAAAAGAGCTCTTCCGCTAGCAGTGCACCATCTCACTGAAACAATGGCCAACACGGTTGCCTCAAAGCGGATATTAGTGGGATCTTTGCTCTGTCGAATGTGTGCGAATTGAACCGAGCCGCGAGGTAATCGATACTGTAGCAGGAAAAAAATGCATATCTTCTTTTTTTTGTAGTTATTGATCGAGATCAGATTTTCTTTATAAATCATCGTTACAATGTCGCAATCTATCCCCACGAAGCTTTCAGTTGTTTGGTCCATGTTCAACTCCTTCTATTGCTGAATATATTTTTTTCCTGGTGTTATTTGGTTAAAGATCAGCAATTACTGTTTTTACACTTGGCGTTGTTGCTGGATGTGTTGTGTGAAAGGTTGGAAGTACCAATACGAAAATAACACCTTTCATTCAAGAGATATACATGTAGGTGTGCAGTGCTCTTACCCACTCACTACAGGAGACGTAGCACCTGGAACCTGAGAGCACGTGGAACTCATTAAGGTGTCGCACGGTTAAAAACAAAGTTATTACATAAAAGTTGCTGCTGTTGTTGTTGTACTCATGGGTTTGATATTCCACGAGAAACATCGTCTATATTCGCCTGAGAAGTTTTCAAATTGTTCATCCTTGGTGACTGAAAAAAATGTTATTACATGTTCCGGTTAGTAATGAAAACTACATTAGAAAAACCTAAACTGATAATATCCATGAATTTGCACAGATCACAACTAAATCAGTCCAACAGCCACACTATACCTTTAAGTAAGCATTTGAAACGAATAATAGTGTCCACAATGTAGATACAAAATGTTGACAATGAAAGCTTTTAAAAATACCTGTTTTCGCAGAAGTGAAGGATATCCGCTGATCTGCGTCAAGATTATTCTCTTTTTCTAAGATAGGTATTTCTAAAATATTTAGTTACTTTATTATACCCCCGTTTACGAAGTAAATCGGGGGTATATAGCGTTCCGTCGGTCCGTCCGTCCGTCCTTCCGTCCGAACTTTTGTACGGCCCATAACTTTTTAACCATGCACCCTAGCTTCACCAAACTTGCTACACACATTTACTACAATGAGTACTTGTGCCTCTTGCTAGTTTGAAGATTCTGAATTTTTTTATTTTTGCCGTTTCCATGGAAACATTAAGAAACTTAAACTTTTAGGGTAGGTGTTTTGTACGGCCTATAACTTTTTAACCATGCACACTAGCTTCACCAAACTTTCTACACACATTTACCACAATGAGTACTTGTGCATTTTGCTAGTTTGAAGATTCTGAACTTTTTAATTTTTGCCGTTTCCATGGACACATTAAGAAACTTAAACTTTTTAGGGTGGGTGCTTGTACGGCCTATATCTTTTTAACTATGCACCCTAGCTTCACCAAACTTTCTACACACATTAACCACAATGAGTACTTGTGCCTTTTGCTAGTTTGAAGATTCTTAATTTTTTTATTTTTGCCGTTTCCATAGAATCATGGTGAAACATAGATTTTGGCTAGAGTTTTTGTACGATCCATGTTTATAATATTATGTATCCTAGCTTCAGCAAACTTGCTACAATAACTTCTATGATTGGTTTTTTTCTTTTATAAGATTCTGAAAGTTTTCTCTTTTGCTGTTTTCATGGAAACATGATCGAATTTAGAAATTTTGATGACTGGTTTTGTATAGCTAATATATTTTCCAAAATTGTTTCCACTCATGTAGATCATCATAAGTATCTGTGCTTTGTGTTAGTTTGAATTTATGAATCTTAACCATATCTGTTAAGGCTAGATGGAAACAACAGGGTCAATTGTCACTGGAACTCAATCTTAGTTTTTAAAACATTGAAGTTAAAATCAGTTAGAAATATGTAATATTTCATTAATTAACAAACTATTTACTATTTGTTGTTGACCAGCGGGGATAACGGGGGTATGTGAGCTTTGCTCACTTCTTTCTTGTTTAATCTGATTGTCCGAATTAAAAAAAAAGGTTAAGTGTGCATTGCATGGGGCGCACTTGTTAACTTCCTCTCCATTTTCACATTTTACTATAGATGCATATCGGGAAATCATTCACCGAGATCACAGTTTCACGTTTAAGTATTAGGTATAGTAACCTTTCAAACTATTTATACACACATGAAAAAACTCGTTTATTTATAACAAAACACCATAATATCTATATGATAGTGGGCTATTTTATTCGCATTTACGATTTTCCTCGATATTTTAAACCAGTAAATACACCTTATGCAGCTTAATAACCTCTTAATGCATATTTATAATGATATACATGTTCAACCAAATAATACAACAGTCCATGCAGTTGCTATATTACTCTGTCATGTAGAGTTATGTTGTTTATGCTGCATAATACATTAATACTCTGCTTTAAGCATCTGTCTCAGGGGAACAGATAGACATTACACTTAGAATCTATCGAGGATATGCAGTGTGTGCCTTAGCCGTTCAAGCTGTCAATAGAATACTTAAGGTATCGTGACGTTGATATGCTCCACAGGTTTTGAGTAAATATTTATGACAACACGGCTCTTTACAAGCATTGTATGTATGTTGCAGGTGTTGTGCAGACAGGCAGATGATGTTGCTGCAGCTCCTACCCCTGTGCTCCCTGCTCTGTGCTCTGTCAAGCACCCGAGCCACGTGCAGGTTCCCCGAGTTCCTCCAGAGAGAAGAACCTTGGGCTGCAGACTATGGAGAGGGAACATTTGTTGCGTACGTCAAGGGAACGTACATGCAAATTAACCAGATCAAAGGCGGAAGTGGTAGTGCATATGCTCGAAGATGTATACAAAAAACCTCGAATGGCAAGTATTTGGTGACTCACGAGGAGAAACAAAAAGAGCACCGTTTTGTTTGTATGCAGTTTCTTCGAAGAAGTGCCAATATTGTTCAACTGAAAGTATCTCGTAACTCGAATCGGCGCTCCATTGACTTGTGTCAGGATCGTTTAATGGCCCTGGATCACTGGCCTATCGTGCAGTTAAGCCAAACACCCGATCAGCGCATTACTTGTCCTTTTGTCGGCGGCTACAACGTACAGATGCAATTCCCTAACCACACTATAGTCTGTGCCGATCATCTTCTTTTGTTAAGGATTGAAAGTGAATGTGAAAAGGGGGAAGGAATATTGTTCGATTTCCGGGACGAACAATGTATCCCACCTTCTCTGCCTCGAGATGTGAAACAAAGAGCATACTGCATTGCTCACTGGGAAGAAAATGGCCAAACATTTGTTATTCTCCAACATGCGACTGTTCACAAACAAATGTGGTGTCTCCGTATCAGTGATGCCCTGGGGGATATGAAAGGAGCATATCTTATGCTGGACCTTGTTTGTCATCCTAACGAGTCGGAAGAGGAAACGTTGAACTATTACTACATCAGCATTGAAAAACAAGTTCACTCAAGTATCTGTGCTGATGCCGTAGATGGATGTTCTTTGATCAAGGATTTTTGTGACACAGATTTTCGGCAGCACTGCTCAAAAACATGTCGTGATTGTGAGTATGAAAGTGAAATTGGCTTGTGTACGTTTCCCGAACATATGAGAGGGAAATGGATCGACGCAAAAGGGAGCAGAGAAAATGAAATCAACATCTACGATTATTCTATGAATATAAACGACATAGGAAGATTTCAGTGTTTGGAGATGCAGAGCGATTATTATCGAGATCGACGAGTCCTTCTTGAGTTGTTCGACAACGGGTGCTACCCGCGATACGCCTGTGTAGAACTGGAGAAGATAGCCCTTCCGGTCATGAAGTACCGCTTAGGACGCAGACTCGACTGGCCTCTGATACCAACGCATGATCAGAAGAAACTTATCTGTGATGATGAACGATTTAAGTCAAAGCCTAACAGTCTGTATGACAACAGTTTGAAACCACCAAGGCTACTCATACGCAAAGAAAAGATCCATTATGTAAGCTGCGGGCTCCCACCGTCATTGCAATACGGGCTGTCTTTCAGAGAGGAGGGAGAAGACTGCGGTGGTTGTCTGTACTACAGCCCTGTTCACGAAGATGACAGCATCAAGGTGCAGCCTGTCAACTGTTCCTCCCCTAACCTCTCCATCGATTATAGGTGTGTGGCATCCTTCCAGTTCGGCAATGATACGCATGCAGTTGTCGCCAAAAGTAGAGACACATACCTGTGTTGGGTGTTCACAGACGACAGCAAAATCAAGGTTCTTACAGCTGGCGATTGTTTCTCCTATGAATTAATGGAGACCGCCAAACTTCAAGGTTATTTCACTATCACTGAGGAAAATCTGTGTCAGAATATCATGCGAGTGTTAAAAACAACTACCACCACAACAGAGAAAACAACACAAATAACATCCACTTTAGGTAGAATCGAGTATACTGTGATCGCCCCCGAGGAAGCAGAGATTGAGGTGGAACAGGAACCCATCATTACTCCAAGCTCATCAGTAGGTAATGGTGCCATCCTCAGCACAACACCATTGTCATACCATATGTTATTCTTGCTCATCCCCTGCCTTGTGTTTATATTGAGACACAGGCTGAGCTGAGTGTACCCAGTGGTGTGTGATGACCTTCCGTCATGCACTACCAAGTGCTGAGGTTCCAACTGACCATACGACTATTCATTGATTCAGTCTGCATGTAAGGAAGAGCTAAACATCACATAAACGACTGAATCTATTAACTGAATGCATGTGATAACATTACTCTGATTTGGAAGTCCTAACTACAAAGAACATGACTCCTGACCGCGCTTGACCAGAACCCAAGATAAACAACTACAGAGACATGATGCTGTCTGAACCGGTGATGGTGTGATGTAGCTCCATAGGAGGTCGTTATTACACAGAGTTGCTATTGTATATGTTGAAGAATTGGTGAGATAAGACAGATATGTCACCGGCCATGCAGATTAGGCAGTGTGACTCAAGGACGGTCGGTCTGGTGCATTGGTTAAGGCTGTAGACGTGCCGCAGATGTTGCTGCAGGTGTTGCTGCAGGTGCCTGGACGGGACTTCAGTCTTACAGTTTCTTGAAGTATGGGAGGTTCAATGGTCTCCTAGTTACACCGATGTATAAGTCGATTTATTCAGGGGTCCTCTTTAAGAAAGTATTTTTTTAGACCTTTTCTCTCTGGTTGGCTTCTGACTTCGTAATACTTTGTATACATTTTGCATGTTTGTCTACATGTAATACATTCACTCTAAGCCGTGTACATATCGCTACTGATTATTCCTTCACATCCAGATGCACATGTATAGTTTATAGGTGCAATACTCCATTTCAAGAATTGTTATGATATTGTCTTCTCTAATGTTAAATTGTTTTGATCTTTTCATGCCTCGTAAATCGTGGTATGGGAACGTTAATAAATAAACTTTTCCCCTACTTAATCTCATTATATGCATGTTAACCAAACTCATTGACAATATGTGTGATATTGACAAGCTAACATGGCTCTGAGATCGGCGGTTACACTCCCGTGTTGTTATGTGTGTTTCGTTCTGTGTATGTGTTTGTTTGTACGTATGGTTGTGCGCTCGTGTGCGTGTGTGTGGGTGCGTGTGTATTTGTGTGTGTGATATAGTATGCATTCGTGCATGTGTTAGTATGTGTGTTTGTGCTTGGTCCCATGTTCAGGTAACACAAAACACGTGTGATGAAGGAAGGAGATGACATGTCAATATTGGGTCTTTATTAAAGAAAGTATGTTATGTAATAACAACCGTAGTTGCATATTTTGCTTTGCGCTATGCCAGCATAAGGGTACTGATGTGTACAGACATCCATGGGTTGAGAAGACGACGTTTCCTAATGCTTTAACCGGCAACCTCTTCTGTTGTTGAAGTTCACCTTTATTCCTCGAGATTGGGCTATCTAATGACCAAAGTCTAGGCTATATCTAAGATTGTCTTTGTATTCAATTCCTGATCAAATCATTAGACGTTTACTGTACGAGGTAGTTTTAGGCGATGAACACAACAGCTTTGCACACATCGCCACGCTGATATAATCCAGAACAGTACTATCAGTTAGGTCTTTAAAAATTAAACACAAACATCCATATGTGCAATGTACAGGTGTTTTCAAAAGTAATTCATTACAGTGTACAACACGCTTAGTTATGCCTGAGAAGACTCTGATATTGATTACAGTTCCTATCATGTTGAGTGTTACCTATAACGCTGTGCAATGCATAAACACATATATGCTTCAATTCAAAACCAGAGTTTCATTTTGTATGTTGTGTCTTTTACATATAGTATTATGTGTTTCTCTATCGTAGTCTGACTCTTCTTGAGCTGCGATGTTTCCATGTCTGATGTAACACACCGTTCACTCTTTGTGCTAAGGTCATTATGTGTGTTGTCATGGACATTGATGTGGTAGGAGTTCTTTACATACTCTCCTACTTTCCTTATCTCACCGCTTGCTAGCTGGCTCCATCTCTGAGCCGTGCCATGCCCTGTCACGGGTGGGCTAGTGTCGGCAGTCACGTGTGAGCTAGTGTCGGCAGTCACGTGTGAGCTAGTGTCGGCAGTCACGTGTGAGCTAGTGTCGGCAGTCACGTGTGAGCTAGTGTCGGCAGTCACGTGTGAGCTAGTGTAGGCAGTCACGTGTGGGTTAGTGTCGGCAGTCACGTGTGAAGTAGTGTCGGCAGTCACGTGTGAGCTAGTGTCGGCAGTCACGTGTGGGTTAGTGTCGGCAGTCACGTGTGAGCTAGTGTCGGCAGTCACGTGAGAGCTAGTGTCGGCAGTCACGTGTGGGCTAGTGTCGGCAGTCAAGTGTGGGCTAGTGTCGGCAGTCACGTGTGAGCTAGTGTCGGCAGTCACGTGTGGGCTAGTGTCGGCAGTCACGTGAGAGCTAGTGTCGGCAGTCACGTGTGGGCTAGTGTCGGCAGTCAAGTGTAGGCTAGTGTCGGCAGTCACGTGTGAGCTAGTGTCGGCAGTCACGTGTGGGCTAGTGTCGGCAGTCTCGTGTGGGTTAGTGTCGGCAGTCACGTGTGGGCTAGATTAGGCAGTCACGTGTGGGCTTGTATCGGCAGTCACGTGTGGCCTAGTGTCAGCAGTCCGAGCTGTATATAGCAGATGTGGACAGATACAGCTAATGTTATCACTAATATTGACAGTCGCAGCTATTGTTACAGATTATGTTAACATTCACGGGTAATGCCTATGTCGACAGTTACAAGTAACAGTAGTAGTTAATGTTGGCCGTCATAGCTAATGGCATGGCTAAAGTTGACTTATCAGCTTGACTTACTGCTAATGTAAGCCATCACAGCTACTACTGCCTGTTGTATCATTGACGTCTTTTCCACTACATCTGCTCACAGGGTGAGTGAGTGAGTATGGTTTTACGCCGCTTTTAGCAATATTCCAGCAATATAACGGCGGGGAACACCAGAAATGGGCTTCACACATTGTACCCATTTGGGGATTCTAACCCGGGTCTTCGCCCCGACGAGCGAACGCTTTAACCACTTGGCTACCCCACCTCCCTTCGGCAAAGGGAAATGAAGATACTTAAAAATATGGCTCACCTTATGTCGTCATTGGGACAAACATCTACTTTGAAATCTGTCTAACCAGTCTAACTGCCATCATTTCTACTATGTCATGTGATGGGTCCATCTTGTCTACAATATGCAAAGATACAGCCGGTGGCTGACACAGATGGTGTTATAGCTTATATTGGCTGATACAGCCGATGCTATAGCTTATATTGGCTGATACAGCCGATGCTATAGCTTATATTGGCTGATACAGCCGATGCTATAGCTTATATTGGCTGATACAGCCGATGCTATAGCTTATATTGGCTGATACAGCCGGTGCTATAGCTTTATATTGGCTGATACAACAGTTGTTTTAGCTTATATTGGCTGATACAGCCGGTGTTATAGCTTATACTGGCTGATACAACAGGTGCTATAGCTTATACTGGCTGATACAACAGTTGTTATAGCTTATACTGGCTGATACAACAGGTGTTATAGCTTATACTGGCTGATACAACAGGTGTTATAGCTTTATATTGGCTGATACGGTCGGTGCTATAGCTTATATTGGCTGATACAGCCGGTGCTATAGCTTATACTGGCTGATACAACAGTTGTTATAGCGTATACTGGCTGATACAACAGGTGTTATAGCTTATACTGGCTGATACAACAGGTGCTATAGCTTATACTGGCTGATACAGCCGGTGTTATAGCTTATACTGGCTGATACAACAGGTGTTATAGCTTATACTGGCTGATACAACAGGTGTTATAGCTTATACTGGCTGATACAACAGGTGTTATAGCTTATATTGGCTGATACAGCCGGTGCTATAGCTTTATATTGGCTGATACAACCGGTGTTATAGCTTATGCTGGCTGATAAAGTCCGTGCTATAGCTTATATTGGCTGATACAGCCGGTGTTATTGCTTATATTGGCTGATACAGCCGGTGCTATAGCTTATACTGGCTGATACAGCCGGTGTTATAGCTTATACTGGCTGATACAACAGGTGTTATAGCTTATATTGGCTGATACAGCCGGTGCTATAGCTTATACTGACTGATACAGCCGGTGCTATAGCTTTATATTGGCTGATACAGCCGGTGTTATAGCTTATATTGGCTGATACAGCCGGTGTTATAGCTTATATTGGCTGATACAGCCGGTGTTATAGCTTATATTGGCTGATACAGCCGGTGTAATAGCTTTATATTGGCTGATACAACAGTTGTTATAGCTTATGCTGGCTGATAAAGTCCGTGCTATAGCTTATATTGGCTGATACAGCCGGTGTTATAGCTTATATTGGCTGATACAGCCGGTGCTATAGCTTATATTGGCTGATACAGCCGGTGTTATAGCTTATATTGGCTGATACAGCCGGTGTTATAGCTTTATATTGGCTGATACAACAGTTGTTATAGCTTATGCTGGCTGATAAAGTCCGTGCTATAGCTTATATTGGCTGATACAGCCGGTGTTATTGCTTATATTGGCTGATACAGCCGGTGTTATAGCTTTATATTGGCTGATACAACAGTTGTTATAGCTTATGCTGGCTGATAAAGTCCGTGCTATAGCTTATATTGGCTGATACAGCCGGTGTTATTGCTTATATTGGCTGATACAGCCGGTGCTATAGCTTTATATTGGCTGATACAACAGTTGTTTTAGCTTATATTGGCTGATACAGCCGGTGTTATAGCTTATATTGGCTGATACAGCCGGTGCTATAGCTTATACTGGCTGATACGGTCGGTGCTATAGCTTATACTGAATGATACAGCCGGTGCTATAGCTTATATTGGCTGATACAGCCGGTGCTATAGCTTATATTGGCTGATACAGCCGGTGTTATAGCTTTATATTGGCTGATACAGCCGGTGTTATAGCTTATATTGGCTGATACGGTCGGTGTTATAGCTTTATATTGGCTGATACAGCCGGTGTTATAGCTTATATTGGCTGATAAAGTCCGTGCTATAGCTTATATTGGCTGATACAGCCGGTGTTATAGCTTATATTGGCTGATACAACCGGTGCTATAGCTTTATATTGGCTGATACAACCGGTGCTATAGCTTATATTGGCTGATACAACCGGTGTTATAGCTTTATATTGGCTGATACAACCGGTGTTATAGCTTATATTGGCTGATACAACCGGTGTTATAGCTTTATATTGGCTGATACAGCCGGTGTTATAGCTTATATTGGCTGATACAACCGGTGTTAAAGCTTTATATTGGCTGATACAACCGGTGTTATAGCTTATATTGGCTGATACAGCCGGTGCTATAGCTTTATATTGGCTGATACAACCGGTGTTATAGCTTATATTGGCTGATACAGCCGGTGCTATAGCTTTATATTGGCTGATACAACCGGTGTAATAGCTTTATATTGGCTGATACAACCGGTGTTATAGCTTATATTGGCTGATACAGCTGGTGTTATAGCTTATATTGGCTGATACAGCCGGTGTTATAGCTTTATATTGGCTGATACAACAGTTGTTATAGCTTATGCTGGCTGATACAGTCCGTGCTATAGCTTATACTGGCTGATACAGCCGGTGTTATAGCTTATATTGGCTCATACAGATTGTGTACAGCTCATGTTGGCCAGAAGAGATTGTGTTAAATACACTGCTGTATGTTACAGTTTTTGTTACAGCTGATATTCCAGAATTGGCTGTTACAGCTTGTGTTATAGCTAATGTTAGCTGTCACATCTTTTGATGAAGCTCATGTTGACTGTTACAGAGTGTATTATAGGTGATGTTGGCTGACACATGTTGTGTTATGGCCAATGTTGGTCGTCACAGTTTGTGTTATGGCTAATATTGGCTGTTACAGTTTGTGTTATAGCTAATGTTGATCGTCACAGTTTGAGTTATGGCTAATGTTGGTCGTCACAGTTTGTGTTATGGCTAATGTTGGCAGTCACAGTTTGTGAAGGCCAATGTTGGTCATCACAGTTTGTGTTATGGCCAATGTTGGCCGTCACAGGTTGTGTTATGGCTAATGTTGGTCGTCACAGTTTGTTTTATGACCAATGTTGGTTGTTACAGTTTGTGTTATGGCCAAATTGGTCGTCAGTTTGTGTTATGGCTAATATTGGCTGTTACAGTTTGTGTTATGGCTAATGTCGGTCGTCACAGTTTGTGTTATGGCCAATGTTGGCCGTCACAGTTTGTGTTATGGCCAATGTTGGCCATCATAGTTTGTGTTATGGCTAATGTTGGTCGTCACAGTTTGTGTTATGGCCAATGTTGGCCGTCACAGTTTGTGTTATGGCTAATGTTGGTCTTTCACAGTTTGGCTGTTACAGTCCCTATCATCAAGTGTCAAGGTTCGTCTAATCAATCCCCTGCGATAAGTGCGTTTGTAATATGTTCCATCATGTTACATAAGACGGTTTCATAAACGTAGATGCAGCCTGTGTCAAACAAGTGATGTTTGCTGGTCTCCCGTCGTGTACCCTCAATACGGCCTCCGTGGGTTCTTATCGACAACTTACCATAAGTCAAGTCCCACGTGTATTTATTGTTGCATGACCCGTACATCAATGGCCTCAACGCCCCCTGATGAATGTCCACCGGACCTCCATAATGCAGGACACCTTCCATGTCCTTCTTTAGGCAAAGTTACCTCACTACAGTTTTGTTCTACATCTTGTGTGTTCCCTGAATGCGTCTCCTACATCTGCCTACACTGTTCCCCAAAAGGGTGGTAGCGCCCCTTCCTCTTGAGTCGCGCCTGATCACTGTGGCCATGTCCCCGCCATCTGCCCTGCATGTTCTCTCGGTGTTGGCGACCAGGTAGATCCTTGCTACTTCTTCAACAGCCGCGCGCTCCACAGACTACATGCCCTTCTCTGACTCTCATGCTCTCCTCAGTTTGTAGTCTGTAGGTCCGTTGTGCCTTTCAGCTGTAATCTCGACTATATCATTAATCCATTATTCTCCTTGTGTTCAATTGTAACATTACACGCGATATTAGAGTTACGAAATAGTTGCGGCCGCTTGGTATGCGTTACAAGAAATAGCCATACCTGGGACCATATAACCATATGCAGATTATGCATTTATTAATTTGATTTACAACATATTTAAGAAGCATACTATTGTTTTACGTGCCACTGCACCATATTTCATATCTACAGCACTCGTTATGTCTTGTTTGTTTCTATAAAGGAGGCATATGTGAGTTGTGTCTATTGATATGCTGTATCTATAAGACTTGTTTTTCAATAAATCTCTTTAAAACTGTTGATCTGTTGGGAATGTGTGATAACGTAATGACAAGATATCATATACTACTCGTGTCCCTGTCACAAACTACCCCTTGATGAGATGCAAACACTTCTCCAGCAACCACTGCTCCCAGCTTAAACAGATGCATACAGTGGCGCACTGACCACAGACCCTATCTTCTATACGGTTATACATCAGGCAATGTCCTCAGTATAGATCTATGCATACAGTGGCGCACTGACCACTGACCCTATCTTCTATACGGTTATTCATCAGGCAATGTCCTCAGTATAGATCTATGCATACAGTGGCGCACTGACAACTGTCCCTATCTTCTATACGGTTATACGTCAGGCAATGTCCTCAGTATAGACCTATGCATACAGTGGCGCACTGACCACTGACCCTATCTTCTATACGGTTATACATCAGGCAATGTCCTCAGTATAGATCTATGCATACAGTGGCGCACTGACAACTGTCCCTATCTTCTATACGGTTATACGTCAGGCAATGTCCTCAGTATAGACCTATGCATACAGTGGCACACTGACAACTGACCCTATCGCCTATACGGTTATACATCAGGCAATGTCCTCAGTATAGATCTATGCATACAGTGGCGCACTGACCACTGACCCTATCTTCTATACGGTTATACATGAGGCAATGTCCTCAGTATAGATCTATGCATACAGTGGCGCACTGACCACTGACCCTATCTTCAATACGGTTATACGTCAGGCAATGTCCTCAGTATAGATGCGGATATACACCAACAACTGCCCCGGGCTTATATCTATGCATACAGCTATTCACCAAGTACAATACCTAGCTTAGATCTGTGCATACAGTTATATACCAACTACAACAAAAAGCTTAGATCTGTGCATACAGTTATTCACCAACTACTTCCCCTATCTTAAATCTGTGCATACATTTAAACACCCAAACTACTGCCCCTAGCTTAGATCTGTGCATACAGTTAAACACCCAAACTACTGCCCCTAGCTTAGATCTGTGCATACAGTTATACACTAACTACTGCCACTAGCTTAGATCTGTGCATACAGTTATACGCCAACTACTTTCCCTAGCTTAAATCTGTGCGTACAGTTATACACCAATTACTTCCCCAAGGTTAGATCTGTGCGTACCGTTATACACCTCAACTACTTCCTCTAGCTTAGATCTGTGCATACAGTAATACACCAATTACTTCCCCAACCTTAGATCTGTGCATACAGTTATACACCCAAACTACTTCCCCTAGCTTAGATCTCTGCATACAGTTCTACACCAACTACTCCCCCTGTCTTAGATCTCTGCATACCGTTATACACCAACTACTGCCCCTGGCTTAGATCTGTGCATATAGTTATACACCAACAACTGCGCCTGGCTTAGATCTGTGCATACAGTTATACACCTCAACTACTTCCCCTAGCTTAGATCTGTGCATACAATTATACACCAACTACTTCCCCTAGCTTAGATCTCTGCATACAGTTCTACACCAACTACTCCCCCTATCTTAGATCTCTGCATACCGTTATACACCAACTACTGCCCCTGGCTTAGATCTGTGCATACAGTTATACACCAACTACTGCCCCTAGCTTAGATCTGTGCATACAGTTATACACCAACTACTGCCCCTAGCTTAGATCTGTGCATGCAGTTATACGCCTCAACTACTGCCCCTAGCTTAGATCTGTGCATGCAGTTATACACCAACTACTGCCCCTAGCTTAGATCTGTGCATACAGTTATACACCAACTTTTCCCCCTAGCTCAGATCTGTGCATACAGTTATACGCCAACTACTGCCCCTAGCTTAGATCTGTGCATACAGTTATACGCCAACTACTGAGCCTAGCTTAGATCTGTGGATACAGTTAAAAAACCCAACTTCTGCCCCTAGCTTAGATCTGTGCATACAGTTATACACCCCAACTAATGCCCCTAGCTTAGATCTGTGCATATAGTTATACACCAACTTCTTCCCCTAGCTTAGCTCTGTGCATACAGTTATACAGCAACTACTTCCTCTAGCTTAGATCTGTGCATATAGTTATACGCAAACTAATGCCCCTAGCTTAGATCTGTGCATGCAGTTATACACCTCAACTACTGCCCCTAGCTTAGATCTGTGCATACAGATATACACCAACCACTGCCCCTAGCTTAGATATGTGCATACAGTTATACACCAACTACTTCCCTTAGCTTAGATCTGTGCATACAGTAATACACCAACTACTTCCCCTAGCTTAAATCTGTGGATACAGTTAAAAAACCCAACTACTGCCCCTAGATTAGATCTGTGCATACAGTTATACACCCCAACTAATGCCCCTAGCTTAGATCTGTGCATATAGTTATACACCAACTAATGCCCTTAACTGAGACCTTTGCATAAATTTTTATACACCAACTTCTTCCCCTAGCTTAGCTCTGTGCATATAGTTATACAGCAACTACTTCCCCTAGCTTAGATCTGTGCATACAGTTATACGAAAACTACTGCCCCTAGTTTAGATTTGTGCATGCAGTTATACACCAACTACTTCCCCCAGCTTAGATCTGTGCATTCAGTTATACACCCAAACTACTGCCCCTAGCTTAGATCTGTGCATGCAGTTATACACCAATTACTGCCCCTAGCTTAGATCTGTGCATACAGTTATACACCAACTTCTTCCCCTGTCTTAGATCTGTTCATACAGTTATACACCAACTTCTTCCCCTGTCTTAGATCTGTGCATACAGTTATACACCAACTACTTCCCCTGTCTTAGATCTGTGCATACAGTCATACATCAACTACTTCCCCTAACATAGATTTGTGCATACAGTTATACACCAACTACTTCCCCCGTCTTAGATCTATGCGTACAGTTATATGCTTACGACAACGCCTAGCTTAGATCTTTGCATACAGTTATATACCAACTACAACACCTAGCTTAGATGTATGCATACCTTTATATTTCACCCGATATCATCAGTTCTACCCATGTGTGTCGCACCAACACTATTGGATCCTGAGATGGGTTACTGATATGCTAACGTATGATAAAAGATGGATTTGTCCTCTACTAAAGCACTTAGCGATATATGATCTTATGCCGGATAGCCATCACAGAACATGCACTTTACATTAATACTGATGTTTGCCGAAAACTTTAAGCATGGAAATGCATTATAAAATGAAATTTTCATACCAGCAGTGTTGCCACATAACCCAAATCGGTCGAACATGTTGTTGCCAATGTTTTATCAATAATGTGAGCAAGTAAGCAGGCCGTAATGAAGCTGGAAGTGAGATATATGCGAGGTATCTCTGCTAGGGTAGTGAAACATCTTCCGGTGCTGGGTATGAACGCCTCATTTCGAAATTTCTACTGAAACTTTAGATAGAACATATGTTTTTTCATAGAAGGGAATAAAATGGGCAGGTATTCTTAAAACATTAGAAGGCTCAGTCCTAAACTACACCCAGTACCATACAAATACTAGGAGAGTTGCGATAAAGAGAACACAGGGGGTGTTTTTCTAAAACGTGAAATTCAATAATAAAAATGACCTCAAATGAGTTTTGGTTACATTGTTCTAACGGGATTGACAATCATGTTATTTTACAATCACTATCCTAAAACATTACTTTAACACATGTTGATTAAAGGTTTACATTAAATCTTCTTTTTTGTAAACGTTTGAGGCGTAGTTATTAATATCCTCAAGACAGTTAAAAATCATTTACATCAATCATAAGGTCAGTAACGATGAACACCATCTCTCTTGTGGACATCCTGATATATCGTCATGACAATATCATCTTCACAAAGTTTACCCGATTACTGCTTCCTTAGTACTTGCCTGGCCACAGTGGGGCAGACACTCAGCCACTCGGACACTGACGCAGCTCGCAGCGATCGATCATTGAATAACTTTGTTCAACTCATAAAGCATAAGCTTACAGAACCTTTATAAATACCGTTTTCAAATCCCGAAACGAGTCAGGGATATGTGTATTGGTCCCACTGTGCCGTTATTCCATTTGCATGCATGTGATTCGGTTGTTTTTCTATGTTTCAATATGACTTCCCTCGCACCACGGATGGAATATGTTTCGTTATCCTTGTATAATCTCATTCACACCAGTTCCGTGTATGAAACATGCTTTAAAGATGTGTTACCACACGAGAGCTGCACACACACGCGGACTTCAGATACACCAGGATAGATGGTAGACACATGGGAGCTGCACATACTTCAGGATAGATGGTAGACACATATGAGCTGCACATACTTCAGGATAGATGGTAGACACATTGGAGCTGCACATACTTCAGGATAGATAGTAGACACATGGAGCTGCAAATACTTCAGGATAGATGGTAGACACATGGGAGCTGCAAATACTTCAGGATAGACGGTACATACATGGGCGCTACACATACTTCAGGATAGACGGTACATACATGGGAGCTGCACATACTTCAGTTCAGACGGTACACACATGGGAGCTACAAATACTTCAGGATAGATGGTAGACACATGGCAGGTGCAAATACTTCAGGATAGATGGTAGAAACACGGGAGCTCCAAATACTTCAGGATATATGTAGACACATGGCAGGTGCAATTACTTCAGGATAGATGGTAGACACATGGGAGCTGCAAATACTTCAGGATATATGTAGACACATGGCAGGTGCAATTACTTCATGATAGATGGTAGACACATGGGAGTTGCAATTGCTTCAGGAAAGATGTAGACACATGGGAGCTGCAAATATTTCAGGAAAGATGGTAGACACATGGGAGCTATAAAGACTTCAGGATAGATGGTAGACACATGGGAGTTGCAAATGCTTCAGGAAAGATGTAGACACGTGGCAGCTGCAAATATTTCAAGAGAGATGTTAGACTCATGGGAGATCTAAATACTTCAGGATCGATGGTAGACATTTGGGAGCTGCAAATTCTTCAGGGTGGATGATATACACATGCGAGCTGCACATACTTCAGGAAAGATTGTACACACATGGGAGCTACTAATACTTCAGGATAGATGGTAGACACATGGGAGCTGCAAATACTTTAGGATAGATTGTACACACATGGGAGCTACAGATACTTTAGGATAGATGGTAGACACACGGGAGCTGCAAATACTGCAGAATAGATGGTAGACACATGGCAGGTGCAAATACTTTAGAATAGGTGGTAGACACATGGGAGCTGCAAATACTTCAGGATAGATGCTTGACACACGGGAGCTGCAAAGACTTCAGGATAGATGGTAGAAACATGATAGTTGCAAATACTTCACTGTAGATGATATACACATGCGAGCTGCACATACTTCAGGAAAATTGTACACACATTGGAGCTGCAAATACTTCAGGATAGATGGTAGACACATGGGAGTTGCAAAAACTTCAGGATAGATGTTAGACACATGGCACCTGCAAATACTTTAGGATAGATGATAGACACATGGGAGTTGCAAATACTTCAGGATAGCTGGTAGACACTTGGCAGCTGCAAATTCTTTAGGATAGATGATATACACATGCGAGCTGCACACACTTCAGGAAAATTGTACACACATGGGAGCTACAAATACTTCAGGATAAATGTTAGACACATGGCACCTGCAAATACTTTAGGATAGATGGTAGACACATGGGAGCTACAAATACTTCAGGATAGATTGTAGACACATGGCAGCTGCACATACTTCAGGACAGGTAGTAGACACATGGGAGCTGCAAATACTTCAGGATAGATGGTAGACACATGGTAGCTGCAAATACTTCACTATAGATGATATACACATGCGAGCTGCAATAACTTCAGTATAGATGACAGACACATGGGAACTGCAAATGCTTCAGGATATCATAGATGGTAGACAATGCTTCAGGATATCATAGATGGTAGACACGTGGGAGCTGCAAATACTTCAGGATAGAATGTAGACACACTGGAGCTGCAAATACTTCAGGATAGATGGTAGACACACCGGAGCTGCAAATACTTCAGGATAGATGATAGACACACCGGAGCTGCAATTACTTCAGGATAGATGGTAGACACACCGGAGCTGCAAATACTTCACTATAGATGGTAGACACACCGGAGCTGCAAATACTTCACTATAGATGGTAGACACACCGGAGCTGCAAATACTTTACTATAGATGGTATACCCATGGGAGCTGCAATTACTTCAGTATAGATGGCAGACACATGGGAACTGCAAATGCTTCAGGATAGATGTAGACACATGGGAACTACAAATACTTCAGGATAGATATAGACACATGGGAGCTTCAAATACCTCAGGATAGAGGGTACACACATGGGAGCTGCAAATACTTCAAGAAAGATGGTAGACACACGGGAGCTGCAAATGCTTCAAGAAAGATGGTAGACACATGGGAGCTGCAAATACTTCAAGAAAGATGGTAGGCACATGGGAGCTGCAAATACCTCAGGATAGATGATATACACATGCGAGCTGCAATTACTTCAGTATAGATGACAGACACATGGGAACTGCAAATGCTTCAGGATATCATAGATGGTAGACAATGCTTCAGGATATCATAGATGGTAGACACGTGGGAGCTGCAAATACTTCAGGATAGAATGTAGACACACTGGAGCTGCAAATACTTCAGGATAGATGGTAGACACAACGGAGCTGCAAATACTTCAGGATAGATGATAGACACACCGGAGCTGCAATTACTTCAGGATAGATGGTAGACACACCGGAGCTGCAAATACTTCACTATAGATGGTAGACACACCGGAGCTGCAAATACTTCACTATAGATGGTAGACACACCGGAGCTGCAAATACTTTACTATAGATGGTATACCCATGGGAGCTGCAATTACTTCAGTATAGATGGCAGACACATGGGAACTGCAAATGCTTCAGGATAGATGTAGACACATGGGAGCTACAAATACTTCAGGATAGATATAGACACATGGGAGCTGCAAGTACTTGAGGATAGATGGTAGACACACGGGAGCTTCAAATACCTCAGGATAGAGGGTACACACATGGGAGCTGCAAATACTTCAAGAAAGATGGTAGACACACGGGAGCTGCAAATGCTTCAAGAAAGATGGTAGACACATGGGAGCTGCAAATACTTCAAGAAAGATGGTAGGCACATGGGAGCTGCAAATACCTCAGGATAGAGGGTAGACACACGGGAGCTGCAGATACCTCAGGATATATGGTACACACATTGGAGCTGCAAATACTTCAGGGTAGATGGTAGACAGACGGGAGCTGCAAATACTTCAGGATAGAGGGTAGACACATGGGAGCTGCAAATACTTCACGAAAGATGAGAGACACATGGGATCTGCAGATGTTTCACACTTCAGATAAACCAGGATAGATGGTACTCTAGTGATGACACTAATGGATATCAGTTGGAGTCTATTATAGATGGACATCAAGCTGCAAATACACATGAATCTACCTTGATCATCCATATCATGAATGTACATCAGTTGTGGAATTTCCATTTATAATTTTTAATTTCTTTTAATTCAAATGGCTAAACATTTCAAAACTTTTCTTTTTCCTGTTGATATCTAATCTATAAGCTTCTGTCTTGATGGATAACATTGATAATATATCGGTGACAACATATTTCTGCTTGACCTGTAGTAGGGACACAGTAGCAAAAAATGGAATCATCTTCGTTCTCCATCAAGTTACATACACAACAAATTAAGCATCTTGCATCATACACCGTTTTACGATAGCGAGTAACATCGAAAGTTAGCAAGTGTTGTCATAAGGCCTTTATCAAAAGTTGATGTTATATATTTAATTTTATATATTATTGAAGGCTTGGCTCTTTTATAGTTTGTGTCATCAAACAACAGCCGGACAAAAGGAAGTATATACCCGTGTTTTGAAAATTGCTAAAAGGTAAACAAACATGAAATTATTTGTTTTATGATAATGTATTGATACACGTATCATAGTTGTGTTTTGGATCATACGTTGCAGTGTTTCGGCGACTTTTTTCAACCTAGTAACGGTTTGATAGCCTTTGCAATTCTGGGGACAAACACAAGTGTGTATTGTCTTTTGGCATCAATTTAGAAAAAATACCCTAAATGAATTCGCATTGCTAAAGTAGAAACCACAAAGAACTTTGAGAAAGAGAGTACAAGTTATATCATGATGAGAACATTAATTTGATTTGTTTGCCAAGTAAACTGTTGAATTTGTAATATGTTTACTCACCCAACAGTCTTGTGCGTACCTCAGTGTTTCATGGGTGTAATTATGTCCTAACCTGGGAGGATATCCCTGTGTGTTCCTTGCGTTCATTGAATCTTTGGAATCTGCCTTTACACTATTCATTCCCAATTATTAACAAGTGTTAGTATTCCTGGACTGGGCTTTTACCTATTATGACTTGAACACTGAGCAGCGAGTACTTCCCGTGCAATCAGGATGTAACACATACGTCTACAACAACAACACCACAGACACACAAACACGTACTCCTGGGACTCTGACATGCCACAATGGCTTTAGCTTTAATGACGTATATATTGTTATGCTCTATTGTGTTATATCGTTATTACTATTTCACGCAGAAACCTTCACCTGCCTGGTGAGACAAGGGCATAGTGCAATAGACACAAGAACAACGAATATCTAAATATCTTCATCAAATAACTCTTATCTTGGCCTGTCCGTATTATACTAATAATGTGGATAATATAAACATTCCGATCGGAATGACCTCGGACCCCCGGATCGCGATGCCAATCGACGACTGTCAAAGCGTATCAAAATAGACAGTAAACTGTAATATTTTATATGGACGTCAAATCACTTGCGACTTGTGATAACTGTAACTGTAACTTGTATGATTGATTCATTACGATCTTGTAATATTCCGTCGGAATGAATCCGGAATGACTGTCGGGATCTCGGAACTGTCAGACGTCATTTGGACGTCAACAAGACGTCATCCGGTTGTCAGCAAAGGCAAATAATCACTAATTCGCTATCAAATACTTAGTGAGCAGACCAAGTATTAATATTAGTCAAGTAAAATAAAATGTTGCACTACACAACACAAAGATGGCGACTGTATACATAACTGACGTGACTCAAGTAGGATAAATGAGACCTTCGCCAAACATGAGTAACTCAAGTCGAGCACAAGGTACCACTGGTAAATATATTTTACATCTAACAACTCGATATATTTTCATGTTGCCGGCTCCCTTTGGCTGTATCGTTTATAAAATGCAGAAATTCTGCAAAATCAAACTTCAATATAAAACGATTACTTTTAACCAAGGTTTACACCCTGTCAACACTAAAATGGACTGATTACTAAAAACGGAAGTGGCGAAAACAGTTGATATTTATGCAACTTTACTGTCAAAACCCTTTGCTCAAGTTGTCATCTGAATGTCACTTCTGTTCTTTACTGCTGTTCTTCACTGCTGTCCTTCACTACTGTTCTTCACTGCTGTTCTTCACTTCTGTTCTTTACTGCTGTTCTTCACTGCTGTCCTTCACTGCTGTCCTTCACTGCTGTTCTTTACTGCTGTTCTTCACTGCTGTTCTTCACTGCTGTCCTTCACTGCTGTTCTTCACTTCTGTTCTTTACTGCTGTCTTTCACGGCTGCCCTTCACTGGATGTTCTTCACTGCTGTTCTTCACTGATGTTCTTCACTGCTGTCCCTTTCTAGTGTCCTTCACTGCTATCCTTCACTGTTGTTCTTTACTGCTGTCTTTCACTGCTGTCCTTCACTGATGTTCTTCACTGCTGTCCTTCACTGCTGTTCTTCACTTCTGTTCTTTACTGCTGTCTTTCACGGCTGCCCTTCACTGGATGTTCTTCACTGCTGTTCTTCACTGATGTTCTTCACTGCTGTCCCTTTCTAGTGTCCTTCACTGCTATCCTTCACTGTTGTTCTTTACTGCTGTCTTTCACTGCTGTCCTTCACTGATGTTCTTCATTGCCGTTCTCCACTGCTGTCCCTTACTAGTGTCCTTCACTGCTGTCCTTCACTGCTGTCTTTCACTGCTGTCCTTCACTGATGTTCTTCACTGCTGTTCTTCACTAGTAGTTGGTAGCAGTAGTCTGGGACCGCACTTCCGGTTCCGGTTGCGTGCGCATCCAAGATGGCATCACTTCCGGTTCCCTTTGCGTGTGCCCCCAAGATGACGTCACGTCCGGTTCGATGACGTCACTCACAAGTGGGTTCTACGTCACGTCCGGTTTCCGAGGGGGCATCTCCTCATCCAAGATTGCGGCTCGGCGATTCCAAGATGGCGGCGGCGAGAAGGCGAAAAGGCGGGGAAGGCGGGATGGGAGGAGGAGGGAGGAGGAGGGAAGAGGGAGGAGGAGGAGGGAGGGAAGAGGGAGGAGGGAGGGAGGAGGAGTAGGGAGGGTGTGCAGGGTGTGTGTCGATTGCGTGTGGAGATGATAGATCACTGAGGCGAGCTTATACACAGTCGATGACCCAGCAACTTTGTTGCTAGGTTGACGTCACATCGCCGAAGGATCTTGCAACAAAATTCCACAAATCAAGTCATCGGGTATTGTGACGTGATTGTAAACTTTAAGGTGCAAGGTCTCGTTCCACAAGGCGATCGTATTGTAGCACAATGACAGTCGTTCGTTAAAGTATGTGAGTGGCGATCACCTGAGCGCTACGATCATGTCGTGTAACGGACGCCTGAATTCTAAAGGTGAATCAACATGCACAGACATGGACGTGGTGTATGAATGCATGGGAGCGGTCAGATGTCGATTCTGGCTTTTTCTCTTTGTGTGCATGGCGATTCCTCATCCTAAAAAGACAACACACCACTTTTCAACTTTTAAATTCCCACTCACATGAATCAACAAAACAAAACAAAAAGTCACAAGATGAGGGGGTGTCCTATGATTTTTGTGAACAGGAAACTTTTTTTCTTTCTTTTTTTAACCACTAGGGTGTGAACGTATGTAGATGCTCACCCAGTGTGTGCCAGGTTGATCGCTTGAATCTGTGTTGACCAGGTAGGCTTTGGGGTAAAAGTGGTCATCCTGTTGCCATCCCAGTCTGGCAAAGTCATCTCTGGCCAGGGTGCCTCGGTAGATGGTATGAAGTGGTTCGTCATCAGCCACGAGGGTTTCTAAATCCAAGGTGCTCAATCCGAGTTGTTCATCTATGGTAGGAAGGGGGTAAAAGAAAGTGAGGCATGACCGTCTGTCGCTGATCATTTTTATACCATCATTGCATTCTGGAAACGATCTATTCTTCATAGCAGATGAGGGTGACCGGGTTCTCAAGAGCTTGTCCAAACTGGATTTCAAAACCCAAATTGCCAGTGTGTCTAGGATAGTTGATCCCTTCATCAGCGCCAAGGTGGTGAGATCCACCACCCACAAGGTGTAACCTTGAGCAAAGGCCTTGGGAGTCAGCTCGAAGGTCTCAGGTCGCCACAGCTGCCCCATGTTTCGGAACAGATTCATGTAGACTTGTTTCAAATGAGTGGTGCTGTTGCTGAAGTTGTTTTTCATTTCCGTGCCATGTACTTCCTGACCATTGACTTTCAGCTTCATCATGGTGACATGGTTGTGTTTGAAGTTGTACAGATTCTTCTCTTTGCTTCCTACGAAGGCACTTTTGTCCACCAGTTCCATGACCACACGTTTTGGTAATTTGCCACCGATGAGCTGATCCTTGTGAAAGTCTCTACCGCCTCTCGGGATGTCATGGGCGGTCACTTGCACATGGGAAAGGGGATACTTGGCAGTCACCCAAGCGTTCAGACTGGACACATGTGTTTCTCGGACAGCAGGATCGATGTTGAGTTGACAGACATAACATTCGGCTTTGGTCAGGGCCAGTTTGTAGACACCATCAGCAGCACACATGAAGAAGAACTCATTGGGACTTCATAGCAATTCCAGTTTCATAGGGACGCCATCCACCAGATAACGGTCTTGAAGAAACAGGGCACAGTGTAGACGTCCTGTCAGTTCCACTTCTTTGGTGGGCACGATAAGATCATGTCGCGTTCTGACGCACCTGTTTCTTGCATTCGCATCTGCATCAGGATTGAAGACGTCCATTTTACCAGCATTGTCGGCAAACCATCCAGAACATTGAAGGTGAGATGTTTTGGCTCCTGTACCATAACTCAGAAGGGTTTCCAAGTAGGATCTGTAAGGGTTAGTGCCCGTGATCTCCAACTGATTGTGTCCCACTTGCACCAGCACTTCGCGAAACAGGGAATGTATCAAGTTGTTGACTGTGGATACAGGGTTATCCGCCAGCGTGGTATCCGTGCCATCTTCTTTCATCACATACTCTCAGGTAGCACTGTTTCAAATCATTGTAAGCGTTCATGATGTCGTCCATTTCACGACGCCCGGCATCGGTCATCAGACTTTGATGTTGTTCATGGTTTAGAACGACCTCGTACTCGGACCCCTCTTTCTGTTGAGAAAGTAGTAGTAGTTATCCCAGGGAAAGATGATGGTGTTGCTGCTTGGACCGTTCAGTGAAAAGTGATGGCCAGAGAAACCCTGCTTCCTGATTCGTGGAAAAATCCGACCTTCTCACTGGTTTGTTTCTGTCCTACACGGTACCCAGTGTGGCACACCCGCTGTGTTTCTTATCCATAGGGTCAGGCTGGTAGCATGGGAGAGAAATCACAATGGTGTTTCAACCAATCAGAGGGTCGCCAAGGGCGGAGACGGTCTCTGATTGGTCCAAAACCCAAGCCTCTGATTGATAAGATTTTCGATCCTGTTTTTAGTCTCTCAAAGTGGTGTATGTCGATCCACTTTCGGTCCGGGGGTTCATGGCTTCACGGATTGAAGTGAGCAGGACATGGTACTCTCTCCGAACACGTTAGTCTTCCAGATAAAACGCCAACAGCCAACACAGCGTGAGGAACATCATGAAACCCAAACGATATTAAAAAAAATATGTCATCTCTGTTCCCAAGTGGGAGCATGTCTACAGGCCGCCCCATCGTTCCCATGCCCAGGTCCTTTATGAATGATCTGATTTTCTCCCCCTTGTTCACAGGCCGTTGTCCCGGTATCAGTCCTTTTATGGTGTCAAAGTTGAGGTGTTGTTGGTTTCTGTAATTCAAGGTGAACCCTCGCACTTTGCAGACTGTGCTGCATGTTCCATCGGGTGTTTGCTCCATAAACTCCTGACACAAACGTCTTGATGGTGTTTCCGTTCAGCTCGTCTGTAAACTCAACTAACGAAGGACCAAGCTTTGGATTATCCTTTTCGGGGGTCGATGAATGTAAATAAGGCTGTCCGTGTCAAAGTACAAGGCCCTGCGACCCACCAGGATGAGGGCCTTGTACAGCTCGAGACACCCTTGTGCGGTGACCCAAGCAGCTATGGCGACATTGAAATGAGCATAAGGGGTTTGGAAATCTTCCTTGCGGGTATAGATCACCTCCACCATGTGTTCATTGACGACAGTGACATCCTCGATGGTAATTCATTCATCTTTCCACAAGACAAAGTACTGTGCAGGGTCGTTGATATAGACGGTCTGACTATAGTCTAAGCAGTCTGACTATAGTCTGTCCGAACTTGCCGCAGAGCGAATTAAGAAGGCACTTGGCAATAGTCCTGAGTTCTTCTCGATGTTGTCCTTGTCCAACCAGATGCCTTCTTTGTCATAGAACTCCTTGATGTAAGCATCGTGATCGGTACATCCCTTGGGGTATCCGCTGGCTTCGAGCTTCAGCTTGAAATGACAATTGATATAGTGGTCAAAGAGTCCTTCTTGCTGGGTCTTGGGGTCATGCTTGGCAAAGGTGTTCTCCACAGCTTCTCTGAGTTCTACGGTGGCGTACGTGCCCACCCAAGCCCTCTCTTGGTCTGTGTGCTCACAGGGTGGGTTTGACCAGGTATCAGCACACATGCGGAAAAAAGGACAGAGCAGTTTTCCACCTGATCTGTAAAGTAGCGGATGGTAGAGTCGTCTCGGGGTTAGGACATGACATTGGATAAGCCCTTTCAGATCAAACAACGTCTCCACAGGCGGTTGATGGAGAATGGTCGGGTGTCCCGTGGGAAACGCGCTGGTCTTGCAAATGTAGGGAGAAAGCGAACAGACATCGATATACTTGATGGTTTCACTTTCTTGGGCCTCATAGCATAATCGGGTGGCATTGGTGCATCCTCAATGGAAGGCGTCGTGAGAGTTTAGCAGGCCAGGTAAGTTGGTACCTGGGGTCCCTGCAAGAAAGCGCACAACGCGGGTCATCTTGTTGCATTTTTTCCCCATTCGTGCTCCCACATGGTGACGATATGTTTCACGTCGGGGTGTTGGTTCAAGAGACTCAGGTGATAGTGGGTGTCGGTACGACGTGCCAGCCAAGCATGAGGTTCTCCACGTTCTGTCTTGTGACATTTCTGGCACCCATGCCAGAAACATCCCATGAATTCATAGACGGTGCCTGTCGCTGGATCGTAGCCATCCACACTGTTTTCGGACACAACCCTTCCACGGTCGACTGTTAAAAGTTAAGCCCACTCTTAATCTTGGTTGGGAGTTTCACCAGATGTTTCTGCATGCCGTTCATGATCAAGTGATGATCATATCATCCCCCGTTATGAGCAATCGCATACCCTTCTTCGTCTTCTCCTCCTCTTCCTCCTCTAACAGGGTGGGTGTGTCCACCTCCATGGCATCCTCCCCCTTGCCCTCCTCCTTGGGTGATGGACGTTGCTGACGCTTTGAAGGGGGATTGCTTGAGAGAGTTCTGTGCTGTTTTCTTTGGCCTAAGCGTGGTGTTGTCCCCTTGCGTGCGTCCTCCTCCTCTTGGTTCTTATTCTTCTTGGGTTTTTCGTCCAGGGTCGTCAACCAGGCACACATATCGTGTAGCGTGGTGGGGCCTTGAAACACTTTCTCGCGGCTGGGACTGTAACCTTCTTCTCTCCATGGACAGTGTTCGCACAACTCATCGCTTGACCAATGCATCGTCCACATCCTAACTGCACCACGCACAAATTCGGGATGTGTGTGTCCGTCTCTTGCATACATTCAAAATCATAGAAGAGGTATTTGACGTTGTCTCGTCGGTTTTGGTTGTAGCATTCCTCCTCCTCCCCCTCTTCTGCATCACCGGCTTCATGGAGGGGGTCATGTAGCAGCGATGGTCTGGGGTCACAGGTTCTTGACACACTAAGAATGGATGTCCTACATCTGAGCACTTGTGATGAGCCATGGTTGTCTCCAAGACGCGGACAAGCTGAAAACAAGTCGGGCACCTGTGAATCGATTGACAGGCACTGGGTTTTCCCTCTGACAGTGACTGGAGATGTTGGGTGTAACAGTGTTGATTTTGGAACCATCGTTGGCATGTCAAGCAAGGGATCCCGTGCTCTTCCTGGCGTCTGCAATAGCTTGAGTGGAGGCAACAGTGGCAGCGGTATTGCTTGTTGGTCGCAGAGTTCACAGTAATGGCTAGGCTCATAAAAGGCTGGCATGGAAGTGATCACATCGTAGTGGTGATCATGATGGAATAAATGCAGCACGGTGGCGTTGGGCGAGCCTCATCACACTTGTACATCAGTCTCCGATCCACCCCTTGACTGTAGACTTTCAGTTGACAGTTGATTCGGGCCAAGGCACGTCCCACGCATTCTAGAGTGTCCAGGCCCTGACAGGGACCTTCAGGAATGCCAAGGCGCTGAAACAAGGCCCGTGCCTGTATGCCTTGAACGTCCACTTGATCCGTTCTCGTCAGTCTCTTTCTCTGGTTGACCCATTCTTGGGTCAGAGGTTTGGGCTTCTGGGCATAATGCTGTGCCACCACAAGGGCCCTTCCCAAACAGGTTTGATCTTCGTTCTTGATCCGTACAATGCCCTTTTTGGCTGCTAATCACGATTTTACTCCAACCACGTTTTTCAGATTGGCTCCGCCACTGCCTGATCCTGGCTTGTCGGGTTCTGCTACGTGTACTAAGGTCACAATCATGGTGGCATTGTTGGACTGTTGGACTTTTTCCACGGCATGCAAGATATCTAGACCATGGAAATCTTCAAAGTGACAAAAGGGAATCAGTATGGCGGTGTCCAAAGCGAAACGGTCGATACCTAGACCAATACGATCCCCCTTATGGCCTGAAAACTGTTGATAAAAGTCCTCGATCACCCTGTCAAATAAAGGGGGTAACTCTATGGGAACGCGGTCCGTCGGTCTGGTTTCCAAGTAGTCTGGATTGAATGTCAAACGATAAGTCTGGTTAGCGGTTCTTAGCCGTCTGGATCGAGTGGTGTCTTTCCTCTCCAAACGGTACGGTGTACTCTGTTTGCTCGTCATGATTGCGATGAGTGCCTGATTCGCCCAAACGCGGCGCACTGATTGGTCCATTCCGCCGCTCGGCCTGAGCCCTGGTTTTCCAAACCGGCCTTACCCTTGGGTTTGTTTTCCATACGGTCAGGCTTGTACCATGGGAGAGAAAGCACAACCTCGGTTCGACCAATCAGAGGCCCGAACAGGCCGAGCGTGCCCTCTGATTGGTCAGATTTCGATTCTGTTTTTTCTCCTCGGGTGTGCATGTCGATTCCCCATCCTAAAGTTCCACAACATGATCGTAGCGCTCAGGTGATCGCCACTCACATACTTTATCTTAGACGAACGACTGTAATTGTGCTGCAATACGATCGCCTTGTGGAACGAGACCTTGTATTTCAAAGTTTACAATCACGTCATAATACCCGATGACGTGATTTGTGGAATTTTGTTGCAAGATCCTTCGTTGATGTGACGTCAACGTAGCAACACAGTTGCTGGGTCATCGACTGTGTATAAGCTCGTCTCAGTGATCTATCATCTCCACACGCAATCTGCCTTCACTGCTGTCCTTCACTGATGTTCTTCACTGCTGTCCTTCACTAGTGTCCTTCACTGCTATCCTTCACTGCTGTCCTTTACTGCTGCCTTTCACTGCTGTCCTTCACTGTTGTTTTTCATTACTATTCTTCACATAAATTCTTCCCTTCTCTTTTTCACTTCTGTTTTTCACTTCTCTTCTTCACTGCTGTTCTTAGCTTTTGTTCTAAACTGCTGTTCTTCACTTCTGTTCTTCACTGCTGTTCTTTACTTCTCTTCTTCACTTCTCTTCTTAACTGCTGTTCTTCAATTCTCTTCTTTACAGCTATCCTTTACTGTTGTTCTTAACTTCTGTTCTTCGCTTCTGTTTTTCACTGCTGTTCTTCACTTATGTTCTTCACTTCTATTCTTCACTGCTGTTCTTCACTTCTGTTCTTAACTTCTGTTCTTCGCTTCTCTTTTTCACTGCTGTTCTTCACTGATGTTCGTCACTTATGTTCTTCACTTCTGTTCTTGACTGCTGTTCTACACTTCTGTTCTTAACTTCTGTTCTTCGCTTCTGTTTTTCACTTCTGTTCTTCACTGCTGTTCTTCACTTCTGTTCTTCGCTGCTGTCTTTCACTGCTGTTCTTCACTGCTGCTCTCCACTTCACTTCTTCACTGCTGTTCTTCACTTCTTCACTGCTGTTCTTCACTTCTGTTCTTCACTGCTGTCCTTCACTGCTGTTCTTCACTGCTGTCCTTCACTGCTGCCCTTCACTGCTGTTCTTCAATGCTGTCCTTCACTGCTGTCCTTCACTTCTGTTCTTCACTGCTGTCCTTCACTGCTGTCCTTCACTGCTGTTCTTCACTGCTGCTCTTCACTTCACTTCTTCACTGCTGTTCTTCACTGCTGTTCTTCAGTGCTGTTCTTCACTGCTGCTCTTCACTTCACTTCTTCACTGCTGTTCTTCACTGCTGTTCTTCACTGCTGTTCTTCACTGCTGCTCTTCACTTCACTTCTTCACTGCTGTTCTTCACTGCTGTTCTTCACTGTTGTCCTTCACTTCTGTTCTTCACTGCTGTCCTTCACTGCTGTTCTTCACTGCTGCTCTTCACTTCACTTCTTCACTGCTGTTCTTCACTGCTGTTCTTCACTGCTGCTCTTCACTTCACTTCTTCACTGCTGTCTTTCACTGCTGTTCTTTACTTATGTTCTTCACTTCTCTTCTTTACAACTATTCTTTATTGTTTTTCGTCATTGCTGACCTTCATTTCTCTTCTTCACTGATGTTCTTGACATCTGTTCTTTACTTCTGTTCTTTACTGCTGTTCTTCACTGTTCTTCACTGCTGTTCTTCATTGACGTTCTCCAATGCTGCTATGAAAACCCTACTATGCAGAGACAACTGAAATACTACCATGGCACTTGTTACTTATTTATGACATATGAAATACCTTACTACCACAAACTTCATGTTCTGAAAGAAAATTACATTGGATCGATATGAAGTATTGATCAGTTAACAACATTGTGTATAGCATGGCAGTAGCTTAGCCATTTACGGCTCCTGCGTACATCGTGCATAATTCATACGCTTGCATACAGACAGATAGCGACCGGTAATGTGATAAAAGAAAATCCTTCCCTGGAGATTTGCATGGGAATTATATCACATTGTCAACAAGTAATTAAATATAGGTATCTTGAGAGATGACATGACTTTAGAGGCGTGTTTTTACTTCAAAAGATTTAGTCAAAGACTTCAAATCGTCAGTTTCTGGATGAAATTATCTTCATTTTTCCAAGTTACTGACTGGGGTTCCGGTGTCTGATGTCTAAAGTGGATGTTAGATCGACAGTACATTCCATTGCCCACTGACAATAATCTCCAACATATTTTACAATAAGTCCAATCTTTCTCCACCCTGCATCTCCTGACAGGCGCCTGTGACACCATCTGCAATGTTCTAGAGGTATTTCACAAAGATGAATCACCAAGACGGCGTCAGCTTGAGAGTCCCCGTTTTTCGTTTGATATTGAGGGCGTGGATACTCATGTCAAGTTTTGGCACTATCAAGTGCAGATAGTTAATATTTTAAAATGCTGATGTGTAAGTTGTGTGTTTATTGTGGTCTATGGCTGAACATACGCTACTCCCAGGTTGACCTAATAAACACTTACACAATCTTAGACATATCCAAAATATCTTTCAAAACAGGTTTCGTTAGCTTTCACCGATGTTTACTCGACCAACGCCTTATGCACGTGCCACGCACGGAATCCCATCGATTTCTTTAAACAATACTAAAGTCAACTCGTAATTATACAAGTATTCACTTGGGAGTTTTACATTATTAATTTATAATCAATTTCCTGAACATGTATTTGTTCATATTCTAACAATATATTTAGGAACATTTTCAATGATGACTTAAAACGCCTCTCCTTTTGACCCAGGTGATGGCAGGCTCAAGATAAAAGTGTTTGTGTTCAATGCAGTGTGGTGAAGAATGGGCAATAATTGCACAGCACGACCTGGCTTGTAAACACTGTCCTTGGAGAGACAGGAAACTAAACCGCAAATGAAATTTTCTCTCAACCTGTGCATATCAAAGTTATCCCCTGCTTTCAACTTGTCAAATACATCCTTGGGAATAAACTACACACGTTATTGCCTGGTTAAGAAGCAGGTGGAAAACAATGCACAAAATAGGCCCTTGATTGTAAGATACTCATTGTTTTCGGGTAAATACTGTTTGATTGGTCTGTCTCTATTTGTCGATGTTCGAGCTACGCGCGGTTTGTGCGGCAAAAGACAACCAGTATGCCTCTATCGCAGGGCCTCCTGTCATGTGTCTTTCTCCTGGACAACAAGGTATTGGGGACAGATGACCAACTTAACTTCAGGGGAGTAAAGAGCTTTTTATACATGAGAGATTCAGCTTGATATTGGAGACGAACACAGGTGATTCAAGTGTTAACGTTTCCCACCTCGGTGACACTCACGAGCACGGGTATGGGTTTGACATTAATCATTAGCAGTACAGAACTTACACCAATACTTAAGACCATTTCAAATAGCATATTGGGGGTTAGCGGAGATACAACAGTATTAGGACGCGATATAACTTGAACGTATTTATTATTATTTTACAATATACAAGTTTATTCTTAAGTTTTGTACCCTTCCCTGTTCTGTATCTTATACCCTCCCCTATTCAACCTTTTGTGCCCTCCTCTATTCAACCTTTTGTGCCCTCCCGTATTCTGTGTTTTGTACCTTCCCCTTTCTTTATTTGTACCAACCAATATTCTTTCCATATATCTTCCCCTATTCGTTCTTTGTACCCTCCCCTTTTCTTTCTTTGTACCCTCCCCTATTCTGTCTTTGACCCTTCCCTGTTTTTGTACCCGCCTCTATTATGTCCAAATGTTCTCCCCTAGCGTACTTTCATTTCTGGCTGTATTTGAGGAACTTCCTGGTTGTGTAGTGTTCCTTACTACATAGTTATGCAATATTCAAAATACTATTGGGTGTTGGATTTCTTTCCTTTATACTTTGTTCTTTTTCTAATTCCCCGACTCGATGGCAGTATACGGTTTGACATTCCAACAGCAACGTGCGTTATGACACAACTCCCATTTCATTACGTCCCTCTAGATATGGCGGCATGGCAACAATATCGCTCCACTTGTTTTATCTGACACGAGACACAAACCAAAGAAGAAGTAGGAGTTTTAAAACTCTTACGTTTCATACTAGGTTTGTCAAAGGTTGAGCTTCAAACTGGCAAACGCGATGGGTCTCTCTCTACTTAGCACAATCTAAATATATTGGCAGCCGATAGGAGATGGTGCTGCATTGCTGTCATAAGAGACTCATAAACAATGGCGGCTAACTTAATCAGTGTCGTCTGTTTCTGCTCACGGCCGCTGAACAGTGATAACCCCTCAACCCACTTTCTCTTTCCATCCTACTTTCCTCTCGCCAATGCCGCTCAAATGTTCATTTAGTCTCGGGGTGCATATTAAAAGTGAACGGATAAATGCCTTTGTATCTAAATTGTCCTTCTCGAAACCCAGACCGCTGCGCCAATATAATTGTCCATTTATTCACAGACTACTATTAAGACTGTATTTAACCTGGCAAATATTTGCGGTGGATACAGAAGACTGGGTAAATATGTAAGTTTGGTGACACCTTTGGACTTGAGCTCGTGTTTGCTGAGGAGGTCCCTGCAATCTCTATGTAAGTCTATAGAAGTCACATCTGATAACTAGGTTTGTCTTCGGGTATTTACTGTCTAACTTACTAGCTATGGAAGTATACGTTTTCAAGAGGTGAGTTAAAGTGAAAGGGCGTTTAACGTCGCGTTATTGCACTTACATAGTGACGCTCATGCACATGCGTGTGGTGGTGTGGAGGGGGACTAATGCCGGTTGTTTAGTGCCAGTCCCCTGAGATACCATGCCGCAGTTTTAAATGTAACTAACTCATCAGTCCTTTTATATCGAGCGCCAGGCATGGAAACAATAAGTACCATATTGTACCTCTTTTGACATGACGGCCTGGGATCAAACCCGCAACCTTCAGCTCTCTGGGCAGACGCTCTATCCGCTAGACGAGGGAGGGGGTACCTATTGAAGGTCTACCACAACATATGCTTAGTTGTAATCAGATCTTATGAACGTATTACCAGTAGGTATGTGCTTCATGAAACCCTTGCTAGCTACAGATAATGGAAGTATGATCTGTAAGGCGGGATACATGACTGGCACCACTTCTGCCTAATGCCTAATAAGGGCTTCACGACAACAGAGCTACACGGCTAAACGACTGCAGGGTTACACGACTACAGGGCTACGCAGCTACATGGCTACTCGGCTATACGGCTACACAACTACAGGGCTAAAGGGCTACATGACTGCACAGCTACACGGCTACACAGCAACATGGCTATACGACTAAATAGCTACACAGCTGCATGGCTACACCACTACACGGCTACAGGGCTACGCGACTACAGGGCTACATGACTGCACGGCTTCATGGCTACACGATTGCACTGCTTCATGGCTACACGATTACAGGGCAACAGGGCTACACGACTGCATAGCTACACGGCTACAGCGCTATATGGCTACACACCTACAGGGCTACACGACTACATAGCTACAACGTTACTAACTACACTGTTACACGGCTACATGGATACACGGCTACATGTTACATTGCTACACGGCTTCACGGCTACAAGGTTACACGACTGGGCTGCTACATGCTCCACGGCTACATGCTACAGGGCTACACGACTACACGGCTACAAGGTTACACGACGAGCACTGCTACACGGCTATATGGCTCCACGGCTACATGCTACAGGGATACACGACTACACGGCTAAAAGGTTACACGACTGCACTGCTACGCGGCTACAGTTCTGCAGGGCTACATGGCTACACAACTACAAGGCTACGCGACTGCAATGCTACATGGCTACACGGCTACACACTACAAGGCTACAAGGCTACATGACTACATGACTGCACAGCTACACGGCTACACGGCTACATGGCTACACGCTACAAGGCTACAATGCTACACGACTGCACGGATGCATGGCTATACAACTACAGGGCTAAAGGGCTACATGACCTCAAGGCAACGGAGCTTCACGACTACAGAGCTACACGGCTAAACGACTGCAGGGTTACATGACTACAGAGCTACATGGCTACACGGGTATATGGCTATACAAATATAGGGCTACATGACTGCACAGCTACACGGCTATACGACTACATGGCTACACAACTGCACAGCTTCATGGCTACACAATTGCACTGTTTCATGGCTACACAACTACAAGGTTAAAGGGCTACACGATTGCACAGCTACACGGCTACAGAGCTACGGGGCTACATGGCTACACAGCTACAGGGATACACGGCTGCACTGCTACACGGCTACACATAACAGGGCTACACGACCACACGGCTACAAGCTTACACGACTGCACTGCTACACGGCTACACATAACAGGGCTACACGGCTACACGGCTACAAGCTTACACGACCACACAGCTACAAGGTTACACGGCTGCACTGCTACACGGCTACACACTACAGGGCTACACGACCACACAGCTACAAGCTTACACGACTGCACAGCTACACGGCTACACATAACAGGGCTACACGGCTACATGGCTACAAGCTTACACGACTGCACTGCTACACGGCTACACACTACAGGGCTACACGACTACACGGCTACAAGCTTAAACGACTGCACTGCTACACGGCTACACACTACAGGGCTATACGACTACACGGCTACAAGCTTACACGACCACACAGCTACAAGGTTACACGGATGCACTGCTGAACGGCTACACATAACAGGGCTACACGACCACACAGCTACAAGCTTACACGACTGCACTGCTACACGGCTACACACTACAGGGCTACACGACCACACAGCTACAAGCTTACACGACTGCACTGCTACACGGCTACACACTACATGGCTACACGACCACACGGCTACAAGCTTACACGACTGCACTGCTACACGGCTACACATAACAGGGCTACACGACCACACGGCTACAAGGTTACACGGCTGCACTGCTACACGGCTACACATAACAGGGCTACACGGCCACACGGCTACAAGCTTACACGACTGCACTGCTACACGCTACAGGGCTTCACGGATACAAGGCTACAGGGCTACACGGCTACATGGCTAAACGACTGCAGGGCTACAAGGCTACAGGGCTACACGGATACAAGGATACAAGGCTACAGGGCTACAAGGCTACACGAGTACAAGGCTAATCGGCTACAAGGTGTTTCACTGAAACTGTACAGGAACTTCGGTGTTATAAGTCTCTAGACAGCCAGCAAACTTCTATCTTATGATTAAAACACGCTTGTATTTTAGAAAGATGTCTTCAAGGTCATCAAACGCCGTTTGGCATTTACCATCCGTTTCCTTTTCAGTGTGTCCTTCAAGTGCATGAACGTCCTGTCGAACTTCAGCCGGGCGTGCGTCAGCTTTTTTTACTGTATTCCCAAGTAAGATGTGAGTTTTTCATATTTGGCTTGTGACACGCTGCATTATCTGTCGTGCAACATGACGCCTGGCAGGTCCTGGCATGTCTCAGAAGCAGTACACATCTGCATGACACAGACACACCATCTGCCGACTTACTCTGATGCATGCATGTTAAGAGCTTGTTTCAAAGTGCTAACAAGCACAACGTGTTTCAATCAGAATTGCCGGTGTTAATCTGAGCTATCTAATGTCAACACAACATGCATGCGTTAATTTGTGTGTTAGACCGGTAAACATACGAGGGAATACTATTGGGCGTTGACAGGTTCCAAAACAAACCTAATGTTTCTTCACGCATCAATCAGCATCATAAACATGTCCATCAGTAAGTTGCTCTCTTCCAGAGTTATCTTATTATGTTAGTTATTGGAAAACACCATCGGACATAGGAGCTACGAAACAGCTAGTCAAAACAGATAATCTAGATGTGCTGTTATTTCAACATCAGGGTGTAAAGGTGGAGACTGAGCGTAGGTAGGGAGTGAAAGGATCAGGCATAGCCCAATCCCTCCCTGTGACGGCCGAGACAACTTGACTGGCAGCCGCGACTCGAGTGTTATGGAAATGTTAGTGGTGGTAATGCCGTGTGACAGAGGCTGAGGACTGTTGATCGGCAACAATAACACCCAAGGATGGCGCTTGTCACCCCAAGTAGCATTATGAAAACAGCCCTTTCTCCACGCGATCTCGTCCGGCCTCCGCTAGCTCCCCCCATCCGTAGACCAATCTAACTTTCCCGCCACAGACAACATCCTGTGTACTGGCGGGAACTCCGTCGAGGATGTATTAACATTAGCAGGGGGCGCTTTTAATCAGTTCCTCTCAGATCAGGCCACCCTGATTAATTACTGGCGTGTTTCTCGGAAAGTGATCCTCCTTAATTGAAGCTGAACTGTGGCCTCATTGGGATGTGTTTAAGACCAGGGCACATCCCGTCTTCATATTACCACAAAGCAATTGCGCTGTGTACTCCAAAGTAAATCACAAAAGTAAAATTGCTTCCCTAAAGGTTGCGTCTTTGAAACAAGAGGTTTGCTTCACACGTTGTGTCCCGCTCCGACGAGAGCAGTGATGGACAGACCGACGCTGCCTAGTCCCCGCTACCGCCTACCGAGGACACCACTTTGATGCCTCTTGTCGCCATTCTCTGAGTCAAACCATCAGGGAATGTGAGCGTCGATCTTAGGATTAATTAGTCAGATCCATAGAGGATAATTGTCTTAGAAAAGCGCTGATATTTCGCTGTGATGTAGACATAACTTGATAATGTGGAGTGCGGACACAGGGGTATTGCACTGTACAGGAAGAAACCCAACCCGCAGGACCTGGTGTCTGTCAATAGCGCAGTAGGGCGTTTTGGCAAAAAGCATACTTTTCTAGTATTCATTGAACTCAAAGATAAACAGCAATACAAAATTACCTTTTGTATTTGAACAGATTTAGAATAGCTCACATTTTAATACCTACACCTACACATAAACTCTCTCTACATTTGTGTTATTGGTGACTATTTATTGTTGCCTATAAGAGTTGCAAATAGTAGGATTAAGATGAAGCTGAAATGCCATCATAACATTGCTGGTTACTGTACAATGCACCCTAAAACAAACATTCCTTCCAAATGCAGTGAACACCTCCAGCCTCATGTCTAAACAGCGTTCATAGTCTGTCTGTATATCTTACCGATTTCTATGTATTGTTTTCATAATTAGAGAATAACAAGAATCAAGGAATAACATGTCAAGTACAAGATCGATATTGCTACCTTACAATGACATCGGTATGGTCTTTCAATTAAAACATAGCTGGAAAGGAGGAGGTACCATTAGGGTCCTCTCTGACTCACTGGAACAGTATCAGGAACTTCAAATCTTCAACACATACATAGTAGCATGTTGTATATGTCCACAGTCTGACCAACACATACATAGTAGCATGTTGTATATGTCCACAGTCTGACCAACACATACATAGTAGCATGTTGTATATGTCCACAGTCTGACCAACACATACACAGTAGCATGTTGTATGTGTCTACAGTCTGAACAACACATACATAGTAGCATGTTGTATATGTCCACAGTCTGACCAACACATACATAGTAGCATGTTGTATATGACTACAGTCTGACCAACACATACACAGCAGCATGTTGTATGTGTCTACAGTCTGAACAACACATACATAGTAGCATGTTGTATATGTCCACAGTCTGAACAACACATACACAGTAGCATGTTGTATGTGTCTACAGTTTGACCAACACATACACAGTAGCATGTTGTATATGTCCACACATACAAAGTAGCATGTTGTATATGTCCACAGTCTGACCAACACATACATAGTAGCATGTTGTATATGTCCACAGTCTGAACAACACATACACAGTAGCATGTTGTATGTGTCTACAGTTTGACCAACACATACATAGTAGCATGTTGTATATGTCCACAGTCTGACCAACACATACACAGTAGCATGTTGTATGTGTCTACAGTTTGACCAACACATACACAGTAGCATGTTGTGTATGTCCACAGTCTGAACAACACATACACAGTAGCATGTTGTATATGTCAACACATACACAGTAGCATGTTGTATATGTCCACACATACAAAGTAGCATGTTGTATATGTCCACAGTCTGACCAACACATACACAGTAGCATGTTGTATATGTCCACAGTCTGACCAACACATACATAGTAGCATGTTGTATATGTCCACAGTCTGACCAACACATACACAGTAGAATGTTGTATATGTCCACAGTCTGAACAACACATACACAGTAGCATGTTGTATATGTCAACACATACACAGTAGCATGTTGTATATGTCAACACATACACAGTAGCATGTTGTATATGTCCACACATACAAAGTAGCATGTTGTATATGTCCACAGTCTGACCAACACATACATAGTAGCATGTTGTATATGTCTACAGTCTGACCAACACATACACAGCAGCATGTTGTACATGTCTACTTCCCGACCAACACATACACGGCACCATGTTTTTAATGTCAACATTCTAACCTACACATACACAGTAGCAGGTTGTATATGTCCACACATCCACAGTAGCATATCGTATATGTCCACAGTCTGACCAACACATAAACAGCGGCATGTTGTATATGTCCACAGTCTGACAAACACATAAACAGCAGCGTGTTGTATATGTCTACAGTCTGACCAACACATACACAGTAGCATGTTGTATATGTCCACACATACACAGTAGCATGTTGTATATGTTCACACACACGCAGTAGCATGTTGTATATGTCCACAGTCTGACCAACACATAAACAGCAGCATGTTGTATATGCCCACATATACACAGTAGCATGTTGTATATGTTCACACACACGCAGTAGCATGTTGTTTTTGTCCAGAGTCTAACCAACACATACACAGTAGCATGTTGTATATGTCTACAGTCTGACCAACACATACACAGTAGCATGTTGTACATGTCCACACATACACAGCAGCATGTTGTATATGTCCACACATACACAGCAGTATGTTGTATATGTCCACACACACACAGCAGCATGTTGTACATGTCCACACATACACAGCAGCATGTTGTATATGTCCACACATACACAGCAGCATGTTGTATATGTCCACACATACACAGTAAGATGTTGTATATGTCCACACATACACAGTAGGATGTTGTATATGTCCACACATACACAGCAGCATGTTGTATATGTCCACACATACATAGCAGCATGTTGTGTATGTCCACAGTCACACCAACACATACACAGTAGCATGTTGTACATGTCCACACATACACAGCAGCTTGTTGTACATGTCCACATATACACAGCAGCATGTTGTACATGTCCACACATACATAGCAGCATGTTGTATATGTCCACACATACACAGCAGCATGTTGTTACATGTCCACACATACACAGCAGCATGTTGTATATGTCCACACATACACATCAGCATGTTGTACTTGTCCACACATACACAGCAGCATGTTGTTTATGTCCACACATACACAGCAGCATGGTGTACATGTCCGGACATACACAGCAGCATGTTGTACTTGTCCACACATACACAGCAGCATGTTGTATATGTCCACACATACACATCAGCATGTTGTACTTGTCCACACATACACAGCAGCATGTTGTATATGTCCACACATACATAGCAGCATGTTGTACTTGTCCACACATACACAGCAGCATGTTGTTTATGTCCACACATACACAACAGCATGGTGTACATGTCCGGACATACACAGCAGCATGTTGTACTTGTCCACACATACACAGCAGCATGCTGTACATGTCCACACATACATAGCAGCATGTTGTACATGTCCACACATACACAGCAGCATGTTGTATGTGTCCACACATACACAGTAGGATGTTGTATATGTCCACACATACACAGTAGGATGTTGTACATGTCCACACATACACACAGCATGTTTTATTTGTCCACACATACACAGCAGCATGTTGTGTATGTCCACAGTCAGACCAACACATACACAGCAGCATGTTGTACATGTCCAGAATCAGACTAAGAGCTATCAAAGACGAGGACAATAGTGGATACTACGCGGCATGGGTTGGCAGATCAGGGTTTTTTTAGTCGTTATCATATGACCTCACATTGTCAGCTCACATTGAAATTGTAGACAACAAACCTTTTGTTTATAGAAAGATCAATGGTTTCCTGGTTTATTATATGAGTTTTCCTATTTCAATTTTCTTACATTTCTTACAAATCAGTACACCAGCTGCTGCAGATTGACTGTTGTAATCCCGCTACGGATAAGGGCTATTTGACAAAAGTGGAATGGAAATGCAGGAATCGGTAGAGCTTGGAGGTGAGGGGTCCTGGGGGTGATGGTTGGAGTTGTGAACGCCAGATCTGAGGTGGCGGACAGGGTGAGAATGGACCTGACACCTTGTCCTTGTGCGGCCCTGGCCATGTGACCCAGCTTGCGGCACAGCCTTCTGTCGGGGATAAGCGACGCAGTGCTACGCGCATGCTAGAACGCGTCCTGGTGCCGCGGGCCGAGGCACAAACACTTTACACGATATATTTGGAACGCTGGAATGGCAAAAACCGATAGCTGTTTGCAACATCTGCAGTGATGCAAGAAGTCTACAGACGAAAAGAAGGAAATGTCAGGTTTTGTTGATGACACAGTTAAAGGAGAATAAGCGAATCATCTTTTTCTCGAAAACAACCGAATACATTGGCCTGATGAGGTTGACAAATCTCTTCAGATACGGTCCCTACAGGTTTGACTACTCACTCAAGACCTGCATTCAGAAACAATTGTCATGTCGTTGTCGGTATGTAGGAGCATTGTTTCAAAGATTCTCGTTCGTTTCAGAGTTGGGCTGTCTCAAAACAGCGAGACAAAAACATTCGCACAAGCATTCACCTCGATGGGAACATACACCCTAACGACCGGCAAGACGCTAACATGCACCCAAACAACAGGCAACAAGGTAACAAGCACCCAAACAAACAGCAAGACGCTAACATACACCCAAACAACGAGAAAGACGGTAGCATACACCCTAACAACCGGCAAGACGCTAACATGTACCCAAACAACAGGCAACACGTTAACAAGCACCCAAACAAACAGCAAGACGGTAACATGCACCCAAATAACCGACAAGATGATAACATCCACCCAAACAACCACGAAGATAGTAATGCGCACCCTAACAACCAGCAACACGGTAACATGAACCGAAAAAATTATCAAGACGGCACCATGCACCCAAACAACCAGCAAGACGGTAACATGCACCCAAACAACCAACTAAAAAGAAAAATGCATCCAAACAAGCAGCTAGAAGGGAACATACACCCTAACAACCACCAAAACTGTAACATTCACCAAAACAACCAGCAAAAGGGTAACATAAACCTAAACAACTATCTTAAAAAGAACACACACCATAACAACCAGTCAAAAGGGAACATACAGCAAACAACCAGCAAGACGGTAACATGCACCCAAACAACCAGCTAAAAAGGAACATGCACCCACAAAACGAGCTAGAAAGGAACATACACCCTAACAACCAGACAGAAGGGAACATGCACACAAACAACTAACTAGAAGGGAACATACAGCAAAACAACCAGCTAGAAGGGAACATACACCCAAAATACCAGTAAAAAAGGAACATACACCCAAACAACCAGCTAGAAGGGAACATACACCCTAACAACCAGTGAAACCGTAACAGGTACCCAAACAACAAGCTAAAAAGGAACATACAACCAAACAACCAGCAAGACGGTAATGTGCACACAAGAAATCAGCTTAAAAGGAACATACACAAACAATCAGCTAGAAGGGAACATGCACCGAAACAACCAGCTTAAAAGGAACATACACCCAGACAACCAGCGAAGAAGAAGGTAAGAAACATGCACCCAAACAACAAGCAAGACGGTAACATGCACCCAAACAACAAACTAGAAGGGAACATACACCCAAACAACCATCTAGAAGGGAACATGCACCCAAACAACCATCTAGAAGGGAACATGCACCCAAACAACCAGCAAGACGCAAACATGCACCCAACCAACCAGAAAAAAGGAACATACACCCAAACAACGAGCTTAAAAGGAACATTCATACAAAAGAACCAGCTTAAAAGGGACATACACCCAAACAACCATCTAGAAGGGAACATGCACCAAAACAACCATCTAGAAGGGAACATGCACCCAAACAACCAGAAAAAAAGGAACATACACACAAACAACGAGCTTAAAAGGAACATACATACAAAAGAACCAGCTTAAAAGGGACATACACCCAAACAACCAGCTACAAGGGAACATGCACCCAAACAACCATCTAGAAGGGAACATGCACCCAAACAACCATCTGGAAGGGAACATGCACCCAAACAACCAGCAAGACGCAAACATGCACCCAACCAACCAGAAAAAAAGGAACATACACCAAAACAACGAGCTTAAAAGGAACATACATACAAAAGAACCAGCTTAAAAGGGACATACACCCCAAAAAACCAGCTAGAAGGGAACATGCACCCAAACAACCAGCTTAAAAGGAACATACATACAAAAGAACCAGCTTAAAAGGGACATACACCCAAACAACCAGCTAGAAGGGAACATGCACCAAAACAACCAGCTTAAAAGGAACATACACCCAGACAACCAGCGAAGAAGAAGGTAAGAAACATGCACCCAAATAACAAGTTAGAAGGGAACATACACCCAAACAACAAGCTAAAAAGAAGCATACACCAAAAAAAACAACTAGAAGGGAACGTACACCAAACCAACCAGCAAGACGGAAATATGCACCCAACCAACCAGCTAAAAAGGAATATACATCCAAACAACGAGCTTAAAAGGAACAAACATACAAACAACCAGCTTAAAAGGAACATACACCCAAACAAACAACTAGAAGGGAACATACAACCAAACAACCAGCGGAACCGTAACATGTACCCAAACAACCAGCTGTAAGGGAACATTCAACCAAACAACCAGCAAGACGGTAACGTGCACACAAGAAATCAGCTTAAAAGGAACATACACCGAAACAACCAACTAGAAGGAAACATACACCCTAACAACCAGCGAAACCGTAACATGGACCCTAACAACCAGATAAAAGGGAACATACAACCAAACAACCAGCTAGAAGGGAACATACACCCAAAGAAGCAGCTAGAAGGGAACATACACCCAAACAAACCAGAAAGAAGGTAACATGCACACAAACAACCAACCAAAAAGGTACGTACACTATAACAACCAGCTAGAAGGGAACGTACACCTAAACAACCAGTTAAAAGGAACATGCACCCAAACAACAACCTAGAAGGGAACATACACCCTAACAACCAGCTAAGCGGTAACAGGTACCCAAACAACCAGCTTAAAAGGGAACATACAACCAAACAACCAGCAAGACGGTAATGTGCACACAAGAAATCAGCTAAAAAGGAACATACACACAAACAACCAGCTAGAAGGGAACATACACCCAAACAACCAGCTTGAAAGGAACATACACCCAAACAACCAGCTAGAAGGGGACATGCACCCAAACAACTAGAAAGAAGGTAACATGCACCCAAACAACCAACTAGAACATGCATGGTTGTTTGGGTGCATGTTTACTTTTAGCCTGTTGTTTGGGTGTATGTTCCTTTTTAGCTGGTTATTTGGGTGCATGTTACTGTTTTGCTCGTTTTTATGGTGCATGTTCCCTTCTAGCTGGTTGTTTGGGTGCATGTTCCCTCCTAGCTGGTTGTTTGGCTGCATGTTCCCTTCTAGCTGGTTGTTTGGTTGCATGTTCCCTTCTAGCTGGTTGTTTGGGTGCATGTTCCCTTCTAGCTTGTTGTTTGGGTGCATGTTCCCTTCTAGCTGGTCGTTTGGGTGTATGTTCCTTTTTAGTTGGTTGTTTGGGTGTATGTTCCTTTTCTGCTTGATGTTTCGGTGCATGTTCCTTTGTAGCTGGTTGTTTGGGCGTATTTTCCATTTTAGCTTCTTGTTTGGGTGCATGTTCCCTTCTATCTGGTTGTTTGGGTGCATGTTCCCTTCTAGCTGGTCGTTTGGGTGTATGTTCCTTTTTAGCTGGTTGTTTGGGTGTGTGTTCCCTTTCTGCTTGATGTTTCGTTGCACGTTCCTTTTACGCTGGTTGTGTGGGTGTATGTTTCTTTTCTGCTTGATGTTTCGGTGCATGTTCCTTTGTAGCTCGTTGAATTGGTGTATTTTCCCTTTTAGCTTGTTACTTGAGTGCATGTTCCCTTCTATCTGGTTGATTGGGTGTACGTTCCCTTTTAGCTGGTTGTTCAGGTGTGTTTTCCCTTTTAGCTAGTTGTTTGGGTACATGTTCCTTTTTAGCTGGCTGCTTGGGTGCATGTGATCGTCTTGCTGGTTGGTTTGCTGTTATTTTGGGTGCATGTTCCCTTCTACCTGGTTGTTTGGGTGCAAGTTTCTTTTTTAGCTGGTTGTGTGGGTGCATGCTACCGTCTTGCTGGTTGTTTGGGTGCATGTTCCCTTCTAGCTGGTTGTTTGGGTGCATGTTCCCTTCTAGCTGGTTGTTTGGGTGTATGTTCCTTTTTAGCTGGTTGTTTGGGTGTACGTTCCCTTTAAGCTGGTTGTTTGGGTGCATGTTCCTTTTTTACCTGGTTGTTTGGGTGCATGTGACCGTCTTGCTGGTTGGTTCGCTGTTTGTTAGGGTGTATCTTCCTTTCTACATGGTTGTGTGGGTGCATGTTTCTTTGTTACCTGGTTGTTTGGGTGCATGTTGCCGTCTTGCTGCTTGTTTGGGTGTAGGTTCCCTTCTATCTGGATGTTTGGGTGTATGTTACCGTCTTCCTGGTTGTTTGGATGCATGTTCCCTTCTATCTGGTTGCTTGGGTGTATCTTACTTTTTAGCTGGTTGTATGGGTGTAGTTTCCCTTCCATCTGGTTGTTTGAGAGTTTGTTCCTTTCTAGTTCCTTGTTTGGGTGCATGTTACCGTCTTGCTGGTTGTTTTGGTGCATGTTCCCTTCTAGCTGGTTGTTTGGGTGTATGTTCTTTTTCTGCTTGATGTTTCGTTGCATGTTCCTTGGTAGCTGGTTGTTTGTGTGTATGTTCCCTTCCAGCTGGTTGTTTCGGTGCATGTTTATTTTAATCTGTTTGTTTGGGTGTATGTTCCCTTCTAGCTGGTAGTTATGGTGTATGTTCCTTTTTAACAGGTTCTTTCGGTGCATGCTCCTTTTTATCTGGTTGCTTGGGTGCATGTTCCCTTTTAGCTTGTTGTTTGGGTGTATGTTCCCTTCCAACTGTTTTTTTTGGGTGTATGTTCCCTTCTAGCTGGTAGTTATTCTTATCTGGCCAGCGGCCCATGGTACAATATTTGGTCCATCATTAACATTTAAAGGCTTAGTGTTTGGAGTATAACATTCATAGCATGGTATATAAAAGTTGCAACATTTCTAGTAACAGTTTCATTGTTTACCGCCATAAGCATATTGAATTTAGCAAGAGTAGGACGTACAAAATACTTCTGTGGTAAATACTGAAGACGAAGTTCATCATAGGCGTTACAAATTACTAAAAAAATGATATTCATTCTCGACATATCTTTGATTGCAACTATTGCACAATCTCTGCTCTAGTGGAGTATTAACGTATCTACCAGTCTCAATGTAGAGAGTGTGGGAGCTACAGCGAAACTGGCCTAGTGCAACACGAAATTTGTTTATAGTTATCGCAGACAAATACAACTCTGGACTAAATGAATTTTTGAAAAGTGTATAATGGAACATTTTAGAACTATTTGCTTAAGACCAATGCCAATCCTGTTCGTAAGCAAATTTTAACCGATCTTCACATTCGGAAATAAATAATTCGGGACAAATAACATATTGGTTCTCCCATATATATCAACATCCAAGGCTGTATAAAAGAGTTTTGACTTTTGTAGCCCAATTAGTTTTACCATGTGTGGCTAGCTGAAATAACATATAATAACTTTTCTTAGGATATCGTGAATTTTGGGAGGGACATAAGTTTACACCAATATTTTATACAGCGTTTATACGCAGAAATGTACAGTGGGTATCTTCCACACTCTCCTCGCACAACATGATTGGGAGTAGACGTTTTAACACCTAGTAGACGTTTACAAGCAAGTACATGGATACTTTCTATTTCTTTACAGTTTTCAAAACTCCACATTTCAGCCCCATATAACATAATTGGAGCAATTTTAGTATCGAATATTTTTTTAAATAATTTCAGTGGAATAGGTTTAAGTGATGAAAGGGATTTTAGAACCGAGAACAATATCCGTTTAGCCTGTAATGAAGCATTGTAAGTATGTTTCGACCATGATAAATTCTTTGAAAATACAACTACCAAATATTTGTACGATATACACCCAAATATCGATGCGTTTTGGGAGGCCATATACAGTATCTGATATAAGAATTACATCATCAGCAAAGAGTAGCAGGAATAGTTGAATTATATCTGGATGGAGCTGTATTCCGGGTTCACAGTTAGCCTCAATTTCAACAGCTAGATCATTGATAAACAATGAAAACAAAAACGGGTCTCAGTACACAGCCTTGACGGACACCAAAGTCACAATCGAATACATCTGAGAAGCTATTGTTTAACTTTACACAGGAACGTACAGTCGTATATATGGAGTGTATACATTTAAACATTTTAGATGACACACCACTGTTATTCAAAACTATCCATAGTTTTGATCTGTTTATAGAGTCGAACGCTTTGGAGAAGTCTACAAATGAAGCATATAGTTTACCTCGCTTCTTCCCCAGATAACGCTGTATAACTGACTGTAAAATAAACGTATTATCAATTGTGGAATAGCCACAACGAAATCCTGCTTGTGACTCCACAACTTTATCATAGGCATCACACCAAGACTGCAACCTTCTATCTAGTACTGAAATATATAACTTGCTAAAAAAATACTTAATACTGTAATCCCTCGGTAGTTATCGGGTGTATTAGTATCTCCTTTCTTGTGTAATGGTACAATTTGGTCAGTCGGCCAGGAAATCGGAAATTATGCGGAATCAAACATGACGTTAAACAGACAGGTAATATAGGGAACTAGCACATCGTATGCGTATTTGAACATTTCAGCAATAAGCTTATCACTGCCGGCAGCTTTGCCTATTTTCAATTTGTTAATTGCCTCAATTACCTCTTGCTGTTCAATTGGTGAGTCTAAGATAGATTGAGTTAAGTCATCAAAATTGTTATCTGGTACAGTGTTATCTTCATCCCCCATTTCTGAATCTAACAACCCCTTAAAATGTGAAAACCACTGCTCAATATTTACAGTTGGCTTAGGACGGACAGTGGTAGCAGACAAACGTTTCAAATTTGCCCAAAATATTTTACTGTTATCTAAGTTAGTCAAAATGGTACTCTGTACATTGTCTTGATATAACTCTTTTTTTCACGGATAACATGTGTATAAGTATTTCTTGCCTTAATATAATTACAAAGCGATGACGAATCTTTTAGTGATCGGAAAACCTTAAGAAACCTATATCTTTCACAGCGGTGGTATTCACACTCCTTATCGAATCATGGATGTTTACTTCTAGAAATATAGGAGGGCGTTTCATACATTTCGCAGCGGTACATAAACATCTGAATATACCTCAACTGCTTTATCAATTTTACCTGAAGCGATAAAATCTGAACACTTGTCAAGCATTGAAATATAATTTGTAGACAGTAAACTGTCTCTAAAAGTTTGAGTTTTGTCCTCGTTCCACACAAAGCGGTAGCTGTCCCCTGGGTCTCGTGCAACACGCTCACTGTCTCTCGATCTAGAATTGGCACGTGCGTGAAATGAACATGTAACTGGCATATGGGTCGACTCTGTTCTATTTGCAATGTCAAACTGTTTGCACAACATAAACAATGAAGGGGATGCAACAATATAGTCGATTACGCTTGTGTCATTGTGGCTCATGAAGGTATAGTCACCTTTTGCCGCGTCTGATCCACATGTTCCCTTCTAGCTGGTAGTTATGGTGTATGTTCCTTTTCAGCAGGTTGTTTCGGTGCATGTTCCTTTTTATCTGGTTGTTTGGGTGCATGTTACCGTCTAGCTGGTTGTTTGGGGGTATGTTCCCTTCTAGCTTGTTGCTTTGGTTTATGTTCCTTTTTACCTGGTTGTTTCGGTGCATGTTCCTTTTTAGCTGGTTGTTTGGGTGTGTGTTCCCTTTTAGCTTGTTGATTGGGTTTATGTTCCTTTTTAGCAGGCTGTTTGGGTGCATGTTACCGTATTGCTGGTTGTGTGGGTGCATGTTCCCTTCCAGCTTGTTGTTTGGGTGCATATACCTTTTTAACTGGTTCTTTGGGTCCATGTTACCGTCTTCCTGGTTGTTTGCGTGTATGTTCCCTTTTACCTTGTTGTTTTAGTGTGTGTTCCCTTCTGTCTTGTTGTTTGGGTGTATCTTCCTTTTCAGAAGTTCTTTCAGTGCATATTTCCTTTTAGCTGGTTGTTTGGGTGTATGTTCCTTCTTAGATGGTTGTTTGGGTGCACGTTCCCTTTCAGCTGGTTGTTTGGGTGTATTTTCCCTTCTAGCTGGTTGTTAGGGTGTATGTTCCTTTCTAGTTGGTTTTCGGGTGCATGTTACAGTCTTGCTGGTTATTGGGGTGTGTGTTCCTTTTCAGCTGACTGTTTCGGTGTATGTTCCCTTCCAGCTGGTTGTTTCGGTGTGTGTTCCCTTCTAGCTGGTTCTTGTGGTGTATGTTCCTTTCTAGTTTGTTTTCGGGTGCATGTTACCATCTTCCTGGTTGTTTGGGTGTATGTTAAATACTAGCTGGTTGTTATGGTGTATGTTCCTCTTTAACAGGTTGTTTCGGTGCATGTTTCTTTTAATCTGGTTGTTTGGGTGTATGTTCCCTTCTAGCTGGTAGTTATGGTGTATGTTCCTTTTTAGCAGGTTCTTTCGGTGCATGCTTCTTTTTATCTGGTTGCTTGGGTGCATGTTCCCTTTTAGCTTGTTGTTTGGGTGTATGTTCCCTTCCAACTGGTTGTTTGGGTGTATGTTCCCTTCTAGCTGGTAGTTATGGTGTATGTTCCTTTTTAGCAGGTTGTTTGGGTGTATGCTCCCTTCTAGCTGGTTCTTTGGGTACATGTTCCTTTTTAGCTGGTTTCTTGTGTGCATGTTACCGCCTTCCTGGTTGTTTGGGTGTTTGTTCCCTTCTAGTTGGTTTTCGGGTGCATGTTACAGTCTTGCTGGTTATTGGGGTGTATGTTCCTTTTCAGTTGACTGTTTCGGTGTATGTTCCCAAACAGCTGGTTGTTTGGGTGTATGTTCCCTCTAGTTGGTTTCCGGGTGCATGTTACCGTCTAGCTGGTTGTTTGGGTGTATGTTCCCTTTTAGGTTGTTGTTTTGGCGTATGTTCCTTTTTGGCTGGTTGTTTGGTTGCATGTTCCCTTTTAGATGGTTCTTTGGGTGCATTTTCCCTTCCTTAGCTTGTTGTTTGTGTGATTGTTCCTTTATAGCTGGTTGTGTGGGTGTATGTTCCTCTTTAGCTGGTTGTTTGGGTCCATGTTACCGTCTTGCTGGTCGTTTTGGTGTATGTTCCCTTCTATCTGGTTGTTTCGGTGTATGTTCTTTTTTAGCTGGTTGTTAGGGTGTATGCTCATTTTAAGTTATTTGTTTGGGTGCATATTATCGTCTTGATAGTTTCTTGTGTGCATGTTACCGTCTTGATGGTTGTTTTGGTGTATGGTCCCTGCTAGCTACCTGTTTGGGTATGTTCCCTTGTAGTTTGATGCTAGTGTAGATGTTCCCCTCTAGTTTGATGCTAGTGTATGTTGTAGGGGTGGCTCATTACGAAAATGACAAGCTGCGGTTGTGTTTGTTGAGGTGACATTTATTCCATTATCAATAACTTCAAGTAATCACCCTGTAATAAAGTATCATTACATCAAACTAGAAGGGAACATACACACTAGCAACAAACTAGAAGGGAACATATACCTTACCAACAACCTAGAAGGGAACATCTACACTAGCATCAAACTAGTAGGGAACATACACACTAGCATCAAACTAGAAGGGAACATATACCCTAGAAACAAACTAGGAGGGAACATCTACACTCGCATCAAACTAGAAGGGAACATACACACTAGAAACAAACTAGTAGGGAACATACAAACAAGTACCAACTAGAAGGGAACATACACACTAGCAACAAACTAGAAGGGAACATCGACACTAGCATCAAACTACAAGGAAACATATACCCTAGCAACAACCTAGAAGGAAACATACAAACAAGCATCAAACTAGAAGGGAACATACAAACAAGCATCAAACTAGAAGGGAACATACAAACAAGCATCAAACTAGAAGGAACATACATACATACACACATCCGATGGACCTAGTGGAATGAAACTTGGCATAGGTATTAGTCTTTCTCCACATAGGAACCACCAAGAGTTACACACTTCTCCCGTCGTTTTATGCAACTATGGAGACCTCGCTTGTAAAAGCCCTCATTTTGCGTCTCAAACCAGGACTTGGCTTCAGAAATCAGTGTTTCATCATCTGTGAAACGTTTTCCCTTAAAAAATGACTTCATGGTTGGAAAGAGGTGGAAGTCAGATGGTGCAAGGTCAGGAGAGTAAGGAGGATGTGGAAGGATTTCATAGCCACAGGACCGCGCTTCTGTCTGGGCAACATGAGAGTTGTGTACTGGAGCATTGTCTTGCAGGAGACGCACACCCTTGGTCAGCATGCCGTGCCTCTTAAGCTTGATAGCGTCCCGCAATTTCCACAGCAGTGAAGCATAATAAGCTCCTGTAATTGTGGTACCCTTTGCCAAGAAATCCATCATCACTACTCCGTGCTGGTCCCAAAACACCGTGAGCATGTCCTTGCCTGCAGAGGGTTGGACACGTGCCTTCTTTGGGGGTGGTGACTCCACATGCTTCAATTGCATCGACTGAACTTTAGTCTCAGGATCATAGTGATGGACCCATGTTTCATCCTGTGTGATAAGTCTGTCAAAAAAGTTTGCCTGTGTTTTTTGGCACATGTCCAAAAGATCCTTTTAGCAATTGACTCGTTCCTGTTTTTGGAAAGGTGTGAGCAACCTGGGAATCCATCGTTCAGACACCTTATGCATGTTCAAATTGTCATGGATGATTTTTTCCACAGACCCTACACTGATCTTGACATCTTGTGCTAACTGGTGAACAGTTATACGTCGGTCTGCCAAAATGGCGGTCTCCACTTGATGGATAGTGTCCTCATCAATTGCTGAATGGGGGCGACCAGGAATGACAGCTGTTTCCACAGATGTCCGACCACAATTGAACTGGCGATGCCAGTGTTTAACAACGTCATATGATGGGGCATCTTCCCCATAAGTTGCTTTCATTTCATCGAAAGTTTCTTTTGGTGTGCGACCTTTCAAATATAAAAACCTAATAACTGCTCGGTATTCTATTGGCTCCATTGTCACACCCTACTCGATCATAACACCTGTAAAAGTGGTAAGATTAATAGTTCGGTGCTGCAAATTCAGACATAACCCATAGATACATGTATAATTCCACATGTGAAATTTCAACCAAATATGATAACCCTAAGTGGTTTAGGGGAAATCTTTAATGAACACCCCTCGTATGACGTGATGTGTATGTGTGGATGTATGGCGTCATATGTATATACGTATGTATGAAGTAATGTGTATGTATGATATATATGACGTGATGTGTATGTATGATATGTATGACGTGATGTGTATGTGTGTATGTATGACGTCATGTGTATATACGTATGTATGAAGTAACGTGTATGTAAAATACGTATGACGTGATGTGTATGTGTGTATGTATGACGTCATTTGTATGTACATGTGTATGAAGTAATGTGTATGTATGATATGTATGACGTGATGTGTATGTATGACGTTATGTGTATGTGTGTATGTATGCCGTGATGTGTATGTGTGTATGTATGACGTCATGTGTATATACGTATGTATGAAATTATGTGTATGTATGATATGTATGAAGTAATGTGTATGTATGATATGTATGACATGATGTGTATGTGTGTATGTATGACGTCATGTGTATATATGTATGTATGAAGTAATGTGTATGTATGATATGTATGACATGATGTGTATGTGTGTATGTATGACGTCATGTGTATATATGTATGTATGAAGTAATGTGTATGTATGATATGTATGACGTGATGTGTATGTGTGTATGTATGACGTCATGTGTATGTGTGTATGTATGACGGGATGTGTATGTGTGTATGTATGACGTCATGTGTATATACGTATCTATGAAGTAATATGTATGTATGATATGTATGACGTGATGTGTATGTGTGTATGTATGACGTCATGTGTATGTGTGTATGTATGCCGTGATGTGTATGTGTGTATGTATGACGTCATGTGTATATACGGATGTATGAAGTAATATGTATGTATGATATGTATGACGTGAGGTGCATGTGTGTATGTATGACGTGATGTGTATATGTGTATGTATGACGTGATGTGTATGTGTGTATGTATGACGTCATGTGTATATACGTATGTATGAAGTAATGTGTATGTATAATACGTATGACGTGATGTGTATGTGTGTTTCTATGACGTCATGTGTATGTACGTATGTATGACGTCATGTGTATGTATGATTTGTATGACGTGATGTGTATGTGTGTATGTATGCCGTGATGTGTATGTGTGTATGTATGCCGTGATGTGTATGTGTGTATGTATGACGTCATGTGTATATACGTATGTATGAAGTAATGTGTATGTATGATATGTATGCCGTGATGTGTATGTGTGTATGTATGACGTCATGTGTATGTGTATATGTATGACGTCATGTGTATATACGTATGTATGAAGTAATGTGTATGTATGATATGTATGACGTGATGAGTATGTGTGTATGTATGACGTCATGTGTATATACGTATGTATGAAGTAATGTGTATGTATGATATGTATGACTTGATGAGTATATGTGTATGTATGACGTCATGTGTATGTATGTATGTATGCCGTGATGTGTATGTGTGTATGTATGACGTCATGTGTATATGCGTATGTATGAAGTAATGTGTATGTATGATATGTATGACGTGATTTGTATGTGTGTATGTATGACGTCATGTGTATATACGTATGTATGAAGTAATATGTATGTATGATATGTTTGACGTGATGTGTATGTTTGTATGTATGCCGTGATGTGTATGTCTGTATGTGTGACGTCATGTGTATATACGTATGTATGAAGTAATCTGTATGTATGATATGTATGACGTGATGTGTATGTATGACGCCATGTGTATGTGTGTATGTATGACGCCATGTGTATATACTATGTATAATGTGATGTGTATTTAGCTAGCTATGTATTAAGAAATGTGTATGTATAATACCTATGATGTGTATGTACGTATGTCCCGACACACATACAACTCTCCCCTTGTCCCGACACACAAACATCTCTCCCCTTGTCCCGACACAAAAACATCTTCCCCCTTGTCCCGACAAACATACATCTCTCCCCCTTGTCCCGACACACATACATCTCTCCCCTTGTCCCGACACACATACATCTCTCCCCTTGTCCCGACACACATACATCTCTCCCCTTGTCCCGACACACAAACATCTCTCCCCTTGTCCCGACACACATACATCTCTCCCCTTGTCCCGACACACATACATCTCTCCCCTTGTCCCGACACACAAACATCTCTCCCCTTGTCCCGACACACATACATCTCTCCCCTTGTCCCGACACACATACATCTCTCCCCTTGTCCCGACACACAAACATCTCTCCCCTTGTCCCGACACACATACATCTCTCCCCTTGTCCCGACACACATACATTATCTCCCCTTGTCCCGACACACATACATCTCTCCTCCTGTCCCGACACACAAACATCTCTCCCCTTGTCCCGACACACATACATCTCTCCCCCTTGTCCCGACACACATACATCTCTCACCTTGTCCCGACACACATACATCTCTCCCCTTGTCCCGACACACATACATCTCTCCTCCTTGTCCCGACACACATACATCTCTCCCCCTTGTCCCGACACACAAACATCTCTCCCCCTTGTCCCGACACACATACATCTCTCCCCCTTGTCCCGACACACATACATCTCTCCTCCTGTCCCGACACACATACATCTCTCCCCTTGTCCCGACACACATACATCTCTCCTCCTGTCCCGACACACATACATCTCTCCTCCTGTCCCGACACACAAACATCTCTCCCCCTTGTCCCGACACACATACATCTCTCCTCCTGTCCCGACACACATACATCTCTCCTCCTGTCCCGACACACATACATCTCTCCCCCTTGTCCCGACACACATACATCTCTCCCCTTGTCCCTACACACATACATCTCTTCCCTTGTCCCGACACACAAACATCTCTCCTCCTTGTCCCGACACACATACATCTCTCCCCTTGTCCCGACACACATACATCTCTCCTCCTGTCCCGACACACATACATCTCTCCCCTTGTCCCGACACACATACATCTCTCCTCCTGTCCCGACACACATACATCTCTCCTCCTGTCCCGACACACAAACATCTCTCCCCCTTGTCCCGACACACATACATCTCTCCTCCTGTCCCGACACACATACATCTCTCCTCCTGTCCCGACACACATACATCTCTCCCCCTTGTCCCGACACACATACATCTCTCCCCTTGTCCCGACACACATACATCTCTTCCCTTGTCCCGACACACAAACATCACTCCTCCTTGTCCCGACACACATACATCTCTCCCCTTGTCCCGACACACATACATCTCTCCTCCTGTCCCGACACACATACATCTCTCCCCCTTGTCCCGACACACATACATCTCTCCCCTTGTCCCGACACACATACATCTCTCCTCCTGTCCCGACACACATACATCTCTCCCCCTTGTCCCGACACACATACATCTCTCCCCTTGTCCCGACACACAAACATCTCTCCTCCTGTCCCGACACACAAACATCTCTCCTCCTGTCCCGACACACATACATCTCTCCCCCTTGTCCCGACACACAAACATCTCTCCTCCTTGTCCCGACACACATACATCTCTCCCCTTGTCCCGACACACATACATCTCTCCTCCTGTCCCGACACACATACATCTCTCCCCCTTGTCCCGACACACATACATCTCTCCCCCTTGTCCCGACACACATACATCTCTCCTCCTGTCCCGACACATATACATCTCTCCCCCTTGTCCCGACACACAAACATCTCTCCCCCTTGTCCCGACACACATACATCTCTCCCCTTGTCCCGACACACATACATCTCTCCCCCTTGTCCCGACACACATACATCTCTCCTCCTGTCCCGACACACATACATCTCTCCTCCTTGTCCCGACACACAAACATCTCTCCCCTTGTCCCGACACAAAAACATCTTCCCCCTTGTCCCGATAAACATACATCACTCCTCCTGTCCCGACAGACATACATCTCTGTGTAGTCACTAAAACAGTATCATTCTCACAATATGTGGTCGTATTCCAAGTGCAATCAGACACTTCAGGGTGACGGAGTATTTCACATTACCATGAGAACCACCAACAAGTAGCTTGAAAAGTATCCCCTTGTCCCGACACACAAACATCTCTCCCCTTGTCCCGACACACATACATCTCTCCCCTTGTCCCGACACACAAACATCTCTCCCCTTGTCCCGACACAAAAACATCTTCCCCCTTGTCCCGACACACATACATCTCTCCTCCTGTCCCGACACACATACATCTCTCCCCCTTGTCCCGACACACAAACATCTCTCCCCCTTGTCCCGACACACATACATCTCTCCCCTTGTCCCGACACACATACATCTCTCCTCCTGTCCCGACACACATACATCTCTCCTCCTGTCCCGACACACATACATCTCTCCCCTTGTCCCGACACACATACATCTCTCCCCTTGTCCCGACACACATACATCTCTCCCCTTGTCCCGACACACATACATCTCTCCCCCTTGTCCCGACACAAAAACATCTTCCCCCTTGTCCCGACACACATACATCTCTCCTCCTGTCCCGACAGACATACATCTCTGTGTGGTCACTAAAACAGTATCATTCTCACAATATGTGGTCGTATTCCAAGTGCAATCAGACACTTCAGGGTGACGGAGTATTTCACATTACTATGAGAACCACCAACAAGTAGCTTGAAAAGTATCACCACACATCTTATGGATACTAAGCGACAGCTGATACATGACAAATAATATACAAATATATCCCATGCAAACACTCTTATTCCATTGATACAGAATGTTTTCTTCACACCTCACGGCGATACAATATTCTTACCCTACAAAACAACATATAAACCTTGCGCTACTGCCTTGAATAATACATTGGTGAAAATAGCGAGGCGTTATTGAGGACAAGTCATCCATCGGCGTACGTCAGTCCTGGCATTCCCCCGACGGTGTTGGGCAGCACTGTTGCCTGTGATATACCGTCGGGCTGTCGACGAGAATATGTAAACACGAAATATGGAGAAGTTCTGTGTCTTCCGTATACTTCTGTGAGAGATTTAGTGACAAGAGTACACAGCCGCGCATCCTCCTGTTCAGAGTCTGAATGTGCCTGTGGGTGTTTCTGTGAGAGTATTTGCCAATATAGCCCTCATTTAGTCACTGTAATGTCATCATCATGTTAACTCTTGTACATATTTATGTGCGTTTTATTATCTGTCTTTATATTCACCCTTGCCAGATAAATGTATATAACTATATTCTGGTGCTTTCGTCATGTTTGTGCGCGCACTGTGTCACTAATAAATTAAGGCGGTGAAGCACTGTGTCACTAATGAATTAAGGCGGTGAAGTGATGAGGCGCTTTGTTGATGAATTGAAGCATAATAGTGTATGCCTGATGTACACTTTATTCACCGCTATGAACTGAGTTCTCCCAGTCAGGGATGAGAGGTGACGGGAGACCGTGTAGCCTAGGAAGCCAGCGTGCTTCTAGGACTGTGGACAGTGGGAAAGGTCCCATGCCTCAGCCAGCCCTCAAGAAGCTACCGACGACTCAGCTTCACAGCTTCCATTGATTTTTTTCTCGGCTGCTTTAGGAAAGTGTTTGTAGTTTTTCCTGCATTAAGGATCCCGTGGGATAGGCTGTATACAGACAGAGCCGCCCGTCCTTTCTCTAATGCCTGACATGACGACATTCCTCCGATCACCAGACACTTAATTATTGTCCTCCATACCCGCTGCCGCCACCATCAAGATGGCCCGTGGCTTCGCTAAACACAAGAATTGTCCAATTATTAAATTGAGAATCTTAAAATGCATCATCGAAGCTTTCAAGCTAAGTACTTAGCTTTCATAGCTATTCTGCAAAGTCCATGGCCAATTGTCCCAGTCCTCGGTGTTTTTCCTAAGGAGAAAGTGATTCTGATTTGTGCAATATAAATTCCCAGGAGGTAAGACGAAAAATTAATTTTCCTTTCAACCTTAAATATTTTCTCTTGTGGGAAGAAAGTGTTTAAGTTTCCTTTTCGGCAAAACGTGGCAACGCGCAATAGACCAACGGCGAAGGCGACCGCTGAGAACAGGGTGATAGCAGTTCAGACAAACCAAACCATAACTAACAATAGCGAAACAGTCTGAGACTACGGTGAGATGCGATAATTATTACAAGCACAACAGTGAGATATGATGATTATTGCAAGCACTACAGTGAGATATGATGATTATTACAAGCACTACAGTGAGATATCATGATTATTACAAGCACGACAGGGCGATATGATGACTATTTCAAGCACTACAGTGATATATCATGATTATTACAAGCACTACAGTGAGATGCGATGATTATTACAAGGACTACAGTGAGATATGATGACTATTACAAGCGCTATCTTGAGATATGATGATTATTACAAGCACTACAGTAATATATGATGATTATTGCAAGCACTACAGAGAGATATCATGCTTATTACAAGCATTACAGTGAGATATCATGATTGTTACAAGGACTACAGTGAGATATGACGATTATTACAAGCACTACAGTGAGATATGATGACTATTACAAGCACAACAGTGAGATGCGATGATTATAACAAGCACTACAGTGAGATATGATGACTATTACAAGCACTACAGTGAGGTATGATGATTATTACAAGCACTACAGTGAGATATGATGACTATTACAAGCACTACAGTAAAAATCATGATTATTACAAGCATTACAATGAGATGCGATGATGTTTACAAGCACTACAGTGAGATATGATGACTATTACAAGCACTACAGTGAGATATGATGATTATTACAAGCACCACAGTGAGATATGACTATTACACGCACTACAGTGAGATATTATGACTATTACAAACACTACAGTGTGATATGATGATTATTACAAGCACTACAGTGAGACATGGTAATTATTGCAAGCACTACAGTGAGATATCATGATTATTACAAGCATTACAGTGAGATATCATGATTTCAACAAGGACTACAGTGAGATATGACGATTATTACAAGCACTACAGTGATATATGATGACTATTACAAGCACTACAGTGAGATGCAATGATTATTACAAGCACTACAATGAGATATGGTGACTATTTCAAGCACTACAGTGAGGTATGATGATTATTACAAGCACTACCGTGAGATATTATGAATATTACAAGCACTACAGTGTGATATGACGATTATTACAAGCACAACAGTAAGACATGGTGATTATTGCAATCACTACAGAGAGATATCATGATTATTACAAGCATTACAGTGAGATATCATGATTATTACAAGGACTACAGTGAGATATGACGATGACAAACACTACAGTGAGGTATGATGATTATTACAAGCACTACAGTCAGATATGATGATTATTGCAAGCACTACAGTGAGGTATGATGATTATTACAAGCACTACAGTGAGATATGGTGACTATTACAAGCACTACAGTAAATATCATGATTATTACAAGCATTACAATGAGATGCGATGATGTTTACAAGCACTACAGTGAGATATGATGACTATTACAAGCACTACCGTGAGATATGATGATTATTACAAGCACTACAGTGAGGCATGGTAATTATTGCAAGCACTACAGTGAGATATCATGATTATTACAAGCATTACAGTGAGATATCATGATTAATTAAAAGACTGCAGAGAGATATTATGGCAATTACAAGCACCACAGTGAGCTATGACTATTACACGCACTACAGTGAGATATTATGACTATTACAAACACTACAGTGTGATATGACGATTATTACAAGCACTACAGTGAGGCATGGTAATTATTGCAAGCACTACAGTGAGATATCATGATTATTACAAGCATTACAGTGAGATATCATGATTAATTAAAAGACTGCAGAGAGATATTATGGCAATTACAAGCACTACAGTGAAATATGATGACTATTACAAGCACTACAGTGAGATATCATGATTATTACAAGCACTACAGTGAGATATGATAACTATTACAAGAACTACAGTGAGATACGAGTATCATGATTATTACAAGCACTACAGTGAGATATTATGACTATTACAAGCACTACAGTGAGATGACTATTAAGAGCACTACAATATGCGTAGAGAACTGTAGACACACTTAGGACAGTAGTGTCAAGTTAAATGTGTAATCAACTAATAAGTGATGAATTTCATACCGATAAAACGCCAAACACTTTCCTGTTTGTGATGATCAATTTACACTCGTTAATAACATACCATAGGTATTCCGTTCCTTCACCAGTAGTGGTTATAAAGATGGTAATGACGTAAGTAGGTATTTTATTTCATGTGATTCACTTAAAAGTTTACTGGTAAAATACCAAAGTGACTCATAGTTTTCCACCAATAGACAATTTGAACGTGAAGTGTTATAAACATTCCCTTCTAACCCCATGTGTGATGCACAAGCTACATCCTGTCTGGTTCCTACCAGTCAGTGGGAGACGCGGACAGCCTTAAAGATACCGATACCTTTAAAGCGATCATGTTGCTTTGATATTTAGACATGATGTTTTATATAGTGACATTCTACGTGATGTGTCTGATGTCCTCAACCATCCGCCTGAGAATGACACCGTGCTTCGCGTCATCGACAACATGAGGAATAGAACCCGTGATGAAGCAGACACTATGTCACAGATCAACTACCAAGAGATCAACGACCTGGCCCAGGAAGAAGCAGCCCAGTGTCCCCCAATCGTAAGTATGTATAGTGGACTATACCGGCAGCGTCGCAACACCGGCGTTACCTCAGACACATAAAGATGTGCAACTAGAGGGCAAGTGGACACAGACGACAGACCGCAGGCGTTTCCTTGCTGCAGATGATGGTCTCCTGATGGTTGTCACCGATGGGGCAGCTACTCACCTACAAGATTGACGATATTTTTTATGTTGTCACGGTCTTTGTAGCCAGCTGCATTTTATTCTTGCCATGGTAGGACAGAAGACGACACCACTTGCATTTTGACTTATGTCAGGCTGCAGGAAAGCTGCTGGGTCCCTGGTATAACTGAGATAATATTTCCATCTTGTTATGTATGTTAATCATGGTAAGAGAATATTGTTGTGGACTGCCTACCTAAGAAAGACGTGGCAGTTGTTATTTGACAAATTCTATGCAAGTGAATCAAAGTTCATGTTCTGAGGTGCCTACCAAATAATTATGTTATCACCTATGAGCTGTTGTTGGGTTAGTTCATTCAAATAGAATAGGAAACAAGGTGTTTTCGTGGATAAATGGACAAGGGTAAATCACTAAATCAACATATATAATCCTACCTTAATCCTACTCTAATCCCCATGAAAACCATAGGGCAAACGGAAAATAGGGAGGGCACCTGGATATCTACACATGATGTGTTATAATTCCATAAGATAATCTTTCTTTAATATTTTTTTTATAAGCATTACTTTGAAGTTGGCGGATGACCAAATATACACAAAGTATGAACAACAACCTTGCATGGCTGCATTATATAGTGACTGTGTTGTTTGGATATCTACTCATGATGTACAGACTGTATGATAGTGACGACTGCAGGACAGTACAGACTGTATGGTAGGGACGACTGCAGGACAGTACAAACTGTATGATAGGGACGACTGCAAGACAGTACAGACTGTATGATAGGGACGACTGCAAGACAGTACAGACTGTATGATGGTGACGACTGCAGGACAGTACAGACTGTATGATAGGGACGACTGCAGGACAGTACAGACTGTATGATAGGGACGACTGCAAGACAGAACAGACTGTATGATAGGGACGACTGCAGGACAGTACAAACTGTATGATAGGGACGACTGTAAGACTGTACAGACTGTATGATAGGGACGACTGCAGGACAGTACATACTGTATTGGAGTGACGACTGCAAGACAGAACAGACTGTATGATAGGGACGACTGCAGGACAGTACAGACTGTATGATAGGGACGACTGCAGGACAGTACAGACTGTATGATAGTGACGACTGCAGGACAGTACAGACTGTATGGTAGGGACGACTGCAGGACAGTACAAACTGTATGATAGGGACGACTGCAAGACAGTACAGACTGTATGATAGGGACGACTGCAGGACAGTACAGACTGTATGATAGGGACGACTGCAGGACAGTACAGACTGTATGATAGGGACGACTGCAGGACAGTACAGACTGTATGATAGGGACGACTGCAGGACAGTACAAACTGTATGATAGGGACGACTGCAGGACAGTACAAACTGTATGATAGGGACGACTGCAGGACAGTACAAACTGTATGATAGGGACGACTGCAAGACAGTACAGACTGTATGATAGGGACGACTGCAGGACAGTACAAACTGTATGATAGGGACGACTGCAGGACAGTACAGACTGTATGATAGGGACGACTGCAGGACAGTACAAACTGTATGATAGGGACGACTGCAGGACAGTACAAACTGTATGATAGGGACGACTGCAAGACAGTACAGACTGTATGATAGGGACGACTGCAAGACAGTACAGACTGTATGATGGTGACGACTGCAGGACAGTACAGACTGTATGATAGGGACGACTGCAGGACAGTACAGACTGTATGATAGGGACGACTGCAAGACAGAACAGACTGTATGATAGGGACGACTGCAGGACAGTACAAACTGTATGATAGGGACGACTGTAAGACTGTACAGACTGTATGATAGGGACGACTGCAGGACAGTACATACTGTATTGGAGTGACGACTGCAAGACAGAACAGACTGTATGACAGGGACGACTGCAAGTCAGTCCAGATTGTATGATAGTGACGACTGCAGGACAGTCCAGACTGTATGATAGTGATGACTTTAAGACTGTACAGACTGTATAATAGGGACGACTGCAAATCAGTCCAGACTGTATGATAGTCACGACTGCAAGACAGTACAGACTGTACGATATTGACGACTGCAAGTCAGTCGAGACTGTATTGGAGTGACGACTGCAAGACAGTACAGACTGTATGATAGTGACGACTGTAAGAATGTACAGACTGTATGATAGGGACGACTGCAAATCAGTACAGACTGTATGATAGGGACGACTGCAAATCAGTACAGACTGTATGATAGTGACGACTGCAAAACAGTACAGACTGTATGATAGTGACGACTGCAAGACAGTACAGACTGTATGATAGGGACGACTGCAAATCAGTACAGACTGTATGATAGTGACGACTGCAAATCAGTACAGACTGTATGATAGTGACGACTGCAAGTCAGTACAGACTGTATGATAGTGACGACTGCAAGACAGTACAGACTGTATGATAGTGACGACTGCAAGACAGTGCGCACTGTAAGATATTGACGACTGTAAGACTGTACAGACTGTATGATAGTGACGACTGCAAGTCAGTACAGAATGTATGATAGTGACGACTGCAAGACAGTACAGACTGTATGATAGTGACGACTGTAAGACTGTACGGACTGTAGAAACTGTATAATAGGGAGGACTGCAAGTCAGTCCAGACTGTATGATAGTGACGACTGTAAGACTGTACAGACTGTACATACTGTATAATAGGGACGACTGCAAGTCAGTCCAGACTGTATGATAGTGACGACTGCAAGACAGTACAGACTGTATGATAGTGACGACTGCAAGACAGTACAGACTGTATGATAGTGACGGCTGAAAGACAGTACAGACTGTATGATAGTGACGACTGCAAGACAGTACAGACTGTATGATAGTGACGACTGCAAGACAGTACAGACTGTATGATAGTGACGGCTGAAAGACAGTACAGACTGTATGATAGTGACGACTGCAAGACAGTACAGACTGTATGATAGTGACGGCTGAAAGACAGTACAGACTGTATGATAGTGACGGCTGAAAGACAGTACAGACTGTATGATAGTGACGACTGCAAGACAGTACAGACTGTATGATAGTGACGGCTGAAAGACAGTACAGACTGTATGATAGGGACGGCTGAAAGACAGTACAGACTGTATGATAGTGACGGCTGAAAGACAGTACAGACTGTATGATAGTGACGACTGCAAGACAGTACAGACTGTATGATAGGGACGGCTGAAAGACAGTACAGACTGTATGATAGTGACGACTGCAAGACAGTACAGACTGTATGATAGTGACGACTGCAAGACAGTCCAGACTGTATGATAGTGACGACTGCAAGACAGTACAGACTGTATGATAGTGACGACTGAAAGACAGTACAGACTGTATGATAGGGACGGCTGAAAGACAGTACAGACTGTATGATAGTGACGACTGTAAGACTGTACAGCCTGTACATACTGTATGATAGTGACGACCTCAAGACAGTACAGACTGTATGATAGGGACGACCGCGAGAATGTATGATAGTGACGAGTGTATTGTCGTGACGACCGCAAGTCAGTACAGACTGCATTGTTGTCAGGACTGCAAGTCAGTACAGACTGTATGATACGGACGACTGAAAGACAGTACAGACTGTATGATAGGGGCGACCGCGAGAATGTATGATAGTGACGAGTGTATTGTCGTGACGACTGCAAGTTAGTACAAACTGCATTGTTGTCAGGACTACAAGTCAGTACATACTGTATGATACGGACGACTGAAAGACAGTACAGACTGTATGATAGGGGCGACCGCGAGAATGTATGATAGTGACGAGTGTATTGTCGTGACGACCGCAAGTCAGTACAGACTGCATTGTTGTCAGGACTGCAAGTCAGTACAGACTGTATGATACGGACGACTGAAAGACAGTACAGACTGTATGATAGGGGCGACCGCGAGAATGTATGATTGTGACGGCTGCAAGTCAGTACAGACTACGAGACTGTATGATAGTGACGACTGTAAGACTGTACAGACTGTACATATTGTATGATAGGGAAGACTGCAAAACAGTACAGACTGTATGATAGTGACGAATGCAAATCAGTCCAGACTGTATTGGAGTGACGACCTCAAGACAGTACAGACTGTATGATAGGGACGACCGCGAGAATGTATGATAGTGACGAGTGTATTGTCGTGACGACCGCAAGTCAGTACAGACTGCATTGTTGTCAGGACTGCAAGTCAGTACAGACTGTATGATACGGACGACTGAAAGACAGTACAGACTGTATGATAGGGGCGACCGCGAGAATGTATGATAGTGACGAGTGTATTGTCGTGACGACTGCAAGTTAGTACAAACTGAATTGTTGTCAGGACTACAAGTCAGTACAGACTGTATGATTGTGACGGCTGCAAGTCAGTACAGACTACGAGACTGTATGATAGTGACGACTGTAAGACTGTACAGACTGTACATATTGTATGATAGGGAAGACTGCAAAACAGTACAGACTGTATGATAGTGACGAATGCAAATCAGTCCAGACTGTATTGGAGTGACGACTGCAAGAGAGTATAGACTGTATAATAGTGACGACTGCAAAACAGAACAGACTCTATGATAGTGACGACTGTAAGACACTACAGACTTAAGATAGGGAAGACTACGAGACTGTATGATAGTGACGAGTGTATTGTCGTGACGACTGCAAGTCAGTACAGACTGTATGATGGTGACGACTGCAAGTCAGTACAGACTGCGAGACTGTATGATAGTGACGACTGTAAGACTGTACAGACTGTACATACTGTATGATAAGGACGACTGCAAATCAGTATAGACAGTATGATAGTGACGAATGCAAGACAGTACAGACTGTATGATAGGGACGACTGCAAATCAGTACAGACTGTATGATAGTTACGACTGCAAGGCAGTTCAAACTGTATGATAGTGATGACTGCAAGACAGTACAGACTGTATGATAGTGACGACTGCAGGTCAGTCCATACTGTATTTGAGTGACGACTGCAAGTCAGTTCAGACTGTATTGGAGTGACGACTGCAAGTCAGTACAGACTGTATGATAGGGATGACTGCATGACAGTACAGACTGTATGATAGGGACGACTGCAAATCAGTACAGACTGTATGAAAGTAACGACTGCAAGACAGTACAGACTGTATAATAGTGATGACTGTAAGACTGTACAGACTGTATGATAGGGACGACTGCAAATCAGTACAGACTGTATGATAGGGTTGACTGCAAGACTGTACAGACTGTATGAGAGTGACGACTGCAAAACAGTACAGACTGTATGATAGTGACGACTGCAAGACTGTACAGACTGTATGAGAGGGACGACTGCAAAACAGAACAGACTGTATGATAGTGACGACTGTAAGTCAGTACAGACTGTATGATAGTGACGACTGCAAGTCAGTACAGACTGCAAGACTGTATGATAGTGATAACTCTACCATCACATACATTGAGCGCGTGCCGAGCTCCCTCTTGGATAACTCTACCATCACATACAGGAGCGAGTGCCGAGCTCCCTGTTGGATAACTGTACCATCACATACAGCGAGCGAGTGCCGAGCTCCCTGTTGGATAACTCTACCATCACATACAGGAGCGGGTGCCGAGTTCCCTGTTGGATAACTCTACCATCACATACAGGAGCGCGTGCCGAGCTCCCTGTTGGATAACTCTACCATAACATACAGGAGCGCGTGCCGAGCTCCCTGTTGGATAACTCTACCATAACATACAGCGAGCGAGTGCCGAGCTCCCTGTTGGATAACTCTACCATCACATACAGCGAGCGAGTGCCGAGCTCCCTGTTGGATAACTCTACCATCACATACAGGAGCGGGTGCCGAGTTCCCTGTTGTGATATATCGCCATCAAAGTGGTTACGGCTGCGTCAGTGGATTCCAGTGAGGGCTACGTCTATTTCGCTCTTATTGCTGTCTACTGAAATCGGAACATAATTTGCATCGATCACGTTTCAATCGGAGAGCAAATAACAGTTTTTAGTTTACGATATCTCACACAGTAAACGCTGCAATTCTCAACACGGCAGTCAAAAAATAGAATTGAAATGTTTGGGAGTAGTTGAAACAGAGCACGTATAAATAAATACTCTCCTGTTGCTCTGATATTTGATTGTCATGTTGCCTCTTTGTGACATCCTTCATATAACCCTCAAAAGAAAAGAAAATGTGGTTAAGAAATATGTGGACTGAGTTTCTTGGTCAAGGCATTAATCAGTTTCATATTGACATTTGAAAACAAAAGTCGATCTGCTTGTGATGGAAGCTCCTTCTGGACGGCAACATTCCCGCAGGGAAACAAGATTATCGCCAGCAACAGGACATGAAACTGATATTTGATATTCTAGTTAAAAAATACACTTACACATGTAGAAAGGGGTCTTCGGTGGCCAGGAGGTGTGTAGTTTTGCAAGAAAACAACACACGTTACGATAAGTATCTGAAGGGCGGGTGTTTGTTTGTTATTTTAACGCCACGCTCAGCAATATTCAAGCTATATTATGGTGGTCTGTAAATAATCGAGTGATTGACATCATGATCATCGATCTATGCAATTGGGATACGATGACATGCACCACCCAAGTCAGCGAGCCTGACCACCTCATCCCGTTAGTCGCCTTTTACGACAAGCGTGAGTGAGGACAAACACTCGGGTCAAAATAATTTAATGGTTAGTGCATTTGTACATGACTTTTGTGTACGCCTCGGCGGCTGAGAGTGGATTAGATCGCTGACTTTGTGTGCTGGCGAATAGGTGCCTCACCCTGACACTCTTTTGCTGAACGCCTGTGATCTGTTGTAGAACGCGTGTGTTCTCATCTTGGAGAAGTCCCTGTACTTAAGCCGATATAATGTCATGAATATTGTTAGATAAATATAAATTCGACCATATATTCGTTTTTCCGGAATATGTATTTTTGAGAAGAAGAGAGGCTGATAGATAAGTCAAACAGAAAATGTGTATAACAAGGGTGATATTTTGATTTTGATAAATAATAAATAGTTTATGAATACGGCATAGTTTGTGTTAATAATAACTCATATGTAGCCTGACCAAATACAAGAAACATTGTTGAAATACTTCTCACTGGTAATACATGGAAATAAATTGCTTGCATAACGGGACATTTACGTGTATCAGAACACTGGCATTTTGTTGGCCAATTTTACCTGGACCATTTATGTATGCTTTTCAACGTATGCGGTCTATTTGCTGAACACATGCGTTCTTTTCTAGAACGCATGTGTTCTGCTGTGTTCTATAATGAATATATAATGATAAGCAGCACACAAATGTTATGGGAGAGAACACGCACGTGTTCCATTAATAGAACATCGGGGTTCTGTTTTTTTTTCTAAATAGCATTCAAAGCTGCCCTTTCCCTGTGAACCACATCCGTTTTGTGAGAAACTTGACGTGACGTATTGATTTGGTGCTACAATTTCCTATTATCTGAGGGCTATCTGTGGTAAGTATCCATCTGGGAATACTTTTGTTTCATATTTAATCCTTACCTAAAATTGTGTAGTATTTCAGCGATAAAATCATATCCTGATAACATACGAAGTAAAACCTGCTCCATGCGAAACGAATGGCAGACGACATATTCATCGCCATTTTAACCGTCATTATTCCACAAGCATTATTCGCAAATTGTGAGATGAAATCCAAATCTAATTTGAACTTGCGACTATTTGAAAGTTTCCGAAATTATGTTCAAGTATAATGAATATATATTTCAGGTTTGATATGAATCCAGACTTAAGTTCGTCTGAACGTGCAAAACGGGCTGCATGCAACAAATCTCTGAAAAATCTAAATTTAGGATCCGAGTTCATGATCAGCATGGATTGACAACGCATCGAAATCTGCGGAGAGTAGTGTAGGTATGTAATGAACAAAAATATAAAACCAAGACAGGATATGGTTTTTTTTCTTTTAATGTGAATAATGTCTTATGTCGTGTATGTAGTATGTACAAAATAAATGTCTGGTGTTGTGGGATGTTGCGGGATGTTGCGGGGTTATATTTGACACGAAGTTTCATGAAGCATGCTATGGTCATGTCGCTGTTATCAACATCGTCCTTGGGCAGATTTACGCACGAGAAACATCTGCGAAGTATGTACCTTCAAGAAAGATTTAAAACCTAAGTTATCTTAAGTATGCTTCACATTGCCACTCGATATTTCATGAAGAACTCTGACTCACATATTTAAGCGACTTGATGTGTTTGTTTGTTGTTTCACGCCGCACTCGGCAATATTCCAGCTATATGACGGCGGTCTGTAAGTCCAGACAATCCAGTGATTGACAACATGAGCATCGATCCAAGCAGTTGGGATCGATGACATTTATCAACCAAGTCAGCGAGCCTGACCACCCGATCCCGTTAGTCGCCTTTTACGGAAAGCATGGGTTGCTGAAGACCTATTCTACATCAGATCTTCACGGTCCTTGAGTGACTTGAATATCCACATGGTCATGATAAATAAAGATAATAAAGCATTCATGGTGACAGTTCAGAATTTCGTCTGTGTGATTTTATGCCAGAGAATATGCATGGGAATTTGGTTATGGTTTGAATTATTACGGCTTAAAACCATCGGATATATTGTTTTGACACGCATGAACGTGTAGTGTTCTGAGTCACTGTCCAGAACACTTTTCAGGCGTTCTAAAAGTGTTACATCGTCATCACACGTTGAAACATTCTAAATATGTTTGTAGAACAATCCTGTTCTGGGTCGAAAACATCAACGTTCAGAATATTTTCAGAACACATGGATGCGTCCTTAAAGTGTGACATCCATGTGTTCTGTCCAGTGTTCAGAAGTAGACCACTTGGGTTTAGAGTGCATGAGCAACACACTGTCACGTTACAACTGATACACGGCTTATTACTCGATGTATGAGCGAGGGTGAATGAAGCGTTCTGGCCTAAGCATGGTTTATAATTTATAGTACATCCTTAACAGTTTGCATGTATTAAGTACAATATGCATTTGAACCAAATACACAGACATGGAGCATATTTCTGCTGGCATGAAAGAGACGAGTATTCTCTGTTCCTGAAAAGGGACAAAATTGGCTACCGCGCTGTCATCAAGTATCTCCAACTGAAAGGGCCAACTCTAACAGCCATATATGCGGACATGGTGTCAACTGTTGGGGATGACCATGATATGATGATGGATGATCGATGAAAACCCACACCTTACATACCCAATACAGTGGGCATCGCCCATGTGGAAGTTGAGCACATTCTGAGGAATGAACTGGGTATGACAAAGATTTCTGCAGGCTGGGTTCCAAGGCTTCCGACTCCTGATCCAGAAATGCGCCAGGTTCATCATCTCTCGTAAGTATTAATGTTATTTTGAAGCTGGCCTAACTGATTTTGTTGAGCAATATGTAATCCTGAAAGAGTCTTGGGTTCACCACTATCAGCCAAAGACTAAACATTCAAAGCAGTGGAAACACCGAACCTCTCTTCTAAAGAAGAAGGCGGAAGGGGGCGCCTTCGGTTTTCTAGAATTCCAAATGAATCCTACTGGTGGACTACCTCCCGGAAGTTCCGAACATGTCGCCATGACAGCAATGCATGACTGTGGCTCATAAAACACCCTAGGTATTCACCAGATTTGGCACTGCCAAATATCCACCTCTTCCCAAAGTTAGTCTTGCAAGCATTATACAAATTATGATTAAAGTCTTTTCTGCTGTGGTGGGTACATTACACAACCAGGAGAAAGCCTTCAAGACCAGTTGGTTCCAGGCACTCTACGTCGTTGACAGACGTGTGTGGACCTCAGAGGGGATCATGGAGAAAATTATTTAGCAGCCATCAACGCAGTCCATCAGAACTTTTGAACCACCCCGTGTATAAATACGCAAATAAAATTATACTGATTTATATCTTCTTCTCATTTATCATACTAAGAAATTAAAAACAACAATTTAAACAAATTCAAATTCTGCTTGGAAAAGTATTTTCTTTAAGCAAGATATGGTAAATTTGTATGAGTGATAAGTGACCTAAACGGTCAGTAAAAGGTACGAGGCAATTCACTTCAAGAATATCGTGAAAACGATCCTAACCTGTAGTGATGGCCTTAGTTATATATTGCAAAGGCTGTGCAGTCCCATTCACGTGCCAGGAACCATGTTAGTGGGTTCGAATTCCAGTTTATTTGTATAACCCCTGGTTAATGGTCACCATACCCATGCTGCTGGGTATCACCATGGAAGTAACGCATAAGGCCCTGCATCTCTTCGCCCTTTCCTCCCACACTGAAACCCTTGGGAATGCCGGGGTAGAACTGTCACGAGCAACACCTGGGGGTCAGAGGCGCCTTCATGGATCGGTGACTTGGTTGATAGCGTGTCATCGTACCCCGATGGTGTGGATCGTTGGCCATTACATCAATTACTTGATTATCTATGGTAGATGGAAAAATACCGAGTGTGGCGTTAAACACCAAACACACCCATATTTAGGTGATATAACGGAGATTCTCTTCAAAGCCACATTCACCCCAACTGAAGTCTCTCACTCAGTCCGTTACGTTAAACTGATCACATACAGTACAACAATCACATGATTTTTAGGTCTGGTTGTGGATGTGAAACAGTATATGCAGATGAGTATATTGTCATAACGGTTTGTGTAACGTGGTCGAGTATTAAGTAGTTACAAGCATTATTTGACGTTCCTCACGTCGGTCATCGGGGTCCTTTACGAGTCTCTCAACGCCCACAGACATTTTACGGCCGCATGCATTCTTACAACCCACAGGGAAATCACGTCACATTCCGTACATGAGATGGTTATTCGTATAAACCTTTAGGAATGTAGTACCAGATACTGCTGGATAATGTCAATCGCCGCAAGTACACATACACTATGATTATTATTACAACATCAATGTGTGCAATATTAATATTTCACTGAAATATTAAAAAACGTTAAGAAAGGGTTTTACAATACAATGACCTGTATTTCCCTGAGGGTGGCAATGATGCAGTACCAAGTAGGTTCCTGCAGTACCGACGACTGGCCCTTGCTGTGCATGTAGAGAGACCCACACACACGGTCCATAAGTAGTAGCCACTTCATCATGCACACAGAAAAAGCCACATACGATTATGAAAATAGCATCTCATAAAAAATGGCAAGACACTAAGATGGCAGACCTCTTGACTTTACTGCGAGTTAAGGGCTCCCTATGGGTTTGCTAGCATTTCCATACACCAGATATACGAATGAGGGCGTTGTTGTTGTGGAAGGCTGATGAATTACTAGGTCTTATGAAAATAAATACTTCATATTGGAGATTACTCAAAATCAATTTTCAATGAAATTTGCACACAGGGAAGATGTACTTAAGCAAACGAATATGACACAATGTCGGATCCAATTGCATGCAACTAGACACAAATCTAATTACTCTTGTGATAAAGATGTCTCAGTCTTCAAGTGTTAGCTTCACTTCACACGACTTTTTCATCCACATACCTCAACTTGTGTCATGATTGCATAAGGTCGTAATGACCCACGCGACGGTCCACATCCATACACAGGTTACTGGGCCGTTATGATGAGGCCGTGTTTCTTTACTGTAGCAGTGTGATGGGCTGTTTATTTACTGTAGCAGTATGATGGGCCGTGTTTCTTTACAGTAGCAGTATGATGGGCCGTGTTTCTTTACTGTAGCAGCATGATGGGCCGTGTTTCTTTACAGTAGCAGTATGATGGACCGCGTTTCTTTACAGTAGCAGTAAAATGGGCCGTGTTTCTCTACTGTAGCAGTATAATGGGCCGTCTTTCTTTAGTGTAGCAGTATGATGGGCCGTCTAACTTTACAGTAGCAGTATGATGGGCCGCGTTTCTTTACAGTAGCAGTAAAATGGGCCGTGTTTCTTTACAGTAGCAGTATGATGGGCCGCGTTTCTTTACAGTAGCAGTATGATGGGTGGTGTTTCTTTACTGTAGCAGTATGATAGGTGGTGTTTCTTTACTGTAGCAGTATGATGGGCCGTCTTTCTCTACTGTAGCAGTATGATGGGCCGTGTTTCTCTACTGTAGCAGTATAATGGGTCGTCTTTCTTTACTGTAGCAGTATGATGGGCCGTCTTTCTTTACTGTAGCAGTATGATGGGCCGTGTTTCTCTACAGTAGCAGTATGATGGGCCGCGTTTCTTTACAGTAGCAGTATGATGGGCCGCGTTTCTTTACAGTAGCAGTATGATGGGCCGCGTTTCTTTACAGTAGCAGTATGATGGGTGGTGATTCTTTACTGTAGCAGTATGATGGGCCGTGTTTCTTTACAGTAGCAGTATGATGGGTGGTGTTTCTTTACAGTAGCAGTATGATGGGTAGTGTTTCTTTACAGTAGCAGTATGATGGGTGTTGTTTCTTTACTGTAGCAGTATGATGGGCCGTGTTTCTTTACAGTAGCAGTATGATGGGTGGTGTTTCTTTACAGTAGCAGTATGATGGGTAGTGTTTCTTTACAGTAGCAGTATGATGGGTGTTGTTTCTTTACTGTAGCAGTATGATGGGCCGTGTTTCTTTACAGTAGCAGTATGATGGGCCGCATTTCTTAACAGTAGCAGTATGATGGGTGGTGTTTCTTTACTGTAGCAGTATGGTGGGCCGTGTTTCTCTACTGTAGCAGTATAATGGGCCGTGTTTCTTTACAGTAGCAGTATGATGGGCCGTCTTTTTTTACTGTAGCAGTATGATGGGTGGTGTTTCTTTACTGTAGCAGTATAATGGGCCGTCTTTCTTTACTGTAGCAGTATGATGGGCCGTCTTTTTTCACTGTAGCAGTATGATGGGTGGTGTTTATTTACTGTAGCAGTATGATGGGCCGTGTTTCTCTACGGTAGCAGTATAATGGGCCGTCTTTCTTTAATGTAGCAGTATGATGGGTCGTCTTACTTTACTGTAGCAGTATAATGGGCCGTCTTTCTCTACTGTAGCAGTATGATGGGCCGTCTTACTTTACTGTAGCAGTATGATGGGCCGTGTTTCTCTACTGTAGCAGTATGATGGGCCGTCTTTCTTTACTGCAGCAGTATGGTGGGCCGTGTTTCTTTACAGTAGCAGTATGATGGGCGGTGTTTCTTTACTATAGCAGTATGATGGGCCGTGTTTCTTTCCTGTATCAATATGATAGGCCGTCTTTCTTTACTATAGCAGAATGATGGGCCGTCTTTCTTTACTGTAGCAGTATGATGGGTGGTGTTTATTTACTGTAGCAGTATGATGGACCGTCTTTCTTTACTGTAGCAGTATGATGGGTGGTGTTTCTTTACTGTAGCAGTATGATAGGTGGTGTTTCTTTACTGTAGCAGTATGATGGACCGCGTTTCTCTACTGTAGCAGTATGATGGGCCGTGTTTCTCTACTGTAACAGTATAATGGGTCGTCTTTCTTTACTGTAGCAGTATGATGGGCCGTCTTTCTTTACTGTAGCAGTATGATGGGCCGTGTTTCTCTACAGTAGCAGTATGATGGGCCGCGTTTCTTTACAGTAGCAGTATGATGGGCCGCGTTTCTTTACAGTAGCAGTATGATGGGCCGCGTTTCTTTACAGTAGCAGTATGATGGGTGGTGATTCTTTACAGTAGCAGTATGATGGGCCGTGTTTCTTTACAGTAGCAGTATGATGGGTGGTGTTTCTTTCCTGTAGCAGTATGATGGGTGGTGTTTCTTTACAGTAGCAGTATGATGGGTGGTGTTTCTTTACAGTAGCAGTATGATGGGTGGTGTTTCTTTCCTGTAGCAGTATGATGGGTGGTGTTTCTTTCCTGTAGCAGTATGATGGGTGGTGTTTCTTTACAGTAGCAGTATGATGGGTGGTGTTTCTTTACTTTGGCAGTATGATGGGCCGCGTTTCTTTACTGTAGCAGTATGATGGGCCGCGTTTCTTTACAGTAGCAGTATGATGGGTGGTGTTTCTTTACTGTAGCAGTATGATGGGCCGTGTTTCTCTACTGTAGCAGTATAATGGGCCGTGTTTCTTTACTGTAGCAGTATGATGGGCCGTCTTTTTTTACTGTAGCAGTATGATGGGTGGTGTTTCTTTACAGTAGCAGTATAATGGGCCGTCTTTCTTTACTGTAGCAGTATGATGGGTGGTGTTTCTTTACTGTAGCAGTATGATGGGTGGTGTTTATTTACTGTAGCAGTATGATGGGCCGTCTTTCTTTACTGTAGCAGTATGATGGGTAGTGTTTATTTACTGTAGCAGTATGATGGGCCGTGTTTCTCTACAGTAGCAGTATAATGGGCCGTCATTCTTTAATGTAGCAGTATGATGGGCCGTCTTACTTTACTGTAGCAGTATGATGGGCCGTCTTACTTTACTGTAGCAGTATGATGGGCCGTGTTTCTTTACTGTAGCAGTATGATGGGTGGTGTTTATTTACTGTAGCAGTATGATGGACCGTCTTTCTTTACTGTAGCAGTATGATGGGTGGTGTTTATTTACTGTAGCAGTATGATGGACCGTCTTTCTTTACTGTAGCAGTATGATGGGTGGTGTTTCTTTACTGTAGCAGTATGATGGGTGGTGTTTATTTACGGTAGTAGTGTGATGGGTCGTGTTTCTTTACTGTAGCAGTCACAAATGATCTTATTGCTAAACATTGCTCTAAATTCCGGGGAAATTTATGAATACTTGATCGCAATTCATGAGGACAGAAAACATTTTTCACTGATTGCTGATACATCAGAAACACTTTACAGGTCCTGAATGAAGTCTAGGTAAGTAAAGTGTAGACCTGCTGGTCAACATCTATGTACTTTTATAATAATATAACTTATCTAATCTAAGTAATGTTTCATATAAGTTCAGTATCTTTAAATGTTTACGTATTATATGGTGATCATGTTGCCACACTGCGAAGTTATTAATTAAATCATTAGGGCTAAGTATACATGTTAAAGGCTTCTCGCCTTTCTGTGACGTTTCTGTCTTTATGTTTGAGTGAATGCGTTGACTTTCATGATTGTGTAAATACAGGATTCGTATTCACCATCAAACATTGCATAATAGCATATGGTGATTATGTTAGGATTGAGTGATATTTGATGTAAAGCTCTAATTGTATTATATTCAACATATTTAATCCCGTTTGATTATATACACATATAGAGTACGCTGATAGCTGCGTAGCTACCACATATGGCAACTGCCTGGAGAGCTTCAGCATCCAAGAGTCACCAACAGCGTAGGGGTAATTCACATGTCTCTATTTATACAAATAGTGCATCATGCCAAGTGATGACAGTTCCCAGAAATTGGTAGTTGTGCTTGTAATACCCAATGTAACTAGGGTCCATGTTCATAATGTAATGTTATCATCGCCCTGCAACTGTTTGTTCACTTTGTGGAAGGAGAAGGGTAATGATGTCATACATCACTGATTACGGAATATGGACATATGTTAAAATGAAATCAAAGTTTGCATTGTATGAATACGTATGTGTGTGGGTGTTTCCAATGTTATTATTCTGTAGTTACTGGGTGTCAATATCTGTTAATGGACGCACACCAACAGCTGAAATAAGGATACGATGTCAGAAAGGTTGTGGGTGCAGGGGACACACTGACTACTGAGACCAGTCACAGGGTGACATGTATTCTGGGAGTAAGGTAACAGATAATACTGCTTTTAAGGTGTCTTCATGTCTGCTCCCTGTGAACACATCAATCAGCCACAAAATGCAAGGGATTATAGTTTCCACAACCATACTTTATTGATATGGACATGCTTCCAAATAATGCTGTTTCAAAATGACAGCGCTTGGCTGTTTCACTAATATACTTGTGGTTATAGCAATCCACATAGAACTTTTGGTGATGAGTATATATGCATTACAAACATGCTTCCTCTAATATATTTTTGTATATATGCTACATCATAATTATTTGCAAATCAACGTATCATCTTCAATAAAAGCTTATCATAAGTTGAGAGTAGAATCAATGACACATTATTGCAATAATCAGTAGTACAAAATGAGTGTCCAAGCATCAAGCTATACTATCTCCCTTACTACAGTATGTAGTTGACCACCTCTTTGGTCTAGTGGATAGAGCAACTGCTCGGAGAACAGGAAGTCAGGGGTTCAATTCCCAGCCTTGTTATACCAAAAGATGTGAAAGATGGTGCTCAGCATTTAGGGGCTGAAACATGGAGTGGTCAGATCTGAGTCAGTATACTGTGTCTGAGTGGGGTATTCATGTTAAACTGCGGCATGGTATTTCACTGGGCCAGCACTATCAAAAAAAAAAAAAACACACACACACACACACACACACACACACACACACACACACACACACACACACACACACACACACACACACACACACACACACACACACACACACACACACACACACACACACACACACACACACACACACACACACACACACACACATATCACTATATAAGTGCAATAATCTTGACACCAAACCCCATTTCACCTCAGACAGACAGATTCTGACCTGCTATCCAGCCCACCCCTGTCCCTTCTGCCCATGCAATACAGCTCACAACACAGCATACAGTACAATCTTCTGGTGGTTAGTCAGGAGTACTTACATGACTATCACTTAGATTTGCAGATCAATATTTGAGAAAAAACATGATAAATTGTACACATGTATACAGAAAAGTGAGAAAATAAGACTACATGAGAAGGCAAATATTACATTCCTTCATTACATGTGAAGCTAACGTGGAACTTATCTGTCAAATCTTGGAACATCTCTTGCAGATTTAACCTCCAGTGTCAGATCTATGTCAAGAATGACAGTAACACTCATGTTGTATTAATTATGTACTGCTGACAATGTAAGAATTAAATTAATTTGCATCTGTTTATCAATCCAGCACCCAGCCTGCAGTCTCGAACAAGGGTAATCTGCAACAGAAAAAAGGAGATACATGATACTCCAGAGGAGATACATGATACTCCAGAGGAGATACATGATACTCCAGAGGAGATACATGATACTCGAAAGGAGAAACATGATACTCCAGAGGAGATACATGATACCCCAGAGGAGATACATGAAACTCCAGAGGAGATACATGATACCCAGAGGAGATACTTGATACTCCAGAGGAGATACATGATACCCAGATGAGATACATGATACCCAGAGGAGATACATGATACTCTAGAGGAGATACATGATACTCCAGAGGAGAAACATGATACCCAGAGGAGATACATGATACTCCAGAGGAGATACATGATACTCCAGAGGAGATACATGATACTCCAGAGGAGATACATGATAACCAAGAGGAGATACATGGTACCCCAGAGGAGATACATGATACCCGAGAGGATACATGATACCCAGAGGAGATACATGATACCCAGGGGAGATACATGATACCCAGAGGAGATACATGATACTCCAGAGGAGATACATGATACCCCAAAGATACATGATACTCCAGAGGAGATACATGATACCCAGAGGAGATACATGATACTCCAGAGGAGATACATGATACCATGAGGAGATACATGATACCCAGAGGAGATACATGATACCACAAGGAGATACATGATACCCAGAGGAGATACATGATACTCCAGAGGAGATACATGATACCATGAGGAGATACATGATACCCAGAGGAGATACATGATACCCAGAGGAGATACATGATACCCAGAGGAGATACATGATACCCAGAGGAGATACTTCATACTCCAGAGGAGATACATGATACCCCAGAGGAGATACTTCATACTCCAGAGGGGATACATGATACCCAGAGGAGATACTACATACTCCAGAGGGGATACATGATACTCCAGAGGAGAAACATGATACCCAGAGGAGATACATGATACTCCAGAGGAGATACATGATACCCAGAGGAGATACATGATACCCAGAGGAGATACATGATACTCCAGAGGAGATACATGATACCCAGAGGAGATACTTGATACTCCAGAGGAGATACACGATACCCAGAGGAGATACTTGATACTCCAGAGGAGATACATGATACCCAGAGGAGATACATGATACTCTATAGGAGATACATGATACCGAGAGGAGATACATGATACCCAGAGGAGATACATGATACTCTATAGGAGATACATGATACTCCAGAGGAGAAACATGATACCCAGAGGAGATACATGATACTCCAGAGGAGATACATGATACCCAGAGGAGATACATGATACTCCAGAGGAGATACATGATAACCAAGAGGAGATACATGGTACCCCAGAGGAGATACATGATACCCCAGAGGATACATGATACCCAGAGGAGATACATGATACCCAGGGGAGATACATGATACCCAGAGGAGATACATGATACTCCAGAGGAGATACATGATACCCCAAAGATACATGATACTCCAGAGGAGATACATGATACTACAAGGAGATACATGATACCCAGAGGAGATACATGATACTCCAGAGGAGATACATGATAACCAAGAGGAGATACATGGTACCCCAGAGGAGATACATGATACCCGAGAGGATACATGATACCCAGAGGAGATACATGATACCCAGGGGAGATACATGATACCCAGAGGAGATACATGATACTCCAGAGGAGATACATGATACCCCAAAGATACATGATACTCCAGAGGAGATACATGATACTACAAGGAGATACATGATACCCAGAGGAGATACATGATACTCCAGAGGAGATACATGATACCATGAGGAGATACATGATACCCAGAGGAGATACATGATACTCCAGGGGAGATACATGATACCCAGAGGAGATACTTCATACTCCAGAGGAGATACATGATACTCCAGAGGAGATACTTCATACTCCAGAGGGGATACATGATACCCAGAGGAGATACTGCATACTCCAGAGGGGATACATGATACTCCAGAGGAGAAACATGATACCCAGAGGAGATACATGATACTCCAGAGGAGATACATGATACTCCAGAGGAGATACATGATACCCAGAGGAGATACTTGATACTCCAGAGGAGATACATGATACCCAGAGGAGATATTTGATACTCCAGAGGAGATACATGATACCAAGAGGAGATACATGATACTCCAGAGGAGATACATGATACTCTAGAGGAGATACATGATACTTAAGAGGAGATACATGATACTCCAGAGGAGATACATGATACCCAGAGAAGATACATGATACTCCAGAGGAGATACATGATAACCAAGAGGAGATACATGATACTCCAGAGGAGATACATGATAACCAAGAGGAGATACATGGTACCCCAGAGGAGATACATGATACCTGAGAGGATACATGATACCCAGAGGAGATACATGATACCCAGGGGAGATACATGATACCCAGAGGAGATACTTCATACTCCAGAGGGGATACATGATACCCAGAGGAGATACTACATACTCCAGAGGGGATACATGATACTCCAGAGGAGATACATGATACTCCAGAGGAGATACATGATACCCAGAGAAGATACATGATACTCCAGAGGAGATACATGATACCCAGAGAAGATACATGATACTCCAGAGGAGATACATGATAACCAAGAGGAGATACATGATAACCAAGAGGAGATACATGGTACCCCAGAGGAGATACATGATACCTGAGAGGATACATGATACCCAGAGGAGATACATGATACCCAGGGGAGATACATGATACCCAGAGGAGATACTTCATACTCCAGAGAGGATACATGATACCCAGAGGAGATACTACATACTCCAGAGGGGATACATGATACTCCAGAGGAGAAACATGATACCCAGAGGAGATACATGATACTCCAGAGGAGATACATGATACCCAGAGGAGATACATGATACTCCAGAGGAGATACATGATACCCAGATGAGATACATGATACTCCAGAGGAGATACATGATACCAAGAGGAGATACTTCATACTCCAGAGGAGATACATGATACCCAGAGGAGATACATGATACTCCAGAGGAGATACATGATTCCCAGAGGAGATACATGATACCCAGAGGAGATACATGATACTCTAGAGGAGATACATGATACTCCAGAGGAGAAACATGATACCCAGAGGAGATACATGATACTCCAGAGGAGATACATGATACCCAGAGGAGATACATGATACTCCAGAGGAGATACATGATAACCAAGAGGAGATACATGGTACCCCAGAGGAGATACATGATACCCGAGAGGATACATGATACCCAGAGGAGATACATGATACCCAGGGGAGATACATGATACCCAGAGGAGATACATGATACTCCAGAGGAGATACATGATACCCCAAAGATACATGATACTCCAGAGGAGATACATGATACCACAAGGAGATACATGATACCCAGAGGAGATACATGATACTCCAGAGGAGATACATGATACCATGAGGAGATACATGATACCCCGAGGAGACACATGATACTCCAGAGGAGATACATGATACCCAGAGGAGATACATGATACCCAGAGGAGATACTTCATACTCCAGAGGAGATACATGATACCCAGAGGAGATACTTCATACTCCAGAGGGGATACATGATACCCAGAGGAGATACTACATACTCCAGAGGGGATACATGATACTCCAGAGGAGAAACATGATACCCAGAGGAGATACATGATACTCCAGAGGAGATACATGATACCCAGAGGAGATACATGATACTCCAGAGGAGATACATGATAACCAAGAGGAGATACATGGTACCATGAGGAGATACATGATACCCGAGAGGATACATGATACCCAGAGGAGATACATGATACCCAGGGGAGATACATGATACCCAGAGGAGATACTTCATACTCCAGAGGAGATACAGGATACCCAGAGGAGATACTTCATACTCCAGAGGGGATACATGATACCCAGAAGAGATACTACATACTCCAGAGGGGATACATGATACTCCAGAGGAGAAACATGATACCCAGAGGAGATACATGATACTCCAGAGGAGATACATGATACCCAGAGGAGATACTTGATACTCCAGAGGAGATACATGATACCCAGAGGAGATACTTGATACTCCAGAGGAGATACACGATACCAAGAGGAGATACATGATACTCCAGAGGAGATACATGATACCCAGAGGAGATACATGATACCCAGAGGAGATACATGATACTCTAGAGGAGATACATGATACCCGAGAGGATACATGATACCCAGAGGAGATACATGATACCCAGGGGAGATACATGATACCCAGAGGAGATACATGATACTCCAGAGGAGATACATGATACCCCAAAGATACATGATACTCCAGAGGAGATACATGATACCACAAGGAGATACATGATACCCAGAGGAGATACATGATACTCCAGAGGAGATACATGATACCATGAGGAGATACATGATACCCAGAGGAGATACATGATACTCCAGAGGAGATACATGATACCCAGAGGAGATACATGATACTCCAGAGGAGATACATGATACCATGAGGAGATACATGATACCCAGAGGAGATACATGATACTCCAGAGGAGATACATGATACCCAGAGGAGATACATGATACCCAGAGGAGATACATGATACTCCAGAGGAGATACATGATACCCAGAGGAGATACTTCATACTCCAGAGGGGATACATGATACCCAGAGGAGATACTACATACTCCAGAGGGGATACATGATACTCAGAGGAGAAACATGATACCCAGAGGAGATACATGATACCCAGAGGAGATACATGATACCCAGAGGAGATACATGATACTCTAGAGGAGATACATGATACCCGAGAGGATACATGATACCCAGAGGAGATACATGATACCCAGGGGAGATACATGATACCCAGAGGAGATACATGATACTCCAGAGGAGATACATGATACCCCAAAGATACATGATACTCCAGAGGAGATACATGATACCACAAGGAGATACATGATACCCAGAGGAGATACATGATACTCCAGAGGAGATACATGATACCCAGAGGAGATACTTGATACCCAGAGGAGATACTTGATACTCCAGAGGAGATACATGATACCCAGAGGAGATACATGATACCCAGAGGAGATACATGATACCCAGAGGAGATACATGATACTCCAGAGGAGATACATGATACCCAGAGGAGATACTTCATACTCCAGAGGGGATACATGATACCCAGAGGAGATACTACATACTCCAGAGGGGATACATGATACTCCAGAGGAGAAACATGATACCCAGAGGAGATACATGATACTCCAGAGGAGATACATGATACCCAGAGGAGATACATGATACTCCAGAGGAGATACATGATACCCAGAGGAGATACTTGATACTCCAGAGGAGATACATGATACCCAGAGGAGATACTTGATACTCCAGAGGAGATACATGATACCCAGAGGAGATACATGATACTCCAGAGGAGATACATGATACCCAGAGGAGATACATGATACTCCACATACTGCTCATTGGGGATATATCAAAATACATGAGCTTGAGATTCTATAAACATCAAGATTTTATTGACAGGTTCAAATGTTGTGTATGTATTATCACCTAGGCTTCCTTGATGACTTTGGGGACATAATCATCTTTGACTGCCTCTGTCAGCTCCTGTTGATACATATCTAACCTCTGGGTCATCTGCAATAACACACAACACATCTCACCACTTCTCCTCCACACATCCTACACAAGCCTAATGTCATGTGGAACAACAGATTTTGGAACAGTTTGATTACCCAACAAACAACAAATAAATATACACTAATTCTCTATGTCAATGATTACCTACCCTCTATATAGGCACAAAAATGATTTTAAAAATCAATGTTTTGAACATCTTTTTGTTATGTTTTGTTAAAATTCCATTTAAACAGTGTATTTTAGGAAAACATCTTAAAATCATCCCACTAACATCCTAAGAATGTTTTGGTTCTGTCTTTTGGCAGCTTTACAATTGAACATTTTCAGTAAAGAACTTGTTTCAGTTTTGAATAATAGATTACAGGTTTGGTTTGATGTGTAAGAAAACACATTGCAGTCTGGCTGATAATGGTAGGTTTACTAAATCCATTTATTAGTGTTAAATGATGTGTTAATACAATCTAATATCTTCAGAAATTGCAATGTGTGTGTACAACAGGGGGGATGTTTTGTGTTCAAAGTTGTTTTCATTTTTATTAAATGACTTAGCTGATAAGTTAGAAACTTCTTGTCCACGGTATTCAGTAATATCAAGACTTAGAGTATTTGACAGTGATCTAACAATAGTTATCATTGTGTATAATTCTAAGAATACTACCTCTATTACATCATAGCCATAAATTCCTGTTTATGCTGAGAACCACACTACAAATTTAAATATATTTTCAACAGACGTCCTCTTCACTGCCAACGTATCTAATAGTTGTGAGGGAAATCCTATCCCTCGTCAGAGACGCCACTGCGCATGCACAAGGCAGGAATCACCTCACTTCTTTCAACCCATGACCCTCATCAACTAGATTCAGATATTTGGGGAGGTTGGAGGGATTTATTCCTGATGTAATAGAGGTAGTATTCTTAGAATTATACACAATGATAACTATTGTTAGACAATTCTTGTGAATCCCCTACCTCTATTACATCCTAGCCAGTATACACCAGAGGTACCGGTGGGATCCGGTATCTGGCATCCCTTAGATATTTGGCTTTTGTGAAGTGGGAATACAAGGATTGTATACAAAACGGACCAAATGGTATATATGTCTAATGACCTAACTTCAAGGCTAGACATAGAGAAAACATCATATTATGAATATAATATGTATATTTAGCCACAATTGTGATACTTAGACATATTATGATGTCACTTCCAGTGATGACATCACCTGTAACGTCACTTCCGGTTGTCATTCAGTGACCTCGTTTTCGATATATGTCTTCTATGATTTCCGTTATGCGCTTTTGGATAGTGATTTTTAACGTATTTTGACGTTAGTTCGGACGTGAGGTCTCCCATGACGTCACTTCCGGTGGTAGTACATCATACATCCTAGATTATCATGTAGAAACGTATATCACTTGTATTCTTTCGATCTATGATTTCAGTGTTGCCACTTGTCTACTATCCAATAGCAAACTAAGTACACAAGGTCAACTTATCCTGAGTTCATGAGGTATTCTGAAATCTTCACACACACACACACCCACAAGTTCATGAGAGAAGAAGGGGTGGCAAGGCTCCTTGGAGACTATCACCTGGGCTGCCACCAAGGGTCCCAGTGTGTATAGTGCATCCAGATCAGTCTGTATGTCTCGTGAGTAAATGTTTGATAACGTGTTATGGGACTTCCACTTGTGGCTAGCTACGACTTGTTCAATGGAGACTGTATTCCATGTGGCTAGACTTGATGCATGAGCTCTGATCTCTGAGGTCTGCAGCTTCCCCAAGTTGGTGTGTAGACTTGTGCCAGTTTGAACTATCGACAATCGCCGATCTGAGCCACCCACAAAGTACCCTTGCTTATGTCCTTTTCTGACGAGTGTTTGCAAGAGATAGAAATGCGTTTTCTCTGCTTTCTGTGGGGTTGAGTATCTGTAATTAGGTATTTCAAGGATCTTATGGGACAAAGTAATCTGTCCGGATAGTCCACACTTTTACTTAAGGCTGGTATCGTATATTGCCTGCTCCGAGTCGGCCGAAAGTCGATGACTGGTTTTTGGCAATAAAATCAGGAAGTGATCTGAACGACACTGATTTCCATATTTGGGTATGAGTTACAGTGGACATGTCAGATTGAGTGTAATTCTGATACACGAGCTACAGTGGCCATGGCTAGGAGAAAAAAACAGTTTTCCTGGAAACTTATAGTAATGTTGCACTACTCATGGGCTCATAAGGTGGTTTCATCAATGCTGACAATACTTTAGATAGATCCCATTTTGGAAATATACGTGGTGTTTTAATGTCTTCCAGTGCAAAAGACTTCATGAGTTGATTCAGTACTGCGTGTGTACCTATAGATAGGCCATTGGGGGTTTCAGAGGTTCTTCCATTAGGAGGGGTAGTAACCTTGGTAACTTTGGAAACCAAGCCCTGTTTGGCCATGCCGGGGCTATTAGAATTATGACGCAGTCTGTCTTTTCTATTTTCTTCAGAACTCTGTCTAGAAGAATCCATGGGGGAAATGCGTAAGCGACCATTTCCTCCTAGTCTACAGAAAGCGTGTCGACCTGGAGAGCTAGCGTGTCTGGTACAGGGCTGACGTAGACTGGTAGTTTGTTGTTGAGTGAGTGAGTTGGATTTTACGCATCTTTTAGCAATATTCCAACAGTATCACGACAGGGGACATCAGAAATGGGCTTTACACATTGTACCCATGTCGGGGAGACGAACCCGGTTCTTGGGAGTAACCACCAGGTTACCCGCCGTTCCAGTTTGTTGTTGAGACACGTGGCAAACAGGTCTAGGTTTGGAGTATTCTATAGGGAGATTATCCACTTGAATATCTCGAGATGTAGTGACCATTCCGTGGGTACGATCTTGTTTTTCCCGGGATAAGTAATCTGCTAGGATATTCAACTTGCTTGGTTTGTGTCTTGCTTTGATCTTGCAACTCACTGAGTCTATCAAGGCAAATAAATGTGTAGCCTCCTATACAACAAAGGCTGATACTTTGTGCCCCCCTGGTGCTGTATGTAAGCTGCCACAGTCGAGTTGTCTGTAGCAATCTTACTGACGAGTGGTACAGACGATCTAGTCATGCTTCTAGAGCTAGATATATCACTCAGTTGATGTATATATATAACCACTTTTCTTGGGTGGACCATTTTCTCTGTATGGTAATATCGTCCACATGGGCACCCAACCCCTCTCCTGACGCATCTGTGTAGAGTTGATGAAGAGAGGGTGGGTGGATATGAGAGTGAAATACCGGGCATGACGTTCTGACGAGTTAGCCATCAATGTAGTTCTGAGATTTGAACTGGCGCGCTATATCAAATCTGATCTGCGACTTGTAGTGATCGGTCGATAGGAAGTCGTCTATATCTCCGTGTAACCTTATGAGTTTTAGGTGGCCGAAGCCAATGACGGGATTGGTGATCCTGGTGAATAACCATGGGGTGATGGATATGCCAAATGGAAGTACCCTGAACTGGTATCTCTGACCGTTGACTGGGTAGCACAGATATTGACAATGAATTGGATGGATGGGGACGTGAAGATAAGTGTCCTGGAGATCTAGGCTTATCATCCAATCTGCTTGTCTTAAGGCATTCTTCAACTTCTTGATAGATTCCATCTGGAATATTTCGAGCAGCCATTAGTCGTCTGTGATGGCTTCTCAATTGTCTGCATGTGTACTGGTCCCTGGTCCTCCTGGTCCTTGAGTAGGGGGAGTGCTGAACTTGGGCAGTCTTGGATCGATGTCTATGAGACAGGCTAGTTTGACAGGATTCAATGTGGTTGTAGCGTTGATATTCTGAAGGTCTAAATCTTTGTCCAATGGGCAGGCAATGTCGGCAGGGTCTGAAGAAATCTGTTGAGCTCTGGTTAAGTCATTTCCGGTGGTATCAGCCTCGGAAACCTCCTTTGCATCTACCTCTTCGTCTTTGTGAAGTGGGATGATCATCTTTGGAGTCTTGGGGTGAAACGATCTGTCCTTCCATGTAGAGGCTCGAAAGAATCCCAACCAGAGTTCACATGACAAGATTTAGGATTCTGTTGTTGATGCTGGAAATCTGCAGGCCGTTTCTGGATCTTGGATGCCAATGAGATTGTGGATTTCTTGAAACTTCTGACTCGTCGATGATGCAATAGCTTCTTTCACTGACTTCAGTCTGCCGTTGAATATCTGTGGAGCTGTGATAGGTTGCAATAGCATGGATCTTCTTAGCGGCTCTGAAACTTATGATGAACCTGCTGCAGCAGATGATTTCTTTGCATAAGCAGGGACTGTGCTGACATCCAAACTTGTGCTGATTGAAAATCTTCCTACGTCTTCAGCATATGGTCCAATGAGCAGTGAATAAACCCGGCCTGCTGTAGTGTCATCTCCATGGGGGTATCTAATGGCAGGTCTTCACTCTGATTGGTCGGAGGGATATGTGACAAATTCCAACAGCAACTCAGTTAATGTGACAAATTCCAACTGCAACTCAGTTAATGTATTAACTGATGTTATTCATTGTTTATTGATGTTGTCAAAGTCCCTGATTTTGGCCATGTCAACATGCATCCTGATGGTAGGTTTCTTGACAAGATCATGAAATGCTTCATCAATACTAGGCTGTTGTGCGAAGGGAGCATCGTGTGTCTTGTAAGCACTTTTATTAATAGCAGGCATACCAAGTCTGATATTATGCGCCGATGAAGCGTTCAATGATGCTTCGATTTTCTTGATGACGTCATCAATGTATGCCGGACAGGAGAGGGAATGAAATTCTTCAGTTTTGCTGATAGGTTCTTCATACCCAGCATGTTCTAACAAGGGTTTGGTAGCCGTTCTGACTGACTTTGTTATCTGCTTTTAGGGCCGGCATCAGATTACAAAGTTCTTCAATGATGTCTTTAATGGAATAATTTTTTGGTTTGTAATTATCCCGCATAGTAGAGTCCCCATTGCATGAAGAACCAGTATTAGCGATAAAACTGCACCCCCTGCTCAGGCTCCACTGGGGGTAGGTCATATGGCTGGGGGTAGAATAATCCTGGTCAACTGATCTATGGCTAGCGGAGCGGGAATCATGTGTTCTATAACTGTATGATTGTGACGTAACATCCACTTCACTTTCCCCGCCCGCATAACTGGACTCTGGGATGGTGCAAGCTTGGGAAATCTATCATGATTTGCACGAGTTTTGTTGTCAGCTCGTCTAACACAGTGGCTAGAAGGTGAAATACACACTGCGATGCGATGTCCGTGATTCATGATCTACCCTATGATGTGCATGATGGGGATAGGATCTATGAGATCCTGATCTCTTTTTATGACTCTCCTACTGTCCTCATAATACTCTGCTTCAGCTTGACTGCGTGCATGTCTGCTGTGAGAGGATGCTCTGTCATATACAGCCTTAGATCTCTTTTGAATCTCGTGTTGTGCGACGGATTCTTTTAGATATGAAATTTCATGAGACATTGATTGCATACGTTTGTCAATCATTACAGACATGGAATTGATATTTTTTCCGTGAACTCATTTAAGTTAAAGGGGAAACGTGGCATAGAGTGGAAATCGGTTTGCTCTTCCAAGCCTAGATTACCAGCCGCTTCCAGATGTATGTGACTGGTTACATTAAAACCTGAAAGGTACATCAGTACCTTAACTATATTGGGAGAGTGGGATGAGCGACGAGATCTCTTCTCCTCAGAAGATGAGACGGCGTCCCCACGTGACCCTCGCTTGTCACCCACGTGATTATCTTTAGGTGTCACAACGGATTTAATCACTTTTTGTACAGAAAGCAGATGAATATTTTGCTGAACGCTCTTGTGTTTTTTTTTATAATCAGGGTCACTGAACTTCCGGATGTACGTGACTGGTTACGTTAAAACCTGAAAGGTACATCGGTTTCTTAACTATATTGGGAGAGTAGGATGAGCGACGAGATCACTCCTCAGAAGGAGAGACGGCCTCCCCATGCGACACTCGTTTGTCACCCACGTGATTCTCTTTGATAGGTGTCACAACGGACTGACGCTGACTTTGCTGACGTTCTCCAATTCTTTTTATAGTCAGGGTCATTGAGCCATGCCTAAGAAAATTTTCCAAACTTCTCCTTGGACAAAGGTTTGCAATAACTGCACCATGATTTTGTGTGCAAGTGCTTTTTACACGATATGCACCTAGGATGAGGGTCACCAGTGATTTGATGTTGCCCACAAACTGAACAGACGGGTGACTGCTTTTGGGATGAAGTCCTCATTACTGATTAATTACTAGAGACTTCTGACTTCTTATACCCCCTTGTTCTCTGCTTGTAGAACTGCTCACTGCTCGTCTTTAGTGATGATCTAGTGTGGCTTGTAAGTGTGGAACAGCAATCACGTGTACAGATGTATCAAACAAAAATATTCCTTGTTGTCATCTGGACACACAGGAAAGAAGTGAGTTTATTCCCGCCTTGCACATGCGCAGTGGTGTCTCTGACGAGGGATAGGGTTTCCCTTACAACTATTAGATATGTTGGCAGTGAAGAGGACATCTGTTGAAAATGTATTTAAATTTGTAGTGTGGTTCTCAGCATAAACAGGAATTTGTGGCTATGATATAATAGAAGTAGGGTATTCACAAGAATTATATAATTGTAGGGTGCTGAAATATGGGGGTGTAGTGGTTGCAGGCATATAAAAAGCATTAAATTGTCAACCCTAAAATCATGTCATTTGTGGTGAATGTGGGAGATATCCATTATATATTCATGGTTACAAGCATTGCCTAAAATATTGGAATAAATTGTTGTCCAACCTCCCCTGAAACTCCACCTGTCATTCACCTGTCCAACCTCCCCTGTAACTCCACCTGTCATTCACCTGTCCAACCTCCCCTGTAACTCCACCTGTCATTCACCTGTCCAACCTCCCCTGAAAGTCCACCTGTCATTCACCTGTCCAACCTCACCTTAAACTCCACCTGTCAAACCTCCCTTGAAACTCCACCTGTCATTCACCTGTCCAACCTCCCTTGAAACTCCACCTGTCATTCACCTGTCCAACCTCCCGTGAAACTCCACCTGTCATTCACCTGTCAAACCTACTCTGAAACTCCACCTGTCATTCACTTGTCCAACCTCCCCTGAAACTCCACCTGTCATTCACCTGTCCAACCTCCCCTGAAACTCCACCTGTCAAACCTCACTTGAAACTCCACCTGTCATTCACCTGTCCAACCTACCCTGAAACTCCACCTGTCCAACCTACCCTGAAACTCAACCTGTCATTCACCTGTCCAACCTCCCCTGTAACTCCACCTGTCATTCACCTGTCCAACCTACTCTGAAACTCCACCTGTCTATCACCTGTCCAACCTCCCCTGAAAGTCCACCTGTCATTCACCTGTCCAACCTCACCTTAAACTCCACCTGTCAAACCTCCCTTGAAACTCCACCTGTCATTCACCTGTCCAACCTCCCTTGAAACTCCACCTGTCATTCACCTGTCCAACCTCCCGTGAAACTCTACCTGTCATTCACCTGTCCAACCTCACGTGAAACTCCACCTGTCATTCACCGGTCAAACCTACTCTGAAACTCCACCTGTCATTCACTTGTCCAACCTCCCCTGAAACTCCACCTGTCCAACCTCCCTTGAAACTCCACCTGTCAAACCTCACTTGAAACTCAACCTGTCATTCACCTGTCCAACCTCCCCTGCAACTCCACCCGTCATTCACCTGTCCTGTCCAACCTACCCTGAAACTCCACCTGTCATTCACCTGTCCAACCTCCCGTGAAACTCCATCTGTCATTCACCTATCAAACCTCCCCTGTAATTCCACCTGTCATTCACCCGTCCAACCTACTCTGAAACTCCACCTGTCATTCACCTGTCCAACCTCCCCTGAAACTCCACCTGTCCAACCTCCCCTGCAACTCCACCTGTCATTCACCTGTCCTGTCCAACCTACTCTGAAAGTCCACCCGTCATTCACCTGTCCTGTCCAACCTACCCTGAAACTCCATCTATCATTCACCTGTCAAACCTCCCCTGCAACTCCACCTGTCATTCACCTGTCCAACCTACCCTGAAACTCCACCTGTCATTCACCTGTCCAACCGCCCCTGAAACTCCATCAGTCATTCACCTGTCAAACCTCCCCTGAAACTCCACCTGTCATTCACCTGTCCAACCTACCCTGAAACTCCACCTGTCATTCACCTGTCCAACCGCCCCTGAAACTCCACCTGTCATGCACCTGTCCTGTCCAACCTACTCTGAAACTCCACCTGTCATTCACTTGTCCAACCGCCCCTGAAACTCCACCTGTCATTCACCTGTCCAACCGCCCCTGAAACTCCACCTGTCATGCACCTGTCCTGTCCAACCTACCCTGAAACTCCACCTGTCATTCACCTGTCCAACCTCCCCTGCAACTCCACCTGTCCAACCTCCCCTGAAACTCCACCTGTCCAACCTCACTTAATACTCAACCTGTCATTCACCTGTCCAACCTCCCCTGAAACTCCACCTGTCATTCACCTGTCCAACCTACCCAGTAACTCCACCTGTCCAACCTCCCCTGCAACTCCACCTGTCATTCACCTGTCAGACCTACCCTGAAACTCCACCTGTCCAACCTACCCTGAAACTCCACCTGTCATCCACCTGTCCAACCTACCCTGAAACTCCACCTGTCCAACCTCCCCTGCAACTCCACCTGTCATTCACCTGTCAGACCTACCCTGAAACTCCACCTGTCATTCACCTGTCCAACCTCCCGTGAAACTCCACCTGTCATTCACCTGTCCAACCTCCCGTGAAACTCCACCTGTCATTCACCTGTCAAACCTACTCTGAAACTCCACCTGTCATTCACTTGTCCAACCTCCCCTGAAACTCAACCTGTCATTCACCTGTCCAACCTCCCCTGAAACTCCACCTGTCAAACCTCACTTGAAACTCCACCTGTCATTCACCTGTCCAACCTACCCTGAAACTCCACCTGTCCAACCTACCCTGAAACTCCACCTGTCATTCACCTGTCCAACCTCCCCTGCAACTCCACCTGTCCACCCTGCCCTGAAACTCCACTTGTCATTCACCTGTCCAACCGCCCCTGAAACACCACCTGTCATTCACCTGTCCAACCTCCCCTGAAACTCCACCTGTCCAACCTCCCCTGAAACTCCACCTGCAACTCCACCTGTCCAACCTACCCTAAAACACCACCTGTCATTAACCTGTCCAACCTCCCCTGAAACTCCACCTGTCCAACCCTTCCTGCAACTCCACCTGTCATTCACCTGCCTAACCTTCCCTGAAACTCCACCTGTCCAACCCTTCCTGCAACTCCACCTGTCATTCACCTGTCCAACCTACCCTGAAACTCCACCTGTCGTTCACCTGGCGACACAAGTTGAGGTCCATCTCAGTCACCAGCAACCCATCACGTGTACGAGACAGTGACTGCAATGCAACACAGAACTCACTATAGCAGCATCCTTTCAGGGAACACACCATCCCCAATGTCATTACTGCAGACTTAAACAATAGTAATTATATTCTCTAAGTTCTTTCGGCAATCAAAGAATAAAGTGCTTAAGCAGTGAAACAGCAGCTTCAAACAAAGTCGTCAATTGTTAAAGTGTAATGTACTGACCGGGGTGCGGCTTCCATCTGGACCAGCGACATAGCTCGAGCCTGCAACAAGGACATCCAAACTGGCTCAGTAAACATTGGTGTAACTCACCAAAAATTAAGATGCTTTAACATTCTGAGTATGCAATGGTGAGCAATCATTTTGTTTTTTCAGATTGTTTAACTTAAAAAGTCAACAACTAATTCAATGTGTAAGTGATGCTGTCTACAGTCAGCCACAGATTCACTGTGTAAGTGATGCTGTCTACAGTCAGCCACAGATTCACTGTGTAAGTGATGCTGTCTACAGTCAGTCACAGATTCACTGTGTAAGTGATGCTGTCTACAGTCAGCCACAGATTCACTGTGTAAGTGATGCAGTCTACAGTCAGCCACAGATTCACTGTGTAAGTGATGCTGTCTACAGTCAGCCACAGATTCACTGTGTGAGTGATGCGGTCTACAGTCAGCCACAGATTCACTGTGTAAGTGATGCTGTCTACAGTCAGCCACAGATTCACTGTGTTAGTGATGCTGTCTACAGTCAGTCACAGATTCAATGTGTAAGTGATGCTGTCTACAGTCAGCCACAGATTCAATGTCTAAGTGATGCTGTCTACAGTCAGCCACAGATTCACTGTGTAAGTGATGCTGTCTACAGTCAGATTAAATTTTTAAATGATGCCTTATTTTTAACTTGCAAGATTAAATACCTACCGTAGAAGTGGCCAAAGTCTTTATGAGCTGTCAAAATATAAATAAGGTCATCTTAATCATAATTTATAATAATATTACCATTGTGTGAAACAAAGGTGACTTCAGTATTATGGGTTGTCCATCTTTGCATGGGAAATGTCTGAGCTGAATCAGCAGCCTGACTGAGTTTGTTGTTTCTTGTATACTACAGCACTACACAATGTTCCACCTGTATGACAGCAATTCCCCATTTTGTAATAAAAGTGTATACTACAGCACTACACAATGTTCCACCTGTATGACAGCAATTCCCCATTTTGTAATAAAAGTGTATACCACAGCACTACACAATGTTCCACCTGTATGACAGCAATTCCCCATTTTGTAATAAAAGTGTATACTACAGCACTACACAATGTTCCACCTGTATGTCAGCAATTCCCCATTTTGTAATAAAAGTGTATACTACAGCACTACGCAATGTTCCACCTGTATGACAGCAATTCCCCATTTTGTTATAAAAGTGTATACTACAGCACTACACAATGTTCCACCTGTATGACAGCAATTCCCCATTTTGTAATAAAAGTGTATACTACAGCACTACGCAATGTTCTACCTGTATGACAGCAATTCCCCATTTTGTAATAAAAGTGTATACTACAGCACTACGCAATGTTTCACCTGTATGACAGCAATTCCCCATTTTGTAATAAAAGTGTATACTACAGCACTACGAAATGTTCCACCTGTATGACAGCAATTCCCCATTTTGTAATAAAAGTGTATACTACAGCACTACGCAACGTTCCACCTGTATGACAGCAATTCCCCATTTTGTAATAAAAGTGTATACTACAGCACTAAGCAATGTTCCACCTGTATGACAGCAATTCCCCATTTTGTAATAAAAGTGTATACTACAGCACTACACAATGTTTCACCTGTATGACAGCAATTCCCCATTTTGTAATAAAAGTGTATACTACAGCACTACGAAATGTTCCACCTGTATGACAGCAATTCCCCATTTTGTAATAAAAGTGTATACTACAGCACTACAAAATGTTCCACCTGTATGACAGCAATTCCCCATTTTGTAATAAAAGTGTATACTACAGCACTACGCAATGTTCCACCTGTATGACAGCAATTCCCCATTTTGTAATAAAAGTGTATACTACAGCACTACACAATGTTTCACCTGTATGACAGCAATTCCCCATTTTGTAATAAAAGTGTATACTACAGCACTACACAATGTTTCACCTGTATGACAGCAATTCCCCATTTTGTAATAAAAGTGTATACTACAGCACTACACAATGTTTCACCTGTATGACAGCAATTCCCCATTTTGTAATAAAAGTGTATACTACAGCACTACACAATGTTTCACCTGTATGACAGCAATTCCCCATTTTGTAATAAAAGTGTATACTACAGCACTACGAAATGTTCCACCTGTATGACAGCAATTCCCCATTTTGTAATAAAAGTGTATACTACAGCACTACGCAACGTTCCACCTGTATGACAGCAATTCCCCATTTTGTAATAAAAGTGTATACTACAGCACTACACAATGTTCCACCTGTATGACAGCAATTCCCCATTTTGTAATGTATGACAGCAATTCCCCATTTTGTAATAAAAGTGTATACTACAGCACTACGCAATGTTCCACCTGTATGACAGCAATTCCCCCATTTTGTAATAAAAGTGTACACTACAGCACTACACAATGTTCCACCTGTATGACAGCAATTCCCCATTTTGTAATAAAAGTGTATACTACAGCACTACACAATGTTCTACCTGTATGACAGCAATTCCCCATTTTGTAATAAAAGTGTATACTACAGCACTACGCAATGTTCCACCTGTATGACAGCAATTCCCCATTTTGTAATAAAAGTGTATACTACAGCACTACACAATGTTCCACCTGTATGACAGCAATTCCCCATTTTGTAATAAAAGTGTATACTACAGCACTACGCAATGTTCCACCTGTATGACAGCAATTCCCCATTTTGTAATAAAAGTGTACACTACAGCACTACGCAATGTTCCACCTGTATGACAGCAATTCCCCATTTTGTAATAAAAGTGTATACAACAGCACTACGCAATGTTCCACCTGTATGACAGCAATTCCCCATTTTGTATTAAAAGTGTATACTACAGCTCTACGCAATGTTCCACCTGTATGACAGCAATTCCCCATTTTGTAATAAAAGTGTATACTACAGCACTACGCAATGTTCCACCTGTATGACAGCAATTCCCCATTTTGTAATAAAAGTGTATACTACAGCACTACGCAATGTTCCACCTGTATGACAGCAATTCCCCATTTTGTATTAAAAGTGTATACTACAGCACTACACAATGTTCCACCTGTATGACAGCAATTCCCCATTTTGTAATAAAAGTGTATACTACAGCACTACGCAATGTTCCACCTGTATGACAGCAATTCCCCATTTTGTAATAAAAGTGTATACTACAGCACTACGCAACGTTCCACCTGTATGACAGCAATTCCCCATTTTGTAATAAAAGTGTACACTACAGCACTACGCAATGTTCCATCTGTATGACAGCAATTCCCCATTTTGTAATAAAAGTGTATACAACAGCACTACGCAATGTTCCACCTGTATGACAGCAATTCCCCATTTTGTAATAAAAGTGTATACAACAGCACTACGCAATGTTCCACCTGTATGACAGGCCGATGTCTATTTCAACATTGGTCCTTGCCTAGACTGATATCCACTCCTTTCACAGCTACTCAAAGCTTGTAATGCGTCAATCATCACAAGGGCAGGCAAACTAGTCTACGTTCTTGCCCAGCATGTGGTAAAAAACTCACACACACAACACTATCATGTGACAAACAGTTAATAACTGTACAGCAGATGAAGAAAAGACATAACGGTGTATGTGCAGCCAGTTCCCTGTAGAAGGCAGTGCACTAGCAAAGATATCTCTGTGACATCTGACACTTCGAAATTATTCGGATTAGGGCTGGGACGGGTCTCTCGGGTACCCGGGTCAGGTGGGTACTGAGCAGGACTCGGGTACCCACAGGAATACCCAAACCCATGGCTAGTCACGTGATATATTGTTTAACTATTATTATGACAAAAAGTATCAAGAACTCTATGGCTACACTACAAGTCACTAATGTTTGCATTTCTTTCTGACTATGCACCCATTCCTTCTGATTTTTTATATGGTTGAATAAAGATATAAATTAATTCAACTTCAGTGTATGAATGACCACATTGTTTAATACATGTATCTAAATACGTTTTGCCAGGGCTATGCCAAAAATGTTCCCAATCGGACATTTTGAGACATCTCCTGAGACCTACAGTGGATACCCGGGTAGGGTCGGGTAATAGAGGGGTGGTTACCCGGGTAGTAAATTTTGACTCGTCCCAGCCGTAATTCGGATGTATGTAAATAATTTGTAAATGGCAAATCTCTGTCAATGTGATGCAAAACCCATATTATTTGCATTACCTTGATAATGTCTTTCTTGAAAGGGGGAAAATTGACGATCTTGATCGTTAATAAGCAGGCAATCTTCTTGAGCAACAGATGGAAGGAATATGTCGAATCCAGTGAAACCATGAAATAGCAAATGAAGGGTAATGCCAATCTAGGCTGTCAAAATGTCTCAAAACTGACAAAGATCATCAAATCCAAGCAATGCTTAGGTAAGTGAGTGAGAGAGTAAACTAGCATGGATATACGTAGCTTGCTTTTTCTAGAAATGTCAATGCAATAGAAATAACCAATCATGACCATACAGTATGGCTGAATGGGGGATGACTGTAGACGGTGAACGTGTGTCCTTGCACACACAAGCCGTGGTCATCGTAAAGGCAGGAAATATCACCTGTGAAGAATTAAACTGATAGTGTGTCCTCCTTCATCAAAGGGAAGTGATGGTTGAAATAGTACAGAATTTTTCAATGATGCATTGGCATGCCAAATCACCGAACACTTGTCAGGTAAAACAGGAGCTGCGGATCCAGGAGGAACGACCTGTGTGGGAATTGACAAGGGGCTCAAAGTGTAACGACTACATGCCAGCGAGTGACTAACATGGCATTGTAACACGGCAAGCGTTATCCCCCATGACAATTATCAGGTAACTCTCTGCGAGAAGAAAATCCATGCCCGGAGTGGGAATCCGGAAAGGAAAATCATAATATCCACGCAAGAGTATCCTTGCAAAAGAGGATATAGGTCCATCAACTGGGTGTAGCATTCCCAATAATGAGGTAATCCTTGGTTGTGCACTGATCCTGGGATGTTCGCCGAACCTTGGAGGTGTGCCCACCATGAGAGGTCCATCGATCCTTGTAAGTACGCCGAACAAGCAAAATGCTGATTCTTGGAACTGCGCTGGTCCTGGGAGGAAGACCAATTTGAAAGGTTTGCTGACAAACTTGTACAAGCAGTGACGATAGCGGCTCGGTTGATATAACAACTGCAGTATTGGAAATTGTGAAGGCAAGGTAGGAATGGCTGATCCTAGGGTAAGAGACTGCATTTTGCGCATGTCTGTAATAGTCGGTTGAGCTGAAGTAGTTGGAAGTGATGAAGTATTCTGTGCTGATACGATTATAATGTGGAGGGTATCAAATCCAGCTGTGTTGGTCATAAGTCATAAGAATGGGATCAAACCTAGGAATGGCAAATCTTGGATGAAGAGCCTCAACCCTAGTCAAAAGCGTGAGCGAGATCCTGGTTCTGTCGATCCCTATCTGCAGTATGTCTTTGGAGGGAACCAAGGGAACAATTAAGGCTGCTGGTTGCTCCAACGGAATGTCGTCAGTTAGGAAGTTGTTGGAGACCCCGTCTCCATTCACCGATAAGGAGGGTAAAGTAGAATCTGTAAGATTATTTTACGAAGGGATCAGTGGGGGCAACTGGCTTGGTCTTGGGCTTCTCCATGTCTTTAGAATTTGGTCACCAGTTTTTGTAGTTGCATAAATAAAACTAAAGAATTATCCATGAAATGGGAACATGGAAGACATGTCTTGTTTTGTGTGCCACAATCATGACAAACACAACATGTGAATCAGAGGTGGAACAAACACAGCTACTTTTCTTTACATGACATGTAGGGCGATTTATTGTTGGGTTCCCATTTTCCCTCAATTACTAATATAAATTAGACACGATAGTGGAGGGACTTGGTGAAAAAAAGCAAAATATACTCTCTAATATCATTACACATCTCAACAGTTGGGTGATAAGAAAGAGTTGACTGGGGAAACCACGTGTTCAGCATGTGTAGGTCAACCGGAATGAAGACCGTGCATTACCGATACAACCCTAATTCTCTAAAGATCTGTACTTTCGGCCAAATTACATCATTTCCAACTAGAAAAAAACACATGCCCAATGCAAGTCCCATGCTTTCAGCTACCAAATTATAGAAAGTCATACCAATGTTTGAGTCTGCTTCATAACAAATAACATACTCAGAATCTGCGAACAGGTGTATGTGAAGTTAGCATCAAGCCTGTCCAGTGAGAGAATTAACATCAACACCAATTATTCCATGTTGTGATGGAATAGCCTACTCACCTGGTTGGCCCGATCCAGACGTAAACTCATTGGGGAAGTGTTCCTGTAACAGAAGAAACCTGTGCTCCTCACTGTTGGCAGACATGTGATCAAAGCAAATCAGATCACCGTGTTTATTCCAACAAAGACTAACACTTAAATATGACAGACCAGTTTACAGTGTCCATAGTAGTTAAGTCATGTGCTTGCTTGTGTAAGTGATCAAAGCAAATCAGATCACCGTGTTTATTCCAACAAAGACTAACACTTAAATATGACAGACCAGTTTACAGTGTCCATAGTAGTTCAGTCATGTGCTTGCTTGTGTAAGTGATCAAAGCAAATCAGATCACCGTGTTTATTCCAACAAAGACTAACACTTAAATATGACAGACAAGTTTACAGTGTCCACAGTAGTTACGTCATGTGCTTGCTTGATGTGTACTGGGTATGTGTGATGTGTACTCGGTGTGTGTGTGAGTGATGTGTACTGGGTGTGTGTGATGTGTATTATGAGTGTGTCTGTGATGTGTATTGTGTGTGTGTGTGATGTGTATTGGGTGTGTGTGATGTGTATTATGAGTGTGTGTGTGATGTGTACTGGGTGTGTGTGTGTGTGATGTGTATTGGGTGTGTGTGTGATGTATTTTGGGTGTGTGTGATATGTATTGTGAGTGTGTGTGTGATGTGTACTGTGTGTGTGTGATGTGTATTGGGTGTGTGTGATGTCTATTATGAGTGTGTGTGTGTGTGTGATGTCTATTATGAGTGTGTGTGTGATGTGTATTGGGTGTGTGATGTGTATTGGGTGTGTGTGATGTGTATTAGGTGTGGGTGATGTGTATTGGGTGTGTCTGTGATGTCTATTATGATGTGTACTGTGAGTATGTGTGTGATGCGTATTGTGAGTGTGTGTGATGTGTATTTTGTGAGTGTGTGTGATGTGTAGTGTGTGTGTGTGTGTGTGTGTGTGTGGGGGGCGGTTTACATACCGTGCCTACTCTGTTGATGGCCACACTGTAGTATGTGTTTGCAATAGCTGCACACCGAGCTTCAATCGGCCACATTGTTTCACTGGAAGCCAGAAAAGAGATTTAATAAGTGTCAGTAATATACACTGAAAGGCAAAAGAAACGTCACTTCTGAAAATACTGATAAAACTTAACAGACACTGGCAGTTACATGTTCTGTGGTCAATAAACTCATTTATCGTTCGACTGCTTCTCTCTGTTGCCTTAAAGTCCATTTAACAATTGAGTTTAAAATGAGTGCTTTGCCCAAACGCAGCCTACAAAAGTGCAATGGGACTCAGTTGCGGAAAAGTCTGATGCACGTGCATATCGTGGATGGTACGGGTATAAAATACACTCAAAACTGTTAAGCTGGCTTTCGTTATTTCGATTCATCAGCCATGCCAAGATCATCAGGAAATGAGAGACAACAAGCGATCAGAAGACTGCAAGCAGGCCAGAGTGCACAGGTCGTTGCAAATGCATTCAATGTCAACGTCAGAACGATATATCATTTGCAACATCACCACAACACCACCAACACCACTGACGACCGACCGCGTAGTGGTCTTCCTAGAGTCACTACTCCCAGACAAGATCGGTTCATGATACGCCAACATCTGCAGAACCGATTCCGAATGGCCACTGAAACAGCTCGGCAAACCATTGGCAACCACCAGCATGCCATCAGTGATCGTACATTTCGACATCGCCTAACTGCCAACAACATCTCGTGCCACTGTCCTGCCCATCCTGAGAGATCGTCAACGACAGGCCCGACTCCAATGGGCCAGGCAGCATCAAAATTGACGTCAACAGCAATGGAGAAGAATCATCTTCACTGATGAAAGTCGCTACTGTGTTTCAACGGTGGATGGCAGAGTCAGGATCTGGCGAAGGAGGGGCGAACGTTATGCTGATGCTTGTGTTATGGAACGAGACCCGTGGGGCGGCCCAAGCATCATGGTTTGGGGTGGAATCGGACTAAACCAGAGAGTGGGACCTGTGGTCTTTCAGAATGTTGGTCCAGGCAGGGGTAATGGCATCACAGCTTGCCGCTACATTGACCAAGTCCTCAGACCCCATATCGTGCATTTTTTTGCCCGTCATCAAAACCACACCTTTCAGCAAGACAACACCCGTTCCCACACTGCCAGAGTTACCAGGGACTTCCTCCAGCAGCACAACATCCAAATCATGCCTTGGCCTGCCCTCAGTCCGAATTTGAATCCCATTGAAGACTTGTGGGATGAGATCCAACGGCGACTCAACAACGTACACCCAAGGCCAACAATTGCAGCAGAACTGTGTGTAGCGTTCCTGAGGATATGGGCTCATATCCCAATGGCCTTGATCAACAGGCTAGTCCACTCCATGTACAGGAGATGTGTGGCTGTAGTCAACACCCGTGGTGGCCACACCAGGTACTGATTTTGAACCCCCCAGCTGTGATGTCTTCTGGTGCCTCCCCAAATTCACAATTCGCAAAAACATTCCCCAGACTGTTAATTTAATGTGGGTCAAACGCTGACTTTCTCAGATGTCTTTACTTACATATATAAGCATTTGAAAAAAAAGGTATTTACATGATACATCCACATGACATTTCTTTTGCCTTTCAATGTAGTCAAACAATATCTGTCATGAGTAATAAAGTAGTAGTAATATAGAAGTTGCTTACTGAAACAGAAGCTTTCATCAATGATTTTCAATGAATTCAGACAATGATTTTGACAGATTCAGTTGTACAGCCAGTAACTGTTGTTCAAAATACCCCGTGTTAACCTTTTCGGGGTTGCATGATCAGAAGACACATTCCGACTGGCTCTTTCCTGATCTGATTGGTCTCTGACAGTCGTTCTGACATGACACACAATGGGATGTCCTCAGATCTTTGTTTAGCGGTAACGAGTGTTAAGAAGTGATATTGTAGATAAGCCAAATTTTGAGGACCAGAAAATAGATTCTGCAGAAAGGGGTCGGCTATGGGTTACACTTTTATCAAACTCTTTTTCTGTAGGCAAAAAAACTACATCATATCGCTTCAGGTGAATTAATAAAGAACGCTATAGCAAACTTTGTCAATGAAAATGTGAAATTTGTGATTAAACATCACAAGACATGATGATTTACCATTTCAATTGTATTTCTTGGTATGCCAGGCATTGCTTTATATGCAGGGATCAAGATAACAATGTGTATTGTCTCAAAGTAGGCCGGAAATAGCAATCAGCTGTACACACGTTTCCTCCCAACCTACCAGTGATTACATTAAAACATACAAAATAATATAACAGAGAAGAATTTTAAACCAATGATCGGAAAAAAATAGTATCTTAAACTACTATTTTACTACGAATAATATATTCTGATATCGTGTTATTTCAATTGCAGGTTTTACGATATATATCTCCAAATAATGATAACCATAACCAGGGTAATGCGGTAGCACTTTTGTGTATTGTCCGATACTACAAAGGCACTAACAAACATACAGACATTTGCAGATGGTAATTACCTGAGACAGTTGCAGATGGTCATTACCTGAGACAGTTGCAGATGGTCATTACCTGAGACAGTTGCAGATGGTCATTACCTGAGACAGTTGCAGATGGTCATTACCTGAGTCCTGAGACAGCTGCAGATGGTCATTACCTGAGACCTAATACAGTTGCAGATGGTCATTACCTGAGACAGCTGCAGATGGTCATTACCTGAGTCCTGAGAGAGCTGCAGATGCTCATTACCTGAGTCCTGAGACAGTTGCAGATGCTCATTATCTGAGTCTTGAGAGCTGCAGATGGTCATTACCTGAGACAGCTGCAAATGGGCATTACCTGAGACAGTTGCAGATGCTCATTACCTGAGACAGCTGCAGATGGTCATTACCTGAGTCCTGAGACAGTTGCAGATGGTCATTACCTGAGACAGTTGCAGATGGTCATTACCTGAGACAGCTGCAGATGGTCATTACCGGAGTCCTCAGACAGTTGCAGATGATCATTACCTGAGTCCTGAGACAGTTGCAGATGCTCATTACCTGAGTCCTAAGACAGTTGCAGATGCTCATTACCTGAGTCCTGAGACAGTTGCAGATGCTCATTACCTGAGGCAGCTGCAGATGGTCATTACCTGAGTCCTCAGACAGTTGCAGATTGTCATTGCCTGAGTCCTGAGACAGTTGCAGATAGTCATTACCTGAGACAGCTGCAGATGGTCATTACCTGAGTCCTGAGACAGTTGCAGATGATCATTCCTGAGTCCTGAGACAGCTGCAGATGGTCATTTATTGAGACAGTTGCAGATGGTCATTATCTGAGTCTTGAGAGCTGCAGATGGTCATTACCTGAGACAGCTGCAAATGGTCATTACCTGAGACAGTTGCAGATGCTCATTACCTGAGACAGCTGCAGATGGTCATTACCTGAGTCCTTAGACAGCTGCAGATGGTCATTACATGAGTCCTGAGACAGTTGCAGATGGTCATTACCTGAGACAGCTGCAGATGGTCATTACCGGAGTCCTCAGACAGTTGCAGATGCTCATTACATGAGTCCTGAGACAGTTGCAGAGGGTCATTACCTGAGTCCTGAGACAGCTGCAGATGGTCATCACCTGAGTCATGACACAGCTGCAGATGCTCATTACCTGAGACAGCTGCAGATGGTCATTCCCTGAGTCCTGAGACAGTTGCAGATGCTCATTACCTGAGTCCTGAGACAGTTGCAGATGGTCATTACCTGAGTCCTGAGACAGTTGCAGATGCTCATTACCCGAGTACTGAGACAGCTGCAGATGGTCATTCCCTGAGACCTGAGACAGTTGCAGATGGTCATTACCCGAGTACCGAGACAGCTGCAGATGGTCATTACCTGAGTCCTGAGACAGCTGCAGATGGTCATTACCTGAGTCCTGAGACAGTTGCAGATGGATTGAAGACAATTTCAGCTCCATTGACACCATACATTAACCAGTTCAGCGGATGGTGACGTCCGTAGCATATGTTCACAGCAATCTTACCTGTTGTGAGAGATCAAATGTAAGCTAACTGATACATTGCAGTGTGTGATGGCTGCCACTGTGCAATGACTACCATCTGTAGAAAAGATTCCTGCCTTTACATGCATAAAGGTGAGACGCCTTTCAGTGTGTGATGGCTGCCAGTGTGTGATGATTACATACATATAGGTGAGACACCTTCCAGTGTGTGATGATTACATACATATAGGTGAGACACCTTCCAGTGTGTGATGGTTACATACATATAGGTGAGACACCTTCCAGTGTGTGATGGTTACATACATACAGGTGACACACCTTCCAGTGTGTGATGGTTACATACATACAGGTGACACACCTTCCAGTGTGTGATAGTTCAATACATATAGGTGAGACACCTTCCAGTGTTTGATGGTTACATACATACAGGTGACACACCTTCCAGTGTGTGATGGTTACATACATACTGGTGACACATCTTCCAGTGTGTGATGGTTACATACATACAGTTGACACACCTTCCAGTGTGTGATGGTTACATACATACAGGTGAGACACCTTCCAGTGTGTGATGGTTACATACATACAGGTGACACACCTTCCAGTGTGTGATGGTTACATACACGTAGGTGAGACACCTTCCAGTGTGTGATGGTTACATACATGTAGGTGAGACACCTTCCAGTGTGTGATGGTTACATACATACAGGTGACACACCTTCCAGTGTGTGATGGTTACATACACGTAGGTGAGACACCTTCCAGTGTGTGATGGTTACATACATGTAGGTGAGACACCTTCCAGTGTGTGATGGTGACATACATATAGGTGAGACACCTTCCAGTGTGTGATGGTTACATACATATAGGTGACACACCTTCCAGTGTGTGATGGTTACATACATACAGGTGAGACACCTTCCAGTGTGTGATGGTTACATACATACAGGTGACACACCTTCCAGTGTGTGATGGTTACATACATACAGGTGACACACCTTCCAGTGTGTGATGGTTACATACATATAGGTGAGACACCTTCCAGTGTGTGATGGTTACATACATGTAGGTGAGACACCTTCCAGTGTGTGATGGTTACATACATATAGGTGACACACCTTCCAGTGTGTGATGGTTACATACATGTAGGTGAGACACCTTCCAGTGTGTGATGGTTACATACATATAGGTGACACACCTTCCAGTGTGTGATGGTTACATACATATAGGTGAGACACCTTCCAGTGTGTGATGGTTACATACATGTAGGTGAGACACCTTCCAGTGTGTGATGGTTACATACATATAGGTGAGACACCTTCCAGTGTGTGATGGTTACATACATACAGGTGACACACCTTCCAGTGTGTGATGGTTACATATATACAGGTGACACACCTTCCAGTATGTGATGGTTACATACATGTAGGTGAGACACCTTCCAGTGTGTGATGGTTACATACATGTAGGTGGGACACCTTCCAGTGTGTGATGGTTCCATACATACAGGTGACACACCTTCCAGTGTGTGATGGTTACATACATGTAGGTGAGACACCTTCCAGTGTGTGATGGTTACATACATACAGGTGAGACACCTTCCAATGTGTGATGGTTACATACATACAGGTGAGACACCTTCCAGTGTGTGATGGTTACATACATACAGGTGACACACCTTCCAATGTGTGATGGTTACATACATATAGGTGACACACCTTCCATAGTCTGTCTTACAGACCCTGATACAAATATATATCAAATACAGCCCATGCAAGTCTATAATGTTTGGCAAGTCTAGATCACTGCAGTATCAGGGTCTGTACAAATCTGCTGAATTCACAAGCGAGCACAGAGCTTGTAATTATCAGTAAATCTCTAGCTGTCATTAGTGTTTAGTATTAGGATGTGGCGAACCTCGTCCCCCACTCCCCAAGACCCCACACTGAGACAAGACCTTCCGCTCCCGCTCCGGCCCTGCCAACTCTCTCTGGCCAGACAACATGTGGGATTATATTGGAGACTTAGTGACATATATAAATTCTAAGCTGGTACCCAAGCTTGCTCTCAAAATAGATTTCTGGACATTTAATACTTACTGCCCTCTAAACTGACCCCATGCTTCCACTGGGAGGGTTGTGTGTTTGGGGAGAGGTGGTGGGGGCAATAAAATTTCCTGTCACACACACTTTCAATGGCACGGCAGTGATGGGTGATAGGATCATTTACACGTGTCGTAAAATTCCAAGAAATTATAGCTCTGCAGATTTGTTTAGTCTCTGAAAATGAAGAGAGTCACTGGGCTCCTTTTTATTATATTTTTATTAAGATAACTGAACAACTGTTTTTTTATGTACGATATATTCATTTCAGAGACTAGATTTTAGTCTACACCTTCCAGTGTGTGATGGTTACATACATACAGGTGACACACCTTCCAGTGTGTGATGGTTACATACATACAGGTGACACACCTTCCAGTGTGTGATGGTTACATACATACAGGTGAGACACCTTCCAGTGTGTGATGGTTACATACATATAGGTGAGACACCTTCCAGTGTGTGATGGTTACATACATATAGGTGAGACACCTTCCAGTGTGTGATGGTTACATACATGTAGGTGAGACACCTTCCAGTGTGTGATGGTTACATACATATAGGTGACACACCTTCCAGTGTGTGATGGTTACATACATATAGGTGAGACACCTTCCAGTGTTTGATGGTTACATACATGTAGGTGAGACACCTTCCAGTGTGTGATGGTTACATACATATAGGTGACACACCTTCCAGTGTGTGATGGTTACATACATATAGGTGAGACACCTTCCAGTGTGTGATGGTTACATACATGTAGGTGAGACACCTTCCAGTGTGTGATGGTTACATACATATAGGTGAGACACCTTCCAGTGTGTGATGGTTACATACATATAGGTGAGACACCTTCCAGTGTGTGATGGTTACATACATGTAGGTGACACACCTTCCAGTGTGTGATGGTTACATACATATAGGTGACACACCTTCCAGTGTGTGATGGTTACATACATATAGGTGACACACCTTCCAGTGTGTGATGGTTACATACATGTAGGTGAGACACCTTCCAGTGTGTGATGGTTACATACATATAGGTGACACACCTTCCAGTGTGTGATGGTTACATACATATAGATGAGACACCTTCCAATGTGTGATGGTTACATACATGTAGGTGACACACCTTCCAGTGTGTGATGGTTACATACATATAGGTGAGACACCTTCCAGTGTGTGATGGTTACATACATGTAGGTGAGACACCTTCCAGTGTGTGATGGTTACATACATGTAGGTGAGACACCTTCCAGTGTGTGATGGTTACATACATGTAGGTGAGACACCTTCCAGTGTGTGATGGTTACATACATATAGGTGACACACCTTCCAGTGTGTGATGGTTACATACATACAGGTGACACACCTTCCAGTGTGTGATGGTTACATACATGTAGGTGACACACCTTCCAGTGTGTGATGGTTACATACATATAGGTGACACACCTTCCAGTGTGTGATGGTAAATACATATAGGTGACACACCTTCCAGTGTGTGATGGTTACACCTACCATACTGAGTATGGAACACTTTGTGTCCCGTGTTGCCCTCCATGTAGTAGGTTGACTGAAACACAGAAACAATGTTAAGGTGACCTAGGGATGGCCTTGATAATGAGTGAGTGTGTGAGTATGGTTTTACGCCACTTTTAGTAATATTACAGCAATAACACGGCGGGGGACACCAGAAATGGGCTTCACACATTGTACCCATGTCGGGATTCGAACCCTGGTCTTCAGCGTGATGAGCGGACGCTTTAACCACTAGGCTACCCGACTGCCCCTGGCCTTGATAAACACAGATACAATGTTCAGGTGACCTGGGGTGGCCTGGATAAACACATATACAATGTTCAGGTGACCTGGGAATAGACTGGATAAACACAGACACAATGTACAGGTGACCTGGGGTGGCCTGGTTAAACACAGACACATTGTTTAGGTTACCTGGGGATGACCTGGTTAAACACAGATACAATGTTCAGGTGACCTGGGGATGGCCATGATAAACACAGACACATTGCTAAGGTGACCTGGGGATGGCCTTGATAAACACAGACACATTGTTAAGGTGAACTGGGGGTGGCATGGTTAAACACAGACACATTGTTAAGGTGACCTAGCGGTGGCCTTGATAAACACAGACACATTGTTAAGGTGACCTGGGGATGGCCTTGATAAACACAGACACATTGTTAAGGTGACCTAGCGGTGGCCTTGATAAACACAGACACATTGTTAAGGTGACCTGGGGATGGCCTTGATAAACACAGACACATTGTTAAGGTGACCTAGCGGTGGCCTTGATAAACACAGACACATTGTTAAGGTGACCTAGGGGTGGCCTGGTTTAACACAGACACATTGTTAAGGTGACCTAGCGGTGGCCTTGATAAACACAGACACATTGTTAAGGTGACCTGGGGATGGCCTTGATAAACACAGACACATTGTTAAGGTGACCTAGCGGTGGCCTTGATAAACACAGACACATTGTTAAGGTGACCTAGCGGTGGCCTGGTTAAACACAGACACAATGTACAGGTGACCTGGGGTGGCCTGGTTAAACACAGACACATTGTTTAGGTGACCTAGCGGTGGCCTGGTTAAACACAGACACATTGTTAAGGTGACCTGGGGATGGCCTTGATAAACACAGACACATTGTTAAGGTGACCTAGGGGTGGCCTTGATAAACACAGACACATTGTTCAGGTGACCTAGGGGTGGCCTTGATAAACACAGACACATTGTTCAGGTGACCTAGCGGTGGCCTTGATAAACACAGACACATTGTTAAGGTGACCTGGGGATGGCCTTGATAAACACAGACACATTGTTAAGGTGACCTAGGGGTGGCCTTGATAAACACAGACACATTGTTCAGATGACCTAGGGGTGGCCTTGATAAACACAGACACATTGTTCAGTTGGTACAATGAAAAATCTTCTATTTTCTAACTTAGATTTTTCACCACATCATCTGGCCCCATTAAAGCTGACTATTGAGATGGCCTAAGTTGTGCAATAAGTATGTATAAGGTTTTCCTACCACCTTTGCTGGGAACACTGCTACATACCTCATTAAAATCCCCTATCCTTGGAATATGATTCTTGCGGCTTTTGCCAATCACAGCACCGGTGTTGGAGATGACTACTGCAACACAGCAAGGGTCAACATGACAGAGTGGTCACTGCTCCCCTAGCCCACTCATCATCTGGTATCAATGCATTGTCATAAGACAACTAACTTTAATCTCAATCATATCAGAAGTGATTGTTGTGGTAAAATTAACATGTCACATTGATAGGAAAATTCAGTCAATTTGTGAAACAACTAAATATTTCAATGAACAAACTGTTTGAGGTAATACAGGACACATCCTCAATTGTCTAGTATCTACCCGGGTACTTGGCAACATAGAATGGAGTCATAGTACCCAGGATAATTATGGATGCACAGTTCTAGACTCAATATCATGTCCTCATTTGAGATCATGTTTAACTTCTTATACAAAATAAATCTATCTGAAAATCTGATGCAAATTGAATTTTGATTGAGTCATTTTTTTTTGTATGGATGTATAACTTAAAATATTGTAGGGCTTGGGGTCAATTATGGGTGTATAACCTAAAATATTGTAGGGCTTGGGGTAAAGTATGGATGTATAACCTAAAATATTGTAGGGCTTGGGGTAAAGTATGGAAGTATAATCTAAAATATTGTAGGGCTTGGGGTAAAGTATGGGTGTAACACCTAAAATATTGTAGGGCTAGGGGTAAAAAATGGGTGTATTATCTGAAAATAGTGCAAGGAAACTGCTGACAAACAATAAGGATAGTGTCCAGTTACCTTCAGGATAACTAAATCTTTGTCTCATTAAGATTCTACATGCCTTTAAACTCACTAGGCCTTGTGGTTTCTGAGCAGAAGATTCATAAAGATTTTCAAAGTCAACTTTTTATCAATTTTTACAAAAACAATACCATTACTTTGATGGTAAGAAAATATCTCTATTCCATTGTGTTGCTACAGATCACATAAGTGTTCTACTTCTTAGACTTTGTGGTTTCTAAGGAGAAGAATCTGCTGTGGCAGAACATGAGATACCATTGCTTACATCATCCATGAATCCATTTCAGCTTTATGATCATTGACATGTAAAAAATGTAAAAGTTTAAAACAGATGCATGGATTGACAGACAGACGAGGAACAACATGCCAAAACATCATGTCACAGGAACTTTCAGTCCAGAGTAAGAAAAATAGTTTTTGAGTATTTATAGTTGTACCCTGCTGAAAGGCAATGAATGATGATCTAAATGAGCAATCTTCACAAAACAGCAGACTCAGTGCATAGGTATGCCACTTCTTCACTCATTATCTTCACTGACACAAAATAGATTCATTTTGCCATGGTAGAATGTGTTTTCCAAATTTAATTTAGTCTTGTCACTTCTGTAGTCATCTCCTCTCAAAAATCAACATACAACAAAAGCATGCACAGCATGTTGTTGCACACCCAACAGTCTTTCTGCATGAGGGACTTATCTATACCTGCCCAAAGTCAGCAACAAATGTCAGTAAAAGCTCCCAAATTGGAATAAATGTTTTCTCAATTCCTGTTATTATTATACTTAAAACTAATATTATGGCTTTGCAGATATGGCCGAGGTGTCTTGTATTTCTAAACCAAGATCAATCAAGAGGGAGAAGCTTTTATGTTTATTTTTACACTATTGTACTGAATGCAATCTTAAATACCTCTGCATTCTAACATGAGCAGTCTATGCCAAAAAATAAACTTTTAAGACCACTAGCACGAACATAGCTCTTAACATCATTATAGTAGATTTTAGTGTTGCTATATGGATTATTATTAGCTGAGCTTACTAGACCAAACAGAAGTTTACTTGTCGGGGTCCAGACTAGTGGTTAAAGTCGCAGACTGCAGGAGTCCTTTTGGTGGTCATGACAACCACAAACATAGCCACTGAGTTAAATCATCACCAGACGTACGTACCTGCGGTGTTGGCCAGAATATCCCCATGCGCCTCGTCCCGCTCCAGAATAGAGCACACAACAACCATGTTGTACTTCTTGCACAGCTGACAACACACAAATGGCAGTGAACAAGTACATTGATGTACATGTTGTGGCAAATGATGAGGTGCTGCTTAATTAACATATCTTTAATGAGAGACTGTTACAAAATCAATTATTGTGGATTGTTCCTGCCATGTCAATGATCATGAACACAAACAAGCATATATATACCATCATAATAGAATATATGATCTACACCTACTCTGTTTTTAATCAAGAAATCCGCATGTGTTTGACGTCATGTATGCTGCTTTAGATAAATTTACCATTGTTTACAGACAAGAATTGTATGTCCAAATCCTCCAAAATGAAATACAGCAGCTTTATATCCAAGTTACATCAGTGTACTTGTGTATTGTCAGTACACACCCAAATAACCTTCATACAAATTAAATGTAAATGGCTGTCCCTTACATCTTGCATGGCTTTCACTGTAGGTCCATCTTCTGCTGACTCAGCAAACTCACACCATGGAGATTTCTCTCTGGTGCAGAAGGCAAATGGCATATCTGACAGAAAGAACAACTTGTAAGCGTACACTTATGAACGTCAATTTCGCGGTCATGTGACCGAACTCTCGTCCAATGGAAAAGCCGTATATCGTGTAAACTTCAAATTAAAAAATTATTACACCTTGAGCTGGTGGCTCAACATTAATGAACACGGGTGCTTTAACTGCTTTTGGCACGTATACACTATCTGCTTTTGCAGATTCACTTTCAATCTGCTCACTTGTTTGACGAAGCCGCACATGATCTATGTGTCGTCTCAGAACACCACCATTCACAAGACAAACCCAAACTGACACTGGGCCCGTTCTCTCTGACACTATTCCTTGTAACCACTTTTCACCTGAACAAAAGTTTAGTACAAAAACTGGATCGCCAACCTGGATTGTACAATCTCTAGCAGACTTGTCATGTAAGAATTTATGCTTCTCTTGTTTCTGACAAACCTTGTCACCTAGATCTGGATGGAGTAAATCTAGATGAGACCTTGGACGTCGACCTAACAAGAGTTCAGCTGGTGAAACTCTAGTTGTAGTTTGAGGTGTGAGTCGATACTTGAATAAGAAACGGGAAAGTCTCATTTCTAAACTTCCTCCTATCATGCGTTTCATACCATTCTTGAAAGTCTGTACGGCACGCTCGGCCATCCCATTTGATGCAGGGTGGTACGGCGCTACACATGTATGCTGAATGCCGTTGCGTTTCATGAACAAGGTGAAATTCTCACTTGTAAAACAAGTCAGAGCTCCAGATAAGCTGCGTATCTGCGTGAAATACGCATCAGAAATGCAGAAATGCAGAAATACGCAGTAAAATATAATCCAAACGTATCAAATACGCAATGAACATTACAGATACGCTACAAAAATAAAATTTGTGCGTATCATCAAAATATTGTGAAGTAAACCTGCGTATTCGATAAGCAAATCAGCAACTTATTTTGAAATTATAAACGGGCATTCCATCAACCTTGCCAAACTCCACGATGACAGTCACATCATGATCATTTGCCATCACACTTTCGTGTGGAAGTATCGTGGTATTTTTGAGTCCTATAAAGCTCTCAAACCCACACGACACCAGTTTGCAGGGACTAGATGAATAGTGTTTTTAAATATTTAACTTAAATACCCACATGTGTAAAAACTAGTGGGTAACAGAAATTTGAATACGTAGATAGAATTACTGATACCCAATGATTTTAAAATGCATGGGTAAAATACCCACAACACCAAAAGCTTATCTGGAGCTCTGCAAGTGCTGTTATCTGTCACCACTGTTTCAGGCAAACCATGAATTGCAAAACTTTGCCTCAAACACTCTATTGTTGCACTGGAAGCACTGTGTACTGGATATACATCCAACCATTTTGAAAGTGCATCAATGGATATCAGAAACATTTTACCCATTGAAAGTCCTGCATAGTCCAAATGCAATCTACTCCAGGGTCTCTCTGGCCACTCCCATGGATTGAAGTGTTGCTTCAGCTGGCACTGATCTTGTCTGTTGACATATAGAGAAAGTGTGAACTTTCTCCTCTAACTCAGGGTCAAGGTATGGCCACCATACCAAACTACGAGCTACTGACTTCATACGCGATATCCCTGGGTGAGCTTCATGCAACATATCAATCACTCGTTTGCGTGGTGGAATGATGAGGCGACTTCCCCACAGAACACATCCATTCTGAACACTGAGTTCAAGTTTACGCTTCATATATGGACTGAGCTCATCTGACTTGTCCAAACTATCTGGCCATCCACTGTGTACAAATGTTCGTACCCGTGACAAAGATGGATCTCTGTCTGTCCACGTCTTTACCTGTTGCACATTTACAGGAGTTGATTCCATACTTTCAATCAGATGTATGGTGTCTCAAGGAAATGGCTTTTCTGGTCCTACTTAAAACAATGGAAGTCGACTCATACAATCTGCATTTGCTATCTCTGTGCCTTTTCTGTACTCTATAGTATAGTTGTAGGCTGAGAGCGCTACGGCCCATCTCTGTATTCTACTGGATGACATTGGTGATAATCCTTTGTCTGGATTGAAGATACTTTACAGAGGTTTGTGATCCGATGTGAGCTTGAATGAACGTCCATATAGATATTGATGGAACTTCTTAGTTCAGAAGATTATGGCTAATGCTTCTCGATCCAGCTGTGAGTAATTATTCTCAGCTTGAGTAAGTGAGCGTCAAGCGAATGCGTTTGGTTTTCTCAGAGCCATCATCAAAGATGTGAGATAGCACTGCTCCCACCCCATAAGGTGACGCATCGCAGGCAAGTGTGATCTGCTGTTTTGGGTCATGCTGAGTGAGTAAGCAGCTCGATGACAAGTGACGTTTCACAGCTCTAAAAGACTTCTCTTCATTTGGTCCCCATTTCCAGGATACATCTTTCCTAAGGAATCGATTTAGCGGAGCAAGTGTAGTGGAAAGGTTAGGCAAGAACTTTTGGTAATATTGTACCAGTCCCAGAAATGATTTCAGTTTCTTAGAGGTATCTCTAAGTGCTGGAGCTGCTACTATGGCTTGCACTTTTACATCCAAAGGATGCAGTCCTTCTGCATCTATTCTGTGTCCCAAAAACACTACATTTCTGCCCATTGAGTTGTAACTCTGCTTTATCCAGTCTGGATAAAACAGTCTAAATGTTCTCCAGGTGTTGACGTTCAGTCTCTCCAGTGATCAGTATGTCATCAAGGTAAACACATACGAATGGAATGTCTCCCAGCGAACACTCCATAGTACGCTGAAAGATGGCTGGCGCCACTGAAATCTTGAACGGAAGTCGAAGATACTTGTAGAGTCCCTTGTGGGTGTTTATGGTTGTTAACTTTTGTGATTCTTCATCCAGAGTTAACTGTTGGTAAGCTTGACTGAGAGTTTTGTGAAAGTCTTTCCACCAGATAATGATGCGAACAAATCCTCAATATGAGGGAGAGGATATACATCAGGCTGAGCTACCTTGTTGACTGTTAGTTTATAATCACCGCAGATTCTCACAGAGCCATTTGATTTGATTATCGGAACGATAGGTGCCGCCCACTCGGAATGCTGTACAGGCCTAATGATACCTTGTTTCTCTAGCCGATTCATCTCTGTCTCCACTTCCTCTTGGAGAGCATACGCTACATTTCTGTGTTTACAGAATCTAGGTGTATTTGTCGATATCTGGATTTTCACTGTGTGACTTTAAACTCACCAATGTCTTCTTGAAAAATATCTGCCTGTGATCTCAAAATGTCCTGTAATCCTTCATTTTTCACTTTCAGGATTCTTTCCCAATCTAACTTGATACATTGTAACCAGTCTCTACCTAGAAGGTTTTCACGATCTCCTTTCACTACCACAAGAGATAATGTTTCTTCTTGATTACCATAACATAAATGAACATTACTCCTACCCATGACTTCAATCTTCTCTTTAGTGTATGATCGAAGAATTTCATTCATTTCACACAGTTGTGGTCACTCATGAGGTCTCCATAACGAGTTGAATGTTTGTTCACTGATCACTGAGGTTGCTGCCCCCGTGGCAGTCTCCATAGATAACTGTTTCCCATTTACAATCATATCAATCATGTAAGGTTCAACTCTTCGCCTCACAGGTTGTGATGTACGCTTAATTTACTATGAGTTTCCATCTTGAATAGTTCATATTCTACATCTTCCTGGGCAGTAGAACTCAATTAATGTGTCTCCCCTCCACGTCCATGGCCTTGGCCTCTACCACGATGTGGGTGACCACATCTGACTAGGTCTGTAACTGCGACCACGTGACTGTGAAGAATGTCGATTCTGAGATGATGAGCTATGACACATACGCACAATATGTCCCAGTTTACCACAGCCGTTGCAAACAGAATTTCTGTAAAAACAATTTCTGCCATTTGATTTGTGCCTCCACATCGGTCACATGTCATAGATTTCACTTTGTGTACAGCAGTCTTGTTTGCTTGGGGGGTTGTTTCATCTCTAATGTCTTTAACTTCCTTTGACGTCATCTTCATGCCAAGACACAATGAATATGCTTTACTTTAATCCAAAGATTTCTCATTAAAGAGGCGTTTCTGCATTGCTTCATCATTAATTCCACAAACTAAACAATCCCTCAATTGCACCTCCAAATCAGTATACTCACAAGTTGATGCAAGTCTCTTTAAATCAGAAACATAATCTGAAACACTTAGGCTGTCTATTTCTGATATTGAATCTTCTTCTTTCCACCATGACATTCGGGTTCCGGTGTTGGTGTAATTGCATCAATTTGACCAAAGCCAAAAAAGGAATGGTCCCCTGGCTTCCCGGGTGACGGCAGATTTTTCAAAAGTTTGTTAGCTTTAGCACCTACATTGCTAATTAGGACTGCATGCTTCCTACTTCCATCAGTTATTTCGTTAGCTTCGAAATAAAACTCAAGTCTCTCGATATATTCACCCAATTCATCTTTATCTAAGTCATGTTCATCTACCTTCCTGAACGCCGCCATGTTGATTCACTGATGAAAACACTCACGACGCCGACGATCCCTGAAGAGCTGATACGGGAATAACGGGAGCTTTCACACATCCATAAAAGTTTTCATTATCGCCAATTGATATGGGGTAACTCCAAATAGCAAATCGCTGATCGCTATTTTATTGGTATTATTTTTTACATGGAACCAGTCTGACCAGTCACCGTCAAGGCTCCCGTGCACGTGATCGCGTGATCGCGATGTTTACGTGTTGACATAGAATCGTCCAACAAAAACAAATATGACTTTTAACTAATCAAAGTATGGCATTTATGATATATGTATCCATTCTCTGTCAACTAAAGTTCATTTCAAGGCGTCAATAGTGGTAATCTGACTGTGGTTGCTGTTAATAACGGTGAGTTGTGCGATCTTCCGATTAATTAAAACAATATTAAAAGGAATTTTAAATAAAATTAATGAAATAAGTTACAAACATAAGTCCAGATATACAAAGAACACTTTTTATAGCCAGACAGTGTAATATCATTCCATGGGTGAAAAAACATCAAAACTCATAAATTTGTGTATAATGCGCACCCCCTTCTACACAGCTGTGTTTTTTGGAAAAAAAGTGTGCACTATACTCAAGAAAATACGGTACTCCACACAGGGCAGTAGCCCCTTCCTCAGTGAATCATATGTATTCAACACAAGGCATGCCGTACCCACAGTCACAGAGAACCATACAGGGCAGTACCCACAGAATCAGAGAACCATACAGGGCAGTACTCACAGTCACAGAGAACCATACAGGGCAGTACCAACAGTCACAGAGAACCATACAGGGCAGTATCCACAGTCACAGAGAACCATACAGGGCAGTATCCACAATCTCAGAGAACCATACAGGGCAGTATCCACAGTCACAGAGAACCATACAGGGCAGTACCCACAGTCTCAGAGAACCATACAGGGCAGTACCCACAGTCTCAGAGAACCAAACAGGGCAGTACCCACAGTCACAGAGAACCATACAGGGCAGTACCCACAGTCACAGAGAACCATACAGGGCAGTACCCACAGTCACAGAGAACCATACAGGGCAGTACCCACAGTCACAGATAACCATACAGGGCAGTACCCACAGTCACAGAGAACCATACAGGGCAGTTACCACAGTCACAGAGAACAATACAGGGCAGTACCCACAGTCACAGAGAACCATACAGGGCAGTACCCACAGTCACAGAGAACCATACAGGGCAGTACCCACAGTCGCAGAGAACCATACAGGGCAGTATCCACAGTCACAGAGAACCATACAGGGCAAGATCCAGTCACAGAGAACCATACAGGGCAGTACCCACAGTCACAGAGAACCATACAGGGCAGTACCCACAGTCACAGAGAACCATACAGGGCAGTATCCACAGTCTCAGAGAACCATAAAAGGGCAGTACCCACAGTCACAGAGAACCATACAGGGCAGTATCCACAGTCACAGAGAACCATACAGGGCAGTACCCACAGTCACAGAGAACCATACAGGGCAGTACCCACAGTCACAGAGAATCATACAGGGCAGTACCCACAGTCACAGAGAACCATACAGGGCAGTAACCACAGTCACAGAGAACCATACAGGGCAGTACCCACAGTCTCAGAGAACCATACAGGGCAGTATCCACAGTCACAGAGAACCATACAGGGCAGTATCCACAGTCACAGAGAACCATACAGGGCAGTACCCACAGTCACAGAGAACCATACAGGGCAGTACCAACAGTCACAGAGAACCATACAGGGCAGTACCCACAGTCAGAGAGAACCATACAGGGCAGTACCCACAGTCTCAGAGAACCATACAGGGCAGTATCCACAGTCACAGAGAACCATACAGGGCAGTATCCACAGTCACAGAGAACCATACAGGGCAGTACCCACAGTCACAGAGAACCATACAGGGCAGTACCCACAGTCACAGAGAACCATACAGGGCAGAACCTACAGTCACAGAGAACCATACAGGGCAGTATCCAGTCACAGAAAACCATACAGGGCAGTACCCACAGTCACAGAGAACCATACAGGGCAGTACCCACAGTCACAGAGAACCATACAGGGCAGTACCCACAGTCACAGAGAACCATACAGGGCAGTATCCACAGTCTCAGAGAACCATACTTACTCCACACAGGGCAGTAGCCCCAGTCACAAAGAATCATATGTACTCCACACAGGGCAGTAGCCACAGTCACAGAGAATCATATGTACTCAACACAAGGCATGCAGTATCCACGGTCTCAGATAACCATATGTACTCTACACAGGGCAGTAACCACAGAATCAGAGAATCATACTCCACACAGGGCAGTAGCCACAGAATCAGAGAATCACACTCCACACAGGGCAGTAACCACAGAATCAGAGAATCACACTCCACACAGGGCAGTAACCACAGAATCAGAGAATCATACTCCACACAGGGCAGTAGCCACAGAATCAGAGAATCACACTCCACACAGGGCAGTAACCACAGTCACAGAGAATCATATGTACTCCACACAGGGCAGTAACCACAGAATCAGAGAATCATACTCCACACAGGGCAGTAGCCACAGAATCAGAGAATCACACTCCACACAGGGCAGTAACCACAGTCACAGAGAATCATATGTACTCCACACAGGGCAGTAACCACAGAATCAGAGAATCATACTCCACACAGGGCAGTAGCCAGAGTCACAGAGAATCATATGTACTCCACACAGGGCAGTAACCACAGCCTCAGAGAATCATACTTACTCCACACAGGGCAGTAGCCCGAGTCACAGAGAATCATATGTACTTAACACAAGGCATGCAGTATCCACGGTCTCAGATAACCATATGTACTCCACACAGGGCAGTAACCACAGTCATCAGAGAATCATACTCCACACAGGGCAGTAACCACAGTCAACAGAGAATCATACTCCACACAGGGCAGTAACCACAGCCTCAGAGAATCATACTCCACACAGGGCAGTAACCATAGTCACAGAGAATCATACTCCACACAGGGCAGTAACCACAGTCAACAGAGAATCATACTCCACACAGGGCAGTAACCACAGCCTCAGAGAATCATACTCCACACAGGGCAGTAACCACAGTCACAGAGAATCACACTCCACACAGGGCAGTAGCCTCAGTCACAGAGAATCATACTCAACACAGGGCATTTGCCTCAGTCACAGAGAATCATACTCCACACAGGGCAGTAGCCCCAGTCACAGAAAATCACACTCCACACAGGGCAGTAGCCTCAGTCACAGAGAATCATACTCCACACAGGGCAGTAGCCTCACTTACTCCAAGCCTCCTGAAAACACAGGATGTTTACTCCACACAGGGCAGCAGCCTCAGCTATGTCACAGATCCTCTTTATGAGGGCATCTCTCTGAAAAGAAATCAAGATTTATTGCCATGCTTGGTATTTAGTTAAAAAATATTTGTTGCATATCACTCTCTGACAATATTTAATGATAGCCAAATATATACACTGAAACAAATAAATAATGTTTTTATGTGGTGTGAGACACAATAAAGGCTTTGCTATACAACAGACACCCTAACTACCGGTATCATTATTTGCTTGCAAAACCAGAAGCAGACCCATTACCATCCTCTCCTGAATGCTCCTCCAGAAGACCTGTCAATCGTGAATAATGAAGGTCGACAGCTGACCTCAGGCACCAACATAGTGGAGAACCTCACCTCAGCATTACCGCTGACACTCCTCAATAGGGTGTGCCTTGGCCCTGAGAATCCTCCCACTCCAATCCTTAACAATCCCTTATTAGATGAGTATTTACTTACACATTATCTCAAAGTTTGAGGGCGGTCGGGTAGCCTAGTGGTTAAAGCGTTCGCTTGTCACGCCGAAGACCCGGGTTCGATTCCCGACATGGGTACAATGTGTGAAGCCCATTTCTGGTGTCCCCCGCCATGATATTGCTGGAATATTGCTAAAAGCGGCGTAAAACCTTATTCACTCACTCACTCACTCAAAGTTTGAACTTGGAACAATTAACGGCATATCATCTACACTCGATGATTTGGATTTTCTAAAATATGCGTCTCTCCATTTTGTTGATTAATTGTCAGATTTCATTTCATGTAGCAACTTACTTAGTCATGATATAGATGTAGGTGATGCTTTGCCTGTAAAACAACATCCCCATTACATGAACCCAGTCAAGTTGGAAAAAAGTCAACCATAGCTGGAGAACCGAGGGACAGCAAGTGGAGTTTAATTGCATGCTGGTACCCAGGCCTGGTACTACAGATGTTGGACTGAACTGACCTGAAGTCAGGGACCTCATCATCCTAAATGGACTCATACCCCACACCAAGAATTGAAGACTGTATTGACAGAATTGGTCAGGGGTATCATCAGAATTCCACTTACTGAGCGTGCAAAGAAGAGTTCTGATCTTGCTACACTGATTGGGTTGAAAAATGCACCAACTACCTTTCAATGCCTCATCAATTACGTCCCTTCAGGCCTCCAAGGTACAGAGACTTACATCAATGACATCATCAGCCATTCAATTAAGTGGAACAATCATTTGGAGAGGATCGGTACCTTCTTTCATCGACTATCACAGGCAAACTTCGCTGAAAGTCAAGGTCAGGCACAGACGGTCAATGTCAAAGTAAAGGCTATTGCAATTTGAATTTAGTAAAGTTGATGGTATCAGTGCACAAATGCAGTTTTGCTTATAATTATCGTATTCAATGTAATAAGCGCCCAGGGTGCTCTCAAAACTAGAAATAGGGGGTTCTTATAAGAATAAAACTTTAGTGCAATGATCGTAAATTTTGTGGTTATGCTGACAGTCTGAAATGATACTCAAGAAAAGTCTGTGCGTATCATACATGAAAGATATATTTTTCCAGAATTTAATTACCCATTAGTAAGGGTGCATATAACACACGAGTGCATATTATACACGAATAAATAAGTCTTGTGTACATTGATCAATTGGAAGGGGTGCTAATTGGGATTGTTCAATAGCCAATATATTAGCAAATACCAAATATTAGCGAGTACCAATTCCTGGGTTAACACAGAGATGCCAACCCTAATTGAAGCTTTGGAGTAATCAGTATGGTAAGAAAGAGCAATATCATAGAAAAAGAGTAATGTTAAGAGCACCATGCCATGATGCTGGTTTTCTCTTCGACATTTTCATTACGCCTATACGTACATGAAACACGTGGTCAAAGCTCCACACATTCATAAAATTGATCATGTGACAATATTAACTGTATGGCAGAAAGACAATGTGGTGTTTCAAGTTCCTAAGAAATATTGGTGTTTATGCAATTAGCTCCCTGTAGAATGCTTCACATGATCGGTGCATAAACAACTTGCTCCCCTCGATATTTTATACATGATAAATAATGTTTGAAAAAAAAGCCAAAAATCTCAATTTGGGGAGGATAAGCATAATAGTGTAGTTTTAGGCTCAAAAGCGTAATTATTACACCAAAAACGTTAAACTTTTGCCCATATATATATTTCAACATTTACAGTTTAACCTATCCCTGATTATGTTCTATCTCCATTCCATTTTGAAACACACCTTTGACCATTAGCCATCATGTCTTTGTAAAAAAAACTAGATGTCAATCAAACAACACTAGTTCTCTCATGACTGAAACAAGAGGAGATATCACCATTACTCAACTTGACTAATGCATGCCATTACACATATAACTGGAAAGTCCAGTAGTAAAGGACTTATAATCCCTCTCCTGCCTTGGTACTCGGGAAAACATCCTCATTTGATCAAATATATCGAGGACCTACTGGGACATGGTAGCGATGTTGAATGCAGGTCTATCATGATACACATTTTGATCAGGTCTTGATTTGAAGCTCATGAGCTAGATAAATTCTGTGTTAAAGTGATAATACGGAAGGAGCTGGTGGCATCTGAATTTAAACTACGGGGGTAAAATGATCTAGGGTATATATCATTGATCTAAGGGACATATAATTGATCTAGGGTATATATCATTGACCTAGAGTATATATCATTGACCTAGGGTATATATCATTGGTCTAAGGTACATATAATTGATTTAGGGTATATATCATTGGTCTAGGGTATATATCATTGGTCTAGGGTATATTTCATTGATCTAGGGTATATATCATTGATCTAGGGTATGTATCATTGATATACGGTACATATTATTGATCTTGGATATATATCATTGGTCTTGGATATATATCATTGATCTAGGGTATATATCATTGGTCTAGGGTCTATTTCATTGGTCTAGGGTGTATATCATTGATCTAGGTATATCATTGATCTAGGGTATATATCATTAGTCTAGGGCATATATAATTGGTCTAGGGCATATATCATTGGTCTAGGGCATATATCATTGGTCTAGGGTATATATAATTGATCTAGGGTATATATATCATTGGTCTAGGGCATATATCATTGGTCTAGGGCATATATCATTGGTCTTGGGCATATATCATTGGTCTAGGGTATATATCATTGGTCTAGGGTATATATCATAATAGAAAGGAGATGGGAAATACTGGATTACTGAGGATGAGTCAAACCCTATATGTTCAGGAGCACCAACAAAACATTTCAGTTAGACATTTCCATGTGTACAAACCTGCTCTGGCACCGGTGCTATGGTTGGTAAAACTATCTTGTTTTGAACAGCTCCAACCCTGACGATCCGTGGAGCTCTGGTACTCTCCTGGGCTGCATCAAACGCATATCCCTGTAACTCAAAGTCCTTCTCCTCCGCTAGGGATGCAGCAGCTGCCGGGATGTCAACACTCCTGAAGCCGGAGAAAACACTTTACAACAACCTTCATTCAAATAACATCTTGCTGAAGAAAAGATGCTGCACTCAAACTACAAACACAGTTTTTAACTAACTGCAGTTTCCATTGCCATAAACATTTTCAGAATCACTGATCTTTATCATCTTTATCAATGTGTACCAAATATTGGTTCATCATCTGAAAACTAAGCTTTTGTATACAAGACATAACATGACAATTAGTTACATTTATATTATTCATGCTCATCTACAGATGATGAGGTTGTTCGTTACCAAATAGGTTTACCTGGTATTATCAAGAAGGTCAGTTTTGTATTTTCAAGTACAGGGTTTCAAATGGCCTTTAGTCACCAATCATAGACTGATAAAATTTAAATTTGACAGATGATTTTTGTGAGTAGTCAGACATTTGACCGATAGAAATGCTGAGCAAGGCATTCAAAGCTTTCATAATTTCATGATTCAAAAGTAATTAGTAGGGGTTATTCCTCCTTACAGTATTGATTATAATGACCAATGAAATGCTCTCATAAAGTTTTGGGTCAATCTGAGAATGTACAATACAAAGATTCTCCCGTTTTCTATCAGTTTTCAGCACCATGCCTTTATCATTGTTCAAGACAGGATGATATTATCTGATGTATTAATGTTGGAAATATCTTTTTTTTTCAACAAAAAGTAAGTAAGTACACGGTACATAAGGAATGGGTCAGACATTGCACGCTTATGACAGTTGTCCTTGTCCTTGTGTCTGGGGGATGGGGGGTGAAGTTTATGGCAACATTGCCCCCAGACCCGGCATGTAGCCAGGTGCGTAGAAGCTATGCCTGACTTAGAACTTTTTCTGCAATAACCTACACTGACAGATGCACAGAAGTTGCCTTAATATATAAACTGCTGTTTTAACAAATACATTTTGCAGCATTTTTATGTTTCATTTTTAAAGGCGTCACATTTGCTACATGCCCCACAATATTTACTTATTGACATGTTACATTTCTTGGGTCCAAGTCCTTGACTTATATACAGCTTTTGTGTCAAAATCATTGAGAAGGTCAATCTGGTATTATCAAGTAGGTCAATCTGGTATTATCAAGTAGGTCAATCTGGTATTATCAAATTTATTTGTTTGTTGGTTAACGCTGCACTCAGCAATATTTTTGTAGCTATATGATGGCTGTATTATCAAGTAGGTCAATCTGGTATTATCAAGTAGGTCAATCTGGTATTATCACGTAGGTCAATCTGGTATTATCAAGTCAATCTGGTATTATCAAGTTTGTTTGTTTGTTGGTTGGTTAACGCTGCACTCAGCAATATTTTTGCAGCTATATGATGGTGGTATTATCAAGTAGGTCAATGTGGTATTATCAAGTAGGTCAATCTGGTATTATCATGTCAATCTGGTATTATCAAGTAGGTCAATCTGGTATTATCATGTCAATCTGGTATTATCAAGTAGGTCAACCTGGTATTATAAAGTAGGTCAACCTGGTATTATCAAGTAGGTCAATCTAATATTTTCTTTGTGTTATTTAATGGAGCATTCAGCATTATTCCAGCCATATGATGATGGTCAGTAAATAATAGAGTCTGGACAGACAATCCAGTAATTGACGTTGATTGCATCCATCCACTCAATTGGGATATCGTGACATGTGCCGTAATCATCCAAGGCATCAAGCCTCACCACACGATTGTCAGTTATTTAAAAGGCGTATTTCATTCTATGATATTAAGCGGTCCCTCTTGTTGTGTCATGTTATATAAGGACCCATTACTTGTTTTACTGTTTTATTCAAAAATTATTCACGAAGGTAGAAGGGAAAAAAATACTAACTGTATGGCAGAAAGACAATGTGGTGTTTCGAGTTCCAAAGAAATATTGGTGTACATGCAATGAGTTCCCTGTAGAATGCTTCACATGATCGGTGCAGCACTCAGTGATATTTTATACATGTAAATAATTTGCGGAAAAAAATGTCAAACATCGTAATTTGGTGAGGATAAGCGTAATAGCGTAGTTATAGGCACAAAAGCGTTATGGTTGGCATCTCTGCATGTGATGCGTTCATGAGCTTCGGTTCACACACCATAACAGTATGTTTGTTTGTGCGTCAAACCAATCCAAACTCTCTTAAATATGAGAAATTCTTCTTATGTTAACCAACATGTATGGTATTGGCATTTCGTTTGTTGGTGAGTATATTACTGCATCGTGCCTATGACTGTATTTTAAGCAGTAAGTGGTTTGTCTAGATTGCCATCCTGTGTACTAATGGGACCTGTACAATAACACAGAAACACATCTGGCCTTTGCCCCCTATGCTTGACAAGTGATTCAGTTAATCACACCAAACAACCACTATATGAGGTGAATATAAATGCAAAGGTTGAAAGAACTTAAATATGCAACCGTTATTAGACTAGGAATAAAACTTTCTGACATATCACCATCTTTCTTTTCACAGTGTTTCAAACATGGCAATTTGTTGCCTTCTTATAGGCTGTCCAATCATTCTGTGTCACTTCATATGCGATACATTATCCCTGATTATTCTCTCTTCATTTGTACAGATTCTAGGAACTTTTCCACTGCATCACGGCTTCTGTAAATCACAGGAGCATTTGTTTTTCCGTTGTACCTTATAACTATATATCAAACCCACAAGCCTTATGGTCTTGAGTTTTGTATGTATAACAGCGTTCAGTACTGTGTTCATTATTTTCATCTTGTGATTTAGAGCTTCAAAGTCAGCGTAAATTATGTTTGGTACTGGGATTTGATTACAATAACGATAAAATAATAATATATTTTATCCTCTTTGGACATATCATTCAATCCTGATCGCAGTCTGTCCAACACCTCTACAGTCTTCTTAATGCAATTATAAAAGATCTTGTCTGCAGTATCCAGGCAGACATCTGACATTTCACAGAAATGTTTTTTTTCCTTATGGGTTGATTGATCATATAATAGCCCACTTAAACTCTTCATCCATGGAATGATGTTTACCATCTTTTTCAACCAGAAATAAATTGATAGCTAATCTTGTGTACATCAGTTCCTTCAGAATGGCCGAAAACATTTATAGCTAAATTATTTTGCTTTGCTACCTTATTAATTTGCGAGATTGGTGTAGTTCATCTATACCTTCAAAGTTGAGTCCATCATTTTGGGGATAGCTTGAAGGCCTATCTGAATGTTTGTTTGCAGGAAATAAAGCAGATCTTAATGCCCATATTAAACAGTTATCATTATTTTTAACATTAATTATGACATGTTTTTTTCTTTTAATATGGGGGTATATCTACATAAGATCCACCTTTCAAAGGCATATAATTTGCTATATCTAAATATAAAGTGTCATAACAATTCACAACCCAACCTTAACCTCTTTTAGTCCATCGCTCTGAAGTTTCTTGTATCTGTTGAAATGATGTATCTAACGATGAACTTACAGAACTCGATTATTACTTGTTATTACTTCTTGGTTGTTCCTGAAATAAGATTCAGTATATTCAAAACTGTCATCTGTGTTATTATTACTTCATGACATTTTAACTGTTGGCTGATATTTTTCAAATCACCTAACTCCTCATTAGTTTTGCTCGAAACAAAGAGTTTAGCATCAGTAACATCCCTGTTGGAATCAATATCCATCTTCCAACATCTTAGATATTTCCCAACAGCATGATGTGTGAGAACAAATCTTAACTCGACAGGTTCATCATTTGTAACAACTGGTTTGTTGTTGTCATTCAGTAAATCTATCAATTCAGCTTTTCTCATACGAGAATAACCTCTCAGCCCATGACTTCTTGCCTGAGCTTTGAGTTCTCTGACTGTCGGGGGTTTGTTGTAGTTCAGACCAAGTAAGGTAATCAATTCAGCGGTTCATTCATGAATAACCTCTTAGGTCACCACGCTGTTTTGCCGAGGCTTTCAGCTCTATGACAGAAGCCATTGTACAGTATAATTACATGTGAACCAATCTCTAATTATTATTTTTTTCTGTATCAAGAAATATTAATTCTACCCAATCTATTTCTCTCACTGAGGTACTCCTTCTAGACTAAAATCTAGTCTCTGAAATGAACATATCGTACATAAAAAAACAGTTGTTCAGTTATCTTAATAAAAATATAATAAAAAGGAGCCCAGTGACTCTCTTCATTTTCAGATACTGATACTGCAGTGATCTAGACTTGCCAAACATTATAGACTTGCATGGGCTGTATTTGATATATATTTGTATCAGGGTCTGTAAGACAGACTATACTCCTTCTTCCTAACATAAATAATCTGGAACTGTTTTTTGTCTTCCCCATGGGCCTTGCATAAACAATACTGACCCTTTGACCCCAATTCTACACACAGAGCATGTATAGTTAACATGACCTTTCCTTATTGCCATGACACGTATACCACAATATTTACCCACACAACTCTTACCGCAAGTCGTGAACTTTCCCCATTAGCACAAACTTATCTGACCCTAAAACTGAGATACTGTTGGCTTGGGACCAATTGGGTCAAGGGTCTTTCCGAAAATTGGATAGTATTCATGCATCGCATTTTCAACATTTCAAAGTTTGGATTGAATGATTTTGTCCATGTAACTCTCCATTTTAAAAAATCAAGCCTCTTGGTTCTTCTCCTAGTCCATTGGGATTGCGCTGCCTGGACAAAAGGAGTGTGTGACAAAACGCAACAGTGAAACAGTGCACCAAAACATACCCAAACGAACTTTAAATGGACATGAAAATGTTGAGTATCAAGTGCACAATGAACTTGACATGTTGAGCAACTGTGGTTTTCAGTTTAGTTGTGCTATAGTTGTCAGATAGCAACATGTGCTGATCTTTTCGTCCCAATACGGAATTTAGAATAGAAAAAGAAGTTGCATGTAAAAGTGGACTTAATCCACAATTGGTGGATAAAAACTGTTACTAACATAAAATAGAGTAATTGATTAGATACATTAAAAAGTTTGAACTTGTTTAAATAGTTTACTGTTTTGAATTTAAGAAAACTCCATTGCCCCAAGTTGTTCCAAAGCCATATTGTGTTGTTTCCATTCTGCTTTAAATTCATTAGTCTCCGGTTTCCCATAGTGAAAAGTAAATAATTACTCCCTGAAAAAGCTATAACATCTCCACCAATCATCATTGCAATTTCTGCCATTTTTATAATAGCATGAATATTCAAACGTTTAATTACACTTCATTATATCTTCTGGGATAAGCCCTTGCTTGATTAGCATATCTTTTATAGCCATTGCTACACCTAGATCTAGGACAATCATACCAATATCATAACTATTACAATCTAGCTTGGGTGCTGGTGCTTTAGTAATCATTTTACCTATTCGAGCATAGCCTACAGCTAAACTGCCGACAACTGCTGAATGATACGCAGCCTTTACAAACATTTTTCCATCTGTAACTGGAGTAGTCTTTTTATATTTCAGCATAACATTAAGATTTATCTCTAATTGGGGTTTTGCTCCTTCTTGAACTGGTGGTGCTTTGTCTGGATTAAGAAACCATACTGTTGCTATAAAGTTAACAATAGCAGATAGCGCATAGAGAGCCCATTTTGTAACCAATTCAGTATTTGAACTGCTCTCAGGTTGTGAACTGTGGAGTAGTTTTGCCTTTCCAGCCGCAGCTCCTTGCTGCCTGCTGCTACTTTCTTAGGGTTCTTAGTCACTCTCTCCACTAGTTGAGTCGGTGTTTCCTCAACTTGTTGTGTTGGTGTTTCCTCAACTTGTTGAGTCGGTGTTTCCACAACTTGTAGTGTCGGTGTTTCCTCAACTTGTTGTGTCAGTGTTTCCACAACTTGTTGTGTCGGTGTTTCCTCAACTTGTTGTGTCGGTGTTTCCTCAACTTGTTGTGTCAGTGTTCCCACAACTTGTTGTGTCGGTGTTTCCTCAACTTGTTGTGTCAGTCTTTCCACAACTTGTTGTGTCGGTGTTTTCACAACTTGTTGTGTCGGTGTTTCCTCAACCTGTTGTGTCAGTGTTCCCACAACTTGTTGAGTCGGTGTTTCCACAACTTGTTGTGTCGGAGTTTCCACAACTTGTTGTGTCGGTGTTTCCACAACTTGTTGTGTCGGTGTTTCCACAACTTGCTGAGTCATTGTTCCCACAACTTGTTGAGTCGGTGTTCCCACAACTTGTTGTGTCGGTGTTTCCACAACTTGTTGTGTCGGTGTTTCCACAACTTGTTGTGTCGGTGTTTCCAGAACTTGTTGTGTCGGTGTTCCCACAACTTGTTGAGTCGGCGTTTCTGCATCTTGTTGTGTCTGCGTTTCCACAACTTGTTGTGTCGGTGTTTCCACAACTTGTTGTGTCGGTGTTTCCACAACTTGTTGTGTCGGTGTTTCCACAACTTGCTGAGTCATTGTTCCCACAACTTGTTGAGTCGGTGTTCCCACAACTTGTTGTGTCGGTGTTTCCACAACTTGTTGTGTCGATGTTTCCACAACTTGTTGTGTCGGTGTTTCCACAACTTGTTGTGTCGGTGTTCCCACAACTTGTTCAGTCGGTGTTCCCACAACTTGTTGTGTCGGTGTTTCCACAACTTGTTGTGTCGATGTTTCCACAACTTGTTGTGTCGATGTTTCCACAACTTGTTGTGTCGGTGTTTCCATAACTTGTTGTGTCGGTGTTTCCAGAACTTGTTGTGTCGGTGTTCCCACAACTTGTTGAGTCGGCGTTTCTGCATCTTGTTGTGTCTGCGTTTCCACAACTTGTTGTGTTGGTGTTTCCACAACTTGTTGTGTCGGTGTTTCCACAACTTGTTGTGTCGGTGTTCCCACAACTTGTTGAGTCGGCGTTTCTGCATCTTGTTGTGTCTGCGTTTCCACAACTTGTTGTGTTGGTGTTTCCACAACTTGTTGTGTCGGTGTTTCCACAACTTGTTGTGTCGGTGTTTCCACAACTTGTTGTGTCGGTGTTTCCAGAACTTGTTGTGTCGGTGTTCCCACAACTTGTTGAGTCGGCGTTTCTGTATCTTGTTGTGTCTGCGTTTCCACAACTTGTTGTGTCGGTGTTTCCACAACTTGTTGTGTCGGTGTTTCCACAACTTGTTGTGTCGGTGTTCCCACAACTTGCTGAGTCATTGTTCCCACAACTTGTTGAGTCTGTGTTCCCACAACTTGTTGTGTCTGCGTTTCCACAACTTGTTGTGTCGGTGTTCCCACAACTTGTTGTGTCGGTGTTCCCACAACTTGTTGAGTCGGCGTTTCTGCATCTTGTTGTGTCGGTGTTCCCACAACTTGTTGTGTCGGTGTTCCCACAACTTGTTGTGTTGGTGTTTCCACAACTTGTTGTGTCGGTGTTTCCACAACTTGTTGTGTCGGTGTTCCCACAACTTGTTGTGTCGGTGTTTCCACAACTTGTTGTGTTGGTGTTTCCACAACTTGTTGTATCGGTGTTTCCACAACTTGTTGTGTCGGTGTTTCCTCAATTTGTTGTGTTAGTGTTTCGACAACTTGTTGTGTCTGCGTTTCTGCAACTTGTTGTGTCGGTGTTCCCACAACTTGTTGTGTCGGTGTTTCCTCAACTTGTTGTGTCGGTGTTTCCACAACTTGTTGAGTCGGTGTTCCCATAACTTGTTGTGTCGGTGTTTCCTCAACTTGTTGTGTCGGTGTTTCCACAACTTGTTGAGTCTGTGTTCCCACAACTTGTTGTGTCGGCGTTTCTGCAACTTGTTGTGTCGGTGTTTCCACAACTTGTTGTGTCGGTGTTCCCACAACTTGTTGAGTCTGTGTTTCCACAACTTGTTGTGTCGGTGTTTTTACAACTTGTTGTGTCGGTGTTCCCACAACTTGTTGTGTCGGTGTTTTTACAACTTGTTGTGTCGGTGTTCCCACAACTTGTAGTGTCGGTGTTTCTGCAACTTGTTGTGTCGGTGTTTCCACAACTTGTTGTTTCGGTGTTTCCACAACTTGTTGTGTCGGTGTTTCCACAACTTGTTGTGTCGGTGTTCCCACAACTTGTTGAGTCGGCGTTTCTGCATCTTGTTGTGTCGGTGTTCCCACAACTTGTTGTGTCGGTGTTCCCACAACTTGTTGTGTTGGTGTTTCCACAACTTGTTGTGTCGGTGTTTCCACAACTTGTTGTGTCGGTGTTCCCATAACTTGTTGTGTCGGTGTTCCCACAACTTGTTGTGTCGGTGTTCCCACAACTTGTTGTGTCGGTGTTTCAACAACTTGTTGTGTTGGTGTTTCCACAACTTGTTGTGTCGGTGTTTCCACAACTTGTTGTGTTGGTGTTTCCTCAATTTGTTGTGTTAGTGTTTCGACAACTTGTTGTGTCTGCGTTTCTGCAACTTGTTGTGTCGGTGTTCCCACAACTTGTTGTGTCGGTGTTTCCTCAACTTGTTGTGTCGGTGTTTCCTCAACTTGTTGAGTCGGTGTTCCCATAACTTGTTGTGTCGGTGTTTCCTCAACTTGTTGTGTCGGTGTTTCCACAACTTGTTGAGTCTGTGTTCCCACAACTTGTTGTGTCGGCGTTTCTGCAACTTGTTGTGTCGGTGTTTCCACAATTTGTTGTGTCGGTGTTCCCACAACTTGTTGAGTCTGTGTTTCCACAACTTGTTGTGTCGGTGTTTTTACAACTTGTTGTGTCGGTGTTCCCACAACTTGTTGTGTCGGTGTTTTTACAACTTGTTGTGTCGGTGTTCCCACAACTTGTAGTGTCGGCGTTTCTGCAACTTGTTGTGTCAGTGTTTCCACAACTTGTTGTTTCGGTGTTTCCACAACTTGTTGAGTCTGTGTTTCCACAACTTGTTGTGTCAGTGTTTTTACAACTTGTTGTGTCGGTGTTCCCACAACTTGTTGTGTCGGTGTTTTTACAACTTGTTGTGTCGGTGTTCCCACAACTCGTTGTGTCGGCGTTTCTGCAACTTGTTGTGTTGGTGTTTCCACAACTTTTTGTGTCGATGTTCCCACAACTTGTTGAGTCGGTGTTCCCACAACTTGTTGTGTCGGTGTTTTTACAACTTGTTGTGTCGGTGTTCCCACAACTTGTTGTGTCGGCGTTTCTGCAACTTGTTGTGTCGGTGTTTCCACAACTTTTTGTGTCGATGTTCCCACAACTTGTTGTGTCGGTGTTCCCACAACTTGTTGTGTCGGCGTTTCTGCAACTTGTTGTGTCGGTGTTTCCACAACTTGTTGAGTCTGTGTTTCCACAACTTGTTGTGTCGGTGTTTTTACAACTTGTTGTGTCGGTGTTCCCACAACTTGTTGTGTCAGTGTTTTTACAACTTGTTGTGTCGGTGTTCCCACAACTTGTTGTGTCGGCGTTTCTGCAACTTGTTGTGTCGGTGTTTCCACAACTTTTTGTGTCGATGTTCCCACAACTTGTTGTGTTAGTGTTTCCTCAACTTGTTGAGTTAGTGTTTCCACAACTTTTTGTGTCGATGTTCCCACAACTTGTTGTGTCGGTGTTTCCTCAACTTGTTGAGTTAGTGTTTCCACAACTTGTTGTGTCAGTGTTTCCACAAACTTGTGTCTGTGTTTCTGCAACAAGTGTTGGTATTTCTGCTTCCATTATTATTATAATTCGATGGGCACTTATGTTTAAATTGACAGTACTTAGTCATTATTATAGCGGTAGTAAATGGCGCTAAGAACATTACTAAGACATATTCCTTAAAACTCAACAACTGGGTCTTCCTCAAAAATACGCATATAGTTATTTAATTTCCTTGTTGGTCATGTTATCAATTTTTTCAGTGGTATAATATTGCCCTAAGTATTGGGCGCATTTCCCATTAGCTGCCGCTAGTCATTCTATAGATTCTATAGATTTATCTGCTGTTGGGGTGGACATATCTAGGAGCAGTTGTTCAAGAAGCTGATCGCATTCCATCTTTTTAGTGTAATACACTGGCTTATATGTAATTCTAAAATAAAAAAATATGAACTATCTAATACAACCAGAAATAATAAACTGTTGTAAAATAATGAGTATTTGCCACCACAATATTGCATAACTGTTTGGTTGTTTTGTTGTTTAATGCCTCACTCAGCAATATTCCAGCTATATGATGCCGGTCTGTAAATAATCGAGTCTGGACCAGACAATCCAGTGATTAATATCATGAGCATCGATCCCTACAATTGGGATCGACGACATGCATCAGATTGTATAAGCAAATTTTTGTAAGTGTTCAATTTGCTAAGCAGTTTCTATATTTTGCTGAGCAATTTGCTACATTTTGCTAAGCAGTTGCTAAGTAATTGCATAAGCAGCTGGTTGGTCAGTTTTTAATATGAGTTTAGAGTACTTGGTTTCTGCTAACGGCTTTCAAACTTGATCTCCCTCGCTCTTGGTAGCAATAACATCATTTTCACATAGACATTCCTCAAATGAAACTTGCTCCTTGCAATGAAACAGGGCAATCCATCATGTCTGCTCTCTGAGATCTTTCTGGACTGTATTGTATTTTTGAATAAGTACTCAAATATAGTGTTCCATATATGTCGACCCAATTGTATCAGTATCTTTATAAAAGATATCAGTTTGTACAAATCTCCCAGATATTAAATTGATTCTTACATCGAGAAAGGTTAAATTGGATTCGCTAAAAAAAAGGTTTTTAGATGACTGTTTTATCATATTAAAAACCAGTGAAAGTCAACTTACAGCTGTTCACTTAATGCGTCACTCAATTTCACTATGGAAAAAAACGGATCCAGTTTAACCTTTCTCGATGTAAGAATCAATATAATATCTGGGAGATTTGTACAAACTGATATCTTTTATAAAGATACTGATACGCACCAATATTTGGATTTTGGATCATGTCACCCTTATCATACAAAACGTAATATCCCTTACTGTCTCGCAAGACGTATTTGTACCATTGATTCTGGGAATGATGTTAAAACTACCCGCCTTGCTGAACTTAAGAGTTTCCTACTGCATCAAAATTATCCCTCAAAGCTAACTGAAGATAGCATACAGAAGGCGCTAAGTATTAAGCAACTAAAACTGAGAGAAAAGTCTGAAGAAAACAATATAGGGAATAATTTAACTCTAGTATCTACCTTCAACCCTAATCATGAAAAAACATTATCCATGGTTCAATGATATCTGCCTATTTTGAATCAAAGTATTAAAATGGAGAAGATATTGAGCAAATACAAAATTATCAACAGCCAAAGACAACCCAAAAATCTTAGAAAGATTTTGACAAGTTCTAAATTTGATTCTGTTGTCATCACTCCACAGGTTTCTAAGTGTGCTGACAAACGTTGCCTAACTTGCAACAATACAATTGAAGGCTGTTCAGTCCAAATTACAAAGGACACTAAATTTACTGTAAAACAAAATATGACTTGTGATACTAGAAATGTTATTTACTTGATTGTTTGTAGTGGATGCAATGAAAAGTATATCGGAAAGATAGAACTTAAGTTAAAAAGAAGAATGAATCTTCACCGTTCACAAATAAAGCAGCCACACAACAGCACGATTCCACTCAGTGAACATTTAGATACATGTGGAAGCGGCAACCTTTTGGTTTTCCCGCTATATAAGTTAAATTTTGATCATGAACCTACATTGTCTCAAAAAGAGCAACATTTCATTCATAAATACGCACCTAAGTTAAATGTAAAGGCGTAAGTTATTTGTCCATTGTCACCTTGGTATCGTGACGTCATAGTTTCCTAAATGTTATGACGTCACGTAACTATATGTTACTACTTCATGTCCGTTATTCAGTTATGGCCTGATGAGACTCGTACGGTGTACGAGTTGGAGCGCTAGCCAATTAAAACTGTGTTCAATCTTACTCCACTTATTTAATTATTACTATTACCATATATATATATATAGTAATAGTAATAGTAATAATTAAATAAGTATATTGCTCAATATATATACTTATTTAATTATTACTATTACTATTACACACACACACACACACACACACACACACACACACACACACACACACACACACACCTAATAAAATACAGTACCCAATCTCAGTCTTCTCAGTTTTTATTTTTAAGCAGTTTTATTTAGGTGATAAAAGTTCCCAGAATATAGTGACCAAGATGATATGTGAAAGGTAAGTAGTATTTCATTAACGTTTTATCAAAATGGACGTTGAACAACCTTCTTCACTTCACTTATGATGCCATGGTAATCAATAAAAAAATGGTATTTTGATGGGCGCATAAATTCTTTGCTGCAATAAAATTAGAAACTTCCAAATCAATAGATATTTTACGAGCGCAGATCACGCAGTCACATTGTCTGTCGTTTGTTAACTCAAAGCCCTGACGTGAACATTCAGAAATTTAAAGAAAATGTAATTAATTGAATTTTTAAAGTAATTTTTAATAGGATGGGATTTATTTCGATTATTTTATCAATGTACAGTGTACTAGCACATATAAGGCCAAGGAATTTGCTTTTAAGACAAAAAACAGGCCAATAAAAGTTAACACGGGAAGGGGAGATCACTCTCACTTTTCTCACAGAGTACTATAATCATGTCGTCATATCATCATATATGCAGCACTCTGTTGAATCAGAAAACATTTATTTTGAAAAACAAGTTTTCATGAAAGCTTTCATGATAAAAATATCATCGATATGTTTTACCCTTTTCTAGAATCACACAAACATCCGTCAGTTATTACTAATTTTCTCAAAGTAAATTGACAATTACAGGGAACTAACTGTATAATGAGCAAGCTAGTCTTTCATTTTAAGATTTTCAATAATAATTACTTTTCTTATTCTTCTTAGATGAAAAAGACGAAACATTTCTCACAAATCAAAATTGATAATTTATATAAATCATTATAATAACATAATTTACAAAGTATTTTGAGAAGACGTTTTCTACATAGCACACTATCGTTTCTTTCTAACCATTATTTCAAAACTTATTTACAAAACTCTTTTCATGATGAACGTTATATTATGTTCTAAATCACTTGTTTCTCTTTTCAGACCACTTTTGGTTGGCGAATATGGACTGGGAGATATGCATAATCTGTGGTCAGAAAGACAACACATTGAGATGTCCTGCAGATATTGTCAATATTGAGGGATGTAAATATTATGAAGATTTCACTAAGAACGTACAGGGATTTCTTGACATTGGTAAACTACCTACACAAAGCATGTCATTTAAAATTTGCCACATCAAAACTTGAGAGAGCAAGGGAAGTTTTGCAAAATCAAAACACTCCTTCATTAGAACAGAGTTCTAAACGTTCAAGAGAATCGGGTTTAATAACTCATGAAGCATGTGTCTTTTGCCTCAGATCACAGGGGACTATACACAATTGTTCAACCTTAGGGTGAGACAAAACATTGAGAGAGATGGCTGAACAGATGGAAGACACTGAGTTGTTGGCACTTATTGCTATTGAGGTCAAATACCACAACACTTGTTTAAATGCTTACAAGAATAAATACAGAAGTCACAGAAGAAGAAGTTGTGAAATACCAAAAGGAGACAGTGGGAAAATTGCAGAATCTCAGGTTTTTGCAGAACTCATAAGCTTCATTCATAATAGTTCAGAAGATGGTCTTAATATTTTCAGACTTGTTGATCTCCATGCCCTCTTTGTTCAGAGACTTGTTGCTTTGGGAGTTGATAAACAGATTAATAAATCAAGACTGAAAGAAAAGATCCTTCATCATTTTCAAGGTCCATGTCAATTTCAATCCGACGGGAAAAATCTGGTGTTGGTATTTAAGGAAGGCATGTACAATCTGATGAAGACAGCTGTTAAAAATCGGGACTTCGAACAGGAAGCACTATTCTTGGCTAACTATTAAAATGAAGTTCAGCCATTTTCTGGTAACTTTCTCAGATTGTGAACAGAAGTCTGTGCCTCAAAGCCTGAAAACTGCTGTGTCAACGTTATTGTATGGCCATAATATTAAAGATACCAGCATGAGTGATTCACATGCGTGTTTGACAATCTGTCAGCTCATACTTTTCAACTACAAAGAGAGAGAGAGCCAAGTTCAAAATCTCCACGTCATCTAAAGACTCGCGAGCCAACTCTCCCTATGTATATTGGTCTCAATGTATATGCCCTCAACCGAAGCACTCAGTTATATGAGCTAGGACTGAGTGTCAGTTATAACCGTGTCATGGAGGTTGAAGATTCCATCACAACAGCTGTTTGTGAACGCTATTTTGAAGAAGATTTGGTGCGTCCAACACAGTTATAGAAAGATATCTACACAGTAGGAACACTTAACAATATTGACCACAACCCAACATCGACATCTGCTCAAGGATCATTTCATGGGACTAGCATAAGTATTCTCCAACTTCCAACAGCTGAAAAACCAGGGATCACAAGAGAAATCATCAATATCTCATCATCTTCAAGAACTGATTACTGTAATTCTTGGAGGGCTTCACATTGAAGTGGCTTTGTGGCGACTGGTTGGGGACCTTTTGGAAGGTTCTGGATGGCAGCAGCTTGACTGAGGCTGGAATCGCATCTAGTGGTACTGCAGACACCTTCATTTCAGTGCCTCACCTGACAAGAACTAGACATGCCCATCAAGTTACAGCTTTGTCACTAGCAAAGCTCCAAATAGAAGCCGACGAAACAACAAATGGACAGGCAGATGTCCAATCATTCGATGCTTGGAAAGAGGAAACGAAGAAAAAGTATCCTATGTTTTACTTTTGGGAGTTGGTTCTACAATTGGAACTTCTAGTTCTACTCTTTGTCCATTCTCACCGTGAAAGAAACTTTTCTTCGTATACTGAAGTGCTTGAAAAGATTGTCCCATGGTTCTTCATACTGGATCACCCAAACTATGCAAGATGGCTCTCAGTGCACATAAGGGACATGCAGTCTTTACCAGAGAATACAAGAGAAGACTTCAAAAAACATTGGGCATTTCCAAAGTCAGACAGAAAGTTTTCTGCCATGCCCCTTGATCAGACACATGAACAAAACAAAAAGATCATAAAGGATTCTGGTGGAGCAGTAGGTCTCACTGAAAACCCAGTGGCATTAACCAGATGGATGGTAGCGGGTCCAGAACTAGTTCGTATCTTGATGGAATATACAAGTCATTCAACAACACTGAAAGTCGACAAAAAGAATCATGAGCAAGGACATGCAATGCAGGAAACTTTGTGAAACAATATCAACAATAGGAAATCCATTTCTTGATGATTCATCAGAGCTCATGGTACTTGACAGTCACATCTGTGTTGATGAAGCAGTTGTTAAATCAATACAGAATATGGAACTACTTGGGAAGAGTCAGTACGAGAACTATGTCAAAGAGGTGTTTGTTGACAGAGAAAAAAAGTCTATTCATTGTCCAATCAAGAGAAATCAAACAGTGCTTTTCAAGCGACAAAATCCTCAAGAACTGTCAAAGATCAGGAAACAAACAGATGAGCTCAAAAGTGACTACAAGCTCTTTGGACAATTGTTCATAGCAAGTCAAATTCGACAGGCAGATGACAGGCAGATCTATGTAAGTTCTTCTCGCATGAAAATCATCCATGGCCACCTTCATTGTCAGTTCATGGAAATCTCAGATTGCCTAACAACAAGTTTGAACTACTGAAATGTCTAAAGTCACCCAATCTCTCAAGTTTCGAGAAAAGTTTCAAGACAGACAAAATTGCCAGGGAATTTTCCTTCTTTTCTCAGAGACTCAAAGAATAAAGAAGAACTTTTTGCACTGCTTACAGATACAGTGGCTTCATGTGATGTAGAGGATGGTAAAGCAATCTACATAACTTCAGGGGTGACAGTCATTTCAAGAGGACAATCAACACCTATGACACACACTGGTCATGAAGAAGCAAACACCAGACTTTGCCTTCATGTCAACAAATATCATGATCAGTACCGTTGACACTGTCGTCATTGTTGTCTTGGATGGTATCTTTGGAGAACTCAAACACCTAAACTCGTCTGTACACGTTTGGGTTGCTTTTGGTAAAGGCAAAAACTTCAGATATTATCATATCAATTCAATCTTTGATGATCTCAGCCTACAAAAAGCAAAAGTACTTCCATTCTTTCATGCGTTCATTGGTTCAGATACAACATCACAGATCAGTGGTAAAGGAAAAAAAGTCTGCATGGAAAGCCTGGAAAGCAGATCAAGATGCAACAGATGGATTTACTGTAGCTTTTGATCAACCTTTTGAAGAAATTGATTCAACGAACACCCATTTTTCACTTCTAGAGAGATTCACATGCATACTGTGTACAACTGATCATGACAACATCAATGAACTGAGACAGGAACTTTTCTGTCAAGGAAAAAAGATGAAAATGATGCAAAATCTTCCACCTATAGGGAATGCATTATTACAGTGTGGTGACTATAGTGACTGACAGTTGATACATAAAGACTTTGGAAACGGATATGTTGATTTTTATTCAATATATACTATGAAACGTTTTTTGAAGCTTTAATTGACGATAATTCTATGCAATCAGTTTCATACAAGATTTATAATGTAATATGCTTATGTCTCACATGAAAACACAATGTATGTACATCCTGATAATTATCTGTCGCCATATTGGAAGCAATATTTACAGTAATTTTAACTTTCAAAACTGACTTTACTGTATAAATGACTGTATAACATGCTCTTTGATGCAAAAATCTGGTTTGATTCATTAAAAACTCATCTTTTTGTTTGTAATGGACAGATTTAGTAGTTCGACAGGTAAATGGTGGCCATCTTGGATTTTTCAAAAACTAGGTCACATGGGTCAGGCACCGCCCTTAATTATTGTTAAGAATGATATTCCAAATAGTTAAGCAAAGTTTCATGCTTTAATCCACCTTAGCGACCTAACTAAACTTAGTACACCTCGGTATCCTCCATTACCCATTTTCTTGAGAGGTATGTTTTATTAATGTTAATGGTTGAACATAGAATAATAATATAAGAATAAAAGCTGTTTTACGACAATCCATTTGACGGCAGATGATAGCACAGTGAGGTTCTTTTGGAAAAAGATTATTAATAGATCGCTTGTATGAATCTTCCATTCTGTATATTAAGTTGAGCATCCATAATCACACACAAATATAAGTTTAATTTGCCATCTGTTTATCATTATCTGTATAGTGACACCCTCACTAGCATTCTCTATTCTTCAACCACTGCCATAACGCATACTTCATGGTCAGGAATCCACCCAGTGATACATCCGCAAGAGCCAGATCTTTTGTGACGACATTAACTTCTGGACTACATCTTATAGAAGGTAGTTCTTTAACTTCATCCCACTGTTGATATGCATGCATGCCTTGACATTATAACTGTGTGTTGACAATAAAACTGATTAGGCACACCCTCGATAGTCACTTCTACTTTAGTGATCTGGGGGTTGTAGAATTCCTCAGTATCTCTGTAATATGCTGTTTCGGGATCTTCCAAACAAGATTAAAATACCCTTCAAGGATCTACCCGGCACATTCAGATTGATGTTCCACAGTGTATCACTTTTGTCCTTGGTGATCTTGCAATGAATGAGCGCATGATCATACAAAATGACTTAAACCTCCAGTATACTGGTTCGGATTTGTCTTGCTAATTTAGGATCTGTTACCTAGGGTCACTATCACCTATATAACCACAGGGCCAATGAAAAGCCAAATGGGAGAACTGCCCATTGGCAGTGAACTCCATTGAACTGGAACCTGAGGAACCTGCAGTCGGAGGGATGGAAAAGAATATGCAGGTAGGCATCCTGCAAGTCTAGACTTAGACTGATCAAGGAATCGAACGCATTGATGCTGGTTCTGAGCAGTCTCAACGTGGTGAGGCAGAAGTAAGTTGGAGGCTTCAGATATCCTTCGTTGAACACGGAGAGATCGTAGATCATTCTCATCTTGTCTGAGTCCTTCTTGGGTACCTGGAAGATGTGAGAACAAAACCCTGGTGTGTGTGGGGGGGGTGTACAATCTCTACAGCTCTTTTCACCAACAGCATGTCTATGTTGGATTTAATAGCAGATGTTGCTTCCTTGGATATTTCCAAGGCGGAGGAGCTGTGGTAAACGGTGGGGTTACCTCTACGTCTAGACGCTAACCTTGACGTAGTACGTTGAGTACGTAATTGTCCTTGAGAATGGTCCAGTTTTTCCAAAACAGATTCAGTCTCCCGCCTATGGGGGATTTGACAATTGGTACGACTGGAGTTCCCAGACGTGACTGTTTAATACTTCTGTGTTTACCCGTCTTATTACCTCCCCTGCCTTGATATTTACCAGGGCGGGACTGATAAGAACTTTGAGGTTTCCCTCTGCTACGCACTTCCCCATGAAAGAAATCCTGGCCCCGAGATCATGAAAGTGGTCTTAGCTCAAATTTTGCTAAGCACGAGTTTTGTCTTAAGTTTTTAAGATTTTGCTTAGCTAAGATTCGGTCCAAGACTGGATCTTGAAACGGTCTTAGCAAAATCTTAGCTTGGTCTAAGTCTAAGACCATCGTCATAGGGACGCACGCACGTTATACCGTACTACGGTAATCATTGGATGCCGAGGGTTTTTTTCTGACGTACAATTGCCTAAGAACGGAAAAGTGAAGGTTGTGCGAGAATTGCGCTCATGCGGCACTGGATCTACCTCCGTATAAAATTACGCAGAGATGTAGAATATTAAATTTGAAAAACAGGAAATTTCTCCGCGTTTTAGCGAACACCGTTAAAAGTACTGAGCGACAATTTTTTTTATTTAGCAGCTTTACCGAAACTGTGAGCGAACAAAATACCGCCAAATATTTGAAGGACATAAATATATATCAAATGGAGTTATATGCGTATGAATAAAAACATAAATTCAATGCAAAAAATAGCTTGCTGTAAATGACGAAAACTGATTTACCTCAATGACGCCCAAAGGCGACAGAGAGGTTACACGAGTTCAAAGAAAAGGGAACATAACTCCCCTATGTTTAGCACTAGTTTATTGTAACTAAGGTCTCTTGGTGAGAATTAGCTGTGGGTAAGGACAATACATTTTCGTGGTGTTTTGTTCACGAGGAACCCAAACTTTTCCAACACGAATATCGATATTGAAACTGTATACGTTTAGGCATAAAAAAAACCATAAGAAATGATGAAATTGTACTTCATAAAAGATAAGTAATAGCAAAACGGATGGCCCTTTCTAACCCATTAATTAGTCCTTAGATTCCAATATTCTCCTGATTGTGCAAGTGTAATTTGACTAATGCTGCACCATTATTAATGGAGCAGTAATGTAATGTAATTAAATGTAATGAATTACTTAAAAATGACACCATTCTACTTGACGTCATGGCTGCTTTTATGTATTTGACAATGTCGGAGAAAGACGACACTGGTATTTTGATTAATACATATCTCCCCTAATGTTCGATCATTGTATGGACAAAGAGTGTAAAACGGAATTTGACACTTTTTCGACACAACATAAAAAGACTGTGTTTACCGTGTAAATAATATCTTGAATAAATAAACAATTCGATAGTTTACAGTGTATCTTAATTGGACAAGACACGTGCCTATTTGGCATAAATTTTACCTAATCAAGTATATATTTGTTCTATTATTATGTAATTATTTCTCATCATCTTGTCTCAAAATTATACAATAAAGATGCGAAGAAAGCTCTACTGATATAGAATTATCAGGATAATCGTATAAGGATAATCGTCCAGCACCTGGGTACGTATGGCACGGGTTATATTCTTAACTTTTTAAGTTCTGTTGAAAATATCAAATCATTGCAATGTATATATTTTTAATTCCCCCTACGATTCTCTTCCCATGTATATTCTGAAAATGCTGAGCCAATGTATTCAACGAATAGACGAATGGCTTTGTTTACATTTCCAACAAGTGCAGTTTTTTCAGTGTTCGTTTTCACACCTCATTTATTTTGCTTCATTACATCTAGACAATTTGTATTGGTGACAAAGACCATTTAGCATTTGATTCTAAAATGTATGAGGAATTCAAGGATGTAGGTATCGCAGCTAATTTTGAAATATACATGATGGTATTTGTGTCTCATTACAGGTGTACATTTTAAGTGATTTTGTAAACACTTTTCAATATGGCTGACACGAAACGACTGCGCAACTAAAAGGTGAAAAGCCCCAATGGCAACAAAGTGAAGGAATATCAAAACTTGAATAATAGGTGGGAGACTGTGGGAACGCTGTGTGGGGTAGAATCTATGCCAGTTCATCACCGGTTAGACCAACGATGAAAGAAATGGTAGGCCGACGAAATCTATATCTTTCAAAGAGCTCTTCCTTGTTGTACATATCAACAGAATTGAGTTGTACATATCTCTAAATGTCCGCTGAATTGGCATTTTTTCCTTTTTAGCCCTGAGGCGACACATGAGGCGAATAGCATCTGCCATCTTTTTTGCAACAAATTTTGTCTTAAGTCTACTCAGGGGCAGTCTTAGGACTTAAGATCAAATTTTGTCTTAGACGTAAGATATTCTCATAGATTGAGCTTCGTGATCCCTGATTTAAGACCAAATTTGGTCTTAAGTTTAAATCTTAAGACCAAATTTTGTCTTAAATCAGGGATCACAAAGCTCAATCTATGAGAATATCTGAAGTCTAAGTCAAAATTCGATCTTAAGTCTAAATCTTAAGAATACCAAAAGACGTTAAAAGATGGTACTTGTTGTTACCCTGTCTGGCGCTCGGCATTAAGGTGCTAAAACAAGGACTGGTCGGCTCGGAGTCAGTATACTGTGTCCGAGGGGGGTATTCATGTTAAACTGCGGCATGATATCTCAGTGGTCTAGCACTATAAATCGGCATTAGTCCGGACTAGTACAAGCAGCCACACACACACACACATGCATACACATCGCTATATAAGTGCAATAATCTTAGACGCGACGTTAAACCCAATTTCACCTCACCTCACCTAAATCTTAAGAGTTAAGACAAAATATGGTCTTAAGTTAGTTTCATGATCCCGGGGCCTGGTCTTGTCCTTCCTCGAGAGATGTGTGTCTAGGCTTATAATTGCCTGACCTGCCAGCTGGGATTAGACTATGAGAAACGTGCTCTAGAACCTTGAGCACGGTCTCAAACAGAGAAGTAGATGACCAAGGTTGATGTAGCAGCCTGGGTTTGAACTCAGAGTCACAGTTGGAAAGCGCTAAACATCCAAGTCTGCGTGTGACAGTTATCTCCACAAGAGCAGCCTTAAGATAGTTTCTCATGTGGTCAACTTGACACAGTTGTAAATCCACCATAGTTTGGTGAGTGAGTGAATATGGTTTTACGCCGCTTTTAGCAATATTCCAGCAATATCACGGCGGGGGACACCAGAAATGGGCTTCACACATTGTACCCATGTTGAGAATCAAACCCGGGTCTTCGGCGTGACAAGCGAACGCTTTAACCACTAGGCTACCTGACCGCCCCACCTTAGTTTGGAAATGATCTAATCGGTTAGGGTTATGCTCTGATAGATCCTGATCCATCGCACGGATTGATGACGCTAGTGCTGACAAAGGTTTCAGTACATGCCTCATTTCCGTTTCTATAAACACAAATCTGGTATCTTGTACATTATTGCCCCCATTTCATCACCCCTAATAGGAACTTTTCATGTTCATAGATAAATCTCAATCATTTCTTGAAGTTCCTAAATGAATCTTATTTGATTCCCAAACATTCGTACAGTTTGCGGGATTTTGTCGAATTGGCGAGAAAGTTTTTGTTAATCAAAAACTTTTGCGGAAGGGTCTCCAATATGCAATTTCGTGGCAGTATCTTAATCCAATCATAATTAATTCTTATGTTCCTTAACAGCTTTGTAACAGCCAGCCTTTTGGGACCCATGAACAAGCCGAAGTGTCAGGAAAAGTTCCGATTTTCGCAAACTTTTCGTAAATATGTTGTATTAGTTGCAAGCCGAGATGCATATTGCATTCCACAGAGGAGCTATGTTGACGAACTTGTCTAGATGGCGATCGTCTTCTGCTCCAGTGCGTAGCGCCTCCTCTATCAGAAGGCTTTGATGACCTGCCTGGTGATAAGGAGTCATGCGCCAATGTCCAAGTACGCACTGGCATACTTGCGCTGCCCAGGGATGTATGCGATGCATGCGCTGTGCCAGAACGCACCTTAGGTGATGATTGAAGAATATCTGCCCAATGAGTGATGGTGAGAATGACAGCTTTGACCTCTAGATTGTTGATGTGTAAGCTCCTGTCGGCACTTGACCAACATCCCGCAGTCTGATGATTGTGAAGGTGAGCACCCCAACTGACTGTGGAGCGTCTATGAAGAGGTGGCGTTCCAGTGCAAATGGCAGCAAGGAGACTAGGGCGCAAACATTCAAATCTTGAAGCCACCGCCGAAGGTGTTTATGGAGGGTCAACGGGAGGCGAATCTGGATCTCACAATCGCTCTTCTGGAGGAAGACATCAAAAGTCTGAGGAGTTCTTGCCACTGCCGGAAAAGTAACGGCTGTCTAAGAGCCAATGGTACATGTCTTTATATCTTTGCCCACCTGTCTGGGGGAACAAACATCTTTCACACCTGAGTTTCGAAAAGGGCGCCGATAAATTGGAGACACTGAGTTGGGATCATCTCTGACTTGGACACATTGATCAACCAGCCTAGTTGATGAAGTAACTTCCTTGTAAATTCTAGATGTGTCACCAGCGTCGCTGAGATGGCATGAGCCTGGATACAGTCGTCTATGTAGGCCTCGAAAACAATGACTCGGCAAAGCAGAAACTGAGTAACTGGTTTCATGAGATGGGGTAAATAACCACGGGGCCATAGAAATTCCAAACAGGAGCACCATCCACTGATAGTGCATCCTATTGTAGACGAAGCGGAGGTACCGACGATGATCGCAGTGAATGAGGATGTGGAGTCGCCTGGATGAATGATTGTGTGTAGTAACACGATGGAGATCATGCAGAAGTATGGTGGAGGCTCCAGGTATTGAGAGTTGAAGTCCTTCGTGTTGAAGATCAACCGCTGTCCTTCGGAACATGACGTACTGAGGTTGACGACAAAGGCGCTGCTGATCCTCAAGCTGCTGTTTATGGAGTTGGATGTCAACACTAACTTGCAGCTGGGTGTCCTTAGCGATGTCCAAATCTGGGGCTGATGAGATGGAGGAAGTTGTAACTTGTCCCTATGGCGGCGAAAGGAAGCAAAAGCCAGATCCAGATTCATGCTCATATCCATGAAAACCTGTTTAGGTGATAAGGTAAGAGTGTTTGAGGAGGGACCAGAGATCACAAACCCAGAGAGCCAATCCTCCTTAGATGTACTACGGGGGAAACCAAGTTGATCCGCAATCCAGAATATAATCATAATCACAATGAGAGAAGACTGACGGAGAAGACGGTGGATCATTGAAAGCAGTAGTAGCAGGAGGAGGTAAAGTAGGAGTCTCGGAGTTCCTTGAATGTCGACCTAGAGAGCAGTGACGATCCAATACGGGATGAGAGGTCTGTTTATCCCAAGAGAAATGTCATCTGTCATCTGTCATCTGTCATCTTGTGATTGATGACGATCCGTGTGTCCGGCAGGCGAAGTCGCACGACGGTCGATTTCACGATCAGATGACGTATCGATGTGTTGAAGTATCAATACGTTGATGAACAGTAGAGTGACAATCCCTCAGGTTTTAATCTGTAGAGGAGGCGAGCTGCCGATCCACAGAGGTACAATTCGTCAAACTGTCAACATGATAATCCAACAAAAAACGGTGACTTTCCTTGGAGGAATGGCAACTTGTCGAAAATGGCGAAGCATGGCGATCTATCGATCCCTTGATTGCTCACAATCCAACGAAGCTCCATCGTCCATCGGTGAACGCTGGTTTCTCTTTTTCGTTCACACGGGCTATCGCCATCCGAAGGCCGGAGAGCTGTAACTGTATCCTCAAAGCGCAGGGAGCAGCAATGACCCGACTCCCAGTCGGGTAGGTGGGAGAAGCACCCCTCTGCTGGCTGTTTGGACTTTCCCAACGTTTGGACAAGGGAGACCCCCATCTTCGCAATAAGGGGGAAAGGCTCAGATGACAGTACAGTTCGGTGGTCATTAGAAAGCAGGATGACTGCAGGCGATAGTGAGCCATCACATGCAAGGGGCGTGTTCCGTTCAAGGGCGGGAATGTCAGCATTTAAAAACAAATCTGATAGCAAATCTTCCTCAACGGAAAGCGATGCAACTGTTGCCTATTTAGTAAATTTATTTCCTTTCTTCTTGCAAGAAGATGAAGGCACAGTCAGATGAGATCACAAGTCGCTTGGCTTTTTTAGCGGCGGAAGGGTCGTGCTGGGAATCCTTAGTCAGAAACCTAAGATCAGCCGACTGTTTAGAACACTTTCAGAGGTAGGTTTTGAATTTGTGATTCAGACAAGTTAACACACTATTCACATCGTGTCGCAAGCTCACATACCCCACGGCAATTGCAACAAATAAGATGAGGATTGAGTAGGGAAAACAGACAATGACAGTCGGAGCAGAGGGGGCGTGAAGACTCCAAACATCGTTTTCTTGGAAACTTGGAAAAAATAAATATTCTCTGTTCAAGTGACGTCTTGACATGAGGCAATAGAATTGAGAATGAGGGTACTGAATGTGTCAGGTGGGATGTGTTTTTGAAGCTGGAAATTTTGTTCTAAGACGTTTCCACACCAGGATCGAAGAACAAGAAAAAATGCATAGTGTGAGAAAGGACAAGTTTAAAAATTTAGATTGATGAGAAGTGTGGCTACCTTCATTTTGTTCTTGGCTCCTTTAAATTTCAAATGGCTCCCTGAAAAATATATGAGGGAGCCAAGTGGCTCCTTTGAAAAAAAATTAACAGGGAGGCCTGCATAGACAAAGATGATTTGGAACAACATGTTAAAGAGGCTTCAGATGGACTTGAAGAAAGCTTGGCTACCTATGAAAGTCGCATTGATAATTTGATATTGAGTCGCATTTTTGGCTATGGGTCAGCAGTCGTATTAATTTGGAGAGGCATTAATGTTAAGATTCACAGTGTATGTTTCACACTTGCAAGATGGTGTATACAAGCAGAAAGAAGTTATATTTCATCCTACTGGTGTTGCACCTAATCTAGGAGGTTAAAATGATGTTGAGGTTAGAAACCCCAGTAATAACAACTTGTAGTAGTTGTACAATCTTGCCTGCACTGATGATAACAAATGGATTAAGCCCGAAACCCGAAACTGGCATCTAAATATGACCATTAGTCCAACATATGTAATGACGAAGGGTCAAAACATCATGTACATAAAATAATGAACCGTGGCATTATACTGGGGCTTATTGTCCATCAGAACGTACAGGTGTTTTCGTTGCTCTACTGCTTGAGAAACCAGACCATATGTTAATGAGCCACCCAGCATTAAAAAATATTAGCTTAAACTTGGTTACTGAATTTTATGATGTATTAAATAATTTGAAGTCTTTAGGTGGAGGCTCTACACCTTATATTGAAGTCTTGCTTGGTGATGCACCAAAAGATGTCCTCGAGGTATTACGGGGTCTAGGACTTACTAGGACAAAAAGCATGAGCGACAAATTTGTAGCATTTTTATACAAGTTATTATAAGCCTTGAGAAATTAAATTACCGACGGTTACATTCAGAAAAACTTGAATACAGATAGCTTCCAATTAATAGGCACATCGTACCAAGACAATGTATCTTAAACAGTCGCTGATTGGTTATAAGAAAAATGTCTATATGACCTCCTTACCATGACCCATCTTGTCCTTATACCAACCAGGTTCCCTAGCACACTTTTCTGTCAAAAATCACCCAACAAATTAATAATTGCCCTGTAATTCATGCATACTTGTGTGAATTCAATGTCAGAGCCCGGAGCCTTTCACTCCTTTTCAGCTCATTCCTTACCACTCGGTATCTTGTAGATTACAGAGCAGGACAAGTGTGCCAAATGGCATATAATAAGGATCACTCGTAATTGTCCGTAGATTAAACTAAGTCACGAGATGTTGTGGTACTGTATTCTAAAGGTGCTCCAAACAATGCAGTAAATATATTCTGAAAACAGTCATTGAGACAGACCCTTTCATTGATCCCAATAGCTGAGTGAACTGGACAGATGTTGACACAAATGTCATCTGACTGATACTGCAGGCTCATAGAGCAGGGGCAATATTTCACGAGAAAATAAGTGTTTCAGATATCCATTAACAAAGATGATTAAAGTTATGCTTCTATTAGTGGTGGTAATTTTAATAACAGTTTAACACACCTACTTACAGCGATAAAATAACTACTAAAATAACATCTACTTTCTCTTTTTTAATCAAATCAATTTAATCAATTTAACTGTCGTTTCCTTACACCATCACTAAAATTACGGGAGAAGGGTGAACACGTTTCTGACCAGGAAGAAAATACGTTGCTCGAATACAACATTGACACAACACGTATTGCTTATTGACTCCAACCAAATCCTGCTTATTTTTTAACGTCAACGCGTTTGAATGATTGCATCTTAGAAAATACCTTAATTGTTTTCCATATAGAAGTCGTTTTACTTCTGACAACTCTGCTGGTGGCAAGTATTTGTCAAGCAACTTTTCGACGTTTTCAACTTCAGCTGACATGTTGGCAGTTCAGTAGTGGAATAGTTTACGTTGTCGTAGGGGGGCCTGCTATTCTTATCTCCAAATTCTCGAAACTCTTAGTAGATTAGCTAAGCAGGTAATTCTTGAATATAGCATGTTCGTAGGTTATCCTTTATTTAGGCTTCAATATATTTCCATTGGTTCAAATATATTCTGACAAAGACCAAGAAGGCACTTGACACCAACACAACCACCCCCTTGGATAAAGTGCATTGTATCAATTTCACTTTCGGCTATTTCCGTCGAGCCCGCTGTTGGCAGAGTGGCATTGAATTAGTCCCAGATCTGGGTCAGTCAGTCATGGTTCGATAAGAGAATCCCAACTTCGTAAACATAGATTTCTAAATGGGTTTGTTAATTTCATGCATTTTAGTAAAGAACTACATTTTGTAATGTTACCACATAATCATTGCTCTCATGTTCAGCCATGTCGATAAAGGTCTACAAGTTTTGAGCGCTATCAAGAGACATTAACCATAACGTCCCGCACATTTTGATGGGATATTCTTCGATATCCTCACAAATTTTGTACACATAATCTTTAGCACACTTTGGATGACAATCAACAGAGACCATATACCAGTAATATATATGGTCTCTGCAATCAGCCAGTGCTTGAAAATATACTGATTTAAAAGCCTTGGCCTGTTAGCTGTAGCCTACTATAGGTCTAGTTTCTACCTCCCATGTATGGGGACCTGGTTTAGAAATAGGCATGACCCCAGTAGTGAGTTTTGTGACATATATCTTGCTGATAATTTGTGCGTTACAAGCCCCTGTGGCTAGAATAGAAGTCCCCTGTGCTCTGGATCAGGAGTGCCATACCTTGGTTGATTGTGTCACAATGTGTGTGATTGAACCTCTATGACTAGTGATATTGTTCATAATATCAACCACTTGTTTTCCTAGCCTAGATTTCATTATTTCCAGGCAGCTGTGACAGGCCTATCAAAGAAAAACAGCATTTAGCCAGCAAACTATGGTGGTGATTTGAGGTGAAATGGGGTTTAACGTCGCGTCCAAGATCATTGCACTTATATAGCGACGTGTACATGTACATTTGTGTGTCGGACTGATGCTGATTTATTGTGGTAGCTCACTGAGATACCATGCTGCAGTTTAACATGAATACCACACTCAGACACAGTATACTGACTCCGAGCCAAACAGTCCTTGTTTTAGCCCCTTATTGCCGAGCGCCAGACAGGGTAACAACAAGTACCATCTTTTAACGTCTTTTGGTATGACACAGCCGGGGTTCAAATCCCGGACCTTCCGCTCTCCGGGCGAACTCTCTACCACTAGTCCACGGAGGCGGTCACAAACTATGGAATAAATCCACACTTGAATAGAAATAGCCACACAAATTACAAACGACATACAATCCCATATTAAAGTGTGCATTGTGATGATAACAACCTGGCACATTTTTAATGGAACCAAATATTTAATCGTGCAAACTGCAACACACACTCAGTTTGATGTGGTCTCCATTGAAAAATGTGCCAGATTCTTATAATGACGCATCCTATTGCATCGATGGATCCATCTAGCAGCAGCATTTTGCACTTCTTGTTGCAGGTTGCAAAGATCTTGTCTGATGTTAATTAGTAAACTATTGCTGTTGTTGATTCTGGACAAAATATGTGATCTCAACTGTCAACATATTTCTGATCTGGCCAGTACTGGCCAGGAAAATAGCAGCTTTTGCACAGATGGTTAACATGTCTTTCCATGATCATGTTCTAGTCCAGGTTCTTCATAGTCGGATAAATGAATGCTGGAGTCTCCCACTAAACATGCTAAAGTGTTGATTCAGCAATAGTGCCATTTTTTGGCAGAGAATCGGGGGAGGGTCCCCACAAAATTGACAATCTCTCTTGGAGGGTCATAAATAGAGCATATTATATGAGTGTTCATGTCATACTATATTTATGAGACGAGTATCGTAAACATAGTATGACATGAACACGAATATAATGTTCTTTTTATTACCCAAGTGTTTAGTGTTTACCTATAAGGAGAGCAAATCCCAACAGCAGCAGAACCCTAATTTGTCGAATGACGTCAACAATCTTCAGCTGTGACGTTTCTAGTGTGACATCATTCCGACCTCACATCACAATAAGATTCGAATGACGTCGGTATGACGGAAACAATACACTGTTGTCTTGTGACATGATATGACCCTAGGGCACATATTTTTTTTTAGCTCTGTTATGTTTGCCCTCGAAGGTAATAAAAAGTAATACACATATTCAAGGATAGTCTGTCTTACAGACCCTGATATAAATATATATCAAATACAGCCCATGCAAGTCTATAATGTTTGGCAAGTCTAGATCTGAAAATGAAGAGAGTCACTGGGCTCCTTTTTATTATATTTTTATTAAGATAACTGAACAACTGTTTTTTTATGTACGATATGTTCATTTCAGAGACTAGATTTTAGTCTAATTCAAGGAGGGTCTTGAAAACACAGACAGTTTATTTAAGAAAAAAATGAAGAGTGGTAGTTGTTTATCTTACCATAAAACACTGCAGGGAGAATAAACCATGACCGACTGGACCGAACTTAATGCCAAATATAATAAAATTAAAAACTAATTGGCTACACATTGTCACCCTCCTGACCAATCTAAGCAAGTTTGTCATGAAAGGTGTAAAACATTATATAAGCAATATTTTGCCTTATGAAAGCTTTTATTTCAGGTGACTGTGGAGGTGTGATGTCGGCTGTGGGTCAGCAGCTCTTAGGGGAGGTTGAACGTGTGTATGCTGCACAAGGCAAACGTAGGTCAAGTTGGAGGTGGTGGTTTGATATTAAGTCAATTTTTTGAAACAGCTAAAGAATTCTTGTACAAAGCACAAAGAAATAGAATAATTTGTTTCCTTCATGTTCAAGCGTATGTTATAGCTAAAATGGATAGAATTATCATTAAACCACCCGCATGTTATCAGAAATGAGTGGGCCATTGTAACTTGATAATGCCCTCATATTACTTGACGACGGGCCATTATCACGCCTGTTGTTAGGTGACGTCATAGGATAGGGATAAGTGACGTCACGTTCAAAAGTGACGTCATCTGGTTTATTCTAGGGCGTTTCCATATTTGTAAAAGTTGCTCTGTGACATTGGTGCCGATTGTAGTAAATGTTTCAAAACCCATATTGTTGTTTCTTTTTATTTGGTAACAAATTCCATCCATTTAGCTATAATAAGGGTAACGCTATTTTTCAGGGCATTATCATTTGCAGAAGCCCTTGGTCTTTTCAACTGCCCTCTTTCGTGGGGCAGTAATGGAAGACCTCGGGCTTCTGCAAATGTTAATGCCCTGAAAAATAGCATTACCCTTATAATAACACGTCCCCAACTATATATACCATATTCGCCGTCATAAGCATCCCGGGGGCTTAGAAATTGGCAGAGCGAGGCGCTTATTACAACCATACACAACAAGTAAAATTTGTTTTCAGGGATCGAGCCATAGTGAACAAACATAGTTCAAACATTGATGAACTAAAACTTTCTTGATAATAGTTACTGCGCAATAATATACCCTTTATGCACTTCTATTTCCTGTTTTAAAAATAAGTGATATACATGTACACAAGAAAATGTCATGTAAATGTTCACTCCTAGTAGAAAATGCTAACAAAAGATTACTTGCAGATTGCTCTAGAAGTTGGTCAGGGGTCACTTATTGGAGCAGGGTGCTTAATACGGGCGAGTATGGCACCAGTATTGTATCATAATACTACACAGTATCACATGCATCAGTCTCCTCGTGTCTCAATGTCGTTCCACCTTTACTTGAATACTTATTGTTTCCAAGTTGATGGAAACTGATAAGGTCAGTTCTCTAAGTGTCTGTTGTGCTCAGTAAATATCCTGTGGTGTGAATGACTAATAACTGCCTTTAATAATTGAATGAAATTGGTGTCAGTTGCATGTATTCGAGAAATAACTTGAGGTGTACAGAGATACCGTAGAATGGATTGTGACATTGATAAGTAGAGAATTAAGAAGACAAGTTGAAACTATGTGCCTGATACACATGTAAAGGGTATGTACGTTTTGAGTGGATTTTGACAAAGTTTAGCCTGGTGTTTAAGGGAGAAGATATGGATGCTGCTTTGCCTATATGAACAAATGGATATCTTTTTATCAAGATACCATATTTTGGTATAATATGTTAAAACTGGCTTATCTATGGTCATATACGATCATCACTCATTTTCTGGTTATGTAAAACCAGATTCTTGCATGTAAAGCCATTTGGAACACTAAATATTTATACACCCTGTTCTGAAGCATCCGGGAACAAGTGTCATGTTCCGGGACTCAGTGGTTGATTCATGGGTACACAACAGCTTTGCGGACAGCGTTAAAGTTGGCATGCAGCACGTGCTTCTTGCTGGATGAGCGTAAAATGCGCATGCTCTAGACACAGTTTATTTCAGTTGGCTTTTGGCGTTCATGTGGGCAAGTAGTAAATGGATATCTCTCTCTAAGTTACAAAATAGTGAATTAGAATAGTACAGAAACAGAATAGAATAGATTAGAAATAGTTGAGAGAGTTACCCATTTACATTGTTAACATACGGCAACTTCACTTTGAGTTTCAAATCCATTTCATTTTATCTTATTACATTTTCATTGTTCATTACATTACAAGGGGATTTCACGTTTAGTTGATTACAAGTGGATTTCAAGTTTAGTTGATTACAAGGGGATTTCACGTTTAGTTGATTGCAAGGTAAGTTCATGTTTAGTTTAGTTTAGTCTTCCACTGCGAACCATTGGTAGCAGAGCGTGGTTGCTCTGAATATGGGCTAGTTAGTTAGTTATAGTGACTGGTGTTGGGCTAGTCAGTTAGTTATAGTGACTGGTGTTGATAGTTCTTATTGTCAAAACGTCATTCAAAGATAGGATAGATTTTCAGGTGTAGTTTGATGCTCGTTTGTTCACAATGGCTGGCAAAGCAACAAGCATGTCTGATATAGCAAAGTCTGAAGGTGGGATAATAAATCCCGAAAAGGCTACAAGTATTAGCGATGTAGATAAGCTGGAGTTAAAAATAGCTCAGCTTAAAAAACAAAAGATGGCAGCAAAGTCTGCATTGACAAAGGCTCAGAATCAGATGCTGAGTTTGATAGACCAGGAAGATCTTCCCACACGGAAAGCAGTGAGGGATGAGATAGATAAGGTGAGTTCACTTCAGGCTAAAGCTGTTGACTTATTGTATGACCTGTCCAAGGCATACGACCAACATGAAGATTACGAGAATGCCAAGAAAACATGTAAGGAAATAGATGAAGTCTTAGAATACAGCAATGATGCAATACACAATGCAAGATTGCATTTGAGCAGCAGGTCAGATGACAGCTCGTCTTCTGATATAAGGTCAGTAATGTCGAGGATATTTCGCCCAAGTAACACAAAGAAACACATGCCTGTGAAACTTAAAGCCACAAAGCTTCAAGAAGAACAATGTGTTCCTTCTGTTCATCAGAATGTTGGTCATGGTGAGTCAGTTGCACCAGACATAGATATCAGTAGAATAGAAATGGAAGCACCTGCCTCTCCTGAAATAGAAAAGAGGAAATTACATTTGACATATGACCTGATAGCAACTCTAACCACCAAATGAAATCTTTCAATGAAAGGAATTCGACATCGCATACCCAAAAAATTGGTGTTGATATGTGGAGCAAGATGAAACGGGTTTCAATTCCTGTGTTTCATGGAAAGATTACGAAAGTTGGAAAGCTGCTTTCATGGCATGCTTGGACAGAGCTAATGCCACTAATGTGTATAAGCTTTTACAACTAAAGCAATACGTGCAGGAGAGGCTTCTCATCTCATTTCAAGGCTAGGTCACACTGCTGCAGCTTATGATGTAGCTTTAGAGCGGCTTGAGAGAAAGTATGGAGGTAAAAGAAGGCAGATTGCTTTAAAAATGGAGGAAGTTTATAACTTCAGACCAATTCATCCTGGCAACGCCAAGGACTTAGAGAATTATGCCGAACTTTTAGACATTACTGTTGTCAGTCTTAGAGAAGCTGACAAAAATGAGGAATTGGGTGACGGTGTCTGTACTCCCAATTGTTGAGGAAAATGACCGGGTCAATGATAACAAATTACCAAAGATGGCTGTTTGAACTCCAACGTCAGGAATCAGTTGAGACATTAAGAGAATGGGTTCTAAAAGAATCCAAATTTCAAACTGTAGCATCTGAGGTGAAACTTGGTATTGTTGAAAGGCCCAATGATAGGGAACATAAGTCCAATCAAAAGTCAGGATCTTTCTTTGGCAGGAAACAGGTACAGCTCTGTCACTTTTGTCACGAGAAGGATCATCAGATAGTAAACTGTAAAAGCTTCAAAGCTTTAGATATCCAGAAACGATGGGTCAAAGCAAAAGAATTGAAGCTTTGCTTTTGGTGTTTAGGAATCCGTCATGTTGGGAAATTATGTTCCACAAATGTGCCATGTGGTATTGAGGGATGTCGGTCGACGCACAATAGATTACTACATGATAGAGATTGGGTAAACTCACAGATGAAGGACACTGTGATTACAAGCAACAAATCTGAAGAAGCTCGGAATGAGTACAAACAGACAACAATGTCTACTACGAGAAAAGAGTATTCCTTTCTTCACTCAGGAAAATTCCTGTTATACTGAAAAATGGAAATCACAAAATACAGGTCAATGCTCTTCTGGATGATGCCAGCACACAAACTTATATCAATGAAGACGTAGCATCAGAGTTAGGTGTGCATGGTCAAAGAAAGACCGTATCTGAATGTTCTCAACAGCAAGAAGGAAACCTTTAATAGCATGGCTGTTGAAGTGGGATTAGAAAGTGTTGATGGATCGGTGAACATGAACATATCAGCATTGACTACAACAAAGGTCACAGGGATGATGAAACTCATGAAAGTGATTGACTGGAACAAACCTGCACATGATTGGAGTCACTTGCGTAACATTGAGTTTCCAAAATTGAGTTCTAGACCAATTGTGGACATATTGATTGGAATGGACTATTTGGAACTCCATTGTTCTCTCAAAGATGTTTGTCATTCTGGTGATCCTATAGCAAGGCTAACGCCATTGGGGTGGACGTGTGTTGGTAAAGTACACGAATCAGAAATACATACTGCACATGTGACTGGCTCATTCTTTGCTCATGATTCACACAACAAGCAACGAAATAGAGCTTGAGGCATTAGTAAATAGGTTCTGGGAGGTTGAAACCATTTTAGGGTACACGCCCTCTATGACACGAACTGAGGAACTTCCTGTGGATGCTGTAAAGGAATCACGTACCCATGATTCAGAGAGGTACACTGTTGGTGTTCCATGGAAAGATAAATCAAAGCTTCCTGAAAGTAATTATGATAGTGCTTTCAAACATCTGAAACAAATTGAGAAAAGGTTATCCAAAGATGTCACAATTCAGACAGCATATGGGGACGTGATATCACAGTATCTGAAAAAAGGATACATCACATAAGTAGTATAGGTAATGGGGGTTCTGGCTCACTTCCACTGGAGCTGGATTTATATACCTATACTGCTACTACAGATGGAATTTTTTATGCCAAAATGGTTATGCGATTCAACGATAGTCATGAGATTCAGCTAAATTGACTCCAGCTCACCACAACCTGGAGTCTATGATATAAATTTTTATAGGTAATGATGGTTCTGGCTCACTTCCACTGGAGCCAGATTTATATTAAACGAAATATCAATATTAATTAATAATGGATAAAATTTACTATAGCCCATGAGGATATTGGAAAGGTGTAGGAGCAATAAAAAAATTAGCCACCGCGGCTAAGGTATCTAAAGATGTGGCCAAGGATTGGTTAAAGAAACAAGCGATGTGGCAAATATATTTACCGGCACCGCGATATATACCGAGGAAGAAGCTTGATATTTTTACAACGAATGAAGTTCATCAGGCTGACCTCTTGTTTCTTCCCCACGATAAGGTAAAACGCAAAATGTATAAATACGCTTTAACCGTTGTGGATGTGGCTAGTCGATACAAAGAGGCTGAGCCATTAACATCGAAAGAATCAACAGAGATAGCTAATGCACTGAGTCGCATATATAAACGCGGACCGCTAAAATGGCCTAAGCTATTTCAAGTAGATCCCGGTCGCGAGTTTATGGGATCGGTAACTAAACTGTTAACAAAGAACGATGTCAAAATCGTCCGTGGTGAAAGAGAGGCCCACCGCAGTCAAGCTATCGTCGAAAGATTTAACAGGACATTAGCGGAACGTTTGTTTGGCTATCAGTATGGGATCGAAATGAAATCCGAGCGATTGAGATCAACCGAATGGGTGACACGATTATCAGCTGTTGTATCAGCGCTGAATAATGAAGTGACGAGATTAATAGGGAAGAAACCATCCGATGCGATTAAAATGAAATCCGTGACTTCCGAATCTTCAGCACCGAGGAGAGGCAAAGAACGAAAACTTCCGGATAGAGTAAGGGTAAGATATTTATACCAGCCCGGTGAACTCGAAGGAGGCCTACGTCGCGCAACCGATCCCATATGGTCCCTTAAGACGTATAACATTAGTCGATTGGTTACGAAAGAAGGAGAGCCTATTCTTTATTATCTTCAAGATGGACCGGGTAGGGCATTTGTACGAGAAGAGTTGTTCATAGTTCCCGACGGTACAGTATTACCACCATAACCATAAGCATAGGTATTTACACAATCATTATCAATCCATCTCTTTGTATCTAAGGGGGATAATGATGTCTTGTTCATTCTTAATCCATATATCCTATGATTGTAACTTCTTAAAGAGTTCATCTCGTGTTTGAACGTTCTACCGTTAAATAATGATTCTTTATACTGTTCGTGTTTGATATGCTTTTTTACAACATACTTCTTAACACCCTTAGCTTTTCTTATCTCTCCATTATCGGACTTCTTTATAGAATACATCTTAGGTCTTAATCCCACATACTCCGCTATAGGGGTCCCAGCACATTCATCCTTCATCTTACCTAATACCTTTTTATTTACTACGCTGTGCAGTGGATTATCTTTAGGATAATCGCTCGTGTCATACATGTCTATTTTTTCTGCCATATCTTTATACACATCCTCGGTTTGTATTTCCATCAACAAAGAATCTGTGTCGGTATATAACACCTCGCATCTATCACCGTATTGCTTCTTAAGTTCGTTGTAATAAAAGTCATACATTAAATGTTTTGACAAGTCGAGAATACTCATACCGACGTACACCGGTCTGTTGAATTTTATATTACTCTTCTGCATATGCAACGCGGCTAAGTCGTTATCAAATATCTTGCTTCTGTTAAAAGCCGGACTGGCTTATAAGTTTCCTGAGTCTTTCTTCCTCATTAGATCTGACTAATTTAACATCAACACGCTTCCTTAGATTCTCCATAGTTTTACCAAATACCGAGTTATTCATGAGCTTATATAGATTCTTTTCGAAATCGCTGGTAGCTATCTTTCTTAAATCTGTGTTCAACCTTATATAGGGCTCCATCCAAGGGCTTTGATCAAACTTTAGAACTCTGTGTATTTTCTTAAGTTTCATACCTAACGATAGATACAACTGGAGATTTCTGTAGTGAACTATATATTTTGTTTTATCCATCAAATTTGGTACGAGTTTTTCTACGTTAGCTAACCTACTATTACCCATCAAGGAGCGTTGATATTCCGACATCCAATCTTTATTAACCATTAATCTTTCGGGAGCTAGCGGATAACTGTTATGATCTTTATGTAACGAACTTGGATATTCCAAGTCAACTTCTAGTATGTACCCTTTATTCACATTGATATTATGGATATCATTCTCATCGACCCATTCAAAACCACCCGTGGGTAAAGGTTGATTATAGCCCATCCGTACAAATTGTTAGCGTCGAGATATAATATGTGGGTGTCGGGTTTACTGGGATCGTATCCTTCCACTAATTTATTATTAGCCTTAGAATACCTTTTAGCTGCCATCGATATACCACCTCTTAATCCTTTCTCAATAAACAAGTGCATATCGTAATCTGTGAGTAATTTTAGTTCTACGCCGGTCTTCTTCAACAATGCATCCCACGATAGTCCGGGACTGGAATAGTACCATGCCGGGTCCAAGCCGTATTGTTTGAAACACGTCTTTCTAAATATCTCTAATATATCGGCGAGTAACAGTACATCGGTTTTTAAGTACAGATCGTGATAATCGCCTAAATTCTTACAACCTAATTTATCCCAGACCGTCAGAGCGTGTTCATAATCGGCATCTGTTATTCTAGATTCTGTTAAGTTACTATAGAATGATTCGAGGGTTGGTAATTCAGTTTCTTCGAATCTAGACCAATCATCCATATATTCGTAAGGATATACACCTTTTCTCAGCAACCAATGACGTGTTATCTTATCGGTATATTTATTTGTTATCGTAAAGTCATCGGGATTGTTCGCATTAGCTAAATTGTCCAGGGAAGATAACAGAAACTGTACGGAGTCTATGAATCTAAGCCCATTACTTTGCTTTGTTCTAGATTTCCCATCCTTGTCCCTATAATGTATAGGTTTAGTCAACGAGAACGATATGTATTTTTCCATATTGTTAGGAATGCACGTTAAACCGCCGTCGGTCTTCGAGATAGCTTGCATAATGAGATGTGAATCGTATCCCCTAAGGTTATGAAACACAACGGGGATGGGTATTGTTTGAGAGTTCATTTTTAGTTTCATGTTACACTCGTGATGAGCTGCTCCCCGATAATTACCCGTGACGTGACAATGATCTCTTACGGAATCCCCATCCAGGGGTTTATTACAAACGTGACAACTCGTTGACTTCTTATGGGCCCTCCAATCATCCCTCGTCATACGCATGGGTATCTTACACGATAATTTTTCCCTGATTATTCTCTCTTCATTTTGTAGATATTCCAGGAACTTTCCCGCTGCATCGGGACCTCTGTAAATCACGGGCGGGTTTGTTTTCCCATCATACCTTACAACTATATATCCAAACCCACAAGGAATATGTTCTTGAGTTTTGTAGGTAAAACTACTATCTTGATTATTATCTTGATTATTTTCTATGGGTTTGATAAGCGCTTCGAAGTCGGCGTAAATTACGTACAGTACTGGCATTTGATTACAATAATGTTCAAATTTTAATATATTTTTTCCCTCTTTAGGCATATCGATCCTGATAGCATTCTGTCCAACACCTCTACAGTCTTCTTTATGCGCTTCTAATAGATCTTGTCTGCTGTACCCATGCAGGCATCTTTTGCAGAAATATTTCTTTTCTTTATGTTTTGTTTGATCGTATAATAGCCTGTTTAAACTCTTTATCCACGTATAATGATATTTACCATCTTTTTCGATCAGAAATGAATTGATTCTGGGGATATTTTCCGGAGCGGAGCTTATCCTGTGTACAACAATTCCTTTAGAATGTCCGAAAACATTTATAGCTAAATTATTTTGCTTTTCCACCTTATCAATTTGTGATATTGGTGTAGGTTCGTCTATACCATCGAAGTTGAGTCCATCGTTTTGGGGATAGCTAGAAGGTCTATCCGGATTTTTGTCTACGGGGAACAATGCAGATCTTATCATCATTCTTAAACAGTCATCGGATTTATTTTTTACGTTAATTATGGCTTTTTTCTTCTTATAATACGGAGGTAAATCTATATAAGATCCACCTTTGAAAGGCATATAATTTGCTATATCTAAATATAAACTATCGATTTTATCAACACCCCAACCAGAACCTCTATTAGTCCAGCGTTCTAAAGTTTCCTGTATTCTCTGAATTGATGTATCTAATAATGAGTTTATAGTATCAGATTCGGTTATAACTTCTTGATTGCTTCGGAAATATGGTTCGGTATATTCGGTGCTATCATCTGTGTTACTTTTACTCAATGTCATTTTAATCGTCAGCTGGTATTTTATACTATGTAAATCATCTAATTCCTCGTTAATTTTACTCGATATGATGGGCTTAATATCGTTAACATCCATGTTGGAATTAATATCCATCTTCCAACCTCTTAGATATTTACCAACGCCGGCGGATGTGGGTACAAATATTAATTCTTGTTGTTGATTATCATCATCATTATCAATATCAACATTATCATTAGGTTGATTATTATCTAGTAAAGCGATCAATTCAGCTCTTCTCATTCGAGAATAACCTCTCAGCCCACTGTTTCTCGCTCGAACTTTGAGTTCTCTAACAGTCTGGGGTCTGTTGTATTCCAAACCGAGTAAATCCATCAATTCAGCTTTTCTCATACGAGAATATCCACGCAGTCCACTTTGCTTTGCCATAGCTTTTAATTCTCTGACAAAAACCATTGTGGTTGAATGGTATATGCAAAATGAGACAAATGTCTAATTGGTTGTTTTCATATATCTAAATACATATTCTCCCCAACCTATTCCTCTCATTGATGTAATCTCTCTTCCTAGCATAAATAATCTGGTTCCTGACCCTATCAGCACCGTGTTCCTTACATAAACAATAACGACCTTTGACCCCTATCCCGCATACAGATACAGTACAGTATAGTTAATGTTTCCGCGCCTGATGTAATAATTGTGTATGCCGCAGTAAAAAAAATCAACACAGCGTCGGTTACAAAGGGTAGTCTTTCCCATGAGTGTAAACTTGCAGTTATTCATGGTATATACATCTATCATATCATTTGTCTAAATGCAAATCACAGCTACACTGCGAGATATTGATTATGCTATTTATAGATTGCTCTAAACTAGGTCACTCTGACTTATGCATGGTATAGCTGAAAATCAATAGAGAAGTCAATCCAATAATAATAAATGCGACCTCTCGGTTCTTTTGTTCCTCTGACGGTGTATAAAACTGACTCATTGTTGGTCTTGGTATTGGGTCTAGTTTTTTCCCATAAACGAGGAAGTATTCGTGCATGGCAGATTCAACATCCTTAAACGTTTGAATTGAATGTCCTTCCTTAAGCAGTTTTTCATGAATAAAGTCTAATCTTAATGTCCTATTTCTGACCCATTGTGACTGGGCTGCTTGGAGTTGTTCTAAAGCTTTATTATGTCTTTTCTGCTCCGAACCTCTCATACTAGAAAATAAAAAATTACTCCCCGAAAAAGCTAGAGCATTAACAATAGCTCCACCGACCATCATCGCAATTGATGCCATATGTATAATAATATAAAATATTCAAATGTTTAATTACTTCATTATGTCTTCCGGGATAAGTCCTTGTTTGATGAGCATATCCTTCGTTGCCATAGCTAATCCAATATCCAGAACCATCATTGGTATGTCATATCCATTAAAATCTAGCTTGGGAGGTGTGGCTTTAGTAATCATTTTAGCCATACGGGCATAGCCAATGGCCAAGCCGGTGACCACCGCTGAATGATACGTCGCGTTTACCAACATTTTACCGTCTGTAGCTGGAGTAGTCATGCTTCTTATAGCATTATATGAGGACTAACCTCTAATTGAACTTGTTGTTGCGGCGGGGGTGACGTTTTCTCTTCTCCGGACTTATAAAAGAACCATACAGCCGCTATACCAGCAACTCCTACTAGTGCCCATGTTTTAATCGGATTAATATTTGAATTATTTATTAATTCCCTTTTCGCGCCAGCCCTCCCTTTCTTCCTGCAGCTATTTTCAAAGGATTCTTAGTAACTCTGGGTTGTTTTTTTGTTTTCTCATTCACATGTGGTGCATTCACATTCACTGGTGGTGGTTCCTCATTCACTTGTTGCGTTTCCACAATCTGTTGTTCCTCGTTCACAATCTGTGGTGTCACCTGTTGTGATTGTGTCTCCATTTATATTATTAAATTGACAATACCTAGCCGTTATTAAAGCTGTGGTGAACGGAGCTAAGAACATTCCGTATCTATGATAAAACTCACAGCTCACTGCGCTTATAGCGTGTTCGATGAATGGGTCTTTCTCGAGAGATTCGCATAAATACAGGCGATGTTCTGCTGGGATGGGGAGAAACGTACTAGCTACGGCTGTGTTACCAAGACCCTATCGTTTTAGTCATGGTAGCTCCCAGTCTAGACTCGTAACGAGCGTACAGTTTTTTAATCTCTTCGTCGGTCATGTTATCAATTTTTTCGATGGTATAATTTTCTCCCAAATATTGGGAACATTTTCCACCGGCTACCAAAGCGGCAAGTCTTTCTCTATGTTTATCTAAAGATTTATCTAAAGATTTATCAGCATGTTGATCTGCATCAGATTCTTTGAGCATTTGTTTGATGAGTTCGTCGCATTCCATAATGTAATACCTAAGGAGATATTTAAGTCTAACATAATATAATATGACATATCCAATACAACCCGTAATAATGAACTGTTGTGAAAGAATGAGGATTTCGAACCACATTTTATGTAATATTAACCACTAATGTTCAATTTGCTACATTTTTGCTACATTTTGCTATAATTTTGCTACATTTTGCTACATTTTGCTATAATTTTGCTACATTTTTGCTAAGCAATTGCATAAGCAGCTGGTTGATCGGTTTTTAATACGAGTTTACAGTGCTTCGTTGCCGCTAACACTTTTCTGACTTTATCTCGTTCCCCCTTGGTATAAATGACATCATTTTCGCGTAAACATTCCTCGAATGAGTCTTTGCAATGAAAAAGCGCTACCCATTTGGTCTGCTCTCTGAGATCGTTCAGGACAGAGTTGTATTTTTGAGTAAGTACCCAAACGCTATGTTGAGTATGGCGACCGGAGAATGCTAAATACGAAAGCATATCTTTCTTTTTTGTGAGTTCTTTACTCGCGCTGCAGTCGTCTATTACGAAAAGGGTCGAATCTCCTTTGTATCTTTCGTGACATACTCGGAGGCAGTCTTGTAAACGATCGCCCGGATCGACTCTGTGTACCCCGTCGTCATTCATTACCCAATCTCTCGATAGGTAGGTTTTATTAACGCTTATAGTCGGGCACAGAATAATGATATGATCGAAAACGTCCCGATAATGACTTTCTAAAATATCTAGAATAAAGGCTGTTTTTCCGCAGCCCGTTTGCCCGCATATGATAGCGCAGTGCGGATCTTTAGGTAAAAGATTATCAATAGATTGCTTGCACGAATCTCCCATTCTGTATATTAAGTTGCGCATCCATAATCACATACAAATAACTGTTTAATTTACCAGCCGCTTCCTGAAGCTTCGTTATCTGTATGGTGGCACCCTCGCTAGCATTTTCTATTCTCCTCCCACTGCCGTGTAATTGGTCATCGTCCGTTGTTCGCATGTCGAGCCATAGCGCGTACTTCGTGGTGAGGTATTCACCCATCGATACACTCCCGAGAGACAGATCTTTCACGACCGCGTTAACTTCCGGAGAACGTTTTATAGAAGGAAGTTTTTTAATCTCATCCCACTGGTGATACGCTAGCATTCCTTGGCTATATAGTTGATTAGGAACGCCCTCGATAGTCAATTCTACTTTTGTAATCTTGGGATTGTAGAACTTCTCGGTATTTCTTTTAAACGCATCGGAGGGGTCCTCGAACAACATTAAAATACCCTTTAACGACCTCGTGGGAACGTTTAGATTGATATTCCACATCGTATCTTTTTTGTCCCTCGTGATCTTCCGTGTCGCAGCACGGGATCGTACAAAATGGCTAAACTTCCCGAATACTGGTTACGAATTTGTCTGGCTAATTCGGAATCCGTTATCATATCGTACTCCAGAGAGATATTATCAATGGAATAGCTAGCATCATCATTAGCAGATCTGATTACTCTACCGTAGTCATTAAAAGTGAGTTCGTATTCTAACCTATCGCCTAGGGATGCTTGATAAAAGGGCATGTGGGAATCTAGTAATTCAAAGTCTAAGGGAACATAGAATCTGTTACCTAATGCGTCGGCAACAGCCTTATCTTTTACGAAGTTATCATCACCATTTTCAGCACCCACGCGCAGTCTCAATGTGTTCTTATTACAAATACCTTGGTACTGTAAGTTTTCCCGCTCTTTATCCGTTCTCCAGAGATCCATGTAGCAATAGTATACATCGCTATCGTCGATACTCAAAACCTCATTACCGCTAATTTTAATGGCGATTTTCTTAACGATAGCACGACCTATGTTCTGAACGGGCTCCCTGTTAACGTCTGTAGAAGTCAAACTAATCGTAAATGCTAGTCGGACAGTTCCCGGAACTAACACATCGTGTGCGCCGAGATTAGGAAAGCGAACCAGAAGCGTTTGATTCTGATCTATGGTACTAGGGTTATTAGTTATAGTTACAGACTGACGAATTGCTTTGACCCCTAATGGATCTCGAAGTCTACGTTGTGGGTTTAACTTGCGTCCGTATTGTGAAGACATTGTTTATATTGAAATTATGTACCCTATGTTTAATATAAAAATGACTGATTTTGATATTAATGACTTTGATCTAAGTACCTTTGATGATCCGAATCGAACTGAAGAGGGTACTGATGAAACCAGGTTTAGTAGTCTTAACGATGAACTTTTACAATCGTCCGTCAATGATTATTACAATGCCTTAAAAGAAGATACCCCAATAGGCCGTGACTATTCAAAGTTTACGATAGATAGTAAAGGAATATTGCGACTGCGTGACTCTCCGGATATTGATCTTATGCATTCTCGTACTCGTAAGCCCCTAGCCTTGTCTACGATAGCTGCTAAACACGGCATCGGCACTGTTCGTGATAAATTAGGTTTTGTGGACTACCGACGACTGTCCGCGAAGACTACTAAGGTTCTTCGAACTGTGCGTCATGAACTCGTTAATACAGATGATTTGGAAGCAGCCTCGATGGTGGCCTCGGACGGACTCGGAGAAATCTTAGATACCTATTACGATAATTCCACGTTACAGGTATCGGAGTTTAGTATTAGGGAATTACGAGGTCTTGACAAGGCAATGCGAACAATGCGGGGAGAACTCATCAATAATATAGCCAAGATATCCGAAATCGACAAGCATATAGCTCAAGAGAAAACAAAACTTGAACAGGCGGGCGATGAGTTCAGTAGACGCCGCGTAGCGGAAAGATTGCGTAATTTAGAAGACGAAAGATCGGCCCGCCTCGAAGCAGCTTCCAGTAATAGAAAGGCACTTCGTTCGCAAATCAGTCGTATTCGAGAAACTATCGATCAAGTCCTCAACGATGACACTACACTGGCCGATAAAATTAAAACATTGTTCAGAGAACAGGGAATAACCATTGCCAGTATTTTAACCGCGTTGGGATTTATTATATCGACTTTGACTCTCTCGTTAACAGGTGGTAGTACAGGTGGAGGCGGATCACCTCCTAGCGATAAAAATGGTATAAAAGAGTGGATAAAAAAGCATTTAAAAGCATTAGGTTCAGCACTGGGAAAGCCTGCTGAGAAAGCCGCGGCCGCACTTCCCGGTATAATAGGGAGTGTTGTTTCCTGGCTATTGAATTTATTAGCTAAGACCACCACTTGGCTTAGTCAAAACTTGTGGGGGTTGATCGTAGCAATTGCAGGGCTGCTGTACGTATTCGCTAAGAACTATTTAACCACCAAATCATGAGTAAACCAACCGAGACTCCACCCACTACAAGAGCTGTTTTTTCATCGATATGTTGTTGATTTTTAGCCTCAATATGCGGTGGTCCTTGTGCGTGTGCGTTTGTAGATGGTTGTGCATTAGTAGAAGTTTTAGCGATAGTTGGTGTTTGCGGCTTGACTATTCCCTTTTCGCCCGTGATCGTTTGCGTTATTAATTCAACGTTAATATCTGAATTTATACCTGGTTTTTGTTGATCAGTAGCGATAACAATTTTATTATTATAGCCTATCACTTGACCGATCTTAAGTTCCATATTACTCGGAGACATGTATAGTCCCGGCGCATAAACGAAGTCCACTTTGGATTGAGCGTACTGTAATGCATCTTGAAAACGCTTTATAGACGATGGTATGTCAACTGGTGAATTAATGGCGTCCTCCACGTTTGCGACAAACTGTTTTTGTGCATCGAGCGCCGTCCCAGAACCGATAATGGACATTCGTGTTTGCGATTGTGCTCCGAGAATTGCCCATACATAAGTTCTTATCGATTCATTAAATCTTACAAATCCTGGGTTAGTAAAATTATTTTCCGTTTTATCATTAAGAAATTCATTCCAAGCGTTTGCGGTATCGTTCATTTGTATAAATTTTGTAACAATATAAGCCAAACCACCCTTAAAACTCATAAGAGAACCTCTCCAATCGTTACTCGAAAGTTCCAAGCCATGATTAAGATTATGCAATCTTACAAAAAGATTGTCTATCTGTAAGAATTTAAATGGATCGAATGGTTGATGAGTTTTTTTAACTAAATCATCGCTGACTTCTTTAACAGTTCTTTGTCCGCTGTACGGAACACCTAGACCATGGTTTGCTCCTTTAATGCGCCAATCTTTACTCGTAGAAACATTAAATTCATTACAAATACGCTCATACGCGGACCTATCATAATTATTATTTGTCGAATTCCATGCTCGATCCTGCGGTAATGGAGCACTAATTTCTTTAAGTATACGTCTAATCTGATAATACACGTGAAATAATAAAACAGACTTATTTAGCATAAATCCTGGGGCATTAACAGATACGCCACATTCCGTTGTGGCACACCATATGGCAAAGTTTAACTGATTCTGCCAAAATTGCATCGGATTGTGAAACCAATCGTGCACCATTTTATCGCTAGTTGCCGTGACCCTGTAATTTTCAAAGATATCGGGGAATTTAACGAAAAATTCAGCACCAGAGGCAGTTACTATAATCGATTGATTAGTAATGTATCTCGATTTCATATTTAAGTTATGATATAGTATCATTGTATATTTAATATGTATGTTACACTCCCGGGAATAACAAATGGTCAGTCTATTGAACTGCTTCATACTATCGATAACTCGGATGGACAACTCGAAGTAGCTCTATGCGATGTAACGTATTACCCACTGTGGACCAATATAAGTGCTGCGAAAGATAATAATAAGATACATATAATAGGTGAAAACAATGGTATTGACAGAGCCATTACTACTATACCTGATGGGTATTACAGCGTATGCTCACTCAATGATGAAATTTTTAAGCCTAATGGAATGAGTCTAACACAAAATGAGTCGAATGGGACAGTGAAAATCGACTCTGGAGAAAACACTGTAATTCTTATCCCATACTTAGAAGTTACACTTGGATTTCATCATAGAATAGGAATTATAAATTCTAACAAACCACGACAGGGAATTAAATTACCCGATTTAGTTCCCTATAAAGAGTTGTTCATCCATCTTGATCAAATCAGCACGACGGATAATATTCAACAAGAAAGTCCTTCAACTCTGCTCAGAAGTGTTCCAGTGAAAAATGAAAAATATAATAGCGGTAGAACGGAATCTTTCTCGTCACTACAATATAAAAAATTAAAGCGGGGAATTATTTCAGACCTCAAAATTTCTGTATTAGATGTAAAACACCAACCAGTACATATAGGATACTTAAGTGTAACACTCCATATTATATAATGGTTAATTCCATATTTAAGTTATGATATAGTATCATTGTATATTTGATATGTATGTTACACTCCTGGGAATAACAAATGGTCAGTCTATTCAACTGCTTCGTACTATCGATAACTCGGATGGACAACTCGAAGTCGCTCTATGCGATGTAACGTATTACCCACTGTGGACCAATATAAGTGCTGTGAGAGGTAATAATAAGATATGGATATTAGATGAACAAAATATTATTGAAAAATTCATTATTATACCTGATGGGTATTACAGCGTATGCTCACTCAATGATGAAATTTTTAAGTCTAATGGAATTAGTCTAACACAAAATGAGTCCAATGGAATGTTGAAATTCGACACTGGAGAAAAAGGTGTACGGATTGTAGGGAACTTATCAGCTACACTTGGATTTACACGCGGAATTTTATCAATATTCAAGGCAACATTTGATGGAGAGACATTGTCCGATTTAGTTCCCTTTTAAGAGTTGTGTATCCATCTTGATCAAATCAGTACGACAAATAATATTCAACTAGAAAGTCCTTCAACTTTGCTCAGATCTATTCCAGTGAAAAATGAAAAATATAATAGCGGTAGAACGGAATCTTTCTCGTCACTACAATATAAAAAATTAAAGCGGGGAATTATTTCAGACCTCAAAATTTCTGTATTAGATGTAAAACACCAACCAGTACATATAGGATACTTAAGTGTAACACTCCATATTAAAAATAATGGTTGATGCATCAGGCCCTGGAACAGTAAGACAATGTAATACAATTGCGCTTTCCGATCTCGGAGACACGGAAGGATTCGGTAAACCCGGCACCGATGGTAAGTTATACGCTTTACACTTACACGATAATGTATACAATCGGAAAGAAGTCACATTCACGGGTAATCTAGGAGATTTAAGCGATGTCGATGTTAGTAGACTCCTTAAAAACACTTCGTACAATATTACTCGCAACGACGATAATAAATGGACTATGGTTGAAGCAAACATCGAGTGGCTACTGAATATCGTCATTACCCCACCTTATGTGATGATGGGTAAGGGACATAATTTAATTAAGATAATAAATAGTGGCATCGTACTCGCGGCTTATATCCCATCAAAACGAAAAAGTGTGTTAGTTACCCCCCTGCCAGAAAACCCAGGTCATATGATATATAGTCGTCCGGCCTTAAAAAATGTTACTTTAAATTTGGTTACTGAATTCGAAGATATTAAAGATAACTTGAATGTAATACCTAATCTTTCTACGCTTATTATTGAAGTCTTGTTCGGAGATGCACCGGAAGATGCCTTCGATATATTACCAGGTCTATCGATTAAATGGCAAAAGAAACACCAACGTCAACGTTGCAGTATTATTCATATCGGAGCATCGCCCGTTGCAACCCTCGAGGGGGTCCAAATTATTAAAAGTGACAGTATTTCTCTTTCTAAGATATTCTTGCCGTATAATATACATTTGATAAGATTGATGTATAGTCTCAAAACATTTAAGCAAGACCAATTAAAGACTATTATATGATCGTAATATACACTATGAGTTTATATCCGGCGCTCGGTGAAGCATTTGAAAAGATGGAAACTGTTGATGGATTTCAATTACATCAAATAAGCGACATAAAACATCGAATAGGGAAGGATAGGGAGTTGAGACTTGGATTGTATAAAAAGTATCGCAGAGCCGTGAATGCTCTGGACGGAGTTGACACCGTGCTTTTAGTATCTGGCATGGGACTCGGTGTAGCGGGTATCGGTTTACTATCAACTATAATCGCCGCGCCTATCGTGCTCGGCATGGAAATAACAGCTGGAGTCTCGGGACTGGCAGGAATAGCGATAAAATTCATTTCTCGTAGGTTACAAAAGAAAGCATTAAAACACGATAGTATTCGGATACTCGCCGAAGCAAAGTTGAACAGCATTGAGGATCATATTTCGACAGCAATGGCCGATTGTAAGATATCCGAAGATGAGTTTCGTTTAGTGCTGTCGGAACTCACCAAATACAATAAAATGAAGCAGGAGATTCGATCAAATTCTCGTAAGACCAGTGGTATTAGCGAAGACGAGAAAAAAAAGTTCATAGAACAGGGGAGGCAACAAGCGCGTCAATTATTCCGTGCCAAAACCAAAGAACTGGTTGGAGATTAAAAATAGATTGCTTACTATCGTGTGATTACATTTAGACAAATGCTAACATAAATATATAATAATGGAGAAAGCTATTCAATGGAAAGAATTACCACAAGGTTTTTATTATATCAGTGATGCCAAACCAACCAAATACGGTTATCAATTGTTTCTTATCAATTTACAAAAAGAGTGTAGTTATATAGTCTGGTCTCCTAGTAAAATGAACGAAGAACTTAATAAAAATGTTGAATATCGCTTTATCGATAAAAATAATAAAGAATATTTTTATTACCATTTAGACTCATCTAAAGCAATGATTGGCCCCAGGTATTGGTGAGCTAGAGCCAATCTCATGACTATCATTAAATCACATAATCATTTTGGCATAAAAAATTCCATCTGTAGTAGCAGTATAGGTATATGAATCCGGCTCCAGTGGAAGTGAGCCAGAACCCCCATTACCTATACTACTACATAAGTTCCTGAAAAAGAAGTCAACAAAAAATGTTGGTACTTACCTCATTTTCCCGTGGTCCAACCTGAACGAAATACAATGAAGGTAAGGATGGTTTTGGATGCGTCAGCAAGAAGTGATAGGGTGTCCTTTAATGATGTTGTTCTCCAAGGTCTAAAAATGCAGAATGATCTTGTTGAAATATTGCTAAGATTTGGAACACATCCAATCGAAATCATATGCGACATTGCAGAAATGTACTTGCAAATCAAGATTACTGAAGCTGATCAACCGTACTTCAGATTTCTATGGAGATCAATGAACATGGAGGAAGAACCTGATGTATATGAATTTTCACGGGTAGTCTTCGGAATGAATTGTTCACCATTTATAGCACAGTATGTTACACAGGAACATGCTAAGGCATGCAAAAATCATCTTCCTTTGGCTGCAGACACATTTGCTAAATCAACATACATGGATGACACAATGGATTCGGTAGAAACCGAAGAAAAAGCAGTAGAGCTTTATGATCAGGTGAATGAACTGTGGACTACAGCTGGAATGCATGACAGGAAGTGGGTCTCCAATTCATTGAAGGTTCTTGAATGTATTCTAGTTGCAGATAGACCATCTGAAATTAATATTCAGATGACTGAACTGCCATCAGTGAAAGCTCTGGAATGCAGAGTGATAGGTTTCAATTCTGCTACAACATCCCAAATGATCACTTTCAAATGTCAAAAAGAGCTTTCTTAAGGGAGATTGCTAAGATATTTGATTCTTTAGGACTGTTAGCTCCATTTACCATTCGGGCAAAGATAATATTGCAACACATTTGGGTGTCTGGTGTGGGATGACAGTCTGCATCCTGAGTTAGAAGAAAATGTCTTGCAATGGTATAGGGAATTGGCAGATTTGAAGTCTTTATATTTTCCAAGATGGATAGAATTTAGAACAGAAATAGCCAATCCAAACCTACATGTGTTTGTAGATGCATCACAAGATGCTTTTGGAGCAGTCATTTATCTGGTGAGTGTTAATGAACACAAGACAACGAGTCAACTTGTAGCTGCAAAAAGTCATGTTGCTCCACTGAAGGCTATCAGTGTTCCACGACTCGAGTTGATGGCAGCGGTTCTTGGGGTGAAACTTCTGCCTGCTATTGCAAAAGGCCTAGAAATGTCACCTTATGATGCAAGGATCTGCTCTGATAGCATGAACGTGTTGTGGTGGATAAAAAGCCACAGTAGAAGCTTTAAGCCATTTGTGGCCAATCGTGTGGGTTTTATACAAGAAGTGACAAAACCCAGCCAATGGATGCATGTGCCAACTAAGTTGAATACAGCAGACATACTTACAAAAGGTAGTAAACCTGAAACACTTGGTACAAAAGCATGGCTACAAGGTCCTGAGTTTTTAAAACTTGATGTGAGCCTATGGCCAAAGCAGATACATGCTTTCCAGAAAGTTGAGCTGGAAAGGAAAACGGGATCAAATATGAAAGTGACAATGATGGTGCAAGATGTTGATTAGACATGGCGTTTGGATCCATGTAGGTTCTCCGACTGGAAAAGACTGTGTAGAATCTTTACATGGGTCTACAGGTTTCTCAGTAATTCTCGGACACAAAAGAATATGAGAAGGAAAGAAGATCTGGACCTAGAAGAGATTGAAGAAGCTGAAAGGAAACTAATTTCAAAAGATCAAATGGAAGCATTTCCTAAAGAGTATTTGGCACTGAAACAGGACAGCAGAATACCACCTAAGAGTAAACTCATAGGATTACAGCCTTTTCTGGATGAAACAGGAGTGATGAGATTAAATGGCAGACTGAGGTTTGCAGAAGTCCTGTCCTGGGAAGCAAGGTTTCCTATTATTCTTCCCCGAAAAAGCCCCGTGACAAAGTTGATAGTTAAACATCATCATGAAATGTGTCACCACATGGGAACAAATACAACATTAGCCTCATTGTCTACAAAGTTCTGGATAATATCCTCGAGGGAGGAAATTCGTGAATAGGAAAATGCATGTTCTTAGTGTAAAAAGCAAAAAGCAAAGCCAGCACAACTCATGGGCAATCTTCCAAAGGTGAGAGTAGTTTGTTCAATGAGAGTATTTGTTAAAGCTGGGGTAGATTTCGCTGGTCCATTTCTTACTGTACAGGGTCGTGGTAAAAGCCATCAAAAGCGTTACCTGTGCCTGTTCACATGCCTAGCTACACACGCAGTATATTTAGAGATCGCTTTCGGACTAGACACAAATTCATTCTTGAATGCTCTCTTCTGCATGGCACACAGAAGAGGAATGCCCAAGGAGATTATATCGGACAATGGGACGAATTTCGTTGGAGCTGTAAAAGAGCTTAAAGAGCTGGTGACTTCATTAGACTCTGACATCACAAAATCGAAATTGGCAAACAGAGGCATTGTATGGAGATTTAATCCTCCAAATGCTCCTCACTACGGAGGAATATTTGAATCAATGGTCAAGTCAGCTAAACAGGCTATTTATGCTGTCCTCAGCTCAAGTGATGTCACCGATGAAGAACTGATGACTGCTTTTACTGAGGCTGAAGCTCTGTTGAATTCAAGACCACTCACATATCAGAGTGCCCACACAGGATGATGATCAGCTAACACCAAACCACTTTCTACATGGGCAGCTTGGTGGAGACTTCGCTCCAGAAATAGATTCCACCTCCTTTTCTCCCCAGAGGCGTTGGCGGAGGATCCAGGAACTCATCAGGCATATCTGGAGGAGATAGATGAGAGAGTGGCTTCCAACGTTGAATGTCAGAAAAAAGTGGGTCACGTCATCAAGAGACTTCCAAGTTGATGATGTGGTGATTGTCGTATCACAAGATAATCCAAGAGGAACTTGGCCAATGGAAAGGATATTGAAGACTTACCCAGGCAAAGATGGCCATGTTAGAGTTGTAGATGTTAAAGTTGGAGGGTCGAGATTGACTCGACCAGTTACAAAGATCTGTCCTCTCGAATATCGAGACTGAACAACAACCAGTTGTTCAAGGTTGTAAATAGTGCTGCTGTTTTCATGGAATAGTCATTGTTGTAAATAAGTTAGGGTTTTTGTAGTTTGTCAACTGGGTTGTTTTGATGAAGTATTGTTCCGAATAGATGATAGACAGGGGTCTATCATGGAAGGGGGCATGTACTGAAGCGTCCGGGAAAAAGCGTCAGAGAACAAGTGTCATGTTCCTGGACACAGTGGTTGATTCATGGGTACACAACAGCTTCGCGGAAAGCGTTAAAGTTGGCATGCAGCACGTGCTTCTTGCTGGATGAGCGTAAAATGCGCATGCTCTAGACGCAGTTTATTTCAGTTGGCTTTTGGCATTCATGTGGGCAAGTAGTAAATGGATATCTCTCTCTAAGTTACAAAATAGTGAATTAGAATAGTACAGAAACAGAATAGAATAGATTAGAAATAGTTGAGAGAGTTACCAATTTACATTAACATACGGCAACTTCACTTTGAGTTTCAAATCCATTTCATTTTATCTTATTACATTTTCATTGTTCATTACATTACAAGGGGATTTCACGTTTAGTTGATTACAAGGGGATTTCACGTTTAGTTGATTACAAGGGGATTTCATGTTTAGTTGATTGCAAGGTAGGTTCATGTTTAGTTTAGTTTAGTCTTCCACTGCGAACCACACCCAGATCCTGAAACTGACATGAAGCAAAGTGTTCCCTAGTTAATGTTGTCCAGAAGGGAGGTTTCCATCATTCTCCTGTTGTGATGTTGTTTAATGGGGTAGTGGAACACATCCACAACAAAGTCAACATGGTTCATTTTATTTCTATTCTGTTTCCAGTTACAGATGAGATTTTGTCATCGTGAGTATTTTAATTTCTTTACAGTTGTATGATCAGCTGAATAAGCAGTATGGATATCTTTAATGGCTAGAAAACCCTCGTTAGGAATATATATATCTAATTTCTACATGGGTCTGAGGATGCAGTCTCCATTCACCAGAATTCCTGGTATTTATTAATACTACAGTACTAGGAACCCCACAAAATGTAAACGTGATGTCCATCAATACTTATGTGAGGCAAGAAAATCAGTTGTGCTTTTATCAATAAATCATATTATGTTTTTATCTCATTTCTCAAAATAGTGAAGTAAGAATTTCATCACTGATATTTCTTAATATGAATTATGAATAGTAATGTCTTGATACAGCCATTTTAAGCATGTTCCTGTCTTTTCCTCTTTCAGGTTGCAGTTTGTGTTCCAAGCTCCATTATTACCTGCTCTTGATCTTGTAGACAAGAAAGCCGTTAGCTTCATGACATCCCCCTCAGGGAGGTCTCTCTACCAGGTCAGTACTCCACTGTAGACAGTAAAGCAGTACACCCCACTGTAGACAGCTGTACACTCCATTGTAGACAGCAGTACACCCCACTGTAGACAGTTAAGCAGTACACCCCACTGTAGACAGCTGTACACTCCATTGTAGACAGCAGTACACCCCACTGTAGACAGCAGTACACCCCACTGTAGACAGCAGTACACCCCACTTTAGACAGCAGTACACCCCACTGTAGACAGCAGTACACCCCACTGTAGACAGCTGTACACTCCATTATAGACAGCTGTATACTCCATTGTAGACAGCAGTACACCCCACTGTAGACAGCAGTACACCCCACTGTAGACAGCAGTACACCCCACTGTAGACAGCAGTACACCCCACTGTAGACAGCAGTGCACTCCACTAAAGACAGCAGTACACCCCACTGTAGACAGCAGTACATCCCACTGTAGACAGCAGTACACCCCACTGTAGACAGCAGTACACCCCACTGTAGACAGCAGTACACCCCACTGTAGACAGCAGTACACTCCACTGAAGACAGCAGCACACCCCACTGTACACAGCAGTACACCCCACTGAGGAAAAGCAGTACACTCCAATATAGACAGCAGTACACCCCACTGTAGACAGCAGTACACTCCACTATAGACAGCAGTACACCCCACTGTAGACAGCAGTACCATCCACTTCATCCTCCGCCTGCTTCCATCCACTACATCCTCCATCTGCTTCCACCCAGCCACTACATCCTCCATCTGCTTCCATCCACTACATCCTCCATCTGCTTCCATCCACTACATCCTCCATCTGCTACCATCCACTGCATCCTCCATCTGCTTCCATCCACTTCATCCTCCATCTGCTTCCACCCAGCCACTACATCCTCCATCTGCTACCATCCACTACATCCTCCATCTGCTTCCGTCCACTACATCCTCCATCTGCTTCCATCCACTACATCCTCCATCTGCTTCCATCCACTACATCCTCCATCTGCTACCATCCACTACATCCTCCATCTGCTTCCATCCACTACATCCTCCATCTGCTTCCATCCACTACATCCTCCATCTGCTACCATCCACTACATCCTCCATCTGCTTCCACCCACTACATCCTCCATCTGCTTCCATCCACTACATCCTCCATCTGCTACCATCCACTGCATCCTCCATCTGCTACCATCCACTACATCCTCCGCCTGCTTCCATCCACTACATCCTCCATCTGCTTCCATCCACTACATCTTCCATCTGCTACCATCCACTACATCCTCCGCCTGCTTCCATCCACTACATCCTCCGCCTGCTTCCATCCACTACATCCTCCGCCTGCTTCCATCCACTGCATCCTCCATCTGCTACCATCCACTACATCCTCCGCCTGCTTCCACCCACTACATCCTCCGCCTGCTTCCATCCACTACATCCTCCATCTGCTACCATCCACTGCATCCTCCATCTGCTTCCACCCACTACATCCTCCGCCTGCTTCCATCCACTACATCCTCCGCCTGCTTCCATCCACTACATCCTCCATCTGCTTCCATCCACTACATCCTCCATCTGCTACCATCCACTACATCCTCCATCTGCTTCCATCCACTACATCCTCCATCTGCTTCCATCCACTACATCCTCCATCTGCTACCATCCACTACATCCTCCATCTGCTTCCATCCACTGCATCCTCCATCTGCTACCATCCACTACATCCTCCGCCTGCTTCCATCCACTACATCCTCCGCCTGCTTCCATCCACTACATCCTCCGCCTGCTTCCATCCACTACATCCTCCATCTGCTTCCATCCACTACATCCTCCATCTGCTTCCATCCACTACATCCTCCATCTGCTACCATCCACTACATCCTCCGCCTGCTTCCATCCACTACATCCTCCGCCTGCTTCCATCCACTACATCCTCCGCCTGCTTCCATCCACTACATCCTCCATCTGCTACCATCCACTACATCCTCCGCCTGCTTCCATCCACTACATCCTCCGCCTGCTTCCATCCACTACATCCTCCGCCTGCTTCCATCCACTACATCCTCCATCTGCTACCACCCACTACATCCTCCGCCTGCTTCCATCCACTACATCCTCCATCTGCTTCCATCCACTACATCCTCCATCTGCTACCATCCACTACATCCTCCATCTGCTTCCGTCCACTACATCCTCCATCTGCTTCAAGCCACTACATCCTCCATCTGCTTCCACCGACTACATCCTCCATCTGCTTCCACCAACTACATCCTCCATCTGCTTCCACCCACTACATCCTCCGCCTGCTTCCATCCACTACATCCTCCGCCTGCTTCCATCCACTACATCCTCCATCTGCTTCCACCCACTACATCCTCCATCTGCTACCACCCACTACATCCTCCGCCTGCTTCCATCCACTACATCCTCCATCTGCTTCCATCCACTACATCCTCCATCTGCTACCATCCACTGCATCCTCCATCTGCTTCCATCCACTACATCCTCCATCTGCTACCATCCACTACATCCTCCATCTGCTACCATCCACTACATCCTCCATCTGCTACCATCCACTGCATCCTCCATCTGCTTCCATCCACTACATCCTCCATCTGCTTCCATCCACCCACTACATCCTCCATCTGCTTTCATCCACTACATCCTCCATCTGCTTCCACCCACTACATCCTCCGCCTGCTTCCATCCACTACATCCTCCGCCTGCTTCCATCCACTACATCCTCCATCTGCTTCCACCCACTACATCCTCCATCTGCTACCACCCACTACATCCTCCGCCTGCTTCCATCCACTACATCCTCCATCTGCTTCCATCCACTACATCCTCCATCTGCTACCATCCACTGCATCCTCCATCTGCTTCCATCCACTACATCCTCCATCTGCTACCATCCACTACATCCTCCATCTGCTACCATCCACTACATCCTCCATCTGCTACCATCCACTGCATCCTCCATCTGCTTCCATCCACTACATCCTCCATCTGCTTCCATCCACCCACTACATCCTCCATCTGCTTTCATCCACTACATCCTCCATCTGCTTCCATCCACTGCATCCTCCATCTGCTTCCGTCCACTACATCCTCCATCTGCTTCCATCCACCCACTACATCCTCCATCTGCTACCATCCACTACATCCTCCATCTGCTACCATCCACTACATCCTCCATCTGCTTCCATCCACTGCATCCTCCATCTGCTACCATCCACTGCATCCTCCATCTGCTTCCATCCATCCACTACATCCTCCATCTGCTACCATCCACTACATCCTCCATCTGCTTCCGTCTACTAGATCCTCCATCTGCTTCCATCCACTACATCCTCCATCTGCTTCCATCCACTACATCCTCCATCTGCTTCCGTCCACTACATCCTCCATCTGCTTCCATCCACTACATCCTCCATCTGCTACCACCCACTGCATCCTCCATCTGCTACCATCCACTACATCCTCCATCTGCTACCATCCACTACATCCTCCATCTGCTTCCGTCCACTACATCCTCCATCTGCTTCCATCCACTACATCCTCCATCTGCTTCCATCCACTACATCCTCCATCTGCTACCATCCACTACATCCTCCATCTGCTACCATCCACTACATCCTCCATCTGCTTCCGTCCACTACATCCTCCATCTGCTTCCATCCACTGCATCCTCCATCTGCTTCCATCCACTACATCCTCAATCTGCTACCATCCACTTCATCCTCCATCTGCTACCAACAACTACATCCTCCATCTGCTTCCATCCACTACATCCTCCATCTGCTTCCATCCACTACATCCTCCATCTGCTTCCGTCTACTAGATCCTCCATCTGCTTCCGTCCACTACAGCCTCAATCTCCTTCCACCCACTTCATCCTCCATCTGCTTCCATCCACTACATCCTCCATCTGCTACCATCCACTACATCCTCCATCTGCTTCCATCCACTACATCCTCCATCTGCTTCCATCCACTACATCCTCCATCTGCTACCATCCACTACATCCTCCATCTGCTACCATCCACTGCATCCTCCATCTGCTTCCATCCACTACATCCTCCATCTGCTTCCATCCACTACATCCTCCATCTGCTTCCATCCACTGCATCCTCCATCTGCTTCCATCCACTACAGCCTCCATCTGCTTCCACCCACTACATCCTCCATCTGCTTCCATCCACTACATCCTCCATCTGCTACCATCCACTGCATCCTCCATCTGCTTCCATCCACTACATCCTCCATCTGCTTCCATCCACCCACTACATCCTCCATCTGCTTTCATCCACTACATCCTCCATCTGCTTCCATCCACTGCATCCTCCATCTGCTTCCGTCCACTACATCCTCCATCTGCTTCCATCCACCCACTACATCCTCCATCTGCTACCATCCACTACATCCTCCATCTGCTACCATCCACTACATCCTCCATCTGCTTCCATCCACTGCATCCTCCATCTGCTACCACCCACTACATCCTCCATCTGCTTCCATCCACTGCATCCTCCATCTGCTACCACCCACTGCATCCTCCATCTGCTACCATCCACTACATCCTCCATCTGCTTCCATCCACTACATCCTCCATCTGCTTCCATCCACTACATCCTCCATCTGCTTCCACCCACTACATCCTCCATCTGCTTCCACCCACTACATCCTCCATCTGCTTCCACCCACTACATCCTCCATCTGCTTCCACCCACTACATCCTCCATCTGCTACCATCCACTGCATCCTCCATCTGCTACCACCCGCTGCATCCTCCATCTGCTACCATCCACTACATCCTCCATCTGCTTCCATCCACTTCATCCTCCATCTGCTACCAACAACTACATCCTCCATCTGCTTCCATCCACTACATCCTCCATCTGCTACCATCCACTACATCCTCCATCTGCTACCATCCACTGCATCCTCCATCTGCTTCCATCCACTACATCCTCCATCTGCTACCATCCACTACATCCTCCATCTGCTACCATCCACTACATCCTCCATCTGCTTCCATCCACTACATCCTCCATCTGCTTCCATCCACTACATCCTCCATCTGCTTCCGTCTACTAGATCCTCCATCTGCTTCCGTCCACTACAGCCTCAATCTCCTTCCACCCACTACATCCTCCATCTGCTTCCATCCACTACATCCTCCATCTGCTACCATCCACTACATCCTCCATCTGCTTCCATCCACTACATCCTCCATCTGCTTCCGTCCACTACAGCCTCCATCTGCTTCCACCCACTACATCCTCCATCTGCTTCCATCCACTACATCCTCCATCTGCTTCCGTCCACTACAGCCTCCATCTGCTTCCATCCACTACAGCCTCCATCTGCTTCCACCCACTACATCCTCCATCTACTTCCATCCACTACATCCTCAATCTGCTACCACCCTCTGTCTCCTTCATCCACAACATCCTAAATTTGTTTCATTCCACTGCATGCTAGTCTGCAAGTCTGCTCTAAGATGTGTTATTCACTCACGACAATCTGTATTTGTGTTGTATACAGGTAATCGGGAGTTCAGGCACACCTTACGCTTGCTTTACATCCAGCATATACTGCTCCTGTCCATCATACAGGTTCTCAGGTGAGTGAAGGGACGTCGACTGCTTGTATAAGGGAGGCAGACCATGGTGGACTTCGTACAGGTTCTCAGGTGAGTGAAGGGACGTCGTCAACTGTTTGTATAAGGGAGGCAGACCCAGGTGGACTTTGTACAGGTTCTCAGGTGAGTGAAGGGACGTCGACTGCTTGTATAAGGGAGGCAGACCATGGTGGACTTCGTACAGGTTCTCAGGTGAGTGAAGGGACGTCGTCAACTGTTTGTATAAGGGAGGCAGACCCAGGTGGACTTCGTACAGGTTCTCAGGTGAGTGAAGGGACGTCGACTGCTTGTATAAGGGAGGCAGACCATGGTGGACTTCGTACAGGTTCTCAGGTGAGTGAAGGGACGTCGTCAACTGTTTGTATAAGGGAGGCAGACCATGGTGGACTTCGTACAGGTTCTCAGGTGAGTGAAGGGACGTCGACTGCTTGTATAAGGGAGGCTGACCCAGGTGGACTTCGTACAGGTTCTCAGGTGAGTGATGGGACGTCGTCAACTGTTTGTATAAGGGAGGCAGACCCAGGTGGACTTCGTACAGTGTGCTAGAGTCAACATCTCAAAAAGAATCCTGAGAATATATATCTAGCAAACTTTTACTAGTTTGTCACACTGATAGTTTAAAATAATCTCTAGTTTTTAAATTAGCATCATAGAATCATGAGAATCTCCTATTTTGGTTGATAAAGTTTAGTGAGTGAGTGAGTAAGTTTGATTTTATGCCTCTTTTAGGAATATTCAAGCAATATCACGGCGGGGGGGGCACCAGAAATGGGCTTCACACATTGTACCCATGTCGGGAATCGAACCCGAGTTTTTGGCGTGAGGGGCGGTAGCCTAGTGGTGAAAGCGTTTGCTTGTCACGCCGAAGACCTGGGTTCGTTTCCCAACATGGGTACAATGTGTAAAGCCCATTTCTGGTGTCCGATGCAGTCATATTGCTGGAATATTGCTAAAGCGGCGTAAAACCATACTCACTCACTCACTCACTCTTCAGCATGACGAGCGAACGCTGCCGTCCATGGGTTCCCAAGAAGATTTGATTTGATTGTTCGAGAGACCATCACTAGAGAACATATAGGGCTGGTCACCATGGAACTCCACTGGATCATGGCTTACATCAATATCAGTGGTTTCCACTGAACCGTAGACAATAGCCTATGTATCTTCTGGGGGACAATGACAGATCGAATTACATGTCGGACATTGAGGTATGTTGGCATTTTGACTGTGTCATTGGACATCTTCGGAACCTAGTCTTTCCCTCTCAGAATTGAATTAGCAGTTGTATTATTTGATGCCATAACAACAACCCAAAGTTGAAGAGGAGCCTACATTCCAGGGGCTAGAATGTTGGGGATCATACAGTCCATCATCTACGACCAAATGTTATACCCCTCCGGGGCCAAACTTCACACAAAAAATCTTCATCTGGGTTATTAACACCCAAACATCGTCTGATCACAGACTTATCCAGTGCAGGAAGGGGAGCTCACATTGATGGATTAACAGTCCAAGGAAACTTTCCAGACAACAAAAAGAATCATCTCCAACTAAAATTGTCTCGAGATGAGAACAATTTTATATTACGCACTCATGTCATGGAAACATCATCATCGATCCAAGTTGCTATGGACAAACACCATATTGGTGGCATATATCCAGAAGTAAGGGGGAACAAGATCTGTGAATTTGTTTGAAAAAGATTACACTTTTCTTTGGCAGAGAAGTCTCGATCAGATACAGGATGGAGGTCTGTCATATCGCAGGAAGATACAAAATCTTAGCAGACAGTCTTTCCTGAGGGAACAAGATAGCCGGATTGGCCTCGCCATCCAGACATATTCAAGTTGATAACTTTGCAGTGTGACACCCCTCACCTGGATTTTTGCCACAACAAGCTCAGTCCTACAGATCAGCCTTAGCCTCATTACTTCATCACGATGGTTTGAACATTGGAAGCCACTATGTTCTTAACAGTCTGATGAGATCATAACATTAGAGGACGTGAAAACCCCAAATACCTTCCCCACTATAACTGAAAGTTACTGTCATGCACAACTTCCCTCTCCACTATTAGGAGCCATGACAGCCCATGAAATCAAAGCTTTGTCAACTAGCTTTGAACGCCCAGTAGTCTTGTCTACCTGAAGGATTTCTGGCAGCCTCAGCTTTAGAATGTAATTTAACCATTTGATCATATTGCCTACTGGGGGTAGGGCAGATCATCATAGGTTAGTGGCTGGAATCACATTATAAGATCTTGAGTTGATTATCAAGTTCACCAGAAGTGACATCATAACCGGAAGTGACGTCATCAGAACTGGAAGTGACATAATAAAACTTGAAAAACATCATCAGAACAGAACATAAACACCAGAAATGAAGTAATTATGATGGAAGTGATGTGGTCAGTACTGGAAGTGATGTCATCAGGACTGGATGTATTGTCATTTATACCAGAAGTGATGTCACTTGGAGGCAATGGAATTATCAAGTATTTTGTCCTTCATGGTGATCCAGGTTTTATGGTCTGGATCTATTATGGATAGACAAATACTGTCAGCTACTCCAGGAATACTAGATGTCAGAACCCACCAGTCCCTCGGGCTATGATGTAACAGAGGTATAGTATTTGCAGGAATTATCAAACAATACTCATCATTATTAATAATTCTAAGAATAGAGCCTTTATTACAATAGATCCACACAACTAATGAGGGACTGAAAATCACAGGATGAGACACATTGAACATACAGGCTACCTCTCACTGAGGTCTACCAGTTTGAAGCATGCCAATAGCCTTCAGCCTTTCATCCCATGTAATCTGAACTAGAGAGCTTAGGTGTTACTGTGGACAATGAAAATCAACAATAATAATGGCACAGAGCGAATGGACGACCTCTTGCTGAAGTGTCAAAGTCAAGAATGACCCCCTTACCCATGTGCTTGGAGGAATTGCGTGGTCCACATGCAATGTTTCAGGTTTGCAGGGGCAGTCATTTTTCAAACCTGATTTTTTTTCTGACAACTGTTCATAGGATGCTTTTCATGATCCCGTACCTTTTTTTTTTGGAGAGTATAGTTTCATTCAGGAAATATTGTTAGCATTAGTTGTATGGAGATTTTGTATTTGTAACACATCAAAGTTTTCAATAAGTCATTTGGTCGCATGTAATTGGATGACTTTGCAGGTCAAGGACATATGATGTGAAGTAAACCTCCTAATCTTTAAGGATTAATAATTGGAATTTGATTGAGCTTTATGTACATGATCTCAAGGCAGGTCATTGCTAAGATTGAAGGTCAAGGTCAATAAACCAAAAGTGCTTATAATATTATTCAGTTTCCTTAAAAACAATTTGGACAGGTTGGGTTTGTTTCTGGGGATAACTTAATGTCGGTTCAATATTTCTGGATCATAGTTTCTCCACAAATATCAGTCTGGGTATGAACCTGTGCCTTTTTGTTTCGAAGAAGTTTGGAAATTTGTATTTTTCCAGTACTGGTTTGATTTCGAAGACAACAAACTTTGTTTTAAGTTAAGTTACAGGATTTTTATATGATTTAGGTGAAATGTAGGAAACCCGATTTTGAAAGCAGAAATAAGGTAATCCAAACCACATCTATACTGTGAAAAATAGAAGCATAAAAGTGATTTGAATTGTATATTTTATATATATCATATTAATAATCAACAGATGAAGATCGTTTGTTCAAAATTGGTACACATCATTGTCATTTAGCCAGGTTCCATATGGCACACATGGAACAGTAGATTCAAGGTGAAGGTCATTTGTTCTCAATATCTTGTATGGCCACCATTAGAGTCCAAGAATGACTGGCATCATCGTCCCATGGAAGCAGTCAGATCCCGAATTGTGGCTTGGGAATGTTCACCCACTCGCCTGCAGTGCTTGTGCCAACTGTCGGAGTTTCTGTTGTTAATCCAGTGCATCCCATAAATGTTTGATTGGGTTTAAATCTGGAGATCTAGTGGGCCATGGCAGGACCTGGATGTTGTGATTCCTCAAATAGGCTGTTGTCAGTCTTGCCGTGTGAGGTAGGGCGTTGTCTTGTTGGAAAATGACGTATAATGGGAAGGACATGTGGCCAAAGAATCTGATCCGTGTTGACTGTTGTGCCGTTAAATTCCCCTGAACTTGCACCAAGTCTGTTCTACCAATGTCAGAGATGGCAGCCCACATCATCAAACTTCCATCACCAAATCTGTCCACTTCCTGTTTGCAGTTTTGTGAATAACGTTACCCATGTGAACATGACGTCTATCATCCGTACGGAGAAGCATGAAACATGACTCGTCGCTAAACAAAACTTGTTGCAGTTGTGGCTATATTCTGACACCTCAAACTGGTTGTCTAGCTCGAATACCTTCAGCATGTAAACAGTTCCTCACTGTCTGGGCGGATATCCTAGACAATCCTGGTATTTCCACTGTTGTAGAGGTGGCTGTGGTGGTTCTTTCACGTAAGTGATGGAGCCGTATAAATCTGTCCTGTGCACTAGTAGTGATACGTGGTCGACCGGATCTGGGAAGGTCACGTGTTGTCCCATATGTCTGATAATGGTTCCAGAGTCTTGTATCGGTGCATGGTGCTACTTGGAAAAACCTGGCTACAGCTGAAGATGGTTCTCCAGTTTGCAGTCGGCTGATGGCATGTTTTCACTGTTCACTTGCTGTAAGATTGTGATGCAAATGAAAATGTTTTTATAGCCCAACAAGTGATGTTGCAAAGGCATGGCATGTTGGTGTATTTCGGCACCAGGCTCTCACATGGTTTATGCGAATTTTTTCATCTTTTCACCAAATTCCTGCAGTACCTTAGTCTTTCCACACAAATAAATCTCAGTCTATGCAGAAATGACCAATACATTTTTGGTTTTAATTTTGTCTGCAAGACTCTGTCAGTTATTTATGATTTTTCTACGTTTGCGTTTCTTTTTTTGCAGAGTACACTAATAACTTTGTACAAATGGAGCTAGAACCATGGGACTTTCTGGTATGAAGTTCAAATGCAGTCAGAATTGTTTTCCAACCGGAAGTGACATGTTACAAACTGGAAGTACTAATAACTTTGTTATAAACCAAGTTAGAGTCATAGGTGCCTCTTTTAGAATTCTAATGAAGTAAGGAATGTAGAGAAAGTTCTGTCTACAATAATTACAACATAGAAATTTCAAAAATGTATAAATAGCACAGGCACTCTTTCATGGCTAGGCTGATATCTGTGTCAAGAAATATTGAACGGTCTTTGGGTTAAGCTCTCTAAACAAACCTTACCCTCATTTGAATACAGTACAGATTTGAATTCCTGAATAGAAAAAGGCACCAGTTCATTACTAGACTGATATCTGTGCAACATTTTGTTCAGAAATATTGAACGGTGTTTGAGTTTAGCTCCGGATTCACAAACATGACAGAAGGACAGCACCAATACCTATATCCGTGAAGACTTTCCAGACAAGATTGCACATGGTACTAGTGTTGATGTAAATGCTGTTAATGGAGGTTATTCTCATATTATACTAACTCTTCTTACAATATCTTTACACAGCATCTTGCATGCTGGTGTTACATAAAAAAACCTAACAAGAGTCATCATTAGATGACATATTCCCCAAATCTGGTGCAATTCAGAAATGGAGTTCATTGCCATAGGATACATTTAGTTCAGTGAAAAAAAAATAATGCTGTTCAGAATTTTCATCGAAAGGCACCAGTTCACTACCAGATTGATCTGTATAGCAAGTTTCATCAAGAGATATTCAACTCAAGAAATGAGCACTAGCATCATTTTCTGTATAGTCCAACTTGTCATCATGAAAACAAAAACAAAAACAAAAAAATATATAAAAATCCCAAATCATCAAAAGGCCATCTTCCCGAGGGCAAGGAAGTAAACTGACTAAAAAAGTTCAGTTTCCACCCTTGCCGAACTAGGCAGGTATTGTGGAGCTACATTTCGGCTGGACTAACCAGTCTATGCATAGTCCAATCAAAATCTTGCAACGAAATCGAAATCCGGTTCGTAAACTGTCGTGCATATTTCGGTCAATTGCAGGATTTGCAAAGCATGTGCACTGCCAACTCGTTGTCAATAGATATTTTCCTAATCTTTTCATGTTTTTATTCAAGGTGCTCACGCATTGCACGATGTAAGACCTGTTTTATCACAACAAAGACCTTGATTATCGATCAGATCGTATGGGCGCCACTGTTTTGTTTGAAGCAAGTGCAAGTGATACGAGAGGTGGAATCTGATTGGTCTAAAGGAGAGGCTTAGAAGGAACATAACTCGTAATAGCCACTGGTGGCACTACGATAGACCCCAGGAATTCCAGCCTAGTTCGGCAAGGGTGGAAACTGGACTTTTAAAGTCAGTTAACTCTCTTGCCTCGGGAAGATGTCAAAAGGCACAAGTTCACTACTTGACTAATCTGTAATCTGCAAAATGTGTTTTTTAAAAATGAATTATTTTTTAGATATTAGTCCTTGGTCATTGGGCCTATGGCCTTGGGAGTTTTGTTGTACTCAACAGTCTACATACACAACAGAATCGGGGAATTGGTTATCTCTGAGTTATCTCTGGTAAAAAAAATAAAAAATAATAATAATATAATATCGGTATGTCCTCTGAACTTGACAAATGCAGCATTTTTTATCTGAAACATGGCAAAGTAGAAGAGGGAGAAACAGTTTACTTGGGGGAGAAGTTATTCACCATATTGTGGAAGGTCAGGCCTATAAGTACTTGTGGATGCAGGTTAGGGACAAACTCGAGAGTCTTCGGGCAGAGTATAAATATAGACTTAAGAAAATCTGGAGTTCAGACCTAACGCTCGCAATAAAGTTAAGGCCACATATACTTACGCTGTACCTGTTCTTTTGTATTCTTTTGGTGTTGATTGGACGAAACAAGAAATTCAGGGTATTGACACCCTGACACGAAGAATCATGTCAGACAATAGATCCCACCACCCTCGTTCTTCCCTCAATCACTTATGTTTACCTATTAATATGCGAGGGCGTGGTTTGATTAACGTGGAGGTTCTTACATGATAGAATTGTATTGTGCACTTTTGCACACATTTATTTGTCTGATGATCCTCTTGTGAAGTTTGTCAAGACTTATGATGAAAACAAGGTATTCCACAGTTTTCTTAAACAAGCCAAGGATGTGGCACTTTGATTTTGTTGATGGTTGTGTACTGCTGGACAGTACAGACATGAGTGTCAACCAAGCAGAGTGCCATATTAAATCGGCCCAGATTCAAGGAGATCTGAACGACCACTCTATCGAGTTAATATGCAGTGTATTGAGAAAAACAAGTCGGCTGGCCTGAAAACTTTCTGTTTGCTGCTGAGGACCAGTCACTTCCCACCTGAAACCGTCAATGTGTGATTTTGCATCAAAATGTAAATATGAAATGTAGATCATGCAATGAATTTAACGAGTCTGTCCAACAAATTGTCAGTGGATGCCCAGCTTTGGCACACAGTTTCTGAAGCGACATGAGAGAGTGACTCGATCATTTAATTACCATCTTTGCTATGCTTGTTGTTGAGGTCCATCCATGGTAGGACCCAGAATATGTAGAGGGCGTTATGGAAAATGATAAATTCAAAATTCTTTGGAATAGGCCCGTATACAGCCTCAGACCTGACCTTGTCCTTTTTCAGAAATCCAATAAAATAATTTATATTATTGAATTATCTGTCCCTTTTGACACTAAAGTGATTGACAAGATTCAGGAAAAACATGGCAAATATGCAGACCTCGCTTTCGAAATGTCACGCTTGCATCCCAAGTACCAAGTTGTCCAACTACCCATGTTCTCGGTGCCTTAGGTTTGGTACCTCCCAATCTGTTGACTGACATTAGGAGAGTACCCGGGTTTGCTGCCAGGAATACAGCCCTTCTGACAATCTGAGTAATGCAGAAGGTTGCAGTGCTGGGGAGTCTTCACATTCTCCAAAAAGTTCAGGGTTGGTTTGACTAGGCAGTGCTTCCTGGGAGAAGTCCCATTCGCTGTCTGGGCTGCGTGTAGAGGGGGCAAGGGCCTTGAGCTGATGATGAGCCTAACCACCCTGACTGTGCCAAGATCACCCAAACCCTCTTTGCTGCATTTTTTATTTTAATAAATAAAATTATTAAAAATAATAATAATAAATCTGACCATTACCTTTTGGCTTGGAGCCCTCATTATATGCCTTAGTCCACATTTGTATTAAGTTTCAAGTTACGAATATGCTGGGTTTTTGTTTGTTTCAGTCCTTCTGAAAGAAGACCATATGATGGTAAGACTTTATGTCATTCTGGAACTAGCTAATACACATGAAAAGGTGGTAATACCACAACCAGTTAATAACCCACTATCCTCAGGATCATGACTGTTTGACAAGGAGATTCAAATATGTTGACATGAGGATCAGCTTAAATATAATATGTCTATGATAACACTAAGGTCATGGATTTGTACCATATGTATTTGGTCTTAATTTACTGTTACAGTGTAAACACCTGTTGGCCATTCTTTTGAGTAAAAGAATGGACTTAATTCAGACAGCAAGTGTAACTGATCAAGAGCTGTCATCAATGATAACACACATGGCCTTGAGTTGATACAGCAGCACTGCACAGGGTGAAATTGATGCCCTGGAGGTGACACAGAGCAGGTGGCAGTGTCACAAAAGATGGCCTGGAGGTGACACAGAGCAGGTGGCAGTGTCACAAAAGATGGCCTGGAGGTGACACAGAACAGGTGGCAGTGTCACAAAAGATGGACTGGAGGTGACACAGAGCAGGTGGCAGTGTCACAAAACATGTCCTGGAGGTGATACAGAACAGGTGGCAGTGTCACAAAAGATGGACTGGAGTAGACACAGAGCAGGTGGCAGTGTCACAAAAGATGGCCTGGAGGTGACACAGAACGGGTGGCAGTGTCACAAAAGATGGACTGGAGTAGACACAGAGCAGGTGGCAGTGTCACAAAAGATGGACTGGAGTTGACACAGAGCAGGTGGCAGTGTCACAAAAGATGGACTGGAGTTGACACAGAGCAGGTGGCAGTGTTGAACTGACGGACTCAAATGGATGCTGAACTGACAAGCTGATACAGCAGCACTGGGTTTTTTCTGTTTTCTTTGGCACATAATTTTTTTTATGGGCCAGTCTTATTAGTAAAGAATAAATGCAAATTCTGTTCCGGATGTTTTTTGTTTTACATTTACTGGTATATCCAGAAGGCGTGTCAGGCTTTTGATGCACTGTATGTGATTTTGTTTTGTCACTCATACAAGACAGGTGAACTGTGATAGCCTGTAGGGTTTATCCCGTTCGCTGGGACAACTGACTTCAGCTGAGCCTGGATGGGGACTACCAATCTCGTTGACAAATACTGAGAGATTCCCTGTGTAGATTTGTGATGTGTCAACACAGGACAAGAACCATTCATCCAAAATCACACAGTTACCTTTGATTTGCCTCTTGCAAGAGCAGAGAGCATGATTAGGCACTGGCGTAGACAATGCCAGTTTTGACTTCATCACTTGGGGTCTGTGTTTGGCAGTACATGTATTTCATCACACGGGCGAGTCTGTCTACCAGACCCAAGAGAATATATTAAACAAGAGTCACCAGAAGATGACAAGTCCGCTGTGTAACCACAAATTCAAAAGAACAAATCATCTGAATGTTACTTTATATCAAACTTGATGTGAGAATTTCTATCTAATCTGTCTGTCTATATACAATAGTAATGCCCCTAAGTAGCAAAAGGCACCATTTGACAACCTGGTCTTTGTGTGTGCAAAGTGTCATGAAAGAATACTTATTAGTTTTAGAAATATGGTCCAGACAAACACACGACTATGAACAGAGTCAAAGTCAAACTTGTTGCCATTGAAACACTAAATTCCTAAGTAGCAAAAGGCACCAATTCAGCCCTTGATTAATACATGTTCCAAGTTTGAATGAAAAATATTTGTCACTTGTTTCCATTGAAACATGAAAAAATCCTGAAATAGCAAAAGGCACTCTCTCTCTCTCTCTGTGCGTGCGTGCGTGGCTGCATGCGTGCATGGTTTTTTTACCTATTAGTTTTAGAGATATGGTCCGGACGTACACACCACAATGAACAAAGTCAAACTTGAAACAGGAAAAGATAATTCTACAAAAATTTCTAAATAGCAAAAGCACCACATAAGCCCTTAATTAGTAATATGTACAAAGTTTGGATGAAAAAAGACTTTTTGGTTTGCTCTGCAAAAAAACCCTACCTCCAAGTCCAACTTTTTTCCATGGAAACGGGAAAAAAAATCAAATTTTGAAATATTCGTAAATAGCAAAAGGCACCACTTCAGCCCTTGGTTAATACATATGCCAGGTTTGGATGAAAAGTCTTTCACGGTTATTCAAGTTGTGCTCCGGAAATGACATCTACCCCTCCCCCTTTTGAGACTAAGTCCAAATTGTTTCCATGGCAATCAAGAAAAAGAAAAATGCCCAAAATCCGCAAATAGGAAAATGCACCACTTTAGGATCTGTTTGATATATCTGCCAAGTTTTGTTGAAAGATATATAATGCTTTTTGAGTTGTGCTCCGGAAACGAAATGGATATATATATACTCTTTAAAAAAAGAAACTTGACACTGGCTTTCAAAATGTAATATAATGCAATTGTTTCAAAATAGGACACAGAAACCATAATTGAAACACTGTTTGAAGATCAATGTACACAATGTTCCAAACATTAATCGTGTCACCTAGACAGACACACGTACACGATACAGTTAATGTCACAGGGGTACAGAAAATGTCAGTATCGGTTGTGCCCACCACGTGCATCAATCACCGCTTGACACCGACGACCCATAGATGGAAAGAAGTTGTCAATAAAACGCTGTTGGATGTGCTGTCATTCATGCTGAAGTGCATCGAGAAGCGCCGGAAGTGTTTGGGGCGGTGGATTCCTTCTGCGAACGCGTTGATCCAACTCGTCCCACAGATGCTCAATTGGGGTCAAATTTGGTGACCGGGCTGGCCAAGGTAATGTCTGGATGTTGTTGTGCTGTAAGAAGTCCTGACAAACACGTGCAATATGCGGTCGGGCGTTGTCCTGCTGGAACTGTCCGCCATGAACGTTGACGTGAGGAAGAACGTAAGGCTGTAGGATCAAGTCTCTGTAACGCACACCTGTCAATGCACCTGCCACATGCACGAGAGGCGCCCTACCACCGTGATGAATTCCGGCCCATACCATGACACTCCCGCCGCCAAATAGGACAACCTGCTGCACACAGTTGGGGGCGTAACGTTCACCCCGACGTCTGTAGACACGTGCGAGCCCATCAGCACGTGTGAGTAGGAAACGGGACTCGACAGTAAACAGTACATTTCTCCACCTTGCACGTGCCCATCTAACCCTCTGTTGGCACCAAAGCAGACGGTCTGCCAGATGACGTGGGGTCAATACATGACGTCGAACAGGTCTTCGTGCAAAAAGTCCAGCCTCCCTCAGTCTGTTGCGTACCGTTTGATCTGATTTTCTGCGTACACCAGGGATTTGTGTGGTTGTAGACGTGGCTGTGGTAGTGCGGTCTCGGAGGTGTCACAGCCGGATGTATCGATCTTGTGCTTGGGTTGTCACCCTTGGTCTTCCTGACCTTGGTCTGTTGTCAACTCTGTTGGTGTTGTTGTATCGGGTCCACAGTGCGGAGATTGTCTGTCTGGATACGCCAAAGTGCCTGGCCACTTCTTGCTGAGTTGCTCCAGCTTGTAATCTCCCCATGGCGTTGTTCCGTTGAGCTGCATTCAGTCTTGGCATTCTGTCACCGCCTCTACTGCCGTTATAAGGACTGTATGAACAGCCGTTTTTATACCCATTCAGCAGGGGGGGCTGCATGCCTAAATGCAGGATCCTGTGCTGCACGTTTTTTACAGACGGTTGCGTTTGGATGAAGCTGTCAAATTGATCCCCAAACGCTACGTTTATGTGCTTTGCATGTGTTTTCGCGAATTATAGACACATCATCTTTCTGTTTGACTAATTTGGTTCTCATTTAATGTAATTATTTTAGATATTTGGCAAAAAGTGGTTTTACATCTATGTCAAGTTTCTTTTTTTGAAGACTATATTTGCAAATGAGATAACTTTATTTCCGGGACAAAATGTAAGCCTCTGCTTCATCATCACTCAAAGTTTCCAGCTCCTAAAGGTAATTCACCCATACGTAACTCACATTGCCATGGTCACCTCACAGATATGGGTCATGCACGCTTTGTATGCTGGTTGACCTACATGCTCTGATCACGTGTCTATCCCAGCCAACCCATTCTCTTTCAAATCGCCACACAGTTTTGTCTTCAAGGAATCCTTTGGGGGGGTTTTCTTTGCCTCTTTCTACATCTTCTTGCCTGCGACTGCTTTGCCTTTTCGCCATGCAGGCGTTTTTTTCCTCTTGGGTGCCAACTGCCGTTTTTTCACCAGTCTTCGTCTATCTGCCAATCTTTATCTTGCCAGCTCTTCACCAATATCCTTGTCTGGATATAGCTTTTTCATCATGGACGAACAGCCCCCATGTGTTTGACGTGTAGGCGCGTCTTCTCTCCTTCAGACCCTCATTATGAGTGCTCTGATTGTTGTGGCATGTGTAGTATGTGTAAAAAACGCCAAAGTCTAAGAAGACACCCGTGAAGAGGGCTACATCATCGGACCGATCCGCCTCTCAGACGGTCCAGGATACAACGAACCCCGCTGGTCCCATATTTTCATTGGACGACGACGGAGTCTCCGACTCTTTTCTCACTGAAGACGTGTCAACTGTATTATATCTACGAACCTAGCTTCAAAGTTAACTCTACCCTCAACAGCTTCCATGGGCTCGGATGTTTGATGAGTACTTTGTAGGGTGCTGGTGTAACTGACCATCTTATATCATCTCAGCTTAACGAGACCCATCATTCATCTGATGGGAATCAATATACTACATCTCGCACTCAACTGATCGTCTAGCATCTACAGTCACTTCTTTCTACCCACCATCAAAGGGTTGGCGTTCTCCAGATCAGGATCTTCAGTTGGATGTTCGCTAAACGATCCTCCCACTCTCTGCACACCTCGAAGCATAGAGACCCCTCGCCGGGTCACCACTCTTCGAAGGTTCGTCCACCCTCAGACGTCTGAGGTGAGACGAACCTTTAGAGATCGACACACTTTGAATCTCCAAGGATCGGTGATATTCTAAAGACCTGCATTCTTCTAAGATTCAGTGAACCTCTACAGATCGACGGTCACCTATGGCAGACCATCAGAAAATTGTTTGTCAACTCATCATGTTTCACATAGAGACTATTCGGATTCTTCATGCTTAGATTCGGAGGTTGAACACTACAATGAATCTCTTGGACATTCATCTTATTTGACTTGTTCCTCTTCATCAAGTCATCCAGACTTTCAACCAGAGGACCGTCCCCGCTCCTGTGATTTACACCAACGGCAGGATTATCCTGGGAACCCCACTTCTTCAACACTCGCGCAAATGATTGGGAACGTTAACTACATGGACTCTATTCATCCATGGCATTAATACTCTTACGACTCTGTTTTTTTGTGACAACCAAACCTCTCGGTCATTTTTCCTCCTCTCGTATAAACCACATTTGTCGGCTACTGTTAGTAGATGTCTTTCTCTTAAAGATAGTCATCGTTCTTCTTCACCTACTCGTCGTTTGAGTTCGCCTTCTTCATTCAACACCCTTCTCCTGTGACTGAACCACAGGTTCCGACGACATCACAGGCTCTATCACAAGTTATCCCTATGTCATGGTATCCTGGTGATCTCTCTTCCATACCAGTACAACAGATTTGCTCTTTGTTACAAGCGGTAACAGCGGCATACAGTCAAATCTCGTTAATCCAACACTCGTTAATTCGACAATCGGCTTTATCCGACAAAAGTGATGAGAACCGATTAAATCAGTGCTATTTAGACCCGTTAATCTGACAGTCTCGCACTCCGACTCTGACACACCTTATTTGAAACGAATTGCTGAAATCACTCATTAATCAGTCTCCTTAATCCGACACAGTGATCATTGTACTCCATGGTCATCTGCCCGCAAGTACACAGCCCCGTGTTTTGATGCGAGATGAGTCGGCAAGTAGCTGCATATTTATCTGCAGAGATAAACTTGCTTAACAATAAACAATTACTGCTTTAAATGAACAAAACAGGATTAATCGCATGCCTAGATTACCTCAATCTCATTGAGATCGGATACAAGTTCTAACTACCGCTGAGAACATTCCCATTAAAGGTAACGTCAGAACGATCTTTTGCGAACTTTGACCGACCAATGAAATTACTAACAGGAAGTCGACATAGCCACTAAGAAAGCAACTTTCTTAAGCATTGCGGCACTAGTTTCAAATTGGAGACGTCCATTCCAGACTATACAGTCCATAACAGTGGTTTGTGTTAAACTTTAGAGGTTGCATGATTAGAAAACATATTCCGCTAACAATGTAACACAACAATATGAATATTTCCTTTTTCCATTTTTTATTACAACATGTTTGAATCGTTATCTATCGTGTAGTTGTCCAATTTTTTATCACGAACGTTGATAGTACCTAATTTCATTTATCCGACATACTCGTTAATCAGACATAATCATATGCAACCAATAATGTCAGATTAACGGGACTGTACCTTCCTCACTCGACAACCACCGTACCAATCTCTGTATTTCCTTCCGCGTTAACAGCTACTACATCTTCTTTGGACTCACCACCAGAACTAGAGTCATTGGATCACTGGACATGGTCACCAACTTTGATGAAACCTTCACTTCTTGGCTGACGTAGGAACACATGGCTTAGCAATGGTTGCTCCCGAGCTGGACGGGGACATTGCGACCTTAGTGTCCTTTCTCCTGCTCTTTGGTGGACGATAGGGATCTTGTGTACCTCGACAATACAGTTTGGAGGACGCTTCCTTTGATTTCTACCATTCTATCAGTGACTGGGTACTTTCTTCGGCTTTGGTTCATGCCTTTTCTCCAGAAGAATCCTGCATCCGGGGTGCTGTGACCCTTATTCAAGATATGACGGCAGGTGTCTTAGATCTTCAGGATCAACACACAGGACCAATCTCTGCAGATGTGGTGATTTGCAGCTACCATGGTCTACACCCTCCCTTTGCGCGGGATGCATCCACGAGGTTGCACATGAAGTCCTGAGGGACACTTCTTTTCAAGTCACGGTTGACTTACTTCAGTGGAACCAACTAGAGGAACAGAGATAAGATTGTAAGCGACCGACCTTCACTCCATCTCGTGGCCACGGTCGGAGATGGCAAAGTCATTGAGGAGGTAAATCTTTGCTATGAATTGGACCATTCTAGACGACATATGTGTTTCGTCTTCTACATACAGGGTATGCTCTACCCATCATGACGACGCCCCTAACAACGTACAAACCTCGTCAACATCTATAGACAGAGAAGCAGGTTCCATTCCTTAAAGACTCCATAAGCATGATGCTTGTAAAGAACATCATAGAGTGTCTGGACACATGGCTGATGACACCAGGGTTCTCTGTTCCCTAATATTTCTGGTCCCAAAGAAAGACAGGCCTCAACTTCATCTCATTTTCAACATGAAAACTTTCAACAAACTGTACCTAGAGACTCCTCCACACTTTCATATAACATATATGGATCTACTAAGAACGATTCTTCATCCAGGTTGGTTGGTTTGTTGTTTTACGCCGCACTCAGCAATATTCCAGCAATATGACGACAGTCTGTAAATAATCAAGTTTCCAGTGATTGATATCATGAGCATCGATCCATGCAATTGGGATCTATGACATACTTCAACAGTCAGCGAGCCTGACCACTCAATCCCGTTGGTCGCCTCTTACGACAAGCATAGTGGCCTTCATCCTGGTGACTTCATGATCAGTCTAGATCAAAAAGACACATATTTACACATCCCTGTCCTAGGCCAACACTACCAATGTGTGTTCCCAATTGGAATTTATTCATCCCTGTGGTTACTAGTATTTACATGCCTCACAAAACCCATCATCAAATTCCAACACATTCAAGGCATCGATTACAAATATTACATCGACAAGTGAATTCAAGCCGATCATCAACACCAAGAAGTCTGAAACAATGCCAACACAAGTCCACAGTTCATTGGAGCCCTCTTCAACACGAGGCATCGCTTTCAAATGTTCGTACCCCAGGATTGTTGGGAGAAAATTCAGTGCCTTGTTCCATTGACACTAACAGGTGAGGTGTGGTGAAATGGGGTTTAACGTCGCGTCCAAGATTATTGCACTTATATAGCGACGTGCATGCACGTGTGTGTGTGTGTGTGTGTGTGTGTGGCTGCTTGTACTAGTCCGGACTGATGCCGATTTATAGTGCTAGCTCACTGAGATACCATGCCGCAGTTTAACATGAATACCCCACTCAGACACAGTATACTGACTCCGAGCCGACCAGTCCTTGTTTTAGCCCCTTAATGCCGAGCGCCATACAGGGTTACAACAAGTACCATATTTTAACGTCTTTTGGTATGACGCGGCCGGTGATCGAACCCCGGACCTTCCGCTCTCCGGGCGGACGCTCTACCACTAGACCACGGAGGCGGTCTGGCACTAACAGCCACTTTCCTTATGCCAATAGCAACAACTTCTCTGCCTATTGACATCAGCACAAGTTCTCACCAAGAGAGGTCAACTTCACCTTCGTCCAATCCTCACGCTCATCAGGACGACAATTTTCAGGTTCTAATCTCTCTCCTGAACCAACTACATCCACATCAAATGTCTGTGAAGGAGTGTCCTTGCAGCTAATCAGCCACGACCCTTCACGTCCTTGTCAACGCCTCAACCCTGGGTTGGGGAGCTCCTTGTCAAGAACTATAATAGCAGGGTGGTGGTCTCTTGAAGAAAGCTAGTCTCACATCAACATCTACCTTGGGTATGTGTGCTGGGTAGCGGATTGATGATCATTTTGTGCATATTGTCGATCGTATCCTCTTCTCATCTTAAGCCATCGATTCAATCACCGATAAGCCAAGTGGCTGATCCTATCATCTTTAAGAGATAGTGATAACCCTGTCTTGTAGATTCGACAAACGGATAAATCCCTTCTCGAATATAAGTCGTATTCGTTTGGCTTGGACATACGATTACACTTGTTTACGTATGAACATGTTACAAATATTGTACACAACTTCTTGCGTTTTCCTCTGTTCAAGTATCAGGATCTTAACACTCTTTGAGAATGTTTTTTTATTCCTATGTATGAGTTTTTGTCTTACGGCACTAAACTTTGTTACTTTATTAGGTATTGTACCGCTGTTAAGCGGCAGCTTCCTCGTAAATATCCTACGGTTGTTATCTTTATAGACTAGGGAGCTGTGCCCCACCGTGGGATAAATGCATAGTGTGAGATTGCATTGAAAAGATTAAAATATTGGAAAATTTACAATTAATTGTATATTTATATACTTATCCTATTTCAAACGTCATATGCCCACCCGTCCATCCCAGCATCACGATTCCTTAGTCTATACACTCTTGAAAGAGAAAGGGTTGGCTGGGATAAACATGTGATCAGAGCATGTAGGTCAACCAGCATGCAAAGCGTGCATGACCCAGATCTTGGAGGTGACTATTGCCATGTGAGGTATGTACAGGTGAATTAACTTCAGAAGCTGGAAACCTTTTCTCAGACACATTTCCACGAAAGAAGAATGAGAAATGCATAGTGTGAGATAGGATAAGTATATAAATATACAACTTATTGTAAAACTTAAATTTTCCTTTTGTAACTTATCAGCTACTGCAAACAAATTCCATCTGTATTACACTGCGATCAACACATATTGCCAAAAGGTATTGTTAAACTTGCCAAAATATCACACCTGAAGTATGTTCTATTCACATCAAATAGTAAGAGTAAATCTTAAACATCAAATTAACATAAAGCTACGTAAACAAGAAAACATTGAACGTATACTATACCCTGCCATGGGGCACATTAGACTTCTGTTTCTTCATAGGAGGGATAGAAGTAAGCACTAGCCCAATCCAGTTTTAATAATGTTAAATGTATCCTGGTAGAATTTCAAATAATAACTTAAAATAGAAAGAGTCCTATAAATCCTTAATAACAGATAGGCACTAAGGTGGCAGTGTCATGAGAAAGTCTGATTAAATATGAATTTATTCACAAAAGGCCACTTCTCTCGAAACAATAATTTATGGCACCAATTTTCAATTCAGTCTTGACAAGAATCTCTTATATAATCTTGCAAAGTTTCATTCATGTAACTTCAGTAGTTTCTAAGAAAGCCTGTCCCCATTGCATACACTATGCACTAAGTAAAATAATATATTTGGTGTTTTGGCAACAAACCAGACTAAAGATTCAAATACATGTAGCATTCATTTCCAGAAAAGAACTCGGAAACCATTAAATATTTTAATTATGGAAATACTAAACCATCATAAGGCCATAATAATCGTTTGTATTCCATTATTTCAAATTTTCTTTAGAAAACCACTACCTTCAATCTTCACATTTACCACATAAGACTTGCACATCATAATTTAGTTTGTTTTATTTCATAATTTGATAATAATATATACAACATAAGAACTTTCTACAAACTGACATAGCAAAATGTACAAAATCTTGATTAAAAGTTCATGTGCTGCCTCAAATATAGATTAAAATAGTTTGGGTAGTATATACAATTATGGCAGTGCTCAGACCAGCCTGGGTTGGGAATCTGTCATAGGACTGAAATGTCATACAAAACCCCTGAAACTAAGCCCTGGCAAGGATGCCATTGCTGGAGTGTTGCACACCCTGTATTTCAAAGCATGGTGGAATGATTTCCTTGACTTTCAATGATGGGAGTTATTTCAATGAGGTTAGATGCTTTGTTGTAGATTATTGCCTGCTTCTTCATCATTTGTCTTAACATGTCAAGTTCTCACAAAATATTCTATTCCCCCTTCTACTAGAAATACTGTCTATTCGTATAGCAGTACAAAGAAAAACAGGCTCCAGCACATGTATCAGCTGAAAGTCTAGGTCAGAACAATACACCAAAAAGGCAGGATTCACTGTTTAGAACAAAATAGCCCAAAACTGATACAACAAAGGATATGAAAAACACATTCCATGTCAAAATGTCAATGTTATTTTGAGACAACATCACAATCAGAGTGAGTGATGAACTTCATATGAAAACAACTAAAATGTTGATCAGGGTCTCGATTCACATTGCATTAGGACAAACAATATGTCAATGTTAACCTGTAGAGATCCTGAAGTTATTGGGCCATGACAATCATACGTCTATGTTAACCTAAACAGATCCAATGGTCGTAGCACCACGATCATCATACGTCTACATTAACCCATAGAGATCCAATGGTCGTAGCACCACGACAATCGTACGTTCATGTTAACCTATACTTGTCGTTGCACTATGACAAGTATACATCTATGTTAACCTATACAGATCCAATCATCGAAGCACCACGACAATCACACATCTATTGTTAACCTAGAGTCCAATAGTCTTAGCACTACAAATGCTGTATGGATCAGGGTCAGGTTTGGGAACCATGAGATGCGCTGATGATAACTGCAATATGTGATACCATACACATTGATACAGAATAAAGCTTATAGTATCTTGTATTGATGAGTTTATGAATTAGTGATAACATTCAATTAAAATTATTAAAAAGAGCATGTTGGGTTTGTTTGAAAGTAATTTTGTCATCCAGATTGCTCTGCTCTCTTAATATCAACTGTATATGATAAATAGCTGTCCAACTTGGACAAAAATAGCTGAGTCCAATGAAGGTCAATCAGCTGCTAACTATGTGGTAATAGTCTGCTGCCTCAATATCCCCTGTTGTAACACAAGCTGAACAACATCTGTGATTAGAAGTATGCACTACACTTGGACAACACATATTCCCTGAGTAGAAAGTTGAAGTACTTCAACAAGCTTGGACATGACAGAACTGTTAACATTTCAGGAACACATTGGCGTCTGTCTCAGTGGCAAAGGTCTGCTGCACAATGTAAAACATAGAAATTGAAAAACATAAGATATTTCAGATTACAAATCTGTGATTACAGCCACCAGTCGAAAGTATTAATCCGGTGTAAAAGATCTTTTTATCTTGTAAAATTAGATCTCAATAGACTATGACGTGTACATGTACTAGTAAAGGACAAGTGCAAATGTTTCGTCCACAGACTGCTAAGGATGTGTGTATCAATGGAGATGTCCCCTTACAGGATTAGGAAAACTGTGGGACTAATTGTTGTACAGTTTCATTAGCTAGATGAATTCTCGATTATTTCATCCCATACATATTTATTATACATGTAATTATATCTCCTGGTATATGCTGCCTAGTCTGCTGCCATGTCTAATGATAAACAAAGAAAGCCTTATGTTAACCTCAAGGCCAAAACAGAAGTTCATTATATCTCCGTCATGGACTGTATATGGACCATAATAATACTCCTAGTTCTGGAAAGACCACAGCTGCATAAGTTAAGCCAATTTGAAGTCCTTTCACCAAATGTTTATTGGTCAGTGTCAAACTGGCTTATCTCACTTTGCTGAACAACTGGCGATGGTGTATTTTGACGACTCCACCTTTGGAGTTGAATCAATCTGTACATACCATTTTTAATACTATTACCTTGTTCCCAACTGTCATTGCAACACTAAACTTTCTGCATACCCACTGACTGGACACAGATATACACCATACAATTGCAGATATTTTTCCATTGCTAAACAATTGTCCATCTCCAGATTGGATGCATTTTCAGGTATGTTTTGAACACCACTGAGCAGTCTGCGCCAAAAACAATGAGTTGCTGAAACGTTTTCACTAGATTTTTACCTGCTAAAAGTTTATCTTAAGAGAAGGAAGTGAAACAAAGGTAAATAAATGTACATAGAACCAACTCTGTTTCCTTATTTTGCCCCCAAATGAGGTTTGAACTTAAGTTGTCAAAATGAGGTTAAGTCCCCTGTCTTACAAAGAATCATGAAGTAGCTATACCATAGCACCATAAATAGTATATATACTAGAGGTGTACTCGAGTGTTCTGCTACAGACTATAAGGGAAACGTCTTTGAATCAGATCGCCTAAGTCGTTTTGCAACAGGTCCATTGAGAGAATCTTCATTTTTCCGCTTGCTACTGTTCTGGTTTCTCAAGCATTTACCCCCAAGGAAGAGACTGTTCTCAAGGCACATAGCACGTTTAGCAGCATCTTTAGCTTGTCGCAAAGTCCTTCTTGTTTTTCTGACAATTCCCTTGGAATGCTTGTTTTTCTGTTTTGTACAATAGTGGCTCATATCATTCGAGTTATTTTTGTTCACATCCTCCAACTTGGACACAACAAAGTCCTGATGCCTCCTCTTCCCCTTTTTACCCTTAGCATCCCTGAGCAAGTGATTTTCCTCCTGGTGTCGCAGCACTTTCCCAGCTCCAGACAGTCTGGTTGGCTTCAGAACCCCGTCACACCCAGCTGAATGGGCTTTATTCTTGTCGTTATTACCCTGAGCTTTCTGCTGACAAAGCACTCCTGGGGCTGGTGTGTTGCCCCCAGACATACTTCGAGTCCTTACATTCTCGGATCGACTCTTTGTTGTCCATGCATCAGAGCTGTCAACTGGATGCATGTCAGGGGAATTGGAACATGGCCAAGGACCAAGTTTGTGGGTACTTGGCTCACAGTGAGGTAAAGTGTTGGAATCCTTAATAGAGGTAAAGCCATTAGAAGATAGAGATGGAAGTTTGGACGATGCACACGAGTCAGATGGCACAGCAGACGCTGAGGGAGCCGTCTTCAGAGAAGAGAGTAACTGAACACTATCATCTAATACATCAGACTGCAAATGGGGTAGAGTTAATTTCTGGGCATTCTTTTCACACAGTGACTCCCTCTTCTTCTTGTCTGCCTCCTTGTCGCTCTCTCTTCCAGCATTCAGCAGTCTTGTACTAAGTTTAGCTGGGGCACTTTTGGGTGTGGTAGGTAGAGGAGAAGCACCTTGCTGAGGTGTACTTGGTGGCTCAGAAGCAGCAGCAACAGCATTTTCTGGGTTGAGTGACTTCTCTGAAGCACACATGTCCTGGTCATCCTTGTGGCCATCAGCAGTAATTGGCCCTGTGCTGGACTTGGCCTTAATGGCCTCCTCTCTCCTCTTCTTGAGTATACTTAGTTTGCTCGGCCCTAGGGGATCAATAAGGACAACAATTGCACTTGTATTGTCTGCCTTCATCATCCGTGCTCGCCACTTATTGAGGGCCCTGGTAACCAGACGCTCAGCAGGATTCACCCAGTAGCTTAGAGGAACTGTCTGTAAACAAATCAAAGACATCGCATCAACATCATGCAAATCAGTAGTCCTAATACTGGTAGCAGTACCACTGACCAATGCCCGAGTGCAGCGCCCACTCCTCTGTGGCACTAGAGCAATGTCTGTGGTCTGTGCCGTCTGTAACATTATGCTTGTAGCATTAGAGATAATGACCCTTGTGTTTTTGTGTATCATACATATGATAGATTGGGGATAAAAAATATATAATGAGAGCCTCTATTTTTGCAAGCATGACACATATACTTTTTTTATTCTAATATATATATGACATTTATAGCTAAAATGGATAGCATTATCATTGAACCGCATGTTATCAGAAGTGAGTGGGCCACTGTAACTTGATAATGCTCTCATATTGCTTGACAATGTTTTTTTATGACTGAAGAATAAACAGCCACAAAGTGTGCGGTTGTAATGATTTACGTCAATGTTTCATATTAGATATATGCGTAGTTTTATAATCTTATTTCAGCTAAAATGGATAGAATTATCATTAAATCGCCCGCATTCATCAGAAATGAGCGGGCCGCTGTAACTTGATAATGTCCTCATATTGTTTGACGACGGGCCATTATCACGCTCGTTGTTAGGTGACGTCATAGGGATAGGGAAAGGTGACGTCACGTTCAATAGTGACGTCATCTGGTTTGTTCTATGACGTTTCCATATTTGTAAAAGTGGGTTAGTGAAATTCGTGTTGATTGCACTTAATGTTTCAAAACCGATATCGTTTATTTGTATTTGATAACGAATTCTATCCATTTTAGCTATAATAACGGTAACGCTATTTTTCAGGGCATTGTCATTTGCAGAAGCGATCTGTCTTTTCAACTGCCCTCCTTCGTCGGGCAGTTAATGGGCTTCTGCAAATGATAATGCCCTGAAAAATAGTGTTACCCTTACATTCACTAGGGAAAACATACAAAGGTCTTTATCACATGCCATTCTTAAAACAATCAACGTCTTAGACACCATTTCACTCACTGAAATAACTTTAGAAAACACAGAATGATAAAGCTGGAATGAAACTCCCAATTCATCATTGGGTCAAATGCTTTGTAGCCAGAATTGTTTCCAGGAACACCAACTTGTATTGAGCAAGAGACACTGCATCACTGTATGGGTCTTATTAAAAGAGTTCCTGCAAGGTGACCTCATCTGCATATTTATCGGATTATCAGAAGTGTATTACACCAGTACTAATGAAAATCAAACATTGAAAAATAAAAATATGACGGAAAACATTTGTTATAAAAGATGTGTGACAATAGACTTTGGTGAAAACATACACAAATATTCAACTTTGACAGGGTATATTTATCAGATATCCAACTGGAAAGTTAGTTTTACATTTGAAACTTAATTCAATTCCAAATTCAAATTAGTACTGTCACATGTACAGGTAACAAAGCTCCACAAAACTTCATCTCACATTATCTCAAATGATTGATTTCCGATACTCAATATTGTCCTAAATCTGTCTGATAAGTGGTCAAAGGGAGGTAACTTTATTTAAGCAAAAATTTTCAAGTATGTGTACTTGTCATCAAATATATCATGAAAAACAAGCGCAATGTGTTTCATGGTAACATAACAAAACCATATCATTAAACATGTCAAAACACAAATCAGTGGCACATTCAATATAACCATGGGTGCCAATGCGCCGGCAAGCGCCTCTGAATATTTCCAAAGGAACGAAACGCCTGCTGTGAGTGCTTTCAAGCGCCTCTGCGCATACTGCAGAGGAAGCATGCCGAGGGAGAAAGATGGCGGACTTGGACAAATGCAGGGCCTGTGAACATTACTTTTTCGACATGGAGTCCAGTCCAGTCTAGTTACAGTTTGGCTGTACTAACGAGTCTATGCATAGTCCAATCAAAATCATGTGATGAACTAGACAACTGGTTTGCGAACAACATGGATTTCAATGCACAGATTTTGGTCGGATGCAGGATTCGCAAAGCATGTGTACCGCCAACTGGGCGTCAACAGATATTTTCAAATCTTTTCATGATTTTAATCAAGGTGCTCAAGTGATTTGATGCACTAAGCAAGGCAGGTCCCGTTTTATTACAACATAGATCTTGATTATCGATTAGATTGTCTTGACAGGACACCACCATTATTGTTTGAAGCAAATTCAAGAGGTCGAATCTGATTGGTCAGTTGGAGGGACATAGAAGGGGCATAACTCGTCATAGTCACTGGTGGCCCTACCATCGAGCCTAAAAATTTCAGCCTTGTTCGGGAAGGGTGGAAACTGGACTATATGGATGCGCAACACGGGATATTTTTCCAAACAGCCCAGGTTAATTTCAGAACAGAAAAAATCCTTTTCAAGCGTCTATTTATGAACAAGATATTACAAAATTTGGTATAAAGTTGCAGTTTTGACCCGATAACTCATATTAGGCTGAAAATGTTGTGCGGGCGGCCCTTTTTTTTGGGGGGGGGGGTGTACACACTAGTAAAAATCCAAATCTGTATATCGCTGTGTATAAGGCGAGTTTTTCATAACTAGAATTAGGAGGATTATGTGTGTGTGTGTGTGTGGGGGGGGGGGGGGGGGGGTGTCATCTTGTACACAGGGTTGAGTATTTATGGTTTTTTTTCCGCAACACAAAGACATTACTGTGGGCATGGAACACTGGAAATACCATGTCAACAAATCCATACCGAAATACTCAAATTAATCATGTAATTACACTGTCTGGTTGTAGAAAGCGTTCATAATATATCTGGACTTATGTTGGTAATCTATTTTATTAATTTTATTCAACATTTCATTCAATATTGTTTCAATTCATTTAGGCAAAATTGTATGTGAAGTGATCGGAAGATCTCACAACTCACCGTTGTTTACAGTAACCACGGTCATATTACCACTATTGACGCCTTGAAACAAATTTTAGTGGATAGAGAATGGATATATATATATATCATAAATGACATACATTGAATCGCTGAAAGCCATACTTGTTGTAGTTTGACTGTTATATGTCAACAATAAGTTTTTGCAATCGTGGGCCCATGGACGGTGATTGGTCAAATTCTTCCATTCGAAAACATTTCCGGCAATGGCGATCAGCTGAACGAAAGTGCTACGCTTATGGTTATTAATTTATTTCACACATATATAGTAAAGCTGCAACTACACATGATATTGGAATAAATTATTCCTGACAAAATAATAGTTTCAGATACAATTCTTCCGCTCATTGTATCAAAATTCTTTAAAGTTATATTATTGGCCGAATCACCGGTAGATTCCGAGAAAAGTGTATACAGCTGAAAGCTACTTCCGGCTTAGTTTACGAGACAAGACACACGGTAATCTTAATCTCTGCATATAAAACAATGCCAATCAGAACAGGAAATACAATTTAATCGGCTAATCATTATGTTTAGTGATGTTTTATCTCAAATTTGTATTGACCAAGTTTAATTGATATAATCTGTTCTGTTTCCCTGAATTCGCTGAAGGGCTATGATGTAAAAAAAATTTCTGCGGAAGACAAACACATTTTTATTGCAAATGTAGAGATTGTGCATGCACTAGTGATGTGCTTTATTTCGATTCACTTTATAGCCAGGGCCATATAAAGTAGCATCGATTACCCGCTTATTTTACGAGACAAATAACCTCTGCACATGAAACATTGTCCCTCATACAGTACACAAATACCATTGAAATTGTATTTGAATACCATCATCATGTCTAGTGATGGTGTATTGCAAATTTAATGTTTTCATTGACCAAATTTACAAACAGCAAAGCAAGCACACAAACTCCTATTGCCCCCATGACCATAACACACGAGATGCGCAGTAAAGCAGTGCGCATGAAAAGGGAAGTAACTGCACGTTATATTGGGTCGCATTGTTTTTAAGTATTGTAGCATTTCACAATTGAAGTTGTGTGATCGAGACGCGGAACATGTAAGGATTTTTTTTTTTAAATGGAAATAAAAACGAAACATGCGGCGGACTTTATGATGATGCAGCGGTGCCTGAGAACCAAGATTATTTTTTCTTTTAGCCTTATTTCCTTTTGTAAACATTTGACATACATAATTATGTGATATAAACCTTCATCTGTAGAAACTCAAAAGATTGTAAATTCATACATTTTCATGTGTTTGTCTTTTCTTAATTAAATCTAAAACATTGCGATTTGTTTGTCTTTTTGTTTTTTTTACAGCAGTCTACAATATTCCAGCAATATCCAAGCAGCCTGTAAATACATGTAGTCTATTTTTCTTTTTGCCCTGACAATTTAACCAGTGGTTAATATCAACTACGTGTCATGCCTTCTGGGTACAATGACATACAATCGTCCCAGACACTGATCAATTTAGTTTAATCGTAAACATGCATAAATTACTTTGGGCCAATAATCATAACCAAGAATCCCCAAGCGTTGACTAAACAAACAAACACACCCCAACATAACTACACACTAAACTGACCAACTACTGACAAAATAACCGACAGGATACGAGGAAATAACTGTCCCAAATGAATTATTCTCAACCCTTTGGAGGTAATTTCAACATTATGCCAGGAGCCAAAGTTTTTATTTACCCCAATATTGTTGCAAATACTTATGCAAGTCTATATTTTTATTCTCCAATATTAAATAAGTTGGTAGGATTACATGAGTTGGGTCCGACTTATATCACGATAATGCCATTTAATCGAGTTTTGCTGTCTGATTGGTGATTGTCTAATAAACAGTAAATTTATCATATTTTTATTATAAACATTAACACTTTACATACTCAATATTCAGCAATATTATATTAAAATCAGTCTGCAAAGCCATTTTGAAAACCCACTCTCTGCCGGCAGAGGTTTACACATCGTTTGATAGCACCCGAACGTCCGCGGGTAGCTTAGATAGTGCTTTGAAAGTGCTTCAGCCTATTGAACCAGACCAGAGGCAGATGCAAATTATCTTGCCCAGACAAAGCAGTGGTGGGTAGGTTGAGCATCAGTCCATGCCACATGGGCAGGATGACACAGACAATCAGCCAACTCACAGACAGTAAGTGTCCTTGCTGTTATATACTGAAGAGTCACTGCAGGTCACTGATGTCCATAAAGCATTATTCATCTTACACACCTCATCATTGACAACTCTGTCTTCAAAGTGCATCTCCAGCTCGGAAACAATGGCCACACTTTCCTCCGCCTTGAGCATGTTCCAGAGGCCATCAGAAGCCAGGACAAGACACTTGTGTCGCTGGGGGTCCAACTTGTGAACCGCCACATCTGGCTCGGGGGACACCACAAACTTCTCACTGAAGTAGTCATAGCTCCACAGGTCACCTGGCAACATGCAACAATAGTCATCTGTCAGACATCACGCCAGAAACAAATACACTGTGGTAAGAATTGTCCTTTGATGTTTGCATGACAAATGTCGAAACAGTGAAATAAACAACACCTGTATATAGTGTACCTTAATCGTTGTGTTTGGTATTTCCTGTAACTTTGAACTATTTCCAAGAGGAACAGAATAACATACCTAAAGATCTGGCAACTGCAAGAAATGGTATTTTATCAATCTGTGTGCTGCGCCTGATGGGCCCCTTGTGGTGCACCTTTGGCCGACTCCATACCACCCTCTGCACACCTGACTTGGCCACCACCGCCCCTCCACAGTTTTCTATCCTAGACTTCTCCTCCGGGCTGTCAGGCTTGTGTTCCTACACAACACAAACAAAGTCATTAACAATTCCTGCAACAGGCTGCTGGTAGTGACTGGAGAGCACTGACTAACAGTTGATAACAGTACCTGGGGCTGGGCCCTGTTCCAAAAGCGATCTTAGAGTTACAATTATCTTAAGTCTATGTTATTGTACGGGAGTTACAGGGTTTTAAATGACGTGGAAATTTGCTTCCAGTACTCACAAATGTACAGACAAATGGACGCAGAAATAATATGTATTGTACCAAATATTCATTGTACCAAAACTTCTTGACAAGAAAAATAAAGTTCCTGTAATTACGAGTTACGATCATCTTAGCGCAAAGATCGCTTTGTGGAACAAGGCCCAGGACAATAAGGATGTACAGGTACCTTTGTAAGGCACTTGGCATCCATGAAAACTGCACTTGGAGGTCCCTTGTCAAGTCCTAGCACAATACCCGAGTCTCCAACGTGTCCAATGTAAAGTTTGCTGTTCTTGATTATGGCTATACTGGCTGTAGTTCCAGCTGTGCTGGGGAGTCCACTCCATGTCTTCGGCCATTTGTCTGCAATTGAAATTCCTCTGTTTACTATTGTTGACAATGTTGACTTCAATTCAAACCAAAAGCATTGTCACAATGACAACCAAGGAAAATTCTGGGATGTGTCACACTATCTGTCAAACTTACATACCAGCGGTAGAAACTAACATTTTTTGTGCAATGGTCCTCATAATAATATATTATAGCAAAACCCTTTCTTCAAACTGTGCTCACACAAAGACCAGGTTGTCAACTGGTACCTTTTGATACTTAGGGGTGTTTAGAATTAATATATTTTCTGTGTCCATGGCAACAAGTTTCATTTTGACTCTGTTCATTGTAGAATGTGTCTGATATTAGGGCTGGCTATTGATATCAATCTTAGTGATCGATAATCGTTAACTAAATATCGACCAATTATTGATAAATATAGGAGAAGTAACTTTGAGCAAATATGATAAAAAGTTCAGAGACAAAACAACATATTTCAAGTCACTATTGAGTGGTGACACATTTATGCATGGATTACTTTCTGGACATTTTCCATCTTTGGCCGTGGACAAAACAAGTCTGCTTTGGTAAATAAAAACTTTACTTCATCACAATAGATTATGTAAGATATTATCGATGACACAAGTTTCATATCGATAATCGTTAATATTTCTTCACATCAACATGATCAACGATTATTCTGATTATTGATCTTTTTAGCAGCCTTAACTGACATAGAAATACAAAGTTCTGAATCCCAAATTCCATGGTATAGTTTTGATAGCTCAATAACTGCTCTTGTATATACGGACAGACAGATAAGATAGATATTCTCTCATCAATGTGCATGTGCATGTGTGTGCATGTGCGAGGGGGGGGGGGGGGGGGTAAGAGATTTGTCACCTTCTGATGACTCTTGTATCATGTTTATGATACCAGTATGCAGCGTTTGAAATTGGCACTCGTCCCGTAGTCCTTGCCCAAACTGCCCAATAGTTAGGGTATCATAGACTAGTAGAAATTTGCCATTTATAAGGGTTTTGCTATGTTATCATTATAAGGACTAGTGGACCAAAATGTATTTCCCTCAATTTCTAACACATGGTGATATTCCACTGACAATGTCATACACTGATACAGTACTTACTATTATGTCACAAAACAAGGTAACAATCAGAGTTGCAAAAAATAGTCAGTCTCCCCATCCATGACAGGTTAATTCCACGAAGAAGGGTAAAATTTCAAGTAGAAAGTTAACCCATCCTGTGGCACAATGGTGGATGGTCGTTCTCTGCCACTTAGTAACTGACTTAGTAATACATATCTCTATGATGTTTATTTTGAACAAAACTAAGCAACCCTAATTCAAGTTGGAAGTATCTGACATGGGTTGCTGAAGACCTATTCTTACCCGCATCTTCATAGGTACTGGCAACTTTTGAATAGGACTGGTAATATTCTTAACTAGCCAGTCCTGTGGTCTGGGGGATATTTATTTCAAGTCTGCAATACCTGTTACAATACAGTGATGTCATAGTTGAAAGAATGTTATGGCACTACCCTATGCTAACCATCGTAAAATTGGAATAAATTCACTTTTTGTTTGGCATATTACATCATAATATTTGACATCAAGTCAGTGGTTTCTCAGCTCAGTCACTTCACATCAGTGACATGTTGACTTGAAATATGTTGTTAGATGACTGTCAATATATACAAAAATCATACTCGCAGTTGCAGACATCTTTAACAATTTTGGTTAATAAAGTTACAGTGATCATGACTCCCTTAACACACGCCATTTAAGGTCTCAAAACTTGTTTAATGGGCAGCAGCGTATTGTAAAAAACATTTGGGCTAGGCCAACAGATACTCTACTCTAATGTGAATCTGTCAATGACACTGCTAGCTCAAATTCTGCCAGAAAAATTATCACAATTGCCGTCTTTCCTTCTATTCAATTACCCAAAACAACAAAGGACAGTAGATCTACTAGAAGTCATTGTATTCAACTGATACATATTCTTGAAAATTACTATTACTACCTGTAACGGGTTATAGCGAAAACGGCACCTCGGCAAAACGTCACCGGGCGAAAACGGCACCGATTGGCGAAAACGGCACCTCGACTCGAGCGAAAACGGCTACTGTGGCCTAGCAAAAACGGCACCTTATTTTTTCTTTTACCTTGGTCAAATTAGTGCTATTAAACTTATATGGTAACTTGCAAACACCAATAATTGTGAGATGCTAAAACAAGTGTACATTAGAAATTAGCCTCTACTCCAACTATAATCCAACTTAGCTTATACGCAACACAACTTATTGTGAAAACATGACATGCTTTGAAGAAAAATAATAGAAATTAAACTCAAGTCGTCTCTTACAAACACAAATAATTGTGAAATTGTGAAATAAAACAAGTAAGAAATTAAACCCCTAATCCAATTTACACGCCGACTGATTGGGAGGCGCAGTTAACTTCATGTGAAAACACTATAAGCTTTGAAGTTTTAAGTACCTTTACTCAATTTAAACTGAAACTGTATTTAAGAGGCCTAACATGGTGCTGTCAGATCACAATTATTCACAATGGCCTTTCGATGTGTTGCATGAGAGAAGAATGTCAGAAAACAACAACATGCTGTGATAACTGTGACCATGTAAATAAACCATATATATTACTACAAAAATCGTTCTTATCCTTATTTAAAATAGAGGTGCCGTTTTGCCCGACACATAGTAGCCGTTTTCGCCAAATGCGGTGCCGTTTTCGCCAGAGAAATCGGTGACGTTTTGCTGGGGTGCCGTTTTAGCCTGCACCCCCTGTAACCTGCAGCCACTAGATTATGTGTAGAGAAAAAACATCAGTTCTTAAATTATAAAATCTTAACCCATTATTACGTTTTCTCTGTGAGCCAAAATTCGTTGATGTTATAGGCCTATACAAGTATGTGAAAGTTACATAAACACTTCCTGTGACACATATCAGTCACTTTCATTCAGATTTACTACATGATGGTTACTTCCACGCTGAGAGAAATAATAACAGATCAATTCTATCTGGTTTATGATAAATGGAATAGCTGCCCCGACACGAACTGACTAGCCCATCCCTTGTGCCACCAACGCAACATGATCAAGTACAGACATGAATGTGGGACAACCTTGACCTTGATCTCGCTTCGCGGAAATGATTGCCCGATTCTGATACGCGCTAAATTTACTTTTTGAAAAGAAGTTTCCACAGAGATATTTACACGTCAGACCGAAGAATACTGTTGATTTAATACTAATAATAATCCAATGATTCAATAAAAATAATGCGTTTATAAATAGTCAGGAGACCATAAGAGAACAGAAACGGCACGAAAGGGCCATGTCCGGAGAAGTCATATTATATTGACGGACCGAACAGCTACGAAAATAGCGCGCGATATTACAGTTTAAAACAACTTCCGTTCTGTCATTTACCCCCCAACATCGAGTTGAATTAATGCAGATGTTCGTCGTACGTCATTTTTTAGTCATATCGTTTATTCAACTGTGCGTTCAACAATGAGAGGTACATGTATGAAAACCACTAAACCTGGGTGTGAGTGAAAATTTCTCGGCAGTGAATAAGTCACTAAGCCTCAGCACACTCGACAACTGCCACTTACCCACTTCTCTCCACATGGCTTGATGCGTGTCGAGAAAGCCATTTCGAATAGCCCACATAATGTCCTCGTCATTTTCACTCCAAAATGCATCGTATTTTGTTATTTCATCCAGTAAGTTGTCTCGCGCAAATCTTGATGCCTCAGGACCGCCATGTCCATCGAAGATTCCGAAGTAGGCAAACTCATAATCTTTACCGTCTTGTCGAATGAATCTTGTAGCATGTGTGTCTTCCATATAACGCCTACCACCTTGACTCGAATTTCCAGACACCCTAAGGTTTACACCAATTTTGTTGCTCGTCATTTTGACACGATACTTTTAGTACACGACATGGATAACCTCCAAACACAACGGCGGAAACACAGCCTCACTCTCATTGGTTGAAACTAGTAAATGACCCATGGTGTTCTATATATAGAAACAAACATTACTCGCCGCACGTGACAGGTCGAAGAAAATACCTGGGGTTTCCCATGCCTACACACGATCATGTTCACTGACAGAACTCAGCTAAAGTTTGCAATGTTTAACACATTTTTATTTTTATTATTTCCAATTGTGTATGCTATTCAATGGAATACCGTGATAAAATAATGAATTGAAATAATGGAGGTTATTGATGAGTGCCGTACACAATTCTACAATAAACAGATATCATAAAATATATTTATTTTATGGTCACTGAATAAAGGAGAAACACGTGTTAAAAGGAAGCACGTGAGGCATTGATTAAACGGTACACAGATTAGGTAAATGTGGTATAGCTAGACAAATATATCACATGGTTTGTTGTTAAGTAATCGAATACTGACTGCTTCGATCGAATGATTGAGGGACGGTCGGGTAGCCTAGTTGTTAAAGCGTTCGCTCGTCACGCCGAAGACCCGGGTTCAATTCCCGACTATGGATACAATGTGTGAAGCCCATTACTGGTGTCCCCCTCCGTGATATTGCTAGAATATTGCTAAAAGCGGCGCAAAACCTCACTCTCTCACTCGAAGGTAAAAGCTCATACTCCGAAAACAAGTTAGGCGAAATGTCATTAAAACTTTTGTGCGCCTTAATTACACTTTGCTGCTCTTTATAAATGCCGATGTTTTGTGAAGAAAAGCCAAGTATGTTGATAGCATTATTTACAATTTTGTGTATTTAATTTGTGTTTGAAACAGACAGACCCCCATGCCAGCAGCGGAAACTTGAGAGTTAAAATACTTAGTATAGAGGGGTTTTTTTTGGTTTTTTTAAATCAAGGGCATAACAGTGGGATAGATTTTAAAACGTCTCAAGGACTAAGTAGATAAATCGGTATTGTCATTCCACGAAAGTGTAGAATCAATAATTATACCTAGATAATTATCTTCAGTAACAATTTCAATTTCTTCATTATCTATGAGTGGATCCAGTTTGGACTGTTTTCTCCGAAAGTCGATTGTCTTTTTGATAGTCTTTTTAACATTTAGAAACAGGAAATTTGATTCGCACCATGTAAATGTTGAAATTTCTGTTCTGAACTTGACCCCCGAATCCAATACGAGACTTACAAGTGCAGTCGTCTGAAAATTTGACGTTAAAACAGATGCTAATACAGTCATTTGTGTATCAAATAAATAATATAGGAGATATAACACAACCTAGCGGAGTCCCCGTTGAAACATGACCAAGACACATTGTGGTCAATTTATAAAGAAATCAACCACCCATTTAATAGTGTTGGATTTTTTACGTTAACATTTTTAACCTTTTGAATTATAAGATGAATTAGGCTGAATGGTTTTAAATGCCGAGGAAAAAACAACAAAAAATAGTCTGACACATCAGTTTCTTCTCAGTTTAGTCGGTTTTCATGATAGACATAGGTCTATCAGGGAGGGGGGCATGTTCTGAAGACATGTTGGTTAATTCGAAATGTTCTCCAAAAGCACCCGGAGTCTATTGATCGCGCTTCACGTGCAGTCATAAACTGTTCTGAAGACATGTTAGTTTTAAATCTAGAAGTTTTCTCCAAAACGCACTAGATGCATAAAGATCTCATCGCATGAACACACCAACGTATGGCTATGACTGCACATGAAATTCGAGGGTTGTGCACAGATATAAGGCGGTAGCGATCATCAATCAGTTAGTTGCGTTAGTTAGTATTAAACTACCTGAGGGGTGGCATAAGTATCCATACTATCAGCCAGTTAGAATTAGCAGTAGATATTTACTTTCTTCATTCAAGTTTCTTCATCTTTTTGGCACATAATTTAGAGAATCAAGTTAAGTTCCTTGTAGATCTTCCATAGTTTACAAATAGGTTTTCACATTTTGTTCCTGGTGATTTCACAGGTAAGTAATTCAAATTTAGATTAGTTTTCATTTAAGTTAAACCACGCTAAAAACTATTTAGTTCCACTGCGCAAAAGGACGATAAGCATTATTTTTGGATTGATATTGCTTTTTTTTGGACAGGTATAATATTTGATGTTTTCCAAATAATCGGCATTGAAAGTGAATCAATGGCCATCTGAAACATCTCACAAAACTAGATATATGCCACAAAGCAGTACACTTACGTGAAGAACCATCACGACCACCTCCCGGCAATACCAGGATTGCCTAGGATATCGGCCCAGACAGTGAGGAACCGTTTACATGCTGAAGGTATTTGCGCAAGACAAGTTCGATCAAGGTCACAGAGTATGGCCACAACTGCTAGAACCCGGAGGTAATTTTTGTACTGAGAGGCCCAAAGGTTTCAATATGTATTCTGGTGTGAAATTGGCTCACGGATCCCAAAAATTCAGTCTTACAAATCAAAGCTGTGGCTTTCGCCTATCAGAGGGCGCGGAAGTGATGACTCAGCATTGTATTCAGGTAAACTACTGCACTCGTTCAAATGTTTTTTACTAACTATAAATACTTATTACACTTAAAGGGATTTCAAGCTAATAAGGCATTGTGGCCTTTAAAATCTTTTATTCGGCGTTTTGAATTGTCTCTGAATGAATCTTTTTATTTGTTTGATAAAAAAATTGTACCAATTTTGTCTTATGCTGCAGACATTTGGGGATATCGTAGAGTTGAAAGTATGGAGATTGTTCATAGAAAATGTTGTAAATTTATGCTACATATTGGTTATAAATCACCCAATGATGTTGTATATGGAAATGTGGGCGAGTTCCTCTTTATAATGTTTATAGTGTTAAATGTATCAAATACTGGATAAGATTATTGCAGATGAATATAGATAGGTATCCATATCAATGTTATTTATCACTATTATCTATTATCGATAGAAAACGTCCAAATTTGGCAACACATGTACGCGATTTATTATTTAGATATGGCTATGGTATAGTATGGATCTCTCAAAATGTTGGAGATACCGAATTATTTTTAAACCAATTTAAAGAGGGATTTTATACTTGTTCCTCCCAAGAATGGCACCTGTCTTTAGATTCCTCTGCATTGTCATTTTACAAAACGCAAAATTCTTTGTTAGATTGTGAACTCTATTTATCTATGCAGCTATCATATTTACAGAAAAGATTGTTAACTAAATTCAGATCTGGATGTAATAATTTGGGTATACAATTTTGCCGAAAAAGAATATTGCGTTTAGGTGATCCTAAGACTCTTTGTAAACATTGTGGATCAGTTGAAGATGAAGCACATGTTGTTCATGTATGCATGTTCTATGAAGATAAGCGTACGGATTTACTACCAAGATTAAGCAATAACCAGTACTACTCACTTAAAAGTTTGTGTACCTCAAAAGATATCAATATTTTAGTTCCATTTACTAAGTTTCTCGAATGTATTTTCTTTTGCTAAACCTCATTAATATTTATATGCATAATATAAGTCAATATGAGAGTAGTGGTAACTCTAAAAGTATTTGTAATACTATTTAATCTTTACTATCTTAAAGGGATTTCAGTATGAAGGAGAATGATATATCGGTAATATCAAAACATAAAATGTTGAACAAAGTTGTATATAGAGTAACTGCAAATAAAATTTCTTATATTTACGTATTTTAGTCATTCTACAACCTAAAGTTCATTGTAATAAAAACAAATTGTAATATAACATGGTACTCAATGCCTATACATATGTACTAATGTGCCATGAATTCAAAGATACCAATAATTTGCATATGCCACTTATTAACTATAAAAAAGAAACAATAAGTCTGGTCAAATCTGTTAAGGGGAGATAACTCTGTCAATGTGATTCTTAAAAAAATAGCATACATTTTGTTTTTGCCAATGTATTTCAGTTTTTATGACGCTGCTGTTTCTTTTGGATAACTACACATTATTATTTATGATTTGACAAAATTAATTATGTACCAAACCACCCTCTTTAGCATGTTTAGTCATCAACACAAAATTACAAAATCATTCATTTGCAAAATGTTGTCAAGATTTGAGCCTCGAACTAAGTCATGTACCCTTATTAATAACCTAAAAAGTTCAAATTCATTGTCTGCCTTTGGTAATGGTGAGTGATCTCCCTTGCAACAGCAAAGGTTGTGCAAGGTTAGTTCAAAACAATTTGTGAAATAGGCATTTTGTGTCAATGTGTCAGTGGTAAAACCATTGTATATCTGTCAGTTGTGATTCCCAGAACACAGGGTCAAATATGACCGATAATTTTTGCATATTGGCAGTGACAAATCAAATGATGACGTGTTTGCATTTAGTCAAGTGAAATGGCAATATGTTAAAGATTAGATTAACATCATCTATGTATACCAAGATATGTAACCTAAGGGGGACAACTTCTGAGGAAAATATGGCTATCACATATCCTGTTATAAACATTTCACCTCAATTTCAAAATCTGATTTATCTGTACCAGATAGCAGTGCTGAGGTTTCAGGTGTAAACCTCAGATCTGAAAGTGACATGAAAACCAACCATTCGGGCATTTTTGGAGAATCGTGTGTCTTTTGCGGAAAGAGTGAGCCTGTTGATAGGTAGCCCAGACAGGAACTCGTAAAAGCAATTGGCAAGATATGTGCAAATATAGAATCCACTGTCATTCGCAAAAAGTGTCCAGAGCACTTTGTCACATTATACCAGAAGTACTTATGTTACCTGACTGAAGCTGGAAGTGATACACGTAGCTACAGAATTGAACAGTTTGAAAGAAGGTTACTCCAGCAGTTTAGATATGAAGTGAAAATAAGTGCCCTGTTCAGTAATGGAAAGAAAGCTGTGTATCACAGACTTCTGCAGTAGAGGCAAAAGTGACAGAAACTTCACAGTATCTACAGAATCAAGTTTTGAAACTAAAACAAGATTATCATGACTTGACATTTCCTTTGGCAGCAGAGACAGTATCAAATGGTACTGTAAGTCCTACAAATATCATCCTACAGTTTGACAGAACATTGTATACTGGTTCTCGAATCAATGTTTGACAGCACTGCTGGAGTTGAACGGATTGTTAAATCCTCAGCTAATGATGTTTTATTTGCTACAACAAGGGGTCTTCTGAAACCATCAAAGCATCTTTGCCTTGGTCTTGGGGTTAAGAGTATGACAGGAAAAAGAAAAGTTGTGGTGATTCTCATTCGATTAGGACATTGTGTGAACTATCATACCATAGAAACACTGGAAATTGCAATAGCTGACAGAATTGCTGAGAGTGACACCCCACTACCAGATAGTTAAGTCAAACAGCCAGGCCTCTGTACTGGCCTATCATGAGACAACTATGAGGAAAATACAGACACATTATCTGGCAAGGGAACTTTTCATGATACCGTTGGAATGTTTCCAGAATGTGATACCAGTTTATGAGACACCCAATATGAGTATCCATCAGAGAAGCACTAGGTACAGTAAAGGAAACGTTCATTTAAAAATGGCACGCAATCCCTTGAGCCATGCAGAAAGAAACCAAGAGCAGGAGCCTTCCAGTATATATCTACCTCTAACAATAAACCAGACCCAATGTTTCAAGACAACTGACATGCTCTGGATGATGGGCTTTTCTTGGGATGTGCACACCCAATGTGGATTCACTGGAATTCCAAGCTTACTTCTGATCCCGATAGGTGACATAGCAAATATTGGCAAGCCACCAACGCAGATAGATGTGGTAGTGGCAACATCACAAGAAGTAGCCTACAAATGTGGAGAGCAATATGCTATAGTTCATTACGTCCTCACAATTGCCAAATTAGCAATGCAAATACAGTCACAGTAATCTCCCCGTTTTGACAATGTCTTTGTCTGTTGTGGTCTCTTCCATATTTCAATGGCATACTTTGCCTGTCTAGGCTACTTTTTGGATGGATCAGGTGGACCCAATATACTGACAGAGACTAATGTTCTTGCATGTGGATCCTTGAATGGTTTCTTTGGAGGTGAACACTCCATTTGATGTAAGAGTGCATCCAACACTATGCCTTCCCATATGGGAACTTCACTTAAAGCAATTCTTGTCTGAACACTCTGTTCCTCAAAATGTCTTGACAGAATTGAAGACACTTTCTGGATCTGTATTGGAAAGGACGCTTAGAGAAGCTTTGGAATCAGAGGATGTGCTTGCATCTCTCAGAGGCTATGACCACTTCATCGATGAGACACTCTCTGGACCTCACGGCAAAACAGTACTGGATGATGGACATTGATCTTGTAAATCTGTATCTAATGTTTAGAAGAGCATGTAGAACCAGTGATCCTGCACTTTTCACTTACTGTTTGGGAAAAATGTGTCCACTGTGCTTTGCAGTTAACAGTCACAATTATGCAAGATGAATGACAAGGTATAATCTCAATCTCCTGATCATTGACAACACACATCCTGGTGCAAGACAAATATTGGAACAGTGAGGACTTTCAGTAAAATAAACAACAACCAAGCCATTTGCAAGAGTACCAGTGGACATGGCCCTGGATCAGACTGTTAATGGAGATGCTGCACCTAAACAGTCATCTCTTCTTTGTATCAGTCACTGTCTGCTAGGAAGCGATGGATGATTACACGTGCAGTGGTAAGAGAGCTTCTTATGAGTGTGGATCTGATAGACAAAACAGATGTCATTAAGGAGTGTAAAACTGCACGGATCGAACAGGACCATGAAAATGTTGAGAAGCTTTCTACCTCAGTTGAAAGTTGCCTGAACCCTTTCACCATAACTAATCCCAACACACATCTGTACTGCATAACAGGAAAACCACCAGCAGAAGATGTTCCTGATCTTGTTAACTGAGACCATACATGTGGAAGATGGTACAGGGAATGTTCAAATGGCTGCCTTTCCGATCAGACTAGTTTTGAAAAGACAATTCCAAGAAGGAAGATTAAGAATTTCACTGCTGGAGCTCTGCAAGCCAACATTAAGACAAAAAAGAACAAATTGAAAGAACTTCAGTGTTCTCATGATGATTGGCGACTTTTATACCTTGCTTCCTCTAGTCAAATTGATCTTGCTGAAGTATTCAAGTTTCCTCTTACACCTGCCCCACTTTCACTTGGTCCAATGGATGGTTTAATGAACAAGACCGACAAGTCCAAACTGATGAGATGTTTGGAAGAAAAGGTGAAAGACCATCAACCCCCAGTGACACTGACGTGTGTGTCATTGATGGAATGCTCCTCATCTGGTCTCTTACAAACCCACCTTCAAGATCTGAGGACATTGCCAAGTTCATCTTACAGATTCTCTGAAAACAAGGACGTCGAGTAGAGTTTGTATGTGACACTTATGCAAGTCCATCAACAAAGGACATTGGGCGAGGAAAGTGTGGAGCTTCTGCAGAAGGCACAGCAGTCAGTGTTCAAGGTCAGAACAGGCCTTCCAACTTCCAAAATGCATTGCACTATGCATGTTTTAAATCACCCTTCTTTAGACTTCTGGCTGATGGATGGAAAGGGGACACAACTCTCTACTACTATTTTTCACGTGTACATTATTTGCCACACCCCTAGATTTGATGGAGCCCACATCTGGGTGGACACTGGTCACATCAGCAACAAATCAAGGAGATACATAAATATTAATGCAACTGTTGTGGCCATTGGAAAAGATGTGTCTGACTCATTGCCTCCCTTTCATGCATTTACCGGATGTGACCATACTTCAGCATTTGTTTGAAAGGGAAAGGTGAGGGCACTTCAACCTCTGTGGCGTTTCGGACTGCATTTACACTTCTAGAAAACACTAAGGAGGTACCTACCCGTGCTGCTTCATGATGTGACATGATGCTCGACCAATCATTTTGGAAACACTTATAATAATACAATGATGTATATATCATCATCATAACTATAATGTCAACTAATGGGATCAGTAGGTCAGGGTCGCTGACGTGGTTGATTCATGTAATCATATCCCAATTGCGTCGATCGATGCTCATGATGTCAATCACTGGATTGTCTGGTCCAGACACGATTATTTACAGACCGCCGTCATACAGCTGGAATATTGCGGAGTGCGGCGTTAAACAACAACAAACAACACAAATATAACTTTCAACTAAATATTTCTCAGTAGAATCTATTGGAGTATATCATTTTGAAGTTCATGCAACGTTATTTAGATGTTTACGTTTTGGTTTGGGGATAAGGCAGCTAACTTTATAAAAGTTTTATATGCCCCAACCAGGAATAAACAGAATGACGTAGGTTGGAATTCTTTAAAAACCACCAACAGCACCGCATAACACACGTTAATGTATCTACTCTGAAGGTCACAGAAACAAACCACACTACACGGGATGAATCAATTTCGTTCTGATTTAACAAAGCATTCCTCTCTTCTTTCAAAGGTTGTTAAACATTTTTTTTATAACTTGCAAACCCCGATTTCATGACCACAATCGCCATTATTCTCTAAGTGAAACACAATGTCATACATGGTCGCATTTATTAAAAGGCTGTTCAGATGTTTTCCTGCATAACCTTGGTACAGAGGATCTATGTAACATTCACTTATCAGTAACAATTAATAATTTCTTTACAGGATATTTGAGGGTCTTGTCAAGTAATATAATGATTTAGTGTACTGTATTGAAATCTTAGACAACTGTCTTAACTACAGGGACTTTATATTTCTTGTCAAGAACGTGGTACACCGAATGTAACTGGGTATCCCGATATATTTTTGTCTGCGTCTGCGTCTATTCTCTACACTTGTGCGTACTGGACGCACGCTTCTGACTTTAAAGAATTAATTTCTACATCATCCCTGTTTACTTTGGATTGTGTAAGTGGTGTTATTGTACACCACAAGTGATCGCAACTCCTATCGCTGTATTCTGTGGTGACAATAGTTTACTGTTGGTAATTTGCACACTGTCTGTCTAAGATCATTTTGATGAAAACCTCCAACTTAGGATATTTTGTTATTACATATGGCTCTGGGACGCTCCCGTACAATTCCGGCATTGTTCTGTAATGGTGTCTTCGTTGGTTTATTATCCCCCGCCGCGCGAAAGCGCGAAGCGGGGGATATAGTATTCACGACCGTCCGTACGTCCGTCCGTCCGTCCGTCCGTCCGTACGTCCGTCCGTACGTCCCACCTGTTTGTTGGCGCGATATCTCAAGAACTAAACACTGAATTGTCTTCATATTTGGAACTATGGTGTATATACAGACTCCGCAGACACCAGTCGGTTTTGGTGACCTTGATCCCATTTTCAAGGTCACAGCAGACAAATCTGCTTTTAGAGTTGGAAAACGGTGTTGCCGCGATATCTCAAGAACTAAACACCTGATTGTCTTCATATTTGGAACTATGGTGTATATACAGACTCCGCAGACACCAGTCGGTTTTGGTGACCTTGATCCCATTTTCAAGGTCACAGCAGACAAATCTGCTTTTAGAGTTGGAAAACGGTGTTGCCGCGATATCTCAAGAACTAAAGACTGGATTGTCTTCATATTTGGAACTATGGTGTATATACAGACACCGCAGACACCAGTCGGTTTTGGTGACCTTGACCCCATTTTCAAGGTCACAGCAGGCAAATCTGCTTTTGGAGTTGGAAAACGGTGTTGCCGCGATATCTCAAGAACTAAACACTGGATTGTCTTCATATTTGGAACTATAGTGTATATACAGACTCCGCAGACACCAGTCGGTTTTGGTGACCTTGATCCCATTTTCAAGGTCACAGCAGGCAAATCTGCTTTTAGAGTTGGAAAACGGTGTTGCCGCGATATCTCAAGAACTAAACCTCTCGATTGTCTTCATATTTGGAACTATGGTGTATATACAGACACCGCAGACACCAGTCGGTTTTGGTGACCTTGACCCCATTTTCAAGGTCACAGCAGGCAAATCTGCTTTTGGAGTTAGAAAACGGTGTTGCCGCGATATCTCAAGAACTAATCGCTGGATTGTCTTCATATTTGGAACTATAGTGTATATACAGACACCGCATACACCTGTCAGATTTGGTGACCTTGACCCCATTTTCAAGGTCACAGCAGGCAAATCTGTTTTTGGAGTTGGAAAACGGTGTTGCCACAATATCTCAAGAACTAATCGCTGGATTGTCTTCATATTTGGTACTATGGTGTATATGGCGGGGGATATTTCGTCACTCTGTGACAAATACTTGTCAATTATTATGTCACCTCTGTACACAACACACATTGCCTGTAACTTAACAACCTATACTCCTGACAACGTTTTACACTCATTATTCCCCCCCTCACCAGTGACCATAAACTCCTGACGATCTACCCAATAGAGATAATTAGCCGAGTGTGTTTCCGTATTGCAATATTACGCATATACACATTTCTTATTACTAATGTGTAATGTTATTGATATGGAAACACACAAGAATAATGATATCTTGATCATATTTAAATACGTAATTTCACTCAATGAAGAAGCTTTAGAAACCGAGGATGAATACTCTTTTTGAGTGAACCACTCGATGTATCACATAGTGCCATATAGTATCTTATTACGCCTCAAAGTGAGATTCATCCCATATGAGCCAGTATACCGTCAGTAAAAATCCAAGATGGTTGTTGCTGACCTACTATGAGACCGTACACCGTCAGAAACAGCCATTTTGGAATTTCCAACACCCACCTCACATATTTCACATGGAAATCCTGGTACAGAAATTCGTTATTCGACACTGTTTTGTGTTCTTATATCATTAATTGTGATGAGCAAAGACATTATTCATTAAAGAAACCACGCTCGTTACTTTATTTATAAAAATTATAGAGAAAACAAGCTTACAACGGAGGTCACTGAGTTATAAATAGCAACGTCTTAGAACATAATATAGGATGACGCCACAAACAAGAAACGTGACGCCAATGACCTCACATAGCAATAGAATAGATAGCAGCCCATCGTTGGGGGAAAGCCGACTGCTATCAAGTTACAGTGGCCCGAAGATTTCTGTTAACATGCGTGCATTTTTATGATAATTCTATCCATTTTAGCTATGATACTTTAAGCGTTCACATTTAGTGGATTATATATTCCATTGTTAACGTTTATGTTTACATGAAAGCGTTGTATCGGAAACATATGTACTGGTCCTGTCTTTTATACACTGTATACCAAATAGTGTAAACCTTTCGGCATAATAAATTCGTTATTGTGTCTTTAGTTGCCGTATATGGCTCACGCCTATTTTCCTGCTTACCTAGTATATATGACACCATATACGGCAACTGAAGACACCACAACTAATATTATAATGCCTCAAAGTGAGATTGACCAATCAGAGAGCAGAACTACTAATCCCATATGAGTCCTTATACCGTCAGTAAAAATCCAAGATGGTTGTTCCTGAACTAATATGAGAGTGAGTGTGTATGGTTTTACGCCGCTTTTAGCAGTATCTCAGCAATATCACGGCGGGGGACACCAGAAATAGGCTTCACACATTGTACCCATGTCGGGAATCGAACCCGGGTCTTCTACGTGACGAGCTAACGCTTTAACCGCTAGTCTACCCGACCTCCCCTCCTAACATGAGACTGTATAACCGTCAGTAACAGCCATTTTAGATTTTCCAACACCCACCGTGGGGACCCGGGGTTAGATAAGAATGTGTCCTCATCACCCCGTTGCTGGTCGTAAAAGGTGATCGAATTGAGCAACTTGTTTGCCGTGGGTTGCGCCCCTGTGTCGGCGGAGGACGGGAGTCTGGTGTTTGAGGGCACTGGTTCCAGGAATAGCGTTCCTTTGCCCAATACACCACTTTGACCCTTATTTCGCCTAGACGGTTAGCAGGATGGGCCCGGTCCTATCAATCGGCTGGACATGCCAAGCCCTGAGCACTTATTGCGTTTAGGACTTGGCCACATTTGTATGTAACAAATCTTGTATTTTGTGAAGTATTTCAATTGCCTAGAGTCGTATGCCCAGAAGGTGGTGGCTCATGGGCCAATCTGGTGGATTAATTGATTATTCGTTAATCTGCTTGAGTATACCATCCCAGTATCCTTAGTGCTGCCAGTTGGAAATCGACTGGCTTACACCATTGCCCTTGTGACACTCTGAACTTCACCATGGCCCCACCAAAAAAAACCCATAACGAGCATTAGATGATTCCTCTGATGAGGAACACGCTACTCCAAAATATTGTTCAAATAGTTCGTCTCGATTTTTAGTCGTTTCCGCAGCCGATGGTATACCATTGAGACTCAATCCTTTTGCCATCTCCAAGGCACTTTATGACATTGCCGGAGACGTGCCGAATGTCTGGATTGCTACTGGTTGAATGAAAAACAACCTACAACCTTACAGGCTGCCAAACATTTAGTCTCTACTGCTCTTCTGATTTCTCCACACAAAACTCTCAACTTTAGCAAAGGCATTATCAGAGATAAAGATCAGTGTCTCTACGACATGACGACATGACGGTAACTGAAATTGCAGATGAATTGAAAGATCAGGGAATACACATGTCAAACGTTTCACATACAAAGATGACATCTATAAATCAAACACATATTTTATGACTTTTTCAAAGCCAGCTACTCAAAAAAGTATCAAAGCAGGATATTTTTAACTTCGAAGTCATGTCCGAAGTTTAAAATCTAACACCAGATCGTTCAGTTAAAACATGAAAGGAACATCATTTTTCCTGGAATCTAAGTGAATAATCATGGCCACTGTCTCTCCGACCTGAGCTGTCTCCTACTCGGCAGCAGTGTCACGTCAACCTTCAAAAGCATTCACATCCGTACAATGTCAGACTGACATTACATTGTACTAGGGTTTCATCACAAAACTATTCCTCGATACAATCTAGTTCTTCTTCACAAACATCACCATCATCAACTCTGTCAACAGCAGCACCAGAGTCGGCACCAGCACCAGCACCATCCCCTGTTGTGAAAAATGCTAACAACAAAGTTGATTATTTAAAAACTTCAGATCATGTACCAAAGGGTCGCTATGATGTGATTTTCAAACGGATTCTCAAAGGCGTAAGAAGTAAGTTGGCATGAAATTGGAGAAATAGATTTCCTCTTCACCCACCTATAACATGAACAATTACAATCCACTAGTACAGTGGAACTGCAGAGGTCCCAGGACCAATTTTTAAGAGTTACATCTTTAAATACAAGATTACAAGATAATCCATCAGATGTTCCCCCCATGGGGCCAACTTGCCTTCCTTTCAGGATAGGTTGAAGCCTGAAATGTTCAGGAATGTTGGTGATCCTGTTCAGCTGTTTTCAGATATTTTAAATGAAATTGCCGACATATCCATTCCAAAGTCCTCTTCAAATCCACACATTCGATAATTAATACAAACAGGCTAGGAAGTGCAGGAGAAAGGCTGAGAATGGTTTACGCACACATCCAACTGTACATAGTCTAAATCATGTCAAAATCACAAATGCCAAGGCACGCCATACATTCAAACAAAATAAGCCTAAGTCTTGGAGGAATTATGTCACTAAAATTAAATCTCGCACTCCAATATCCAAGGTGTGAAACGTGATTGCAGAAAATAAAAGCAAAGGGTCAAAATCGACTGTCCACCATCTCAAGGAAGGTGACCATCTATTGACAGATAAATTGGACATTGCCAATAAATTGGGCGGAACGCTGGCCAAACACTCTTCTGCGTTGAACTATGTTCCTAAGTTTCAAAAATATCAGAAACAACATGAAAAGAAGAGGATTGATTTTAATTCTCAATAGGGAGAAGATAATAATGAGGTATTTTCGCTCCAGGAGCTAAATATTGCCCTAGGTCAAGCGCACGATACTGCAACGGGAGCTGGTAATATTCACTATCATCTCCTGAAGCATTTGCCTGATTCCTGTTTAGAGACAAGATCCGGACATCAGGGAAATTTCACCCTTCGTGGCGTAATGCAATAGTTGTTCCCATACCTACACCTGGTAGGGACTGTACTGATGCATCTAATTATAGACCAAAATCACTAACCAGTTGTGTGTGCAAAACCATGGAACGAATAGTAAATAATCGACTGGTTTGGTACTTGGAAACCAACAATCTGTCAAAATAGAAGTACTATTGACAATCTGGTACGTTCAGAATCTTTTGACAAAAAGTAATTGTAAATGATCAGCATGCAGTATCAATCTTTTTCGATTTAGAAAAAGCGCATGATACCACATGGATGCATGGTCTTTTAAAAGATCCACATGATTTGGGGTTAAATTAAAAATAATATGAATCCCACCCTTCCATTTTTACAGATGGATCCAAGGATGGTGGCAAGGTCTCCATTGCTGCTGTTATTGGATCTAAAACCGGATCTTTCCGATTACCAGACCATGGCTCAATTTTCACTGCTGAAGCCAAAGCAATATTAAAAACTTTGGAATATATACTCACACGCAAAAGAAACGCAAGTCGAGTATGCAGTATACATGTTATTTATTTTCAACAGTAAAGACAAGAAATACTAACAGGGCAAGATTGACAAAAATTTGACTGAAGACAGTTTAATGGATGACATAATTGTTTTTTTCAAATGTTAAGGGCTTACACAGTTTCAGGTCAATACCCAAAATGTCAGTCAATACCTAGTGTGACCACCATTAGCATTGATCACTGCCACACATCTCCTGTACATTGAGTGGATCAGACGATTTGTGAAGGCCCTAGGGATCCTACTGCACACATCCAGAGCAGCTGTGCATAGTTCATCGGCAGTTGTAGGGACTGGGCGCACATTGTGCAGACGCCTTTGAACCTCATCCCACAAGTGTTCGATGGGGTTCAGATCAGGGCTGAGTGCTGGATGTTGTGTTGTTGCAGAAAGGCCATGGTTGCTCTGGCAACATGGTGACGAGCGTTGTTCTGCTGGAAATGTGTTATTGATGTTGTGCAAAAAATGGAACAACGTGGGGTCTAATCAATTGGTCGATATACCGCTGAGCAGTGACGCCGTGTCCCCGACCTTGACCAACATTCAGAAAGCACATGGGTCCAAGTCTCGCATTAAGTCCAATCCCTGCCAATATCATGACACCGGGTCCACCCCATGGATCCCTTTCCACAACGTTTCTGTCAGTGAAACGATCACATTGACGCCGCCAAATTCTGACTTTTCCGTCTGCATGGGAGACACAAAAGCGACTTTCATCAGAGAAGATGACACGCCTCCACTCACGATGACGCCAATTGGGATGACCCTGTGCCCACTGAAGTCGTGCTTGTCGATGCCATGGTTGGAGAACAGGACGACGTGCTGGTCGGCGACATCTGAGGTTGTTGGAACGGAGACGTCAGATCACAGTGTCCTGGCTAATGTGTTGATTATGTGTTCCTATGGTCTGTCGAGCACTTTCACTTGCAGTTAGGAACGGATGTCGCTGGTGTTGAGGGGTAATCTGCCGATCTTGTCGAGGTGTGGTGACCCTAGGACGACCGCTCCGAGCAAGGTCATCTGTGGTCTGTGTAGCATTGTATCGATACAGGAGACGGTAATTTGTGGTTATGTTAACGTTGAAATGAAGGGCAAAATCTTGGACAGACTCTCCAGCTTCCAAACGTCCGATAGCCTGGTTTCTCTGAATTTGAGTTAGGCGTGGCATTGTTGACCAAGGAGTGGTAGGTCCAAGAATCGGCCACAGTTTTATACCCACTACAGTTCGTGACAGTTTGTGCATTTTCGATTTCGCGAGAAATGGGTGCATGATACCCACATATTCATTGAAATGGTGCGTTTTGGCGATTCGTTTTTTATGTTGCGTTTTTACTCGGGGCTTCCAAAATGCAACAAAAAATATTGATAACACCATCAGGCTTCACTACATGCTAAAACTCGTATCAATTTATGGTTCCGTGTTTGTTACCTATTTGCTTAAAACCACTTGCGTTTCTTTTGTGTATGAGTATATTAAAAAACAGTCCAGCTTTAAACGGTTCATCATATTTTCTGATTCATTATCTTGTGTGCAGGCAATAAAATTAAGCTCTTCAAGTCAGACACTGGTTTTAGATATTTTAGAACTATATAATGACCTTGCTACTGGCCAATACGACATCGTCTTTTGCTAGTTGCCCAGTCATGTTGGAATTGCAGGTAACGCTATGGAGAATTACGGTCAAGCATGGTCTTCTTGGCTGTATATATTTTTCCAGCACAAGGGATACTTATTTCCAGGTTTCACCCATAAAGGATCTTTTAAATGTAAGTCCTCGTTTAATTCTTTGGTTTTTAAAAGAAATTGAGTTAATTGATAAATGTTGATAATATGTATTGCAAAACGTAAGTGATTTTAATTTGGTAGAATGAACTAATTAATAACTAAGATTATTGGTGGCTGTACCTTCAAAGGGGGTTGAAGTAACGTAAAATAATTGTCCCCCTGGAGGGTACGAAAGTCCCATCTCATTCAAAGTATTTTTTTTATTTTTCATGGTTTTAATGGTAGAATACGTGTTGGTTTTAAATGTTTTGGCTTTTGGGTGAGATCAAGCGATATCTACAGTGTACAAATATTGATAATTTTCTCTTCCCTGTGTCTCACACAATACCAAAATGATTGATAGGATTTCAATATTCTTTAGTTTTTTAACTTGTTCTTTGTACTTACTGAAAATCATGCTATGCAATGTGGGTTTACGGAATCATTTTTAAAATTTCTCCTGGTAATACCAAAGAAAAAAACACAGTTACACCAAAAACAATGTGGTAAAACCAAGGACATTACCATTACTCATAACGACCTTTCTTTCACCTCACAATAATCAACCAGTAGGTAATGGTGCACTATAGTTGGTGTTGCATATTTGCAATCAGACATTTTTTCACAACGTTTACTTTGAAGTTAATACTGCTGACTTATGGTAACACCGAGGACAAATTTAGTAACACCAAAGACATTTAGTGAATATGAAGTTTTACCGATTAACACTAACTATGAATGTTTTACCGATTAACACTAACTTCAAAGTTATTACTTGCTGACTTGTGGTAACACCGAGTCCATATTAAGTAACACCAAAGACATTTAGCTTTATCCAACTCTAAGTAAAAAATGTTTTAATAACAATACAAATTAAAGTGTTAATATAATTAAGGTGTAATTTCAATGGCACAAGAGATGTTTTATCCTTTGGCATTGCCTATTCAGAGTTACTAATTGCTGACTTGTGGGAACACGACGTATATATACAGTAACACCAAAGTCATATTTTCATTCAACATGAAATAACAATACAAAATACATTCATTATCAGTACATTTAACTATTCTATTATGCCTGTAAGGATGTTTTGTATATGAAATTGTTTTCTTTATAACAAGGTTACACCAAGGACAAGTAAGTTTCATATGGTGATGCTTGGTGTTACCTTATTCCAGTTTGAATAACTTTTTCTTCAACTGACTCCATGAAAGACAGACATTGATATCAGGGAGCATTCATTTACCCTCCTTCTACATAGAGATGGATAACTCTTACACCTAATTAAGCAAATGGTAACACCAACGACAGGAACCTTTAAGGGACTTGCTTTTGTATTATTTAAAGACAGAGACGAAGAGGAAACTTCCCATTTAGGAAATCCTGACATGAAAGCTTATGTATATGATATATTATCTGAAAAACGTTCACTGTGGAAGCATTCAGTATATATTGAGAGTGATATTTCAACAATTTCAGACCATATGCTGCTCCACCACAAGCAACTAAAGCACTGACGAAGCAGATGTTCGATGTGTATTTTAATTTGGTTCCCCACAGAAATATCAGGGAAGAAAGTTAAAGAGTTGTCTCCAAACTTATAAAAGATCAAGTTTATTGACATAAAAAGGGCACATATGTTGATGGAATGAGTTTGTGGAAAAATGTTGGCCTTGAATACTTTTTATGCGAAAATAGAAATATTTGACATACGTACTATCCCGGCATTATCCCGCGATATGCCAAGGAGAGGCACCGAGCCGTGGATGCCCGTGCCTATAATAAAACAGAAGATGAGATTGGGTTAAATGGCCGAGTGTGTGCAGGTACTAGTGGTTTACTAAGCTGCTAATTGTGTATACCAAAATGCTACCATTGCCATGGCCACTAGGTGGCCAACGGCCATTCCCAGCTAGCCCTGCTGGCCTGAGACTGCTACCGCTGTCCGGCCCCCATGGTAGCATATTTAAACACTACCAGTGCTTGGCAACTACCATGCTGCCAAAAGCACCTACCGCTGCTGGCCTAAGTCAGACTACGGCTGCCCGGCCCCAGGTAGCCGGCCAAAGCAGATCCCACTGCCTGGCCCCATTAGCAAAACCATTGTGCGACTACCGCAGCGGACCCAACTGTCAGCTACCGCTTGACAAGACAACTTCCGCCGCCGGGCCCATATACGTGGCAATTGTTTGCCCCAACGTATGTTATTTTACGATTCCCCAGCTGAAAAGTCGGGAATGACAAGGTTCCCACTGAGAAGCAGGTAACTCCGGAAAGGTTCCCGCTGAAAAGCAGGTAGCCTTAAGCACGAGTATTAATTTGGAAGCAAGTTAATTTGTAGCCAGCAGTGTAGCCCACAAGAACCCCGCCACAAAGCACCAGAGTGTTATGCGAAAATAGAAATATTTGGCATACGTACTATCCCGGCAATAGAGTATCTCATGTAATGCGTTGGGGTATTTCAGTGGGTGATATCCTTGTTCTTAAATGAACAAACAATGACCTCCAATAAATAAAACTGCAGGTAAGATATCTGTAACTATTGTATGACCTTTACAAGTCCATAATGCAATGTCAACACTCGCACGTCCCCATATTCGTTAAATATACTCAACAACAAAAGTTCCTGTGACACCAATATTTTAGTGTATTTTTCAAACAAGTAAAGTTTGGTTTTCAATATTGTAGTACATGTATGGAATCAAGTCACAAAAACACAACTGTTACAGAAAAGCATGCATTCCATGCAAAAGTTGACTTTTACCCAAGCCCCATGCATTTCACTACCCAAGAATGAGTATAAAAACATGTGCGTTAACGGGATTCCATATGCATTGTTTAGCATCTTGCTGACAACAACCACTCAGAAAAACAACAAAATAACGCAATTATTTAACATTACGAAATGCCACGCCTGTCTGAAAATGAACGTCTGCGAGCCATTGGTATGCTTGAAGCACGATCGAATCAACGTGATGTTGCAAGACAATTTAACGTCCACAGAAATACCATTTGGTGTTTATGGCAACGTTGTCAACAGACGAATGCAGTCAGAGACCATCCTCGGAGTGGCAGGCCACACGTAACCAATAACCTACAAGACAACAGGATTTGAATAACACACCTACAAAATCGATACCAACCAGCAACAGTGACTGCAAGAAGCATCCTTGGCCTTCGACGAATATCTTCACAAACCGTACGTTGTCGCCTCAGATGTGCAGGGATTGTCGCCAGAAGACCCGCCAGACGTCCCATTTTGACAGGAAACCACCGTCAAGCACGTCTACAGTGGTGCAGACAGCGTCTACGCTGGACGACCATGCAGTGGGGACAAGTTCTATTCACTGACGAGTCTCGTTTTCACCTCAGCCACAGCGATGGACGGATTCGAGTGTACCGACGTCGAGGTGAACGTTACGTCAATCATTATGTCATGGAAGAAGATCGGTTCGGGGGCGGCAGCGTTATGGTATGGGGTGGGATTACAGCAAGACAGAGGACCCGTTTGATAGTGGTAGAGGGAAATCTCAATGGACAGCACTACCGCGACGAGATCATCAGCCCTGTTGTTCTACCGATTTTGCGTCGTCATGGCCCAGGCATTACCTTTCAACATGACAATGCCCGGCCTCATATTGCTCGACTTGTTAAGGATTCTTTTCAACAAAATAACGTGAATGTCATCCCCTGGCCGGCTCGCTCCCCTGATCTCTCACCAATCGAGCACATGTGGGATGAGATTGATCGGCGCCTTCGGCGCCAACCACGTGTTCCCCAGACACGCCAGGAACTTCGAAACATGCTCCAGCAGATATGGACAGATATCCCACAGGACTTTGTGCGACGCCTGATCCATTCCATGAGACGAAGATGTGTTGCTTCCATCGCAACCAGAGGTGGACACACACGCTAACGATTTGTAAATTGACATTTTGGCATGTTCGTGTTTTTTTATGAAATCACGAATTTTCTGAAGTCAGTATGGCAAATTAAACCATTTGAACACTTACAGGAGTCTTTTATCTGTTGCAAACCGAAATCGTTTTAGATTGGGTAAAAAACATAACTTTGCATTAAATCTTATTCAGTGTCAAAGGAACTTTTGTTGTTCAGTATATGAAAGTGATAAAATGCAGATATTATTTTGTTTCATTTATTTTAAAATAAAAAAATAGGTATGTAAAGTCTTTAACGGGACTCTAATAAATCCACAGTTTTGAGTCTTAGATGTAATGTATTAATTCAGCATAGGCGTTGTGATCTTGACCCTTCCGTGATGCATGGCAGGCGAAAACAGAGAGATTTTATGACGTTTCGTGACCACCCAAACTTGGTGTGGGACCCCCTGTTTGGGATAATGCGCAAATGTAGAAATGAAGGGTTTTCTCTTTGAAAAGTATTCTTTCAGACTAACACATATTGCGTTTTGGATCTCAGAGGCATCACGTGCATCGCGTCGCCATATAAATGCAACAATCTTGAAGGTGATGTATGTATGTATCTATGTATGTGGTGTGTGTACACGTGCGTGGGTATGTGTGTGTATGTATGTATGTATGAATGTATGTGTGTGTGCGTGTGTGTGTGAGCGTGTGAATGTGTCTGCGTGCGTGTGTGGCTTGTGTATGTGTGTATGTATGTACGTGCGTGGCATATATTTTATTTTGCTCAGAGAGCGTGTGCGTGTGTGTGTGTGTTCGTGTGTTTGGGTGTGTGCGTGCGTGCGTGCGTGTCTGTGCGTGCGTGCGCGTGCGTGTGCGTGTGCGTGTGTGTGTGTGAAAGGGGAGGGGATCAGCTATGGTCATGTTCTCACTGACTGTGTATCGTGGGAAGTGACTCGGTTGTTTTAATTCAAAATAACAGTTACAATATATCCACATATATTTTATTTTGCGTCATCGGAAATCTCAACATAGTCACGGATTATGGTTGCATGTTTAGATTATGTGACATAAATGAATAATCACCATAATATTACCACCCACCCATTTACTCACACATGGGTACCAACAAATGCAGTGATGTTACAGTAACTCTTGAAAGTATGGGTTTTCCGATTGTACATTGTGTCATTTCGATTCGACGAAACGTTTCCAGAACCGAAGGGTACGCGTAGGAACATATTAAAATCATATTTTATTAAGAGATAAAATAAAACAAAAATGTACTGACTTGAATTGTGTCACAAGTACTGAGATTAGAATACAACTTCGAGGGGAAGAAACTTTTATTCCAAATTTGTGGAATTTTAGCAAGGTGGTTCAGTAAGCTAGGTAATAAAAATCAGGCCGCCTTAGTTAGGTTTTCAGAATAAACATACTGCTTTAAACCGCCTTTGAAATATGGATTTTGTGTTTCAGAATAATTAATGCGACAAAACCCTTTCCATATCCAATCTCAGCATAAAGCAGGGTCGATTGTGCGATTCCAACTATACCATGAGCATGTATAATATGAATCACTATCAAATAGTAATGATACTAGGTGTTCGCGAGCGTATCCTACCCCGTCACAAACACATGCAAAGGCAAGTCAGTTGTTCACCTGAAAAAAACACGGGAACATATGGTACTAGTCAAAATAGGGAATTGCATATGTAAACACCAAAGGCTGGAGCTGTTGGAATATTGCTCGACATGTTGCTCGAAAACTTTCCTCTTATTAAAATCAGGAAGTGGAAATTACATTCATTTACTCTGAGTGATTAAAAGGTCACTCGTAGCTGTGTATGGATCGGGGATTATGTTATTTGAAAACTGCCTCAAGGAATAATGTCTGAAATTTAGGACATATTCAACCCCGGCTGTCTGGTTGTCAATCATATATATGGACTGACCCTACACTGACCACTGTCGGACACAGGTGGGGCCTGAGGGACAGATTGGGGCATATAAAAGCTCTCTTCGATACAGCTTGTAATCTTTAAACCACATCTGGTTTCATCGTGAACAATTCTCTCTTTGTGGCCTTACTTGTCGGGGTCCTGGCGCCAGAGTCAGAGACGTACAGGAGGGTGGCGCAACAGAGACACAAGCCTTGGGGGTGGGGGCAGACAGTTTAGGGAAACGGGCAATGCTGAAGGAAAATTTTTTGCTTTACTGCCGGACTTGAATAGAAACAGACGATTTCGGTCCTGGAGCAGAATACACGGCAATATTACTCATACCGGACCAGGAAGTCGTGATAACTTCAGTGATTTCCTGAGACGTAGTCGGACAGAGAGTAGAGGTTGGAACGTTTCTGGCAAGGGACCGGAAGAAGGGGAGAGGTCGGAGAGCAAGGGACCGGAAGTAGGGGAGAGGTCGGAATGCAAGGGAGCGGAAGTAGGGGAGAGGTCAGAAAGCAAGGGACCGGAAGAAGGGGGGAGATCGGAATGCAAGGGACCGGAAGTAGGGGAGAGGTCGGAAAGCAAGGGACCGGAAGAAGAGGAGATAACGGAAAGCAAGGGACCAAAAGTAGGGGAGAGGTCGGAGAGCAAGGGACAGGAAGTAGGGGAGAGGTCGGAAAGCAAGGGACCGGAAGTAGGGGAGAGGTTGGAGGGCAAGGGACAGGAAGCAGAGGAGAGATCGGAAAGCGGGGGACCGGAAGTAGGGGAGAGGTTGGAGGGCAAGGGACCGGAAGTAGAGGAGAGGTCGGAGGGCAAGGGACAGGTAGTAGGGGAGAGGTTGGAGGGCAAGGGACCGGAAGTAGAGGAGAGGTCGGAGGGCAAGGGACAGGAAGTAGGGGAGGGGTCGGAGGGCAAGGGAAAGGAAGTAGGGGAGAGGTTGGAGGGCAAGGGAAAGGTAGTAGGGGAGAGGTCGGAGGGCAAGGGACCGGAAGTAGTGGAGAGGTTGGAGGGCAAGGGAAAGGAAGTAGGGGAGAGGTTGGAGAGCATGGGACCGGAAGTAGGGGAGAGATCAGAGGGCAAGGGACAGGAAGTAGGGGAGAGGTCGGAGGGCAAGGGACAGGAAGTAGGGGAGAGGTCGGAAAGCAAGGGACCGGAAGTAGGGGAGGGGTTGGAGGGCAAGGGACAGGAAGCAGAGAAGAGATCGGAAAGCAAGGGGCCGGAAGAAGAGGAGAGGTTGGAGAGCATGGGACCGGAAGTAGGGGAGATGTCGGAAAGCGAGGGACCGGAAGTAGGGGAGAGGTTGGAGGGCAAGGGAAAGGAAGTAGGGGAGAGGTTGGAGGGCAAGGGACCGGAAGTAGGGGAGAGGTTGGAAGGCAAGGGACAGGAAGTAGGGGAGAGGTTGGAGGGCAAGGAAAGGAAGTAAGAGAGAGGTTGGAGGGCAAGGGAAAGGAAGTAGGGGAGAGGTTGGAGGGCAAGGGACTTGAAGTAGGGGAGAGGTCGGAAAGCAAGGGACCGGAAGTAGGGGAGAGGTTGGAGGGCAAGGGACAGGAAGCAGAGGAGAGATCGGAAAGCAAGGGGCCGGAAGAAGGGGAGAGGTCGGAGAGCATGGTACCGGAAGTAGGGGAGATGTCGGAAAGCGAGGGACCGGAAGTAGTGGAGAGGTTGGAGGGCAAGGGAAAGGAAGTAGGGGAGAGGTTGGAGGGCAAGGGAAAGGAAGTAGGGGAGAGGTTAGAGGGCAAGGGACCGGAAGTAGGGGAGAGGTCGGAGGGCAAGAGAAAGGAAGTAGGGGAGAGGTTGGAGGGCAAGGGACAGGAAGTAGGGGAGAGGTTGGAGGGCAAGGGAAAGGAAGTAGGGGAGAGGTTGGAGGGCAAGGGAAAGGAAGTAAGGGAGAGGTCGGAGGGCAAGGGACAGGAAGTAGGGGAGAGGCTGGAGGGCAAGGGACCGGAAGTAAGGGAGAGGTCGGAGGGCAAGGGACCGGAATGAGAAGAGGTTCTTGGTGGAGGGCAATTCAGGGACGGCGGCCAAAGAGGCGGCTTCTTTCGACGAGGAAACATGATGTTGGTAATCTACGTCTGGTATCTCCCCGTTAATACAGGAGTGTTTCTTTGAGTCGGGGAATTTGTACAGCATAGGTATAACTGCTTTACTGTCAGACTGTGGACTGGAAAATATTGTCCTTTAGGATGTTCAAGACCGCTGTAATAATGGGGAATGGTATGTCGCAAATTGCACAAACTCTAAACTATTGTTTGACTTAACTCCATCTCTAGTGTACGTTAAAAAAAAAACGTATCTATTTTGGAGAGATGATTTTGTTTTACTCAAATGGTGTTCTGAAATTATGCTCTGTATATTTAATTCCTCCCAGCCGAACAACAATGTGACGGTGACGGAGCGTGTGTTTATGAACTAAACCGCACAGACAGCTTTCTTTGTCTCTTACAACGGACCACCCAAGGAAGCAGGCACCCAACAGTTGGTGTCGGTGTACGACTTCAACATTGTCAGTATTTATTATCAATAGACATACCTAGTCATTTCCGATATAACACAATTCAAACATCGTCTTCTATGTGTGTATGTGTGTATGTGTGTATGTTTGTATCTTTGTATGTGCGTGCGCGCGCGCGCGTGTGTGTGTGTTTTGCGGGGAAGGGGACTTTTTGTTAAACGGGGTTTATTTTCGGTCACAGCTGCAAAACACGTAACATGTATTTAGGTTAATTTTTCCCCCAAAATTTGTTCTGGATCATATTATATTTTTCAAAGAATTCCCAGCCCCGTCCTGCGAGAATGCCATTGTTTCCATTGTTACATTGCAGATGGTGACAGCCACAAGGACGCAGATAGGCAACAGCAGTGTCTGTATCCTGGTGCCCGGCATCTTCATGGGCGACTTCAACACCACCGCTGAAGACGTCACCTCAAGAAGTGTACGTCATAGACTGCAACAACAAATATAGTTAAACACTATTTCCCTTCAACACCTAACATTAATACATATATCAGCTGATGTTTAAGCTTACTAAAACAGATATATCATACCATAAACAATGCTGGTTCGTTTTAAAAAGTGTATGGTCATTGTGTACGTGTACGTGATGTGTACGGGCTGATTAAACAGTGCTTCAAATACACAAGGGGAGCAACGTTTCGAAGAAAAGAGCCTAAACTCCAAACATCCCTTCCTGGCCAGATTTTGTCGAGGTCGTTTCGGGTCCCCTGCTGTGGCTATCGACGCTGCTGTTGCGGTAGATGGTAGGTGTAGTTTCAAACGCTAGATTTTAACCAAGATAAACTATATAGAAAAAACAAACATCACATTGTTGATACGGGACTCAACATCTGTATCTGGGGCCAAACCTCACAAGGACCCGAGCAATAATGATCGGGTTGTCCCACTGTCCGATCTGGTTTACATGGCTCATTCCCTGTTTCCCGACTGCTGGGATCTTTGCCCATGCTATCATCCACCAGGTTGCCTAGTTACAACTGGAGTATTTACACGCCGTTGTGATACAGTTGTTCTGACTCTATCATCCATCAGGTTGCCTAGTTACGACTTGAGTATTTACACGCCGTTGTGATACAGTTGTGCTGACGCTATCAACATATCAACCATCAGGTTGCCTCGTTACGACTTGTGTATTTACACGCCATTGTGATACAGTTGTACTGACGCTATCAACCACCGGGTTTGCCTAGTTACGACTGGAGTATTTAGACGCCGTTGTGATAAAGTTGTGCTGACGCTATCATCCACTGGGTTTGCCTAGTTACGACTGGAGTATTTAAACGCCGTTGTGATACAGTTGTGCTGACGCTATCAACACACCGTTGTGATACAGTTGTGCTGACGCTATCCACCATCGGGTTGCCTAGTTACGACTTGAGTATTTACACGCCGTTGTGATAAAGTTGTGCTGACTCTATCAACCACCGGGTTGCCGAGTAACGACTGGAGTATTTACACGCCGTTATGATACAGTTGTGCAGACGCTATCAACCACCGGGTTGCCTAGTTACGACTTGAGTATTTACACGCCGTTGTGATACAGTTGTGCAGACGCTTTCAACCACCGGGTTGCCTAGTTACGACTGGAGTATTTACACGCCGTTGTGATACAGTTGTGCAGACGCTATCAGCCACCGGGTTGCCTAGTTGCGACTTGAGTATTTACACGCCGTTGTGATAAAGTTGCCTACGCTATCAACCACCGGGTTGCCTAGTTACGACTGGAGTATTTACACACCGTTGTGATAAAGTTGTCCTGACACTATCATCCACCGGGTTGCCTAGCTACGATTGGAGTATTTACACGCCGTTGTGATACAGTTATGCTGACGCTATCAACCACCTGGTTGCCTAGTTACGACTTGACTATTTACACGCCGTTGTGATAAAGTTCTGCTGACGCTATCAACCACCGGGTTGCCTAGCTACGACTTGAGTATTTACACGCCGTTGTGATACAGCTGTGCTGACGCTATAACCTACCGGGTTCCCTAGTTACGACTGGAGTATTTACACGCCGTTGTGATACAGTTGTGCGGACGCTATCAACCACCGGGTTGCCTAGCTACGTCTGGAGTATTTACACACCGTTGTGATACAATTGTGCTGACGCTATCAACCACCGCGTTGCCTAGTTACGACTTGAGTATTTACACGCCGTTGTGATAAAGTTGTGCTGACGCTATCAACCACCGGAATGCCTAGCTACGATTGAGTATTTACACGCTGTTGTGGTACAGCTGTGCTGACGCTATCAACCACCGGGCTGCCGAGTGACGACTGGATTATTTACACGCCGTTGTGATACAGTTGTGCTGACGCTATCAACCACCGGGATGCCTAGCTACGACTTGGGTATTTACACGCTGTTGTGGTACAGCTGTGCTGACGCTATTAACCACCGGGCTGCCTTGTTACGACTTGAGTATTTACACGCCGTTGTGATACAGTTGTGCTGACGCTATCAACCACCTGGTTCCCTAGTGACGACTGGAGTATTTACACGCCATTGTGATACAGCTGTACTGACGCTATCAACAACCGGAATGCCAAGTGACGACTGGAGTATTTACACGCCATTGTGAAACAGCTGTGCTGACGCTGAACCACCGGGCTGACTAGCTACGTCTGGAGTATTTACACACCGTTGTGATAAAGTTGTGCTGACTCTATCAACCACCGGAATGCCTAGTGACGACTGGAGTATTTACACGCCATTGTGAAACAGTTGTGCTGACGCAATCAACCACCGGAATGCCTAGTTACGACTGGAGTATTTACACGCCGTTGTGAAACAGCTTTGCTGACGCTATCAACCACCGGGCTGCCTAGCTACGTCTGGAGTATTTACACACCGTTGTGATACAGTTGTGCTGACGCTATCAACCACCGGGTTGCCAAGTTACGACTTGAGTATTTACACACCGCTGTGATACAGTTGTGCTAACGCTATCAACCATCGGGTTGCCTAGTTACGACTAGAGTATTTACACGCCGTTGTGATACAGTTGTGCAGACGCTATCAACCATCGGGTTGCCTAGTTACGACTGGAGTATTTACACGCCGTTATGATACAGTTGTTCTGACTCTATCAACCACCGGGTTGCCTAGTTACGACTGGAGTATTTAGACGCCGTTGTGATAAAGTTATGCTGACGCTATCAACCACCCTGTTGCCTAGTTACGACTGGAGTATTTACACGCCGTTGTGATACAGTTGTGCCTACGCTATCAGCCACCGGGTTGCCCAGTTGCGACTTGAGTATTTACACGCCGTTGTGATAAAGTGGCCTACGCTATCAACCACCGGGTTGCCTAGTTACGACTGGAGTATTTACACGCCGTTGTGATGCAGTTGTCCTGACACTATCATCCACCGGGTTGCCTAGCTACGACTGGAGTATTTAGACGCCGTTGTGATACAGTTATGCTGACGCTATCAACCACCCGGTTGCCTAGTTACGACTTGACTATTTACACGCCGTTGTGATAAAGTTCTGCTGACGCTATCAACCACCGGGTTGCCTAGTTACGACTTGAGTATTTACACGCCGTTGTGATACAGCTGTGCTGACGCTATCACCTACCGGGTTCCCTAGTTACGACTTGAGTATTTACACGCCGTTGTGATACAGTTGTGCGGACGCTATCAACCACCGGGTTTGCATAGCTACGTCTGGAGTATTTACACACCGTTGTGATACAGTTGTGCTGACGCTATCAACCACCGGGTTCCAAAGTTACGACTCGAGTATTTACACGCCGTTGTGAAACAGCTGTGCTGACGCTGAACCACCGGGCTGACTAGCTACGTCTGGAGTATTTACACACCGTTGTGATAAAGTTGTGCTGACTCTATCAACCACCGGAATGCCTAGTGACGACTGGAGTATTTACACGCCATTGTGAAACAGTTGTGCTGACGCAATCAACCACCGGAATGCCTAGTTACGACTGGAGTATTTACACGCCATTGTGAAACAGCTGTGCTGACGCTATCAACCACCGGGCTGCCTAGCTACGTCTGGAGTATTTACACACCGTTGTGATACAGTTGTGCTGACGCTATCAACCACCGGGTTGCCAAGTTACGACTTGAGTATTTACACACCGCTGTGATACAGTTGTGCTAACGCTATCAACCATCGGGTTGCCTAGTTACGACTAGAGTATTTACACGCCGTTGTGATACAGTTGTGCAGACGCTATCAACCATCGGGTTGCCTAGTTACGACTTGAGTATTTACACGCCGTTTTGATACGGTTGTGCTGACGCTGTCAACCATCGGGTTGCCTAGTTACGACTGGAGTATTTACACGCCGTTATGATACAGTTGTTCTGACTCTATCAACCACCGGGTTGCCTAGTTACCACTGGAGTATTTACACGCCGTTGTGATAAAGTTATGCTGACGCTATCAACCACCCTGTTGCCTAGTTACGACTGGAGTATTTACACGCCGTTGTGATACAGTTGTGCCTACGCTATCAGCCACCGGGTTGCCCAGTTGCGACTTGAGTATTTACACGCCGTTGTGATAAAGTTGCCTACGCTATCAACCACCGGGTTGCCTAGTTACGACTGGAGTATTTACACGCCGTTGTGATGCAGTTGTCCTGACACTATCATCCACCGGGTTGCCTAGCTACGACTGGAGTATTTAGACGCCGTTGTGATACAGTTATGCTGACGCTATCAACCACCCGGTTGCCTAGTTACGACTTGACTATTTACACGCCGTTGTGATAAAGTTCTGCTGACGCTATCAACCACCGGGTTGCCTAGTTACGACTGGAGTATTTATACCCCTTTATGATACAGCTGTGCCTATGCTATCAACCGCCAGGTTACCTAGTTACGACTGGAGTATTTACACGCTATTGTGATACAGCTGTGCCTATGCTATCAACCACCGGGTTGCCTAGTTACGACCCTAGTATTTACATGCCGTTGTGATACAATTGTGCTGACGCTATCTACCACCGGGTTGCCTAGTTATCCACCCTTGTGCGGCATTGTGCAGCATTGTGCGGTGTTGTGCGGTGTTGTGCGGTGTTGTGCGGCGTTAATTCACCTCGCTTGTGAAGGTGGACCAGTGCAAACATGCACAATGTAATCATATCCATTTCTTGTCAAAATGCTCACGCTTTTATAAAAGTCGTGTGGCAAAAAGCTGATGAATGTAAGTAATTTCCGAGCTTGTTCTGTAAAGCAATCAAAACGCTCGACTTAGTCTGTGTAAAAGTCTTGGAGTAGGGTTTCCGTGGATTTATCTGTTCCATGTTTTGTCCAGACAAATTAATAAATACCCTAGAAGGTTTCCACGTCTTCTTTCCTACATGTTTCATGAACATGCTCATATGTACTTATATGTACATCAAATGTCGGCAGCTCGAACTTGATAAATCATTTACTTTAGGTAACTTCATATAATTCCATATAAAACCGGGACACGCTTGGCCCAGCTATCTAATTAACCGTAATTCTCTGTGCAGTGCAGAGTTGCGACCCTCAGGCCAGAACCCTATGGATTCGGGTTCGAATTTCGGTTTGACCTGAATATGTTTCCATGTTTCACTGTGCAGAGTTGTGTCCTTTGGGCACGCCGGAAACTATACTTGGTTCGAATAGCTGTTCGCCCCCATTATGTTTCTAGGTTTGTCAGCACCATACCTGTGATCGTAGGTCTCACGCCTGGGACCTGCATCATGTCTTTCCTCCCATATCAAGCTGACAACGCCATAATGTAACTCAAGTACTGAACTCACTAACTCACTTATCGACACTACGGTTATACATCAAAGCTCGTACAGTGGATAACACCACATATAGTCTATCTCTCCAGATGATCGGTGCAAATTTCTTCATTTTTAAATTGCCAAGTCACTCCGTACTCCTTAATGCTTGTGGATTATATCCATGTATTTTCGGCAAAGAAATATCAATTTGAAGAACAATGTCATACATGTAACATGGTTTGCAGATAACTTGATATATAATGGGGCCCTCACTTTAACGACGTTTCACTGCATTTACAAGGCTGAAAAAGGTTGTTTCTCGGGCATCGGCACGTTACATTAATTCCGCACGTCAGTCAGTTTATTGCCAATGAAAAGAAGAATATTTTTTGGAAATTTTCCATCTCAAATGAATCTGAGTTTTATACATGATCGACAACTCACGGGTATTAACTAGACGAGTCAGTGCATGCCCAGTTGTGTTTGTTTGTAATCTTAGTGGGGGAAATATGAAGTGTTACCTTTGTTTTCAATATACAATATTTAAAATGTCCTACTTCCCTCCACACTTTTGAGAAAATGGGCCCGAGAAACATTTGTGTTTCTGCAGCACAATGTGACGTCGAATGTTTAGAGTAAGTGAGTGAGTTATAATTTAACATCGCATCGGCATTATTTCAGCCATAAAGCCACGAGGACAAGGTGTTTTTGTAATGTCTACACGCTTGTCATAAATACAAAGTTATATACTGAAACACAAAAGAAACGTCTCCAGGGATAGATATATGAGAAACCTTATTTGTCCAAACACTGTTAACATACTTTGAGACATATTAAAAGGATGAAACTTGGCAAAACTGATCATCAAGGTTGAAATTAAAGTGTCAAATGCTCTTAAAGTGAAACACAACGCTAGTCTCTGAGAAAATGGCATCACAAGTCAGTATCTCGTGTGTCAGCCATGTGAATTGGTGACTGCCGTGCAACGTCGATACATGGAATGGATGAGGCGGTTTATGAAGGTCATAGGCACTTGAGCCCACACACTGAGGAACGCCTGACGCAGTTCAGCTGCAGTTGTCGGTCTTGGTCGGACGTCATTCAGCCGTCTTTGAATCTCGTCCCACAGGTGCTCAATGGGATTTAAATGGGGACTGAGGGCAGGCCACTGGGCAGGTTCTGATGCCATTCTGCTGGAGGAAGTCTCTTTTTGCTCTCGCTGTGTGGGCAAGGGCGTTATCATGCTGAAACTCGTGGTAAGGGCGACGTGCCAAATGAGGTATGGCGTGTGGTCTCAAGACTTGATCAATGTACCGAGCTGTTGTGACACAATCGCCTCTCCCTGGACCAATGTTCTGGACGACCACAGGGCCGACCCTCTGTGCAAGACCAATTCCACCCCACACCATGATCTTAGGACCACCCCACGAGTCTCTCTCAACAACACAAGCATCCGAACAACGTTCCCCACGGCGTCGCCAGACTCTCTCTCTCTCTGACATCTGCTGTTGAGATACAGTGACGGCTCTCGTCTGAGAAGAGGACTCTTCTCCACTGCTGGGGGCGCCAATAATGGTGCTGGGTTGCCCACTGAAGACAGTCCCGGCGATGGCATGGTGTCAGAATGGATCCTCGGTGTGGCCTGTGACAGTGTCTGCTCGTCAATCATCGACGCACGGTGCTCATACTAATGTGTCGCTGGTGTGTCCCCATGGCTTGTCGAGCAGTAACGAAGCGATCTTGAAGATGCTCTCGCACAATCTGACGATCCTGACGTGGGAAGGTGACCCTTGGTCTTCCACTACGTGGTCGGTCATCTGTAGTGTTTGTGGCCAATGCATTTCAAGTCCACGTAACGACCATATACAGGCTCCAGCAACGGTACCAGGCCACAAACACTACAGATGACCGACCACGTAGTGGAAGACCAAGGGTCACAACCCCACGTCAGGATCGTCAGATTGTACGAGAGCATCTTCAAGATCGCTTCGTTACTGCTCGACAAGCCATGGGGACACACCAGCGACACATTAGTGTGGACACCGTGCGTTGACGATTGACGAGCAGACACCTCCACTGTCACAGGCCACACCGAGGACCCATTCTGACACCACGTCATCGTCGGGACTGTCTTCAGTGGGCAACACAGCACCAGCATTGGCGCCCCCGGCAGTGGAGAAAAGTCCTCTTCTCAGAGGAGAGCCGTTCCTGTATCTCAACAGCAGATGTCAGAGAGAGAGTCTGGAGAACGTTGTTTTGATGCTTGTGTTGTTGAGAGAGACTCGTGGGGTGGTCCTAAGATCATGGTGTGGGGTGGAATTGGTCTTGCACAGAGGGTAGGCCCTGTGGTCTTCCATAACATTGGTCCAGGGAGAGGCAATGGTGTCACAACAGCTCGGTACATTGATCAAGTCTTGAGACCACACGCCATACCTCATTTGGCACGTCGCCGCAACCAGAGAGCAACAAGAGACTTCAGAACCATGCAGTGGCCTGCCCTCAGTCACGATTTAAATCCCATTGAGCACCTGTGCGACGAGATTCAAAGACGGCTGAATGACGTTCCTCAGTGTGTGGGCTTAAGTGCCTATGACCTTCATCAACCGCCTCATCCATTCCATGTATCGACGTTGCACGGCAGTCATCAGTGCACATGGCGGACACACGAGATACTGACTTGTGATGCCATTTTCTCAGAGACTAGTGTTGTGTTTCATTTTAAGAACATTTGACACTTTAATTTCACTCTTGATGATCAGTATTGTCAAGTTTCATCCTTTTAAAATGTCTCAAAGTATGTTTACAGTGTTTGGACAAATAAGGTTTCTCATATATCTATCCATGGTGATGTTTCCTTTGCGATTCAGTATACATGTATATGTTACAGGAAACAAGTATAATCAGTGATTAAGTCTAATAACTGGAAATTTCAGTGATTATGTCTAAGAACTGATTCACTCGGTGGTTATGTCTAATTTCTGAAATCTTCAGTAATTAGACATAATCACTGAAATGAACCAAGGGATTTTATACTTGTTTACTGAAAGCATATCCCTGCCTTTTTATAATAACTTGTGAGAAGGCTTCATAATCCTGTCCTAAGCCAATCTCCTGTAAACAAACAGAATCATGTGTTGTAACAACATTTGAGAAGGCTTCGCTAGTTGTCCATAGAAATCAAAACACAACATGCTTCTCTTAACAATGTGTAAAATTGTATTTAGTCACGCAACTGTGTCACTTTTGCTCAACATCCATTGCATATTCAGCCAATGAACTACCATTTCATGCTGACCTAGAAAAAGTTTACCTATACTCAACAACAAAAGTTCCTGTGACGCCAATATTTTAGTGTATTTTTCAAACAAGTAAAGTTTGGCTTCAAATATTGTAGTACATGTATGGAATAAGTCACAAAAACGCAACTGCTACAGAAAAGCATGCATTCCATGCAAAAGTTGACTTTTGCAAGCCCCATGCATTTCACAGAAAACAATTCTGCCTCTCTCTTATCCTGTATATGCATTGTATACGCACACGCAAACATGAACTGCCATGTGGTTCCGTTTTTCCTGAATTACTCAACTTAACCATTGCTCAACCATAACTTTCACTTCATATCATCACTGCAAATTCTTTTATTTACTCTCTGGTTATTTCGGGAACTGTCTCGATATTCTCAAATTTTCTCAATTAATTTTCCGAATCTGACTGCAAGTAAATACCACTGTCAGATCAGTGTACATTAATGTAGTAACTTTCTGTATCTAAAATATGTGACATCAACGCCAGAGAATATCCAATTCATGATTATCTCAATAAACAGATTCCCCTGGGCGCCATAAGCAAGACACTACTCTTTTGTTCCAACTGGTTGACTCAATTCACTGCAGGATTGCTGCTTGTCAAATTCCAGGAGACTCAATATACCAACGGACAGCTATGGAGAATAGTTATGACAGAGTGCTTTCTACAACCGGAGATGTTTCACAGGAGAACGTCAATACCGGATACTCCGTTTCTAGACTTGTTCGCCACATGCCTGTTTAGCTTGTCGGACCCCCTAGCTCTCCAAATATACTGAACAACAAAAGTTCCTGTGACATTGAATTAGATTTAATGCAAAGATGTGTTTTTTTACCAAATCTGTCCACCTCTGGCTGCGATGCAACACAACTTCGTCTCATGGAATAGACCAGGCGTCGCACAAAGTCCTGTGGGATATCTTACCATATCTGCTGGAGCATGTTTCGAAGTTCCTGGAGTGTCTTTGGAACACGTGGTTGACGTCGAAGGCGCCGATCCATCCCATCCCACCTGTGCTCGATTGGTGAGAGATCAGGGGAGCGAGCCGGCCAGGGGATGACATTTACGTTGTTTTGTTGAAGAGAATCCTGAACAAGTCGAGCAATATGAGGCCGGGCGTTGTCATGTTGAAAGGTAATGCCTGGGCCATGACGACGCAAAAACGGTAGAACAACAGGGCCGATGAGCTCGGTGTTAGTCACACACTTCGGCTTGGACACTCGTACAGACGTGTCCTCCCAAGCTCGGTACTACAACGAGAGACCTATCCAAGTCCTTGCCTAGGGAGCTTGTCTCCATCCTGGAGCCCCTGTTGGCTTACCGGGTTGGGGACTACTCCCTAAAGACATCCTTCAAGAGCAACACCTCCACTCTCTCCATCTCCTTTGACAGATCAGAGGAAGAGGCCTCTGGGCAAAGCTACGGCTAAGCCTAAGCCTCGGGAGAAACCTATCCAGGCCCCGACCTTACCTACACCACGCCCGGTGCAGAAAGTCAAGCCACCTAGGAGAAAGAAGTCCCCATCAATCTCCAACATGGAGATCGGGGAGACCCTTCCCCTACCCTACAGTCCCCAGTAGCAGCCTTGGAACTCGCTCCCCTCGAATCCAGAGAATCCGCTCGCCTGAGGGCACGGGCCACGGGAGGAAGAAGAGGAAGAGGAGGGACATCCCTTCTCCCGAAACTGCCTCCTGATCGACCCACACCACCACAGCGGAGGCCCAGACCTCCACACCAGCACCGCCCTCTTTCAATGACAGCAATGTCCAGACACGGCGTGCCTTCAACCGCTTGACCCCCCCCCCCCCCCAATTTTTGCCACATTATCTGCTTTATTACACCCACACCCGTCCAGGCAAACCCTCCCCCTAGCATTTTTAGATTAGGATTGTAAACTTTTATATTAGGGTTGCACTTCTTTATTTGTTCTTTACGCTTTGTCTCCTAATAGTATAAGTGGAACCCATTGTGCGACATACGTTAAAGTGTAATTTATTACACGCGGAAAGCGCACGTTAAATCTCAAAGAATGATGATGATGATGACGGTGTTAGTCAAGCTTGGTGTTCCGAGTGCTGGTGTAGGGACGACCTCGAGCAGGATGTGTCGCTCGTAGGAAACGTCCTGAGGTTGGGCTGGAGCTCCACTCACCTCATGTATGCCTGAGCTGGAAGGTCCGCTCATCGCTGTGTTTGTGTTGTCAGAGCAGGTATTCCGCTCACTGTGTACTTGTTGTTTATCGTTTACATGTGGTGCATAAAACATTCCTGGACAGCGATGTCGATTTTGTGCTCGATTCCCCCAACAGTAGCGTAGACAATTGGATGGTAGTCCTGTACGTAACAGTTTCTGTGGTGGCAGACTTTTTTCTTTATCTTCGCCAGGATGCTAAGTTCGGGAGGGATACCGCTCTGCCCTAAAGTCAGCACGATGGACTATCTATTGGAGATCATCTGGTACTCAGTCGACTCATAAGATCCTTCTATTTGGAGGAAGTTAGGATCCTGCATATTTTTCCCAAGTGGAACCTATCCATTATCATGTCAGCTCAACTGGAGAATCTGTATGCGAACCATTGCATGTGCAACCTGCTGCAAATGTTTAGCAAGACAATCGTTCTATTAGTCATGGCTGCAGCAATCAGCACCCGAGTTACATGCACTGGACTGACAGGACTTACACAGGATTGGAGATCAAGAAGTTCTTGAGCGGCTCGCAGTGTATTGCGTGGACGCCTGCTCATGAGCAGCTGAGCAGGAGACAAGTTGAAACCTTCCAATGGCGTCGTTCTGTAGTCTAGAAGAGCAAGGTGTTTGTCTTCAGACTTCTTCCATAGCTTCTTCTCTGTCTGAACAGCTCCTTCAGCCTCCCCATTGGAACTTTGGAAGTGAGGACTGGAGGTGACATGTTGGATTCCATATGACTTACAGAAGTCCTTGAACTCACGAGAATCAAACTGTGGGCCATTATCTGACCGCAACTTTGAGGGGATGCCGTGGCTGCTGAGGATGGCTTCCATAGCATTGATGGTTGCCGATGTGGTAAGTGAGTTGAGCTCGACAGTGTCTATGTACCTAGAAAAGTAGTCTACTAGTACGAGATATTTCCTGTTCTGGAAGTCAAACAAATCACAGCCAACTTCCTGATACGGCAAGTCTGGAGGTGGTGTTGGCATCAGCGGTTCACTCTGCTGTTTGTTTGGGAACACAGCACACTTGTGACAGTCTCTGATAATGTTTTCAATGTCAGCATTCATGCCGGGCCAAAACATTACTTCTCGAGCCCGTTGTTTGCTCTTAACCATACCAAGGTGTGACTCGTGAATGAGCAGGAGCATATGGCTGCGGAGACTTGGTGGCACTACAATCCGCAGTCCTTTGAAAATGATACAGTCAGATAAGGACAACTGGTCACGGGAGTCCCAGTATGGACGTGTTTCCATGGGCGCTTCTTGGCGGTTGTCAGGCCAACCATTTAAGATAGTTTCGCTCAGGGTTGACAGTTCCACCTTAGTGCACTGCTTGATCTCTGCGTATCGGTTTGGGGATACTGAGATCATGTCGGCCATGTTGACTACTTTCAGGTCGACAACATCAGACTGACTATATGTCACGTAGGCTCTTGACAAGGCGTCAGCTGCTGACATGTCCTTGCCTTTCCTATACTTGACAGTCAGGTCATACCACTGAAGTTTGAGAAGCATTCTTTGAAGTCTCATCGGTGCTGCGAGGAGTGGCTTCCTGCAAATGTCCTCAAGTGGTTTGTGATCATTGTACAGTGGTTTCTTTCCAAAATATATAGCAGTGAAACTTGGTAGCTGCATGGACGATGGATAACATCTCCTTCTCAATTTGGGTGTACCTCATCTCAGTTTCAGTCAGAGAGCGGGAAGTGAAGGCAATTGGCTTCCCCTCTTGAATAAGAACAGCTCCTAATCCGTACTGCGACGCATTGCACTGGATTTCAACAGGTTTGTTCACATTGAAGTATGCCAGGACAGGTGGTGTACTGCATAACTTCTTGAGTTTCTGGAAGCTGTCTTCTTGTTCAGGATCACATGAGAATAGTACATCAGACTTCAGAAGTGATCGAATGGGTGCGTCCACTTTGCTCAGGTCAGGGATGAACTTGGCTAGGTACTGTACGAGTCCTAGTAGCCGGCTGATGCCATCTTCGTCAGCTGGAGCTGGCATTTCTATGATGGCTCGCACCTTGTCAGGGTCTGGCTGGAGGCCATCTTTAGTGAGTATGTGTCCCACGTATTTAACCTCTGTCTGCCTAATGGAGCATTTGTAATAGTTCAGCTTCAAGTTGTACTCTGTTGCTTTTCCAATCACTTGGTTCAGAATTTCATCGTGATGAGCCGTGTCGACCCCTGCAATCAGAACGTCATCGATAATGGCTGCTGCACCACTGATGCCCTCGAGCATCTGATCCATGATTCTCTGGTATATCTCGGGAGCTGAACGGATTCTGAATGGGAGTCGAAGCCAACAGTATCTTCCGATGGGAGTGTTAAAGGTGGTCAGGTATGAGGACTCCTCATCGAGTTTGATCTGTAGAAAGCCTAACTTCGCATCTAAGGTCGAGAACACTTTGGCCTGGGGAATGTTTGCTACCACTTCCTCAACTGTCTTAAGCTGGTGGTGTTCTCTCAAAATTGCTCTGTTCAAGTCCTTAGGGTCAATACAAATCCTGATTTTCTCCTTCCTGACTGAGACTACCATTGAACTAACCCATTCAGTGGGCTTTGTTACCCGGGTTACGTATCCGTTCTCCTCCATTTGCTGTAGTTCTTCAACAATCCTTTCCTTCGGCGCTGCAGGTTGTCTGCGTGGTGGATGAACTACACCTTTAGCCAATGGAAATGGATCTATTTTGATGCGATACTCTCCAGGGAGAGTGCCTGTGGTTTTGATGAGTTCTGGGAAGTCGTCAAACTGATACACAGAATCTGTGGTCATGTTGACTCAAATTACTAGTCCTAGTTCCTCGGCCGTATCTCCACAGATGACATTTTCTTGGTCCAGATCCACAATTAGAAATGGTGTATCAACTGTTTTCTTGACATAGGTTAGAGGAAGTTTGACAGTTCCTAAGGGGCGAATCTTGTGATTCAAGTAGGATTTCAGGATCGTTGGTGACTCTTTCAGGTCACGAACTACTTCAATGCGGTCATAAACTGATTTCACAATGATATTACACTTTGCTCCTGTGTCAATTCTGAATTCTGTTTGCTTTTTTCCTATTTTCAAGGTTTCGGTCCACCTGTCACCTTCGGCTCTAATTTTGTTCACACACTCTGTTGCGAAGGTGTAAATGTGGATTGTCTTCGGATTCTGAATAATCGTCGGAGTCATCAGTCTCATATTCCTGAAGTGTGTTGACTTGTTGTGATTTTCTCTTCTTGCAGGCTTCAATCCAGTGATTTGGTTTCTTGCAGTATTTGCATTTGGTTCCAATAGCAGGGCACTTGCCGTACTTGTGTTATGTAGACTGATCTAGTCCACATTTGTCACAAACTTCACCCTGTTTGCTGTTTTGCTTGTTTTTCTTCTTGCCTATCACCCTGTCTTTCTTCTTAGTTGACCTTTTTCCTTGCCTGCCTGCTTCCCGTAGTGAAGCTACTTTCACTTCATCTCCTCTGATTAATTTTAGCTGTTGCTTTGAGACTTCAAACTGTCGGCTGATTTCTATGGCCTTTGCAAGTGTGATCCTCTGACCTTGGTCTAAAAGTCTTTCTTGTACTTTGGAATGAGCAACACCAGCTATCATCATATCTATCAAGATATCATCTGGGTCAGTGTATTCACAGTCCATGAGTATTAATCTAAGATCTTTTACAAAGTTGTCAAAGTGTTCATTATCCTGCTGCTTCCTCTGTTTCAGTTGAAACCTGGAGATTCTCATGTTCTTTCTGGGTCTGACATAATCTTCAATTTTTTTGAGTATCGTATCAGGCTTATCTTCTTCCCCTTCTTCCCAGTTAAGAGTTTTGTAAATCTCCCTGCCTTGTCTACCGATCCACATTTCCAGCCAACCCGTCTTATCTTTATCACTTGCCTTAGACAGTGGTCCTTTAAAGATAAACGCGACATGCTGTTGAAAATGCTGGAATTCTTGGAAAATATCACTTGCGTCCCAATCTAGGGTCGGTTGTTCAAACTGGAGTTTTGCCGTGATTTTTTTTTCTTGTCCGGTTCAGATCGTCGGCAAATTAGCACTTGTCAACGCTTTCAGAGTCAATTGGTGATAAAACAGATACACACAAGAAGCCTGTTGTTCTAAGGGTCAGATTCTTTAAGTTCGGACAGTTGTCTGTGCATATTTCAGCGGGATTCACCGTCTTCTGACACCATGTAACAAAACATGACTGACACTGATATTGGCTTGCAACACGTGTGTCTTTACTTCCGGTCGCTTACAACAATGAAAACCGATGTCGCTTAGGGCATTGACAATAAGCGTATTACATTACAATGTCTCACATACCGTTGTGGGATGGCTTGCCAATGATGTAGGGCTTTAATTGGCATGAATTGCACCCACAACCATGAGTCCACCGCCTCCAAAACGATCTCTCCCGAGCACACAGTTGGTCACATATAACATTCATCCTGACGTCTGTAAATCCCGCAACAACCATCTGCAAAGCTCATGTTGAAACGGAATTCCTCATAAAAAATGATGTCACATCATGGTTTGTTCCGAGTGTTGCCAGACCGCCTCCGTGGTCTAGAGTCTAGCCCGGAGAGTGGAAGGTCCGGGGTTCGATGCCCCACCGTGTCATACCAAAAGACGTTAAAAGATGGTACTTGTTGTTGCCCTGTCTTGTGCTCGGCATTAAGGGGCTAAAACAAGGACTGGTCGGCTCGGAGTCAGTATACTGTGTCTGAGTGGGGTATTCATGTTAAACTGCGGCATGGTATCTCAGTGAGCTGGCACGAAAAATCGGCATCAGTCCGGACTAGTACAAGCAGCCACACAAACACACACACGTACATGCACGTCGCTATATAAGTGCAATAATCTTGGACGCAACGTTAAACCCCATTTCACCTCACCTCCGAGTGTTGCCACCATTGGCTGCCCACTGTTGGGTGGCAAGTCCCATTAATCGATGGTTGCATATGATTATGTCGGATTAACGAGTATGTCGGATAAACGAAATTAAGTGGTATCAACGTTCATGATCGAAAATCGGACAACTACACGATCGACAACAATATTCAAAGACGTAATAAAAATAAATGTTCATACTGTTATGTTACATTGTAAGCAGAATATGCTTTCTAATCATGCAACCTCTAAAGTTTAACACAAAACTACTGTTATGGGCTGTATTACTTATTCAAAATATTTTAAAAAGCATAGATCTAGTCTGGAATAGAATTCGCAAGTTTGAGACTGGTACTGCAAAGCTAAGAAAGCTGCTTTCTAAGTGGCTAACGTTGACTTCCTGTTACTCATTTCAATGGTCGGTCATAGTTCGCGAAAGGTTGTTCTGACGTGACCTGTAATAGGGAGGTCATCGGCAATAGCGAGAACTTGTATCTAATTTTAATGAGATTGAGGTAATCTAAGTATGTGATTAATCCTGTTTTCTTTATTTGAAGCATTAATTGTTTATTGTTAAGCAAGCATATCTCTGCAGCCGTTATAATATGCAGCAACCAGCCGACTCGTCTCGCATCAAAACACGGGCTGTGTACTCGCGGGCAGATGACCACGGAGTACCCTGATCACTGTGTCAGATTAACGAGAATTCGTTGCAAATTAGGTGTGTCTGAGTTGGAGTGCGAGACTGTCGGATTAACGGGTCTTAATAGCACAGAGTTAATCGGTTTCCATTAGGGCTGGGACGAGTCCAAATTGACTACCCGGGTACCCACATCGCTATTACCCGACCCTACCCGGGTCCCCGCTACATGGCTCAAGAGTTTGGTACAAAATGTCCGATTGGAAATAGTTTGAGTGTAGAGCTTGGTAAAATGTATTTAAATATATCTATAAAATGATCTGGTCATGCATACACTGAAGTTGACTGAAGTGTTATTTTTATTCAAACCTATAAAGGTCAGAAGCAATGGTACTTAGGCTGAAAAAATGCGAACATTAGTGACTTGTAGTATAACCATAGAGTTCTAGATATTTTTTATGATTAAACAATATATCACACAACTAACAACGGGTCCGGGTAGTCCTGTGGGTACCCAGGTCCTACTCAGTACCCACCCGACCCGAGTACCCGAGTTACCCGTCCAAGCCCTAGTTCCCATCATTTTTGTCGGATAAAGCCGATTGTCGCATTAGCGAGTGTCGGATTAACGAGACTTGACTGTATGTGACACTAACAGGATGCGACCATGGTGAGCATTCCAATAGTCTGGTTTCCATCGGCAATTGTCAGTCGTGGCATTTTCTGCTCTGAATGAGGTGGAGGGATGAATGTGCCTTCTAGGACCAGGCTACAGGCAATGCACCTGCAAAACACGAATCATACAACATGCTGCTTTTGCGGCACATGTGCGTTATGAGTTTTTAACAAGCATGGTCATGAACCGAGTTGATCTTGGGTTTGTACCTGGTCTGTGTCAGGATTGAATCTTTACAAACACCACACCTATGTCATTCTCTAATCCTTTCTTCAGACAACTCATTATAGAAACTATGCATTAAACATCAATTTTGTTATTAATGGCTTTCAATATACTTCTTGATAGGACAGTGAAGAGGACTTCAGTTGAAAATCTTTAGATTTTATTGTGTAATGACAGACAAAATACAAGAATTATGGCACTGGTGTAATAGAGGTAGTATTCTTAGAATTATTAACAATGATTATTCTTAGAATTATTAACAATGATATTCTTATATTTTTCAATATGGCTGCCAAGATGGCCATATTGAAAATCAGATTCGAACCATCTTAGGTCAGAACAAGCATGTGAAGTTTCAGCTTTGTCCAGTGATTTCTGAGAGGATGCTTACTACAGATGCCAGATGCTGAAACCAGGCCATGACATAAGCACACTGGATTTTAAGTCACATGATTCACCAAATTTGAACAAATACCCCAAGTAGTCCTGTTTCAAGGGGCTGATAAATACCCCAAACATTCAGTTCTCGAGAAAAAATCCCAGATTGCAAAATAAATAACATGAAAACAATACCAGATATAATTTTATTTTTATTCATTAACAGATACAGAAACATATGCACAGGATGTGTACTTGTTAAGTTATACAGTAAATGCACACAACAGAAAGTACACAGTTTTGCTGCATTAGAGCCCCCCTGCCTAGTGTACAGTGCTGATCCACTCTGCCTGGTCGGCACACCTGCTGTCTGCTAACCATACTCTACAGATCCCTCACAACCAGTGGCAGATGGCAGCAATGGATGTCATTAAGTACAATTGTAAACATTTTTTCAAATTTGGCACAGATTTACGAACATGTTACCATGGAGCAACAACAGAAAGTGCCACCACTTACAGTAGAGAATCTTACAATACAGGGATGTGAGAACACATATCCGACTACTTGGATATTAAAAGGACATAACTACAAAAAGAGATAAGAAACCTATTTTCGTTTTTGTGTTGCAGCCTCAATGTGTCATGATGGTGGTCTGACTGAGGTTGTTGCTCGTGGGACATCACATCATATATCACTACATATTGCGGCACCCTGAGAACACAACTACAAACTTAATGTTGGTATGCAAAACAAAAATAAAACAAGAAGTTATATTGAATAGCACTGAAAATAGTTCACTACAAAACAGTTGACTGTACAAGTTATGATAGTAAAATTGAATATCTACAAAATGGAAATAAAACACATTACTTCATCAAAAGCAGAGTAATGCTGGACAGACACAGTGACAGAGACGTGTACACAGGTACATTGGCTGGGGCAGTGGACCCCTTGCCTAACATCCAAGCAAAGCCCTCCAAAGTTTGTATTACCTTTCAGTGAAGCATTTCTATAACATCAAATAACTTAAGTGATAAACCCTGCACAAAGTTCCCTGTAGTGTAAGTCCTTATGAGAACCATTGATTTTATCATTACATTTATGGAGAGGAATACTCAAAAGATACCATTCTGTATAACATAATGTCAAGAAATAATATCAAGAAACTTATAATATAATCTCACCACAGAAGGGATTATACCACCATAGAATTTAACACTGAAAAAGACATTTGTTTTAGCTTTGTTGTAGACTCGTTGTAAAGAAGACCCTGTATGAAGACAGACCTGGTTAGAAAGAAGCCCAAAGCACTGCATAGGCCGAATAAGACGCATAAACCAATGAGGTGATCTATTTGAGAATAAGACCAGTGTCAAGCACCTACCAGCATTGTTAATGCTTCTCACTGTCCACATGGGGCCCGACTACAAGTTGCTGAGTATTGTGGATTGAAATGCCAGTTATCTCACACAAGGGGATTACATTGCACTGTTTACTTCTACGAATATCTTCACCTATAGTGTGTATGAAACAAGGACATATCTTGCAGTGACCTCCAGAACACTAGTCTCCAACAGCAAGGTTGGCCACTAGCATGGCAGCTCTTGGTCTACCTACGCTAGTACACCGGATACAAAGTCTACATTCATCTAGGAATACAAAAACCATTAACCCTATCAAGCACCAACATTACGTATGCAGTCTTATCCACAGTTGAATATACATGCATGGTAGTTTATATTATGCACACTCGCCTATCAAATCCTTCACGTCTAACACAGGACTAAATGCATTACATGGAGTTGGCGACATTCAACGTCACAACTCATGAAACCTTTTGGCTTCCAAGTTGAATATCTACATTCATAATCACAACTGAGGTGTAATCAATCACAGGTGTGACACTGGCCCAGTCACCTGCAGATGTGACAGTGGATCAGTCACCTGCAGGTGTGACAGTGGATCAGTGACCTGCAAGTGTGACAGTGGATCAGTCACACAAAGCTGTTACAGTGGCCCAGTCACCTGCAGGTGTGACAGTGGATCAGTCATCTGCAGGTGTGACAGTGGATCAGTCACCTGCAGTTTTGACAGTTGATCAGTAACCTGCAGGTGTGACAGTGGATCAGTGACCTGCAAGTGTGACAGTGGATCAGTCACACAAAGCTGTTAAAGTGGCCCAGTCACCTGCAGGTGTGACAGTGGATCAGTCACCTGCAGTTTTGACAGTGGATCAGTCACCTGCAGGTGTGACAGTGGATCAGTTACCTGCAAGTGTGACAGTGGATCAGTCATCTGCAGGTGTTACAGTGCATCAGTCACCTGCAGGTGTGACAGTTGATCAGTGACCTGCAAGTGTGACAGTGGATCAGTCACACAAGGCTGTTAAAGTGGCCCAGTCACCTGCAGGTGTGACAGTGGATCAGTTACCTGCAGTTGTGACAGAAGTTCAGGAACCTGCATGTGTGACAGTGGCCTAGTCACCTGCAGGTATGACAGTTGATCAGTCATCCACAGGTGATATAGTGGCCCGGTCACTGGTAGGTGTGACAGTTGATCAGTCACCCACAGGTGTTACAGTGGCTCAGTCACCTGCAGGTGTGACAGAAGTTCAGTTACCCAAAGGTGTTACAGTGCTCAGTCACCTGCAGGTGTGACAGTGACCCAGTCACCTGCAGGTGTGACAGTTGATCAGTCATCCACAGGTGATATAGTGGCCCGGTCACTGGTAGGTGTGACAGTTGATCAGTCACCCACAGGTGTTACAGTGGCTCAGTCACCTGCAGGTGTGACAGTGGATCAGTCACCTGCAGGTGTGACAGAAGTTCAGTTACCCAAAGGTGTTACAGTGCTCAGTCACCTGCAGGTGTGACAGTGACCCAGTCACCTGCAGGTGTGACAGTGAGTTGGTACAAGGGGTAAGATACACCATGATGTATGGATGTTATTTGGCTGCAAGGTGAAGCAAGGAACATTCCATGACTGCAGCACACTATCAGAGCTCAGCTGACTTGAGATGCTATGGACCTTCCCATCCACAGTCTCAGCATCATACTGTCCTTCATCACTCCCCACAACAGATACCGCAATAGCACACGCTGAGCTCCAGACTGGTGGTTCAAATGCTGATCAGCCGACCATGACATGGCCATGTTTGTCATCTACTGCACACGATATACCTGTACCACATAAAGACACCAATCTAATATCACAATCACAGTAAACATAATACCCAATGTAGAGTAGAAACCTGGAAGACCTTGGTTTTGTATTTGCTATAGAAACTGTTTTGGCTACCTACTGGTTGTAATATGTTCTTCTTACACTCTTCAACAGGTGATGTGATACACAGTTATGAGACTCCATCCTCTTCACTAGCCTTCCATCCACATACTTCTTGGATAATTTTATAATAAACACTTATCTGTTGATCATTGTGACTTCACTATTTGAAGCCATGTGATGGCAAATTCGAAAGAGACGAAACAGATCTGTGCTTATGCCCAAGGACTGAGTCAGGTGAGTTGGAAGTCGGAATCACTGTGTCACCCGTGTTCTACTTGGTACTCCTGCACTAGCTGCTGCATCATACACAGCCGTCCGGCCAGCCAGTGCAGCAGGACCAGTACATGATTAAATGTTACATACTCAATAAGTTACATGACAAAAATAACAACAACTGCATGATGCTGTGTAAGCAGTGGTCAGCTGGTCAGCCAATCACTGCTCTGCTTCCTTGGCCTTGTTGGCGTCATGATCACGCAGATGTCGGTAGATACTCTGGACATAGGTAAACACACACTTCCAGTCGGGGTTTTTCATCCGCACCATATCATCTGTATCCAGTAGAGGCGCTATGTCAGCCCTCTGCCTGCATAACAAAGTCACACAAGTTTAGCTAAGCTCAACTGAATAGCTGTTTTCTATCAAGTTTAAATTCATTTTAATTCTTAGCAGATTAAAACATGTCATAAGATACATTCGTTGTAGTAGTATCACACACTTTAGGTTATACCACAAGCCGGAGGTGAGGAGTGTAAAAACCGAACAAGAGTCATCAGAAAGATGACATATCCCCCCGGCAGCTGTCTGTAAAGTAACGACTAGTAAATGTGCAATTCTCTATGTAATGAGTCAACAGTTGAATGTTCTTTAAGAAGCATACATTGTTTACCCACTGAATAGTTTTCAAATTCTGGCCCGGAAACGAACCCATTCCCCAATGGAGTCTAGGTCCAACTTCTTTCCATAAAAATTGTAAAAAATAAAAATTCGTAAAAAAAAATTTATCAAAAGGCACCACTTCAGTATGTGCCTGACAGATTTGCCAAGTTTCGAGCAAATACACTGAATGGTTTTCAAATTCTGCCCCGGAAACGAACCCCATCCCAATTGAGTGTATGTCCAACTTCATTCCATAAAAATTTAAAAAAATAAAAATTAGAAAAATCCTAAAATATCAAAAGGCACCACTTCAGTATGTGCCTGATAGATTTGCCAAGTTTCAATCAAATACACTATATGGTTTTCGAATTCTGCCCCGGAAAAGGAAATGATTACGGACGGACAGACGGACGGACGGACAGACAGACTGGCTGCTATATCCCCCCGCATTTTATGCTAGGGGGATAACAAAGGACAAAGAACTACATGTGCCCTGTGGGTTCCTGCTATATCTCATAATATCATCCGTATCAAGTAGATACACAAAGTCAGCCCTCTGTCTGCACAACAAAGTCATCTTACTGTAGACATTACACCACCCTACAAGCATATATACGTCTCAATATCACCCAGTAGATACACAATGTCAGCCCTCGATCTGTCTGCACAACAATGTATTCTTACGGTAGACATTACACCACCCTACAAGCATATATACGTCTCAATATCACCCAGTAGATACACAATGTCAGCCCTCGATCTGTCTGCACAACAAAGTATTCTTACTGTAGACATAATACCATACTACAAGCATATATATGTCTCAATATCACCCAATAGATACACAAAGTCAGCCCTCGATCTGTCGGCACAACAAAGTCATCTTACTGTAGACATTACACCACCCTACAAGCATATATACGTCTCAATATCACCCAGTAGATACAAAAAGTCAGCCCTGGATCTGTCTGCACAACAAAGTCATCTTACTGTAGATATTATACCCCCCTACAAGCATATATACGTCTCAATATCACCCAGTAGATACACAAAGTCAGCCGTCGATCTGTCTGCACAACAAAGTCATCTTACTGTAGACATTACACCACCCTACAAACATATATACGTCTCAATATCACCCAGTAGATACACAAAGTCAGCCCTGGATCTGTCTGCACAACAAAGTCATCTTACTGTAGATATTACACCACCCTACAAGCATATATATGTCTCAATATCACCCAGTAGAAACTCAAAGTCAGCCCTGGATCTGTCTGCACAACAAAGTCATCTTACTGTAGATATTATACCACCCTACAAGCATATATACGTCTCAATATCACCCAGTAGATACAAAGACCTCGATCTGTCTGCACAACAAAGTCATCTTACTGTAGACATTACACCACCCTAAAAGCATATATACGTCTCAATATCACCCAGCAGATACACAAAGTCAGCCCTCAATCTGTCTGTACAACAAAGTTATCTTACTGTAGACAGTACACCACCCTACAAGCATATATACGTCTCAATATCACCCAGTAGATACACAGCCCTCGATCTGTCTCCACAACAAAGTCATCTTACTGTAGACATTACACCACCCTACAAGCATATATACGTCTCAATATCACCCAGTAGATACACAAAGTCAGCCCTGGATCTGTCTGCACAACAAAGTTATCTTACTGTAGACATTACACCACCCTACAAGCATATATACGTCTCAATATCACCCAGTAGATACACAAAGTCAGCCCTCGATCTGTCTGTACAACAAAGTTATCTTACTGTAGACATTATACCACCCTACAAGCATATATACGTCTCAATATCACCCAGTAGATACACAAAGTCAGCCCTGGATCTGTCTGCACAACAAAGTCATCTTACTGTAGATATAATACCATACTACAAGCATATATATGTCTCAATATCACCCAGTAGATACACAATGTCAGCCCTCAATCTGTCGGCACAACAAAGTCATCTTACTGTAGACATTACACCATACTACAAGCATATATATGTCTCAATATCACCCAATAGATACACAAAGTCAGCCCTCGATCTGTCTGCACAACAAAGTCATCTTACTGTAGACATAATACCATACTACAAGCATATATACGTCTCAATATCACCCAGTAGATACACAAAGTCAGCCCTGGATCTGTCTGCACAACAAAGTATTCTTACTGTAGACATAATACCATACTACAAGCATATATATGTCTCAATATCACCCAATAGATACACAAAGTCAGCCCTCGATCTGTCGGCACAACAAAGTCATCTTACTGTAGACATTACACCACCCTACAAGCATATATACGTCTCAATATCACCCAGCAGATACAAAAAGTCAGCCCTCGATCTGTCTGCACAACAAAGTCATCTTACTGTAGATATTATACCCCCCTACAAGCATATATACGTCTCAATATCACCCAGTAGAAACACAAAGTCAGCCCTCGATCTGTCTGCACAACAAAGTCATCTTACTGAAACATTACACCACCCTACAAGCATATATACGTCTCAATATCACCCAGTAGATACACAAAGTCAGCCCTGGATCTGTAGGCACAACAAAGTCATCTTACTGTAGATATTACACCACCCTACAAGCATATATATGTCTCAATATCACCCAGTAGAAACTCAAAGTCAGCCCTCAATCTGTCTGCACAACAAAGTCATCTTACTGTAGATATTATACCACCCTACAAGCATATATACGTCTCAATATCACCCAGTAGATGCAAAGACCTCGATCTGTCTGCACAACAAAGTCATCTTACTGTAGACATTACACCACCCTACAAGCATATATACGTCTCAATATCACCCAGCAGATACACAAAGTCAGCCCTCGATCTGTCTGTACAACAAAGTTATCTTACTGTAGACATTACACCACCCATAAGCATATATACGTCTCAATATCACCCAGTAGATACACAGCCCTCGATCTGTCTGCACAACAAAGTCATCTTACTGTAGACATTACACCACCCTACAAGCATATATACGTCTCAATATCACCCAGTAGATACACAAAGTCAGCCCTGGATCTGTCTGTACAACAAAGTTATCTTACTGTAGACATTACACCACCCTACAAGCATATATATGTCTCAATATCACCCAGTAGATACACAAAGTCAGCCCTCGATCTGTCTGTACAACAAAGTTATCTTACTGTAGACATTATACCACCCTACAAGCATATATACGTCTCAATATCACCCAGTAGATACACAAAGTCAGCCCTGGATCTGTCTGCACAACAAAGTCATCTTACTGTAGACATTATGCCACCTTACAAGCACATATACGTCTCAATATCACCCAGTAGATACACAATGTCAGCCCTCGATCTGTCTGCACAACAAAGTATTCTTAATGTAGATATTATACCACCCTACTAGCATATATACGTCTCAATATCACCCAGTAGATACACAAAGTCAGCCCTCGATCTGTCGGCACAACAAAGTCATCTTACTGTAGACATTACACCACTCTACAAGCTTATATTCGTCTCAATATCACCCAGCAGATACACAAAGTCAGCCCTCGATCTGTCTGCACAACAAAGTATTCCTACTGTAGACATTACACCACCCTACAAGCATATATACGTCTCAATATCACCCAGTAGATACACAAAGTCAGCCCTCGATCTGTCGGCACAACAAAGTCATCTTACTGTAGACATAACACCACCCTACAAGCAAATATACGTCTCAATATCACCCAGTAGAAACACAAAGTCAGCCCTGGATCTGTCTGCACAACAAAGTCATCTTACTGTAGACATTATACCACCCTACAAGCACATATACGTCTCAATATCACCCAGTAGATACACAATGTCAGCCCTCGATCTGTCTGCACAACAAAGTCATCTTACTGTAGACATTACACCACCCTACAAGCTTATATACGTCTCAATATCACCCAGCAGATACACAAAGTCAGCCCTCGATCTGTCTGCACAACAAAGTATTCTTACTGTAGATATTATACCACCCTACAAGCATATATACGTCTCAATATCACCCAGTAGATACACAAAGTCAGCCCTCGATCTGTCGGCACAACAAAGTCATCTTACTGTAGACATTACACCACTCTACAAGCTTATATACGTCTCAATATCACCCAGCAGATACACAAAGTCAGCCCTGGATCTGTCGGCACAACAAAGTCATCTTACTGTAGACATTATACCACCCTACAAGCATATATACGTCTCAATATCACCCAGTAGATACACAAAGTCAGCCCTCAATCTGTCTGTACAACAAAGTTATCTTACTGTAGACAGTACACCACCCTACAAGCATATATACGTCTCAATATCACCCAGTAGATACACAAAGTCAGCCCTCGATCTGTCTGTACAACAAAGTTATCTTACTGTAGACATTATACCACCCTACAAGCATATATACGTCTCAATATCACCCAGTAGATACACAAAGTCAGCCCTGGATCTGTCTGCACAACAAAGTCATCTTACTGTAGATATAATACCATACTACAAGCATATATATGTCTCAATATCACCCAGTAGATACACAATGTCAGCCCTCAATCTGTCGGCACAACAAAGTCATCTTACTGTAGACATTACACCATACTACAAGCATATATATGTCTCAATATCACCCAATAGATACACAAAGTCAGCCCTCGATCTGTCTGCACAACAAAGTCATCTTACTGTAGACATAATACCATACTACAAGCATATATACGTCTCAATATCACCCAGTAGATACACAAAGTCAGCCCTGGATCTGTCTGCACAACAAAGTATTCTTACTGTAGACATAATACCATACTACAAGCATATATATGTCTCAATATCACCCAATAGATACACAAAGTCAGCCCTCGATCTGTCGGCACAACAAAGTCATCTTACTGTAGACATTACACCACCCTACAAGCATATATACGTCTCAATATCACCCAGCAGATACAAAAAGTCAGCCCTCGATCTGTCTGCACAACAAAGTCATCTTACTGTAGATATTATACCCCCCTACAAGCATATATACGTCTCAATATCACCCAGTAGAAACACAAAGTCAGCCCTCGATCTGTCTGCACAACAAAGTCATCTTACTGAAACATTACACCACCCTACAAGCATATATACGTCTCAATATCACCCAGTAGATACACAAAGTCAGCCCTGGATCTGTAGGCACAACAAAGTCATCTTACTGTAGATATTACACCACCCTACAAGCATATATATGTCTCAATATCACCCAGTAGAAACTCAAAGTCAGCCCTGGATCTGTCTGCACAACAAAGTCATCTTACTGTAGATATTATACCACCCTACAAGCATATATACGTCTCAATATCACCCAGTAGATGCAAAGACCTCGATCTGTCTGCACAACAAAGTCATCTTACTGTAGACATTACACCACCCTACAAGCATATATACGTCTCAATATCACCCAGCAGATACACAAAGTCAGCCCTCGATCTGTCTGTACAACAAAGTTATCTTACTGTAGACATTACACCACCCATAAGCATATATACGTCTCAATATCACCCAGTAGATACACAGCCCTCGATCTGTCTGCACAACAAAGTCATCTTACTGTAGACATTACACCACCCTACAAGCATATATACGTCTCAATATCACCCAGTAGATACACAAAGTCAGCCCTGGATCTGTCTGTACAACAAAGTTATCTTACTGTAGACATTACACCACCCTACAAGCATATATATGTCTCAATATCACCCAGTAGATACACAAAGTCAGCCCTCGATCTGTCTGTACAACAAAGTTATCTTACTGTAGACATTATACCACCCTACAAGCATATATACGTCTCAATATCACCCAGTAGATACACAAAGTCAGCCCTGGATCTGTCTGCACAACAAAGTCATCTTACTGTAGACATTATGCCACCTTACAAGCACATATACGTCTCAATATCACCCAGTAGATACACAATGTCAGCCCTCGATCTGTCTGCACAACAAAGTATTCTTAATGTAGATATTATACCACCCTACTAGCATATATACGTCTCAATATCACCCAGTAGATACACAAAGTCAGCCCTCGATCTGTCGGCACAACAAAGTCATCTTACTGTAGACATTACACCACTCTACAAGCTTATATTCGTCTCAATATCACCCAGCAGATACACAAAGTCAGCCCTCGATCTGTCTGCACAACAAAGTATTCCTACTGTAGACATTACACCACCCTACAAGCATATATACGTCTCAATATCACCCAGTAGATACACAAAGTCAGCCCTGGATCTGTCTGCACAACAAAGTCATCTTACTGTAGACATAACACCACCCTACAAGCAAATATACGTCTCAATATCACCCAGTAGAAACACAAAGTCAGCCCTGGATCTGTCTGCACAACAAAGTCATCTTACTGTAGACATTATACCACCCTACAAGCACATATACGTCTCAATATCACCCAGTAGATACACAATGTCAGCCCTCGATCTGTCTGCACAACAAAGTCATCTTACTGTAGACATTACACCACCCTACAAGCTTATATACGTCTCAATATCACCCAGCAGATACACAAAGTCAGCCCTCGATCTGTCTGCACAACAAAGTATTCTTACTGTAGATATTATACCACCCTACAAGCATATATACGTCTCAATATCACCCAGTAGATACACAAAGTCAGCCCTCGATCTGTCGGCACAACAAAGTCATCTTACTGTAGACATTACACCACTCTACAAGCTTATATACGTCTCAATATCACCCAGCAGATACACAAAGTCAGCCCTGGATCTGTCGGCACAACAAAGTCATCTTACTGTAGACATTATACCACCCTACAAGCATATATACGTCTCAATATCACCCAGTAGATACACAAAGTCAGCCCTCAATCTGTCTGTACAACAAAGTTATCTTACTGTAGACATTACACCACCCTACAAGCATATATACGTCTCAATATCACCCAGTAGATACACAAAGTCAGCCCTCGATCTGTCTGCACAACAAAGTCATCTTACTGTAGACATTATACCACCCTACAAGCATATATACGTCTCAGTATCACCCAGTAGATACACAAAGTCAGCCCTCAATCTGTCTGTACAACAAAGTTATCTTACTGTAGACAATACACCACCCTACAAGCATATATACGTCTCAATATCACCCAGTAGATACACAAAGTCAGCCCTCGATCTGTCTGCACAACAAAGTCATCTTACTGTAGACATTATACCACCTTACAAGCATATATACGTCTGAATATCACCCAGTAGATACACAAAGTCAGCCCTCGATCTGTTTGCACAACAAAGTCATCTTACTGTAGACATTATACCACCTTACAAGCATATATATGTCTGAATATCACCCAGTAGATAAACAGCCCTGGATCTGTCTGCACAACAAAGTCATCTTACTGTAGACATTATACCACCCTACAAGCATATATACGTCTCAATATCACCCAGCAGATACACAAAGTCAGCCCTCGATCTGTCTGCACAACAAAGTCATCTTACTGTAGACATTACACCTCCCTACAAGCATTTATACGTCTCAATATCACCCAGTAGATACACAAAGTCAGCCCTCTGTGTACAGGTAGTAATGCAGTGGAGAATGACCTGCATTCATCATACTTACTCTGCAGTGTCAAAGGCCAGATCAAAGTTATACCGTCTGTTTTTTGGAGTGAGTGCATTGAAGTCGAAGGCATCCGGGAAGAAGTGATGGATGAGTGCACAGAATGCCAGTCCATTGTTCCAACAACTAGAGAAGTTGGTGATCTGTATCGTCTGAAAACACACGATGTTGGTACAGAAACTGCTGAATCATACATCCATACATAGTGTCACCAAGAAAAGTTGGTACAGGCCTATCCAATAAGATTGAAGTAAATCCTTTATATCAATAAAATGATGCAAATACATGGATAGTGAAGAGGGTGAAACTATATTGTTGTATAGGATAAACATATAATAATGTGAACTCACTATGTGCTGTGACCACATCTTACTGTCAGTCAGTCTGCCCAGTCAATCATTCATGTCGTGCAATCTTTTTTTTTTTTTTTTGGGGGGGGGGGGGGGGGGGGGCTAAACAGGGATCAATCATAAATAGGATACTCTGTTCTGGGGGTATTAGCCCCAAACAATGTTCATAAGCAAAATGTTAAACATATCAAAGAGATTAATTGGTGTGACACTATAGGCTCATGTGTGCACATCCTGGAACACTCACTTCCCAGCACGTCTTCTGGGTGATCTAAGTAACATACTGTCAAAGGGAAACAACACTCATTCTTTCAGTCGTCTAGCCGATGCCATTTTAATTGGCCTGCGTAATCACCTGAAGCCAATTAGCCCCAGCAACCCAAGAAACTGCGCTTCTGACCAACGAAGGGCCAACCGGAAAACCTCGTTGACAGCGAGGGGTAATCCCCTTGAATCTTTGCATTTGAGGGGTTGATGCTTACTATAACCTTTCACCTTTGCAAACTGCATGTGTAAATGTGTGTGTACAATTATGTAGTTTGGTATACAGAAAATATGTTTAGCTATTATTTTTGTAACAATGAAATTCAGTTCATATACTCAACAGCAATGACCCTTGTTTTTCAGGCGAACTGCATATGATACAATTACTGACAAAAGACTGCAAAATATCTCAAAAACGTTCACTGCTGCCTATGAGGGTGTCAAGGTAATAAAACACTCTGTGGTTTGCATTGTGTCTGGGGTAATTTCAATTGGGTTATACGTCCAGGTCTGATGTGGTGACTGTACCACATGTTATGTAATATGCACGTGGCAGCGCAGCAGGAGAGAAATGATTAGTATAGTTGCAAAAAACATCGATCAAAGGATTAATCGATAATATGTTGATTGATAAATAACTGTTATCCTGCACAGTGGATTTGTCAAAAATAAATGCATTTATATATGTCGGTTTACTAAAGCAGACGGAAAACTCTCTTATCTGGGTGTGAAGTGCTGATGTATAAACAACATACTTTGTTCCAAGGATTACCTGATAATATGTAGTTTGATTAATCACTGTTATCTTGCACAGTGGATTTGTCAAATTAACTGTTTATATGTGTCGGTTTACTAAAGCAGACGGAAAACTCTCATATCTGGGCGTGAAGTGCCGATGTATAAACAACATACTTTGTTCCAAGGATTAACCGATAATAAGTAGATTGATTGTTCATTGTTATCTAACTCTATGGAGTTTTTAAAGAACCATGGACATCATGAACATAGTTGTCACGTGTGCTATCTCAGTTGACCCATGAGACATGGCACCTATGTGAAACACCTGAGAAACGAACACAGGTCATAATATCATGAAATGCTAAATATATTTAAAAATATTAGATTGTTACAAAGACACGTGACAGCGGACATGTTTCTCTGTACAGCTTGAGAGGCATGGGATATTGTTCCTTCATGTGGATATCTGTGGATACATTCTTTGAACAAGGTAACTGCCTGATACTATACATATAACTTTTGTCAGGTGTAATGATACAGTAACGAACAGTATAACGGACACGGATATAGTGAACAAACGGATACAACGAACTGTTAAAAAATCCCCAATTTATCTCCAATATAATATCATATAAAATTTATGTATATAACGAACTCTCCACAGCGAACTAACGGATACAGCGAACTGATATCTGATCACCGACAAGCCCATCTACCACCAATTAGTGATGTGTATAATGAACTGAGAAATCTCACTCAGTGTCAAATGGCTGTATGCAATCAGCGGTGAATCAACACAATCGCCATGAATCAACACAATCAGTGGTGACGGATCAACCTTGCTAAACTTGCATTGTGTTAGTCTTACCTGTACATGTAATCTTGTCTGTAAAACATACATTAAACATATAAATTTTTACGAGATTGTGTCCAAGTGTCAGTTCACTTGCATATGCTATCATAGCAGGCAAAAGTAATATGAGTTTGATAACAATGCTAAAAAAATGTTATGAATTCAATGTTATTAAATGAATGTTATAAAATGTTATCAATTGAATGCTATGAAGTGATCACTGCTAATACAAGTCAATGCTGCAATTATGTGTCTTGTGTTTTGTTTTATCCAAGATGGCGGACGTTTCCGAGTGAAAATGTATATAACGAACAACGGATATAAGGAACTGATTTCTCTGGTCCCTTGTAGTTCATTATATCCATGTTCTACTGTATTTGCATTTTGTTTTCATTCATTTGCTGTAGCAAGAATGGGGGAGGCCTCAACGGTGACTGATCAAATTGTTCCCTACATAAAACACATGTCAATAGCAATCAGTTGTTCTAAAGTGCTACGCTTATGGTTATTATTATTTTACATATAATTAAAGCTGCAAAAAATTAAATCAATGTTGGAATATTTTATACCTGATAAAAACTAGTTTCAGATACTATTCATCTGATCATTGCATCAACATTCTTTGAAGTTATATTTATTGTGTATTGCTCTTTATTGCATAACTTTGTTATGATATACGGCTTCTCATTCTTCAATACTCCGATAGGTGTCGCTTCGCGCAGTGAGAAAAGCGCTGAACTCAAGTCGAACCAGTCGAAATTATAGTCCATAATAAGCAAATTTTGAGTCTGCAAAGAGAAAAAGCTGTCCATATTTCAATACTTTCAAACTTGGAGTGTTGTTTCCCTTTAAGCAGTGCTTAACCTCAACTCACCCTCTAGCTCATGTCTTATGGGGTATTCTTAGGTTACATAATATTCTGTTATGCAGTGCTAAACCTAAAATATGCTACACTTTGCTATTATACCAAGTGCATATAAAAAATGATATTGGAGAGAAAGCATCATCTCATACAACAACATTGTATCATTAAACACAAACATAGAAATATTTTAACAGAAGTATAAAATGTACACTAGAGCAGTGAAGAGACCAGAGCAAGACCATACAGAATGGACAGTGCAGGGTATCTCCTGCATGCGATAGTGGGAGAAGTTGGGTAATGGATATACAATAAAGCTGTCATGCAAACAAAGGTGCAACATAGCCGTAACATAGCTGAAACAAAGTAAAACATGATTGACAGACAACAAGGGTAGAACTGCAGGGTAAAAGGGGTTGCTGCAAAGTTTTGAGTCTAACTGTTTGCAACAAAAACTTCTGCAAACTATCCTTGAGTGCCTGAATCCCACTGTTGTCATCATCATTTGCATAACACTTGGAAGTTCTTTCTTCAAGTTTGGGAAGACGCGATAATCTGATGGTGCCAACTCTGGTGAATACAGAGGATGTTGGAAGCTCAGTGAGTTTAAAGCCACAGTCATGCATTGCTGCTATGGGAACAGCAGGCTTGTGCACAGGTGCATTGTCCTGGTCACCTTTAGTGACTTTCCACCACATTTAGCCTTGATATTCTCATACAGTTGCCAAATGGTCTGACCTTTCAGGAGGCAGGATTTCTTTGGAATCCCATAAAACCGAAGCCATCACCTTGCCAGCAGTTGGAATAATAATAATAATAATAATAATAATAATAATAATAATAATAATAATAATATTTATATTAATAATAATAATGTGCAGTTATATTGTGCTAGACTCCATACATAAGGTGCATGCTCAAAGCACTAACATTATTAACCCTCTCAATGGATCCGTGTGCACTTGCATACCATACTCAGCTCCATAGGGAGTATCCAACCCAAGCTGTCTGTGAGTGCTAGAAGGTTAACTGTCTCATCCTACTGGGTACCCATTCATTGCTGGGTGAGGAGGAAGAGGAGGAGATGCTAGATGTTTCCACTGCATTCACGGTTGTTAACACTATCCATGATTACAAATTGCACAGCAAAATCTGCTGCGTCTGCTTCAAGACAACACTTCTCACAATAGATGATGAACCTGGATTTCAGATCAGAAGTCAAAAGCCTTGGAAGCCAGTTCATTCCTCATAATGTTCACAACTCTCTCATGTGAGAGGCCTACTGTATTGACGGCTATATGGCATGTGGTGAGTTGTCAATTATCCATAATCATATCATGTATCTTGTCAACATTTTTCTCAGTGGTGGCAGATGAAGGTCTTGCTGATCTTTTAGGCTCTCTCTTCCCCTCTGCTGCCAACCTCTTTAACAGTTGCAGAAGAGTTACTTGATGACAGCACAGTAGCCAATTTTGCCCATTTTCATAAACAGAGAAAACCTAGTCGCTTTGATGCCCGCAGAAATATACTGCCTGGTTGTGTATTTGGTTCAAATGAAGCCTTTAAACAAGGAAGGTATAGTACTTAATACATAGAAACTGTTAGTTAGGCTCAGAACGTTTCAGCTACCTCTTGTAAGCAAGAAGTTATATATACATCTCATCTCCATGGCAACCATCTGTAACCAAACATGATAGAAACAAACAACACCATGCATAGACCCCATGCATTGGTGCATGACACCAGTGGGCCCCATGCATTGGTGCATGACACCAGTGGGCCCCATGCTTGTCTGGCTACAAGGCACAACACACTGAAGCATTCTGCAGTTTCTGTTAATCTGTGAAGATAACGTGTCATCAACACACTCACTGAACATACTCTTGGTTCATAGCAGAATTTGATTCTGTTTCTTATCAAGTATTAAACACACCAGACACACTGTTTACATCCCCAATTACTGATTCTGCTTTATACAATGTTTCCTCTAATTCAACTAATGATGAATGTGTGAAAGCTCAAAGTATTGCATGTATATCAAAACCATTCATTATTCTAACTCAGTACATGAACGAAAGAATTCCAAGATTGAGTTTCATCAGTGTTTGTGTTGTACACAGGGCACCCTCACACAGCCAGACCAGCCATCTGTTCGAATGACAAGCAGCGACCATGCCACCATACATGGGTACCTCATACTCTGCTGTCTTGGACTTGCACCAGTCTAGCAGCATCTGTTTAATAGCACTGGGGCTCCGCGTCATGCCACGCCCACGGCCAGCACTGGGACAAAAACACACAACATCAGTACTGAGTTTAGTGAAGAACAGAACCACTGGGAATGCCCTGTCACAGGACACACCTGCTAGAAGTGACACTGCATCATCAGCTGAAATAACACCTGTAACAGATGACACTGCATCCTCTGCTGAAATAACACCTGTAACAGATGACACTGCTTCCTCTGCTGAAATAACACCTGTAACAGGTGACACTGCATCATCAGTTGAAATAACACCTGTAACAGATGATACTGCATCCTCTGCTGAAATAACACCTGTCACAGATGACACTGCATCCTCTGCTGAAATAACACCTGTAACAGGTGACACTGCATCCTCTGCTGAAATAACACCTGTAGTGAAGGGACGTGATACTGATGAGAGAGAATACAGAGTAAGTACTACCAGTGCTGGATGGCTGTCACTAGACACAGGGTTATCTAGTCCTTCAAAGAAGGACTGAGTATCTACAGAAGACATTAAGATGTAGTATCAAATCTAATCTCTCCACCCCTTCCTGTTCTGTCCAGGGCAGAAACTAAGCCAATGACACACCGTCTTAATTCTACATATTACACATGTTTCAATTTAAAAAGGGCATGGGTGACCCAGTCTTCCAAACTGATGCAATTTGGTGTGCGGAGTTGCTTCCCTTAGGCAGATATGAAATATGTGATCATTGGTTCAAATTCTAGACTCGCCCTGATGGTGTTTTTTGGTTTGCCAGCACCAAAAAAACTTTGAGCTGTTCTCCCATATTAAGATGACATGCCATGATATGACTAAAATACTGTTCAAAGTTAAACTCTATATTTAAATGTCATCCAGTATAAAGCATCATCCATCATCCTAACCACATATCGTTCATACCCCTACCCTTCATGTACACCCCCATATACCGATGTAATCACCAATATGACAAACACCCCACCCCCATCATCAGCAGAAATTAAAGGACTGCGAAAAGTACTGAGGTACTGGAGGTTAGTTGTTTGGACCACCACCAGGAGGCACTACTGACACCTGTACCTTGTATTCTTTCGTGTTGTGTTTGCAGAAGGCAAGCACTTCCTGTTTGATGGCAATAGCGTTACGTCTCATTGTTGTAGCAGCCTTCTTAGCCAGTGATACGGTAACTAAAGCACTGTGGACAGAACAAACTTATGTAACATGCATACATGCAGCTTCATACAACATAAATACAGGCTATACAACATTCTACCATGACAGTTTAGAATCTTGCATTCTGATTGGTCTGCGGTATCAAATTTTTATTGGACCAAAATATGTCACACTGCTTAGACTTCCAAACTGTAGGACTTTATAACATCCTAATAGTGGTGTGTACTTCACAACAAAACATTACACAGGTCACTTCATTTCCTCTATGGAAGTCAGTTTGAATAATGCTTACAGGATATCTACCTATGTGATGTTACAGTGTCTCACTAAAGTGGTTTACATATTATGGTGACAATTCGGGTTTCAGTACAAAAAGTAAACACATATGCAGATTAAAACCAATCTCCTTGGATCCCGGAATTCAACCTACTGAAAAATATTTGGCTCAACTGATGCCACACCACAGATCATTTCTGATGTAACCAACAAGATTGCTTTTGTTTTGTCATTATGTCATGGTAGAATGCATATAAACCAACTGTGTTTTCAATGAAATGGTTTTGAACTTTGATTTGATACCTGTAAATTTTTCAAATTCAAAACCTCACTCTACTGAATGAAATTTAGAGGTATCGAACATACGTTTAAAACTTCTCCATTGAAAACACAGATGGTTTATCGCCTAATTATACAACACTATACAATACACAAATGTATCAGCAGGAATGTCCATCATCTATAGCAACACTGTATCAGGGTACAATTTCATCCTGATCACAGACCATTGACCAGCCAAGTGTCAGCCATACAGTAAAGATCACTCTGGAATACATTCCAAACACAAATAGTTCTCTTTTCCCTGGATAAGAAATAAAATTAAAATATCAAAAACTACGAAAAGGTTTTACATGAAAAAAAGACATCTAATATCCCATTTTCAAGGTAGGACTTCATACCTGTGAGTATCTATCTATGATCAGCTAGGACTTCATACCTGTGAGAATCTATCTATGACTAGGACTTCATACCTGTGAGTATCTATCTATGATCAGCTAGGACTTCATACCTGTGAGTATCTATCTATGATCAGCTAGGACTTCATACCTGTGAGTATCTATCTATGATCAGCTAGGACTTCATACCTGTGAGTATCTATCTATGAACAGCTTGGACTTCATACCTGTGAGTATCTATCTATGATCAGCTAGGACTTCATACCTGTGAGTATCTATCTATGATCAGCTAGGACTTCATACCTGTGAGTATCTATCTATGACTAGGACTTCATACCTGTGAGTATCTATCTATGAACAGCTTGGACTTCATACCTGTGAGTATCTATCTATGATCAGCTAGGACTTCATACCTGTGAGTATCTATCTATGATCAGCTAGGACTTCATACCTGTGAGTATCTATCTATGATCAGCTAGGACTTCATACCTGTGAGTATCTATCTATGATCAGCTAGGACTTCATACCTGTGAGTATCTATGATCAGCTAGGACTTCATACCTGTGAGTATCTACCTATGACTAGCACTTCATACCTGTGAGTATCTATCTGTGACTAGCACTTTATACCTGTGAGTATCTATCTATGACCAGCACTTTATACCTGTGAGTATCTATCTATGATCAGCTAGGACTTCATACCTCTGAGTATCTATCTGTGACTAGCACTTCATACCTGTGAGTATCTATCTATGACTAGCAACACATAGTACTTAACATCTACAATCCACTGCACACATGTTCCGCCTCAAATATCATTCAACACACAAGCGATACTAGGGTAACATCTCTATTAGGCTGACAACACTTGGTCCTGTAGCAAGGACTATTAAGAAATCTGAGGTAGGCAGATGCCCCTTGTCTGAACTGTGGAAAAAAGTGTCTTTGGTCACAATTAATGATCATACTTTGAGTGTACGAGTAAGCAAAACCAAATGTTTTATAGTAAAGTCCTTCAGAATCTGCAGTTGGTGCACTGCAACACTTCATCTACAGCAACAGGATTTGTCGTCATTTTTTGTATTACAACAAAATCGAGAGGTTACTGATACCTTTGCCACATGCTAACGACTGAATATACATACATTTGTATAAGTTTTATATAGACAGTATGGTACTTCGCAGAGGTTTGATGACAAACAAAATACCCCCTCGCTTGTTGGGCAGACTATGCAGTGAAGCATCCATGCAATCAAACAGGACTTGCATAATGGTCACACAATTTAGGAAGACATCCATGAACCATCATGGACGTGAGGACCAGTGATGCATCTACCCCTGGAAGTAATCTGTCCAGGACCATGAACCATGAACCATGAACCATGAACCGTCACATAATCACATACAACAATCACAGTGTTGAAATAACAGGCAGAGTTTCATTCACATGCTCAATTGCAATATAACACATCATCAAATAATAGCCCTTGTATTAAAATATGTATCCTACTGCATGTGTTCTGTCATGTTTCAAAACTAGGAAACCAAAAGTAGTTCACTGGCTTTTTGAAGAGCTACTACATTGTACTTCTCAACAGTGGGAATGCTGTACTTACTTGGGTTGTGCAGGACTATTGGTGGCATCCATCTGTTTGAAGGCCGCCATGGCACCACGAGAACCTCCTGGTTTTGCTGCAACACAAAACACGCACACACTGACATTCTGCAGTTGACAAGTCTCAGAACTTCCAAGTTTTTTGTAGTGAGGCAGTTGAAACCTTTAATGTGCTGATCAAGTTAAATATGAAATAAGTTTTCACAATTCCAATTTAAAATTTATATCCTACGAAACTCTGAGTAAAACCATGCATAGTATCTTTTCCAATTGTCCTCTTGTGCCTGGTATGAGGTGACTACAATGTACAAGGAATGTACAATGCCTGAGACATGCTACACATGGCAACACACAGTAAACACACACTGCTATAGAACAACAGTAATCATACAAGGAGGGATTCATTAATTAACTACAAATGACACACAGTATGATAAGCTTCCTGTGATGCCCACATGTTGAGGTGTGCCTCTACCTCCCCATGACTCTGTCTTCTCTGACGTATGTACCACCCCATCGCTACTGTTCCAGGACTCTGTCTTCACCATCAGCCTCCCACTGGTGCCCGGGGGACTCGTGGTCTGAAGCTGGTCAGACAGCTTTCTCAATGCTTCTGCTGAGGTGGGCAAAACAAGAAACCAAAGAGCATTCAACCAAAAGGTCCTACACATTCAAAACTTAAAAGTTAGGACAATCAGGGACCACAACATGCATTTAATGAATGATAAAATGAAGAATGATGAGAATGTTAACAAGCAACAGGTCTTTCTGCGGCTGTGTTTTCTGTGACTGATGATGACAAAGTAACTTACAGAGATCCATGCAGGGTCTCGGCATGCTTTTACACACATACACACGGAAAAGTAGGCAACATGCCCAATCTACATACCTGCCCCACTTCCCCCATCTGCACACCTACCCCACCTACCCCATCTGCACACCTACCCCACCTACCCCATCTGCACACCTACCCCACCTACCCCATCTGCACACCTACCCCACCCACCCCATCTGCACACCTACCCCACCTACCCCATCTGCACACCTACCCCACCTACCCCATCTGCATACCTGCCCCACCTCCCCCATCTGCACACCTACCCCACCTACCCCATCTGCACACCTACCCCACCTACCCCATCTGCACACCTACCCCACCTACCCCATCTGCTCACCTACCCCACCTACCCCATCTGCACACCTACCCCACCCACCCCATCTGCACACCTACCCCACCTACCCCATCTGCACACCTACCCCACCTACCCCATCTGCATACCTGCCCCACCTCCCCCATCTGCACACCTACCCCATCTGCACACATACCCCACCTACCCCATCTGCATACCTGCCCCACCTACCCCATCTGCATACCTGCCCCACCTACCCCATCTGCTCACCTACCCCACCTACCCCATCTGCACAACTACCCCACCTACCCCATCTGCACACCTACCCCACCTACCCCATCTGCATACCTGCCCCACTTCCCCCATCTGCACACCTACCCCATCTGCACACCTACCCCACCTACCCCATCTGCATACCTGCCCCAGCTGCCCCATCTGCATACTTACCCTACCTGCCCCATCTGCACACCTACGCCACCTACCCCATCTGCACACATACCCCACCTACCCCATCTGCATACCTGCCCCAGCTGCCCCATCTGCATACTTACCCTACCTGCCCCATCTGCACACCTACCCCACCTGCATACCTGCCCCAGCTGCCCCATCTGCATACCTACCCCACCTGCATACCTACCCCACCTGCACCATCTGCATACCTACCCCATCTGCACACCTACCCCACCTGCATACCTGCCCCAGCTGCCCCATCTGCATACTTACCCCACCTGCCCCATCTGCATGCCTACGCCATCTAGATACCTGCCCAGCTGCCCCATCTGCATACCTGCCCCTGCTGCCCCATCTGCATACCTGCCCCTGCTGCCCCATCTGCAGACATGCCCCGCCTGCCCCATCTGCATACCTGCCCTGCCTGCTCCATCTGCATACCTGCCCCATCTGCATACCTGCCCCGCCTGCTCTATCTGCATACCTGCCCCATCTGCATACCTGCCCCGCCTGCTCCATCTGCATACCTGCCCCGCCTGCCCCATCTGCATACCTGCCCCATTTGCATACCTGCCCCGCCTGCTCCATCTGCATACCTGCCCCATCTGCATACCTGCCCCGCCTGCCCCTCTTGCATGCCTGCTCTATCTGCATACCTGCCCCGCCTGCATGCCTGCTCCATCTGCATACCTGCCCCGCCTGCTCCATCTGCATACCTGCCCCGCCTGCCCCATCTGCATACCTGCCCCGCCTGCTCCATTTGCATACCTGCCCCATCTGCATACCTGCCTCGCCTGCTCCATCTGCATACCTGCCCCATCTGCATACCTGCCCCGCCCGCTCCATCTGCATACCTGCCCCATCTGCAAACCTGCCCCGCCTGCCCCATCTGCATACCTGCCCCGCCTGCTCTTTCTGCATACCTGCCCCATCTGCATACCTGCCCCACCTGCATGCCTGCTCCATCTGCATACCTGCCACGCCTGCTCCATCTCCTCCATACCTGCCCCGCCTGCTCCATCACCATACTTGCTCCATCTCCATACCATATTCCCCATCTACATACCTGCCCAATCTACATACCTGCCCCACCTGTCCTATCTACATACCTGCCCTACCTGTCCTATCTACATACCTAGCCCACCTGTCCTATCTACATACCTGTCCCACATACATACCTGTCCCACCTGTCCTATCTACATACCTGCCCCATCTACATACCTGCCCCACCGGTCCTATCTACATACCTGCCCCATCTGTCCTATCTACATACCTACCCCACCTGTCCTATCTACATACCTTCCCCACCTGTCCTATAAACATACCTGTCCCACCTGTCCTATCTACATACCTGCCCCACCTGCCCTATCTACATACCTGTCCCACCTGTCCTATATACATACCTGTCCCACCTGTCCTATCTACATACCTGCCCCATCTACATACCTGCCCCACGGTCCTATCTACATACCTGCCCCACCTGCCCTATCTACATACCTGCCCCACTTGCCCTATCTACATACCTGCCCCATCTGTCCTATCTACATACCTACCCCACCTGTCCGATCTACATACCTTCCCCACCTGTCCTATAAACATACCTGTCCCACCTGTCCTATCTACATACCTGCCCCACCTGCCCTATCTACATACCTGTCCCACCTGTCCTATCTACATACCTGCCCCATCCACATACCTGACCCACCTGCCCTATCTACATACCTTCCCCACCTGCCCTATCTACATACCTGTCCTATATACATACCTGTCCCACCTGTCCTATCTACATACCTGCCCCATCCACATACCTGACCCACCTGCCCTATCTACATACCTTCCCCACCTGCCCTATCTACATACCTGTCCTATATACATACCTGTCCCACCTGCCCTATCTACATACCTGCCCCACCTGTCCTATATACATACCTGTCCCACCTGTCCTATCTACATACCTGCCCCATCTACATACCTGCCCCACCTGTCCTATCTACATACCTGCCCTATCTACATACAGTGATCCCTCGCTATTGGGCTCTTCGTGAAAGCGCTACCTCGGTTACTATGCGCGGTATCGCATGGCTCCCAAAGTTTATGTACACTTTTACTACTGAGAGTTTTACACAGCCGTGATTGTATTGTTGTTCGTTGTTCATTTGCACATAATGCTTCTCATTGCATAATCAACCGTTTATCGCTGAATGGAGTTCTAATAATCTGTTTGAAAACATCCACGGCAAGTCCTGGAAATACGATTGTTCTACCAGTTAACTTTTCACACTATACATCCTTTGATCTTAGAAGCGCATGCATGCAATAAAAGAGAACCACAAGCGAAGTTTATTTTCTTAATTAGTGGGCAATCCAATTTGAGGCGACACTGTCAACTCACATGTAGTTGCTGTCACAACACGGCGGTCATTCCTTTTGATTCGGATCAAGTAACCGTATCAAACCAATTAATCTGGCTTGAATGTGTATCTATATTTGCATGAATGTGTATGAATGCGCGTAGTGCTGGTCAAAACTCTCGTTTTCCGTATTTCAAGCAACATGACCAATCAATGCCACTGAATCACTCTGTACTTGTGTAATGAATTGTGATTGGCTCTTCACTCATAGTGTCTGTTACTACCATTATCGATCGATATTTTCATGTAAGTAGACTACATTCACATTGAATGTGACAGTTAAGGCTTGTAAATAATAACAAACGGCGAAAACATAATGGATATATATTTTTACACTATGAACGGTAAACAACTTGTATCATTGCAATGTGCGAGACAAGGGGAAGATCGTGAGATTGGCCGAGCGCGCTCCCCCGCCTCGGCCTCGGTTAAACGGCTCATCGTCTATAACGCCCACCAATTATTTGGACCCCATTGGTAGCATTGTAGCGAGGGACCACCTGCCCTAGCAACATACCTGTCCCACCTGCCCTATCTACATACCTGCCCCACCTGTCCTATCTACATACCTGCCCCATCTGTCCTATCTACATACCTGCCCCACCTGTCCTATCTACATACCTGCCCCACCTGTCCTATCTACATACCTGCCCCACCTGTCCTATCTACATACCTGCCCCACCTGTCCTATCTACATACCTGTCCCACCTGCCCTATCTACATACCTGCCCCACCTGTCCTATCTACATACCTGCCCCATCTGTCCTATCTACATACCTGCCCCACCTGTCCTATCTACATACCTGCCCCACCTGTCCTATCTACATACCTGCCCCACCTGTCCTATCTACATACCTGCCCCACCTGTCCTATCTACATACCTGCCCCACCTGTCCCATCTACATACCTGCCCCACCTGTCCTATCTACATACCTGCCCCACCTGTCCTATCTACATACCTGCCCCACCTGTCCTATCTACATACCTGTCCCACCTGCCCTATCTACATACCTGCCCCACCTGTCCTATCTACATACCTGCCCCATCTGTCCTATCTACATACCTGCCCCATCTGTCCTATCTACATACCTGCCCCACCTGTCCTATCTACATACCTGCCCCACCTGTCCTATCTACATACCTGCCCCACCTGTCCTATCTACATACCTGCCCCATCTGTCCTATCTACATACCTGCCCCACCTGTCCTATCTACATACCTGCCCCACCTGTCCTATCTACATACCTGCCCCACCTGTCCTATCTACATACCTGCCCCACCTGTCCTATCTACATACCTGCCCCACCTGTCCTATCTACATACCTATCCCACCTGCCCTATCTACATACCTGTCCCACCTGCCCTATCTACATACCTGCCCCACCTGTCCTATCTACATACCTGCCCCACCTGCCCTATCTACATACCTGCCCCACCTGTCCTATCTACATACCTGCCCCATCTGTCCTATCTACATACCTGCCCCACCTGTCCTATCTACATACCTGCCCCACCTGTCCTATCTACATACCTGTCCCACCTGCCCTATCTACATACCTGCCCCACCTGTCCTATCTACATACCTGCCCCATCTGTCCTATCTACATACCTGCCCCATCTGTCCTATCTACATACCTGCCCCACCTGTCCTATCTACATACCTGCCCCACCTGTCCTATCTACATACCTTTCCCATCTACATACCTGCCCCACCTGTCCTATCTACATACCTGCCCCACCTGTCCTATCTACATACCTGCCCCACCTGTCCTATCTACATACCTGCCCCACCTGTCCTATCTACATACCTGTCCCACCTGCCCTATCTACATACCTGCCCCACCTGTCCTATCTACATACCTGCCCCACCTGTCCTATCTACATACCTGCCCCACCTGTCCTATCTACATACCTGCCCCACCTGTCCTATCTACATACCTTTCCCATCTACATACCTGCCCCACCTGTCCTATCTACATACTTTTCCCATCTACATACCTGCCCCACCTGTCCTATCTACATACCTGCCCCACCTGTCCTATCTACATACCTGCCCCACCTGTCCTATCTACATACCTTTCCCATCTACATACCTGCCCCACCTGTTCTATCTACATACCTGCCCCACCTGTCCTATCTACATACCTGCCCCACCTGTCCTATCTACATACCTGCCCCACCTGTCCTATCTACATACCTGCCCCACCTGTCCTATCTACATACCTTTCCCATCTACATACCTGCCCCACCTGTCCTATCTACATACCTGCCCCACCTGTCCTATCTACATACCTGCCCCACCTGTCCTATCTACATACCTGCCCCACCTGTCCTATCTACATACCTGCCCCACCTGTCCTATCTACATACCTGCCCCACCTGTCCCATCTACATACCTGCCCCACCTGTCCTATCTACATACCTGCCCCACCTGTCCTATCTACATACCTGCCCCACCTGTCCTATCTACATACCTGTCCCACCTGCCCTATCTACATACCTGCCCCACCTGTCCTATCTACATACCTGCCCCATCTGTCCTATCTACATACCTGCCCCATCTGTCCTATCTACATACCTGCCCCACCTGCCCTATCTACATACCTGCCCCACCTGTCCTATCTACATACCTGCCCCACCTGTCCTATCTACATACCTGTCCCACCTGTCCTATCTACATACCTTTCCCATCTACATACCTGCCCCACCTGTCCTATCTACATACCTGCCCCACCTGTCCTATCTACATACCTGCCCCATCTGTCCTATCTACATACCTGCCCCATCTGTCCTATCTACATACCTTCCCCACCTGTCCTATCTACATACCTGTCCCACCTGCCCTATCTACATACCTGCCCCACCTGTCCTATCTACATACCTGCCCCACCTGTCCCATCTACATACCTGCCCCACCTGTCCTATCTACATACCTGCCCCACCTGTCCTATCTACATACCTGCCCCACCTGTCCTATCTACATACCTGTCCCACCTGCCCTATCTACATACCTGCCCCACCTGTCCTATCTACATACCTGCCCCATCTGTCCTATCTACATACCTGCCCCATCTGTCCTATCTACATACCTGCCCCACCTGTCCTATCTACATACCTGCCCCACCTGTCCTATCTACATACCTGCCCCACCTGTCCTATCTACATACCTGCCCCATCTGTCCTATCTACATACCTGCCCCACCTGTCCTATCTACATACCTGCCCCACCTGTCCTATCTACATACCTGCCCCACCTGTCCTATCTACATACCTGCCCCACCTGTCCTATCTACATACCTGCCCCACCTGTCCTATCTACATACCTGTCCCACCTGCCCTATCTACATACCTGTCCCACCTGCCCTATCTACATACCTGCCCCACCTGTCCTATCTACATACCTGCCCCACCTGCCCTATCTACATACCTGCCCCACCTGTCCTATCTACATACCTGCCCCATCTGTCCTATCTACATACCTGCCCCACCTGTCCTATCTACATACCTGCCCCACCTGTCCTATCTACATACCTGTCCCACCTGCCCTATCTACATACCTGCCCCACCTGTCCTATCTACATACCTGCCCCATCTGTCCTATCTACATACCTGCCCCATCTGTCCTATCTACATACCTGCCCCACCTGTCCTATCTACATACCTGCCCCACCTGTCCTATCTACATACCTTTCCCATCTACATACCTGCCCCACCTGTCCTATCTACATACCTGCCCCACCTGTCCTATCTACATACCTGCCCCACCTGTCCTATCTACATACCTGCCCCACCTGTCCTATCTACATACCTGCCCCACCTGTCCTATCTACATACCTGTCCCACCTGCCCTATCTACATACCTGCCCCACCTGTCCTATCTACATACCTGCCCCACCTGTCCTATCTACATACCTTTCCCATCTACATACCTGCCCCACCTGTCCTATCTACATACTTTTCCCATCTACATACCTGCCCCACCTGTCCTATCTACATACCTGCCCCACCTGTCCTATCTACATACCTGCCCCACCTGTCCTATCTACATACCTTTCCCATCTACATACCTGCCCCACCTGTTCTATCTACATACCTGCCCCACCTGTCCTATCTACATACCTGCCCCACCTGTCCTATCTACATACCTGCCCCACCTGTCCTATCTACATACCTGCCCCACCTGTCCTATCTACATACCTTTCCCATCTACATACCTGCCCCACCTGTCCTATCTACATACCTGCCCCACCTGTCCTATCTACATACCTGCCCCACCTGTCCTATCTACATACCTGCCCCACCTGTCCTATCTACATACCTGCCCCACCTGTCCTATCTACATACCTGCCCCACCTGTCCCATCTACATACCTGCCCCACCTGTCCTATCTACATACCTGCCCCACCTGTCCTATCTACATACCTGCCCCACCTGTCCTATCTACATACCTGCCCCACCTGCCCTATCTACATACCTGCCCCACCTGTCCTATCTACATACCTGCCCCATCTGTCCTATCTACATACCTGCCCCATCTGTCCTATCTACATACCTGCCCCACCTGCCCTATCTACATACCTGCCCCACCTGTCCTATCTACATACCTGCCCCACCTGTCCTATCTACATACCTGTCCCACCTGTCCTATCTACATACCTTTCCCATCTACATACCTGCCCCACCTGTCCTATCTACATACCTGCCCCACCTGTCCTATCTACATACCTGCCCCATCTGTCCTATCTACATACCTGCCCCATCTGTCCTATCTACATACCTTCCCCACCTGTCCTATCTACATACCTGTCCCACCTGCCCTATCTACATACCTGCCCCACCTGTCCTATCTACATACCTGCCCCACCTGTCCCATCTACATACCTGCCCCTGGCTTTGCGTACTGCATGCCACCCATGCCTGATGTTTTTGTTATGGTCGTTTCTGTTTTCTTCACAGTCTGTGTACGAGTGCCGCCTCCTGCAATCCACAAGTCAATGTTTCAGACATGACATTCACAAGTATATTCATGAATCTTGTATACTGCAGATCAAATGTATATGAACAGCATCTATAAACATTTTGTGATGTAACACTACTGTGTGAACAGCTTCTTCAACACACTGATGTACTATGAATGTATTCACTGACCAGGAAACCCTGGGCTTTCCACCAGATTGCTCCGGACATTCGAAAGGAAATGCTCCAGCTTAAATTGAATTGGAAGGTTTTACAGTTGCATTTTATAAACTGGCCTTTTGATATGAATAAAATGTTGATTTTTGATTGAATAAAAGCCAAAACAAATTGCAAGTGAAAATACTGTGTGGATGTACTGGTGGTGGTGGTGTTAGTGTAGGGGCGGGGGTCTACTTACCATCTGCCTTCAGTGTGGATGTACTGGTGGTGGTGGTGGTGGTGATGCAGGGGCGGGGGTCTACTTACTATCTGCCTTCTGTGTGGATGTACTGGTGGTGGTGATGCAGGGGCTGGGGTCTACTTACCATCTGCCTTCAGTGTGGATGTACAGGTGGTGGTGGTGGTGGTGATGCAGGGGCGGGGGTCTACTTACCATCTGCCTTCAGTGTGGATGTACTGGTGGTAGTGGTGGTGGTGATGCAGGGGCTGGGGTCTACTTACCATCTGCCTTCAGTGTGGATGTACTGGTGGTGGTGGTGGTAGTGATGCAGGGGCTGGGGTCTACTTACCATCTGCCTTCAGTGTGGATGTACTGGTGGTGGTGGTGGTGATGCAGGGGCGGGGGTCTACTTACCATCTGCATTCTGTGTGGATGTACTGGGGGTGGTGGTGGTGGTGGTGTAGGTGCGGGGTCTACTTACCATCTGCATTCTGTGTTGATGTACTGGTGGTGGTGGTAGTGCAGGGGCTGGGGTCTACCTACCATCTGCCTTCTGTGTGGATGTACTGGTGGTGGTGGTGGTGGTGATGCAGGGGCGGGGGTCTACTTACCATCTGCATTCTGTGTGGATGTACTGGGGGTGGTGGTGGTGGTGGTGGTGGTGGTGGTGTAGGTGCGGGGTCTACTTACCATCTGCATTCTGTGTTGATGTACTGGTGGTGGTGGTAGTGCAGGGGCTGGGGTCTACCTACCATCTGCCTTCTGTGTGGATGTACTGGTGGTGGTGGTAGTGCAGGGGCTGGGGTCTACCTACCATCTGCCTTCTGTGTGGATGTACTGGTGGTGGTGGTAGAGCAGGGGCTGGGGTCTACTTACCATCTGCATTCTGTGTGGATGTACTGGTGGTGGTGGTAGTGCAGGGGCTGGGGTCTACCTACCATCTGCCTACTGTGTGGATGTACTGGTGGTGGTGGTGGTGGTGGTGATGCAGGGGCGGGGTCTACCTACCATCTGCCTACTGTGTGGATGTACAGGTGGTGGTGGTGGTGGTGTAGGGGCAGGGGTCTTCTTACCATCTGCATGGCTGGGGTCTAGCTACCATCTGCCTTTCGTGTGGATGTACTGGTGGTGGTGGTAGTGCAGGGGCTGGGGTCTACCTACCATCTGCCTACTGTGTGGATGTACTGGTGGTGGTGGTAGAGCAGGGGCGGGGGTCTACCTACCATCTGCCTACTGTGTGGATGTACAGGTGGTGGTGGTGGTGGTGTAGGGGCAGGGGTCTACTTACCATCTGCATGGCTGGGGTCTAGCTACCATCTGCCTTTCGTGTGGATGTACTGGTGGTGGTGGTAGTGCAGGGGCTGGGGTCTACCTACCATCTGCCTACTGTGTGGATGTACTGGTGGTGGTGGTAGAGCAGGGGCTGGGGTCTACCTACCATCTGCCTACTGTGTGGATGTACTGGTGGTGGTGGTAGAGCAGGGGCTGGGGTCTACCTACCATCTGCCTACTGTGTGGATGTACTGGTGGTGGTGGTGGTGGTGACGCAGGGGCGGGGTCTACTTATCATCTGCCTTCTGTGTGGATGTACTGGTGGTGGTGGTGCTGGTGATGCAGGGGCTGGGCTCTACCTACCATCTGCCTTCTGTGTGGATGTACTGGTGGTGGTGGTGCTGGTGATGCAGGGGCTGGGGTCTACTTACCATCTGCCTTCTGTGTGGATGTACTGGTGGTGGTGGTGGTGATGCATGGGCTGGGGTCTACTTACCATCTGCCTTCTGTGTGGATGTACTGGTGGTGGTGGTGGTGATGCAGGGGCTGGGGTCTACTTACTATCTGCCTTCTGTGTGGATGTACTGGGGGTGGTGGTGGTGGTGGTGGTGGTGATGATGCAGGGCCAGGGATCTACCTACCATCTGCCTTCTGTTTGGATGTACTGGTGGTGGTGGTGGTGATGATGCAGGGGCGGGGGTCTACCTACCATCTGCCTTCTGTGTGGATGTACTGGTGGTGGTGGTGGTGGTGATGCAGGGCCAGGGATCTACCTACCATCTGCCTTCTGTTTGGATGTACTGGTGGTGGTGGTGGTGATGATGCAGGGGCGGGGGTCTACCTACCATCTGCCTTCTGTGTGGATGTACTGGTGGTGGTGGTGGTGGTAGTTATGCAGGGCCAGGAATCTACCTACCATCTGCCTTCTGTGTGGATGTACTGCTGGTGGTGGTGGTGATGGTGATGCAGGGCCAGGGATCTACTTACCATCTGCCTTCTGTGTGGATGTACTGGTGGTGGTGGTGGTGGTGGTGATGCAGGGGCTGGGGTCTACCTACCTTTCGCCTTCTGTGCGGATGTACTGGTGGTGGTGGTGATGGTGATGCAGGGGCTGGGGTCTACTTACCATCTGCCTTCTGTGTGGATGTACTGGTGGTGGGGTAGGTGGTGGTGGTGGTGATGCAGGGCTAGAGATCTACCTACCATCTGCCTTCTGTGTGGATGTACTGGTGGTGGTGGTAGAGCAGGGGCGGGGGTCTACCTACCATCTGCCTACTGTGTGGATGTACAGGTGGTGGTGGTGGTGGTGTAGGGGCAGGGGTCTACTTACCATCTGCATGGCTGGGGTCTAGCTACCATCTGCCTTTCGTGTGGATGTACTGGTGGTGGTGGTAGTGCAGGGGCTGGGGTCTACCTACCATCTGCCTACTGTGTGGATGTACTGGTGGTGGTGGTAGAGCAGGGGCTGGGGTCTACCTACCATCTGCCTACTGTGTGGATGTACTGGTGGTGGTGGTAGAGCAGGGGCTGGGGTCTACCTACCATCTGCCTACTGTGTGGATGTACTGGTGGTGGTGGTGGTGGTGACGCAGGGGCGGGGTCTACTTATCATCTGCCTTCTGTGTGGATGTACTGGTGGTGGTGGTGCTGGTGATGCAGGGGCTGGGCTCTACCTACCATCTGCCTTCTGTGTGGATGTACTGGTGGTGGTGGTGCTGGTGATGCAGGGGCTGGGGTCTACTTACCATCTGCCTTCTGTGTGGATGTACTGGTGGTGGTGGTGGTGATGCATGGGCTGGGGTCTACTTACCATCTGCCTTCTGTGTGGATGTACTGGTGGTGGTGGTGGTGATGCAGGGGCTGGGGTCTACTTACTATCTGCCTTCTGTGTGGATGTACTGGGGGTGGTGGTGGTGGTGGTGGTGGTGATGATGCAGGGCCAGGGATCTACCTACCATCTGCCTTCTGTTTGGATGTACTGGTGGTGGTGGTGGTGATGATGCAGGGGCGGGGGTCTACCTACCATCTGCCTTCTGTGTGGATGTACTGGTGGTGGTGGTGGTGGTGATGCAGGGCCAGGGATCTACCTACCATCTGCCTTCTGTTTGGATGTACTGGTGGTGGTGGTGGTGATGATGCAGGGGCGGGGGTCTACCTACCATCTGCCTTCTGTGTGGATGTACTGGTGGTGGTGGTGGTGGTAGTTATGCAGGGCCAGGAATCTACCTACCATCTGCCTTCTGTGTGGATGTACTGCTGGTGGTGGTGGTGATGGTGATGCAGGGCCAGGGATCTACTTACCATCTGCCTTCTGTGTGGATGTACTGGTGGTGGTGGTGGTGGTGGTGATGCAGGGGCTGGGGTCTACCTACCTTTCGCCTTCTGTGCGGATGTACTGGTGGTGGTGGTGATGGTGATGCAGGGGCTGGGGTCTACTTACCATCTGCCTTCTGTGTGGATGTACTGGTGGTGGGGTAGGTGGTGGTGGTGGTGATGCAGGGCTAGAGATCTACCTACCATCTGCCTTCTGTGTGGATGTACTGGTGGTGGTGGTGATGATGCAGGGCCAGGGATCTACCTACCATCTGCCTTCTGTGTGGATGTACTGGTGGTGGTGGTGATGATGCAGGGCCAGGGGTCTACCTACCATCTGCCTTCTGTGTGGATGTACTGGTGGTGGTGGTGGTGATGCAGGGCCAGAGATCTACCTACCATCTGCCTTCTGTGTGGATGTACTGGTGGTGGTGGTGATGACGCAGGGCCAGGGGTCTACTTACCATCTGCCTTCTGTGTGGATGTACTGGTGGTGGTGGTGATGATGCAGGGGCTCGGGTCTACTTACCATCTGCCTTCTGTGTGGATGTACAGGTGGTGGTGGTGGTGATGCAGGGCCAGGGGTCTACTTACCATCTGCCTTCTGTGTGGATGTACAGGTGGTGGTGGTGATGATGCAGGGGCGGGGGTCTACTTACCATCTGCCTTCTGTGTGGATGTACTGGTGGTGGTGGTGGTGGTGCAGGGCCAGGGGTCTACTTACCACCTGCCTTCTGTGTGGAAGTACTGGTGGTGCAGGGGCTGGGGTCTACTAACTATATGCCTTCTGTGTGGATGTACTGGTGGTGGTGGTGATGATGCAGGGCCAGGGGTCTTTTTACCATCTGTCTTCAGTGTGGATGTACTGGTGGTGGTGGTGATGTAGGGCTGGGGTCTACTTATCATCTGCCTTCTGTGTGGATGTACTGGTGGTGGTGGTGCTGGTGATGCAGGGGCTGGGCTCTACCTACCATCTGCCTTCTGTGTGGATGTACTGGTGGTGGTGGTGCTGGTGATGCAGGGGCTGGGGTCTACTTACCATCTGCCTTCTGTGTGGATGTACTGGTGGTGGTGGTGGTGATGCATGGGCTGGGGTCTACTTACCATCTGCCTTCTGTGTGGATGTACTGGTGGTGGTGGTGATGGTGATGCAGGGGCTGGGGTCTACCTACCTTCAGCCTTCTGTGTGGATGTACTGGTGGTGGTGGTGATGGTGATGGTGGTGGTGGTGATGCAGGGCCAGGGATCTACCTACCATCAGCCTTCTGTGTGGATGTACTGGAGGTGGTGGTGATGGTGATGGTGATGCAGGGCCAGGGGTCTACTTACCTTCCGCCTTCTGTGTGGATGTACTGGTGGTGGTGCTGGTGATGCAGGGCCAGGGGTCTACTTACCATCTGCCTTCTGTGTGGATGTACTGGTGGTGGTGGTGGTGATGCATGGGCTGGGGTCTACTTACCATCTGCCTTCTGTGTGGATGTACTGGTGGTGGTGGTGATGGTGATGCAGGGGCTGGGGTCTACCTACCTTCAGCCTTCTGTGTGGATGTACTGGTGGTGGTGGTGATGGTGATGCAGGGGCGGGGGTCTACCTACCTTCAGCCTTCTGTGTGGATGTACTGGTGGTGGTGGTGGTGGTGATGGTGATGCAGGGGCTGGGGTCTACCTACCTTCAGCCTTCTGTGTGGATGTACAGGTGGTGGTGGTGATGGTGATGCAGGGGCTGGGGTCTACTTACCTTCTGCCTTCTGTGTGGATGTACAGGTGGTGGTGGTGGTGATGCAGGGCCAGGGGTCTACTAACAATCTGCCTTCTGTGTGGATGTGCTGGTGGTGGGGTAGGTGGTGGTGGTGGTGGTGCAGGTGCTGGAGTCTACTTATCATCTGCCTTCTGTGTGGATGTACTGGTGGTGGTGGTGATGGTGATGCAGGGGCTGGGGTCTACTTACTATCTACCATCTGTGTGGATGTACTGGTGGTGGTGGTGGTGGTGGTGATGCAGGGGCTGGGGTCTACTAACAATCTGCCTTCTGTGTGGATGTGCTGGTGGTGGTGGTGGTGGTGGTGATGCAGGTCCAGGGGTCTACTAACCATCCGCCTTCTGTGTGGATGTGCTGGTGGTGGGGTAGGTGGTGGTGGTGCAGGTGCTGGAGTCTACTTATCATCTGCCTTCTGTGTGGATGTACTGGTGGTGGTGGTGATGCAGGGGCTGAGGTCTACTTACCATCTGCCTTCTGTGTGGATGTGCTGGTAGTGGTGGTTGTGGTTATCTGGGCTCCATCAGATCCAGTCTTGGTTGTTGTCGCCACAGAAGAGGGTTTGGCAGCCATGTCTGAGAACTGCTGCATCTTCCTCTTCTTATCTTCTTCTGCTTTCTCGAACCTCTTCTTCACAACATCTTCCGACTCCTTCTCCCTCTGCATCCGCTTTGCTTCTCGCTCCACTACAAAGCCAGGACAAAGGAAAAGACGTCAAGATCTAAAGGGACTCCCAAACTAGTCCTCTAGAACAGAATCATTTGGAGGCTTGATCAGCAATCCTGTTATTGACCTGTTACAGAACTTTTTAATAGTTTACACTGGTTATTTTCTCAAATGTCAAAGACAAGAATGTTCAACTTATGTGATATGTGTGTCAGGGTAACTTACATTTATCTATTTCTCTCACTTCTTTTAACCTTGCACGGATCTTCTTTCGTTCATCAAAGTCATCTGTCTTGCTCATCTGTTGAACAAAAGTCATATTTCCTTACACATAGGGAGACAGAAATAGAAAAATATTTGCTGTACTTTTTACATCAACAAATGTCTCCTATATCTAGAGGCATTAACACATTCCATCGTCAGTATAGAACCAACGGAATAGAATCAGTGTGAATATCAGGAGCGACGTTTTCACATGCTGGCATTTATTGGATCTTGTGTTCACAGCCTGGCTGCAATGACCATCAGTTAACAGCTCCCTAACTCTACACTATATACCCCTACTCTCAATAACCCCCTAACTCTACACTATATACCCCTACTCTCAATAACCCCCTAACTCTACACTATATACCCCTACTCTCAATAACCCCCTAACTCTACACTATATACCCCTACTCTCAATAACCCCCTAACTCTACACTATATACCCCTACTCTCAATAACCCCCTAACTCTACACTATATACCCCTACTCTCAATAACCCCCTAACTCTACACTATATACCCCTACTCTCAATAACCCCCTAACTCTACACTATATACCCCTACTCTCAATAACCCCCTAACTCTACACTATATACCCCTACTCTCAATAACCCCCTAACTCTACACTATATACCCCTACTCTCAATAACCCCCTAACTCTACACTATATACCCCTACTCTCAATAACCCCCTAACTCTACACTATATACCCCACACTCTATAACCCCCTAACTCTACACTAGAGACTCCTACTCTCAATGACCCCCTAACTCTACACTATATACCCCTACTCTCAATAACCCCCTAACTCTACACTACATACCCCTACTCTCAATAACCCCCTAAGTCTATACTATATAGCCCTACTAACAATAACCCCCTAACTCTACACTAGAGACCCCTTCTATCAATAACCCCTAAATCTACACTGGAGACCTCTACTCTCAATAACCCCCTAACTCTACACTATATACCCCTACTCTCAATAACCCCCTAACTCTACACTATATACCCCTACTCTCAATAACCCCCTAACTCTACACTATATACCCCTACTCTCAATAACCCCCTAACTCTACACTATATACCCCTACTCTCAAAAAACCCCTAACTCTACACTATATACCCCTACTCTCAATAACCCCCTAACTCTACACTATATACCCCTACTCTCAATAACCCCCTAACTCTACACTATATACCCCTACTCTCAATAACCCCCTAACTCTACACTATATACCCCTACTCTCAATAACCCCCTAACTCTACACTATATACCCCTACTCTCAATAACCCCCTAAGTCTATACTATATAGCCCTACTCACAATAACCCCCTAACTCTACACTAGAGACCCCTACTATCAATAACCCCTAAATCTACACTGGAGACCTCTACTCTCAATAACCCCCTCACTCTACACTGGAGACCCCTACTCTCAATAACCCCCTAACTCTACACTAGAGACCCCTAATATCAATAACCCTGTAATTCTATGAAAACAATTGACGCTTTTTAATGGATAGCAACTTCTTTTATTCATGCTCCTTCATCAGGCAAATGCTTAGCAAGTGCATAGACATAAATCATGATATGTTCTCCCAACTTCTAAGTGCCTATCAAAGTCTTCCTCTAATTCTAAACTACAGAAACTGCTCTCAATAACCCAACTCTAAATAGAACATGACACTGCAATATTCATGTAACCTCAAATTCCTGTGCACAAAAGAACCACATATGTACCACAATGTACCACAATGTACCATAAATGTAACACTCTGCAGGTAGAACACAGACTCATGTTTACAACATGTTTGTTTGTTTGTTGTTTTACATCACACTCAGGACTATTCCAGCTCTATGACAGCGGTCTGTAAATAAACCAGTCTGGACCAGACAATCTGGTGATTGACATCGATCCATGCAATTGGGAACGAAGATATGCATCAACCAAGTCAGCGAGCCTGACCACCCAATCCCGCGTTAGTCGCCTCTTACGACAAGCAAAATCGCCTTTTACGGCAACATGTGGAACACCCTGTGTTGCATGGGTGGAGCACCCTCAGGGGGACTTCCTGTACCTGGGACAGTAAGGGGGGGGGGGGGGGGGGGGGGGGGGTTGAGCACATGTATCCTCTGTGCCAACAAGGGGGAAGCTAATATATACTGAACCACAAAAGAAACGTATATGAGAAACCTTATTTGTCAAAACACTGTAAACATACTTTGAGACATATTAAAAAGATGAAACTTGGCAAAGCTGATCATCAAGGCTGAAATTAAAGTGTCAAATGTTCTTAAAGTGAAACACAACACTAGTCACTGAGAAAATGGCATCACAAGTCAGTATCTCAGGTGTCCGCCATGTACATTGATGACTGCCGTGCAATGTCGATACATGGAATGGATGAGGTGGTTGATGAAGGCCATAGGCACTTGAGCCCACACTCTGAGGAACGCCTGAAGCAGTTTAGCTGCAGTTGTCAGCCTTGGTAGGACCTCATTCAACCGCCTTTGTATCTCGTCCCACAGGTGCTCAATGGGATTTAAATCGGGACTAAGGGCAGGCCACTGCATGGTTCTGCTGGAGGAAGTCTCTTGTTGCTCTCGCAGTGTTGGCACGGGCGTTATCATGCTGAAACTCGTGGTTGCGGCGACGTGCCAAATGAGGTATGGCGTGTGGTTTCAAGACTTGATCAAAGTACCGAGCTGTTGTGACACCATTGCCTCTCCCAGGACCGATGTTCTGGAAGACCACAGGGCCGACCCTCTGTGCAGGACCAATTCAACCCCACACCATGACACCATGATGTCTCTCTCAACAACACAAGCATCTGAATAACATTCCCCACAGCGTCGCCAGACTCTCTCTCTCTCTGCCATCTGCTGTTGAGATTACACGAACAGCTCTCGTCTGAGAAGAAGACTCCCAGTTCTGGTGGTGCCAATGCTGGTGCTGTGTTGCCCACTGAAGACGGTCCCAGCTATGACGTGGTGTCAGAATGGGTCCTCGGTGTGGCCTGTGACAGTGGAGGTGTCTGCTTGTCAATTGTCAATGCACGGTGTCCACACTAATGTGTCGCTGGTGTGTCCCCATGGTCTGTCGAGCAGTTTCCACAGCAGTAACAAAATGATCTTGAAGATGCTGTTGCACAATCTGACGATCATAACGTCAGGTGGTGACCCTTGGTCTTCCACTATGTGGTCGGTCATCTGAAGTGTTGGTGGTCTGGTACCGTTGCTGGAGCCTGTATATGGTCCTTACGTGGACTTGAAATGCATTGGCTACTTGCCGGGCGGTTTGTCCATCTTGCAATCGTCCAAGGGCTTGGTGTCTCTGATTTCTTGTCAATCTTGGCAAGTGGTAGCAATTCAATAACGAATGAATGTTATCCGATCTGGGTGGATTTTTATAGGGTAAGAAATGGGGGAACCCATGTGCATTTCAATTTGCACTGAACTCACGTGCCATTGACGCGGATTTGCGCAATCGGTTTTATTGTCATCTGCTTTGTTTTTTTATCACCAAATTTCATTTTTCTGGACAAGGTAGTGTTAAATTTTAGAAACTTTGACAAAAATTACCCAGATATTTAAATGACAACTTTCCATGCAATGTTACTTGGGGGATGTTTCTTTTGCGGTTCAGTATATATGTTCTCAAGGGAGTGAAGCACATATATGCTCTGTGCCAACAAGGGGGAAGCACATGTATGCTCTGTGCCTACAAGGTGGGAAGCACATATATGCTCTGTGCCAACAAGGTGGGAAACACATATATGCTCTGTGGCAACAAGGTGGGAAGCACATATATGTTCTGTGCCCACAAGGTGGGAAGCACATATATGTTCTGTGCCAACAAGGTGGGAAACACATATATGCTCTGTGGCAACAAGGTGGGAAGCACATATATGTTCTGTGCCCACAAGGTGGGAAGCACATATATGTTCTGTGCCCACAAGGTGGGAAGCACATATATGTTCTGTGCCCACAAGGTGGGAAGCACATATATGTTCTGTGCCCACAAGGTGGAAAGCACATATATGTTCTGTGCCAACAAGGTGGGAAGCACATATATGTTCTGTGCCCACAAGGTGGGAAGCACATATATGTTCTGTGCCCACAAGGTGGGAAGCACATATATGTTCTGTGCCCACAAGGTGGGAAGCACATATATGTTCTGTGCCCACAAGGTGGAAAGCACATATATGTTCTGTGCCAACAAGGTGGGAAGCACATATATGTTCTAGGCCAACAAGGTGGGAAGCACATATATGTTCTGTGCCCACAAGGTGGGAAGCACATATATACTACTCAAAAGAAGTTAAGGATCACCTGATTCTTTCATATTACAATAGTTAATCTCTCATGCCATGACAGATTAACATTACCAATATGAAAGAATTGGGTGATCCCTAACTTCTTTTGAGTAGTATATGTTCTGTGCCCACAAGGTGGGAAGCACATATATATGTTCTGTGCCCACAAGGTGGGAAGCACATATATGTTCTGTGCCCACAAGGTGGGAAGCACATATATGTTCTGTGCCAACAAGGTGGGAAGCACATATATGTTCTGTGCCAACAAGGGTTGAAGCACATATAAAGCATGCACGCACACACACACACACAGATATATATACTCTGAGTTTGCAGGAGTGGGAGGCTATATGCTCAATACCAGCAGGGTTGGGGAGAAATGCAGGGCAAGCTGTCTCAAGGATGGGGCACATCTCACAACACCACAGCAGTTAGAAGCTTACATAAATAGGCAACAGATTAATCCGGAGTTTTAGAGAAGAATCTGTAAATCAACAGAAAACAGTGAGAAAGTATTATCATGCAGCAGGTGTTAGATCTTGGCTTCCCGTGCTTGTTGTCTACATGTGCCATACACATTGTACACTACATCCAAGGGTTCACTGTTCTGTAGAAACAGGTCCTCGATTTCTGGACATATAATTTACAGGATTTACAGGTTACAGTAATCACTGTATAATAATATCTTCCTTGGCTGACAGGTGGTTAATTGAGCAAGGAGGGCCACATCAACTAGTTGCGTTACTCATATCCCTCCAATGATATATGATGATTGCTTTAAAGACCAACACTTAGTGTAACTAGTTCAGTCATGATGAGTGATGGACCTGATCAATGGAGTGACTGGCTAATGGTAGACATGATATGGTGGTGTTCTGGTCACTGAGTGACTGGCTAATGGTAGACATGATATGGTGGTGTTCTGGTCACTGAGTGAGTGGCTAATGGTAGACATGATATGGTGGTGTACTGGTCATTGAGTGACTGGCTTATGGTAGACATGATATTGTAGTGTACTGGTCACTGATTGACTGGCTTATGGTAGACATGATATTGTAGTGTACTGGTCACTGAGTGAGTGGCTAATGGTAGACATGATATTGTAGTGTACTGGTCACTGATTGACTGGCTAATGGTAGACATGATATGGTGGTGTACTGGTCATTGAGTGACTGGCTAATGGTAGACATCATATGGTAGTATGCTGAACACCGGGGTTGGGTGAGGGGTAGTGTGTGCACACTCCACCTTTTATAAGCACACTTAACTTTTACATATTTGAAAATTTTATAGGTGATCTGCAACACTAAAACTTTCTCTTATGAGAATCAACTTTGTCAGGTCACTCAATCACTTAAACTTAGTTGAAAAGTAAAGACAAAAGTTATATTTGTTTATAGTTTTTATAGTGTTATTGAGGCATACTGTAAGCTGTTCTGGCAGAAAGTACTATTTCAATTGAAATAACAATTTCATATATTGTGATAAATACATATTTTACCACTTAATAGATAATATATTAGGGCAACTGAGACGGGAGACTACTTACACATTATCCTTGAGGCAGCTGAGAATGGGTGCACGGACAGCACAAGGGTGTTCCTGCCTTAAGGGCCCCAGTTGAACAATGAAAGGACATTAGCATAGTGAACCTTTCCACCTTGGCTTCATATTCTACTGTATTGTCTGACATTTACCAATATGGAATCACTTCATTGCCCTCATATCTGGGCTACCTGTATACATGTGGGACTTTGATCTGTAAGTCACTGTGCCCCAACCAAGGATGAGGTAACAATGTAGAACCTATGGAAATGATTAAGTATCATCTACCTGCCAGCATCAACAAGCATGCAGATCAAGTGAGGACCTGTCCGCACACCTCATGTTTCTCCTCCCATTTCCAACACACATGTACAAGGGGTAACAGGCTGGGTCAAACTCAGGCAGCACGTGCATCTGATGTGTTCCGAGCTCACAACACCACAGAGAAAGGTCATGGCTAGAGCATAAACATACACACTACAGCTGCTCCATTCATAGTATCATCTTACATCCCAGTCTGGCCGACCACCCCCTCCAACTTCAGCTTACATCCAATGGAGGCCTACAACCCCCTCCAACTTCAGCTTACATCCCAGTCTGGCCCACCACCCCCTCCAACCTCAGCTTATATCCCAGTCTGGCCTACAACCCCCTCCAACCTCAGCTTACATCCCAGTCTGGCCCACCACCCCCTCCAACCTCAGCTTACATCCCAGTCTGGCCCACCACCCCCTCCATCCTCAGCTTACATCCCAGTCTGGCCAACCACCCCCTCCAACCTCAGCTTACATCCCAGTCTGGCGCCCCCCCACCCCCACCCCCCCACCCCCCACCCCCCCACACACCCCACCACCCCTTCCAACCTCAACTTACATCCCAGTCTGGCCAACCACCCCCTCCATCCTCAGCTTATATCCCAGTCTGGCCTACAACCCCCTCCAACCTCAGTTTACATCCCAGTTTGGCCAACCAAACCCTCCAACCTCAGCTTACATCCTAGTGTGGCCTACAAACCCCCCCCCAACCTCAGCTTACATCACATTGTAGCCCATCACCCCCTCCAACCTCAGCTTACATCCCAGTCTGGCCCACCACCCCCTCCAACCTCAGTTTACATCCCAGTTTGGCCCATCACCCCCTCCAACCTCAGCTTATATCCCAGTCTGGCCTACAACCCCCTCCAACCTCAGTTTACATCCCAGTTTGGCCAACCAAACCCTCCATCCACAGCTTACATCCCAGTCTGGCCCACCACCCCCTCCAACTTCAGCTTACATCCCAGTCTGGCCCACCACCCCCTCCAACCTCAGCTTACATCACATTGTGGCCCACCAAACCCTCTATCCTCAGCTTACATCCCAGTCTGGCCCACCACCCCCTCCAACCTCAGCTTACATCACATTGTGGCCCACCAAACCCTCTATCCTCAGCTTACATCCCAGTCTGGCCCACCACCCCCTCCAACCTCAGCTTACATCACATTGTGGCCCACCAAACCCTCTATCCTCAGCTTACATCCCAGTTTGGCCCACCATCCCCTCCAACCTCAGCTTACATCACATTGTGGCCCACCAAACCCTCTATCCTCAGCTTACATCCCAGTTTGGCCCACCACCCCCTCCAACTTCAGCTTACATCCCAGTCTGGCCTACAACCCCCTCCAACCTCAGTTTACATCCCAGTCTGGCCTACAACCCCATCCAACCTCAGCTTACATCCCAGTCTGGTCTACAACCCCCTCCAACCTCAGCTTACATCCCAGTCTGGCCTACAACCCCCTCCAACCTCAGTTTACATCCCAGTCTGGCCTACAACCCCCTCCAACCTCAGGTTATATCCCAGTCTGGTCTACAACCCCCTCCAACCTCAGCTTACATCCCAGTCTGGCCTACAACCCCCTCCAACCTCAGTTTACATCCCCGTTTGGCCAGTCAAACCCTCTATCCTCAGTTTACATCCCAGTCTGGTCTACAACCCCCTCCAACCTCAGCTTACATCCCAGTCTGGCCTACAACCCCCTCCAACCTCAGTTTACATCCCAGTTTGGCCAGTCAAACCCTCCATCCTCAGCTTACATCCCAGTCTGGTCTACAACCCCCTCCAACCTCAGCTTACATCCCAGTCTGGTCTACAACCCCCTCCAACCTCAGCTTACATCCCAGTCTGGCCTACAACCCCCTCCAACCCCAGTTTACATCCCAGTTTGGCCAACCAAACCCTCCATCCTCAGTTTACATCCCAGTCTGGTCTACAACCCCCTCCAACCTCAGCTTACATCCCAGTCTGGCCTACAACCCCCTCCAACCTCAATTTACATCCCAGTTTGGCCAGTCAAACCCTCCATCCCCAGGTTATATCCCAGTCTGGCCTACAACCCCCTCCAACCTCAGCTTACATCCCAGTCTGGCCTACAACCCCCTCCAACCTCAGCTTACATCCCAGTCTGGCCTACAACCCCTTCCAACCTCAGGTTATATCCCAGTCTGGTCTACAACCCCCTCAACCTCAGCTTACATCCCAGTTTGGCCAACCAAACCCTCCATCCTCAGTTTACATCCCAGTCTGGTCTACAACCCCCTCCAACCTCAGCTTACATCCCAGTCTGGCCTACAACCCCCCCCAACCTCAGGTTATATCCCAGTCTGGACTACAACCCCCTCCAACCTCAGCTTACATCACATGGTTGTCCACCAGCCCCTCCAACCTCAGCTTACATCCCAGTCTGGTCCACCACCCCCTCAAACCTCAGCTTACATCCTAGTGTGGCCTACAACCCCCTCCAACCTCAGGTTATATCCCAGTCTGGTCTACAGCCCCCTCCAACCTCAGGTTACATCACATTGTGGCCCATCACCCCCTCCAACCTCAGGTTATATCCTAGTCTGGCCTCCAACCCCCTCCAACCTCAGGTTACATCCCAGTCTGGCCCATCACCCCCTCCAACCTCAGGTTATATCGCAGTCTGGCCTACAACCCCCTCCAACCTCAGGTTATATCCCAGTCTGGCCTATCACCCCCTCCAACCTCAGGTTATATCCCATTCTGGCCTACAACCCCCTCCAACCTCAGCTTACATCTCAGGGTGGCCTACAAACCCCCCCAACCTTAGCTTACATCCCAGGGTTGCCTAAAACCCCTCAACAGAACCTGCAACAAGTGTCTGTTTTACTTACAACTTTCATGAGCTCCTCCTCATCATTGATGTCCTCGTAGGTTGGCATGGTTGCCCCCCTTGAGTCAGTGCTGCTGTGTAGCTGCTGGGCTCGTGTCACAGACCCCTTCTCCTTCTGTAACCAAACAACAGCTCAGTTATTTGTGTTGTATCAATTGGGATAACTATATGACTACTACATTACTGAGATGATCTACTCATGAATACAGACTCATAAAAATGATTATGATTGTGGTTAATGTGGCACGATTCATGATTGCCATAATGTGTACAGGATCTATTAGCATACATGATGGCCTGTCGGCTAGTGTGTGGCACTGTTCCACTCAACAGTCGTGCTGTGACCACCATACGCCTCAACAAAAGTACCAGTAAGGACAGACAAATCACCAATAACAGCAACTTTCCTAAAGTTTCTACTCAGAGAAAGGTTGTGCACATTATACTCAATGCAACAGGAAAAATGCATCTTATTTACCTTATGAAGGTAATATCAGTTTACATCAATTACTTAGTATTTTCTTGATGGATTTAGAGATTCATCATTTTGTTGCCAGTTAACTGTGATAACAATCAGCAGCCTGGCACTCACACCATCAGAGTAAGCATGTGAGTCAACCAGACATTCATCTCCCATCTTTCAGGATCAACACCATACAGTTGTCGGCAAAGCAGCACACCCACAAGTGGACACTGGTCCCCTGACTGGCATTGATGATGTGACAAAACATATACTTTGTGTCAATTTTGAAATAGGAGGAATCTTTATGGTAAAGGATACCACAAACTCAGAATTTCTGATTCTTCCCATACTGTTAACTATGACAGGGTTTCAAGAAAAAACCCTTCTCAGTAGCTGAATGGACAGACCTTAAAACTAGGACACTGCAAGCACATGGGCCATATTTCTTCCAGTGCAGTGCCATGTAAGGCTGAAGGAAGGCCATAGTCTAGTGCAGAGGTGAAATGGAATTAGATCAGAGTGACTTCATACAATAGGTTGTTGAGAAAAACACCTGAAAGATTTCAACCTCTCTGACTGACTTGTTTGAGGCAATCCATATTTCATATTTGAAAGGAATTGAATAGAAAATGATTTCAAACTGACATAAAAGTTCCAGTATGTTCTAATTGATGGCCAAGCAGTGATGGTAAGCCTGAGATCCCTGGGAAGTGCCGAGTCGGGAGGTGTATGGCTGGCTGCCAGTGGGTAAATACCTGGCTGTCTGCTCCATGTTACATAGCACAGAAGAATGCATGCAGCTCTCCATCATGCACCAACACTCTTCCCGACTAGTGGTACCACCCCTCACCACTCTACTCCACTAGTGTAACCACCACTCTACCCGAATAGTGGTACCACCACTCACCACTCTACTCCACTAGTGTAACCACCACTCTACCCCACTAGTGGTACCACCATTCACCACTCTACCCCACTAGTGGTACCACCACTCACCACTCTACTCCACTAGTGTAACCACCACTCTACCCGACTAGTGGTACCACCGCTCACCACTCTACCCGACGAGTGGTACCACCACTCACCCCTGTAACCGACTAGTCGTACCACCACTCACCACTCTACCCGACTAGTGGTACCACCACTCACCACTCTACCCGACTAGTGGTACCACCACTCTACTCCACTAGTGTAACCACTACTCTACCCGAATAGTGGTACCACCACTCACCACTCTACTCCACTAGTGTAACCACCACTCTACCCCACTAGTGGTACCACCACTCACCACTCTACCCCACTAGTGGTACCACCACTCACCACTCTACTCCACTAGTGTAACCACCACTCTACCCAACTAGTGGTACCACCGCTCACCACTCTACCCGACGAGTGGTACCACCACTCACCCCTGTAACCGACTAGTCGTACCACCACTCACCACTCTACCCGACTAGTGGTACCACCACTCACCACTCTACCCGACTAGTGGTACCGCCACTCACCACTCTACCCGACTAGTGGTACCACCGCTCACCACTCTACCCGACTAGTGGTACCACCACTCATCCCTCTAACTGACTAGTGGTACCACCACTCACCACTCTACCCGACTAGTGGTACCACCACTCACCACTCTACCCCACTAGTGGTACCACCACTCACCCCTCTAACCAACTAGTTGTACCACCACTCACCACTCTACCCGACTAGTGGTACCACCACTCACCCCTCTAACCGACTAGTGGTACCACCACTCACCACTCTACCTCACTAGTGGTACCACCACTCACCACTCTACTCCACTAGTGTAACCACCACTCTACCCAACTAGTGGTACCACCGCTCACCACTCTACCCGACTAGTGGTGCCACCACTCACCCCTGTAACCGGCTAGTCGTACCACCACTCACCACTCTACCCAACTAGTGGTACCACCACTCACCACTCTACCCGACTAGTGGTACCACCACTCACCACTCTACCCGACTAGTGGTACCACCGCTCACCACTCTACCCGACTAGTGGTACCACCACTCATCCCTCTAACTGACTAGTGGTACCACCACTCACCACTCTACCCGACTAGTGGTACCACCACTCACCACTCTACCCAACTAGTGGTACCACCACTCACCCCTCTAACCAATTAGTGGTACCACCACTCACCACTCTACCCGACTAGTGGTACCACCACTCACCCCTCTAACCGACTAGTGGTACCACCACTCACCACTCTACCCAACTAGTGGTACCACCACTCACCACTCTACTCCACTAGTGGAACCTCCACTCTACCCGAATAGTGGTACCACCCCTCACCACTCTAACCGACTAGTGGTACCACCACTCACCACTCTACCCGACTAGTGGTACCACCCCTCACCACCCTACTCCACTAGTGGAACCTCCACTCTACCAGAATAGTGGTACCACCACTCACCACTCTACCCGACTAGTGGTACCACCACTCACCACTCTACCCAACTAGTGGTACCACCACTCACCACCCTACTCCACTAGTGGAACCTCCACTCTACCCGACTAGTGGTACCACCACTTACCCCACTAGTGGTACCACCACTCACCACTCTTCCCCACCAGTGGTACCACCACTCACCACTCTACTCGACTAGTGGTACCACCACTTACCACTCTACTCCATTAGTGGTACCACCACTCACCACTCTACCCGACTAGTGGTACAACCACTCACCACCCTACCTGACTAGTGGTACCACCACTCACCCCTCTAACCGACTAGTGGTACCACCACTCACCACTCTACTCCACTAGTGGTACCACCCCTCTACCCCATTAGTGGTACCACAGCTCACAACTCTACCCGACTAGTGGTACCACCACTCACCACTCTACCCGACTAGTGGTACCTCCACTTACCACTCTACTCCACTAGTGGTACCACCACTCACCACTCTACCCGACTAGTGGTACCACCACTCACCCCTCTACCCGACTAGTGGTACCACCACTCACCCCTGTAACCGACTAGTGGTACCACCACTCACCCCTCTACCCGACTAGTGGTACCATCACTCATCACTCTACCCGACTAGTGGTACCACCACTCACCCCTCTACCCGACTAGTGGTACCATCACTCATCACTCTACCCAACTTGTGGTACCACCACTCATCCCTCTAACCGACTAGTGGTACCACCACTCACCACTCTACTCCAATAGTGGTACCACCACTCACCACCCTACTCCACTAGTGGAACCACCATTCTACCCGACTAGTGGTACCACCACTCTACCCCACTAGTGGTACCACCACTCACCACTCTTCCCCACTAGTGGAACCACCACTCACCACTCTACCCGACTAGTGGTACCACCACTCACCACTCTACTCCAATAGTGGTACCACCACTCACCACCCTACTCCACTAGTGGAACCACCATTCTACCCGACTAGTGGTACCACCACTCTACCCCACTAGTGGTACCACCACTCACCACTCTTCCCCACTAGTGGAACCACCACTCACCACTCTAACCGACTAGTGGTACCACCACTCACCACTCTACTCCAATAGTGGTACCACCACTCACCACCCTACTCCACTAGTGGAACCACCACTCTACCCGACTAGTGGTACCACCACTCTACCCCACTAGTGGTACCACCACTCACCACTCTTCCCCACTAGTTCAGCAATATCATTGAGCAGTGACATGATCATAAATGACTACAACAGTGTGAAGCTCTTGAGAACACTAATGATCCAACCAGGAGTTACCTTTTTGTCAGTTTCATTGCATTAGTCATGCTGAACTTCCCATATTTAGATAGACAACACCTGTTTGAGTGAGGTTCGTCCCAAAGCTGGTCACTGCATAGTGTGTTACAATAGCGGTACCATGTGAAGGCAGAACCAATGAAGCGGTTGTAACTGATCCCACACTAAACAGTCCCACATTCTGGCATTGGGACCTGCACACATTGTCACACTTATCCTGTGTATCAGACACTGCACAGAGACATCACTTCAACCAGACACTGTAGATTAGTTATGTGAAAGAGAGGCATCACTTCAACTAGACACTGTAGATGAGGTATGTGAAGAGAGAGGCATCACTTCAACCAGACACTCTAGATTAGGTATGTGAAGAGAGAGGCATCACTTCAACCAGACACTGTAGATTAGGTATGTGAAGAGAAAGGCATCACTTCAACCAGACACTGTAGATAAGGTATGTGAAGAGAGAGACATCACTTCAACCAGACACTGTAGATTAGGTATGTGAAGCGAGAGGCATCACTTCAACCAGACACTGTAGATTAGGTATGTGAAGAGAAAGGCATCACTTCAACCAGACACTGTAGATTAGGTATGTGAAGAGAGAGGCATCACTTCAACCAGACACTTTAGATTAGGTATGTGAAGAGAGAGACATCACTTCAACCAGACACTGTAGATTAGGTATGTGAAGAGAGAGACATCACTTCAACCAGACACTGTAGATTAGGTATGTGAAGAGAGAGACATCACTTCAACCAGACACTGTAGATTAGGTATGGGAAGAGAGAGGCATCACTTCAACCAGACACTGTAGATAAGGTATATGAAGAGAGAGACATCACTTCAACCAGACACTGTAGATTAGGTATGTGAAGAGAGAGACATCACTTCAACCAGACACTGTAGATTAGGTATGTGAAGAGAGAGGCATCACTTCAACCAGACACTGTAGATTAGGTAGGTGAAGAGAGAGGCATCACTTCAACCAGACACTGTAGATGAGGTATGTGAAGAGAGAGGCATCACTTCAACCAGACACTGTAGATTAGGTATGTGAAGAGAGAGGCATCACTTAAACCAGACACTGTAGATTAGATATGTGAAGAGAGAGGCATTACTTCAACCAGACACTGTAGATTAGGTATGTGAAGAGAGAGGCATCACTTCAACCAGACACTGTAGATTAGGTATGTGAAGAGAGAGGCATCACTTCAACCAGACACTGTAGATTAGGTATGTGAAGAGAGAGGCATCACTTCAACCAGACACTGTAGATTAGGTATGTGAAGAGAGAGGCATCACTTCAACCAGACACTGTAGATTAGGTATGTGAAGAGAGAGGCATCACTTCAACCAGACACTGTAGATTAGGTATGTGAAGAGAGAGGCATCACTTCAACCAGACACTGTAGATTAGGTATGTGAAGAGAGAGGCATCACTTCAACCAGACACTGTAGATTAGGTATGTGAAGAGAGAGGCATCACTTAAACCAGACACTGTAGATTAGGTATGTGAAGAGAGAGGCATCACTTCAACCAGACACTGTAGATTAAATATGTGAAGAGAGACATCACTTAAACCAGACACTGTAGATTGAATATGTAAAGAGAGACATCACTTGAACCAGACACTGGAGATTAGATATGTTAAGAGAGACACTGAATCAAGAGTGATAACCACTTGGTCAAACATCTGCAGTACTAACAACATCAAGTGTGACAACCACTTAGTCAAACATCTGCAGTACTAACAACATCAAGTGTGACAACCACTTAGTCAAACATCTGCAGTACTAACAACATCAAGTGTGACAACCACTTAGTCAAACATCTGCACTACTAACAACATCAAGTGTGACAACCACTTGGTCAAACATCTGCACTACTAACAACATCAAGTGTGACAACCACAGTTAACTGTTTTTGACAGGGGGGTCAAATATTTGTACAAGTATCACTTGTCTCCAACTTGTATTTTCATGATTCAAATAAAACTGTTTTCTATAAAAAAAATCCAGGGGGGCAACTGCCCTCCCTGCCCCCCTGCTGTCTACGGATTATACCCATCAATATCACCTACCCTTTATGTCATACATCTGATTATACCAATCAATATCACCTATCCTTTATGTTGTACATCTGATTATACCCATCAATATCACCTATCCTTTATGTCGTACATCTGATTATACCCATCAATATCACCTATCCTTTTATGTTGTACATCTGATTATACCCATCAATATCACCTATCCTCTATGTCGTACATCTGATTATACCCATCAATATCACCTACCCTTTATGTCATACATCTGATTATACCCATCAATATCACCTACCCTTTATGTCATACATCTGATTATACCCATCAATATCACCTACCCTTTATGTCATACATCTGATTATACCTATCAATAATCACCTACCCTTTATGTCGTACATCTGATTAAACCCATCAATATCACCTACCCTTTATGTCAAACATCTGATTATACCCATCAATATCACCTACCCTTTATGTCATACATCTCATTATACCCATCAATATCACCTACCCTTTATATATATGTTATACATCTGATTATACCCATCAATATCACAACCCTTTATATATATGTCATACATCTGATTATACCCATCAAAATCACCACCCTTGATATATATGTCATACTTCTGATTATACCCATCAATATCACCACCCTTGATATATATGTCATACTTCTGATTATACCCATCAAAACCACCACCCTTGATATATATGTCATACTTCTGATTATACCCATCAATATCACCACCCTTTATATATATGTCATACATCTGATTATACCCGTCAATATCACATACCCTTTGTGTCATACATCTGATTATACCCATCAATATCACCTACCCTTTATATATATGTCATACATCTGATTAAACCCATCAATATCACCTACCCTTTATGTCATACATCTGATGATACCCATCAATATCACCTACCCTTTATATATATGTCATACATCTGATTAAACCCATCAATATCACCTACCCTTTATGTCATACATCTGATGATACCCATCAATATCACCTACCCTTTATATATATGTCATACAACTGATAATACCCCTCAATATCACCTACCCTTTATGTCGTACATCTGATTATACCCATCAATTTCACCTACCCTTTATGTCGTACATCTGATTATACCCATCAATATCACAACCCTTTATATATATGTCATACATCTGATTATACCCATCAATATCACCACCCTTTATATATATGTCATACATCTGATTATACCCATCAATATCACCACCCTTTATATATATGTCATACATTTGATTATACCCATCAATATCACCTACCCTTCACATGTACAAGTGGTAAGATGCACTGGTGTACAGTAGCACATGTTATGAAATTCACAAAATAATTACACAACACAGATTGTTCTTCTACATGTTTCAGCTTTATCTTCAGGGAGAAGTGATTGAAGTTACGGAAAACTATTATGACGTCACTATGTCATCACGTTACAATGTGACTTATACAAATACTGTGACGTGGTGTTGCCATGACGTCACATTGGCAGCTTAAATTGACAGTGGTAACATTCACAATACAAACACATATAATTCATATACATTGCGTTACCTATTTAACGATTGATACAACCCTTTAATGGAAAAGTTTTCTTTAGCTTTATGTTGCATTGCATGGCATCAGCAGTATTCATCTTAAAGAAAGGGAATATGTTAAATTTTATATCCATTCCTGCTGCACATTTGTCGATGTGAGCGCTTAAGGGGATGCCCCTTGTTTTGGGGTCCTTCATCTGTTGTTTATGGACGCGCATTCTGTCCCTAAAGCACCCCCTTTGTCGAATGTATTCCTCATGACACCCTTGGCATATAATAACATAAATAATATGTTTTGCGGAGCAGTCAAGGTTAGAGTGTACATGAAATGGTTGTTTCCTATTTTTGAACTTTACACATGAATTTTCAACTATATATTCACAAGTTCCACAATATCCCTGTTTACATTTTGAGACACTGATATCTGTAGACTAAATACATGAGTCAAATTTGGCAGTCAAGTTGCCCTGGTTTCCTACAGCCATGAGCAACTAATCACAGCTTCTCAACAGCTGTTAGCTGACTCAGGTCAAAGGTTACTGGCATAATTGCTGCTGCATCTGGCCTGGCCCACTTGGTTAACTCTCCTCGTTACTATGACAACTCACCATAAACACCAGCCATGACATAACGGAGATGGAGTGTTTCACCCTCTGCAGGAGGTATGCTCACATAAACTTTCCCTGGCTGAGGCACACAGTGAATTCCTACATTCGACATTGGTAACTACAGAGCTCTGGGACATCACACAATACCTCATTTTCTGACACATAACAATATGGCAGATGAATTTTCAAGTTTTTACAATGTCATATGTTTCTGAAAGTACCAGGGCACATGGTGGTACTCGTGAGTTATGACACATGAGACAGTGGGCCAGCACAGAGATAGAGACACAGAGCCTAGTAAAACATTCTTGTTCAATTTGATGGTGAAAACATTCAGAAAACAGGTGGTATCTGGAATGGATGGACAATCCTACAGGTGATGAAACAAATGTTTCATGTTCAGTGATGGTTCGTTGTAATGGTTTCTTGCAGGAGCTAATGTTTGGCATGGGTGTAGGCAGACAAATTCCAAGTATGCACATTCCTGGATGATTGAATCTGCTGCTGCTGCTATGATTGCTGTTACTGTTACTATTGCTACTTCGTAAGCTGCTACTGCTGCTGGGGTAGCAGTCTGAAGTGCAGCAATTCCCACAAATATCCTGCCCCAATCCACCACACTGACAACAAGGTGAAATATGAAGTTCAGCCAGTCTACATGTTGTACTCATTACCACATTAACATGAACTCCATGCAGTCTGTTGAGAATGCACAGACCACTGTGGAGATTATACAACATGTGTCAACATTTCATCATCAAGAGGATAAATACATATTTCAGAAGCAGAAATCTAACAGCTTCTTCAACACACAGGATATCATGATACATGTGTAAATTAACCTAAAGGTCTCTGGGTGCACATGAATATTCATCAACTCCCCAACACACTGCTCTTGTCGCATAAAGTTCATAATTATTCAGAATCTTTTTGCTGACATATCATTGTGTGACAATCTTGAGCTAAAATACTCAGCAGATTGTCTGTAATGTGTCACAAAGCGTGAACAGGGTCAGGGGAGACATGACAAGGCACTGGTGTGGATATGTACAGAACAGCTAGACAGTGTGTAAGTGGTAGGGGTGGAGCTGGGCTGGAGAGGGCAGGGTTGGGGTTGTCTGGGTGGCCTTGGCCCAAACAGGTCTGGAGGTTGGGAATGGTGCTGGTGGTGGGGGTGGTGTCTCGGAATGTTTTGTATAAAATCAACCATTTCTGAAAATGCTCCAAAAGACACTTTGTTCTGATAGATCATGTGGATGGTTTGAAGCAGTGACGAAAAAATAAAGAATCCTATCTATAGTTGCACATGTCTACACATCAGATCCATGTGTTATACTGTGGTACACTAGTGTCTGTGGAAGTCGCTTGCTCACTTACTGTCACTCTAAGGGAGGGCTACAGGGCTACAGGGCTGCAGTTATAGTGTCATTCAGATGACTTTGACAATACTTTGTACTTGCCATGTCTCATTAACCCTGTTGTATCCTTGCTATCTAGCCACAGAATGTGCGGCACAAATCTGACACACTTGTGTCTGCCAAGCTGACTGCACATATGGTGTAGCCATTACTGATGTTGTTCAGGGACTGCAGAAGTAAGGGATGACCTTCAGTCCCAGTTCAAAGGCAATATACCCATGCACTCACAACATGACTTCAAATTAGGAAATATGTTCATAAGGGTTCATAAGGATGTTATGATACTAAACACATCATCTGTAGGTGTGAGGGAAAGCTGCAAATGCAATATTTACTCCCTCTCTCAATAACTTACATTGTACTATTCTCTGATTGGGACCTTGTCCCATAAAGCAGCTCCTGAGTCTATATATTAAAAGTAGGAATTACACATGTCAGTGTTCTAAGGTTACTTTGTTGAATGAGTCCCAGAACTCCCAGTGCAATATTCATTTGCCATTCCACAAAATAAATTGCTCCACTTGTGATGGGTATTTGTAAGTTAACCTTTTCAGGAGAAAACTGGTTCTCAATCATCCCTGCTGTGGTTCACTTACATGGAGTGACACATGTCATAAATAAAACTAATATTTACAAATTCTTCATTTTTCATTCAGAATTGATGTCGAAATGTAATTTTCTCTTGACATGGATAACAATCATTTCTCAAGGACCTTCAAGAGCATAGTCCATTATTCAAGGACAACATTCATTTTTCCATCATGCTAAGAGAGTTCACCAAACCGAAGTGTACATGTGCAGCAGCAGCAGCACCAGGCCTGCTTCACCAAGAGGAGAGTAATTCTACACCAAACATACAGATAATGGATCTTCCTCCTAACAAAATCATGTAATGATGCAATTGGCAGCTGCCTGGTCACAAGTAACATACCCCTACCCCAAACTGTGTCTTACCCAAACAGCACACTGCAACTGTTGCAGTTTGTGTGTGTTCAATACATTAAGCCATCTTACGTACAGGGTAGGGTGTAACATGATCCTCACCATACATACAGGGTATAACATGATCCTTACCATACATACAGGGTATAACATGATCCTCACCATACATACAGGGTATAACATGATCCTTACCATACATACAGGGTAGGGTGTAACATGATCCTCATCATACATACAGGGTATAACATGATCCTCACCATACATACAGGGTATAACATGATCCTCACCATACATACAGGGTATAACATGATCCTTACCATACATACAGGGAATAACATGATCCTTACCATACATACAGGGTATAACATGATCCTTACCATACATACAGGGTATAACATGATCCTCACCATACATACAGGGTATAACATGATCCTCACCATACATACAGGGTATAACATGATCCTTACCATACATACAGGGTATAACATGATCCTCACCATACATACAGGGAATAACATGATCCTTACCATACATACAGGGAATAACATGATCCTTACCATACATACAGGGTAAAACATGATCCTCACCATACATACAGGGAATAACATGATCCTTACCATACATACAGGGAATAACATGATCCTTACCATACATACAGGGTATAACATGATCCTTACCATACATACAGGGAATAACATGATCCTTACCATACATACAGGGAATAACATGATCCTTACCATACATACAGGGTATAACATGATCCTTACCATACATACAGGGTGTAACATGATCCTCACCATACATACAGGGTATAACATGATCCTTACCATACATACAGGGTATAACATGATCCTCACCATACATACAGGGAATAACATGATCCTTACCATACATACAGGGTATAACATGATCCTTACCATACATACAGGGTATAACATGATCCTCACCATACATACAGGGTATAACATGATCCTTACCATACATACAGGGTAGGGTGTAACATGATCCTCATCATACATACAGGGTATAACATGATCCTTACCATACATACAGGGTATAACATGATCCTCACCATACATACAGGGTATAACATGATCCTCACCATACATACAGGGTATAACATGATCCTTACCATACATACAGGGAATAACATGATCCTTACCATACATACAGGGTATAACATGATCCTTACCATACATACAGGGTATAACATGATCCTCACCATACATACAGGGAATAACATGATCCTTACCATACATACAGGGTATAACATGATCCTTACCATACATACAGGGTATAACATGATCCTTACCATACATACAGGGTATAACATGATCCTTACCATACATACAGGGTGTAACATGATCCTTACCATACATACAGGGTATAACATGATCCTTACCATACATACAGGGAATAACATGATCCTTACCATACATACAGGGTATAACATGATCCTTACCATACATACAGGGTATAACATGATCCTTACCATACATACAGGGTATAACATGATCCTTACCATACATACAGGGTATAACATGATCCTTACCATACATACAGGGTATAACATTATCCTTATCATACATACAGAGGGAATAACATGACCCTCCGCATACATAGAGAGTTTAACATGACCCTTATCATATATAGACGGTATAACATGACCCTCGCCATACATAGGGGGTATAACATGACCCTCACCATGCATAGTTGGTATAACATGACCCTTATCATAGATAGAGGGTATAACATGATCCTTATACATAGAGGGAATAACATTATTCTTATCATACATAGAGGGTATAACATGACCCTTATACATAGAGGGTATAACATTATCCTTATCATACATACAGAGTGAATAACATGACCCTCCATATACATAGACAATCTAACAAGACTCTTATCATACATAGAGGGTATAAGATTATTCTTATCATACACACAGTGGGAATAACATGACCCTCTGCGTACATACAGTCTAACATGACCCTTATCATACAGAGGGTATAACATGACCCTTATCATACATAGGGGGTATAACATGATCCTTATACATAGAGGGTATAACATTATCCTTATCATACATAGAGGGTATAACATGACCCTTATCATGCATACAGAGAGTATAACATGACCCTCACCAGGCATAGAGGTTATAACATGACCTATTTCATACATACAGGGGGTATAACATGACCCTTGCTATACATAGAGGGTATAACATGACCCTTATCATACATAGAGATTATAACATGAGGTATAACATGACCCTCAACATACATAGAGGGTATAACATGACCCTTGCCATACATAGAGTGTATAACATGACCCTTATCATACATAGAGTGTATAACATGACCCTTATCTTACAGAGGGTAGGATATAACATGACCCTTGCCATACATAGAGGGTATAACATGACCCTAAACATACATAGAGGGTTTAACATGATCCTTATACATAGAGGGTATAACATGACCCTTATCATACATAGAGATTATAACATGAGGTATAACATGACCCTCAACATACATAGAGGGTATAACATGACCCTTGCCATACATAGAGTGTATAACATGACCCTTATCTTACAGAGGGTAGGATATAACATGACCCTAAACATACATAGAGGGTTTAACATGACCCTTGCCATACATAGGGGGTATAACATGACCCTTATCATATATAGAGGGTATAACATGACGCTCATTATACACATTGTGAAAGCAGAGGGCTGTCTGATCATTAAGTCATTTAATTAGTACCTCAGAGAAAGACTGTCAGTGACAAAATTTACAATTCTTAATAAGAAGTATCAAACATAATAATGTTATTACTTAGATGTCTTGTGTAAGAGATCTATTTGAGATAGATGCATCTATTAGTCCAATGAGAAAAAACTGAAAACATTTGTAAATCACCTAATGCTTAATAAGACATGTTACCCACCATAATAATTCAATGAAAAGCTAAAAGATATTTGTTCATGGAGTAAGTAAATGAACTTTTGTTTGTCAAACAGTCATAAGTAATACTTCATTTATATAAACAAGTGGCTGACCACACAAATGGACAGTCGGCTTCCATGATGGTCACCTGTCACAGTTCACTCTACATTACTCATGTCACACGTAGAACAGGGAACCCTTTCTAATCAAAGGACGCTTCAGTATCACCATAGACCTTTTACACACAGCTGCACATACTGGCATGCAGCAACACTGTTTACACTCTGACAATCTCCAGCAGCCACACTTCCAAACCAGACAGATAGTGGCCAGTCCAAGCTATATACACACACATCCCCATTATTTCAGCGATGTATCTGTAACATTGATGGAATCAGCTGGAATGTTGTGATGAAGCTGCACCAGGACCTGGGCAGGGACCTTAGCCAGGAGAGATGCTGCTGCTACTGTCACTTCCTGGTTGTTGAAAGGTCAGGTGACCTTGTAAGAGAGTTGAAAGGTAATATTTAAGTGTGACCAGTACCATATTTTAAGTCTGACCACCGTCCATACCCAGGATACACCCAGAAAGCCTAGTTAACCATCTCCACCCCTTAATGGAAGCATCACTCACCTGGAAAACTTCTAGCTGGCTGTAGAAATTAGTTCCAGTAGGGGAGGGCAGCTGTGGTAAAGTGAGGCTGGGCAAATCTGCAGCCAAATACACACACACACACACACACAGACAGACAGTGAGGTGAGTGAGGGAGTGTAGGGATGGGGGAGAGAGCAGTGAGACTGTATTATGATAATGTGCTCTGTGTATGGGAATGCCTTCCACCAGAGGTACATGCAGCTGGAACTGCCAAGATGTAAATATAGCTCATCTCGTAACTAGAGCCCTCTCTCTGCCAGTAGGAGGCAGCATACCTCAGCCCCCCACTCCTTCCCAGTCCCTCCCTCCCTCACCATAGGGAGATGGTGCTGGGCAGGTAGGGAGATTTCTGGGTGTAATGATGTGGGTGAGGCATGTGCTGCTGTCAGTATCCTACATTAGCAGATTTCATCACACCAGCAACAAGGGGCACACAGTATAGAGGAAGAATTAACCCCCCACCCGTACCACCATCAAACAGAGAGTGTAGACAATCTCAAGCTGATCACATGCTATAGATACTTTAACCCTTTATCATTTTTGCCAGGCTGCTGAGCCATAACAACTTGCAGCAACTTGGGATCACACCACTCTACTGGATAACTCAACAAAACAACAACTCAAGGATCAAATCTTCACAGATCCTCTGTGAAAATATGAAATATCAATGACCATTTAGAATGTTTGCATGATCCACACCCTATCTTCACCACACTACATCATACTTCAATAAAGGACATGGAGAAGCCACAACAAGCACAGATATGTGTCTTCAAAATACCACAAGTCACATTATAATAACCCTACATGCAAAATATCCAGTCTTTAAACATCATAATATGAACTCTCCACTAACCTTATATGGACATCACCTGGTTTCATGAAATACTGAACTCAGAGGTGTGGAACCTGCTACCAGCTGACCAGTGGACGTAACATGTGCAGCGCATGGTCTGTCTTACCTAGGACACCAGTGGACGTAACATGTGCAGGGTATGGTCTGTCTTACCTAGGACACCAGTGGATGTAACATGTGCAGCGCATGGTCTGTCTTACCTAGGACACCAGTGGATGTAACATGTGCAGGGTATGGTCTGTCTTACCTAGGACACCAGTGGACGTAACATGTGCAGCGCATGGTCTGTCTTACCTAGGACACCAGTGGATGTAACATGTGCAGGGTATGGTCTGTCTTACCTAGGACACCAGTGGATGTAACATGTGCAGCGCATGGTCTGTCTTACCTAGGACACCAGTGGATGTAACATGTGCAGCGCATGGTCTGTCTTACCTAGGACACCAGTGGATGTAACATGTGCAGGGTATGGTCTGTCTTACCTAGGACACCAGTGGATGTAACATGTGCAGCGCATGGTCTGTCTTACCTAGGACACCAGTGGATGTAACATGTGCAGCGCATGGTCTGTCTTACCTAGGACACCAGTGGATGTAACATGTGCAGGGTATGGTCTGTCTTACCTAGGACACCAGTGGACGTAACATGTGCAGCGCATGGTCTGTCTTACCTAGGACACCAGTGGATGTAACATGTGCAGCGCATGGTCTGTCTTACCTAGGACACCAGTGGATGTAACATGTGCAGGGTATGGTCTGTCTTACCTAGGACACCAGTGGACGTAACATGTGCAGCGCATGGTCTGTCTTACCTAGGACACCAGTGGATGTAACATGTGCAGGGTATGGTCTGTCTTACCTAGGACACCAGTGGATGTAACATGTGCAGCGCATGGTCTGTCTTACCTAGGACACCAGTGGATGTAACATGTGCAGCGCATGGTCTGTCTTACCTAGGACACCAGTGGATGTAACATGTGCAGGGTATGGTCTGTCTTACCTAGGACACCAGTGGACGTAACATGTGCAGCGCATGGTCTGTCTTACCTAGGACACCAGTGGATGTAACATGTGCAGGGTATGGTCTGTCTTACCTAGGACACCAGTGGATGTAACATGTGCAGCGCATGGTCTGTCTTACCTAGGACACCAGTGGATGTAACATGTGCAGGGTATGGTCTGTCTTACCTAGGACACCAGTGGATGTAACATGTGCAGCGCATGGTCTGTCTTACCTAGGACACCAGTGGATGTAACATGTGCAGGGTATGGTCTGTCTTACCTAGGACACCAGTGGATGTAACATGTGCAGCGCATGGTCTGTCTTACCTAGGACACCAGTGGATGTAACATGTGCAGCGCATGGTCTGTCTTACCTAGGACACCAGTGGATGTAACATGTGCAGGGTATGGTCTGTCTTACCTAGGACACCAGTGGACGTAACATGTGCAGCGCATGGTCTGTCTTACCTAGGACACCAGTGGATGTAACATGTGCAGGGCATGGTCTGTCTTACCTAGGACACCAGTGGATGTAACATGTGCAGCGCATGGTCTGTCTTACCTAGGACACCAGTGGATGTAACATGTGCAGGGTATGGTCTGTCTTACCTAGGACACCAGTGGATGTAACATGTGCAGGGTATGGTCTGTCTTACCTAGGACACCAGTGGATGTAACATGTGCAGCGCATGGTCTGTCTTACCTAGGACACCAGTGGATGTAACATGTGCAGCGCATGGTCTGTCTTACCTAGGACACCAGTGGATGTAACATGTGCAGCGCATGGTCTGTCTTACCTAGGACACCAGTGGATGTAACATGTGCAGGGTATGGTCTGTCTTACCTAGGACACCAGTGGATGTAACATGTGCAGGGTATGGTCTGTCTTACCTAGGACACCAGTGGATGTAACATGTGCAGGGTATGGTCTGTCTTACCTAGGACACCAGTGGATGTAACATGTGCAGCGCATGGTCTGTCTTACCTAGGACACCAGTGGATGTAACATGTGCAGCGCATGGTCTGTCTTACCTAGGACACCAGTGGATGTAACATGTGCAGGGTATGGTCTGTCTTACCTAGGACACCAGTGGATGTAACATGTGCAGGGTATGGTCTGTCTTACCTAGGACACCAGTGGATGTAACATGTGCAGCGCATGGTCTGTCTTACCTAGGACACCAGTGGATGTAACATGTGCAGGGTATGGTCTGTCTTACCTAGGACACCAGTGGATGTAACATGTGCAGCGCATGGTCTGTCTTACCTAGGACACCAGTGGATGTAACATGTGCAGGGCATGGTCTGTCTTACCTAGGACAGCAGTGGATGTAACATGTGCAGCGCATGGTCTGTCTTACCTAGGACACCAGTGGATGTAACATGTGCAGGGTATGGTCTGTCTTACCTAGGACACCAGTGGACGTAACATGTGCAGCGCATGGTCTGTCTTACCTAGGACACCAGTGGATGTAACATGTGCAGCGCATGGTCTGTCTTACCTAGGACACCAGTGGATGTAACATGTGCAGGGTATGGTCTGTCTTACCTAGGACACCAGTGGATGTAACATGTGCAGCGCATGGTCTGTCTTACCTAGGACACCAGTGGATGTAACATGTGCAGCGCATGGTCTGTCTTACCTAGGACACCAGTGGATGTAACATGTGCAGGGTATGGTCTGTCTTACCTAGGACACCAGTGGATGTAACATGTGCAGCGCATGGTCTGTCTTACCTAGGACACCAGTGGACGTAACATGTGCAGCGCATGGTCTGTCTTACCTAGGACACCAGTGGATGTAACATGTGCAGGGTATGGTCTGTCTTACCTAGGACACCAGTGGATGTAACATGTGCAGGGTATGGTCTGTCTTACCTAGGACACCAGTGGATGTAACATGTGCAGCGCATGGTCTGTCTTACCTAGGACACCAGTGGATGTAACATGTGCAGGGTATGGTCTGTCTTACCTAGGACACCAGTGGATGTAACATGTGCAGCGCATGGTCTGTCTTACCTAGGACACCAGTGGATGTAACATGTGCAGGGCATGGTCTGTCTTACCTAGGACACCAGTGGATGTAACATGTGCAGCGCATGGTCTGTCTTACCTAGGACACCAGTGGATGTAACATGTGCAGCGCATGGTCTGTCTTACCTAGGACACCAGTGGATGTAACATGTGCAGGGTATGGTCTGTCTTACCTAGGACACCAGTGGATGTAACATGTGCAGCGCATGGTCTGTCTTACCTAGGACACCAGTGGATGTAACATGTGCAGGGTATGGTCTGTCTTACCTAGGACACCAGTGGATGTAACATGTGCAGCGCATGGTCTGTCTTACCTAGGACACCAGTGGATGTAACATGTGCAGCGCATGGTCTGTCTTACCTAGGACACCAGTGGATGTAACATGTGCAGCGCATGGTCTGTCTTACCTAGGACACCAGTGGATGTAACATGTGCAGCGCATGGTCTGTCTTACCTAGGACACCAGTGGATGTAACATGTGCAGCGCATGGTCTGTCTTACCTAGGACACCAGTGGATGTAACATGTGCAGCGCATGGTCTGTCTTACCTAGGACACCAGTGGATGTAACATGTGCAGGGTATGGTCTGTCTTACCTAGGACACCAGTGGACGTAACATGTGCAGCGCATGGTCTGTCTTACCTAGGACACCAGTGGATGTAACATGTGCAGGGCATGGTCTGTCTTACCTAGGACACCAGTGGATGTAACATGTGCAGCGCATGGTCTGTCTTACCTAGGACACCAGTGGATGTAACATGTGCAGGGTATGGTCTGTCTTACCTAGGACACCAGTGGATGTAACATGTGCAGGGTATGGTCTGTCTTACCTAGGACACCAGTGGATGTAACATGTGCAGCGCATGGTCTGTCTTACCTAGGACACCAGTGGATGTAACATGTGCAGCGCATGGTCTGTCTTACCTAGGACACCAGTGGATGTAACATGTGCAGCGCATGGTCTGTCTTACCTAGGACACCAGTGGATGTAACATGTGCAGGGTATGGTCTCTCTTACCTAGGACACCAGTGGATGTAACATGTGCAGCGCATGGTCTGTCTTACCTAGGACACCAGTGGATGTAACATGTGCAGGGTATGGTCTGTCTTACCTAGGACACCAGTGGATGTAACATGTGCAGCGCATGGTCTGTCTTACCTAGGACACCAGTGGATGTAACATGTGCAGCGCATGGTCTGTCTTACCTAGGACACCAGTGGATGTAACATGTGCAGGGTATGGTCTGTCTTACCTAGGACACCAGTGGATGTAACATGTGCAGGGTATGGTCTGTCTTACCTAGGACACCAGTGGATGTAACATGTGCAGGGTATGGTCTGTCTTACCTAGGACACCAGTGGACGTAACATGTGCAGCGCATGGTCTGTCTTACCTAGGACACCAGTGGATGTAACATGTGCAGCGCATGGTCTGTCTTACCTAGGACACCAGTGGATGTAACATGTGCAGGGTATGGTCTGTCTTACCTAGGACACCAGTGGATGTAACATGTGCAGCGCATGGTCTGTCTTACCTAGGACACCAGTGGATGTAACATGTGCAGGGTATGGTCTGTCTTACCTAGGACACCAGTGGATGTAACATGTGCAGGGTATGGTCTGTCTTACCTAGGACACCAGTGGATGTAACATGTGCAGCGCATGGTCTGTCTTACCTAGGACACCAGTGGACGTAACATGTGCAGCGCATGGTCTGTCTTACCTAGGACACCAGTGGATGTAACATGTGCAGGGTATGGTCTGTCTTACCTAGGACACCAGTGGATGTAACATGTGCAGGGTATGGTCTGTCTTACCTAGGACACCAGTGGATGTAACATGTGCAGGGTATGGTCTGTCTTACCTAGGACACCAGTGGATGTAACATGTGCAGCGCATGGTCTGTCTTACCTAGGACACCAGTGGATGTAACATGTGCAGGGTATGGTCTGTCTTACCTAGGACACCAGTGGATGTAACATGTGCAGCGCATGGTCTGTCTTACCTAGGACACCAGTGGATGTAACATGTGCAGGGCATGGTCTGTCTTACCTAGGACACCAGTGGATGTAACATGTGCAGCGCATGGTCTGTCTTACCTAGGACACCAGTGGATGTAACATGTGCAGCGCATGGTCTGTCTTACCTAGGACACCAGTGGATGTAACATGTGCAGGGTATGGTCTGTCTTACCTAGGACACCAGTGGATGTAACATGTGCAGCGCATGGTCTGTCTTACCTAGGACACCAGTGGATGTAACATGTGCAGCGCATGGTCTGTCTTACCTAGGACACCAGTGGATGTAACATGTGCAGCGCATGGTCTGTCTTACCTAGGACACCAGTGGATGTAACATGTGCAGGGTATGGTCTGTCTTACCTAGGACACCAGTGGATGTAACATGTGCAGCGCATGGTCTGTCTTACCTAGGACACCAGTGGATGTAACATGTGCAGCGCATGGTCTGTCTTACCTAGGACACCAGTGGATGTAACATGTGCAGCGCATGGTCTGTCTTACCTAGGACACCAGTGGATGTAACATGTGCAGCGCATGGTCTGTCTTACCTAGGACACCAGTGGATGTAACATGTGCAGGGTATGGTCTGTCTTACCTAGGACACCAGTGGATGTAACATGTGCAGCGCATGGTCTGTCTTACCTAGGACACCATTGGATGTAACATGTGCAGCGCATGGTCTGTCTTACCTAGGACACCAGTGGATGTAACATGTGCAGCGCATGGTCTGTCTTACCTAGGACACCAGTGGATGTAACATGTGCAGCGCATGGTCTGTCTTACCTAGGACACCAGTGGATGTAACATGTGCAGCGCATGGTCTGTCTTACCTAGGACACCAGTGGATGTAACATGTGCAGGGTATGGTCTGTCTTACCTAGGACACCAGTGGATGTAACATGTGCAGCGCATGGTCTGTCTTACCTAGGACACCAGTGGACGTAACATGTGCAGCGCATGGTCTGTCTTACCTAGGACACCAGTGGATGTAACATGTGCAGGGTATGGTCTGTCTTACCTAGGACACCAGTGGACGTAACATGTGCAGCGCATGGTCTGTCTTACCTAGGACACCAGTGGATGTAACATGTGCAGGGTATGGTCTGTCTTACCTAGGACACCAGTGGATGTAACATGTGCAGCGCATGGTCTGTCTTACCTAGGACACCAGTGGATGTAACATGTGCAGGGTATGGTCTGTCTTACCTAGGACACCAGTGGATGTAACATGTGCAGGGTATGGTCTGTCTTACCTAGGACACCAGTGGATGTAACATGTGCAGCGCATGGTCTGTCTTACCTAGGACACCAGTGGATGTAACATGTGCAGGGCATGGTCTGTGACCACTTCTACCATCTAACAGCTTCTTTCACTATATGACCACTTCTACCATCTCACCACCTCTCCTTCCATCTCACCACTTCTACCATCTCACCCATTTCCTCTACCATCTCACCACTTCTACCACCTCACCACTTCTTCTATATCACCACTTCTACTATCTCATCACCTCTTCTTCCATCTCACCACTTCTACCATCTCATCCATTTCTTCTACCATCTCACTGCTTCTACCATCTCACTGCTTCTGCCATCTCACTGCTTCTACCATCTCACTGCTTCTACCATCTCACTGCTTCTGCCATCTCACTGCTTCTACCATCTCACTGCTTCTACCATCTCACTGCTTCTGCCATGTCACTGCTTCTACCATCTCACTGCTTCTACCATCTCACTGCTTCTGCCATCTCACTGCTTCTGCCATCTCACTGCTTCTACCAACTCACCCATTTCCTCTACCATCTCACCCATTTCTCCTTCCTTCTCACCCACTTCTCCTTTCCATTTCTCTTACCCACTTCTTTGACAATTTTACTTCTCCTACCATCTCACCAATATGTACCATCTCACCCACTTTTCTTGCAGACTGACCTATTTCCATAGCACTTTGCACTCCATTCTGCCTAATGTTCAATCTCACCAACTATCCCTACCATCCCAACCACTTTTTCACTCACAAATGAAAAATTAGTATTTACGTGAGGATTTCATTTGAAAAGAATTGCTTGGCTGATCCATGCAAAACTTATACCTGCATCAGCTTTGCGGGTAGATGTCCAACTACAAACAACATGTTATCTTACAAACCCATTCTTTCTGGTGTAGACATAACAGCACACAATCAAAGAGCGATAATTAATCACCCCTCTACAGCCAGCATGCATTCCTGCCATACAAACCTTTGCATTGATACTGTAAGTGCATCCATATATACAGCATATGGCATGTTAGCATGGCATTTGGAAATTCTAATTGTGTCTCTTTTTCATAATATGGATTGTTGTCACTATACAAAAGAATATAACCTGGAACTCGGTATTTGTTCACTTCTCCCGAATTGTTTTCTGATGACATGGGATGGGGAGAGTTGGCAACACCCTGCCTTCTCTCTCATTAATAAACAGCTAGTCCTGAGTTATCTCCCTTGACAAGGGGTGCTGGATAAGTACACCTATAATTGCTCTGTCCTACACTGTTCAGGCTCTCCACGCATCATGACAGATTAACTGTTTGATTGGCATTGTAGAAGTTAGTGAGCAAATAAAGAAAACATACAACTTGATTGATAACTTCTGGTTTACTGCATACAGCGACGTTTCAATGTAGATTCTTACACTATTACATTCCAGCATGATAATGGCGTACAAATCTACATCAAAACATCAGGAAATGCTATCCATAAAGTTTTCTTGTGACAAAGTACAAACCTCACCAGAAAAACATTTATATCTACAAATAACCAAATAGTCCTGTCTGAAGAAGGGCATGCTGCACTCATCAGATATCAATGACAGCCATGTATCATGCATACTGCTAACTATGCACCTACAACAATGGTTTTGAATCCTTTGATCCAAACAGGGCTGCCTTCTCATTAGTGTGATTACAACAGAAGATCACTATTATAGAAGTTGACAAGCTGTGGCTGAATCAATGTCCTTCTTTATAAACCTCTAACAGCATAAACCTATTGTTTTTACTGAGCTGTCATTTTGTAGAACCAGACTATCCCCCTGTCCTGGGGATATAGAAAGTATCTCAGGCCTAGGGATAACAAAGTGTCACTGTCCCAGGGATATTCTATAGAAAGTCATATTGTCCAAGGGATATTCTACAGAATGTTATGATGTCCAAGGGATATTCTACAGAATGTTATGATGTCCAAGGGATATTCTACAGAATGTTATGATGTCCAAGGGATATTCTACAGAATGTTATGATGTCCAAGGGATATTCTACAGAATTTTATGATGTCCAAGGGATATTCTATAGAAAGTCATAATGTCCAAGGGATATTCTATAGAATGCCATGATGTCGAACGGATATTCTACAGAAAGTCATGATGTCCAAGGGATATTCTATAGAAAGTCATAATGTCCAAGGGATATTCTACAGAATGTTATGATCTCCAAGGGATATTCTATAGAAAGTCATAATGTCCAAGGGATATTCTATAGAAAGTCATGATGTCCAAGGGATATTCTACAGAAAGTCATAATGTACAAGGGATATTCTATGGAATGTTATTTTGTCTGAGGTATATTCTATAGAAAGTCATGATGTCCAAGGGATATTCTATAGAATGTCATGATGTCCAAGGGATATTCTATAAAACGTCATAATGTCCAAGGGATATTCTACAGAATTTTATGATGTCCAAGGGATATTCTACAGAATGTTATGATGTCCAAGGGATATTCTACAGAATTTTATGATGTCCAAGGGATATTCTATAGAAAGTCGCTTTGTTCAAGGGATATTCTATGGAATGTCATTTTGTCCGAGGGATATTCTACAGAATGTTATGATGTCCAAGGGATATTCTATAGAAAGTCATAATGTCCAAGGGATATTCTATAGAAAGTCATAATGTCGAAGGGATTTTCTATAGAATGTCATGATGTCGAAGGGATATTCTACAGAAAGTCATGATGTACAAGGGATATTCTATAGAAAGTCATGATATCCAAGGGATATTCTACAGAATTTTATGATGTCCAAGGGATATTCTACAGAATGTTATGATGTCCAAGGGATATTCTACAGAATGTTATGATGTCCAAGGGATATTCTACAGAATGTTATGATGTCCAAGGGATATTCTGTAGAAAGTCATGATGTCCAAGGGATATTCTATAGAAAGTCATAATGTCCAAGGGATATTCTATAGAAAGTCATAATGTCGAAGGGATTTTCTATAGAATGTCATGATGTCGAAGGGATATTCTACAGAAAGTCATGATGTACAAGGGATATTCTATAGAAAGTCATGATATCCAAGGGATATTCTACAGAATGTTATGATGTCCAAGGGATATTCTACAGAATGTTATGATGTCCAAGGGATATTCTACAGAATGTTATGATGTCCAAGGGATATTCTGTAGAAAGTCATGATGTCCAAGGGATATTCTATAGAAAGTCATAATGTCCAAGGGATATTCTATAGAATGTCATGATGTCCAAGGGATATTCTACAGAAAGTCATGATGTACGTACAAGGGATTTCTATAGAAAGTCATAACGTCCAAGGGATATTCTATAGAAAGTCATGATGTCCAAGGGATATTCTATAGAATGTTTTGATGTCCAAGGGATATTATATAGAAAGTCATGATCTCCAAGGGATATTCTATAGAAAGTCATAATGTCCAAGGGATATTCTATAGAAAGTCATTTTGTAGAAGGGATATTCTATGGAATGTTATTTTGTCTGAGGTATATTCTATAGAAAGTCATGATGTCCAAGGGATATTCTATAGAATGTCATGATGTCCAAGGGATATTCTATAGAATGTCATAATGTCCAAGGGATATTCTATAGAATGCCATGATGTCGAACGGATATTCTACAGAAAGTCATGATGTCCAAGGGATATTCTATAGAAAGTCATAATGTCCAAAGGATATTCTATAGAAAGTCATGATGTCCAAGGGATATTCTACAGAATTTTATGATGTCCAAGGGATATTCTATAGAAAGTCATGATGTCCAAGGGATATTCTACAGAATGTTATGATGTCTAAGGGATATTATATAGAAAGTCATAATGTCCAAGGGATATTCTATAGAAAGTCAAAATGTCCAAGGGATATTCTATAGAAAGTCGGGGGCACGGGTGGCCCAGTCTAAGGCGCCGCGATTTGCTGTGCAGAGTTGCGTCCCTTGGGCACGCCAGAAACCTATGATTGTGGGTTCGAATCCCGGTTCGCCCCGATTATGTTTCTAGGTTTGTCAGCACCATACCCATGCTCGTGGGTTTCACCAAAGTGGTAAACGTCTGAGACCTGCATCACTTCAGGCTTTCCTCCCACATTAAGCTGACACGCCGCGATATAACTGGAATATTGTTAAAAGCGGCATTAAACCCAACTCACTCACTCACTCACTCACTCACTCACTATAGAAAGTCATGATGTCCAAGGGATATTCTACAGAATGTTATGATGTCCAAGGGATATTCTACAGAATATTATGATGTCCAAGGGATATTCTATAGAGAGTCATAATGTCCAAGGGATATTCTATAGAAAGTCATAATGTCCAAGGGATATTCTATAGAATGCCATGATGTCGAACGGATATTCTACAGAAAGTCATGATGTCCAAGGGATATTCTATAGAAAGTCATAATGTCCAAGGGATATTCTACAGAATGTTATGATCTCCAAGGGATATTCTATAGAAAGTCATAATGTCCAAGGGATATTCTATAGAAAGTCATGATGTCCAAGGGATATTCTACAGAAAGTCATAATGTACAAGGGATATTCTATGGAATGTTATTTTGTCTGAGGTATATTCTATAGAAAGTCATGATGTCCAAGGGATATTCTATAAAACGTCATAATGTCCAAGGGATATTCTACAGAATGTTATGATGTCCAAGGGATATTCTACAGAATGTTATGATGTCCAAGGGATATTCTACAGAATTTTATGATGTCCAAGGGATATTCTATAGAAAGTCACTTTGTTCAAGGGATATTCTACAGAATGTTATGATGTCCAAGGGATATTCTACAGAATGTTATGATGTCCAAGGGATATTCTATAGAAAGTCATAATGTCCAAGGGATATTCTATAGAAAGTCATAATGTCGAAGGGATTTTCTATAGAATGTCATGATGTCGAAGGGATATTCTACAGAAAGTCATGATGTACAAGGGATATTATATAGAAAGTCATGATGTCCAAGGGATATTCTATAGAAAGTCATGATGTACAAAGGATATTCTATAGAATGTCATGATGTCGAAGGGATATTCTACAGAAAGTCATGATGTACAAGGGATATTCTATAGAAAGTCATAATGTCGAAGGGATATTCTATAGAAAGTCATGATGTCCAAGGGATATTCTATAGAAAGTCATAATGTCCAAGGGATATTCTATAGAAAGTCATGATGTCTAAGGGATATTCTACAGAATGTTATGATGTCCAAGGGATATTCTATAGAAAGTCATAATGTCCAAGGGATATTCTATAGAAAGTCATGATGTCCAAGGAATATTCTATAGAAAGTCATAATGTCCAAGGGATATTCTATAGAAAGTCATAATGTCCAAGGGATATTCTATAGAAAGTCGGGGACACGGGTGGCCCAGTCGTCTAAGGCGCCGCGATTTGCTGTGCAGAGTTGCGTCCCTTGGGCACGCCAGAAACCTATGATTGTGGGTTCGAATCCCGGTTCGCCCCGATTATGTTTCTAGGTTTGTCAGCACCATACCCGTGCTCGTGGGTTTCACCGAAGTGGTAAACGTCTGAGACCTGCATCACTTCAGGCTTTCCTCCCACATTAAGCTGACACGCCGCGATATAACTGGAATATTGTTAAAAGCGGCATTAAACCCAACTCACTCACTCACTCACTCACTCACTATAGAAAGTCATGATGTCCAAGGGATATTCTACAGAATGTTATGATGTCCAAGGGATATTCTATAGAAAGTCATAATGTCCAAGGGATATTCTATAGAAAGTCATAATGTCCAAGGGATATTCTATAGAATGCCATGATGTCGAACGGATATTCTACAGAAAGTCATGATGTCCAAGGGATATTCTATAGAAAGTCATAATGTCCAAGGGATATTCTACAGAATGTTATGATCTCCAAGGGATATTCTATAGAAAGTCATAATGTCCAAGGGATATTCTATAGAAAGTCATGATGTCCAAGGGATATTCTACAGAAAGTCATAACGTACAAGGGATATTCTATGGAATGTTATTTTGTCTGAGGTATATTCTATAGAAAGTCATGATGTCCAAGGGATATTCTATAGAATGTCATGATGTCCAAGGGATATTCTATAAAACGTCATAATGTCCAAGGGATATTCTACAGAATGTTATGATGTCCAAGGGATATTCTACAGAATGTTATGATGTCCAAGGGATATTCTACAGAATTTTATGATGTCCAAGGGATATTCTATAGAAAGTCACTTTGTTCAAGGGATATTCTATGGAATGTCATTTTGTCCGAGGGATATTCTACAGAATGTTATGATGTCCAAGGGATATTCTATAGAAAGTCATAATGTCCAAGGGATATTCTATAGAAAGTCATAATGTCGAAGGGATTTTCTATAGAATGTCATGATGTCGAAGGGATATTCTACAGAAAGTCATGATGTACAAGGGATATTCTATAGAAAGTCATGATATCCAAGGGATATTCTACAGAATTTTATGATGTCCAAGGGATATTCTACAGAATGTTCTGATGTCCAAGGGATATTCTACAGAATGTTATGATGTCCAAGGGATATTCTACAGAATGTTATGATGTCCAAGGGATATTCTATAGAAAGTCATGATGTCCAAGGGATATTCTATAGAAAGTCATAATGTCCAAGGGATATTCTATAGAAAGTCATAATGTCCAAGGGATATTCTATAGAATGTCATGATGTCCAAGGGATATTCTACAGAAAGTCATGATGTACGTACAAGGGATTTCTATAGAAAGTCATAACGTCCAAGGGATATTCTATAGAAAGTCATGATGTCCAAGGGATATTCTACAGAATGTTATGATGTCCAAGGGATATTCTATAGAATGTTATGATGTCGCAGGGATATTATATAGAAAGTCATGATCTCCAAGGGTTATTCTATAGAAAGTCATAATGTCCAAGGGATATTCTATAGAAAGTCATGATGTCCAAGGGATATTCTATAGAAAGTCATTTTGTAGAAGGGATATTCTATGGAATGTTATTTTGTCTGAGGTATATTCTATAGAAAGTCATGATGTCCAAGGGATATTCTATAGAATGTCATGATGTCTAAGGGATATTCTATAGAATGTCATAATGTCCAAGGAATATTCTACAGAATGTTATGATGTCCAAGGGATATTCTACAGAATGTTATGATGTCCAAGGGATATTCTATAGAAAGTCATAATGTCCAAGGGATATTCTATAGAAAGTCATAATGTCGAAGGGATATTCTACAGAATGCCATGATGTCGAACGGATATTCTACAGAAAGTCATGATGTCCAAGGGATATTCTACAGAATGTTATGATGTCTAAGGGATATTATATAGAAAGTCATGATGTCCAAGGGATATTCTATAGAAAGTCATGATGTACAAAGGATATTCTATAGAATGTCATGATGTCGAAGGGATATTCTACAGAAAGTCATGATGTACAAGGGATATTCTATAGAAAGTCATAATGTCAAAGGGATATTCTATAGAAAGTCATTGTGTCCAAGGGATATTCTGTAGAAAGTCATGATGTCCAAGGGATATTCTATAAAAGTCATGTTGTCCAAGGGATATTCTACAGAATGTCATGATGTCCAAGGGATATTCTATAGAAAGACAATTTGTCCAAGGGATATTCTATGGAATGTCATTTTGTCCGAGGGATATTCAATAGAAAGTCATAATGTCCAAGGAATATTCAATAGAAAGTTATGTTGTCAAAGGATATTCTGTAGAAAGTCTTTGCGTCCAAGGGATATTCTGTAGAAAGTCATGATGTCCGAGGGATATTCTATAGAATGTCATGATGTCCAAGGGATATTCTACAGAATGTTATGATGTCCAAGGGATATTATATAGAAAGTCATGATGTCCAAGGGATATTCTATAGAAAGTCATGTTGTCCAAGGGATATTCTACAGAATGTCATGATGTCCAAGGGATATTCTATAGAAAGTCATTTTGTCCAAGGGATATTCTATGGAATGTCATTTTGTCCGAGGGATATTCAATAGAAAGTCATAATGTCCAAGGAATATTCAATAGAAAGTTATGTTGTCAAAGGATATTCTGTAGAAAGTCTTTGTGTCCAAGGGATATTCTGTAGAAAGTCATGATGTCCGAGGGATATTCTATAGAATGTCATGATGTCCAAGGGATATTCTACAGAATGTTATGATGTCCAAGGGATATTCTATAGAATGTCATAATGTCCAAGGAATATTCTACAGAATGTTATGATGTCCAAGGGATATTCTACAGAATGTTATGATGTCCAAGGGATATTCTATAGAAAGTCATAATGTCCAAGGGATATTCTATAGAATGCCATGATGTCGAACGGATATTCTACAGAAAGTCATGATGTCCAAGGGATATTCTACAGAATGTTATGATGTCTAAGGGATATTATATAGAAAGTCATGATGTCCAAGGGATATTCTATAGAAAGTCATGATGTACAAAGGATATTCTATAGAATGTCATGATGTCGAAGGGATATTCTACAGAATGTCATGATGTCCAAGGGATATTCTATAGAAAGTCATTTTGTCCAAGGGATATTCTATGGAATGTCATTTTGTCCGAGGGATATTCAATAGAAAGTCATAATGTCCAAGGAATATTCAATAGAAAGTTATGTTGTCAAAGGATATTCTGTAGAAAGTCTTTGTGTCCAAGGGATATTCTGTAGAAAGTCATGATGTCCGAGGGATATTCTATAGAATGTCATGATGTCCAAGGGATATTCTACAGAATGTTATGATGTCCAAGGGATATTATATAGAAAGTCATGATGTCCAAGGGATATTTATAGAATAACCCACGAGGTACGAGTGATTACGGAAAATATGTCACGAGTGAAATTAATGGTTTAAGTTCCGAGCTTTAGCGAGGAAATTAAAAGATTAATTTCACGAGTGACATATTTTCCGTAATCACTCGTACCTCGTGGGTTATTCTATTTATTACCCATATTCATATTAAAGACATGTTTCAAGAAAAAAACAATGAACTGTCGCCGATCAAGAATCAGCTGTTTTGTATCAATCCGCGTGTGAAAAAAACACTGTCCACTCACTCCAGCCGCATTACTCAATCAACAACGTCTTGCTACGCGTAAAAATATAGTTCTGTTAACAAAACTTGAAAGATCACATTATTGCAGTTATATTTCTGTCTGAGTTATACAGCGTACACTATCTACCATTGATAAAAGAAGACAATTTTCAAAAAAGGTTCAACAGGCTTTTTAATCAAGGCTTGTTTTGACAAGACCTCTCATTGACAAGACAATAGCCGTCGTGCATCACCATGGACATGAATTTCACATTGAGAAGAGGAAACACGGAAAACATGTCAATTTTTTCATGTGTCATTCGGTAAAAATGCAAAAACCTGTATCAACAACATAGAAGGAATGTACAGAAGTCATGTTTGATTGAGAAAAGTTACGACAAGTAGGTAAACTTTGAAAAATACGATTGCTGTCAGTGTCGGAAAGAATGACCCGACTTGACCAAGATATGAGACAGCCGAAACCAGGAATGACAAGAGAACCGGCGTTACAGTTTAATCCGGACAACAAGTTTAATGAACATCGTTTGTGATTTGAGACAAGTGTGACTGATGGGAAACATGTGCATGTGGGATTCTAGGAGGACTTGTTTGAGTCAAACGCGCTTGTGGAGTGGACACAGTCAGATAACGGGAGTTTGTTGATATTTTGATGTGATTCATAATATGGTCGAATACCTGTTGATAGACTAACACGGTATCTGGAGACTTGGTGACAAGCTGTCCGCATTCACGGAGCTCATTTAGTTCAATGTTGGACACAGGATCACCTCGCTGGGGTAAGTTTTCTTTTCCTTGTATTTTTAATTATTTTTGTTTTGATTTCAAAACCTATTTGAGTTCAGCAAAGTGCATCGATTTCGCAACCAGATGTTGGTAATCTTGTCGCTAAGGTAGCACTCGGTGCTACCCTTGATCTCCTTCAAAGTAGGCATTTCGAATTCTGAACCGTCTGATGTGCATGCCGAAATGATAAATTTGCAAAGAATAATGTTTAGTTGCACCTTTCCTGTGTCATTAACCCTCATAGTCTTATGGTGCCCGGACGTCAGTCAGCCTGCATACCGCTCAGCGCCGTACTGTGCTGACGTCGCGGTTACAAAAACGTATACATTGTATAAAAAAGTGTCGCGTTCTTATTTCTTCACACAATGTTACAAACTTAAATTCTACGAAATGGCGTATGTTTATAATGTCTTTCGGAAAGTCTAACTGTTGTTGCAAAAGGAATTTGTTTTTATTCTTATGCCATCATTGAAAGTGTGAGTAGTCTTATTTTTCGTGTTTTTCTTACCAGTATAAATTTGAACTAAGTTCATGTCAACTTGTCAAATTTAGTCTTTTTCATTGTGTTTTCCTTTTCATTGGCAGTTATCGATGTCATCATCGTTCACAAAGGCAAACCTGTCTATACAAAGTCCGGTTTTGGGGATTCGTGTGGTCGAAAGATCCGCCAAACAGCAAGTCCTCTAACACAGACGCAAATCTGGACTTGGTGGTGTTGAGTTTTAGCGCACTAGAAACAGTTTCTGGCAACATCACAATCTGAAACTTGGAACTTCAATCTGGCCATATGCAGTTTTGACAACAAAGACATTAAATGTGTTCAGAGGTTGAATTATGCGAATAACTCTTCCTGTCAGATCTCCGTCTACTTTAACGAGGTCATTTAGTTTGACAGGTGTCAAATGGTCAGCCATGTTTGTTTACAAACAATGCAGACGTAGTTTTGTTTTTTGTAATTACGCTTATTGTAAACTAAAACTCGTGCGAAATAAATGCTTTATTCATTATACTGTGAAATCATGTGGTTGATATGAAACTTTGTTCTAGTCTCATAAATCTCGATTAAGTGAGATTGTAGCACGTAAAACATGTGAATGAATGCTCTGGATTTGTGAATGAACTCAATGAGAGAAAAATAGTCCCGTTGACCAATGAAAATTGACATTTGACAAAACTGACCAATCAGCTTCGAGAATCACTAATTGCACACTGTGCAAATATCAAAAAGTTATTACACTGCATATTTGAGCCCATATGGGTAATAATCTATAGAAAGTCATGTTGTCCAAGGGATATTCTACAGAATGTCATGATGTCCAAGGGATATTCTATAGAAAGTCATTTTGTCCAAGGGATATTCTATGGAATGTCATTTTGTCCGAGGGATATTCAATAGAAAGTCATAATGTCCAAGGAATATTCAATAGAAAGTTATGTTGTCAAAGGATATTCTGTAGAAAGTCATTGTGTCCAAGGGATATTCTATAGAAAGTCATGACGTCTAAGGGATATTCTATAGAATGTCCATCACAATCTACATGACGAAATATGTGGCATGATGTAAAATCAAATGACTAATGTCTTCTTCATGTTTCAGTGAACTGAATCTGCATCTTCTTATCTGTAGCCCAGTGAGTCAAGCACCAGGCAACACAGGCGACGATAGATCACAATGCTTTGAAGAATCTCTTTCTCAAGTATATTTACAGCAGTACAGATATTGTATATCTGTGCCCTGAGGTTCATGAAAGATATGTTTAAAACATAAAATTGTTGATAAATGTTCTTTCAGGTTTTTTATTCGGTTCATAAGTGAGATCAAACTCTTCTCCTTTTGGTGTTATGAGATTTAAAATCATCATGATTTTCCCGCTTCATGTCCTCCAAACTACATGTATGTCCGACCCTTCCAACTTCACATCATCCAAACTACATGTATGTCTGACCCTTCCAACTTCACATCATCCAAACTACATGTATGTCTGACCCTTCCAACTTCACATCCTCCAAACTACATGTATGTCCGACCCTTCCAACTTCACATCATCCAAACTACATGTATGTCTGACCCTTCCAACTTCACATCATCCAAACTACATGTATGTCCGACCCTTCCAACTTCACATCATCCAAACTACATGTATGTCCGACCCTTCCAACTTCACATCCTCCAAACTACATGTATGTCTGACCCTTCCAACTTCACATCCTCTAAACTACATGTATGTCCGACCCTTCCAACTTCACATCATCCAAACTACATGTATGTCCGACCCTTCCAACTTCACATCATCCAAACTACATGTATGTCTGACCCTTCCAACTTCACATCATCCAAACTACAAGTATGTCTGACCCTTCCAACTTCACATCATCCAAACTACATGTATGTCTGACCCTTCCAACTTCACATCATCCAAACTACATGTATGTCCGACCTTTCCAACTTCACATCCTCCAAACTACATGTATGTCCGACCCTTCCAACTTCACATCCTCCAAACTACATGTATGTCCGACCCTTCCAACTTCACATCATCCAAACTACATGTATGTCCGACCCTTCCAACTTCACATCATCCAAACTACATGTATGTCTGACCCTTCCAACTTCACATCCTCCAAACTACATGTATGTCCGACCCTTCCAACTTCACATCCTCCAAACTACATGTATGTCCGACCCTTCCATCTTCACATCCTCCAAACTACATGTATGTCCGACCCTTCCAACTTCACATCCTCCAAACTACATGTATGTCCGACCCTTCCAACTTCACATCATCCAAACTACATGTATGTCTGACCCTTCCAACTTCACATACTCCAAACTACATGTTTGTCTGACCCTTCCAACTTCACATCCTCCAAACTACATGTATGTCCGACCCTTCCAACTTCACATCCTCCAAACTACATGTATGTCCGACCCTTCCAACTTCACATCCTCCAAACTACATGTATGTCCGACCCTTCCAACTTCACATCCTCCAAACTACATGTATGTCTGACCCTTCCAACTTCACATCCTCCAAACTACATGTATGTCCGACCCTTCCATCTTCACATCCTCCAAACTACATGTATGTCCGACCCTTCCAACTTCACATCCTCCAAACTACATGTTTGTCCGACCCTTCCAACTTCACATCCTCCAAACTACATGTATGTCCGACCTTTTCAACTTCACATCCTCCAAACTACATGTATGTCTGACCCTTCCAACTTCACATCCTCCAAACTACATGTATGTCTGACCCTTCCAACTTCACATCCTCCAAACTACATGTATGTCCGACCCTTCCAACTTCACATCCTCCAAACTACATGTATGTCCGACCCTTCCATCTTCACATCATCCAAACTACATGTATGTCTGACCCTTCCAACTTCACATCCTCCAAACTACATGTATGTCTGACCCTTCCCAATTCATGTCAAAACACAAAAATGAGCATTTGTTTTAATTGTTGAACAAGCAACATTGCCATACATGACATATTTCAACTTTCACTCATAGGTTTGAGGCACTATGAACAAACATTGTTCTATATCAAGTGACAGGAGCATTTCCACAGCAGCCTTGAGTGGTATGTTTGAGCTATGAGAAAAATATGTAGCTGGTATTCATGAAACATCAATATTGTTTTATTACCTCATGTCTCAAAAAGCTATGTTCTAAGTATCAATCTCAAATCTATTAACAACCATAGAGATAGCTTCATTTGTTGCTTATACTAAGGACTGAGACGAAAACAGACTGACCTTGACAATGATTGGCTTGAGGTCTTGTGGAGGAAGAGAATGCCATCTTCTGATTGGTGCACTACTGACTTTATTCTGTTTGGTTTGGTTGGCCTCGCCTAAGAACTGCAAACGTAATTGCTGCACTTTGGACAGTTGTAGTGTCTGTGTCTGTGTCTGTGTCTGAGCTTTCTTGAGGTTACTGCTCTCCTGGTGCTGTGTTGGTGTGACTGGGCTGGGGCTTCTTTCTGTGGGACTATCTAGTGTAGTCCTGATGGGGAATGATGGACCCAAGTCCTTAGCTGCGGACAGTGCAAGGAATTTACCAATGGTATTGAGAGGCTTGGACCTTGCAGGAACAGAGATGGATTCAGTACTTGGAATGTTTCTTATTATCCGTGGAGGATCACCAACAGTGCCAGTTAGTGGCTTTGTTAATATTTCTATTTGAGTATTGGTTGGCGAGGACAATGATCTGCTTACATTCTGATGTGATGAAGGTGACTTGGCAGCTAAAGTTTCTAGTGCTTTTCCAATAATGCTCTGTGGTGGTGATGAGCTGCTCTGAGAGGATGATGTGACTCTCTGCGAGGCTGACCTTGTAATGGCTTTACCAAGGACATGAGATGACAATGGAGTGGTGGGAGAAGATTCTGGAGAAGAGATTACCGTGATAGATCTCTGGGAGGCTGATCTTGTGAAAGAAGCAGAAGCCTTGCATTCTTGAGAAGTGACTAAACTTGTAGACATCTTGGAAGATGACAACGTTTCAGCACTCCCAATAACATCTGCTGGTAATGGAGCTGATGGAGAGGTTGCAGAAGAGGCTACAGTAGTGATGGTCATGGAAGCGGACCTTGTCAGAGCCTTCCCAATAATGTGGGTGGGCAATGCAGTAGATGGAGAGACCAAGGGTGACACTACCTTGGTAGATGTATGGGAAGTTGCCTGTCCCACAGAACTGCTGCTGATGTTCTGTGAAGCTGTAGGGCTGGTGGGAGAAGACAGGTGTAGAGGTCCATGACTACTCCGCTGTGAGGCAGGACGAGACAAGGCTAGACCAATGATGGTTTGTGGTGGCGTTGTAGATCTTGTGATCGGTGAACTGGACATGTTGGAGGATGGTGGCAACATTGATTCTTGTGGGGCTGATGTATCTGCAGGAAAACAAATTTATTGTCACTACAACAAGAAAAATTCATATCTAGGTAGCTGGTTGGGCCATACTCCCAGTGCATTATAGAGTTATATCTCTGTACCTCACTTGGGCCATGCACTCAGTGCATCATAGAGTCATATCTATCTCACTTGGGCCATGCACTCAGTGCATTATAGAGTTATATCTCTGTACCTCACTTGGGCCATGCACTCAGTGCATCATAGAGTTATATCTATCTCACTTGGGCCATGCAATCAGTGCATTGTAGACTCATATCTCTGTACCTCACATATAGAGAAATATGTACACTCCACTTAATGACAAAACTAACAATGAATCAAGTGTTACCACAGAGTGTCTTTATTCTTATCACGATATGCTGCACATGATTTCCAAACTTTACAATCTTATGCTGCACGAGACAAATGGTGTATCACGAGTCATGGATCTATGACGTTACATGTGATGCGCTCACGAGCAACGTTTCATGCAACCTAACAGTTTGTTTGTTTGTGCATCGAACCAATCTAATATCTCTTGAATATGAGTAATTTTTCATATATTAACCAAATGCATGGTAATTGCGTTTCTTTTGTCAGTGAGTACATCACAGAGTCACATCTCTGTGCCTCACTTGGGCCAGGAACACAATGCATTGCCATCTTGCCGGTGTGTTTACATTCGATATCCAGGTCGATTTCTTTAAGATCCGCTTATTGACAAGCCCATTTCTGGCCGTAGATTGATAAATACCACATTTCTACTCATGTACAAGTCATCTAAATTTGCTGAATGTCCCTTACTTACCGAAATATCAACAGTTTATTTCGTAAACCTCGAAAAAGGTTACGAACCCTGAGCAGAAGTAGATTTCAGCCACAGGCTGAATCAAGCTAAATCCTGATTGGCTAAATATATGCAGTGCTCTAATTAAAGCAATTAGCATGAAATTTGAAGACATTTTGACAGCCTCATCTAAAAAATGACCTCAGATAAATTCTTCAAATGGCAAATATTTAATATAAACATATTTTTCATTTTATAACATACTTGTAATCTAAAGCTAAGCTATTATTAGCTGGTGAAAGGTAAACAATACATTACTATATTAATATAATAGGCACATTTTCATGTATATTGCCTGTGCTTGATCACATTATGAATTCTGATTGAAAATGAAAAAAGTGAACATTTCAAGTTAATATTTATCATTAATACAAAAGTAATGAATGTATTTGAGAAGTAAATTACAACAGTACATGATCATGTGCACTTCCCAAACCCACCCCAATCTCATGATCCGCCATTATAATAATAACAGTATGAAATCTCATTTTTTACCAATGGCAGCTTTTGTGGTTTTACAATAATTCAATATTTAATCATGTTAAGTTCTTGAAACACTCTGAAATAAATCCCCAACACACACCACCTGCACGCAATCCTCCAAAATTCAGACTTGGGTCTCTGATACTCCTATATATTAATTCATCTTTGGGCATATTGAGGGAGGTCGTGAGGGGATTAGTAAAAATAAGTTACAGTATTTAAAGTGCAATGTCAAACTTGAAAAAACATTGTCTCAGAGATAGTAACTATAATAAATATAGCAATCTTGTGACTTGTCATATTGATGAGAACAATTCCTAAATATTAACATGTAAGATAACCTTTGTTGTGGTATGTTGATGATTACATGTCAAGGTTTACACTCTTTAAACTGTACTATTACTGTGATTTGTGATGGAACTGTGGAGATGATTTAGCTTGGATCATATATAATACATGTTATATTGAAACCTTCAAATATTTTTTCTACTGATCATGCTTATCTCACCACATCAGCCTTCTTAATTCTCCTGTAGACATCCTCCTTTTATCAGGATTTCTGTGGCTTCCATCACTTAGCCCAGCCCAATCATGAAGAGTTCTCCCCTTAAACTGTTTAGAAAGCCATACCAGTGCAGTGCCAGAGGTAATTTTTTAGATGAGGCTGTTAAAATGTCTTCAAATTTCATGCTAATTGCGTTAATTAGAGCACTGCATATATTTAGCCAATCAGGATTTAGCTTGATTCAGCCTGTGGCTGATACCAATAATGAGTTTCTGTGCCGTACCCCAATATTTAAGGAAATATCTTCAGGTAACTAATAATCACAGAAACAAGTACCTTTAAACAATTGACTCATACAATTGCAAATACCCATAAATACAATGTCCAACTGAATAACTTGATATTACTCTAAGTATCAGGCATCAGTCAGTTTCAACACAACCATCACAAGAACCAAAAAACAACAAATAACACCTGTCGTTTCTGTAATTCTCATTTAGCCAACATCATACCAAATGACAGCTTGCTGTAGCCGCCTACATTCGGCATGAGTCCAGCGCATGTAATCTCCCACTGTACAACTCCTCCAAAGTCAGTGTCATAACAACAGCTTTGTCTCCTGTGTTTGAAGCATGAGTTGTGAATGTTAACCTATTTGTAATTTAGACTTTGAGCGAAAAAAAGCTCAAGATAGCTAAACAGGTGCTTGTGTCTATTAAACAGTCTGGCACAAACCTTTCACTGTGAGTAGACATGTGGTTGAAGTCTCTCCCAGTCCATTGCGTGCGACACATTCATACTGCCCACTGTCCTGGAAACACACTCCATAGATCTCCAGTTTCACTATCCTGCCATCATACATCTGTTTAAAGTCCTTGGTGTGCCCAATCAACATTCCATTCTTCCTCCATAGGACGCTTGGCTGTGGAAAGCCTGAGATGTGACAAGTCAAGATGGCACTCTCACCTGCCTTAATGTCCACATCACACAGTGGAACCGTCACAGATGGAGACTTGTTCTTTACTGAAATGATAACAGATAACAAGCATAATCTCACTGAGATCAAAGATCTACACCGTGACTAACTTGGAACAATGGATATAACTTCAATGCTTCAAAATCCCTACATGTATTTAGTCAGGTTGATCTTACCCTGCACTGTGACACTGGCATCAAGAGACACTCGACCAGCTTCATTAACAGCAATACATTCATATTTCCCTGAATCATCGGTTGTGACATCCTCTATTTCAAGTTTTGCTGTACGTCCGTCGTACATTTCGTTATATGGGCAGTCCTCCCGCAGAGGACGGCCATCTTTGGTCCAGTTGATCCCTGGTTCTGGTGACCCAATAATATCACACTCCAGGAGGAGCTTGTCCCCGACCTTGATGACAGACTTGGTGAACTTGGTGAGGAACATGGGCACAACGGACGTCTCCGTGTCACAGGCTGAAACCAGCAGTCAGATCTCAGTCTAGTTGCTGATAGTATGTCAATACATGCAAGCAGACTGATGTGGAAAGGGTAAATAATAGCACTAGAATGTGAATTCTAAGAAGATGCTATAACTCATGCATACATTCCTAAAATGGCATAAGGACTGTACATGCAAGAGTTTTGTGGTGCACAGGCATATAATATTATACATGCATGAAGATGGAAGTTAATATTCAGGTGACAGTGTTTGGATCATGCAATATATCATTCTGAGTTTTCAAAACATGTTGATATAAAGTATTCAAGAAAGAGTGGCATGGTGAAATACAGTACTCACAGTCCAGTCCTAACTTAAGGATGATTCTTATTCTAATTTTTGTATTACTAGTCAGTGAAACTGTGGAATCTGATCAAGTGCTACCTGTCACAGTTATTTGGCATGCCGTGCGATCCTCCCCCAACTCATTGCGAGCAACACAGGCATATTCCCCAACATCATCCAGAAAGACTTCTCCAATCTCGAGACGGGCAACATCTCCATCATAGCTCTGCTTGAAGTCTGAGGAGTTGCGTTGGACAAACCCATCCTTGTACCAACCAATGGTCTCAGCATCTGCCACTGTACAGGTCAAGGTGATGGAGTGCCCCTCTATCACCGTCTCATCATGCAGACCCAATGAAAACACTGGGACTTTCTCAGGTTTCTCTGGAAATCCCACAAGGGTAAATGTCATGCAGGTGACAGACAGGGGAACATGAACAAGGGGATGGGGAAGGACCAATAAAATAACAAGTGAAGAGAAGGGGCTGATGGATGGTCACTTGAGGGGCCAGGAAGATGGTTGCTGGAAGGAAAGCTGGGGGCTGGTGAAATGGCCATTGAAGGGAAAGGGGCTGTTGAGATGTTCTTGAACAGGGCAGAGGCCTTTGACATGGCCATTGAATGGGAAGGGGACGGTGAGATGGTCATTGGAGGTGGGATGGTGAGATGGTCTGTGAAGGGAAAATCGGGTTAGATGGGAATTGGCGGGTAAAGGGCCCCTGAGGATGTCATTGGTGAGATGGGTGATATGTGGCAGATAGGAAGGATACAGTGGGATTGCTTGGATGGACATTGGATGGGAAGTGACCTGGATAAAACAGCTGAGAAACAAACATGGAACTGAGAATCAGGAAGATATATAGTTTGGATATACTTGTGATGGTATCATGGGCTTTCATGCATAGGCAACAGATACAGGTATCAGGGAATCACAACTTTATCAAATGAACTACTAAAATACTATCACAATAAAATATATGTCTAACTTATCCAATTAGGAGATAAACCTACTGTGTTTTGAAATTTGATGTAGCTACTAAAGTGCTTGGTTCAAAATTAAAATAAAGAGGTATCTACTCTACAGTGGGACTACATCAAATTTCAAAACACAGTAGGTTTATCTCCATTCTACCATGACGGCAACAACGCTTTGAAAACGGCGCTCTCTTGCACCTCGTAACAACACAGGCACACAGGTCTGCAATCTTAGAACATTCCGAAAAGTGGTCACAGGCAGTTATATATGTAACAATTATTACAAAAGTTCAAGATTAAAAACACCATAGTCGTGAGTAATTCAAAATAAGTCTTTAAAATAAATAGTTTTTCAAAAGAAGTTGACAAATAACACTCCAAACTTAGTCCAAAGACAGATGTTTTAATCTCTACCAACTTGATGTACACGGTTGTACACTGTGGACTGACTGTCAATTCTTGGAATTTTGCGAGAGAGGTCATTTCTTGGAAATCGAACATGCCATCATTTCTATTGTAGGGGTGACAGGATGTAGAAAAAGGTTTTATAATGCTAGACGAATATATTTCTACAACAAACTTTTTGAATTAACATTCTATAATACATTTAACATGTGTAAGTGTTATTAGTTAGTTAGCAATTACCCCCAGTAAACAATAATAACATCAAAATAAATGCCTCTCCACCCCGAACTTGGATGTGGCAGAACTTGACCTACTTCACGGTTACTCACACCTCGCAGCTGTCAATGGCTGACAATCTTGTGTTAACATTCTCCGTTGCTGGTTAAATTAAGCAAGATGACAACCCCGATCTATGATGTGGTTCAACATTAACCTGTAGATTTACCGGGAATGATCAAGCCTGCTGATGACTACCAATGGAACTGAGTATGACTGAACAGCCGTTTTTTAGCCTGCAGACGAGCCGGACATTTTTACACCAGGTTGGGCCTATCTCAGTATCTGCATGGTGTGACCTCCAATTTCAAGATTTCATGGATTCTAAGCCAGAGTGTACGATTTTCTTAATTGTGCGTGTTCTGAAATGAATTTCATCAAGTTTGACTTCAATGATGTCGGGACATTGTTGTCGTGGCTTTTCGAATGGACAAGTTGAGTGATGGACTTTCAAATTCTCTTCTGCGAAATCCTTACGATGGTGGTTGACGGAGATAGCGACGAATATTGATCACAAAAAGGTTTGTAAACAACATGTTGTCATGAATAAAGTTTTTTCAAACAATTTTTATAATGTTCTATTTTACTTTCATTGTTGGTTGTTTCAAATGAGGAAATAGCTTAAAACTGTTCCAATTCTGGTCACCATAGAAGATTTCCCTAACAGTTTCATAAACATTTCATCTGTATGCAAAAGATATGCCTTCGTTAAATCTTTTAATGTCATCATCTAAGCAGTCAGGGTTGCGGCCTAGCCAACGCCCAAAACATCTGATATCAAACTACCATATTTCCTCCATTTGGCGCTATGCCGTCTATTAATTTTGCGAGAGTCCTTGACTCGGCGTGTATTAGAAACCTGGCTGGTATTAGAGACCCAGCGTGCAATAGAGGAAATATAGATACGTTTTACAGTTCATGTGGGGGTGATCGCTCAGCTTTGTAGGCTATTTATATATTCATACACACGTTTTTTGTGAAAAGGCTTAATATATTTGAAAGGTGTTTCCGTAGCAAAAAGGAAACCTCTTTTTAACCAATCAGAATCAAGCATTCATCAATGTCATGGTAGAATCTACATTAACTGACACAGGCAACAATATCTAAGATTATGTTATTGTGTTCTTGGCAAGACAAACTCACTCTTGACTGTAACTGAGTTCTTGGTCTCTGCCTCTCCATACTGATTGGTGAACACACAGCGAAACTGACCACTGTCCATGTTTTCGGCACAGCAGATGGTGAGGGTGGCCTTGCCACTGGCTTCAACAAAGTGTGTATGATACCGATTATCATCTGCATCTATCTGCTGATACCCCAGATACCAGGTGACCGCGGGTGCAGGGTCGGCTGTGGCAGCACACTCCAGCACCACGTCATCCCCCTCCCTCACATCCACGTCCTTCACGGGGACGGTGATCTCCGGACAACCTGCATGACACACAGGCTCCATTAGCTACCTCATGTGTACAACAACTCAAGCTCACAATAGTTTCCCAAATAGTTTTGCTAGCGTGTAATGTAATCCTTGGTCACAATGATAGGGACTTATGCAGCTTTCAACAACATTCAAACCACATCAAGGCGGCGGCATAAGAAATGGCCTTTTGAAACCGTATCAGGAGTGTAACCCATTTTTCAGTGTGATTAAAGAACACAACACCCACAAAAAATGACCATATGGGACTTTGAATTGTTAGTAAGGTGAACATTCTATGGATAATATAAATAAAAAAGATTAATTTCAAAACAAACACTCCAAAGATTAACGATTACTGAATACAGTCAATACTACAGAACACCGTGTAAGCCTGCTGTGGCCTTGTCCATGCAGCAGTGCCACATTCAGACACTGCTCCACTTCACACCTCACTGATCATGCCTACAGTTGCAAAACATTTAACTCATAACTTGTGAGAGTTAGGAAAGTAAAGGAAATCATCTAACCAGTCTTGTACCAGTTTGCTGAATATGATATTCAGCAAGTTTGTAATCCCAAATCTACATAAATTTCAGTATATCATTTGTTTGTAGGAATAACCATCACCCATAGCTTATATCAGACAGAAATACATGACACAGTCACTTACATAAACACAAATACTCTCAGATGTCTGTCCAGTTCTAAAACATGACTTCATCACTTCATCCCTTGTGAAAACTTATCACACCTGCAGGAACACCCATGTCATCTAATGGCCCTGTGTGTACCTGGATTCCCAGGGAACACTCATCACAGCTGCGGGAACACCTATGTCATCTAATGGCCCTGTGTGTACCTGTATTTCCAGGGAACACCTGTCACTGCTGCGGGAACACCCATGTCATCTAATGGCCCTGTGTGTACCTGGATTCCCAGGGAACACTTATCACAGCTGCGGGAACACCTATGTCATCTACTGGCCCTGTGTGTACCTCTATTTCCAGGGAACACTTATCACAGCTGCAGGAACACCTATGTCATCTAATGGCCCTGTGTGTACCTGTATTTCCAGGGAACACCTGTCACAGCTGCAGGAACACCCATGTCATCTACTGGCCCTGTGTATACCTGTATTTCCAGGGAACACCTGTCACAGCTGCAGGAACACCTATGTCATCTAATGGCCCTGTGTGTACCTGTATTTCCAGGGAACACTTATCACAGCTGCGGGAACACCTATGTCATCTACTGGCCCTGTGTGTACCTATATTTCCAGGGAACACTTATCACAGCTGCGGGAACACCTATGTCATCTACTGGCCCTGTGTGTACCTATATTTCCAGGGAACACTTATCACAGCTGCGGGAACACCCATGTCATCTACTGGCCCTGTGTATACCTGTATTTCCAGGGAACACCTGTCACAGCTGCAGGAACACCTATGTCATCTAATGGCCCTGTGTGTACCTGTATTTCCAGGGAACACTTATCACAGCTGCGGGAACACCTATGTCATCTACTGGCCCTGTGTGTACCTATATTTCCAGGGAACACTTATCACAGCTGCGGGAACACCTATGTCATCTACTGGCCCTGTGTGTACCTATATTTCCAGGGAACACTTATCACAGCTGCGGGAACACCCATGTCATCTACTGGCCCTGTGTATACCTGTATTTCCAGGGAACACCTGTCACAGCTGCAGGAACACCTATGTCATCTAATGGCCCTGTGTGTACCTATATTTCCAGGGAACACTTATCACAGCTGCGGGAACACCTATGTCATCTACTGGCCCTGTGTGTACCTATATTTCCAGGGAACACTTATCACAGCTGCAGGAACACCTTTGTCGTCAACTGGCCCTTGTCCTGTGTGTATGTACATATGAAGGCACAGATTTAATTGATAAGTTCTGAGCCTCACATTGAAAGTTTGATCTTAAGACATGATAATGATTGACTTTACAAAATATTCCCCTTCCACATTTATTCAGTTTGCCAGCTATGTTGGAGGGATTTTAATCCCAGTTTCAAACAAGTCCTTTTCCTGTTCAAAAGGTTCTCCACAGCTGCGATGACGTCATCATGCAAGTTGAAATGTGTCCCAGGTAGAGCTTTTTTCATGTTTGGAAACAGATGGAAGTCTGATGAAGCCAGACCAGAAGAACAAGGTGGGTGTTGAAGGTGTTTAAAGTCACACTTGTGGCTTGTAGCCATGGCAATGAAGATATCAAACAATAGTTATCATTGTAACTAATTCTATGAATATTACCTCTATTACATCATTGCCATAAATTCCTGTTTATGCTGAGAACCACACTACAAATTTTTATACATTTTCAACTGACGTCCTCTTCACTGCCAACATATCTAATAGTTGTGAGGGAAACACTATCCCTCGCCAGGGGCGCCACTGCGCATGCGCAAGGCGGGAATCACCTCACTTCTTTCAACCCATTACTCTCATCAACTAGATGCAGATTTTGGGGGAGGTGGGAGGGATTAATTGCTGATGTAATAGAGGTAGTATTCTTAGAATTATTCACAATGATAACTATTGTTTGATAACTCTTGTGAATACCCTACCTCTATTACATCATTGCCAGTATACACCAGAGGGACCGGTGGGTTCTGGTATCTAGCATCCCTTAGATATTTGGCTTTGTGAAGTGGTAACCCAAGGATTGTATGCCAAAAGGGGCTCAAACGGAATATGTCTATAAGTCTACTTACAAGGCTAGACATAGAGAAATGTCAAACGTCAAATAATGGGTATATATCCACCACTGTGATGCTTAGACATATTATGACGTCACTTCCGGTGATGACGTCATCTGTGACGTCACTTCCGGTTGTCATTCCATGCCCACGTTGTGGTATATGTCTTCTATGATCTCTTACCACTTATGACATGGTTTTCCGTTATGCCCTTTTGGATAGTGATTTTTAACGGGTTTTTTTACGTTAGTCCGGTGCGATGTCTCCCATGACGTCACTTCCGGTGGTAGTACGTCATACATCCTAGATTATCATGTAGAAACCGTATATCACTTAATCCTTCAATCTCTGATTTCAGTGTTGGCACTTGCCTTGTTTACTAATCCAATAGCAAACTAAGTAAAAATGTCAACTTACCCTGAGTTCATGAGGTATTCTGAAATCCTCACACACACACCCCACACCCCACACCCCACACACCTCTTTTTCCCCTTTCTGGAAGAGGGGGGAACAAGGTTACTTGGAGACTATCACCTGGGCTGCCACCAAGGGTCCCAGTGTGTATAGTCCATCCAGATCGGTCTGTATGTCTCGTAAGTAAAAGTTTGAGAACGTGTTATGGGACTACCACTGGCAGCTAGCTACGACTTGTTCAATGGATACTGTATTCCATGTGGCTAGACTTGTTGCAAGGGCTCTGATCTCGTGAGGCCTGCAGTGTCCCCAAGTTGGCCTGGAGACTTGTGCCAGTTTATAGCTATCTGCGATAACCGATCTGAGCCATCCCGCTACAGTACCCTTGGTTATGTCCTTTTCTGACGAAGGTTTGCAAGAGATAAAAAGGCATTTTCTCTGCTTTCTGTGGGGTTGAGTTGCTGTAATGAAGTATCTCAAGGCTCTTATGGGACAAAGTAATCTGTCCGGATAGTCCACACTTTTACTTAGGCTGGTATTGTGTATTGCCTGTGTCCGAGTGGGCCGAAGGTTGACGACTGGTTTTTGGCAATAAATTCTGAAAGTGATCTGAACGACACTGATTTCCATTCTTGGGTATGAGTTACAGTGGAAATGTCAATAGCGTGCAATTCTGATACACGAGCCGCAGGGGCCATGGCTTGGAGAAATGCAGTCTTCCTGGAGACTAATACTAATGTCGCACTACTCATGGGTTCATATGGTGCTTTCATTAATGCTAACAATACTATAGATAGGTCCTATTTTGGAAATATACCTGGTTCTTTAATGTCTTCCAGTGCAAAGGACTTCATGAATCGATTCAGTACTTGGTGGGTACCTATAGATAGGCCATCGTGTTGTAATACCGATGCCAGGGCGGATCTATAGCCTTCGATAGTGCCATGTCATAATTTCTTGTCGTTTCTGAGATAGAGCAAGAATTCAGCCACAATAGGTATCGTTATCTCCACGTGTAAATGCTTTCTCATTCTCCACTCGACAAACTTTTCCCATCTGTTATTGTATAGGGCAGACGATGCTGGTATCCATGAGCTTTCCACTTCGTGCAGCTGATTTAGACTAACCGGCAGCTTGCATCTTATTCAAGATAACTTCCAAGTGTGAAGGTTGAGATTGTCGAGGCGACTGTAAAATATGTCCGTTTTCGGTTGTCTCAGTAAGTCATGACATACTTGGAGTTTCAAAGGTTCTTCCACTAGGAGGTGTAGTAACCTTGGAAACCAAGCCCTGTTTGGCCATGCCAGGGCTATGAGAATTATGACACAGTCTGTCTCCTCTATTTTCTTCAGTACTCTGTCTAGAAAAGCCCATGGGGGGAATGCGTACCCAAACATTCCCTCCCATTCCATAGAGAGAGCATCGACCTGGAGAGCTTGCGGGTCTGGTACAGGGCTGACATAGACTGGTTGTTGAGACATGTGGCGAATAGATCTAGGTTTGGAGTATCCCATAGGCAGGTTATCTGTTTGAATATTTCGGGATGTAGTGACCATTCCGTGGGTTTACTGACGAGTGGTGCAGACGATCGTGCCATGCTTCTAGGGCTAGATATACCGCTCTCATTTCTAGACAATTGATGTGTAACTCCTTTTCTTTGGAGGACCATTTTCCCTGTATGGTAACATCATCGAAATGGGCACCCCAACCCTCTCCTGATGCATCTGTGTAGAGTTGATGTAGGGGGCTGGGATATTTGAGTGGAATACCTGGCATGACATTTTGACGAGTCAGCCACCAATGAAGTTCTGAGATTCGAACTTGTGGAGGTTGGATTTAGGCTTCCAGCTCTAGGTCTTTGGTGGTATTCATCCAATTCTGCAGGGGCCGTAATTGTAGTCTGCCTCTGTAGGTTAGATCTTGGATAGATGTGAGCATGCCAAGGCAAGACCTCCACCAGCATCACGATTTGATGGGCTGATCGAGTGCGCTTGTTATCATGTGCTCTACTCTTGCATATCTGTCCTCTGGAGGTACTACTATGCCCTTGTTGAGTAGAAATCTTGCGCCTATGTAAGTGATGTCCTGTGTGGGTACTAATTCTGATTTTTTATGGTGAACCAGGAAACCTAAGTTTGTTAGTAGTTGAATAAGGCACACTGTATTTAATCTGATTTGTGATTTGTCCTGATTGGCCGATAGGAAATCGTCTATATATCCATATAGCCTTATGAGCTTTATATGGGCGAATGGGATTGGTAATCCTGGTGAATAACCATGGGGCGATGGATATGCCAAATGGAAGTACACTGAACTGGTATCTCTGACCGTTGACTGCGAAGCGCAGATAACTACGATGACATGGATGGATGTCTTAAGGCATTCTTCAACTTCTTGATAGATTCCATCTGAAAACTGGGAGGTTTTCCAGATAATCTTTGTTCAGGACTTTTAGATCTATGATTAATCGCATCTCTGAAGAATTCTTCAGCCACTTCTGCTGCAATTAACTTTTGTCCTGATAGATGGAATGGGGTCCAGTAGGATGGATGACTAGTCTTGGTCGTTTTAAGAAGTGAAGTTTGCAGCCTCTTCTAACTACTTCGAGTAGCCATGAGTCGTCTGTGATGATTTTCCAGTTGTCTGAGTACTGCATAAGACGACCTCCGACTGGTCCGGGAATAGGATAAATGCTGAACTTGGGTAGTCTTGGGTCGATGTCTGTTAGACCGGTTAGTTCGACTGGATTCAATGTGGTTGTATCGTTGATCTTCTGTAGTTCTAAATCGTTGTCCACTGGGCAGGCAATGTTGGTAGGATCTGAAGGAATCCGTTCTGGTTGAGTCATTTCCGGCGGTATTCCCCTCGGAGACTGCCTCTGCCTCTGCTTCGTCCTCTCTGCGAAGTGGATGATCATCTTTGGAGTTCCTATACATGAGGTGAGACGTTCTGTCCTTCCATGTAGAGGCTCGAAAAGAATCCCGACCAGAATTCACATGACAAGATCTAGGATTCTGTTGTTGATGCTGAAGATCTGCAGGCCGTCTCTGTATCTTGGATGCCAATGAGATCAGGGATACTTGAAACTTCTGACTAGTTGATGATGCATTGGCTTCCTTCACTAACTTCAGTCTGCCGTTGAATATCTGCGGCGCTGTAATAGGCTGTGATAGCATGGATCTTCTTAATGGCTCTGGGATCCTATGATGAACTTGCTGCAGTGGATGATTTCTTTGCATGAGCAGGAACTGTGCTGATTGAAGATCTTCCTGCATCTTCAGCATATGGTCTAGTGAGCTGTGAATAAACCCGGTCTGCTATAGTGTCATCTCCGTTGGGGTGTCTAAGAGAAGACCTTCGCTCTGATTATTCGGGGTATGACGTGGCGAACTCCAGCTGCAATCCAGTTAATATATGAACTGATATTAATCATCTGTTTATCGATTTAGTCCCTGATTTTGGCCATGTCAACGTGAATTCTGGTGTTGGGTTTCATAACCAGATCATAGAAATCTTCATCAATACTCAGCTGTTGTGCGAAGGGGACATCGTGTGTAAACATTTTATTAATAGCAGGCAAACCAAGTCTGACATTATGCGCCGGTGAAGCGTTCAATGATGCTTCAATTTTCTTGATGACGTCATCAATATATGACGGACAGGGGAGGGTATGGAATTCTTCAGTCTTTCTGACAGGTTCTTCATACCCAGCACGGTCTAACAAGGATTTAGCAGGCATTTGTCCTTGTTATCTGGTTTTAAGGCCGGCATTAGATTATAAAGTTCTGCAATGATATCTTTAATGGAATAATTATTTGGTTTATAATTATCCTCCGTAGTAGAGTCCCCATTGCATGAATAACCAGTGTTAGTGATAGATCCGCACCCCTTGCTCAGGCTGCGCTGGGGGTGGGTCATATTGCTGAAGGTAGAGTAATCCTGGTTGTCTGATCTATGGCTAGCAGTGCAGGAATCACAAGTTCTGTAACTGTATAATTGTGACGTAACATCTCCCTCGCTTTCTCCGCCCGTATGACTGGACTGTGTGACAATATGGGATGGCGCACGCTTAGGAATTCCATGCTGATTTGCGCGAGTTTTGATGTCAGTTCGTCTATCATAGTGGCTAGAAGGTGACTGGTGTGTATTTCTGTGCATACTGCGATGCGATGCCTGTGATTCACGATCTACCCTATGTTAGGGTATGTGCGTGTTAGGGAGGAAATCTATGAGATTATCGATCTCCTGCTGTCCTCATAATAATCTGATACAGCGTGACTTTGTGCGTGTCTGCTGTATGAGGATGCCCTGTCATATTCACCCTTAGATCTCTTTTGAATCTTGTGATCAAGCCCTGTTTGGCCATGCCGGGGTTGTGCGACGGATTCTTTTTAGATATGAGATTTCCTGAGACATTGTTTGCATACGTTTATCAATCATTACAGACATTGAATTGGTTATTTTCTCCGAACTCATTTAAGTTAAAGGGGGAGCGTGACATAGAGTGGAGATCAGTTGCTTCTTCCAAGCCTAGATGATCCACCTTACCAGTCGCTTCTGGATGCACTTGACAGGCTACATTAAAGTCTGAAAGGTACATCGGCTCCTTAACTATATTGGGAGAGTGGGATGAGCAACGAGATCTCTTCTCCTCATAAGGCGAGACGGCGTCCTCGCGTGACACTCGCTTGTTACCCACGTGATTATCTTTAGTAGTCACAACGGACTTAATCACTTTCTTACATAAAGCAGATGAATATTTTGCTGACGCTCTAGAGTTCTTATAATCAGGGTCATTGAGCTTCCGGATGTACGTGACTGGTTACGTTAAAACCCGAAAGGTACATTGGTTCCCTTTTGCACAATATGCACGTAGGATGAGGGTCACCAGTGATTTGATGTTGCCCATAAGCTGAACAGACGGGTGTCTGTTTTGGGGATGAAGTCCTCATCCAACAACACTTTTCTAACTTATTACTTGCTAGAGACTTCTGACTCCTTATACCCCCTTGTTCTCTGCTTTTAGAACTGCTCACTCCTCGTCTTTAGTGATGATCTAGTGTGGCTTGTAAGTGTGGAACAGCAATCACGTGTACAGATGTATGCAACAAAAATTGTCCTTGTTGTCATCTGGACACACAGGAAAGAAGTGAGGTGATTCCCACCTTGTGCATGCGCAGTGGCGCCCCTGGCGAGGGTTAGGGTTTCCCTCACAACTATTAGATATGATTATATTTGATGTCAAATGTTCTCACTGATTTGATTGTTGTTTGGACTGGAAGTGGTCAACCCCGGTTTCATTCATGATCCGAATTTGCTACAAGAACATTTCTGGATCAGCTTCAAACAGAGCTAGGTTATCATTAGACATGTTGTGTCTGGTGCATTGTTTTCATCAGATGTCAGAAACTTTGAAACCCAACTCGCTGATACTTTCTTCATTGCCAAAGTTTCTGTGATAATGGAATGTACTGGGAAATGCCTCCTGAACTAGCAATATGACACTCAGTCATTCGCCGGTCGACCATCACCATATCATTGATTGTCTGGATCATTTCTGGTGTTGCTAATATCACAGGCCTTCCAAACCTGGGGTTCGTCTCCAAGGTTCTCTTAAACTCTGCTGTACCCCACTTTACAGTGGCACAGGAAGGAAGGGGCATCCTTCCCTGGTGTTGTACTCATCCTTACCTAGTGTTGTACTCAACCTTTCCTAGTGTTGTACTCATCCTTCCCTAGTGTTGGATCTTCCCTAGTGTTGTACTCATCCTTCCCTCGTGTTGTACTCACCCTTCCCTAGTGTTGTACTCATCCTTTCCTAGTGTTGTACTCATCCTTCCCTCGTGTTGTACTCACCCTTCCCTAGTGTTGTACTCATCCTTCCCTCGTGTTGTACTCACCCTTCCCTAGTGTTGTACTCATCCTTTCCTAGTGTTGTACTCATCCTTCCCTAGTGTTGGATCTTCCCTAGTGTTGTACTCATCCTTCCCTCGTGTTGTACTCACCCTTCCCTAGTGTTGTACTCATCCTTTCCTAGTGTTGTACTCATCCTTCCCTAGTGTTGTACTCAACCTTTCCTAGTGTTGTACTCATCCTTCCCTCGTGTTGTACTCATCCTTCCCTGGTGTTGTACTCATCCTTCCCTAGTGTTGGATCTTCCCTAGTGTTGTACTCAACCTTCCCTAGTGTTGTACTCATCCTTCCCTAGTGTTGTACTCATCCTTCCCTAGTGTTGTACTCATCCTTCCCTAGTGTTGTACTCATCCTTCCTTAGTGTTGTACTCATCCTTCCCTAGTGTTGTACCCATTCTTCCTTAGTGTTGTACTCATCCTTCCCTAGTGTTGGATCTTCCCTAGTGTTGTACTCATCCTTCCCTCGTGTTGTACTCACCCTTCCCTAGTGTTGTACTCATCCTTTCCTAGTGTTGTACTCATCCTTCCCTAGTGTTGTACTCAACCTTTCCTAGTGTTGTACTCATCCTTCCCTCGTGTTGTACTCATCCTTCCCTGGTGTTGTACTCATCCTTCCCTAGTGTTGGATCTTCCCTAGTGTTGTACTCAACCTTCCCTAGTGTTGTACTCATCCTTCCCTAGTGTTGTACTCATCCTTCCCTAGTGTTGTACTCATCCTTCCCTAGTGTTGTACTCATCCTTCCTTAGTGTTGTACTCATCCTTCCCTAGTGTTGTACTCATATCTTCATGGATGGCTTTCACTGCACTTTCCTCAAGTTTGTCTCTACTCCAAAGGTCACTGACCCCTGCTCATTTTTTATGACTTGTCCCAGGAAAACAAAATGTGAGGCTCAGATCTTATCAGTCATCTTTTGTAAGTGTAGTTGCTGAGGAACATGTGGTGTCCATGTGCCATACTGCCAACATGCAGGATTGAAACACAACATCTTGTGACAGCGTAAGTCCACACATCAAACAGTGCACAACATTAATGTGTAACAGCACACAACACAGCTACATAGGGTGTGGGAACACAGAAACATGCGTACAAACTCTCCAGCCAGGGTAAACATGTTTCTTTCTAACCACTATACGTCTAGTGCACCCTCCTCCTCCCTCCTCCGCAGGGGCAGCGGAGCGGAGACCACATGACACTATACGGGAGATGTAGTCATGGATGCCTGTCAACACAATACACATAGACCTGCATTGAAATATTCAAGGAAGGTGTTTGGAACTAGGGATGAGAGTAAACTAATCCTATTGGAAAGAATGTCCTGAAGTGAGTAGACTGTTCATATGTTATAGACATTACAGCTCACCTTGCTGTCCTCTACAGCCTGGATATCTCACCTTGCTGTCCCCTACAGTCTGGCTATCTCACCTTGCTGTCCTCTACAGTCTGGCTATCTCACCTTGCTGTCCCCTACAGTCTGGATATCTCACCTTGCTGTCCTCTACAGTCTGGATATCTCACCTTGCTGTCCTCTACAGTCTGGATATCTCACCTTGCTGTCCCCTACAGTCTGGATATCTCACCTTGCTGTCCTCTACAGTCTGGCTATCTCACCTTGCTGTCCTCTACAGTCTGGATATCTCACCTTGCTGTCCCCTACAGCCTGGATATCTCACCTTGCTGTCCCCTACAGTCTGGATATCTCACCTTGCTGTCCTCTACAGCCTTGCTATCTCACCTTGCTGTCCTCTACAGTCTGGATATCTCCCCTTGCTGTCCCCTACAGCCTGGATATCTCACCTTGCTGTCCCCTACAGCCTGGCTATCTCACCTTGCTGTCCTCTACAGTCTTGATATCTCACCTTGCTGTCCTCTACAGTCTGGATATCTCACCTTGCTGTCCTCTACAGTCTGGCTATCTCACCTTGCTGTCCTCTACAGTCTGGATATCTCACCTTGCTGTACCCTATAGCCTGGATATCTCACCTTGCTGTCCCCTACAGTCTGGCTATCTCACCTTGCTGTCCTCTACAGTCTGGCTATCTCACCTTGCTGTCCTCTACAGTCTGGCTATCTCACCTTGCTGTCCTCTACAGTCTGGCTATCTCACCTTGCTGTCCTCTACAGTCTGGCTATCTCACCTTGCTGTCCTCTACAGTCTGGATATCTCACCTTGCTGTCCCCTACAGCCTGGATATCTCACCTTGCTGTCCTCTACAGTCTGGCTATCTCACCTTGCTGTCCTCTACAGTCTGGATATCTCACCTTGCTGTCCACTACAGCCTGGATATCTCACCTTGCTGTCCTCTACAGCCTGGCTATCTCACCCTGCTGTCCCCTACAGCCTGGATATCTCACCCTGCTGTCCTCTACAGTCTGGCTATCTCACCTTGCTGTCCTCTACAGCCTTGATATCTCACCTTGCTGTCCCCTACAGTCTGGATATCTCACCTTGCTGTCCCCTACAGTCTGGCTATCTCACCCTGCTGTCCCCTACAGTCTGGATATCTCACCTAACTGACCCCTACAGTCTAGATGTCTCACCTAACTGACCCCTACAGTCTAGATGTCTCACCTAACTGACCCCTACATCCTTGATATCTCACCTAACTGACCCCTACATCATTGATATCTCACCTTTTGGTCTTGTCTGATGGATGTCTATGATCTCCTCACGGTCATCCTCCTCTGACCCGGACACACTCCCATACCCGCTGCTGGCCTTGGACACATTCAGCTTGCTCAGCACCAGGGTAGCATGGGATTTCTTAGGTGCATCTGCTGCCTCTTGTATCATGGGCTGCTGTTGATTCGGCTTGTCTAGGGTGACCTTGGTGATGACTCTGTCTCCCCACGACTGCCCCTTGGACACTGACTTGCTGTCGGACTCCACACAGTTATCCTGCTCCACGACCTCCCCACCTGCTGTGTCCCGAACCCGTCTTGTGACTTGCACACTGCGTTGGAAGTAGTTGGAACCTCGAGATGTCAGCCTCTTCTTGGTCTTGATGACATCACGCTCTTGCAGTTGTGTTCCACCGGGCGATGTGAACAACGTCTCTACAACAGTGTCCCGCTCCTCAGCCTGGGCATTGCTGGGAGTACGGAAAATCTTGGACCGGACAGTCACTACCCTATCCTGATGGTCATCCTGAGTCACCTGCTGGACCGTCACTGTGCCATCATCATCCTCTTGGTATGTTATTGCACTGTCACTGTGGGCAGACACAGTGTTGTCACTGTGGCCACTGGATGTCTCCCTCTCTATGCTGTCTGACCCACTGGGCACACCAGCAGTATCCACAACTCCAGCAAAATTGTCCATCACATCAGATTCTACATCACGAATAGTCAACTTCTCCTGGACATTGTTGTTTTCTTCAGGACACGAGGCCACCTCCTCTATGGTGCTCGGCCTACTTTCCACACCTGAAGCAGCACACAGACAACGGGTAAATCATTGATAACACTATTTGTTTCATGGTAGTATAGTCACAGGCAATAAAACAGGAGAGATTCTTGAAAGGAAACCTCATAAAATTCAAGGACATATGAAATAACTAAATGTCTCATAACTAAAATAAACGTCATGACATGGTTCAACAAAAGTTTGCCACTGACGTGGCCATATCCCCCGCCTCTGTTGCAGAATTTATGACATAATTAAATCTATACAAACCCTAACCTTTTTTAACCGAGGTGGAACTTGTTGTCATGGAAATTGTAAAATAAAGAAGAGTTTGCCACTAACGTGACCAAGTCTCCTGCCAAGCAAATGAAGTGTATATTATGTCAACTATAGTGACATTTGATCACACAAACACATACATTTGAAAATATTCAAAAAAACTTAAGGAGTAAAAGGCAGCAAGGGAACATCTACTGTATGAAAATGCAAAATATCCTGAAGAAACAAAATAAAATGCCGCAAAACACAATTTCTATGAAGTTCATGAAAAAAATAAAACAAAAAACATGATGGAAGTACAAACTGACAAAACCAGTTACTACATTTACTACTGAATTCATTAGGGTGGGAGAAAGAAAAAACATTACAAGTCATGTTACCGGCACTTACTGCGAGGAAGTAGGCTGCCACGAGTGCCACACACATTTTATGTTGTGGCTTTTTAACAATATGGTCATACCATGTGATATGATACAGTGAAAAAACAAACAAAACAAGACAATATTATAAATGTGAATGTAAAAACTCTACAGCACAAAAGTCTTCATATCAACATGTGCTGAAAACTGTTAAAAGTTTCATAGAGAAGTATGCCATCTTATTGCACAATCATCTCTCTCATAATCAATGCAGAAGTAGGGATGATGGATTTGATAATGAAGTCATTAAACGAATGTTACACTCAACCATTATTGAGGCACATACTGACAACTTGGTATGCACAGTTTCCCCTACTATGGGAGATACCTCCAACACAAAATGTAGGCACAAAAAAAAACTTTATTATGACTTATAAGATTCCTTAAACAGGTTAAATGGGTATCAAGTTGAATATTTTGGCATTTAAAAGAAGAATTCATTAATTTCTAAATGTTCAACTTGTTGCCATGGAAAAATAAAAAAATATAAATTCCTAAAATTTTAATAGCAAAAGACACCAGTTCAGCATGTACCTGACATACCTGCAAAGTTTATTGACCTGAAAAAATATTGAACGGTTTCTGAGTTATGCTCCGGAAACGAAACGTGACGAACGGACGGATGAACGGACAGAGCCCGTTTCTATATCCCCCGCCAACTTCATTGGGCGGGGATAATAAATCCTATACATATACAGGGTCTGAAAGCTGCTCAATTTGTAGCCTTAATTATTAGTCATTTTCAAAAGATAATGTGACCAATCTGTGTGTTCTGACAATAAGCTTCTGTTAGCCAGTATGTCCCACATCTTAACATTTAAGTATTACAAAGAGCAAGCTTAAAGACATAAATAGGCATCTGAATTGTCAATGAACACTTGATCGACTGTTTTTAACACAGAAGACCACCAATCACAGGACAATGATTGCCTGTATCCAGGCAGCTGCTGTTACCCAGCGAGGCAGTATATTACCTAAAGTGGCAGGCTGGCCACTGGTCATTTGTCCATGTTGCCCTCCATCAACATTCCCGAGCACCTGAAACAGATATGTCAACACTTCAGCCTACAAGTCCCTTCATACTAACCCAGTCGGACCAGTTTCACTATGTCTGTGAGCACCAGGTCCATGCTGGACAGCAAACCCTGGCTACAGACCACACAGCCTGGCACAACACACACTAAAACAATGTCTGCCTTATTATCTGTGTCACATTTCTCAAACCCTCAAATATCACAACACAGAAACAGCACTTGATTTATGTCTGCAGGGGCTGGATTGAGGAGGACTCTCCTGGCCAGGAGGGCGTGGCACAATTTAATACATACAGCATTAGGACATGAAACACAAGTGAGGCCCATCTGATATATAAATGTCAGGCTACTTAAGATGTGGCATGACATAAATCCAAGGCTGATATATGTATTTTTAACTGCTATTGTATACATGTGCAATGGTATCCTGAAGCGAAACAAAAGTAACCTTCCTCTTTAATCTAAACAATTACAAGTAATGTATTCGCAATATTAAGCACCAGGCTCCAATGAGGACCTCTTGACAAACTTCCAGACCAATATGAAATTGATCTTTGAAAGCCCCCAGTACGAAGCCCAAATGTTTACAGTACATGACAGTCTGCATACCTTGTGTATACTGAAAATATTAAGCTGTATAGAAGGGGTGCATGTTATACACCAAAAAAGCAGACACTGGAGGACACTCCAATTACCAGTGCCCTGATCCCAGTGATGTTATAACCAGCACAGACCTGGAGCTTGTGTCACCTGATGACCCTCAAGCTACCAGTGCTCTGATCCCAGTGATGTTATAACCCAGCACAGACCTGGAGCAGCAGACACTGGAGGACACTCCAATTACCAGTGCCCTGATTCCAGTGATGTTATAACCCAGGACAGACCTGGAGCTGGTGTCACCTGAGGACCCTCCAGCTACCAGTGCTCTGATCCCGGTGATGTTATAACCAGCACAGACCTGGAGCAGGTGACGCTGGAGGACACTCAGGCTACCAGTGCTCTGATCCCAGTGATGTTATAACCCAGCACAGACTTGGAGCAGCAGACACTGGAGGACACTCCGGCTACCAGTGCTCTGATCCCAGTGATGTTATAACCAGCACAGGCTTGGAGCAAGTGATGCTGGAGGACACTCCGGCTACCAGTGCTCTGATCCCAGTGATGTTATAACCCAGCAGAGACCAGGAGCTGGTGTCACCTGACGACCATCCGGCTACCAGTGCTCTGATCCCGATGATGTTATAACCAGCACAGACTTGGAGCAGGCATCACGCGAGGACACTCTGGCTACAAGTGCTCTGATCCCAGTGATGTAATCACCCAGCACAGACATGGAGCAGCAGACACTGGAGGACACTCCGGCTACCAGTGCTCTGATCCCAGTAATGCTATATCCCAGCACAGACCAGGAGCAGAAGACACTGGAGGACACTCCGGCTACCAGTGCTCTGATCCCGGTGATGTTATAACCCAGCACAGACCTGGAGCAGCAGACACTGGAGGACACTCCGGCTACCAGTGCTCTTATCCCAGTGATGTTATAACCAGCACAGACCTGGAGCTGGTGTCACCTGATCACCCTCCGGCTACCTGTGCTCTGATCCCGGTGATGTTATTACCCATCACAGACCTGGAGCAGCAGACACTGGAGGACACTCCAATTACCAGTTCCCTGATCCAAGTGATGTTATAACCCAGCATAGACCTGGAGCTGGTGTCACCTGATGACCCTCCAGCTACCAGTGCTCTGATCCCGGTGATGTTATAACCCAGCACAGACCTGGAGCTGGTGTCACCTGATGGCCCTCCAATTACCAGGGCCCTGATCCCAGTGATGTTATAACCCAGCACAGACCAGGAGCTGGTGTCACCTGATGACCCTCCGGCTACCAGTGCTCTGATCCCAGTGATGTTATAACCAGCACAGACCTGGAGCAGGCATCACGCGAGGACACTCCGGCTACAAGTGCTCTGATCCCAGTGATGCTATTACCCAGCACAGACCTGGAGCAGCAGACAATGGAGGACACTCCAATTACCAGTGCCCTGATCCCAGTGATGTTATAACCCAGCACAGACCAGGAGCTGGTGTCACCGGCTACCTGTGCTCTGATCCCAGTGATGTTATTACCCATCACAGACCTGGAGCAGCAGACACTGGAGGACACTCCAATTACCAGTGCCCTGAACCCAGTGATGTTATAACCCAGCACAGACGTGGAGCAGAAGACACTGGAGGTCACTCCGGCTACCAGTGGTCCGTTCCCAGTGATGTTATAACCCAGCACAGACCTGGAGCAGCAGACACTGGAGGACTCTCCGGCTACCAGTGCTCTGATCCCAGTGATGTTATAACCAGCACAGACCTGGAGCAGAAGACACTGGATGACACTCCGGCTACAAGTGCTCTTATCACGGTGATGTTAAAACCCAGCACAGACCTGGAGCAGCAGACGCTGGAGGACACTCCGGCTACCAGTGCTCTGATCCCAGTGATGTTATAACCCAGCACAGATCTGGAGCAGGTGACACTGGAGGACACTCCGGCTACCAGTGCTCTGATCCCAGTGATGTTATAACCCAGTACAGACCAGGAGCTGGTGTCACCTGACGACCCTCCGGCTACCAGTGCTCTGATCCCGGTGATGTTATAACCCAGCACAGACCTGGAGCAGGCATCACTCGAGGACACTCTGGCTACAAGTGCTCTGATCCCAGTGATGATATAACCAGCACAGACCTGGAGCAGCAGACACTGGAGGACACTCCGGCTACCAGTGCTCTGATCCCACTGATGTTATAACCCAGCACAGACCAGGAGCAGGCATCACTCGAGGACACTCCGGCTACAAGTGCTCTGATCCCAGTGATGATATAACCCAGCACAGACCTGGAGCAGCAGACACTGGAGGACCCTCCGGCTACCAGTGCTCTGATCCCAGTGAAAAGTTTTTGTCATTCTACAAAAAATACCACAGTGCATTACTCATAGACAATAGCTACTTGTCAAAATAGAAACTTCTTAAAAGAAAAACTCCACTAATTTGTAGTTCTTCAAGTCTGCTGCTGCAACTTCTATTATAGTTACTGCAGACGACGAGCAAGGAAAACAGCCTATATCCCCGAGAAGCAAAATTGAATTCAGACATGGCTGACACATGTGACAGTTCAGATGAACTAAGCCAAAATAATCTTCAAAATAAATGCAAGTAATTGACCTCTTCCAAAGTACAATATGTGGTTAATATGTGACAGGGATGAAACTTTAATATGTTGCAAAATTTGCAAAGAGTATGGTCAACCAGTATTTATTTTCTTCAATGGTTCAAGGTGTTTCAGAACCAGCAAACTTGAAACACATTTACAATCCAGTGAACATTAAAATACATTAGGTGTTCAATATGCAGTTTGACAAAACTAGTGGAACTGAAGTTGGAAAAAGGTTTAATCCCCTTAAACGAAAAAGACACTCAATATATCATCATTATGTTCCCATCATGCGTATGTTTCATGAAACAACTTAGTCAGTATATTAGTGAGTATGATCTCTCTGTACTATACAACATAACAACTTTCATGTAATTACAAGGTTTTATCTGAATGGATTAGCTGCCTTTTGTTCTACTTACTGGGTAACAAAGACAAGACACACCCAAATAGAAACTGGCTCACCAGCAAAAAAGGTCCAATGGCACACCTGAGTTTCTAACGTTGAGCCCTGCAGTGTTATAATGATATCCTTATTATGTGTCTGAGTCGAGCAATATATATCCAATACCATGCAAATCTATTATAGTTGGCAAGTCTAGATTACTGCAGTTTCAGGCTAAAAAATGAAGAGTGTCTGTGAGTTCCTTAATTGTCCTAATACTTTATTTAACAACTGCTTTTTTTCTTTAAAATATTTTAATTTCAGAGATCATAAAATCTTTGTGTATCTATGACGTGACACAGGAGTTGATCCTTAGAAGCCCTCATAAAATCCTCTGTTAGCCAGCTCCAATGTCTCGATAGACCCATGCAGTGGCTTCGGCTAGTGTGTCAAAAGTATACTTGACATTTGTTACTGCCTTCTACCCATCTCCTCTAATGTGGGGAAAAGACAAAAATATGGCCCTGTTTAAAATATCAAAGAGTTAACTTTTTAAGAAAAGTTGCTGTAAGCATTGCTATTTAAATATAGACTGCATACAAAGTAACACAAAAATCTAAAGACAAAAGAAGCAGAAACACACCCAAGGTTCAACTCCTGCAGCCTGGCAATTTCAGAGGGGAAGTTTATAGAGCAAAATATGCAATTAAATAAAAATAAGACAATGATCATAAAAAACTGAAATATAACAAAATTCTAATTTATTAAACACATATCCAATTTCATTGTATTTTATACAATATTGGCCAAGTAATGGCCATAAATAGATTTTTCAATATGTAGTCTGGAAGGTACAATCATTGGGCCTACCTTTAGAATACAGTACCATTAACTTTTCAAACACGTGACAATACCCCATGACGTCATTTGTAGTATTTTGTTGCCAGTCACACCGGTGGAACAATTCCCTGTGATGTCAGGGGTCATCGAGTGTGCATAAGCTCCTCCAAGTGATCAATCATCTCTACATGAAATGTCATTGAATACGCCAAGCAGTGTGGAGAGTTTTGAATATTTGTTTACTAAATATAGCCTGCGTTGGCACATTTTATAGCAAGGGCTAGTTTACGAAAGCACTTTTATTTTTAAATATTTTTTATTTTGTTTTTCTCGTAATTCAAGTGGCTAAAATGGTTATAAATGGGAACTTACATACACATATTATTTTTTCGATTCATTTATTATGCACAAGAATGCAGTTTATTTGGGATATTATATTGGCGCTGAACACATCCAAATATCGCTAGTGTTAGGGTAGGTTACCCCGAACTCTATCCTTAGCCCTTGGATCCCTTTACGATCAATCACCCCTTTACGATCATAAGGGTTAGGTACCCGTTTAGAGGCTAGGAGATTACCTGAACTCTATCCTTAGCCCTTGGATCCCTTTACGATCAATCACCCCTTTACGATCATTAGGGTTAGGTACCCTATTAGAGGCTAGGAGATTACCTGAACTCTATCCTTAGCCCTTGGTTCCCCTTTACGATCATTAGGGTTAGGTAAATCTAACCGTTTAGTGGCTATTATAGATTCTATAGCCGCTCCTGATATTCTTCACACAAAGTCGTCGAGTAAAAAGGATGAAATGGTTTTGTGTCAAATACTTTGGCTACTGGAAACTGTCCTGTAACATTCACACAAGCCACTTTCACAGGCTACATTTTTTCAGTACTGATTCAAAAGCGAACTCACCATTTTGTCGTCACTCATGCACATCATCCTTACAGTGTTTGTTGTGGAGAAAAAATAATAAAAAACAAAACAAACATTGTTTCGGTTCATGTAACATGAACATTTAGAATAAACGCCACATGCTTCGCAGAAATCAGATCATGGCATTCGTTTCACGTGCAGAAAATGAATGCTGACATGTGATGCATTGCAATCGTCAATGCAGGCTTTTCGTTCGTTGTAGCAAGACACACTTTAAGGTCGTTGACCAATATTCGTGGTCTTTATAGGAACTAGTTGTCGTTGGACCAATATTCGTGGTCTTGGTATAAACTAGATGGGAAAATATTCGTGGCCCTTAGAGACGTAAAGTGTGTACTCGCTCAGTCAGTTATTCATTCCTTCATTCGTGGTCATGGACCTTGCATAGTTTCTTTATTTTTTCATTGAGAAGAGAATCACATTTAGTTCCCCACGTTATAAAAGAGAATCACATTTAGTTCCCCATTATGTCATAGGAAGAGAATCATGTTTAGTTCCCCATTAATCGTATAATTTCCAGTGGAGTAAAAAAGACGAAAAGTAGACACATGAACGTCGCCTTCCACTGCGCAACAAACATTGGTAGCAGAGCGTGGTTACAAACATGATTTTCTGCTTATTGAGTGTATATATTTTGTCTTTTTTACTTCACTTTGATAGTTCAGATGGTTTCTTTGTAAATCTTTTTTCATTACATTACCTGTGAATATTAGGTTTTATAGGTCTACATTTAAACCAGGATAATGTCTCATAGTTTGAAATCAAAAGTGGATTCCAAAATGACAGAATCCACAGATGATGACTTAGATGTCACAATAGCAGTAAAGCAGTAAAGACAGTTGCTAAATCAGCGTTGACAAAAAATAAGAATAAATTGTTGGAGTTGCTTGAACAAGAACTTCCAACACGTAAAACAATCAGGGAAACAACTGATAAAGTCTGTTCTCTTCACAGTCAAGCTGTTTGTATAATTGTAAAGCTCTTGAAGGCTTACAAAAAAGCTGGTGAAGTTGATAAGGCGAAGAAAACAAGCATTGAAATAGATGAAATTGAGGAAGTCATAGATTCAGCTATTGACAAAGCACTAGTGTATCTTAGCAACACGTTGGATTCTAGTTAGTCTATGTCTATGCTATCGGGAAAACCTGCTATATTTCATTCAGAAAAAAGTCAAACTTCTCATGGAGCAAAAGGTAGTAAACAGGCGTCTGATAAGGGAGCTAGTGTTGATGGTGCTCAGAGCTGCAGTTCTGATGGTAAGTACACAAAACAAAAATCAAAGAATGATGAACAGGTTCCACATCCCAAACCAGAAATTGACGGAACTCTTGATTGTGACTAGCACAGGTAAGTTGAATCAAAACAGTATTGGCCAGGATCTATGGAAGCAATTGAAACGAGTTTCAATACCAACATTCTCTGGAAATATAAAAACCTATGAAGGGTGGAAAGCCGCATTTATGGCTTGTGTTGACACTGCTCCTGCAACAAATGAATATAAATTGTTGCAACTCAAGCAGTACCTATCAGGTGAACCTGCACAGCTTGTGGCCAACTTAGGTCATAGTGCGGTGGCATTTGATATTGCTCTTGAGCGTTTTGAGAGGAAATAAGGAGGCAAAATACGACAAATATCATTAAATTTAGAGGAAATTTCTAACATCAAGCCATTACGCCCAGGGAATGCCAGAGATCTTGATAAGTTTGCTGACATGCTAGATGTGGCAGTTGTTAGTCTCACAGAGACTGACAAGATAGAGGAGCTAGGTGATGGTTGTTTGTATTCGTTGCTGCTGAAAAAGTTAACTGAAAGCATGATAGTTCAGTATAGTAGATGGGTCTTTGAGCAACAAAGACAGGAATCTGTTGAGATTCTTAGTGAATGGATTATTCAAGAAACAGAATTCAATACTGTAGCCTCTGAAGTTAAACATGGCTTATAAGAGAAGACATCAGAATCTAGCCAACATCAAAGATTAGATACGTACTTTGGTGCACAAGGTGTAAGCAAGACACAACATTTTAATGTCTGTAAAAAATCCCAATCACAAGATTTGGCAATGCAGAATATTTAAAAATCTTGATGTTCCACAACGATGGGATAAGGCAAAGAAACTGAGTCTTTGCTTCCGATCATGGACATGCATGTACCATATCAGATAAATGTGGTATAGACAGTTGTCAAGCTACTCATAATCACCTGTTACATGACAATTACAAAGGAAGTAATCACAATAGACACTGTACTGACTCCTTAGTAACTGATAAAAAAGGTATTATCTCTGGGAGTGGCACAGAGAACCGAACACAGACAACCACAATGTCTGCTAAGAAAACGCAATCTCATCTCTCTGCACTTAGAACCATTCCAGTTGTACTGAAGAATGGTAAAAACAGATTAGTGGTCAATGCCTTGTTAGACGATGCAAGCACTCAAACATACATCAATGAAGATGTTGCATCAGAGCTTGGTCTGCAGGGTCAAACTAAATCTGTATCTGTTAACGTCCTTAACAGTAAAACAGAAACCTTTGACAGTATGTCCGTTGAATTTGGATTGGAAAGTATTGATGGCTTAGTTGACATGTAGATAGTAGCTTTATCAACTCCTGAAGTCACTGGCAGCAGGAAAGTGTTTGACTGGCAAAAACATGCACAGAAATGGTCTCATTTGAGGGACATACAGTTTCCGAATTTAGGTTCACGGCCAACCGTTGACATACTGATAGGTATGGATTACCTGGAACTGCATTCCTCCCGTGGTGATGTCTGTGGTAGGCCTGGAGAACCAGTGGCTAGACTCACACCTTTGGGGTGGACGTGTGTAGGGAATGTAACAGGGCTCCATGTTAAACAGAAACAAGGAACAGGTACATTCTTCGTTAATAACATTGATACTGAACACAGTGGGGAAAAGGACATGGAACTTTTGGTCCAACGATTTTGGGGAAATAGAAAATGTTTCCAGTTCAATTCCAATCATGAGTGTGAATGATCAAATGGCATTTGGTTCTGTACAATCTTCTCTTCAGTACTGCAATGGTAGGTACATGGTTGGGGTTCCTTGGGAAAAGACAGCTGATGAACTTACTAGCATACTATGATATGGCTTTCAGTCGGTTGTTGAACATTGAAAAGAAGTTGTCCAAAGACAAAACCATTTCAGAGGCATATGATGATGTCATTGCACAATATATCAACTAAGGTTACATCAGGAAAGTGCCTGAAGAAAAAATTAAAGAAACAAAATGGTTCTTACCTCATTTTCCTGTCGTGAAACCAGATAGAACAACAACAAAAGTCAGAATAGTGACTTTGACGCGTCGGCAAAATGTAACGGTTTGTCCTTGAATGATACAGTTCATCATGGTCCTAAGTTACAAAATGATTTGTTTGAGATTTTGCTTCACTTCAGAAAGCACGCAGTCGTGATTATTTGTAATATCGCTGAGATGTATCTCCAGATTGTAATCAGTGAAGGAGATCGTTCTCATTTCAGATTCCTTTGGAGAAGTATGGATCAGAACCAAACACCTGATGTTTACGAATTTAGTTGTGTTTGGAATGAATTGTTCTCCTTTCTTGGCACAATATATTTCACAAGAACATGCCAAACATCACGAAAGAGAATTCCCTTTGGCTACAGAAACACTTCAGAAATCCACTTACATGGATGATGACATGGATTCAGTAGAAAATGATGGTCAGGCAATAGAACTCTATGAACAGCTAAATGCCTTATTGAGTTCAGCAGGTATGCATGTTAGAAAATGGGTTTCTAATTCAACACAGGTTCTAGACCACATTCCTCTTGAAGACAGATTGAAGGAGATCAATATACACATGAAGGAGTTGCCTTCAGTTAAGGCTCTTGGTCTGACATGAATGGAATGCAGAAAGTGATGACTTTCGTTTCTGTTACCATGTTCAAGACAACAGTTTTAGCATGAAAAAAAGAAACTTTTTGAGAGAAACTGCAAAACTCTTCGATCCCCTTGGCATTTTGGCACCTTTCATCATAAGGGCCAAAGTTATCCTCCAAGAAATATGGACAACAGGTGCTGGGTGGGATGAAGTTATCAACCCCCAATTAGAAAGTATGGCAGTGGTATCATGAAATAGAACTTCTTAGATCGATTCGGGTACCAAGATGCATTCAAGTGGCTTCTGCTATAGAAAATACAAAGCTGCACGTTTTCGCAGATGCTTCACAAGAAGCATATGGGGCTGTTGTATATGCAGTCACTATGGACAAAGGTGAGGTGGTCTCAAGTAATCATGTAAAGAGTCATGTGGCACCTCTTAAAGCAGACAGTATTCCAAGAATTGAGTTGCTTGCAGCTGTCATTGGAGTAAAACTTCTCAATATTGTTGTAAAGGCCTTGGCAATAACACCTCAGTCTGCGACACTTTGGTCTGATAGCTTAAATGTGTTGTGGTGGGTGAATAGTCTGAGTAGAAGTTTCAAGTCATTTGTGGTAAATCGTGTTGGATACATCCATGAGAATACAAATCCTAGTCAGTGGAGGTATGTCCCCTCACAACTGAACACTGCAGATATTGTCAGCAGAGGTGCTCAAGTTCAAACATTGGAGAACAGGAAATGGTTAAACAGTCCTGAATTCCTGACTTCAACAGAAAATGATTGGCCAAAACAAGTCGTTGACTTCAGTAACTGTGATAAACTTGAACGACGAATTCATCAGATGGCAGTTACAATGTTGTGTGAAACAGATGAAGAAACACCATGGCATTTAGAACCTTCTAGGTTTTCAAACTGGAAACGACTTTGCAGAGTTCTTGCATGGATTTTCAGATTCTTCAACAACTCTCGTATACCAACCTGTATCCGTAAAAAAGGTGATCTGGATCTTGAAGAAATTGAAGATGCTGAAATGAAACTGTTGACCAAAACACAAGGTAGAGAAAACGTCGACAAAAGCGATACCTTTGTCTCTTTACGTGTCTCTCTACACGAGCTGTACACTTAGAAATGGCGTATGGACTTGACACAGAATCCTATTTGAACGCCTTTTTTAGAATGGCACATAGACATGGAATGCCAAAGGAAATAATTTCAGACAATGGCACAAATTTTGTTGGAGCTGCAAAGGAGTTGAAGGTTCTTGTGTCAGAACTGGACTCAGACGCTGTAAAAACCTCACTTACAAACAAAGGAATTATTTGGTGGTGTCTTTGAGTCCATGATCTTTGCAATATTGAGCGCTGGAGATGTTACTGATGAGGAGTTAATGACTGCCTTGACAGGTGCAGAAGCTCTTGTTAACTCTCGACCATTGACTTACCAGAGTGCCCATCCACAAGATGAGACACCTTTGACACCAAACCATTTCCTTCATGGACAGATGGGAGGAGAATTCGCTCCAGAAATTGATTCATCGTTCACTCCAAGGAGGAGATGGAGACGAGTCCAAGAGCTTGTGAGACATGTATGGAGACGTTGGATGAGAGAATGGTTGCCAACTCTCAATGTCAGGAAAAAATGGTTCACTCCAACCAAAGACTTTAGAGTTGATGACGTTGTGAATTGTGGTGTCTCCGAATACACCTTGTGGTTGTTGGCAGGATAGTGAAGATATTTCCTGGACAGGATGGTCACGTTAGAGTTGTGGAGGTTCAAGTTGGACAATCAAAACTTACGAGACCTGTGACAAAGATTTGTCCTTTAGAATGGAACAGTGATACAGAGAATTAATGTTCCAGTACAGTGAGGCTGCAAAAGTAGAAGATTTAGCATATCAGATCAGTATTTCTTGTACATAGTGAAAATAGTGGAATTTTGATCGGGATTGTTAGTTTGTTGGTTTGTTAGTTCGTCTTCGTGTTAAAATGTATTGGTATTAGTTGATAGACATGGGTCTATCATCAAGAGGGGGTATGTTGTGGAGAAAAAATAATAAAAATAAAACAAACATTGTTTCGGTTCATGTAACATGAACATTTAGAATAAACGCCACATGCTTCACGGAAATCAGATCGTGGCATTCGTTTCGTATGCAGAAAATGAATGCTGACACGTGATGCATTGCAATCGTCAATGCAGGCTTTTCGTTGGAGCAAGACACACTTTACGGTCGTTGACCAATATTCGTGGTCTTGAAAGGAACTAGTTGTCGTTGGACCAATATTCGTGGTCTTGGTATAAACTAGATGGGACAATATTCGTGGCCCTTAGAAACGTAAAGTGTGTACTTGCTCCTATAGTCAGTTATTCATTCCTGCATTCGTGGTCATGGACCTTGCATAGTTTCTTTATTTAATCATTAAGAAGAGAGTCACGTTTAGTTCCCCACATGTCACATAAAGAGAATCACGTTTAGTTCCCCATTAAGTCATAGGAAGAGAATCATGTTTAGTTCCCCATTAATCGTATAATTTCCAGTGGAGTAGAAAAGACGAAAAGTAGACACATGAACGTCGCCTTCCACTGTGCAACAAACATTGGTAGCAGAGCGTGGTTACAAAATTCTGTCACAAAATCCACCTGACAAATTATTAAATACCATGTCATTCATGAGCACTCGCGAGTTCTACGTCTGTTGTCTGACGACTGGAGCTGTTTTCAGTTCGCACCCTATTGGATCATTCCTCGCCACTCGGTATCTTGTAGATTACGGAATGGGATGAGTGTGCTAAATGGCATCGGGATCATTCGTAAGTGTCCGTAGACTAAAGTCACGTCGTAGGCATGACTAGGTAAATTTGCACTTTGTTTCACAGTGTGGACGTGGTCGGTTAGCTGTTGGGCTAACAATCCGAAGGTCGCGATTTCGCATCCGACGGATTCTCACAAAAACTGGTTGCTTGTCTTTGAGACATGTGACCTACGGCAGAGACCGTCCTCACGAGAAGTTGTGGTACTGTATTCTAAAGGTGCTCCCAATCATTGTATTAAAGTTACAGCTTCAAAATGGTCAAATGGTTTCTGAGGAGATTATGTTTACAGTGTTAGGAGATTATGTTAACAGTGTGAGGAGATGATGTTTACAGTGTGAGGAGATTATGTTTTCAGCGTGAGGAGATTATGTTTATGCTCTGAGAAATACATTTGAATGAATTTCGGAAGATGGTCAAAGTACAAACGTCAAATAAAGATCAAAATTTAAAATATCACAAACATGGAAGATATGTGTTTAACCCTACTAGTAACTATCCACAGACCAAATTTCATGACATTTTGAACAAGAAATGTCTGACTTATGGCCATAAATGGGTTTTTCAACAAGGCTGCTGTGGTGGCCATATTGAAATTGGATTTGAACACCTTAAAACAAATTGGGGTGTCACCAGTGGTGTGAAGTGTCAGATTCATTGATGCAATAGTTTCTGAAGAGAACATGTTTAAGACTGACAGTGGACAAACAGGCTACAACATAAGCTAGCTAACCAGGTAACAACTTTCATTCAACACATGAATATTACAGGAACACAAAAAGTGATGTTTGAGAACTTTTAAATAAAACCTGACAACAAGATGTGCAGAATGAAGTGTAACATAGACTGGTTGTTTTAAAAGGGTAAGATGGCAGCAGCAAGTAAGATTTACAGCTACTGGATGGGCAATGGCATGTAAAGGTCAAATAGGAAATGAAGGACACTGTTCTCTGGAAATAAACTTAATCTTTTTCGCATTCATCTTGAACATGTCTACACTAACATGAACTCTGTTCCCAGTGCCAAGAACTGTCGGAAATATACACTGACAGACATTGACCAAGGTGTCATGCTGTTAGCCCTAGCCAGAACATGTACAAGTGTATGACACACATTGACCAAGGTGTCATGCTGTTAGCCCTAGCCAGAACATGTACAAGTGTATGACACACATTGACCAAGGTGTCATGCTGTTAGCCCTAGCCAGAACATGTACAAGTGTATGACACACATTGACCAAGGTGTCATGTGGTTAGCCCTAGCCAGAACATGTACAAGTGTATGACACACATTGACCAAGGTGTCATACCATTAGCCCTAGCCAGAACATGTACAAGTGTATGACACATTGACCAAAGTGTCATGCTGTTAGCCCTAGCCAGAACATGTACAAGTGTATGACACACATTGACCAAGGTGTCATGCTGTTAGCCCTAGCCAGAACATGTACAAGTGTATGACACACATTGACCAAGGTGTCATGCTGTTAGCCCTAGCCAGAACATGTACAAGTGTATGACACACATTGACCAAGGTGTCATGCTGTTAGCCCTAGCGAGAACATGTACAAGTGTATGACACACATTGACCAAGGTGTCATGCTGTTAGCCCTAGCCAGAACATGTACAAGTGTATGACACACATTGACCAAGGTGTCATGCTGTTAGCCCTAGCCAGAACATGTACAAGTGTATGACACTCATTGACCAAGGTGTCATGCTGTTAGCCCTAGCCAGAACATGTACAAGTGTATGACACACATTGACCAAGGTGTCATGCCATTAGCCCTAGCCAGAACATGACATATGGCCAATGTGCCATGGTAATAGTTTGTTTGTGTTTTGTATAAATGAACACATGTGGCTTTGCATATGAATATTTACAGTTACATAACACTGGTAGGCTGATATTTTCTTTCAATGTGATGAGCCTTAACAACGTAAAGATGGTCTCAAACAAGTTAATACATAATTTGAAATGAATATAATGTTTTTATTATTAAGGACTCACCCTCATGTCTTTTAATATAAAAAAACCACATCAACATTTGTGAAAACCTGGTGAAACCATGGACTTGGACTTAAGTATATACTCCAAAGTCCAGCCACTGTTAACACAAGCTGTGACCCCAGCCAACTAATGGTCACAACTGCAAGGTCTATGGAAGAATTGTACTGGATAAACAGAAGATTCACTCATGACTACTTTGTATCAAGATTCTAGATGACAAGACATAGGGGCCTGTGTGTCGGGCTAGTCATACAGGCCATTACAAACATTACACAGAAATCTGATCTGATATATGAACCATATAATGATATCTATACACAGTTTGCATGAATCAGGCAGTACTTACCTCACTGTTGTCATTCTCATCTATGAACTTTATTGCACTTAGGTCTTCCTTCACATTACGCAACAATATCCATGATTTACTCTGCTCCACATGTTGGTTGACACCAGCAACAATAGTATCCATAGTCATATCTCTATCATTGTCAGTACTCTCAGCAATTGTCTGTATGCTAGTCTTGCTGGTAACTTGGTCAAGGTCATCATCACTGATTTCTAGATCAGACAGTTTAGTATCAGATGCTGTACTAACATGGTCAATATCATCTAGCATATCCATGAAGGCTTTTTCAATATCAGACCGATTCTCAAAACTTTTCAAAGGATTGCATTCTACCTGACCAGTTTTCTTAAACCAGCTTCGAGTTTGGGGAAGAACATCACTATGGGACCGACTCAGACCTTTTGATTTAGGCTTCAGGTCAACCTTAAACACATACTTGTCTGTACATTTGTCTGATTTCACCACAAAACACTCAGTGTTGTTTGAGTCACCGGTCCGTTTGGCACATTGATCTGTAGAGTCACTGAACTTGTGATCTCTGCTCGAATCCTTCTGATTGGAAGTGGCTGATGCTGTAGTTGGCAAGAGCGTAGTGCTGCTGTTGCTGCTGACTGTTGGAGTCTCTGGTGTGTGGTCTTTAGGCACTAGAGAACTACTTTCAGTTACTATGGTCTTCACAGACACAGATGTAACAGGGGAAACAGCAGACAGGTTCAACTCAACATTACCTTTGTGTTTACTGGGTACAGCATTAGGGCTCTCTTTACCCTGGGAGAGCCTATCAAACACAGTTCTTTTCTCACTGTCGGTCGTTTTCTTCACTGCAAAGCCTCCAGCCTTGAACTTGAGTTTGTCAACATCTGGCAGGACTCTTTTCTTAGAATCTATTCCCTTGCTGACACGAACTTTGTCCTTTGCATCTGAACCTCTTGTTGCCCCAGAGTTAAGTTTCACAGTCAAATTTGATTTCAATGTAGATTCCCTTCTACTGTCAATGATTAGATTATAGTTATCAGTTTTCAATGGTTGACTTTTGCCTTTCTTTGAAACAAAAGGTTCTGACTGTCCAGAGCTTGAAGGTGTCAACAATTTGCCTTTGCCCGTTAAAACAACCTTCCTGGTGTTTGCTGGCACATCTGCTGTTTTACTAAGGTTACCTTTCCTGTCCTTAACATGTGGTGGGGAGGGTCCAGGTTTGGAGCTAGCTGTATTTCTCTTGTCAGTATTCCCTCCACTGTCTTTGCTTTTCTGTGACCCTCGGGTTATTGATTGACTTTGTCCACCTTGACCTTTCTCTCGACTACTAAGCCTAGCTTTAATCTTGGAGAGAAAGTCTTCTTCCTCCACCCCAGCTCCAGCTCCTGCCTCTGCCTTCTTGGGCACACTTGTAGAAGAGGATGTCCCTGCCTTGTCAGCCCTGTCTGTGCAAGGTCCCACTTTGTTTCCTGCCCTACCGCCCTCACTAGTTGTCACCGTTTGTTTCAGCTGTTCAGTAGAGAATTGGATCTCAACTGTTGGGTAGTTTAATCTGACTATGGAGTCAGAATCAGTCTGTCTCAGGTCAAAGTGTTTCAGTGTGCTGTCCTCTCTCTTATCCAGGCCAGTATTGACCTTGGTGCTGGTTCCATCCTCTGAGAGTCTTCTGGAGTCTGTCTGGCTCACAAACTGAGGTCTGTGCAGTGTGATGTCCTCTGACTGGCGCCGCAGGCTGCTCTCGGCCTTCGACAACCTATTTCCAGCAGACAACTTGACTTTCTCTGTTATAAAGAAATAAATAGGATCACCTGGCTATTAGTACGGACTGGTATAAAGGTAATTGATTATAATAGATTTAGACTATTGTACATACAAAAGTAACTATCAATATCTTATTGCTTCAACTCAGTTTCTTTACCTTTGCTTAATTTACTGAATAACAACATCCACATTTCAAAAACTGCAAATAAGAATAATGCAAATAAGTAGCATGTAAGTTCCCTGTCGGTGAAGTTTTGTTTGTTTCATTGTTGTTTAACGCAATATTCCAGCTACATGACGGCAGTCTGTAAGAAATCGTGTCTGGACCAGACAATCCAGTGATTGAAAACATGAGCATCGATCTACGCAATTGGAATACGATGACATGCATCAATAAAGTCAGCGAGCCTGACCACCCGATCCCGTTAGTCGCCTCTTACGACAAGCAGAGTCACCTTTTATGGCAAGCATGGGCTGCTGAAGACCTATTCCAACCCGGATCTTCACGGTCTTCAGTGAAGTCCTAACTACATATCGAGGAAGATATGATCTGGTCATGGCTAAGCTGGGATAAGTGTGGTGTCGTTCTCTTTCACCTCGTCTGAGTGTTCAGAGTTGATCATGTATATGATCATCTCAAAGAGACAAATGTTTACAAAGAAGATTAGATTGGTAAAACTAAAAAACCTGAATTGAAGCTAATTTAGCAGATCAAACATGATCGCATTGTCTTAATAGTCTAATTTGTTGTATTTTGAATATATGCATGAACACCTAATGCAAATGATTGGTTTCAACCGTATGAATTTACATCGCAGCTGATTTACACCTGCATCTGATTCTCCACCAGGGAGGTCTGATGACTCACCCGGTCTTACCAGGGGTTTTAATGCCATCTACAGTATTGTGTACAGCTACAAGTGCATAGTGCCACCTGTGTTAGCAATAGTTAAACCCATGTTCTAAACATTAATAAAGACATCTACAAGCAAGATTACATGTGTCAATCCAAGGTTATTCTACTGGGAAACTAATATCTTATCCCTGACACCAGCAGGCCACTCTGTGTTAACAGAGGCTCCATGTCTTAATGCTAGTGCCCAGTCAAGCACTAAACCTTTTTCTATTTAAATATGAAATTGTCTTTAGGTATAAAATGCGATAGACACAAATGAACAATTAGATTTCTGTCAACAAAACTAAAATAGTTGATCTGCTTGTGTGGCTGTCTACTAGTGAGGGCAATCCCGATTGTCTTTCTGGGATTATAGAGCTACACGGATGAATGGATAGATTCCCAATCCTCATGCATGGGTGAGCACACAGTATGCTACATACAGTGTACAGGCTGAATGGGGGTGGTGGGATGTAGCTGGATGAGAGTTGGTGTGGGGCCATTTGATGTGAAAGCTGAATGAGGGTGGGAGTAGGGGGTGTTTGAGGATAGTGATGGGGGCTGGGGGTGATGGGGGGTGGGGTGTGCTGTATTGGATAAGCAGAGGCCAAGCACGATCCCCAAGTGTGGAGATGTCACACTATGCACTGCATGTACATACTGGTCAAATCTGCTTGTCTTGTACATTTCTATCACAGTCTGTGAGAACATTGGATTCTTAATACTTCACTCCCATAAAACATTAGCCAGATATATATGAGCTATACATGGCTTTGTTTGTACTGACATGAGATTACAGGTATGTCGAGCAGCACACACAGCAAGGCAGGACATTGGGATTCCCAAGGAGGCAGGCACATTTGTGTTGCTCTTTGATACATCGTCATAATGGGATATCAAAGTCTCATGTTTTCAGCGGGTCTGTTTGTAGCCAGATAGCCTTCTGGCCTTGTCACTGTGGGGGGTTTACCCACATTAGTCACATACCTCCACAGTACAGCCCAGCAGACCATTGCCCTCCCAATTCTCCATGAGTGTAAGGGTGGAGTATTAGTAGGAGAGAAAGGGAGGGTGGTGTACTGGCCCATGTGTGGGAGGGAGGGAGGGTGGTGTACTGGCCCATGTGTGGGAGGGAGGGAGGGAGGATGGTGTACTGGCCCATGTGTGGGAGGGAGGGAGGGAGGGTGGTGTACTGGCCCATGTGTGGGAGGGAGGGAGGGAGGGTGGTGTACTGGCCCATGTGTGGGAGGGAGGGAGGGAGGGTGGTGTACTGGCCCATGTGTGGGAGGGAGGGAGGGAGGCAGGTGTACTGGCCCATGTGTGGGAGGGAGGGAGGGAGGGTGGTGTACTGGCCCATGTGTGGGAGGGAGGGAGGGAGGGTGGTGTACTGGCCCATGTGTGGGAGGGAGGGAGTGTGGTGTACTGGCCCATGTTTGGGAGGTAGGAAGGGTGGTGTACTGGCCCATGTGTGGGAGGGAGGGAGAGTGTTGTACTGGCCCATGTGTGGGAGGGAGGGAGGGTGATGTACTCTGGCCCATGTGTGGGAGGGAGGGAGGGAGGGTGAAGTACTGGCCCATGTGTGGGAGGGAGGGAGGGAGGGTGGTGTACTGGCCCATGTGTGGGAGGGAGGGAGTGTGGTGTACTGGCCCATTTTTGGGAGGTAGGAAGGGTGGTGTACTGGCCCATGTGTGGGAGGGAGGGAGAGTGTTGTACTGGCCCATGTGTGGGAGGGAGGGAGGGTGTTGTACTGGCCCATGTGTGGGAGGTAGGGAGGGTGGTGTACTGGCCCATGTGTGGGAGGGAGGGAGGGTGATGTACTCTGGCCCATGTGTGAGAGGGAGGGAGGGTGGTGTACTGGCCCATGTGTGGGAGGGAGGGAGGGAGGGTGGTGTACTGGCCCATGTGTGGGAGGGAGGGAGGGAGGGTGGTGTACTGGCCCATGTGTGGAAGGGAGGGAGGCAGGTGTACTGGCCCATGTGTGGAAGGGAGGGAGGGTGTTGTACTGGCCCATGTGTGAGAGGGAGGGAGGGTGTTGTACTGGCCCATGTGTGGGAGGTAGGGAGGGTGGTGTACTGGCCCATGTGTGGGAGGGAGGGAGGGTGATGTACTCTGGCCCATGTGTGAGAGGAAGGGAGGGTGGTGTACTGGCCCATGTGTGGGAGGGAGGGAGGGAGGGTGGTGTACTGGCCCATGTGTGGGAGGGAGGGAGGGAGGGTGGTGTACTGGCCCATGTGTGGAAGGGAGGGAGGGTGATGTACTCTGGCCCATGTGTGGGAGGGAGGGAGGGAGGGTGGTGTACTGGCCCATGTGTGGGAGGGAGGGAGTGTGGTGTACTGGCCCATGTTTGGGAGGTAGGAAGGGTGGTGTACTGGCCCATGTGTGGGAGGGAGGGAGAGTGTTGTACTGGCCCATGTGTGGGAGGGAGGGAGGGTGTTGTACTGGCCCATGTGTGGGAGGTAGGGAGGGTGGTGTACTGGCCCATGTGTGGGAGGGAGGGAGGGTGATGTACTCTGGCCCATGTGTGAGAGGGAGGGAGGGTGGTGTACTCGCCCATGTGTGGGAGGGAGGGAGGGTGGTGTACTGGCCCATGTGTGGGAGGGAGGGAGGGAGGGTGGTGTACTGGCCCATGTGTGGAAGGGAGGGAGGCAGGTGTACTGGCCCATGTGTGGGAGGGAGGGAGGGAGGGTGGTGTACTGGCCCATGTGTGGGAGGGAGGGAGGGAGGGTGGTGTACTGGCCCATGTGTGGAAGGGAGGGAGGCAGGTGTACTGGCCCATGTGTGGGAGGGAGGGAGGGAGGGTGTTGTACTGGCCCATGTGTGGAAGGGAGGGAGGGTGTTGTACTGGCCAATGTGTGAGAGGGAGGGAGGGTGGTGTACTGGCCCATGTGTGGGAGGGAGGGAGGGAGGGTGGTGTACTGGCCCATGTGTGGGAGGGAGGGAGGGAGGGTGGTGTACTGGCCCATGTGTGGAAGGGAGGGAGGCAGGTGTACTGGCCCATGTGTGGAAGGGAGGGAGGCAGGTGTACTGGCCCATGTGTGGAAGGGAGGGAGGGTGTTGTACTGGCCAATGTGTGAGAGGGAGGGAGGGTGGTGTACTCTGGCAAATGTGTGAGAGGGAGGGAGGGTGGAGTACTGGCCAATGTGTGGAAGGGAGGTGGTGTACTCTGGCCTATGTGTGAGAGGGAGGGATGGTGATGTACTCTGGCCCATGTGTGAGAGGGAGGGAGGGTGGTGTACTCGCCCATGTGTGGGAGGGAGAAAGGGTGATGTACTCTGGCAAATGTGTGAGAGGGAGGGAGGGTGTTGTACTCTGGCCCATGTGTGGGAGGGAGAGTGTTGTACTCTTGCCCATGTGTGAGAGGGAGGAAGGGTGTTGTACTGGCCCATGTGTGAGGGAGGGTGGGTGTTGTACTCTGGCACATGTGTGGGAGGGAGGAAGGGTGGTGTACTCTGGCCCATGTGTGGGAGGGAGAGTGTTGTACTCTTGCCCATGTGTGAGAGGGAGGAAGGGTGTTGTACTGGCCCATGTGTGAGAGGGAGGGTGGGTGTTGTACTCTGGCCCATGTGTGGGAGGGAGGGAGGGAGGGTGGTGTACTGGCCCATGTGTGAGAGGGAGGGAGGGTTGTGTACTCTGGCCCATGAGAGGGAGGAAGGGTGGTGTACTCTGGCCCATGTGTGGGAGGGAGGGAGAGAGGGTGGTGTACTGGCCCATGTGTGGGAGGGAGGGAGAGAGGGTGGTGTACTGGCCCATGTGTGGGAGGGAGGGAAGGTTGTGTACTCTGGCCCATGTGTGGGAGGGAGGGAGGGAGGGTGTTGTACTGGCCCATGTGTGAGAGGGAGGGAGGGTTGTGTACTCTAGCCCATGTGTGGGAGGGAGGGTGTTGTACTCTAGTCCATGTGTGAGAGGGAGGAAGGGTGTTGTACTGGCCCATATGTGGAAGGGAGGGAGGGTGGTGTACTGGCCCGTGTGTGAGAGGGAGGGAGGGTTGTGTACTCTGGCCCATGTGTGGGAGGGAGGAAGGGTGGTGTACTCTGGCCCATGTGTGGGAGGGAGGGAGGGTTGTGTACTCTGGCCCGTGTGTGGGAGGGAGGGAGGGTGATGTACTCTGGCAAATGTGTGAGAGGGAGGGAGGGTGGTTTACTGGCCCATGTGTGGGAGGGAGGGAGGGTGATGTACTCTGGCAAATGTGTGAGAGGGAGGGAGGGTGTTGTACTCTGGCCCATGTGTGGGAGGGAGGGTGTTGTACTCTTGCCCATGTGTGAGAGGGAGGAAGGGTGTTGTACTGGCCCATGTGTGAGAGGGAGGGTGGGTGTTGTACTCTGGTCGATGTGTGGGAGGGAGGAAGGGTGGTGTACTCTGGCCCATGTGTGAGAGGGAGGAAGGGTGTTGTAATCTGGCCCATGTGTGGGAGGGAGGGTGTTGTACTCTTGCCCATGTGTGAGAGGGAGGAAGGGTGTTGTACTGGCCCATGTGTGGAAGGGAGGGAGGGTGGTGTACTGGCCCATGAGAAACATTGGTAATCACCAGGCTCTCATTAGGGAGAAACATTGGTAATCACCAGGCTCTCATTAGAAAGAAACATTGGTAATCATCAGGCTCTCATTAGAAAGAAACATTGGTAATCACCAGGCTCTCATTAGGGAGAAGCATTGGTAATCACCAGGCTCTCATTTGAAAGAAACATTGGTAATCACCAGGCTCTCATTAGGGAGAAACATTGGTAATCACCAGGCTCTCATTAGGGAGAAACATTGGTAATCACCAGGCTCTCATTAGGGAGAAACATTGGTAATCACCAGGCTCTCATTAGGGAGAAACATTGGTAATCACCAGGCTCTCATTAGGGAGAAACATTGGTAATCACCAGGCTCTCATTAGGGAGAAACATTGGTAATCACCAGGCTCTCATTAGGGAGAAACGTTGGTAATCACCAGGCTCTCATTAGAAAGAAACATTGGTAATCACCAGGCTCTCAGGGAGAAACATTGGTAATCATCAGGCTCTCATTAGGGAGAAACATTGGTAATCACCAGGCTCTCATAAAGGATAAACATTGGTAATCACCAGGCTCTCATAAGGGAGAAACATTGGCAATCACCAGGCTCTCATAAGGGAAAAACATTGGTAATCATCAGGCTCTCATTTGAAAGAAACATTGGTAATTACCAGGCTCTCATTAGGGAGAAACATTGGTAATCACCAGGCTCTCATTAGAAAGAAACATTGGTAATCACCAGGCTCTCATTTGAAAGAAACATTGGTAATCACCAGGCTCTCATTAGAAAGAAACATTGGTAATCACCAGGCTCTCATTAGGGAGAAACATTGGTAATCACCAGGCTCTCAGTTGAAAGAAACATTGGTAATCACCAGGCTCTCATTAGGGAGAAACATTGGTAATCATCAGGCTCTCATTAGGGAGAAACATTGGTTATCACAAGGCTCTCATTTGAAAGAAACATTGGTAATTACCAGGCTCTCATTAGGGAGAAACATTGGTAATCACCAGGCTCTCATTAGAAAGAAACATTGGTAATCACAAGGCTCTTATTTGAAAGAAACATTGGTAATCACCAGGTTCTCATTAGAAAGAAACATTGGTAATCACCAGGCTCTCATTAGGGAGAAACATTGGTAATCACAAGGCTCTCATTTGAAAGAAACATTGGTAATCACCAGGCTCTCATTAGGGAGAAACATTGGTAATCAACAGGCTCTCATTTGAAAGAAACATTGGTAATCACTAGACTCTTATTAGGGAGAAACATTGGTAATCATCAGGCTCTCATTAGAAAGAAACGTTGGTAATCACCAGGCTCTCATTAGGGAGAAACACTGGTAATCACCAGGCTCTCATTGGGGAGAAACATTGGTAATTACCAGGTTCTCATTAGAAAGAAACATTGGTAATCGCCAGGCTCTCATTAGGGAGAAACATTTGTAATCACCAGGCTCTCATTAGGGAGAAACATTGGTAATCACCAGGCTCTCATTAGGGAGAAACATTGGTAATCACCAGGCTCTCATTAGAAAGAAACATTGGTAATCACCAGGCTCTCATTAGGGAGAAACATTGGTAATCATCAGGCTCTCATAAGATAGAAACGCTGGTAATCACCAGGCTCTCATTAGAAAGAAACATTGGTAATCACAAGGCTCTTATTTGAAAGAAACATTGGTAATCACCAGGTTCTCATTAGAAAGAAACATTGGTAATCACCAGGCTCTCATTAGGGAGAAACATTGGTAATCACAAGGCTCTCATTTGAAAGAAACATTGGTAATCACCAGGCTCTCATTAGGGAGAAACATTGGTAATCAACAGGCTCTCATTTGAAAGAAACATTGGTAATCACTAGACTCTTATTAGGGAGAAACATTGGTAATCATCAGGCTCTCATTAGAAAGAAACGTTGGTAATCACCAGGCTCTCACGAGGGAGAAACACTGGTAATCACCAGGCTCTCATTGGGGAGAAACATTGGTAATTACCAGGTTCTCATTAGAAAGAAACATTGGTAATCGCCAGGCTCTCATTAGGGAGAAACATTGGTAATCACCAGGCTCTCATTAGGGAGAAACATTGGTAATCACCAGGCTCTCATTAGGGAGAAACATTGGTAATCGCCAGGCTCTCATTAGAAAGAAACATTGGTAATCACCAGGCTCTCATTAGGGAGAAACATTGGTAATCATCAGGCTCTCATAAGAAAGAAACGCTGGTAATCACCAGGCTCTCATATGAAAGAAACATTGGTAATCACCAGGCTCTCATTAGGGAGAAACATTAGTACTAAACATAAGCTATTGAACAGGTACACCCATAACTATATAGGTGTATCGATGGTGGCCACTGTTCCCATCTATTGAGGTAAGTGTTCAGCTAGCTTACCTCTGATTCTGTCCAGCCACACAGACATGGTGTGCTGCAGCTACCTGACAGTCACTCCATGAAGAGTCAGTCCACGTTTACCCTGTACTGGTGGCAGAGCTACTAAACACTACAATTTGTCACCTCCAAATATGTTTTGTCCTTCAGCACTAGCAATGGTCAAATGACATGGCTATCTCCCTTCATTATATATCAAACATAGTGTGAGCTAATAATCTATCAAATCAATGACTGGCCTCGTACGACCTGTCAAGCAGTCACAATCGCCAGTTGCAAGCCTATCACATGATTGTAAACCTGCCATTCACAACATCTCTGGCCAGTTAGCCACATTCCCTCCAGGACTAATAAATCCTCCTTTCAACATTATTACTTATAATGCCTTTCTGATCAACTCATAACCTGTCATATCTAAAGCACTCTAAACTGTTCAGGTCAACTTTACTCCCAAATCATATTTTCTGTGCTTGACAAATGAATGGTTATCAAGTCCAAGCTTGGCCAGTCCAGGTTTTTAAGAGATACAGGTGGTTTTAAACAGGTTGAATGACTTGAAGTTGGAATGGTAGTGATGGAGACTTTTGCAGTGCTGGAGAGAGGTAGTTAGTTTCTGTCCTCCTGTCATAACATCAAAGCCAGGGGGCTCTGTCAGCGGGCTCTGGCTGACAATAGCTGTCGGTCAGTGCTACACACCACACACACAAACACTAAAGTGGTAACAGCGAAGTAGGACCATGCTAGCTCCGCACTCATTGTACACACACAGCACATGACAAACAGCTACGTGGGGTCGGTCCATTATACTGCCCTTAATCAAATTTCAATCACACTCCTTGTGTTTAATTACTATTATTTACACAGCTCTTGGCTGATTGTCCAGATCATCAAATAAATAAGCTTTTAACTGTACAAGATGGTTTTACAGTGTCGGTCTCTAGAAAGTTGTAGGCGGTGGAGCAATACATGACCAACTAAATATTGATGCACGGAGCATGCAGACAGACTGCAACCATGTACCTTCAAGTCAAGACCACTTAGTGTTTCAAAAGAAAGTTTGAAAATGTTAATCAAAATCAGGAAATGTTTTGACAATTTCAAATCAAATACAAAAAAAATATTTATACTACTCAACATTTGCTAAGGACCACACCCCTGACTAAAGATGACTAGTTAGCAAATCATGAATAGTATATGAACATAATGTAAACTTTATAGAGTAATTTAACAACCACTGTTCATCAGCAAACTACGCTACGTTTTGTACTATATGACAATGATTACAGGTATAGCATGACAGAGCCACATCCTTATTCTATGCTCCAGACAATGTGGGGGCCTTTACACTTCTGACAGAACTAAAAAGGGTAATCATCATGAGGAACTGATACAATTTGTCTGTGCTGCCGAGTCATTGTTCCACTGATTAAGATGGGCTAAAACAGAATGTAGAAGTCAGCAGAAGATAATTTTCTATGGTTCTGAAAACGCATCCCTGAAAGACTGTACGTGCTGACACTTCTTGGAAGTGCAATGGTGGATGTTACTGTGTGACACCATCCATGCAACATAAACCCCTATAATTACTACTCCAATACAAGAGCTACTGTAATGTCTCAACTGCAGTAGGACTTATTCCCATTCAATGCCCCTTTCCCCCTGGAACAGCAATGTCATTCATCAGCCATCGTTGGGTACACTAGCGTTACATCTCTCCCTTGTCTCAGGCCCATGACTTGTCAGACCACAAGGTGCACACAGTAATGGAGAACTTCAGGCTCTTAACATAGGATTACTATTTAACATTTTGTTTTACTCAGTATCGATAAAAGCTGATAACAGATTATTTTCCTATTTTCACACGTTTCATGGTATGACAATAATCCCCAAATACTTGAAGAAGTTGAAAAAAATCAGCATATTTTCCATTATTGAAATCAGTTAGCCTAAATTACTTGATTTTCATTTCCTTCATGGTTTGCATGTCCAGCTGGGTTGTTGCCGACACAGAAACAGGACTTGGCTCTGTCTACAATAGTATTGCATGGCCCCAGACACTGAGAACACTGTAATATGCATACACTCATCTCCTACTGAAATGGATGTTCTAAATGGAACACTAATGTTATTCAATGTCTTAAAGACAGTGTCACTGCACTGTAGCTGGATATGTGGACAACAGATCAAAATATCAACAAAGACAGTCAAATAAACAAAACTTGCTGTCAGCATTGATACTCAAATATTTTCTGCATAGACATTGAGGACTAAAAGGTAACACTAAAGTATTATGATTTGAACAAAATATGAGTTCAGCTCCATCAGCCTGTTCAGAGAAGAATTCGACAGTGCCAGATATGCATATCAAGAGAATTCAGGAGTTAAATAAAGCTCAAATGTCTAAATATTGCACAAAACAGAACCTATGTGAGTGAGTGAGTGAGTGATTATTGCTAAAAACTGCATCAGCAACCATGTAGCTATTCACAATGAGAAGTGGCTTGACCAAACATTCAAGTATTGTTCTTTCTCTTTCTTTCAGATTTCTCTTGAAATATTCTTTATTAAAATAAACATACAAATTACTTGAACGTCATGAATCCATAAACAAGTACAGCTAGGGAATTTTGCCTCAAATGACAAACTATACCACTATATTAAGAACTAACTAACTGCCCAGTATCAAGGACTATCACTTGAGCACTTGTTACAAAAGACACATGTGGATGATATTCTCACTTTCATATTCTTTCCCTTTTTCCCTTTAAGAACTAAGTGCTCCTTTATACAGATTATTTGCTTATGTAAACTACTCACTTGACGCAAAGCCCCATGTTTGTCACACCTGTTGTTGAGGCAGCCAAATACTCTGTTGCTACTGTCAGCTGTGTGTGTTTTGCGGTGGAGCGTCTGCAACAGTCTACTGCCTTTTGTGTCTACACACTGACATCTCCGCATGAGAGGGAGACAGAGACATTGAGAAGTAAGCAGCAGAATGTTGCCCCACAGGGGGCATCCTCATCCAGCCAGTGAGAAAACTGTATTACAATGCTTGACAGAGCAGCATTGTCCCACCACTCAACTCAACCAAACCATAACCATCTCCATGTACTGTGTGAGCATCACAGAGACATCACACTGAGGTTGGAGATGGAGGACACACTGGACAAGTAGTGGAACAGCCTCAATAACTGTTGTTAGATACTGGCTGGCACTGAAACATTCCCTCTGGCCTGTTGACAAACTTAGGCAACACCCAGGGTAGCGGAGGGGGCATGAACTATCTCATAATGACCTCCAGATGCATTTGTACATCTGACCTGATGACCCCAAGTTGAATCTACCTTTGAAACCCCTGAGACAGACACAGGCTCAACACATGACAATTGAGAGTCTGCATTACACACCCAAGGAATAATGTAATTCAGCAGGTGTGGTCATGGTATCCCTTCCTTCATTCATCACACATTATCAGCAGGCCTACTGGTCACTATTGGGTAGTCCGGGATATTCCATCACAAAGGTGTGTAGTAGAATTTACATCACACACATACATCTCAGAGTGGCTACAAATAATTAAATAGCTTCAAAACCTTTTACTTCCAAACAGGTTATTTCATTGAGGATTACTATTACATTTCTGTCGAAGACGTTCCATCACCTGTTAAGCCAGTACTTGTTCAAACAAACTACTTCCTTATTGTTTTTGATAAAATAATGTTAAGGTAGAAAAGATACATTTATGGATAATGTTTCAGTGATTCTGTAGCCAACCAGTGCCCATTGTAACCACATTTAACAGACAACAGTCTCTCACAGATGGCTGATGGTGATTCAATGTTGTAAGAAGTGCTGTCACAACAAAATATTAAAGGACAACAATGTTTTTATGTGACCAGTGATAAGTATCTGACACAAGCATAGCTAGGGGCCATAGCTTCAGCCTATGTTGAATGCTTGCAGAGACTCAGAGTATCCAACATGGATGACATAGTCCCTCTACAGGAGGCACACGAACTCTCCCCCAGCCCTTCCCAACACACAGACCATCCACACAGATAAGCTACATATATGTAAATGTGGAGTGTTATCAGAGGCCAGGCAAATCATAAAATGCCTGGAAGTTTCATCAAAACAAGCAATGCATTGATAAGTGACAACATGGGAATCTGTGCCCTGTCTACCTACAGCTGGGGCAAGATCCTCTTGGAATTCCCTACCTTCAGGGGAAACACAGGACTGACATTACACACAAACACAGGGGCACATTCTCTCCCAATCCTACCTTCAGGGGAAACACAGGACTGACATTACACACAAACACAGGGGCACATTCTCTCCCAATCCTACCTTCAGGGGAAACACAGGACTGACATTACACACAAACACAGGAGCACATTCTCTCCCAATCCTACCTTCAGGGGAAACACAGGACTGACATTACACACAAACACAGGACTGACATTATACACAAACACAGGAATACATTCTCTCCCAATCCTACCTTCAGGGGAAACACAGGACTGACATTACACACAAACACAGGAACACATTCTCTCCCAATCCTACCTTCAGGGGAAACACAGGACTGACATTACACACAAACACAGGGGCACATTCTCTCCCAATCCTACCTTCAGGGGAAACACAGGACTGACATTACACACAAACACAGGAACACATTCTCTCCCAATCCTACCTTCAGGGGAAACACAGGACTGACATTTCACACAAACACAGGGGCACATTCTCTCCCAATCCTACCTTCAGGGGAAACACAGGACTGACATTACACACAAACACAGGAGCTCATTCTCTCCCAATCCTACCTTCAGGGGAAACACAGGACTGACATTACACACAAACACAGGAACACATTCTCTCCCAATCCTACCTTCAGGGGAAACACAGGACTGACATTATACACAAACACAGGGGCACATTCTCTCCCAATCCTACCTTCAGGGGAAACACAGGACTGACATTACACACAAACACAGGGGCACATTCTCTCCCAATCCTACCTTCAGGGGAAACACAGGACTGACATTACACACAAACACAGGACTGACATTATACACAAACACAGGAATACATTCTCTCCCAATCCTACCTTCAGGGGTAACACAGGACTGACATTACACACAAACACAGGAACACATTCTCTCCCAATCCTACCTTCAGGGGAAACACAGGACAGACATTACACACAAACACAGGAACACATTCTCTCCCAATCCTACCTTCAGGGGAAACACAGGACTGACATTACACACAAACACAGGACTGACATTACACACAAACACAGGAACACATTCTCTCCCAATCCTACCTTCAGGGGAAACACAGGACTGACATTACACACAAACACAGGGGCACATTCTCTCCCAATCCTACCTTCAGGGGAAACACAGGACTGACATTACACACAAACACAGGAACACATTCTCTCCCAATCCTACCTTCAGGGGAAACACGAGACTGACATTACACACAAACACAGGGGCACATTCTCTCCCAATCCTACCTTCAGGGGAAACACGAGACAGACATTACACACAAACACAGGGGCACATTCTCTCCCAATCCTACCTTCAGGGGAAACATGGGACTGACATTACACACAAACACAGGGGCACATTCTCTCTCAATCCTACCTTCAGCCGAAACACAGGACAGACATTACACACAAACACAGGAGCACATTCTCTCCCAATCCTACCTTCAGGGGAAACACAGGACAGACATTACACACAAACACAGGGGCACATTCTCTCCCAATCCTACCTTCAGCGGACACGCAGGACTGACATTACACACAAACACAGGAACACATTCTCTCTCAATCCTACCTTCAGGGGAAACACAGGACTGACATTACACACAAACACAGGGGCACATTCTCTCCCAATCCTACCTTCAGGGGAAACACAGGACTGACATTACACACAAACACAGGACTGACATTACACACAAACACAGGAGCACATTCTCTCCCAATCCTACCTTCAGGGGAAACACAGGACTGACATTACACACAAACACAGGGGCACATTCTCTCCCAATCCTACCTTCAGGGGAAACACAGGACTGACATTACACACAAACACAGGACTGACATTACACACAAACACAGGAGCACATTCTCTCCCAATCCTACCTTCAGGGGAAACACAGGACTGACATTACACACAAACACAGGGGCACATTCTCTCCCAATCCTACCTTCAGGGGAAACACGAGACAGACATTACACACAAACACAGGGGCACATTCTCTCCCAATCCTACCTTCAGGGGAAACACAGGACTGACATTACACACAAACACAGGACTGACATTACACACAAACACAGGACTGACATTACACACAAACACAGGACTGACATTACACACAAACACAGGACTGACATTACACACAAACACAGGAGCATATCTCTCCCAATCCTACCTTCAGGGGAAACACAGGACTGACATTACACACAAACACAGGACTGACATTATACACAAACACAGGAATACATTCTCTCCCAATCCTACCTTCAGGGGAAACACAGGACTGACATTACACACAAACACAGGACTGACATTACACACAAACACAGGGGCACATTCTCTCCCAATCCTACCTTCAGGGGAAACACAGGACAGACATTACACACAAACACAGGGGCACATTCTCTCCCAATCCTACCTTCAGGGGAAACACAGGACTGACATTACACACAAACACAGGAGCATATCTCTCCCAATCCTACCTTCAGGGGAAACACAGGACTGACATTACACACAAACACAGGACTGACATTACACACAAACACAGGACTGACATTACACACAAACACAGGGGCACATTCTCTCCCAATCCTACCTTCAGGGGAAACACAGGACTGACATTACACACAAACACAGGAGCACATTCTCTCCCAATCCTACCTTCAGGGGAAACACAGGACTGACATTACACACAAACACAGGGGCACATTCTCTCCCAATCCTACCTTCAGGGGAAACACGAGACAGACATTACACACAAACACAGGGGCACATTCTCTCCCAATCCTACCTTCAGGGGAAACACAGGACTGACATTACACACAAACACAGGAGCACATTCTCTCCCAATCCTACCTTCAGGGGAAACACAGGACTGACATTACACACAAACACAGGGGCACATTCTCTCCCAATCCTACCTTCAGGGGAAACACGAGACAGACATTACACACAAACACAGGGGCACATTCTCTCCCAATCCTACCTTCAGGGGAAACACAGGACTGACATTACACACAAACACAGGACTGACATTACACACAAACACAGGAGCACATTCTCTCCCAATCCTACCTTCAGGGGAAACACAGGACTGACATTACACACAAACACAGGGGCACATTCTCTCCCAATCCTACCTTCAGGGGAAACACAGGACAGACATTACACACAAACACAGGACTGACATTACACACAAACACAGGGGCACATTCTCTCCCAATCCTACCTTCAGGGGAAACACAGGACTGACATTACACACAAACACAGGAACACATTCTCTCCCAATCCTACCTTCAGGGGAAACACAGGACAGACATTACACACAAACACAGGAACACATTCTCTCCCAATCCTACCTTCAGGGGAAACACAGGACTGACATTACACACAAACACAGGGGCACATTCTCTCCCAATCCTACCTTCAGGGGAAACACAGGACTGACATTACACACAAACACAGGGGCACATTCTCGCCCAATCCTACCTTCAGGGGAAACACAGGACTGACATTACACACAAACACAGGAGCATATCTCTCCCAATCCTACCTTCAGGGGAAACACGAGACAGACATTACACACAAACACAGGGGCACATTCTCGCCCAATCCTACCTTCAGGGGAAACACAGGACTGACATTACACACAAACACAGGGGCACATTCTCGCCCAATCCTACCTTCAGGGGAAACACAGGACTGACATTACACACAAACACAGGAGCATATCTCTCCCAATCCTACCATCAGGGGAAACACGAGACAGACATTACACACAAACACAGGGGCACATTCTCTCCCAATCCTACCTTCAGGGGAAACATGGGACTGATATTACACACAAACACAGGGGCACATTCTCTCTCAATCCTACCTTCAGGGGAAACATGGGACTGATATTACACACAAACACAGGGGCACATTCTCTCTCAATCCTACCTTCAGGGGAAACACAGGACTGACATTACACACAAACACAGGGGCACATTCTCTCCCAATCCTACCTTCAGGGGACACATGGGACTGACATTACACACAAACACAGGACTGACATTACACACAAACACAGGGGCAAATTCTCTCCCAATCCTACCTTCAGGGGAAACACGAGACAGACATTACACACAAACACAGGACTGACATTACACACAAACACAGGACTGACATTACACACAAACACAGGGGCACATTCTCTCCCAATCCTACCTTCAGGGGAAACACGAGACTGACATTACACACAAACACAGGGGCACATTCTCTCCCAATCCTACCTTCAGGGGAAACACGGGACAGACATTACACACAAACACAGGACTGACACTACACACAAACACAGGAGCACATTTTCTCCCAATCCTACCTTCAGGGGAAACACAGGACTGACATTACACACAAACACAGGGGCACATTCTCTCTCAATCCTACCTTCAGGGGAAACACGGGACAGACATTACACACAAACACAGGACTGACATTACACACAAACACAGGGGCACATTCTCTCCCAATCCTACCTTCAGCGGACACGTGGGACTGACATTACACACAAACACAGGGGCACATTCTCTCCCAATCCTACCTTCAGGGGAAACACAGGACTGACATTACACACAAACACATGAGCACATTCTCTCCCAATCCTACCTTCAGCGGACACACGGGACAGACATTACACACAAACACAGGGGCACATTCTCTCCCAATCCTACCTTCAGCGGACACACGGGAAAGACATTACACACAAACACAGGACTGAAATTACACACAAACACAGGAACACATTCTCTCCCAATCCTACCTTCAGCGGACACACGGGAAAGACATTACACACAAACACAGGACTGACATTACACACAAACACAGGAGCACATTCTCTCCCAATCCTACCTTCAGCGGACACGTGGGACTGACATTACACACAAACACAGGGGCACATTCTCTCTCAATCCTACCTTCAGGGGAAACACAGGACTGACATTACACACAAACACAGGGGCACATTCTCTCTCAATCCTACCTTCAGGGGAAACACAGGACAGACATTACACACAAACACGGGACTGACATTATACACAAACACAGGGGCACATTCTCTCTCAATCCTACCTTCAGCGGACACGCAGGACTGACATTACACACAAACACAGGACTGACATTACACACAAACACTGGGGCACATTCTCTCTCAATCCTACCTTCAGGGGAAACACGGGACTGACATTACACACAAACACAGGAGCACATTCTCTCTCAATCCTATCTTCAGGGGAAACATGGGACTGACATAACACACAAACACAGGGGCACATTCTCTCTCAATCCTACCTTCAGTGGACACACGGGACAGACATTGACACACAACAAAAGTCCATGGTCTGTCTATCTGACACAGTACAGAAGGCTGTTGCCTGTCTATCTGACACCCAACAGAAGGCCATTGACAGTCTATCTGACAGACAACAGAAGGCCATTGACAGTCTATCTGACACCCAACAGAAGGCCATTGGCAGTCTATCTGACACCCAACAGAAGGCCATTGACAGTCTATCTGGCACATAATAGAAGGCCGTTGGCAGTCTATCTGACACAAAACAGAAGCCGCTGTTGACAGTCTATCTAACACATGATATAAGGCCATTGACCGTCTATCTGACACAGAAAAGAAGGCCATTGACAGTCTATCTGACACCCAACAGAAGGCCATTGACAGTCTATCTGACACCCAACAGAAGGCCATTGACAGTCTATCTGACACAAAACAGAAGGCTGTTGAATGTCTATCTGACACCCAACAGAAGGCCATTGACAGTCTATCTGGCACCCATCAGAAGGCCATTGACAGTCTATCTGACACCCAACAGAAGGCCATTGACAGTCTATCTGGCACATAATAGAAGGCTGTTGGCAGTCTTTCTGACACAAAACAGAAAGCTGTTGACAGTCTATCTAACACATGATATAAGGCCATTGACTGTCTATCTGACACAGAAAAGAAGGCCATTGACAGTCTATCTGACACAAAACAGAAGGCTGTTGAATGTCTATCTGACACCCAACAGAAGGCCATTGACAGTCTATCTGACACTCAACAGAAGGCCATTGACAGTCTATCTGACACCCAACAGAAGGCCATTGACAGTCTATCTGACACCCAACAGAAGGCCATTGACAGTCTATCTGTTACACAAAAGAGGGCTGTTGACAGTCTATTTGACACAAAGCAGAAGGCTGTTGACTGTCTATCTGACACATAATATAAGGCCTTTGACAGTCTACCTGACACAAAACAGAAAGTCTATCTGACACAACAGAAGGCCATTGACAGTCTATCTGTTACACAACAGAGGGCTGTTGAAAGTATATCTGACACACAACAGAAGGCCATTGGCAGTCTATTTGACACAAAGCAGAAGGCTGTTGACAGTCTACCTGACACAAAACAGAAAGTCTATCTGACACACAACAGAGGGCCATTGACAATCTATCTTAAAGACATTGACAGTGAATAATTGTCAAAGAACAAAATGTAGTATGTTACTTAACCATTTTGAAACATTATCAAATAATGTTTCAATTTCAAGAAATATATTCAAAATACCTTCAAGTAATGTACTATCTAATCATTGAAGGTTAAAAAGAAATACACAAGTGTTCTATTGATTAACATAAAACTGTTTATATTTCTCTCCCGAAAATAAGTGAATTTTAAGTCAATAATAAATTGTCTCCAGGTAAATGTGATGGAAACAGAAAAAAACAACAGAAAAACAAAATAAAATTAAGATAACAACTTACACTTAACATGAAGTGGAGTGTTTCCTGGGTGGTGCTCGACCCTGCTACATGAGCCTGGGTGTGGAGGACTGACTGTCTTGCTGGCCACTGTGTGGATACAGCACTGCAAGAGGTGAGCTATACCTGCCTCACTTCCTGTACACATGATGGGAGCTGGATGTAGGTCAGGTGTTGCGACGCACCTCACTGATGTATACTTTACCCCCCTTATTGTGACGAATGGTGGAAAAAGGAGTGTTTTCTGTCTACTGTTGTAAAATAGCAACAGTGCAGCTGGCACGTAGAGGAATGTTACAACACTGACTCCACCAAACATCTTACATCTCCACCTTTTGTCATATTTCTCAACACTTCGGTTTTTCTCAGCTAGGGTCAACCATGGGGTCACCACTTATCATTATGAAACAAACAAAAAATCACCTAAAAAGAATTTTTGGTACATGCTATAAGTTTAGCAAATAAAAAACAAAACTTTGCTGTTTGTATTTTACACTTTGGACATATAAACAGAAAAAATAGGTTTTGGAATACTAGTGAGAGCATGACAGGGTAGCTGTCTGATCAGGTGCCTATACAGCGGCCAACATATTTATTGGTGAGTCATCTAAGTTTCGCTAAAAACGCCCTGCAAGCACCTCTATGGTACATCTGCTGACAACCTCCATATACAGGCAAGACTCATAAACTGTTTGTGTGTATACAACAGTGTAATGCAGACACATCACACGCCATACATACATCATACAAATTCGAAGAAGCAACTTGAAAAAGGGCGAAACACTGCCAGCTGAATCAAACAAACTGATACTTCAGAATGAATGGAGGGAGACTTTTATTGCTGTTCCACCTCCAGGTAACAATCACAGCAAATGAAAACAAACCTGAGTCTGAGAGATGAGAATTGAGCTCCTGGAGGAGCAAGAGTTGAGATAACCCACCTGTACCACACAATACAGCTGCCCTCCACCTGTACCCCACAACACAGCTACACCCCATCTGTACCCAACAATACAGCTCCACCCCATCTGTACCCCACAATACAGCTACACCTGACCTGTACCCCACAAAACAGCTACACCCCACCTGTACCCAACAAGACAGCCACACCCCAACTCTACCCCACAATACAGCAACACTCCATATGCACCCCACAACACAGCTACCCTCCACCTGTATCCCACAATACAGCAACCCTCCACCTGTACCCCACAATACAGCTACACCTGACCTGTACCCCACAATACAGCTACACCCCACCTGTACCCCACAATACAGCTACCCTCCACCTGTACCCCACAATACAGCAACCCTCCACCTGTACACCACAATACAGCTACACCCCACCTGTACCCAACAAGACAGCCACACCCCAACTCTACCCCACAATACAGCAACACTCCATATGCACCCCACAATACAACTACCCTCCACCTGTATCCCACAATACAGCAACCCTCCACCTGTACCCCACAATACAGCTACACCCCACCTGTACCCCAAAATACAGCAACCCTCCACCTGTACCCCACAATACAGCTACACCCCACCTGTACCCCACAATACAGCAACCCTCCACCTGTACCCCACAATACAGCTACACCCCACCTGTACCCAACAAGACAGCCACACCCCAACTCTACCCCACAATACAGCAACACTCCATATGCACCACACAATACAACTTCCCTCCACCTGTATCCCACAATACAGCAACCCTCCACCTGTACCCCACAATACAGCTACGACCCACCTGTACCCCACAATACAGCTACCCTCCGCCTGTACCCCACAATACAGCTATCCTCCACCTGTACCCCACAATACAGCTATCCTCCACCTGTACCCCACAATACATCTACACCCCACCTGTACCCCACAATACAGCAACCCTCCGCCTGTACCCCACAATACAACTACCCTCCACCTGTACCCCACAATACAGCAACCCTCCACCTGTACCCCACAATACATCTACACCCCACCTGTACCCCACAATACAGCTATCCTCCACCTGTACCCCACAATACAGCTACCCTCCACCTGTACCCCACAATACAGCAACCCTCCACCTGTACCCCACAATACAGCTACGACCCACCTGTACCCCACAATACAGCTACCCTCCGCCTGTACCCCACAATACAGCTACCCTCCACCTGTACCACACAATACAGCTACGACCCACCTGTACCCCACAATACAGCAACCCTCCACCTGTACCCCACAATACAGCTACCCTCCACCTGTACCACACAATACAGCTACCCTCCACCTGTATCCCACAATACAGCAACCCTCCACCTGTACCCCACAATACAGCTACACCCCACCTGTACCCCACAATACAGCTACCCTCCGCCTGTACCCCACAATACATCTACACCCCACCTGTACCCCACAATACAGCAACCCTCCGCCTGTACCCCACAATACAACTACCCTCCACCTGTACCCCACAATACAGCTATCCTCCACCTGTACCCCACAATACAGCTATCCTCCACCTGTACCCCACAATACATCTACACCCCACCTGTACCCCACAATACAGCTATCCTCCACCTGTACCCCACAATACAGCTACCCTCCACCTGTACCACACAATACAGCTACCCTCCACCTGTATCCCACAATACAGCAACCCTCCACCTGTACCCCACAATACAGCTACACCCCACCTGTACCCCACAATACAGCTACCCTCCACCTGTACCCCACAATACATCTACACCCCACCTGTACCCCACAATACAACTACCCTCCACCTGTACCCCACAATACAACTACCCTCCACCTGTACCCCACAATACAGCTATCCTCCACCTGTACCCCACAATACAACTACCCTCCACCTGTACCCCATAATACATCTACACCCCACCTGTACCCCACAATACAGCTATCCTCCACCTGTCTCCCACAATACAGCAACCCTCCACCTGTACCCCACAATACAGCTACACCCCACCTGTACCCCACAATACAGCTACCCTCTGCCTGTACCACACAATACATCTACACCCCACCTGTACCCCACAATACAGCAACCCTCCGCCTGTACCCCACAATACAACTACCCTCCACCTGTACCCCACAATACAGCTACCCTCCACCTGTACCCCACAATACAGCTATCCTCCACCTGTACCCCACAATACAGCTACCCTCTGCCTGTACCCCACAATACATCTACACCCCACCTGTACCCCACAATACAGCAACCCTCCGCCTGTACCCCACAATACAACTACCCTCCACCTGTACCCCACAATACAGCTACCCTCCACCTGTACCCCACAATACAGCTACACCCCACCTGTACCCCACAATACAGCTACACCCCACCTGTACCCCACAATACAGCTACACCCCACCTGTACCCCACAATACAGCTACACCCCACCTGTACCCCACAATACAGCTACACCCCACCTGTACCCCACAATACAGCTACCCTCCACCTGTACCCAAAAATACAGCTACAGCACACCTGTACCCCACAATACAGCTATCCTCCACCTGTACCCAAAAATACAGCTACAGCACACCTGTACCCCACAATACAGCTACCCTCCACCTGTACCCAAAAATACAGCTACAGCACACCTGTACCCCACAATACAGCTATCCTCCACCTGTACCCAACAATACAGCTACACCCCACCTGTACCCCACAATACAGCTACAGCACACCTGTACCCCACAATACAGCTATCCTCCACCTGTACCCCACAATACAGCTACCCTCCACCTGTACCCCACAATACAGCTATCCTCCGCCTGTACCCCACAATACAGCTACACCCCACCTGTACCCCACAATACAGCTACACCTGACCTGTACCCCACAATACAGCTACACCCCACCTGTACCCCACAATACAGCTACCCTCCACCTGTACCCCACAATACAGCAACCCTCCACCTGTACCCCACAATACAGCTACACCCCACCTGTACCCAACAAGACAGCCACACCCCAACTCTACCCCACAATACAGCAACACTCCATATGCACCCCACAATACAACTACCCTCCACCTGTATCCCACAATACAGCAACCCTCCACCTGTACCCCACAATACAGCTACACCCCACCTGTACCCCAAAATACAGCAACCCTCCACCTGTACCCCACAATACAGCTACACCCCACCTGTACCCCACAATACAGCAACCCTCCACCTGTACCCCACAATACAGCTACACCCCACCTGTACCCAACAAGACAGCCACACCCCAACTCTACCCCACAATACAGCAACACTCCATATGCACCCCACAATACAACTTCCCTCCACCTGTATCCCACAATACAGCAACCCTCCACCTGTACCCCACAATACAGCTACGACCCACCTGTACCCCACAATACAGCTACCCTCCGCCTGTACCCCACAATACAGCTATCCTCCACCTGTACCCCACAATACAGCTATCCTCCACCTGTACCCCACAATACATCTACACCCCACCTGTACCCCACAATACAGCAACCCTCCGCCTGTACCCCACAATACAACTACCCTCCACCTGTACCCCACAATACAGCTATCCTCCACCTGTACCCCACAATACAGCTACCCTCCACCTGTACCCAACAATACAGCTACACCCCACCTGTACCCCACAATACAGCTACAGCACACCTGTACCCCACAATACAGCTATCCTCCACCTGTACCCCACAATACAGCTACCCTCCACCTGTACCCCACAATACAGCTATCCTCCGCCTGTACCCCACAATACAGCTACACCCCACCTGTACCCCACAATACAGCTACCCTCCACCTGTATCCCACAATACAGCTACACCCCACCTGTATCCAACAATACAGCTACACCCCACCTGTACCCCATAATACAGCTACACCCCACCTGTACCCCACAATACAGCTATCCTCCACCTGTACCCCACAATACAGCAACCCTCCACATGTACCCCACAATACAGCTACCCTCCACCTGTACCCCACAATACAGCTACCCTCCACCTGTATCCCACAATACAGCTACACCCAACCTGTACCCCACAATACAGCTACACCTGACCTGTACCCCAAAATACATCTACACCCCATCTGTACCCCACAATACAGCTACACCCCACCTGTACCCCATAATACAGCTATCCTCCACCTGTACCCCACAATACAGCTACCCTCCACCTGTACCACACAATACAGCTACCCTCCACCTGTATCCCACAATACAGCAACCCTCCACCTGTACCCCACAATACAGCTACACCCCACCTGTACCCCACAATACAGCTACCCTCCGCCTGTACCCCACAATACAACTACCCTCCACCTGTACCCCACAATACAGCTATCCTCCACCTGTACCCCACAATACAGCTATCCTCAACCTGTACCCCACAATACATCTACACCCCACCTGTACCCCACAATACAGCTATCCTCCACCTGTATCCCACAATACAGCAACCCTCCACCTGTACCCCACAATACAGCTACACCCCACCTGTACCCCACAATACAGCTACCCTCTGCCTGTACCCCACAATACATCTACACCCCACCTGTACCCCACAATACAGCAACCCTCCGCCTGTACCCCACAATACAACTACCCTCCGCCTGTACCCCACAATACAGCAACCCTCCACATGTACCCCACAATACAGCTACCCTCCACCTGTACCCCACAATACAGCTACCCTCCACCTGTATCCCACAATACAGCTACACCTGACCTGTACCCCACAATACATCTACACCCCACCTGTACCCCACAATACAGCTACACCCCACCTGTACCCCACAATACAGCTACCCTCCACCTGTACCCCACAATACAGCAACCCTCCGCCTGTACCCCACAATACAGCTACCCTCCGCCTGTACCCCACAATACAGCTACCCTCCACCTGTACCCCACAATACAGCTATCCTCCACCTGTACCCCACAATACAGCTACCCTCCACCTGTATCCAACAATACAGCTACTCTCCACCTGTATCCCACAATACATCTACACCCCACCTGTACCCCACAATACAGCTACACCCCACCTGTACCCCACAATACAGCAACCCTCCGCCTGTACCCCACAATACAACTACCCTCCACCTGTACCCCACAATACAGCTATCCTCCACCTGTACCCCACAATACAGCTATCCTCCACCTGTACCCCACAATACATCTACACCCCACCTGTACCCCACAATACAGCAACCCTCCGCCTGTACCCCACAATACAACTACCCTCCACCTGTACCCCACAATACAGCTATCCTCCACCTGTACCCCACAATACAGCTATCCTCCACCTGTACCCCACAATACATCTACACCCCACCTGTACCCCACAATACAGCTATCCTCCACCTGTACCCCACAATACAGCTACCCTCCACCTGTACCCAACAATACAGCTACACCCCACCTGTACCCCACAATACAGCTACAGCACACCTGTACCCCACAATACAGCTATCCTCCACCTGTACCCCACAATACAGCTACCCTCCACCTGTACCCCACAATACAGCTATCCTCCGCCTGTACCCCACAATACAGCTACACCCCACCTGTACCCCACAATACAGCTACCCTCCACCTGTATCCCACAATACAGCTACACCCCACCTGTATCCAACAATACAGCTACACCCCACCTGTACCCCATAATACAGCTACACCCCACCTGTACCCCACAATACAGCTATCCTCCACCTGTACCCCACAATACAGCAACCCTCCACATGTACCCCACAATACAGCTACCCTCCACCTGTACCCCACAATACAGCTACCCTCCACCTGTATCCCACAATACAGCTACACCCAACCTGTACCCCACAATACAGCTACACCTGACCTGTACCCCAAAATACATCTACACCCCATCTGTACCCCACAATACAGCTACACCCCACCTGTACCCCATAATACAGCTATCCTCCACCTGTACCCCACAATACAGCTACCCTCCACCTGTACCACACAATACAGCTACCCTCCACCTGTATCCCACAATACAGCAACCCTCCACCTGTACCCCACAATACAGCTACACCCCACCTGTACCCCACAATACAGCTACCCTCCGCCTGTACCCCACAATACATCTACACCCCACCTGTACCCCACAATACAGCTACCCTCCGCCTGTACCCCACAATACAACTACCCTCCACCTGTACCCCACAATACAGCTATCCTCCACCTGTACCCCACAATACAGCTATCCTCAACCTGTACCCCACAATACATCTACACCCCACCTGTACCCCACAATACAGCTATCCTCCACCTGTATCCCACAATACAGCAACCCTCCACCTGTACCCCACAATACAGCTACACCCCACCTGTACCCCACAATACAGCTACCCTCTGCCTGTACCCCACAATACATCTACACCCCACCTGTACCCCACAATACAGCAACCCTCCGCCTGTACCCCACAATACAACTACCCTCCGCCTGTACCCCACAATACAGCAACCCTCCACATGTACCCCACAATACAGCTACCCTCCACCTGTACCCCACAATACAGCTACCCTCCACCTGTATCCCACAATACAGCTACACCTGACCTGTACCCCACAATACATCTACACCCCACCTGCACCCCACAATACAGCTACACCCCACCTGTACCCCACAATACAGCTACCCTCCACCTGTACCCCACAATACAGCAACCCTCCGCCTGTACCCCACAATACAGCTACCCTCCGCCTGTACCCCACAATACAGCTACCCTCCACCTGTACCCCACAATACAGCTATCCTCCACCTGTACCCCACAATACAGCTACCCTCCACCTGTATCCAACAATACAGCTACTCTCCACCTGTATCCCACAATACATCTACACCCCACCTGTACCCCACAATACAGCTACACCCCACCTGTACCCCACAATACAGCAACCCTCCACCTGTACCCAACAATACAGCTACACCCCACCTGTACCCCACAATACAGCTATCCTCCACCTGCACCCACAATACAGCTATCCTCCACCTGTACCCCACAATACAGCTGAGGAAAACACATCCTTAAAATGTACCTGTTTCATGTGTAGATTTAAGGATATGAGAATAGGACAGCAGTTATTGTCAGTGTCTGGTTCCAGCTGCCCGTGTGAATGAAGGTATTGTGTGTCCATCTGAAGGCTTAGCTACACAACAAGTGAGATATGCAGGGCAAAGTGCAGAAGATCAGATGAACACAACACCTTTCATTCATGCAAATCACAGGAAATACTTACAATTAAAAAACATGAAGCACCAACTTGCCACTCAAAGCATACCTTTTATATAAATTACATACAGTGCCAGAGACTTTCTGTATCATGCAAGTGTGAGGTACATATATTTTTATATACTTTTTTCTGTGTAGATCAAACAAGCAGAAACTATGGCCTGGCATTGATGAAAGAGGACTTCAAATGATGTCAGTTATTTTAAAACAAAGACTAAAAAAAGTTCACAATGACAAGAAAAAGTATAATGAATATATGAATACATATTTTGACAAAGCATCTAAATATAACAAGCAGTCCCATGATATATACACAGGTGATGGTGCGTCTCCCGCTAGGTGGCCAAGGGTATAAATGAGGTGGCTGTAGGCAGTGACTGACCCTTGGTCAGTTGAATCACCAAGCAATGACCTTGAACTGCATGAGATCAGCCCAGGGCCAAGTGGACAGCCCCCAGTTATACAACTGCCCACCACCTGTACCTACAGACATAAGGACAGGGGTGGGTGGGAGGGATCAGCTAAGTTGGAGACAACTTGTGCTGGTATAACCTGCCTGTGACTGGTCAGCCTTTGTCTGCCCACTGTCATCAGCGGAGCATGCTGATTGAGGCAGATACTGCCTCCTCCAGGACAAACCATCCACAACAACAACATCACAATACTGTAATTACAGGGAATCTCAGTTACCGAGATAGTTCACTTTCACTTAAAATGAATCTGGGCTTTCAATAGATGACAAATAATCTGTTTCCATCTCAACTCAGAAACACGTGAATTAATGATGGCACCAGGAATACAGTCCAGGTCAACATGGCTACCACCAAATATACTTCAACTGGTTTAGTTTTGAATCTTCCAACAACTTGATAATTCAAAACACAATCATTGAAAGCTGGACAAATCAGCTGACAATGACTGTTCTTGCTTGTACACATACATTGAGCGTTACTCCTGCTCTCAATGTTCCTCTTCATACAGAAGTCATAGGAATCTCAAACAACTTAACATGTAGCAGTATATGTGTGTCACTGTAGTCTACAAACTATAGCCTTGCTTTCATATAATCTGGATTGGTTTTAGTTTTGTTTTCATAAAATACATGTAATCCCGTCATGGTGCAGGACTTAAAACATTTCTACATCTGTGTTTACAACATATTCGTACAGCTCAACTAAAACATATTTCGTAAAAGTTTATAGTTTCATTCCTGATACAATGGTAGTAATGTACAACATGGGAAACTTCAGTAAATACTGAGCATCACTCTTACATTTACACCTGCTGTGTGCCACCAACAGGAGGTACTGCATGATTGATATGACATACACCCTACAGGAGGTGCTGGATGATTGATATGACATGCATCTTACAAGAGGTGCGGGATGATTGATATGACATACACCCTACAGGAGGTGCTGGATGATTGATATGACATGCATCCTACAAGAGGTGCGGGATGATTGATATGACATGCATCCTACAAGAGGTGCGGGATGATTGATATGACATACACCCTACAGGAGGTGCTGGATGATTGATATGACATGCATCCTACAGGAGGTGCTGGATGATTGATATGACATACACCCTACAGGAGGTGCTGGATGATTGATATGACATGCATCCTACAGGAGGTGCTGGATGATTGATATGACATGCATCCTACAGGAGGTGCAGGATGATTGATATGACATACACCCTACAGGAGGTGCTGGATGATTGATATGACATGCATCCTACAGGAGGTGCTGGATGATTGATATGACATACACCCTACAGGAGGTGCTGGATGATTGATATGACATGCATCCTACAAGAGGTGCGGGATGATTGATATGACATACACCCTACAGGAGGTGCTGGATGATTGATATGACATACATCCTACAGGAGGTGCTGGATGATTGATATGACATGCATCCTACAGGAGGTGCTGGATGATTGATATGACATACACCCTACAGGAGGTGCTGGATGATTGATATGACATACATCCTACAGGAGGTGCTGGATGATTGATATGACATGCATCCTACAGGAGGTGCTGGATGATTGATATGACATACACCCTACAGGAGGTGCTGGATGATTGATATGACATGCATCCTACAAGAGGTGCAGGATGATTGATATGACATGCATCCTACAGGAGGTGCTGGATGATTGATATGACATGCATCCTACAGGAGATGCTGGATTATTGATATGACACGCACCCTACAGGAGGTGCTGGATGATTGATATGACATGCATCCTACAGGAGGTGCTGGATGATTGATATGACATACACCCTACAGGAGGTGCTGGATGATTGATATGACATGCATCCTACAGGAGGTGCAGGATGATTGATATGACATACACCCTACAGGAGGTGCTGGATGATTGATATGACATACACCCTACAGGAGGTGCTGGTTGATTGATATGACATGCACCCTACAGGAGGTACTGGTTGATTGATATGACATGCACCCTACAGGAGGTGCGGGATGATTGATATGACATACACCCTACAGGAGATGCTGGATTATTGACATGACACGCACCCTACAGGAGGTGCGGGATGATTGATATGACATGCACCCTACAGGTGGTGCTGGATGATTGATAGGACATGCACCCTACAGGAGGTGCGGGATGATTGACACGACACACCCTACAGGAGGTGATAGATGATTGATATGACATGCACCCTACAGGAGGTGCGGGATTATAGACATGACACGCACCCTAAAGGAGGTGCTTGATGATTGATATGACATGCACCCTACAGGAGGTGCGGGATGATTGACATGACACGCACCCTACAGGAGGTGCTGGATGATTGATATGACATGCACCCTACAGGAGGTGCGGGATGATTGACATGACACGCACCCTACAGGAGGTGCTGGATGATTGATATGACATGCACCCTGTTGCACCTTTATCACGCTAAAAAGACTGATTGATGCCACTTGCCTTCCATTGTCTGTATAACAGGGAACCACACAGCAAACAACTAATCATTCTTCTACCACACACAATACTACAATCACCAGTCTACAGGAGCCCTGTATACAAAAGTTAGGATGAAAACACCTGTTAGTTCTACTGAGGCTGTTAGGGTCTACATCTGCCTGGGTACGATATGTCAAGACTTCAACCTGTCCACCTATGTTCCTCCAGTGAAGTGAGATTACTGGCTTGTACCTGGGTACACAGTAGTTCTACCACTGCCACTATAGGCCCCAACATCTCACATGGAATACCGCATTTGGTTAAAATGTCAAGTTTTGAACAATTTACTACAGTACTTGGTATTTTAAAGTTGAAATTTAAGTGTACTCTGATTACATTTGACAGAGGTCTATCAAAATCAATTCTCTTGACAACAAGTATTAAGCTATTACAACTCTAACTAGTTAATAAATGGCCCATACTTACTTTCTAAATCTGTAAATCAACAGTAAATGTTCATTAGCATAGAAAGCAACAACACATAACAGTCTTCTGATCCTACCATGCCCCCACCAGAAGTCCAGCTTCTTCACCTGGACACATATGCTGATGAATCTGTCCTTAAGATTCTGACACCTCACAACCCTACTTCACACATATCCATCCCCACCTCCCATCCATACACTAAGCCCATCACTCTGTGTTCAGCAAACACTGTTTACTTGTCCTGTATAAGACCCTCATTAAAAGTATCCCTGCTTGGTACATTAGGATATCCGTATGGGGACAAAACCCTGTTACATTGAGCCAGTAATACAGGTGAAGCGGGTAAAGACTCTATGTAAATGACACAGTGTTGGGTGGAAGCTACGTGCCAATTGTATACATCAGAGCCACAAAGCCCTACATTGTATTGCTGTAAATCATGGGAACTGTAGATTATTTATAAACACAGTAAACTAAAGATATTTGCATGGAGTTTTTCATCATGACTCTAGGTGGTCATTGGCAATAATAATATCCAATGAGAAAGTTAGTTTGCATCTATTCAGAATCTAGCCAGCATTTGCCAAAGTGTAACTCACCTGTCCTTCTCATGGTGCGGAGTACTGGGGAAAGCCAATGAGTGGCTTGTCAAAACTTACCTAAATCCAATCGTCTTCGAAGCTGACGCATAGAATTCCTGATTTTCCTCTTCTCTTCATAGTCTTCTGTGACAGCAAGCTGCAAGAGAGTCAGTCACATTACCAGTGTTGTCTTACGTCCCTACACAAAGTTTCACTTGTAGGACACCAACTGTCATAAAATTCAAAAAGTCAGAAGTATTGTGGCCAAAGCCTATTAAACACACACGATCCCACCCAACCATCACAAAATTGGCAATGTTTCTTCAATCAAACTAAATTGAAGTGTTATCCTGTTGTGAGGTTATTTGTTGGGACAATATTGAAAGAGTGTTGGTGTGTTGTGTGTGGCTTGTCTCTCATCGATTGTAGCGTGTAAAGACAGAATAGCTTTCCCCCTCCAAATAGAGGTGTCTGTGGAGTAATCCCAGTGTCCACCTAGCCACATGGCTTACAGATGCACCACTAACTCCCACAAATCTTCATCACACTCCCGGATTTGGGAAGGCATCTCCTGAACAACTACTGGGTACTTGATGACTTGTGTATATCGGTAGACCTACACCAGGGTACTTGGTGACTTGTGAATATTGGTAGACCTACACCAGGGTACTTGGTGACTTGTGTATATCGGTAGACCTACACCAGGGTACTTGGTGACTTGTGTATATCAGTAGATCTACACCAGGGTACTTGGTGACTTGAGTATATTGGTAGATCTACACCAGGGTACTTGGTTAGTGCAATGTGCAATGTGCAATCTAACAAGAGTCATCAGAAGATGACAAATCCCCCCACCCACAACCCACCCCCCACCCCACCCCATCCCCCACAAATTCGAATGAACAAATCATCTGACTGCTACTTTAAGTCCAACTTGATAAGGAATTTTTATCTAATGTGTCTGTCTGTATACAAGAGTAGTTACTGAGCTATCAAACTTTACCATGCAATTGGGATTCGGAACTTGGTATTTCTGTGTAAGGTACATAACACTATGAACTGAGTCAAAATCAAAATTGTTGCTATGGACAGAGAAAAAATATAAATTCGAAAAATCCTTAAATAGCAAAAGGTATCAGTTGACAACATGGTCTTTGTTTCAAGAAAAAGTACCTATTAGTTTTAGAGATATGTCCGGGACAAACACACCAGTATGAGTCAAAGTCATACTTGTTGCCTTGGAAACAGGAAAATCTTAATTTAAAAAAAATTTCATTACAGCAAAAGGCACCACTTCAGCCTTTAAATAATACATGTACCAAGTTTGGATGAAAAATGTTGAAAAGTGGTTTAGTTCTGGTCCGGAAACGACACCTGCCTTCATTTGAGCTAAGTCTAACTTGTTGTGATGGAAACAAGGCAAAATCAAATTTTGAAAATTCCTAAATAGCAAAAGACACCACTTCAGCCCTTGTTTAATACATGTACCAGGTTTGATGAAAAGTCTTTTACAGTTTTCGTGTTGTGCTCTGGAAACGATATCTATCCCCACTTTTTGAGACAAATTGTTTCCATTGAAATAAAAAAAGGCACCACTTCAGGATCTGTTTGATGTATCAGCCAAGTTTTGATGGAAGATATTGAATGGTTTTTTGAGTTATGCTCTGGAAATGAAATGATTACAGATGGACGGACATATGGACAGACAGAAGAATATCGTTAACTATATCTTATAATGCAGGGGGGATAAAAAGCTCACTAGCCCTTTTAAAATACACTGATATAAGAACTTTGCATTACAAAGAGAATGATATTTGTGCATTCCCCGGACATACGTCACTACACTGAATGCCATGATAGGAAGCATCTCTGTCAATGTTGGTAATAAATTTGTAAGGGTGATCCTGAACCATTTTGACCTTAACCACATCAGGTTCTGGTCATATCTCCAATATGCAACAGAATACCACCACGCTCAGAGTTTGTCCTGCCATAGCATCTGCTGCCATAACTTAGTCTCAGCTTCAGATTGGTACTGCAAGGATAACGATGGTAACAAATGCGAAGAAAATAGATGAATGCATGCATGGGAAAATAATTATAGGTACAGTGATAAGTAAAGCAACACTCCCTGGGCAAAACAGGATTCATTCAGCCACTACCACCCCAAGCATGTTGAAGGTAAGAGGCAACTAACGGGATTGGGTGGTCTGGCTCACTGACTTGGTCGATGCATGTCATTGTATTCCAATTGAGTGGATCGATGCTCATGATGTCAATCACTGGATTGTCTGGTCCAGACTTGAAAATTTTATTATAAATTGTATATTTATATACTTATCCTATGTCACACTATACATTTCTCTTTCTTCTTTCGATTCTGAGAGGAAACGTATCTGAAATAAAAGTTTCCAGCTTCTAAAGTTAATTAAGCCTGTCATACCTCACATCGCTAAGGTCACCTCCCAGATCTTGGTCATGCGCGCTATGCATGCTGGTTGACCTTCTTGCACTGATCACGTGTCTATCCCAGTCAACTCATTCTCTTTCAAGAGCATATAGACTAAGGAATTGCGATGTGGGGATGGACGGGTGGGCATATAACGTGTGAGATAGGATAAGTATATAAATATACAATTTATAATTTCAAATTTTTAAACTTATCCTATCTCACACTATGCATTTTATCCCACGGTTGGATGGTGGGGCGCAACTCCCTTGTCTATAGATCACAACCGTAGGATATTTACGAGGAAGCTGGAACTTAACAGTGGTACTATACTTAATACAGTAACACAGTTAAGAGTCGTAAAACAAAAAACAAAAAACAACACACAAAAAAAACAACTCGTAGACAGGATAAGCAGAACACTCTCAAAGAATGTTGAGATCCTGATACGTGAACAACTGAAACACCACAAGTCGGGTACAACATGTGTAACATGTTCAAATGTAATCAAGCGTAATCGCATGTCTAAAACGAACGAGTACGACTTATATTTGAGAGAGTATACATCCCGTCGTCGAATCTACAAGACAGGGTATTCCTATCTCCAGAGGACGATAGGTTGGACCCGCTCGGCATCTCTTTTATCGCTTCGTCAAACCCTCAATCATGTAAGTGATTGAATCGATGGGTAAAAAACGAGAAGAGGAAACGATCAACAATATCCACAAAAGGATCATTGATCCGTTACTCAACACACATACCTAAAGTAGAGGTGTTTGAAATAAGGGATCGGGACACCGAAATCGGCCGCGTCTAATGACGACTTCAAGTTGAAGACCAAGGTCCCTACAGACGAGTGATTATACCCTCCAACCGGATACTCAGTCTTGGAAGCCCGAATGAATACAATAAACACCAATAATCATGACAAATGTTTATTATAAATAGAGATGGATGTAATGTAATGAAAATCTGTTATACATCTCCCTATCTGTGCAGGTGTGTCTTTGAGATCTGTTGTGCGAGTACCAAGGGTCCAAACTGGTGAAGGCCTTGAACATCTGTCACTGAGATGTCTCGGAGGTAATGGGATGCGAACACGGTATCGGATTTCCAAAAACATCCCTCCATAATTGCGGTCAAGGAGCAATTACTATGAAGTGCCATGGTGGAAGCGGCAGCACGGGTTTTGTGAGGATTAGATGCGACTGGAGCAGGTAGGCCAGAGAAGGTGTAGGCTCGAAGGATCACTGAGCGTATCCAATACGAGATTGTGGTATGGGAGACTTCCGTAGTAGCTGCCGCAGAGAGCGGGATGAATAACCTCTTACGTAATCGACAAAGTGGTTTCGCCGCTTCCAGATAGATTCGAAGTGCATGTACCGAACACAACGATATGTCTTCGTCAGGGTTTAAGAGGGCAGTCAACGGTGGGATACTGAATAGTTGATCGGGTTGACCAGGGAGTTGATTTTTGGTGATGAAATCCCATCGTAGTCCCAAAAATACTTTCCCATGTGCAGTTCGTTCGAAACGTACTCTGTTGACGTCTTAAGTGAGAATTTCACTCACTCGAGCCGCCGTTGCAAGGGCCAGAAGGAAAACTGTCTTCAAAGAAATGTGTTCAAAATCTTTCTCGTTAGATGGCGAAGTATGATGTTTAGATCCCAAGTTGGTGGTCGAAAACGTGATGTTTGGTCCGCCAACTTGTACGATCTGATCAATGATTGTAATTCGGCGATTGTGGAAATCTAAGTGCCCGTTGTAGTTGCGATGACAGAATTGATCGTAGCTAAATAGGTAGCTAGAGTTGAACCTTTTAGTATACGAGATGATCGAAGATAGTGAAGGTATTCAGCAATTTGGTGCTGGTATGCCGTGGCAGGTGTGGAAATGTCATGTGAATGACAATACGATTCAAATGCCTTCCATTTATGGTCATATAGTGCTTTAGTAGATGACCTGTGCGCCCCCGCAATGGTCTTGGCCACTCGTTCAGAATAACCCTTAGCTATCAATGATTTCTGTTAATGCGCCAAACGCATAGATTGAGGGTTGTTGGCGACGGATGACGGAGCTGAGAGTGTGGTTGATGCAGAAGATCGTCCCTTAGAGGTAGATGGTAAAACTTTCTGTCTGCGAGACGAATGAGCGTTATGAACCAACTGCGTGTTGGCCAGTAGGGCGCGACCAACAGTAGAGTGAGGCGATTGGTCGTTGATATCTTCTGTAGAACCCGATGTAGAATGCCGGTTGGGGGAAAGGCGTAAGCATGTAGTCCTTCCCATGGGATTGCTAACGCATCATGGACCCAGGCTAGGGGGTCTGGGATAGGAGATACGAACCGGGATAGCTGAGTATTGAATCGGGTTTGGAAGAGATATTAGAACCTGACAATCGTCGTCCAGAAGGAAAGGGCTTGAGGAAGCACTGGATTGGCCGTAAGTGAAGTTGGTGAGGGCTTGTGTTGATATTAGGAGACCAAGAAGTTGTTGCCATTGACGTAAGGAAAGTGGCTGTTTGAGTGCCAATGGAACGAGGCGTTGGATTTTCTCCCAACGATCTTGGGGTACAAACATTTTGCCCAGACTCGTGTCGAAGAGGGCTCCGATGAACTGGAGACGTTGTGTTGGAATAGTTTCGGACTTTTTGGGGTTGATGATCCAACCTAGTTGATGAAGTAGGCGTTGAGAGAAATCAAGGTGATGAAGTAGAGTGTTCGAATCCTTGTTGGCTTGAATGCAGTCGTCAATGTACGTTTCGAAGACGATGCCTCAAGTGTGTAGGAACTTGACGATTGGTTTTGTGAGGCAAGTAAATAGCCACGGGGCTGAAGAAATTCCAAATGGGAGCACTCGCCATTGGTAGTGTTGGCCGAGGAACACAAACCGAAGAAAATGGCGGTGCTCTGGCAGGATAGGGACGTGTAAGTACGCGTCTTGTGTATCTAGGCTGATCATGAAGTCACTGGGATGAATAATCGTTCGTAGTAGAGCATTTGATGTCATGCGAAAGTGTGGAGGAGTCTCTAGGTATAGTTTGTTGAAGGTTTCCATGTTGAAGATGAGACGTAGTTGAGGACTGTTTTTGGGGGGAACCAGAAAAATTGGAGAATAGAATCCTGGTGTCATTGGCTGAGTGCCCAGACACTCTATTGCGTTCTTTACAAGTAATATGTTTATGGCGTCTATGAGAACTGGAAGTTGTTTGGCTGGATACAGGTGTTGAGGCGGTTAGCACGTCGTCGGAGGTGGCAAGAGGTAGAGGATAACCTGTTTGTAGGAGAGGGGCCACATATGGGTCGTATAGGATGGTCCAGTTTAAAGCGAACGTGCCTAGTCTTCCGCCTACGGGAGACGAGAAAATCGGAACGGCTGGAGTCGGAAGGTCCCAGTCGTTCTGCTGTTGTCGTGAGTCATTTGTGGTTAGTGTCTCCTGGCTTAGGAGAGTTAGTGTTTCCTTTAGTACCTGAAAAGGAGACGGTGCGTCCGCCTGATTTCCCTCCTCGCTGATGTTGGCGTGCTCGGCCGCGGCCACGAAAAGAAGCAGACCTATTACTCAAAACTTCTCTAAGGTCTTGTTGAGAAGGAGTAAAGGTTGGTCGTCTTCGGTCTTTCCTTTGTTCTTCCAGTTGATTTTTCTGGAGATGAAGTAAGTCAACAGTGACTTGCAGGGAAGTGTCTCTTTGGACTTCATGGGCGACCTCCTGTATGCACCCAGCAAAAAGGGAGTGCGTTGACCATGGCATTTGGTACAGCCTGTTCTTAAATTGATCATCCCATGAGCAATGTTGTAACACCCCCGTCTACTAAGAGAAGTGATAGATCCTGCATGGTGAGCAAGGAGGTTTAGTATAGCTGTCGTTTTATCCTGGATGAGGGTCACAGCACCTCGAATACAGGATTCTTCCGAGGAAGATGCATGAGCTAGAGCCGACGAAAGTGCTTCAGTTGCTGATAAAATAGTGGAGACCAACGGGAGGGTCCTTCGAACAGTGGTGTCGAGGTGAACGAGGTCCCTGTCATCCACTGAAGAAGCTGAGTACGGACGCTTAGGAGCTAATGTTGCGATGTCACCATCTAGTTCGGGAGAAATCGTAGACAAGCCATGAGTCCCTGCATCCGCCAATACAAAGCGTGGAGATTGAAGCCGATCACGAAGACGGCGAAAGGATCCAAATGCTTTGTCTAAATTGGTGGCCATATCCTGTAGGACTGGTCTCAGAGGGAGTGTAATGTTCGGCGACGAGGCTGAAGGCACAACAAATGATGATAAAGTGTCCTCCGTTGAAGTGCTTTTTAACAATTGTAACTTATCTGCTATCCAGATAAGTACAGTGATCTGATCGGCTATGTCGAAGCTCCCAGAAGACGAAGCTGGGGAGGTATAGTGGTCTGATGACTCTGATTCTGGTGGTTGATCCACTGAAAGGGATGTAGTGGGTGTCGATGCAGATAGAGGTACCGTAGTTGGTACAGCAGGTGCCGGTTGGGGAAGACATGCTGCTGTTACAGCCTGTAACAGAGAACGAATCTGTTCTGCTGGAATAGCAGAAAGTTCCCTAGGGATCCATGATGTAGGGATAGCTTTAGATGGAGCTTGTGATGTTGCAGGAGTCTGTGATTCAGAGGAAACAGGAGGGTGTCAAACCGGAGGTGGCGATGGGGAGCCGGTACGATGAGTAGGTGAAGTAGAACTCTGCCTATCTTTAGGTGAAGGACATCTACTAAAGGTAGCTGATCTGAGTGGTCTATCTCTATGTCGCCGAGGAGAATCCTCATGACGAGAAGAGGAAATGTGGCTTGACCGATAAGGTCTGTAATCTGGATCATGAGGATACCCATGCCATGGAGGGTGGGGATCCCTGTAGTGTGGGTATCGTTCCAACTCATGTGCGTAGGCACTATATGAAGTAGTGTTCCATGGGTAATCACCACGTTGATGAAAATCAAAAGTGTGAGGGTAATCTCTTGGTCGAAACTCCGGATGGGTGAGTGAAGGAGAAGATCGAGACATGTAGGATGAATGGCTAATAGACTCGTTGTAGCGTTCATCCTCCGAGCCTAGATGTGATGGAGCTGAATAGTCTCTTCATGAGACATGATAAGGGGATGAGCGATAATCCGCTTGCCTGTCATAAGACGAGTAACGATCTGTAGGTGAACGTCGCATATTAGGGGAGTCTCTCGAATGTCTCCGTTCCTTGGAGGTTTTATGAACTCTCGTGTCCCATTGAACCTCCTTTGAAGTGTGTCGATACTTAGGAGTCTGTATGTCCTTCGAAGTTCGGTTCGATGGTGTTCGTTTAACCTCAGAGGTTCGACGAGGCTCGAATCTCTTTTGTTTGTCCGACGATGTACGATTCAAACGTGACTGTCGCACCTGGGGAGTACAGCGATGTTCGGAGGTCCGATGAGGTTCGGAGGTTCGATGAGGTTCGGAGGTTCGAGGTTAAGAGGTTTGAGGTTTGGAGGTTCGAAGTTCGGAGGATCGAGGTTCGGAGGCCCGATGTTCATAGGTTCGAGGTTCGGAGGTTCGGAGGTTCAGGGGTCCAAGTTCGGAGGTTCGGAGGTTCGGAGGTTCGAGGTTCGGAAGTACAAGGAACCTTCAATGGTGGGATGTTCGGTGAATCATCTCGGTGTCGAGAGTGAGAAGTCCGTTGGTCCCAGTCTGAATGCCGATCCCCCGATGATAGCACTGAATAAAGTGCACTGACTGTCGATGCTAGTCGATCCCGTGATGAATGTCTATCGTCTTGTGAATCCTCTCGGGAATGGGAGGTTCGTGAACCTTGATCCGATGAGTCGTCATGGGATATTTCGAACGACGGACCAAACTTATAGGGTCGACCGAGGTACCAGAACCATGTGTAACCTCCGAAGGTAAAACAGGAGCGAGCTCCATGTTAGTCGTAGAACACGACGAGTCGAAAGTACGAACCTTGGTTGGGTTCGATACGTTGGCTGACGTAAGCCGGTCATCCACACTCGTGTCTAACGAGAGGACTCGTCGAATGTCCGAGTCTCGGGATGTGGAGGGGAGGTTTGGCTTTGAAGGTGGATTCGTGGATACCTTAGACATGTCGTCTGTGAGAAAAGAGTCAGAGACCCCCTCATCATCTAACGAGATCATGGGACCAGTTTGATCCCTAGTATTCTGGCCCGCCTGTGAGGGTGATTGGGCCGATCTCGCTTTCTTGACAGGTGTTTTCTTGGCTTTCGTGGATTTTTCTGCAGTCTTAGAGAGACGATCTGACACCCGACGCCGACATTTATGCAGGTACAGTTTGAAGGATTCATCTGGTAGATCTGAGCAGAGCTCGCAACGCTCTAAAAAACTGCATAATCCACGACAATCCGAACATCGGGCATGAGGGTCAGACGGAGAGAAAACATCTCGGCACAAAGTGCAGACTGGTCTCTGTGTGGACTGCTCGTCCATTATGATGAATAACTATCCCAAACAGGGATATAAGTAAATTTGCAGGCAATTAGACAACAAAAATATGAAGATCGCTTGCAAGTGAAAAAGAAAAACCCAAAATGGATTCCTGTAATAACAACACGTCACCACTGCGTGGTGATTTGAAAGAGAATAAGTTGACTGGGATAGACACGTGATCAGTGCAAGAAGGTCAACCAGCATGCATAGCGCGCATGACCCAGATCTAGGAGGTGACCGTGGCGATGTGAGGTATGACAGGCTTAATTAACTTTAGAAGCTGGAAACTTTTATTTCAGATACGTGTCCACACAGAATCGAAAGAAGAAAGAGAAATGTATAGTGTGAGATAGGATAAGTATATAAATATACAATTAATAATAAGTTTAAAAATTTATTATTTACAGACCGAAGTCATATAGCCAGAATATTGCTGAGTGCAGCGTTAAAACAACAAACAAACAACAAGAGCATGTTGAAGACAACCTACCAATGTTTTGAATTCCTCCAGTGTTTCTATCTTGTCATAATCCAGCTGTAGTGTGCCTCCACCAGCAGGGTTGTCCCTCTGTACATGAGTAAGGGTTGTTCCCCTTGGAGTAAGGCCATGGCTACTATGTTTAACTTTGCTGTCATCGGAGTTGCTCTTCTTCAAATCACCTGAAAACAGAAGAACTGTTGTTTATATTTCCCCAAAAGGTTGACAACTCTAGATCTAGATCTAGAGGGTGGGTGTGGCAGTCTCTCTGTTATCCTGATGTGAATGGAATTACCTATTTACTTTGTTTTTTCACCATGCATGCATGCGTGCGTGCGCAGTTTAACATGGACACACTCAAACACAGTCTACTGACTCAATAACTGATAATTTGTTTTCTTTATGCATTCAAATTCCTGTTGGCAATTGTCCAAAAAGCTGTTGAAGCTTTGTTTTTGTAACATCATATATGTTCATCACATTTTAAATAACATGTTTAACAACGGCTGAGCTAGATTTTATTAGGAACATCATTGTGATTTTGTCATTGTGATGTTTTAATACAGTGCTGTTTATTTATTCCACCTACAATGTCTAACCATAAGTTGCCGATAATTATATCCTAATGCTGCAATCTTCAGACTATCAAGTTCACAGTTCTTCTGAAACAGTTTGTAGAATGGCAGTTAATAACTCAATGTCTGTCTTGTGATCAGGAAGGCCAGAGGCCATATACCAGTATATGGTCTCTGGGCAGGCAAAGACATATTTTCACAAGCATCCACCATAAGATAAAAGTGATAACAAAATATGATAAAGCCTCTTCAAATTCCATGTTCCGACCACCCCCTTCCATAACAAAACCTGACCTTCAAAACAATGTCCATGGATGAGATAAGTAGACAGTGTGTGGCAAGACAGATAGCAGGACATGGTGCTACCCACACTGTTGTTGGCCGCAGATCAATAACCACCTGCACTTTCCCACTACACAATCACTGTAATTACCAGTAACTATTGCCATATCTCCTCTCACACACAAAGCACCTGTCAAAGTTCATGAAATGTTTGTCAGGGTTGACATGCAATGACAATTATAACCTCCCTGCACAGAGCTGAGGAGGGGTAGTGTGATACCTACTTCTTCTCTGTAAAAATGACGGTGGGTGGGTGAGTGCAGTATGGGTTGGTGGATGAGATGAGCGTGGGTGGGTGAGTGAAGGGTGGGTGGGTGAGTGGAGGGTGGATGAGTGAAGCGTGGGTGGGTGAGTGGAATGTGGGTTGGTGAGTGGAGTGTGGGTGGGTTGGTGAGTAGAGTGTCTAGGTGAGTGCAGAATGGGTGGGTGAGTGGGTGAGTGGGTGAGTGGGTGAGTGAGTGGAGTGGGGGTGGGTGAGTGTGGGTAGGTGTGTGGAGCGTTGTTGGGTGAGTGAAGCAGGGAAGGGTGAGTGGAGTGGGGGTGGGTGAGGGGAGTAGGGGTGTGTGAGGGGAGTGGGGGTGGGTGAGGAGAGTGGGGGTGGGTGAGTGGAGGGTGGGGGAGTGAGTGAGTGGAGTATGGGTTGGTGACTGGAGTGTGGGTGGGTGAGTGGAGTGTGGGTGGGTGGGTGAGTGGAGTAGGGGTGGGTGAGTGGAGTGTGGGTGGGTGGGTGAGTGGAGTAGGGGCGGGTGAGTGTGGGTAGGTGTGTGGAGCGTGGTTGGGTGAGTGAAGCAGGAAAGGGTGAGAGGAGTGGGGGTGGGTGAGGGGAGTGGGGGTGGGTGAGTGGAGTGTGGGATGGTGAGTGGAGTGTGGGTGGGTGGGTGAGTGGAGTATGGGTTGGTGAGTGGAGTGGGGATGGGTGAGTGTGGGTAGGTGTGTGGAGCGTGGTTGGGTGAATGAAGCAGGAAAGGGTGAGTGGAGCGGAGATGGGTGAGTGGAGCGGGGGTGGGTGAGTGGAGTGTGGTTGGGTGAGCAGAGCGTGGTTAGGTGAGTGGAGCGGGGGTGGGTGAATGGAGTGTGGTTGGGTGAGTGGAGCATGGGTGGGTGAGTGGAGTGTGGTTGGGTGAGTGGAGCGTGGTTGGGTGAGTGGAGTGTGGTTGGGTGAGTGGAGTGTGGTTGGGTGAGTGGAGCATGGGTGGGTGAGTGGAGTGTGGTTAGGTGAGTGGAGCATGGGTGGGTGAGTGGAGCATGGGTGGGTGAGTGGAGTGTGGTTGGGTGAGTGGAGTGTGGTTGGGTGAGTGGAGCGTGGTTGGGTGAGTGGAGCGTGGATGGGTGAGTGGAGCATGGGTGGGTGAGTGGAGTGTGGTTGGGTGAGTGGAGCGTGGTTGGGTGAGTGGAGCATGGGTGGGTGAGTGGAGTGTGGTTGGGTGAGTGGAGTGTGGTTGGGTGAGTGGAGCATGGGTGGGTGAATGGAGTGTGGTTGGGTGAGTGGAGCATGGGTGGGTGAGTGGAGTGTGGTTGGGTGAGTGGAGCGGGGGTGGGTGAGTGGAGCGTGGTTGGGTGAGTGGAGCGTGGGTGGGTAAGTGGAGTGTGGTTGGGTGAGTGGAGTGTGGTTGGGTGAGTGGAGTGTGGGTGGGTGAGTGGAGTGTGGTTGGGTGAGTGGAGCATGGGTGGGTGAGTGGAGCGTGGTTGGGTGAGTGGAGCGTGGGTGGGTGAGTGGAGTGTGGTTGGGTGAGTGGAGCATGGGTGGGTGAGTGGAGTGTGGTTGGGTGAGTGGAGTGTCGTTGGGTGAGTGGAGCATGGGTGGGTGAGTGGAGTGTGGTTGGGTGAGTGGAGCGGGGGTGGGTGAATGGAGTGTGGTTGGGTGAGTGGAGCATGGGTGGGTGAGTGGAGTGTGGTTGGGTGAGTGGAGCAAGGGTGGGTGAGTGGAGCATGGGTGGGTGAGTGGAGTGTGGTTGGGTGAGTGGAGCGGGGGTGGGTGAATGGAGTGTGGTTGGGTGAGTGGAGCATGGGTGGGTGAGTGGAGTGTGGTTGGGTGAGTGGAGCATGGGTGGGTGAGTGGAGTGTGGTTGGGTGAGTGGAGCATGGGTGGGTGAGTGGAGTGTGGTTGGGTGAGTGGAGCGGGGGTGGGTGAATGGAGTGTGGTTGGGTGAGTGGAGCATGGGTGGGTGAGTGGAGTGTGGTTGGGTGAGTGGAGCATGGGTGGGTGATAGGAGTGTGGTTGGGTGAGTGGAGTGTGGTTGGGTGAGTGGAGTGTGGTTGGGTGAGCGGAGTGTGGTTGGGTGAGTGGAGCGTGGTTGGGTGAGTGGAGCGTGGTTGGGTGAGTGGAGCATGGGTGGGTGAGTGGAGTGTGGTTAGGTGAGTGGAGCATGGGTGGGTGAGTGGAGCGTGGTTGGGTGAGTGGAGCGTGGTTGGGTGAGTGGAGTGTGGTTGGGTGAGTGGAGCGTGGTTGGGTGAGTGGAGTGTGGTTGGGTGAGTGGAGCGTGGGTGGGTGAGTGGAGCGTGGTTGGGTGAGTGGAGTGTGGTTTTGTGAGTGGAGCGGGGGTGGGTGAGTGGAGCGGGGGTGGGTGAGTGGAGCGGGGGTGGGTGAGTGGAGCGTGGGTGGGTGAGTGGAGCGTGGTTGGGTGAGTGGAGTGTGGTTTGGTGAGTGGAGTGTGGTGTGGTGAGTGGAGTGGGGTTGGGTGAGTGGAGTGTGGTTGGGTGTGAGTTGAGTTTGGGGGGGTGAGAATCAGTGTTTGATTCATGTGGACCAGGCAACACAAGCACAACAATCCCTTCCACTGGTCCACCAAATCCTACTTATGAAATCATTTTATAACCTTGTTTTCACATATCTTTTTTCAAAAAGAATACAATTACAAGATCTTTTGAAGACATCTCATGTAGTGCATCAGGTGGGTTTCATGCTGCAATAGGATCTGGGTTAAAAAGGTTGGGTGAAACAGGAAGGGTGAAATCCAATCTTGACACATGATGATATGGTGTGAACTAATAAAGATATAAAAATATTTTCATAATCCTTAAAAGCTAAATAAATTTGTATATAATGTTGTGTTACAACAGGTTATCTCTTACAATGGTCATACTTACAGCAATGAAATAAACCCTTCAAGAGAAACAAATCAGGTAAACATCTATATCCTTGTTCAGGGCTCAATATTTCTTACAATCCATGTTTGCATGTATTTACAACATGCAAACGATTGATAAAATATTAGTTAATGACACCACAAAATTCTGAAGAGCTGTGTACTATGCATTGTAATATCAGCTAACACAGTATAAATAAGGCTACAAAGAGTTCTGGTTTATTTTTCAAATATTTTCCACAAGAGAATGCTTTGTCAAAGTGTAAAAGTAGAGATGTGTTCTATGAGGGTAATATCCTCATAACTCGGACATTCCCCTCTGCGTAACAGAAATTAAGCCCTAAATGGTGACAGCATATCAGAACAATCTCTAAATATGTGAATTTCTAGCCTACCACCATGGAAACTTAATACAATATTTTGCGTTATGCTACTATTACTTTCTAAGTCTGAAAATCCAGTTTAACCCCCAAAGTTGGTTCTCCAAAGCTTTAGTGTAATACTGGGAGACACCATGGGATGTGACACTTGTAAGGTGTTCCTGGCAGGACTACTGCCTTGTGTGTCAGTAGATCCAGGCACTCTCCACTTGGGTCTGTGTGAGTATTTGCTTATTTGTAAAACCATGTACTGTGATATGAGCTTCATGAATGTGGATTTACTTGCCCATCATCCATATACCTGTGCCACCGTTCCCCAGTGGACAGATCTGATTACCTGTGTAAATTCCACCCATAGAGGAGAGTAGGCCCTATATTGTCCACTAAATTGAACAACATTACCTACTACTGACTTTGAAGACATCTCATTATGTGAACAGAAAAGCCATGGTCTAGAGTTTCATGTATATTTGCCCCCTGCCACGTGTGTGATGAAGAAGACAGGGGTACACATCACAAGTCAACTGAGTGGAGGCCTATGGGTCAGGTTGCAGAGATGGTGGTGATCTCCATCAACATAATAGGCATAGGCAGGAGAGGTGAACATCAGGTGATGACAAAGGTCATCCAATAACCTAGCTTGTAACAGATAGGATTCGCACCATGCAATGAAGTGCATCTGTATAGGCCTTATCGTCTTTTTTAATAAAAGCTCATTATGACAGTTGGGATTTGGAAATGAAATGATTTCATTATGGAAATGATTTCATTATGGATATGAAACGTGACAATGTTGACTATATTGTGCCTGTGTGAGGTCATCTGTAGGAGGCCTCATGCTCCACATGTCCTATCACAGTGTAGCATGTTTGAAGGTGGCCTATACTGACCCTAGAGGAATGCAAATCTGTGTACACAGACTGGACAGGCCCGTGTTGTGTCCTCTAGTTGTCCTCATTCAGTTGAACACAAGGTATAATCACCTGCAAACACCCACTCGACAGACACCAAACAGCTGACAAGGGGTATGTGGGCAACAGCACACCAGTTGCCACTCACGCATACTAATACATCACAGTGTTGGCTGGCTTGGGATGTGAGGGTTGTGGAGACAGTGAGAAGAGTGTGGAGACAGTATGAGAGTGTGGAGACAGTATCAGGGTGTGAAGACAGTATCAGGGTGTGGAGACAGTGTGAAGAGTGTGGAGACAGAATGAGGGGTGTGGAGACAGTGTTGAGGGGTGTGTAGACAGTGTAAGGGGTGTGTAGACAGTGTGGAGGGTGTGGAAACAGTATGAGGGTGTGGAGACAGTGTGAAGGGTGTAGAGACAGTGTGAGGGGTGTGGAGACAGTGTGAAGGGTGTGGGGACAGTATAAGGGTGTGGAGACAGTGTGAAGGGTGTGGAGACAGTGTGAAGAGTGTGGAGACAGTATGAGGGTGTGGAGACAGTGTGAAGGGTGTGGAGACAGTGTTAGGGGCGTAGAGACAGTTTGAGGGTGTGGAGACAGTGTGAAGGGTGTAGAGACAGTGTGAGGGTGTGGAGACAGTGTGAAGGGTGTGGAGACAGTGTGAAGGGTGTGGAGACAGTGTGAGGGGTGTAGAGACAGTATGAGGGTGTGGAGACAGTGTGAAGGGTGTAGAGACAGTGTGAGGGTGTGGAGACAGTGTGAAGGGTGTGGAGACAGTGTGAGGAGTGTGGAGACAGTGTGAAGGGTGTGGAGACAGTGTGAGGGTTAGTGGAGCCAGTGTAAGGGGTGTGTAGACAGTGTGAGGGTTAGTGGAGATAGTGTGAGGGTGTGGAGACAGTGTGGTGGGTGTGGAGACAGTGTGAAGGGTGTGGAGACAGTGTGAGGGGTGTGGAGACAGTGTGAGGGGTGTAGAGACAGTGTGAGGGGTGTGGAGACAGTGTGAGGGGTTTGGAGACAGTGTGAGGGGTGTGGAGACAGTGTGAGGGGTGTAGAGACAGTGTGAGGGGTGTGGAGACAGTGTAAGGGGTGTAGAGACAGTGTGAGGGTTAGTAGAGACAGTGTGAGGGGTGTAGAGACAGTGTGAGGGGTGTGGAGACAGTGTGAGGGGTTTGGAGACAGTGTGAGGGGTGTGGAGACAGTGTGAGGGGTGTAGAGACAGTGTGAGGGGTGTGGAGACAGTGTAAGGGGTGTAGAGACAGTGTGAGGGTTAGTAGAGACAGTGTGAGGGGTGTGGAGACAGTGTGGAGGGTGTGGAGACAGTGTAAGGGGTGTGGAGACAGTGTGGAGGGTGTGGAGACAGTGTGAGGGGTGTGGAGACAGTGTGAGGGGTGTGGAGACAGTGTGAGGGGTGTGGAGACAGTGTGAGGGGTGTGGAGACAGTGTGAGGGGTGTAGAGACAGTGTGAGGGGTGTGGAGACAGTGTAAGGGGTGTAGAGACAGTGTGAGGGGTGCGGAGACAGTGTGAGGGGTGTGGAGACAGTGTGAGGGGTGTAGAGACAGTGTGAGGGGTGTGGAGACAGTGTAAGGGGTGTAGAGACAGTGTGAGGGGTGTAGAGACAGTGTGAGGGGTGTGGAGACAGTGTGAAGGGTGTGGAAACAGTGTGAGGGGTGTGGAGACAGTGTGAGGGGTGTGGAGACAGTGTGAGGGGTGTGGAGACAGTGTGAGGGGTGTGGAGACAGTGTGAGGGGTGTAGAGACAGTGTGAGGGGTGTGGAGACAGTGTAAGGGGTGTAGAGACAGTGTGAGGGGTGTGGAGACAGTGTGAAGGGTGTGGAGACAGTTTGAGGGTGTGGAGACAGTGTGAAGGGTGTGGAGACAGTGTGAAGAGCGTGGAGACAGTATGAGGTGTGTGGAGACAGTGTGAAGGGTGTGGAGACAGTGTTGAGGGGTGTGGAGACAGTGTGAGGGGGGTGGAGACTGTGTGAGGGGTGTGGAGACAGTGTGGTGGGTGTGGAGACAGTGTGAAGGGTGTAGAGACAATATGAGGGTGTGGAGACAGTGTGAAGGGTGTGGAGACAGTGTGAGGGGTGTAGAGACAGTGTGAGGGGTGTGGAGACAGTGTGGAGGGTGTGGAGACAGTGTTAGGGGTGTGGAGACAGTGTTAGGGGTGTGGAGACAGTGTGAAGGGTGTGGAGACAGTGTGAGGGGTGTAGAGACAGTGTGAGGGGTGTGGAGACAGTGTGGAGGGTGTGGAGACAGTGTTAGGGGTGTGGAGACAGTGTGGAGGGTGTGGAAACAGTGTGAGGGGTGTGGAGACAGTATCAGGGTGTGGAGACAGTGTGAAGGGTGTGGAGACAGTGTTAGGGGTGTGGAGACAGTGTTAGGGGTGTGGAGACAGTGTGGAGGGTGTGGAAACTGTGGTGGAGCTCATGTAGCCATTATGGAGCCATTGTGGTTTGGTATGCAGCTTGACTGAGTTGGGAGTAAACAGTTCTGCAGCATGTATAGTCAACATTGAGCTGTTAGACAAGAGTCATGAAATTGGTACTGCATGTGAGGCCGATAAATCATGCCAATTACACAGGCATGCAGCAGGTTAAGGCCTGAAATACTGTGTATGTGATGAAAATGTCACACAGAGGTTGTGTAGTGCAAGCTGCAAATACCTACATGACAGATGATACTATTGTGCAGGGGTGGTTTGTAGCAGTTTCTGGGGTGTATCTGTAAAGGTCTGACAGATGGCTGTATTTTGCAAAGTTATCAATCCCACTGAACACTGTGTTTTAGCCTCCTGTGAGGGGATGCTGGGTCCCCATGTTACTCCCCATGTTAAGAAGACGCTGAGACACAGGTGAAAGCCTCAACCTGAAAGCCATCAAAGCCATTGTAGATTGACAGCCGTAGATAGCGCTTTGATATTCCATCATACCTGTATACAAGATTAAGGCAATTTAGCCCCGCTTGGCAGCCAAGAGGGAGCTGGGTGTGTAATCCAGGGTACGGCAGGCTATCACTGCCAGGGCTATTGTCCCCACTCACCCATACGTTACACATAAACCCCCTGATAAAGTCACCTATTTCACTGGTCAGTGCATACTTTCTCCTCCATATCTGATTGTTGTTCACTATAATGTATCCTTCACATCAATACATCTATATCAATGGTGTGTAATTTGTTGTCTAGTCATCTGATTGACATACTGCTCAAAGTTTTCATACCCATGTCACTACTTCCCTCTTCTACCAATGTGTATTTTCCCTTTTCTACATGTGATAGTTTCTCCTAACTACCACATGATATCTTCTGTCTGTTTACTATCCTTGTAATATCTTCCCTTTACTACCAATTTGATATCTTCTGTCTGTTTACTATCCATGTGATATCTTCCCTTTACTACCAATTTGATATCTTCTGTTTATCATCCATGTGATATCTTCTGTTTACCATCTATGTGATATCTTCTGTTTACCATCCATGTGATATCTTCTGTTTACCATCCATGTACGTATGTGATATCTTCTCACTACTTTCCTTTACTTTGCATATGATATCCTCCTCTTACAATCCATGTCATATCTTCCCTTTACTATCCATGTCATATCTTCCTTTTACTATCCATGTCATATCTTCCCTTTACTATCCATGTTATTTCCCTTTTGCTATCAATGTCATATCTTCCCTTTAATATCCATGTTATTTCCCCTTTACTATCCATGTCATATCTTCCCTTTACTATCCATGTTATTTCCCCTTTGCTATCCATGTCATATCTTCCCTTTACTATCCATGTTATTACCCCTTTACTATCCATGTCATATCTTCCCTTTACTATCCATGTCACACCTACCCTTTACTATCCATGTTATTTCCCCTTTTCTATCCATGTCATATCTTCCCTTTACTATCCATGTTATTTCTTATTTACTATCCATGTCATATCTTCCCTTTACTATCCATGTTATTTTTCCCTTTTTCTATCCATGTGATATCTACCCTTTACTAGCCATGTTACATACACTTTACTATCCATGTCATATTTACCCTTTACTATCGATGTCATATCGTAACAGGATCGGGTGGTCAGGCTTGCTGACTTGGTTGATGCATGTCGTCGTATCCCAATTGTATGGATCAATGCTCGTGATGTCAATCAATTATTTACAGACTGCCATCATATATCTGGAATATCTATATCACATGACCATCACACAGACAAGATGCGTGTATCACATGACCATCATGTGCAGACAAAGCCCATAACACAACAACATGTTTCTTCCACGGTGCTCACTCCATCAATACTATCTTCATTACTTCTATCAGATCCCTTTTTTACCATTTTTTCAGTCACCTAGAGCTGGCTGGGACCAGAGGTAAGTTCCACTAAAAACTAAAAATATAAAAACATCTAATTACCCTAACCACTACTGTTCAAGATAAGTTACATCAATATTAGTCTTAATGACGTAATGATGACCTCAATTCACTGTGTGAACACGAAGGACTTTAACATATGTGTTTCTATGGGGGTCTACAGGGTGGTCATTCTTGGATGTCAGATGTACTCAACTCTTGCATGGACCAACACTAGACAGCGGGTGATACTTGGACGTCAGATGTACTCAACTCTTGCATGGACCAACACCAGATGGGGTGATACTTGGATGTCAGATGTACTCAACTCTTGCATGGACCAACACTAGACAGGGGGTGATACTTGGATGTCAGATGTACTCAACTCTTGCATGGACCAACACCAGATGGGGTGATACTTGGATGTCAGATGTACTCAACTCTTGCATGGACCAACACTAGATGGGGTGATACTTGGATGTCAGATGTACTCAACTTTTGCATGGACCAACACCAGATGGGGTGATACTTGGATGTCAGATGTACTCAACTCTTGCATGGACCAACACCAGATGGGGTGATACTTGGATGTCAGATGTACTCAACTCTTGCATGGACCAACACTAGACAGAGGGTGATACTTGGATGTCAGATGTACTCAACTCTTGCATGGACCAACACTAGAAAGAGGGTGATACTTGGATGTCAGATGTACTCAACTCTTGCATGGACCAACACTAGAAAGAGGGTGATACTTGGATGTCAGATGTACTCAACTCTTGCATGGACCAACACTAGAAAGAGGGTGATACTTGGATGTCAGATGTACTCAACTCTTGCATGGACCAACACTAGACAGAGGGTGATACTTGGATGTCAGATGTACTCAACTCTTGCATGGACCAACACTAGAAAGAGGGTGATACTTGGATGTCAGATGTACTCAACTCTTGCATGGACCAACACTAGACAGAGGGTGATACTTGGATGTCAGATGTACTCAACTCTTGCATGGACCAACACTAGAAAGAGGGTGATACTTGGATGTCAGATGTACTCAACTCTTGCATGGACCAACACTAGAAAGAGGGTGATACTTGGATGTCAGATGTACTCAACTCTTGCATGGACCAACACTAGAAAGAGGGTGATACTTGGATGTCAGATGTACTCAACTCTTGCATGGACCAACACCAGATGGGGTGATACTTGGATGTCAGATGTACTCAACTCTTGCATGGACCAACACCAGATGGGGTGATACTTGGATGTCAGATGTACTCAACTCTTGCATGGACCAACACCAGATGGGGTGATACTTGGATGTCAGATGTTGATGTATAAAAAAAATTATGTGGTCCTTGTGGGAACCTAACAGTGGTCGAGCTGTTTCAGCAACGGTAAACTGATGATCAGTATAGCCCGTGCAATCCATTTGTTCCGTGCTGTCCGTGCAGGGACCATATGGTGGTAGAGCTGTAATGGCTGCCATAGACTGATGATCAGTGCAGCCCGAGCGGTCCATATGTGGTTGCTTACCTGCTGGTTTAACCAGACGGTTAGAAGGACCGTGCGATGACAGATGGGTATCGTGTGGGGTACGGTGGACAGCTGGTAGGGGTCTGGTGGCCATAGCGCTGGCAGAAGAAGACGGACAAGGCTCTGACAGGAACATTCCCCCATGTGGCTTCTTCGCTGGAGGATTCTTCTGAGCCTGAATAGATTCAAGTCTTTTCAGCCATTCTATCTCCATCGTGAAAAAGATTTCATAATCTTTGCCCTCTGTTGAGCAAACAACGGCTCATACAGACTGATAGGAATGTGGGTGTAGATGACATGTCAGTTTGCGACATTATATCGTCAACTTTCTCTTCTCCGTGTCTTCCTCCTGGCCTTGGTGAGAGCCTCAGTCAGTTTCAAAAAAGGCTTTCTGTACAGGTAACCTCCTGCATTTTCAACAGGCTGTATGAGGGTCGCTCATAATCATGGACGGCCACACTTATGAGATGCCAAAGTAGCAGATGATCCCATCTTTGAAGAGTTGCAGGATAAACAAAAAAACACCAAGACTTACTTAATACTTACGTATCATGAACTACCAATAAGACTGGTACTTTTATGGTAGAAGTCTTAATAATTGTTCACGAAAATGGACTAGAATGGTGTGACAACAATAAAATGTTGGAGGAGAGCAGAATATAGGACATTGTTGACTCTAACTTACACAGGAAAGAAGTGAAGCTTTTCCCGCCTTCATACACTAGAGTGCTGTGCCCTGGTGGATGCTATTGAGGGTATAAATAATTATTCTGTAGTTGACAGTGAAGAGGACTTCTATTGAAAATCTGAATGTTTTGTTTCGTGTGATTGCAGCCAAAATACAGTAATTCGTAAGAATTACTATAGTCCAAAACATAAACGATGACTACTTAAATTTAGGCCAAACCTTTCCTATTTTTTGGCTTTAGAGATGTTTTTGTGATGGTGAGAGAAAAATAAACATAAAAGACATTTTCCATTATCTTTTTTGTTCTTCAATAATTTACCTGAATATGTAGTCATATGTGCGATGCTAGCAAAGCTCATTTAAATTGTCTTGCATAACCTATTATATATATAACCTGTTGCCTTGGAAATATTTGTATATAGAACTTTCTTGTGGTGAACACATAAACAATTGCATTCAACAGATACAAAAATGTCCTTTTCAGATTTTAGTGTTACCACTGAAATCTGCAAACCACTTAAATAAAAAATCTCACCTCGGGAAAATTTATAGGAATTGAAAGATTCAAGCAACTCGTGTACCAATGAGAAAGTATAATTTTGACATTTGGAATCAGCTAACATGATGCTCTTCGTGATTAAACATGGCTGCTGCATTGTGTAAAAGTGGCCAAACTTGCGAAGAAAAATGAAGAAGAAAGTCCTGGTGAGACTTTTAATGATATTGATTCTTATAACCACTCATCTTGCCTCATCACCACTCATACTGCCTCATCACCACTCATCACCACTCATACTGCCTCATCACAACTCATCCTGCCTCATCACCACTCATCCTGCCTCATCATCACTCATACTGCCTCATCACCACTCATCACCACTCATACTGCCTCATCACAACTCATCCTGCCTCATCACCACTCATCCTGCCTCATCATCACTCATACTGCCTCATCACCACTCATCACCACTCATCACCACTCATACTGCCTCATCACAACTCATCCTGCCTCATCACCACTCATCCTGCCTCATCATCACTCATACTACCTCATCACCACTCATCCTGCCTCATCATCACTCATACTGCCTCATCACCACTCATCACCACTCATACTGCCTCATCACAACTCATCCTGCCTCATCACAACTCATCCTGCCTCATCACCACTCATCCTGCCTCATCATCACTCATACTGCCTCATCACCACTCATTCTGCCTCATCACCACTCATACTGCCTCATCACCACTCATACTGCCTCATCACAACTCATCCTGCCTCATCACCACTCATACTGCCTCATCACCACTCATACTGCCTCATCACCACTCATACTGCCTCATCACCACTCATCCTGCCTCATCACCACTCATACTGCCTCATCACCTCTCATACTGCCTCATCACCACTCATACTGCCTCATCACAACTCATCCTGCCTCATCACCACTCATCCTGCCTCATCACCACTCATCCTGCCTCATCATCACTCATACTGCCTCATCACCACTCATTCTGCCTCATCACCACTCATACTGCCTCATCACAACTCATCCTGCCTCATCACCACTCATACTGCCTCATCACCACTCATACTGCCTCATCACCACTCATACTCCCTCATCACAACTCATCCTGCCTCATCACCACTCATACTGCCTCATCACCACTCATACTGCCTCATCACCACTCATACTGCCTCATCAGGGGCGGTCGGGTAGCCTAGTGGTTAAAGCGTTCGCTCGTCACGCCGAAGACCCGGGTTCGATTCCCGACATGGGTACAATGTGTGAAGCCCATTTCTGGTGTCCCCCGCCGTGATATTGCTGGAATATTGCTAAAAGCGGCGTAAAACCATACTCAGTCAGTACTGCCTCATCACCACTCATCCTGCCTCATCACCACTCATCCTGCCTCATCACCACTCATACTGCCTCATCACCACTCATACTGCCTCATCACCACACATACTGCCTCATCACCACTCATCCTGCCTCATCCTGCCTCATCACCACTCATCACCAGTCATCCTGCTTCATCACCACTCATCCTGCCTCATCACCACTCATCCTGCCTCATCACCACTCATACTGCCTCATTACCACACTTACCAGGTTTCCTTCTGGCCAATGCACCTCTCTTCTGTCTGGTGAGAGAAGCCATGATGCTGGGAGGTGGCTGTCTATAGTCCCATGTACACAGTACTGCAAGTACAGTCTGTGGCACCACTATCACATCATGTCTGTGTGTCCCTACACAGGCCACTGTCTGACTAGAGACTCCAAAGTACCTATTTTATGTGTCCAGCTTTCCCTCACTCACATTGAATGGTGTCCTCCTCTGAACAAATACATCACTCCAGCCATATAACACACATACCATGAAGCACTTATTACATACATGTCGATCCACTCAAATTCCTGTCATGATAGAGGCCCCTAGTTGAAGTATATTGTCATGTGTGATTGTCACTCACCGCACACATTAAAGCTGGTATTTGTAGTGTAATCAGTGGCAGAGAGTACAGAACTTTACAATGATATTTGCTTGTTATGACTGAGTGCGATCTGAATGGAGTGAGTTGCTCTCTGCTACTGTTAGCAAAGGGTGCAACGGGTGACAGGTTGAGCTGCAGCCATCACAAGATCACGTACTCAGGTCAGGTATGGCATTCATCAAATGGATTACTACGCCTGTGGAGGAGAAATCAAGAACTGAGTATATCAGATCACTGTGAGCATATTCCACCTGCCTGTTGGCACGTGAGTGAGATTTGGTGTGAAGATGGTGACACTGGGTGACACAGATCACACACTCTCTTACAGTAAACTCCACAGTCTTGTAGCACTGCTCCTTCAGAGGTGTCAATCCCCTCCAGTCAGGGACACCTCGTTAGCAGGGGTGGGATTGTCTTAAGATGTATTCCGAGTACTGACCCATGTGGTAAAAGAATGATATGTTAATCTCTCTGAACCTCTCCCTCCTTCGCTCAGCTTCCCACACATCAGAAACATGACATAAGGCAGTAAGTGTCCTGGCAAATTTTTTTTCCACTGACAATGTTGGTACTGAGAGAAATTCATAATATCACTCAGTATTCCACATAACTGTCCCGGCCACGCTGGAAGAGAGTTGCAGCTATATGAACATGATATGTGAGGCCGGCCAGCTGATGGGTGTTTCAGTGCTGGCTTCCATAGCAAAGGACAAATGTGTTGACACTCTGGCTATGCTGACACAGCTACCACGACACACACAAGTCGGATGCAGCTCCTAGGTTTCCACCACATTGATGGCAAGTTGTGTTTGTAGAGTGACGCAACTGCTCCCCCACCCTCGCACTGGAGCAAACAGGAATATTGAAGGAAACAAAAATCTTCTAGTTTGGCAAACACAAATTTCAAAACTGAATGAAACTGATTTGACAGGCAGGTTTGTTATGTACTTTAAATATATAAATAATGTATGACCTAGCTGTACTGTGTAGCTGGCAGTACTCCAGCAGTGTCCCCAGACTGACCACTTCCCAGCTACCCTACAGTCCCCCCCCCCCCCCCCCCCACTTTCCAACCCAGTCATTAGGATGCTAATACCCAACAGTGGCCACCCCCCTCATGTCGATGGGAAGCTACCTAACAGTGTGCCACACCTCATCAGTGGGAAGCTACCAGTCAGTGCGCCACACCTCATCAGTAGGAAGCTACCCAACAGTGCGCCCCACCTCATCAGTAGGAAGCCACCAAACAGTGCGCCCCACCTCATCAGTAGGAAGCTACCCTACAGTGCGCCCCACCTCATCAGTAGGAAGCCACCGAACAGTGCGCCCCACCTCATCAGTAGGAAGCTACCCAACAGTGTGCCACACCTCATCAGTGGGATGCCACCCAACAGTGCGCCACACCTCATCAGTGGGCAGCCACCCAACAGTGCGCCTCAACTCATCAGTAGTAAGCCACCCTACAGTGCGCCCCACCTCATCAGTAGGAAGCTACCCAACAGTGTGCCACACCTCATCAGTAGGAAGCTACCCAACAGTGTGCCCCACCTCATCAGTAGGAAGCCACCCAACAGTGCGCCCCACCTCATCAGTAGGAAGCTACCCAACAGTGTGCCCCACCTCATCAGTAGGAAGCCACCCAACAGTGCGCCCCACCTCATCAGTAGGAAGCCACCAAACAGTGCGCCCCACCTCATCAGTAGGAAGCTACCCTACAGTGCGCCCCACCTCATCAGTAGGAAGCCACCGAACAGTGCGCCCCACCTCATCAGTAGGAAGCTACCCAACAGTGTGCCACACCTCATCAGTGGGATGCCACCCAACAGTGCGCCACACCTCATCAGTGGGCAGCCACCCAACAGTGCGCCTCAACTCATCAGTAGTAAGCCACCCTACAGTGCGCCCCACCTCATCAGTAGGAAGCTACCCAACAGTGTGCCACACCTCATCAGTAGGAAGCTACCCAACAGTGTGCCCCACTTCATCAGTAGGAAGCCACCCAACAGTGCGCCGCACCTCATCAGTAGGAAGCTACCCAACAGTGTGCCACAGCTCATCAGTAGGAAGCTACCAAACAGTGTGCCCCACCTCATCAGTAGGAAGCTACCCAACAGTGTGCCACACCTCATCAGTAGGAAGCCACCCAACAGTGTGCCCCACCTCATCAGTAGGAAGCTACCCAACAGTGTGCCCCACCTCATCAGTAGGAAGCCACCAAACAGTGCGCCTCAACTCATCAGTAGGAAGCCACCCAACAGTGTGCCACACCTCATCAGTAGGAAGCTACCCAACAGTGCGCCACACCTCATCAGTAGGAAGCCACCCAACAGTGAGCCACACCTCATCAGTAGGAAGCCACCCAACAGTGCGCCCCACCTCATCAGTAGGAAGCCACCAAACAGTGTGCCACACCTCATCAGTAGGAAGCCACCCAACAGTGTGCCACACCTCATCAGTAGTAAGCCACCCAACAGTGTGCCACACCTCATCAGTAGTAAGCCACCCAACAGTGTGCCACACCTCATCAGTAGGAAGCCACCCAACAGTGCGCCCCACTCATCAGTAGGAAGCTACCCAACAGTGCGCCACACCTCAACAGTAGGAAGCCACCAAACAGTGTGCAACACCTCATCAGTAGGAAGCCACCCAACAGTGTGCCCCACCTCATCAGTAGGAAGCCACCCAACAGTGCGCCACACCTCATCAGTAGGAAGCCACCAAACAGTGCGCCCCACCTCATCAGTAGGAAGCCCCCCAACAGTGCGCCCCATCTCATCAGTGGGAAGCCCCCCAACAGTGCGCCCCATCTCATCAGTGGGAAGCCACCCAACAGTGCGCCCAATCTCATCAGTGGGAAGCTACCCAACAGTGCGCCCCATCTCATCAGTGGGAAGCCACCAAACAGTGAGCCCCACCTCATCAGTGGGAAGCCACCCTACAGTGTGCCACACCTCATCAGTAGGAAGCTACCCAACAGTGTGCCTCAACTCATCAGTAGGAAGCCACCCAACAGTGTGCCACACCTCATCAGTAGGAAGCCACCAAACAGTGTGCCACACCTCATCAGTAGGAAGCCACCCTACAGTGTGCCCCACCTCATCAGTAGGAAGCCACCCAACAGTGCGCCACACCTCATCAGTAGGAAGCCACCAAACAGTGCGCCCCACCTCATCAGTAGGAAGCCCCCCAACAGTGCGCCCCATCTCATCAGTGGGAAGCCACCCAACAGTGCGCCCCATCTCATCAGTGGGAAGCTACCCAACAGTGCACCCCATCTCATCAGTGGGAAGCCACCAAACAGTGAGCCCCACCTCATCAGTGGGAAGCCACCGAACAGTGTGCCACACCTCATCAGTAGGAAGCTACCCAACAGTGTGCCTCAACTCATCAGTAGGAAGCCACCCAACAGTGTGCCACACCTCATCAGTAGGAAGCTACCCAACAGTGCGCCACACCTCATCAGTAGGAAGCCACCCAACAGTGAGCCACACCTCATCAGTAGGAAGCCACCCAACAGTGCGCCCCACCTCATCAGTAGGAAGCCACCAAACAGTGTGCCACACCTCATCAGTAGGAAGCCACCCAACAGTGTGCCACACCTCACCAGTAGTAAGCCACCCAACAGTGTGCCACACCTCATCAGTAGTAAGCCACCCAACAGTGTGCCACACCTCATCAGTAGGAAGCCACCCAACAGTGCGCCCCACCTCATCAGTAGGAAGCTACCCAACAGTGCGCCACACCTCAACAGTAGGAAGCCACCAAACAGTGTGCAACACCTCATCAGTAGGAAGCCACCCTACAGTGTGCCCCACCTCATCAGTAGGAAGCCACCCAACAGTGCGCCACACCTCATCAGTAGGAAGCCACCAAACAGTGCGCCCCACCTCATCAGTAGGAAGCCCCCCAACAGTGCGCCCCATCTCATCAGTAGGAAGCCACCCAACAGTGCGCCCCACCTCATCAGTAGGAAGCCACCAAACAGTGTGCCACACCTCATCAGTAGGAAGCCACCCAACAGTGTGCCACACCTCATCAGTAGTAAGCCACCCAACAGTGTGCCACACCTCATCAGTAGTAAGCCACCCAACAGTGTGCCACACCTCATCAGTAGGAAGCCACCCAACAGTGCGCCCCACTCATCAGTAGGAAGCTACCCAACAGTGCGCCACACCTCAACAGTAGGAAGCCACCAAACAGTGTGCAACACCTCATCAGTAGGAAGCCACCCTACAGTGTGCCCCACCTCATCAGTAGGAAGCCACCCAACAGTGCGCCACACCTCATCAGTAGGAAGCCACCAAACAGTGCGCCCCACCTCATCAGTAGGAAGCCCCCCAACAGTGCGCCCCATCTCATCAGTGGGAAGCCCCCCAACAGTGCGCCCCATCTCATCAGTGGGAAGCCACCCAACAGTGCGCCCAATCTCATCAGTGGGAAGCTACCCAACAGTGCGCCCCATCTCATCAGTGGGAAGCCACCAAACAGTGAGCCCCACCTCATCAGTGGGAAGCCACCCTACAGTGTGCCACACCTCATCAGTAGGAAGCTACCCAACAGTGTGCCTCAACTCATCAGTAGGAAGCCACCCAACAGTGTGCCACACCTCATCAGTAGGAAGCCACCAAACAGTGTGCCACACCTCATCAGTAGGAAGCCACCCTACAGTGTGCCCCACCTCATCAGTAGGAAGCCACCCAACAGTGCGCCACACCTCATCAGTAGGAAGCCACCAAACAGTGCGCCCCACCTCATCAGTAGGAAGCCCCCCAACAGTGCGCCCCATCTCATCAGTGGGAAGCTACCCAACAGTGCGCCCCATCTCATCAGTGGGAAGCCACCAAACAGTGAGCCCCACCTCATCAGTGGGAAGCCACCGAACAGTGTGCCACACCTCATCAGTAGGAAGCTACCCAACAGTGTGCCTCAACTCATCAGTAGGAAGCCACCCAACAGTGTGCCACACCTCATCAGTAGGAAGCTACCCAACAGTGCGCCACACCTCATCAGTAGGAAGCCACCCAACAGTGAGCCACACCTCATCAGTAGGAAGCCACCCAACAGTGCGCCCCACCTCATCAGTAGGAAGCCACCAAACAGTGTGCCACACCTCATCAGTAGGAAGCCACCCAACAGTGTGCCACACCTCATCAGTAGTAAGCCACCCTACAGTGTGCCACACCTCATCAGTAGGAAGCCACCAAACAGTGTGCAACACCTCATCAGTAGGAAGCCACCCTACAGTGTGCCCCACCTCATCAGTAGGAAGCCACCCAACAGTGCGCCCCACCTCATCAGTAGGAAGCCACCAAACAGTGTGCCACACCTCATCAGTAGGAAGCCCCCCAACAGTGCGCCCCATCTCATCAGTGGGAAGCCACCCAACAGTGCGCCCCATCTCATCAGTGGGAAGCTACCCAACAGTGCACCCCATCTCATCAGTGGGAAGCCACCAAACAGTGAGCCCCACCTCATCAGTGGGAAGCCACCGAACAGTGTGCCACACCTCATCAGTAGGAAGCTACCCAACAGTGTGCCTCAACTCATCAGTAGGAAGCCACCCAACAGTGTGCCACACCTCATCAGTAGGAAGCTACCCAACAGTGCGCCACACCTCATCAGTAGGAAGCCACCCAACAGTGAGCCACACCTCATCAGTAGGAAGCCACCCAACAGTGCGCCCCACCTCATCAGTAGGAAGCCACCAAACAGTGTGCCACACCTCATCAGTAGGAAGCCACCCAACAGTGTGCCACACCTCACCAGTAGTAAGCCACCCAACAGTGTGCCACACCTCATCAGTAGTAAGCCACCCAACAGTGTGCCACACCTCATCAGTAGGAAGCCACCCAACAGTGCGCCCCACCTCATCAGTAGGAAGCTACCCAACAGTGCGCCACACCTCAACAGTAGGAAGCCACCAAACAGTGTGCAACACCTCATCAGTAGGAAGCCACCCTACAGTGTGCCCCACCTCATCAGTAGGAAGCCACCCAACAGTGCGCCACACCTCATCAGTAGGAAGCCACCAAACAGTGCGCCCCACCTCATCAGTAGGAAGCCCCCCAACAGTGCGCCCCATCTCATCAGTAGGAAGCCACCCAACAGTGCGCCCCACCTCATCAGTAGGAAGCCACCAAACAGTGTGCCACACCTCATCAGTAGGAAGCCACCCAACAGTGTGCCACACCTCATCAGTAGTAAGCCACCCAACAGTGTGCCACACCTCATCAGTAGTAAGCCACCCAACAGTGTGCCACACCTCATCAGTAGGAAGCCACCCAACAGTGCGCCCCACTCATCAGTAGGAAGCTACCCAACAGTGCGCCACACCTCAACAGTAGGAAGCCACCAAACAGTGTGCAACACCTCATCAGTAGGAAGCCACCCTACAGTGTGCCCCACCTCATCAGTAGGAAGCCACCCAACAGTGCGCCACACCTCATCAGTAGGAAGCCACCAAACAGTGCGCCCCACCTCATCAGTAGGAAGCCCCCCAACAGTGCGCCCCATCTCATCAGTGGGAAGCCCCCCAACAGTGCGCCCCATCTCATCAGTGGGAAGCCACCCAACAGTGCGCCCAATCTCATCAGTGGGAAGCTACCCAACAGTGCGCCCCATCTCATCAGTGGGAAGCCACCAAACAGTGAGCCCCACCTCATCAGTGGGAAGCCACCCTACAGTGTGCCACACCTCATCAGTAGGAAGCTACCCAACAGTGTGCCTCAACTCATCAGTAGGAAGCCACCCAACAGTGTGCCACACCTCATCAGTAGGAAGCCACCAAACAGTGTGCCACACCTCATCAGTAGGAAGCCACCCTACAGTGTGCCCCACCTCATCAGTAGGAAGCCACCCAACAGTGCGCCACACCTCATCAGTAGGAAGCCACCAAACAGTGCGCCCCACCTCATCAGTAGGAAGCCCCCCAACAGTGCGCCCCATCTCATCAGTGGGAAGCTACCCAACAGTGCGCCCCATCTCATCAGTGGGAAGCCACCAAACAGTGAGCCCCACCTCATCAGTGGGAAGCCACCGAACAGTGTGCCACACCTCATCAGTAGGAAGCTACCCAACAGTGTGCCTCAACTCATCAGTAGGAAGCCACCCAACAGTGTGCCACACCTCATCAGTAGGAAGCTACCCAACAGTGCGCCACACCTCATCAGTAGGAAGCCACCCAACAGTGAGCCCCACCTCATCAGTAGGAAGCCACCCAACAGTGCGCCCCACCTCATCAGTAGGAAGCCACCAAACAGTGTGCCACACCTCATCAGTAGGAAGCCACCCAACAGTGTGCCACACCTCATCAGTAGTAAGCCACCCTACAGTGTGCCCCACCTCATCAGTAGGAAGCCACCCAACAGTGTGCCACACCTCATCAGTAGGAAGCCACCCAACAGTGTGCCACACCTCATCAGTAGTAAGCCACCCAACAGTGTGCCACACCTCATCAGTAGGAAGCCACCCAACAGTGCGCCCCACCTCATCAGTAGGAAGCTACCCAACAGTGCGCCACACCTCAACAGTAGGAAGCCACCAAACAGTGTGCAACACCTCATCAGTAGGAAGCCACCCTACAGTGTGCCCCACCTCATCAGTAGGAAGCCACCCAACAGTGCGCCACACCTCATCAGTAGGAAGCCACCAAACAGTGCGCCCCACCTCATCAGTAGGAAGCCCCCCAACAGTGCGCCCCATCTCATCAGTGGGAAGCCCCCCAACAGTGCGCCCCATCTCATCAGTGGGAAGCCACCCAACAGTGCGCCCCATCTCATCAGTGGGAAGCTACCCAACAGTGCGCCCCACCTCATCAGTGGGAAGCCACCAAACAGTGAGCCCCACCTCATCAGTGGGAAGCCACCCTACAGTGTGCCACACCTCATCAGTAGGAAGCCACCCAACAGTGTGCCTCAACTCATCAGTAGGAAGCCACCCAACAGTGTGCCACACCTCATCAGTAGGAAGCCACCAAACAGTGTGCCACACCTCATCAGTAGGAAGCCACCCTACAGTGTGCCCCACCTCATCAGTAGGAAGCCACCCAACAGTGCGCCACACCTCATCAGTAGGAAGCCACCAAACAGTGCGCCCCACCTCATCAGTAGGAAGCCCCCCAACAGTGCGCCCCATCTCATCAGTGGGAAGCCACCCAACAGTGCGCCCCATCTCATCAGTGGGAAGCTACCAAACAGTGCGCCCCATCTCATCAGTGGGAAGCCACCAAACAGTGAGCCCCACCTCATCAGTGGGAAGCCACCAAACAGTGTGCCACACCTCATCAGTAGGAAGCTACCCAACAGTGTGCCTCAACTCATCAGTAGGAAGCCACCCAACAGTGTGCCACACCTCATCAGTAGGAAGCTACCCAACAGTGCGCCACACCTCATCAGTAGGAAGCCACCCAACAGTGCGCCCCACCTCATCAGTAGGAAGCCACCCAACAGTGCGCCCCACCTCATCAGTAGGAAGCCACCAAACAGTGTGCCACACCTCATCAGTAGGAAGCCACCCAACAGTGTGCCACACCTCATCAGTAGTAAGCCACCCAACAGTGTGCCACACCTCATCAGTGGGAAGCCACCCAACAGTGTGCCACACCTCATCAGTGGGAAGCAACCCAACAGTGTGCCACACCTCATCAGTAGGAAGTCACCGAACAGTGTGCCACACCTCATCAGTGGGAAGCCACCCAACAGTGTGCCACACCTCATCAGTAGGAAGCCACCCAACAGTGCGCCCCACCTCATCAGTAGGAAGCTACCCAACAGTGCGCCCCACCTCAACAGTAGGAAGCCACCAAACAGTGTGCCACACCTCATCAGTAGTAAGCCACCCAACAGTGTGCCACACCTCATCAGTAGGAAGCCACCCAACAGTGCGCCCCACCTCATCAGTAGCAAGCCACCCAACAGTGCGCCCCACCTCATCAGTAGGAAGCTACCCAACAGTGCGCCACACCTCAACAGTAGGAAGCCACCAAACAGTGTGCAACACCTCATCAGTAGGAAGCCACCCTACAGTGTGCCCCACCTCATCAGTGGGAAGCCCCCCAACAGTGCGCCACACCTCATCAGTAGGAAGCCACCAAACAGTGCGCCCCACCTCATCAGTAGGAAGCCCCCCAACAGTGCGCCCCATCTCATCAGTGGGAAGCCCCCCAACAGTGCGCCCCATCTCATCAGTGGGAAGCCACCCAACAGTGCGCCCCATCTCATCAGTGGGAAGCTACCCAACAGTGCGCCCCACCTCATCAGTGGGAAGCCACCAAACAGTGAGCCCCACCTCATCAGTGGGAAGCCACCCTACAGTGTGCCACACCTCATCAGTAGGAAGCTACCCAACAGTGTGCCTCAACTCATCAGTAGGAAGCCACCCAACAGTGTGCCACACCTCATCAGTAGGAAGCCACCAAACAGTGTGCCACACCTCATCAGTAGGAAGCCACCCTACAGTGTGCCCCACCTCATCAGTAGGAAGCCACCCAACAGTGCGCCACACCTCATCAGTAGGAAGCCACCAAACAGTGCGCCCCACCTCATCAGTAGGAAGCCCCCCAACAGTGCGCCCCACCTCAACAGTAGGAAGCTACCCAACAGTGTGCAACACCTCATCAGTAGGAAGCCACCCAACAGTGCGCCCCACCTCATCAGTGGGAAGCTACCCAACAGTGCGTCCCATCTCATCAGTGGGAAGCCACCAAACAGTGAGCCCCACCTCATCAGTGGGAAGCCACCAAACAGTGTGCCACACCTCATCAGTAGGAAGCTACCCAACAGTGTGCCTCAACTCATCAGTAGGAAGCCCCCCAACAGTGTGCCACACCTCATCAGTAGGAAGCTACCCAACAGTGCGCCACACCTCATCAGTAGGAAGCCACCCAACAGTGCGCCACACCTCATCAGTAGGAAGCCACCCAACAGTGCGCCCCACCTCATCAGTAGGAAGCCACCAAACAGTGTGCCACACCTCATCAGTAGGAAGCCACCCAACAGTGTGCCTCAACTCATCAGTAGGAAGCCACCCAACAGTGTGCCACACCTCATCAGTAGGAAGCTACCCAACAGTGCGCCACACCTCATCAGTAGGAAGCCACCCAACAGTGCGCCACACCTCATCAGTAGGAAGCCACCCAACAGTGCGCCCCACCTCATCAGTAGGAAGCCACCAAACAGTGTGCCACACCTCATCAGTAGGAAGCCACCCAACAGTGTGCCACACCTCATCAGTAGTAAGCCACCCAACAGTGTGCCACACCTCATCAGTGGGAAGCCACCCAACAGTGTGCCACACCTCATCAGTGGGAAGCAACCCAACAGTGTGCCACACCTCATCAGTAGGAAGTCACCGAACAGTGTGCCACACCTCATCAGTGGGAAGCCACCCAACAGTGTGCCACACCTCATCAGTAGGAAGCCACCCAACAGTGCGCCCCACCTCATCAGTAGGAAGCTACCCAACAGTGCGCCCCACCTCAACAGTAGGAAGCCACCAAACAGTGTGCCACACCTCATCAGTAGTAAGCCACCCAACAGTGTGCCACACCTCATCAGTAGGAAGCCACCCAACAGTGCGCCCCACCTCATCAGTAGCAAGCCACCCAACAGTGCGCCCCAACTCATCAGTAGTAAGCAACTCATCAGTAGTAAGCCACCCAACAGTGACCCCCACCTGATCAGTGGGAAGCCACCCAACAGTGCGCCCCACCTCATCAGTAGTAAGCAACTCATCAGTAGTAAGCCACCCAACAGTGCGCCCCACCTCATCAGTGGGAAGCCACCCAACAGTGCGCCCCACCTCATCAGTGGGAAGCCACCCAACAGTGGGCCCCAACTCATCAGTAGTAAGCAACTCATCAGTAGTAAGCCACCCAACAGTGCACCCCACCTCATCAGTGGGAAGCCAACCAACAGTGCGCCCCAACTCATCAGTAGTAAGCAACTCATCAGTAGTAAGCCACCCAACAGTGCGCCCCAATTCATCAGTAGTAGGCCACCCAACAGTGCGCCCCACCTCATCAATGGCCTCCCATCTCCCTCTCTACCCACCCCTTTCAGCAACCCCCACACCACTGGTGAGAGCAGTCTTCACAACTACTGTATGACAATCCAGTTAACACAAGCCCCAGGCTGTAAATCAGATAGTATGAGGCACTTGTTTTCAATGCAGCTTTAATGCATTTCCAAACCTCCTTTCAATGTGTGTTAAACGCCAAGTCTTTCAAACTCAATTGCTTGTATGTTCAACCTTGCTCAGGTCAAGTCTCCCATACTCAGCAAATAATTCACATACTGAAAAGTCCAGCATTAGTGTTTCCCCAACTCAAGGAAATAGTTATCACAATTACCAAACACATGTAATTGCACAGTAACAAAGCAACAATGTAATCACAATCTAACAGGACTCCAAATTGTGTCAACACATGATTGTCATCAATATTTGTTTGACCTCCAGAGGTGTTGGAAGGCAGTGACTGAAGGAGGTGTTGAAGGTATACAGTTCACATGATATATACCAACTCCCATTCAATGATATCAGCATGCTTGCTCAACTGATGGGTTCATTCATGCCCACAGTTTTCAGGTAATCAGAACCTTCCTGATCTAACAAGTCTGCATTTGGTGATTATTTGTGCATAGAAACCCAACCACAAACATCATTCATAATGTTAATAGCCCTTTGTCAGTCTACAGTATAGAGGGGAGGTAAAGAGGAGAGGACACAGCCCCCTGTCAGTCTACAGTATAGAGGAGAGGACACAGCCTCTGTCAGTCTACAGTATAGAGGAGAGAACACAGCCCACTGTCAGTCTACAGTATAGAGGAGAGGACATACGTCTGCAAGTCTACAGTATAGAGGAGAGGACACAGGTCTGTCAGTCTACAGTATAGAGGAGAGAACACAGGTCTGTCAGTCTACAGTATAGAGGAGAGGACACAGCCTCTGCCAGTCTACAGTATACAAGAGAGGACACAGCCTCTGTAAGTCTACAGCATAGAGGAGAGGACACAGCCTCTGTAAGTCTACAGCATAGAGGAGAGGACACAGCCTGTCAGTCTACAGTATAGAGGAGAGGACACAGTCCTCTGTCAGTCCACAATATAGAGGTGAGGACACAGGTCTGTCAGTCTACAGTATAGAGGAGAGGACACAGCCTCTGTCAGTCTACAGTATAGAGGAGAGAACACAGCCCACAGTCAGTCTACAGTATAGAGGAGAGGACATACGTCTGCCAGTCTACAGTATAGAGGAGAGGACACAGGTCTGTCAGTCTACAGTATAGAGGAGAGAACACAGGTCTGTCAGTCTACAGTATAGAGGAGAGGACACAGGTCTGCCAGTCTACAGTATACAAGAGAGGACACAGGTATGTCAGTCTACAGCATAGAGGAGAGGACACAGCCTGTCAGTCTACAGTATAGAGGAGAGGACACAGTCCTCTGTCAGTCCACAATATAGAGGTGAGGACACAGGTCTGTCAGTCTACAGTATAGAGGAGAGGACACAGCCTCTGTCAGTCTACAGTATAGAGGAGAGGACACAGCCCTCTGTCAGTCTACAGTATAGAGGAGAGAACACAGGTCTGTCAGTCTACAGTATAGAGGAGAGGACACAGCCTCTGTCAGTCTACAGCATAGAGGAGAGGACACAGCCTCTGTCAGTCTACAGTATAGAGGAGAGAACACAGGTCTGTCAGTCTACAGTATAGAGGAGAGGACACAGCCTCTGTCAGTCTACAGTATAGAGGAGAGGACACAGCCTCTGTCAGTCTACAGTATAGAGGAGAGGACACAGGTCTGTCAGTCTACAGTATAGAGGAGAGGACACAGCCTCTGTCAGTCTACAGTATAGAGGAGAGGACACAGTCCTCTGTCAGTCTACAGTATAGAGGAGAGAACACAGCCTCTGTCAGTCTACAGTATAGAGGAGAGGACACAGGTCTGTCAGTCTACAGTATAGAGGAGACAACACAGCCCCTGCCAGTCTACAGTATAGAGGAGAGGACACAGGTCTGTCAGTCTACAGTATAGAGGAGAGGACACAGGTCTATCAGTCTACAGTACAGAGGAGAGGACACAGCTCTCAGTCAGTCTACAGTATAGAGGAGAGGACACAACCTCTGTCAGTCTACAGTATAGAGGAGAGGACACAGCTCTCAGTCAGTCCACAGTATGGAGGAGAGGACACAGCCTCTGTCAGTCTACAGTATAGAGGAGAGGATGTTTGTCAGATGTGCAAGGACTTGGTATCCGATCTGTAAAAACCCTTCTGAAGTTGATGGAACTACACAAAGCTACAGTTTATCAAAGTTTGAAAAGCTGTGAAGCTTCCGAAGGCATAGAACATAGGCCAAGATTGGGACGTTGGACATCTCTAGGTGTGAATGATAGACGTCTGTGTGTCTCTTGGCGTCGCATCCCAATTGGTCTGCGAAACAAATTGCTGTAAAGGCAACAAGTCAAGGGTCATGGAGGTGTCGTAATGGACTACTAGACGATGTCTTAAAGCTCTGTACGCTAACGTCGAACCCATTCGACAGAGGTGTCACTTCCCGTGCATCTGATGTCGAACCCATTCGACAGGCGAATAGCATGACGACACCTCAAAATAAAACTCGCCATATCTATTTACCAAGAAGGCTTTGCGTAACATTTAAATTACGAATGACATGCATAAATGCTCAGCTTGCTCAATATCAAAACTTTCAGTCATTTATTTACCTCAAAAAGAAAATATCGCGAGTTAAAAAAGTTTCGGCCAAACTTCTCGGCACACAACTACCAGAAACGGCCATTGTTGACTTTTGGCACTTCACGTTGAGCGGCATGCAGTCCAAGTTTTCTTTATAATTTCATCATTTTTCCTATTCGATCATAAATTTTTGTTGTCTGACGAAAGGAAAACACTCATGTTCCTTAATTTCTAAAAATTAGCAACTTTCAGTGTAACTAATTGTAAACAAAAACAATCTGAATCTTAACATCATTGATTGGATGGAACTTGTACGATCATGGCAACAGCGGTAAACAAACAACTCCACATGCATAGTTATCCCGTTAGACTATTACAATCATTTTGTTACATCTAACTTAATTTTCTAGAATTATTGACACGTATGTATAAATCTTTGTAAAAAAAAAATAAAAATTAAAGAGTTTGCAAATGATTTCGTTTGATAAACTTTCGGACACATTGACAAGCCGACAAACGTCAGTGATACGTTTGGGCGTGGCCTAACTCGCGATTTGTTGAGTCGAACAAAGTCAACAAACACTGCGAAAAATGACAAATATTGGATGATACGCAAAATCTGAACTGATATACATTTTAGGTAACCATTCAATAGCAAAATAATGCAGTTTACTAGATAAAATCAAAATACTTGCAATATTAGCTATCATATCTGAAACTGGAAGCACGTACCGCATGTGACACATGGAAGCAAAATATGCAAAAGTTGGTAAGCTATCATAAAGAAATTCCGAAATAGATTCAAATTCAAAAGAAAATACATAATTTACTATTTTTCGTCAACTATTTACTATTTATTGATTTGGAGAGCAGTCGTCACTCCTATTTGTTTAATATTTCTTCGTGATTGTGGCCATCAAATGTGTAAGTCTAAATCCGAAACCGTAATGGATTTCACGCTCGATGATTTTAATTTTAAAATATTTTCTGAAAACGAACGCAACGAAGAGCGATATAACGTATTGATATGCCATAATAATAACAACATAATATTGTTATTGTTCTAACATACAAAAAAATAAATTTAAAAATTTAAAGATGTTGTTGAATACTTTCTGAGAACCTCCCGTCCTCTGAACCGATAAGATTTTGGTACACGACGAGGTAGTGTAAAATATATATAGAGATTCTAGGCTCCTATATGTGATTTTGTACCCAAAACAAATTAAATTGTACCCAAAATACTTTGTGAATTTGTACCTAAGAAAATAAGACAATAGATCTATAATTATATTTATGTTTTCATGTAGATGAACAGAACACATAATAAAATATTTCATCAAGTTCATAATATGATTATGACTGATCCTTGAAATTGATTGTTTAGTTTTGAGAGAAAATTGACGCCTTGTCACTGAAGAAGAGGCCAGTTAAGTTGGTTAAAGGGGCACTGATCTAACGCAATTCCCCGGGACTGGTTGTTGCCTTTGTTATTGTTTTTTCCCAGTGAGTACCCGGATGTATAGCAGAAATCTAGACTAGTTCGCGACCTCTGATGCGCCATTCGTAAGCGCATTAGTCACTTTTATGGGTAGTAATAAGGGCGTATGGTCACATTGATCAACAAAATGAAATACAGTTTTCGAGATAATAAGGAAATGTAGGTATCTTTGTGAGTAGCATCGGTAATGGTGACGAAGTTTTGATAAGTCACTAGCTTGGTAATTTTGCCATTTTCGTTTACACTATTTTGACTTGCAACACAAAGTATATATTTCACCTGAGCATATGCTTTTTTAAAGTGTGTATATTTTGTTACTGTCAAATGTGTAACAAATTTATTAAACGTCTAAATATTCAGTTATTTTACAAAGTGACTGAAAAACATTTCCATCTGTATTATTATGATAACGAATTCCAAACATTTTGATGTTTAATGTCATCACCAAGAGACTGAAAATGTTACGTTGAAAAGTACATTTCTATGTTGTTTGGCTTCTAATCCACATAATAATCTGTTGTGATGTTGTTAGGCCCTTTTGGTCGTCTTAATCAATTTTAGTCAATCTGAAGAATTTCCCAACCAAGACGTAGAGGAACAAGAACGAATCGGTTCAATGCTACAGCCAATGAAGGAAAACAAAATGCAGATATCATAATTACAACCTACCAAATTTATGTGTATAAGTTTTAGGCAGCTTCCTTGTTCGAGGAATGTATCCGTGAATATCCACACAAAGGAACAATATCCCACTCGTCTGCAGCTGTACAAAGAAACTTATTCGATGTCACGTGTCTCAGTAACAATCAAATATTTTAAAAGATATATATCGTTTCGGGATATTATAACCCGTGTTCGTTTCTCAACTGATCGCTTGGATTGTTTCAGGTGTTTTACATAGGTGTCAAGTCTCAATGGTCGGCTGAGAAAGCCCACGTGACAACTATTTTCATAGCGATCACGGTTCCTAAAAATTCCATTGAGTGATAGATAACAATGATCAATCAATCAACGTATTATCAGTTAACCCTTTGAACAAAGTATGTTGTTTTTACATCGGCACTTCGCGCCATGATATGAGTGTATTCCCTTTGTTTTAGTAAACCTAGACATGTAAACACTCACTCTTGACATATCCACTGTGCAAGATAACAGTGATTAATCAATCAACGTATTTTCTGTTAATCCTTTGATGACTAGGAACGATCCGTTGATTTACAAAAAAAAGTAAATCAAGTGATCATTCATCTCTTGCTGGGCTGCCACGTGCATATTACATAACACACATTTCACCTTACTTCAAACCTGGATTTAGATTGAATAATTACCCCAGACACAATAAATGCCAAATGGGAACCTTTGTCAGGTAATATAAGTGGTGCTACCACTAATTGTACCTGTAATAAATTCATTAACTGAGCATCAAGTGAATGACGACAAATACACAAGTGTAGGGTTATACAAGAAAACGTGGATGACAACAAGGGAGTAGTAATCGTATTATCGACGCAAGCCGAAATCCGAAAATGCTTTCACTGCATGGATACTGTTTTTAGTATTAAACTATAACCATCTGGGGTATTTCCAAATGACGACGTCCGATGAGCTCCCTTGTTCTTTTTGTCTGTTTGTTTAGGCTGAAGAAATGAATTAACATGCGCCCTTTGTCGAAATCTTTATAGATCACAGTTAACCAATCAGTGTTCAAAAATGCGTAAAACAAATATTGCCTCCAGCCTCCAAGTTTATTTAGCTGTCCTTCCAGACGGTACCCCAGTCTCTGGTCACGCTCAGTTGCGTTGCGTATCATCCGGGTACTCACGGGGGAAAAACAATAACAAAGGCAACAACCAGTCCGTTAGATCAGTGCCCCTTTAAACCTAAGTTAGAATGTATTGTTTTGATAGGAAATTGATATTATGTTAAGTTTAAGACACCAAAATTGATGAATATCTTTGGAATAATACTAGGTAGATCTAGATCTACAAAATCACATAGATCTACCCATTTGGGTAACAAATTACTAGAAATTTTGGGTACAAAAGTCACCTGTGTACATTTCAACTGGTTTTTTGTGAATCAATGGGATAAAACAAATTCGTCTGATTCCTTTTCTAATTTTAACACAAGAATTTGTTTTACATAACAAAACAGGCAGATCAACACGGATCACTTTTTTGTCCTAAAAATTTATAAAAATGTGAACAATATGGACACCTCAGAAATGAGGGCTTATAAGGTTATAATTCTACCTAACTTGTCACATGGTTTGACTTAGATCTAGGTCCATCTAAGAAAAGTCCTTATGAAAATTTTTTTTAAATTTTTTTATGACACTTGACATTTCTGGCACTTAGACAAAGAGTATTCAAGGAAAGACAGATATGTTTTTGAATGAAAATATGACTTTCCTTTATAATTCTTTTTTCATGATGACAGTGATACTTTTATACACACCAGCTAAGGAAGATGTGATTCTGTGATTGCATACAAAGGAAAAACAGGTTGGAAGCAGTACCTGTATGTATAAAATAGACCACATAAGGTGAACAAAAGTAATGGATTGGCTGACTGGAAAAAATACATCTGGCAAGGGTAAACATGTACACAGGCATGTTTCTTTTCATTCCAACCAGAAGACTGAGATAGCATTTACTAAGAAACATATGGCTAACTTACCAGCTTATGTGCCACTATGGTTCTTGTGATTAAACAAACAAAAATGTCATGTACTGTTACAAGTACTGTTACTGTATTAATGTATCATATTCCTATTAAATTATATTTCAGAATTGTTTTATTTGGAAACAAACCACATAATGCACAAGATTAATGTCCATATGAGTTTAGTATGTATATGTTAAGGATATGATTTATTCATTATTCATGGAATACTAAAATTAAAATGTTGACATCAGAGAGCTTATTCACATAGTTGATTTTCAGAGTGAAAGATAATAATTGTTGAAAAAATAGGTTTAAACTAAAGATAATAATTGAAGTTTGATCAGTTACACTGTGCTGATGCAAAGACCAATATTTACTATCCCCACACACCATCATTGTCGAAAAAAATAACTACTAAATATAACTTAAAATTTAAAAACCTGTAAACAGCTGTAAATAATTAAACAATTACAAATCTATCATCAATACGCAGCATGGTGGTCTTCATATTTTTGGAATAAATTTAGAAATCCTTCGTGAAACTGTTCTAAAATCATGCTAGAATCTATGAATGTATTCCCGAAAGGAAAACTATCCCAAATGTAATGTGGTACTAACACAGAAAATATGTACGTAGCATTTTATTGCTTATATATACCCTATCATATTCATCAACGCGGTGATGTTATTTTGAAACACGTTTTGTCAAGCCCATTTTCGCGCACCTGTTGTAGAGGGTGATCTTGCTGATCGACGATATCCATAGATGTATTACGTGGGATACACTTGTTGTAGTGAAATTTATCAGCGTGTACATCGCAGAAATATGAATCATGTCCCATTTATATTCACCGTAACATCGAATGGTGATTCTTAAATATCAACAGAAGTTCAGATAAAAGATACCGAGAAACTTGCATGTGGCATGTTGATTTATCGTCTACCGTTTCCGGGTCACGGGAGCATGCAAGGTCAAACGGATTAACTAATATGCGAATTATATTGTCAAAGTCACATTTTTATTTCATGTTAGTGGTGATTACTGATACTGTGTATCGACTTATGTTTTTGCTGTATGTGATAGGCGAACTATTTCAAAATTTACTGTAATTGTTTTGTTACGAAAGATTATCAGCAGACTACCCCTGTCTGTGACATCACATCCGGTGACCTTTGCACTTATTGAAATTGTGCTGTCAGAATTCACGATCTTTATTTTCGTTTTTCTCTCATCATATTAATCGGAATATGACAAATAAAACATTCTTCGATTGAGAAGATCGTCAACTTTCGCCAAGTTATATTTATAAAGACAATGTAAACTTTATTGATATTAAAATAGCAATAAGTTATGCGGAGGTCGGGCGAAGCGCGCCATGTTTGATTTTAAGACGTCTGCTAGCATCATGACAAAACGGTTGAAATTAGGATTAGTGAATATTTATAAGTCATTAATTGTTTCCTGCAAGTTTTATAACATGACACGTCAGATTAACCCGAATATTCGTATTTCTGCAACCGACATGATGACCTCGAAAATTAAGTTATTTTTCTGTTTAACGTTTAGATAATAAATTTACTGAAATGGTTCATGATTTACCATCGCGCTGTTATATGCCGATAAAAAAAAACGAATTTTTACTCAATTAAAATTAGGATATCGGAGATATGATTATTGAAATCAATTTGCACAAATGTTACGATATTAAAATTTTCCTAGCATGAAATGCAAACCACCTTCAATAACACAATTCAGGTAAGTTCAAGAAAATTTACAAATTTTGTGTTCGCTTTGATTGAAAACACCGGGATATTTTTATATAGTATTGTGTAGTTTTCTATCAGGAATAAATGTGCAAAATATTTCTTCAATTGGCCCTTGTTTAATGAGGCACCGACTGTTTGAAATCACCCACCCTCTTTACAGTGCCTTATGCTAAAATTAATCCAGCAGGCAGGGTAAGAAGTGTGAAAATAATTCAGCAGGCTAAAGGCTAAACGTTCCAGGTATGCAAAACATGTGCCTCATAAAATTCCCCTCATGAATGCATCTCATACGGCAAAGAGAGTTGAGTGGTGCAATGACATGAAAGGAAAGAACTTTCACAGATGAACCAGAGTTCCACTTCTTTTGGATTCCAAGAAAAAGACAGCCAAGGGATGGAAAGTGTTAAAAAATGGTTCCTAAGTTCTCAGTGGGCATCCTAGATTCAAATAACACCCAAAGTGTAATTCCCTTTCAACCTCAACATGTTAACACCTCTTTTTACACCTTGCAATTCACCCTTACCTGGCTTCACAGCAAAAAACATAATATTGAAATTTCTTTGCAGCTTCGCCAGATCTAAACCCAATTGAAAATGACAGTTTGATAGACAGCATGGAGCATCATATCCAACAGTGTCTGGACAGTAATGCAGCAGTTACTGACTAGTGATGATATTTTAAATAACTTATAAGACAATAGTTGTATACAAGCGTGTGCAAAATCTGAGAACAAAATTTGTATTATTGATTAAATTATTGAATCTTGAAACTGTCACATTTATTCTGCCCATTGCTATACAACATGAGTATTTGTAGGAATATCACAAGGACTGAAGCTATCACTGCTGGAATCTATGTCAACTATTTGAACAGCACACAAATATTTACTCCAGATCCAAGTAGGTGTGGTTTCTTGGATGTATGTCCCCCTCACAAGCTTGTTCACTCCAATGTGTCTGAGACAGATTTGACCTTTCCTGGCAAGCATGATCATGAGCAGATGTGTTGTGGGTGCCGGCAAACAAAGGACGCCTGGGAGGAACATCCCAGCCCACAGTGAGACAGGGAAGTGTGATGCAGGTCCATACAGCCAAATGATTCCACATCATACAGGCATCCCGTAAAACAACACACAACACAGGACATCAGCATGATCAGTGGGGATCTACCCCAGAGCAGCTACACATTTCTGTGTAAGACATTGTCTCTATATAATAAACTAAGATTGAACTGGATAATGAAACATGTGAGTAGAAGAGGTTACAAGGAAGATTGTTGCTCAATTCACAAAACTGCAATTAGCTTAGGCTAGACTTTTCTCCATCATCAATGTATAGGTTCGATCACCTATAGAGCTAATGATCAAAATATAGTGTCTTATCTACATGTGGTCATTTAACATCAACAAGGTTTACAGTTTTTCCTGGCAATAAATCTACCAGATACAAATAGAGTCAAACTATCAGACTACTGACAGGGACCTGGGCCCACTTGCATAAAGTGACCTTTGCGCTACAACTATCATATGCCTATGTTAAGGTAAGGAAGTAACGATAACCTTAACACTAAGAGCTCTTTGTGCAAGTGCACCCTGGAGAAGTAGCCCCAATAGGTGGATGTTTTATTGATGTGTCCCTGTGGTAGATGATGCATAGGAATTGCTTCTGCTCTGATAACACCGGAGGTGAAGATACACCGTACATCATTTAAAAATTGTCTGTGCCAACACCAGGTAGAGAAACAGATTGAAATCTGATGACAATGAAAGTAGAGACAGCCCTGCAGACACATGTCTTCCATAATGTGGACAAATGATGACAGAGCGCCCCTACTACATCACTTCCAGCACCTCTAGGCTGGTGTCTGCAGTGGCAGTTCAGTATGATGGTACTAACACGGTCATCACTCCCTACAATAAGGTTCACTTGACCATAACCATTTACACGCCATCCCAAAGTTCCTACATCACAATATCATAATTAGTAAAGATTATTAAACACTTGTTTGCTGACTGAGATGAAATATACCATGTATACCAGCATATCTCAGGGTATTCACTGGAAGGAAGACATACATCCAATCATGCATGAGCTTCAGTCTGGAAATGTTTGCATGTCATTTTATCAATCTGGTTACAAACTCTGACCTAGACCTCTTCCCTACAAAGCTCTATGGATCAGAGTGTGTGATAACACAGCTTAGCTGATCCTGGCCTGACCCACAAATCAATGGTTTTGACTACTCACAGTATCAACATGATTAAATCTGTCTCTACCACATATTATCTTGGTCCAAGCAAACCCCTCATAACCCGTGTAGTATTATCTGTTGAAGCAGACCATTTGGATATTGTATGACCATGGCTCAAGCAACTTCAATAGAGCAGTTTTACACCTGTATTAATACCTGAATAAATAAAGGAATACAGCTTTGCTTAGTTCCAACATATTGCTCACACTATTCCTGCATGACACACTCAGTCCTGATCTCACACGCCACTGTCACACAGTTGTCACACACCCCTGTCACACATTGCTCTCACATACCATTGTCGCACACCACTGTCACACACTGTTGTCACACCCAATGTCACAAGCCCCATTACACTCTGCTGTCACACACCTGTCACACACACTGTCACACACTGCTGTCACATACCGCACACCAATGTCAAATTCTTGTCACACTGCGGTCACAAACCACTGTCACACAGTCACACACTGCTGTCCCACACCGCACACCAATGTAAAACTCTTGTCACACACTGCTGTCACACACCGCTGTCACAAACCACTGTCACACAGTCACACATCACTGTCACACACAGTCACACACTGCTGTCACATGAGGTGTCACAAACCACTGTCAAACACTGCTGTCACAAATCACTGTCAAACACTGCTGTCACAAACCAGTCACACAGTCACACACCACTGTCACAGTCACACACTGCTGTCACACACCGCACACCACTGTAAAACTCTTCTGTCACACGCTGTCATAAACCACTGTCACACACAGTCACACACTGCTATCACACACTGCTGTCACACACTGTCACACAAACTGTCACAAAACACTGTCAACACTGCTGTGACAAACCACTCACACAGTCACAAACGGTCGTGACACACCAGTGTCACACACTGCTGTCACACACCATTGTCACAAACCACTGTCACAGACAGTCACACACTGCTGTCACAAATCAGTCACACACTGCTGTCACAAACCACTGTCACATACACTGTCACACACTGCTGTCACACACCGCTGTCACACACCGCCACAAACCAGTGTCATATCCTGCTGTCACACACCACACACCACTGTCACACAGTCACAAACCATTGTCATACACTGCTGTCACACACCGCCTGTCACACACCGTTACACACTGCAATCACTGTCACACACAACTTTTACACACCGCTGTCAGTCACATACTGCTGTCACAAACCGCTGTCACACACCACTGTCACACCCTGCTGTCACACGCTTTACACCATTGTCACACACTGCTGTCACAAACCACTGTTACACACTGCTTTCACAAACTGCTGTCACAAACCGCTGTCACACATCACTGTCACACCCTGCTGTCACACACTTTACACCACTTTCACACACTGCAGTCACATACCACTGTCACACACTGTCACACACTGCTATCACTGTCACACACCACTGTCACACACTGTTACACCCTGCTGTCACAGTCACATACTGCAGTCATGCACTGAAGTCACACACCGCCTGTCACTTCCTGCACAAAGCTGTCACACAGGGCTGTCACAAACCACTGTCACACACAGTCACAAACCACTGTCACTACCCCGCAGTCACACACTGTAACGCACTGCTCTGAAGCACTGCTGTCACACACCAATTTCACACACCAATGTCACAGGCCGCTGTCACGCTATGGGTGTCCTGCAGTGTGGTCCTGCTATGGGTGTCATGCATGAACAACTTATCATGTGTATGTGGCGCTAAGACAATTGTCTATGGTAGGCCTGTTTCTTGGGGTAGTCACCATCACAGGAGCTGTTGGGCGAGGCATAAGTAAAGGGAACAACCCTTCTGAAAATGTTTCAATTATGATTCAGACATTGAGTAGAACAATTCTCAGGGATGGCTCTGTCATACCATAATATGATCCATAAACACAAGATTTGTGATGGTCCTGTTGGCCATTCATTGTTTTCAGAGTAATTCTACAGGGAGAAAAAAATAGTCTCAAAGATGTTACCTTTCTCAACAAGGTCCTTGTCTTCTCTGTTTTCACGTAGTTCTCTTATCCTGGTTCTAAGTTTTCGTCTTTCTACAAATTCTGAGGATCTCAATAGCTGAAATAAACACATATCACTGTCAAAACCTTCAAGACAACTCACTTCAGCACATCTCAACCAACCCTACAGAACAAGTCACTACAGGACCACTCACTACAGGACAACTCACTACGGGACAACCAACTACAGGATAATTAACTACAGGACAACCCACTACAGGACAACTCACAACAGGACAACTCACTACAGGACAACCCACTACAGAACAACCAAATACAGGACAGCACACTACAGGACAACTCACTACAGGACAAATCACTACAGGACAACTCACTAGAGGACAACTCATTACAGGACAACTCAATATAGGACAAATCACTACAGGACAACTTATTACAGGACAACTCACTACAGGTCAACTCACTACAGGACAACTCACTACAGGACAACTCACTACAGGACAACTCACTACAGGACAACCCACTACACTGTGTTGAATAGGAGGCCAAATCAGTTGAAAGATTGTTTGTTGGGCAAATATTAGATAACATTTAATCACAGAAATAGCGGTTCTCAAGTGAGGGGTTATTGGCATGGTTCAGGTCCCGGGATTTGACTAAACATTTTATTTAGCAAGCCTTGGCAAAATACATAGTGTTAATTCCTAATAGAGGATATTTACCATCTCAAACTCACAAGCATGATAACTATATCATATGTCATTCTTTAAGTCTGCCTTTGAAATAACCTGTTCTCATCTCTCACAAACATTATCTAAACATCGCCAGTTTTCCTGGAAGTGTGCATTGGTATGTCTTTAGGACCCTATTGTAACAAATAGTTTCCTTTCCACTGATCCTGACTTAGACCTGGAAGACATTAATTACAGTAACAATTAACTTGTTTCCATGTAAACCCTTACTGTTGTAGACAAGTAACAAAGATGTCATCTTGTACTACTTCAAAACGCATATTAAAGAATTAATGATGTAAATGTTTACCTATTTGGTAACCTCAAGAATGCAGACTAGATTTATCTTTCATTAGCTTACCAGGTATTGCAGGTATTCCTCAGATTTGCAGTTTTCTATAACAGAGTCATTTATCACCAAAGCACTTGCAGCGGTCTTCTGTTTTATGTTGTTATCTGCCCCCGGTATAGAGGTGTAGGAGGCACTGCGCCATCGAGGGATGTTGTCACTGCTTCTGGTGAGATCATCAGAGCTGAGTGACACTGACCTGGCACTGCTCACACAAGCACTGCTCACCTCCTGGAGAGGAGTTGCCAACCCCTCTGATGCAAGGTCGGTGAGGGCATTGGAAACACCGTTCCTGAAGTTAACACTGCTCGAGGTCTGTGGTGGAGTTGAATGGATATTTAAAACATTTTTTCTTAACACCACAGAGTTTAATGACTCTCGAATATTGACGAGAATTCTGCTGGCATTACTATGTTTGTCATGTCCTGCTTTGATGATTGGATGGTGCGACTCCACTCTGGAGGTGTGACTAGATACACAGTCTGTGGATGGCCCGACAGAGACTACACTGCTTGGACACAAGATGCTGGCAGATGTAGAGAGATGTGAGCTCCTCAGTTGAGTTACACTGTTACCATCTGCAGAGGATGCAGCATATGATCTGGAATTTGGATTGCTGTTGCTATTTGAGGTAGATGAATGAAAACTCCTCGGCGGCAATACCTCTGTTCTAGTGTCTGTTGTGCCTCCAGAGGAATACCTAGAACTGTATCTATCCACACCGTTTCTCCCCTCTGAGCTTGATAAGTGTCCACTGTGCCTGGGCACTCTATTGCTATCCCCTGATGGTGTCCAGGAATCCCCACTGCTGGACCTAGTTGTGCCATCACTTGAAGATGTACCGCAGTGGTAGCTCCTGCGTTGGGAAATGCTGTTGAAGTTGTCACTGGATGTCCTGTGAAGACCTAGACTGGGTCGAGCTACACCAGTCCCTGCATCCTTATTGTCTAATGCACTTGAGACAAATGGTTTGACAGAGAAACTGTGAGATTTCACTGCCCCATCTTTCAGCTGGCGAATGGCAGCTCGTATCTTTCTCCTCTCTTCAAAACTAGTACAAGCATCCAACTGAAACAGGACAAAATAACACTAGAATAAAATTGCAACAGAATAACTATTTAATAACTCCTGAACATGCTTAATGCACTGTTTATGGTAATCATCCTTAATCAAACTATTTCCCATGGAATCTAAGAATAATAATCCTATGTATTGCCCATAATCAATTGAAATCCAACTTACACTACTGTACCTGTCTCCCCTACTCCCCACTCACATACACCACTGTACCTGTCTCCCCTACTCACATACACCATTGTACCTGTCTCCGTCACTCACATACACCACTGTACCTGTCTCCCCCACTCCCCACTCACATACACTACTGTACCTGTCTCCCCCACTCACATACACCACTGTACCTGTCTCCGCAACTCACATACACCACTGTACCTGTCTCCCCCACTCACATACACCACTGTACCTGTCTCCCCCACTCACATACACCACTGTACCTGTCTCCCCTACTCCCCACTCACATACACCACTGTACCTGTCTCCCCAACTCCCCACTCACATACACTACTGTACCTGTCTCCCCCACTAACATACACCACTGTACCTGTCTCCGCCACTCACATACACCACTGTACCTGTCTCCCCCACTCTCCACTCACATACAACACTGTACCTGTCTCCCCTACTCCCCACTCACATACACCACTGTACCTGTCTCCCCCACTCCCGACTCACATACACCACTGTAACTGTCTCCCCCACTCCCCACTCACATACACCACTGTACCTGTCTCCCCTACTCCCCACTCACATACACCACTGTAGCTGTCTCCCCCACTCCCCACTCACATACACCACTGTACCTGTCTCCCCTACTCCCCACTCACATACACCACTGTAGCTGTCTCCCCCACTCCCCACTCACATACACCACTGTACCTGTCTCCCCTACTCCCCACTCACATACACCACTGTAGCTGTCTCCCCCACTCCCCACTCACATACACCACTGTACCTGTCTCCCCTACTCCCCACTCACATACACCACTGTAGCTGTCTCCCCCACTCCCCACTCACATACACCACTGTACCTGTCTCTCCACTCCCCACTCCCCCAAGTATCCTTTGTGCACTGGGACAAATATGCCTTCATGCTCACGAGTGTATTGTTTCTGTCATCTGGATGGCATTGTCGATGTCATTTAAAACTTACTGTGATGTAACACCACACTAGAAACGATGTCATAGGTGAAGATTGTTGACATCATTCAACAATTGTGGAAATCTACAACAGCAGTCGTGATCAGTGCATTTATTTAAAGGGGAGCTCAAAAGTAGGGCTGCAGTGATACAGGAAGGTCACGATACAATACGTATCTTGATATTCTGGTCACTATACGATACCTTACTCAATACTCAACGATAAAAACAAACAACAGTACTTCAGCATTTATTAAGTTTCAATACTTTAAGCATGTCAAGATTGGACCTTTCATGATTTTGGAACTGTCAAAATTATTTCATAATAACAAGACTACTGAAGTTGTTTAGCTTTCCTTCAAAACACTTCAAATTTCAAAACAACAGAAAACTTCAAAGTTCAAACAGCAGAAAATAATCAATGTACTTCACAGTCTGAATAGTTCAGCTTCAGGTTCTTTTTCAGAAAAATTAAAATGTAAACCTTGTAAAGTGATAGTCACAGATGGGTACTGTCTCCTGCTGTTGAGGGGCGGTCGGGTAGCCTAGTGGTTAAAGCGTTCGCTCGTCACGCCGAAGACCCGGGTTCGATTCCCGACATGGGTACAATGTGTGAAGCCCATTTCTGGTGTCCCCCGCCGTGATATTGCTGGAATATTGCTAAAAGCGGCGTAAAACCATACTCACTCACTCACTCACTCCTGCTGTTGAGTCTTAACGGAGGTGGAGCCATAGGGGTAGATGACCAACACAACACATGCTCTGCCTACCTAACACGATCTACTATGTACATTTCAGAGTTTCGTAAAAGATTGGAATTGTAGTTGTTTATGATTCATAGTGTGAAAAAAGATTTATCGAGTGTTATGCACTATAAAAAAACACATCGTATCCCTTCCATGAATTCATGTGAACGAACAGGTATAACACACTTGGTAAATAAAACATCACTAAACACGATGATTTGCCATTGAAATTGTATTTTTTCTCTCATAGGCATTGTTTTATATGCAGAGATTAAGATTACCGTGTGTATTTTCTTGTAAACTAAGCTGGAAATAGCAATCAGCTGTACACACATTTCTCCCAATCTACCGGCGATTCAGTTAAAAAGTACCCAATGATAAAACTTGAAAATGGAATGTTGCAATGGTTGGAAGAAAGTGTTTCTGAAATTATTGTTTTATCAGGAATAATATCGTCCAAAATCGTGTTACTTTAGTTGCAGCTTTTACTATATATATTTAAAATTATAAGAACCATAAGCACTGCAGTTTGATACAGGTGATTGCTATGGCAGGACATTTTTACGTATGGAACAATTTGACCAGTCACCGTAGGGATTTTCCGCGCTACATGTATTTCAATTGCGAAAACATTATGTTGACATATAATAGTCAAATTGCCACAAATATGACATTTAACGAAATGTAAAATGTAAGTAAGTTTTGGGAGCCATGCTTAACCCCACGCTATAACTAAGTTAGCGCTTTATTGAAGGGTGCAATAGTGAGGAACACTGTACTTAAGATTAGCATTCCGTATCATGGCGTATCTATAAACAGGCCCACGTGTATTATGTATCATATCATGGGACAAGTATCGCGATGCGTCAGAATATTTAAGATTAAAAAATAATGGGTAATAAAGAAATTAATACATGACACTTGTGTAAATTCATGTATTACCCTCACTTTGCCCAGGAAATGCAAAAATTCTGACACGTTTTGTAAAATCATTATGATACACAATACACATGCTTGTATAATAACCTCTTCCGCCAGGCTTTTTCCCAGAAGAACATACCCCTGGTGCAGGAAGTACATACAGTACGGTATTCCTTGGTATGGGGAAATCAGTCGTCTCAATAGTACACAGTGTACAGCTATCACCAATCACTTTAATAACAAGCCAAACATAAATAACGTATGGACGCATGCACACACGCACACACGTGCGCATATAATATTAGTGCAAAAGTCTTTGGTGCAGCGTTTTTTCACCTTTTTTAAAAAAAAAATGTCATGGAATGGTTGACCATATTGAGGTGGGAAAAGAGCTGGTTAAGAATTCTCTCATTCTCGCAATTATGCTTCTTAAAATAAACAATGGTTCAATGCAATGATTTTCTTCCCCCCACCAACACTTTCACTGCTAAGGAAATCAGGGCATTGTCTACCTGCCTTACTTCAGGGAAAGCAGACTCAGTATGTGTAAAACAAGTTGTCTCCAGTTGTCAGGGGCACACCCATCATCAAGCAGTTCCCCACCTTACAGTCTTGGAGGGCAGGCTAACCTGTGACTACCTGATGTCTTCCAGGTGTAGGACAGGTCATACTCATGGGAATAATGTCGAGGCCATCGGAAGTGAAGTTATAACCAAACGTGACTTCATCAGAAGCAGAGGGGATGTAATAGATGGTCAATGTCTGGAAGGTCGCATGGGACAAAGGCTGCTAGGAATCAATTGAGGATGTCACAATTGGGGAATTGGACACACATGTAGCAGTAATTCTAGGGACAATTACAACATATTTGTATATGTCCTTGACATTATTCCGAAAACAGGCCTTTAGAGGTGATTTCAGGTTATGTGCACCAAATACTGGTCAGAACTAGAATTATTTGTTTGGAACAATATGCACCCCCAAAATACTGGATTTATGGAAAAGACCTAATTTTTCGATAAATCACTGAGTTAGGGTTATTTTCTGTTTAAATTCAGCAGACTGTTTACTGTCTAGTGTATTATCCTTCCCTCGGGTATATTTTGGCACTGATGTAATAGACATTGTGTAGTCATAAGAATTACCAATAATATAGATATATACAGGGGACAAGGGAATGTGGAGCCTCAGACATATCAGGCCACTTGGCAACCCATGCAGACTTTGATTTCCAAGCACTTCATGCATTATCACATTATGTCTATTCAACCAGAATAAGCTTTATAAATAGACCAATATTTAATGGAATAACTCCATTTGTGAATGAAGTGTATGTCCCTCCCAATTGTGGCTCTAAATACAACAGTTAGATGCTGCTGCCCGATGTCTCTGTAGCAAGCATAAAATATCCGAATCCCATGATAGGATTCGAACCACAGACCTGTTCTGAGGTCGGACGCCTTATGCACATGACCAAAGAGGACTACCCCATCAGCAAGCTCACAAGGTAAGGATGTCATTAGCGGGATGACTCCACGCCCTGCTGCATACTCCGTCAACAGAAGGCACTTCTGGGGCCGCATTGGGAGACTTATTTTACTCAAGTTCTATATGATCATGCTCAGCCCCACATCGGGTGCCACTGTAGCAGTCATAAAATGTCCGAGTCCAGTGATAGGATTTGAACCTTGGTCCTTTTGATCTGAGGTCAGACGCCTTGTCCACATGACCAAAGAGGTCAACCCCGTCAACAAGCTGACTAGGTGGGATGACTCCACACCCTGCTTCATCTCCATCATGGTCTACAGAGTGACCTCCCTTTCCCAAGCCCACACAGACAGCAACAGCAGCCACTGTTGTTGCAATACAGGGAGAGAGAGAGAATAATGTTTATTATAGTGTCACATGATATATACACTTCATACTAAAACACGTACACAAACAATACAATATAACATCCGACCAGGTATGGCCTACGAGACACTTAGACATAAAAGCAAATTATAACGTCATGATCTGGATAAGGTAGATAAACACATATTCTAACACAATGTTTAAAGTTAAGATTGGGTTATGAACACGCATGCACGCACACGCAGACACACACGCCAAATTACTTATAAAGTCATGCACACAATCATACACAAACACTTAAACACTGACACACCCACCCAAACCCCACCACACACCATACCGCACGCACTCACGCACACACACACCATACGTACATTATACGCCCCCCCACACACACACACAAACGCAGGCATGCACTCACCATACGTACATTATATCACACACACACACACACACACACACACGCACACGCACGCACGCACGCACACACACCCACGCACACACGCAAACACCATATGTACATTATATGCCCCCAGACACACACACACGCACGCACACACACACACACACCATACGTACATTATATGCCCCCCCCCACACACACACACATCCAACACAGAGGTGCATTTATCCTCACCGACACTCAACATAAACAGTACAAGTATAACATTGATCACAAGTAGAAATACTACTATTCGCAAACATAATAGCATACATGCAGAAAAGCGCAAACAGAATTAAATGAGTGACAAGCGTCTTTGGAACATTTGATCAATTAGCTTACAAAGAGTATAACACCCGTGTTCACATCTGAGTAATGTTATAAATTTCTCGGTTGAAGATAAGTTCATGAAATCTGGCATACATTCACACATAGCGTTCATTACATCATAACGTAAATCATCAAACATGTTACAATCAATTAAGAAGTGGACCTCAGTCTCTACTGAGTTAAAACAAAAAGGGCAAGTTCTATCCTGAAGGGGGACAGGGGGATGACTGTACCTCATATTTCAATGTTATTGGGGAGGCTGCCACTGCGTAAAAGTGCCAAATATTTTCTGGCGTGTCTATGGATATAATTTGATAAGACATAGGGCTCAGGCGCTACATCCTTCTTAAGCAATCTATAGGTCCTCAGCTTATTACCATTATAGTTATTAGCATCATTCCACAACTCTGAAAACCAAGCAGTTTCATCCACTTCAAATAATTTTTGCTTAATGAGGGTGAACTGACCACATGTCATCGAATGGACATCGATCAAGTCGAGGACGTTTAAGTTTCTAGCTAGCTTGTTAACTTCCTTTTCCCATGAGCGCCCTCTTTTACTTGACAAAGCATGAATGACACGGGACAATCTTATAATTTCCATACTGTTAAGGCGGAAGAATAAACGAAATACTTCTATACGTTGCTTAGTGACACATGATTTCCAACCCATGTCTCCCCTGGCGGTGACATTTGACGCATTATGTCTAAGGCTGAGGAAAAATTTACATGCTTTGTTTGCCGAGTGTTTAACTTTTTATGTCCATACAACCCCCAGATGGAAGGACCATATTGCATAATAGGCTGAACCCAGGATTCATACAATTTAGTATAAATTGCATAAGTAAAACCACCAGCATCAAAATATTTTGTACATGAAACACCAAAAGCTCAACTTGCCAATTTAGCCAGTTCATTAATTGTGAACTTAAAGTCCATGTGTTACAACAAAGACAGCAAACAAAACAATTTGGGAGTAGTTTTCTGAATGTCCTTCCTTAAGGCTGAAAGGTCACACATATCTCTGACTTCACTGACAAAAATCTGAACTATTTGTACAATGTTTAAGTCAAGTTTGTTTAGGCTCAACTAAAGCTGGCCACTTCCTCATATCAATACTGTCCTCTAGGGAAAAAACAGACCCTTCATACCTTATACAGAATTAGGTTAAACATATGTACATAGCAATATTATGTTCAGTGTAATAATACATCAAATAGGGTGCAATCATTGCAAACAACATCTACAGTGGTGACAATCCACACTGAGAATACATTACTGTAGGACAAGTAGAGAGATCCACAACACAATGCCTGAAAGATTAGATCAGAAGGATCCATGCCTACCAGGTTTGTGTTTATTCTGGATAATACAGAAAGACTAATTATATGGTTAACACTTGATCCCAGTGATAATGGATCAGATCGGATCAGTGGAACACAGACATGAGTAACAACCCCAGTGGGGAGGGACAGAGACCCAGGCAACACCCCCAGTGGGGAGGGACAGAGATCCCGGTAACACCCCCAGTGGGGAGGGACAGTGATCCAGGTGACACCCCCAGTGGGGAGGGACAGAGACCCAGGTAACACCCCCAGTGGGGAGGGACAGAGACCCAGGTAACACCCCCAGTGAAAAGGGACAGAGATCCAGGTGACACCCCCAGTGGGGAGGGACAGAGACCCAGGTAACACCCCCAGTGGGGAGGGACCGAGACCCAGGTAACACCCCCAGTGGGGAGGGACAGAGACCCAGGTAACACCCCCAGTGGGGAGGGACCGAGACCCAGGTAACACCCCCAGTGGGGAGGGATAGAGACCGAGGTAACACCCCCAGTGGGGAGGGACAGAGATCCAGGTGACACCCCCAGTGGGGAGGGACAGTGATCCAGGTAACACCCCCAGTGGGGAGGGACAGAGACCCAGGTAACACCCCCAGTGGGGAGGGACAGAGACCCAGGTAACACCCCCAGTGGGGAGGGACAGAGACCCAGGTAACACCCCCAGTGGGGAGGGACAGAGATCCAGGTGACGCCCCCAGTGGGGAGGGACAGAGATCCTGGTGACGCCCCCAGTGGAGAGGAGCATAGACCCAGTAACACCCCCAGTATGAGACAGAGACCCTGGTGACACCCCCATTTGGGAGGGACAGAGATCCAGGTGACACCCCCAGTGGAGAGGTACAGAGGCCCAGGTAACACCCCCAGTGGGGAGGGACAGAGATCCAGGTGACACCCCCAGTGGAGAGGAGCATAGACCCAGTAACACCCCCAGTATGGGACAGAGAACCCGGTAACACCCCCAGTGGGGAGGGACAGAGATCCAGGTAACACCCCCAGTGGGGAGGGACAGAGACCCCGGTATGACCCCCAGTCGGGATGGTGAATGGGAGTGTGTCGGGATGGTGAATGGGAATGTGTCGGGATGGTGAATGGGAGTGTATCAGGATGGCGAATGGAAGTGTGTCTGGATGGTGAATGGGAATGTGTCGGGATAGTGAATGGGAGTGTGTCCGGATGGTGAATGGGAATGTGTCGGGATGGTGAACGGGAGTGTGTCTGGATGGTGAATATAAGTGTGTCGGGATGGTGAATGGGAGTGTGTCGGGATGGTGAATGGGAGTGTGTCGGGATGGTGAATCGGAGTGTGTCAGGATGGTGAATGGGAGTGTGTCAGGATGTTGAATGGGAGTGTGTCGGGATGGTGAATGGGAGTGTGTCGGGATGGTGAATGGGAGTGTGTCGGGATGGTGAATGGGAGTGTGTCAGGATGGTGAATGGGAGTGTGTCAGGATGGTGAATGGGAGTGTGTCAGGATGTTGAATGGGAGTGTGTCAGGATGTTGAATGGGAGTGTGTCGGGATGGTGAATGGGAGTGTATCAGGATGGTGAATGGGAGTGTGTCAGGATGGTGAATGGGAGTGTGTTGGGATGGTGAATGGGAGTGTGTCGGGATGGTGAATTGGAGTGTGTTAGGATGGTGAATGGGAGTGTGTCGGGATGGTGAATGGGAGTGTGTCGGGATGGTGAATGGGAGTGTATCGGGATGGTGAATGGGAGTGTGTCGGGATGGTGAATGGGAGTGTGTCAGGATGGTGAATGGGAGTCCTGACACAAACCAATTCACATCATCCTGACAAACTCTCACTCCCAGTCACCATCCTGACACTCTCCCAGTCACCATCCTGACACTCTCCCAGTCACCATCCTAACACACTCCCATTCACCATCCTGACACACTCCCAGTCACCATCCTGACACACTCCCATTCACCATCCTGACGCTCTCCCAGTCACCATCCTGACACTCTCCCAGTCACCATCCATACACACTCCCGGTCGCCATCCTGACATACTCCCAGTCACCATCCTGACACACTCCCATTCACCATCCTGACACTCTCTGAGTCACCATCCTGACACACTCCCATTCACCATCCTGACACACTCCCAGTCACCATCCTGACACACTCCCAGTCACCATCCTGACGCTCTCCCAGTCACCATCCTGACACTCTCCCAGTCACCATCCTGACACACTCCCGGTCGCCATCCTGACACTCTCCCAGTCACCATCCTGACACACTCCCATTCACCATCCTGACACTCTCCCAGTCACCATCCTGACACACTCCCGGTCGCCATCCTGACACTCTCCCAGTCACCATCCTGACACACTCCCATTCACCATCCTGACACACTCCCATTCACCATCCTGACACACTCCCATTTACCATCCTGACACACTCCCAGTCACCATCCTGACACACTCCCAGTCACCATCCTGACACACTCCCAGTCACCATCCTGACACTCTCCGAGTCACCATCATACTCCCATTCACCAGGTAAACACACATTCACCATCCTGACACACTGAATTTCAGACAAAACTGATATTTTACTTTTTGTAAAGAACATATTCTGACTAAGTCCTGAATTCACCCAAATACTGATATAATGTTACAAGTAGCTTCAACATATACACAGACAAAATGACTTGAAGTCAACAACCACTGACATGATCACTTGTACTAGCAGCAACATCCACATGATCAAGCATGGGCAGTTATTGTCTTTGCCCAAACAGACAGTAATGACAGCTGAAGTATGTTAAGTACAGTAGTCAACCGCATGATAAGCAAGTAACTGTGATAATCCCAATTCAGAAGGATTAAGTCAATCTGCAGCAGGTGGTTGTGTATTAGCGGCTGATCCCACCGGCTGTCCTGCTTATCCCAGTGTGTTCCAGCTGTATCAGGTCTGTAAATCACCCCTGGGGCAGGGCTGAACACACACAACCATGGCCAGGGATAATCAGCTCAGCTACACCACCCCCCCTACCTCACGTCCCCCACCTCATTACACCACCATGCCAATTATTGACTTGATCAGATTATTGTAACTCATATCTGTGCTTGAACATGTTATTACATGTCACATGGCCGTCCTACAAGGCCAGTCATTAAAGCCCATTTGGCTGTGGTGAACCTTCTGTGAGGGTAGTATCTGTTATTGTTAGCATCATAGGGTACTGAACATTTTACTGACTAAATCCAACTTCATTATTCTGAACACTCATAAAAGAAGGATGAACATAGATAGAACATATGACATAATGACAAAGATCTGAGATTCCATGAAACATGCGCCCTACCACAGATCAGGGGACAGATATGAGGGTGCCAAGCCCTTCTCTAAGGCATCCGGCATACCACTTAATTTGTCTTGGCATCCAAGGTAAGAACTCTTGAGTGATATCAGTGTACACAGCTGGTACAAGTAAATTAAACTTGGGTTTTCAAATAAAATGCATGACCATGCATGCTCATAATCCTAGGGTTAAATATTTCATTGTTTTTGACTCATTGAAAAAAAGAAATTTCAACACTGAAATATTGGCCTCTGCATACCAGGTAAACATTTTTCTGCATCCAGTGAAGTGCACTGCGGTGTCCAGAATACCAATTTACAGGGCTCGGCATCTGGCGCACCAAAAGGGGGTTGGCACCCTCTGTAATTCCTGGAGAACCCAGTTATCACCCACCTGCCTTCATGAAGGTCCTGGTAATCAGTAGACAGTAAGATCTACATCATGTTTTATGGAATTTGTATTTACCATACAGCTTTTTCCAACTCTTCTAATCATTGTCATTAATTTTCCTTGGTAAAATCTCATCTTCCCTGAAGGCAAGAGAGTTAACTGACTATAAAAGTCCAGTTTCCACTCTTGCTGAACTAGGCTAGAATTATAGAATTACATTTGGCTGGATTAACCAAGTCTATTTATAGTCCAATCAAAATCACATTATGAAATCAACATCCAGTTTGTAAACTGCCTGTAGCTTTCAGTCGATTGCAGGCTTTGCGAAGCATGTGTACGTACCGTCAACTCGGCATCCACAGATATTTTCCAAAACTTTTCAAGTTTGTAATCAAGGTGATGATTTAATGAACTTCATGAAGTAAGACCTGTTATATTACAATATCGATTTTTATTATCGATTTGATCATCTTGACTGGGCAGTTATTTTGTTTAAAGCAAATGCAAGTTATATGAGCATGATGAGAATCATGGAATGGTTCCATCATGGTGGAATCTGATTGGTCAGTAGGTGGTACATAGAAAGGACATAACTGGTAATAGCCACTGGTGGCGCTACGATCGAACCAAGAAATTCCAGCCTTCCAGTAGTTCAGCAAGGGTGGAAACTGGACTTTTACAGTCAGTTAACTCCCTTGCCTCAGGAAGATGGTAAAATCTGGACCAAGCTTATGTTTACAATATTGTGGGACCATACTTCACATTGTTCCTGTGTCTTCTGTTCTATCCCAACTGGCTGAAACACTATACCAATGAAGATGAATTAGGTCATAATCAGGCACCATGTTGGGACTTGACTGGGTGTCTTAATCAGGACCCCTCCTTCTGCCCACCAAATACAGGGGCCACATGCTCAAAGTGGTCTTAGTGCTTATTATGGCCTCAATACTTTAAAACTTTACACTAACATTGCTTAAAATGTAACATAAAAGTGTTCATCACTGCCCAAGCTTGCAGCCTTTGGTTTAAATTGTCCAGACTGTGATATAGCTGCATCAATGTTATGTAAAACAACATTCACTCACTTACTTCAAGCAGACTTGGACCTACTGCCCCAAAACATGTAAGGCTAGTAGGATATTGAACAGATGAAAGAATGAGACCATGGCACTTAGGAAGCATAAGAAGCATTCAGAATACATTCAAACACATTAAAATAAGATTGAAACAAATTTATGTATGGAGCGTAACTTCCAGACACGTTTGACAAGCAGGCTGAACCATCTGTGTTTATGCTCTATTAGGTGGGAGTAAATCAGCGAACACGGCAGCATACAGCCAGCACAGTGTGTTATGTGACACAACAACAAATATGAACCCCAATGAGGCATGGTGGATGACATACTTCTAAGCAGGGTGATTTGTCATAATGCTATCTGTCACAGGGCCAAACAGCTATACATGCTGTGACAAAACATTCATGTCAATGTCTACCTGATATTTGACTTCTTTCTAGATGTGTCTGCAACCTCTGTACATGAAGGTTACTGAGTGTGTTCTTCAGGTACACTCTGTGTCCTGTGCATGTAGCGGGCGCCAGGCTGTCAGCAGATCACAAGCAGGGGCAGACCCTGGACAATACACACCAGAACGGTCATAACACTCATAGTAATGTACTGTCACATTCAAAGATGACTGACAAACATTAAAGACCAGTTTTCTAAAATATGGTAAGGACATTCAGTTTCCCTTGTTTAAAGATTCTTGTTGATTCTATCTAAGTGACAAGGTCAAAACTCCTGGCCCCAAAAGGCCAAGCTCAATGTAAATCATTCTTATGCAAACAAAGAAAGATGTGATGGTTTTAGCACAATTCAACTGATCAGGTGAGTGACTGTTGTTACATAACGTAACCAACAATATTCAATTATTGTACCTTGTATATCATTAAGTCTGTGACCAAGGTAGCAATATACACCACAACCGAGGGGTAAGAGAGGAATACACACGGTCATCTTCCCAGGCAGCTCAGAGGAGGAGGGTTGGGGGTATTCTCCGATTTTCATTTACACTATATTGACTTGTAACACAAACTAAAGATTTTTCCAGAGGATTGCTTATCATATAGTGTGTATATGTTAAAGTCAATGTGTAATGTGTAAAATGACTGAAATTTTCACTTTTACAATTTGACAAAATGCCAGTACATTTCAGGGTTTTTTACAAATTGGCTGAAAAATCTATCCATTTATTTTATCATGATAACAAATACCAAACATTGTTACTTTAATTTCCTCACCAAGTGACTGAAAATGTTAGGATTAAAAGAAAACAAAAGCCAATGCCTATTTTCAAATTTTTGGGTTTCTAATCCTGGCATAATTAGTCTATTGTGATGATTTCAAGCTCCAATGAACAATTTTTAGTCAATCTGTTAAATAAACAGATAGCTTTTTTAGTCAATTTGTAAAATGACTGAAATATTTAGGCATTTTATAAATTGCCTCAGTGAATCACATTTTAGACAGACTGTGTTGTTGGTCTCGTATCAAAGAACTTCCCCACGATAATGTAAAAGAAGTAGAATGATTTTGTTCAATGCTACAGTAAATGAATGAAAACAAAATGCAAATATCGTAATTAAAACAGACAAAAGTTATATGTATAAAATTAGGCAGCTACCTTGTTCGAGGAATGGATCAACATGTGTCCATATCCAAAAAATAGAACAATATCCCATTCATCTGCAGCTGTACAAAGAAACCTGTTCGATGTTACATGTCTTTGTAACAATCTTTGACAATTTTACAATAATAAAATGTATACAGCATTTCACTTTATTATAACTTGTGTTCATGTCTCAACTGATCACGTAAGTTTGTTTCAGGAGTTAAACAAAGGTGCCATGTCTCATGGGTCAGCTGAGATAGCACAGGTGACAACTATGTTCATGATGTCCATGGTTCTTTAATAAATCCATAGAGTTAGATGCAATTGCAAAATGGTGTTTAATTTATGAGCTCAAATAAATCAAATGTTTCATCTTAATATTTTAGGCCTTTTGACATGAATTTATTACATGATTAAATATGGAGCTTTAAAACCCAGAATTTGGAACCAAATATATCTCAGTCATCGTATTATCCACACAATCAGAAACAAAAAATGCTTGCAAAGTCGGGATACTTTTTTTTAATCAAACTATAACCAACAGGGTGGTTTCCAAATAATGACATCCGATGAGCTTCCACCATTCTTTTTGCCTTGTTTGTTTCTGTTGAAGAAATTAATTAACAGAGAGAGTAATGTTTACTAACTTGCACCCTTTGTAACATCAAAACCTTCGTAGATCATGGGTAACCAATCAGTGTTCAGAAATGTGTATAGATATTGGCTCAAAGTTTATATAGCTGTCCTAACAGACAGAAGCCCAGTCTCTTGCGAGCAAATTGACTACAGCGGACAGTGTTAGACAGATGGTTAGAGGCCAGAGCCGAGTGCCCCGTTGCTTTAAATCCAATTGCTTGCAACAAAGTGATCTATTCATACAGATGAAAAGGGATTCCAGCAATAGAATTCATGTTTTCTTCAGATGAAAGCTTTTATAAATGATGTTAGATATACAGACACTTGCTGTTTGAACTATGGTCACCATAAAGTTGGCTTTTCTAGGACATCAGGTGGTTCCTTGGTGTTACAGAGGTAATAAGCAGTCTGTATGATAATCACTTTAAATAAAACCCCTGAGCTGGCTAAGAGCATATAAAGTGACAAGTACAGTTAGCAGGTGGTAGATGAAACTGAACATTCAACTGATCATACGGGTAAACACCCTACTTCTAACAATATTGTGCTACGTCAACATTTGTTTAATTTTCAAATTTATAACCTTACTTCATTGTGAAGAAGGATGTTATGTACAGCCTCTGCCTGTGTGTAAGCAATATGTCCAATGCTTTCTGGTGAGAAAAGGTTGGTGAGAAGGAGGTGTTTTTCCTCACTAAATTGAGCTACTCTGGCAAACATTTTGAATTCTTCAAAAGGAAAAGTCTGCTTTGTTGTACATATGGACAAAGGGAACAAGTTATGTGAAAATGTTCAGTAGATGTGGAGAATAAGTATTTTTAAGTTTCAGTGATAACAGACGAATACCAAAAACCTGTAACATGTTCACGTGGAAGATGTTAGCATGGTTAACAAAAGGGCTTGGTGAGCTGAACAATTATTCAGGCAAATAATGACTTGTCAGAGAAATAAACATTGCTGTTCTGACAGCCACAACAAAATGAGGCTCCCTCAGTGCATCCCCCAGCAGGGCCCTGTTCCACAAAGCGACCTTAGAGCTACATTGATCATAAGCCTATGGTAAAGTATGGGAGTTACGACCAACTTAGCACTAAGGTCACTTTGTGGAACAGGGCCCTGGTCAGCATGTACAAGACATATAGCAGCTAGTGTCACCCAGGATACAGCCAGGTGAGCTGTGAAGTATACATTGTGTACACACTGTTGTTATTGGAAAGGGATGGAAGGGCATTGTCTGCAGTTGTGTAGGAAAACATACAAGTAACAAGCTAGCTGTTCTACCACTGATGATGAGTGTATGCTATATCTAATATATGAAGCTACTTTATAACATGAAGTGATGTGTGTCCATACAGAATATCATTGAAACTACCATCGGCGCCCTTCAAGAGGTCACCTGCCACATGTAAAACAATACCACTCCAGCCCGAGAACCCTTGCCTTTATTCAATTACAGCAAGTATTGTAGGACATGTCATGTATGCTATCCTTGCTCGTTACAGGTTGAGGGGCAGTAATTACAGGCACTATTCCCACCTTAATGGCCCTTCACCTGGTAAAGATTAGGTGTTAGATAGATCAGATTACCTCCTCCTTGTACCACAACACACACAACCCTTGGTGTGACGGCGCTCACCTCACTAGACACACACAACACACACAACCCTTGGTGTGACAACGCTCACCTAACTAGACACACACAACACACACAACCCTTGGTGTGACGACGCTCACCTCACTAGACACACACAACACACACAAACCTTGGTGTGACGACGCTCACCTCACTAGACACACACAACACACACAACCCTTGGTGTGACGGCGCTCACCTCACTAGACACACACAACACACACAACCCTTGGTGTGACAACGCTCACCTCACTAGACACACACAACACACACAACCCTTGGTGTGACGACGCTCACCTCACTAGACACACACAACACACACAACCCTTGGTGTGACAACGCTCACCTCACTAGACACACACAACACACACAACCCTTGATGTGACGGCGCTCACCTCACTAGACACACACAACACACACAACCCTTGGTGTGACGGCGCTCACCTCACAAGACACACACAACACACACAACCCTTGGTGTGAGGTCACTCACCTCACGAGTGTATCCTCCAACTCTAGACCTTCCCCACCCCCCTCTCCACTCCCAAATCTACATGATCGAGGTGACCGTGGCAGTGTATCCTCCCCTGCTAGACGTCCCCCACCCCCTCTCCACTCCCAACTCTACATGATGGAGGTGACCGTGGCAGTGTATCCATCCCCACTAGACCTCCCCCTAACCCATCTCCACTCTCAACTTTACACGAAGGAGGTGACCGTGGCAGCGTATCCTCCCCTGCTTGACCTCCCCCACCCCCCTCTCCACCCCCAACTCTACATGATTGAGATGACCGTGACAGTGTATTCTCCCTTGCTAGACCTCCCCCACCCCCCTCTCCACCCCTAACTCTACATGATGGAGGTGACCATGGCAGTGTATCCTCCCCTGCTAGACCTCCCCCACCCCCCTCTACACCCCCAACTCTACATGATGGAGGTGACCATGGCAGTGTATCCTCCCCTGCTAGACCTCCCCCTCTCCACCCCCACCTCTAAACAGTCTTTTGAAGTGCTGCCTTCCTCTGTTCCACTGAACCAGGAACTAGGTAATTGCACTACTTGACAACAAGCTTGTACCAGACAATTTCCTATATGCTGCCTTGATCAGTAGTAACATAGCATAAGGTACTGTACTCCGACATAGGTGTACTTCCCTAGCAGAAACAACATATTCTCCACTGGTGCATGTTTTCTATAGCTAACTCGAGCCGACAAATCACAAGCATACATGTGTTCTCAGTAATATTCTCACATTTTCGCTGGTACACTGGTGCATCATCGTCAAACCTTTCACAATACAATTCCTGATACACTTAACATGGCATCGATTAACATCTAACATATACACTGCCATGGTCATAATGTCTTGTCTTTTAAAATTGCATCTGTCCCGTAATGGAACGTTTCTGCAATAAATATTATCTTATCTTATCTTATCTACACAGGATACCTGTCTATGCACAGGGCTCGATTTAAGGAACTTGATTAAACTTGCACCAGGTGCATGTTGACGTGAAAACAAGATATACCAAACAAGATGGGGACCCTTGTCCCATAAAGTTATGAAAGTTGAATCATAGGCCAGTCTGCTGCCAGTGTCACATACATTTATGATGCATTGCTGTAAAACATAATAGGAACATATGAACAGAATCTTGAAGTACACCAGTTTGATGAATTAGCCCAAGAAAGTATTACACATTACCAGTGTTCGAAATACCTGCCTGCCCGACCGTCCGAGACGGGTTGATTTCAACTCGGGCTGCCAGATTTTCAAATCCCCCTGCCCGACGGTCGGGTTATATTTCATATGTAAAAATATTCTAAATATTTCCCGATCATACGCATTATTTACATGATGTATTCTAGGATATTAAATACAAATCTGACCTAAAAAGTGTTTGCTATTTCTTTTCTTGCATTACTACATGTTTAATGAATTCGATTTAAAGTTTCAATTAAATTATCCTGAGAAACATATGATTATAGTGGGCAGGCAGGTTTTGGTCAGGGCTGGCAAGTATTTCAGCTAGCCAGTCCTGTGGTCTGGCTGACAATTTTGGGAGTTTCATACCCTGACATTACACAAAACACAGGAATTAGTGATGTAGTATGGAAAATAGTCTTTAGAGGTATTGACTGTAATTAAATATCTATTTTGTGTTTGGTAATGGTAAGTTAGACATGGACATTGAAATCATTTGACATACTCTTGGTACATGTAGACATAAACATTAGGTTGCATTTTTCAATAATAGGTTGCACTGGTGCATGTTTTCTATAGCTAATTCGAGCCGACAAATCACAAGCATACATGTGTTCTCAGTAATATTCTCACATTTTCGCTGGTACACTGGTGCATCATCTTCAAACTTTTCACAATACAATTCCTGATACACTTAACATGGCATCGATTAACATTTAACTGCACGTCAATTGTTGAGCTCGCATCAATATCAATAAGCAAGTACAAACTATTTCTTTAATTCCTCATAACGTTCAGATACGAAACCGGCCCGATAAGAACACTGACTAGCTTTTCCTTGCTGCCAAATATAATACAGTAGTGTCATATTGATGGGTATTAGTCAGTTGTCCTTCTATACCATTATCTCTGATGACTGAGATTTCCCCACAAAATGATGTTTATGCAGTTTCGAGATATGTATCGTAGCGTGTGACATGTATCATGAAATCCCTAACTGATTGCCTAAAGAGTTGTACTATAGTCATGGTAGTTATACACATATTGATTTGTTAACAAGAAAAGCTGAAAGTTATACACTGCACACAATATTCATGTTGATATGACATTGATATGATATAAGGAGCTTAACAAATACTGTATATGAATGTAACAATGTTTCACATGCTACTACTAAGTATGCAATATTATCACACAGTAAGTCATGCAATCGAGTCTGGACCACACAATCCAGTGATTAATATCATGAGCATCGATCCATGCAATTGGTATCGATGACATGCATCAACCAAGTCAGCTAGCCTGACCACCCAATCCCATTAGTCGCCTTTGTGGACAGGTTGCTAAATATAAGGCCTTTTATTTTTTATCTGTTGCTTTACAAAAATGTAGGCCTAAAATTAAATGTTTTTTTAATTCAACTTCCAGATTAGTATTGCAACTAAAACTAAAACACAGTAAAATACTGAACATAATTGATTAGAACAAAGACATTACTCCCCATTTATTAACTCTTTCATCACTGGCTGCCCCAGAGTTATGTCCCTTGAGACCCTGCAGTCCCTGACACTGACAAGGCCTGTACACTGGCCTCCCTGGCAGTATTATTGGAAAATCACACTATCATTTTTGATGCACTTTTTCTACCAGAAACTTGCTTTTAATATACATTTATCATATACCATTGTAAAGAGGATTAAGTATACTTTAACATTCTTTGTTGTTATTGTCTCTAACCTTTGTTATTTTCTAATTACAGGTGTTTACAAGTGAAATAAAACTTGAAAACACTGAAAAAATGAAAACAGACAATGAATTTTGGCTCAAATTGTATTACAAATCACAAAAATAAATCACAGATACAAGGTAAACATAACACAGTGGTCTTGTCATCTTGGACGGCACAGGTAATCCCAGGTGTTACAGGTAAATTCTCTTCATGCACATCTGTAAACAAATAAACAAGTTTACAACTCTTGGTACTGACTTTGTTTTCTATACTGATGTCACATATTACTTATGATACACTCACAGCCTCTTAGGTAAACTCGTTAACACAGGTAAACTTGTTAACGCAGGTAAACTCGTTAACACAGGTAAAAACACAAATATTTGATTTATTTTGTTCTTTTTCAGGATTTGAAACAAAAATTAAGTATTTAAGTTTTTAAAAAGTTATTTATCACATTATCTGAACATTGAACCACAGCTACTATAAGAATGACATCACAGGGAAGATAACACAGATTGACCTGAAGAGGGAAACATTGTAAAAGGACGGAAAGATCGTAAATTCAAGTTCTGCAAATATACAAGTTGTGATAACATATTTACAATACACTGCTATTTACAATTGCATAATAAATTAAATCAGTACTTTATTAAATCAATTAATAAATAAATAATCATTACAGTTACTAAAATTTAAATTAAGATGTAAAAAACAAGAAAACAAACATGAATATGGAAATAAATTTTATTCAAATTGAGCGAAATATAAGGACATACGACAAACCGGCAAACTACAATTCGGATTGCGATCAGAAAAATAAATTTAAAAAAAAACAAACAGATACGTCATGCCACTCACCTTTGTTGTTGTTGTGATCGCTCGTTCACGTGTAGGCTGCATTCTCATTCGTCGCACTGATAATCTGTTCAAACACAGAATCATTGTAAAACAGTTGGAAAAAATCAATAGCACGACTCTTCACTCACCGTGTCAATATATATTCTTGAATCCGGTCGCCTCTTCAAAATCCCTCATGTCTCCACTGTCGTGTGTCCCTCTGCCACTCCCATTCTCGAAAGTTGGCGGAGGGGGGGACACCTCGTCGAAACCGTCAAAATCTTCACGAAAATATTCGCGAAATTCCCTCTCCCCTTCGCGTAAATTATTCAATTCAAACACATTATTATTCCCGATATAGTCGTTGTTAATCATCTGATCGCTATCCGAATCGTAGTTGGCCGCCATTACGCTTGATTTACGATTCAAGCGAGAAAAATACCTGTCGCGAAAACAGGTGACATACCCGCGATTTTCGCGCCAAAAAGACGGGGAAATTCCATCGAATGACGTGTCAATACGTGTAGATCTCGTTTCCATATTTAGAACGAGATTACACACGAGAAAGGAAGTAGAAAGAGCGATTTTGTAAACACGCTCGCGCCGCCCGATTTATCGGGCAGCCGGGTTCTGGGCCTCGGCTTATGCTGCCCGATTTTTCGGGCAGCCGGGTCCTGGGACACGGTTTATCCTGCCCGATAAATCGGGCAGTCGGGGCGAAAGGGTTAACAAACAGTGGTGATAAAATCTCACGTTTTTCCATTTCACCATGTTCACCCAATTACAAAGCAGAGGCGCGTAAAAAGTAAGCGTCACTGTCATTTTTTTCTAATTTCAGGGAATTTCTTTTTACATCTGGTCTGGTATAAAACCAACTAAAAGGTATAAGGCCAATTGTAGCATGCAAGTGCATAGTGATTCATGGATTATACAGAACAATGCTGAACAAGATGATGTAATTGGACTTTGTTCAAGCCTGACTTCACAAGAAAAGCTTGTCTTATTTTCAATGAAAAGGATATTCTGTGAAGCATAATTAGAGATGGGTTATATAGCAAACACTGAAATAGAGAAACATGGGAAAGATTCATATGTAAAATAGGAAGAAGATAATTTCATCTCTAGTTCTCATAAATTATCTCCCATTGGAATACAGGTTAGAACTGGTCTCTAGCAACCAATGATGGTTGTGTGGGTCATTGCTCATAATATCAGCCACTGGATTGTCTGGTCCAGACTTGATTATATACTGGCCATTGTCATACAGCCCAGTAACAAACAAGAAAACAAACATAAATAATTCTCAACTTAGCCTGCTGGTCATAAGTCTAACAAGCCATAAAGCTCCTTGATATAGCTGTACTATCGTAAACATGACAAGACTCTCCTTGTTCCTCCCTGTGCATGTTCAGGTAGTCACTTCACAATATGCAGTGCAGTAAAGCTGGTTGGACACTGCTAATCACACTCTACTCGCCTTTGTAAGTGACACTTAGTATTAGAGTAACCATGGTAATGCTACAGTAAACAAGGACTTCATTCCAAAATAAATTATACTTTAAGCAACTTTTTGTAAAGATATCATAAATTTTATCATCAAACTATATTCGCAGATGTGTTTGTTGCTCTGCTGAAAGACTGTATAGTGCATGTACATCCACCTCATTACATCTCTTATACTTGGGACACAAAGCACTGATAAACTCCATAGGATATTATATAGGACAAACCTTGTTTTCAACCTTTAATCATGTTGATTCTAATTAATATCAATAATGTGTTAAACATGGATTCTTTGTACTTAATCTTTTCATTTCCTCTCCATGGGGCTACAGTGAACATCATTTGTACAACATCAAGTAAAGGCAAGTACGGAAAGTGTCAGGAAATAATGAAATACCGGCAGATAAAGATAATCGATGAGAGCCTATACATGGCCATAAAACTTATTGATATTACTTTTCTTCACAAGACATTTTTTATACATTTGTGTATCCTTGCAAGAAAAGGACCTGATAAGTGTTATTGATTTCAGTCATGAAGGTCATGTTTCCATGCAATGTTTTCCTGCCTTCACTAAGCTTGCTGTAGACAGGTATCAAGACACTGTCACACACCAAGTCCATTACGTGGTAGTGAACAAAACATTCACCAACATTCTGGAACTATTTATTCTCTAAACACTACTTTAGGATTATTATTATGATGATTGTTATTATGTAGGCGTGTCACAAAACTATGTTGTGTATCAAATATTTTGTTTTCCTGATCAGAATATATTTGCAGTTATTCAGTCAAACAAGGTGTTTGCTACCCTTGTCAAATTGTCATTTCTCAATATTTAATCTAAGATACCAAGGTAAAGTTTTCTTCTGGTGGCCAATATTGGTAGTGCCCTTGACACAAAATAATATTTGATTGATTTCATTCAGTTATAATTTCAAGCTGTCCTCTAGTAATTGTATGTTGTCTATACATGTATTTTGTAAATCCCAGATGTCAAGAATACTGCATTAACACTCCCATATTACCTGTGTTTTCAACAAACACCCATTACAGATGAAACACAAAGACTGCCTTTAACTGAAAAAAATGTAATTCATATCATAATAATTGCCAGTAAGCACTGTAAAACCACAAGGTCTCTCTTTGGACTTCTGGCACAGGCACTTTGTAATTGGCTCGGTAAAGTTATTAAATGTGCATTTTTTCTTTGGATGATGACTACTTTAACACAAAGAACTACTTAACCATCATGATGTACATGCAATTCCTAATGCTCAACAGACAAAAGTGTGACATGTCACCGACAATCAGAAGGCAATGTCATACACAGACAAAAGTGTGACATGTCACCAACAATCAGTGGGCAATGTCATACACAGACAAAAGTGTGACATGTCACCGACAATCAGTGGGCAATGTCATACACAGACGAAAGTGTGACATGTCACCGACAATCACAAGGCAATGTCATACACAGACAAAAGTCTGACATGTCACCGACAATCAGTAGGCAATGTCATACACAGACAAAAGTCTGACATGTCACCGACAATCACAAGGCAATGTCATACACAGACAAAAGTGTGACATGTCACCGACAATCAGTAGACAATGTCATACACAATCAAAAGTGTGACATGTCACCGACAATCAGTAGGCAAAGTCATACACAGACAAAAGTGTGACATGTCACCAACAATCAGTAGGCAATGTCATACACAGACAAAAGTGTGACATGTCACCGACAATCAGTAGGCAATGTCATACACAGACAAAAGTGTGACATGTCACCGACAATCACAAGGCAATGTCATACACAGACAAAAGTGTGACATGTCACCGACAATCAGAAGGCAATGTCATACACAGACAAAAGTGTGACATGTCACCGACAATCAGTAGACAATGTCATACACAGACAAAAGTGTGACATGTCACCGACAATCAGTAGGCAAAGTCATACACAGACAAAAGTGTGACATGTCACCGACAATCAGTAGGCAATGTCATACACAGACAAAAGTGTGACATGTCACCGACAATCACAAGGCAATGTCATGCAAAGACAAAAGTGTCACATTTCACCAACAATCAGTAGGCAATGTCATACACAGACAAAAGTGTGACATGTCACCGACAATCAGTAGGCAATGTCATACACAGACAAAAGTGTGACATGTCACCGACAATCACAAGGCAATGTCATACACAGACAAAAGTGTGACATGTCATCGACAATCAGAAGGCAATGTCATACACAGACAAAAGTGTGACATGTCACCGACAATCAGTAGGCAATGTCATACACAGACAAAAGTGTGACATGTCACCGACAATCAGTAGGCAAAGTAATACACAGACAAAAGTGTGACATGTCACCGACAATCACAAGGCAATGAGGGGCGGTCGGGTAGCCTAGTGGTTAAGGCGTTCGCTCGTCACGCCGAAGACCCGGGTTCGATTCCCGACATGGGTACAATGTGTGAAGCCCATTTCTGGTGTCCCCCGCCGTGATATTGCTGGAATATTGCTAAAAGTGGCGTAAAACCATATTCACTCACTCACTCATTCACAAGGCAATGTCATGCAAAGACAAAAGTGTGACATGTCACCGACAATCAGCAGGCAATGTCATACACAGACAAAAGTGTGACATGTCACTGACAATCAGTAGGTAATGTCATACACAGACAAAAGTGTGACATGTCACCGACAATCACAATGCAATATCATACACAGACAAAAGTGTGACATGTCACCGACAATCGGTAGGCAATGTCATACACAGACAAAAGTGTGACATGTCACCGACAATCAGTGGGCAATGTCATACACAGACAAAAGTGTGACATGTCACCGACAATCAGTAAGCAATGTCATACACAGACAAAAGTGTGACATGTCACCGACAATCAGTAGGCAATGTCATACACAGACAAAAGTGTGACATGTCACTGACAATCAGTAGGCAATGTCATACACAGACAAAAGTGTGACATGTCACCGACAATCAGTAGGCAATGTCATACACAGACAAAAGTGTGACATGTCACCGACAATCAGTAGGCAAAGTAATACACAGACAAAAGTGTTACATGTCACCGACAATCAGTAGGCAATGTCATACACAGACAAAAGTCTGACATGTCACCGACAATCACAAGGCAATGTCATACACAGACAAAAGTGTGACATGTCACCGACAATCAGTAGGCAATGTCATACACAGACAAAAGTGTGACATGTCACCGACAATCAGTGGGCAATGTCATACACAGACAAAAGTGTGACATGTCACCGACAATCAGTAAGCAATGTCATACACAGACAAAAGTGTGACATGTCACCGACAATCAGTAGGCAATGTCATACACAGACAAAAGTGTGACATGTCACTGACAATCAGTAGGCAATGTCATACACAGACAAAAGTGTGACATGTCACCGACAATCAGTAGGCAATGTCATACACAGACAAAAGTGTGACATGTCACCGACAATCAGTAGGCAAAGTAATACACAGACAAAAGTGTTACATGTCACCGACAATCAGTAGGCAATGTCATACACAGACAAAAGTCTGACATGTCACCGACAATCAGTAGGCAATGTCATACACAGACAAAAGTCTGACATGTCACAACAATCAGTAGGCAATGTCATACACAGACAAAAGTGTGACATGTCACCGACAATCACAAGGCAATGTCATACACAGACAAAAGTGTGACAAGTCACCGACAATCACAAGGCAATGTAATGCAAAGACAAAAGTGTCACATTTCACCAACAATCAGTAGGCAATGTCATACACAGACAAAAGTGTGACATGTCACCGACAATCACAAGGCAATGTCATACACAGACAAAAGTGTGACATGTCATCGACAATCAGAAGGCAATGTCATACACAGACAAAAGTGTGACATGTCACCGACAATCAGTAGGCAATGTCATACACAGACAAAAGTGTGACATGTCACCGACAATCAGTAGGCAAAGTCATACACAGACAAAAGTGTGACATGTCACCGACAATCACAAGGCAATGAGGGGCAGTCGGGTAGCCTAGTGGTTAAGGCGTTCGCTCGTCACGCCGAAGACCCGGGTTCGATTCCCGACATGGGTACAATGTGTGAAGCCCATTTCTGGTGTCCCCCGCCGTGATATTGCTGGAATATTGCTAAAAGCGGCGTAAAACCATATTCACTCACTCACTCACTCACAAGGCAATGTCATACACAGACAAAAGTGTGACATGTCACCGACAATCAGTAGGCAATGTCATACACAGACAAAAGTGTGACATGTCACCGACAATCACAAGGCAATGTCATACACAGACAAAAGTGTCACATTTCACCAACAATCAGTAGGCAATGTCATACACAGACAAAAGTGTGACATGTCACCGACAATCACAAGGCAATGTCATACACAGACAAAAGTGTGACATGTCACCGACAATCAGAAGGCAATGTCATACACAGACAAAAGTCTGACATGTCACCAACAATCAGTAGGCAATGTCATACACAGACAAAAGTGTGACATGTCACCGACAATCAGTAGGCAATGTCATACACAGACAAAAGTGTGACATGTCACCGACAATCAGTAGGCAATGTCATACACAGACAAAAGTGTGACATGTCACCGACAATCACAAGGCAATGTCATACACAGACAAAAGTGTCACATTTCACCAACAATCAGTAGGCAATGTCATACACAGACAAAAGTGTGACATGTCACCGACAATCACAAGGCAATGTCATACACAGACAAAAGTGTGACATGTCACTGACAATCAGAAGGCAATGTCATACACAGAAAAAAGTCTGACATGTCACAACAATCAGTAGGCAATGTCATACACAGACAAAAGTGTGATATGTCACCGACAATCACAAGGCAATGTCATACACAGACAAAAGTGTGACAAGTCACCGACAATCACAAGGCAATGTAATGCAAAGACAAAAGTGTCACATTTCACCAACAATCAGTAGGCAATGTCATACACAGACAAAAGTGTGACATGTCACCGACAATCACAAGGCAATGTCATACACAGACAAAAGTGTGACATGTCATCGACAATCAGAAGGCAATGTCATACACAGACAAAAGTGTGACATGTCACCGACAATCAGTAGGCAATGTCATACACAGACAAAAGTGTGACATGTCACCGACAATCAGTAGGCAAAGTAATACACAGACAAAAGTGTGACATGTCACCGACAATCACAAGGCAATGAGGGGCGGTCGGGTAGCCTAGTGGTTAAGGCGTTCGCTCGTCACGCCGAAGACCCGGGTTCGATTCCCGACATGGGTACAATGTGTGAAGCCCATTTCTGGTGTCCCCCGCCGTGATATTGCTGGAATATTGCTAAAAGTGGCGTAAAACCATATTCACTCACTCACTCACTCACAAGGCAATGTCATACACAGACAAAAGTGTGACATGTCACCGACAATCAGTAGGCAATGTCATACACAGACAAAAGTGTGACATGTCACCGACAATCACAAGGCAATGTCATGGAAAGACAAAAGTGTGACATGTCACTGACAATCAGTGGGCAATGTCATACACAGACAAAAGTGTGACATGTCACCGACAATCAGTAGGCAATGTCATACACAGACAAAAGTCTGACATGTCACCGACAATCACAAGGCAATGTCATACACAGACAAAAGTGTGACATGTCACCGACAATCAGTGGGCAATGTCATACACAGACAAAAGTGTGACATGTCACTGACAATCAGTAGGCAATGTCATACACAGACAAAAGAGTGACAAGTCACCGACAATCACAAGGCAATGTCATACACATCAAAGCATATGCGCAACCACATTCAATGCAGCTTGTGATTGAGAGCATCCATCAGTCAACAATATCAAAACATTGAATATTTTAATACTCATTTCCCCTTACCTTATGGTTTGTTCTATTGAAGTAATGCCTATACCCACTCATGTGTAAAGATATTATATCTAGTGTCATTCACTAAACACAGCAGAATAACGCGAGGCCCTCTGCAGTAGGTCCTGTCATTAGGGTACGGTACGGGACGTCATGTCACTTCCAGTGTACACAATAATGTAGAGTCCAACACGAATACAGGTCGGCGCACTGTAGTGAGGTTTATGGTTTTTATTTGAATTATGAAACTGCTCTTACATCTATTAAGAAGATTATTTTAGTACGCCGACATGTTTCTGCAGGTTGTCAATCCTAAACAATAGAGACCTGGGAAATTGTTTTCTGGGAACATGTGTAAGTATATACACGTTAACTTACAAGAGAACGCAGGGTCTGTTCGTCCTTGCCGATATATTCCGTCATGGTGTCACTTGGTAGGTATCCAGTATGCCAGGTACATGTCCAGCCGACCGACACACGTGTCCACTGCTACCGGCCATTCCCCTCTCCCAACACACTGACAATGTTTACATCCTACCGACATAGCATGCTCGCTCGTTAAGTCAACGAGAACTGCGGTACCGTTAAACCCTAGGGGGTGACATGTGATTTACAGACTCGTCACTACATTCCGCGCATGTGAATAGGATCTAAGTATGCCATAGACACCTCCTACAGTTTATTTCAATACTCTTGAGGACCTTTCAAACAGTGTGAAAAAAGCATAGCGCGTCTTATTTGTTGACAGGGGGCCTGGCAACAAGTGCCGGCCACCCCCGCTCTGGAAGTGGGTACTCCCATACCGGTCCCGCTGACCAATCAAATATTTGCGGTGTTTCTTTGATCTAATCTAACGCCTTGTCTTGGGATTCCGAGTTGCAAACAGCACGTAATTTGATGAACCTCTTTCTCCAGAAAAACAACAACATTATTTTACTCTTTCGACAGACAACATATAAAAATAAATCGAACATTGCAAATGTTTCTATCACGTATTTCGCTGCTACCCGATTAAAGAATAGTTTCGATTTACTTTGAACATGTTTAAAATAGCCTTTTTCATGAAAGTTAGTTTGTTTCGTAGCAATGCATGAACACCGACGAATGTCAACAAAACGTAATGTACATTATAAACACATGGTGCCGGTGTTATAAGTGGTGTGATGCCGGCTAAATTCGCTTGTACTATGTTGTTTCGACCCTGAAAATCCCCCGGGGGAAGTAAAATAATCACACTTTTATTGTCAAATAATAACACATTTATCTAGCTTTCCCTCGATCTCTGTCGATGATATAAATCTTCGGTACTAGAATACTCAATTATTAATCTAGCCGCAGATCGTCAATGCCCACTCATGAAAGCAATGCGTGTTTGAGCGTCAATTATACCTGTTCTTTTCCACGGAGAAAGGTCAATCAAACCCGCCCGACTGCCATGTATAATTGATGGTAATTAGAAAGAAACCCCCTGGTTTTAAACCAACAATAAACAAATGGGTTTGTGCCGGGAGACGTCACTAGTAACGGCCATCACTCCATCAGTCACCGTGCGACAGCTAGGACAACTCATGCGTGCACGCTTCAACACCAATAGACAAAACTCTGGGATGGACATGTATTAATAAGCAATTTCCATAACACGTGAACGCTGGCCCGACCGCTTTACAGATGCTGATTGCAGCCAGCAATCACGACGAGGCTTATCTCTGTGCAGACGGCGACCAATGAATTAAACATAATGTAGACGCATAATATGATATCCTGTGATGGATGGTGCTTTTAGTGTATCGACCCGCTACAATGTCATATGTATCAATTTCATCATATTTTATGCATGTAAATAACACGAGGCCAGATTCTTAAATCTTCGAACCCGTCTTCTCAGGAAAAAACCAAACACATGAAGACTAGTGTTGTATTCAGTGACCTTCAATACCTTTAGACATTGATCTGCTCATTCGAATTACACAGTGGGATAAACGCTCTATGCATGTTCACGGGTAGTACAATGCGCCGGACACGGGCAAGTCTGGCTATATTCTGTACACACGACACACTATCATCACCATATGCCACGGCTTCAATATCACTATATACACCTCACGCCCACAATTAATCATATGTGTCGAGCTGTCTCAGGAGCGTTATTAAATTCTAATAGCATTGAAAGTGTGCGTATGCAAGTGCTGTGCTTGTCGTAATGTTGTATATATAGGTAGGTAGCTGTAAGTAGTTCACCATGGCACTACCTGCCACGTGCTGTAAATGCGTACATGCCCGTATGTTTTCACATACATACATAGATGTTTTATTCGGTATTTAAGGTCACATTGTACAGTTGACATTTTCAGTTTCATTTGTTTATCTGACAGAGAATATATGTTTCAACAATATGGCTAAAGAACGTGTAACGGCAGAGTTGTTGGATTTTATAAGACTGATCATTAACATCTTGGTTTTTTTATGTCTATTGTTAGAGTATGGAATATACTTTTCTCTAAGATGTTCATACTTATCACATACTAATAAAACATGAAATTCTTCCTCAATCTCTCCTAATTGGCAGTTTTTACAGATACCCATTTCAACGTCCTTTTTTTCACATCTACGTCTAAAATTTACGTTGAAATTGTGTAATGACACGCTGACTTTACATAATGCCCTAACAAGCGATTTATCATCTGACATGCTACATATACTTCTCTGGTTCTATATAGCAGACTTGATATACTTGTAATGGCCGAGGAAACGTGAAGAAGATACACTCTCATGCCAGTTTTGACTATACATTTCCTGTAACCTTTGTTTAAAAGAGTATAAGAACAAATTTGAATTTCCTACAACTTGGGAAATCCACTCAGATGAATAACCACGTGGAAATAATAAATATTTGACGTTGGACAGCCAATTAGTTTTGCCTTTGTCATCAAGAGGTATCAGTAGTATATACCATTGATGAGGATATCTTTGCGATCCCATCCTCAGTTATTTTAGCCAATATTTTGTCATTCGAAGTTGACTTTATACATGTACATGAATGGGATTGCGTCCAGTTTCACTTAAACTATAGCGTTATTTGAAGCATAATTTCCAACAATTAAAAAGCGTTTAAAGTAAAGCACTTTTCAATAGCAATATAGCTTTTAGCAATATTCCAGCAATATCACGGCAGGGAACACCAGAAATGGGCTTCACACATTGTACCCATGTCGGGAATCGAACCCGGGTCTTTGGCGTGACGAGCGAACGCTTAAACCACTAGGCTACCCGACCGCCCCAGATGATAAGAAGCAATGTGCTCTACCAGATTGTGTTTTAACACGAGGATTTGCCGATGAATACATACTTTTGAGAACTAGAAACAATTTCCCATGACATGCTGTGATAAGAAGTAACTATAACATTTTTTTCTCTATCTACATAATCGAAACTTTTTTTGAAATCTTCAAATGCACAATAAAAGCGACAGCTAGGTTTACATGAATATTTCGAACATAAAGCTTGCAACATCAATAAATTGTCAACCGTTGAGAGAAAACCAGCCAGACTTTCAAATAGAAGATTACATGTTTTCACATCCAACCAAACTCTAAGACTCTTTTCTGTAATAAAAGTAAACAGCTTTCCCGTTACATTTAAAACTGAAATACCCCTGTAATTACGGGGCTCAGACCTTGTACCCGATTTGTACAATGGTAATATCATACCAACGTTCTACGACCCCGGAAACACTCCAGTATTCATAATTTTAAATATAGTATAAGAATTTTGCCTGATAACCTAAAATAAATCAGGTGGTATTCCATCTCCACCGGCAGATTAAGCGGCTTTCAGACTTTGTAATGCACACTCAATCTCTTTCTCTGATATTTCACCTGATAACAGATCATCTATGTAACTCTTTACAATCTTCACATGAATAGTCATATCAACACACAGTTTAGCATCGTATGCTTTCTTCGTTTTTTACAGCACCTTTTGAACTCAGATTTCTCATTAAGATAAAGGTGTAAATTGACATCACATTTATATTTTCTAATCTTGTTCAGCAACCTCTTTTTTCTGGCTTTTAGAATAGTACAGTCTATATCAAACCACGGCGGTTGTTGCTTATCGTGCTTTGTAGCTACTGTGATATATGCTGCTGCATGTTACCACAGTCAATTATAATATAGCTAAATGTTCTTACAGCAGTATCAACATTATCTTCTAATACGATAGATCATCCGTGCAACATGTACAGCAATGCCACATTTTTGCGAAAGTGTATATACAGTCGAACCCCGTTGTATCGTACTCCTGGGGACCGGAGAAATAATTTTGACTTGTCCGGGTGTCGACACATCCGACTCGACATTATTACCGTATGACCCAGCTATGACCACAACCGGGAATTTCACACATCCGAGTTCGAGACAACGGGATTCGAGTGTACTTCCAGAAGAGTGTGACGGAGCACGTGTACTAGAATATATGTGTATTATTGTCATTCTGTGTAAAGCAACAACTTTTATTCTCACCAGTAACACACGACAACACTGGTACAACATTAGGCTAACGCTTAGTCTATGACAACTTTTATTACACACTGCATTTCATATTGATATAATGTAGACTGGTTGTGATAAAGTTAAATGCAGATATTCCACAGTCAGGCTGCAGCACACAATATATGCAGGTATATAACATGACGTGTCCCATTAACGTTTTACACAGTGATAAATCAGGATTCATTTCAAGAAGGCGCCGTGACTCGTGAAGCATATCTGACAATATGCATAATACCCACGTCCTTGTGTCGTTGAACTCAGTGAGGATATATACTATTTTAATAATATTCGCTACCTATAGACTCTGTACATGGGAGGCTCCACATAGTCGTGTTGTGTATGTCAGCGGCCAGTACATGGAACTTATGTATGTAGGGTGAGTGTAGAAGGTGCTAGTGTATGTTGGGTGAGTGTGTGGGTAGCTAGTGTCTGTAGGGTGAGTGTGTGAGTAGCTAGTGTATGTAGGGTGAGTGTGTGAGTAGCTAGTGCCTGTAGGGTGAGTTTGTGAGTAGCTAGTGTATGTAGGGTGAGTGTGTGAAGAGCCGGTGTATGTAGGGTGATTGTGTGAGTAGCTAGTGTATGTATGGTGAGTGTGTGAAGAGCTGGTGTATATAGGGTGAGTGTGTGAAGAGCCGGTGAATGTAGGGTGAGTGTGTGAGTAGCTGGTGTTTGTAGGGTGAGTGTGTGAAGAGCTGGTGTATATAGGGTGAGTGTGTGAAGAGCCGGTGAATGTAGGGTGAGTGTGTGAGTAGCTGGTGTTTGTAGGGTGAGTGTGTGAGTAGCTGGTGTTTGTAGGGTGAGTGTGTGAGTAGCTGGTGTTTGTAGGGTGAGTGTGTGAGCAGCTGGTGTTTGTAGGGTGAGTGTGTGAGTAGCTGATGTATGTAGGGTGAGTGTGTGAGTAGCTGGTGTGTGTAGGGTGAGTGTGTGAGTAGCTAGTGTATGTTGGGTGAGTGTGTGAGTAGCTAGTGTATGTTGGGTGAGTGTGTGAGTAGCTAGTGTCTGTAGGTTGAGTGTGTGAGTAGCTAGTGTATGTTGGGTGAGTGTGTGAGTAGCTAGTGTATGTTGGGTGAGTGTGTGAGTAGCTAGTGTATGTAGGGTGAGTGTGTGAGTAGCTGGTGTATGTAGTGTGTGTGAGTAGCTAGTGTATGTAGGGTGAGTGTGTGAGTAGCTGGTGTATGTTGGGTGAATGTGTGAGTAGCTGGTGTATATGGGGTGAGTGTGTGAAGGGCCGGTGTATATAGAGTGAGTTCGTGAGGAGCTTGTGTATGTAGTGTGTGTGAGTAGCTAGTGTATGTAGGGTGAGTGTGTGAGTAGCTGGTGTATGTAGTGTGTGTGAGTAGCTAGTGTATGTAGGGTGAGTGTGTGAGTAGCTGGTGTATGTTGGGTGAATGTGTGAGTAGCTGGTGTATGTAGGGTGAGTGTGTGAGTAGCTGATTTATGTAGGACGAGTGTGTGAGTAGCTGGTGTATATAAGGTGAGTTTGTGAGTAGCTGGTGTATATAGGGTGAGTGTGTGAGTAGCTGGTGTATGTTGGGTGAGTGTGTGAGTAGCTGGTGTATATAGTGTGAGTGTGTGAGTAGCTGATGTATGTAGGACGAGTGTGTGAGTAGCTGGTGTATATAAGGTGAGTTTGTGAGTAGCTGGTGTATATAGGGTGAGTGTGTGAGTAGCTGGTGTATATAGGGTGAGTGTGTGAGTAGCTGGTGTATGTAGGACGAGTGTTAGTAGCTGGTGTATATAGGGTATGTGTGTGAGGAGCTAGTGTATGTAGGACGACTGTGTGAGGAGCTAGTGTATGTAGGACGAGTGTGTGAGTAGCTGGTGTGTGTAGGGTGAGTGTGTGAGTAGCTGGTGTATGTAGGGTGTGTGTGTGAGTACCTGGTGTATGTAGGACGAGTGTGAGAATAGCTGGTGTATATAAGGTGAGTGAGTAGCTGGTGTGTGTAGGGTGAGTGTGTGATTAGCTGGTGTATGTAGGGTGTGTGTGTGAGTAGCTGGTGTATGTAGGACGAGTGTGAGAGTAGCTGGTGTATATAAGGTGTGTGAGTAGCTGGTGTATGTAGGGTGTGCGTGTGAGTAGCTGCTGTATGTAGGACGAGTGAGAGTAGCTGGTGTATATAAGGTGAGTGTGTGAGTAGCTGGTGTATATAGGGTGAGCGTGTGAGTAGCTGGTGTATGTAGGACGCGTGTGTGAGTAGCTGGTGTATATAAGGTGAGTGTGTGAGTAGCTGGTGTATATAGGGTGAGTGTGTGAGTAGCTGGTGTATATAGGATGAGTGTGTGAGGAGCTAGTGTATGTAGGGTGAGTGTGTGAAGAGCCGGTGTATGCAATGTGAGTGTGAGAGTAGCTAGTGTATGTTGGGTGAGCGTGTGAGTAGCTAGTGTATGTAGGGTGAGTGTGTGAGTAGCTGGTGTATTTAGTGTGAGTGTGTGAGTAGCTGGTGTATGTAGGGTGAGTGTGAGTAGCTAGTGTATGTAGGGTGAGTGTGTGAAGAGCTAGTGTATGTAGGGTAAGTGTGTGAGTAGCTAGTGTATGTAGGGTGAGTGTGTGAAGAGCCGGTGTATGTAGTGTGAGCGTAGCTGGTGTATGTAGTGTGAGTGTGTGAGTAGCTAGTGTCTGTAGGTTGAGTGTGTGAGTAGCTAGTGTATGTTGGGTGAGTGTGTGAAGGGCCGGTGTATATAGAGTGAGTTCGTGAGGAGCTTGTGTATGTAGTGTGTGTGAGTAGCTAGTGTATGTAGGGTGAGTGTGTGAGTAGCTGGTGTATGTAGGGTGAGTGTGTGAGTAGCTGGTGTTTGTAGGGTGAGTGTGTGAGTAGCTAGTGTATGTAGGGTGAGTGTGTGAGTAGCTGGTGTTTGTAGGGTGAGTGTGTGAGTAGCTGGTGTATATAGTGTGAGTGTGTGAGTAGCTGATGTATGTAGGACGAGTGTGAGAGTAGCTGGTGTATATAAGGTGAGTTTGTGAGTAGCTGGTGTATATAGGGTGAGTGTGTGAGTAGCTGGTGTATGTTGGGCGAGTGTGTGAGTAGCTGGTGTATATAGTGTGAGTTTGTGAGTAGCTGGTGTATATAGGGTGAGTGTGTGAGTAGCTGGTGTATGTTGGGTGAGTGTGAGTAGCTGGTGTATATAGTGTGAGTGTGTGAGTAGCTGATGTATGTAGGACGAGTGTGTGAGTAGCTGGTGTATATAAGGTGAGTTTGTGAGTAGCTGGTGTATATAGGGTGAGTGTGTGAGTAGCTGGTGTATATAGGGTGAGTGTGTGAGTAGCTGGTGTATGTAGGACGAGTGTTAGTAGCTGGTGTATATAGGGTATGTGTGTGAGGAGCTAGTGTATGTAGGACGACTGTGTGAGGAGCTAGTGTATGTAGGACGAGTGTGTGAGTAGCTGGTGTGTGTAGGGTGAGTGTGTGAGTAGCTGGTGTATGTAGGGTGTGTGTGTGAGTAGCTGGTGTATGTAGGACGAGTGTGAGAGTAGCTGGTGTATATAAGGTGAGTGAGTAGCTGGTGTATGTAGGGTGAGTGTGTGAGTAGCTGGTGTATGTAGGGTTGCGCAGTGGAATTTTAACTATTAACCAAAGTGACAGATGTTCGTCCTATGGCGACGACATCTCAAACTAAAGTGACTTACTTGCGTCACATCGAACCGAACTATCAAACTAAAGTTACAAATGTACGTCCTATCGCGACTACATCTGAAGCCAAAAGTGACGATAACTCAAGCAATTCCAATCTCCTCGCTCCGCACGTGCTCGGGCAGCCCGTGCAATGCAATACTTATTTCCGCGAAGGAAGATGCGTTTCCGCTATCTGTTCCCTCTTTGGCATGTCTTCAAACCATACCCCCTTCCATGATTGACATCTGTCAATCATAGATTGAAAACTATTATCCTGAAAGCTAATCAAGACCATTTGTTTCACTCGAAGAAGCCCATTCCAGTGGACATACTTTGTTTGCTGATCTTTTCACTACTGACTGTCTTGTCTAAATATCAACGACACGAACATGGCCATCTTTTCCTGGATAGACCTTCAATATTCTGCCAAGTTGCCAGTTTCCACGAGGCGTGTCGGGAGATATTACTAAGACAACATCTCCAACTTGTAAATCCCTCTGAGGAGTGTGCCATTTTCTTCTGGTGTTGAGGCTTGGTAGCCATTCTCTCATCCACCGGTGCCAAAAGTGACGAACCAATTCTTGAATTCTTCTCCACCGTTTGCGTGGATTGAAGTCTGTTGTGTCAACTGTGTCAGGTGTGAACACGCCACCAATCTGGCCATGTAAGAAGTGATTTGGCGTGAGAGGTGTACTGTCTTGTGGATGAGCAGATTGGTACGTCAACGGACGAGAGTTGATGAGAGCCTCTGCTCCAGAGAAAGCTGTCATCAACTCTTCATCTGTGACATCACCGGCTCTAAGGATTGAAAAAATGGCACGCTTAGCAGCTTTTATCATGGATTCAAACACCCCTCCAAAATGTGATGCATGAGGAGGATTGAAACGCAATTTGATGCCTTTGTTTGCAAGTGAACGTCTCACTGCATCCTCATCAAGGAGTAGGAACAACTCCTTCAATTCCTTGACCGAACCAACGAAGTTGGTACCATTATCAGATACTACCAACTCAGGAAGACCTCTTCTGTTAATCATCCGATAAAAGGCATTTAGAAAAGAGTCCGTATCCAATCCATAGGCCATTTCGAAATGAACGGCTCTGGTCGACAAGCATGTAAACAGACAGGGGTAACGCTTCTGTCGATGTTTACCTCGACCCTGAACGGTCATGAATGGCCCAGCATAATCTACCCCAGTTTGTGTAAAGGCTCGAAGTGAAACTCCGATTCTCATTTTCGGCAAAGGAGCCATAACTGGTTGAACTGGCCTTGCCTTATTCAATAGGCACCGTGAACATTTCCTTTCCCATGACCGAATCGCTTCTCTATCAGAGATAATCCAGTACCTTGTTGAAAGTGAAGCTAATGTTTGGTTCGTTCCAGCAACATGCTTACCTTCGTCATGATAATGCTTGACAATAAGCGTTGTCACCCACCTTTTTTTTGGCAGAATGGTTGGGAATTTTGTATCTAAACGTAAGTATTCAGCATACTCCAAACGTCCCTTCAACCTCATGATCCCATTGTCATCCAGCTGAGGATGAAAGTTCAGGATTTTCGACCCTGATGGTAATGGCTTTCTGGACACTAATGATGAATATTCTTTTGGATAAGATTCCCTCTGCACATCCATGATGATTCTGTTTTCAGCGTCACTTATCTCATCTGGTGATAATTCTCCTTCAGCTTTATCATCTTTTGATGCTATACAATTGTGAAGGAACCTGTAAAACCATGCATTCACTCGTGTGAGTCTTCTCCACGAGGAGAATCTGGAGGGTTCTAGTCGCCATGACTCACAGGGCACCGAAACAAAACTTGCAGATAGAATTCTGTTTCTGTTCACCTCTCTTTGCTCATCTACCTTGATAGATTTCAGCTTAGTTTCTGGCCATTCAGTTTCATCTCTTATTAAATAAGAGGGACCTGACCACCACAATGAACTAGCTACCAACTGTTGAACTGTTGCTCCTCGACTAATCAAGTCAGCAGGATTTGCTTCTGTTGGAGTATGTCTCCACTGTGAAGGACTTGTGACATCCTGGATTTCACCTACCCTGTTGGCCACGAAAGGTTTGAAAATTCTGCTGTTGTTTCTAATCCAGCATAACACGTTCATGTTGTCTGACCAGAATATCACCTGTTTCAAGTCAACATCAAGTGCTTCCGTGATATTCAGTGCCAATCGTAGCCCTAGAATCGCTGCCATTAACTCTAATCTGGGTATACTGACAGCTTTCAGTGGCGCAACTCTGCTTTTTGAAGCTACTATTCTGCTCAATTTGTCACCATTTGGATAAGCAGTTACTGCATACACAACCGCTCCATATGCAATCTGTGAGGCATCAACATAGGTATGCAAAGTCAGAGAACTGATGTCTTTATCACTGCAAAGACACCGGGTACCTGTACTGTCTCCAAACCATTTAGATCTCCTAGCCATTGTTCTATTCTGTTTCCCAACGCCTCATCTACCTCCTCATCCCAGTCGAGTCCCGCCATCCACATCTCTTGTAGGATTACTTTAGCAGTGACAATGAATGGTGCAATGAAACCCAACGGATCAAAAACCTTGGCAACATATCTGAGGAAACCTCTTTTGGAGATTTTGTCATGTGTTATAGGGAAGTTTACCCTAAACGTAAACCAATCATTTGCGGCTATCCATAACAAACCAAGAGTTTTCACTGATGGCAAATGCCCTCTGTTGAGATCAACCTCATTTACTCTATCTCCCTCAGGTATGCCATCTAATACCTCAAGGTGATTAGACATCCACTTTCTGGCATGCATACCCGCCTTAGACCATAGGTTTTTCAACTGTTCATAGAGTTCTAGACCCTTTTTCTCATCTTCAACAGAATTCATACTATCATCCATATATGTTGATTTGATGACAGTTTCTGCAGCCAGTGGAAATTCTTTGATATGAACTCGTGCATTTTCCTGTACCACGAACTGGGCCAAGAATGGAGAGGATGTAACTCCAAATACAACCCTACTGAATTCATACACGTCAGGACTTCTAGTCATATCCATTGACCTCCACAAGAACCTATGATAAGGTCTATCACTTGGTGATATACTGATCTGAAGAAACATTTCAGCTACGTCACAGATAAGTGCCACTGGATGTCTTCTGAAGCGGAGTAAGACATCAAACAACTCACTTTGCAACTTTGGTCCTGCATGTATTGCATCATTTAAAGATAGGTCATCATGTTTAGCTGATGCATCGAACACAATACGAACCTTTGTGGTACTCCTATCCGGACGCAAAATGGGAAAGTGAGGAAGATACCATCTTGTTTCACTAAATGATTCATCTTGTGGAACTTTGCGAATGTATCCTTTCAACAAGTACTCAGAGATAATATCATCATATGCCTTGGCTATTTCTGGATGTTTTGTCAACTTCCTTTCCGTACTGTTAAGACGTTTAACAGCCATGAGATAGTTCTCAGTCAGTGAATGAGCATTTTCATTCCAAGCAATACCTATTTCATATCGACCATCCTTATGAGTGAGTGTTTCATGGGCATACTTTAAAACCTTTTCATCATCAGGCTTCATTTGTGATATTGGGTTTCCTTGATCTATTTCCCAAAACTTGTGCAGTAACTCAGTCAGCTCAACATCGTTGCTGTCAGTGAAGAATGAACTAACAAAGTTATTTTTGTTCAAACTTGATCAGATAAGCTACCTATGCATGTCCATCCAAGTGGGGTAAGTCTTGCAACTGGATCACCAGGATGCCGAGTCACCTCTCTAAACGACTGGTGCAAATCCAAATGATCGACACCGATAAGCAATTCAACCCTGCAAGGCTTTGATACTTTTGGGAATGGTATACTTTGTAAATGTGTCCATTTGTTTCTGTGCTTTTGCCAGTCAATCGCTTGCAAATTGCCAGTCACAGCATTAGTTGACATTGCAGACATCTGAATACTAAGATCACCACTGACACTTTCAAGCTTAAATTCTACTGGTTTTGTCTCAAATGATTCTGTGTGACCATTTAAAACATTTACAAAGATCTTCTCTGGCTCACCCTGTAAACCCAACTCAGCTGCAATGTCGGCATTAATGTAAGACTTTGTGCTCGCATCATCCAACAAAGCGTTTACTGTAATGGTCCTAGTCCCATTTTTCAATACCACTGGAACAGTGCGAAGAGCCATCAAAGTGTTTGACGTCGGTGGCTTTGTTGCATGAGACGTTTCAGTTTGATCACGTTTTTGAGATTTTGATTTTTCTGCATCGTGACCCAAATTTACCACTGACTCATCAACTTGTGGTTTAGCTTTACCTCTGTTTTGGTAGCTACGCGAAGTCTTGTCAATGAACTCATTCCAGAGTTTTCATTATGCAATAGTCTGTTGTGGTTCCTTGAACAACCTGATATACCACACAGCCTATTTTGACGACAGCTGTTACCCAGATGATTGCCCCTAAGACAACGAAAACAAAGCTTCAATCTTTTGGCCTCGTTCCATCTATCAGAAACAAGCATACCTTTGAAAAGTTTGCAGTTCCAAATGTCATGCTCTTCAGCACATACACCACAGATACTAACATCACTGACAAATGTGCTAGACATTTTCTGTTTTGCCTGTGATCTCTTACCTGGTGTAGTCAATCCATGTACTGATTCCTTTGCAACAATCTGAAATTCTGATTCTAACATTATCCATTCTCTGAGAGTCTCTACTGACTCCTGTCTGTCCCTTTCATACACCCACCTTTGATATTGAGCGACCATAAGTTCAGTCATCTTTTTCAACAAAGTGGCATAAAGCAGGCCATTACCCAACTCCTCTACCCTGTCAGATTCTCTGATGTTTGCGACTGCAACATCCAAAATATCCGCGAATTTCTCTAGATCCTGAACATGGCCTTCACGAATTGGTTTGAAATTACTAATTTCCTCATTTTGGATTGCAATCTGCCGCCTCTTCCCACCAAACTTTCTTTCAAGACGTTCTAGTGCAACATCATAAGCTACTGAGCTGTGGCCTAAAGACTGCATTGATTTCAACGCTTCGCCCGAGAGATATTGGCGTAATTGCAACAACTTGTACTCAGGTGTGGCTGGGGACTGATCAATGCAAGTCATAAAAGCCGCCTTCCAACTTTGATATGTTTTTATATCACCTGAGAAAACAGGTATCGACACGTTTCAACTGTTTCCACATGTCGTTCCCTATGGCCTTATTATCAGACTTACCTGGGCATTTTGTCCTACCAACATGCAATGCTAGCTCATTCTGACCATGATTGTGTCCTTCAGAGACCAAATGTTCACGGTCGGCTACTTCAGATTGCTGCGGAGATACAACACTTTTTTGTTTAATCTGGGATCTTTTTGGTATGCTATATAGCCTGCCTAACCTTCTACTGGACACAGAGCTATTTCCTGATCTGTTAGACCCTGATCTGCTTTGCAGATATTCCTTTACAGATTCAAGAGCTAAGTTATTTTCTTCCTCCAAACTATCTATTTCTTGATCCAACTTTTTAACATTACCATGTTCTTCCAGTTTAACATAAACCCTTGAAAGCTCTATCATAACATCCATTGCTTTCACAAAATGATCATTCATTTGATCGACACCATCCCTTACCTCTTTCCGTGATGGTTGATCCTGACTTTCTATCAAAGTAGTAAGCTTATTCCTAGCTTTTGTACAACTAGATTTGGCTGCTGCCTTTTGTTGTTTCAACACACGAACTCTTTCCGCCGTCTCCGAGAGAGATCCAGTTTCCGACATAGCTGCTCTACACTGGCTATCTATTCCAGTTTCAGACATAGTTGGTCTAAGCTGTCTATCTGATAGCTAAATACATTTCTAATAAAGCTTTTACTTCAAATGGAAATGTAACAGAAAACCACGCTCTGCTACCATTGTTGCGCAGTTGAATTTTAACTATCAACCAAAGTGACAGATGTTCGTCCTATGGCGACGACATCTCAAACTAAAGTGACTTACTTGCGTCACATCGAACCGAACTATCAAACTAAAGTTACAAATGTACGTCCTATCGCGACTACATCTGAAGCCAAAATTCCAAGCAATTCCAATCTCCTCGCTCCGCACGTGCTCGGGCAGCCCGTGCAATGCAATACTTATTTCCGCGAAGGAAGATGCGTTTCCGCTATCTGTTCCCTCTTTGGCATGTCTTCAAACCATATAGTGTGAGTAGCTGGTGTATGTAGGGTGAGTGTGTGAGGAGCTAGTGTATGTAGTGTGAGTGTGTGAGTAGCTGGTGTATCTAGGGTGAGTGTGTGAGTAGCTGGTGTATGTAGTGTGAGTGTGTGAGGAGCTGGTGTATGTAGGGTGAGTGTGTGAGTAGTTTGTGTATGTAGGGTGAGTGTGTGAAGAGCTGGTGTATGTAGTGTGAGTGTGTGAGTAGCTAGTGTATGTAGTGTGAGTGTGTGAGTAGCTGGTGTATATAGGGTGAGTGTGTGAGTAGCTGGTGTATGTAGTGTGAGTGTGTGAGTAGCTGGTGTATGTAGGGTAAGTGAGTGAGGAGCTGGTGTATGTAGGGTGAGTGTGTGAGTAGCTGGTGTATGTAGTGTGAGTGTGTGAGTAGCTGGTGTATGTAGGGTGAGTGTGTGAGTAGCTAGTGTATGTAGTGTGAGTGTGTGAGTAGCTGGTGTATGTAGGACGAGTTTGTGAGTAGCTGGTGTATATAAGGTGAGTGTGTGAAGGGCCGGTGTATATAGAGTGAGTGTGTGAGTAGCTGGTGTATGTAGGGTGAGTGTGTGAGTAGCTGGTGTATGTAGTGTGAGTGTGTGAGTAGCTGGTGTATGTAGTGTGAGTGTGTGAGTAGCTGGTGTATGTAGGGTGAGTGTGTGAGTAGCTAGTGTATGTAGTGTGAGTGTGTGAGTAGCTGGTGTATATAGGGTGAGTGTGTGAGGAGCTAGTGTATGTTGGACGAGTGTGTGAGTAGCCGATGTATGTAGGGTGAGTGTGTGAGTAGCTGGTGTATGTAGGGTTGGTGTGTGAGTAGCTGATGTATGTAGGACGAGTGTGAGAGTAGCTGGTGTATATAAGGTGAGTGTGTGAGTAGCTGGTGTATGTAGGGTGAGTGTGTGAGTAGCTGGTGTATATAGTGTGAGTAGCTGGTGTATGTAGGGTGAGTGTGTGAGGAGCTAGTGTATGTAGTGTGAGTGTGTGAGTAGCTAGCGTATGTAGGGTGAGTGTGTGAAGAGCCGGTGTATGTAGTGTGAGTGTATGAGTAGCTGGTGTATATAGGGTGAGTGTGTGAGTAGCTGGTGTATATAAGGTGAGTGTGTGAGTAGCTAGTGTATGTAGTGTGAGTGTGTGAGTAGCTGGTGTATATAGGGTGAGTGTGTGAAGAGCTGGTGTCTGTAGGGTGAGTGTGTGAGTAGCTGGTGTATGTAGGGTGAGTGTGTGAGTAGCTGGTCTATGTAGCGTGAGTGTGTGAGTAGCTGGTGTATGTAGGACGAGTGTGTGAGTAGCTGGTGTATGTAGGGTGAGTGTGTGAGTAGCTGGTGTATATAGGGTGATTGTGTGAGTAGCTGGTGTATGTAGTGTGAATGTGTGAGTAGCTGGTGTATATAGTGTGAGTGTGTGAGTAGCTGGTGTATGTAGGGTGAGTGTTTGAGGAGCTAGTGTATGTAGGACGCGTGTGCGCCATTGCAACTTGTCGTACCTACATGATGAGGAAAATAAACGGTATGCTGTGATTTGGGATACATTGTGAATGCTAAACTCAAGTAGGTAGTTTTAGATAGTTCCAGGGGGCCGGTGTACCACAAGATACAGGCTTCCCGCTCCCGGTTGTACTCCAACTATAAAAGGCATACAGGATTACATTACATCGACTTATACGAGTATCTGGGTGTGTTTAAGTAAAGTATTGTCGGCTTGGCTACAAAATGTCACATGGAGCCATATAGATTGCACTCTACATACAATTAGCATTTTATTCGATACGGATATGAATTCAGTCGTATGGCATTTCTCATCTTGAGCGGTGAGTTTGTCGCCACCACTAAGTACCCATATCAAATAAGATCCCATAAGATTTCAAGTATTAGTGCCTTGCCTAAAAATGACCAGGTCGGGCTTTATCGCGTGGCATTATTGTTGCAGTTAACCACGTGCTTTTGTCGTTTAGAGTAAAAGGTTGTTTGTTTAGTTTATGAAAACTCCCGCGGTCTCCACAAATCACCAGTAAACATCTGACGTTACATATTAATTTGTCGCAAACGTTTATCCCCAGCGTAGTCTGTAGATATCGACAGTGTCCACATTGTTCTGGAGTTATTGGTTACGTCAACCTGTTGGCTCTCTAGATAGTGACATGTAAGTACAGCAGCACGATGCTCTACAGTGGTTACGTCAACCTGTTGGCTCTCTAGATAGTGACGTGCAGGTACAGCTGCACGATGCTCTACAGTGGTTACGTCAACCTGTTGGCTCTCTAGATAGTGACGTGCAAGTACAGCTGCACGATCCTCTACAGTGGTTACGTCAACCTGTTGGCTCTCTAGATAGTGACGTGCAGGTACAGCTGCACGATCCTCTACAGTGGTCACGTCAACCTGTTGGCTCTCTAGATAGTGACGTGCAGGTACAGCTGCACGATGCTCTACAGTGGTCACGTCAACCTGTTGGCTCTCTAGATAGTGACGTGCAGGTACAGCTGCACGATGCTCTACAGTGGTTACGTCAACCTGTTGGCTCTCTAGATAGTGACGTGCAAGTACAGCTGCACGATGCTCTACAGTGGTCACGTCAACCTGTTGGCTCTCTAGATAGTGACGTGCAGGTACAGCTGCACGATGCTCTACAGTTGTCACGTCAACCTGTTGGCTCTCTAGATAGTGACGTGCAGGTACAGCTGCACGATCCTCTACAGTGGTCACGGCAACATGTTGGCTCTCTAGATAGTGATGTACAGGTACAGCTGCACGATCCTCTACAGTGGTTACGTCAACCTGTTGGTTCTCTAGATAGTGACGTGCAAGTACAGCTGCACGATGCTCTACAGTGGTCACGTCAACCTGTTGGCCCTCTAGATAGTGACGTGCAAGTACAGCTGCACGATGCTCTACAGTGGTTACGTCAACCTGTTGGCTCTCTAGATAGTGACGTGCAAGTACAGCTGCACGATGCTCTACAGTGGTCACGTCAACCTGTTGGCTCTCTAGATAGTGACGTGCAGGTACAGCTGCACGATGCTCTACAGTGGTTACGTCAACCTGTTGGCTCTCTAGATAGTGACGTGCAAGTACAGCTGCACGATGCTCTACAGTGGTCACGTCAACCTGTTGGCTCTCTAGATAGTGACGTGCACGTACAGCTGCACGATGCTCTACAGTGGTTACGTCAACCTGTTGGTTCTCTAGATGGTGACGTGCAGGTACAGCTGCACGATCCTCTACAATGGTTACGTCAACCTGTTGGCTCTCTAGATAGTGACGTGTAAGTACAGCTGCAGGTTCCTCTACAGTGGTTACGTCAACCTGTTGGTTCTCTAGATAGTGACGTGCAAGTACAGCTGCACGATGCTCTACAGTGGTCACGTCAACCTGTTGGCTCTCTAGATGGTGACGTGCAGGTACAGCTGCACGATCCTCTACAGTGGTTACGTCAACCTGTTGGCTCTCGAGATAGTGGCGTGCAAGAACAGCTGCACGACCCTCTACAGTGGTACGTCAACCTGTTGGCTCTCTAGATAGTGACGTGCAAGTACAGCTGCACGATCCTCTACAGTGGTCAAGTCAACCTGTTGGCTCTCTAGATAGTGACGTGCAGGTACAGCTGCACGATGCTCTACAGTGGTCACGTCAACCTGTTGGCTCTCTAGATAGTGACGTACAGGTACAGTTGCACGATGCTCTACAGTGGTTACGTCAACCTGTTGGTTCTCTAGATAGTGACGAGCAGGTACAGCTGCACGATCCTCTACAGTGGTTACGTCAACCTGTTGGCTCTCTAGATAGTGACGTGCAGGTACAGCTGCACGATCCTCTACAGTGGTTACGTCAACCTGTTGGCTCTCTAGATAGTGACGTGCAGGTACAGCTGCACGATGCTCTACAGTGGTTACGTCAACCTGTTGGTTCTCTAGATAGTGACGTGCAGGTACAGCTGCACGATGCTCTACAGTGGTTACGTCAACCTGTTGGTTCTCTAGATAGTGACGTGCAGGTACAGCTGAACGATCCTCTACAGTGGTTACGTCAACCTGTTGGCTCTCTAGATAGTGACGTGTAAGTACAGCTGCACGTTCCTCTACAGTGGTTACGTCAACCTGTTGGTTCTCTAGATAGTGACGTGCAAGTACAGCTGCACGATCCTCTACAGTGGTTACGTCAACCTGTTGGCTCTCTAGATAGTGACGTGCAGGTACAGCTGCACGATCCTCTACAGTGGTTACGTCAACCTGTTGGCTCTCTAGATAGTGGCGTGCAAGAACATCTGCACGACCCTCTACAGTGGTACGTCAACCTGTTGGCTCTCTAGATAGTGACGTGCAAGTACAGCTGCACGATCCTCTACAGTGGTCAAGTCAACCTGTTGGCTCTCTAGATAGTGACGTGCAGGTACAGCTGCACGATCCTCTACAGTGGTTACGTCAACCTGTTGGCTCTCTAGATAGTGACGTGCAGGTACAGCTGCACGATGCTCTACAGTGGTTACGTCAACCTGTTGGCTCTCTAGATAGTGACGTGCAGGTACAGCTGCACGATGCTCTACAGTGGTTATGTCAACCTGTTGGTTCTCTAGATAGTGACGTGCAGGTACAGCTGAACGATCCTCTACAGTGGTTACGTCAACCTGTTGGCTCTCTAGATAGTGACGTGTAAGTACAGCTGCACGTTCCTCTACAGTGGTTACGTCAACCTGTTGGCTCTCTAGATAGTGACGTGTAAGTACAGCTGCACGTTTCTCTACAGTGGTTACGTCAACCTGTTGGTTCTCTAGATAGTGACGTGTAAGTACAGCTACACGATGCTCTACAGTGGTCACGTCAACCTGTTGGCTCTCTAGATAGTGACGTGCAGGTACAGCTGCACGATCCTCTACAGTGGTAACGTCAACCTGTTGGCTCTCTAGATAGTGGCGTGCAAGAACAGCTGCACGATCCTCTACAGTGGTTACGTCAACCTGTTGGCTCTCTAGATAGTGACGTGCAAGTACAGCTGCACGATCCTCTACAGTGGTCAAGTCAACCTGTTGGCTCTCTAGATAGTGACGTGCAGGTACAGCTGCACGATGCTCTACAGTGGTCACGTCAACCTGTTGGCTCTCTAGATAGTGACGTACAGGTACAGATGCACGATGCTCTACAGTGGTTACGTCAACCTGTTGGTTCTCTAGATAGTGACGTGCAGGTACAGCTGCACGGTGCTCTACAGTGGTTACGTCAACCTGTTGGCTCTCTAGATAGTGACGTGCAGGTACAGCTGCACGATCCTCTACAGTGGTTACGTCAACCTGTTGGCTCTCTGGATAGTGACGTGTAAGTACAGCTGCACGATGCTCTACAGTGGTTACGTCAACCTGTTGGCTCTCTATATAGTGACGTGTAAGTACAGCTGCACGATCCTCTACAGTGGTTACGTCAACCTGTTGGCTCTCTAGATAGTGACGAGCAGGTACAGCTGCACGATCCTCTACAGTGGTGACGTCAACCTGTTGGCTCTCTAGATAGTGACGAGCAGGTACAGCTGCACGATCCTCTACAGTGGTCACGTCAACCTGTTGGCTCTCTAGATAGTGACGTGCAGGTATAGCTGCACGATCCTCTACAGTGGTTACGTCAACCTGTTGGCTCTCTAGATAGTGACGTGTAAGTACAGCTGCACGATGCTCTACAGTGGTTACGTCAACCTGTTGGCTCTCTATATAGTGACGTGTAAGTACACCTTCACGATCCTCTACAGTGGTTAAGTCAACCTGTTGGCGCTCTAGATAGTGACGAGCAGGTACAGATGCAGGATGCTCTACAGTGGTTACGTCAATCTGTTGGCTCTATAGATAGTGACGAGCAGGTACAGCTGCACGATCCTCTACAGTGGTTACGTCAACCTGTTGGCTCTCTAGATGGTGACGTGCAGGTACAGCTGCACGATCCTCTACAGTGGTTACGTCAACCTGTTGGTTCTCTAGATAGTGACGTGCAGGTACAGATGCAGGATGCTCTACAGTGGTTACGTCAATCTGTTGGCTCTCTAGATAGTGACGTGCAGGTACAGCTGCACGATGCTCTACAGTGGTTACGTCAACCTGTTGGCTCTCTAGATAGTGACGTGCAGGCACAGCTGCACGATCCTCTACAGTGGTTACGTCAACTTGTTGGCTCTCTAGATAGTGGCGTGCAAGTAGAGCTGCACGATGAGCTACAGTGTACGAGTCCCGGGTCATTGCATGTATTAAGTACAATACTTTCCAGACTCACAGGCTGCATTTGAAGCAAATACACAACCAGACAGCATATTTCTGCAGGCATTAAAAATTACTAGATATTCTCTGTTGATGAAAATGGACCGAAAGGGCTAACTCTCCATGCGAACAAGGTGCAAACTTTATGGGATGCCACTCCATCTTGGTGCCACTGCTGTGAGATGGGCAACGGAGTTAAAGGGGGAAATAGATATCCTTGAAGAGGATCCAAGATCTGGAAAACTTTCAACTGCCACCCCGAAGGAAAATGTTGATAAAGTACACGATATTATCATAGATGATGGATGCATCATGATGACGTCTGGTTAGACATCTCTTGTAAGAATGTACGTCGTTTTGAAGCACATCCAGCAGATTTTTTTGAGCGTTTGTAACCATGGATGAATCTTGGATTTACCGGTAGTCGACGGTAGTCAGAGACAAATCAACAGTCAAAGCTGTGGAAACATCTGACGTCTTCTCCGAAAAAGGCCAAGTGTATTCCATCAGCTGGCAATGTGACGGTTTCGGTTTCCAAAAAGACTACTGATGGTGGCTTACCTGCCGAAAGGTCAAACAATTAATGGCCAATATTTTGGTAATCTGCTTATGCAACATATCAAGGCTAAACATCGTGGACAATTCACTATAGGTTCGTTGTTCCACCAAGTGCACACGCCTGTGCGGCTATGCATGGCAATGCATGGCAATGGCAATGGCTCATTGAACGTCTTTCGTGTTTGGCACCGTCAGATTTCCACCTCTTCCTAAACTTAAAGAAAGAAATGTCTGCCAAACATTATGCACATGATGAGGACGTCATTTCTGACGTTGAAACCATATTACAACACCAGTAGGAAGCCTTCCATACCAGTAGGGTCCAGGCACTCCAGCATCATTGACAGATGACCTCGGACCTCGTGTGGACCTCGGATTGGATTATGTTGAAAATAATTAGCAAACACTCGTCAACGCAATCAATGATAGTAAAGGCCCTGAACATTCCAGCCGCCCCTCGTAGTTAATACTTTGGAAGCAGAGGGGTGTACAGTCAGCATATATCGGCCTCTGTCGCTGTTCTCTGCAACACCCTATAATAGTCCAGTAATTAAAAGGTCCAGGTTCAACAAAATTGACGGAAAAGGTTTATTACTTGATTTTGGTGCCTTGGCACCTATACATTAAAATAAAAAATAGTTTACCAAACTCGGACATGGGGAACCATCCCAAAATAGGTCATATCCAAGTTGGCCGCCAACAAAAGTAATAATAGTCATAAACGTGGAACCAATAACAATAAAAACATTTATGGTGAGCCTATCTATATTAGCTTGCCAGGATAAATGCAAAGAAATGTATATTTAATAATTTTGAAAGGAAAATTCACATAGAAATTTTAAATAATGCTTCAAAATGACGAAAAAGTACATAAATTTGTTAATATCGGTAATTCTTGCAGAACATGAACCGATTTATTATAATGTTGACGTTTTACATATAAAATCATACCGTTTATTGTCTTCACTTAAATAATCAAGTTAGAAACAAATATAATTGAAAAAACTTCTTCAAAATGGCGGCCGAGCATACAATGTTTTAAAGATAGACCTCAAAACATAAAGGTATGTATAAGCTATTTTTCTTTTATAGCTAAAATGAAAACTTGTATAATATATAGTTGATTGGCTCTAGAGAGAAATAACTGATGAAAATATGAACAAATATAAATATAAAATTTAAAACAGAGCCTTAAAATTAACATCAACATTTGTTTCAAGGAAAATCAAGGGAGATAACCCAAACTCCGGGAAGCAGTTATTTTTCTCAAATGGTATTAGCTTCTCAGAAACTTTATTAAAAGTTAATTCAGAAGATATAATCAAGACATTTAGCACAAAAATCATTTGCTATAATCGGAAAAGCAACATTTGTATCTGTACACATGTCAACCATATTTCTATCAACTGTTACTATTCGCAGGTGACTATTCTCAACTGAAGGTGTCCTATGTAGATCACAGATGGCGACTTGTTTGCTATGTATGGAACCAGTTAACCTGGACAAACCCCAGGTTTATGTGAAGTTGACAGCAAAATGCTGCTGTAGCATTAATAACGCAAACAGACTGCACAAATTAGATGCACCAGACATCATATACAACTGTAGCCTGTTGGTACACAGACAGTGTCGAAGGATGCATATAAATCCAAAGGCAATCAAAGTAGCTGGAAACTCTTCGATCATATGTTTAAGCCTTAAATATTAAAACTCACTGTTTTCTATGTGGTACTTGTATTGACCAGGATGTTGCATACAAACATCCATATAGAAGTGTACTTCAGCCGTGCGATGGCTCTTGAGTTACTCAACATATGTCTGCAACATACTGTGTCAACAGGCAAGATGATTGGGCCAAGATAGAACAGTCAAGTATCGTGCCCATATACGATCTACCAGCTGAAGAAGCTATCCATCACCATGCTTGTGATAAGAATTTTCGGAGAAGGACAAGTATACCTGCAGCTTATATTGAACATGAGGAGGCTCCACCAAAGAAACGGAGACTTGATCGACTGAAGTGTATGTCCAAGATGACAGCATTTGAGATTGCCATTTATTACTTGGAAGAGAATGATGATGAAACGATTCCTTTGGACAATTTGCATCACATTATGAAGTCAGTGAGTGCACTGAGTGATGATCAACTACACACTACATCTCAGCTGAAAAGGGAATTCATGAATTACTATGGGAACAAGGTATTCATAACTACAATCAGGCAACAACCTAACATTGCATCTCTTACAGCATATGAAAATGTTGCAAAGGTGGACAAATCTGACATGGACAGTTTGATTAAAGTTGGGGGAGGATACGTTCATACGCAGGTAGAGACCATGTCGAAACATGTTGATGTGTATCTCGACAATGAGCAGATGGCATTGATTGACACCAATCTTGATTACCTCCCACATGCATTACGCATCCTCCTTCAAGCATCATCAAGAGCTGAAACAGTAAACCCCATACTGCTTCATTGGGTCAGGCAATAATGCATTCGACATGTCCCCATCATTTCTGCCTCCTCGACAAGTTTGACAAGTCAACTCGGTTTCAGCTCCTCGTAAATATAGAAAATTCTCGGTGACCACTCATGGTGTTCACCTAATCAGAGACATTGCAGATACATTCGTGCAATACCAGGCTGGTTATATAGATCATGTCAGCAAAAGGTTTGATGGCACTGGCTCAATCCATGCCATGGGCGAGATGGTGAAACGGAGGGTACCAAGAGTTAAGGTGGACTTGGATGATGTTAAAAAAATCAACAGTGTCAAACTATTCTCACAAAGAAATCAAAAGGCAGTGCTGGCGAACATTATCTATCCACCAATTGGTGACTTCTGTCTTGATGAAAAGAATATCAAACTAGATATTTTGTGGAGTGCGCCACTTCTGTGGGTGTTGACCACTGTGTTCCATTTGCATGCAGTTGCTCCATTCTGACATTCCATACCCCAGGAAGAGCTCTGAGATATTCTTGTCGATTATCAACGTGACACCAAGTGTCAAATCCTGTGTCAGATCAACGCTGGAGTATATTTCCAAACATGCCAGACGACATGGAATCACACCGGTTATTACAATCGACCAGCAACTTTGGTGAATTGCATACATGATCATCGAATCACGGCCAGCTGAGAGCCCCTTGCATCAAATAGCCCTGGTCTTGGGAGGGATTCCATACTTAGATGAGTTTTGTGGGTACAGTTGGGAATCTGATGGCTGGATCTGGGTTAAAGAAGATCATCACTCAAGTATATTCAGAGGGTAGTACAGATCAGATGTTGTCCGGCAAATCAGTGTCACAAGCTGTGCGGGCTCATTTCTTGAGGAACCACTTCTGCTATGCTCTTATTGTGTTTGATGGTTATTGTGGTGTTTTTCGACCAAGGATGAGACCCATCAGAGAAGAACTGGAAGTGAGATTGGAGTGGATGTGGATTTCACAGCAGACATGATTCTGAAAATGAAAGAAACAAACAGAAATTCATCAGTCTGTTGGGGTCAAAAATCGAAAAAGGTGGGTTTTCAGATTAAACACTCATCCGGAGATGCTGACTATGACATTGCAATGTCTGCCTGTACATTGGCTCAAACACAGCCTGTGGTAGTGGTAGGGAATGACACAGACCTTCTCATCCTGTTGCAATATCACTTCAGACCCGATACCATGAGGCCATCTTTCTTCAGACAAGTACAAAGATCATTTCTGACAAAATTCACTGAGAAGGTATGTATCAAACTCAAATTACCTACCCCTTCGACACCTTCCACCGACATCAGATGCTGCCGGATTGCCCAGCCAACGAGTCTGACTCCAAGTGCAGACCTAGCTAGGCAACAATATGGATGCGACAGAATGGGGCTGGACGCTTCACAAGAGCAACAAGGGCACTATATTGAAACCAATCACAAGGCACCAAGCTGTCACTCCTAAATTTCTGTTGAAAATAATCAGATACAATTGCACTGGAAAGTGTGATGAAAACACATGCTCATGCAGAATTGTTTTGTCTACAATATACCTCAGCATGGGGACAACGCAAAGGGATGACATGTTCAAATGAACCAAGTCATGACTTTTCTGACATTACTGAATAATCGTCTCTTCATGTCCAGTATATGAGTGTGAATATAAAGACTGTCTTGAACTTTAGACATTTAAACTGATAGTAAGTTTGACTTGTAAACTGTAGTATTGCAGGGTTATTCCCTCTTTATTATCCCGTGTTAAGTATTTTGTAGTCCGATATGGAACAATTGCATTTTTTCACATTTCGGGCAGCCGTAATTTATTTCTGTGTAAGATTTCAATTCAAAATTGTTAAATATATATTCTCCTGATCCTATGAAGTTGATTATAAATAGAGTCATCATCCATGTTTAGATTTTGATTGATTCATTTTTTTTTACTTTTTCGATTTTCGTTTGTATTGATGGCGGCCATCTTGGATTTGACCTATTTTGGGTGTTTCCCCAAGTCAAATTTTGGTAAACTATTTTTTTTTTTAAAGTAGACCTATCAAGGCAGTGAAATGTGTTAAAAAACCTTTTCCGTCAATTTTGTCGAACCTTCATGAAAAATAAACCTTTAATTACTGGACTAATAACCATTGTACTAATCAAGGCCTCGTAAACCTATGTACAAATCCCAATTTCGCCCCAACCCGTACCTAAACTCCCAACCCCAATCCCTCTCAGTTCAGGGGTTCGGTTTGCAGTTTGTTCTCATACCTTTTCCAGGTCTGAAATTAAAAGACCCGATGGTTCCTTAACAGAAGTGTAAATTTATCCTTACACCTAACTTAGTTTCTGGGATTATATGTTAGTCTAGGTCAGTTCACGCTGTAGCCGACTTCACAGACATATTGCCTATAGTACTTATGGCGTGGTTATGGTTGAGAAGAATACGTTATTGCCTTGAACGAATAATGTTGCGAACTTGCGATCGTGGTGAATACGATAACTGAATGTCACACAAGCAAATGTTATACACCTAACATAAAAGCGCGATATAGTGGTCGTGAGTTGTTGCAGAGAAGGAGTTACGGGGCGCTGATGACAATATAAGGCCATGTATGTCTTTGTACCACAGATATTCACACTCTACATTCCACTTCTTAACATACGTGAGCTGTTGGTAGAAATAAATACATAGATAGGGCAGCTTGGATTCTTCATTATGTCCGATGAGTAATTCTTGAATGACCTTATGTACGACCAGGGTTCCCCTGCACAACGTTACACTTGTAGACTATTCAGGATAATTGTCCAGTCCAGCGGAGACGGTTCACGGGAGGTGTAAACGGGATAGAGTGATCCCCTAACAGACTGACCCGTTCATCTCCGGTATATAATAGTTGAATGAAATTAACTCTTCTTTACAGACAATAACACTCAATGGCATTTTCTAATACAGCTGTAAGTGATAATGCGTGTTTCTGTGGTGCCCCGCTGATAACGGTTGTCGGTGGGTGTCACGTACAAACTGCGCTCTTCCCGCGCCGAGATGTCACCTGAAGATTAAAACGCGCCTGTAGGCGGACTACTACCATGGTGAGCTTTGTCGCGAAATAGTTGCCTCCCCGGGAGTAGCGGCGGTATGGAGGCAGCTTCAAGTGGCTTACCGCCGTGTCTTCTGCGAGGAATGTTACAGGAGTTTCTCTGTATTATATAGCTATGATCGCCCTTCACACAGGGTTGTACGGTTCATCACAGGACGTGGCGTACTTTATACTTCATGAATGAACGTATATATAGGTCCATTTATGGTAACTTATGCTTCGAGATAAAATGTTCTCCCAAAGAAAGAATGAAAGTTTGAATTATGAGTTGGAAAAGAAGTATTTTATGTTCTACAGATGATTTCTTTAGGTAGCATCTGACTCCGCCGATGACGTTTATGAATCGATATAAGATAGCTGCGCGATGAATCGCAAAGAACAATAAAGAACCAAGCGTGGTTTATTTCACGATAAAACATTGTAGAATTAATGCCTGTGCTTAAAAATTGCATTGCAGAAAGTAGATCAGTAAACTGTCAGTTGGTAAAAGATAAGCTACAGTTGAAACAACAGTGACGTTACAGCAGTATTTGATCCGTCATGAACATCTTGAACTTTGCAGATATCCTCATACAACCACGCACGCACGCACACACGCACGCACGCACGCACGCACGCACGCACACACGCACACACACAAGGTCTGGTGGCCGCAACGCTCCCCGGCTTTATGTCCGTCACCGGTCGACAAAGTCCGGCGGTCCTCATTGTGCAGTGTCATTGCATTCATGGTTATTAGTGACCCGACTATTTCATACTCTTGTGATTTAATGGCACACTCCATACCATGTATGGACTTGTATGTTATCTCGCTACCTTAGTCACGTGTTGAAAATGTTTAGTAACCATCATTTTCAAACATTCCGGGAATTTATATGTACACTCAGTTATTTCTCAGGTATTTATGATCATTTTTGCCTCCTCAATAATTGCACATAGATCCGGTGGCCTTGACGGCCACGGCATTACGTTCATGTTCTGATCTCTCAGGAAATGAAATTAGTGCTATGTGAAGACACGCACTGTCATGCTGAAAAATGGCTCTTATTGCTTGTAGAGTCGTGAGTGAGAGAGTGAGCGGACTGGGTTTTACGCCGCTTTTAGCAAATTATTATTCCAGCAATATCACGGTGGAGACACCTGGTATGCAAACCATAACTCGTCACGATAACGCCAAAATATGGTAAGTTGCTTTAGATATCAACAATGTCTGCTCTACGCCCATGAGTGATGGTTGGCCACATCATGAACCAGGGATTGATGCAGTGTACGTTGCAGTGTACCTGTTTAGAAGGTAAAGGACCTGGCAGTAACGATCCGGAGCTGTTCTTGTGGTGATGCCGCCCGGGTCACCCTGATCTTGGACGATTAGTGGTGCCATGTTGCGTTGGGTTCGAAAACAAACTTAATGTTCAATTCATATGACAGTGAATCATTGGTTTCAGAGTCATTTGAAACACGTCTCGGAATTGGTTGAAATTGTAAATAATCGTGTTCAAAGGCCTCCGAAGAGAAGTGTTTTAACCTAGTTATGAACCGACGAAACAACATTTATTAATATTTTTGACATATATTAACCTGTGTCCAGATAGCCTAAAGAAACGCTCGTAAAATATGTATGCGGGAACTGAACATGGTACGTCTTATGAAGCACACCTCCACAACCAGTATTCCGGTTTAATGGTTCGAGTGTTGTGCCCAAGGTACTTTTACATGTTAATTTACTGTAATTAGAAGGTCGTTTGGGTCCCTCGTTCTTCGGTACTGACGATCCTAGGATGTGCGAGAGGTAGAGTGTCAGTACCCGAGGGCCCTTGGACCTTCACCGTAGTTTCCCCTAGCAGTCATAAGAGGGTGGTTTTCATTACCTGCTTTTATTCACTCTTTGTGCTGCTGATCCACTTAATTAAGAGACTATGATCATTCTGATTTACCATTGGTCGGTAACCTTTCCCCCTTGAAATAGACTATTCCGCCCCTCTAGTCGTTCTTCCCACGTCCCTTTTTGACCCTCTGTTAGGGGGATTCTGGGATGGTAGCTGGCTAGAAATGCCCCATTTCTGACAGTTGTGATGCTATTTCCAAACCTTATTACCCTTATCACGATATGTGACATTCCCGTTTGCCCGAGTCCCACGTATTTCCTCACTAAGAGTACTGTATACCTACTCAACAATGTTACCAATCCTTATCATAATTCGTAATTTATTCCTCCTTAATTACATGGATTAATTGTACAGCTTCATACTAAGTATCTAAATAAATATAATATTTTTACGCCTATAAAAGTAGATTCCATTTCCGTAATCCATCTTGTCTTCGATTTTAGAACACTGAACATTTGAAACACTTAGTCCCAGCGTCATCTGCTTCTCCACCCACCAGGTCGAACTAGGAACAAGTAACATTCATACTCGGTCTTACTGGTAAAAGGTAAAACCTCATAACCAGGACGAGGTCTTTCTGAGAAAAAGTAAAACCTCCTTAGACGTTATTGCCTAAAACCAAGTAAGGTCCAAGACAATTGTTTGAGTCTTTGATAGGTATATAATCTCCCAGCAACCCATGTTTGATCGGGTGATCAGACGCGGTGACTTGGTTCATTGCGTGTCTCTGGATTGTCTGGTCCAGACAGCCTTATTAACAGATTGACATCATATAGCTGACTTAAATTATATCAAGGGAATATCTTCAACAGGTTGATGGTATAATATATTATGATTTACCACCAAACCTATGCTGGCTGTAAGAATATAGGGCCCCATCAACATATGTTGGTCATAAGAATATAGGGTCCCATCAACATGTGCTGGTCGTAAGAATATTTGGCCCCACCAACACGTGCTGGCCGTAAGAATATAGGGTCCCATCAACATATGCTGGCCGTAAGAATATAGGGCCCTAATAACATGTGCTGGTCGTAAGAATATAGGGTCCCATCAACATGTGCTGGTCGGAAGAATATAGGGTCCCATCAACATATGCTGGTCGGAAGAATATAGGGCCCCATCAACATGTGCTGGTCGGAAGAATATAGGGCCCCATTAACATGTGCTGGTCGGAAGAATATAGGGCCCCATTAACATGTGCTGGTCGGAAGAATATAGGGCCCCATCAACATGTGCTGGCCGTAAGAATATTTGGTCCCATCAACATATGCTTGAAAGATGCGTCACATGGGGTGGTCAGGCTTGGTGATTTGGTTGATTGGATGTTATCGATCTAATTTGCGTTGACCGATGCTCGCGATGTCAATCACTAGATAATTTACTTGCCGATGTTATATATCCAGAATATTACTGTTTGCAACAACAAAAACAAAAATCAACAACACAAAAACACCTCCATGTTGTACTGTGACACAGCTGCAGAGAGAGTTCTCACCTCCATGTTGTACTGTGACACAGCTGCAGAGAGATTTCTCACCTCCATGTTGTACTTTGACATACAGCTGCAGAAAGAGTTCTCACCTCCATGTTGTACTTTGACATACAGCTGCAGAGAGAGTTCTCACCTCCATGTTGTACTGTGACATACAGCTGCAGAGAGTTCTCACCTCAATGTTGTACTGTGACATACAGCTGCAGAGAGAGTTCTCACCTCAATGTTGTACTGTGACATACAGCTGCAGAGAGAGTTCTCACCTCCATGTTGTACTGTGACATACAGCTGCAGAGAGTTCTCACCTCCATGTTGTACTGTGACATAGAGCTGCAGAGAGAGTTCTCACCTCAATGTTGTACTGTGACATACGGCTGCAGACAGTTCTAACCTCCATGTTGTTCTGTAACATACAACTGCAGAGAGTTCTCACCTCAATGTTGTACTGTGACATACAGCTGCAGAGAGAGTTCTCACCTCAATGTTGTACTGTGACATACAGCTGCAGACAGTTCTCACCTCAATGTTGTACTGTGACATACGGCTGCAGACAGTTCTCACCTCCATGTTGTACTGTGACATACAGCTGCAGAGAGTTCTCACCTCAATGTTGTACTGTGACATACAGCTGCAGAGAGAGTTCTCACCTCAACGTTGTACTGTGACATACAGCTGCAGACAGTTCTCACCTCCATGTTGTTCTGTGACATACAGCTGCAGAGAGAGTTCTCACCTCAATGTTGTACTGTGACATACGGCTGCAGACAGTTCTCACCTCCATGTTGTTCTGTGACATACAGCTGCAGAGAGTTCTCACCTCAATGTTGTACTGTGACATACAGCTGCAGAGAGAGTTCTCACCTCAATGTTGTACTGTGACATACAGCTGCAGAGAGAGTTCTCACCTCCATGTTGAACTGTGACATACAGCTGCAGAGAGTTCTCACCTCAATGTTGTACTGTGACATACGGCTGCAGACAGTTCTCACCTCCATGTTGTACTGTGACATACAGCTGCAGACAGTTCTCACATCCATGTTGTTCTGTGACATACAGCTGCATACAGTTCTCACATCCATGTTGTTCTGTGACATACAGCTGCAGAGAGAGTTCTCACCTCGATGTTGGACTGTGTCATACAGCTGCACAGGGAGTTCTCACCTCCAAGTTGTACTGTGACATACAGCTGCAGAGAGATTTCTCGCATCAAAGGTGTACTGTGACACAGCTGTAGAGAGGGTTCTTACCTCCATGTTGTATTGACATACAGCTGCAGAAAGAGTTCTCACCTTGATGATGTACTGTGACATACAGCTGCAGAGAGAGTTCACAGTTCACACAGCTGCAACACTGTTATCACATCGCAGTGTGCCATACATTGACGTTGAAGAAACCCTACATTAAATGGCATACCAAAAACGCAGGATACACAGGATGTCTGTTACATGGTGTCTAAATAGTGCCTACACACTGTCACATGGAGTCTACATTCTGTGTCACATGGAGCCTACACACTGTGTCACATGGAGCCTAAATTCTGTGTCACATGCAGTCTACATACTGTGTCACATGCAGCCTACATGCTGTGTCACATGGAGCCTGCATTCTGCGTCACATGCAGCCTACATACTGTGTCAAATGGAGCCTACACACTGTGTCAAATGGAGCCTACACACTGTCACATGGAGCCTACACAGTGTCATATGGAGCCTACATTCTGTCACATGGAGCCTACATACTGTGTCAAATGGAGCCTACATACTGTGTCAAATGGAGACTACATACTGTGTCAAATGGAGCCTACATACTGTGTCAAATGGAGCCTACATTCTGAGTCACATGCAGCCTACATGCTGTGTCACATGTAGCCTACATACTGTCACATGGAGCCTACATTCTGTGTCACATGGAGCCTACATACTGTGTCACATGCAGCCTACATACTGTGTCACATGGAGCCTACATACTGTGTCAAATGGAGCCTACATTCTGAGTCACATGGAGCCTACATGCTGTGTCACATGGAGCCTACCTGCTGTCACATGGAGCCTACATTCTGTGTCACATGCAGCCTACACACTGTGTCACATGGAGCCTACACATTGTGTCACATGGAGCCTACATAATGTGTCAGATGCAGCCTACACACTGTGTCACATGAAGCCTACATACTGTGTCACATGGAGCCTACATTCTGTGTAACATGGAGCCTACATACTGTGTCAGATGGAGCTTACATTCTGTGTCACATGCAGTCTACACACTGTGTCACATGGAGCCTACATTCTGTGTCACATGGAGCCTACACACTATGTCACATGGAGCCTACACACTGTGTCACATAGAGATTACATTCTGTGCCACATGCAGCCTACAAACTGTGTCACATGGAGCCTACGTTCTGTGTCACATGGAGCCTACATTCTGTGTCATATGGAGCCTACATGATGTGTCACATGGAGCCTACATTCTCTGTTACATGCAGCCTACATTGTGTCAGATGGAGCCTACATACTGTGTCACATGCAGCCTACATTCTGTGTCACATGCAGCCTACACACTGTGTCACATGGAGCCTACACACTGTGTCACATGGAGCCTACTAACTGTGTCACAAGGAGCTCACATACTGTGTTACATGGAGCCTATACACTGTGTCACATGGAGCCTATACACTGTGTCAGATGCAGCCTACACACTGTGTCACATGGAGCCTACGTTCTGTGTCACATGGAGCCTACATTCTGTGTCATATAGAGCCTACATAATGTGTCACATCGAGCCTACATTCTGTGTCACATGCAGCCTACACACTGTGTCACATGGAGCTCACAAACTGTGTCACATGGAGCCTACATACTGTGTCACATGCAGCCTACATACTGTGTCACATGCAGCCTACATACTGTGTCACATGCAGCCTACATACTGTGTCACATGCAGCCTACACACTGTATCATATGAAGCCTACATACTGTGTCACATGGAGCCTACATTCTGTGTAACATGGAGCCTACATACTGTGTCACATGGAGCCTACGTTCTGTGTCACATGGAGCCTACATTCTGTGTCATATGGAGCCTACATAATGTGTCACATGGAGCCTACATTCTCTGTTACATGCAGCCTACATTGTGTCAGATGGAGCCTACATACTGTGTCACATGGAGCCTACATTCTGTGTCACATGCAGCCTACACAGTGTCACATGGAGCCTACACACTGTGTCACATGGAGCCTACTAACTGTGTCACAAGGAGCTCACATACTGTGTTACATGGAGCCTATACACTGTGTCACATGGAGCCTACGTTCTGTGTCACATGGAGCCTACGTTCTGTCACATGGAGCCTACGTTCTGTGTCACATGGAGCCTACATACTGTGTCACATGCAGTCTACATACTGTGTCACATGCAGCCTACATACTGTGTCACATGCAGCCTACATACTGTGTCACATGGAGCCTACATAGTGTGTCACATGGAGCCTACATAGTGTGTCACATGGAGCCTACACACTTTGTCACATGCAGCCTACATACTGATATGTGGAGCCTACATACTGATATGTGGAGCCTACATATGATGTCACATCAGCCTATACTGTCACATGGAGCCCATATACTGTGTCACATGGAGCCTACAAACTGTCACATGCAGCCTACATACTGTCACATGGAGCCTACAAACTGTGTCACATGCATCCAACATACTGTCACATGCAGCCTACACACTGTGGCACATGGAGCCTACATACTGTAGTATACAGGCACAATTCCCATGCAATATAGACTCCATGCAACACTCAACATACTAAACCTTCCTACTTGTTCATATGCTGCCTACATGCTTTCACATGGACTTTGCATACATATTCATGTTTAGCTTCTATTGAGTGTCATATGGAGTATATCTTGCATTATTCTAAATTGAAACAGGGTCCAACATCAGGTTCAAGACTATCAAACTTCCATAGTGACATGCATACTTGTGTGTGTACGTACATAGGTGTGTGAGTGTGTGTGTACGTACGTAGGTGTGTGAGTGTGTGCATGCATACTTGTGTGTGTATGTACGTAGGTGCATGAGTGTGTGCATGCATGCTTGTGTGTGTACGTACGTAGGTGCGTGAGTGTGCATGCATGCTTGTGTGTACATACGTAGGTGCGTGAGTGTGTGTGTACGTACGTAGGTGCATGAGTGTGTGCATGCATGCTTGTGTGTGTACGTACGTAGGTGCGTGAGTGTGCATGCATGCTTGTGTGTACATACGTAGGTGCGTGAGTGTGTGTGTACGTACGTAGGTGCGTGAGTGTGTGCATGCATACTTGTGTGTACGTACGTAGATGCGTGAGTGTGTGCATGCATGCTTGTGTGTGTACGTACGTAGGTGCTTGAGTGTGTGTGCATGCATACACATGTGTGTGTACGTACATACGTGAGTGAGTGTGTGTGCATGCATGCTTGTGTGTGTACGTATGTACATACGTGAGTGAGTGTGTGTGCATGCATGCTTGTGTGTGTGTACGTACATACGTGAGTAAGTGTGTGTGCATGCATGCTTGTGTGTGTACGTACATACCTGAGTGAGTGAGTGTGCATGCATGCTTGTGTGTGTACGTAAGTACATACATGAGTGAGTGTGTGTGCATGCATACCCGTGTGTGTACGTACATAGGTGCGTGAGTGTGTGTGCATGCATACACATGTGTGTGTACGTACATAGGTGCGTGAGTGTGTGTGCATGCATGCTTGTGTGTGTGTACGTACATAGGTGCGTGAGTGTGTGTGCATGCATGCTTGTGTGTGTGTACGTACATACGTGAGTGAGTGAGTGTGCATGCATGCTTGTGTGTGTACGTACATACCTGAGTAAGTGTGTGTGCATGCATGCTTATGTGTGTACGTACATACGTGAGTGAGTGAGTGTGCATGCATGCTTGTGTGTGTATGTACGTACATACGTGAGTGAGTGTGTGTGCATGCATGCTTGTGTGTGTATGTATGTACATACGTGAGTGAGTGTGCATGCATGCTTGTCTGTACGTAAGTACATACGTGAGTGAGTGTGTGTGCATGCATACCCGTGTGTGTACGTACGTAGGTGCGTGAGTGTGTGTGCATGCATACTCACGTGTGTGTGTGTACGTAGGTGCGTGAGTGTGTGTGCATGCATGCTTGTATGTGTACATGTGCTTGACTGTTAGTACTTGTCCGGACTAATGTTGGTTTGATAGTGCTATCCCACTGAGATATCAGAAAAAGTATACTGACTGAGCAGACCAATCCTTGTTTTATCCCCTTATTCGAATCCCTGTTAGCCCTGATGAGCATTATAGCTTTGTCAGCACCATACCTGTGCTCAAGGGTATTACCAAAGGGGAAAACTTCTAAGACCCACATCACTTCAGGCTTTCCTCTAAGCTGAAAGCTGTGATATAAATGAAACACTATTTCAAGCAGCATTAAACAAAACTCACTCCCACACTCAATATAGCTTGATGTGGAGCCTCTATACTGGGTCACATGGAGCCTCTGTACTGGGTCACATAGAGCCTCTATACTTGGTCAAATGGAGCCTCAATACTGGGTCACATGGAGCCTCTATACTGGGTCACATGGAGCCTCTATACTGGGTCACATGGAGCCTCTGTACTGGGTCACATGGAGCCTCTATACTGGGTCACATAGAGCCTCTATACTGGGTCACATGGAGCCTCTATACTGGGTCACATGGAGCCTCTGTACTGGGTCACATGGAGCCTCTACACTGGGTCACATGGAGCCTTTACACTGGGTACATGGAGCCTCTATACTGGGTCACATGGAGCCTCTATACTGGGTCACATGGAGCCTCTACACTTGGTCACATGGAACCTCTATACTGGGTCACATGGAGCCTCTATACTGGGTCACATGGAGCCTCTGTATTCTGATAGAGGGTAGAGGTGTTACTTTGATTCCATTCCTTTCATTAGGCTGTGGTCCCTGGTCATCAATATTACTTCATGTGCATCCAGTCCTCAAAGTTTCAACTTATCACCATGGCAGTCTATGTTAGAATTACAAATAAATGAAATGAGGCAGGTGTATCACAAGACAGCATGGTTATTTATTCCCTCTAGCCAGTAAATGATGTTAGCAATACAGTTTGATGAGCTCGTCACTGACAGCCGATGGCGTGAGGACCCCTAGGTCTGTGAAAAGGAGGGTGATGTAAGCTGGAGGTGTGTAGTCCACCAGAGGGTGCTCCTTGCTCAGGTCGCGGCCAGACTTCAGAGTAGATGACTGGTACTGGGGAAAGAGAAATAATTCATCAAAAGAATAACAGATGAACAATTGCTTAAGGAGAAGAAAACAGAAAAAGACAACATTTATACTAAAAAGAAATAATCATCCTGCACACGAGTTCTCACTCACTGGAAGACCAGAAAAATCAGTGACTGAAAGGATGAGCATCAATCTGACATCCAGGTAACATGGCAACCGTGTTAGTCACCACAGGCTCCCATGTACATCAGTTCTTGTGACCATGACAACCAGCAGTGTCATGTATGTAGGCCCTAATGACCAGGGTGCCATTGTACAAAGCGATCTTAGCGCTAAGGTGATCGTAACTCCCATACATCACAGGATGCTAGATCTACAAAAATGCTGTAGAAGAATACTCACTTTAAACTGGTTAGGCATGTCTTGTTGGTTGAGAGGGTAGAGCCTTACAAACTTGAAGCTTTCTGCCACCACATATACCGGCTTGTTCATCGCCTGGGCCGAGATAGCCATTGTGTAAGTCCCGATCTGAAATAGTTTCCATTATTTGTAGGATTTGTCTCACTGGGAGAGAGGAGGAAATAAGACATGGTTTACAGGAGAATGAGGCATAATTCCTACCGACAGTCAAGCCTTGAGCTGGTCACATAGGTAGCCACTCCAGCCACAGACAATATCCTCTGCAGAAGATGCTGACGCAGGGGCTATTCATAATTATTCACAGCTAATTGTAAATCAGAAAGACATTCAAAATATACTTGAAAATCCTGATCTTGTATTTTGTGTCCGATGGACTGCACATAGCTGTAAACTGTAATCAGTGTGCACCATGTAGAACCCTGTCTACAACAACATGTCTACCACACCTGAAACCCTCCCGCCCACCCCCCACAGCTCTGGTGTTACCTTGTTGATTATCCCGCCACTCTCCACCACCCCCTCAGCTCCGATGAGAACCAGGTCCACCTTCTCCATTACATATCTACAACACAACAAGCATCTCCAGTTTTAGCAACACGTTGTACTTCAAATGGCAAGACATGAATCTTGTTCTGAACATACTTTGTTTGTTATATAACTCTGCAATATTCCAAGACTATGATAGCAACCTGTAAATACACGAGTCTGGATCAGATACCTGTGACTGATATTATGAGCAACAAACCATGCTGTTGTGTACGATGACACTCAATCAACCAAGTCAACGAGTCTGACCACCTTATCCATTAAGTTGCCTCTTACGAGCAGCATCGGTTACTCGCAACCTATTCTTACTGTGAATCCTTGCTGGGATGTTGAACATACTGATAGAAGTATCTTTTTAAGACGTTAAAACAAGACACAAAACTGTGATTACCCCACTGCAGCATCCAGAACTACTGTGGTTGGTATGCCAAGGGCAGACAACTCCTCACAGGTCTCAAAACTGAAAAGAAGAATATGTATTCAAGTAAAAAATGCAAATCATTCATGTTCAGTAAGTGACAGAATAAGCCCTATAAACAGTTTACAATTTCTAGAAGTATAAGGACACTGGACACACTGGTGCACATACCCGGACTTGTCAGGGAGAGATTCTGTTACATACACCTTGAAGCGGCGGCGTGCAGCGGCAGCATCCCGCAACACCTGCAGCACCACCCGTGACCGTGAGTGTGTCAAGATGGTCTGTGCACAGACAACCATGGCATCAGGTACTGCTGACAGTGAGCAAGTATCAGGTAAAGTCAGTTTTCAGATACAACAGTATGTAGAAAGTAGGTCATGTATGTCAGATGATGCAACATTATGTAGAAAGTAGGTCACGTATGTCAGATGACCCAACAGTATGTAGAAAGTAGGTCATGTATGTCAGATGATGCAACATTATGTAGAAAGTAGGTCACGTATGTCAGATGACCCAACAGTATGTAGAAAGTAGGTCATGTAGATCAGATGATACAACAGTATGTAGAAAGTAGGTCACGTAGATCAGATGAAGCAACAGTTTGTGGAAGGTAGGTCATGTATGTCAGCTGATACAACAGTATGTAGAAAGAAGGTCATGTACATCAGATGATACAACAGTTTGTGGAAGGTAGGTCATGTATATCGGATGATTCAAGAGTATGTAGAAAGTAGGTCATGTATGTCAGATGATGCAACAGTATGTAAAGTAGGTCATGTATATTGGATGATTCAAGAGTATGTAGAAAGTAGGTTTTGCATATCGGATGATACAACAGTATGTAGAAAGTAGGTCACGTAAATCAGATGAAGCAACAGTTTGTGGAAGGTAGGTCACGTATATTGGATGATACAACAGTATGTAGAAAGTAGGTCTTGTAGATCAGATGATACAACAGTATGTAGAAAGTAGGTCATGTATATCTGATGATACAACAGTATGTAGAAAGTAGGTCATGTATATCTGATGATACAACAGTATGTAGAAAGTAGGTCATGTATATAAGATGATACAACAGTATGTAGAAAGTAGGTCATGTATATCGGATGATACAACAGTATGTAGAAAGTAGGTCATCTATATCGGATGATTCAACAGTATGTAGAAAGTAGGTCATGTATATCAATTGATACAACAGTATGTAGAAAGTAGGTCATGTATATCGCATGATACAACAGTATGTAGAAAGTAGGTCATGTATATTAGATGATACAACAGTATGTAGAAAGTAGATAATTTATATTAGATGATACAACAGTATGTAGAAAGTTGGTAATGTATATCGGATGATACAACAGTATGTAGAAAGTAGGTCATGTATGTCAGATGATTCAACAGTATGTAGAAAGTAGGTCATGTAAATCAGATGAAGCAACAGTTTAAGGTAGGTCATGTATATTGGATGATACAACAATATGTAAAGTAGATCATGTAGATCAGATGATACAACAGTATGTAGAAAGTAGGTCATGTAGATCAGATGATACAACAGTATGTAGAAAGTAGGTCATGTAGATCAGATGATACAACAGTATGTAGAAAGTAGGTCATGTATATCAGATGATACAACAGTATGTAGAAAGTAGATAATTTATATTAAATGATACAACAGTATGTAGAAAGTTGGTAATGTATATCGGATGATACAACAGTATGTAGAAAGTAGGTCATGTATGTCAGATGATTCAACAGTATGTAGAAAGTAGGTCATGTAAATCAGATGAAGCAACAGTTTAAGGTAGGTCATGTATATTGGATGATACAACAGTATGTAAAGTAGATCATGTAGATCAGATGATACAACAGTATGTAGAAAGTAGGTCATGTAGATCAGATGATACAACAGTATGTAGAAAGTAGGTCATGTATATCAGATGATACAACAGTATGTAGAAAGTAGGTCATGTAAATCAGATGATACAACAGTATGCAGAAAGTAGGTCACATAAATCAGATGAAGCAACAGTTTAAGGTAGGTCATGTATATTGGATGATACAACAGTATGTAAAGTAGATCATGTAGATCAGATGATACAACAGTATGTAGAAAGTAGGTCATGTAGATCAGATGATACAACAGTATGTAGAAAGTAGGTCATGTATATCAGATGATACAACAGTATGTAGAAAGTAGGTCATGTAGATCAGATGATACAACAGTATGTAGAAAGCAGGTCATGTAAATCAGATGATACAACAGTATGTAGAAAGTAGGTCATGTAAATCAGATGATACAACAGTATGTAGAAAGTAGGTCATGTAAATCAGATGATACAACAGTATGCAGAAAGTAGGTCACGTAAATCAGATGAAGCAACAGTTTGTGGAAGGTAGGTCATGTATATTGGATGATACAACAGTATGTAAAGTAGATCATGTAGATCAGATGATACAACAGTATGTAGAAAGTAGGTGATGTAGATCAGATGATACAACAGTATGTAGAAAGTAGGTCACGTAGATCAGATGATACAACAGTATGTGGAAGGTAGGTCATGTAGATCAGATGATAACAGACAACACAGAAAACCCAACATTGAAAACTCACCATTCTACCACGACACAGTGACAAAACAACACTTTGGTTATAACGGAAATGATTAGTAGGTTGAAAGGGAAATTTTAGGGATCAGTGAAGGTCGATTTCAATATGCATACTGTAAATCATGAAATTACTGTGTCACCAAGGTAATGCAAGTGTCGACCCATGACCTAAAATGCGTCACCAAATGAATGCAAGTGTCGACCCATGACCTAAAATGCGTCATGAAATTAATGTGAGTGGCCCTACCTTTGAACAGTAAAAAAGGTATTCAGCAAACGTTAACACCAAGACCGTAGACTTACCTCAAACACAACTAATGATACATTTAGCTCACACACAACTAATGGTAAATTTATTTCACACACAACTATTGACAGACTTGTCTCCATGGGCCTCTGCACCCAGCCCGAGGCCCAGCCCCAGCCATATTAATATTGACAGAGAAAGTAGTTATTCCTAAAACTTTGAGTTTCTGGACTCATCCTGCTCATGATAGTGGTGGTATACATACAGATCCATCTGTGATGAATGGGTGAGTTATTTTTGCTATTTTCTGTCTGGAACTGGCCACTTTCTGAAGGAACACATTTCCCCTCTGAACCAAGATTTTCTGACATTCTTGAAAATCCTGAAAGGAAGAATAATATTTCTGTCATGTATGCATGAACATGAAACACATTCTAACCTCATTATTATTGTGAGGTACATGTGTCATTAGTTGTGTGTGAGGTACAAGTGTCATTAGTTGTGTGTGAGGTACAAGTGTCATCAGTTGTGTGTGAGGTACATGTGTCATTAGTTGTGTGTGAGGTACATGTGTCATTTGTTGTGTGAGGTACATGTGTCATTAGTTGTGTGTGAGGTACAAGTGTCATTAGTTGTGTGTGAGGTACAAGTGTCATTAGTTGTGTGTGAGGTACAAGTGTCATCAGTTGTGTGTGAGGTACATGTGTCATTAGTTGTGTGTGAGGTACATGTGTCATTTGTTGTGTGAGGTACATGTGTCATCAGTTGTGTGTGAGGTACATGTGTCATCAGTTGTGTGTGAGGTACATGTGTCAATAGTTGTGTGTGAGGTACATGTGTCATCAGTTGTGTGTGAGGTTCATGTGTCATTAGTTGTGTGTGAGGTTCATGTGTCATTAGTTGTGTGTTAGGTACATGTGTCATCAGTTTCATGTGAGGTACAAGTGTCATTAGTTTTTTGTGAGGTACATGTGTCATAAGTTGTGTGTGAGGTACATGTGTCATTAGTTGTGTGTGAGGTACATGTGTCATTAGTTGTGTGTGAGGTACATGTGTCATTAGTTGTGTGTGAGGTACATGTGTCATTAGTTGTGTGTGAGGTACAAGTGTCATTAGTTGTGTGTGAGGTACAAGTGTCATTAGTTGTGTGTGAGGTACATGTGTCATTAGTTGTGTGTGAGGTACAAGTGTCATTAGTTGTGTGTGAGGTACATGTGTCATTAGTTGTGTGTGAGGTACAAGTGTCATTAGTTGTGTGTGAGGTACAAGTGTCATTAGTTGTGTGTGAGGTACAAGTGTCATCAGTTGTGTGTGAGGTACATGTGTCATTAGTTGTGTGTGAGGTACATGTGTCATTTGTTGTGTGAGGTACATGTGTCATCAGTTGTGTGTGAGGTACATGTGTCATCAGTTGTGTGTGAGGTACATGTGTCAATAGTTGTGTGTGAGGTACATGTGTCATCAGTTGTGTGTGAGGTTCATGTGTCATTAGTTGTGTGTGAGGTTCATGTGTCATTAGTTGTGTGTTAGGTACATGTGTCATCAGTTTCATGTGAGGTACAAGTGTCATTAGTTTTTTGTGAGGTACATGTGTCATAAGTTGTGTGTGAGGTACATGTGTCATTAGTTGTGTGTGAGGTACATGTGTCATTAGTTGTGTGTGAGGTACATGTGGCATCAGTTGTGTGTGAGGTACATGTGTCATTAGTTGTGTGTGAGGTACAAGTGTCATCAGTTGCGAGTCAGGTACATGTGTCATCAGTTGTGTGTGAGGTACATGTGTCATTAGTTGTGTGTGAGGTACATGTGTCATCAGTTGTGTGTGAGGTACATGTGTCATCAATTGTGTGTGAGGTACATGTGTCATTAGTTGTGTGTGAGGTACAAGTGTCATTAGTTGTGTGTAAAGTACAAGGTTCATTAGTTGTGTGTAAGGTACAAGTGTCATTAGTTGTGTGTGAGGTACATGTGTCATTTGTTGTGTGTGAGGTACATGTGTCATTAGTTGTGTGTGAGGTACAAGTGTCATTAGTTGTGTGTGAGGTACATGTGGCATTAGTTGTGTGTGAGGTACATGTGTCATTAGTTGTGTGTGAGGTACAAGTGTCATTAGTTGTGTGTGAGGTACAAGTGTCATCAGTTGCGAGTGAGGTACATGTATCATCAGTTGTGTGTGAGGTACATGTGTCATTAGTTGTGTGTGAGGTACAAGTGTCATCAGTTGCGAGTGAGGTACATGTATCATCAGTTGTGTGTGAGGTATATGTGTCATCAGTTTTGTGTGTGGTACAAGTGTCATTAGTTGTGTGTGAGGTACATGTGTCATTAGTTGTGTGTGAGGTACAAGTGTCATTAGTTCTGTGTGAGGTACAAGTGTCATTAGTTGTGTGTGAGGTACATGTGTCATTAGTTGTGTGTGAGGTACATGTGGCATCAGTTGTGTGTGAGGTACAAGTGTCATCAGTTGCGAGTGAGGTACATGTATCATCAGTTGTGTGTGAGGTACATGTGTCATCAGTTGTGTGTGTGATACAAGTGTCATCAGTTGTGTGTGAGGTACATGAGTCTTCAGTTGTGTGTGAGGTACAAGTGTCATTAGTTGTGTGTGAGGTACATGTGTCATTAGTTGTGTGTGAGGTACATGTGTCATTAGTTGTGTGTGAGGTACATGTGTCATTAGTTGTGTGTGAGGTACAAGTGTCATCAGTTGTGTGTGAGGTACATGTGTCATTAGTTGTGTGTGAGGTACATGTGTCATTAGTTGTGTGTGAGGTACAAGTGTCATTAGTTGTGTGTGAGGTACAAGTGTCATTAGTTGTGTGTGAGGTACATGTGTCATTAGTTGTGTGTGAGGTACATGTGTCATTAGTTGTGTGTGAGGTACATGTGTCATCAGTTGTGTGTGTGGTACAAGTGTCATCAGTTGTGTGTGAGGTACATGTGGCATTAGTTGTGTGTGAGGTACATGTGTCATAAGTTGTGTGTGAGGTACATGTGGCATCAGTTGTGTGTGAGGTACATGTGTCATCAGTTGCGAGTGAGGTACATGTGGCATCAGTTGTGTGTGAGGTACATGTGTCATCAGTTGTGTGTGAGGTACTTAAACAGCCTCTACATCATAGACTTCCCTCATCTTATTTTGGGGAAATACTCACAGAATGCTGAAGATTTGCCAGTGTGATGAAGCGTAGAAACAGTTCACAGCCTGATGATATGGATGTAACACTGCTGTCAGTCTGTGTCAATGTGTTGATTGCATCCTTCAGGCGCTCCCTCATCTCCGACAGAGTTTCCACTGCAACAACCAACAACAGTAAAAAATAAACATGAGCTGTAACACCATCACCATTTCTTGTGGGAGACTGGAGCTGAATATCTCAATGGTTAACTGTTCAAATTTCTAGCTACAAATCTCATGCACCACATGCATAACTATATTTGCTATTCCCCCATACACTTACTGAAGGCAAAGTAAGTCTTCATCATGTTGAGGCTGAACAAAATAATAGCCTTGGTTCTCAGGAACTACCCGCATAATCACAAAGTTTTACACATGTTTCATTTTTATTTCCATTTAAAAAAAACAAAAAAAACAAAATCCTTAAATATTCCAAGTCTAACGGCAGTCAAATACTGTATTCCAGTATTTCACTCTTCAAGGAATACATTTTTGTAGGGAGGCCCTTTCTCAGGCTGATTATACACAACTGTTTATTTGGTTACACATCTGTTTATATGGGTACATACTAGTTTGAACAACAAAAAAACAAAACAAACACTAAGCACCTGCACTAGTTATTCAAAAGCCATTGCCTAAGAACCAATTTTTTAATTTCTTTTTAAGCCTTAGGTAAAGTCACTTTGATGATTGAGAGAACAATATGCAATACATGAGAATGACTTGAGGATTTGGTCTGTCATTATTTGTTAATGACACTGTCACAGTAAACATTTCCGGGGTCAATCTTGGTCATCATCGTGTGAACTTTGACCTGAATGATTTTCAGACGTTTGCATAAATGATTTGTCTTCAGTTGAAATGTAGTTCAAACCCATGATTGTGTACAAATGAAAACACTCGGCCGACATGAATTTTATTAAACAGGTCATGTCCTTAATTTTCACACATTTTCTGATATTCCAATTTGAGCTGTATCTCGAAAAGAGATTGTAACATACAAAATTATCACTGGTCTAAGGACACACTGCATCCAGTCTGACTAGAGCCAGGCCTTGGACTGATTGGTTGCTTACAAAGAGTGACCACACTGCCCTGTGGTGGCATGTATTCAGATGTGATGGAGGGACTGTGCAAGCCCGGGAAGTAGCCACGATGCAGGACAGTTAGGCACTAGGACCAGTCGAGGGCTCATAACCTCTTTCTGTTAACATGATGCTCTTAACAAAAGTTCAATAAATTATCCTGATCAAAAGTGGACTCCTCCTGATTTCTTGCCTTTGTTTGCTTCAATGAACTTCAGGAGAGTTTTGATGGCAGCTACAGCAGCAGAAATATCTGGGTCATCATTGATAAGCTTGTTAAAATATGACAGAATATCTGAAAAACATAATAATGATTATTTAGATACAAACAATTTAAAGACATGTTTGTTTCACAAATAAATTATATATATATATATATATATATATATATATATATATATATATATATATATATATATATATAGACACACACACACACACACACACACACACACACACACACACAAACAAAAATGAGGTAAATGTTCACTCGGTGTACATGTAATATATCATAAAATAATAAAGTCCACGTAAGTCCATCATCTTCTTTGTCTGAAACTGATATAAAGAAGATGATGGACTAACGTGGACTTATATTATTTTATTATATATATATATATAGTTTGCCCCATAAAGCCATGTGACCAGTGACCAGTGTTTGTATGTATATATATATATAACATACAAACACTGGTCACTGGTCACATGGCTTTATGGGGCAAACTGTTGATCTAAAGAATCGTAATTGAGAGTTTTCTCCAAATCCACTTGTCAAAAAGGCTGGAAACTTGCATGTATCACCCACATGGTGCCCTGATTCTATTGAAGGCCATTTACAGTACATGTGTTCTAGAATCTAATACTCGGAACTTACTTCAATACTTTCAACAAACTGTCTCCATACACACAACTACCACATTTTATATGCATATATTGCCTGATGGTAGCCATCAAGAATTTATTAATGAATAAAGTAGAAAATTAATTGGCCTATAAAGTACATCAAAATTTATACTGTTCATCATTAGACTGTAAAGAGTGAGTGAGTGAGTGAGTGAGTGAGTGAGTGAGTGAGTGAGTGAGTGAGTGAGTGAGTGAGTGAGTGAGTGAGTGAGTGTGGTTTTACGCCGCTTTTAGCAATATTCCAGCAATAGCACGGCGGGTGACACCAGCAATGGGCTTCACACATTGTACCCATGTTGGGAATCGAACCCGGATCTTCTGTGTGACGAGCGAACGCTTTAACCACTAGGCTACCCGACTGCCCCCAGACTGTAAAGAACTCTTCTTGATCATATGTATTGGTCATGTGATTGACGTGGTAGCCATATTGGGTTCAAAATTATCACGAGTGCAATTGTTTTGGGTGATTTATGTCTTCCACAATGTTTTTCTCAGAACCGACCTTCAATTTGTCCATAAATTGTCTTCATACATTCCACTTTAATACAACCTTTCACATTCTCCAAAAAATATTTATTACCTTTAATCGTTTTTATTTATTTATTATGGTTTTTTTTTGTTGGTTTAATATTTTGATTATAACTAAAAAAAAACAGTGTTCTGATTCTATCCAGTATTGTTCTTGGTGCATAAAGACTATAAAGGTCATAGTGTTACGGTGTGTAATTATGTATATATCCTCAAGTGTGTTTTAATTTCTGCTTCTATTAGTCCTACCTCAACCACCCTATCTTACCTGCTTCAGTACTGTATTACAGTAGCACAGTCACCATTGTGCTTGCCTTCTCTGTTGTTTCTCTGGGTCTCTATTGTCTGATATTCAGTGACAGGGTGCCTTATGGAACTGGTCAGCTTAGATTCACATTTGCATTGGAGTCTGCATTGACTTTTCATTGCTGGACACAGTTGATATTTATCACAGGTTAGTTTATGTGTGAATTGTATATTTCTGTGTTCTTATGTAGTGTTTTGTTATAAGGATTTACTCAGGTGCATATGTATTATTTGAAAAGACTTCTGCCCGTATTCCCCCTTAAAAACTTATAAATGTATGCATTGACGCTCATCCTTTTAATTATATATTTATAAGGCGGTATGGGGGTGGTAGATATGGGCAGAAGTCTTACCCGAATAAAAGTGCTGCACCCAACTTTGTATGTATGAATGAATGTATGTATGATGAGGTGAGTTATAAGAATAGATTTAGAGTTATTGTTTATACATAAGAATGTTAAAACATATTGAGTGAGTATGGTTTTGTGCCGCTTTTAGCAATATGCCAGCAATATCACGGTGGGGAACACCAGAAATTGGCTTCACACATTGTACCCATTTCGGGAATCGAACCCGGGTCTTCAGCGTGATGAGCGGACGCTTTACCCACTAGACTACCCGACCACCCCCTTAAAACATATTGATGTAATATGTTACATTATAGTTATATATTGTGTATATATTTATGGTCATGTTTGGAGATATTACTAGGTGACGCCATTGGGCAGTGCCATACACATGGTGAGGGTAATCACATTGAATGCACTCAAATACTCACAGACTTGACCATGTTGACCACTTGACTACTCAGTGACCACTTCCTCATTTCAAATGCATCATATTACAACAACAACGAGAAGAAGGCTATTTGTACAGCGCAAAATCCACATCACTGAGGGACATTCTCAAAGTGCTATTATTACCCCTGTAACTGGATCAATGTGCCCTCAAGAATCATTCTCAGCTTCCTAGGGAGTATACAACCCAAGCTGCCTGTTAAGCACTAGAAGGTTAACAACAACAATGTCATCTCATCCTACCGGGTACCCATTCACTGCTTGGTAAATGGTTGCCCATATTCGAACAAAATCACTTGCCATAGAAGACGCCACATGTGTTACATGTGCTTCACTGTGGGGCAGGACCGAAGCCCTAGAAACTCTCAGGAGCCACACTACCAAGGCAGTCACCCATCCAAACACTCTCTGTGACCGACGTTGCTTAACTTCACCTGATTTGTGACCTGTGCGCTGTGCATAGGACCATGTGCCGCCATATCATATCAATATCAAATATTCTGATGGACAAAATACTTTATAATTATTTTCAATATCATCACATATTACTTGGATCCATTAATTGCAGTACTACACCTATATTTATGTGTCATATGTCCGTTAAGGGGTGTAACAGCAACAGGCAGAGTGAACCAACGATGATATCCCTGTTTCACAGTACAGCAAGCCTAATAAATCCATATGGAATTTACCTAGAAGATGGATATCCAGTCGTTTGAGGCAAATATATACATAATAGGAGCAACATAAATTTAAGATGTCTTAGCGTACCGTTCTTGTCCATGTTTAGGTTCAAAAGTCTTATAAATCAGAAAATACTGTTTCTTGCATCAGATGTCTGAGAGATTTTCGTTTCATGTCACTGTTATCTCCCCTTCTTCTCATAAAGAAACGCGGATGTCAATTCGTCTAAATGTCATCAGACTGACCAATTGGTGACTCCGTTACATGCAAAGCAGTTCGGACGTTAAACCGGATCTTTGAATTTCAAGATGGTATTTGTTTTCAACGAAAGAACTATTACAATATACAACACGTTTATGCGAATTAATTAAATAATAAATAATACGGTTTATATATACTGGTAGATATATGAAGATAAACCCAAAACCGGAGTAAAATGATGAACTGCCCGGATTTTAGAGAAAATAAACATGGCAGCTTCCATGAAAATGTGACTTTCCGTCGCTTTTGCATTTGGGAGCAGTTCAGTTTGATGCATGATGTCAGGTGTGTGTTTATGCTTACCCAGAATTTATTTCAGGGTACAGAGCTCTGTCAGTTGATTGTAACGTCTAACGTGCAGGTTTGAGATAGGCACTGCAGACTAATGTTTTTTTGGGTTTTTTTTATATACCCTCTACTGATCTAGTCCCTAATTACTCAATTTACTGTTCTGATGGAAGAGGCCAAACATTTGTAATTAATAACACCAATAATAGTTGAATAGAAATGAGTCCACTGATAGTCTTTTCATATTGTTGTTGGTGTTCAGTCATGAGTACACATGGTCATATCGGAACATACCGATCATCCATGATCATCTGGAGGAAGAAACATGTATGCCAAAAATATGTTATGGACCAGTCAATTTGAAATATCAATGCATCGAAATGAAAAATGAGTTCATTCCACATTCTCACTGAAGCAAGAGACAGGAGTCTACAATGTATGTTATTAAAAGAAATAACAAAATACATAGGAAGATAATACCACTAACAATTTAATTTCTACATTATTTTTTTAGACTTTATTTTGGATTTCTTAGTGAGTGAGTGAGTGAGTGAGTGAGTGAGTGAGCTTTGTTTTATGCAACAGTAGGTCAGTGATACCATGCTGCCAACTCAGTGAAGGAGGAAAGCCTGCATGGATCCAAACAGTTAAAACTAAAATTAAATTAAAATTACCATGAATATTCGAAAATCTGTTGATGTGAAGTTATCAGATCACAAGATCTTATTGATCATCTAGAGAAAGCAAAATATTGATGGACACTAAAATAATGGATTCACCTTTATGAGGAAATATTTCCATTCAGGTGGAGACATGATGTTGTTAACTTCAATATATTTTACTTATCCTGCATTAGTCCTTAATAGATTCACTGCTTACCTTACGACAACAAGAAGACAGCGCAACAGTGATTGTCTTGGCTGAAGAAATAAAGAAGTTGTTGATTTCAAGTCCTACTTTTATGCGGACCACTGCCGCTGTCATGTGACCTCGATGACATGTAAGGTCACCTTCTTCACATCACTGCCTGTCGTGCTACAGCAAGGACATGTCCCGGTGGAGCTTTTCAAATTGGTTTAATTTAGACCTTCAGTTTTCGGCTATAATTCTAAAATTGATCTGCGATGGGTGATGTATTCCTTTCATATTATTTTGACCATGTTGTGTAGGTTAATGTGGATTATTTAGGCCATTTTGAATTTGTGTTACAATTATTTGCCTGTCAAATTGTTTACAATTCCCAGCTACGTATGTATATCATATTCATGTGTTTTTAAATATTAGAAGCTTTGACGTTACATTGAGTTGTGTATATCAATATTGTATACACTTTAAACTCGTTAAAAAAGAATTGCTGATAGAATATTGTTCAATTCTTCAGTACTTTTCCAGTCCCGTTTCATCAACAATTCTTTAATTGCGTAACTGTCTCTTGTGTCATCAACACACGCTAACGTTAGTATGCCACCGGGAATTCACCAGATGGCTACGATATGGATGGGATGGGTAATCAACGAGGGGAAGTCAGAGTTAACTCCCTCCTACTGGCTCCAGTTCATAGGAGGCCTGTTCCAGACAGATCAGGATCTCCTATCAGTGACGAGGGACAGATGGCACAAAATCGTACGCCTCTTGTCACCTGCGCTCCACCAACCACGCACGCTTCACCAATGGCAAGTATTGCTAGGGTTACTCACCTCGACTTAACCAGCAGAGGCCACTTACAACCACATCCAATTCAACAATTCCCGAACCCTTACATCCGGTGCCAGGATCCACTATAGGCTCAACTAAGGCCTTACCTCAATTGGTGGACTGTAGAGTCGAATATCTTAGGAGTCTCTTTATCTGGGTTACACCTGTTCGTAGATGCCTCCCTTCAGAGGTGGGGTGCTCACCTGCAAGGGCAGACAGCCTCAGGGCTATGGTCTGGCATTCATCAAAAGTGGCACATAAACAACTTGGAGTTGGAAGCATTAATTCTGGTCATATCCCATTGGCAGAATCAGCAACAGTCTGCCCAACTCGCAATATCCACAGACAACAGCAGTATCATGTGGTGCCTGTGCTATCAGGGAACAATGCACTCCCACTCCCTGCTTCAATAGACATTCAGGTTTTTCCATCTAGTGGATTGTCTGGAACTTCAATTCATAGTTCAGCACATCCCCGGATGTCGAAACTGGCCGATGCATTAACACGTCCAGACAAGGTGGCCCCCACCGAGTGGAAACTTCACACAGAAGCATTCTAATTACTGCTTCATAAGTTCAGGCAACCAAACATCAACCTAGAGTAGATACCTCCAACTTGATCCTTAAATAATGGCGGGGAAAGTCGGGCCTAAGTATCATCATGACTGACACTGTTTTGCTATTATTTCAGACAAGGCTGCAAGCAGTCTTTTGGTGATTGTGCTGGACACTAATCCAGTTTGGTGGGGAGAGAATCTAAATGTGGCACAGAGCAGTAGCAAGGTAAACTGCACACAATACTGACTCACACTCTCTGAGTCTCTGAGGCCCTGCTCAAGATAGCATTCTATGATATAGATGGACATCAGTTATCTCTTGTGAACCACAAGGCCTATGTATGATGCTCAATGTGGAGCTCTCTTAATTCTGATCAATTTTAGAAATGACTGTCTTAATAGCCGTATTTAAACTGTTATATGTGACTGTAGAATTACTCTGTCGTTTTTGCCAAGTTTGGTGAAGAAATATTGTACGGTTTTCAAGACCTGCCCCGGAAACGAGTATTACCGCCATTTTCAGTCAAAGTCGTTGCTGTGGAAACATTGAAAAATACATTTTTATAAAATCCCAAACTATCTAAAGGCACCAGTTTACCACTAGACCTATCTATGTACCAAGTTTGGTTAAGATATCTCTCAGGGTTTATGAGTTCTGCTCTGGAAACGTGGCGGACGGAATGATGGAAAGATGGAAGAACGGACAGACAGCACCCATTCCTATATCCCCCTTCCACTTTGTTATAGTTAAGCCCACATTATTAATTATATAATCACACTACTGTGCTGTACTACACTACACTAATCTACACATTGTTAAACAACCATACTAACAATCCTCTATGAATCCGTCGGTAAACAACAAACATGTAGTACAAAATGTGATAAACGTATGTGTCTATACCACCATTTGTCCATGTTGCAGTTGAGCCTGTCACAGTGTGTGGATGCAGTGATGGTGTTTGCTAATGCTCACCTGATGCTGGGGCATCACAACCAGCTGGCTGTCATAGCTGCCCACACCAACCAGAGGTAGGGAGGGAGGGAGGGTTGGGCTGCTACACACCAACCAGAGGGAGGGAGGGAAGGGCTGCTACACACCAACCAGAGGGAGGGAGGGAAGGGCTGCTACACACCAACCAGAGGTAGAGAGGAATGGGCTGCTACACACCAACCAGGGGTAGAGAGGAAGGGGCTGCTACACACCAACCAGAGGTAGAGAGGAAGGGGCTGCTACACACCAACCAGAGGTAGAGAGGGAGGGAGGGGCTGCTACACACCAACCAGAGGTAGAGAGGGAGGGAGGGGCTGCTACACACCAACCAGAGGTAGACAGGGAGGGAGGGGCTGCTACACACCAACCAGAGGTAGAGAGGGAGGGAGGGGCTGCTACACACCAACCAGAGGTAGACAGGGAGGGAGGGGCTGCTACACACCAACCAGAGGTAGAGAGGGAGGGAGGGGCTGCTACACACCATCCAGAGGGAGGGAGGGGCTGCTACACACCAACCAGAGGTCAGAGGGAGGGGCTGCTACACACCAACCAGAGGTAGAGAGGGAGGGAGGGACTGCTACACACCAACCAGAGGTAGAGAGGGAGGGGCTGCTACACACCAACCAGAGGTAGAGAGGGAGGGGCTGCTACACACCAACCAGAGGTAGAGAGGGAGGGAGGGGCTGCTACACACCAACAAGAGGTCAGAGGGAGGGGCTGCTACACACCAACAAGAGGTCAGAGGGAGGGGCTGCTACACACCATCCAGAGGGAGGGAGGGGCTGCTACACACCAACCAGAGGTAGAGAGGGGCTGCTACACACCATCCAGAGGGAGGGAGGGGCTGCTACACACCATCCAGAGGGAGGGAGGGGCTGCTACACACCAACCAGAGGTCAGAGGGAGGGGCTGCTACACACCAACCAGAGGGAGGGAGGGAGGGAGGGGCTGCTACACACCAACCAGAGGGAGGGAGGGGCTGCTACACACCAACCAGAGGGAGGGAGGGGCTGCTACACACCAACCAGAGGTCAGAGGGAGGGGCTGCTACACACCAACCAGAGGTAGAGAGGGAGGGGCAGCTACACACCAACCAGAGGTAGAGAGGGAGGGAGGGACTGCTACACACCAACCAGAGGTAGAGAGGGAGGGGCTGCTACACACCAACCAGAGGTAGAGAGGGAGGGGCTGCTACACACCAACCAGAGGTAGACAGGGAGGGAGGGGCTGCTACACACCAACCAGAGGTAGAGAGGGAGGGGCAGCTACACACCAACCAGAGGTAGAGAGAACCAGAGGTAGAGAGGGAGGGGCTGCTACACACCAACCAGAGGTAGAGAGGGAGGGAGGGGCTGCTACACACCAACCAGAGGTAGAGAGGGAGGGAGGGACTGCTACACACCAACCAGAGGTAGAGAGGGAGGGGCTGCTACACACCAACCAGAGGTAGAGAGGGAGGGGCTGCTACACACCAACCAGAGGTAGAGAGGGAGGGAGGGGCTGCTACACACCATCCAGAGGGAGGGAGGGGCTGCTACACACCAACCAGAGGTCAGAGGGAGGGGCTGCTACACACCAACCAGAGGTAGAGAGGGAGGGAGGGGCTGCTACACACCAACCAGAGGTCAGAGGGAGGGGCTGCTACGCACCAGGATATCTGTGTGGGAGGGTGGTAGCTCGAGTGTTGCCTTGGAGTCATCAGGGATCGGTCTGGAGGAGGGAGGTCTCTGATGCACTTGAACCTCCTTCCTCACATTGACAATCATACAGTGTTTACCATGTTTTCAGAAATGTATTTGATAATGAGGAAATTATGTTATAAAATCACAGGTAATTCCACACAAATGTGTCAAACTATGACACGTGTCCTGTCAGAGGAAATTTACATGTATAAAATGGCCTTCTATTCTGTTGTTGAGCATTGATTGTTCATGGAGGAGGAGTTACTTAAAGCAATGAGGACACTTGATTTTAAATGTGAAGTTGTTGCTTCCCCATTTGCAGTGAGTTCCTGTACCCGAGGGAGGAGGCTGCAGCAGCAGTCGAAACAGGGGATGGGGATGCGGAGATGGAGCAGTATCGCCAGGTGGATGGGAAGTATGAACTTTTTGGGCGGGTCAACGCACAGATACAGGCTCAGATCCAGCAGCTGGTTTTACAAGGTACAAACATGAATTTGTAGTACCCTTAATGTGCTAAGCCAAACTTTGATTTGGGGTAGGGAGGTCACTTGAATTACAATCTGGAGCAACCCCCTATGTTTTCGTATTTGCCAAAAAGGCATTAGTCATGCTGCACATGATCCTTTGTCAACATTTTATTGCACCATCTAATCCAGTGATTTTGACACAAAAGGCTGTATACAGGTCAATGACTTGGACCTAAAAAATGTAATAAGTCAATGGCAAAAGTCAGTAAGTCAAATAAACAAAGATGGCGGATGCAGTATTATTTCAAAGTTAAATCAGTACTTTAAAAAAAATCTGGCATAGCTTCACGCACCCGGCTACCTACCATTCATTATGTGAATGTTGAATGAAGCACCATAACATCTCTGGTTCAATGCAGCTGAAAGTTTACAATGCCATGCTTATTCCACGATGATGACACCTGAATTGTTCACGATTTTCTAATTCTTTTGCTGTAGCAACCATATTGAAAAATCTGTTTATTGTTTAGTTAGTTGTTAGTAGTTCAACACATGTTCTGTTTTTTGGGCAATATTTTGAAGTTTACTTTGTTTTGACCACTCTCTAAAATTCTCTTAAAATGCAGACCTCACAGTGTTAACTACTTCTCCCCTGAAACTGACTGAGGGAGCTGAAATTTGACATGTATGATTCTCCTTATGTTATGATCACATCATAGCTTGTTCAAATCAATAGTACCCCATAAAGATCTGCGGTAGAATAGGTCTTCAGCAACCCATGCTTGCCGTAAAAGGCAACTATGTTTGTCGTAAGAGGCGACTTACGTGATTGGGTGGTCAGGTTCGCTGACATGGTTGATGCATGTTATTGTATCCCAGTTGAGTGGTTCAAAGCTCATGACATCAATCACCGGATTGTCTGGTCCAGACTGCCGTCATTTAGCTGGAATATTGCTGAGTGACGAAAACAACAAACAAACAAATCAGATCATTAGCATGATTACAGTTTAGTGCTTTACTCCTCAGTTTTTGTACAGGAAGTATGGGAAAGCAGTGCTGACAGCTATATGTTTTTTAGTCTTTTTAGTTTTGAATGTCACAGTTTGAGGTCATTTCTAAGTGAAATGGTATGTTTCAGGCTTGGCGGGGGAGCTGTATTCGGACTCCCTCATTGCAGGCCCTCTCAGCATGGCGCTGTGCTGTATCCTTCCTCCTTATACAGTGTAGAACCTTTGTCAGGGTCCAACCATTTCATATTGGGGGAGGGGCCTCAGATTGTGGGGTGTGATGATGTGCAATAGACTGGGCTGACACTAGCAGGTTTTCCTGAACCAAACAGATATCCATCGCATGGAAAAAGAAAGTGGATCTGGCCTGGTACTGACTTCAAGAATCTTGGTAGGTGTTGGTTTACATTGGTGTTGGACACTGAATGGGTTGGGATGCTGACACTGAAGGGGTTGGGATGCTGACACTGAAGGGGTTGGTACGCTGACACTGAAGGGGTTGGGATGCTGACACTCAATGGGTTGGTACGCTGACACTGAAAGGGTTGGGATGCTAGACACTGAAGAGGTTGATACGCTGACACTGAATTGGTTGGGATGCTAACACTGAAGGGGTTGGTACGCTGACACTGAAGGGGTTGGGATGCTAACACTGAAGGGGTTGGGATGCTAGACACTGAATGGGTTGGGATGCTGACACTGAAGGGGTTGGTACGCTGACACTGAAGGGGTTTGGGATGCTAGACACTGAAGGGGTTGGTACGTTGACACTGAATGGGTTGGGATGCTGACACTGAAGGGGTTGGTACGCTGACACTGAAGGGGTTGGTATGCTGACACTGAATGGGTTGGGATGCTGACACTGAAGGGGTTGGTACGCTGACACTGAATGGGTTGGGATGCTGACACTGAAGGGGTTGGTACGCTGACACTGAAGGGGTTGGTACGCTGACACTGAATGGGTTGGGATCGTAACACTGAAGGGGTTGGTACGCTGACACTGAATGGGTTGGGATGCTGACACTGAAGGGGTTGGGATGCTGACACTGAATGGGTTGGGATGCTGACACTGAATGGGTTGGGATGCTGACACTGAAGGGGTTGGGATGCTGACACTGAAGGGGTTGGGATGCTGACACTGAAGGGGTTGGGATGCTAGACACTGAAGGGGTTGGGATGCTAGACACTGAAGGGGTTGGTACGCTGACACTGAAGGGGTTGGGATGCTAGACACTGAAGGGGTTGGGATGGTAACACTGAAGGGGTTGGTACGCTGACACTGAAGGGGTTGGTACGCTGACACTGAAGGGGTTGGGATGCTAGACACTGAATGGGTTGGGATGCTAGACACTGAATGGGTTGGGATGCTGACACTGAAGGGGTTGGGATGCTGACACTGAATGGGTTGGGATGCTGACACTGAATGGGTTGGGATGCTGACACTGAATGGGTTGGGATGCTAGACACTGAATGGGTTGGGATGCTAGACACTGAAGGGGTTGGTACGCTGACACTGAAGGGGTTGGGATGCTAGACACTGAAGGGGTTGGGATGGTAACACTGAAGGGGTTGGTACGCTGACACTGAAGGGGTTTGGATGCTAGACACTGAATGGGTTGGGATGCTAGACACTGAATGGGTTGGGATGCTGACACTGAATGGGTTGGGATGCTGACACTGAAGGGGTTGGGATACTGACACTGAATGGGTTGGGATGCTGACACTGAATGGGTTGGGATGCTGACACTGAATGGGTTGGGATGCTGACACTGAAGGGGTTGGGATGCTGACACTGAAGGGGTTGGGATGCTGACACTGAATGGGTTGGGATGCTGACACTGAAGGGGTTGGGATGCTGACACTGAAGGGGTTGGGATGCTAGACACTGAATGGGTTGGTATGCTGACACTGAAGGACTTTTGACGCTGAAGGGGTTTGGATGCTGACACTGAACTGGTTTCCACTTGCTATCAAAGCGTTACACAAAGCGTTATCTACTGAATAATCTACTTTCAGGGATGTGAGCAGGTTTTCCTGAAAAAAAGAGGAAAAGTCTAGGGGGGCCTGGGGGCATGCCCAGAAATCTTTTAAACATTTGATTGCATTTTAAGCAATTTCGTGCAGTTTGGACAACATTAACACCAAGAAATGTAATAAGTCAATGGCAAAAGTCAATAAGTCAAATTAACAAGATGGCAGATGCAGTAAAATTTCGAAGTTAAATCAGTACTTTTAAAAAATCTGGCATAGCTTCCGCACACCTTGCTACCTGCCAGGTCTGGGGGCAATACTGCCATAAACTTCAACCCCCATCCCCCAGACACAAGGACACACAAGGACAACTGTCACAAGCGTGCAATGTCTGACCCTTTCCCCATGTTGAAGCATATTGAAAAAAACTTACCTTGTACTTACTTACCTTTTGTTGAAAAAAACAAAACTCCATTGCAAATATAAGACATTAATACAACATATATCCTCATGTTATGGGGTTTTGGACACTGAAGAAACATTCATAGTTTTCTCGCTAATCACATGAACAACTGTAAAACATCTCTTTCACTTACAGGCTTAAAGACAACTTTATCTTAAAAACAAGCCATCATCTGACTTTACATTAACAATTTCTGTGTGACGCCACACCCCACGTTTAAGTGCAAGTATTCATGATAGAAAGCGTATGATATCCGAAAACCTATGCTGCTGAAAGCTCTGATCGAAAACAGGACAATCCGCGACGATTGTCCGGTTTTCGATCATATTTTTCAGCGTTTTTTTTTTAAATCTTTGATTATACTTTTACGCAGAAAATGATTTTTCACCAGGAGAACTGTTTTAAAAAACGCGATTTTTCCGCTTTTCCGCGGAGATTTCACATCCCTGTACTTTGATATTGTTGAGAATTTATGTGGATGGCTCCACAGTTTGAAGTTTGTGTGTCGGAAATGACGAGAGCTGACATCTTGGCTGTTTGTTTATGAACACTCTATGTCAGGATTTACAGAGAGGAGTGTACAGACATGGGAGAAAGCTGAAACAAGACAGGTTCACTTCCTGCATAACAGTTTGTCTCCTGTTGCAGGTGATCAAAGGCTCGGAGGACAACCCCACTCAATACATGAACTTCATGAATGCTGTGTTCACTGCTCAGAAACAGGTAATGACCACTGGTCCTGCACAGAGTGCTTGCTGGAAGTAGACACTTGAAGGTTCTAAGTTACCTCGTGTATGACTCGTACAAGTGTACTGAGTGCTTGCTGGAAGTAGACACTTAAAGGTTCTAAGTTACCTCGTGTATGACTCGTACAAGTTTACTGAGATTCTTCCATTGACCAGCTTCTACATGTGTGCTGAGATATGTAATGATGTCATGATCATTTCCTTTCAGAATGTAGTGGTGGATGCTTGTATCCTGGACAATGAGTCGGGACTGCTGCAGCAAGTAGGTGCTTACCAAGATAACCACCCCTTGGAGCCAATAGTAATATGTATCCTGTATGCCCCCTTTACAACTCGCATGAATCCCTGTCATAATGCTACATAGTGCCACTGGCAAAATGTGTTCTGAGAGTCTACACTAGTTTCTGTGGTACTTGGCAAGATTGTGTAGAGAAATGATGTATGATTGTAAAGAGAGCCAGTGTATGATTTAGTAGGGAAACCATCTGTGATTGTTTAAGATGCAGTAGTTGAGAAATTATTGATTGATTGGAGAAGAGCAGTTTTTTTGTGATGTAGTGACAGTGGTTATTGTTGGCAGGCCTGTGACATCACTGGTGGGATCTACCTCAAGGTGCCTCAGATGCTGGGTCTCCTCCAGTACCTGCTGGTGAGTATGTCCTCCCTTACCTGTTGGAGATGTCCTCCCTTACCTGTTGGCGAGTATGTCCTCCCTTACCTGTTGGCGAGTATGTCCTCCCTTACCTGTTGGCGAGTATGTCCTCCCTTACCTGTTCGAGATGTCCTTCCTTACCTGTTGGAGAGTATGTCCTCCCTTACCTGTTGGAGAGTATGTCCTCCCTTACCTGTTGGAGAGTATGTCCTCCCTTACCTGTTGGAGAGTATGTCCTCCCTTACCTGTTGGAGAGTATGTCCTCCCTTACCTGTTGGACAGTATGTCCTCCCTTACATGTTGGAGAGTATGTCCTCCCTTACCTGTTGGAGAGTATGTCCTCCCTTACCTGTTGGTGGGTATGTCCTCCCTTACCTGTTGGTGGGTATGTCCTCCCTTACCTGTTGGAAAGTATGTCCTCCCTTACCTTTTGGAGGGTATGTCCTCCCTTACCTGTTGGACAGTATGTCCTCCCTTACCTGTTGGACAGTATGTCCTCCCTTACCTGTTGGAGAGTATGTCCTCCCGTACCTGTTGGACAGTTGGTATGTCCTCCCTTACCTGTTGGAGAGTATGTCCTCCAGTACCTGCTGGTGGGTATGTCCTCCCTTACCTGTTGGACAGTATGCCCTCCCTCACATGTTGGTGGGTATGTCCTCCCTTACCTGTTGGACAGTATGTCCTCCCTTACCTGTTGGACAGTATGTCCTCCCTCACATATTGGAGAGTATGTCCTCCCTTACCTGCTGATGAGTATGTCGTCCCCTAGCTGTTGGAGAGTATGTCCTCCCTTACCTGTTGGTGAGTATGTCCTCCCTTACCTGTTGGACAGTATGTCCTCCCTTACCTGTTGGTGAGTATGTCCTCCCTTACCTGTTGGTGGGTATGTCCTCCCTTACCTGTTGGACAGTATGTCCTCCCTTACCTGCTGATGAGTATGTCCTCCCTTACCTGTTGGAGAGTATGTCCTTCCTTACCTGTTGGTGGGTATGTCCTCCCTTACCTGTTGGACAGTATGTCCTCCCTTACCTGTTGGACAGTATGTCCTCCCTCACATATTGGAGAGTATGTCCTCCCTTACCTGCTGATGAGTATGTCGTCCCCTAGCTGTTGGAGAGTATGTCCTCCCTTACCTGTTGGTGAGTATGTCCTCCCTTACCTGTTGGACAGTATGTCCTCCCTTACCTGTTGGTGAGTATGTCCTCCCTTACCTGCTGGTGAGTATGAGCTCCCTTACCTGCTGGTGAGTATGAGCTCCCTTACCTGTTGGAGATGTCCTCCCTTACCTGTTGGAGAGTATGTCCTCCCTTACCTGTTGGAGAGTATGTCCTCCCTTACCTGTTGGTGAGTATGTCCTTCCTTACCTGTTGGTGGGTATGTCCTCCCTTACCTGTTGGACAGTATGTCCTCCCTTACCTGTTGGACAGTATGTCCTCCCTCACATATTGGAGAGTATGTCCTCCCTTACCTGATGATGAGTATGTCGTCCCCTAGCTGTTGGGGAGTATGTCCTTCCTTACCTGTTGGAGAGTATGTCCTCCCTTACCTGTTGGAGAGTATGTCCTCCCTTACCTGTTGGAGATGTGCTCCCTTACCTGTTGGAGAGTATGTCCTCCCTTACCTGTTGGAGAGTATGTCCTCCCTTACCTGTTGGAGATATCCTCCCTTACCTGTTGGTGACATAGTACTGGATGAATGCATCAGTATGCTGCAGTGACATAGTACTGGATGAATACATCAGTATGCTGAAGTGACATAGTACTGGATGAATGCATCAGTATGCTGCACTGACATAGTACTGGATGAATGCATCAGTATGCTGCACTGACATAGTACTGGATGAATGCATCAATATGCTGCAGTGACATAGTACTGGATGAATACATCAGTATGCTGAAGTGACATAGTACTGGATGAATGCATCAGTATGCTGCACTGACATAGTACTGGATGAATGCATCAGTATGCTGCAGTGACATAGTACTGGATGAATGCATCAGTATGCTGCAGTGACATAGTACTCGATGAATGCATCAGTATGCTGCAGTGACATAGTACTGGATGAATGCATCAGTATGCTGCAGTGACATAGACCTGGATGAATGCATCAGTATGCTGCAGTGACATAGTACTGGATGAATGCATCAGTATGCTGCAGTGACATAGTACTCGATGAATGCATCAGTATGCTGCAGTGACATAGTACTGGATGAATGCATCAGTATGCTGCAGTGACATAGACCTGGATGAATGCATCAGTATGCTGCAGTGACATAGTATTGGATGAATGCATCAGTATGCTGCAGTGACATAGTACTCGATGAATGCATCAGTATGCTAATATGGTACCAGATGAGTTTCTTCCTATTGTATCAGGGGGTAATAAGTGTATCAGTGCATGCTAATTATTACTGAGGCTGTCTTGCATGTCAAAAATTGATTATCTAGTTTGGCTGCTGGGCTTCTGCTTGTTTCTGGGCCAAGATTTGATTAATGTTCTTGCCATGGGAAAACCCTGCAGTCCTAGGCGAGGTCACCTGTCCCTGGCGCCTGCAGGACAGTGGTTGCTAGGCAACATATGCAACAACACTTTGATCAATGGGAAGCTGTATGTTTGATGAGGACATCTGAGAGCAGTGTAATAAATGAGGTGATTGTGTTGCCCTGGCTGCAGGGCTGACCGCTGTATGGCCAGTGTAATGGGGGCCGGTGACACCACCACGTCGTCATGTCAGACACATGGATCAACAGTCTGGGGTGAATGGAACCATTGGTGTTGCAGCGGTAGCGTCACTCACTGTGGCAGTTTGCAACATGCTCAGCTCATGACAATGTAGGTCACCTGCATGGGTAATCCACAGCTTAAAATGTCAACAAGATGGCCACTTAACAAACATTGCTGTCATTGTTGATATTCAAATATTTTTCACATATATATTGAGGAAAAACAAACTTTGTCATCTTATTGGATTTGAACTATAAATATGTCATCCTAAGGAAACCTCCCTCAGTCGGGCAAATATAGAGTATATGACCATATGACCCATATTACGTACATGTATGTTATGCAGTTACATACCACATGCATCATGGTATTGGATTACATTTCTGTTCCAATTACAAATAAAAAGCAGTGGGGTAGCCTAGTGGTAAAAGTGTTTGTTCGTCTCACCGAAGACCCGGGTTTGATTCCCCACATGAGTACAATGTGTAAAGCCCATTTCTGGTGTCCCCTGCCGTGATATTGCTGGAACATTGCAAAAAGCAGTGTAAAACCATATTCACTCACTCACTCACTCACTCTAATTTTAAATACAATATATTTGTACAATATAATTGTAATAAAGAAGTTGTTCATCCATAAATTCTTATCCATACTTAATATACTTATTCTTTGACAGATGAAATGTCTTCTCAAGTCTTTTCCAATGAATTATGACATCATATCATGGGCTTGGTTGTTTGTATGTATGTTTTGAACACCAAACGCATTGTATTCACTTTTAAAATGTTAAGTACATTAATATTTTGTACATACGATTCAAACAGAAGTTCTGATTTCATGGCTGTATAAAATACAAGTGATGGTTTATCTGTGAGAAGTGAATGCTAGTGT